>NC_051852.1:102925880-105425880 GCF_905115235.1 Hermetia illucens | reverse complement strand
CCTGTTCTTCCATTCCATGATTGTCAACGTAACCAAAAATTTATAAAGTCTAAGTGTTTTTGTGCAGAGTATCTGAGTAGTTTTGCTTTCTTTTCAATAACAAAAGAGCTACTGTTTCACCCGAGTCACAATCAATCAGGATTACCGCCATTTGTTGAGAATTATATCTTTACCCGTTGCTAACATTAGTTTTAATGACGACCAACTACTGACATTTGCAATTTCCTTTGGAGGATCACTCCCAATAAGATCATTACCTTACAAAAGCAATGGCAGGAACCAGAAATATTAGCTACCAAGGACATCCAATAAAAGCTTTGCATTAAGGATCATCGACTATTTAGTAGGTCTGAATAGACACCCCGAGTTAGAAGACAACTATATGTTTCTTGACGTCAAAACAGTAGTTTCACTTGCCCTATTACCATATCCATTGAAAAAAGCCAATTCGAAATGCTTTTTAATGTTTTGTGTAAAAGTAATATAATTCTACATCGAATTTAAGGGAGGTGTAATTTTTTTTTATCAAATATAGTCATGTGGGATATCAGGCGAAAGGTCTCTGTGAGTACTTTCCGAAGGCGGTCTTAGTTTTGACATTTGTTGGGAAGGTTGGGAGTTCGGGGGGTTCCAATGGATCTTTTCTTTCACGGGCCCATTGTCAGAAGCTACCCAACCCGAAAATCTGTTTAAATAAAGTTAATAATTACTATAATTTTAGTGAGTAGCTGCAAAACCCCCCTTAAGGTCAAGTAGTAGGCGGTAGTTCGAAAAATTCTGGCTAGGTTTCAAAGTGAACCACATGGGCATCCAAGACATGTGAGAGACATTGCAAAGGAACTGACCGTATACTATTCGACAGTTTCCCGGCAATTGCAACAACTTGGAAAGGTGAAAAAGCTCGACAAATGGGTTCCGCATGTGCTTACGGAGCAAAACATGACGCTTTGAATAGAAATTTGCAGTTCTTTACTCTCCCGCAACAGAAGCGATTCCCTTTTGCACAGAATAGTGACATGCGATTAAAAGTGGATATTATACGACAATCGTTGCCGAAGCATATGCCGAAACGGAGCCTCCATCCGAAGATGGTAATGATGGCTGTTTGATAGTCTACAGCTGGAGTTATCCACTATTCTTTTTCGGCACCTGGAGAAACGATAAATGTACAGAAATGTTGTGCCCAACTCGAGGAAATGCACCGAAAATTGAGTATTCTGCGGCCGAGATTAGTCAACAGAGATCATGTGATACTCCTTCACGACAATGCACGACCTCATGTTTCCAGAACAACGGTTCAAAAGTTGAACGAATTGTAGTATGAGACTCTGCCTCATCCAGCATGTTCACCGGACCTTTCGCCAACCGACTACACTTTTTAAAGCATTTGGATTATTTTTTGGCGGAAAAACAATTTAGGAATGAAGAGGCCATTAACATTGCCTTCGATGAGTTTATCAACACCCGAAAATTGGACTTCCATGAAAATGGCATGTATCTCACTGGCTCCATTACTAAAAGGAAATCTAGAAAAATTCGTGGTCAAGATCAACCAAGAGTCGGAGGAACCCTCTATCTCAGGTCACAGTATAATAACAACTCTGTGGTATAGAAAATAATGAAGAATTATGGGAGAGCAGATTGGGATTACTATATAAGACACGTTAGTAATAATATGCTGGCATAGCCATGCAATTGGATTCTATTCTCTCTCAGGAACACTTGACGCAGGACGGTAGAGGAGTGTGGGCATCTTGGAATGTCCCGCAGTGAGCTGAAGCGCATTTAAGTGAAGCATGGCTATGCCTCATCAAGGGGAGAAAGGCAAACATACACGCATTAGGTGTATATCTTTGCTTCCGCGGTTTTTTCAAAAAATTTGGGGCTTTATTTTTAACAATTGTTAGTACAATTATGATTGAAAGTATTGTCCATTTACTACTTTTTCAATTTATCCGGCAGGAAATGAATCCCGGGTCGAAAGGAATCGTCATCCTTTGAGGCGAGTCACCAATCAATCCAATTTTTCTCTTCATCGAAAAAACCGAAGTCCTGATCGCCTAGGTCGTGCACCACTGCTCGGAAAAGATGGTAATGAAATGGAGCAATGTCAGGAGAGTATCGCGGGATGTCGTTCAAAAGAAAACTGATCGTGCTGAGATATCCAAAGCCTCGGAGAAATGCCAGGGCGTTCACCACAGTCGGCGCGCCAGGACGGGTCCAGGTCCTGTCGAGAAATGAACAAGGGTTCTTCGAACATGGTCGGCGTTAAGTCGAAGATATTCGCACCGTCACTGGAAAGATGATGGAAATCGAAAGAGCCCTTCGAAAAGGACATAAAACCCGTTTTGTTGGGCCAATGGCGTAACACGCTTTGATCACATTCGAAATGAGGATATCCTAGATCGGTCGGGTTACATCGACCGTGGAAAAATTGCGAAAAAGGCGATGGTATGGTCACGTAATTCGCGCTTACGAGAATTCACCTGCCAAGATTGATCTGAACATTGAAGTCGATGGGAAGTGATCAAAAGGCCGGTCGAAACAACGCTTGGCCTGATAAGCTGGATGGGGATTTGAAACTCTCGCGACTGCATCCAGAGCAGGTCTTTAACAAAACAAAATGACGCAACCGATCACAACGAGCCAACCCCGCTTGGGAACGGGAGAAAGGCTAAAAAAGATTTGCTTTCAAAGTGCATAAAAGCGAAAATGGAAGGAGCACTTAAACATATCTGCCAAACAGACAACTGTTTTTCAATTTTTTTTTAGCATGAAGGAAAGGCGCAACGCAACGCAACGGCGCAACAATCGGTATCCGGTCTAGGCCTGCCTTAATAAGGAACTCCAGAGATCCCGGTTTTGCGCCGAGGTCCACCAATTTGATATCCCTAAAAGCTGTCTGGCGTCCTGACCTACGCCATCGCTCCATCTTAGACATTAAGTGGATTAAGTGACCTGCCCACCGTAACCTATTGAGCCCGATTTTATCCACAACCGGACGGTCATGGTATCGCTCATAGATTTCGGCGTTATGTAGGCTACGGAATCGTCTATTCTCATGTAGGGGGCCAAAAATTCTGCGGAGGATTCTTCTCTCGAACGCGGCTAAGAGCTTTTTTTTACTAAGAAACCAAGTTTCCGAGGAATATATGAGGACTGGCAAGATCTTTGTCTTGTACAGTAAGAGCTTTGACCCTATGGTGAGACGTTTCGAGAGGAACAGTTTTTGTAAGCTGAAATAGGCTCTGTTGGCTGACAACAACCGTGCGCGGATTTTCTCATCGTAGCTGTTATCGGTTGTGATTTTCGACTCTAGATAGGAGAAATTATCAACAACAACAATTATCAACAATCAAGTCATATAATTACGTGGGTAAAAAATAGTAAGTTAACAATTAAAGCCGAAAACTCATATAATCAGGATGAAAAATTGATCTCAATTATAGAACTTAAAGTAAAAAAAGAGAAAAAATTTACAAATTTGAAGTTTTATAGTTCAATCACGACTGGAACTGGGGGCTCGAAGGCATCGTTCTAAGATCTTGTTTCCCATACAGGCAGCATCATAACCAATAATCCGCGAAGCTACATAACAAGCATAAATGAGCAAAATTCGACCAAGAAAATTGCAGTCACTGAAGCAAACCTGTTTGAATGGAGTCAATAAGTTAGCACCGACCACAGAAAGCTTGCATTCTTGCGGCGAGTAAAGTCATGAACATAATGCACATAAAAACACATCAGCCAGACGCATGACTGATATTCAAAAGATACTAAAGTGCCATTGGGTATTAATCTTTCGCGCTCTATTGCTATGGCTCGAGTGCTTATTGTAGACGCTGATGACGACCACGGTGGCTTAAACTCAGGCTCTGTCTTGAAACGGACTGAGCCCTCTCAGACGGACATCTTCTTTTCAGTAAAGTCACTAAATCAACATTGTCATGGCCGAAACCAGAATTGAAAGACACTCTCACAAAAGCATTATCTGCGATATGCAATTCAAGGATAGATCAGTCCTAATAATGGACGGTAAGCAGCACAACGATTGCAGAAATAACCATACCTTTCCAAGGCCACGTCTGGTTTTGCTAACTGCTAGCCATCCATGAGATGCAGCCAATGCGATATGCATTGCAATGCAACTGTTTGTGGCAACACTCGTAATGTATAATGCAAAATAGGATAGCTAGCTAAAGGAAAAAAGTGGAGACGTTGTTTTCAGATACAGAAAACTGGGTGAACTTACCATATTAGCGATACAAGAGTGCGACTGTTTCATAGAAAATGGAGACTTCTTTATCTTTTTAAAGCGCGTCTAGGTATATCTTTTTTAAAGGCTAGCATCTTCAGAACTATTTAAAGTTGACCCATTTAGCATTTATTTCAAAAACATCCTATTCACGTTGCAGGTGCCAAAGAAAAAAGAATTTAGTCAAATTGTCGGACTTTCGCATTATTTCTGCTTCGCTTACTAAAGTGCTACAAAATCCTTTCAACTGGAAATGGATAAATGGGAATCTTTTCAAAGCCCCAGTCTCCCTCGGGTCTTTAAATCGAAATTTTCGACTAGTTAACTACACACGTCCCATGTAACTACTACCCACCTCCTTTGGAACATATTCCCAATATGCGCACGATGTTGGCACTTGGCAAATGAGACGCGATTTGCATAAACTGGAAATAAAGGTGGAATACGAACCTCGTTTTTTGATGCAATCAAATATGGACGAGTTTCAAGTGATTATAGTGAGAAGATGTGGAATACATTACGTACGAATGTGTGTGGCGTTTTCAGCAATGCATTCATACACTTCGATTGCGACACAAGTGCAGGTAATACCCTCGTATGGTTTGCGTACTCATTGAGATGCATAATATGCAATTTCACAGAACTGACAATTTATCGTCGTCCTTGAACATAATCGGAGCTTTAGCGGAAAATGTCACGACTATGGTTAAGTTTGCTGGAAATGTACTTGTTTTTAATGACAGAGATATTTTCCGGTTTGATGGAGATTCGCAAAACATAAAAACAATGTGGTGAACTGAATCTGTGAGTGAAGACAGCCGATGAGTTCTTGCTGTTCGCTCTGATTAAATCAAAGTTTCAACAATCTGTAATTATGGTTGGCAGACTTCAGTCAAAGTTGGAAATGATGTAGGTGAGCTCAGGACCTGGACGATGGTTGCTAAAAGTCCAATTCTCCTAACAGTAGGATACATACGGGATTCATACGCGAAAATTGACCATTCATACTATGTTTCCCCAGTGAAGCGATGATTGAAACTATTGGAGCTAGTTATGATTGCGTAGGATATCTTATTATCTGAGTAAGAGCAAAATTATGTTCATTTTAGCTCGCCGAAAGGAGAAAATTTTATTCACGCACAGAGCAGAATTTTATTCTTGATTTCTGGTCGCTAACGTCGACTTTCTACCTTTTAGTAATATTGGCTGAACAATCAAATAGCCAAACGCAACGAGAGTACAAAAAGGAAGGGCAATCATGTCAAAATGCTCAAGAATGCATTTATTGATCTGGGAGTTAATTGTCAACAGGAGACTTAATTCGCTAGGATAAAATAAGGAAAAACATAATAGTATACCTAAAACCAGAGGCATCAGAAATTCATGTGTTTACAATCCAACCCCCGGGCTAGAAAGAAGTGCTAGAATTATTATTGTAATAGCGTGGACGTCTACCATGCTTGTCTGTGTTCATACTTAACTTAGTTCACGACGGAGATCCTTAATAACATCCGCCTGAAACCTACATTGCGGAAGAAGTTTTGGGTTTCTAAGAATAAGGCCAACCCAGCTCACTTCAAGGCTATGCGCTCCACTGTGAAGTCCATGATTAAAAAACGCATGAAAGGTACTTATTGAGCGCCGGCCTTACCGCGGTAACTTGAAACCGTTTTAGTCCCACATCCGCCATTCCCTTGGTACTGTAATCCTGTAGTGTACCGTTACGGTCTTGAATGAAGTGTTCTAACACACTTCAAGGCCTTGATCCAATATGGATTGTTGCGCCAACCATTATTATTATTATCCGCCATTCCCGTAACCCCACCCAATTTCCCAGTCCTTTCATCGGTGTTGCTGACTACACTACCAAGTCCCCACAACAATCATGGGACCTTCTCTGCTCTTACTTCTCCACCGTTTTCCCCCTCGACCACTCTGCTCTCTAGGTTTCTTTTAGCTGCAAACTGTTCCGAATCTGTGGCCATTCCTCCCCCTACGTCCTCCTGGGTTGAGTTCTTCACTGGTAATCTTGATTCCAATGTCGGACCTGGTCCCGATGGGATTCCTTACCTCTAAAATTGATAGACCAGTAGCTTACTCCAAACTACAATTTTATTTTATTATGTATATATATATTTCGGGAGCAACTTACTCCCTTCATCAGTACAAAGCTAGTCTAGAGTAGTCACTCTAGAGGCTGACCACACACCTCGTTCACTTCATTGTCAAAGAGCAGCAATGTTTCGGGAAACATAGATTTACTGCTTCCAGTCTTCTGGTCTTTACCAACTTTGATGCTAAATGCTTTAATTTACGACAGGAGGCACATGCTATTTATATTGTTATCTCCAAAGCGTTTGATACCGTTGAGCATAATATTTTCTTCTCTAAACTCTCTCTACTTAACTTTCCCTCCTCAATCATCTCTCATAACGTTCTTGCAGAGTTTCTTTTCATGGTTATTCATCTCATTCCTTCTCTCCTTCCTTTGGTGTTCCCCAAGGCTCTATACTTGGCCCCAACCTTTTCTGTTTTTTATCAATGACCTCGCCTCCACCTTTGCCTGCGCGTGTTTGCTTTACGCAGACGACTTTAGATTATTTGCCCCTGTTTAGTCTCCGCTGGACTGTGCTCTCTTGCAGTCCAATCTTGATACTCTGGTCCGTTGATGTCAACAAACTGACACTAAATGTCAGCAAATTCCACTGGATGTGCTATTCGCTTAAACTGTCCCCAACATCCTTTTCCCATTCTGTTAGTGGGCAATCCCTTTCACTGCTGACCTCCTTTCAAGTTTTGGGTGTAATATTCAAGGACATACTTCGTTTCGATACCCACTTTGCTGACATCACCAATCGAGCTGGATCGAGTTGGATTTCAACTGACCGACACCGTACGAGCAATCAGATTGAGCACTTTACAATCAGCAGTAGATTTAGCAGTTGCCTCCTGAGAGACGTTGACATCGGTCTCGACAGGAACATGGTCGCTAACGTTCACTTGCCTCAACGTTCCGCTACGTCTCGCAGGGTTGGAGTGCTGCGACTCCCTAAATTCAACATCACCCGCTTGCATGATCCAACTGTCGCTCGACAGTGGGAGAACTATCTTGCTGATCGGATGGCAGATACACTGAGTAACCTACCTGAGAATATCGATGAGCTTTGGGCTGCCATCAGAAATGGCCTTTTCTCGGGTGCTATGCAAGTCGTCGGTCACTTTCCGAAGGGGTGTAATAAGATCTGGTTGACTACGGAATCGGGGAAACCGATCGAGGAACGGATATGAATGAAGGCTCTATTGATCATTGCGACTGATGGTGGGAGCAACGCGCGAGAAGTACAGTGTAGTGTTCACCATAACCAAAAGGAATTTATTATTACGCTGGTCAGGGAAACGCACGATCCCGCAGAACGCAATAATTTCAAAGATGTATGCCGCATCGCAAAAGACCTTGCAAGTGGTCGCAAATATTTTGATGGTGTTATAAAGGACATTAACGATCGACTCCTCACCCACGATGGCAAGCAACTGAAGAGGTGGAAAAACACTTCAACATCACATTTCAGCTGATGAAGCCCCTTCTTTGGTAAGTGAAATGGGTAGTCACCGTAATATGAGGATACGGGCTGTTCCTCGAAATAAAGAGAAATAATTTCGATCATTAAACGGAGTAAAGCCGTGGGCTTCACATTCTCCCCGCAGAGTTACTTATCGCTGCATCTGAAATTACTGCAGATCTGCCACTTTCACTTGTATGGAAATTTTGGGAATACGAGACCTTTCCCAGAGAGTGTGACAATCTTTGCAGTCGTAAAGATAATAGCTAAAATGATCCTGGAACGCATCAAAGAACATCTTGAAAGCACGATCGGCGGAGAGCAGTTTGGTTGATCTGCATTGACAATATTAGCATACCACCCATCAATTTGAAATAGTGCGCGGAGTTTAGATCTTCGCTTCACCTACTCTTCACTGATTTTAAGAGAGCCGTGTCTGAACTCTGAGTGCATCTGGCATGTTTTGCGTAGGAGGAGCATTCCGGAGGAGCTATAGCGCAAAATATCACGTGCGGCAATGAGGTGAAATCGCAAAGGATTTGGAGGTCTCAAGCGAAGTCTGTGCATATTGCATATTACCACCGTTATTATTTCTTCTTCTTATCAGTGACGTTTTTCATGCTGTCTTGTCCAGAAAGTTGAATTGAACTGAAAATAAATGCCAACAAAACCAAAGTTCGCAGTCTGTCGGGTCTCCCTATTTGATTTAATGGGTAGAGCATCGAAGGCGTTGATCAATTTGTATATCTAGGAAGCGTGATTCTATGCTAGTTTTCTTTCTGTACTGCTGTATGGGAGTAGCACATGGAAAGTGGCATCCACTATTACTCAAAGGAGCGTAAGTGTGGTTGACGCGCTATACACCACTAAGAGGTATTATAAATGGCAACCAATATATTATAATTAAATCTTTTAAATAACAAGTTACCTATAGTCTTGAGGGAAAAATCCATAGTGAAATCTGTTAGTAGCAGGACTCATGTTCTATGGGGGAAACAAAGCAAAGAAGGGGAGAGTTCGCCTGGCTAGAGGTAGGGAGGGAACCTTCAAAAACAGAATGTGACCAGCGCAGAAAGTAGAATGAGCACATGGTACACTGATGGATCCTTCACAGCAGAAGGAGCGGGCGCCAAGGTCATTCGTCCAAGGAAACGTACTTTGAACCAATGGTTAAGCACACCACTAAGTTCCAGGTGGAAATATGGCAGATGTGCCTCCTTCAACCTCCTTCACTTAGATCCAACCAGGTGCTATTATGGGAAGCTCCAAGCTATTATGGGAATTCTATAAGAAGCTGAATACGCTCTACTGTAGGTTCCAGACCATGTTGGGTTAAAAGAATATGAGGCAGTGAACTGCCCAGGAAATGAGCAGGGACATGTCTATTCTTCCGCAGAATTGGAAAGGTGTTTATGGAATCACACCAGGAAGAGCCTTCAGATTATAGTGGCAATACTCACTGGTCATTGATGACTAAACTATCACCTGGGAAAGCTAGGGATATCTATGGACATTGTCTGCAGATTCTAGCAGCAGGTTGAGGCACCTAGGGGAATACTTAATACCAGATGCCAATCTGAAATACTTTGAAGTAGGGAATATATTAAAAATTCTACCGGTTGTAGGCTTGGTTGGCATATTGTAGTTAATAGGCACGCTATAAAGTGTAAAAGGGGCACAATAGTTCTTCTAGGACATAGTGTAACTTCCCTTAGCAGAATTAGTAGCCAATGTTACGGTCTTACGGATTGTAGGAAACGAAAAGCCACTTCTTTTCGCAAAGACACCGAATGAATTCTGCTGTATCCATTGACGTTCTAGATCTTAGCAAAACTCTACCCCTTTACATCAGGCGATAACGTTTCCATGACCACATCAACTCTTAAGGCTGCATAGCTCCTCAGACTATAATCCCGTGGATATTAGAAGAAATATAAGCAAATTAGTTTTACTCCCAATTTGTCTTCAAATATCATACGCAACTTGTATATGCCGTAGGCAAATAAAGCCGCCTTCCCTGGGGTTTCAACTAGAATTCTGTCACAGCATAACCTCGGTCTCAGTCTTTGCAAATTGCTTCACACTAAATGCCATCGGGTAAAGCACTTCAAATCAGTCGTCTTTGGTGAAACTTTCTCCGGCCACTAGGTCTAAAGACAAACCATAAATTATGTGTTGCATCCTATGCTGATGGAAATGGATTTTGCGTACCGACAACGATTTGATAATAAGACTGGAGTGGCTTAACTGCCAATGTAGAATATGCAAAGGTATTTACTTCAAATTGGGAGGAAATGCATTTACCGATGTAAACTAGTTAGGTGCTTTTGATATTTTCAAAAATAAAAACTACATAAATGACCACTTACCAAAGTTTCCAAAGATCCTTATAAATCTGAAAGGTAAGAAAATATTAGATTAGTTTTGATAGTATACCGCTTTAAATAGATTGAATTCTATTGTTGCCATGCCACAAAATACGATAATAAACAATGTGATTCAAGTGTTCTGCTCTGGAAAGTATCTATCAAGACCTTTCATTTAATACTGCGCATGTCTATATTCGGTTAAAATAAAATTACATCGACCTTGGGTTAACCCCACTTCGTTCTTAAATGTAGAACGATGTCGACTACATCGCGTTTGCGAGGCAAATTAGAAATACCGTTCACACTCCCACAGAGAGGACTGCAGAGTCGGAGAAGGATACCTTCTACGAGGCAGTTGAGCAGACCGTCGGCGCCTGCCCCAAGTATGACTTTGGTATAATTTTAACATATTTTAAAAGTCAAGTAGGGACGGAGCCCGTCTTCAGGCGATGCGCCGGCTACCATAACTAACATAAGGATACCAATGATAATGCATTGCGGATTATTCAGTAAGCAGTATCGCACGAAATGGTCGTTGGAACTACATGGTTTGCGCGGAAAGCGGTCAAAAAACATAGGTGGGCCTTTCTAGACGGGACCGCTTTCAACCAAATTGACCACGTATTGATTGAACGCTGCTACCT
This sequence comes from Hermetia illucens, assembly GCF_905115235.1. NCBI lineage: Eukaryota > Metazoa > Arthropoda > Insecta > Diptera > Stratiomyidae > Hermetia > Hermetia illucens. The sequence continues at coordinate 105,415,052 of NC_051852.1, read as the reverse complement.
GTCAGCCTTGACAAATGTTAGAACATTGACTCTCAGGTGACAGTGAATACAGAAACCATCCATAACATACAATAATCGTAGCTAACAGATGTTCTGGAGATGAAGGATCTACATATGATTTTCACAGCCACAGCGATACGATTGATACGGCCACAAACATACTTGGCCCCAGTGGCAAGAAAAGCCGCGACGGGTGGTTCGACGATGAGCTAGCAATGGAACATGTTGCATTCTCAAAAAACGTGGGCACGCGCACATCGGCGCTATATAATTTTTATTGTTTTGTTACTTATGCCAACCTCTATCTCCACCCCAAATTTCATGTCGATCGGTGTTGACTGAAAGAATTCGGAGATTGAAAGCTCCTCGATATTCTGAGGCAGGTTACTCAGTGTATCTACCCACCCATCCGCAAGATAGCGGCCGGTGTTGAACTTAGGAGATCACAGTTCTCCAACGGTGCGAGAAATGGTCGACGCAACAACCAAATGACAGTAAGCATCCATAAGATGTTGATCTCCTTCGAAGCCGATATCAGTGCCTCTAATGTTACACACCTCTAGGAGACAACTCTTAAATCTACTACTGATCGCAAAGTGATTGATGTGATTACAACAGAACATGCAAGATACTTGGCCGGTCTACCGAGCGAGAATAGATACAACTAACAACTAGAGTAGTAGATATTATCATGCATGATCTATGTATATAAAAGAAAGTGGTGTTAGTTTCACTATTTATAACTCAAGAATGGCTGAACCGATTTGGCTGAAAATTGGTGGAGAGGTAGCTTAGAACCAGGAGACGGACATAGGGTACTTTATATCCCACTCGACCACGTTTCCGTGAAGTCCCTATAAAACGTGGTAAACAAAGACGCATCTGACATGGAATAACAAAACGCAATTGACAGCTAAACGTGATTTTGTCTATGGTTAAGTAGAAAATTTGATAATATAAATTTTGTCAGAAATATATAATCATCAGTAATTTGTATTCTCTTTGAATCATTATTAACAATGCCGCGACCAAGACGATCGAATCTTTCCCGACAAAGCCGTAATGCAAGAAGGATACGAAGCATTGCGAATGAAGTGACTGAAGAAGCACACAAGCTCGACTTCGTGCTTCTCAATCACAAGAGCAAAGGGAGACAGCCCGTGAAACGGTTCGGTTGGCAATGCGAAATCGTCGAGCGAATAACAGAAATCAACAAGTAGATAATTTTCGACGCACAAGAAGAGATTTATCAAGTGCTGATTTGAATCGAGCAGCGTTTCGATATGATCGACGGCATGTATTCCAAACGGTAACCACGGAAATTAACGGCGGAGACCATCACTGGCAACGATGATTATCCACTGTATCGCCGTCGATCACCCGATGATAACGGTCGAACTGTCACAACAAAAGTGAAAAGAATGGATTTCGTTGTCGACAACAGTTGGATTGTTCCATATTCGCCACTTATTTCCAAAACGATCAAGACACATTGCTACGTTGAGTATTGCAATTCAGTAAAGTCCTAAAAATACATTTGCAAATATGTCACGAAAGATAGCGATATGACGGTTTTTGGCATCCAATCTTCGAATACCAACGATGAAATTGCGCGCTATCAAGTTGTTCGTTATGTGAACTGCAATGAAGCGATTTGGCGTATATTCGCATTCCCTATTCACGAAAGTCATCCTATTGTTGTGCATTTGGCGGTGCATCTGGAGAATGGTCGACGAATATATTTCATGGCTTCGAATGTTGTTCAACGTGCTGAAACACCTCCAGCGACAACATTGACCAGGTTCTTTGCGATCTGCCAAAGCGATCCGTTTACACGAACTTTGCTTTACTGGGAGGTGCCACGTTATTACACTTGGAATTTTCAACGACGGAAGCAAGCCGATACGGTTCCAGGTTATCCGGATGTGCGTTCTACTGATGCTCTTGGTCGTATGTATACAGTAGATCCAAAGAATGATAAATGGTTCTTGCTGGTAAATGTGCGTGGGCCAACGTTATTTGAGTGACTACGGACTGTTAATGGTAGAATACTCCCAATATATCGTGCTGCAAGTGAAGAATTCAATTTACTAGAAAACGATGCCCATTGGGGTACGACAATCGTTGAAGCCATTATCTCTGCATCTTCAAGTCAGATACGCACATTATTTGCAATCATCATTTCGACATGCTTACCGTCGAACCCATCTAACCGGTGGCATAAATACAAAGATAATATGTCAGAAGATATTTGACATCAAATAAGTGTCAGTTCCAGAAATCCTGATCTTGAGATGAATGAGGAGATACATAATCGGGCTTTACTCTTGATCAAAGACATGTGTTACCTTATGTGCGGTAGTTTATTAGTCAGGTTAGGAATGCCAGCGCCAAATCGCGAAATGAATGACGCATTTTATCGAGAATTGAAACGGGAACGTGAATATGATCACCAGGAATTAGGATTCAAACGAATGTACCACTGTTGAATCCACTGCAAAATGAAGTTTATGATACATTAATGAAGGCAATTGATAATGGTAATGGTGGAAACTCCGCAATAGCCAAAGTTTTACCAGCATCGAAAATCATCATCTGGGACGAATGCAAAATGGCGCATAAACGTGCCTTAGAAGCCACTTAACCGAACATTGAAAGATCTACGCAATGACTCGAGATGTTTTGGAGGCGCAATGATTTCAGTGTCTGCGATTTCCGCCAAACACTCCCAGTAATTCCAGGATCAACGACTGCCGACGAAATAAACACTTGCCTCAAATCATCGAATCTATGGCGATATGTGAAGAAACTTCAGCTGACAACAAAAATGGGAGTTGCATTGCTTAATGATACATCTGCTGAAGATTTCTCTGAGCAATTGCTATCACTAATGGTCGAGTACCTGTCGACGAATCGAGCGGATTGATTTCATTTCCTCAGAATTTCTGTAACTTTGTATTGTAAAGTATTCCCAAACATCATTACTAACTACAAAAATAATGAATGGTTGAGTGAGCGAGCGATTTTAGCGGCTAAGAATAAAGATGTGGATGACCTTAACTACATATTTCAGAATGATATCATTGGAACAAAGCATTCATTCAAATCCATTGACTGTGTAACAAACAAAGAGGAAGCCACCAACGCCAATTGAATTTTTAAACTCCTAGAATGTGCCTGGCTTGCCACAGCACAATTTACGCCTAAATGTTGGCTCCGTAGTAATCATGCTTCGAAACATAAACCCACCAAAACATTGCAATGGTACGAGTTTGGTGGTAAGTAAATTGATGAACAATGTGATTTACCCGACGATACTCAAAGGAAAATTCGAAGGTGAGGAAGTTTTCATTCCGAGGATCCCGATGATCCCCACCGATATGCCGCTTGAGTTTAAAAGACTTCAATTTCTGATCAGTGTTGCATTCGCCATGACCATTAACAAATCACAAGGTAAATCCCTGAAAGTTTGTGGTCTGAATCTGGAAAATCAATGTTTTTCTCATGGTCAATTATATGCGGCATGTTTATGGATCGGTTAACTGAAGAGTCCAACCTGTTAAAAAATCATTGAAAAACTTAACCTAACTTCAAAAATTAACTTAATAAAATCAAAAATCTGCTTAGTTTTTGTCTCTAAGGCGGAGCAAAGTTCGCAGGGTCAGCAAGTATTCGATATAAGACGATACGCTTCAGATTTATCGTGGTCTAAAGCGTGGAATACTTCAAAATGCATAAGTCTCTCTTCTGTAATTCGCCCTCCTTAACTGAAACGCTGTGTTGGGAAGATAGTATAACGCGCTAATAGTTATTCGAAAGAGTCATATTATTTCTTTCGAATTGAAATGAATTTCCAATCCCAATTTCATACTTCGCTGCAAATCTAGAAGGCAGCTTCCAACCTGCAAAAAATCATTAGACAGTTGAAAACCTGATTTGTCTTTGAGTCAGACTTTCCAAGCCACCATTGTAGTCAGACTCCACCATAGAGCCCAATTCAATAAAGCAAAATCAGAAAGTTATTCTCCAACAAAGTAAGTGCGCATCAACTCCACTCTCGTGCCTCTATTGTGGGCGTTGATTAATACTCCCGCCAAAATGTAGTAGACATTCCACAGACAACCTAATCTCCACAGTCATCATAATATTATTAAATATCCGACCAGCAATGCATTTTATTAATACAATCGGTAACGACCGCCATCATTTCAATGTTGCACGACTATCGTCGGCACCATGTCTGGTTCGTTTCAAATTTAACAATTGCAGGTAATTCAGTGCAGTTCCTGTGGCTGGTCAATGTTTGTATGTTGAAAGTTCACCACCCACTTCCCTGGCTGCGACGTCAACAACGTAATATAATTTGCAGTGCCAAATTTCAACTGTCGGATCTCTAAATTCTATAGCGAGACTGCATAGTACACTGTAAGGTAGTGCACATGTCAACTTGCAGCAAAAAATGAATCTAAATTTGATGACAGTTTTTATTTGGTAAACTGAAGCGTAAATTTAAATTGGTGTCACTCACATGTCGCTATTAGGTCATTTATTTCAATTGAATGAAAATTCGGGCAGACTATTTGGCGCGAATGGGAAGAGGTCAGCAACCCGTTTGGTCTGCAACCGATTGTTATAAAGCAGTGAAACGATCAAAAATGGGACTTCTAATGATTCGATTGACGAAATCAGTGATCACATTTTTTTTATTAAAATCAATAATCACATTTTTTTCGAAAATACTGGTTGTAATTTAGCCTACATGGCTGCGGTATGGAGTATTTAGATAAAATTTCGTAGAGGGTAACTGTTGAAGTGGATATATGAGACAGATAGGAAATAACGTGCTTACTTCATTATTTTGATCTCGGCATGAAATTGGAACGAGGATTTCCCTATCATACAAAGTTGTAGACATAATCAAAATAGATGGCAACAGTCATTGAAATTTGCCTCCACTTGAATCCCCTCCCACCGAAAGATGCCCCTGTGATTGACAGTCAGACTTACACTTCCGGTTCCAATCCGTTTTCCGATGATGTAGGCAAATCACTTGCAAAGCACCAGGAACGATAAAAATGTGGGTCAATTATTTCACCAACACTTCGTGAATGCTACGAGCTGGCTCTGAAGATCTGATCCGACTAAATTCTGCCTCCTTGTCCTCATAACAGCAGTCACGGTCTTAGGAGTTTGTTGCATCAAAACGGCGCACCACAGCGCTAATGCCAGTGATACTTCCCATTTCACTAAAAATTAAATAGGAAAAAAATACTAAAAAACTCTAAAAGATGTGAAAAGGATACCTATCAAACCATCTGCTAGGAAGTACAGCTAGATTTAATATTACGCTATCTATTACGCCGGAATGTCCTTTATAAAAGAGACCCAGTTATTGCTTGTTTTGAATCATCATCATCACGGGATTTACCGTAAACCAATATTCTAGAGATGTATAGATGATATTGAACGACTTCCATGTACTTTCAGAGCGACTCTTAATCTCATCTGCTTCTCCGTGATTTTGAACAGAATAACACTAAATGATGCGGGTTCTATTACAATTTACAGTACCATAACCCTATTTTTATGTTGTTTAGAAAATCCTGCAATGTGGCAGGCGCTATCCTGAGGACTAAGCTTCTTTTCGATTTCCATTAAAGTGAGACAGACAATTTCCTCTTCAGTAATTCAATTGCCCACCGAAAGTATATATCCGGCTAAGAGTAAAAATTACATTTTTCGTCTTTTTAATGTTTTGTGTAAAACAAAGCCTTATTAACCCTGTCTATCTATCTGTCACACGCACTTTTGATCAAAACGACTAAACCGATCGGAATGAAATTTGGTGGACATATGGGAACGTTGAAATCCCACGCATACAGTGAGTGCTATAAATTTACGTGGAGTTTAATCCAATACATGCAAACAGGGAATGTAGCAATTTTTCAACCGAATATAGTTATGTGGGGTATCAAATGACGTTTTGACGTAAACTGTATAGTACGCGAGAAAGGAGTCAAAATATCCACACTTAAAGTGAGACAGAACTCATTTTCGGAAACTACCCAATCCAAAAATCTGAAAACATCAGAGAGGCGGGCTCATATAAAACCTAGGCCTCAAAATATGTCACGTTGCCATATCTGCTTAAATAAACTTACTCATACTATTACCACCTATTAGAAATTGACTGAAAAACACCCGCTTAAGTTCATCCTAGGAGTACCAAATTTTGCACCAGCATAGTTTCATGCAAATCCGGCTATTAGCGCAGAAGTTTTAGTAGTTCACACTCATCGATTTCGAACGAATTTATTGCATCTGAAGCCGTGCACATAAGATACTGATACTGATACTGACATTCGAGTGCAATATGTTTCCCCAGCCCTTTTACCTTTTGCTGTTATTAGTTGAGCCCTTTTTATATCTATTTCGGCGAACTTCTTCACATCTGCTAATAATGTTGAGTTCCATGTGCGAAGCATTTGGAATTAGCTATAATCGATAGAGCATTGGTTTACTGTCTATTTGTTTGTTAGTCAGTCAGAGTGTCTCCTTGTCTGCGATAGTTATCTCAGAATTGATTGATATGAAATTTTGTAGAATTTTATATGCAGTGGGCAACATGCTTCCACTTTCAGTTAAAGGGGGTTCCTTACAAGCAAAAGGGGGGTGTAACTTTTCTTTCATCCATTAAAAGTCATGTGGATACCCCAAAGAAAGGTCTCAATAAGTACGATGCCTAGACCTCAAAATAGATAAAAACCCACTAAGGAAGAGGACAACTAATCCTCGAAATACCGGTCTATGAGGAATAAAAAACTTCGGCTTTAAAAAATAAAATGTGTCTTTTTTTCATTATAAAATAATCCGAAAAAAAAACGACACACACAACCGAAGAAACTCAAAATACCACCCATAGTTTGGAAATCCATTATGCCCATAATGAGCGAGATGTCATCAATAGAGCAAACAAGTCGGAAGCCGGAAGCTGGACGCTTCAGGTATGAAGGGTTTTGTGTACTTCTTTTATAAAGAGATTTGAGTGTGCGTTTGTCCCATTAGCATGCAGCACGTAAAATATGCATATATTATGTGAAAATTTCCACTTTCAAGTGATATTGACATTCATAGTCTTGAATTTGCAGAGAAGCGACAGTTTTGATCTAGTATAACTTTGTTAGTAATGGTGTGATTTTCACCAAATTTGGCAGGATCATGCTCTATACTGTAGCCTACATTGCTGCATTTTGTGATTCTAACGTGCACTTAAGGGGGGTTCTCCTGTCAATTACTGAAAATTATAGTAATGTACTATTATTAACTTTATTTTAACAGGTATCGGTATGAAGGGTATTTCGGAGCCTAGGCACCATATAGTGGCAGTCCTCTGATTTTTTTCAGATTTTTCGGTTGGGTAGTTTCTGAGAATGGGTTCGTTGAAAAAATGATCACTTTCAACCCCACGCACTCCCCACCTTTTCAACAAATGTCAAAACTAAGACCGGCTTCAGAAAGTACTAACCGAGACCTTTGATTTGATACCCCACATGACTATATTTGATGAAAAAAAAATTGACACCCCCTTTTGCCTGTATGTTTACACAAAACCTTAAAAAAGCAAAGAAGTGGAGAGTGACGAAGTAGGGGGACACCCGCGAAGATCTGGAAAAACAGATAGCTTGAATTTTGCACCGGTGACTCTGGCAGGTTAAGAAAGTGCATAAAATGTGAAGCAAGGAGTACAAACTTTCAGCCTAAATGTATAATCTGCAAACAGAACGAGGATGTTAGCTGATAGTAGTCGCATGAGAGCCATAACTGCAGTGAAGAAGGGCTCTGGCATGATATGCATTAAGGATCTGAGGAGCCCATCGCCACGATAGGAAACCGGTGGTGCTCGAGGTTCCTCCTCCTCTTCATAGATTCTAATAACATGTGTCATCATCGTGCCGATGGAGGCTTCCTTTATCGGTTCCGCAGAATTCTTGTTGTAAAAAAATCTCAAGCTGGATAGTGAAATATACACTAATGAAATCATCAGGGCCATAAAAATGTAACTGAGTGTTATTTGACTTAGTAAAGCAAAAGATGAGAATTGCCCTTGATCACAAACTATTAGAAAAATAACTACGGTTAGTGTTCCATTTGAAATGTACACGATTACTTCGAAACCGACTGTAGGTGACAATCGATGCGAAGCCAGAATAAAAGGCAAATGTGGATTATGCTCACTACAAAGCGACATTTAGAACCGTAGATAATGAGCAACATCGGAAACACAGAAACACAGCGCAAATGGATCCTTGCCGGCGAGGTTCATCCTTTTTCTATTTGGGCGCCATTGGTGTAGGTAGAAGCACTGGCGTGTGGCAGCAATCGTAGAAGGAGGAGGTCGGGAGCCTCCGTTGCACCAGAAAGAGGATGAATTCGTCGAAAAAGTCCCAACTATAATGACAACAAATGGATTGTAGTACCTAAGCAATATTGATCTTTCATGTTATGGAATTTCTCGCACCTTTACACCGACCGGACCATTGAAGCCATTTATGATGAATACTAAATCTTCAAGAAACACTCCTCAGATCTCAATGTTGAACAATTTCTCGAAGTTGCTTTTCTCAGCGTGAGGTGGTTAATCTGTGGTGCGTAAGCGGTAAAGAAATAGATAGTGCTTTACAGTGTGTACACTCTATTGAATGGAAATTGCGAGATTATATCCAATTCGTAGGAATTCTAGTAGATTGCAGATATTTGCATGTCTTTTCTGGAAGTCCAGGGCCGTAGAGAGAAAACGGGTCTAGGGGGATCCCCCTCTCTACTCCACCCTCCCCCGCATTCCTGGTATGCAGACGGAAATTTGGCTATATTCTCTAACTTTCTCATTTTGGACTATTTTACAAATATTCTGACGCTGCGTTTCGGTTCAAGATATTTGCTCATTATTAAAATCGGTTTACTGTCTGCCTGTCTGTCTTTTTTTTTTGTTGAGGAGGTGGAAATCTTCAAAAAGACACTGGTCTGGACACACCAGCGTGTGGGATTTTTACCCACTAAAACCACCCCCGACTCCTTCCCTGCCCCGCGGAACCACCATAAGGTATTACATCACGGGGCGGAGTCAGCTCACTCTAGCTTTGTCACCTTTCTTCTATACGCGGCGCACGTGACCGCATTTTTCTCCTCTCCTCTGCTTTTCGCAGTTTATTTTGGATAGATGCGATCATGGAGTTTACCGCATCCCAATTCTCATGATGTGCTAGCATTTTCGGTACCAGATTTTCTGGTACCAGCACCTCCCCTAGAGTCTCCTCTAGATTCCTCCTTTCTTCCACAAATCTCGGACAGTGGAAGAATACATGCTCTGGGTCCTCTGGGACTTCATTGCAATTTGGATAATCGGGTGAGGTCTCCAATTTAAACCTGTGAAGGTATTGAAGATATCCTCCGTGCCCGTGAGAAACTGGGTGAGATTATAATTAATCTCACCGTGTCGTCTCTCCAACCACTCCTTGATGACAGGAATGAGCCTGTGCGTCCACCGGCCCTTTCCCGAGCGTTCCCACCGCTCTTGCCATCTATTGATGGATCTCTCCCTTTCAGTCTTCTTCGTCCGCGATGAGGAAGAGGTTGGCTTTGCATTGTATATGTTCGCCATCTCATCTGCCAAGATGTCAATCGGCATCATTCCAGAGATGACGAATGCTGCATCATCTGAGACAGTCCTGAAGGCAGAGCATACCCTCAGGGCTGTCCTCCTGTAGACTGAACTCAGTTTGGTAGCGTTCCCTGACATCCACAACGCCTCCCTCTAAACTGGGGTTGCATAGAGCATGATCGAGGTCACCACCCTGGCTATAAGCAACCTAGAGGTATGCCGTGGCCCTCCAATGTTCGGCATCATCCTTGCCAGGGCCATACTTGCAGTGGATGATTTGTCGCAAACATACCGCACATGTTGCTTATAGCTAAGCTTCCTGTCTATCACCACTCCCAAGTATTTGATGGTCGGCTTGGAAGTGATGATATGATTCCCGATTCTAATACAGGCGTAATTTCTCTTCCGGCGCTTAGTGATGAGGACCGCTTCCGTTTTTTCCTCCGCAAGTGTCAGACCAGAGCTCTTTAGCCAACTTTTAACAGCACCGATTGCCTCACTTGAGTATAACTCAGCATCTTCGAGATGCTTTGCGACAACAACCAGCGCTATGTCGTGAGCGTAACCCACCACTGTGGCGTCCCCGGAAGGGGAAGATTAAATACATCGTTATACATGATGTTCCACAGTAGTGGGCCCAATACGGAGCCCAGCTTGACACCCGCGGAAACAACGTACTCCTGGGGTCCGTCATCGGTGTCATACCAGAGCCTCCTTTTAGTTAAATAACTATCGACGATAGCAGCGAGATAGGCGGGAATACCAACCTTCGCTAAAGATTTCCGTATTAGGTTCCAATTGGCCGAATTGAATGCATTTTTCACATCCAGGGTTACTACCACGCAATATTTGCTGGTACTACCCTTTCCGTGAATTGCATCTTCGGCCAAGCCAGTAACCAATTTGATGGCATCAACGGTTGATCTGGCTTTATGGAACCCATACTGCCGATCCGAAAGGCCGCCTTGGCTCTCAACAACCGGGAGTAATCTATTATAGATTACCCGCTCTAGGATTTTCCCCACCGTGTCCAGGAGACATATGGGTCGATATGAGGATGGTTCACCTGGAGGTTTACCTGGTTTAGGCAGAAGTACCAACTTCTGCCGCTTCCATGCCACTGGAAATATCCCCTCGGACATGCACGCTTCGAACAACTCAGCGAACATGTGCGGTCTGGATTTCACGGCAAGCTTAAGGGCCTTATTCAGTACTCCGTCCAGGCCCGGCGCTTTGTTGTCTCCTATTCTACCGCAGATATCCAACAGCTTGTCTCTGGTGACTGGCGGAATTGCCGCCACATTCAGAGGTGGTTGGAATGTGTCGGTGCTCTCCTCTTCCTGGGGGAATAACCCCTGGATGATTTTTAGCAAGAGGGTGGGGCACGTGATCTGCGGAAATGAATGGCCTCTGAATCGTCCCATCACGATTCTGTAGGTATTCCCCCACGGGTTTATGTTCGCTTCTGAGCAGAGCTCCTTAAAGCACTCCCTCTTGCTTCGCTGGATGGCGAGCTTGATGTTTTTGCGGGCTGCCTTATAGGCGCGCTCTTTTTGTCCCTGTTCGACTCTACCTACCGCCCTCTGAGCCACTCTTCTGGCTCGCTGGCAGGCTGATCGAAGGCCGGTCAGTTCATCATTCCACCAGTAGTTTGGTCTTCTACTGGGGAATGAACACCTTCTAGGCATGGACGCGTCACACGCTTTGGCAATGCATTGAGCCAGATGGACGGCTCTTTCCGTAGAAGTGCCTGCTTTATCAGGCTGATCTAACCACACCTCTATGAAGATCTCCTCATCCAAAGATTTTGCAGACCAGCCTGAAATCTTTCTCGGTTTCGGGCATGATAGCTCTTTGGCCTGTGGCTCGACACATGTCTCAAAGAAGATTCCCTGGTGATCGCTGTGGGTGTAGCGTTCACTGACGCACCAGGACATACCACGCGCCAGCGAAGGGCTGACAAAGGTCAGGTCCACAACCGAGCCTGACCCCCTTTTCTGGAAGGTGTTTACAGCACTTTCGTTAGCCAAAACTATGTCCATCTGCGCAAAAGCTTCTAATAAACTGCGCCCCCAGGTATTTGACTCCCTACTACCCCACTCTAGGGCCCAAGCCTGCCTGTCTGTCTGTCCGTCTGTCTGTCTGTCTGTCCGTCACACGCATTTTTCTCGGAGACGGTTATAGCGATTGACACCAAATTTGGTAGAAAGGTGGGAACTGTGAACGCTCACGCATACAGTGAATTACATCCTTTTACGTCGAATTTAAGGGGGGGTCCCCATACATGCAAAAGGGGGGTGTAAAATTTTTTTTCATCAAATATAGTCATGTGGGGTACCAAAGTAAAGGTTTCGATTAGTACTTTTGAAAGCCGATCTTAGTTCTGACATTCGTTGGAAGGGTGGGGAGCGCGGGGGGTTGAAAATGATCACTTTTTTAAGGGGGCTATTCTCAGAAACTACCTAACCGAAAAATCTGAAAAAAATCAGGAGGCTGCCACTATATGGTGCCTGGGCTCCGAAATACCTTCCATGTCCATATCTGTTTAAATAAAGTTAATAATAGTATATTACTACAATTTTTGTAACTGGTTAAAAACCCGCCTTTAGTTCATCCTAGTACCATGAAATGCAGTGCAGTGATATAGGCTATAATATAGAGCATAATCTTACCAAGTTTGGTGGAAATCGCACTATTACTAACAAAGTTATAATACCTCAAATTTGTTGCTTCTTTGAAAATTGAAGACTATGAATGTCAATATCACCCGATAGTGGATACTCTCACATAATATATGGATATATTACGTGCTACGTACTAAGAAATACACAAAACCTTTCGTACCTGACGCGTCCAGCTTCCGGTTTCCCAACTTGTTCTTGAAATTACTTATTACCCAGTCATATAAGATTAAGTGTGTATATACGGACTCTAGTCAAATTTATTGGTGTATGTTACGATAGAACTGAGAAGCCCTACCAAAGGACCCCTATTTAGTTTATTAGGTATTTAGGTAGTTTGAAAAAATTTCTTTCATTGTGAATGTCTATTAGCTACAAATTTTTGTTGGTCTTATCTGTAAAAAAGCGCCATTTTTAGCAAATAATTTGACAACTTGTTCCTAGTTTCTCGCTTATAACTCGACAAAAATGTCAAATATCTACTTGACACCTATCGCTATGCATAAAAACTGATACGATACCCATGTAAAAATGACAGTAAGCCAACTGATTAGTATGATTTTATCGTCTCCAGGTGTGCATTTAAAAAAAATAATAAACTGGAAAGTGTATCAATCAAGTCGCGAAATACCAAGGAAAACTAAAACTATAAACACACAAGGTGATAAATAATAGAACAAATCTGGTGTGTAAAAAACAGATATTTCCCTGTTTGCATGTCACGTCGCAAAAACATCTGGTCAGCTCGGATCAAGTGAGACATGAGTAAATTGCAATCATTAATTTTATCTACCTGAGACTTTGCTACGTCAATGATATTATTTTCGATGACCTGAAAAAATTATAGAGTCAGGATGTGAATTTTAAATTGTCCACGAAATAACAACGCGAAAAAACATGTGATTTTTCCTCTTCAAAAAAATACACGAGATGTATCTTTACACTCTTTTTCAGTCCGCTAAAGATGGCGACGCACTGATAGATATCGCCGACAAAGCTGAATATATTTTATGATGCGTCGGCTTAGCTTTTATGATGCATTTTGAATAGTGTGCATTTTTTCCATTTTGCCGTTGGGTCTTTAACTTGAGCCGAGTGCAGTCAATTTCTGGGTAATCGCTATAAATAAGATAAAAGCGAACCGGGGGCTTAAATGTCGAGCTACTGAATGTTGCACCGAGGAATCATTTGGGATACTTTAGAAAGTTTAAAAGAGATTTTGGCTGCAGCTGTATAAAGAGACAGATACGTTTTTTTCATCATTTCAACAGCCTATCGGAGTTGGAATTGATGATCAAGTGATGACAACAATGGGTCTTAGGTATTATAATAGTTTCATTCTTAGAAAGAACAACTAGATCTTACGAAATAGGGTTAGAGTTTCACCTTAGTTGGCACATTTTCCAGTTTTTCAATCTTATTTAGCTAAAGAAGCAGCTTGGGAGGAGAGAATTTATCAAGATTAAAAGTTTTCTACTCAGCCCGTTGCACTTGCAGCATGGAGAAAAGGGTTTAACAAAAAATGCAAATGCTGAAATCAGGGGCAAAAATGCTAGATTTCGGTAGAATTTTCGAGTTATGAAGGAATACAAGATCCGGCATCGAGACGAAAAAACAGAGTACTATGAAAACATGCTATGAGCAAGGACAATCTTGAGAAGGTCAGTGACATTCTTTGAAGCCATCTTTAAGGGTGCGTTATATTCGAAAGCGATCCACTACTTTTCATGCCAATTAATCATAGTCGATAAAGCTGGTCTGAAGGTACGACTGCACTTACGCTACGCGACGTGATACTAAATTCAGTATAGCGACGCGACATGCTCATATTTCAGTAGCGCGTCAACCAACTGCAAACATCGTTGCTACTGCCCCGAAAAATCCTTCGATACTCATGACATCCGTCATATCATATTCTTTGACGCTGCACAACCGAGAGAGGGCAAGTCCTGATTCGAAATTATAGGTGGAGACTTGAATAACAAGCACCCGTCCTGTTTCGATGTACGGTCGGACAAGAACGGAGAAACCCTTCCCCGTTTCTCCACCACCTCTCAATCCAATATCAACGTATCTCACTTCAGGTCGGCGCTTCCCTCCTTTAATAAAGGATATTACCATTCCTACCTTGAGCACTTCCTCATCAGCAGCAATCTAATTCTCACACCCAATCCCAATACTTATCCCTTGCTAGAAACAGTCGCCGGTATCAGTGATCACAACGCCGTGGTCTTGGATGTCACGCTCCCCGACAGAGCCATCTGGCTCTCTCCAACCTCAGCCCCCGACTTCCAGAAGGCGAAATCCAAACTTGAACCGCTCCTCCTCTCTTCCAACGAAAAAGTTTTCAATGATACCTTAGATAGTACGGTTCACCAATACACCGAAGTAATTCAACCAGTATGTGACGAACTAATACCAGCTCGTTTTCTAACATGATGATATCAAATACAAACATACCCTAAGACAGAGATTTTTTAACAATAGATACTCTCCGTAATTCTGTCCTCGCCGTGATGAAACCGATCTAGGCCTGCTTTAAAAAGGAACTCCAGACATTCCGGTTTTCCGCCGAGGTCCACCAATTCGACAGCTGCCTGGCGTTCTGACCTACGCCATCGCTCCATCTCAAGCAAGGTCTGCCGCGTCTTCTTTTTCTACCATAGATATTGCCCTTATAGACTTCCCGGACTGGATCATCCTAATCCATACGGATTAAGTGACCCGTATTCTATTGAGCCGGATTTTATCCACAACCTGACGGTCATGGTACCGCCTATAGATTTCGTCGTTATGTAGGCTACGGAAACGTGAGACCGGGACGCCCAAAGAAACAGAAAGCCTTATTAAGTGGTGCGATTGACGATGCGGGGATGGCAACACCAATACCCTATAGTGTTCCTGTTCCGGAAAAAGTCCAGTCAGAATCGCGCTAGTCTTATGCAGGTGGATTCGGACAGGAATCGAGTAGAAGTGCAGTCGACTGTCTTAGCTAGAGCCGAAGGGGAAAGACTCATCAGGAAATGCGCGGCAGTGGTGAACCGTATGCATTCCTTCAGAGGGACGTCAGCAAAGGCTGCTAAAACGAGCTGATGGATTTGGAGGAACTTCTGGACCGCATCTCCTTCTACAAGCGAATGTGGAGAGCAGCGAAAGACGCTTGTATAGCAGAAACAGACTTACTTCCTGCTGAGAACGCTGCTAATGCCAAACGGATCGCAGATAGCTCACTGCAAAGCGAACTGGGGAAAAAGCAGAAGGTAAGATATTTGCGGAAATCTTTAGTAAAATCCGCTACAGGATGAAACCCGAAGGCAACGGCGCAGAAGTTTTTTCCATACGGAAAACGAAAGGTGGCGGGGTCCTCGTCAAATTGAGACCAGCAAGAGTACGTTCTACGAAGCGGTCGAGGGGTTACTGGGAGAGAAGGTTCTTGTTTCGGTTAGAGCTCTCTAGAAATTTGAAATCTTGACTGTCTCATAGAAAAGGTCAAAGTGGAGGAGGTCATCAAGTGTGAAGAGGTAACCAATGCCCGGATAAGATCACCTCTGTAAATTCTCGAGGCCATGGTGGAAGTCCCCGAGCAATATGCGAGAAAACTTCTTAGCAGCGGGAAAATAAAAATTGGATGGGTAGTATGCAGGGTACGAATGCGGATAATCCCCATCAAGTGCTACAGGTGTCTGTACTATGGACACACGTCAGCAACTTGCAAGTTATCCGACAGGAGGGCAACATACCCCAGATGCGGTCAGATAGGCCACCAAGTGAAGACTTGCAATGAAAGCGAAAGTTGTGTTCTATGCAAGAATCGTGGCGCATCTAGAGCGTTGCACACAGTGCGGACGATATCTAATCTTTAAGACAGACCTACAAAGGGCGCAAATAGCATGATCAGCATTGTATAAATTAACCTGCACCGGAGTACAACCGCTCAACAGCTGCTAACGCAGTTCCCTTGGGAGGTAAAGGCTGATCTAATGCTGAGCAATACCGGAATAGGGACATCCCGGCTTATCGGGTACCGCTGCCATCTGGGTTCGGGACAATATTCCACTTCGTGTTCCGGCCGAGGGAATTGATCTGTCTGCATTTGGTGTTGAGGGATAACGTTTTTTTACCGTTTACCTGACGCTGAATGAGACCGTTTGACGCTTTGGAGGACGCCGTTTCGAGCACGGAGAGGCGAATCCTGGTAGGCGGTGATTTTAATGCTAGAACTCTTGAACGGGGCAACGGAAAACGAGTACAGGAAATTCCGGCGAGAACTGGCCTCATGGTTTTAAACGCCGAATCCATGCCAACGTTTCGGCGGCCAGGCTGCTAAAGAATCATCCTTGTCGTAAACTCAGTGATGAACTTGATAACGACAGCGTGCGAGGCTTCCATGTTCCGGATAGGCCCTAGCCGTGACACACCTTTTATATACTGATGGATGACAGGAATTGCCGACCTACGAAAGGAGTATCATAAGCTCTGCCGTCTGACAAAACGCGTTTACACGCCAGCGGGGAAGCAAGCGCCATAAATATAGAGTATAGACCAGAAAAAAGAAGACTCCGAAGCGCGAAAAATAAAAACAAAGCTCGCGGCTGGCAAAACCTGGTCAACGAAGTGAATGAGGGCCTGAAGGAACTTGGCTATAAACTTGTCACCCGGAAAATCGAGGCTCTGCGGAAGCCCTGTATACTAACTACCGACCAGATGGACCGCATTGTATGAGCATTATTCCCTAGACATCCTATACGGGTTGATATCAATAGCGCAGAAAGCGTTGAGAATTGCCTGCTCTCAAAATGAGAGAGCTCGAAAAAGCGGTTCCCACCATGAAAAACAGGAAGGTTCCAGGTCCTGATAATCTCCCCGCGGAAGGTTACAAATTGTTGTTCCTCAAATGGCCCGACTTGCTGCTCGGGGCGTTCAACACTTGCTGGAAGGCGATCATTTTTCCTTGTCGCTGGAAGGTAGCGAGACTCGCGCTACTCAGCAAAGAAAAAGGAGACCCGGAACTGTCGTCTGCATACCGGCCGCTGTGTATGCTTGACACGGCTGGGAAAGTGCTCGAAAACCTCATCTGGAGTAGACTCGCTGAAGCGATCCGCTTTGCCTTGGAGTTCTCCCCAAGGCAGTTCGGGTTTAGAACAGGGAGATCCACGGCGGTTGCTGTTATGTTGGTCGTGGATGCGGTTCATGGAGCAGACAGCCGCTGAGCTCGATAGATAGTGCTCCTCATGTCAGAAATGCCTACAATTCCGTAAGATGGACAGATATGCTAGAGAAATTAGAAAACTCATTCCACGAGGCAAGCTATCTCTTATGGACATTTTGGGGATTATCTGAAAGACCGCTCCTTACTCTATGAGACGCTAGAGGGCCAGAGGAGGGTGGAATTCACGTCGGGAGTAGCCGCCGGATCTTTGAAACGCTTCCTACGATAGTCTGCTGAGACTCGATATACCCGAAGAGTCGCGCTTGGTTGGTTATGCAGACGACATTGCCATGTTGCCGGACGCACGGCACAAAGAACACTTAGCATATTAATGTAAGGGTTAAGGGGATGGATGGTTGCTCATGTTTTCAGCACTGGAAAAAACCGAAGTAGTCATCTTGACCAGAAAGAGAATCCCGACCCTGCGTCCTATATCGATCGCGAATTGACTATAGAGTCAAAACCAGCGGTTAAATACCTTCGTTTAATGCTCCACTCGAAGATGGGCTTCTTCGAGCAAATGAAAGTAGCAGTGGACAGGGCTACAGCTGGAGTCTTGGCCTTGAGTCGGCTAATGGCGAATGTTGAGAGCCCTATATCGAGACGTCTCTCATGGGGGCATCGCAATCGGTTCTACTTGACGACGCGGAAGTATGCGCTCATGACCTTGGTAAGAAGGTGCATCGTAAGTGCCTTGCTTAAGTGTAGAGATGGGGAACTACCCGAGTGGCGCCTGCTTATCGCAATGTCTCAGAACCGGCCGTGATTGTGATCGTGGGATTGATCTCGTTGCCCCCCTTGCTAAGGAGCGTGAAATTATCTACAGCCGGAAGGGTGAAAATTTAGGAGAGATGGTTGCCCGTGAAGCACATCAATGCAGCCTTACCGAGTGGCAACTCTCTTGGCAAAATGAGCCAAAAGGCAAATGAACTGCGCGGTTCATTGACAGTTTAGATCCGTGTCTGAACCGAACCCACGGTGGGATTGATTACTTCCTTACCGAACTTCTAAGGGGTATGGAGATTTTCAGTCTTACCTGCACAAGATTGGGAAGGCGCGATCTCCTGATTGTTTATTCTGCAATGAAGCGGCGAACGACGAGATGCTGAGGACCGCTGGCAGCTTGAGTCGTGTTGCAAACTATGTTGAACTCGACCGGCGGAGGTTGCTACTCGCGCTGCAAAATCACAATGATAATGTCTCACTCTCAATAAGTTATAAAGCAGAACAACAGCCCCAACTTTACGGGGGTATCTAAAACTTACCCTGCCTTATATGCAGGGTTAGCTTTTAGTGTCTGAGAATTGTTGAAAGCATTTCATATTATCATAGCATCATAAAAATAGCCTAGAAAACGGTTTTAATGGCCGGAATTCTAATGCAATTCTGATAGGTGCAGGGGTCCGTTTGGTTAGGGATATTTAGATAGAACTGATTTTATATGAGGTCACTGAGGGATGCATTTCAAATCGCACTTCTTGGCCACCTGAAGCAATAAAATATACATAAGAGCGATGAACTGCGAAATTAATGTTGATTCAATCGCCTCATCTAGCATTGGGCTAACCTTTAAAACGCATGGTCGTACGAAATTTCACTCTGCCGTTCACATTCTCATGAGCCAGTACGACGCAACGCCACCGCAATAGCAAGGAACGCGAAACCGTGGCCAAGCTCGGTATTTATTATTGTTGTGCAATTACAATTTACAATTATTATGCTCCTATAGAGGTTTTGCGTCACGTCCATACGTATGGCAGCGAGCATGGTGGACATGGATATCGTTACGCCATTGTGGCCGCTTCGAAGTACTGTGACCTATGAGGCCATCGCCAATTGAAAATAGTGAAGAATTCTACTGCAGGGACAAGTTATGTTCAACATGGCCGTCGCCAGCCGCCACCGACGACAGCCAGTGTCAGTCAGTGCATTAATTTCAATTGCACGCTAACTTAAAAACCACAAAATGCAATAAACTTGGCGAAGGCAAAATAGCTTGGCTCGGCGAAGGAGCAATGGCGGAGCACGGGACACCAGTTCAGGCTAATATGCTTAGCAATAGCCGTGATTTTACATCGTCCACCGTCGAGTTGGTAGAGGTCATGGCTGCACTATATTCATGTGCTGGCTCGGCTGCGGGAATTCCATCAGTTCAATGTTTCATTTTTAATGCGGATTACGACGAGAAACCAATACGTTCTTCGGCTATTCTTAAAGCTAAGACGGCCAATGACCTCGAGCGCTTGCACCAACCTCACTTTGGGGCTTCGTTCCCGGCCAAATTGTTTCGATGCAAAGCTAATACTGATTAGTGATTAGGCGAGGGTTCTAGGCGTTCGCGACAGTATCATTGAAGTGCTGACCATGTTCGCATATAAAAATAGATATAGGAGCGCTTTCACGATAAGAAGTACGACAACAAATGCAGCGAAGGAAGTTGAATGTTGGGGAAGGTCACCATTATATCACGAAACACTACTTTCTGGATTGGGTGCACAAAGTCTCAATATAGCAGTAGACTTAGGAAATACAGCACAGCCTAGAAAAGTTTTGACTGAAAGAAGACTTAACAGGGCTTACAATTAAGAAGATGATTTATACAATTTTATGATCAGTAGGGTAGGTAGTGAGTGGCCGTTGTGAGAGTTCCTTACTTGGTGTGCGCAGCCTGGCTCTAGGCAGAACAGGATCTCCATGCCTCTGGCACAGAAGCTCTCTCTGGATGGGGTTGGATGGTGAACCCTCGCAATCTAAAGTTAGTAGTTGTTAAGAGGTGTGAGTAAGCTCCAGCAAAGTCCTGCCTGCGTCTGCTCAGGCTTTGACAAGAACAGAGCCAAGCCTGGCCAGTCTGTCGGCCCGCTTAATCCTCTCCGTGCTCCTGTGGCCAAGAACCTAAAGAAGCGTAAAATTTTAAAATTCAATTGAATCTTCCCGATGCAAACTTATTTTTGATGGCAAAGGTTAATTCAATGACCTATATTTCTGTCGTAAATAAGGGATTCGATTGGAAGAAACTTGGCAAGAAGGCTTCCTAATAATTTAAATTTGATTATGAAACCCCCACGGAAGAGAAAGCAGGAAAAACAAGCCGGAAAACCGGAAGCTGGATGCTACAAGTATGAGAGATTTTGTCTATTTCTTTTATATAAACATTTGAGTCGACATTAGTCCCATTAGTACCTAGCACGTAATATATACATATATTATGTGAGAATATCCATTTTCGCGTGATACTGGCATTCAAAGTCTTGAATTTGCACAGAAGCGACAACTTTGACCTATTTTAACTTTGTTAGTAATAGTGCAATTTCCACGACATTTTGTAGGATCTATGTTATAGCCTACATTGCTGTAAAATTTCAAGATTCTAGGATGAACTTAAGGGTGGTTTTACAGGCAATTACTAAAATTTATAATAATATACCATTATTATCTTTATTTGAACAGATCGGTATGGAGGTTATTTTGGAGCCTAGGCACTATATAGTGACAGCTTGTTGATTTTTTTCAGATTTTTTTTCGCCCCCGCATTTCCCACCTTTTTAAATGTCAAAATTAAGATTAGTTTCGAGAAGTACTAACCGATACCTTTAATTTGACACCCCACATGACTATATTTGGTGAAAAAAATGGGAAATCCTATGGTTCCAGATGTTGCTTCTTCAGGCTACTATTTATTTGTTTAGGCCAAGGAGAAGGATCTTGCCTAATTACCACTCATTCTCGAAAAAACGGATCACACATAGGTCACATTAGAACATGTCGGTATCTGCCTGACTGACGCGAGGTCATAGAATTAGATGGTAGGTAAGTCCTTAGAAAATTAAAAAAATAGCCTGTTATTTTACCAAAAAATCATTCAAATTACATACAACCACCACATTTGTATTTATTTATACCAGCCTTCTAATATTTACTGATTTCCAAGGATGTAAAATGCAAACAAGTTTCGCCTCAGGGTTTTATCGTTTCAGAGTGTTGGAAAGAAAAAATTGGATGAATTATCTGAGCAAATTGTTAAATATCTGCTAAACTCGAGTCGAAATGTTGTAAATGTATAAGAGGAATTAACAAACGCATTGCGCCTTTCTGGATAAATTCCTCCAAAAATTGCGTGGAGCATATAAAATTTTTGAAAGAATTTTATCAGTCAAATTCAGAATTTTGTAAATCGAGAAACAAGAGCACTTATTCCAGTTTCCTAGAAGATGAATATCATGAATTATGCGAGAGACTTTCATACTCTAATGCATTTTTGGGGCCGTTATGGTGGATATATGAGGAAGTCCGCTGTCATCAAGCAATATCACTCCATGGCTTCGGGGAATCTAGGGCGTTAAATAAGCGATTTCCCAAACATTTCATCGAGTTAGGCACAGTACTTATATGCATTAATGGTTTTTACTACGTTGCGAAAAAGAATTGTTGACGACTCTAACTGCAAACCACTAAACAGCCACCATTACCTTCTTCGGGTGAAGGGGCAATTTTGAAATTTTTTAGAGCCTCATAAGCTTGTAGCCATTGAGTTGATTTGGGACGATTATCGTACATTATCCACTTTTCGTCCCATGTCACTCTTCTATGCAGAAAGGGATTCTTTCTGTTGCGGGAGAGCGGGGAACTGCAAATTTCCATTCGAAGCGCCAGCATTCAGAACCCCCTTATCAGGCTTCTATACCTTACTAAGCTGTTGCAAATGCCGGAAAACTGTCGAATAGTGTACGCCCACTTTGTCTTGCAGATGCACGAGAGTACAATCTTACTAGCAAGCGCAGCTCAGCGCGGTAGATCGATGATTTTGGTTGCCTACGCGGCTCACTTTGAAGGCTCATGGTGCCTGACTGAAACTCTGTAAAACATCGATATATGCTTCGTTCATTTATCCTGTTTGTTTCAAAGGCCGATTGCCTGAGTGTAGTACCCGTTGGTTCGCAGCAAGCACATAATTTCATTCGCCTTTCTTTGCAATGATTTGGCGAGAAGATTCATTTTCTTTTAGGAAGCCTTTTCCATTGTCTAACCATCTAGCATCCTATAGCACCTCCAGTATCCTCCTTTCATATTGTAAAAAAATATTTTACAGATATGCATCTCAATTATCTTTTGAAAATCTTAGCCACAAAACCTTCTCTAGTTTTAATTTTCCAGAAATCTTAAAACCCAATCAAATGTCTTCTTTCAATCTTTCAATAATAAAGAAATTTTACATTTTACATACATCTGTATCGCATTGATCCGAAACTAATAAAGTTTTTGACGACCGCCATGGAAGGGTGGCATACCACCTTATCAATGCGTCCCCTTTCGTTTTGTATGACACTGAACCCCCTTTCATGGTTAATGAATGATGCTAGAGATTTTGCAATAAAGTATGACCTACGTGCTAAGTGCGAACTAACACCCTTGATGTACTTAGATGGCACCAAGCTGTATGCTGGGACTGACGACCATCTTAGAAGTCTGTTGCGAATAACAGACATGTTCAGCCGTGATATTCGAATGGAGTTTGGATTAGACAAGTATCGAATCCAAGCCATCCGCAAAGATCATCACGAGCGACATGTCGGACATAGCATTGGTGACCTCCACATCGAAGACTTCTACAAGTACCTAGGAATTCTGCAAGGAACCCATGCTCGAGTTGGTGATCTAAAGGATGCTCTGCTGTCCGAATTCCTGCGACGTGTAAAGCTGGTGCTGAAATCGCATCTCTCGGGGAAGAATAAAATAAGCGCGTTGAATGTATTCGCGATCCTTTCACTGGTTTATGCATTCGGAATATTGCCATGCACGAAGACCGATCTGAAAAACGTCCAGCGGCGGATACTGACAACTATGTCCAAATTCCGAATGCATCATCCAAACTCTGCCGTGGAGCGGATGAAACTGCCTCGTGACATCGGAGGTAGGGGCGTGGTTGACGTGGCGGCACAACATCATCGCCAAGTCGACTCGCTGCGCGCTTATTTTTACAGCAAAGAGCAGACGAGTCCCTTGCATGCGGCTGTCTGTAAGGCAGACTGTGGACTGACTCCACTTAACCTGAAGGATCGATCTTTCAATTCTTTGAGTGGGGTGAAGTCAGACCAAGAGCGGGTCGATGAATTGAAGTCGAAGGCAATGCACGATAAACATGTGAATTATCTTTGACAGCCATTTGTCGATTTGCATTTGTCGAACAGATGGCTGTGTGCTGGGAAGCTCTTTTCTGAGATGGAGGGGTTCATGTGTGCCATTCAGGATGGCGTGGTCGCCACCCTAGCTTATAAAAAGATCATTATGAAAGAACGGATGGAGAATGACCAGTGCAGAATGTGTAGTTCGGCGTTAGAGACGTTGGACCATCTCATTTCTGGCTGTACTGTTATGGCACCGGTGTAATACATCATGAGGTATAATGCTTTACCGATATGAGCCGCAAGCAGTACTTGATAGTTCTGCTTACAGCATGTATTGGGACCGGCAAGTTCTGACTGATCGCCATACCGCACACAACAAGCCTGACGTACTGTTAGTTGACAAGACGGGTCGCTCCGCGTATATTATTGATGTTGCTATCCCCCATAATAGCAACATTGGACAGAAATACGTGGAGAAGAAGGTGAACTGGCAACCATTGGCTGGGAAATCAAAGAAATTTGGCGTCTCGAGCGGGTGGTTGTAGTTCTCATAATATTGTCACCTAAATCCCTCGCGACTTCCCTTGATGTCTGGACTCGGAAAGAAATTTTTAAATATTCAAAGATGATCATAAACTTGAAACAAAATCTTATTAAAGTCGGTTTACTATCTGTCTGACTGCAGCACGCATTTTTCTCGGAAACGGCTATACCGAATTGATACCAAATTTGGGGGAATGATTGACACTGAATTTGGGAACTGTGAACGTTCCCGGATACAGTGAGTTACGCCATTCCACATCGCATTTAAGGGGAGCTCCCCATACATGCAGAAGTGTACATTTTTTTTTCGCCAAATATAGTCATGTGCGGTATCAAATGAAAGGTCTCGATGAATACGTGTTAGGTACAAATGGACAAATGCACACTCAAATGTCTTGTTTCCTTTTTGATTTTGTACTTTCTCTCTTCCGCTTCTCCTCTCTAACTCCCGCGAACTCATACTAACCATAAGGAGCATCCTCCATTTCCAAAGGCAGGGACAACATCGATTGCAGATGCAATCCGTCGTGGACTTTCCCTCTCAATCGTAGCACTCGGGTCTACAATTTTACGGCGCCAACTGCTCAGTTAAGCCGATATCTTTTATCTGATCTGGTTTATTATTTATCTGATCGTCTGTCTGTCTGTCTGTCACACGTATTTTTCTCAGAAAAGGTTATACCTATTGTCACGAAATCTCGTAGAAAATTGAAATTGTGAATCGCCACACATTTGGCAAATTACACTGTTCTACAATGAGTTTAAAGGGAGAGGGAATGCCCATACCAATAATAGGGGTTTGCAGATTTTTTCTACCGCATATAGCCAAATGAGTGGCCTCGATTAGTTCTTTTCGAAACAAATGTGAGTTTTGACATTAATTGCCAATGGGAGGAGCGCAGCGATCGGAAAAAGGGCAATTACCTCAAGTAGCCGTTCTCAGAAACTAGCCAATCCAAAAACAAAAAAAAATTATCCATGCACATGATATCTAGACTGCAAAATAATTTATATTGTGTGATCTGCTAAAAAAGGTTAGGAATTAGGTAGTAAAGTAGGCGAATGCTCCTAGGCTTATACAGGCGATCAGACCCGAGCTTGCATGGAGGGTCATTTGAAGTGGCTTCGATCACGAAACCTTACCAGGGTATACTGGCACAATAAGAACCCCCCATTTTACATGACCCAGGAGAATTTTCGGCTCATATACTTTCAGTACGGTTGACCCCCTCGTGGGACAAAGAGACCTCCGGGCCTCAAACGTAGAGTTGCATTTCAACTTGGGTGCCGTACTCCCTATTTCGGTAGAAACTTAGGTAGGTCTTGCATCCGCCAGTACGAATGCTGACTGATATCGTTGTTGCTTGTCACAGCGTGGCTCTGATTATTATCACAAAATCGATCCATGTTTGAAGTAGACCGTGGGGTTAAGTCTACGCGACGGATATTCACGTGAAACCACCAAGGACGTAACTCTCTAAGAGATTAAATGTCAGTGCCATATCGAAATGAATATCGAGTATATTCAACGTGGGTATAACAACAATTGTGTATAAATGGGACCCTCGTCTGCTCAAATATTCTTACATAAAAGATCATAAACCGTTCAATCCTGAAGCACCGTGCTTCTGATTTCCGACTTGTTTATTTGCAATTTAGATTCGTACATGTTTTTCGAAAGTTTTACGCGATATTCCCTTGTTCGTTGTTCAGGTCCTCGTGTGCTCCTACGCGTAAGTGAGGGCCTAACCTAATACCATTTTGATTTCAAATATTATATAATGTGACTTAAGGATAAATTCAATTATAAGTGCTTGGAATGGTAAGTTGTTTTTCAAATTGCTAAGAGTACGACTTGGTTCCGCTAAGTGGCGAGGGTTGCGTCCCTCACAAATATTTTATTTTCAGAACTTAAATTTTACACTTCCAATGCTTGGTTAAGTTACGGATAATAAGGAGGGAGGTACTTGACTTTAAACCTGCGCCTGACAAAAATAGAGAATAAACTGGACTCATCAATTCTAGTAGTGCTTAATCGATGAACAACTCAACAATTCCTCCTTTTCTGGAAATTTTCGGAAGAACTTTCTGATGGACTTTGACGGTGAATTTTTAAGGTTTTGTAAGAAATACACAGCGATATTTCCTGGTGTAAAACTATTTTTCATGGAATATACCCATTCTGTGCATGAAATAAAAAAATGCAATTAATTCGTAGTTTTGGTATCATTTGGAAGGTGGAGGAGTTACAAAGAAGTCATTGTTAGAAATAATACACCCGAAGAATCTGATCAATATCATGTCGAAGCCCCTATACCTAGGCATCAAAATAGCTACCATACCAATAACTCTTCAAATAAATTAAATAATTGTGTATTATTTTATCTTGGAACCATAGCAGAAAGTTTGGTAGAAACCAAATTATTTTTAACGAAGTTATGACAGGTTAAAACTGTTTACGTCGTGTAAATTGCCTGAATCCCATGTACATGTTCCTATTATATTAAAATGAATGATCTGATTTACTTTATAGATACATATCACAAGCTTCGTACGAATGGAACCATAGAAGAACCTAAGGGATCGAATTTGTGGTTTCCGGTTGGTTGGTTCCTTTATTTCATAACTTTCAGTTTATATTGAATATATATTGAAGCGCCTTGTCATTTGATGACTGAGATTGATGACAGATAAACATTTACATACTTCTTTGAAAGAGCGAGAGCCCAGTTGGTACTTTGGCTTTCGAACACAACGTTCTATCGAACGTGATGTGGCTTTCTCGGTGGTTTGGTTTTTTGGTTGCATTTGGTTTTGAATTCCCCTTCCTTCCCTGGATTATAACAGAGATTATAAAGCTTGTAGTTGTAATTCCCTGTTCCCTTCAGTTTTTCGTCAATCTAGAAGTTCATCTTATGATTTACGTTCAGACATGTCAACGGATATTCCTTCCACCTGCGATCAAATTCCATCTCGCAGGCATAAAAGAAATAATAGCATCAACGATTTAGACAATTTGCTATGAAACAAAGACTAAAGAGCATCTTCGTCTAGAAACATTCTTCAATTTAGAAAAACGCATGACGCATACCGTGCCCATTCGTCGCTTCATCTACTTCGGCGTCTTCAGGTGGTCATTTCCCTCCCACCTCGCCTTTGAGTAGGCACCAAGGATGGGACAAGTCGAAACAAAGTTTTATAAAATTTGAACTTTATTTTTCTGTGTACATTTTTATTTTTCAGAATTGACGGCACTAGGTAAAATGTTTCACTGACAAGCATGATCTGTTGATTTCATGAATTTCGTTGTGTGATTTTTGGCTGTAACTGCCGATTTATTTGAGGTTGTAATTATATAGCCTCACGTTGTCTGATTGGTGTCTTTCTTCCCATTCGTCGAGTTTCAACGCGCTCTTTTTGGATTGTACCAGGATATTTGTATCGCCAGGCTGACTTGCTGTCATTCAGAAAATCAGAAAATATTTTGTACAAGACCGACTTGTGCAGTATGTCTGTTTAAAGCCAACGACTACTGGTGTTGTCATTCTTTCCTTCAATTTGTAGGCGGATCTTAAATTATGCAGATTTTATCGGCTGTATACGGAGAGCTGAGTGGTTAGAGCACAAGGTTGTCGTACGGAAGTTCGCGGTTCAAATCTCACTGGTGGCAGTGGAATTTGTATCGTGATTTGATGTCGGATACTAGTCGACTCAGCTGTGAATGAGTACCTGAGTCAAATCAGAGTAATAATCCCGGGCGAGCGCAATGCTGACCACATTGCCTCCTACAGGGTATTGTAATCCTGTAGTGTACCGTTACGGTCTTCAATGAAGTGCTCTAAAACACTTCAAGTTGCGCCAACGATTATTATTATTACACTATGCTGAGCATATGAAAGAGTGTAGTGGCTCTATTGATTTGGGACTGCCGAGTAAGACCATCCGGATTGACTATTGTCAGTTGCAAGGAAAGCTGTTCTAAAATCTATTTAAATGGTGAAATTCCATCGTATCGGTTAGATAGCACCTAAGCGCAATTCAAACAAAATCTCTGGTTGACATGTGTTTGCTAGTCTCTGCATTAGCAGAATTCAGGAAGTCACATGCCAAAATCACGCATCTAAATTCATGGTACAATTGAAGGTTACACTATGATAGATTTTGCATTCAATTAAGTTGGGAAAAAACTGCGGAACAATATGTCACGTGGACCGTGTAAATTTTATTTCCAGATTTCTGCGTTCATCGGCATATTGCTTCGTAGTCTTTTCCGAAATGAATGGATCCATCGTGGTGCGACCCCCAACCTCACAATGGGACACTTTAAAAGCCGAATCACAGTTGATTAATTATGGATGAATGAATGAATGAATATTGTTATTACTGTTTCCAATTATGAATTGATGAATCTAAGCAATTCCAGCTTCATTCCAACATGTCCTTTGCTGTGGGTCATGTGTGAATTAAGCGGAAATTTTTAGATTCATCATTCCGAAAATAATCCCTAACCTACCGACAATAATTTATTACCCTTACCTGCTAATTCACAAGTCAATTCTTAATTTAGCGTTCCACTGTACATCCTTACTATGCCATAACCATCCAGGTTACCAGAACTCCCGGACCTACCCCACAAGAAGTTACATTGATGCATTGCACCAAAACATTTCATTACATTCAACCTTACTTCCTTTTTTACTTTTCTCATTCACCTTTCTTTGTCCTCTTGTTGTTCTGTGGCTTTACCACTGGCTTGACATTAAAGTCTTCTTCGTTCACCGTGCAGAACTTATACACTAATGCACCGGATTTTGTACTAAGAACATGATACCCTTCCAGGGAATCGGCATTAGAATCGGTTCTTAACCAAAAGCGACATTCCGAGAGAAAGAGGTGAAGGGAACCAATAATGAACGAAGGAGCTCAGCTAAACGGACAAATAAAACACAAAATAAGGCGACAAGACACAGTCACCGACAACGTCCATTCAACACAGTCTAAATGGATCAATGAGCAGAAAGATGTCGTCTATACGACGAAGTCTCATAGTTAATCAGCAGGATAAGTGCTACCGACTGAAAAGGATCAAATTTCAACTCCCGCACTGAATGGAAAGGTGGAATTTGCGTAACACAGGTAGGAGTACAGTGGCGAGTAGTCTGAAGCCTTCAAGGTGGTCTGAATACTAAAATTAGAACGGTTTCATAAAAAGGCATAGAAATGAACAATTTTAGAAATTTGAGCAGAAATTCGGACAAGGTCGAAGAAGTTCGGTTGAATAACGCAATTTTTGCAATAGAGAAACGGACACCGCCTAAAATAAATCATAATACAAACACTAAATTCACAACAATATGACTTTGATGCGACTTAGATATACCTTCCGGTGGGCAAGCATTCAGAGGTATTCGCAGTTTGATTTTGTGGCGAGGACAATTTTATTACGATGAAGTCTTCTTCAGAAATAGATACCTTCATGTTTCTCGTCGGGCAATCGATAAACTTTTTCAGCCACTTATCAGCCGCGCCTGAGTATATAGAAGACTACCTAGGAATTGGTTAAATAGGTGAAATAATAAAAATGTTGCAAAATTATCAATTGCCACATTTTTGTTTGGTGTTTTAAAAATTAGAATAGGATTTCGTTTAGTGCACAAGCAGGAAAAACAAAGAAGAAAATATCTGTTTCTGGACAAAAGTGATTATGTTTATGAAGCCCAAAACAATGAAGAGTTGACGGCAAAACCTCCGATTCCTTCCTTTTCTTGTAGGGTGGTGGAGAGTTGCATGCTAAAATGGAGACGGTTTGCCAATTGTGTCGCAATTATTTCAGTGCCGTAGTCAACAGTGATCGCTGATACAGAGTTCCAAGAAGGCTATGACCCCGACGGTGCTTCTAAAAAAAACAAACACAAGTCTCCCACACAAATTTTAGGAATCGGTAAATAAAAAACGTCCTTAGAAGAATTACTCCGGGGGCTAAAAAAACTGTATCTTCATTAGAGTTAGTAATCAAAAACACTTCCGGTGAACACAATACCACGACTTCGTAGTTTCAAACGATGACGCCTGCACCAAGATTCACTACAATTAAGGCGAACATTATTCTCCTGAAAGGGTATCCGTTAGTAAGTATCAAATATTGCAGGCAAACAAAGAAAAAGGTGAGCACAAGAATTCCTCTCATCATTGTTGAGAGAATGAGAACGTTAGAGAAACCTAAAGATATATCAGAAAATCCACAAACAACGTCTTCCTGGTTAAAAAACCAGGAAGTAATAACCAACGACTCCGCCTGGAAACTAACCTTTATGTTCAAAAAGTTCTTCACGCATATACGCGTTTCGGAGAAAATCATTTTGCCAATTATTCGTCCTCTCGATACTACCTACCCTGCATAGGGAATCGTTGAGGATTTATTTGCCCAAGGTTCCTCCAGTGATAAAACGGTGCAACCCTCTATCATAATCGAAGTGAAGCAAAAGGGCGGTAACCTTTGCTTACGAAATTTCGCCGCTTCTTTTAAGATGAAACAGCTCGTTCCAACTATAGCTCTCAACCCCATTCTACTCCACTTCGAGCGGGTCATGAACAACAAAGTCTTACAGTGCAACGGTATGCCAGGCCAAGAAAGTGTTGCAAGAAGCATGATGAAAGTCCTAAATGCGTAAATTTCAGAGTAAGTGCCCTGCCAACTACTGTAAGCGCCCTAGCTGCACTAAATTTATGACAGGAAGGAATGTCCAAAAATGGGCCCCAGCAACCAGATACCAATTACGTATCATAACAACATCTTCATTCGTTTGACCGCCTATATTATTTATCACAGTAAAAACTTCACGGATAGAAAAAGTCTCAACCGATAAAAACTGCACAATTATCCATTAGCTGGCCGAGTAATCCCCGCAATTCATGCATGCATCTTATAATTATTGAGTTTCGGGTAACATTCTCAAATCCCTAGGGGTTAGCCAATTGATACCATTTCCGTTTTCGTATACATACGTCGTTTCTATCTATTATCCCAAAGTTTTCATATACATGACCTCTGACAAATCGTGGTCCCTCATCTTGAGAAGCGATTTAAATTCTAGGCGCACCTTCTGCCAGGCTTCCTTTATCAACAATAATTGCCGCTAGCTGACAACATATCTGTGCCCATCTTAGCCTATAGCGTCTCAGTTTCAGGATAGTAAATAACTAGTCATACCAACACATCCAATCCAAATATCTATCCTTTCCTTGAAACGAATCCTCTATCACACAATGCCATTATCCTAGATATCCAAGTACCAGACTGTCCCATTCGCCCACTGGCATTAACAGCACCAGGTCAGGACGTCGTTTCTCTGACTAATTGAAAATAGGTACTCTTCGCAGTATTCCTTTCTAAAGAGGGAGATCCACGATTTCGACACCACGATTCGTGAAAAGATTTTGACTGTACCTAACCTAAAGCGAGTTCGCAAAGCTGCTAGTTGTAACGACAACCTTCCACAAAATATACTATTTCTGGAAAAGGCGAACGTTCTTACCGACCACTTTATGCAAGCTCCCCAGTCCACACTACACGTGCTTGAACAACCCATCCTTTAGCGCCTTTCAATCGTCGTTATTGTACACCTAGACATCCCTTCCTCTCGAACAAACTCACTGGTTCAATTGTGTCAATCAATCTGCTTACTCTAAGCTTAAAACAGTCACAATGTCCTTTAAATGCACCAAGAACAAAAAGGCGACAAGGCTTGACAAAATCCTTTCCCTAAGAAGAATTAGGAAATACTCAGCACCAATCAATTTCCTACTGCCAACATTATTCAACCATCCATCAAAAGTGTTGACGAGCAATGTTTAAGTTTTTGCCCCACAAAAATGTAATTCTAGGGGCCTCAAGCTCCTACTTGGAGAACGTTCGGTCCAACCATCCGAAGTTTAGCAGCATCTGATGTCAGGCCCACACAAATTTGATATGGCGCAAATGTTTAATACTTCATACCTCGACTGTCAGAGTAGTTTTGAATGCTAGTTTTATAACAGGTATTCTTTTGCCAAATGGTGTATATTTGCACTTGAATAAGACCATCATTTTCTCCGAAGGGCTGGACCAATTCCATAATCAGTCCCGCAACAAAATCATACTTGGAGATTTCAACAGTTAAGTAAGGACGCAGCCCGTATTCAGGCGATACGTTGGCTCCCATCGCTTGCATACGGATACCAATAATAACGGACTGTGGATTATTCAGTTAGCAGTATCGCACGAAATGGTTTTTCGAAGCACCTAGTTTGCCTCTCCGGACGAGACCACTTTCAACCAAATTGATTACAGGTTGATTGCACAAAGCCACTTTTCGGCCTCGATGAATGTTAGGGGGGGCGCAACATTGACTAGGATCACTATCTCGTTGGCAGCTCGAATTACTACACCACCTACAATCCGATCTGACAATCAGGTGAGTGTGAATACAGAAGCCATTCACAACACAATCTTCCGTAACACCTATAAGGGGATGGATGGGGATGGATGCCGCAATAATCGCAGTCAACAGAGATCCTGAAGATGAAACATCAACAAATGATTTTCACAATTACCTGCAAAAGGTTATCATAAAAACGACCACAAATATACTTTGCCCCAGCCGCAAAAAGAGTCGGGACAGGCGGGGTCGACGATTAATGTAAGGTAGCAATGGAGCGGAAGAATGCTACATACCGGGTAATGTATTCTCAAAGAACGCGGGCACGCCCAGAAACTTATCAAGAACTCCGTCGAGCGGAGAAGAGACTTCACAGACGCAAAAAGGAAGCCTGGCAGAACCAACAAGTCTATGAACACGAAAGGTACAAGGAACAACCGCGCCAGGCGCGCAAGTTTTACCAACCGATGGAATTACAGCCGAATTGATTAAATATGGAAGCGACGAATTACATCAAACGGTTTATCAACTGATGCTCAAAGTGCGGGACAGCGAATAAATGCCTGACGACTATCAACGGGGCATTATCTGTCCCATCCATGAAAAGGGAGATATCATGCAATCCAGCAGTTGTAGCGGTATCACGTTGCTGAATACCATCAATAAGATATTCTCCACTATCTTGCCAGGCCGGATAGCCCCATATGTCCAGAACATCACTAGGTCATACCAAAGAGGCTTACTCCAAGCAAATCAGCCACAGATTATATTTTTCTTCTGCGGCAAGCGATTGAAGAACTGCTGGAATATGGACATCAGTTACACCATCTTTTCATCGACTTTGAAGCCGCCTATGACAGCAGAGCCAAGGTAAAATTGTCCACGACTAGGAAAGAATTCGGTATCCAGAGGAAATTGATAAAACTGGCTAGGCTAACCCTGACTAATGTGAGAGGCAGGACAAAAGCAGCAGGATCACTCTTGAGACCATTCAACATCAACAACGGTCTAAGACAACAGGATGCGCTATCATGCGTCCTCTTTAGCCTAGCCCTGAAGAAAGTGATCCTCGATACGCGATTTAAATGCGAGAGGCACCATCCTCTTCAAGCGCATCCAACTACTGGCCTAGCCTATAGTCTCCATATTGATATTATGGGAAGAACAACCGGATATGCAGGTTGCCTTCATCCAGATCGCATAAGCGGCGCGAGATCTTGGGTTGCGCATTTCCAAAGGCAAGATGATGTACTTGGTGACGACGTCAGCAACACTGAAACGTCTCATCATAGAGTTGAAGCTCTTATTGTACAAGACAATGATCTTGTCAGCCCTCATGTATTCCTCGGGGATCGGGTTCTTAAAAAAAAAATTGCGAACTTTTGGCCGCGCTCGAGAGAAGAATCCTCCAAAGAATTTTTGGCCCCCTACTTGAGGATGGACGATTCCGTAGCCTACATAATGAAGAAATCTATGAGCGATACTGTGACCGTCAGGTTGCGATAAAATCCGGCTCAGCAGGTTGCGGTGGGCGGGTCACTTAATCCGTATGATCCTGCCCGGAAAGTCTATAAGGGTAATATCTATGGTAGAAAAAGAAGACGAAGCAGACCCTGCCTGATATGGAGTGATGGTGTAGGTCAGGACGCCACACCGCTTTTAGGGATATCCAATTGGTGGAACTCGGCGCTAAGCCGGGGTGTCTAGAGTTCCTTATGAAGGCAGGCCTAGACCGGATACCGGTTGTTGCGCCGTTGATGATGGAATTGAAGCGACTTTATATCTAGTGCTGTTTGGAAAATAATAGGTAGGATGATTTCAGAATGCTAAAAAGCACCTTGAAAGCTTGGTCAGTAAGGTCAGTTTCGGTTATGTATCTTTCTGCACAGATCACATCCTTGTGGGCCATTGTCGAACAGGAAGTTTAGATTTCCGCTTTTCATCGATTTTGAGAGAACTGCGCATAGCATTAACAAATAGTTTATTTGGAGCGTTCTACGTAGCAGAGGGGAATTTTATGAAAGAATAAATCATGAATGGATATTGCATTTTCATTTTTAAGGTTTTAATTAAAACAAAAACACACTTCATTTGGAAATGGCTGCACCAATCGGCATGAAACTGTGTAAGATTATGGAAATTACATCGTACGCGTACAATGATTGTTGAGTTGAAGGATCGAGAAATAATGAGGGGTTGATGTTTCCATTTTTAATAGGTAGGGAGAATATATTAGGCTGTGACACTTTTTTATTAAGGTTTAAAACAAAACCTTATTAAAATCGGTTTAGGGTCTGTTTGTCTGTCTGTCACACGTATTTTTTCTCGTAAACGGTTATAGCGGTTAACACCAAATTTAATGGAAAAGTGGGAACTGTGGACGCTCAGGCAGACAGTGAGTTACATCATTCTACGTCGAATTTAATTACATGCAAAAGGGGGATGTCATTTTTTTGCTATCAAATATAGTCATGCAGGGTAAGAAAAGAAAGTTCTCGGTTAGTAATTTCCAAAGCTGTTAATAATTTTGACATTTGTTGGAAAACTGGGGAGTGCGGGAGTCGAAAGTGGTCATTTCTTTAACGGACGCATTGTCGGAAGCTATCCAACCGAAAAATCTGAAAAAATTTACAGTCTCCACACTATATGGTGCCTAGGCTCCGAAATACCCATCATACATAATAGTATATTACTACAATGTTTAGCAATCGGCTGCGCTTAAGTTCATCCTAGAATTACGAAATGTAGGCAATGTAGGCTACAACATAGAGCATGGTTTTAGTTGCCCTTTTTTTGAAAATTTTAAATAATTTAATATATTACAGCTCAATGAGTTGAAGATCTTCTCTCTCTTAGTTCTCTTAAGAACCGTGCGAGGAGCATCCAAATATTGTAGGACATGAAGCGTGACACAAGCCATTTACTTTGAATAATTTCTTCTTTTCTCAAGGTGAAAGTAACAAGTCCCCTTTCCTAGGGATTCAAAGGGCATATATGCACCGAAACCTATCCCATGCTATAATCCAAATACTTTAAGGAGAACAACTAGATTTAGGCTAGAGTTTTAGGGACGATATTCTAGTATCTCCCATCCTAATCTGTCCAATTGTAATGTCCACTTAAGGAGCCTAGGCCTTGTCATGAAGAGAATGACGTTTCTTCAAGATTCCATTTTTTACTTTCCTTCTAAACGTTCAACTGATGTCGAATTTGACCTTCTGAAGCAGGCAACCAGCTCATGAGTAATTCAATGATTAATGTTAGTTCCTCGCCACTTTGCCGGAGAGCTTTGTTTCCTACGTGGGATTTTGGCTGCCTCGATAATGGCGATGGTCCCACTCATTCTTGCGAAGCAAGCGTGGCTTTTGTCTTTGAGTCTTTCACGATTTTTGGAAAATTCTAGGCGCTATATCAACACATAAGCATTGTCTCCGAAATGTGTGACCAATCATCTTAAAAGAAATTTGGATGCAAACCCTCCTTGGCTAAAATCGTTAAAGGATCGTAAAAGGATATAAGTGGGTCCTCCAGGTACTTACCAAGCAATGCAAGTGATACCTTAAAATTATCCAACACTCACCTATAAGAAGAAGAAAATATAAAAATTAAATTGTGAAACTAGAAAAGAGCATGGCTGAGAATGAAGTCATTTTAAAGAAGAGTACACACGAAATTCACATAATTCAGATAGTTGTATGTGATGGGGCGGAATAATGAAGCTAATATGCTTGCAAATGTACGTACAAGTATAGTTGCAGAGTCCAAAGTTAAAGAACCCAGTGCAAGGGAGTAACTAGACGCAGCTTCAAAATCGAACACAATGGTCAATTGAAACAGAAACATTATTTACAAATTAGCATCTTATCCCAATTACCAAACACAAACGTAAATTTCCGATTCAATCACGATTCCGCATAACAAACATTTGCTTGCTCCTTACGTAATTGCTGTCTGTCTGGAATAATGCTGGAGTCTCTGATAGCGTAAAAAATGTGAATACACCCGATAAAAATAGCAAATCATCAAATGAGATACATACATAGCCACCAGAAGTTAATGAACTCAGTCACGTTTTAATTTTACCCCCTTTCGTAGAAAGGTACCTTGAGTGCGATTAGAACTACCACAATTGATGGCTTTCCAGAGACCGACGACGTCTGTAGATAACACATTTTCTGCGATAATGAAATCAACCAACAAACAGTCAGTACGTCAGCCTTATCAATAGAAAAATGAAATGTTCAAATAGAATTGAGTTCACCTGATGGAATTTGTTTACAAATACTCCAGGGGGTTGTTTGATATCAAATAGAAATTGTACACATTGTATCCAGATAAGATCTTTAGGCGGCTTTAGGAGTCTTATTGCGAATCTAACTAATCATTTTCTGGTGTTGTGGTAGGATGTCGTGGATGCAGATAAAGCAACTTGATACCAACAGATATTGATCGAGATTATCAGAAAATGGAAATGGTTCAAGTGATTATTCCTTAATATGAAAGGATACTTTTCATATTAAGCAAAATCTTCGGGAACACGTGTTTCTGGAAAATTTTTCAATAAAAAGAATACCATTTGGTAATGGCTTGAAGAGAAGGAATCTGTGGAGATGTCGAGTCGAGAGAGCTGGATAAACTGCCGACGTCAAAGATAGGTCTCGGTTCGCGGCTCAGCTTTCAGGGCCAAACTCAAATCAAAGTTAGAAGCACCACAGCCATCTTCTCTCCAGTCCTAGTCGCTAATTACGGACAGAATGATACCCGTCTGCAAAGTCCTGGTGAGCTGAATGAGTTGTGAGATCAGTGTTGGTGACGCTCGTGATTCTGGCGTTGCGATGTCGACAACCCCGTGGTCTTCATACCGAATTTACCCGATTAGAAATATAGGAACAACTCCGTAAATATTTGTAGAAGAATGGTTTTAGCGCGGCCATATGCCTGGACACTGGTGTAGGCTTCATAGTCAAAGCGAAATTATGTCCTCTACCAACGACGAATGATTGAATTCTTTCGAAAAGAACAGAAAAATATACCTGGAACTGAAGGTCGCTCGCAAAAGCAACTTGGCTGATATAGTCACACAAGTGCGCCTTGGAATACTGTGGTTAGCTCGGTAAAAATCGTGCCAGCGCAGAATCCAACACATAGACTCACTGTAACTACAGGGCGTTGGTTGAAGGATCCCAAGGCGCTGCACCTTCATTTGATGAAACGGTTGTCACTGTTCTGTTCATCCAAAATGTCGTTACGAGGTGCATCTCCTAGATAAGACGGCTAATAGAAAAGACCTAACATTTCCTGTCGAAATGTCGGACAGGAAGCGACAAGTAGTCGTTAACGGTCAATGGTTGATGATTCAACCATCCAGATTAGGCGAAACACTTTATTAGCGTAGCCAAGCAAGTTTCACAATAAAGCGGCGATAAAAATTAGGCATTTAGAGGAACCAACGGGACTCAGCCATTATTTCTGGCCTTGACAAATCCTCAGTGGCTTGAACTTTATGCGAAGGAGGCCTGATACCATCTAAAGAGACGGCATAGCCAAGGTATCCTATATCGTTCCTGCCCAGAAAGCATTTGTCCAGGTTGTTACGTAGTTTCACGAGAGACAGGATGGAAAGAAGCTGTGTCAGGAAACCAGGAATGTGGCATTCATGGTGCTATGTAAAGATCCAAGATCCGAACTCGAAATGTCCTTTCCATTATCGGGATCTGGTAGAAGGGTTTACGGAGGTCGAGCACAGAAACGACCTTACCACTCGCCTTCCATACCAAGTTCTCGATGGCAGCGGGTAATGGTCTATACTGGTGCAAGCGTTCCAATGTCTACAGCTGCATATGATTGATTATGTGCCTTTGAAACGAGATGGTGCGGGCTGGTTCACCGACTGGATAAGGGTAGGACGATGTTTTTATTCTGTAAGTCGCGAAATTGCTTATTGGCAGGTGCAAAACGGAATCTGACAAATCCGCGGGGGCGCACGAAGATCGTTGGACCCGTTGGGTGGAACTCATGATTCACTGGTAAGTTAGGACGCGAGATCGCTGTGTCGTGTGGAGAGCAGATGTTCTTGAATGCTCGTAGCGCAGCTGGCTAACGACGTTCGAGTTTTCACAAAGGTGTGACAATTTCCAAAATGATTACAATGTTGTGGACAAAGGTAGCTTCCATCTTGCCATACAAGACACGCCCAGTCAATGAATCGCGTCATTTCCTGCCTTGGGTGGTTGATGTCAGCGGCGATGATCGCTAATTGCACGTCCGTGGCGGCGAATTGCCAGGAGTACGATGTTGGATGCCCAAATTCAGTCTCATCGTGATGGTGATCGGTCAGGCGTTGACTGGGTGAAGAATCACAGGCAGGCGCGGGAGTTGCTTCCTCTTGATGACAATCTTTGGCAGCAGCTCGATGACGGAGCCCCCAATCCATTAAGAACTTGATTCGGCTGTGGCGGTTTTCTAAGGGAACATACCACCGAATTCGGCTGCTTGGATTGAAGACAGCTTTACCAGTTTCCTTAGTTGCTGCTCTTGAAGGAGAAAACCGCTCTATATTTCTACGCTTGTGAACCCTGCGACTGGAAATGTTGCCAGAGAGTTAGGGTAGCCCCTTTGTCGGCTGTGCCTCCTCGGTATCCAAAGTCCACGTGGTTGCTGCTCGATGGTACAAGCGGCGGCCTGGCTTTCAATTGACTGTTGGTCAAAGTGATCAACTTCTTCTGCGAGTATTGATTGCTCACGAAGATTAGAGGCCTTGAGCGCCTTCAGTAGTCTCCTCACACTTGGAGACAATAAACCCAGTTTACTGTTTTAATAAACTGTGATTAAATTAATATCCTGGAAATTATTTTCTTTGAAATGGATGACTTTTTCCTAGTTAAAGATGTTTCAGGTCTTTTGATGTACGTTTTTTCCTTTTGAAAAAAGTATGATATATTAAAGAACTGAAATAAAGTGAAGCGTATCTAAGACGAATTCACTTTTTGCATATTTACTATGATAAATATGAGAACTTATTTGTGGTAAAATTACTTCCACGAGGGTAATAAAGACGACCGCCGTCGACAACCGGCGGCATTAATAACGAACGACAACGAATAAGGCAACAAACTTTGGAAAATCCCCTCATTTCATAACAAAAGTGTTGATAACGATGTCCAAGCCTTGTACTCTTCTCAATGCATATGGTCCACTTCTGACCGATTGCAACTTGAGTATGAGTGTTGTTGCTCGACTGTTTTTTCCTGGGATACGGTGGGTGAATGCATAGATGCATGACTGTACGACTACCCAACTAAACGCTTACCCTTCGTCACAGAATCAGCCTGAAACTCTGTAATAAGTTTGGCGGTCGACAGGGGGCACAGGGATTTTCCTTTTAGTTAAGATGACTTTTTCGGGTTTTTTTCAGTGCAAGATTGGAACTGTAAGCAGTCATCCATCCGCTTACTGACTACATTGAAATGTCAAGTCTGCTTTATGCCTATTCAAAAGTACCTCCGACGTCTGGTCTGGCATCTAAAGTCTTAGGAGGCTAGTATAGCAAACGTTCCAGATATCCAATTAACCGCATCCATGGACTCCGTGATAGCATCCACCGTGTCTGTGTCCGAAAACCAAAATGCCCTGAGGATAAGACCCCGGCACCATACATCGATGCACGATGAGCTTTTTGAACACTTTCCCGGCCGAATCAAGTACAATGAGTGGCTGATCAGTGAAAGCATCGCCTTTTTCCAGCGACAAGAAATGGGGTACATTCATCAGACTTTGGAACGCCAGTTTATATACCTTTCCCAGGATAGCCTCGGGTCCTGGCGCCTTCTTGTTGTTCATATAGAACACTGTCTCTTCCAATTGTTTCGCAGTGAAAAGTGGACAATAGTCAATATCTTCCACACAGTTGACATCAATCGGCAGGAAATAATTCCCGTAAAATGCGCTTCATCTATTCACAATTAAGTGAACAAAGCTTTCATGGAGTAGATTTTTTGGGTGACTACCTTATAACCGAATCACCACAGATTCTCATGTTTTTTTACTTATCGTACTGCGTATTATTTTTCTAGCTGATCTGTGCTTCATCATTCTGGTGCATTACTCCTCCCGGTCTTTTAAACGCTCCTTCTGCGGAACGGCTTTCGCTTCGGTTTCTGTTCCGGCAGTCCCCAATGCATAGACAACGAATCACTGCTGCGTGTTCTCCCCGGCATGGAAACCTCCTAGGTTGTCGTTATTAGGTTCATAACCGAATTTACGCCCGCCCCCGAAGTATCTCCAGCACGACTTTGTTCTAAGAGCTTTGACATGTCTCCCGACTTTCACGCGCGAGACTGGTGCCAGCCATGAGATGGCGTCAACCACTTGGAACACGATGTATTGATTATCGCTTGTCAAGAAGTCCTCCAGAACTCGTCACGGTCTACCAACGCGACCAAAAAGCACGACTGAGGTATGCCCCACTTAAGTAGCTTCACGTTGAACTCACATCCAACCAGGATCTGCTGCTACATGTTAAAGATAGCGGCTTGAAGCTCTTCGTCGAAAGTCCGGCATTGTCCCATTCGGTGTTAGATAAATTCTGAAAAACATCATCCATAAATATGCAGAAACAATGAATCCAGATGGCTTTCATCACCTCATCTTTGGTATCGAACCCGGTGCTTCTCCGAACTCAGATTTAGATAAATCTAAATACCATGTGAATGGACCCTTGTTCTGATACTGTTCATTGAGTAGTACTTTCCAGTTCCACCCTGAAGACCATTCCGGACCCGCAGTATGAGCTACGCTCCTGTCAGAATTACCATAATCTCGACAGAGAACTCGACGCCTCCGTTTCGTTTCGTATCTGTGGCATGCCGCTCACTTTTCAGATCCCGCGGAGGTTGTAGACGAGTGCCCATAATCTCCTAAATACTACCCAACCAATTTAATATTTTCCCGTTGTTCGCTTGGCTTTTTTTCCATAATATGTCTCGGATTTCCAAAGAGAACATAGGCTCCAGGCTAGAAATTCTCTCTCAGTAGTTCTTGGGCGACCTCACAGCACGTACTCTTGTCCGTTATCCTTGGACTAAATTTAATAAGGATTTCGCAACTCTTCATTTTTTATATGGAAGGCACTTCAGCTCCACTGTCTTTGGGCTTGATTTCGCTGAGGACTTTGACGGTGTAATGAGAAGGGCTGGCGGCGTTCTTCCCTGTTACTTCCTCGTCTTCCCCTTTGTTACTTCACAGTTCTTCTCGACCCTGGCATTAGAAAGATGATTTTCTATCGCCACGGCGGGCTTATTTATTTTGTTTGTTTTCTGTTTATTTTCAACCGACTATCTGCGATCAACTTTGCGTATGCGGCATCCTTAGCGGGGAGTACACTTTTCTCGCGTGTTTTTATGCTGACTAGGTCTTCCTGTCCAGGCGCTCTCCCACTTTCATCTATCCATTTTACATGCATTTGCTTTCGTTTTCTGGGCATGGCTAAACACCCTTGCCTCTTCAACTTTGACAATCACAATCGACTGCCGTATCCAGTTTTTTTCGAGCTTCTTTTCAGAATGCATCGGAAGTCGTATCATTTTGCGAGACTTCCTTAGTATTTGATCGCACCATGAAGCCAAATGTTTTTTTCGTGTGCAAGGGAGTGAACTGCAATAGCCAAGGACAGTTATACCTACCCCAGTTTGTACTGAGATTCACTTTATATCTTGGACTTAACAGGCGGAAAATGCTTACCAGAAAATCAGAGGAACCATTCAGACTCACATCACTCCATCGATGTCGGCAGAGAGCTATCCATAGTCCTGGAGACTTACAGTGTCTCTCAACGTATACCGGACACCCGAGATTCGCTCTCCTCCGGGAAACTTTTTTAACGTTATTACCTAGGACGAAACTCTTTGCTTGCGCGCCGCGGGGACGCCAATCCCTGTATCGTGAGGAACCCGTGGAAAATCGAAAACGACGCATGAAGTTATAAACTCGTCTGTTGGGAATAGTGTGTAAATCACACCTATGTAGCTACTTCAGTCGGAAAAGACTAACGACTAACTAGGTTCAAAATTTTGACTATATTTAGTAGTAAGTTTCAGGCCGCCTTCCTTTGCTCCTGAGAAAATGTCAGTGTTCCTTGAATTCCTCGAAGTGAGAGACATGAAGTGCATGATTGATCACGAGATGAAATACTAAATTAACGCAGTCTTAAAAGATGTTAGGATATACTTCATTTTTTTACAGAGCATGGATTGTTTCGTCGTAATAAATTCTCAAACTAGCTTATAACGGCGAAATATTCTATGCTCTTTGCCGGAGAGCCGAAAGGCAACTAACCTGATGGCACTTTCAAAACAATAAGTTGGTTAAATTTGCCAAATTATATTTACGTTTGACCGTAGATTCGTGGACCACAAACATCTTCGAAGCTACATTCGGAATTACCGTGAAGCATTTAGGTGTAGGGCATCAGATACTGCAATAAGTGATTTCGTCCACCTGAATGGGATTAAGAAGAGATTTAAGAAGTCCAGTAGGATAAACGGACAACATAAGGGTTACCTCGCAGGAAATTATGAACAAAATGCAAAGATACAGATAAGATCACTATAAAATAGGAACTTTGCAAAGTCTTAGAAAGAGAATTTAGTCTAACCTAACAGCAAGGCACGAACATAATAACGCTACCTAAAGTTAAATACATATCATAAAACACAATCATCAGCCTTCGGATGGAAGCTGTAGTAAAACAAGCAAGCGGGTTATGTTTAAGCTTGGTTACCTAGAAGCGCAATTACGGAGGATGAGTGACCAAACACGTCGCGCAACATTATACGAATACAGAGAGTAAGCTTTCCAGAAAGTGATACAACATCCGAAGTTGAATTCTTAAGCGCACCTTCATTTTCTTATGCTCATCGATCAGCCAAAATGTTTGGCATCCCCCGGAATGTGGCTGGAAACTGAACTTACGGCAGAGCAAAAACACTTTTGATGACTGCCCAATCATCATCAATAGTCTCCGAATAGCTTTTCAAGATACCTTCCGTCTGATTAGAAACACTATTTTCCCAATGCTGACCGAAACGTCGATCAAAGCAGGGGGTCGTGGTAAGCTTCGGGCCCGAGGTTCTGCCTCCCTGAAAGAAAATGCGGACACAAGCCGACAATGATAAATCGACGGGAGCTGCAGAAAGTCACAAATCTCTCACCATTGTCATTAAGGACGCCAAGGCGTTAGTATAACCTACTTTGACATTCAGATCACCCACCAAAATCGCATCGTTTACTTAATAAGAAAACCAAAAGAAACATTGTTTTCTCATAAAGCTTTAAAGACGGCTTGTCACTAAGTCGAGAATGAAAGCCAGGAGTAGTTTAAAAAACTTCTTGGGCTCAGCACAGGAAGGACGCACTGGAGGTAAGTGATATAAACCTATAGACAAGTAAAAAAGGGAATCAGATGATAAAAAGAGTGCTTGCGAAACACCCGGGGGCTGCCTGCCTGGACCACGAAGGATATCAAGTAGGATTTTTCACACGACCGAGAGAGTCCCTCAAATTGCCCAGCGGGTCACGAATGTTCGCAACAAACAAAGGGAGTTGAACAAATCATGAGATTTTCTAGACCTCCAAAAAAGGAGTTAAAATATCTATACAAAGGAAAGGATTTTCTAAGACTGCAGGTCTCGAATTGAATAGTCATGTAAAAGTCATTCGACACGAGTGGAAAGAGCTACACAACAGAACCCTCTTAAGCGTGTGCCGAATCCGGGGCTACCACGCGCAAAACAGGCCCCTCGAATGAACATAAACAAAACCATTCCTGTAAAACAAGCAAATGGTCCTTGGCTTTCAATGTAATTCTTAAAAACAAATTGGATTCGTACAAGTTAAGACAACAAATAACTTAAAAGTTTCATCTATTGGATCTTCTTGGTAGACCAAGAACACTACCATCGATTTGCACTCTGTAACCCAGCCAAGTGTGGACACACACCTTGAGAATTGAACAGGCAGAATTCACTTTGCCTCGGTATATTTGTAATATCATTAGCCAAAGACCGAGTACGAATACACACATTCGTTCGCTGCTGTAAATTTCGCTAGCCCAGAGTGTTTTCATTATCGCAATAAATTTCAATTTGAATGCAAATATCGTGCATTCGAGGAGCCAAAGTACAAAAGTGTGTAATATAGCCACACATCAGTTATATTTGCATATGCCCGTATGGACATGAGGCATGCCATGTAATGGCTTCCACCTATTCGAAGTTGGGGTGCGAGAATGTAAAATATCGCCATAAA
This sequence comes from Hermetia illucens, assembly GCF_905115235.1. NCBI lineage: Eukaryota > Metazoa > Arthropoda > Insecta > Diptera > Stratiomyidae > Hermetia > Hermetia illucens. The sequence continues at coordinate 105,370,119 of NC_051852.1, read as the reverse complement.
TATTCATAAAATAAAATTGATGAAATTAGAATATAGTAAATTACCGGATAAATTGCATGTATTTGATGAAGAAATGTATGGCGACCAGCTTTAAAGTGCATGTATTTGATGACCCTTGAGGTCTGAATGCTGTGGGAACATAAAAACTAAAAAATATATTCGGGAAGAAGGAGGCTTGATAAACTCAGCGCAATTTAGTCGATGATGTTTGCAATTGACACAAATTGTATATATTGCGGTTTTTGTTGACCTTGCATCTCTGAGAAGGATAAAATTGTCCAGATATAACTTAGACCCATTTTTTGCAGTAGAAAATCTGAGCAATGTCAATAAATGACGGTGCGAGAGCCTCGGGTTCAAACCGTGGTTGATAAGATGCCACTTGCATCTGTCACTTTAGTAATTATCACCGCTGACAAGAAGGAAATTCGGAGTTTCCGCTTCTGCTCTGCGCGCTGGAACACCTAGCTGTGCTCCAAGATTCATTTATTTTATATCAATTATTTATTTAAAGGCAATGTACGGAGAGAGTCCTGTTTGTTGTTGTTTCCAGAGTGAGGAGAAAGCCTAACTCAAGCTTAAAATTAGAGAACGAGGAAGAGTCCAGCGAACCGAGCTGAAATACGTTATGTTAGCGACATAGTTCTGAAATTGGGGAGTGGAAGTTCGAGCTCCGTACTTTGAAAATTTGCAGTCCATCATATCATAGACAATCTAAAGGATGGTTCGCTTGAAATGTTAAAAAATAAGGGAAGGGGGAGGGGCAATTTCTTCTAAAGAGGATTCATCTGATGAAATTACGTTGAACACTTTCCAGGTCAAGACAATTGTACTATTTGTGGCTTCGCGGTATGCTTATCATTTCTTTCGTCTTTGTCTTGCGGTAAGGTTTTCTTTAAGAGGCGGAAATCTTCAAAAGATTAACCACAGGGTTCACGATCCCAGAGAGTTTGGGATTTTTACCCCCTAAAAATACCTCTTGCCAAGTTGACTGAGATTTCTTTGCATATTTAGATTTCGTTTTTATTATGGTCCATCCCAGTACTTTGGTTGGCTTCGCTGAGGAACTGGCTGTTGTATTTTTAGGTATCCTTTATGTTAGCAAGTTGTTTGGCTTTACTCTTTTGGGTCGTCTCATTATTTTAGCGAGTCAGTCAATTTTCGGATTTCGTTATTCTCACGTGATCGTAGTCCGTGGCTATATTTAATTGCTTGGTCCTTGCCGACATCACTAACCAAGGGAGCGTCTACTATGCTTCCAAGCACTTTATTTTGGAACGTTTTTATGACCTTCAGGTTTGCTTGTTTGACACAACCCCAGAGTTTTATGCCGTACGTTCATATGGACCTTAGGATCTGCTTATAAATTAGCAACTTGTCGATAGTTAACTCAAAAATTCCTCACCAAAAACCAGTACATCTGTTTGTACCTGACAGTTAGCTCGTCCTCCCTTCTTAGGATGTGTTTTTTCCAGCTGAATTTATCACCTAAATATTTGACCTCACTCGCCTGTGGCAGATCTTGTCCGTTCATAATGACTTTAGCTGAATTCTCTTTTTAATGTCTGTCAGTCTGCCCCATCCGATTTACTCGCAAACGGCTGAACCAATTGTCACAAAATTTGGTAAGAAGGTGTGGTCTGTGAACGCCTTTACATATGGCAAGTGGCGCCATTTTGTATAGAGTTTGAAGGGGGGCTTCCCATTTATGGGAAAGGTGTAGGGGCGGGATGTACATTTTTTCCCCCGAATATAGTCATGTGGGGCACCAAATGAAAGGCTCGATTAGTACTTTTCGAAACTGACATTGGGTGAAACATCGGGTAGTGAGGTCTCAAAATGTGTGCGTAAAGTGAAACAGGTCTCGTTCTCAGCCGAAAAATCTAAAAAAATCACAATGGTGCACCTATACGAAATCTAGGCCTCAAAATACATCCCATTCCGATATCTTTTCAAATAAAGTTAATAATAGTGTATTTCTATATTTTAGAAATTTTCCCAAAAACCCATTGATTCCATCCTAGAAGTACACGATTCGGCATTGGCATAAGGGATAATGCAAAAGGCATAACTTTGGGAAGTTTGAATGAAATCATGCATTTCACAAAAATTAATTGCAGTCTTAGGTGCATGACGTCATCATCATATGAAGTGAAGTTATATGAACAGCGGGGTCTATGGCGACATTTTAATTTTACTTTTTTAGCTTTTTTGAGTTATCAATCAATTACTCGAGACAGAAATGTGTATATGTATATGTATGTATGTGCTAATTAAGTTTGCAGGTAGTGTTCAATTGGATACACATTTGTGTACGTTAGTACCAGTGGAATTTACTTTAAGTACATATTTGTATGTTTTTGTGCACGGGGTAAAGTGGAAATACGTAAAGATGCGTCAGATTAATTTGGATAGACAACGTTTGTTTATTTAGATTAGCACAATATTGATATCTGAGATATGTATGTTCATATGTATATTTAGATTTTAGCAATTAATGAAGGAATATTTTACATTTTATTGCTATGTACGAAAGGAAAACCGTGCATAGGGAGTTCCTGACATAAGATGAACACAAAACCTTGCACCCGAGGCGCCCAGCTTCCGGTATCCCGACTTGTCTGTATCTGTTGTAGGTTGTATTCTTCACATTTGTGAATAATACTGAGTTTCTTGTGTGGAGCGTGTGAGGCTGTCTGCTATCAACGCAATGCTTTCCAGATCCAATTATTTGTGTAAATGGCTTTCTAAAAAGTGAAAGGCAATTGAATTTTTAACTGTGTACACAGAGAACTGTCATGTACTCATCATTCCTCACATAGGGAAACACAAAACCTTTCATACCTGAAGCGTCTAGCTTCCGTTTTCCCGACTTCTTTGTTTGTAAAGTTAATATACGTTGATTTCATCATCATCAACGGTGCAACAACCGGTATCCGGTCTAGCCCTGCCTTAATAAGGAACTCCAGACATCCCGGTTTTGCGCCGAGGTCCACCAATTCGATATCCCTAAAAACTGTCTGGCGTCCTGACCTACGCCATCGCCCCATCTTAGGCAGAGTCTGCCTCGTCTTCTTTTTCTACCATAGATATTACTCTTATAGACTTTCCGGGCTGGATCACCCTCATCCATACGGATTAAGTGACCCACCCATCGTAACCTATTGAGCCGGATTTTATCCATAACCTGACGGTCATGGTTTCGCTCATAGATTTCATCGTAATGTAGGCTACGGAATCGTCCATCCTCATCTAGAGGGCCAAAAATTCTTTGGAGGATTCTTCTCTCAAACGCGGCTAAGATTTCGCAATTCTTCTTACTAAGAACCCAAGTCTCCGAGGAATACATGAGGACTGGCAAGATCATTGTCTTCTACAGTAAGAGCTTTGACCCTATGGTGAGACGTTTCGAGCGGAACAGTTTTTGTAAGCTGAAATAGACTCTATTGGCTGACAACAACCGGGCGCGGATTTCATCATCGTAGTTGTTATCGGCTGTGATTTTCGACCCTAGGTAGGAGAAATTATCAACGGACTCAAAGCTGTATTCTCCTATCTTTATTCTTCCCGTTTGACCAGTGCGGTTTGATGTTGTTGGTTGGTTGGTTTTTGGTGCGGACGTTGACACCATATACTTTGTCTTGCCTTCATTACATTGATTTGCTTTCGTTTAATTTTATTTTCCATTTCTTGGTTCATTCTATAAGTTGTCAATAGCTGTTTGTAACTTTATTTTTGACTCTTCCCGTGGTAAGGATAGTAGTGTCGCCCGCAAATGTTGCTATTGGGCTTCTTCACAGCAAGGTATATCGTTGGTATACAGGAGAAACAGTGTTAACTGAATAGGCACTCTGATAGATATGATTTTGAGACATTGAAAAAATCTTTTGGGAAGTCCCTTATGCAATTTATACAACCGACCTTTATGCCACACCTTATCAAACGCCTTGGCGACATCACAATGGCTGAGCACATCTGCGCTTTAAGGTTTTGTTTGTTTGTAAAACCGGTTCAATATCTGTCTGTCTGTCTGTTTGTCACTAACTTTTTCTCAGAGACGGTTATTGTGGTTGACACGAAGGTGGGAACTGTGAACACTCAGACACACAATGAGTTACATCTTTCTACGTTCAGATTATGTGGGGTCCTCATATATGCAAAAAAGGATTGTATAATTTTTTCCACCGAATAGAGTCATGTTGAGTATCAAATGAAAGGTCTTGATTAACACTTTTCAATGCCAGGGGGAGAGTGCGAGGGGTTGAAAATAATGATTTCTTTGACAGGCCCATTCTCAAAAACTACTCAACCGAAAAATCTGAAAAAAAATCATGAAGCTACCTCTATACGGTATCCAGGCCTCAAAATACTCTCTTGAGTAGAACCCCCTTATAGATATGCAGTATTATAGATTATAGTATGAAGCATGTTATCCTCAAGTTTGACAAAAATCATGGTATTATTAACAAAGTTAGAGTAGCTCAAAATTGTCTTCACCGTGTAAATTTACTGCAATCCAAAATATCAATATCACACTAAAGTGAGTAGTCTGATATGCTGAATATATATACATTATGGGCTACGCACAAATGGGATTCTGCACTTAAATATACTCACAGAGGAAAGAAACAAAACCTTTTATACCTAAAGCTACGGTTTTCCGACTTATTTTCCATTGCATTTCTATCGGATTCGTGATCCTGCGCACCTGTTGGATTGTGAAATGCTTTTCGCGGAAACCGAATTGATGAGATGGTATAGATTTCGATCCACAATGATTTGCTTCCGCCTGTTAAGGAGAAGCCTTTCAAATAGCTTGACTGTAGTTGGGAGTAGCGGTACTGGTTGATACGATTGGACTATACTTGGCTCCTTCCCTGGTTTGGGGAGCAGTATATCTTCCGCCACTTTCCATTGCCGAGGGACGTATCTTAATCTAAGAGCTGCATTAATTATTTGGAATGATTTGATTAGACCCTTTTCCAACAATTCTTTTATAATAGTATTCTCCCAGTAAAAAGTTCATAGCCAGGTCTGTAACTTCTTTGTCAGAAAATTTAGGGTTTTTTCTCTTTTCCGTTCTGCGGTTTATTAGCCATAGTTTGCGTGCTCTACGTTTCTCTGCAATAAGTTCGTTAACCTCAACAGGACAGTCAGTATATTTTTCATGCAGTCCATGATGAGCAGGAGTGCTTTTCCAAGCCGCCTCGTGTATCTTCATCGTTAGCAATTCTATCTCCTCCTCGAGTTGATAAGCAGTGTTGATTTGGTCATTTATGCAAACGTTTGCTTGGATGTGATTTTTGAATACTGCCTACTTTTATTGTCTTGAAGTCAATCTGGGAGAATAGTATTTTCCCTCACTTTTTCGCTGACCAGCATCATAAAAGGCGAGTGGTCGGACATTATATTTTCATTATTGACATGGGTATGTTCGTCTGAGATTCCCTTAGTTACGAAGAAATCAATGACGTCGGGTGCTTTTGTAATGTCATTCGGCTTACCACTGGAGTGAAAATTACACTTTTGTGCTCTTCCTGCTTCAACGGAAACGAGGCGGACAGTATATAAGGAGATCTTCACACCAATAATCACAAGCTGCATTTTTTCATTTTCAATTTTCTGCTCTTCGTGATGTCGAATATCCTCTTTAACGAAGATTATAGTTCCCCTCTGGCTTGTCGTCTAGGATGTGTTGCATGATATGATCTTAGACTTCTTAGGCCCCGTAAGGTGGCTTTCTGAGATAGGGCATAACTCTATCTTCTCAGTATTAAGAAAGACTTCCAACGATCTCTGTTACAGTAGCCTTCATCCAAAATTTTATCATCTACCCAGGCATCAGAAATGCAGATGATGTGATGCTGGTAACAAAGGGCGAATAGATTGAAATATAACAACTTGATTCCTCTCATATTTTGATAGAAGAGTTTCCGGCTAATGAAGGATTCGTTCGGATCGGTCGATGAAGTAGACGGGCTATACGGAAACTTGCTACCGATTTGTTTATCTTTGAAGGTTTGCTGAAAGCCCCATGCGGTCAAAAAGAGGATAGGGCGATTGCTTCGAAGTCGTGGGGATGCTCTACCTTGAAGGACGGTCGGGGGTGCCATTCTTCGTCGGCGTCACATGCTTCAGCTCTCCCCAAGTCTAACGAAGAAGTCTAGGCTTCGTCCTTATTATTCTGTGCCGCGTACTTTTAGCGCGGTCCATGCATCAGTAGAGTTCTCCCACTTTTTTAAGGGGAGAGATATCTGTAAACTACCGCAAACAAGCCGCTGTTCAGAGTTTATCTCTGATAGAAATGCTATCTTTTAAATAGTTTAAATAATGCAATCTTAATAAGGTATATTTCAATATTTCATCTTTGGTTTACTCTAAAAAAACCAAAGTAGCACTTGTTTCAAGGACATTACAATCGGAATGCCAAATTGTCATGCAACTTAGCGTCCTTAATTTTTATCCGGACAAATAAAAAAATTCATAATCCATTATAAACATGTTTAGTTTCCAGTTAAACCAATCAAATGTTAAAAACTTTACTACTTTAATAAAAATTGTAACCCTTCATTTTCCTCGTGAAAGTCAATATATATCTAGCCACTAAATGTATGCATATAGACATATGTATATATTGTTATATGACAGTTAATCGGAATCCGAATGTAAGATATTATGAGAAGGTCGATACTCTCTTCCTAGTAGAGGCACGGACACTTCGAAGGCTGTAGCTACAATATTATTTACTTTCTGGGTTTCTTACACAACATTACCAGTATACTCAGATGGAAAAAAAATGGCGAGTTTCCTGAACCAGTTACAAGTATCTCTGCCTTTAAAGTGTGAATACCGAAATAGTCCATCGTTCGAAATTGTGTCGGGCCAGAATACCGCGAGGACCGAGTAAGAGTAACGATCACTTTCCAAGTGTTGCTCCCATATGACAAGACAGAGAGAATTTTGGGGTAACACAACCTCAACTTGATGTCGACATTAAGGTATCAGAATTTCCATATTTTAAACAACGAAGTCTGGGCGAATCTAGCACTGTTAATACATCGACCGACATCAAGTTCGATGGCACCATTACCATACCAGAAACAATGCAAATTAAACAAATCGGTCGGCGCATTCGGTATCTTTGTCGTTAATGCAGAGAGGAAGAGTGTAATGAACAGTCAAACAAAAAGTCGAGACTTTGTTGGTATTTATATTCAGTCCGTCTCTGCTGGTTTCTTCTCTGCAAGTCGATTTCATCAGCGTAGTGGTGGTATTTCAGGAAGGATGTCCTGGTCCACTGAAATTCTCCTCGTTCCCTGGATAAGGCAGCATGATGGATGCCATTGCAAACAAGAAGGAATAATATCGTTAACTTCAAATTCCTTTCTCGTTTTATCTCGCATAGGCAATCAGCGCAGGCAGGCAGCACGCAAATACCCTTCCAATTATTGTACTCAAGACGGTTGTCCTTTTTCAGAACCTTAACGGGTATCTTTGCCTTCCACTCGCTAGGAAAAAATGGGAATGCCAGGATTCACGTATAAGTGGAAACTATAACTCGGCTGAAACTACAGGGGCTGTACCTGAGCGTAAGTGAAGGACATTTATTCAGAGATTATAGTAATCCGTGCCTTCTACTCTCACAAACAGACTTGTGATCGTCTATAGCGAGGGTATAATCGGTAAGTAATTACGACTATTATCCTTTGCTGAGTCTGCAACACAAATGAATGATATCGAGGGGAGCAAAGTATTGCTTTCCTTTTAACCTATTACTAGCTAATATCGTGATATGCCGGGAATGATAGCCAGACAGCATGATGTAGTGAAAGGTAGTGAAAGATCGCCATATAAAAACTGTAAATGTTCATCAGGAACTGATTGCCAGCCCACTGCGAATCAACAATCGGGAGCTGTGGGAAAAAGGAGAACTAATAATTGTAGAATATACTAGACATAAATCGCGTTGAATCGGACACACTCTGTGCAAGCCAGCAAATATCACAGTAAGGCACAGTAACTGGGCCTCAGAGGTCCTCAGAGAGTGGTTTATTTAGTGTTCGTAGCCTGGCTCTAGCTAGAGCATACCGCCCAGACTGTTGCGTGCGTTCTTGCACTACCCCACCAGCCTGGAGGATGTCACCACTGAGTGCAAAGACTTAATAGCTGTTTGGCTGTCAGTCAGAATAGCTCGGATCGTACCTCATGACCAGGCCCTAGCCATCTACAGGATTCCAGCATAGCTAGTACTTAATCCTTGGAAAACACTGGCAAATCCTAGGAGACTGCACGACTTGCCTATGCTCCGAAAAAACTACCGCACTCCGTAGGGAACGCCCAGAGTTCCCGAGATACTTCGTGTCAATTTCCAACATCCGGACTCACGTAGTCTGATAGCATTACACGCTACAACACATTTAACGCAGAGGTATAGGGGAGGAGGTGCAGGAGCACATTGAGAGTAAGTAGCGCAGTTTGCAAATCCCCGGTATACTTTGAATCCTATTAACCTTCATTCTATTGCCAGCACCTATCACTATACAATAGAACCGTTGGAAAGGGTTGGAGTGAAAGAATTAAAAACGTAAAAAACGTTAAAAACGTAAAAATTTGAGTATAGGGTAAAGCTGGTCCCAACGGAAATACTTTGTACTCCGAGTAGGAGGTAGGCATGAAGAATATAGTCAAGTTCATAACCTTTTTGCATGGGATATACCATACTACATCGAATGAACATGATACCACAATGAGGTCATCCGATAAACCTTACTTTCAGAACTATCGTAAAAACTACAGATTAATTACAAACTTTGTCTAAATAGAAACAAAGAGAGACTACGAACTTTACCGTTTTCTCTTCAAGAGTTGATAGAAAAAAAACACTCTCCTTCCAGTGGAATGGACACCAACTATTTCTTCTGCTTATATAGTGAGGAATTAGAGAAGTTGAATACTAGGGGATCTAAGGGTTGCTTCTCCAGGTATTTCCACGAGCTTTCCTAACATGGATCCGTAACGCAGGTATTATCTATGTTTCTACAGTAAATTTGACCACGGTCAATTTGCCAGGGGTGGGTTCGGTGGTCAGTTCGATCATTAACAGTATCATCGTCTATTCCAACATTCTGCTCAGCAAGTTGCGTCATTATGGATTGAAATAGATAAACATCTCAATGTGGTCGATCTTAAACTCAATTTGATATCCTCAAGTCGTTCTCATGTTCCTTGTGCGAATTCATTCGCCGACAAGTACTCATAAACAAATTAAAAGCTATTAATGTTTTCATAATGACTCAAAACACATCATTTCTAAAGAGGCAGAGAGAACCTCATTTTCCAACCATAGCTCCACAAATTAAACATTTCACTATTGTAAACACATGACTGACTATAAAAGCCTGTCTGGCTACCATGCAAAGAAAAGTGTCCACATGACGGATAACCTCGAAATGTGGTGGAACACGCTTTTGCAGTTTGCATTCGATATTTGCGTGCTGCACTCCGGGGTATGCAGGGATATGCTGGGGGTTTCCTTTATACATATTACCAACTGGGCATGCGAATGGAAGGGCAGACGAGCCGACATCATCAACTGGGCAAACAAAGGCACTGAGTTGGGTCTGGGACAAGAGCATCGACGTTGGGGCAGTCTTCACCCAGGCCAATGCGAAAACTCGAAAAAAAAGTCCAGTGAAAAACTGAACTCATAAAAAAGTGCAGAGACATAGCAAGGGGATACTCTTGTGAAAATGAGTCTCCAATGGTCGCCGTATGTGTTTCGGTATGAATTGAGAAACACATGAGCGGGATTGCGAAAAGTTGTATGGGATATTCATTGTATGGAGGGCAGACTATAAACTTGTGGGGATGAGAAGTATTAAGCCGCTTTACATTGGGACAGGTCTGGATCGGCCAGTAATTAACGAATCCATTTTACAATGAGAACATTGGTTGCAGTAATGATTTTGTTTAAATTTATGAGTTCAACTTCACCTCATCTAAGTTGTGTACAAATATACCAGAGTAAATAGATTTTCCCTTTACATAAAAGTCAGTGCAAGACATTTAAGACCCCCGATTCCCCCGAATGGGAATAAATCATTAGACAGAACCTTGAGGGGGCGAATTTCCAAAAATACGGGGCCGACTTCCACGATGCAGCCAATCTGCATCACTCATTAGCAATAGTCATCACAGATATCCTCCACTTTATAGAACATTTTAACGACCCCATTCACCAGGAATTACATTTGGCCGCTGTCGGTTTTACGATTAAATATTTTAAACGAATGCACTCCATCCTCCTTTGGACCATAAAAGTTCAGAATGCTGATGGCTTCGCTTGTTGCAGCTGCACTATGTGCGGCTGGTACTACTCATCATGACGTCCCCAAGCACATCTTTCTTGAGGCTGATTGTCATCTTTATCTCTAGTCTTCCCACAGTAAATTTGTTCGTGTTTAATTATTGTAATTGCATAATTACCGCGTTTCGTCTTTTTTGATAGTCACATGATATGTATATGCACATGGAATCCATCGTTGCTTGATTGCGTGGGCTGGCGAGAGGCTGTTGATCGTTATTATCATTACAAATTCGATTTTAATATGATGAAATGCGATAGCCACCACCCACCTGATGTGGTTCAGAAAGTTAATTCAGAATATTGGAGTTTTTCAGATTGGCAGAGTCATTTGCTCGTCTGTGGGAGGAGGTAGGGTGCACTAGTATTTACTTATTTATATATATCCGAAATGACACGTAATCACATTAATTGATTTGATTTGATCATCATCATCATGGATAAATTGTTTTCTTCTAAAACGCTGCATTTTAGTGAAATCTAGACGTGGTAATAGGCCAGCCAGCTAATCCATGAGAAACTAGTTTTTCAATTAATGAGATCATTTCAGTAGAACGAAACTCTGACAGGGTAGTACTGATACTTTGGTTTGTGGATCTATGCTAAGCTAATTCTGTTTGCGCAAGAAGAGAAGTTATAGTCAATCTAGCGGAGTATGTAGATCGACTCGCTGCTATTTGAGCCACAAAATTTAGATACATCCAAGCTTATGCAAGTGATCGAGACTCCGAGTTGGGCCTTACACATTGGCATTTAATAAATCCAGTAAATAAAACTATATTGACAAAACGGATGTTGCGATCTTTTTGGAGGAGAGCACGAATAGAATACGTGGATCAGCAACATCCTCAAAATTAAGCGCAAGCAAGTTGAAATTTTTCCTGACGACCCGAAGTTGTAGGGTTTATCAGGGACCTATGTTGCAGCACATACTGACACAATGCGCCCAATATGGAGATAATGAGTCTGATAAAATGAAGTGCCACGAAGAGGTACTACGGAAGTAAGGACTCACGTCTGCTTCCCTGTAGCCGTAAATATTTACGGGCATGGGGTTTACTGCTGCTAATTTGAGGTGTTGCCGATTTGTAGGGGTTTGGTGACTGGAAGAATCAAGATTTCCGTGCTTGTATTCACTAGAAAATTGCGCCTGCTGTTAGGTGATGTATTGTCACGCTTGAAGTAGCCGTTGCCGCGACCCTCAGCGAACATTGTTTTGCGATAGTACATACATACGCATATACGAAGGCATAGCATTCCTTGAGGCTGTCAGAGTGGTCATACTGGCCATGAGTGCTCCATTTTTCGCCGTCAACCTTGTCCCCACCTAACTGCTCCATTTCGATGATGCGATGATGCGTTTTAACGCAAAGTGTGTGCGACCATGCGAAAATGTATTCGTCCATCCCGATTGTCGCAAACACTTCAGCCAATGACGCGATGGTTCTACACTACAGAGACATGGATCTTGAATCGAACACAGTGCGGATCAAGACTGAAACCCACTAGGTCAGATTGTTACCGGACAGGACTCTTCGGACTATAGCACAGGTTGCAAGAATAACCGCTTTTTGCATCTCCATGTATAGTCTAGCCCCAAGATCGAGCGTTTTCAGCGCTTTATGTAAGTTCTGTAGGACTAATCCCGTCGCTGAAATTACCACTGGGACTACTTCGATCTTCTGTAGTCTACAAGTCTGCTTCATATCGTCTGCCAAGGAGCCGGAGTTCCGGATTTTTTCGTGCTGTTTTTCAACAGTGTTCCGGTCCAACGGTATGGCTACATCGATTATGAAGCACGCTCGTTCTTCCTTCAGAAGCAGAACTAGATCGGGTCTGTTATGATTAACACTGTGGTCGGTGGCAATAGTGTGATCCCACAATAGTTTAACCCGATCATTTTCCAAGATTCTCTGCGGAGTATACTTATAGTAAGGATGGTAAGTTCCCACTAAGTTATATTTCAACGCAAGGTGTTCATGGAGAATCTTGCAGACGGAGGTATGACGATTGGTGTACTCGGTACTGCTTAACATCCTGCACGCAGATGTTATGTGCTGGATGGCCTCCTCTTCACAGTTGCATAACCTACAACTGGAGTTGGTGATTGAGGAGTCGTGAAGCCGTTTATAACTTTTTGTTGGGAGTGAAGCATCCTGAACTGAAGTTAGGAATGCTTCGGTCTCATAGAAAAGTAGACCATTAGTCAACCATTTGTTGGGGGCTTCAATGTCAATGCCTGACAACAACAAATTTTTTTGATATGATCTCCGTGAATGGGTTTCTCTTTCCACATGTCGATCTTCTCTTGGACTGAAGTAACATTCGACATGGGATCCCATTCTCTGCTTCTCAAGTTCAAAGGAGTTAATTTATTATCTGCCATGACGGTAACCTGATGTATTTGGCTACAGGATTGTTTCTCATAGAAAAACTTACGAAGAGAATGCACTTCATTGTAGTGCAATTTTTTTAAATCAAGTACCCCCCTTCCTCCCTGATGACGTGGGATAGTCTTCTTTTTCTTCAGCCTTTGTCCCGTTCACAAGCGGGGTCGGCTCGTCGTGATCGGCTTCGCCATTTGGCTCTATCGAATGCCTGATCTGGGTGCAATCTCGAGGCTTTCAAATCCCCATCCAGCGTATCAAGCCACCGCTGCTTAGGTCTGCCTTTTGGTCGTTTACCATCGACTTCGATGTTCAGACCAATCTTTGCAAGTGAATTCTCGTTTGCACGAATTGCGTGACCATACCATCGAAGACGCCTCTCTCGCAACTTTTCCACGATCGGTGCAACCCCATAACGATCGCGGATATCCTCATTTCGGATGTGATCTAAACGTGTGACGCCACTAGTCCAACGTAGCATCTTCGTCTCCATTACCGCGAGACGCCGTTCATTGTCTTTTATGGTCGGCCAACACTCAGAACCATAGAGAGCGACTGGACGGACAACATTGCGGGATAGTGATAGTGATAGTGATCCTCAATTTTTCGGCAGTTCTATTGCGCATGTTGTTATTTGCAAGAACTACTCTTACCCGTCTATAGACAGATTCTAGATCCGTATTACTCCACTGTATCACACCGAAAGTGTATAGAAAGACGGGAATGGCGAAAGTGTTGATTGCCATGATTTTATTTTGCCCGCACAGCTCAGTTTACATACATATACATATACAGAGGAAACCCCGAAATACCAGCAAGTCATTTCAACGCGTGAGTTGTGAATTGGGCTTGCCGAATTACTTATATCAGGGGCCGCGAACATAGAAAATATATTCACTTTTCGAGAGGTGGGCAGATGATCAATGACGAATTTGGTAAGTTCTCGGAGTTCTCTCGCAATCATCCGTCTTAGCTTGTAGTTTTCCGTAAAGAAAAAACTCCCATCGATTATCACCTGGAAGTGAAGATAGGATTTTGGTAGGTAGATCGACTGGCGATGGTTAGCAGGTGTATTCCAGGTTTGGTCCCCATTTTTGATACCCACCCACGTTTTCGCATCGTAATCTGAACGACCCTTTGACTGTTGAGGCCGCAATTGGTGGAGTTTAAGACAGAAGGGTTTATGTCATTTAGAAGCGGGGCCAGCTTGTTTTGGTCGGTTGTGCCATTTTACTCTATCATCGAATTGATCTGGATCGAGTGAAAGGGCCTTTAGATCACTATCTAGCATATCAAACCATCGTTGTTTCAGCCGGCCTTTTGGTCGTTCCTCTCCACATCAACGTTCAGAGCATCAACGCATATATAAATGGTTGTCAGTAAACCATAAATAGTGTGTCAACGTTCCCAGAAATGTTCTTCAACTTCTTCCACGATTTGAATGATCGCCCTTTCTAGTGACATTTCTGTTCTTTGATAAATTCGTCCACTACCTGGTACCTGGTCTATATATGGACGCAATATGTTTGTTACTTAGAACAATCCGTGTTAAACTGCCGCAAGCTTCCTTGAAGTTGATGCAAAGCAGATGAAACCTGAACTTGGCAGGCCACTACTGCAGGCCCAAAACCTCTTTAGTCATTTATATTGACTATTATCTTTGCGATACTGAATACCCTTTCAATTTTCACACTCAAAACGACTCATGCAATCTTAATCATCAAATCGTTCTTCCGTATAAGTGGAACTAGCAACTCCGCAGTAGCTGCAACGCCTTTAAGAATTAGCTATGTCATCTATGAGATTTGGACATTCAGAGGAGGTTGTTCGATTAAATATATTAGTGTAGTACCTTCTCTATCTGTCAATATCAGTCCGACATTCGTTTCACGTCTCCTATTATTACGTTTAGCAAAATACAAAACCACAGTGACGCCGAAGGAAAAGAATACTCTCCAGAATCTCAACATCTGACTCCGCGTAGGCCCAGAAGCTTCTCGTGAACTTGTCTTGGGTTCGTATCGCTCTATTAGGCATATTTTCTTGTTAACAGAAAAAACAACACATATCTGTTTGAAGAAGCAGGTTGGTTACAAGGTGTTGGTCGAGAGGACTATGACTTAGAAAAGACAAGTACGATACACTATAATGATTGAGTTGGAATTCGAAGAATATTTCTAAATTCAACGCTTCTTGATTTCTGAATGTGACGATAATTTCGAAAGTCACAAGAGACGAGCATTTGAAATAATAAAAATTTGTCTTTTCTATTCGCTAGTCTTAATTTATTGATCTTGCAAATAAAAATATTTCGGGAACTACTTGTTCCCTTCATCAGAGCTAACAAGCCTTCTGACTTTTGCAAGACATAGTTCACTAGCGAATAAGAAAAACAAGTTTTAATTATTTCAAATAATTTAATCCCTAGAAATACCGCGTAATTACACTCAGAGGAGCATGTTTTATGTAACCTTAATTAAGTGTGGACAACAGAACAACAGCCCTAAGAGTTAGTTCGGGTTTAGGGATTATCCCGACCATCGGGGAGTGGCTAAAGAGAAAGTATGGGGAGATCAATTATAATCTCACTCAGTTTCTCACCGGTCGTGCAGAATATCGTCAGTATCTTTACAGGTTTAATTTGGACCTTAAATTGGAGCTCACCTGAGTGTCCAAATTACGATGGGGTCATACGTATTTTTCCAATGCTCAAGATTCGCAGATAAAAGAAGAAATCTAGAGGAAACTCTAGGTGAAATGCTATTAACAGAAAATTTGAACTGAAGAATATCATTATTTCAGGAGAATTGGGATGCGATGATGATCGCAGAAATACAAGGTAAACTGCGGAAAGCGGAAGAAGGCAAGAAGGTGTGGCCACGAATGTTCTACATAGAAAACAGCAGACTTAGCTCAAGTGAGCTGACTTCGTTTCGTGATACCCCATATTCTGGCTTGTCCAGGCCAGCGTTTTTGAAAATATTCACCTCCTTTGGCTGACGAATAACCAAAAATAAAACTTTGTTTTAAACAAACTCTTAAAAATCTAATGGGGCAAGGTCAATGGCGTACAAGGGTTAAATTGAGCTCTGAGTGAGTTCTGCAGTGTGATACCTAGCGAGGTCTATTCACCAGGGATGGACGTGTTTCATTCAACGCTGCTTCAGGCGGTCTTTTTTGCTTCTGAGGGATAACTTATAGGCAAATTCAGGAATCAATTTCCAAAACATAAACTATGGATTGGATTCAATTTTCTATGGTAGTATAGTCTCCCTTGAACGCCTCTGATAGTTCAGCAACAGTTTATTTTCCTCCTCCATCGTCACAATGCCACTAACACTTCGTTCCTATCCACCGGAGAACGCCGCTGCTCTTCGATTCGTCTTTCTTACAAGAACGTCCGAGTGCTGACAAACATATTCGGCTAGGATGTTGTCGATGTAAGTCGCATAAGTCACTCAGTGTCGGAATTTTATCTATTTCTATGTTAAAGACGTCATAGTTCAAACAATACAGTGACATCCAACTTTAACAGCCGCTTTCAACAGGGCTTGCCTCACCTTCGACGTGACGAAGCTGATAGGTAGTAAAGGATCACCTTTAAAGAGGTGAGCTACGAATTGCAGGATCAAAGCGAGAAGGGGATTAAGGCGAATGAGGTGCAAGTACAAGTTGTAAGAACTATTTGCCAAACCGGGAATCTCAACGATTATAAAGCTATGGAGCTACATTGAGCAGAACTCTTACAATTATTTGAAAATTAGATGAAAACTCCAATGAATAAGGAAAAAGTGCGAAAGGACCAATAGGCGCAGAGTTAATTTTATCGACGAAGATTGCACACACAATGGGGGATACGGTCGATGAAACGTGATAAATGAAAACGTTACCTGCAGGAACTTGACCCAGGAAGGGCGTTAGTGCTACAACAATGACGAAATTATGCAAGCAAAGCGTTGTTAAGATCATATTACTGTTATACTCATTATGTGGAGCATTTATAAATGTGCCTACTTTAACCTCGAAAGGAACAAAAGGGGGCAGAACATTGTTATTCTAATAGATAGCCATGGGACTTAGGTCCTACCAGATAAATCTCATACTGGTACGGGAAAGCCTTAACAGACTGACAACGCTCGGCTCTCTTACTTAAATCTGGATACTCTGGGTTCGTAAGAAAATAAACAAAATGCGCTTTGTATTCAAATCACATTCAATCACTTCACTTCCCCTCGTTTCCCAAATGTTAAAGCTTCTAAAATCCAAAGTAAATCCATGCTATACTCGTAGCAGGCACGATCCAAAATTCTCCTTTTGTTTTCAATCTTCCAAAACTTTCAACTCACAACGAACATCCTCCTCTTGCAACGGACAAAAGCTAGTCTCCCAATAATTTTTCAGCGCAGACCACGAACTCAAGATTTTCATCAGCTGGGTTAACATCAAAATTTTTATGGAACCACCCTGCCTTGATCTTTATTACAAAAGAAGAATCCTCAGCATTGTTTGCATTTCGCCCCAGGTGGAAACAAACGTTGGAAGTGCCTCTAATAATATGCAACATGAGTAGGCACATAATAGTCGTTTCCAGGATATTAGAACAACTGATATATTACAATTTGGAAATATCTAAGTGAATTTTAGGATCTTGGGAGAAGTTAAAGGGTAACAAGGTTTTATGTGTCTGGACGGCTCGAATGGTAAGAGCGCTGGGCTGTTGTAGCGGAAGGTCGCGGTTCAAATCTCACTGGTGGCAGAGGGATTTGTTATCGTGACTGGATGTCGGATACCAGTCGACTCAGCTGTGAGTCAAATCAGGGTAATAATCTCGGGTGAGCAAAATGCTGACCACATTGCCTCCTACAGTGTACTGTAGTGTACCGTAATGGTCTTAAATTAAGTGCTCTAGCACACTTCAAGAACCTGATCCAATATGGATTGTTGCGCCAACGATTATTATTATTATTAAGGCTTTATAAATATAATTATGAAAAGAAAAATAAATATGACCTGGGTCTGAGTTTAGTCTAAAACGCACGTAATCATTTTATGTATAAATTTCCATATATTTCGTTTGCTGCTTAGGATGACCCTGCATATAGTAAAAGACTAAAATCGACAGGTAATAAAAATGAGACTAGAATGAGATAACCCATATGAAGGACTATGTTATTGAATTAGGAAGAGGGAAAACAAATCAGTACCATAGTATATAGTTGTTTAGATGCAGCCTGTTATCAATACAGGCTATAGAAAAATACACTGAGTTCGAATAGATCACATCACGTATAAACGATTTGGTCCATATATGTACATTCACATGTGTTGCGTCTCAAATAGCATGGCAACAATAACTCACCCTGTCAGCCATGTTGAAAGCATCTATAAAACCTGTACATCGAATGTTCTAAACTTCACAAAGAAGCGAGCATATATTTATTGCCTAACATATCTCCTGTGATCATTAATACCATTCATCAAGGCTTTTGCATGGCGAAATAGTGAATAGTAACATCACTGGCAGCGCATGGAACAAAACCCTCGATCGCCTTCCAATACGTATCCGACTGTACCCTGTGGATAAAAAACATTCAGGTTCTGCGATAACCTAGAGACAGGTGTCTTATACCATCATACGGTTGACAATGAATGCGGTTTTTGCGTACATAGAACGCAATATATTTTGTCTCCGCAATTCATGCTTCACCTGTGTCCGCAAGACCATATCGGCTCGAAGTATGTTCTTGCCTCCATGGCCTATGAGTCCACGTAATTCCTCCAGGCAAGAAACTATTCATAAAACTCATGTTCGGTCAGAAAAAATTCGCACAAATAACTTATAGCCATGTCATCTTCATGTTGACGGTAATCGCCATTCTTATTATATTTAAATTTTGCCTGTGTTTGTTTCTATTAATTTTTATTTCTTCCCCAATGATGTATTGTTAGACTTTTGTGGCCATTCGCTGGCGCATTAGTTATTAACATTATAGGGGCTGTACAAATCATATTGATAATGGGCCCCGGAGTCGCGTTTCAATTTCTGAGGCGACTTACTCCATTACCATTCAATGAATTGGATCTTTTTACTCAGCCTATCACAATGTTCCGGTCTTACTGAGTCATCGAATCAGATCATACAAATTGGGATTAAATTTGATGCCAAAATATTTTGGGGGGATGGATTTCAAGATCCCGATTAAACCAATCGCGAATGCCATATTTGCGTCTGGTAGAATCGCAAATAATTACGTGTGATGACAATCGAAAATTTCGCACCTCCAAATGTATGAGTGAATAACAAGCAATAAAATTACAAATGCAACGAGCTAGGCTTGCCAAAATCATGAATGGTCACATTCCAATTTGTTATGCAAAAATTGTTAGTATGTCTATAATTTGCATAAGAACAATTATTAGTAATCAAATCCCATAGAAGTCTATAGGTGTGTTCGCTATTCACATACATGTGTTTGCGTTTTGCACGTCAGAGACATTACTAAGTTTTCGCACATGGAAGAGGTCAAAAATCTTGACAAGTTCGCATGCAGGAAATTTTGGCAATCAATTAGTGGTCAAGTGAAAATGATGATCTACTACATTTGTCACGAATGGCTGGCATATTTTTTGGGAAGACTGTGCTGTGGCCAAGCAGCTGAAATATAATTTCAAATACAAACAAAAATTGCTGAGCGTATGATCAGAAATTAGGCACTGTTGCATCATAATGTTGGCAGAAGAACTCCTGTTTTTTTGTGTTAGTTCAATCCCTGAAGGCAGATATTGTGATGCTACCCGTCCACTTAAAGGCGGCCCCTGGGGTCGTCAGAAACTGCATATAGAGAAAGAATTTTGTAAGATATATAGATGAGCTTGGTATCCATCGAGCGTCCTAAAGCATTATCTATTCCTCTTTCTGATTCAATATACAGATATTCCCTCCCAACATGGCACTGCTTTACCCTGCGTTTGACTGGCATTCTTGATTCCCACTGACATATCAAGGTCTAAATAAATGTCGGCATGAGCACTTTCCCGCTGGACTTCTCGACCATAAATTTTAACTTCAAGGTCAGCAACAAGTTTTGCTTCTGGGATGTGTGCAAACTTTTGATAGTGACACTTAGACAAGAGATGTTACGTAAGATTACCCACTTTCTCCAGGTTGAACTAGTCTTGAAGCAGCAACAATTGTATAATATATTATGGTGGTAAACAACAATCATTACAAAAATTACAAAGACTGCTTTTTGTCTCGTTTTGGCCCCTTCGTTGTGAAGGGCAAGCATGAATTTGAAAGTAGTCGCCCGGCTGCGATCAATTTGTTACAATTACTTAACTTGGTTTGTCTTCAATAAAAACAAATATGTCCATACAGTCCATTTGGATTTCTCGGAAGTGTTTGATTCTATTGACCATCCCTTGCTTCTGACCAAATTTCGGTTGTATGAATTTGATAGTGCTTTAACGGTAATTAGCTCTGAGAAGAATCTTGGTGTGACCTTTGGCAGTAAACTCCGATTCAATATGTCGACATACTCAGCCGAACTTCCAGGATAATAATAATAACTCCGCCGTAGCCCGTCCCAAGCCCGGTTGTGAAAGGAGGAGGGATGGATAACTTCAATCTGAATGGCTGCGTCTCAGGGGGTACGTGATTTAAGTGCTGGAACTTTACAGTCTTGCAGATTACTAACTGAGGAAGCTATCCCCACACCTGACAGTGAGGTATAAAATGCAAATCCATCTAATGAGAATAAGGAGAAACTTGAGGTCCGGTACACATAACTGGTGGGAGTCGTCTGACTTGGTGACTGGGTCGGGCTGCTGTAATGGACGCTAGTCGTGGGGCGGTTCGAAGTCTACGAGCCACGACAACCAGGAGCATTGCTCCGCTGGCTGCAGCTGTTCCGCCACAGTCACAAAGGATGAAGTAGAATGAGGAAATGAATCTCTTCATCATCCGCTCCTACTACGAAATAACGGCGGGGGCGGGTACAACATCTTACCGCCCCTTGTTTCACCAGAGATTCGTCGAGTGTTTCCCGCAATTCGCACACGTGACTATGCAGCGAGTCGCAGACCAGTACCGCTTTATTACTCGCAGCGATACAATCCAAGCCATCATCAAGGAGCGTGTTCGACTTGAGGTCATCGGGGAAACTGATGACCAAGAGCCGATGGGGGCAGAGGCGGCGGCATTAACAACACCACACCGCACTACAGGCAACGGTTCCAGTATTCGCCGAAGCACTCTTCTCCACCGTTCAGCTGGGGTTTCCAATGAGGTTCGGGACGAATTCCGAAGAGCACGTAAAGAATTCTCGGAAATGGATCATTTGCACAGGTCAGGCATTCCCACGCAGTCGGTTACGACGGTATGACGAAAGTCACTCCAGACGTGTCCAGAATATAACATACGCAAGGAACCAGTGGCGCTTTTTGAGATCTGTCAACGAATCCCAACAGAGCGTCCAGACAGTAGAGTTTTCAGTAATGGAGGCGCAAGAATACTGAAGTGGACTTTGATGGTGAGCATACTGAGTGGATCACCGCCGAAGGCACCCGCCATGCCAATACGCCTGACATGAATTTTACGGATGTTACCGAAGAGGAACTTCCACCATCCATAAACAGTTTGAAGAACTAGAGGGGTCCAGGTCTGGATCCGGTGCAAAACTTATGATACAAAAATTTCACCAGTACACATGGTCGATGCGCACATTATAAATCACATCATTAGTCGGCCGGAGGAATCTCCGCCCTTTCTTACTGCGGGCATTACCTACCCCTATCCCTAAGAAGGACAAGGTGCATGACCTCATAGACACAAGACCGATTACTTGCTTACCAAATTCAAATTCATCACGTCCATTAGAAGTCGAAGGTTCAATGCGTACCTCGAGACCACCAACATTCTGTCCGAGGAGCAGAAGGGCTACCGAATTGGGTCAAGGGGTTGCAAAGAGCAACTCATTATCAATTCGGTAGTTGTAGGACAAGCAACTAGAGGTGAAGGAAACCTGTTTAGTTGCTATATCGATTACGACAAGGCTTTCGACAGCGTTCCGCATACCTGGCTAATCGATGTCCTACATCTGTATCGCATTGATCCGAAACTAATAAAGTTTTTGGCGACAGTTGTGGAAGGGTGGCATATCCCTTTACCAGTTCTTACATCTGAGGGTCCTAATATCTCAGAGCCCATCCATATATGGAGGGGCATCTTCCAGGGGAATTCGTTGAGTCCCCTTTGGTTTTGCATGGCAATGAACTTCCTTTCATGGCTACTGAATGATGAGAGAAGGCATGGTTTCGCAATCAAATATGGTTTAAGTGCTAAGTGCGAACTAACTTGATGTAATTAGATGACATCATTTTGTATGCTGGTACTGACGACTACCTTAGAAGTCTGTTATAAATAGTAGAAATGTTCAGTAGTGATATTCGGATGAAATTTGGATTAGACAAGTGTCGAATCTAAGCCATCTGCAAAGGTCATCACAAGCCGCATGCCGGACATAAAATTGGTGACCTCCACATCCAAGCTATGACCAACACAGACTTTTATTAATACCTAGGAATTCTGCTCGAGTTGGTGATCTCAAGGATGCTCTGCTGTCCGAATTCCTGCGACGTGCAAAACTGGTACTGAAACCGCATCTCTCGGGGAGGAATAAAATAAGCGCGTTGAATGCATTCGCTATCCCTTCACTGGCTTATAAAAAGCTCAACATGAAAGAACGGGTGGAGGACGTTCAGTGCAGAATGTTTAGTTCGGCGTTAGAGACGTTGGACCATCTCATTTCTCGCTATACTATTATGGCACCGGTGCAATACATCACCAGGCATAAAAAGGTGAACTTTGAGAAATCAAAGAAATTTGGCGTCTCGAGCGGGGGGTTGTAGTTCTCATAATATTGTCAGCTACAGGTATTGTACCTAAAAAATTCACGGCTTCCTTGACGTCCTGGGACTCTCGCACAGCCTGGCTCAAACCATACAGAAATATATCATTCTGCATACGTGCTCGATGTTGCGGGGAGCTCTCGACGGATTTTCCCACTGACCTACCACCGGCCACTACCACCAGCGCCCTTTTATAATTTAAGTAGGTAGGATCGTCCGAGCCTAAATACTTGGCACTTAGTGCTAATATTAGGTAAAATTCGGCATCTTGCCGTGGAGGTGACAACTTGGAAATAATAATGGTTGGCGCAACAATCCATATTGGATCAAGGCCTTGAAGTGTGTTAGAGCACTTCAATCAACACCGTTACGGTACACTACAGTACACTGTAGGAGGCAATGTGGTCAACATTGTGCTCGCCCGAGATTATTACTCTGATTTGACTCAGGTACTCATTTACAGCTGAGTAGACTGGTACCCGACATCCAGTCACGATAACAAATCTCTGTGCTACCAATGAGATTTGAACTGCGACTTTCCTTCCTTCCGGGATGTCTGGCTTTATGCGTTCCTTCAATAAATTCAAGGACATACATTGCTCAGTTGTCCTTTGCAATTCCATCGTCCATACTATTCTTGTTGAATTTTTCAAAGCAAATTTAAAAAGAACCTTTGCTACTCTACTTATCCTGATCGTATGATTGGTTTGATGGACAGCTCTGTAATCTCAGGAATTCAATAGCGTAACACATCATACAAAGTTTGCAACCTTAATATTTTTGAAGTTTCATTCGCGGAGCTTTGATGGTACGCCTTTGATGATACTTGCTTAGAATGCTACGTGAAAATAACCGTTTGGTCCTCTGGCTTCCTCCCTAGCCAATCGCAGAAGTGGTAAAAAAAATGATCTTTTTATCTTGTCAAACCTTCAAGCTGGATCAATAAAAAGTTATGCACCTCTAGGACAGAAGGCACATTACACAATGGTAAGTCGTATCTAGATTAGGTGAGAATGAGAAAGACGGGAGGGAGGGAACATTAAAATACCCATAACAAGAAATATCAGGTTAAACCTTGCCGATATGATTATTTACCGATGCCTCTCTTGAGCCAGTTTTTCTGTATTCGCCACGGTCTAGAAGGCGAGGTATCTTCGTCGAAAGTCTGAAAAAGTCGGACAGTTGCGTATGGAATACAGGGTTTTCTAATCTTCCTCCCCATATTTAGTGCAGGTAGCCGAGCTCAATACCCGGATTTTGTCCAGATATTGGTTCCATCCTGCTTAAAGAAAATCAAATCACTCGATATTATAATAATAATTTTGAAGGGAATCAAAGTCAAATTTTTCACGTTTTCTACTGCTTTTTGAGGTGATCTACGTGATCCTTCCCAATGATTCTGTTAACAGATACGAGTACTTCTATTATATCAAATGATGGAAATTATTTGAAACGAATAAGAATGTGTGCACGTAATAAAATTCACTTACCTTGTTCGCCCCAAAAAAGTTCGATCTGGCTGTATAAAAATCCAAAAATTTTATCCTATCAAAGAATTTATTACTATAATTGCACGAATACTCGAAAGAAGCTGGTGGCTTTGCGACTGGTGTTGCTCCACTTGAAGATTTTTCATGAATTTCTTACAGATACTTCCTCTTATCGCACTAACAAACAAACATCGAAAAAGCACTTTGCAACACTAAAATCTACGAATAGAAAAAAACATCTAATATCCGCTTTCGTTTTTTGCATGACTAGTGAATCTGAGGGAATTGCGTTTTCATTGATAAAAAAACCCATAAAATGAGCGACCCACTTTCGTTTCGACTTTATTCCATTTAAATTTATTGAATTTTTATATCTTTAAGTTACTAATCACAAGAGATGGCAGTTGTAAAATGTTGCAAACGACGTCGCGAAATTGAAATTCCACTCATTTCTGGGATAATCCTTTGATAACGGGTATTGCTGCCATAGCTGCAATGAAAAAAAAAATAGAATCGAGAATTAAAACTTGCCTCAGTCATGGGTAAAGGAGGGCGTAATTAAAAAATAGGAGTAAGTTAAGTTAAGCATTTAAATAATTATGGTTCGTTCGGGTCACTGTGGGGATGCGACTTTTACGGAGTAAATGCAAGGGTTTTTTTAGATATAACTACTCGTAACAACAGTTTCCTAGATTTTGGTTTGCAATGAATGCCAACGATTTTCACCTGCCCTACAAATTGGATGGTAAATATCTGATGTTTTACTGCTTGTTGGATTGTCATTTATTGACTATTGTTCGATTTTGCATTTGATGTGCGTTTCGTCGCTACAGTTCAAGGAACAGCAGATTTGCACTTTTTCACTTTTGATCTTGAAATTTTGAACTGACGTAATCGCTCCAGAATTTACTTAACGGAATCCGGCCTGTCCACGAGAAATGTCGGCATTCAGTTGCACCAAACGATTGTGAATAATTTGCTCATTGTCTTATGTTTGTGAGGTCACCTCTTTTTGGCAGAATGATGGTGAGATTTTAATAGTACATGTGGACATTACGCTCTGGCAGTTGACAATGGAGACTGTATATATACAAAGAACCGAACAACGGAGACCATAACTCAGCAATGTATGGCTCGGAAAAATTAGTCACCAGGCTGACGCCGGAGTAAGTGTAATCGTCCTCCCCCCACAAAATAATACCAAAAGTTAGTTTTTAAATCAGATCGTGACCATACCGATCGCAGGTGACCTCATTATTCCACTGATTCTACGCAACGTAGTCGGTCAGTACTCGGAACGACAGTTCGTTCATTGATGTGTTAGTAGCTAAGGACGCGCCATGCAGTAATTCGAAATACTTAAATTGCCCTCGGCAGTCGCTCTCACTGACGATAAGAGGGGATCGGTAGTCAAAAACCTTGTTTTATTCGAATCCAGCCGAAGAATGTGGTGCATAAGGCGGCCATTCCATCTTTGGAAAACTTGCCCGATAACATCTTCATTGTCCTGCCTGTTGTACGGTACTAAAGAAATAAAGCTTGCTGTCAACGGAAATGATACTGATTCTACACAATGGCAATACCATTTGTAGCCATTTGTACTTCGCTCATGTTCTCTGTTGTAGTCTTTGACACTACACTATCGAATATCTTGCAGAGCGCAGATATCGATGCGTCTTTTCCGAAGGACTCTTGCAAATCTCTTCGTTTTAAAATTCAGGATACCAATATTTAGCGCGAAGGCACGAGTTTTTTTGGCACAACCTATTTGCTTTCATCCTGACACCGTTTAACTAGTCGTGGCTAGATAAATATTACCGTAGACCTCTGTAGCAAACTCGATGTGAAAACACTCGAACATTACAACTTTGTTTTTTTTTTAAATAATATTGATATTAAATATAAAAATAAACCTCTACCAACTCGATGGAGTGCCATAAATTCGCCGAAGGGTGAATGGTTAGTTGCTTCCAAGTACTATGGTTTCCAGAAGTTGCAAGGATGCAACAATTTGGCATCGATTAAAGGTAGTAGCGTAGTAGCAAGCGTAGTCAAAATTTAAATCCAGTTGAGAATCGCAAAAACCAAAAAAAAACAACAACAACAATAATAATGAGTATTCATGTTATGATCCGAAACCACTTTCTTCGCGAGATTTAAACAATCTTTTCATAAGCAACCTGGACTGTTCCGTTCCCTGAGAAGTTTGCCCAGTACAGTTCTATCGGCGTTTCCTCTTCGTTTTTTAACGTAGCAGCTGTAAAAACATTTCCGACTTCACAAAATTGCTCTGGCGATGCAGCGGCATGACCGCTTCTATTCCTGGTCCGCTCGAAGCTGTTCATTGCTTTCTAATCTAATTTGGGCTGAAATCTAGAATATCCTTTTTAAGCAATCCGCGCGTGTTCAGTCTCTCAAAGTATTCCCATATTAGTTGGGAATCCCCCTGGTGCGACCGACGTGCCTTAATAGCTTAATATGGCTTTCGATTAGAACAACAATATTTTGCCCCTTTAGTTCCTTTCGAAGTTAAAAGAGGCATATCTATTTATGGCATATATTTCCGTCTTGAATATACTATGATAATATGCATATCCACTGGTTCAAAGTACGTTCTTCTTGGACCAATGACCCCGGCGTCTACTTCCTTTGCTATGAGGGTTCCGTCAGTGTACCAGGTAATCTATTGCTGGTATAAGCCGTATGCCACCGCCTGGCTCTCTCAGTTTGCCTTATTACTGGGACGTGTTTCAAACTTCTTACCGTGATGGAACCTCTTTGCCATGTTTATCTCTTGACGTTAATAAGTCGGGGTACTACCGAGAAAGAATGTCTATTTTCCTTCGATTTGGGGCAGCTTCTCGCCTCACTAATAATCCCGACCAGTCTGAAAATCGCTACTACTTCTCTACTTGTCTGCATCTGTATGTGAGAATGGGGAGGAGTCTTTGAAGTTTGTGCAGCCCCCTGGCGGTTGTGCTGAGTTCAGGTTTCTCTGCCCTAGTAATCATAGGGCTTACAATTGCAGTAGTATCTTTTGAGTGCAGATTAAAAAAATGCCACGTTGAGAAATTATTCAGACAGAAACTAATACAGACAAAGGTTAAGCAACGGATCGGATGGAAATACGAACCTTTGCTGAAATGTTTTTCATTCAAGCTTCTTGAAAGAATCCCTACTTGTGGAATGAAAACTTTTTCATTCATTTCGTAGTGATTGTTTGTAGCTTTATGTTTGTAAAGAAAGGTTTGTAGCTAGAAGTTGGATGTGATCTTCCTAAATATTTCATTTTCAGCTGGTTTTTCAACGAACAAACCAGAAAAACTGAAAGTACTACGCTTCTTTCTGAATTCAATTGAAGAAGCAGGCGGAGGAGAAGTCATTACTTAGTTGGGTAGTGGCAGTTTGCAACTGAGTCCTGGGTCTGCCCATCACTTTTCCTGTCCTTGGCTGCCAAATACGATAGAATGGAATGCCATATCGACAATTTTGAATTCCCTTCTACCTTTCATCCTTGAAGATCGTGATGAATATTTGGTTGGATAATGAGAATGTGAGGCGTGAAATCGGTAAAAGCAAGACTGAATTTTCACGGTTATCGGTTCGTTGAGTAAGTCAAATAATTTTTTAATTACCTAGAGGTGTATTAGTTTGGATACCTGGGTACGCAGCGTGGGGTTCCGGTTAGGCATCCGAAATACGAGTATTCCATTCAGTTAACGCGGAACCTCGTCATGATGTTGTCGTCTTTTCTTCTTTGAAGAGAAGTAAAATTGTATGAGTATGTAGGTTTTGGTCAGATACCGGGGATCCGCACCAAGGTGCTAGACCTAAGTGGCCCAAAGCTTTTCATCCTATTTCATTGTTGAATTCCAGGTAAGAAAAAGGCGAGTCTCGCAACTTTCTTTTTTGATTATTGTATGTTTTTATCCCATACGCCGTGACGGGAGGAAATCATCTTATTATTTTGTGTAATTTGTCTAAAAGGGTGAAGGGTTTAGACTTGATGTGGTTGAAATCGTTTCGTTTTTACTGAAAATGTGAAGTTAAACAGTCAAGAGAAAAGTCCAGAGAATGACTCATATCAAAGAGGCTTTACTCCAGGCAAATTAGCAACAGATCAGATTTTTTCTATTTTGGAATATGGTCATCAATTGCACCATTTTTTCATCGACTTCAAGGCCGTCTAAGGTAGCATAACCAGTATCTCGGCCAAATTGATAAAACTGACGAGGCTGAACCTGACCTATGTCTGAGACCAGATGAAAGCAGCAGGATCACCTTTGTGTTACTCACCACCAACAACAGTTAAAAGGATAATAAAGCTAGTAGGATACAACTTTGAATAAGTCGGATATCGAATTGGTGGACCTCGTCGCAAAACCGGGATGTCTGAAGTTCCTTACTATTTGAGATTTCTGATTTTCCTTGTCTCGATTGGGACACTTGGCAGCGAAATTTAGTAGGTAGTTGAGAATTTCGAGTTCTGTCTTTGTATTTTGTTAACTCATAAATTATCTTTGTTTCATTATCGAGAATAAGCATCGGTCGTTAATTTACTGCGTAACGTAAAAACTGTTACATATTGGATTGCGGGTCTCCCGTTCACTGCGATATATCTGTAAATACAACACTGTTACTAGGCCTTCAGCCATATTCTCTCGTGAGCATCGGAAACACAACGGCCAACGCTTTCAGAACTGTTCGTGATTCTACCAATAATAGTATCAACTTTGTATTTAGTTATATTTATCATGTTTACATTACTTTTAATCTTTTAATCCAAATATATTTTTACAACATTTTCTTTTGTAAATTGCTTGTAGAAATTTTAATTTCATTCCTTTTCTACTCCTCCCGTCTATTGCCCTGACACTCCTCAGCTTGTTACAGTTCCCATGCGTGAAAATTATTATCCATTGCGATTATAATTACAACTGAATGTGCAGTTCCAAATATCAATAGTGAAAATTAGTTGATGCGAACTGCAGCAAAGCTCTTTGTTGAAGAACAGTCTTGACAATCTTTTTTGAGTTGTGCAGAGTTTTCATCAAGCCGCCAGCAGTGCTGTTTGTAATCTAACGCATGGTTTTTAAGTTTTTGTGTGAAACAAAATCTTATTAAAATCGATTCATTGTCCGTCTCTCTGTCTGTCTGCCACATGCACTTTTCTCCAAAACATACAGGACACATGGGAACTATGAAATACCACGCATATAGTGAGTGACGTAAATTTAGCTGGAGTTTAAAGGGGGGCTCCTTATATATGTAAAGGCAGGATTTCACAAAATTTTTCACCGAATATAGTCGTGTAGGGTATCAAAGGTCTCGATTAGTACTTCCCGCAAATGATATTAGTTTTGCAATTGAATTGCAAAGTGCGTGAATTAGGAGTCAAAACGTACGCACTTAAAGTGAGATAGGACTCATTTTCGGAAATTACCCACCACGAAAATCCAAAAAAAAAATCAGGACAATGCGATTAGATGAAATCTAGGCCTCAAAATATGTCCCATTCCGATATCTGCCCAAATAAACTCACTAATAGTATATTACCAACTTTTAAAAATTGACTCAAAACCCTCCTTAAGTTCATCCTAGGAGTAGTAAATCTTGCACTAACAACTGAGCAGGTTACTGGCATTGACAGAACTGAGCGATTTAAATATCTCGAATCAATGATATCAGCCAATGGAGAACTGCATTATGCTCCTCACATAGGTTAACACAAACCCTTTTATATCTGAAGCGCCAAGCTTCCAGTTTCCCGAATTGTTTGGATATGTGCATACACAAAACTATCGATCTATATAACCACAACACAGAATACTTGCACAAGATGCGCTGAAAACATTTGCGACCTTCATTTGGCCTCAAAGGAGAAGGTTCATTTTTTGCCCCGCGTTTAGTGCATTTCGAAGTTTCCTCTCCTGGTTGTAGTCTATTGCTTCCGTTTTCTTTTTGAGCCTCCTGAGATATATATTTTGATTGAGAATTGGGTTGTAAAATCTTTCTGTTCTTATGAAGTTTAGACTCGATGATCTTCGGAACCTCAGGTGAGGTTTGACCTGGCTATCATGAAGATTTTGTGAGCGGTAGCTTCACTCCTTTTAAATCGAAGTGATTCGACTGCCTTGAATCTGTTACTTCAAGTTAGCTTACTTTTGTGGTTAGAGTATTTGAGAGGTTTCTAACGGTTTTAGAGAATAAACGTTAATCGTTCTTTATTAAAACCTTTTCTCATAGATCTGGGTAATAGTGCAGACCAGTACATTTTGAAAGAGGCTGATAATCAAGAAAGGTATGAGATCCAAATATAAAATACTTGGTCAACGAGATGCCAAAAGGCCATTTTACAGTATCCTTGGCGATAAAAATGCATTCGGTTGATTCTGCCGGTCTATCTTATTGCGGACGTTTATGTTGGATGACTAATTACTTCAGAACTATTAATCGATAAACTCCTAGTATGCGAAGACAACTGAGCTACCCAGACCATATGACAATTTTTGACGGTTGATCGCATGTCTGTGGAAACGCAAGTAAGAAGAATGACCAGAATTTCAATGAGTGACTACTAATCGTATAGTAGTGTGCTTTTTGTTAACTTTCGCTTCGTACTAATGATATCCTTATAGTAATAATCCACAGGAAGGTTTCATTGTTTATCCAAAGAAAGTGAGGCAGTCTATGGGAATGCCACAGTTTATCCATTAGATACTTCACTTTTCTCATTCAATACAAGATTTGCAATAAACGTTTACTACCTAATGACCTTTATATTGAGATATGCAGGATTACGCCCAGCGGGCAACATACTAATTAAAATCGATTTATTTACACATTTATTAATGAGTATCCTAAGTTAGGTTAGATTAACGTATCTTCGTGTCTGCATCTCTGAGTACGGTATGGTTTCAGGTAAATATGAAGTAGTCAAATCTATTGCATATATTAGGTTGTTGCAAATGAAATGTCGGATTTTTCAATGAAGTGAAGTTAGTTATGATTTTAATGTTTAAAACTGCCGCAAGGTGACTCTGGTGGTATGGGATAATTGAGTATAAATAGTCGTTCGTTCGATCAAGGAGTCATTTCAGTTTCAATCGTCATTGAAGTTCCAAGTAAAACTCAAAGAAAAAAGCATGGAAGGGAGTCAAAAACGTATACTTTTTCTATATGAATTTAAACTTGGTCACAACGCAGCGGAGGCAACCAGAAACATTTGCAGAGCATTTGGAGCTGACGCAGCAAACAAACGAACGACACAGCGGTGGTTCGAAAAATTCCGATCAGGCGACATGACCCTCCAAAGTGAACCTCGTGGACACCCAGGACCATCGATCGACAACGACGAGTTGCGTTTGATAGTGAAATCTGATCCCCGATCATCGATTCGTGACATTGCAGAGAAAATAGGCGTACACTATTCGACAGTATCTCGGCACTTACAACAGCTTGGAAAGGTGAAGAAGCTTGATAAGTGGGTTCCGCATGAACTGAACGAGCAAAACATGGCGCTGCGAATGGAAATATCCAGTTCTCTACTCAACCGCAACAGGAACAATCCCTTTTTGCGCAGAATAGTGACATGCGATGAAAAGTGGATATTGTACGACAACCGTCGCAGATCAGCGCAATGGCTAGATGCCGATCAGCCTCCACAACACATGCCAAAACCGAGCCTTCACCCGAAGAAGGTAATGGTAACTGTTTGGTGGTCTGCATCTGGAATTATTCATTATTCGTTTTTGGAGCGTGGTGAAACAATTAATGCAGAGAAATATTGTGCCCAACTTGATGAAGTGCACGAGAAATTACGTGTTCAGCGGCCTAGAGATGGAGATGGAGTGATAATGCTCCATGATAACGCCCGACCTCATGTTTCCAGAATGACGGTCCAAAAATTAAATGAATTACGATATGAGACTCTTCCTCATCCACCATATTCACCCGACGTCTCGCCAACCGACTACCACTTTTTTAAGCATTTGGATCACTTTTTGGCGGGGAAACAATTCAGCAATGAAGTAGCTGTCAAAAGTGCCTTTGAAGAATTTCTTAGCTCTAGAAACCCAGACTTTTACGAAACTGAAATAAATGCCCTTGTATCTCGTTGGGAGAAGTGCATTGAAGCTGCTGGTTCTTATTTTGACTAATAAAATTAATTTTCATAAAAGTTATAGTTTTTTGAAATTTTACTCAAATATCCGACATTTCATTTGCAACAACCTAATATTATAGTTACAATGTCCTTCTTGAAAATGCATTTATTCGAACTTTGAAGTATCTAACTCTCCAGTCTGGACCAAATTAACCTTATTCAATTTCTATAATCGATTTCACATTGAACAGAGAAAGAAAATCTCCATCCCTTCATCCGACGAGTCACCTCAAACTTACTGTCGCCAGTTTCATCATCAGCAGGAACAATCGTAAACAAACAACATCCCAATTGCAACGAATTGCAAGTAAATTTAATTTGATTGAATTGCCGCACAATGACCCATTATGTCTGATAGAGTTCTGTGTCGTATTCGAGTATTACGACTTACTACATGCCCATAAGAACTTACAAAAAAATGCCAGTTTGTTTATATTCTGTGTAATGTTTAATGCACATATGAGGCATAAACGACAAGCCTATCGGTCATGGCCAATTTACGAAGTCAATTCATGTGCATCGAACGACCATTTATTATAAACGATAAAAAATATAAACAAGTACTTTATGTAGAATGTGTGTTTGTGATTAATGCGAGAAAATTTACGACATCTGGTCTCCCCTATGTATACCCTTTGTAAAAAACAATTCCGGACATTCGATCTGATAAAGATAAGAAAAAGATAATTTGTTGGGTGCTATCTGATGTCTGGAAATTCGTCTTACTTTTGTTGTAGACCGACACATGGGTTTGGCACTCTCTCACATTAATAATCCGAAACATAACGATCGAACATCATCTTTTCGAAATGGTCAAAATGTTCAAGACAAATTTCCTGTTCTATTTATCAATTTCCTTTAAGTTAAGATGTAACCTCAGGCTATCTAAGTTTATACATATATAACACATTGATGACAGCAAACTTGAAGTAAGGACACTAATTCGAACTCAAGCCTACACGATCCATGTGTATAGACAAAGGTCCGGAAGTGCCTGGTTCCCTATGGTCAGATGTCTGGACTCTGATCTAGGAAAGATTGCATGAGACCAGTTCCGGTAGTGTGGATGAATATATAGGAAGCAGCTATTTGTCATAGCTATAGATTATTTTGTATTACTGAAACTAGTTCAAACAAAATCTAAACTGCACCAATTGGCAATAGACAAAATCCTGGTGAAAGTCACATTTAACAGCCGCTGAAAGGGCACCTCAGTGGTAGTTACCCCTTCTCATGACTGGAAATGGCGGTGGCCACCTCGTTCGGAAGCGGAGTCTACTCGTCTAGGGTGGGTTCACCATTGCTCTCGTTTATAGATTTGGTCCAGGTGTAACCAAGAGGCGCTCAAGTCACCATTCAGCGAATGAAGCTATCGCTCCTTCGATGGGTCTTTGCGTTGTTGGCCAGTGAGTTCTCATCATCCTAAATTTAGTAAATATAGTGAAATACTGTAAAACTTATCCACATTATCATTGCTTACTACGTAATATTTTCTCCCATATACTGTACATTCATATGTATCTACGAGTAAAAGTACAGGCCTACTGTATTGTATAAATTAGGAAACATGAATTGAGAAATATATAGTTCGTCAGAATTATCAAAGGTAATCACGACGTGTTTAATTCTTGTGGAGTTTAAGCAATTGTTGCTTCCAAAGTCGGTTAGCCTGGAGCTTGGCACTTTAGCTGCTCCAACTTTCCATAAATTCTAATAGAGAAAAGGTAAGGTAAAGATGCTGGGATCAGAGGAACTATCAGTGGACTGGCAACATCACACTATACTGCCGAAGACGCCCCTTGCCTAATTTTTCTAGGATTAATACAATCCCATACTGAACGCGAATATCTTCAATTAGGGCGTGCTCACAATGTGCTACATCGTTGATCCAGTGCAACATTTTTATCTTTCTGTGAAAAGCAATTAGCATTCAGAAACATAAAGGTCAATAAGACAACGAAACTATGGCAGATTTTGGATTTGGGGGATTGGGTTGTGGATGTGTTGATCGTAAAAGCCCCCAGTTGCAGAACCTCGTGAAAGGATGTTATAGCGCAGTGCACCGTTACCTGATAGCATTAATCCGATATACTTAAGTCACTCCCAGGTCAGATTCGATGACACTTACGTGCAGAGATCTACGAGGTATTCCTCTACAATGATCAGGAATCTGAAAAGCGATAAAAGAGAACAACCGAATAAGATTGTGCCAACTATTTTAGAATTGTTCGCCGAAATAAAAAGCGGCTGGCTGCCCACAGTAGTATATGGCTAGGAATAACACTTCCTAACTGAAATAAAATGCCTGATTAATATTTATAAGCGGAGTGAGTTCATGAGTTATATCATACACCTATTCTGGCAAACGATCCTCAGTTTCTATAAATATTGCAAATCCGAAATTGACTAGAAAGGTGTTGTTAAGGTATTGCAAAAAGTTTGAAGGATTAAAGGCCTGCGAGATAGTGTGTTCCACAGGAGTTTCTCTTCTACGACACAATGCACGTTTCTCATGGAGAAATACCGCATTGCCCTCTTTACATTGATGTTGTTTCTAGATGTGGAAAAAGCGTTTGACCGTGTTCCACCGTAAATAGAGAACATTTAAGCTGGCTGGTTTTGGAGCTTTAAAGAGGAAGCTCCGCTCAAGGAAATTTGAAAGGAAGAGATCGAAAATACGACTCAAGGAGATTTTGGATGATGCTGAAATTTACTGGAGAACAAGCGTTCATAAAAAGAGACAGTAAAATATAAGAGCGGGAGAGGTTATTGGAAGGGATCGGAAGGCTAGGTTGATTAGGCCGGTTGAGCGTAGAAGGCAGAGCAAGAAAGGGAGTGAATAGAGAATTTGACAGTAAAGAGTTCCGACAAATTGGCAAACAATTCTTCGTACGACTGAGAAAGACAAGCACAGGGGACGTATATTCAAAATACAATGAACGAGAGGAAGTTGGACAGAGAAACACGTAGGACAACATAATCACAAGGAGAGCCAAAGAAGGAGAAGTCGGGTTCACCGCAGAGTGCAGAATTAGTTGGAAGTAGGGCCCACCACCAGTGAGCTTACGTGATGCGTCCCGGTCTTTTTCACAGCTGAAAATGGATTACCCTTTGGCGAGCTCGGAGTTTCATATATGATCGTCCAGCCATATTTCGGAGGTGCAGATGATATGTGTTGCTGAGAGAGCGCGGACAAATTGAAGGCAGTTTGGTTCTCCCGCTAACATTTTGATAGAACAAAGACAATAAACACGTATCCAAAACCTGCCAGTGGCCCCCGTTCGTCGTGACTTTATCTTCGTCGGGTCCTTTTTCAGCCATCCTTCGTCTGCTTGAATCTCAACAAGCCAATGAAGGGGATCAAATGAGAATGAAACTTAAAACCCACAACGAAAACGTGAAGGACTGTGAGAGAAGAAACGATGTTTACGGTGTCAAAGATAAAATAAAAGTAATAAATCTGCGAATGATTTAAATACTTCATTCAAGACTTCTTCCTTAGAAGCCAATTTTGATTTATAAACAAAAATACAAGCTTAAAGTACGATAAGCAAGAGTAGAAAAAAAGAAATACGTAATACAAGGCATACTGATGAATAACTTCCTAAAATCTTCAACTCCATACGCACCCCGAAAATATTGTGCATTGATGACTTAAAATGCCGTTTCAATCGCAAAATTTTGCCACATTATGCCAAGTGGAAATTCATCAACCGAAGAAGATGATATTCTTCAAATGATTGACTGACAAAATTGCGGTTTCACTCAAAGGTATCCTACCTTCACCTCAGAAGCTCGGATGACAATATCCGTCAATCTAAAGACTTCACAAAGGAAATTTCCTACAAGATGATAAGATCCAAGATAAACCAAGAAACGGCGAGCTAGTCTATAAGGTGGGATTGAAATAATACTTAGGAAAACTTGTGACAGGGGGTAGGTTTGAAAAATTAAGTTGTGCGTGTGGCGTCCGACAAAACGAAGTTAGGAGGCAAAAAAAGGATTCGTTCACAGGTTCATCACAATGAAGCTGAATAAACGTTAAGTTCCACGTTGGATACCCATTTATAATGAATTTTTAAGCCTTTCTAAATCGAGCTGCAGTATTTGCGGATTGACCTTCATGGTTACCCATTTGCAGAAGATTGGATTCCAAAAAAAGCTGGATGTTTGGGTGCAACACGAGTTGACGGAAAAAAATCTCTTGGACCGAATCAACGCCTGCGATGCACTGCTGAAATGGAACGAATTCGACGAATGATGATGAAAACTGGATCACGTACGAAAATCTCAAGCGAAAAAGATCGTGGTCGAAGCGCGGCGAGCCGGCCCAAACCATCGCCAAGGCCGGATTGACGGCCAGGAAGGATTTGTTGTGTGTTTGGTGGGATTGGAAGGGAGTTATCCACTATGAGCTGCTCAACTATGGCCAGACCCTCAATTCGGTCCTCTACTCGCAGCAACTCGACCGTTTGAAGCAAATAAGGAGGGGGGTTTATAAGAGGGGGATAATGGAGTTGCCTTCTAAATGGCAACAAGTTTGCGAACAAAACCGCGCATATTTGACTTAAATCGAATAATTCTAAGTATGTTAAATTAAGCGTTAAAATTCGATCACAAATACATTACTTTCTCCAACCCAATATAGATCACAAAATACGATGTGAGCGCGAATCATATTGAAAGTAAATACTTTAGATCAAAGCTGGGCCGGAAATACAAACAAACAAAATATTCACGGTTAATTTCGCCATTTTTTTAAGTTTTTGGGATAGCTCCGTCCTTGTGGTTGACTTCGATTAACTGGGATGGTCTTTTGATGTTTGATTAGAGATAAGAATAGCAAGGATCCCACACACCATGCTAAACTGACAAGCAGTGATATTTTTCAGTGTGTATCACCGTATTTTAGCCGATCTAAGTAGTCGATTATCGCCATTTTGTCGGTTGCAGACAACGCATGTGAGACCTTCCATCATATTGAATCTTTATATGCTGCTCGCTAAGTTATCACTTGCTACATATGGAGCGAAATCTGTTTAATAAATTTAAAGAACTCACCACGCTCAGAGATAATTAACAACTTTTAAGATGCAGATGCAGTCTACCCTACGAACGAGGTCAATTGAACATTTAATTACTATCTTTCTCTTCTGCATGTGCATAATTGGCTTATTGTAAAATTTATAAACTGAAAAACTTCGGGAAAGTTTGCATGTATCATGCGATCCCGACTACCCATAGGAAAAACTAGAAAAATTAACAGCAACTCAATAAAGTAACAACTCAACAAGTACCCAGAGTGGAACGTCATGTAATAATAGAATGGCCATCAGTTGCTGTTAGTTACTCCGAGTTGAGTACACCACTTCTCGCTCTTTGTATCTTTTATCTTGCAAGTACACAATAACACTTTACCTAAACATTGTACGTTTTTCAATGAAGTTCACAGTTGGCTACATCTTCACAGATGCTCGAAACGAAAGAAAAGAATCGACCTCTAAACAAAAACGCTTTTCTCTCGTGCGGGAAACTACTGCTGTTGCCAACTTGAAGGAAACAAGAAAACACGAGAAAATGTATAGCTCCTGTAGGATTTTAACTGGTGCATGATGTGATTGCGATAACTTATTGAGGTCACCGCGGCTGGGGTTAATAGAAATGGGACGAAAAAGACGTGAACATTGTCCAGTAAAGATCTGACCCAATTACAGTCGAGCTCAATGTTACGCACTGGAGAGCATAACGATATTGAGTTAAGCTGTATCCTTCGACAGAACCATATCTGGGGAAAAGGATAATTAAATCTTTTCATACGAGGAATACATAGGCCAGCTGTCAGCATCATGATTACAAGGTTAGATGGGTTGTAGCATTCCTAGCTGGACCAACACAGAAATTCGATAAACTACCAATCGTTGCAAACAGAAATCAGTTTAACGGATTGTCGTGCCCACAGGCTATTAGTGGCCAATCCGCGTTGCAATTTGATGCTGATTTGTGTTCATGGTTGTCGATGGGAAATGCACAGCCTTACTGACTTTTTTCAGTTCTTATTTGAAGAAAATCGATACGAAAGTTCAGATGTTGATAAAGGAAAATGCCAAGACAAGAGAATGAACGTTTCGCCCCTTGAATAGGTTTCTATATGCAAATACGTGTTTAGTTTGCGTCACTTGCCTCGAGTTTGAGGGCAAGTTCAAATCGATGAACTGCATACAAATTAATCAAATTTGAAGCGAATCTCATTGTAGTCTGAAAAAGCATCTCTTATCACATATTCGACTCATCAAGATCTTATAAAATAATATAATTGTGTGGTGGTCAACAAATGAGCAATGCCCGCTATCACGATTGTTCAAACAATTATAAGTAGGTGAGAAGGCTCATGGAATCAACATAGCCTTCGATTAGGTCGATTCACTTTGTTTGAGTTTTCTGATAACGATTTACTTTTTCCACTGAAAAATGCTTAAGGCAAGCATAGTTTGTTGACAGGCTGGTCTGATACTAGGTGACAACTCTGTACAGGCGGGCAAATTAAACGACTGTTCGCTTTGTTTGTTATTCTCCTATCTATTTGTATGTACCAAGCATCGACAAGTAAGCTATTTAATTTTTAGCCCTGTGTCAGTGGTAACGATGGAGGCATAATATCAGAAGGATGAGGGGAAACTTGTGCGGTAAATTATCGCTCCAGTAGAAGCAATATCACCCGAATTCGGGAGTGATATTTTAAGCCTATTATTTCAGGGCGAATCATTATCTTTAAGAACAAACACCATTCACTCATAAGAACGTAAGTAGGATAGTTTGGTAAAAAAGATTTAACATAGGAGTTTCTTAACTTTACCAGCTTGATGCACGTACGCATTATGAGTTATGATCCTCACTACGCAGAACAATATCCTGTTCCCTTGAGACGGCAAAACATGCTTTCGCACATTTTGCCCCTTAAGGCACCCCCACATCCTCGATCGGCTCTATTCCAAGCAGCATTGGGAGCCAGTCAAAAGTGATGCCACCTTGTCTCTTTAACCCAGTGGTTATCCCGTTTGACACTTTGCAGTTGATACGTGAAGTGTTGTAATAAACTTGGTATGAACGCTAAGGAAGATTGGTTTGGGCTGCAATGAACCATATTTATAGCGAATTTTGTATGGCTATGGCATTTCTCCCATTTATACCTAGCTTGTAATCTACAGAGCCGCTCGATCGAATTAGAACTCACAGAAATTAGAAAAGCTTGGAAATTAAAGCAAACAATTTATTTACATGCGCCACTCTAAAATTAGAATAAGTGGTTCTAACTTTCCAGTTTAGAAACTCCTTTTCTATTCATAGGATATTTCTCGATGTTTCATTTTTCTTTTTTTCTCATACATGATCGAATTCCCGTTTCTCTTAGAGAACTAGTCCTTCGACACATTGCTTAAGGGCTAACTTTCCCTTTCTCCCGTCCTAGGGAGCCTACAAGTCAGGCAATTTCTTTCATCAAACAAGAAGATAACTGTTAGTTCGGGGGAACCCCTGGCATATGGTCCCTCTGCCGACCAAAGTCAACTTTCTTCGTGAGAATAAGGACCCGAACATAATGCGCAGAACGGCTCAATTTGGCAGTGTTCGTCAGTATCTCCCTGGCAATGTTGTTCGAAGAGAGCTCCCCTGTATCTGCGTAAAGCTGCAATCGAATCCCACCTTTCACAAGAAAGAATCTGTAATCGCCGTCGTTCATCACCCCATTGCAAAACACATAGTCAGAGAATCGTGCTTTCCCAATCTTGTCCAGGCAACACTGAATGCCTCCATCCCCGCTTGACACTATGTGAGAATATAATCACACCATACTTTCAGATCTGCTACGGACTTAATTTGCCGATGATGTTGCCATCCTTGACGAGCAGCCACCTCTTTTGAGTTCTCTCCCTTCCGTTTCCGCATGGTATTGCCTTGCAAGGAGAGCCGCGTGGATCATCCTCGCCATCATCAACACAGCCAGTTCTGAGACAGCAAGATAGGCAGCTGACACCCCGACACCTCGCCAAGAGTATCAGCCCAAACGTCTCATACTAAAAGTAGGACTCTCAACGTTTACCATTAGTAAACTTTAGTTAGAAACTCTAGCGGTGGCTTGATTTACTCGAAAAGGTTTATCTTCGATTTGAGCGTCAATCAAGGGTACTTAAACATTGGATGCTGTCTTTCAGATAATTCCTCGATTTTCGCAAACGATAGCCTAGCGTGTGGAATTACTTTGTGATTTCAATGTGTTTTGCGTATCTGCAATCCTATCGAAACGAACCGAATCCCTGCGGATCCCCATCCATTCCGTTGGCTGACTCCTGCCAACGGTAAGTTTTGCTTTTTGTTTAGCTGGTCCTGCAAGTTGTGCTAAAATTCCCTCCGCAGAACGGCCATTTCCGCCGTTTAAGAATACAAAGAAAGCTTGGCAAGGATGGGTTCCTCTGGGGCATGGGAGCCCTACAGGCTGCCGGTACCAGGTCCACAAGTGAATTTACAACAGCGCCAGCTTCAGTGCCACTATGCTCCGAAGTTTTCTGTAGCGCGGCACAGTCTGATTCAACA
Organism: Hermetia illucens; assembly: GCF_905115235.1. Taxonomy (NCBI): domain Eukaryota; kingdom Metazoa; phylum Arthropoda; class Insecta; order Diptera; family Stratiomyidae; genus Hermetia; species Hermetia illucens. Next base: position 105,329,220 of record NC_051852.1, on the reverse strand, counting down.
ACGAATCTCTCGATCTTTAATTTCATGACATTTCAGCCGTAGGAAGGGCGCCAAGGCTGGTGCACGCCGCGAGATAGCGTTAACCAGATTAAACGCGATGCATTAACAGAAACTCGCTTGGAAGTCTTCCAGAATACGCCACCCCGCCACAACTTGGGAGAAGGAACGTTGGTGTGGAACCGATTTTTAAAACTCCGACCCTCATTCTCATCACCATTATCAGATAAGAAGTTAAAATTGTAATCCGCAAAGCTATTTTGTTTTTAAATTCGGCTTGGGATTCAGTTTTTCAGATTGTACTGCAATTGAGATGGAAGAAACTTTTGCATCACTGTGCCTAGAGCACTGCCATTACGACAATATTCCACTAGCTATTCTAAGGCTTACCATACACCGGAAGAATAGAATTGTTAAAACTTCTTGATCAGGGAGACTCTGAGACCTTACAAAATGAAAAGGTGTATCTCAGTGAAATCGTTTTAATTTTTATTTGCCTGTTTATCTTCTTCTTTCAAAGAAGGTGAAGATGTGGCAATTTTAGTTGCTAAAGCCGTATGTATATTCCTCTTCAATCAATCAGAAAGTATTATATACCTTGATGATGCTACTTCTTCCATTCGGGGCGTTCGTAATTGCGCTTTCTTGATTTCCTCCACTTCTCTCATCTATCCGATTATGGAGTTCACGGACCCACTGGAACTGAGCTGATCATGCAATCGAATGCATCCCAGTCCTAGTTATTCTCCGCACCGCATTGTTCTAAATCAAAACAGGAGCTGCATAGAGCGAGGTAGAAGCCACCAGCCTGGTTAACCGCAACAACCATCAGCATTATCTTCGTGGGAAACATACTTGGGATGAACGATTTATTACAAGTATCCTACAGGTGTTGCTTAAAACTGAGATTTGCATCTACCATTATTCCCACATATCTGATGGCCAGCCTGAAAGTAATGCTGGAATCTAAAGCAAACATAGTTTCTCACACGGTGCTTTGTAATGAGAAACGCTTCCGTGGCCTTGTTTGGAATAGGAAAATAGAGCTCCCGGACACGAAGACAATGCACTATACTTTTTCTTGGGTCCATTATCAGTGTTGTAATATCACACCCTTTCGTTCAAATAACTGTCAAGAAAAGTCGCCAGATAGTTGAGACTACCAACTGTTCGTTAGTTAACTCTATATTTGATACAAATTCGACGAATTAAATACATTCCATATTTTCATCAAAAAATCATATTTTCCAAAAAGCTTGCCATCTTCCTTCAGTTTTCTTACAACACCACCTTTGACAAATTGAAAGCGCTTCTACGCAGACAGGTGACGGATAAATCAGAATGGATTGCACCACTCCAGTAAAATCTGACTGCATTTTGCAAATTGCTTCCTAAAGCCAAGTTTGGTGTCAATTATCAGCCCCAGATATTTTACACGACCGTATATATACCGACCTCCACTTTCACAGTATTCTCTTTTCTATAATTTGCTCTTTATATCCACAACTTTGACACTCTCGCTGTTACCATCGCGTAGACCTACACATCCTCTGGATACTTTGCTGTAAAAACCATAATTAGGTTATCTGCGAAAACGCCAATCGTAGTCCCTCCTTTCTTTATACATAACATTCCACGAGAGGATACTCAGTATCGGGGTCTGTGTGATGGTGTACTTTTCCGCCCCGTCCTCTCTCAAAGATAATTTTCCACCAGCCCGGGACCACCTAAATTCGACGTCCCTTAAATTCGACCGACGTCCCTTAACTAGTTAGCCGAGTTGAATGTGTTTTAACATTCAATGCGAACACGGTACGGCTGCCGCAAAAACCAATGCGCCTATTCCATCCAGTATGGTATAGCGCCATACTGGTTCCCCCACGAGTCATTGCTGCTTCCGACAATGGGAACGAGTCTGTTGTAGGCGACTCTCCATCATCTTCCCTATTGTATCTAAAAGCCAGATCGAGCGGTATTGGGGGGATTGGGAGACAATAGCAATTTTTGTCTTTTCCACTGAGCAGGGAATATTCGTTCTTTTAGGCACCCCACCAAGGTGTTCGCAAAAAGGTCGGTCCTAGTATTCACTGTCAGCTACAAAGCTCTGTTACTCCCGCAGCTCCTCAGCAATTACTGGAGAGATATTATGCCCTGGTTAAGCTGGTTGAGCTATTTTCGTCGTGTGAGGCGATCTGCGCAGCCTTTTCATTACCACATTGTAGGTTTCACCTCACGGCTTTATATCGGCATGGTTGCACAACTGTTTGAAGCAGATTTTTTTCACAATTTCAAATGGCTTCTTTTACGCTTTCATGCAGTTGTATGTGTGATTCCTTTCGATCGTCGCTACCGGGCTTTCCCCTGAGCCCTCTGATAAAGCCTATTTGCCTGGAAACATGCGGTTCGCAAACTTTCGATTTCGCTATTCCATCGGTAGTTAGTTTACCTACTGGGGAGTGGTCGTCTTCTGGATATAGCAGTATAGCACACATCCGCTACCCATCGGGTGATTTGGGTGACTTTTTTCTGGCTGTACCATCCATGTCCCCCTTCGAAAGCTTTCGCCGTCCGGCCGAGTAAACCATCCGGAATTCTGCGAGAGCACTTTTACGAGCTCGAATCGCTCTTGATTTTCATACAAATTGCCTGGTGGGGACTACGAGTACAGTCCTCACTGACTCTACTGGCTAAAACGGTGCTCATATATATCAATTTAGCGATATAGCCATCCCCCCCCCCCCCCGCCTGACAGTGGTTAAGGTTGCTTTGTATCGACCACATATGCGATTTGTGTTGATGACTCCTAAATGCCGGGCACTTACTAGCCAATTTTTACTCTCCCCGCTGCTAGCATTGTAACTTTTAATTGCTACCTCCACTGGTAAGCTGATGATGGCGGTTTGCGTTCCACCGTAGGCCTTCCTTAGTATTTTCAGCGACAATTCGTACAGTCCAATAAGATCGAATTGCTTTTCCAAAGTCTCGCGAACCTCTTCTTTCATGGCGATTCCATCTATATCCTTATGTCGGATTCCTGTACTAGAGACTTTCTGATTAGGCACAAGATTTTGTCCACAGTTGAACCAACAATCCTCTCTGGGACCGTCTAACCCGGCTGACATTTTTTTCCCAAATTGATTGGTCGGGGATATGCTGATAGCAAATTACCTGAGAATGTCAGCATATGATCCTTCATCTCCTTTGGAGATGATGATCATCGCCGGTCCTATCTTCTTCCAATCCTTTGTCCGCCCTTTCATCCGCGTTGAGAGATCATGAGTTTCGCGTGCACCTTCAGCCGTCTTCCTCATGTGCTCCACTTTTTTGGGAGTTAAGCTCTTTTATTCTTCAAGGTTCGCTGGCCTGCTGATTCGATCAACTGTTCGTGCCACCTCTTTCCCGGTTTCTCCTTCTCACGTGTTTTGAACAGGCGCTACTTATATCGTCCGATTTACTTTTTCTTTCGACGGCTTCGTCCCTTTTTCACTCTGGGCCTTGCCGTACGGCAACCGGATGGCTCGCGGGAGCTTATGCCCGTATGGGCGGGGATTCCGTTGGAGCCAAGTCTAAACTCTCCGATGCGAACTTATATATTGCCCCATGTGTACCTATATATTCCAGTAACGGAATATTCTCACATACGAAATATACAAAGCCCTTTACACGTCAAGCACCAATCTTCTCGCATCCAATTTGCTTTTCCTATCTTGATTTTCAATGAGACTATACTTCAGTTTTATTATCGTCACACTTAACGCAATACAGGTAATAAGCCTACAGTAGCCAGACGACGCAAAGTCGAGCATAAATATCCATCATAAACCGGGATTCAAACCCAATGAAACGAGATAGAGAGGCTGACGTTCAACTAGCTCGGTGGTTGCACTGTCAACCCTAATGTTTTCAGAGGAAGCTTGGGACTCCTAAGGTAGAACTATTACAAATTTCTCTTAATTATTCGTAGATATATGGTAAGATCAAAAACTTATTTTGATACACATTTTTCTTCAAATTGAAAACTGAATTTATAGATAAAACATGGTAGCAGTTTCAATCACAAAAAAAACCCCAACTCAACTGTGATCCTGTATCCTGACAAGACATTATTAATTCTAGGCATGATTCCGTTCCCTTCCTTGATTGTACTGAAAAATTATTTTTATTCTCACCAGATTGAATAACAAGACAGTATTACCGTCACTACCATGTGAAAAGGATCAACAGAAATCACAGTAAATGCTGCTGGGATAATTAATGATGGAAACGTGCAAGGATATTTCCTACTCGAGTTTATTTGTTGCGAAATAATCAAGCTCATTAAGCTTGTGTTCATGAAACTTAGTTTCGTCCACTCCTTGGGAGATTTACTCATGCATGTCGTGAAGAAATCAATTAAAAGCCTTTGGGGCAATATGAAGCCCTGAAAGAATGCTTATGTCCTCATTAGTGTTTCAGCGCTTAATACTCGTGATTTATGGTTCTCTAGTAAAAGAAAATTACTTGGGCTTGTGATGCTTTCTGCTCCGTTCTCGGGATTTCATTTCTGCGGTGGATAATACTTTATCTCCGTGGGGAGTACTTTATATGTGTGTCATTAAAAACGACTAGTCCTATCGATAATTGCAACTTTAGGAGGTTTTCAGAGGGTTCTTGGTGTCGTTCACATCTGAACTTTTCTAGGACATTAATTTAATTTATATATTTCGCCGGCAGAGCTTACTCCTTGAAGAAATTTAAGCTTCCCTCTCTGTGTAGTTTAAGAGAAAGCGTTTATCAAAATGAAGATTAAGGCAAAATCTGAGATAACTTTCCAGCCGCCTTGCAACGTCATCTTATACTACCTTTTACGCAAAAATGCAATTTCAAAGCAATTAAGCCTTCAAAAACTTCACGCTGTGCTATATGTCCTCTCCAATGCGCTTTATATCAAATCCGTATCTTTAGAATAAAACGATTTAAAACATCTCATTTAAGGAGTCGACATTGAATTGTTTCACTCAAGTTCATTAATTTTAATTCGAATTGACCGCGCGAAAAGATTAAAATCGATCTTTTCCTGCCTGGTCTTGACCCATCTCATGCTCGCGCACATTACTGGGGACAAGCAAGATTAACAAAAAGAAAAGATACAAATTCAAATTTTCGTATTTTGGCGGACGTCAGAGTCAATTTTCATTATATGGAAGCCGTGGAAATGTGGACATGACACCCACGCGCTACAAATTTGTAATTCTTAATGCAAAATTCGACAGAGTTGGAGCGGACAAGCGATGCGAATTCAAGAAGATAGATTATGGGCTGGACTCGAGATAGAAATCAACAAGGCTTAAAAAGTGCTAAGATTTATGGATAACTGCAGGGAAGCAGTATTAAAATGTTTTGTACTTTGACATTGTATTATATTTGGTATGGGCTTAAAATTTGCATCATCGCCGGCTTCGATAAGATGAATCATCGCATATTCATAATTGTTTACAGGAAATGTGTTGAGAGTTAATGAAGGAATATCTGTTCAAAATGGAGAAAGTAATGTCGTAATAGCTTAAGTGCGATTTATGGGAATCAAAAAGGTACCGTGGTTATATATGACTAAAAAAAGCCCACGGACCCTCTTCCCGTCCAACTGGACCGAGGGGCGACCAACCTGAGGATGGGCTCAAGGCAACATCCAAAGGCGCGCATTACAGCGACGATGCGTTTTAACGCAAAGTGTGTGCGACCATGCGAAAATGTATAGCTACATCTCGACTATCGCAAACACTTCAAGCAATGACGCGGTGGTTCTACACTACAGAGACATGGTTCTTGAATCGAAGACAGAACGGATCACGGCTGAAACCCACTAGGTCAGATTGTTACAGGACAGGACTCTTCGGACTATAGCACAGGTTGCAAGGATAACCGCTTTTTCCATCCCTATGTATAGTGCAGCCCTAAGATCGAGCGTTTTCAGCGCTTTATGTAAGTTCTGCGGGACTAATCCCGTCGCTGAAATTACCACTGGGACTACTTCGATCTTTTGTAGTCTTCAAGTCTGCTTCATATCGTCCACCAAGGGGCCGTAGTTCCGGATTTTTTCGTGCTGTTTTTCAATAGTGTTCCGGTCCAGCGGTACGGCTACATCCATTATGAGGCAAACTCGTTTTTCCTTGAGAAGCAGAACTAGATCAGGTCTGTTCTGATTAACACAGTGGTCGGTGGCAATAGTGTGATCCTACAGTAGTTTGACCCGATCATTTTCTGTTGCTGATTTGCCTGGAGTGAAGCCTCTTTGGTATAGACCAATGATGTTCTGGACGTATGGGGCTATCCAGCCTAGCAAGATAGTGGAGAATACCTTATAGATGGTACTCAGCAACGTGATACCTCTATTATTGCTGCACTGTGTGATATCTCCCTTTTTATGTATGAGACAGATAATGCCTCGTTGCCAATCGTCAGGCATTGATTCGCTGTCCCATACCTTGAGCACAAGTTGATGAACCACTTGGTGCAACCGGTCGCCTTCATATTTAACCAATTCGGCTGTAATTCCATGGGCTCCTGCCGACTTATGATTTCTTAGCCGATGAATTGCACGGACTGTTTCTCCTATACTTGGTGGTGGCAGTATTTGTCCATCGCCTTCAGTTGGCGGGACCTCCAACTCGCCGATGTTCTGGTTGTTGCTCAACCCATCGCTCTAATATGCTCATTCTTCCGGAAATAAGATTTCCCTCTTTGTCTCGGCAGGATGAGCATCGAGGTGTATAAGGCTTCATCCTGCTGACTTGTTGGTAAAACTTGCGCGCCTGGTGCGGTTGCTAACTGTACTTTTCGAGTTCACAGACTTGTTGGTTCTCCCAGGCTTTCTTTTTCCGTCTGTGAAGTCGCTTCTCCGCTCGACGGAGTTCGTGATAAGTCAATGCAACATTGCTCGGTATGCGGCATTCTTCCGTTCCGTTGCTATGCAGCTTACATTCATCGTCAAAACAGCCGTTCCGGCTCCTTTTGCGGCTGGGGACAAGTATGTTTGTGGCCGTATCAATGATAACGTTCTTCAAGTGCCTCCTACAGGGTACTGTAATCCTGTAGTGTACCGTTAAGATCTTGAATGAAGTGCTCTAACTCACTTCAAGGCCCCGATCCAATTGGATTGTTGCGCCAACGATTACTATTAAATTAATAAATATTTAAATCATAATAAAATATATATTGTGTTACCATTAATATAGTAATTTTAAATACCTATAGACTGGACGCCCAGAGCTATCACTTTAGTCGAAAGGAACTTAGCCTGTTCGGTCGGAAGCTTTTCGGGTCCGTGGGTTTCCCTAGTTTGGGTAATTGAAATATAAGCGTGTTCCTGGTATACGAGGTAAATATTCCAAACATATAGACCCAGACATTCGTTCCCTCCATTACTAACATAGAGAAGGAATAATACCATCCTGACTAGGACACCTGAATCTATGGAACGAGTTTAATGGCCATTTCACATTTTTCAGTGATACTAGTTTACACGCCAGAGTCCAATTTTTCAGTTGAGAGCCTTTTGCATCTGTCGGTCCTGAGATAAGATTTTGGATGCTACCTGAGAAGTACACTTCCAGTAAATGGTTTGCTGTTTCTTCAGTGCTTTGTATGCATGTACTGCTCTGTAAACAGAGCGTAGCCAAATGATAGCTACGTTGCTTCGAGAGAATTAGTAACCTCGGAAAACTTCTCCATGATGATTGTTTGGCCGACCTTATGCTCTTCTTTGGGGCTTTCTGGGCCTTTTTATACTGAGTGACTGAATCATACTTTAGAGCTCCTTTGGTGTATCGTTCTACTCTGTTTTGCCAAATTCGAGTTCCCCATGGTGTTTTACCTTTCTTTGGATCTTGAGGTATAGCTCTCCTTGAAAATTTGAAAAATGTCTGCGTCTGCATTGTGAGTAGTTGGAGGTGGATCCATGCTCATTACGAAATTGATGTGTCTATAATCCGAGAGCAAGAGCCACAATGTCAGGGGACGTCATCGTGCTGTCTATGACCTCTCGCCTGACTACGTACAAGCAAGTGGGTTCATTCCCTTGGATGAAGGTCTGAAGATTGGTTACTGTCAGATATACCAATATTTTCGATCCTCTCGCAATGCTGATTGAACTTCTCCAGCATATGTGGCAAACATTAACATCAAATCCTGCTTTTACCCCCATGCCTTACTTCTTGGCGTATTGGATAGCTCCATTGGTATACAATAGGTCAGCATGTCGGAAATTTAAGCCCATGATTTTTCCACCAACAGCTCATAGTTTTTGTATGAGATATAGACCATTGAACCTCAATGATACAATAGTGTTTAAACCATCCCAGATAATCCCATCTAGCCTGAGCGGATGATAAAAATATCCCGATATGATCGGGAGAGAGCGCGAAGAACGTTGTGAAGTTTCACGAAGCATAGAAGGAACAAAATCAAGGCACAAACCAGAAGAAAAACCCCAATCAGACGAAACGCGACATTAAACGATTACAACTTAGAGCAAGTCGACATTTTTATATATAATACTTATTTACAACTTTTACAAAGGACAAAAACAGAATAGACGAAATCAACAGATATGTCATGTTTTCCAACAAAGCATTCTACCTCATACCACTACATCCAAGATATGTGCAGAGGAAAGCAGGATTGTGAGAAATCAACGCTTTCAAACGCTGAATGTTCGGCAGAATCCAAGGCCTGATACGGGTGGACGACGAAGACTGAATGAGACACAACAATGAGTATATTGTAGTAGCAAAATATAGATGTGTATCTACGACTAGCGCCATCTTGTATAAAATATGTGAACTGAAGTTGTCTGTGTTCTTTACACTTCTGTCTATAAAAATAAACTTGGCAGTCTTTTCTTCGTCTTCACTGAGACACGTTGTTTTAATTATAGAGTAGAACCTATTATTCGACGAATCAAAAGCCACCATCCATATTAACATTCGAAATCTCCGGTGGGCAGGCCATGGTAGGTAGGTAGGTGGGTATCAGTGGCCTCTCCGAGGAGCCCAATCAACGCTGCATTGTGCGGTTTTGCTGCCACAAACTCTTAAAACCGTGACTGCTGTTATCAGAGCAGGAAGGCAGAGTCTATCCGGCTCGAACCTTCACAGCCAGCCCGTAGCATTCAGGAAGAAAAGCAGCTCTCTCACCCTGCAGCTAAAAATCTTTCTGAGGTCCCCGAAGCATGGTTACCTAGTATTGGTAGCCATCGCAGAGGAAGTGCTTGAAGGTTTCCTTCCCTTTTCCTCAGCTTCGGCAATGCGAATTGTAGGGTATTCCGGGGTGATCTGTTATAGGCCAGTAATCCGTGCAAACGGCCGTAATCTGCATTTGCGCGCGTGTGGCACAGGAGCTCTTGGGATCAGACTATGTTATAAGCGGGCCAAATCCTTCTTGACTTGGCACATGTTCGGGAACCCAGAGGAGGGTGAACGTGCCGCCCATCAGCCTGGAGAATGTTGTCGCTGAGCATAATGGCCGCTAGGCTGTCGCTCAGAGTGGTTATGTTACGCTTGGGGCTCAGATCATTCTCCAGCCATCGACAGACTTCCAGTATCGTCAATACTTCCGCTTGGAATACACTGGAGACCATACGACTTGGATACACTATGTGTATTCGAGAAAACCCCCGCACCGACTACACAGTCCATCGGTGAAGAATACCTTGCAACAGACCATCGGTCTTCCACGGTTGGAAAGTCCACAACAAAGTTTCACGTGAAGTTCAGCTTGGGTCTGGCATAGTCCGGAGGAAATACCCAAGTTTTCCGAGGTATTTCGTCTAGGATGTTACTGTCGCCATAGGGCTTCGCTGTTCAGCATTCACACTCACGAAGTCTGACGGGGCTGCAAGCTGTTACGAATTTAATGTGGAGGCCTAGGGGTAAGAGGTTCAGGTGTACAGTCAGAGCATATGCCGAGTAGGACTGCAGAGCCCCAGGAGCACCTGCACCCGGTTCTTCCTATTAAGCTTCGTTCTATTATATTTTTTGTTCAAAGCCGGCCACTTTACAATAGAGCCGTACGTTAGGATTGGACGCACAACAGCGGTAAACATCCAGAGAACCATCCTCGGCTGGAGACCCTATTTCTTTGCAAAGGTTCTCTCGCAGGCATAGAAAATTATACAGGCTTTCTTAACCCTCAGTTCTATATTCAATCTCCAATTTAGCTTACGATCCAGGATTACACCCAAATATTTTATATTGGAGGAAAGGACCAATATTTGTTCATTCAGCCGTTAGGTAGAAATCAGATATCGTGAATAGCATTTCGATTTGGTTGGGTTTATGCCGAGTCCGCATATTGCGGCCCTCAACGCTCTTTCCATGATGTCGCTCATAATGAACGGAAACATCCCTGACACTAATGTCACCAAGTCGTTGGCATATGCCACTACCTTCACCCCGCTGCTGTCTAATATTCGTACAATTTCGTCTATCATAATTAACCATTATTGCGCCACCCTGGGATGTGTCTCTGTTCACAGCTCTGATCAAGTGGTTGCCTCCCAGATTCTACGGTATTATCCTGGTACTTAGCATGGATACAATCCAATAAGATACCCCTCCAATTCAATACTGGTCAAGGCTTCCTTGATGGCGTTGGTACTAACGTTTTTGAATGCTCCCTCTATATCCAAGAAGGCAGCTAGGGTTTACTGTTTGTACTGCAGTGACCGCTCAACCGTGCCTATTACCTCGTGGAGAACTGTTTCTGAGAATTTGTCTTTGAGGTAGACATGCTGCGACTTAGCGGAATTCGTTCTCTCCATAATCGCTCTTAAGTGGATGTCCAGGGCGCGCTCTAGGGTCTCCAATACGAAAGAGGTAAGGCTGATTGGTCGAAAGTCCTCCACGGACTCATTTATTTATTTATTTAATTTAACGGGCAACAAACAGAGTAAACTCCAGTTACTTATTGTTCTCAGGAGGAGAAGAAAGCAGTAATCTTATCCTATGCTTAAAACTACTTAAAGTAGAGAAGTTAAAAGGACCAAGCTATTGTGCGCTGTGATTCGGTAAAGCCTAGGAATCGGGGAATGGAAGTAGACATAGAGCTCTGCGAAGAGCACTTTGAAAATGTCTGCGCTACGTGTGTTATCAGACGCAGGACGACAGGTGATGTCGTTAGCGGCGGAGCGTTTCTTAAAGAAGAGGGAACGGGTGAATTTACGTTGCACATTTTCAAAGGCAAGACAATCACACTTACGGGAAGGTGACCAAATCACGGAGCAGTATTCGAGGGTATTCCTCACGAGGGAATTGAAGAGAACTAAGGAGGGTTGGATGGAGTTAAAATCAGAGGAGGAGCGAAGTATAAAGCCTGACAATTTTGCTGTTCGATTGATGCCTTCGGGGCAATGGGTGTCAAAGCGAAGCTTATTGTCGAAAGTGACTTTGAGGTCTTGAGTGGAATTGAAGCAGGATAAGGAATGTCCATTGAGAGAGAAGGAGAGTGGGTGAAGATTTTAGGGAGTAGCACAAAGAGTGACACTTTCTGACGTTTAGCGCTAAACCATTAGTCGAGCACCAACGAACCAGAGTGTCTAGGTCAGATTGAAGCGAAACACAATCCATAAGTGACGATATAGCGGAAAGCTTCTTAAGGTCGTCTGCATAGAGCAAAAAAGGACAAGTAAGGTGGGGAGGAAGGTCGTTAATCAAAATTAAAAATAACAAAGGACCCAGAATAGATCCCTGTGGGAGGCCAGAAGAGGGGGAGAAGGAGTGGAAAGTACAACCGTCAAAAGAGACGCGGCAGGATCGGTTGGAAAGGTAACAGGCAGTTTGGATAGAAGTATCTTGTGATTCACACTGTCGAAGGCTTTAGCGAAATCAGTGTAAATGATATATACCTCTTGCCGCAAATTTAGACATTTGGTGACAAAGTTGGTAAAGTTAAGCAACCTGCGCTTAACAAAGCCGTGTTGCTCTTTCACTATGTGGTGGCTTTCGGAACAGGAGGAGAGGAGGGAAATGGGACGGTAATTCTTGGCAAATGTACGATCGCTAGGAGGAGAGGGGTAGGGAGGCGAATGGTAGGCGGTGCGGGAAAAGGTACATCCACTATCGGAAGGGATTCGGAGGAAGGAGGAGGAAACGTAGACTGAGGAAAAGTAGCGCAGAGTAAATCACAAGATAGTTGGGGGGGATTAGCTGAGGAGCCAGAGTATTTAATGGACGGAGGGGATAGCGGGGCAGAACAGCGGGAGTTGCGAATGTGGGACCAGAAAGGTTTCTGGTTTCCGCGCTTTAGTGAGTCTTCAACAAGGGTCAAATATTCGCTTCTGGACTTGCGTGTTAAGGATTTGACCGAAGAACGGAGAGATTTGAAAAAAAAAACTAAGTCAGCAACGTTTCTAGAAGACAGAAACTTCTTCCTCGCAGTGTGTTTTTGACGTAGTTTTTTGTTTGCTTCAGTGGTGAACCAGACAGGGTAAAAGCGTAAGCACTCAGGAGAGGAGGGGACGTAACAAGGAAGAAAATCAGATAAAATGGGATAGAAGGTGTTGAGCACTTAGTCATACGTAAATGGAAAGAGGAGGGGAACACAGTTGATTGTTGCCAAGGCTGAGTTCAGACCTTCGAAGTTAGCCTTACGAAAGCTGAACTTGGTAGGCTTGCGAGCGACAGGAGAGTGGAGTCGGGATATCTGAGCATCGAACTCGAGAGCAGGATGATGGGTGCCAGGGGCAACGTAAGACTGGACATGAAGAGATCGCGAAAGGCAATGCACAGGAAGGTTAGAGAGGACAAGGTCTAAGTGGCTTCTAGAAAGGTTAAACTGGGGGGCGCCACAGGTGGCCAAGAAAGTGGATAGAAGAAGAGAAGGGTGGGTGGAGTTATTAGGGAGGGAGGGAAGGCCAAGAGTAATGGGCCAGGAAAGCATGGGAAGATTAAATTCGCCACAGAGGATGAAAGGAAATGAGGGAAAACAAAACATTAGGACCTCTGATAATCTGTCGAAGAAACTCGTACACAGATGGCGGGCTGAAGCAGGAAAAATATACACACCATATGATAAAGGAGAATACATTTGGTGGGATGACTCGTATGGTGACAGAATCGTAGGTGGAGGAGAAGGAGGAAAAGATGAGAGGGGACTTAACAACTATTAGCACTCTTCCGCCGAATATCTTGCCAAGCGCAGCGCAATCTCTGCCACAACGAAAGACAGAGTAACTTTGGAGGAGTTCGGAATCTAAAATCCTATCACCCAACCAGGTTTCAGAAATGCAGATGACGTGATGTTGGAATGCTAAGGCAGAGAATTTGAAATCCGACAGTTTGGTCCTTAGAAGGAAACTATCACTCGGTCAGGAGAGCCATCTTTCGTGAGCTTCACACATGAGAGCGGTGAGAAAGTTGAGTTGGCTTTGCTTCTGATATAGGCCAGAATTTCGTCGGACGTGGTGGAGTACGCTAGCGTCGACACGAACAGCTATTTCGGCGGCGAGGCGACGTTCAATTGGGGACCTCACGGGCGGCATGAGGTCGGAAGAACTTGTGGTTCAACAGTAGCGGACGTACGGAACATGTCCCTCGGATGGAGGAGGACTTTTCAATTGGCTAGCAGACGTCGTCGGACTGATTCAATCTTTTATAGACGCAGTGGAACAGTGCTTCGCAGATAGAGGCAGAGAATTAGTCGACCGGAGCGACTTAGGTATGGCGCCAGTATTGTTGGCCACAGTCGCCGGCAGGGTATAAGCAGAGCCAGTCAGCGGCGTCTCAGGAGTTGAGGCTATGCTGGTACTCGATGAAGTAGCAGCTTGAGGAACTGCATGTTGAATCGACGACAAAGTCGCCGTGTGTTGATGCAGCAGTTGATATGCAACAGATAGCATGGTACCGCAAAGGAAGTTACAGCGATAGGTAACGTTCGGTGAAAATTTTGCGCTAATTGCTATGAACGCAGAGGGAATTCCCAAACATTTGGCGTGGGAAGTCGTACCACAGTACCCATTGCAGTCTAAAAATTTGGAGCGAATGGATTCCGGCTCCTTACAAATAGCACACAGAGTACGATAAATCGGCGAGGAAGCTGCCATAATAAATTTGAAAAAGAGATTGAAATACACAACCACGGAAGCTAATGATGCAAAATGTTATACCGACCGACTCATGGCAGCGCCTGCCCGCTTTCTATATGAAAACTACTCGTGCGCGTCTCCAGGACTGTGATACGTATCCTAAAGAGATACAGCTTCGGCAAAACCCTTTCCTGCTGCTTCTGTAGCATGACTGGCATTATACATCTGCCGGGCATCTAGTCCCGGAGACTTATATGCAGAGAAGCTGTTTATGGCCCGGCCGATCTTATCCTTGGTAATTACCGATTTGACAGTCTCGCACGGTTCCGGTGGCCGCAAAGCCTCCAAGCAAGGCTCTGACTCACAGTCCTTCTCGCTGGCAGGAATGTGTGTTTGAATCACCAGCTCCAAGGTTTCACTGGAAGATTCCGTCCAGGAGCCTTCCGACTTCTTAAGAAAGGATGGGCTCTTATGACCCTTGGACAGAATCTTACTGAGCCTCGTCGATTCGCTGTTCTAACAATAGTCCCACCAAGATGGCCGACTTGGACTTCTGCAGGCAGTCCTTGTATGCCTGTAGCGGATTTTGACGATTTCCCTTCCTTTCCAGAGCCCCGACCTTTGACCTTTGAGTTCGTCTGTCGTGCCAATCTTGCCAATTTCCGCAGCCGAGAGTTTGATCTTAATTACTTGGCCAGATAGGCCATGGAAATCAGACAAATTTCTAGGCCTATTCCGACGCGAGGTGCAAGGGAAAGGAAAAGAACCCAAAAATGTTTGAATTAATAAATCTAATTTGTTTGAATGCCTTCATTTATTTTTTAAACAGCTCCAAAAAAATAAGACCGTTTCAAACCGGTTGCTTCTCATTAATTTTAGATGTTCTGAACCCCGAAAATGTTATGAATTATTTGTTTTGTGAATTAGGTTTATAATACACCTGGGCCTTGAGATTATCACCTTGAAAATAATAAAAAACAACTTTTCCTTTTATGTATAAATATTTTACGGAAATGCCATATACTCAAATACTGCCGAATTGGAGGAATATTATTCAAACCATCTGAGAAGTTCTCCTGGCAAAAGGGACTATTCAAAGGAGCAAAAGGCCGTTCAAGGTAGGGATCATCAGGATCGATGATCGGCAAAACTCCTTGGGGTGTGAATATATAAGACGAAAGGTATCAGCGTATGGTGAGGTATACCGACTTCGAAGGGTGAGGAACTTTATGTATGTATGTATATGCGGTGATAAATATCGCAAGTAGAGGAAGGAAAACAGGCAGGAAGGCATTGCAACCTGGATTTCATAATTTATACCTGCGGCAATGCTTCTTACAGCTTCAGTTCTAAACAAGCTAACTATTTTTCGAAGAATAAAAAATTCATCCAACGATCCTGCCAGGAGTCGAACCTGGAATCTTCTGATCCGTAGTCAGACGCGTTATCCATTGCGCCACAAGACCACATATCCACAAATTTTCAATCAAGTCTTATCTAATTAAATTAAAGATATCATTGTGTATAATCATGGAAATCGTTTCTTTCCATTTTACTTTTCCCTCACTTTATCATTTATTGGCTCATAATAAATTCACTAATCTTCAATTCATCTCACATTTTGAATTTAAAATATTAAACTACCGAAAATAAAATATTTTTATTTGCGCCCAACGTGGGGCTCGAACCCACGACCCTGAGATTAAGAGTCTCATGCTCTACCGACTGAGCTAGCCGGGCATGTTTGCGTTTTTCAAAGCGTGATATGATTCGCGGTATCACAGTACGCCTATCATAGAAACTTACATCTCCGTCATGCTGAACTAGGCAGTGGGGGCACATTC
Source organism: Hermetia illucens (assembly GCF_905115235.1). Classification (NCBI taxonomy): domain Eukaryota; kingdom Metazoa; phylum Arthropoda; class Insecta; order Diptera; family Stratiomyidae; genus Hermetia; species Hermetia illucens. The sequence goes on along the minus strand of NC_051852.1, from coordinate 105,313,320 downwards.
ACATGATAAGCTTGTGAATGGACGTTTCTAGAACGTATCTAGTAGCTAGAACCATAGTTTTTTTCAATGGTAGCGTAAAAACAGAAGCATTTAAATAAATTTTCAATTTAGAAGATCTAAATCTGGTTCTCGATATTCATAATCAAATCAACGTTTCTATTTTAGGATGTAGTCATTGAAATAGTAACTCTTCACAGTATATAATCTGCCTCATTAGTCTCGGCACAATCTGATTCGCTTTAATCTGAGATATTCTGGCGGGTTAGCCAGTCGGTTGGGAGTGAAATAAGAAATCAATGGGACATGACCACTTAAACCAGATACATATCTAGATCACTTCCACAATTTTGCAGTTTTGTTCAAATAATTTGAAAATTCAAATAAATTCAGCCAAACATGTAAAACCGGGTCATATTTACATAGAGAGCAAAACCTGTCTTTGTAAATATATATACTTATATGTATGTTTATGACAGTCCGTAGAGTATAGCGTCATAATTGCTATAAACGAATATTGGTAGAGACAGGAACAAGGCAGTGATTAATAATGCCACCGAAAATAGCTAAAAATACCAAAAAGTCATTCGATTTATTTAATCACTATTCTTGCTAATACCTTCTAGTTGTAAACTAAACTTCATCTCTGGAATTCGTGAATTTTTTGAATTCGAAATTTTTCTTAATATTGCCCCCATCTTCGCGTACCGATCAGTTATCAACAAGAAGCAACTCCATTGTATTACATATTTCGGTGAGGTTCCTCTTTCGTAGACAGTTTGACCCTAACCTTGGTACGAAAATCTTACTTTCAAATCAACCAATTACAAAGGGGAAACAGAATTCAATGGTCATCAGGCGAATGCAGTTAGGGAACAGCTGCTCCTAGGAGCAATTGATGATCAAGGCGATACAGACAGATAGAATTGAAGAATATGCGATACAAACAGGAATTTCATGAATGGGAATAAGATCCCCGATTTTCATTAGTTGCATTTTTCGTTTGTTGCGAAATGCAAGAGATAACTATGGACTCTGATCACCTTGGTTATGCGAAAAATCCTTAGTTAGCCACAAGTTATAATTGCCGCTGTTCGTGAACACTTATCAATGAAAACATACAAGAACTCTACTTTAGTTCGGGATGGGTTCGGCCATACCTCTAACTCTATTTTGTCTAACATTCCTAAATATAATACTTGCATGAGGGAAATTGAATTGATTTGAAACCATCAGACAGTTCCGAAAAGTTTAACTTGGCTTTGTGGACTACCGAATGACAAGTAGCTAACCTGACATCCTATTAAGCTAATGTTAAACTAATTTCCTATAAAGTACGAACAAATCTTCATTTCGCCTCTCTAATTTTAAATTATGGAGATCACTTTTCTCCTAAAATTCATAAAGCTTTCCATTTAAAATATGTCCTTATTTACAATCCAATCCACGCTTCATAGGAAAAATTCCTGTCTCAGTCACATCTGAAACCCAATCGTTCTCTGTCTTCGTTGCCACCAGTCACTGCTCCAGCTCAGTCCCCGGATACCCGCGATTTAACAGATCAGAACACATCCTGGTCCGATGCACGGCTGAACCAAAACTGAGAAAGTCTCCACCGATTTATGACAAATCCTCAATCCAGCATCAACCTGTCCCCACTTTAGTTCAACCTTTCTCACCATCAAGAAAGGCTATTATAACTTCTATTTGGATCGCTTCATCATCAGCAGTGACATTACCGTCTATCTCTATCCTTTTCTGGAACCTATTCCCGGTATCGGTCCCCAAGACGTCGTAATCCTCGACAGATGTATCTGTTCTACTCTACTTTCTGTTGCTGGCTTGCTGAAGGTGAACTGAAAACTTAATAATCACATCCTTAAGGAGGTCATCCCGTGTGAAGGCGTTTTTTTTTGGCTTTTTTAGAAATTTTTTGTGAAGAACTGGATAAAGGTAAAAATAAGAATTTTTCACCATAGATTTATTTCTATGTTGAGTATTCATAGTTCATTGTTGAAATACAGAGCAATTTATACACCCATCCCCAAACAAAAAGGTGTTTTTCTGCTGTCACGCTAGAGGGCGCTGTGATTATCTTAAAAAAAAGTCAACGGCATTTTAACGTACAGACTTAACTACAGTCCGTAAACTAGGATTCTTAAAAAATATTAAAAGCTAAATTTTTGGCGGCGTTTTAAACTTTTTTTTGTGGTTTTTGGTGTTTTTTCACGGCGTCTTCAATGAGTAAAAAAAAACTACCAAAGGAATCGCAATTCTCCTAGTTTGCGGACCGTAGAGATATGTTCTGAATAAGTCATGAAAATTTCAAAGAATTTCTTTGGATAGATTTTGGGCTATGGTGGCAGCCGATTTTCAACATGCAGTTTCGAGAAAAATGCATTTAAAAAGTGGAATATTATTTTTAGCCGTAAAATCTGAATTGGTCATTAATTCGTTACACCTAGTCCATAAACGTGAGGTTTCTTGAAGAAACAGATGTACAGCCTTGGCTTCAATTCTTGTCCTTTTAGCGAAGTCGTTCGAATGTTATTCGGATCAATAAATACGCGTTTTATTACGGCGATCGACATAAATCTGGCATGTGTCTTATCACGTGTTTAACACTATAATTTCCGAACGACTCCGAATATCAAAAAATTACTTCGCTCATATATACAATTGATGTAAAAAAAAATTAGATTCGATTCCGGGATAACTGGCATATCGCCGCAAGTGATAAATACCTGGAATTTAGAAGGACGCTGACTGAAATGGGAAAATGAGATTTATCAAAATAAACCTCAACAATTTCAGGGTGCTCAGGATTTACTTGAGCACACCAAACTTACGGGTCTGAGACGGAAACTGCCATCTTACGCGAATCGTACAGAAGCCGTCACGGTGGCGTATGGGTCATAGATTCAGTTGGTGGGGCGCAATATGGGCTTGGGCTTGCGGTCGACAAGCCATATAATGTACTGAGTCAGGCAGCTAGTGACTTTGTGCCTCACCACGCCAACAGGCACTTCTACAGAGATCACAGCCTAAGTATGTGGCGCGCCAATGCCTACCAGATTTTCAGTTTTTAGTAGAAGACCGAACTACTAGTGGAATAGTGAATCGACCAGCCTTCCATCAGCCTATCAACCCAGACGAACGGCTCAGAGGACGATAGGTAGGATCGATCAGGAGTGAAAAGAATCCAATGGAGCAAGAGGGAATGCTTTAAAGAACTCTTTTCGGAAGCGGACATAAACCCTTGGAGGAGCGCCTATAGAATCGTAATGGGGCGACCTAGAAGTGTTCATCTCCACAGATCACGTGCCCATCCCTCTTGTTAGAAATCATCCAGTGGTTATTCCCCCAGCTTAGACCTCTGAATATGACGGTAATTCCATCAGTCACCAGAGACGACATTTGCTGGAAATCTGCAATGGAATAGGAGAAGCTCCGGATATGGAAGGCATATCAAATAGGGCCTTTAGGTTTGCCGTGAAAATTAGACCAGACATGTTCCCTCAGTTGCTTGAAACGACAGAAGTTCGTACTACGGCTTGTAGACCTCCAGATGCGACATCCTCCTACAGATCTATATGTCTTCTATATACTATGGGGAAAATGCTGCCGCAAGTAATGTACAATAAATTACTCCTGATTATTGAGAGCCCAAGAAGGCCACTTAAATCGGCAGCATAGGTTCCGTAAAACCAAATCGATATCATCAAATTAGTTACTAACTTGGCCGTAGGTCGGATTGACGGAAAGGATAGTGGCGATGGCCCCGGACGTGAGAAACTTTATCTTCCTGTCCCGGATGAAGCCATGATGGTGGGTTACACCGACTATATACCACTGGTTGTAGTCCCAAAACGTCACGAAGGGGGAGCTCCACGTTTATAGGCGGGGTGGTGGGCTCGATCTTGTTTTAGGCAGCCCAAATTTAGCGAAAGGCATTGCAGATCTCATTTAATGCTAATAAACTAAGTACAGTTTATGGAAGGACATCCCTGAAACCTCGAGAATAATGCTGACTGACATCCTAATAGATGAGATGACGAATGTATAAAATGCAAAGTCAATTTCTTCTTTATGGTAGACGAACAACCCGGAAAAGGAGAAAACTGTAAATAGATGGTACAAGTATTGGGAACACTTGGTGGACACAGAGGCTTCTCCCTGCCATTAAGGAGTGGCGCGATGAGGTCAATTAGGAAACGGACGCCGCGTATAGGAGAAAGGAGAGCAAGATAGAGTGAGCTAACGCCTTGTAATGTAACGCCCGTTCCCCCGAGCAGAGGGGAGTAGTTCCAGAAGGTAAAAATCCCACACATTGGCGAGTTTAACCCAGTTTTTTTTTTGAAGGTTTCCGACTACTCAAAAAAAAAAAAAATACCAAAAAAAAAAAAAAACAAAAGACAAAGAAACGGACAAACAGACATTGAATCGATTTTAATAAGGTTTTATGTGAAACAACACGAAAAGTCAAATAGGCTCGGAAATCATTTCTTCTATACTCACTACTCCATTCTGCACAATCGCGACCGAAGTTTCGAAACTGAAGTTTGACAAGAAACCCCAATCTATAATCCTACAAAAATGTGATCCAATCATTTCCCCCTTCCTTTCCTCAATTATCAATCTTTATCTTCTGAACGCCCATTTCCCCAGTGATGGGAAGAGTGCATAGCTTTTCTTTCCTCCCCCTCCCCAAAAATTAAAACCCTATTAACCTCGCCTACATCATATCTTCCTCCGCGAAGATTTTCATGCGTTTACCATCGAAGCTCACTGCGACCCGAACAACACATTTCTCAATCAGTAAAGGACGAGGTTTGGTATCAACCGGAAGATTACAACCATAGCTTTCTAGACCTTACAAAAAAGCTTCCCCTAAGTATGGCAACATGGACTGATTTTTAAGACCACTGCAATCCACTGTGTGCCAGTAAGGATAAGTACGTCTAATTCTACTGTCCTGCCTGTTATCAAGCAATAGCCTATCTATTAGACTCTTCTTACTTTGTTATATTTGTCAATACCTTTACGTAAACCTTACATCTGCCTTCGCTTCACTTCAAAGTTATCCCAGTCATCTAACGGATTCCTAAGTTCATAGGGAAAAACCTCATGAAAAGATAGACATTTGATTTTTCCGACAAATCTGTAATACCTCAAGTATCAATTTGCAACTTCAAGTCCCCCTGTAGAACTACAATTACCATTAGTTCTTCAAATGAAATGAAAGGTAAGGACTTTGGTTTACTATCGAAGGGCCATCCCAAGGCACAATAACAGTATAGACAACACCCACTGAGAGCGAATTGAAGCATCTCATCATTGGTTGTGTTGCCACTGCCATCAAATGACTTTGAAACCGCCGCCATGATGCGTCCTGGGGCTAACCTCGAGTTTCGGTCACTCCTATCAATTGACTGAAAGTAGGCCAATAAATTGATTTTTTTAACCGATTCTTCGTGGTGTATTAACCCGGACAACTGTTTACGCGTGATCCCTGTTGTAACAAATATCGTATCATTATCTCCGAAGAGGATAAATTGGCTGACGCAGTGCCTACATTCTAGACTAATAAACTCATTCTAGACTAGATAAATTCTGTTGTGCCAATTAGAATACCAGCGTTCTGGGAAAATAGGCCGACGTTATGATTCGTACGACTTGAAGCATTATTTCGAACTTCGAAGATCGCAGAGGATGACCTCAATTTTGACAAAATGGTCAGCAAATTGAACCCTGAAATGCTGGGTGGTCGCGTCGGAAGATAAGGAGGATAGGGAATCATTAGTCGGACTCAAAGTAGGGGAACAAACGTCCTTTCAACTACTGCGTGCGATAAGAATGAAGAGTGCCGACCGACTGACCGATAATTTATTGAAAACGCTGCGGCTCTAGTTATTACCTAGAAAAATGCAGGCCATACTGAGTTCTTCAGAACCGTCGGATTACTTGCTAAAAGTATCAGAAATGGCAGATCGGATCATTCAAACGCGCCTTACACTTTGAAGAGCGCAACAGTCGTTTCCGTATCACTGCAAGATGTTATTAGAGTGGAATTGGCGCCGCTCGATAAACTCCAATGTGGAAAGTCACGCAACCGGAGACTTTCCAGTTCCCGTGTTTACGAGAACGCCATCGCGAATATCCAAACATCCTTTATAGTGTTACTACCATAACACATTCGAAGTTACTGCGCTTCGATGGTCTGTGTTCAGAATAGGCAGACCAACCAAAAAAATACTTCCAATGCTGTCGATAGTTGGCAGCAAGCGACCACAACACCGATTGACACTTGCGCGGATGAATCTTTTGTTTCTCGGAACTTGAACATGAAGTTCTAACACTGAATTTAGAACAAACATGCGCGTCCCTTTGGCTGGTGCTGATTTTTCTCGCCTAATTATTAAAGCCGATTTATTAAAAGCGTACTAAAAACCAAAACTAAATTGGTTTGAAAATTATGCTTGAGTGCTGACAACTATTCACTAGTATCATAAGTCGGAAGGTTTACGTGCTACCACACTTGACTTTCAGAACATCCGAAAGGTTTTAAACACGACCGATTGTGGTATGAAAAACGAAGACGTCTAGTCCGCTTATAGTTGAGAAGCCTCCACGTCGCAGATGCGGATTTTGAATAGATGGTGAGCAGTGGGGTCTCTTGCTCTTCATATACTCCTTGGGCAAGCCCTCTGCATCTGGCCTGAAAGAGAGATGGAGCTTGAGGGCATTTGGCAATTTGAATGCAGTCACGAAGACCGACAGGTATCCGATGCCAAATTTCCAAGATTCAAATCGCAATCGGACATTTCTAAGACAGCCGTTGTCATCGTCTGGCCTTTTTGAGTTTTCGGTCAGGACATTCGGATCACAGAATACTGCTCAGTCGTTTTAACCTTTTATTTTTGTCTGTATTTCGATTATCTTGGTTAGAAGAAATCAGAAACTATGAACACCCTACTTCAGTAAAAGATCTAAGAAGGGTCTTATGGATCTTAAATTATCACCGTTAATTCATTATGAAGGCTGCCGACTAACAGCCACCGTAAAACGAATTACTGTGCCACTCCAAGGATATTTTATGATGAACCGGAGCTGACGAAACGGTGTTGCTCCTCCATTTTCCATCATGAATTTAATGTGTTAGTAGAAACAATACTGGAATAGAAGAACAACGGCAGATAGTTGCCCTCAGCGTACTTTTAGCTGTAACTAACTTGAGTAGAAAAACTATATAGCATTCACGACAGGGAGCTCCTTTTTACATCAGTATTCGCCATTTATTTGAAGGCGTTGATTTTGTAGTGGAAACTAATCATAAGCCATTGGTTTACGTCTCTCACCAGAAAACTGATAAGACTTCTCATATGCAAAGTAGCTCTCATTTGTTTCTCAATTCACACCAAGAATTAAATCTGTCTCCGGTGAATCGAGTATTATTGCCGATGCTTTAACGAGAGTAGAATCAATTTGCCTGTCATCGAACATCGACGATAAGCTTCTAGTAGTCGAAAAAGCCAAAAATCCTGAATTACAAGATCTTCTTTTGTTAAAATTCAAGATCATAACCGCTGTCATTAGTGATATGGTCAATCATTCAATCTACCTCAATAGTCAGGCCGTTTGTTCCTGAGACATTACGCAAAACTGTTTTTGGCACGTACCATCACTGCAATAATCGTAGCAGTTAAGCCTTTTACGAATCAGAATCAGAAAGTTCATTTAGCTAAATATGCATCGTGACGTACGACTCTGGTTCTACACGGGTATTAACTATCAGCATTCAAAATCGTGAGGAACACCAAAGCAGCTTCCAATGATGCTTTCAGTTCATCTAGCAGTCGGGTGCATTGTGAGCTCTTCCGGCGTAACTAAGAGGCTGAACTGAACGTGGATGGTGGACTTAAGGACCACCGTTGGTCATCATCTCTCATCAAAGGATGCGGTTTGAGTAGTCGGCTTAGTTTAAGGCGATCTTCTACCGTCAAGCGTAAATTTCACACCTATATTTAGAAATTAATTGCAAAGCAACTACTGAAGATAATCTAACAAATTTTTCTGTTTAATTTGTGCATGTTTTGACTTTTCACAAATATTTTTGAAAAACATCCATCGTTTTTCTTCTCTGCTTGAAATGTGCTTACTTTATGACACCTGAACATATCCGAATAAAAAACAATATCATCATCATCAACGGCGCAACAACCGGTATCCGGTCTAGGCCTGCCTTAATAAGGAACTCCAGACATCCCGGTTTTGCGCCGAGGTCCACCAATTCGATATCCCTAAAAGCTGTCTGGCGTCCTGGCCCACGCCATCGCTCCATCTTAGGCAGGGTCTGCCTCGTCTTCTTTTCCTACCATAGATATTGCCCTTATAGACTTTCCGGGTGGGATCATCTTCATCCATACGGATTAAGTGACCCGCCCACCGTAACCTATTGAGCCGGATTTTATCCACAACCGGACGGTCATGGTATCGCTCATAGATTTCGTCATTGTGTAGGCTACGGAATCGTCCATCCTCATGTAGGGGGCCAAAAATTCTTCGGATGATTCTTCTCTCGAACGCGGCCAAGAGTTCGCAATTTTTCTTGCTAAGAACCCAAGTTTCCGAGGAATACATGAGGACTGGCAAGATCATAGTCTTGTACAGTAAGAGCTTTGACCCTATGGTGAGACGTTTCGAGCGGAACAGTCTTTGTAAGCTGAAGTAGGCTCTGTTGGCTGACAACAACCGTGCGCGGATTTCATCATCGTAATTATTATCGGTTGTGATTTTCGACCCTAGATAGGAGAAATTGTCAACGGTCTCAAAGTTGTATTCCCCTATCCTTATTCTTGTTCGTGCTTGTGTTTGACCAGTGCGGTTTGATGTTGTTGGTTGATTCGTCTTCGGTGCTGACGTTGCCACCATGTATTTTGTCTTGCCTTCATTGATGTGCAGCCCAAGATCTCGCGCCGCCTGCTCGATCTGGATGAAGGCAGTTTGAACGTCTCGGGTGGTTCTTCCCATGATGTCGATATCGTCAGCATAGGCCAGTAGTTGGGTGGACTTGAAGAGGATCGTACCTCTTGCATTCACCTCAGCATCACGGATCACCTTCTCGAGGGCCAGGTTAAAGAGGACGCATGATAGCGCATCCCCTTGTCGTAGACCGTTGTTGATGTCGAATGGTCTTGAGAGTGATCCTGCTGCTTTTATCTGGCCTCGCACATTGGTCAGGGTCAGCCTAGTCAGTCTTATTAATTTCGTCGGGATACCGAATTCCCTCATGGCCGTGTACAGTTTTACCCTGGCTATGCTATCATAGGCGGCTTTAAAGTCGATGAACAGATGGTGCAACTGTTGTCCATATTCCAACAGTTTTTCCATCGCCTGCCGCAGAGAGAAAATCTGGTCTGTTGCTGATTTGCCTGGAGTGAAGCCTCTTTGGTATGGGCCAATGATGTTCTGGGCGTATGGGGCTATCCGGCCTAGCAAGATAGTGGAGAATATCTTATAGATGGTACTCAGCAACGTGATACCTCTATAATTGCTGCACTGTGTGATATCTCCCTTTTTATGTATGAGACAGATTATGCCTCGCTGCCAATCGTCAGGCATTGATTCGCTGTCCCATACCTTGAGCACAAGTTGATGAACCACTTGGTGTAACTGGTCGCCTCCATATTTAACCAATTCGGCTGTAATTCCATCGGCTCCTGGCGACTTATGATTTTTTAGCCGATGAATTGCACGGACTGTTTCTCCTAAACTTGGTGGTGGCAGTATTTGTCCGTCGTCTTCAGTTGGCGGGACCTCCAACTCGCCGATGTTCTGGTTGTTCAGTAGCTTATCAAAGTACTCAACCCATCGCTCTAATATGCCCATTCTGTCGGAAATCAGATTTCCCTCTTTGTCTCGGCAGGATGAGCATCGAGGTGTATAAGGCTTCATCCTGCTGACTTGTTGGTAAAACTTCCGCGCCTGGTGCGGTTGCTCCCTGTACTTTTCTAGTTCACAGACTTGTTGGTTCTCCCAGGCTTCCTTTTTCCGTCTGTGAAGTCGCTTCTCCGCTCGACGGAGTTCGTGATAAGTCTCTGCGCGTGCCCGCGTTCTTTGAGAATGCAACATTACTCGGTATGCGGCATTCTTCCGTTCCGTTGCTAGCTTACATTCATCGTCAACCAGCCGTTCGGACTCCTTTTGCGGCTGGGGCCAAGTATATTTGTGGCCGTATCCATGATAACGTTCTTCAGGTGGTTGTGAAGATCATTAGTTGATGCTTCATCTCCAGGTCCTCTATTGACTGCGGTTATTGCGGCATCCATTTCCCTCTTATAGGTGTCGCGGAGGGTTGTGTTGTGGATGGCTTCAGTGTTCACTCTCACCTGATTGTCAGAGGGGATTCTAGGTGGTATTGTTATTCGAGCTCGGAGCACCATGCCAACGAGATAGTGATCCGAGTCTATATTGGCCCCCCTATATGTTCTGACATTCATCAAGGCTGAGAGGTGGCGGCGTTCGATCAACACGTGGTCAATTTGGTTGAAAGTGGTCCCGTCTGGAGAGGCCCACGTATGTTTGTGGACCGCTTTCCGCGCAAACCAGGTACTTCCAACAACCATTTCGTGTGACCCTGCTAATTGAATAGTCCGCAGTCCGTTATCATTTGTTTTTTCGTGTAAGCTATGGGAGCCAACGTATCGCCTGAATACGGGCTCCTTCCCTACTTGGCTGTTAAAATCCCCAAGTATGATTTTGATATCATATCTGGGACAGGCTTCGAGGGTTCTTTCTACTGCCTCGTAGAAGGTATCCTTCTCCGACTCTGCAGTCTCCTCTGTAGGGGCGTGAACGTTTATGAGGCTTATATTTCTAAACTTGCCTCGCAAGCGCAGAGTGCATAGCCGTTCGCTTATACTTTCAAAGCCGATAACAGCAGGTTTCATTTTTTGGCTGACTAAGAAACCTACTCCGAGCACATGGTTTACTGGATGGCCGCTATAATATATGGTGTAGTGGCTCTTCTCCAGGAAACCGGTCCCTGTCCATCGCATCTCTTGCAATGCAGTTACATCAGCCCTATATTGGGACAGGGTATCGGCTAGCTGCTTATCAGCTTCATCTCTGTACAGGGAGCGCACGTTCCATGAGAAAATGCGCAAATCGTTGTTCCTTTGTCGTTGCCGGGTCCGTCGTTTTAATATCCGCCCTATCCGAGGCTCCTGTTGTGGCTTCGTAACGGTTGTTTTCCGTGTAGGGTTGTCAGCCCTACCCAACCCCCAACCTGGAGGACCAGTTGGTACAATTTGTCCCGTTTTTAGGCGCGGGAGACTCGCCTTCATCCTTCTCCGTCTGCAGCTTTTCGTCAAGAAAGAGCTCCCAGCGGTCACCACGTGGAGGTGGAGATAGGGTTTGGTAGTAGAGCTGTTGGTGTTGGTTCAGCAGGCATTTCCCAGGTTTTATGCTCCATCGTGGGTACCAATCCACGTTTCGCCCCGGGACCTATACTACCCTTTGACCGCCAATAAAAAAACAATATATTTCTTATTAATAAGTATTCCGTTGGCTGTCTTCCCCTTCGCGATTTTTATTATCTTGGAATTTGGTAAAAATATAAGTCATTTTATAAAAGAGTTGTAATTTCTACTTTTTTCAAGCCCTTACAGGCTGTAAAAGTGGAAAAAATTGAAAAATTTCAAAAACTGGCTCGGCAAGTCATTGCGAGATGTTTACTGAAACAAAAAAAAATTGATTGAATTCGATGAATATTTCTGGTACAAATGATCCCCCAATGTTTAATAAAACAACTTTGGGGGAAACAACTTCAAATATAAAGTATGGTATAAAACATGATTGCAGTAATTTGCGATTCAATCAGCAATTCCAGGTCCGTAGAGTCCTTCTTTCTCATTAAGAAAATGTCTTCGATCCGCCGCATTTTCCTCTCTCTATCCATTCTGTGTCCTTTTTCCAGCGTCATTGACCTTACGCTCGGAGCGGTTGATGCTTTACTCGTCCGAAGTAATCCTCAACACGGCCATGACTTGCAAATAACAATTTCAACCACACGTTTGCCCAAGTTGTTTGTTTTGGAGCCAAAAAAATAAATACAACTTTTGAGGGATTGGCTTCTGTTTTGAGTGGGAGCATCGATGCATCTTTCTGGCAAACTATCAGAAGACAAATTCTCGTATGCCGATTTCATCAACTATACAATCTGGGATCGATGAGAATTCTGTCATGCTGAAAACTTATGAAAGTCCCTTTGGCGCCGCCTTGACACCACTTGATGAACGGAGCGATCTCACGCTACTAAGCGCTCGAAAAGACCGCAAATGTTCATATCCCCCCTCCGAAATACCCTTCAAGGAACGTGCTTTTCACGAAATTCTTTTCATGGCGTATTCTTAACATCACCTGCTTTTAAAATATGCGAAACAAAAATCGATTTGTTGAAACCAGGATGGTCGAAGACTCCCGTAAGGCATTGAGCAAGCTACTCGGGTGCAAACCAGCTTTTACGACACCATACCATCCAGCTTCGATCGGTGCGACCGAACTCTGGGACTGGACCTTGAAGTCAGCAATCCTGTGACATGAGTCCATGATCTCCCTACTGCTCTACTAGCGCTAGGATGCAGTTTTAAGGAGGATCTTCTTGAACAACATCGTGATTGCTGGAAGAGTCGTTTGCTTACATTTCCTTACCGAAGATTAAATAACATATGAGAAAAAATGGTTAGTCATAAGGACCTTCGTCCATATTCTAACATATTCGTTAGAGGACCTCGCAAAGGATATGAAGGTTTGCTGCTATCATCTACACCACCGTTGTCTAAATCGACATGATATCCGCAAACACGCTAATATTTTGAGGCGAATGCGGATCCGCTGAACGTGGTCAGCACTCAATCGAGTTCAAAGATTCAGAAACCGCCACATACTTTGAAACAAAAAAGAGCGAAAGCAATCTCTTAAGCACCTCAATTAGTTCATTCGCTCCAAAAATCATCTACTGTACAACTAACGAAGCGTGATTACAGAAAGCACTGCCAGCCAATGTGACAATTAATCCTCTTCCGGCGCAAATCCAAGAAAGTGGACGCTGTTTTCAACGATAATAGTATTGAAGAGTCAGTAATGTAGCAACTTCCGTGTAATTCACCACAACGATGTTATTAGCATTTTCATCAAATAACTGAGAAATCGCTTCCATGAAGCGTCCTGGTGCTAGCGTCGATATTCGATCACTCCTGTCAATTGACTTATCGAGACGCGTAGTGTTCGACAATTTATTAATTCATTGTTGGAACTAAGCTACATGAAGAAGTTGCTTTTGTTAATCGAATTGCAGAGTTGGCCGACTATAAAAGAGAATGAAGGGCGTCTGGCGGTAATGGAGACGAAGATGTTGCATTGGACTAGTGGCGTGACACAGTTTGATCACATCCGAAATGAAGATATCTGTGATCGTTATGGGGTTGCACCGATCGTGGAAAAATTGCGAGAGAGGCGTCCTCGATGGTGACGCAATTCGCGCTAATGAGAATTCTCTTGTCAAAACTGGTCTGAACATCGAAGCCGATGGTAAACGACCAAAAGGCAGGCCGAAACAACGGTGGCTTGATACGCTGACTACGGGGACTTAAAAACCTCGAGATCAGACATTCGATAAAGCTAAATGGCGAAACCGATCACGACGAGCCGACCCCGCTAGTGAACGGGACAAAGGCTGAAGAAAAAGAAGAAGAATTGCAGTGCATCCTAAAAGAATTAAGCGATCAGTTAACCTCGCTAGTAATCACAGTTTAGTAGCTAGTTTATATAGTTCGTGGTTGCAGGATCTGAAGGGTAGTATTCGAATAAACAGAAATGAAAAAGCATCCCTGTCCGGTTCTCCTCTTCTGATTGGGACCTGAAAACTCCTTTGACGGTAAATATACCAATTGCATAAAATTGCGTACTATCATGTGATCTCATTTCCGCATGATACCTGTAGAAGCTTTTTTTTTAAAAAAAAAAGGAACATCTTTGGCTACTTCGTTTTCCCCTATTCTTAACCACAAACAAAAAATATTTAACGATCCTGCCAGGAGTCGAACCTGGAATCTTCTGATCCGTAGTCAGACGCGTTATCCATTGCGCCACAGGACCACATAATTCCCAACTGAAGGTGTGTTATTTAATGATGCCACTTTCATAAAGCAGATAAAAATGGATGCTGCAAGGATATTTTATTTCGCATTCACATTTTTATTAGTCTCCTCAGTAACAAATCCGTCTGTTTGAAATAAACTACTGTTGTGAGATCAGACTATCAAAAAATTACTTGAGGTATACCGCGTAAATACTCTCATATATTCAGAAGCTAAAAATGAATATCTGCGCCCAACGTGGGGCTCGAACCCACGACCCTGAGATTAAGAGTCTCATGCTCTACCGACTGAGCTAGCCGGGCATGTCTGTGAAAATTTTAGCATGGTTCGATTTATTATCAATGGCATAACTTCCGGTGTAAAGTCTAAGCTTGCCGCAAACGAATGTTCCCAGCTTGCCGGTCTTGCGACAAAGTCGGCTAGTTCGTTACCACCAACGAATTAATTGCGCCCTAGGTTTAAACCATCGTACGTACAGTGTATTTGCTATGTCGCTTCTAAATTTCGTTTTATTAAGGATCGGATCCTTTTGAGGGGGACTGGAGATCGCACAGAGGACCTCCCGATCGAGGAGTTCACAGTTCGAAATGACTTTAATCCAAGTTCCTAAAGAATACATGAAGTATGGCCAGATAATCTTGTACTGTGAAAACTATGTCCCTATGAAAGCAGTTTTTGGCGGAAGGATTTCGACCAAGAACGAGCAGATTTCCACATAAAAGTACGATTTCTATTCATGTGGCAAGTATTTCTTTTTCTTCTAGTTGGTTCCATTTTCTTCTCTTCATTTCGTCAAGTGTGCTTTGTTTCAATATTTTCATTTTATACTGACTTTTGTATTAGGGGACATTCCTCCCAAATAAAAAAGTCAAGCCCTCGCTTTAGTGATATTTATTGCACCAAATATGCAGAATACTAAAATTGGACGAAGGCGGCTTCGTAACAGGACAGAGGCAACTCATCAGACGCTGCCTCACCTCTGCCCTGGAAGCAGTGTGTTCACAGCGGTTCACAGGTGTTATATGCTCCTTTTTAAAATTCACAGCATATAGAACGTAAATCCGCCCACATTTCAGACCAAAGCTTGGTCGAAGCTAGAAAATTGTTTCTTTAGGGATTGAGGAGTCCTATGTTAAGTCCGCAGCCACTTGATGTCAGACCGGATCAAATGAAGATCAAATTATTCCCACTCTTTTTGCTCCACGGACTCCTCCTTTTGGGCTTACCACCCAAGGTTCGGACTTGGGACTCTTCCATTTCTAAACAAAAATGTTTGTAGCTTCGGCCAAGTTTTTGTCTAAGGTGTGGGCAAGGAATAAATTCATCTTCATTTGATTCGATCCGACATCAAGTGGATGCGGAGTAAGAACTCCTCAATCCCAAAATAATATAGACAGTCCGCAATGGAATTTTGATATAATACATGTAGCCAAATTTCTTTGATTCCAATTCTTGTTGTGCCAGTTGCGTTGGCTATAATTAATAACGAACATTAGGAATTTGTAAAGGATTGGGAAGCACATTATTGGTCTTACGCGTGGGGAGCTCTCTATCATGCCTTGGTTGCCTGCAGTAAAGTGACACCCGACAGTTTATAGCGGTATGTAAACTATTTGTACCGGAAATTTTGTAACCAATCTAAACAAATGGCCTTTTCAGCCTGTCGCCTTCCTTTACTTTACTTCTAGTGAGCCTTATATTTTTCACACGCCTGCTGGCATTTCCACGTCAATTTAAGTTAGCTTGACTCATTCAGTCATACTAGTGTTTCAAACGAATTTTCAATTATGTAACTCAAGCCAAAGACCGAAAACCAATTTTCTGGCTATGCAGTTTGACAGGCACGCCTGAAGGACAATACGAAAATGATTATATTTACAGTGACAGTGACAGACGATGGAGCTATACTTAGATGCAAACGGACGCAAAAAATGGTAATTTATTTAAAGTGAAATATTATAGCTCTATCCACGTGGTTGACAATAGACAACCCGGTTTGGTCTTTTGATCACCCCGCATCCTGCCTGTTCATTATATATAATATATTAGCAGCCTAAATGCTCCCACCCCTGTTCCTGAAATTGTTGTTATTCCTGAAATTTTGTTTGTTGAATTCATGTTCGCTAAACAAACCATTCTATAAAATATTTAAAAATCTGGGTTGACAAACATATTTTATTTCGCATCCACTTTTTTATGGGTTTCTTTAGTGGCAAATTCATTTTTGTTTCAAATAAATAATTCTCGTGAAATGAGATTATTTAAAAATTACTTAAGTTGTGCTGTTTAAACATTCTCATATAATCAGAAGCTCAAAATAAATGTTCCCGCCCAACGTGGGGCTCGAAGCCACGACCCTGAGATTAAGACTCTCATGCTCTACCGACTAAGCTAGCCGGGCATATCCTTATAATTTTAAGCATGGTTTGATTCATTATCAATTGCACAACTTCCGATATAGGATCTGGGCGTTCCAACCTTTCCGGTCTTGGGCCAAATTTCTCCAGTTCGTTAGTCCCAACGAATTCTGGGAGCCTTGGCTCTGCCAAACAAACCTTGCCGCTTGCAATAGATAACGAACGCGATTAGGGAGGTTTTCCTATGTGACAGTTTCTAGAAATCGATTTTTTCTTTTATATATATTTTGGAAGCAGAATATGTTGGGAGTATACTGTGGAAATTTCAGACCGAAATTCATAACATTTACTAAGGTACAGCAAATAGAAGAGTACGGGCCATGTTTACGAGCATACAAAACGAAAACTTTAAACGCTGATGGAAAGCGCAATTAAAATTCTGTTCAACCGATCGAGCTAACATTTTTACACAATATTCTACATATAGGTAATCCTGTTCCGAACTACGATTGTGTATTTTCGTTAATAATTTCCTATTTTGATTCTAAATTTTTAATGAAAAATTGACGCGATTTTTGAAGGTTTTCGTTTCATAACTCCGCCGTTTTAATATTTAGTAAAATGAAATTATATGGAGGCGCCCAGTTACACCAAGTGGTTCATCAACTTGCACTGAAGGTGTGGGACAGCGAATCAATCCCTGATTATTGGCAACGAGGCATTATCTGTCTCATACATAAAAAGGGAGATATCATACAGTGCAGCAATTATAGAGGTATCACGTTGCTGAGTACCATCTATAGGATATTCTCGCTATCGCTATCTTGCTAGGCCGGATAGGTACGCCCAGAACATCATTGGCCCATACCAGATTTTCTCTCTGCAGCAAACGATGGAAAAACTGTTGGAATATGGACAACAGTTGCACCATCTACTCATCGACTTTAAAGCCGCCTATGATAGCATAGCCAGGGTAAAACTATACACGGCCATGAGAGAATTCGGTGTCCCAACGAAATTGATAAGACTGACTGACCCTGACGAAAGTGCGAGGCCAGATAAAAGCAGCAAGATCACTCTCAAGACCATTCCACCGGGGGATGTCCTATCATGTGTGCTCTTTAACCTGGCCCTGCAGAAAGTGATTCGTGGTGATGAGGTAAATGCAAGAGGTACGATCGTCTTTAAGTCCACCCAACTACTGGCCTATGCTGATGATATCGAGATCACGGGAAGAACCACCCGAGACGTACAAACTGCCTTCATCCAGATCGAGCAAGCAGCGATTGAGGCGAGATCTTGGGCTGCATATCAATGAAGGCAAGACAAAGTATATGGTGGCAACGTCAGCACCGAACACCAACCAACCAACAACATCAAACCACACTGGTCAAACGGTAAGAATAAAGATAGGAGAATACAACTTTTTGACCGTTGATAATTTCTCCTATTTAGGGTCGAAAATCACAACCGATAACAGCTACGATGAGGAAATCCGCGCACGGTTGTTGTCTGCCAAGAGAGCCTATTTCAGCTTACAAAAACTGTTCTGATCGAAACGTCTGACTATAGGGTCAAAGCTCTTACTGTACAAGACAATGATCTCAAGTCCTAATGTATTCCTCGAAGACTTGGGTTCTTAGCAAGAAGAATTGCAAACTCTTGGCCGCGTTCCAGAGAAAAATCCTCCCATCCCGTAGCCTACATAAAGACGAAATCTATGAGCGATACCACGACCATCAGGTTGTGGATAAAATCGGGCTCAATAGGTTACGGTGGGCGGGTCACTTAATCCATATGGATGAGGATGATCCAGCCCGGAAAGTCTATAAGAGCAATATCTATGGTAAAAAAAGAAGACGAGGTAGACCCTGCCTAAGATGGAGCGATGGCATAGGTCAGGACGCCACGCAGCTTTTAGGGATATCGAATCGGTGGACTTCGGAGCAAAACCGGGATGTCTGGAGTTCCTTATTAAGGCAGGCCTAGATCGGATACCGGTTGTTGCGCCGTTGATGATGATGATGAAATTATAATCGTGATTCGGACGATAGCGGCACGTATATAGAATAAGAAAACATTTGTGCTTCCCATCGGTAACCCACCTTCTTTTAGGGTATATAAATATAAAAGATTATCAAATTTGTCGAAAAATCGAAAACTTTAAATCATAATTCAAGAGTCCAGCAATAACATATATTGTAAAAAGATTGAAAAGATTACATTTATTTGTATTGCCCAAAAAAATCTAAAATATGTCGGGGGGAGGTATAAATAATTTGTGTTCATCTTGTTGGAGAAATTTCCTATGCACTTCCGATTCGTATATGTATTTCAACTCCGCTGTTCATATGAATTTACTTTATATCATGATGACGTCAAACACATCTTAGGGTGGGATAAATTCACGTGAAATATACAACTTTGACCTTCTACAACTTTGTTAGTATTAGTCAGATTTTTCAAACTTTCCAAAATTGTATATTATATTATTACTTATAACCGTACCATTTTGCGTGAACTCAAGGGGGATTTTCGGGTAAGATTCCAAGATATGGTAATATGCTATTAATAACTTTATTTGAGCAGATATCGGAATGGGATGTATTTTGAGGTCTAGATTTCGAATGGATGCACGATTGTGAATTTTTCAGATTTTTCAGTTGGGTAGGTTCTGACGACGAGACGTGTCACATTCTGACCGTTCCTTGTGTTTCACCCAATATCAAAAATAGGTTCAGTTGAAGGGGTGTGACAATGCTGTCATAAGTCGTCATAGACATATCCGTCAACTGTCAGATCCCCTCGCTCAATCTACAGTCATAATTTCAATTCCGCGTGTTTGTAATTTGAGTTAAATAAAAAGTTTAATTGTTAGCTACAAATCGCGTTTAATTTACAAACGTTTACCCACAATAGCTACAGTGATGACCCCGGAAACTATTTTCTAAAAAATTTTTCCCAAAATCGCTATGCCTGAGTCGGATGCCGACAAATTCAGCGATGCTTCGGATGCGTTGCAAATCAACGAGGAAATCGCAGAAATTCGTAAAGTCAAATTTCCCGAATTTTGGAAATCTCGACCGGCGCTCTGGTTCGCCCAAATCGAGGCCCAATTCCTCGTTCACAACATTCGATCCGATCAGACCAAATTCAATAAACTCGTTTGTGAACTAGACTATTCCATTCTCGAACAAGTCGCCGATATCATCGAGTCCCCACCCGAAAAAGATCGCTACAACACGATTAAAACACGTCTCATCAAACAGTTTACTGAATCCGAAGGCAAACGACTCCGAAAATTGCTAAATGATGTCGAACTGGGTGATCAAAGACCATCCGGTTTGCTGCGCAAAATGAAACTGCTCGCAGGAGATAAAGTTGGATCCGAACTATTACAATCGATATGGATGCAACGGCTTCCCGAACATATCCGCGCTATTCTTGCCTCGATGGACAGCACCGATAACGACAAACTCGCTGAGATCGCTGACAAGATTTTAGATGCTCGTGAACCCCAAATCGAATCTGTTCAGCAGCTTTCCACGAATACTTTTAATGATCTAAACTCATTGAAAAAGGAAATCCGATCGCTGCGTGCAGAAATACAAAACCTCAAACGTGATCGAAGCTCTCAATTTCACGAATCTCGAAATCGTAATCGCAGTTCGTCGCAAAGCAGACAAAAATCGAGGTCAGCAACACGCAATTTTCCACAAATATGTCGCTATCATCGAAAGTTCGGCGCAGCAGCGATAAAGTGCATCAAGCCATGCACATATACAAACAAGGAAAACTAGCAAAGTCGTTGTTGAATGAGGCGACCAACAACGACTGCCTAGAAAATCACCTATTTATTGCCGACAAAACATCTCATAGATTCAGGTGCCGAAATTTCTGTTTTTCCCCGAAGGCTGATTCGCGAAACTTTAAAACCGAAAAGCCTACGTCTCTTCGCTGCCAACGGTTCCACCATTTCGACTTTGGGAGAAAAACTGATATGTTTAAATCTCGGCCTCCGTCGGCCATACAAATGGATTTTCCAAATTGCTGATGTCGCCCGTCCGATACTGGGAGCCGATTTTTTAAAACAACATGGACTGTTAGTCGATGTATTAAACAAACGTCTCATTGACACCACGACAAAACTCGGAACGTCTTGTGTTGTCAAAAGAACGACCCACAGTGGAATTTTCACCGTTCACAACGACTCCCCGTATCACCAACTACTGAAACAATTTCCTAGTATAATATAACGAACCCGAGCTCAATTAACAAAAAGCCTGCAAGTAACGTTCGACACTTTATAAAAACCACCGGCCCTCCCGTAGCAGCTCGTGCTAGGCGTCTTACACCAGATAAGTTGGAAATAGCTCGGAAAGAATTCGAATATATGTTGGAGCAGGGCATTTGCCGCCCATCTTCGAGTCCTTGGGCTAGCCCGTTACATTTGGCCCCCAAGAAAGACGGATCCTGGCGACCCTGCGGGGACTACCGCGGGCTAAACGCTGTCACAGTTCCAGACAGATATCCGATCCGTCACATTCACGACGCAACTGCTGGTTTGGCAGGTAAGAAAGTTTTCTCAAAAATCGACCTCATACGTGCGTTCTATCAAATATTAATGGCTGAAGAAGATATCGAGAAGACTGCCGTCATTACCCCTTTCGGCCTCTTTGAATTTCTGGTCATGAAGTTCGGTCTGAGGAATGCAGGCCAGACTTTCCAAAGACTAATGGACAAAGCTCTTCGAGGCCTAGACTTTGCAGTCAGCTACATAGATGACATTTTAATTGCGTCCGACAACTTTGAACAACATCTCGAACACTTGCGATTAGTTTTTGAGCGTTTGGAAAAATTTGGCATTGTCATCAATCTTTCGAAATGTGTCTTTGGAGCCCAACAAATCGAATTTCTCGGTCACTTGATCGACGCAAACGGAATTCGCCCAATACCGTCACGTGTTGAAGCCATCTGTAACCTAAAACGACCAACAACAGTCAAGGAGTTACGACAAGCACTCGGAATTTTCAATTTCTATAGACGTTTTTTGAAAAATTCCGCAACTACGCAAGCACCACTCAACGAATTTTTGAAGGGCAGCAAGAAGAACGGCACACGAACAATTGAATGGACAACGGAAACCATCAACGCGTGGGAATCATGCAAAACTGACCTCGCGAACGCCACTCTTTTAGTGCATTTTAAACCAAACGCCCCGCTTTCAATTACCACTGATGCCTCTGATGTAGCCATCGGCGCGTCTTTAGAGCAGTATCAAGACGGAGAGTGGAAACCATTGGCGTTTTTCAAACGAAAACTCAGCCCAGCAGAAAAGAAATATAGCACCTACGATCGAGAGCTGCTAGCTATCTTCGCCACTATCAAACACTTCCAATATATACTGGAAGGATCAAATTTTTGCATAAAAACCGATCACAAGCCTCTCGTTTATGCTTTCTCTCAAAAACCAAATCATGCTTCGCCTCGTCAAGTACGCCAGCTAAGTTATATATCGCAATTTTCAACGCATATCAGCCACATACCAGGAAAGAGCAACATAGTCGCCGACTTACTATCACGAGTTGACGCCATTTCCATACCATCTTCGTTCACCGCAGACAAACTATCGCATGAACAGCAACAAGATCAAGAACTTCAAGCCTTACTAAATAGCAACACAACATCATTAAAACTACAAGCAATACAGACTGCAGGACAACTTCCAGTTTATTGTGATGTAACCGACAGTAAAGTCCGACCTTACATCCCTACCCAACTTCGACGAAAAGTATTCGACACTATTCACCAGCTCGCTCATCCAAGCGGACGTTCCACATCGCGACAAATTTGCAACAAATTCGTCTGGCCGAATATGCGTAAAGACATCCTGTTATGGTGCCGAACATGCATACCGTGTCAACGTTCGAAGGTAAGCAGACACACGAAGAACGTTCCTCAGCATATCACCATTCCCGATGGTCGATTTGATCAGGTACACATCGACATAGTTGGCCCGTTCCCACTCTCGAAAGGTTTCAAATATTGTTTGACGATGATAGATCGATTCTCTCGTTGGCCGGAGGCAATACCGATAAGCGACCAGACAGCGAATACAGTTGTCGAAACTTTTTACAACAATTGGATAGCCAGATTCGGAGTGCCACGAATAATTACAACGGATCAAGGATCCCAGTTTGAATCGGCACTATTCCAATCACTCGCGAAACTAATCGGTTGCGAACGAACAAGAACCTCGGCATACCATCCAGCTTCCAACGGCATTCTTGAGAGATGGCATCGTTCCCTGAAAGCAGCAATAATGTGTTACGGAAACAAAAACTGGGTCGATTCTTTACCAACCATTCTACTTGGACTACGATCGTGTTACAAGGATGATTTAAACGCATCATGTGCCGAGCTCATGTATGGATCCACTGTACGACTGCCAGGTGAATTTTTCGATGATCAAACTGTTGACGATAATCCAGCTCAATTCGTGAATCAACTATGAGAACAAATGCGTAATATTCGTCCAACACAATCAGCACATCACAACAAACCTGTCGAATTCGTACACCGAAACTTAAGTTCTGCCACACACGTATTTCTACGAGATGATCGAGTTCGTACATCATTATCGCCACCTTACTCAGGTCCGCATCCTGTTATCGAACGAATCACCAATCGTCTATTTCGAATTGAAGTTAATGGAAAGAACTTCAACGTCTCAACAGAACGACTAAAGCCAGCCTTCTTCCTGAATGATGAAAATAAAACTCACCAGGATCTTAAACGAACATATTTGTATTCCAGACCGCCACCGAAACACACTTATCCTCCAGCGAAAAGTCATCGTGACGGCAATGTCACTCGGGGGAGAGTGATGTAGGGGTGTGACAATGCTGTCATAAGTCGTCATAGACATATCCGTCAACTGTCAGATCCCCTCGCTCAATCTACAGTCATAATTTCAATTCCGCGTGTTTGTAATTTGAGTTAAATAAAAAGTTTAATTGTTAGCTACAAATCGCGTTTAATTTACAAACGTTTACCCACAATAGCTACACAGTTTCGAAAAGTACTAATAGTTCTTTAAGGATACGGTGCGACTTTCCCTTAACAGATTCGAAATAATACCACCAGGCGTATGAAAAGGGATTCCCAGACCATAGGTTCTGGCCAAATTTCATCACAATTCGCTCTGCCCTTTCTGAGCAAATTGATTGTGACAGGGAGATAGACAGACAGACCGACCGACAGACGGACAGATAACCATTGAATCGATTTTAATAAAGTTTTATTTCACACAAAACCTTAAAAAAGTTGAAATATCGAGCGTCAGGAAACCCTCTTAAGGACTCGTAATTCTGTTCGTCGATGGCTCAAGCTTCCAAAAAATACATTAGAATTGGGAATACGAGTATCATGGTGGTATGAAAGGTTTAATCTTATGGAGGGTATTTTGAACGGGACAATTGTTATAAACCAAAGTAGGCTCTATACTTCTGCAAGGGTCATTTCCTTTTCTTTTAGCTGGCTCGGTTTTCTTCTTTTAATTTCATTTTGAGTTAATTGTATTTTGCTTCTGATATACATCAATATTTTCATTTTCTAATATTTTCGGTCATCACATTCTTGCCAGTTTCCGAACGATCCTACTTAATAAAGAAACCAAAATCTCCTTTTGGTGGTCTGATTGAGTGGTATATTATCAAGAAAACGCATTAGGACCCGCAGCAGCATCGACCAAATGTGGGACAGACTCTATGTGAGTTGTAAGACATTTAGAGAATCCGCAACGGTTTTTTGCAGTCAAATTTCAAACAGATATTCTATAATGAAACTCAAAGTAAGAAGGCAACAAAAGCACATTTTCTGGCCCTGCAGTCGGACAACCATGAATTAACAACAATACGCAAATGAATATAGTTAAAACCGCCCCGCAATTAGCAATTTCCTGGTACTTTAGTCTGTTACAGAAATCAGGCAGAATCTTGAAGGAACAGGTCTCGCAATAGCTTTCTTAGTGAGTAATTCAGCAGGTATAATGTTCTTTCAATTTTCTCATCTACCCAGGCGGCCCTCACATATTCGAAACCAAGCTACCCATCCCTTCTTTTTACACAATTTGGCATATACATATATTCAATATCTAAAAACAATTTCAGCGACCGACGTGGTGCTTGAACCAGCCATCTTGAAATGAAGAGTCGCGCAAATTACGTCACCAACACGTAAGGTGGCTGAAGACCTAAGCATAATACAATATATCCACTAAAATCCATGCATCAGATATCCGATACAGATGACGGATTCCACCACGTCGATTGACACAGCGCATTCAATACCTTCTATGAATTTAAATTATTTTCTTGCCTGCCAAAATGACGAAACCTATAAGTCGCGCTCTACGATCGGAACTAGCAGGGCTATCTCCAAAATTGAAAACATACTTTGATTTTTTTATACGCTTAATTATCTTTATTCACTTCTTGGTATCATCATTTTTTCCAATTAATCTTCCTATTTTCTGTCTGATTTCAGGACTCTGCTCCTCCTTCTACTACTAACTCCTAGCTGATATGAGATGTCTCAAATAATGTTTTGATAGAACGAATAAGGCTCATTATCAACTGAGACTAAAAGATATCATCAAACAACGCAATATGTCGGGACCTCCTCCTCTTTAATGGTCAAGCTATGTTCGATAATTTTTTGAATGTTCAGGTGGAATTCAATGCAAGTCCTGAGACACAGAGTAGAGTAGCATCTTGAATTTCAAAAATTTCAGGACATTTACTATTTGGTCGTACCCATCCTTCACATTCGTTCCAAAAATGGGAATCATTTCCAAAATTTTATGGTAAAGGGGAAATGCTACCCCTGCTAAAAATTGCCATCCTAATTTCCACCCTTTGCCTTACTCCGAAAACCATGGAGGATATTCTAATCACTTAATCACATCTTTAACCCTACGATCTAGCTCGTAGGGTGTTTTACCTTTCTACATGTTAACTGAATCGAATCTCCTTTGTTTTTTTCACTCTTATCCTCTTTCTTTAGGCATTCTCCAGAGTTCTAGGGGTGCTTGTCAGTTGTCTATTATTCAATCACTTTCAACTTATCTTTGCTTAGTGCATGCTGCCAAATTAAAATCATTGGCTTCTTTAGAAGATTGAGTATCAATCCATCATCGGTAAATAAATTATTCTTACAGTTAAAGAGATGACCTACCTATTTCTGTCCAGAAGACCACACTCGGTGCGATTTGCCTCGTTTTGATGAAAAATATAAGGATGTCATCTAGTGTTTTCAAACAGATTGACATCCGCCAGATAAAGCTTCTTCTGGAATCTTCGCGGATACTGTTCTGAATTTCACTTGCATTATTATTAAAGGACCTGGACATTCACGCTAACGGACGAGCAATACTTGAAACTAGACATTTTCATCAATCCGCATTTGAGGAGTTAATCGGAGATCAGCCGCTCCTATTTCAAAAAACCCAGTCAGTCGGTCGGTCATAGAGGATTAATTGGCATTTTCTGCAGCCTGAACTTCGCGAATGACTCCTATAGATTTCTAACCCCTTGCGACACAATTTAGGGATCACATAAGTCATTTGGCAATAAAAATATCTGACGATCCTGCCAGGAGTCGAACCTGGAATCTTCTGATCCGTAGTCAGACGCGTTATCCATTGCGCCACAGGACCACATATTTCCCAGATTAGAATGATTTATTTATTTATAATTAATTTTATAAAATAATAAAGAAATCTGAGCTGATTAAATTGAATATTTTGTTTAATATACCATTTATCTTGTTTATCTGACAGATTCAAAACAGATTATTTAAAAATTACTTCAAGTGTCCGCCAAAATACTCTTATATATTCAAATTCTAAAAATAATTATTTGCGCCCAACGTGGGGCTCGAACCCACGACCCTGAGATTAAGAGTCTCATGCTCTACCGACTGAGCTAGCCGGGCTTATCTCTAAAATTAAAGGCATGCTGTGATTGACACATCACAATTCTTACAAGATGAAAAACAAATTGCACGAGAATATTAAGAAAAGGCCAATTTGGTCTTGAGTAAGAAGCTGGAATTCGAAACCTCTGATGGCCCTGTAGAGAAACGACAAATATCTTTTTGCGAAAAAGGGAAAAATTTGAAATGTGATACCTAACTTCGATTTATAAGCAATCGGTCGATACCATTAATAATAATCGCTGATGAAAAACGGGATCTAATTAGTAAATATCGAAAATTTAAATATTTTTCGAAATTGGCCACTGTTTTGAGCTTGCAATTATGACCTTAAATTTTATAAGGTTAAGGTAGTTTTCAAAATTTCAGGCTTAGTCCCGCGGTATCCGTGCAGATACCTGGCTGAAACGCATTATTTTTTATTAAGGGAGAAGCCATATTAGGAGATCTCCAGAATCGACTTTTTTTAGTATAGATCCATAGCTTAACTATCCCAGAATACGCTGAAAAGATTTCAAAGCAAAATTCATATGCCTTTAAATTTTATGATCGTAGTACCAAGCAGTTACCGGGTTCAGACTCAAACTCGAGCTCCCAGGGAGTAGTTGCTTTATGTCTACGTTATCTTACGACACTGCGTAAATAGTATTTTGCAAAATTACTTGACGTCAATCCCTTGACGACCGCATTTGTATTTTGTTTGTAATTAATAGTGAGAAACGTTTTCCTATCCGAAAATTGACTATTTAAACAATTTTTTTTCAAACGCATTTTCCTTAGAATGACGTTTTTCACATTTGCGAAAATTCTAACTCAAAAAGTAATCAACCGATCATTACGAAATTCGGAGAGTGATTCTTTATAAAATTAGAAAAAATTCGAAATATTTGGGTGATATCATATATTTAAGCGTGCTTTCTCTATGCATAATTAGTAAAAAAAAGATGACAATTGAAAGATTTTTTTATCAATAGCAGCAACATTTTCAATTTTGATTAGTTTCATTTGCATTTTAGTTCATATTGTTAGAAAATAAGTTAGTGCCACGTAACTTTGTTACTTTTGGCTTAACCTATTCAAAAAATTTATCAAAAGCAGTTGCGAATATGACTTATATAATGTTCAAATTTGCTTGAATTCCAATTAATTGTTCCCACCAAAACAAATCCCAAACAAGTCGGAATGCCGGAAGCTGACCGTTTCGGATATAAAGGTTTTGTATTCAAATTGTGTGAAAAATTTTCTATGCACGTTTTTCAATTCAATTCAAAATTCAAAATATTCCTTTATATATCCAACTCCTTACTGCTAGGATTTTCAGCTTAATTTCTAAAATATGGTAATATCCTACCATTAAGGGACTAGTACCGGTTTCTAAAGCAAACTTGATTGTTTTGTTACTGGTTTATTTTATTACAGAACCTTTCCAAATTTTTTTATTATAATAATTTACTCATCAAAATTTAAAAAAAAAAATCGTTTGTATTTTTTATTATATATATTATAATTCTACAGATGGCGTCGAAAATTGCACCACGCCGCCACATGGCGCAGAGATAATCACGGAAAGTCTAAAACAGAAAATCCAAAAAAATTTTTTTTTACAGGAAGGGATCTTACAACATAATCCACCACCCTTTATAAACAAATCATGAGAACAAAATAGCATGTGAAAAAAAAAGTTGAAAAAAACAGGTTCTTTTCCTTTTTGTTTCCCCTGCCAAATTTATTCTCTTCAACTTTTCCGAGATGTACTGGTTGATTATAGTAAGTAGCATCATAACAAACAAAACGCTTAAAAGAATTAGAAAGAACTACCGTGTGGTTGTGGAGAAGACTCAGGGCCTTATTAAAAAAAATGCAACTTTGAGAAAAACGCCTTTAAAATTTTGTTCGTTTTTAAGGTTTTGTTTGTAAAACAAAACCTTATTAAAATCGGTTCAATGTCTGTCTGTCTGTCACAGGCACTTTTCTCAGAAACGGCTGTACCGATTGACACGAAATTTGGTGAGAAGGTGGGAACTGTGGGCCCTCAGACATGCAGTGAGTAATATCCTCCTACGATTTAGTGGGGGTCCCCATACATGTAAAAGGGGGGGTGTAAACATTTTTTTCACCAAATATAGTCATGTGGGGTATCAAATGAAAGGTCTCCATTAGTACTTTTCGAAGCCGGTCTTAGTTTTGAGATTTGTTAAAAAGCCGGGGAGTGGGAGGGGTGCAAAGTGATGATTTCTTTAACGGAGCCATTCTCAGAAACTACTCAACCGAAAAATCTGAAAAAAATCATGAAGCTGCCTCTATACGGTACCCAGGCCTCAAAATACTGTCCATATCGATATCTGTTCAAATTAAGTTAATAATAGTATATTACCGTATTTTTGGGAAAATTGAGTAAAACCAAGTTGGTAGTAGTATAAAACATAATATGAAGCATATTATCTCCATCTTAATGAAAATCATACTATTAGTACCAAAGTTACAGTAGCTCAAAGTTTCCTTACCGTGTAAATTTACAACCCGAAGTACTAAATCTGATATGCTAAATGCATATTCTTAACAGGCTACGTAGAAATGGGATAGTTCTACACCCAAATATACTCACACAAGAAACAAACAAAACCTTTCATATCTGAAGCCCCCAGCTACCGGTTTCCCTACTTGTTTTATTTTTGATATATTAAAAAGAAAAAAGTTTTAGCACTTGCGATTGATTAATCCGCAATCCCGCTCCTGAGCTTAGATATTATTCTTCTTCGTCTAGCTGTTGAAATTTTTTGCCCCAACGGGCTTCCTTTGACGCCGTTGTAGTCGCTTTTCAGCCATGGTAATTCGATCATCATATTGTAATTTGGCATTATGATAAACAATTTGTCCAATTATGCAGTTAGGGCTGGGTTACGTTTGTACAAAATGCCATCTTTAGCGCACGTCTTCCAGTGTAACATGCTTGTCAACGCCGAAAAAACAAGGGAAAACGAGATTATAACTGTGGCTTTCATCGACTTTAAGGGGTCATCGCGTGTGTCGGATCCGCGAAATCGAATTTTTTTTGTTGGCATCAATTGTATCTATAATAGATATAGGGTAGAATATATGGGTAAAGTGATTTTTTGATATTCGGAGGCGTTCGGAAATTATAGTGTTAAACACGTGGTAAGTTACATGCCAGATTTATGTTATTTATCGGTCCGAATGACTTCGCTCAAAGGACAAGAATTGAAGCCAAGACTCGAAACTGCATGTTGAAAATCGGTTGCCAGCATAGCGCAAAATCTATCAAACGAAATTCTTTGAAATTTTCACGACTTATTCAGAACATATTTCTACGGTCCGCAAACTAGGATAATTGCGATTCATTCAGTAGTTTTTTTCTTATTCATTGAAGAAGTCGTGAAAAAACACCAAAATTCACAAAAAAAAAGTTTAAGACGGCACCAAAAATTTCGCTTTTAATATTTTTTAATAATCCTAGTTTGCGGACTGTAGTTAAGTCTGAACATAAAAATAAAACTAGGTAGCTTTCTCTTACTACAATGTATTTTAATAGTTAGTAGCCTATATAACTTTGGCCACGACGAGTCTTCAGCATATCTGACTTGTCCAGGCCAAGAAGAAAACGTAGAACAGTCGCTTCATTAAATGGAGAACCAACATGAGAAACAATCGTTTTCTGGTGGATCACATGCTACAATCGGAGGACGGATGGTAGGATGTAGTGGTACTTGTAACAAACGTGCAAAGTGAACTCCGCATCGCGAGAAGAGATTCGGTAGCGATAGTCGCACAAGAATAACAGTTTCAATGCTAACTGGTCCTGCGAAGTAATATCTAACTAGAATTTCGTGGGGTGAGCGGTGGAAGTGGTGCACGGGTGCAGGGCAATCTTCTTGGCGCGAATCATGCACGTCAGCGGTTTCTACCATCTATAACAAGCGTAGAAGTTGTGGATGGTCGCAATGACCATTTGGATTGACTATGGCCAATTGCTATGGCCTTATCCCAAAAGAAGTTTTGAAAGCTGACCGAAAAGTGCTGTCAGGACCTGAGGCCAGTTCTCCTTTTTATGGTTTTGTGTAAACCGAAATTTTATTAAAATGGGTTCCCTGTCTGTCTGTCTATCACATTCACATTTCCCCAGAAAGGTTCAAACGAAATTTAGTGGACATATGTGAATTATGATATTCCACGCATACAGTGAGTGACTTAAATTTACGTGAAGTTTATAGGGGGCTTCTCATACATCCAAAAGGCGATATGTAAAAAACTCCTAATATACTCATGTGGGGTATCAAATGAAAGATCTCTACTAGTACGATCCCAAGCAGATAATTCCCACGTAAGTGAATTTTTAACTTATACAAGTGGAACTGCCTTGTACGCAAGGTTTCTCACATAAGAAAACACAAAACCTTTCATACATGAAGCATGCAAATTCTGGTTTCTTGACTTGTTTCTGTTTAGACTGTTTTTTTTTTCTTCATTTTTTTCAGGCGGGCGAACCTTTATTTTTGTTTTTATTGTGGCAGAATGAAATTCTTGATCTAAAAGGAAAAAAAGATCCCCCCCGGGATTTACCGGCCTGGCAGGCGTAGAAGCGAGAAAGCGCACGTTGACAGGATACCTTAGTCAACCTGAACTTAGATGATGGTGGACCTGCGCGGTAAACTTTCGACGCATCTTCTTGTTGACAAGCCCGGCATTCACACTTTTCCGTTATTACACTTAATAGAAATGTATGTTAACGCAGCGCTAAGAACCACATACAGACATCAGTTACAAGTAAATCCGTACGTATTTGTCTCGAGAGTTCGACTTGAATGAAAATTTTGGCGACGGCTAAAAAAGCCTACGTGCTATATGCAAATTGAATGATTTGACGTAGTATTTTATCAAGTATATTCCGGTACTGACGGCAAGCATTGTGGTCCATAACGAATAAAGTAAAGCCGTTAGTCATGAGAATCATGTCTTTGTACATAAATTGCAAATTAATCTTCTCCCGTTTAAACGCATGAAAAAATAATAGTACCACGTTGTTTTGAATTAATTCTCAATTATTTCACAACCCTCCAAAAGTACATTCCTCACGCGTATAGAATATTGAACGATATGTAAATGTTGCATGGCACGTCAACGATGTTTCATCGGAGTTTCCCTAAAGCACATGAATAGATACGGATACACCAATTTCGAAACAATATAAATATGGAAAGTTTTCTAAAACTGTTGATATGAAGAGCCGTTCATTACGAGCCCCCACTACAAGATTCAATGATGTAACCAAATATAATAAAAGTTAGCACAACTGCTCTCTAAACTTTGCACTAATTGTCTAGTTAATTCTAACTTTAAACAAAATCTACTTGCATGTGTAATATTCCCAGATACCCATACAAGTATGTCCCCAATTGTAGCATAAACCCCTTTCAGCTACATCACTTATGAGAATTGACAACAAAGTAAATATTGGCAACATGTGAAGGTGGTTCTGTTGTTTATTCAACCATTTAGCGCTGCCACTAGTGCTTCCCATATGTGAGTATTTATATATTCTGTCTAACAGCCGCAAAATATCTAACCAGTTGCTGCATATACTCGTATTCCTCAGTTTGTTGATATTTTTCAAATTCATTGAACTCAAAGTTTGTAGGTTTGTAGATTAGACCGCTGCGTTTGAAAATTGTTTTAAAATTTGAATATGTATATGTTGAAAGACAGCCGCAATTTTGTATAATAAAACGGCACGCTTTCCGCTTTACATCAACTATGTATGTGGATCGTTTTTTACTCGGACGCTACTTTGTCTATGCATGAAACTTTCTATCAACTGATTAATCAATCAGAACGTTTTGAGAGAAAATCTTAAATTGTTTATGGGTTAGATGATTCAGACGGGAGAGATTCCAGCATAAAAATAGATTTTCCTCTACACAATTTTTGTGCCGTTATAGGAAGACATGCAGAGGGTGGATTTCCGCCAAGTTCATTTTTCCATGTCAAACTCCTTCCATACTGTAGTTAAAATAAATGTAAAATCTAGCGCAAGTGGCTTATATACATATATGTTGGGAGCTTCTAGATTTATGTGTATGTGTATCCAATCTCAGTCGGCATAATTGTTTGGTTTTCGCTCAACCAGTAAGGACTAAACCTAACTAAACTAACTATTGGGACGTTCGATAAGCAACCATCGCGGTGGACCTGGTGGTTCTGAGATTATTGAATGATATACCCGATTCGACTGTAGTCAACAACAAGTCCGGAAACCGGAAGCTAGACGCTTCAGGTATGAAAGGTTTTGTGTATTTCTTTTATAAAGAGATTTGGGTGTGCATTTGTCCCATTAGCATGTAGCACGTAAAATATGCATATATTATGTGAAAATAGCCACTTTCAAGTGATGTTGACATACATATTCTTGAATTTGCAGAGGAGCACAGATTTGACCTAGTATAACCTTGTTAGTAATAGTGCGATTTTCACCAAATTTGGCAGGATCATGATCTATACTGTGGCCTAAATTGCTGCAAAATTTTGTGATTCTAGGGTGAACTTAAGGGGGGTTTTCCTGTCAATTACTAAAAATTATAGTAATATACTATTATTAACTTTATTTGAACAGGTATCGATATGGAGGGTATTTCGGAGCCTAGGCACCATATAGTGGAAGCCCCCTGATTTTTTCCAGATTTTTCGGTTTGGTAGTTCTTGAGAATAATAATAATCGTTGGCGCAACAATCCATGTTGGATCAGGGCCTTGAAGTGTGTTAGAGCACTTCATTCAAGACCGTAACGGTACACTAGGAGGCAATGTGGTCAGCATTGCGCTCGCCCGAGATTATTACCCTGATTTGACTCAGGTACTCATTCCCAGCTGAGTCAACTGGTATCCGACGTCAAATCACGGTACAAATTCCACTGCCACCAGTGAGATTTGAACCGCGACCTTCCGTACGACAGCCTTGCGCTCTAACCACTCA
This sequence comes from Hermetia illucens, assembly GCF_905115235.1. Taxonomy (NCBI): domain Eukaryota; kingdom Metazoa; phylum Arthropoda; class Insecta; order Diptera; family Stratiomyidae; genus Hermetia; species Hermetia illucens. The sequence goes on along the minus strand of NC_051852.1, from coordinate 105,279,827 downwards.
GCTATCCGGACACTCCTCCTTCCTGAGAATGGGTTCGTTAAAAAAATGACCACTTTCAACCCCCCGCACTCCCCACCTTTTCAGCAAAAGTCAAAACTAATACCGGCTTCGAAAAGTACTAACCGAGACCTTTAATTTGATACCCCACATGACTATATTTGATGAAAAAAAAATTTTCACCCCCCCTTAAATTCGTCGTAAAAGGATGTAACTCACTATATGCGTGAGCGTTCACAGTTCTCACCTTTCTATTAAATTTTGTGTCAATCGCTATAACCGTCTCCGAGAAAAATGCGTGTGACGGACAGACAGACAGACACACGGACAGACAGACAGACAGTAAAGCGATTTTAATAAGGTTTTGTTTTACAAACAAAACCTTTAAAACGAGGGCACGACAAAGGGGACCGGAAATCTCAAATATCCAATGACATTGTGATAAAAAATGATGGGCTCGATTTGAAACTGAAGCGAAGATTTAAAGAAAACCGGATCGGACACACTTATAGTGTTGAAAATCTGGATAACGTGTCTCGATTGAGCGGCCGAAAACTCCGACGAATTGCGTCCTTCTTTGGTACTTTTTGTTTCATGTAACAACTTTTTTAGTTTCTCAAATTCTCAAAATATCACACATCCTCGCCAAAATAAACGTACCTCATTAAAATATAGAAATTTGTCGAAATTAGAGTGAAAAGCTAGTTAACGCCTTCAAATGTTCACAGCATCTAAGCATTTAATTTCGAAAGTTCAATACGGACACTTTCAGGACCTCCGAATGTAAAGTGAACTCCATTATTTCGAACCGTTGTTTATTCAACAATGGCACGGGAACATATGCTTTGGTTCCCTATTTTCAGATGAGGTGAACCTTATGAAAAAAATGACTAGTTAATTATGACTACTTCAGTGATTTAGCAGCGAATTTGTATTTTAGACCTCAAAAACAACTGCTGATAGCATTAAAAAAGATAGTATCTTAGATTTAGATATCTTCATCATTTACTCTTTGTCAATTTCGATAATCCTATATATACTGGAATGACAAGGTACCAAGGTAAAATCTCACTAGACCTTAGATGTCATCGAGAGTCTATCTAGAAGCCGATGCAATTTTTTCGCATTATCTTCAACGAGATGGGCCTTAGATTCTAAAAACTGCCAAAACTGCACATGCATGCATTTTCCATCAAAAATAAAAACCAACGAAAAATGAGTATCCTCCCGAGACAAACTGCAAACCTCATTGATGCATCCATGCCGCATATAATATTGCGATACCCACTTTACCAGGCATTTTATTTTAGGGATCGCACATTTAGATGTCGGGAAAACCTTAATAATTTTCATTTTTATTAAACCAGACCAGTGGAAGAAAAACTTTCTCCCATTTTTTTGGTCTGCGGATTAATATTTTTTGACTAATCACCCAGCTTTTTTTGGAATGATCGCCTCATGCAACACGGTCTCAGATTGAATTTAAACAAAACTGAATTTTTGACGACCGATCCCCATGAAACAGGCACAATCACTGTCAGCGGCAGTGATCTGCCCAAAACTGACCGATTTAAATATCTCGGGTCAACGCTATCAGCCAATGGAGAACTGCGTTATGAAATTGCTTCACGCATTAACGCAACCTGCATTAAGTGGCGTTCCACAACTGGTGTTCTTTGTGATCGACGTATCAACGCACGTCTCAAATCTAAAATTTCCCGCAATATCGTCCGTCCAGTCACTCTCTATTGTTCTGAGTGTTGTCCGACCATAAAAGACAATGAACGGCGTCTTGCGGTAATGGAGACGAAGATGCTTCGTTGGACTAGTGGCGTTTACGTTTAGATCACATCCGAAATGAGGATATCTGCGATCGTTATGGGGTTGCACCGATCGTGCGAGAGAGGCGTCTTCGATGGTATGGTCACGCAATTCGTGCCAACGAGAATTCACTTGCCAAGATTGCTCTGAACATCGAAGTCGATGGTAAACGACCAAAAGGCAGAGCTAAACAACGGTGGGTTGATACGCTAGATGGGGATTTGAAAGCCTCGAGATTGCACCCCGATCAGGCATTCGATAGAGCCAAATGGCGAAGCCGATTACGCCGAGCCGACCCCGCTTGTGAACGGGATAAAGGCTGAAGAAAAAGAAAGAAGACCGAGCTTTTTTCAAAAAGAAGACTGACGGTTTCACTCCCATATATCATAGATATATTCGCAAACACAAGATAGCCTTGAATTACCTCCTTGCCAAACCCCTCGCCGTCATCTATTCCTAGTAATCTCCGGTAAGACTGCAGCCATCAGAAACATCTCTAAAATTTAAAAAAATTGAAAGAAAACTAAACCGCGGTCATTACGATCCCGAATGATTGGGTTTGATGAAGAGTATTAGTTTAAACATATTCAATCGGGAATCATACAATTGAGTGACAACAAGGTGCCATTGCGATCTTGCCAGGAGACGAACCAATGACGGCCGATGGTTGAGGAAGTAGAGTGTCAGCTGGTGAATTTCGGTGCTCTGGGTTTGAATCCTAGTCGGTATGGGTGTCTATGTTCATCTTGTGTTTGTCTCGTTGCTGTGAGCTTATCCGTTGCACAGCGTTAAATGCGATGATTTCTGAAACCGAAGCACAATCTGACTGTATGGATGCCCTATACTCCACCAATGAGGGAACAGGAAACATTAGGGTGCCGCTGAGGGGCCAGTTGGCCCCACTTTCTTAACCACGTCTTCGGCTTAATTGCTCCAAAACAGACTATGATCCTTAGATAACACCAAGGCTGAGTGGAAGCGACTAAATGTGTGCGATGTCACATCACACCTCTTAATCGTAAGTGCGGCAATATATCGCCAACATTACACATTACAGCAGTCGATATTACCAAATATTACTTATCACTAGGGTGATATCTGCCCTGCATTTATCGCATTCGTAGCGTAAAATGTACGACATCGCCAAGTAGGTATAAATAAAGAATGAACCGTCCATGGTAAAGAAAAAAGCAAAAGATCGCATTAGAGTAAGATATTTTCAGAAGCAATGATGATTTTTGCGAACGTTTGTTAATTATTATTGAAAGGTATAAGGTTTTCTATTACTTTGCTTAGCATTGCAATTTTTATGAAGCAAATGAATAGTAAGCATGATTAAAGTTATCATACAAAATCACGAATGCATTTTTTCACAACAAAGCCAGCTGCAATCATACAATAACACTAACAGATTCGTAAACGATAGTCGTTTTCGGCTCCGCACTCGAAAACCGGCTGCCTTGTACTCAGAAAAAACGGTGATGTTTCCACATGTGATATCACATTGGCATGGACCTTACAAAACATTACTTATTATAAGAGTAACATAATCATCATTTCTCTACTGGATGGTGACGCGATGTCGATAAGTGATGTGATTTATTACCTTTATATAAAGTCAAGAAACAGGAAGCTGGACGCTTCAGGTATAAAAGATTTGTTCTGGCACGTTAGCGAGAAATACACGAACAGCAATCACCAGGAAATCATCTTCAAATTGAGGAGGGAGCCACAAGCCACCTAAAGCCGAGATGGGCATTAGGCTGGTCTGAAAAAGCATTGGACGAGGGAAACGTCTTGGAAGTGTTATTAGGCCAACCTACTAAGACAGGCGGTCCTACGGAGAGAGGCACTCATTTCCCAGTAGAAGACCCACCTACTGGTGGAATAGTGAATTGACCAGCCTTCGATCAGCCTGCCACCGAATCATAGGGACGGCTCAGGGAGTGGTAGATAGAAGTGATCAGAGACAAAAGGTGCATGCTTACAAGGTAGCCCGCAAAAGCCTCAAGCCTGCTATTCAACGAAGCAAGAGAGAATGTTTTAAGGAATTCTGCTCGGATGTAAATCCGTGGGGAACGCCTATAGAATTGTGATGGGAATTCATTTAATTCGGCGGAACCTTATACGAAAATGCCTGGCCACGATTGGTGTTCCCACCTATCTCGCAGCTATTGTCAATAGCTACCTGCGAGAACAGACGCTCTGGTATGACACCGATGATGGGCCCAAGGAGTACGTTGTCTCCGCGAGTATCTCACAGGGCTCCGTACTGGGCTCACTACTGTGGTACATCATGTATGATGATGTACTTAACCTTCCGGTTCCAGAGGAGTCCACAGCGGTGGGTTATGCCGATTATATAGCATTGGTTATAGTCGCAAAACATCTAGAATATGCTGAGTTATAGTTCTGCGAAGTAATCAGTGCTGTTAAGGCTTGACTAGAGAGCGCTACACTGGCACTTACGGAGGAAAAAACGGAAAGGATCCTCATCGCAAAGTGCCGGAAGCGAAATTAGGCCCAAATTAAAATCGGCAATTACATCATCACTTTCAAGCCGAACATCAAATACTTAGGAGTGATGATAGATACGAAGTAAAGTTTTAAAGAACACGTGCGAGTATAGCCCTAGAAAGGATAATGTCGAACATGGGAAGGCCAGGGTTACTTGTAGGTTACTTATTACTAGGGTGATGAGCTCGATCTTGCGTAATGCCACCTCTATTTGGAAAAAGACATCTCACTTATTATGTGTGAGTGTGGTCAATTGGACGACAGCCCCAAGGGCGCGTTTTGCCTTTAGAATCGTCTCAGATGGGGCTGCATTCATCATCACTGCAATGATGACTATTGACATCTTCGCAGACGAGATGACGAGTATATACAATCTGAAGTCAGTCTCTCCTTTGTCGCAGGCGAAGAACGCTGAAAGAGAGAGATCTATAAATAGATGGTAGGATCGTTGAAACCACTCCGGAAAAGGCCGGTGGACACGCAGGCTAATTCCTACCATCAAGCAGTGGCTAGCGGGACAATATGGGGAGATTAATTATAATAACACCCAGTTTCTAACGGGACATGGGGGATATCGCCAGCACATCTACATGTTCCAATTGGACAATTCGCACAATTGTTCTACCTGCGACAAAGTCACTGAGAACTCAGGCCACATATTCTTCCACTGTCCAAGATTCAAGGGCGAGAGGAGAAACCTAGAGGAAACTTTAGATGAAGCACTGATACCGGAAGTTGTTGTGAGGAGAATGCTAACACCGCAGGAGGCTTTGGATGCGATCAACACAACCATCGCATCAATCCTGGGCAAACTGCGAAAGCGGAAGAGGTGAGGAAGGGGCATAGAAGATAGGAGAAATAGCTAAAATGAGCTAACTCCAATAGCATGTACGAACGATTCAGGCAGTATTGCTCCTTCTTCAAAGATGTTCAGAAGGGTAAAAGTGTTCGTCTGCTTCAAGATAAGGAACGGACTGACGTTAGGCAATAGACAGGCACAAAAGATGATAAGCCTTCTTCCTGATCCTCGGCGTTCCCGAAGCGGGTGTTGATAAATTGAGGCGACAAACGCACTGCTTGCACAATGGATATTTAACTTATAGCACTTTTTCTAAATTATAGATGATGTGTAGTATCTAGTGAATGACTCTGCAAAGCAGTAACTACTCTAATGAATGATTGTTAATAGGAAAATTGCCTGCCAATTTGTTGTATACCAACGGAATTGCTAGAATTAGTTTTTGCATAGTCGATTCGAAAATCCCCCAGCATACCTTAATTAATAATCTGTGTGACGGAATATCAAGTTGCCCAACAGGAAAATAAAGAGATTCTTTGGTGGTTTGGTTGTTCGTTCATAAGATTTATTCCATATATTATAGGTACAGGAATAGGGGCGGCAACAGGCTATGATGTTAACATTGACCTAGGAAAATCCAACACAAGGGGATCTAAACGCTTAGAACATCTTGTATGAACGAGCGGCGCACATCGTCAAATTGCCCAGAGAACGTGTTTTCATAAATGCTTATCTGAGAAGTTATTGATATCACGGATCACGAAACTAAGAACAGTGGGTGTCAAATGCTGGTCTCATGTGAGAGATCACAGAGATGGATATGGAACCACCTCCAGCCATTTCATTTGAAGACCGTCTGAGGATTATAAACTGGGACTGAGCACCAAATTTCGAATTCCGGTAGGCCCCAATTTAGGAACGCGCCGATGTGATAACTGATAGCAAGAGAGAATCTCTGAAGGAAAATTGTCCTCTAAGTACTAATACTACTAATAAATAATCAATCTTAGATACCTCACATTAAGAGTTCCATATTATTACCAAATGTCGAGAAGTTAACCTACAACAGATACAAAAAATAAATGAAATTTTAATATCTCAGTCGAATGTTTACTATTCTCGGTAATTATGACGTCAACATATTATTTGCATAGCTTAAGGTGCAGTAAATTCACGTGAAATTGATAAGTTTGAACTGCTATAACTTTCACACTAATGGTCGGATTTCGATGAAATTGGCATGCGTATGCGTGATACTGTCCTCTAGGCTGGTGCAAGTAGGTACTCTTAGGGTGAACTTAAGGAGGGTTTCTCAGTCAATTTCTAAAAGCTGCTAATATACTATTAGTAAGTTTATTTGAGCAGATATTGGAATGGAAGATATTTTCAGCACTAGATTTCATTAAAGCGAGTTGAGTCGTTTGCGAAAATGAGTCCTGTTTCACTTTAAATGTGTATATTTTGACTCCTAACCCGCGCACTAACTAATATCAGGTTCGGAAAGTACTAATCGAGACTTTTCATTTGATGACTACAAAAATGTACATTCCCACTGTGCATGTATGGGGAGCGCCCCTTTAAACTCCACGTAGATTTATGTCACTCACTGTATGCGTGGAATTTCAGAGTTCCCATCTGCCAACCAAGTTCCGTTCGGATCGCTTTTGCCGTTTTCGAGAAAAGTGCCTGTGACAGACAGTGAGTCGATTTTTAATAAGGATTTGTTTTACGCAAAACCTTAAAAAAGAAACAAAAAATCTGTTAGGGATACCTGGAGAATTACATGAAGAAGTCTTATGAAAAAATTTCAAAACGATTGGTACCTTAGATTATGAGTTAAATAGTTTCAATCAAGCGGTTTAAAGTTTTGAACACTAAAAGACCCGGCCTAGAGAAACAGACGTTCAAATACTCAGAACTTCGTCAATTTCACCTTTGACATAATATTCTCGAGATGCTATGTATTCATTAAACAAAAAAAAAAACAAAAAACATAAAGAAAAAACTTTAAATATCGATGTGTCATTCTTTAACTTTATTATTGATATAAATTGCTCAGTGTTTAATAGGGGCAGTACATCAACCTTCCATTTCCCCAGCTCGGCAACTTGCGATAATGCTGGGGAGATTCTGATATCATTCTAACCGATTTCAGGGCAGAGAGCTAAAGGGCATCTGATCAAAAATTTCCTACCCTTTCAAAGAGCCCAGGAGGTTCGACTGAACTAAGTTTAGACATATTATCAGGGCTAGCATTTCCGATGATTTCAATGATAATATTGAGACTACAGACGAACTGGAGTAAACGATCAGGCTCTTGAGAAGGCATTCGAAATCGCCTTTAAAATTACGTGCCCTGCAACATACATAAAAAAAATTTGAACCGTGGTGAAACGTTCCAATCTCAAAAAGCTGATCAGGGAGGTCTTCAACATCGACTACAGGCACAAATATCCGTACAACGGATGCGGTCCTGGCTGGATTATTACCAGGACATCGAAACCATCAGGAAGTTTGAAAGTCACCGTAAAGTTCTGGCTAAGGAACACAGGGACCCATCTTTTCTTAAAAACAGGCTCCCAAACAGAATCCTCTCGTGAAACCTTAACTCCGCCAGCAAGTCAGAATTCCACTTGGAGGTTATACAGCACCAATAGTGTCAGATTATTGAATCGGCGTCAATTATCAAGGATAAAATTGGCAGAGTTGAGAACGATCATGGATAGGTAATTAGTACGGTTGACAAGCATTACAATATACTTTATCTGCTTTCCTTTATATAGAGGGAACATCGAACAACGTACTAACAAAGCCATCAAAGAGGCTCTAAGTAGAATATGATTGAATATCTTACATCTGGAAGGTAGCCACTTGACCAGAGCTGTGGTGGGAGGAACGCCATCTCTCGGTAGATCGTCCTAGATGAAATTCTATCGATTCTGGACAGAAGTGGGGCGGAGGTGGTGGTGTATACCGATGCTTTCCTGATATTAGTGTCAGGAATTTTTCTCTCCGAAAACAAACATTTTTATTTTAACCTATAAAAATACAATGCTAAATTAACCTAACTTATGTACTACCTTAACAGCCTAGCTTAATCTAAGGTATAATCTATGGCTTAAACTAACTTATCGCTAAGGAATAAATAGAAAAAATACATATTATGATATCTGGAGGAAAAGTCGAAAAAAAACCTCCATTAGTTAAATTTTTTTATAAAAGCGGGCGGGCGGGGAAGGAACTAGGATGTGGGTTGGGATGGGGGACATGCGGGAGGGGTTTGGGAAAGGAAGCTAGGAGTGACGCTAAGGATGGGTAGGTTTTGTAAACTGGGATGAGGAGTAGTTACCGTTGTAGAAGATTACTCTACCGCCGGGGTCGAAAAGAAGGTTACGGGCCTGGAGAGATACGAGGATTTGCGGGAACAGATGAGTTCGTAGAAGATTCTCTTCGACGATCTCGATCTGCATGGCCTGGGAGATGAGTGGATTTGGGTGGGATATGGATTTTTCCAGGAATTTGAGGGCATGACGGGCTAGAACGGCGTCGATGCGGGGCGTTTGAGAGGAGTCGTAGAGGATCTGGTTGGAGATGTATTTGGAGCGATCTTAGTTCTTGTATATGTAGGTGCAGTGGCGGAGGATTCTGCGTTCTTTGAGGCGGATTCATTCCATTTGGTGAGGGGAAGTGTCGGACCAGAAGATGAAGCCGAAAACGAGGAGGGGACGGATAAGCTGTTTGTGGTGTATTTTAGGATTGGGTAGAGGGATTTGAAGACACCTGTTGCACGGTTCAGTGCCTTCGTGATATGTGGGACGTGGAATAGGCGGGAGTTAATTGCCACCCCAAGGTAGGTGACTTCCTTGACGGTTGGGATGGTGTCGTTGTGGATCTTCAGGGATAGGGTTGAAATGTCGTTCCTCATTTTCGGCGTCATCTTAGCGGTACCATGGAATACGATGGTTTCGCATTTTTAAGCGTTAAGGGACAGTTTCCAGCGGGTGAAGTACCGGTAGAGCTCGTCCAAATAGGAATTCAGGCGGGCTTCACCGGCAGGGATGTTTCTGGTGGAGGTGTAGAGGATGATATCATCCGCGTATTGAAGGATTCGGATTGGATTTGAGTGTGGAGTTGGTTTAGGAAGGTCTGCGGTAAACAGGGAAAAGAGGGTAGCGGAGAGAACTGACCCCTGAGGGATGCCAGCCGGGCTAGAATATGGGGAGGAGAGGTGTTCGCGGAGTTGGACTTGGGATTTCTGCCCATCAAGAAAGCTAAGAATTAGCTTGCAAAGGTGCGGATGGAACTGGAGGACTTCAGAAAGCTTGTATGCGAGCCCGTATTGCCATACGGAGTCGAAAGCCTTCTTTATGTCGAGGAGACAGGCTATGGTCGGAGCATTCCGGTTGAAGCCGAGGAGGACGTCCGATTTGAGTAGTGCGTGCTCGACTGAATGTTTGGGGCGGTTGGCGAATTGGAATTGTGGGATTGAATGATTGGAGTCACAGTGCTCGTCGATAATGACTTTGATGATCCGCTCGAAAATCTTGGCGGAGGAAGAGAGGATTGAGATAGGCCTGTAGCGGAATTTTTCTCTCCGTTGCGAGTGAGATTATATAGGGCACGTCGCAGGAGATGTGCCTGTAGGCTCAAAGATGCGAACCCGGCACATTTTCAACGAAAAAGTGGAGGTGCTATTCACCACCAAAAGAAGGCTACCCGGATTCCTGACTGAACATAAATTTATTTTTTCCTCAACTGTAAAGTATCTGATTGTGACGCTAGATCACTGAACATACATAGACCTGAGGATTAAAAAAGCTTAAACAGCATTTTATGCCTGTGGGAGGACTTTTGTAAGAAAATGGGGTCTATTACCGAGGATGATTCTTTGGACGTACGCAGTCGCTGTTCGATACATCCTAATGTATGGTTCCCGCCGCTGAGCAAGAAAAATAGTGACACCAAATTTAATAAGAAAGAATCGCCCCAGCTCTAGCTAGGGCCTGGTTGCCGACACTAGGTAAACAATTCTTTGGGGAACTAAAAAATATCTCTGGTTGTAGGCTGGATTTCTGCTATCCTTCGTAACGTCCTACGAGCTGACACTGAGTATCTAAGCCTGGAGGGTGGCTGCTGCTTCCTTTCTCTTTCCCATACCGTCTAAAAAATTTATTGCGTCAAAACGGCGTAGCACAGCGTTATTTGAGCGATACTCTGGATTTTTAACTACCTACCTGCTGAAGCACAAACTTGAAAAAGTACCAGGCGAATGTGCCCAATACCCATTAAAGGAAACTTTAAATCAAAGACTGGAAATTACCCATTTTCGAACGCGTAAATGAGAAAACATCTCGACATATGCCTAGATAAGGCCCTTTGCCTTTAACACATATCACTTTGGATTTGGTGTAAAGCACAAACCTAGAATAAGATTTCATATGGTAAGCTTCAAAATCAATGAGTCTTAGAAACTTCTGCTTATTTTCATCTTAATTTTCGACGTATCTTTAGGTAAATATCTCATCCAAACTGCAGTTTGTAGCATAAACACACTCTCAGGCATCAATCAAATCAATAGCGCCACGAATGCTATTCAATTTCAGCCAGGTGGCCTGTGTTCCAGTTCTGCTCTGGGAATTGTTTTATTATTTCGACTCCCTCCGTAAACAAAGGTCGGGGCTCCGTACTCTATCAACATAACAAAGTAGCGTTGTTTGTCGTTCAATGTTTGTTTCATTACTACCAGGTTTTATTATACATTTCCAGGTCTCGCTCCAATATCAGTTTATCTTCGAAAATTACATAAACACAAACAAACAGACTGAAATGATGGCATTTTAAAAGTGTGATAAGATTGGAAACCGAATCAACTGTCTGAGTACGAGTAATTTTAGAATGATAATACAATCCACTGCCCGATGAAAGGAAATTATCTCGTTAAGTGTTTATAAATAAATGCCAGTATTAGATATCAATGGCTTGAAGCATTGAAGGAAGTAAATTAGGTGCTATTCGTAGGCATATTGTAGACAGTAGGCTCACCTTAAGCTTGTAGGAAGAGATTGTGAATATTCCGAGATATAGTGTGCAATTTGCCGGAGATCGGTGCTTACCTGTAAAGAAAAAGCAAAAGGATATTTAGTATCGTTGTCCTGAAGCTTTTTATTGGTATATGCATATATAGTATTTGTTATAGTCAGCTTTCGTTAAATACTACTAGATAAATTTCAATCCCTGCGAAATGGCTCCTGTAATGATAATGATGAAGTTGCGGAGCCACAGTTTACTTATCGCCTATCTCCTTTTTACTATACATAAAAATATAAAGCAGCGTTAAATGCAATAGGAAATCTCCAGAAAAATTGAAGATAACATAGCTACACTAGTTGCCAACCCTATGCTTGCTCAGTTTACTAAGCTCATGGAAAATGACCACCATCTAGAGGCGATAACTTTCACCAAATGTGGGGCCGTGGAGTTGTCGGATATCAAAAACGTTTTTAATTCGGTCAAATAGGGATGCATTGAAAGATCATTGGCTAAAACGGGTGTTCTTAGCGGAGTTGACAGAGAGCTACCTATCTGAGAACACACTTTGATATAATACGGATGGCAGTGGGGAGAGTATTCTCATAATGCTCCTGGTTCTGTGCAACGTGATGTACAGCAGAGAACTCTTTCTTCCAGAACCAAAGAAAGAAATTGAAAAAGTACAGAAGAATACTGGACCCACTCGACCCAAGATAAACATATTTACCGGCATATTTGTTAGAACAAACAAAAAATCTAAACCAATGGGTTCGGAAACCCAAGCACTGAGGAAGGCGACAAGTAGTCACCGAAATATGCATATTTGCAAAAATAAAAAATGTTTTTAGTAAAAGAAACGCTTTGGATTTTTTATTTGTAGTTAAACAACTTTATTAAAACGCTCTAGAGGCAACTTTTGTTAACATATTTGTTAGGCTGAGATCCCTCAATACTGTCAGAGCCACTTATATTTCTGGTACAAGAACCACGGTTTTAGTGTAACAAAATCTGTGGATTGGATCTGTAAAGCAGGCTAGGATTTTCGTCGATGAGAGATCCTCAGAGCAGAGCCTTTGTTGTAAGGTCAAAATTGCAAGAGATAGTGTGGTGAGACAATTCTGTTCCCAGGGCCTAGGACCCTGCAACAAAAAATTAAGAAATCCAGTGGTGCATGCAGAATCAAGTGGTCTAAAACTCTTGATAGGTTGTGATACGAACGCTGAACATACACTTCCAAGTTGTTAGAGTTGATTAAAGGTTTGCGAATGTTAGACGAAGTTTCATGGTCAGACCACCGCTATTCAGAATTTGGACTGTCTATTGTTAGCTGGAATCCTAACAAAAGGTATTGCACAAAGTTCCATGATCCATCGGAACATCTGAGTCACACACTTTCAGAGTACTTTGAAGAATCTTAATCTATTATCCTAGGCTAACGCCCTAACACCCTTAATGGGTGAAAGTTACCAGCGTGGAAACTCCTATCAGATTCTTTGATTTCAAAGATAGAGGATGCGACATTATAAGGCATGAACGAGATTGGAGTGTTCGTGGACATTGAAGGGTCCTTTGACTTCAAAACCTTTTGATGCTGACATAGAACATGGTGTCGATGAAACTTTAATTGCGTGAGTTTATGCTTTGTTAACGTACAGGTTGCTATGTGTGATTGCTACCTGACAACAAAACTACAAAAAGCTGCCCCGAAATAGATGTGGTATTGCCACTTCTGTAGAGTATATTCATCGATTCACCACTATCTGAACTGCAAAATCTGCCACAACATGCTCAAACTTATGCGGATGTCGTGGCTGTGCTAGCTGTTGGTCGAGAGCTCGGAGCGCTATGCAGAAATTTGATTGATTTGATTGACCGTGAGTGTCTGAGGCATATACTTTAAGGAAATGAAAACATGATGATATTATTAACAAAAAATAAGAAACTGAATGCTCATTGCCATAAAAAGATGAGAGGTACAGCCTTGCATCCCCCCGAAGAAGTGAAACAAGGCACGTAAAGGGCACAGAGAAGTGGGAGAGCTGAACCAACCTTAGACAATGCCTACTAATGATCGGATCCCCAAGCATATGTCTGATAGAAGATATGAAGTTATCCTGAAACATGTCACCGGGAGACTTGGTGGTTACAGCGTTAGGATATTCCTGCGGAAGGTCGCGATTCAAATCTCGCTTGTAGCTGGGGGATTTGTATCGTGACAGGATATGGATTGCAATACTGACCACATTGTCTTCTACAGTGTACCTCTGGAGTGTACAGTTACGGTATTGAATGAAGTGTTCTCCCACATTACAAAGTCCAGATCCAATTAGATTGTCGCACCAACGGTTATTAGTTGCAATCACGGCGTTGAGCAGCCCTTTAATTACTTCAAAAATCGACTGAACTCTATTTTTACATTAAATACGGTGAAATCACTTATAACTATGTGGAAGGAAATTACATCTTGAATCTTTTAACAGAAGAAGGTTCAATTTGCCCCATGTTGGGACCGGAACCAGCAGTTTGGGTGTCAGTAGCGTTGGCTAATGCTGCTATCAAAATCTGGGAGCAAACTTCAAAATGGTAAGTGACAGAGCATTGATGCCGCTAAACACACCAAAAATTTTCATGTCGAAAAGCAGGAAGACTTGCAGAAATATTGTTGGCTATCACAGTAGCCATAATTCACTAGCTAGACATGTTCAGAATAGAAATTTTCGAAGATGATACGTATCCATTCAAAAGGAACATTTTCTATGTGAGTGCCTATAGATGCATCAGGCATCAGATTTTTGGTTATGATGTACTCCAGCTTCAGCGAGTAGCATCATATCCCCAAACGAAAATCCTGTGATACATAAATAAATCGGGGATATTCCGTAAGTCGGGGGAATTGAATACAATGGAACACAAGGTCTGAGTGCTCAGAGGCTTTGCTCCTATCCCACCCGATGCACACAAGCTGACACACTTCTCAACTTTATGCAAGACGTCTTCGATAAGGAAATACGATAGGCATGGTAACATAATCTCAGCAGTACAGTTAGTTTCAGTTTTGTCAACTCATTTTGAAGATCCAACGGTGGCTGATCAAGGACTTTTCTTTAGGGTTGAAATAATAATAAAAGTTAATCAGACAGAGATCTATAAATGAGACTGACGTATGGAGGTTTGCAAGAGAACAAGCGAAAACTATCATTGTAGCCTTAATCATCCAACCATTTCTCGAGTATAGGAGCAACGAGGTGTGTTACCAGGAATGTGGCTGAACATTCGTAACGGAAAATAGTGTAATGGCCAGAGATCATTAAGGTAGTCAGAAAATCCCTCCCAGTCGATTTTCGATATTTGTGATAGTAGATCAGTCTTCAGTTTTCAGGTCTGCAGATCTCAGGCGGTTTAGTTTCCCGGGAACGATGGTTTGGGGAGATTACAAAGTAGTATATAGGCTTTAAGAGACGGGGTAGATAGGCAGGTATCAGTGGCCGCTCCGAGGAGCCAATTAGCGCTTTGGTGCGTCGTTTTGATGCCACAAACTCCTAAGACCGTGACTGTTGTTATGGGAGCAGGGAGGCAGAATCCAGCCGGCTCGGATCTTCAGAGCCAGCCCGTAGCATTCACGAAGGAAAGCAGCTCTCCGACCCTGCAGCTGAAAATTTCTCTGAGTTCCCCAAGGAATGGTTTACCCAGTGTCCGCAGCCTGAATCTAGCCAGAGCTGGGCAATCGCAGAGAAAGTGCATGAGGGTTTCCTTTCCTTCTCCGCAGCTTCGGCAATGCGAGTTGTAAGGTATGCCAAGCCTAGCGGCATGGTCCCCTATGGGCCAGTGCCCCGTGTAGACCGCCGTAATCTTGAATGCATTTGCACGCGTCTGGCACAGGAGCTCTCGTGATCGGGCTATGTTATAAGCGGGCCTTGACTTGGCACAGCTTGTAAGCCTTCGCCATCTCAGTCCCGCGGCTGCTAGGAGTAGACTCGGCCCCCGACAGAGAGAGACATTATGTGCTAAAAGATTGTCAATGACTATAATTTTAAACTAGGCTTTATTACCAAACATTATTGACCTGCAAACCAAATACAGCTTGTCAGGGAATTTCGTTTCCAATTTCATGATAAGTGCAGATTTTGAGATACAACCGACAGCTACTACCGCTTCAATATTACCGCTGACGGTTCAGCGATGAAACAACAAGTTATACATTCACAACTACTTAAAATCCCTTTATTGATTGCCGCTACAAACGGCATGATTATGAGCTGATTGAGGATCGCTCCAGAACTCTAAAAGCTCATCTTTCATTCATTCCGAGAACATAACCTTCACATCCATAATTATAATACACCTCTGCGTCAAGACACAGGTCCATTTTTAAGGCTTTTTTTACAAAACTGCAGGCAGACAGTCTGCCTTTTTTTTTATACGTTGGAAGGTGGAAAGGTTCGAAACCTACCGCTGGCTCCTGCCATATGGTTATGTGAGACTTTTACTCACTAAAACCACCTCCTTCTCCATCGCTTACCCCGCGGGACTGCCATTTCGGTATTACATCGCGGGGCAGGATCAGTTATCAACTGCGGCTTCTGTCGTTATTTGTCACTTTCCTCCGAAGCTCCTCCCTCCTCAGCAGATTGTGGATCGCCTTCATTAATTTTTCAACCGCCCTCCAAGATGTTTCAAAGGCCAGCTTGTGCTCCACGATATTCTTGGGTGTCAACCGTGCCTCGGCGTCAATTTCCGCCTCCGCTCTGTGTGCAGCGAACCGCGGGCAGTTAAAAACAACATGCTCCGCATCTTCCGGAATCATCACGCATGTTGAGAAATACGGGGAGTCGTCACGCCCGAAGCGATAAAGGTA
Source organism: Hermetia illucens (assembly GCF_905115235.1). Taxonomy (NCBI): domain Eukaryota; kingdom Metazoa; phylum Arthropoda; class Insecta; order Diptera; family Stratiomyidae; genus Hermetia; species Hermetia illucens. The sequence continues at coordinate 105,263,808 of NC_051852.1, read as the reverse complement.
TGCACGGTACCCTCCGTGTCCGCTTAGGAATTGAGTTAGGTGGTAACACACCTCATCGTGCCTTCGCTTGATCCATTTAGAGACATCTGGAATAATCCTGTGTGTCCAGCGTCCTTTAGGTGAATCATCCCACCTTTTCTGCCATTCCAAAATAGAATCACTTCGTGCTAATTGCCGACGATTGGTATAAGACTCATCGATTGCATATGATGGGTCATAGAGACGTCGACCCTCATTCGCCAAGATGTTGATGGGGATCATGCCGGCTATCACACAAGCTGCTTCATCTGAAGTTGTACGGTAAGCGCATGACGTACGTAATGCGCTCAATCGGTATGGGGCTGCGATTTTTCTTCTGTTTGCTTCCACCTGATAGTCTGTCTATATATAACCCTGTCTGTCTGTCTGTCACACTCACTTTTCTCAGAAACGACTATACCGATTGAAACGAAATTTAGTGAGAAGGTGGGAACTGTGAACGCCCAGATATGCAGTGAGTGATATCCTTCTACGTTGAAATTGAAATATGTAAAAGGGGGGTGTAAACATTTTTTTCATCGAATATAGTCATGTGGAGTATCAAATGAAAGGTCGCGATTAATACTTTTCGAAACTGGTCTTAGTTTTGAGATTTATTAGAAAAGCGGGGAGTAGGAAGGGTGGATCCATTCTCAGAAACTACCCAACAGAAAAATCTGAAAAAAATCATGAAGCTGCCTCTATATGGTGTCCAGGCCTTCAAAATACTCTCCATGTCGACACCTGTTCAAATTAAGTTAATAATAGTATATTACCATATTTTTGGGGAAATTAGTAAAACCCCTTTAAGTTTATCCCAGAGTTATAAAAGTAGTAGTATAAAATATAATATGAAGCATATTATCCCCAAGTTTGGTCAGAATCATACTATTACTAACAAAGTTACAGTAGCTCAAAGTTGAGTTTACCGTGTAAATTTACTGCAACTGAATAGTAAGTAATAGTAACCAAATTGGGTAGTCAGCCATACTAAATGCAAATGGGATAGTCCTACACTTAAATATACTCACAGAAGGAGCAAACAAAATCTTTCATACCTGAAGCGCCCAGCTTCCAGTTTGCCGCCTTGTTTACAATACTATTGCGAATCCTGTGCAAATCTTCAATCAATGTCAACATTGAGGACTGTTTCATGGCTGGCTCTGTATGAATTCTTTTCGCTCTTTTGTGGTTGACTATGAGACTTGGAAAAGACACTTGATTTCTTTCACTTATCTCTGACAACGCAAATAAAGTATTTCACCAATTGCGACGACAACTGTTTTAGTGATTTAGTGATTTTAGGGTCTAACAAATGCGAGAACCTCGCACTTAAGATACCGTCATATATCCTTCCCAAATTTAGCAATGCCAACAGCGAACAAAAGAGTCGATGGTTGCGCATTATAAGTCAACGATACTGAGGCAACTGAAAAGTCGAACATGTTACTTTGATCTCCATATGTTGGAATTTCATTAACGAAACCTATATTGAACGTTTAAGTGAACCTTTGGTAACTAAAACTCAAAGAAAAAATAAATATGCATATTTCCGCAATTATTCGTCGCCTCATTAACATCTTTTACATGGTCGTCATTGTCTCATAAATAGAATAACACCCCTGGTGTCCTCGTTTTTAGGATGCGAAAATATGCTCCAACCCTCTCTGTACCTCCCGAGAAGCCTGTGTTTCTTCACTGTACGCCACATGTTTCTAGGACTATACTGGAATAGTGAATTTCATCTTATGTGTGTGTGATTTATCCACTGCCGCTTCCGTCTTCTGATCAATACATCAACAGGTACTTTGCCCGTATGCCGATATAATTCTTCGTTCGAGATGATGCTCGTCCAGAGTACCTCAACGACAAGACCGGGAGAGGTAATAACGAGAGCTTGGGCGGCTCTACTAGCAGAGACGGTCTTTTCCGATGTGCGGTTTCTATCTAGCAGCACAAAGGTAACATTGAAGTGAAAGAATCTCAACTTAACTTGAACTGTTGGTGTTGAGCTATCTGCATTTGTCATTTAGTCAAAACAACGAAACAGGATCTAGCGCATATATAAACCTTTTTAATTATAGAAAGAGGCAACTTTGGCTTACTACAACTAATGCTGAACCAAGTAATGCCAGAGACCAAATGAGCTCGGACCGTCAGCCTGATAGTAAACTAACATGAGCGGCGATGACGATGACCCGGGATGGCATGGACTTATGATTTGGCAAAGAATTAGGAATAGGTTGCACTTAAGCTGACAGCAGAGGTATTCCCTTATCTTACTACACCAAACGTACATCTTGTGGAAACGGCTTTCAGGTTTTTGTTACAGTTGCCTCCATCCCCATAATAATCTTGCCACAGCTGCAAGTACCTTTAAAACTAAGACACCATTAAGTTGGCGGTGGAGACTCAGTTGAGATAGACTTCTGACTAGCACCTGATTTCAGCTCTGAACACAAACTCCGACAGAAATTTATGTTGACCCGCTCCTGACCTCGTTGGGACCGAAAATGCAATGAGAACATTAACAACACTACTACTATCAATCCACCTACCGAGAAGTAGAAAGACCCATTGTTCCAACATAAAATGCAATTATTAGTGAAAACAGAGTCACAACGTGTAAGGTTAGAGCCCTGGCGAACAAAAAGCAGGGACGCAATCGAGTTCGAGGTAGGAAAAAGGACCACAAGGAAAAATGGTAAGCTCTGAGTTGTGTGATACTCATTTGCCAGGAACAAACGCAAGTCATCTAACCGGAGAGTATGGCCCTCATCGGAAAGACAAGGATAGAGGAAGAAAATCTACCCAAGAAGTGTGGGGTGGTCTTACTGAAAATGAAGGCTGCTACCATCGTTCAGTGAAACACCGCCATTGATAAATATGGCGGAACTTCTTGACCTTATTACGTACCAGCGAAACTCCTGGAAGATAGCCGAAAAAGAGCTGGGAAAAACCAAATCACTAGCGCAGGCCCCAGTTGCACAAAGCGCAGCACCTTCAACGCGCCAGAAGGGGTAAGACAATCGATAAAAAGAAGGGAAGGCAAAACAGTGTAGATCTCCTGCCAAAGACGAAGCGCGAAGAATTCCGCGAGGTTGTAACCTTGACCAAAAATTCAAGAACAACCACATAAGTCGCATATAAGACAGCAACAGCGTCAGCGTCAGTTACAGGGGAGAACGAGGGAGAAAACCCGGACATGAACAAAAGAACTGCCACTGAATCGCAAAAACCCTCAACAATGAGCTTCATCACAATAGGTGGTAATGCATCGGCTCACAAAGAGATCCGGCCAGAAGAAGTTACCTGTGTACTAGTCGACGGCTGAAATTGAAAGTCTACGAAGCTACTCTCTCAACCTTGAGCAGATTGTTTAGTGCGCAAGAGATCAAGATGAGGGCTAAGGGTTCCCTCCGGATTTTATAAAAGAGCGAACTCGGTCACGAAATTAGCAAGGGCAGAAAGTACATTGCAGGTAGGTATCAGCGATGTTAACAGGAAGTCATGGGACTTCGGGTATAAGTTGCTACCAAAAAGAGCGGTGCCCATCCATCAGCCTGTTTCAAATGGAATAAATCTAGACACTTTTTCCTGTTCACCACATCCGTTTGTCGACGGAAGAATGGAATGGAATGGAATGACCACTCTTCATCGTAAAGGAACTGGGCAAGGCAGTTCTGTCTATGAAGGACAAAGAAGACCAGGACCGGATGGTATTCCCAGGGAAGTGCTGAAACTTGTATGCAAGTATAACCCGGACTTGCTACTCAGAATATTCAATGCATATTTGACAGCGGTTGTTTTCCTGCCCGTTGAAAAGTTACGAACCCGATGGGGAGAGGCGAAGCGACCAATTAGTAAGTTGGACACAACGCAAAAACTGTTTAAGAACCTGCGGGAGAATAGATCCAACACAACATAGTTTTAAAGCGAGGCGCTCCACAATTGGTGCGATTGAGTCAAACTCCAAGCAGTGTAATTGACTGAGGCACACAGTCGCCACGGTCGGTGAGTGGTGCTCTTTGTGGCGCTGGATCTAACACGTTCAATTCTGTGAGTTGGTGCCTCATGCTTGAGGTGCTCGAAAATCGTTTCCATATTCTAGGCCACTTTTGCGGATGTTTAGGGACTATTTGAAGGACAGTGGAAAGGACTATGCAAAACAAAGGACATTGGAATGCCTTATTCCTATTTCCCGATTCCCAGACTTTGTCAACTTATAGTGTACAACAGCTTGGTCCCTGCAGTAGTTTTAAGCATCAGTTAAGGTCCTTGCTTTCTCTTCCTTCTGAGGACATTAAGTAACTGGAGTTTACTGTTTATTATCCGCTAATAATAAATAAATAAATCAATTATAGGGTGGTTTTCTACGCTTTGAGGTGTCCGATGAATCGCATCTGGTCGTATAAGCGGATAATGTTGGCACACGCTCGACTAAACAAGTTCAGTGCACGCTGGGAATGCTAATAGATGCATGACTCAATATGGATTCTCCTTAGCTCTGGAGAAAACCGAATCGCAGTCCTGACCAAGGTGAGGGCTCCTACAGTCCTGCCTATTCATGTTGAAGCCAACGGTGAAATACCTCGGCTAAATGATAGACACGAAACAGATCGCGAGCGGATTCGTAAACTCGCAGAATGTTTGTCATTACTGACCGATGTCCAATATCGGAGGCTCCTTATCCAGTAAGCGTTTTTTACTGATGAGTGCGGTTCAGCCGGTCCTTCTTTACGGTTCCGAAGCATGGGCTAACTTCCTGAGAAAGGAGATGCATCATAAGCGCAAATACAACAGTCAGGGACTTTGCGAACTACGAAAGGAGGACTATCGTACGGCCTCGATCGTTCTTCATGCGATTTAGCGGAGGTTTATATACCTCAGAAAAGGCAAAGGAAATAAGGAAACCATCGTTTGTAAAAAGAGAGCCCGCACTTTCATAGGAAAGAAAACCGACAGATAAATGGACGGTGCGTTTCGATTCAATCGAAAGCACGATTAGGTTGACTAACCCAGTTGCTCAGAGGGTGATGGATAGGAGAGATGCCAACGCGGCTCCCTAAACCACGTTGTGCTCCTATACTGAATAGGCTTGGCCTGAGGTAGTGCGTCAAACGATTCCAGTTTAGTATCCTTAGACTCCTTCTTAGACTTATCAGGGGAGTATTTTAGCCGATAGTCTGTCTAAGCCAAAATTATACTATTTTTTTGTGCGATTGTAATAAGGTAAACTTCAAAACCAATCTTTCGTTCAGCGTTGCAGAATGAAAATGTTTATTCACCTTTTTTGAACTTTGTAGAGGTAGGACTGGCAATTCTATGTTAGCTATCCATCTCGCTTTGTAAATTACACCGTACAAAATTAAAACATTATCGCGATCTAATTGAGGAAAATCAATTGGGCTTGAACAATTATAGTCGTTTGAAATTTTCCCACCATCTAAGTGAACGGCATTATATCGTTGTCAATATCCACATCTTTCATTTAAAAGGTTTATTATCATTAACTTACAAGCATGCTATATTAGGTACCAAATAAGAAATTATTCCTTCACAATTTGACTGTGGAAAAAGTCCTAAAAAGTGCATTAACCCCAAAAATAATACCTCACATAAGACAATATTGCGAACAGTTGTGTAACTCAGCCCAAGGAAAATTAATGCTACCTTAATGGCTTTTAACCTCAAGCAAGTTACTTACATGGAAGACGATTTATATAACCTTCATCCCCAATAGTTTGTTGACCCCTACCCAAGAGACCCCTCAATGTACTCAAATATCGTCATTCACTTTCACTGATTTATCTTTTTGCGAATTACTCCGACTTTTCCTTAAAATCGGCTCCGATTTGCAAGGATATCACAGCCTAAGGCACAGTCGGGCAGTACGAATTGATTGATGCAGGAATCGAGGCCAAGCAATCAATCAAAACGATTTTAGAGGGAAGTGGTTGTTTGCGCCGCCAATACCTCCTATACTTTGTGTGTTTGACCTCATACGGGGCGAGAGAAGCACTTTGGGGGATTATGCGTGATAGAAGCTATTTTGGGAATTCACTTTCAGCCGGATTTTGAATTATTCTTCTAGTGGAAAATTGAAAAAGGGCAAATATGTATTCATTGAGTTTAGGAAAACTCCATAATATTTACATTTAAAGCACATTTTATATAAAATTTTAAATGAAAATGTGGATCCAAGAAAATGATGAAATTTTGTGTATCTAGTTAAAATATTAAATCTATCGGAGAATTAACCAAAATATGCCATATAAAGAGAACTTTTTCTAGCTTTCTTTGCCTCCAAGATTTGACGCTATTTGAAGATTAACTTTCTTCCTATATTTCCCCATTTTTGAGGAAATTAGATTACCTCCGTTCTCAGATCTGAGATTCTTAAGTTAGAAAACTAATTTTGGCATTTAGCCTGCATCAATTATAGATTTTATGTGGGTTTGATCAAATTGTAAAATGCTCGGATGATTTTCTCCTCTCGTTCGCAAACGCCCGTCTGTCGTGACCGATTGCGCCATTTTATTTTAACAAAGGCCTGATCTGAATGTAGTCGCGAGGTCTCAAATCACCATCTAGCGTATCAAGCCATCGTTGTTTCGGCGGACATATTGGTCGCTTACTTTCAACTTTGACCTTTAGAAAAATCTAGTCAGGTTGACTAGCAACACACGAACAATCAGATCGACCATAGCAGTTTTAAAAATTGCCTTCGAGATATGCGGAGAACGACTTCGGAAGACTTTTCTTCCCTTGAGTGTAGTGGCGTACCCAGTTCAACATAACTGAGCTGTCATTCGACTGTGGAGAAATTATTTTGCTAATGAGCATTGAGCCACCAGCAAATGTGTTCTTAGGCGAGTTAAGATCGTTTGGATATTTTGCGCGCCACCTGCCAGACGGACTATGATGTCGTGTTCCTTAACATCACTAATAATAACTAACGGCGCCACAATTCAGTTTGGATGTGGGCCTTGAAGCGTGCTAGGGCACTTCAGGATCATGACGAGTGTGGGATTATTACCCTGACCCAGGAACTCATTCACAGCTGGGTCGACTAGAATCTGACATTTTAAACCACAACTTTCCATTGCAATACCCATAGTTTAAAATAACTGGACACTACGAAGGAAATCATGTACGCAACTTTCAGGTTTATCCTATCGGAACTGGCTTCATCGGCGAGAAGGGCAGATTGCAGGTTACTCAACCTTCTCGTTATAATAACTTGAAGAAATAATTTTGTCCATGAAGGACAAAAACACACAGGAGCCAGATGGTATCCCAGCGAAAGGCTGAAGTTTTCAGTTAGGACTAAGCTGAATTTGCTTCTCTTCGCTAATGCATACTGGGCATAGTTTTCTTTCCGATTGAAGCTTCTCAAGTCAAGAGCGGATGGCACGAATCGTGCTGCGGGCGACCTGGTTTTAGAGCGGGGCGACTCACAATTGTTGAAAATGAGGAAGTGGTTTAAACGGTTAGTCGAGCTGAGGTACACATCCGGCACTGCCGACAAGTAGTCTTCTTTCTTTCACTAGACGTAAGTAAATACTTTTAAAGGCAGGTCCACGTGCTTAAAGCTTTGGAAAATCATTTTCACTTTCAATAATACCACATACTAAGGACCTTTGTAGGAGACTGAAACACCGAGGGGACAACCAGGAATGAAGACTACCCTGGTTGCGGATCAGAAGTCTACCTTTGACTCAGATCTCCACGACGGCTCAAATAATAATCTGCTGTGACTCGAAGCGATCGACGAATCAATCACTGAAATTATTAACCATCGCCAACAAATACCTTTCCCCACTTTTCTTTAGTCATCATCAGGACCTGAAAACCAAACCAAGCTAAAGCTGGAAATAACAGAAACACAAAAAAAGTTGATTCTGCATGGCATTGAACCACTTTTCATAGTTACTGAATGATGCAATAAGTTATGTTTAGTTGTGACATTCGGATGGAATTTGAAATATTCAAGTGTCGAAACCAAGGTGATGTCGCATGTCGGGCATATATTTGTTGACTTACATATGACCAAAACAGACTTCTTTTTCTAGGGTGGCGTGGTCCCCCCCTCTCATATAAAAGGCTCAGCGGCTGGAGAATAATCAGTGCAGAATGCGCGGTCCGGCGTAAGAGATGTTGGACCATCTCATTTCTGACCGAATTTTTGTAGTGCTAGCGCAATATACGGACAGGTGTATGTAGGCGAATCGACCTAAACTCGAATTGAAGCTTGAATCAAGCATGGGCTAATCATTGGGCATGTTCGGTTCAGCGGTATTTGATAGTTTTAGTTACTGCATAAATTAGGACGAGGAAGTGCTAACTCATCGCCACATACCACACAACAAGCCTGTCTTGCTATTAGCTGACAAGTCGAATGGCTCGGAGTATTTTATGTTGAAGTTGCTATCTCCCATAATAGCAACTTTAAAAGGAAATATGGCGTCTGGAGAGTAGAGTTCCCATAATATTGAAGACGTATTGTGGCATAATTCCTTATGGCTTCACCTGATGTCCTCAGACTCTCACGCAGTATGGTGGCAGTAACCTACCATCGGACAGCATCACCAGTGCCCCTCTATATTTATTTGTAAGTAGGCAAGATCGGCTAAGCCTAAATGCTTGGCACTTAATGCTAGTACCGGCATCCGCCGAGATTGTGGTAACTCGAAAAAAAAATAAAAATGATGAACGGAATAATTAAAAGTGTAAAATAAAGACCCTCTCCCTTAGAGCTCTTAAAAGTTGTTTGGTTGACAGTAATTTATCTTCTTCCAGCGATGAATTGTTTCTGTCTTAAATATTGATATCTTGCCTTTGTATAAAATGCATACAAAATATCTTCTTCTCTTATCTTCTTCCTTGGCTAATTTTTCGTAATCCGGACGACTGATTATTAGGGATAGTATGAAATCTCTCATTAAATTTGAATATATGATCAAAGATATTGGGCGCCTAAAAGTATTGCCGGTATGAATTCATACATTCTAGGTAAGTTGCTCCTTTCAAGTGTTAGTGAGAGATCTCTTCAGAGTATCGGCGTTCGAAGAAAATGTATTCTAAAACGCCGGGAAACTATTGTCGCAAAGGCTCATTCACCATATGACCGAGGGTCAGTTTGTGGAAATTTTAGTGCCACTTCACCTCCTAGATAAGTTGTATCTTTAAAACTGACTAATATACCTCCACTCATTACCATCAGTAACGCAGGAATACGAGCAGGCAGTATGGTTCATTTCTACCGGGACACGACTTCTACACTTATTCCTGCTGCCATCCAATTATCCGTTCCTTTTCCTTTCTTCTCAAATATCCACGGCGTTCGTTGACGACCACTAGCACTTTATTGCAATTTCAACTTCAGTTCAGCCAATTCATGACGGAAATAAACTCCCCCATTTTAGTTAGTTTCAAATTACGAAATGGCAAAACAAGCAATGCATCTCCAGCGGCGGTTAAGAACCAATTCCTAAAAGTGAAATCTCGGTCAGATCCACTACGTAGCTCTTAAAGACCAAAGATCTTCATTTTTTAGACATTTAGTATATGTCAAACTTTCTACGTAAAGTAAAAATCACAAGGAATTTTTAACTAAGTTCAACCTCAAGCTGAGATTATTCATTCACACCAAATTAGATCAATTCAGGAAGATTTTCAACAAACATCACACTATCACTAGCAATAGACTTCGTTGGGATGATTTGCGGAAAAAGTTGCCAACGACTACGCCGAAAAGACTTTGAAAATCCGTGCTTTTGCTGCCACTCCAATTTCAATTCCCCAAAACCAATTCAGCCATCCTTCTTCAAATCGGCATTTACCGCTTCTTCTATCGACTCCAGCATTTGCATTCACATTTATGTATAAAATTTTACCTTAGCCAGAAACAAACGTTAGAAATGCATTTAATAATACACAACATGATTTGGCCCGTGTGAAAAAATAACAAAAAAGGTTAACGATAATTTTTAAATTGTATGAAAATTTGAAAGTTTAGATGGATTTAAGGCTGTTGGGCGAAGTTAAAAGTCATAAAGGTTTTGTGAATAAAATTGTAAAATAAGTGAATATCTGAATGGGAAGTACGAAAATGAAAAGAAGATAAAGGAGTTATTGAATGAATTTCTGTCAACTCATCACATGACAAAGCGACCGAAATAATGCGGTTGCCGTGAAGCTACAAACACTACAACATTTTGGAATATAGTAGTTTCTCGAATATTTCCACTCTATGGATAAACAACCTGCTTTTTACAGTGATAGGGTTAAGGGCAAAATAACTCAAATTGTTTAACAAAAGAAGTCAGCGAGAAAGGGGGATGGAGAACCTTGAGCATTGCCTTAATACATGTGATATTGTAAAAAAAAATCCAAGCTCTTCCCTAAGTACAAACTTACGCGATACGGAATCCTTACATCCGTTACAAACTGGCTACTTAAAACGATGGAATCTTTCCTGCTTAAATTCTTTAAGAATAGATGAAAGTAAATCAGAGGAAATAATTCTCCACGAGTAACTGATTAGCGTCGTTAATAGAAAAAAAATTAATTGATAAAGGGATAGTGTTTTCTCTAAGCGGAATATGTGTTGACTGAAAGCAACGCTTAATGAACGACTTATGACGTGAGGAGAGTTCGTTGAGCTTCAGATATGGACGAAATCTGCATTTAAGTCAGATATAAAGCACATCTACAATCCAAATTTGCGATCTTTTGTTCAATCGACAACAATTTGGAGACAAGCTGGGATCTATGATCAACTACTTGAAACATAACATCGAAACAAGATGCGGGGAAAACCTTGTTCTGACACTCTTAAAAAGATGTCTGCCAAACATTCTGAGCAAACGGGGTGGATGAACAGTAAAGATAAAATCGGCCATGAAAGGTGTAAAGGATCAATTTTGGAGAACTATCAATAAAGAACAGGAATTGTGCCAGTATGAAGCGAATGGACCAAATTACACAAAACAAGTGAGGGATCTAGTTTCTAAGGTTACACCTTCCCAAATTGTCGAATATGAGTTAAACATAACACTAGATAGTCCATTTAAAGCGCCTGGTAAAGAAACTTTTTTCCGTACGGCTTTCCATCAGGGCAAAATTAACCTAACCTAAATTAACATGTGTTGGGGATTTGTTTTTCGCGGAACATGTGACCTTTGGAGCTAAACCCCTCAAATAACAATAAAAAATTGATAAGCCGCTCAAATTTTTTTGAAAGAATCCCAGCTCCATGATTATCTAGGGGTAAAAAGTCGGTATAAAACACGTAAAATTCTGATTTTGGAACGGAAATATTTGAATTTCAAATGTAAAACTTCGAAATTGGTTTGGAAAAGTCCGAGGTTAATTTGGAAAGATCTGAAATTAGTTTGAACAATTCTGAATTAGACTTGCGAATCCAGTGAGTAGATGCATCTCCCAGAGTGTTTGCCGCTCGCAATAATGAAAAAAATAATTGAGAATGATCCATGTAAATTGTGTAGTAAATATAGGACCATTTCATTCCTATCTGTGAAGCGAGAAAAACCGTACAACGTCACAACAAGAACAATGTTAAATCCGAAGTGATTCAGCAAAACCTTATCATCCTTTTAGTGCAGGAACAAGCTTTACGTTGCTTTATATGCTACTTCTCTTCACTATACCAATATGCGAGCAAAGAAGTGAATTATTAGCTAAGCGCTCAATAAATCAAAGGGATGTGGTAGTAATTGGTATAGGACTGGCGAGTAAAAGCGCGTATACCTTCTTCAAATCAGACTCAACCAGTACGGAAATGTACAATCCTGTTCACAAATCCCGCATTTTAAAGCTTACTTGAAAAATGTGCTCCACTGAATATTACCAATCTTACTTTCAATTTTTTTCAAAAGGGTCGTCCAAGCTAATTTGCTTAGCAACTAATGTCCGCAGTAAGTAATATTCAAATGAAGCAACTCCCAAATATCAAAAATAGTCAATGATTCTCGAAATATTGACTAGCAAAGCGTGACGTTCAGAGTTTCGCGTAACATCTACAAATCTGATTGAAATGATTAGATACTTGAACAAAAGTGGAGCAAAATAAGTGCGAAGGTAACCAATTCAGAATATCACTGTCGAGTCCTATCTGCTCTTTCTAATTTAACTCTGGTTCATATAAAACGCCCATGTAAGCAGCCTTTCCTAATATTGTGGCAACTTACCATTCAATAAATAATCGCCAACTTGCCGACTATTCGAACAGCCAAAGAATAATCCAAATCGCAAAACTTATCAAAGAAGTCACTCCACCAACAACACTATAGAAAGCGATTAAATACGCACACGCATCTACCCGACAACACACATCTTTTTCGCACACTTGATAGTCAAGCAATACAAGATCTTATCTAGCAATTCAAATTCAAATCAACAGATTTGCAATCACTTCACGCATTTGCAATACAAAACGAACAAAAAACCGAGTACCGAGTATCAAATATCGAGTACAATCGAACCGCACACCGAAAATGTCCCGGCGAAATTCTGTTCACTATTTGAGCGCAATTTGCAGGGCAAAATATTATCGTTTTTGATGGGGTAGCGAAAAATATTCATCACTTCTTGACTGATTCGATCTCTGCACTTTGGGTTTATGGAGAACCACTATCACTTTTCTAGCCGGTTCGGTAATCACGCTCTCAAAGGGGGAGCAGCCACCCCAGGGCGGTCTCTAACAAACAAACATTAAAAGGGAAAACTCACCCCACAAAACATCCAATCCAATATGCAATCTAAACACGGTAATCTGTAAAAAACGCGAAATATTACCAAGGCAAGGTTAGTTAGTGTCCCACCGGGGGCACGGCACAGAATACGGAGACACAACTCTAACCGATAAAACACAACTTTCGCGGAGGACAGGAACCAAGCGAATCCACGGTCCTGACGAAACCCGACTGGCCGCCTAACGAGTGCAGTGATGCAACAAGCTGCAGTTTAGCCTTCACGGCGCATCGGAAACAAGAACTATTTCTGCTAAGCCGCGTCTTCGGAACCTTCGTTTTCGCCCTCGAGATGCATGCACAGATACTGTTTCCACGGCGAGATCCAGAAAACTGCAGAAAACAGATACGCTCGACGAAAGTGAGGTGAAGCGCGAAGTAAAACATTCAACAAATGTGTGTTACTAAAGTCACCTACAGAAGAAGCCGGCACCAGGCCTAGGGGCCGAGAAGAGGCGGATGCAAGGGCAGCGCTCCCTCCTCAGAGCTCCTCTCTGGACCCTGACTTCACATTCGACTTGACTTTCAATTACTATGGTTTTGTTCTTGCGGCATAGTAGGGAGGCACCTATGAGTCGCAGTCTCTATTTCCTCGGCGGCCACGGTACCGCGACCGCGCTCAATAGGGTACAGAGGCAGCTTTGCATAAAAAATGATAATAACAAGCTACCGACACTTTCTGAATCGACCAGCAAAAGAAGCTTCTAGGTGCGCGGACTGCTCCCCCCGAGTCGAGTTGGGGTTAGCTATGAAGTGCTTTCTTGGAGTGGCGGTGTCGAAAAACAGGTTTTCCTCCTATGATTGCCTTCCTCGGGAGAAGAGCCTCCCAACCGGGAGCTTCACGACTCTATCGCGTATCTGTTGTCAACGATAACCCGCCGTTTTGTTGAATCGAATTGGACCTACTAAATGCATTCGCCTAGAAACACAGAACCTCTTCGCTGCTCCAGTTTCACGTCGACGAGGAGGGAATACAAGGGAATGGTCTGGTAAATTGAAGAGAACTATTTCCTCCCAGCCGAGGTTAGAAAACAACGGTTACAAAGTATTCACGAAAAGTACGGAAAATTCACGGTTTGTTGTAAGCGTGACTATCGACTATCAGAGACTGAAACTAAATTGAGAACAAGAGATGACTGTCGGAAACTGAATGAATGCGCTCCACGGCACTTTAGTGAAGCGCCACAAATCGCCACAAACGCTGGGCTCCTACGACATTACGTCTACCCGTTCGTGCAAAAAGCAACTCGGCTCCAAGTTTGGGGAGCCACCACATTCGAGCTCTCCAGCACGCTTAGCTATCACCGTCGAGTGCAGCCAGAACCGTAGAACCAGTCATCCATTGGACACAACCAGATAGTGAGTTGGTTAGCTGCACAACTAGACCTTGGGGCTGGAGTATGAACGCGTGCACGCTGAGTGATGGGGCCCGAGATCCCTCCAACTGCCCACCCAGCCCACACCAGTCGCCCGCCAAGCCACCAGCTTCTAGCCAATTTATGGATTCAGAGTGTTTTCCAATTCAATATTTTGTAGCGTGCAAAAGTGAGCATGTGAGGATAATTGCATTCCAAGACGAAGTCTATTAGTGGGGTATATACTCTCTCAAGAGATAAGTCGCGAATAGCTATTCGCGAAATCTGTCGTTGGTACACTAGATGGAATGAGTCTTCTTTCAAAGGCTTTACTGCTCTCTCGCGTTGGACCTTTTCGCTAGCAACATTTAACATAATATCATTAGCCCTTGTGAAACTTGACACACTGCTACCCTGGCGTGAAAAAATGTTCTATCTTTTCGCGATGATTACAAAGAAGTAAGGACGCAATAGCTCTATCGTCACGCTTTTCAATTTTAACTGCATCCCGATCGAACAGGATAAAAGCTAAAAGACAAAAAGATGAATAGGCTTGATGTGTTCACATGTGTTATCCTTTTTAATGAAATAGGTAGTTCCTCATTAATGAAATAAGTGTTCCTTGCTGTGTCTCCTATCTAGCCCTGTAAGATAAAGTTTCCCCTTATTTTCTCATAGCTTTGTGTGTTCACGCATGACCAAAAATGCTTTCTTTTCATAGTCAATCTTCCATTCTAAAGATTAAAACAATGTTAACAACTTTTTTTTCAGGCACTTCTCGAAAAGTCAGCTGGACTGTCAATATATTTAAATACTCTGCAACAGCAACTTCTCCTTTTTTAGGCTAAAATATATTCGCACATATATATATGTATATATATAACGGATGTATCATGTATTTTGGCACTAACTTCAAAAGCATGTCATTCGAAAACAAACAATCGATTTGAAAAATCCTTTTAATCGTACTTTATTCTGTTCATGATTCGTCGAAAAATACATTTACAGTACACTTAATGGACCATGGTCCTCGATTTTTCGTAGTGTGGAGCGAATGTTCCGAATCAGGTTTTGGCGGACCGATGGATCGATTTCCTTCAACTTTCTCTTGATTCGACCAATCAAATGTTGCTCGTTTCGAGCCTCCCAGCCACCGACGTAGACCATACGCTTGAGAACTGCCCAAAAATTTTCGATTGGACGTGCCTGAGGTACGTTTGGGGGATTGTCCTTTTTCGGCACAAATGGTATATTTTGCTCAGTCAACCAATTCAATGTTTTTTTTGCATAATGACAGCTTGCAAGGTCCGGCCAAAACATTATTTCGTCACGACCATGATGTTTTTCGATGAATTGCTTCAATTTCGGCAAGCATTGGCCGATATAAATGTCAGCATTGATCGCTTCTGATTTGTTTGATCGAATCAAAGGCTCTGAAACACCCTTCGATGAAATGGCTGCCCACACCAACACCTTTGGTTCAAATTTTGATTTGCCGGCATATTTAACATCATCTGCTGTTGCTTCAATGTTGTCAGTATAAAAGCCGTCGTTGCCACTCAATTCATGACGCGAGAATGTGAAGTACGATTCATCATCCAAAATTATGGATTTTCCATTCGCAAAGTGTTTGTCACGAAGTGCACGGCAGCATTTTGGTATTTTTTCGAGTTGTCGTGTATATTTTGGTGCTCGTCGACGTTTACGATAAATTACGCTGTTTTTCTTCAAAATATGATGGACTGTATCTTTCGAAACACCAAATTTTCGTCCCAATTTGCGTGTTGATTGACCAACCTTGTTTTTCGCACTTGATAGCAGACTTATGACTGTTCTGGCACCTAATTTGGATGGACCACCGCATTGTTTTTTGTTTTCGGGCTCTTTACCATCGCGACAATCCTTCAGAACACGGAAAATTGTTCTGCGAGAGATTGGCTTGTCTTTGAACATTTCAAGAATTTCACTAGAACTTAGTCCGCCAAACATGTTGGCGACAGATTTCCGTAAATCGAGCTTGTACGACATTTTGAATGGATCTAATTGCACAATTTGTGTTTGACAGTTCAGTAGGAGTACAGTTAAGTGTGACTAGTGCATTGGTTTACATTTGTGTGTTTGTTTATGCAATCAAATAAACGCCTGAAGTTAGTGCCAAAATACATGATACACCCGTTAGTTGAAAAAACCCCACAAGCCCTCTTGCCGATCAAGCGGACAAAGCGGCCACCAACCTTAGGATAGGCTGAAGGCAAAATCCACCTGCATCATGGTGTATGACTATGCGAACGTGTTTGTACATCCCGATTGTCGCAACCACTTCAAGCAGTGACGCGGCGGTTGAAATCTGCAGAGACATATAGATCTTTAATGAAAGACAGTTTGAATCCAGACTGAAACCAACAGAGTGCTAGTGGGCAGGACTCTTCGGATTATAGTACAGGTTGCACGGATAAGCGCTTTTTGCGTCTCCATTAATAGTCCGGCCCTAAGATAGAGTGTTTTGCGGGACCAATCCCGACGCCCGACTGGGACTACTTCGATCTTTTATGGTCTCCAGGTCTTCTTCATATCGCCCGTCAAGGAGTTGTATTTCCGGATTTTTTCTTGCTGTTTTCAACCAGTGTTCCGGTCCGATGGTACGGCTACATCGATTATGAAGCACGCTCGTTCTTCCTTGAGAAGCAGAACTAGATCGGATCAATTGTGATTAACGCTGCGGTCGGTGGCAGTAGTGTGATCCCACAGCAGTTTGATCCGATCATTTTCCAAGATTCTCCATGGAGTATACATATAATGAGGAAGGTAATTTGCCGCAAGTTATAGGTCAATGCAATGTTTTGGTGGAGAATCCATCAGACGGAGTTATTGCGACTGGTTTACCGGGTATTACTTAACGTCCTGTATGCAGATGTTACGTATGGATGGTCTCCTATTAAAAACCGCCATCCACGTTCACGGTGTCCGGATGGCTTAAGTGGTAAAAGCGCTGGGCTGTCGTAGCGGAAGGTCGCGGTTCAAATCTCACTAGTGGCCGAGGGATTTGTTATCGTGAATGGATGTCGGATACCAATTGACTCAACTGCGAATGAGTACCTGAGTCGAATCAGGATAATAATCTCGAGCGAGCGTAATGCTGACCACATTACCTCCTACAGTGCACTGTAGTGTACCATTACGGTCTTGAATGAAGTGCTCTAAAGCACTTCAATACAATGATCCAAAATAGATTGTTGTTGCTAACGATTATTATTATTATCCACGTTCAGTTCGGCCTGACAGTTACGCCGGAAGACTCCACAAAGCACCCGATCGCCAGTCGAACTGAAAGCACCGTACACCTACCGCAAGTCGCAACATCAATAGTTCAACACCGGACATGGAAAGCCTAAGACAGAGCTTTAGAGATATTCCTGTGTGTGGGCATTTACCAAAAATGTTCACCAGTGATAGAGATGCCCATGAAATTCTCTCTTACAGCCTAAACAATCATGTCTCGCAGGTTGTTCCACTCATTTGTCATTCTGTCATCCGCTGCCTAAACAGTCAAAACACAGAACAACTGCATCCCATCCACGTTACGGCCGCCGCTCAAATGGGGACTCTTCAAGTGTAACTGACAGCCAAAACTGAACTTAAATGACTGGCTTTACAATTACATAACCTACAACTGGAGTTGGTGATTGAGGATTCGTGAAGAATGTACCGTTTACATTTAATTGTTGCGAGCGAAGCATCTTGAATTCATGTGAGGAATGCTTCCGTATCATAGAAAAGTACACCGTTAGTCAACCATTTATTGGAGGCTTCGATGTCAATCTCTGGCAACAACAAACTCTTTATATGACCTACATGAAGGGGTTCTTTCCCAAATGTAGATCTTCTGTTGGACTAAAGTAACATGGGATCCCATTCCCTGCTTTTCAAATTCAAAGGGGAAAATTTCCCGAATAACTCCGTTTTCAGGGCAAGAGCAAGGGTCCGTTAAAATTTCCCCAGCCATTTAGATTTAATTATTGCCACAGGCTTTGTTGTGGCAAATATGCCGGGATATTTATACATGCCATCTGAATCCGCACCATCAATTAGAATTTCATTGTGGCTTTATCTTCATTGTCGGTGTGTTTTCCCCAAACCTAGCTGCATGCCGATATCCTTATTGAACTGGTTTGTTGGTTTTCGTCCTTGACATATAATTTGATATCGTCAATATACATTAAATGGCTCAATGAACATTTCGACAGTATGCAACATTTTACTTGGAACCCGTATTTTCTTTCTTACGAAGGATCGGATAACGCTTTCAAGGCCAAACAAAACCATAGCTGGTTTAAAGAGTCGCATTGGTAATTTGGACACGTAAATGTTATCTCCCATGGTTCGTGCTCCAACTCCCCTCATCACTGTTCCTAGTAGAAGAACGACGCAATCACGAATGTCATATGGCGTATTTATAATATCGACATATTGCTTTTTTGGTGGATAGTCAGTGTTACATTTACCGTATGGATTTTAAGTTGTTTTTTACAGCCTCATGAGCCTTTTGTGCATCCTTCTTACTCCGCAGCTATCAATTTATGAATATCTAGACGTTTTTAAATGTTCACGCATATAATGGAAGAGAAAATTTTGCAAATGGTTGGAAAAAAAGTTATTCGTCGATAATTTGAAGGGCAAGAGACACTCTGTTCCTTGGGAATAAGAAACGTTATTCCCTTGGTAAAAGATGGTAGCACTAATTTTGGATCGGCGATCATCTCAGTGAAGTGATTTACCAATACCCTGTAAGTGCTCTCGAACCGCATTAACTCGAAGTTGTGAGTCTTATTAACTCCTGGCGCTTTCAGTTATATTATGTCAACTTCTGTTATATTAGGCACAATCATTTCGGAGAAGAACACGCAGAAACGGTGCACTCTTGGTGATGGATTTGCAAGAAGTGCCTGCTTTACTGGGCTAATCATCTTTCTCAACTTTTCGACTCTTTGATTGAGGCGAAACACCCAGAAATCAGATCCTCCTGCGCATAAGTCTGTGATTCGTTCCAGGATGTTGATTACTGAGACGGATAACTATAGCAGATGTAACATAGATCAAGTTATGAACCTCTGCGGCAGTAATTTCGCTAGCTAAACGATCAGCCAAAATCCATGTTGGTGGTTGCTACTAAAGCAAACTTTAGTTTTGGTATTTTTGCTTGGCGTTTGGAAGAATCTCAGCAATTATGCATTGGATCGACATTCCCAGTTACTAGGCTTCTCCTGAATACTGGTTTCATGGAGTGCCTCATAGATGAAGTATTAGAGTTGCTCCTTTGGTTAGTTCGGTTTTTTGGAAACTCCACATCGAGCTCAAGTGCAACTTCTTGGAAAAGTTGGTAAGGCAACTCGATTATTATCACCTGATATTGATTGACAAAGTTCTGTTCGGGGACATGACTTAGTTCCGGGACACGGGTTATATACGCTTCATTGAGATGATCTTTGTACTCTCCTGGATTCGTTTCCAAAACAGAAACGCGGTATTAGGCACAAACAATAAATTTGGTCTTCCATCCTTTGTCATTCATGGCATGGTTATGCCGTTGCCGAAACATCCTAGAGCGAAAAGCCGCTCTGATATTGCTAAGCCAAAGCACAACCGTGTTGGTCTCTCTTTTCGTAGCCCTAGAGTTCCTTCGATACAATTTAAAGCAATGCCCCCGATGTAATTCTCACAAGTAATGAGAAACAAGTCAGCCCTACAACAGAGCCCCGGTGTTGCGAAGCCCCATAGTTGCATCCAAAAGTAGGAAAGGTATTTGGAGGGGTGTATTTGCTGAAATATACTGTAATGTCATTCATCCGATAGCCGAGTCGATTCATTCACCCTGGGCTCCGGTTTTTTCTTAAAGAGGTTTATTCCCCCAGAAAAGAAGAATGGATACAGGAAAATAAAACCCAAATGAAAACATTCTACTTGTCCGCGGCAACTTATTTAAAGCCATTATCCGCCACACATGACACGCGCCTGGTCGTATGCAGTTCTGCATTTGCAACTCAGGTCGGAATTAGCGTGGTACACGAAAAATATATACAGGGTACGGTACACAAATTGTTACCGTTATATAAAAGAATGCACTGTGTTTATTTTTATATATTTTTTCTCTTGAGATGTGAGGATAGAGGCTTCGCAATTATGACAGCAAATAGCTCGTGATAGACAATTGATTTGGTCCGCTACCAAATATTTTCATAAAGAGCATAAGTGAGAGATCGTCCTAGAAAACAAACAAGTCGGAATACCGGAAGCTCGCCCTTCGGGTAAAAAGATTTTGTGTTCATCTGATGTAAGAAACTTCTACACATATTTTCCTATCCGTATATAGCTACAAATCCAACATAATCCTTCATATTTTTCCAAACTACAAAACATATGTACATATTACAGTCATAGATATTATACTCACCAAACAAACAAACAAAATACCTATTTCGAATACTGTACACTTATATGCACGTTTATAAACTCGTACCCATGTTTCTGATTTACTTCGTGCACAAAACCATATATATGTACATATATAGTGGGCATACTAAATACGGCTAGTTTAATGTACAAATATATCTATCAGGTTGTTGCATATGAAATGGCCGATTTGGCAATCAAGTGAAGTTAGTTGCGATTTTGCTGTATCAAACCACCACCAGTTGGCGCTGTTGGTGTCGAATAATGAAGTATAAACATCATCATCATCATCAACAGCGCAACAACCGGTATCCGGTCTAGGCCTGCCTTAATAAGGAACTCCAGACATCCCGGTTTTGCGCCGAGGTCCACCAATTCGATATCCCTAAAAGCTGTCTGGCGTCCTGGCCCACGCCATCGCTCCATCTTAGGCAGGGTCTGCCTCGTCTTCTTTTCCTACCATAGATATTGCCCTTATAGACTTTCCGGGTGGGATCATCTTCATCCATACGGATTAAGTGACCCGCCCACCGTAACCTATTGAGCCGGATTTTATCCACAACCGGACGGTCATGGTATCGCTCATAGATTTCGTCATTGTGTAGGCTACGGAATCGTCCATCCTCATGTAGGGGGCCAAAAATTCTTCGGATGATTCTTCTCTCGAACGCGGCCAAGAGTTCGCAATTTTTCTTGCTAAGAACCCAAGTTTCCGAGGAATACATGAGGACTGGCAAGATCATAGTCTTGTACAGTAAGAGCTTTGACCCTATGGTGAGACGTTTCGAGCGGAACAGTCTTTGTAAGCTGAAGTAGGCTCTGTTGGCTGACAACAACCGTGCGCGGATTTCATCATCGTAATTATTATCGGTTGTGATTTTCGACCCTAGATAGGAGAAATTGTCAACGGTCTCAAAGTTGTATTCCCCTATCCTTATTCTTGTTCGTGCTTGTGTTTGACCAGTGCGGTTTGATGTTGTTGGTTGATTCGTCTTCGGTGCTGACGTTGCCACCATGTATTTTGTCTTGCCTTCATTGATGTGCAGCCCAAGATCTCGCGCCGCCTGCTCGATCTGGATGAAGGCAGTTTGAACGTCTCGGGTGGTTCTTCCCATGATGTCGATATCGTCAGCATAGGCCAGTAGTTGGGTGGACTTGAAGAGGATCGTACCTCTTGCATTCACCTCAGCATCACGGATCACCTTCTCGAGGGCCAGGTTAAAGAGGACGCATGATAGCGCATCCCCTTGTCGTAGACCGTTGTTGATGTCGAATGGTCTTGAGAGTGATCCTGCTGCTTTTATCTGGCCTCGCACATTGGTCAGGGTCAGCCTAGTCAGTCTTATTAATTTCGTCGGGATACCGAATTCTCTCATGGCCGTGTACAGTTTTACCCTGGCTATGCTATCATAGGCGGCTTTAAAGTCGATGAACAGATGGTGCAACTGTTGTCCATATTCCAACAGTTTTTCCATCGCCTGCCGCAGAGAGAAAATCTGATCTGTTGCTGATTTGCCTGGAGTGAAGCCTCTTTGGTATGGGCCAATGATGTTCTGGGCGTATGGGGCTATCCGGCCTAGCAAGATAGTGGAGAATATCTTATAGATGGTACTCAGCAACGTGATACCTCTATAATTGCTGCACTGTGTGATATCTCCCTTTTTATGTATGAGACAGATTATGCCTCGCTGCCAATCGTCAGGCATTGATTCGCTGTCCCATACCTTGAGCACAAGTTGATGAACCACTTGGTGTAACTGGTCGCCTCCATATTTAACCAATTCGGCTGTAATTCCATCGGCTCCTGGCGACTTATGATTTTTTAGCCGATGAATTGCACGGACTGTTTCTCCTAAACTTGGTGGTGGCAGTATTTGTCCGTCGTCTTCAGTTGGCGGGACCTCCAACTCGCCGATGTTCTGGTTGTTCAGTAGCTCATCAAAGTACTCAACCCATCGCTCTAATATGCCCATTCTGTCGGAAATCAGATTTCCCTCTTTGTCTCGGCAGGATGAGCATCGAGGTGTATAAGGCTTCATCCTGCTGACTTGTTGGTAAAACTTCCGCGCCTGGTGCGGTTGCTCCCTGTACTTTTCTAGTTCACAGACTTGTTGGTTCTCCCAGGCTTCCTTTTAGTATAAACATTCCTTCATTTAATCAAGGAGTCATTTCAGTTTTGACCGTCGTTGGGATAACAGTGAATAGAAAGGAAAAAAAGATGGAAAAGAGCCAAGAACGTATACTTTTTCTGTATGAGTTCAAACTCAGTCATAAAGCAGCGGAGGCGACCAAAAACATTAACAGCGCATTTGGAGCTGATATGGTAAGCAAACGAACCACACGGCGGTGGCTCGAAAAATTCCGGTCAGGCGACGTAAACCTTCAAAGTGAGCCACGTGTACATCTAGGACCATCGATTGATAATGACGAGCTGTGTGTGCTAGGCGAATCCGACACACGTTAGTCTGTGAGAGACATTGCAAAGAAACTGGGTGTACACTATTCGACAGTTTCTCGGCACTTGCAACAACCTGGAAAGGTGAAAAATTTCGACAAATGGGTTCCGCATGCCCTTACGGAGCAAAACATGGCGCTTCAAATGGAAATTTACCAAGCCTCCATCCGAAGAAGGTAACGGTGGCTGTTGGGTGGTCTACAGCTGGAGCTATCAACTATTCTTTTTAGGCACCTGGAGAAACGATAAATGCACAGAAATACTGTGCCCAACGCGAGGAAATGCACCAAAAATTAAGTATTCACCGGACGAGATTGGTCAATAGAGATGGTCTGATACTCCTTCACAACAATGCACGACCTCATGTATCCAGAACAACGGTTCAAAAGTTGAACGAATTGCAGTATGAGACTCTGCCTCATCGACCATATTCATCGGACATTCCGCCAACCGACTATCACTTTTTTAAGCATTTCGATCATTTTTTGGGGGAAAAACAATCCAGGAACGAAGAGGCTATCAAAATTGCCTTCGACGAATTTATCAACACCCGACATTTGGACTTCTACGAAACTGGCATACATGCTCTTCAATCTCGCTGGGAGAAGTATTTTGAATTGACTGGTACCTATTTTGATTAAATAAATAAATTTTTGTAAGTTTTACAGTCGTTTCAAATTTTAGTACCAAAACGGCCATTTCATTTGCAACAACCTAATATCTGAATTAGACACTACCCGCAAACTTCATTAGCACGCATACACTATATACCTATATACACACATATCTGGATGGAGTAATTGATATTCATATACAAATGACTAAAAAACTAAAACAAAGTAATTCTTTATGACCCGATTCATAAGAACTCATTTCGTTATGGTAATGATGAATTGATATGTGATGATGACGTCATACAGGTTGTAGAATGCACCAAATTCAGAAAAAATGGCGAAGTTTCACCACTTATAACTTTGTTAATAATAGTTGGATTTTTTTCAAATTTAACCAAATTATGTTCTTTATTACACCCATGCCAAATTTTGTACTCCTTGATGGACATAAGGGGGGTTGCGGGTAAATTTCTAAAATGTGGAAATATACTATTATTAACTTTATTTGTGCAGGTATCGGAACCGGATGTATTTTGAGCCTTCACACTTCACACTGTTTTACACAAAACCTTAAAAACAGACTTGTTCTTTAAAAAAAAACAAACAAGTAATGCAATTAGGAAACCAAAAAGGCAAAACCTGGGTCGATCCAAGGGAAGGGTGGTTCGAGAGCTGAAAATCCGTGAGGAGGGTGTATGGAGAATCATTAAAATTGACTTTAAGCTCGAAAAAATACCAAAACTTAGAAGTAAGAGCAATAAACGAAAAGGAAGACGACAGCCATTGTTAACACGGCACAAAGGCCCTTTGTTTGACTTTTTTTCCACTGGTTTTTTGGTTAGGATAAGTTAATGCGATTACGCACAGTGTTCAAGTCCCGCAAAGGTATGCCGTCGGACCACTAGCTGGAACCGTTTGTCACATTACTTCGGGCTAGCCCCGGAGCTCAGGGAATTCCTTTCACCAACAGAAGGGGAGAGGAGGAAAGGGAGAGAAAAGGAGGAAGAGAGCTGTTAGTTTAAGGTGAAGAGCGTCAATCCATACCCCCGAAGAGCAGAGGGTTGTACTCATCAAAAAACGTTGCCTGCTAGACATAGGACCTCTAATGTTTGCCATTAGTCGACTTAAATGGGTCATCCCGCTTTTTTGACGTGCTGAATAAAAATACAAGTGCGAATTTTGCACCATGCCTTTTTCATGATCAGACCGGTAAATTCGTGCTTCACTATGGCGATTGCCATATAACATTTTACTTGTTTAACACTGTAATTTCCGAATGGCTCGAAATACAGAAAAATCACTCTGCACAAAGTTCGACACTACATCTGGATACAATTAATGGAAAAAAATGATTCCTCGGATCCGATACCGACAAGGGATAACCCCTTTAAGCCCGAAACTCCAAATGCTGCCCCATCCGCTGCTGCTTTGATTTGCTCATCTTTGACTCAAGCGTCAATCCAAGGTAGATTAGCTAGACACAGGAAAACATTATCACTAAAAACCAAATCAAGACAAGTCATATTCTCAGCCTTGGGCAAAAACACCTAGGTGGATCCCGAACCAATTGACAGCGGTACCTGATATGTCAGGGTACCATGAAACTGGGTTCTTCTTTTGGTACTGTTCGATGATGAATATAATTCGAACCCGTGGTGTGTTTGCGAAGTAATATAAGCTGAAAAACAACACCCTTGAACCACTTCAGCTACGCTGCTCTCAGGGCAGAGGTGGACGAAACTGTAGTCGTCTGAATCTATTTCATATCGTAATTCAATTATGTGGAAAAAAAATTCGAATGATCTGAAGGAGGCGCATTCCTTTATTCAACCAACACCATGGGTTGTCACACAATATTACCATCGTCATCATCAGTAGTTAGTTAACCTGTTCCAGAGCTGTTAGGGCTGAATTTATTGGCTTACTATATTTCTCTACTTGTAATGAAATCTCAAAATAATTGATGCAAGTTAAAAATTGAAGAGATTGCTACTATATGGGATCATATAATATCATATCATAAACATATGTATATAGCATAATTGAGCTTCACCATTTGGAAAATAATAGTTATGTTACCAACTGTAGAGAGAATCAGTACTCCTCCACCAATGTTGTTCTCCATCTCCTGGGCTCATTCGGATCGCTACTGCTAGCACATTTCTTGGTTTCTTGCAAATATG
This sequence comes from Hermetia illucens, assembly GCF_905115235.1. NCBI lineage: Eukaryota > Metazoa > Arthropoda > Insecta > Diptera > Stratiomyidae > Hermetia > Hermetia illucens. The sequence continues at coordinate 105,237,960 of NC_051852.1, read as the reverse complement.
ACCCACTCCTCAACTACTGAGAACGAGATGGAACTCTACTGAGGCGTGCAGAGCGTCCAAGCTTTGAGGGAAAGTATTCGCTTCGATACTAGAGGAGCAAGCAACGCCAATGCAATCCGAAGTGGTAACGAGCAAGATACAAGATACAAGTTTGAATGCAATATATAAACTCCATTGGCCCAATGCTCTACTGCGAGCAATGCAGCAAAGCTTTAGATTCCCCACCTGGCCACACTTTGCACGGTCGACATACCGAAGGAAACTCAACGAAGGAACCGAGAGCCTTGAAAAAAAGATGGAATGCATGTCTACGAGACGCTCGTAAAAATGAATTTCCGCTCAGTTGTTATGCATATGTAATTGGTTGCAGTTGCATTAGTATGCAATATACAGTGGCGTTGGGGATAAGCAAGATTGGGTGTCTTTAACTGCAATTTACTTAGGCAATCCCGGCGTTTAGGAATAACATTTAAGTTTTAGATGGTAACATAGCTTGGAGTGGTACTTCTGTCTAAATTAACAGAAATATGAAACTGGATTAGAGCATTTTTTACGCCCCAGCCGCTAAAATATACGAAATCTGCAGAGCCAACCGTATGTGGATTTACTATGAGTATTTAACATATACTAAGGAGCCCGATGGTTGAGGGGGTAAAGCGCTAACCTCTCGATCTCAGTGTTCTAGGTTCAGATCTCAATGGTCATGGATATTTGTGTTCGTCTGGTATTTGTTTTGTTGTTGTGAACTTATCGCTTGCAAAGGATCAAGAGTGATGATAGTGAAACTGAGACACAGTCTCACTGAAAATTGAGAGAAAACAACAACAAACAGACTCCACAAGGACATACAAAATATTTCTAAGCTCATTGTGTTGGGATTTAGCTGAACAGCATGATTAAATGGTGAAAATGGGGGAGTTTAACCCAATTCGAGACAAGAAAATAAGGAAACTAAGATTCTGAAAGATTGTTACCAAGTTAATCCGACAAAAGTAATAACAGGAAATCTACAGAAATATCTACCACAGCGTGTTTTCTCTGAACCTGATCGCCATTCCTGTCCAGTAGCCTACTGGACTCAAAGCAAGAAAGAATTTGACAGACAAAACATTGAAGATTTGGCAGTCTCCTCAAATATGCCTGTTACTATACCTAGAAAACAAACACACTTGAGATCCTTGTTTTCACTCATCCCAGTAAACTGTTTAATAAAGACACCAATGACATCTAGCTGGCAGTTTTGTGATCCCGAACTAGCTCCGATTTGAATTCCAACGCCAGTTATATATGGTACAATCGGTCTTTTGACGGCTTTAGTGAAGAACTTCTTTACGCTGTCATAATGTATCTGAGCTCCCCTTCTGAATACTCTCCTTCAAAAGATTGAAAACCTCCAAATATAACTTCTGGTTAACAGTTTGACCCAGGGAAGGAATTCGGCGTGCACAACAGGTTTGCAATCGAAGAAATAAATGAGCATTGCCTTGATATTTGGCGAGGAGAATCTGAGAGTCATCCTCGACTGGCCTGATCGCTGCTTTGTATCGAGGTCGCATTTATAGCACCACAGTAATTATATTGGAAAAAATTGTCTTTGAGTTGATTTTGAAGCTCAAAATATGCCCGAAGTCGAAGCTGCAACGATTCTCATGTGCAAATCTTCGGATAAAATTCTCTGAATTGAACTTCATGACGTTCCATCTCACAGAGTTGGTCAATGAATGGCGCCGGTCTTCACGACGTTTTCGTTACTTCTGAACATTAAGAGGCGTCCTGAACGGAACTGGTTTTCAACTGACATTTCTCCATTTTTGAAACCAGAAAAATACCCGCAGACTCTGGTTTTGCTAAAAGCAAGATCCACATAACCAGTCAGCATTACAATAGTATCCGTTTTCGATTTCCCAAACAGGATACAAAATTTCACAGCCGCGCGTTGCTCTCCACGATGCCATCGCGTTTCAAGCGAAATTGTTGAAGAAAAAGTTGATTTATTAACAAACTCCCACGGGCGAATCAATGGATTCACAATAACATAACTTCGCATACTGACTTCGATGTGGTGGTCGATAAAAATTTTCGACGGGCCAACATTGTGCAGAGCCTCTACAAACCGACGAGGATTTGTTTGCCTGCTGGCGATTAGGGCCAAACGGATCTGACGGGATATGAATCAATGCATCAGTCTGGACACCGTCCTCCATGTACTGCAGAAGATGCTACTAGAAACCCAAGCCAGGGTTGAATCTGAACACTTCAGTTTCAAACAAAGCTCTTCCGCTAATGGTCAGGCTAGTTAGGGTGGGAACTTTTCCAGGATTACTCCGACTAATTCAAATTGAACAAAAAAAAAAACAACTGACGATAGAAGAAGGAGATATGTTGATGTCACGCACATCGACAGAGGACGGGCAGAAGCTGCCAAGGACAATGCAATCGGTGGCAGCCGTGGCACCACTGTGCAGGAACCATCGGCCGTGACCTTCAGGAACGAAACGGCAAATGGTTTAATGTCTTGAAATCACTCTTGTCCACTTAGACGCAGCAAATGCCAGCCACAATACTTCTACTTCGATACCACCAATATCGGAGATTTCTCAAGGAACGAGAGCCGACAAAAATTTCAGTAATCGGTAGCCAGCGATGAAGCTAAAGTCCGCTGAAGTCCCGCTCAAGAGAAAGCACAAATTGTCATTCATAGTCTGTGTGAGATTGTCAAGAATAAAGAGGCGGGTATTGTCGTCGAAACCCTTCAGCGACGTTGCCAGTAGTCACTTATGTCTGGCGCTGATATATGGTGATTCCGTTAGCTACAAATTGACGCCAGAGATGTGACCCAGCGTTGAAGTCTAGCTGTCAAAGGTGGTCATCGAACATCTCATGGACACACGGATAAAGGCAAATCTTACGCCTTCAGGAGGCCAGCATACCCTTGGGCGACTGAGACACTGAGAAATGGAATAGTTGGGATCTGGATTACGAAAGGGTAAAGTGTTCCACTTCGCAAAACCGAACGATGACTTGGATCCAGTCGACGCCACCAACTCGTGGAGGATATAAAGGCCGAAATTCCGACAGGGACCGACGATCTCCCTACGTATGCAGATCATCCTGAGGTAGCGCAGATAAATCCGCAGAACTGGAAACGCTTCTCAGTTAATCTTATATGGTTCACGAACGATCAGCTCCACCAGAAAAAACTAGAAAATCTCACTTCTATTATTGCAGTGATGAAGCCTAATCAGTTGATAGGCTGCGGTGCTCCGCTTAAATGTACCTCGTAAATCAACAAAAAAGGTGAGTCCCTCCACTAGAGCCAGTACACCAACCTTCTAAACATCCAGTTCGGAAAACTGGGACGGTTGAGAAGAGGTCTTCAATATCACGCTCCTAACCGACGTAGGAGTTTCAGAGTGGAGAAATGCTGGGCGTCTTCCTAAAACAGTTTTTAACATCCGCTACAGGTGTAAATACTGGCAGCCATACAAGGGCTCATCAAGACTGTCAGAAGACTGTCCTGGCAAAACTATTGTCATAACATTGAAAGTATCAACGAGTCTGCAAGACTATAGTAAGATTCTCGCCACTGATTGTGAACGAAATTTTTTGGTGAGACCCTAGAGCTGTTAGTCCATACACACTTCTACGACAGTGGGGAGGACTGCTCGGAGGTTATATAGTCGTGTAAGATTATAAATTAAATAACTACCGAGTTCTCCAGAAATAGCTAAATTGTGTTATAACTTGTAGAGATTTACGGGTGTCGTATTTTGATACCACACTCCTAGAAACGCGAACGCGTGATTTTCATACTGAAAGCGGGCAAGCACAACACAACAACGTTAATATCAAAACCACTAAAGATACCCTAAACAGAATAGAATTAGAGCACGCATTGAATAGTATCCATGTTAACAATTAAGAAGAGTTATGAGCAAATAGATGCGCCGGGGTGACGGCGCTGAAAAAATGGTATCATCAGATTTCATGATTGCGGATGTTGAACAGTGAAGGCCTACAACCATAGTAATATCCCAGATGAAGTAGCCTTTGGGCATTCCTAACGGATTAGAACACACGCAAGTCAAACTTCAATAAATTGTGACAAGACGATTCAAAGGCCACTCATCTCCGCAGATCACGTGCCCTACTCTCTTGTAACAAATCATTCAGACGTTATTTCCCCAGTAAGAGGGGGGGTACTAGCATCTTTCGGCGACCCCTAAATATGACGTCGATTCCGCCAGCCACCAGAAACGAACTGCTAGAAAACTGCGGTAGAATAGGCGCCAGTAAAGCCTCGGGTCTAGACGGCATACCGAATAAGGCGCTCAAGTTCGCCGTGAAATGTAAAACAGAGTTGTTCAAAGCGCGTATGTCCGAGGAGATTTTTCCTGAATCATGGAAGCGACAGAAGCTGATCCTGCTGCCTAAGGTTGGTAAACCTCTAGACACTATGGAGAAAATATCAGAGCGGGTAATTTACAATAGATTGCTCCCGGTTGTCGAGAGCCAAGGAAGCCTTTCAGATCGGCAGTACGGATTCCGTAAAGCCAAATCAACCATTGATGCCATCAAAATCGTTACTAGCTTCGCCGAAAACGCAGTTCAATTGTACCAGCAAATATTGTGTGATGGTGACTCCGGACGTGACGAATGCATTCAATTCGGCCAAATGGAATCTTATACAAAAGTATCTGACTGAGTTGCACTTAAGCGAAACAATCAGTACTGTTAAGGCTTGTTTGGATAGCGCTGGGCTGGTACTTGCGGAAGAAAACACGGAAGCGGTCTTCATCGCGAAGCGCCTCAAGAGAACCCCGCATTCGAATTGGGAATCATATCATCACTTCCAAGCCAGTCATAAAATACTTGGGAGTGAAGACAGATGGTCACAGCGATGGGACCAATGAGAAAAGGATCGTTGGATTTATAAATTGATCCTTCCATCAGGGAGTAGCTGGAGAGAAAGCATTGGGAAGTCCATTATAATCTCATCCAGTTTCCCACAGATCACGGAGGATACCGTCAACACCTATAGAGGTTTAAATTGGACGCCTTACTTAAGTACCCAAACTACGATAGGGTCCCGAAGGACCCAGCACACGTATTCTTCCAGTATCCAAGATTGATGGAGGAAATGCGGAACCTAGAAGAAACATTAGGTAAAATGCTATCAAAATAAAATATTGTCCTAAGAATGTTAGCATGTCAGGAGGACTGGAATACCATCAACCCCATGGTCATAGCAATCCAGGGGAAGGAGTTAGCAAGACGCAAATACGAACATCGCGGCTAGAAGGGAAGAGACCTAGCTAAAGGGAGCTAACACTACCTCTTGATAACGAGTCCAGGCCAGAATTTTTTTTGAAGATTTTACCTCCATAAAATGGAAAACAAAACAGATAAGCAGACAGACATCAAACCGGTCTTAATAGAGTTTGATTTTACACTTTAAACAAGTCGGAATACCGAAAGCTCGCGCTTCGGGTATAAAGGTTTTGTGTTCATCTTATGTGAGAAATTTCAACGCACATTTTTCTGTCCGCATATAGCTACAAATCCAACATAATCCTTCATATTTTTCCAAACTACGAGACATACGTACATATTACAGCCATAGATACCACGCTCACCCTAAACAAACAAACTGCCTATTACCGAATACTGTACACATATATGCACGTAAATAAATTGATCGTACCCATATTTCCGATTTACTTTTTATATCTATTTGAATTAGGCACTACCCGCAAAATTCATTAGCACGCATATATTATATACCTACATACACACATGTCTGGCTGACAAATAACTAAAAAACTAAAACAAAATAATTCTCTGCGACCCAATTCATAAGAACTCATTTCGTTGTGGTATTGACGAATTGATATGTGATGATGACGTCATGCAGGTTGTAGAGTGTACAAAATTCACAAAAAATTGTAAAGTTTCACCCCCTATAACTTTGTTAATAATTGTTGGATTCTCTTCAAACTTGACCGAACTGTGCATTATGTTCTTCATTACACGCATGCCAAATTTTGTGCTTCTGGGATGAACATAAGGGGGGGGGTGTCGGGTAAATTTCTAAAATGTGGAAATATACTATTATTAACTTTATTTGTGCAGATATCGGAACCGGATATATTTTGAGGCCTAGATTTCGTAGAGATGCACCACTGTGATTGTTTTCAGATTTGTTGGTTGGATAGGTTCTGAGAACGAGACCTGTTACACTTTTTGTGGGTCATATTTTGAACCCTCACTCCCCTATGTTTCATCTAATATCAAATATTGAACCAGATTCGAAAAGTACTAATTGAGACCTTTCATTTGATACCCTACATGGCTACATTCTGTGAAAAAAAAATTTGCATCCTCCATTCACATGTATGGGGAGCCCCCCTTAAACTTAACAGAAGATGGCGCCACTTACTGCATGTAAAGGGAACACCAGATTACATACTCTCACCAATTTTCGTGACAATCGGTCTAGCCGTTTCCGAATAAATAGGGTGTGACAGACAGACAGACAGACAGACGGACAGACAGACACCGTCTCGATTCTAATAAGGTTTTGTTTCACACAAAACCTTAAAAAGGCAGTTAGACAGTCATCTAATTTTAACAAGGTTTAGTTTTACGTACACAACTTTCATCGATCGATTCCTTCATTTTATGACGGTAGGCTATCGAGAAGATTTGTTAGAACGAACGCTACCGATGATGAGCTAGGGCTGTTTTATTTGAAAGACACGGAATGAGTTCTGAATTTCTCCAAATAAAGTCTTACTAAATCATTCGAAGTCAATTTCCATCGTCTAAGCTTTCTTTTCTTGTATTTTAAGATTGGAAGTAAATGATTAGAGAGGTCATCGACATCTTTCCTTGTCAGCCGTTTTTTTATGAAAAGGTAGCATCGTTTTTGAGTTTGCCGAATAATTAAAGAATCTTAATGATAACATTGATTAAATGATGCATTAAAAAAATGATGGATTTAGATAAACAAAAATAAAAAAAACATGAACAAGTCCAATGGATGAACGTTGCGTAACTATTAGAAGTGGCTTTGGAGCTATCCCAAAAATTCTGAATGTTCCTTAGAACATGGAAATGTAGACGAAAGCATGAAAAATTCAAACTGCCACCGCAAGTAAAACTAGTGGAGCTCATGAAGGATATTATAGTGCCTGCTTCAACAAAAGGGGGACTTTGCCATTATGTTCTGATTCGACGAACTGAAGTCTCCGCAAATGAAGACAATGAGGACAAAATACAAATCTTCCAGAGGTCTTATCAAGGATCTAAAAGGTAGACTTCTCATGCGCAATCTTAATGAAGCGAGATCTTTTCTAGGAAGTACAAAAACAAGACGATTGGTTAGACCCCGAGGATGGACATCAAACTTGAGTGAATTATTTGAAGGATATGTGTCATCGCAGCAGCAACTAAGATAATAATCGACCACGTGAGAACACCTCACGAAAATTGCATTGATCACTTCACCACGGGTCATTGTCGAACAGTACTAATACTATTTTATCCAAAAAAAGCCATAGAGAGATGCAATGAACAGTGGTACTATTTTTAAAAAATGCTTAATTACACAGGAAATATCAAATCGCCCTCTAGAAGCAGAACAAAAGAAAGTGAAACTCACTACTGAACTAAAATCGAAACCATGGTTGCGAGTTTGGAAGATCTCTGGATGCCATTTGCATTGATGGCTTTCTCTTCGCTGATAGTGCCACTCAGCAAATATCGCTTGCGGTGTGAACAGCGATAAAAATTTTGTCGCTAATCCGAAATCTAAAAACACAGTCAATTTCCAACCATAATATATTTGGGACTGTTTCGGTGTATACAACACTCTCTCGAACACAGCACTACGTTGGCATCTCGCTAAATACCTTCTGATGTCTTTATTAAAAGTTGAAAATGACAGTTAATAGGCCACATATTATGAAATGTATAATAACAATTCTATATTTCCTTATGGTGGTTAAATCGACGAGCACGTTGTCCAAGAATTATATTATACAGAATAACTAGTTAACGAGTTGGGACTTCTTGGGAAAGCAGCTCACTATCAGGAATTGGCAAAGGTGACGTACATGCGTACTCTAGTTAGAAAAAGGAAACTAGGTCTCAGCAAAGATAAAGCGATTTGTAGACGTAAAGATAATTTGTCTTAACAGCGCTATAGTCCCAGATATCCATGTTGAACATTCTGTTAATGGACACCATCCGAACTTCAAAGGGTAGTATAGGTCCCAGGGCGAAACGTGGATTGGTATCCACGATGGAGCATAAAACCTGGGAAATGCCTGCTGAACCAACACCAACAGCTCTACTACCAAACCTTATCTCCACCTCCACGTGGTGACCGCTGGGAGCTCTTTCCTAACAAAAAGCTGCAGACGGAGAAGGATGAAGGCGAGTCTCCCGCGCCTAAAAACGGGCCAAATTGTACCAACTGGTCCTCCAGGTTGGGGATTGGGTAGGGCTGACAACCCTACACGGAAAACAACTTGTTACGAAACCACAACAGGAGCCTCGGACAGGACAGACTTTAAAACTACGGACCCGGCAACGACAACGGATTAACGATTTGCGCATTTTCTCATGGAACGTGCGCTCCCTGTACAGAGATGAAGCTGATGAGCAGCTAGCCGATGCCCTGTGCCAATATAGGGCTGATATAACAGCGCTACAAGAGATGCGATGGACAGGGACCGGTTTCCTGGAGAAGAGCCACTACACCATATATTATAGCGGTCATCCAGTAAACCATGTGCTCGGAGTAGGTTTCTTAGTCAGCCAAAAAATGAAACCTGCTGTTATCGGCTTTGAAAACATAAGCCAACGGCTATGCACTCTGCGCTTGCGAGGCAAGTTTAGAAATATAAGCCTCATAAACGTTCACGCCCGTACAGAGGAGACTGCAGAGTCGGAGAAGGATACCTTCTACGAGACAGTAGAACGAACCCTCGAAGCCTCTCCCAGATATGATATCAAAATCATACCTGGGGATTTTAACAGCCAAGTAGGGAAGGAGCCCGTATTCAGGCGATACGTTGGCTCCCATAGCTTACACGAAAAAACAAATGATAACGGACTGCGGATTATTCAATTAGCAGGGTCACACGAAATGGTTGTTGGAAGTACCTGGTTTGCGCGGAAAGCGGTCCACAAACACACGTGGGCCTCTCTAGACGGGGCCACTTTCAACCAAATTGACCGCGTGTTGATCGAACGCCGCCACCTCTCAGCCTTGATGAATGTCAGAACATATAGGGGGGCAAATATAGACTCGGATCACTATCTCGTTGGCATGGTGCTCCGAGCTCGAATAACAATACCACCTAGAATCCCCTCTGACAATCCGGTGATAGTGAACACTGAAGCCATCCACAACACAACCCTCCGCGACACCTATAAGAGGGAAATGGATGCCGCAATAACCCCAGTCAACAGAGGACCTGGAGATGACGCATCAACAAATGACCTTCACAATCACCTGAAGAACGTTATCATGGATACGGCCACAAGCATACTTGGCCCCAGCCGCAAAAGGAGTCGGAACGGCTGGTTTGACGATGAATGTAAGCTAGCAACGGAACGGAAGAATGCCGCATACCGAGTAATGTTGCATTCTCAAAGAACGCGGGCACGCGCAGAGACTTATCACGAACTCCGTCGAGCGGAGAAGCGACTTCACAGACGAAAAAAGGAAGCCTGGGAGAACCAACAAGTCTGTGAACTAGAAAAGTACAGGGAGCAACCGCACCAGGCGCGCAAGTTTTACCAACAAGTCCGCAGGATGAAGCCTTATACACCTCGATGCTCATCCTGCCGAGACAAAGAGGAAAATCTGATTTCCGACAGAATGGGCATATTGGAGCGATGGGTTGAGTACTTTGATGAGCTACTGAACAACCAGAACATCGGCGAATTGGAGGTCCCGCCAACTGAAGACGACGGACAAATACTGTCACCACCAAGTTTAGGAGAAACAGTCCGTGCAATTCATTGGCTAAAAAATCATAAGTTTCCAGGAGCCGATGGAATTACAGCCGAATTGGTTAAATATGGAGGCGACCAGTTACACCAAGTGGTTCATCAACTTGTGCTCAAGGTATGGGGCAGCGAATGAATGCCTGACGATTGGCAACGAGGCATTATCCGTCTCATACATAACAAGGGAGATATCACACAGTGCAGCAATTATAGAGATATCACGTTGCTGAGTACCATCTATAAGATATTCTCCACTAACTTGCTAGGCCGGATAGCCCCATACGCCCAAAACATCATTGGCCCATACCAAAGAGGCTTCACTCCAGGCAAATCAGCAACAGATCAGATTTTCTCTCTGCGGCAAGCGATGGAAAAACTGTTGGAATATGGACAACAGTTGCACCATCTGTTCATCGACTTTAAAGCCGCCTATGATAGCATAGCCAGGATAAAACTGTACACGGTCATGAGAGAATTCGGTATCCCGACGAAATTAATAAGACTGACTAGGCTGGCCCTGACCAATGTGCGAGGCCAGATAAAAGCAGGAGGATCACTCTCAAGACCATTCGACATCAACAACGGTGTACGACAAGGGGATGCGCTATCATGCGTCCTCTTTAACCTGGCCCTCGAGAAAGTGATCCGTGATGCTGGTCACTGGTCAAACACGAAGAAGAATAAGGATAGGAGAATACAACTTTGAGACCGTTGACAATTTCTCTTATCTAGGGTCGAAAATCACAACCGATAATAACTACGATGATGAAATCCGCGTACGGTTGTTGTCAGCCAACAGAGCCTATTTCAGCTTACAAAGACTGTTCCGCTCGAAACGTCTCACCATAGGGTCAAAGCTCTTACTGTACAAGATTATGATCTTGGCAGTCCTCATGTATTCCTCGGAAACTTGGGTTCTTAGCAAGAAAAATTGCGAACTCTTGGCCGCGTTCGAGAGAAGAATCCTCCGAAGAAGTTTTGGCCCCCTACTTGAGGATGGACGATTCCGTAGCCTACACAATGACGAAATCTATGAGCGATACCATGACCGTCCGGTTGTGGATAAAATCCGGCTCAACAGGTTGCGGTGGGCGGGTCACTTAATCCGTATGGATGAAGATGATCCCATCCGAAAGGTCTATAAGGGCAATATCTATGGTAGAAAAAGAAGACGAGGCAGACCCTGCCTAAGATGGAGCGATGGCGTAGGTCAGGATACCGCTTGTTGCGCCGTTAATGATGATGATCCGAACTTCGAACAATCTTTACGTATTACTTATTTCGACTTGCATATACTGACAAAAGCGGGCTGAAGGAATTATGCAACAAATGAACCCAAGGATTCTGTTTTGTCTACCCATGGACTTTACAGAAATATCTGAAAATACTTTCTCTTTATTGCACCTCATTCAACAATTGAATTTCAAAATGAACAAAACTTTTAGGAATATTCTTAAAAGTTCTGCAACAAAGAACACCAAAAGGACCGGATTGGATTGCTGATATCTGCATCTTTCCACCAACTTTATGTCTTCATTTACAGTAGTGACGTGAATGCACAATTCTGGAGAAATCGAAAGATATGAATCAGATTCACAAGGGAAATAGTAAACCCTTGTCCACTTTTAAGCATTCAATTCCACCCTCGCAGTTTCGAATGGTTTAACATAGAAAAAGCAAAACTGCACTGTTTCCACTTCTTGTCCTGTTTTCCTCTCAGCCTTGCATTTCCCCCCTTTAATACTTTTTATGAATTCTATAACAAAATGCGAGAGTGCACATCCACATTTCAGATTGCATAGAAATTGAGTTTTACACGTTCGGATCATAAATTTCTATTCTAAAAATCGCTTTTCTTTTGTACTATATATTTTTATTGCGTGCATCTTGCAATTGTGTCCAACATTGGCTGAACGGACACGGACCGGGTAATAATATGATTTCTGTTCTATTTTATCTGTCGTTCTTGTTCTAGTCGCAGTAGCTACCAAGCTGAAGGATAGATACAGGATGGATTCTCAATGAAGATCGTTTCCAACTATAAAATTTTTGAACTCTCCATTGAACTGAGATGATGCAGCAGCTTCATTGTCACTAACCGAAAATAAAACCTAATTGTTTCCGACTGCGCGCAATTGACCCTTTTGTAGTAACCATTGGTCTTTTGTATTCGGACAGGTCAAGGATTCTTTGGGTATTTGATGAAGATGCAAGATTGTTCGTGGTTACTCACTTGTTATTGACAGGGTGTAACTACATATATAGCTTTTTATGATAGTTCGTAGTAGAATACATAATATTTTCATTCATCCTGAAAATAGCTTCGAAGAACTCTGCTGCAATTCAGATATCCCTTATTTCGTATCGGAAATTTCATTGCCCAGTATTTAACATCTCACCTGCAAAGAAAAGGAAACACATATTAGTATAGCATCTCTAATTTAGAAGTTCATAGTGAAATCAAAATATTCGCCAAGAAATGAAGTTTCATCCAAGGCGGAAGTAATTCATCAGACGACCTCACTTCCGCCTTGAAAGCACTTGGGGTCACGGTATTCACAGGGCAGATGTAAGGCAATATCTAACGAGTTGAATTTTGGACAAAAAAGGATCGATGCACTAAAAAAAGATCTTCTGTAACGGATATTAGTGGTGGATTCACCATGGTAATAATAAATACTTCTTCCTGGAGCTGTAACTGAAAATAGAACTTAATGGGAAAAACTGTCTCTTCCCTTCACTGTACAACAGACAAATATCTGTGCCGAGTGTCACCTTTTTCAGATTGACAAGAATTCGAGCCATTTGGGGATTCGGAATTTACAATGACTAAAATCTGTAGATTGGCGGCATATCATTCAAATGATACAGAATAATAGAAGATCATCTATCTACGGCGAAGACCCCGAATATAAAGCATCCTTAAAGACGTCAAACTAAAAGTAATGATGTCAAAAAAGAGAGGGAATTTCGCTTATAACAGTTCCGGTATGAAATTAAGAGGCGGACTCTATTTGGACTGTTACATTACAAAAGCAGCGACATTCTAAATTTCAGTTCGATGCAGTCTGTCCAGGAACCAATCAGGTTTTCTATGAAACATGCCTTTATTTCTAATGTTAAATTGAGAGAGTTTCCCTGGTTGTAAGACAACGTTGATTCGACAGGCTGAAACGATCACGCCTACACCGCAAAGTAAAACAAGCAAAAAAATAAACTGGAAGAATGCAAGCAGCGAGAAAATCAAAAGAATTCAATGTAGAGTATGTAACGAAATCGTAGTAAAAAAACCAAAAAAGTGCGTCAAATTCAATTTTTAGAATCACGTTCCATGCTGACTATCTTTATATTCCTGTGACAAGAGAGAGAGACAATCGAAATCTATATAATAATGTTGATTAGTTCATTACACTAGGCAAACCAGTAATCAGAAAGCTTAGCAATCTTATACAACCACGATACGGGATCATGGAACGCCAAAGAAAACCTGAGTTTTCATGTATATCTCACCGAAAAGAATGTCAAGGAAAGCACCCAAATACTTTTCAACTGACTCTACTTTACATTCCTTTCAATTGTTTTTAAGGTTTCGTAGAAAACAAAACCTTATTATCATCGATACATTGTCTGTCTGTCTTTCTAGGTTTTGTGTAAAACAAAGCCTTATTAAAATCGGTTTACTGTCCGACTGTCCGTCCGTCACACGCATTTTTTTTATGGAGGAGATGAAAGTTTTCAAAAGATACTACCTTGAACATGCAAATGTGGGCGGTCCTTCTGGAGGCAACACTCAGTTTATGGGTATTGAGTGAGATCTGTAGTGCCTTTAGTCAAACTAGGGTCGCATAGAATAAGATGACGCCCATGACCCCGGCTACAAGCAGCCTACAAGTATACCGTGGCCCTTCTATGATACGCATCATCCTTGGCGTAATCATGCCGCATAAGCTGCTTATAAGTATAACTGTGCTTCGTGCCTGTTATCACTCTCAAGTATGGTGATGGTCGACTTGGAAGTGATGGTACGATTTTCAATTGTAGTGTGACTGTAATCTTCAATGGCACTTTGTGAAAAGGACCGATCCCATTTTTTCCTTCGCAACCGCCAGTCCACCACTGTGGCTTCTTCCCGCACCGAAATATTAGACACATCATTGTGCATGATTTTTTACAGCAGTGGACTCAGTATGGAGTCCGCGGAGACAACGTACTCCTGAGCCTTCTTTCTGCTAAAAAGCTATTGACAAAGAGATAGGTAAGAATACCAATCTCACCAGGTATTTCCGTATACTAATGCACTAATTGGCTGAAATGAATGTATTTCTTAAGTCCAGGATCACCATCACGTGGTATTTGCTAATACTACCCTTTCCGTGAATTGTATTTTCGGCCAAACCAGCAAGCTATTCATCATCAACGGCGCAACAACCGGTATCCGGTCTAGGCCTGCCTTAATAAGGAACTCCAGACATCCCGGTTTTGCGCCGAGGTCCACCAATTCGATATCCCTAAAAGCTGTCTGGCGTCCTGACCTACGCCATCGCTCCATCTTAGGCAGGGTCTGCCTCGTCTTCTTTTTCTACCATAGATATTGCCCTTATAAACTTTCTGGACTGGATCATCTTCATCCATACGGATTAAGTGACTCGCCCACCGTAACTTACTGAGCCGGATTTTATCCACAACCTGACGGTCATGGTATCGTTCATTGATTTCATCATTATGTAGGCTACGGATTCGTCCATCCTCATGTAGGGGGCCAAAAATTCTTCGGAGGATTCTTCTCTCGAAAGCGGCCAAGAGTTCGCAATTTTTCTTGCTAAGAACCCAAGTTTCCGAGGAATACATGACGACTGACAAGATTAGTCTTGTACAGTAAGAGCTTTGACCGTATGGTGAGACGTTTCGAGCGGAACAGTCTTTGTAAGCTGAAATAGGCTCTGTTGGCTAACAACAACCGTGCGCGGATTTCATCATCGTAGCTGTTATCGGTTGTGATTTTCAACCCTAGATAGGAGAAATTATGAACGGTCTCAAAGTTGTAGTCTTCTGTTTTTATTCTTCCCGTTAGACCAGTGCGGTTTGATGTTGTTGGTCGGTTTGTTTTCGGTACTGACGTTGCCACCATATATTTTGTCTTGTCTTCATTGATGTACAGTCCAACATCTCGCGCCGCCTGCTCGATCTAGATGAAGGCAGTTTGCACGTCTCGGGTCGTTCTTCCCATAATGTTGGTATCGTCAGCATAGGCCAGTAGTTAGGTGGACTTAAAGAGGATCGTACCTCTTGCATTTACCTCAGCATCACGGATCACTTCCTCGAGGGCCTGGTAAAAGAGGACGCATGATAGGGCATCCCCTTATCGTAGACCGTTGTCGATGTCGAATGGTTTTCAGAGTGATCCTGCTGCTTTTATCGGCCTCGCACGTTGGTCAGGGTCAGCCTAGTCAGTCTTATCAATTTCGTCAGGATACCGAATTTTCTCGTGGCCGTGTACAGTTCTACCCTGGCTATGCTATCATAGGCGGCTTTAAAGTCGATGAATAGATGGTGCAACTGGTGTCATTTGTTGATGCTTCATCTCCAGGACCTCCCTCTTATAGGTGTTGCGAAGGGCTGTGTTGTAGATGGCTTTAGTGTTAGCTCTCACCTGATTGTCAGAACGGATTCTGGGTGATGTTGTTATTGGAGCTCGGAGCACCATGCCAGCGAGATAGTGATCCGAATCTATATTGGCCCCCTATATGTTCTGATATTCATCAAGGCTGAGAGGTGGCGGCGTTCGATCAGCACGTGGTCAATTTGGTTGAAAGTGGTCCCGTCTGGAGAGGCACAGGTATGTTTGTGGACCGCTTTCCGCGCAAACTGGGTGCTTCCAACAACCATTTCGTGCGAAACTGCTAACTGAATATACCGCAGTCCGTTATCATTGGTATCCCTATGTAAGCTATGGGAGCAGACATATCGCCTGAATACGGGCTCCTTCCCTATTTGACTGTTGAAATCTCCAAGTATGATTTTGATATCATACTTGGGACAGGCTTCGAGGGTCCGCTCAACTGCCTCGAAGAAGGTATCCTTCTCCGACTCTGCAGTCTCCTATGTGGGGGCGTGAACGTTTATGAGGCTTATATTTCTAAACTTACCTCGCAAACGCAGAGTGCATAGCCTTTCGCTTATGTTTTCAAAGCCGATAACAGCAGGTTTCATTTTTTGGCTGACTAAGAAACCGCAACCAACTTAGCGAAAGGTCCAGTCTGTATTTAACGAGGAGCCTGAGGGCCACATTCGGTAGGCCGCTCAGGCCTGGGGTCCAGAAGACATAGGAACTGTAGGAGGATGGATCACCTGGAAACTTACCAGCTCTAGTTATAGTGCGAGCTGCTTCCATGATGGAGAGAATATCCGCTCAAACAAGCACACAGCAACCAACTCACTAAAAAGTCCAGTCTGGATCCAACGAGGAGCTTGACGATCATGTTCTTTATGCCGCTCAGGCCCGCGGTTTTATAGTCGCCTATTCTACCCCATATTTTTAGCAGTTCGTCTTTGGCTACTGCGGGAATTGTTGTCACATTCACGTGTCGCTGGAAGATATCTGTCCATTTCTGGTTGTCGAAATAACCCTCCGATGATTTTTCACAAAAAAAGAGAGAACATGTACGATCTATGGAGATGAACGGTCTCCGGACTGTGTCATCATGACTTTATAGGTGCTTCCCCACGAGTTTAAGGCATTCCCTCTTGCTCCGCTGGATGACTAGCTAGAGGTTTTTTTCTTATAGGCGCGCTCATTTTGACTTTGATCGATTCTACTTACCGTCCTCTAGGACGTTCGTGTAACCCAAGCGTTGAAGTCACCGAAAATAACCTTTCAAGTTCGTCTGCGCGCGTCCAGAACAAAAGTGAGAAGCATGTTCTCAAATAAATACAGCGTCACCACCAGTTGAATCTGTGGCCTATACAATGTTGTCAAAATCTCTGTAGAAAATTGATTTATTAAGCCAATTTATATCTCGAATTCGCAATGATAGAGGTTTACCTAAATTAGTCTTAATTCTCGTTGCAGGCACCGCCTTCCTAAATTGCATTCAGTCGCGACTTCCGGCAATATACCGACTATCCAGTCACTCTTTTCCTTCGGATAAAATGCATTCGGATTTTTTATTCGAATATTTGGTAATATATCCGTTCCCCCACTCCTTCTGCATGGATCGGACCAATCGGTGCCGCTGATGCTATATCTATCTTCCTAAACGACAAACTACCATACCCATCCAATTCGAACTTTTCGAGTTGTCAACTACTTCTGCATTACCGCCACCGGTAATTGCATAGTTCCCGTTTAGGAACGGCCATGGGCTTTTAGTAAATTGACAGTAAACTCTTCCGCAAGTTCCTCCAACTTCAATTGTTCCTTCATAACAGCACAGATTTCCTTACACTGTATGTAGATATCATGCCTTTGGTCGTGCACCGCGATATTCTCTCCAACTGAGTTTTTAAACAATTATCAATTTTCCCCATGCATGATTTTTTCCAGCTTAAACATAAAGTCCCCATTCTGGGATTTTTGAATCCTGTTAAAATTTCACTCAGGTTTTTATTTTATGGTCAGCTTTGATGTTTTTAATTATTTCCACATATGACAGATCGCCCTTGCTGTAGATAACAATTGCTTCTGGGGAGATTCGTCTTTGCTTTTTTGTTGGTAAACTCGATGTTTCTGTTCTATTTATTCCCTTTCGATTTCATTTCGCTTGTCGATCCTCCCCTTAAGGCATATGCTTTCTCCGATCCAAACTTCTTACTTTTACTCTCTTGGGCTGAAGGAAAGGCTATTTCTTCGGATGCGGGTCCTATTTTCTATGAGTCCATGTTCAATTACACATTGAGCAGGCATTTATTGGCCTTCCGTGTGCATTTATTGGCCTTCCGTGTGTTTTACATTTTACTGTCTTTGATATTGGCGATGATCTGTCGCCCCTACTGAACAAATGGAGTTGGTGTTGCTAACGCTTTTGCCGTCCAGCGATCCGCTTTCAGCTGATCTTCAGTTAGAACACTTCTTCCTCCACATCCAAATCAATGCCACCTGACATCTGCCTGTCTACTTCTCTCTCCCACGAACTTTTCTCAGAAACGATGTTTTGACATTAACTGTAGAGAGGGACGATTAGAGGCTAGTCACGTATTTAAAAAAAATAATTCTCGGAAACTATCCAGTCGAAGGATCTAAAAAAAAATGTTGGTGCTTCCTGGCATCTAGACCTGAAAATATCATCCATAACGGTATCTGTCCAAACGAAGTTAATACTAATATTTTATTATATTTTTGGAAATTGATTGAAAATTGCCCTTAAATCCGTCTTTGAATTAGGTTAGACGTGCGTGAGGAGAAGCCCCATTATTACAAAATGTTTGAACGCATTCCTGCCAATCGTATTCCAGACATCGCCCACATTACAGCGAAGCAGGCCAGATTTGAGATAAGAACTGTAGAACTACAGACACAGTACCCGCTGCGAAAAAAACGTCAGAAGCTTCGTGCTCTCTATATTGTATTCCTGAAACTAGAGAAAACTTTTGAGCGTGCACCAGGCAAATTTAGTTTGTATGCTTTGCGGCTATACCTAGTGGGAAAGGACTCATGCGCTAGGACAAATTGGTTTATCGCAATCCCAAGATTAACGTTCAAAGTGTGGCAGATATATTAAAACTCTTTTGTTGTTGCCGTGGACATCAACGTTCAGAGCTTTACAGACTGCTCAATGCAAATCACGTTTTCCTATCTTCTTACCAGAAATTTGTCCAAAAAGTGAATGATTGTCTCATGCACGGTTTCAAACTGAATCTGAATAAAACAGAATATATGACGACCGATCCCAATGGAACAGCCCCTAACACTGCCAACGGGAATGTTCTGCTATTGGCTATCAGAAAAAGGTGAACAATGCTATGAAATTTCTTCACACATCAGTGCGACTTAAATGAAGTGGAGTTCCAGAGCTGGTGTTCTTTATGATCAACGCATTAACAAATGTCTCAAATCCAAAATTTATCGCAGTGTCGTCCACCTTGCCGTATTTCACGGTTTTGAATGATGTCCGACTTTCAAAGACAATGAATCATAATAACATTCGAGATGACGGCTTCTGAAATCGATATGGGGTTGGCCTCGTCGGTCGGGGGCGACCCAAAACCGGCCGAAACAACGATGATTTGGTACTTTGGATGGTGATTTGATAGTTCCTCGACACTACTCAGATCAGGACTAAGACCGAGGAAAACGACGGAAACGATCGAGACGAGAGGACTCCACTTCTGAATGGGACAAAAGGCGAACGAAGGAGTAAGCGCGGACGAAGTGTGCTAATTTAGCTTACGAATGATATCAGCCTTCTTTAAAGTGCCAAATACATAGGTAACTATGAGTATCCCAATTTTATAGGACACATTTTTGACTTTCACCTAAACACCTGCTTTCAAAAAAATAAACAAGCAGGGTTTGACAGACCACATGTTTTTAGCAACCTGACTATTCAACTGCTGATAGATACTAGTCAAACAAATATGAGAGAGCATCAACATTTCTTGCATTCCTTTCATCATAGTGATGAAAGTATTTAGCATAGTAGTTGATGCGACAAATGTTGGAATTTGGAGTTTCACTGAAGCTGGGTTAAGTAATTCAAGGCCCATTTGAAGCTACAAAAGCTTGCAGCTGGAAGGTCCACCTCCCTTCCACCCGTTATGATTAAACCACATTCATAGAACGAATTAGAATGTTAATAGTGTCAGTAGTCATTAGCCAGTACCATGTGGTAAAATTGAAGACATTACGAGGAGAGCTTGAAATGTTTGTGAGAGGTGTAACAATGAAAGAAGGAATTGGCTTAATCCTCAAAGAAAATACAAAGAGAACTATGGTAAAACACAAGTGAAACACTTTGCCTATTTCCGGAGGCACAGCAGCGAATCACAAGGGCAACTAAAATGTATTCTCCAGTGCTTCCTTTAATGTGCGCAAACAAATACATTATGAGTTAGTTATGATAGTAGTGTCAGGTGATCTTTCAAGCTCTGAAAACCAAAGTTTCAAACACTCATCGCAGAGATGAAGCTATTCGACACTTGGCTTACAGTAGAATGACCGCAATAGCCTTATAGTTGGCAACTTTTAGGTTCATGGATACGAACCTATCAACATGCGAGTATGTCGACACGATTCTTCACCAATCAGCTAAGCATATTTATAAAAAAATATACCGAAGATGGGTCCAGTTTTCCCACCAACAGTGAAGGCCCCGGCGAGATTCGAACTCACGATCTCCTGTTTACTAGACAGGCGCTTTAACCAACTAAGCCACGGCGCCAGGTGCTCCCCTATTTTATCAGTCAAAATTTATAATAAAAGAAAATTTCATGGAAGATATTCGATAACGGCCAAGGACAATTTTTTTGGTCGCATATATTACGCATATGAATACTTCGCTCGAGGAACAAGCCTTCTATCTTCGAAAAAGCAGAAGATTACAAAGTATGAAGTTTTTTGGTTTTAATTTAAAATAGCAAAACCTTACAAATTACCTATAATTGCAAAAACTGGTATGATGATATATTATTATCCTTAAGGGGGTCATTCCGTGTGTCGGATTCGCGGAATCGAATTTTCTTTTTTGGTATCAATTGTATCTAGATATTGTGTAGAATATATGGGTAAAGTGCTTTTTTGATATTCGAAGTCATTCGAAAATTGTGGTGTTAAACACGTGATAAGTCACATGCCAGATTTATGTCGATCGCCGTAATAAAACGTGCATCTATCGGTCCGAATGACGTTCGAATGATTTCGCTAAAAGGACAAAAGTTGAAGCCAAGGCCGTACATGTGTTTCTTCAAGAAACCTAAGGTTTATGGATTAGGTATAGCAGATTAATGATCAGTTAAGTTTTTATGGCTAAAAATCGTATTCCACTTTTTAAATGCGTTTTTCTCGAAACTGCATATTGAAAATCGGCTGCCACCATAGCTCAAAATCTATCCAACGAAATTCTTTGAAATTTTCACGACTTATTCAGAACATATTTCTACGGTCCGCAAACTAGGATAATTGTGATTTATTCAATAGTTTTTTTTATTCATTGAAGAAAGCGTGAAAAAGCGCCAAAATTAAAAAAAAAAGTTTAACACGCACCAAAAGTTAATTTTTTAATATTTTTGAATAATCCTAGTTTGCGGACTGTAGTTAAGTCTCTACGCTTAAATGCCGTTTGCTTTTTTCTCTAAGATGATGGCAGCGCCTCTAGCGTGGCAGCAGAAAAACACCTTTTTTTGGAGATGGGTGAATAAATTGTTCTGTATTTCAACAACTAACTATATAATAAGGCTGGAAAAATTACTATACCCGCTCAAGATATTAATAAATCGCATTTGTATGTTTCTCCAGTTTTTCACAAAAAATTTCTAAAAAAAAGCCAAAAAAACAGCCTTCACACGGGATAACTCCCTTAAAATAATCACAATAGTAGCACAATGAACCGGTAGACTTAGGTACTTATGAATATGTCCACGTATGGTTTTAGTAATATGCCCGCGTATGTATTTAGGAAGTAAATGACTAGGTTTAAAAAAAACTGTGTCGCAGATGAGCCCTAATTACTCATAAACGATCAAGGCCCCGGCGAGATTCGAACTCACGATCTCCTGTTTACTAGACAGGCGCTTTAACCAACTAAGCCACGGCGCCACTTGCTCCCCTATTCTACAACCTAAAATATGCAATATAAGAGGAGCGGTTGAAAGATCTCCGAAGAAAGAATAGGACAGAACATAATTTTAGTGGGTCGTATACTATAGACTAGGTATATGAACGTTTCATTCGGCAGAAACACTTTCGGTCCTCCTTGGAAGGAAATATAAAATGTGATTAACTTTATAGTAAACCCAAAAAGAGTAGTAATGCAACGTATTTATGAAAAGTTTCAACTTATTACGAAAAACTAGGTAAGTTTGGAGAGCAGTGTACTCCTAATTCGAATGTCTGAATGTCATTTAAACTCTGGAAGTCAGAGTTTCTGATGCCAATCGTAAAGGAAACATATATGTACCTTTCATCTAACTACTCTTGACCAGTAGAATTACCGCAATAGTAAGGCCTGATTTTCGTCATTTACATCTATAAGCTCTAATATCCATGTGAATCATAAAGCAACTGATTGTCTCCGCAAAAAATTGTACCGAAGATGGACCGATTGTCTCCGCAAAAAATTATACCGAAGATGGACTGATTGTCTCCGCAAAAAATTGTACCGAAGATGGACTGATTGTCTCCGCGAAAAATTGTACGAAGATGGACCCAAACTGCCCATCAACGGTGAAGGCCCCGGCGAGATTCGAACTCACGATCTCCTGTTTACTAGACAGGCGCTTTAACCAACTAAGCCACGGCGCCACGCGCTCCCCTATTCTACTATTCCAGAACTGAAACGGAACAGAGGCAATGATGCAAAGAGTCCTTAACTAGCAAAAGTTTCATAAATTTACTCCACGGAAAGAAGTTCAAACATCAGGAGCACAAATTGGAGTAGATTCATCGCGGGTAGGATAATGTTGAGTGAAGCTCTAGGCGGAATGGACTTGGCTGATAACAAGCAAGTTACCTGGACTAATTTTAACATTACCAACTCAATAACTTTCAAGACCAGTAGACTAAAAACCGAAGACCAGTACATGTTATTGGTGTTGGTGAAATTGGAAGGGACAATTAAGTTAATAATCAAAGTTGAAAATTGATAAGAACATTTATGCATAACTAATCTTTTAAATCTACTTAGTAAGTAGACAACAAAGAAGATACACAGTAAAAATTGAAAGCCACCTGAAGAAGGTATCTTTGCATTAACTTAAATTCGCTGTTCAAGCTCGGCAACGCTGTGCTGATAAAGATGTGTTCAATATAAAAACAACGGTCCGAAGCTTGTGCTTCCAATGTTTACATGATGATTATGGAAACAATATGATTCCATTCAACATTATTGATTTTCATAGTTCCTGATTCAATCAACAATTTTCTATCTCAAATTTTATAAAACAATGGTCGAGAAGCTTCCCAGCTTCCTCATCGACTAGGCCCCGGCGAGATTCGAACTCACGATCTCCTGTTTACTAGACAGGCGCTTTAACCAACTAAGCCACGGCGCCACATGTATCCACCAACTATCCAACTGTGACAGCAAAATCGGAAAATGCTAGTTTTATTCATCACTCCCTAATCACACCTACATAATTAATTTCAGGGCCAGAACATGATTACCCAATTTAATCAGATTTATTAAAAAAAAAACCAGCATCTACTCAAGCTATTCGGCATGCTTTTTAGTTGTCTCGTGTATTTTGGGCCATTTGAATATTACACATTCAATTTGAATTCCACACGTGAGCTTTTTTCAGGGGTGTTGTTATGGTTGCTTCCATTGAGATTAAATCTTTCGGAATGATGAAATAAAAATGACGCCAAGCTTTCATTGGGAGCGATTTAATTGAGTGAAAAGTTACACGGAAAATTATCAATATTACTATCGGTAACGTCGTTAAATTAGAGAAAGATAATTCTAAGATACGATTACGAAGCTCCCGACGATTAAAGCTACGTTGCAATAAGGTATAGCAATCTCGCAAATCAAAGGGGAAGAATGGAGTGAAAAAGTGTAGGTGGTGTGAGTGAGGATTTGGGGAAGTTAGATGCGATGTCTACAGAAACTCACTCTTGTAACATACTTGGTTCTACTTGGTTCATGCGGCAGTTGTAATAAGAAACAATGGGCATCGTAGTCTAATCATCAGGAAAAGGAAGGAAAAGGACGAAAGGTGAGTAACAAAAGCAACTGCACCCAAAGATGCATAAAGGAAGTGAAAATTTTGGGCAAAAATCACCTGCACACAATTTGGGGTAAAGCATTTTAACAATAGAAATTAATTTAATTAGATCTTTGAAAAAATTGAAAAACCGCTCTCATTTTTATTCTTGCCATAGACAAAAGTCTAACTGAAATTTACTCAAAAATGGATAGGCGCTATTAGATTTTGATTCACAAATGCTGAAAACTTCAGTCACGCGAATGATTTGACTCAAGTCGAACAGTCAACCCAATCACGTGAAGGACCACAAATCCCAGCATTATGTAGAGTTACACTTCAATGACTACTGTATGGCAGCTCTTCTACTATTCTCAACATGGCCGAAATGAAGAGATGTTTCCGCTGCAGAATTGATTATTCGGTCGTTTGTGTTCTTTTTCTACCATAGATATTGCTCTTGTAGACTTTCCGGGTGGGATCATCCTCATCCATACGGATTAAGTGACCTGTCCACCGTAACCTATTGAGCCGGATTTTATCTGCAACTTGACGGTCATGGTATCGCTCATAGATTTCGTCGTTATGTAGGCTAAGGAATCGTCCATCCTCATGTAGGGGGCCAAAAATTCTTCGGAGGATTCTTCTCTCGAACGCGGCCAAGAGTTCGCAATTCTTCTTGCTAAGAACCCAAGCAGTCGAATATTAGAGAAAAGTCAGCGATTAGAGATGTGTGAAAAATAGTTTTTCTCGTTTGAATAAAAAATATAAAAATGACATTGTTTTATAATTGATTTCTAATAATTGATAAATGTTCTTAAATTGAGTTGTCATAAGTCATGGAGTTCCAATTAAAGTCATTACTGACTGCAGCTCGAGTCCACCCTGTTCTCGGAGTTGGGCAAATTGCTGGGCTTCAACGCTACCGGACGACTGCGTAAGACCCACAATCCAATGGGATGCTGGAAGGCTGGCATAGGATACTGAAGACCGCTATAATGGCACACGATGACTCCCCATGGTCGCAAGTCATGCCTTTCGTTTCACCTGGGCTACGTACAGCCCATCTTGACGAGTTTGCCACCAGTTCCACCGAGTTGGTATACGGGGAGAATTTGAGATTCCCCAACGATCCTGTGTTGGATAACAGGTTGTCTCTTTCTACCACTGGATTTTGCGTTTGCTCCGGGACACCGTGGCAAGATTTAAATCACCCCCGCCATCCCGTCATTCTTCGACAAGAGCTGACACCTCCAGAGATCTGGATGTCTGCACAAACGTCTTGGTTCGCGTGAATGCTTTCCGAAGGCCCTTCCAGTCACCATATGAGGGTCCATATGAAGTGCTGAACAGAGAGGAGCACTTCTTTAGGCTTGACGTCGGCGGCATGCCCATGTACGTCTCCGTGTCCAGGTTAAATCCTTTTGTCTTCAGAGTTGAGGTTTCGGGGAGAAGGGGTACACCGCGCGTGAGATTTGATCGAGCAAAAGCTGACGGCTGTATTGGTAGTTGCAATGCCATGAACTAACTGACTTGGTAGTTAAGGTAGTTAAAACTTCTGGATTGAGGCCGTACGGTGTACAAAATGAAATTTTCAAGCAAAGCTTCTCAAGAATCTTCTGTTAGATGAAATCGGAAATTTAAAACCAAAAGGAAAGTGAATATCCAAGGAAAAACTGTGTGATTGGATGCCATAAAAAGGAAATGCAGGGAGCGGCGGATTGGTAAATGTCGCGATTGGTGTTCAAATAGTTTGGCGCGTGTACTACCCCATTATAACCACGAAACAGTCACAACGTTCATACTAAGTGCAGAGTATAACCGAAAACTCGCGATAATCGAAAGGTTCGCGCAGGACGCTCGACAAACATCATTCGGCCATGCGGGTACCCGAGATCGACTGTGTATGATGTTCTTGCAAAGTACAATGCACGAAGTCCAACGAAAATTTTGCAACGCACACTCAAAGCAGCGTATTGCCAGGACGCCTATCATCCTCCAACAGTGGAGGAGGAGCTGACTTTTGAGAATCTGAAACTGTTTTATTAAAAATACCATTTGCAAAAAATAAAATAATTTATCCGGATTATTTACGAAGTCTGTTTTCGTCTACGTCAATGATCTAAGGGTGTGATATCTTTCGATACCCGCAACTCTCTGACGTGAGCTGCTATACCAAAGAATGCTGGCGTGAAATTCGCGACATTTCAACATGCCACCATCGACGATAATGTACTCTTCTCTGAATGCCCTTAACCCAGTCTCAGAAGGATAAATGAGAAATATTTTTGACAGAAAGCGTCACCACCGCACAAAGCTGCCTGAAAATCATAACATCCTGAACTAGGTCCACGACTCTTGCTATCGCATCAACCCTAGAATGAACTCGCTAAATACGGGTGGTCCTCACCTTACGACTTCCTTAGTGAAATGAGGCTGGTACTCTCCAAGATCTCCCCCATGCTCTTGAAAAGACAAAGAGGGTGATATTAAAAGAGTAACATATGCTTGTTTGTTTTTGGAGCTTTGGCAGTAAAATCTTCTTCCTGTTTTTCTTATTGGGCGCATTAATGAAAAGTGAAACTGGGCTTTATAAGGCAGTTTGCGAGCCCTTTGGTATTTCATCCAAATTTGTTTCGTTATTTTTACGAAGTTTTTTTTTGCCGTAATTGAAAGTAGGAGAAAACGTACCGCTGAACTACTGCAAAAAAAAATTGTTATAATTTTCAAAAGACATTTGAAATGGCTTCTGCCCCCATGCATCATAGCAACTTTGGAGGTAATGTTTTATGGGTTCGTGTTAGGTTCATAATTTCATGCCATTGCTACAAATTTTCTGTTTTAGCATTAAACAATTTTTTTTTACTTTTACACTTCTTTCCTTAATTTAAACTAAGTTGAACAGCAACTTTTTAGGAGTGCTCATCAATATTAATTTAATTATTTACAAACAGTAGCACAATTTTCAAACTGATGCTAGTACAGACACCTTTCCGAGGTTCAGGAGTCAACTCTTTTCAGCCGCTGAGTTTTCAATGTAACAGAATCTTGTTAGCGATGGTGTTAGGGTGCTTCTTCAGTTTGACAAGTGAATATTAGCGGAAGATTCAATTTGTTCCGCTTTTATCCTGGTCTCGAAATTAACTTCTGAAAGAAAACTGACGTTTAATAATGGTAGCATTAGCGCTAAAACAGCTGTTCAATTTTCTCGAACATCATTCCTTTCGATTCACGTGTCTTCCTCAAAACTCATAATGGACTAGAAGAGCATCTTGGGTATCTTCGTCTGCGATAACGTAGAAAACCTTCTGACTATCACTGTTGGTATAGTGATCATCCACCTGACAGGCCAATCCAGCAGCGGGGGGGGGGGGAGGGGGAGAATCTTGGTTTTTACAGTTTAAAATAGTTAGGGTTGCTTAAATAGTGGGTGATTCCTTTGGTGAAGCTTCAGAAATTACTTCATCTGTGCTGTTCTGTTTTATCTGATCTTTTGGTATTTTCGCGGTGACGATTTTGATGAGTTAGGGCATTGGCGATCAAAGTGAAGGAAGGATGCGATTTTAATTGAAGCAACATAATTTAAACTTAGGATTTGGAAGCGTTCCCGGCAATTGCTATGATTTTCAAATCCAAAGAAGTAACAGTTGCTTTTTTTATATTTTATTATTTTCAATTTCTATCGCATTTACTGGAAAATTGGATTGCTGACTAAGTGTATTGATCGGTTTCTCGTTATGACCCTCCTTTGTCTCTGCCGTACTGCTTTATAATAATGGATGCATTGAGCGAAAAGTATGCGTTACTTGAAGAACCGTTATTCCGTTCCACTGTGCTAAGCATACAAGCATATTTCGTACAACGGCATATCGAAAACAAATGCTAAGTTATCACAGTAGCTAGCACACCAACGCAAGACTTCTTGACCTAAGGTACAGGTCGGCCCTCGGTTCGTGCACAAATGCCGTGTTCATGACAGATGGATAATAAATTTTTTTGTTGAATGTAATATATTTCTTCTTAACACAAACCAAACTACTCTAGATTCAAAAAGGATTGCTGAATAATAGTCATAACTGACAACTAGGGCACTTATCTAACCTAGCTGATGGCGGAAAAGGCTACCAGATTCGCGTTGCTCTTTCTGGCGAAGCTTTTGTCAATTTGAAATAGCGTTATGTTTAATAATTCCTAATAATATGTACCTTCCTATTTATTTTGATTCTCACTTTTTTTTGGCAGTCACTTATGTGAACCGAATATCTCATCAATGGTTGTTTGTCAAAAAAATGATTGTAAAAATAAAGTGCTTCATGTATTACGTTGGGTATCGTATAACACTATATTCGAATACTTGCGCCGTCCGCAACTTCGGAGCATCCACATCATTTTATTCGCTTTGTCCTGACCCTTTCTCCTACTTAACTTCCTTCGGCAACTCCATTACCCTCCTTTCAATTTCCAAATTTCCAATTACAGCATTCAATTAATTTAAGATATTATATGATGATGATTATATGATGATAAACTTTAAAATCATTTTTATTCTCCTTTTGGCAATTTTATTTACAAAACAGAAATTTTTCAATATTTCAAAAATTATCATTAACATTTTGTTGTTGTTGTTTTCACATAGACCTGACTATGTTGCATATTACTAAATGCATACCTGGCATTTGTTTTTGACTAAGACGAAACGTTATGCATGGTTTTATTCAAGAGTTGTATGAGTTAAGTTTGGAGTGGCAGCGAATGCACGGTACAACGGAGGAGCAAAGCTAAGGAAAACGTGAAGAATTCGACAGTTCATGTGTAAAAATGGCAATAAGAACAATATTTCGAACAGCGGTGGCCAGGTGATTAGCGATAAACTACCAAAGTTGTGTGAAAATACTAGGAAGTAGAAAAACGGCCGATCTCATGAATTTCTCGAATTTTAAAGAATTCAACAGAAGAATTCGATAGCTCATGTGTAGCAGCGGTCAGAAGAATCATATCAGGTGATTACCGATAAATTTGAAGTTGTAACGAAATCCACCGCGGTTGTATGAAAACCGTGGGAAGTGGCAAGGAAGTAGGGACCTAGCCTGCACATTTGGTAAGGGGAGTGTTCATCGAATGTAGATTGACTGACATTGTGCTTCGAGCTTATTGTCTTTCTTATCTGCTCCTGATTCCCGTCTTTCAAGGAAGGTGACACGTATTCCGGTACTATTTCAAGTTCTTTCTTTTGTCGATCGTGTCGATTGGTACCATAATCTCAGCCGACCTTTTGCATGTTTGGGATAAGAAGAGTCGACTTTGATGTTTTTGTTTTATCAATCGAAAGAAATGTTCTATTTTAAAAATTTTCTAGAATTAATTTCTACCGAGTTTTCGATATTCTACTAAATTCTGGAATAAGATAAGAGCAGGGTGAAGGGCATCTTCGATATTTTGTGCAATTCAATATTCTACAGTTTCAGATTATAGACAAATTATCAGCAACGAGAAATTTTGTGTAAACATTGGACATGTTATATGGAGGCAAAAATCAATATTTGTAATAGAAACAATTCGTCGTTCGTTTAAGACAATTTCTGTAAAACAACCTCTAAGGCCTCTCTCTCATTATTTTTAATGTTTTAATTTGAGTTTCCTTTATTTTGCTTTATTTTTTTTCTTATTCTTCTTTCCCCTTAATCGCTGTTCGGTTTAGAAGTGGGTTCGGCTCGTCGTGATCAGTTATACCATTTTGCTTTGGCAAAGGCTTGATCTTGATGCAGTCGCGAGGCTCCCAAATCATCATCCACTTATTTTGAATTTCTTATTTGGTAATTGAATTTTTGAACTTTAATGATATGAAATAGATCTATGATTCGAAAGCTTCGTCTTCCCTTTCTTCACTCTAATTCGAAAGACTCACAGTAAGCGTAGGGCGTCGTCCAATGTTATCGCCTGAGGGTGTCAAAATAGGATGGGAACCCCAAAGGCGACGCTTCATGAATATTTGGCAGGAGCAGCATAGAGTGAGGATGTAATCCGTCCTAGATCTTCCTTCTCGATCGCGATATTCGGGTCTCAAGTTTTACGGCTCCACGCGCGCGGTTGAATCTTTTTTTGTTTCCAGCTTTTGTCCCGTTTTATCTTCCGCTAGGTTCACGCGATGTTCCAATATTTATTTGACTTTTAGGTTCCGGTACGAGCTCACGGTTTAACGGCACGTGCAAGAACGTGCAAAATGGCACGTGAGGGACTGAAATGTTCAAAAACACCGCTTCATTGCCGAGCCTGGTTAGCACAAACGCGTACAAGCACGTATCGACGGAACGCTTGAGTTAAGCTTCAATATTTGCGGGCGGACCTTCACGGTCAAGTTTTATATTTTTGGGATGCTTAAAATTTACATAAAAAACAGAATAGTGGACTATTTCCACTATACCCCGTTTGTCTGACGAATGGTAGGATATCAGCGAGTACCACGTTTTCACAACTAGAGCGACTACGCGATTGTCGACCATTATGAACCCTGAACAAACATGGAATCTAGCCAAAAATACGATCCACAAAGCAGTCTATGCACTAAGACAAATGCATCTGCAATGCAGATATCCAAATGAAGATCCGTGAAAAGAAACACCTTTATCATAAATTGCGCGCAAATTTATAAGAATGCCAGCCGGAACCTGAGCGATCCAAAACAAAGATTTTCACGATGAACTGGGCACTCGGAACGACGCGAGAGAGACCTATATCGATTAGTCAAAAGCAGATACTAATATGAGCAAGATATCGAACACTTCTGGGTGTTAATGACAAGAGCAGTACTTTGCTTACTGAGTGAAAAACCGCGAACCGCAGATGACGGGAATGCCTTTGGCACTTTTCAATGAAGGAAATTGTCCATTCAAGCCATCATTTGCAATTTCAACTGACAGTACCCTGGAAGTGGAAGAGGCAATCACACGAATGAGATTAGGAAAACCAACAGGCACTGACGCAGCAGAACTCTTGAAAGCGCAAAGCTGGAGCGCAACACTTCCGCCCATTAAATCCTCTAACCATGTTACTAGGAAGAGTAGAACAGCATCTGACTGACAAGAAATCACGACAGTTCCAATATGGAGAAAGGCAAAATATTCAAATTACAGTCGCATTCGATGGTTATTCACGAATGTTCGCGACATCGTCCAAATCACGGCAAACAAAGCCGAATTTGCCGAAAGCAGTGATCTGCCCAAAACTGAGCAATTTAAGCACCTCGGAACAATGTTATCAACCAATGGTGAAGTGCAACACGAAATTGCTTTACGCATCAGCGCAATTTGAATGAAGTGGGCTTCCACAACTAACATCCTTTTGATCAACAATCATTACAAAATAAGCACTGAAGAAGGATACATGTTGTGTCCGAAACACGTGTTTGCTACCTCAACATAAATAAAATTATATAGTTTAAACGGAAACCTTTCCTTTTAATAGTTTTCTTTTGATCAACGCATCAACGAACGTTTCAAATCCAAAATCTGCAGGTTGACTGTTAAAGACAATGAACGCCGCCTCGCGGTAATGGAGACGAAAAATTCACGTTGGATCAGTGGTACAACACCCTCCAGTAACATCCGAAATGAGAACAACCGCCGTTGATACCGAGTGGCATCCATATAGTGGTCTCTAGAAGCATTACAGGGATCAATAATAGTAACAATAATTTCTTTCACTACAATATAGGCATCTTCTTCTGTCACCCTTCATATTTTCGAAATTCAATTACTTTATGTTTATGATTCTACACAAAATATTCATTCATTAAATTGAAGGTTTCGTTTTGCTGCACAGATGCTACATATGTTTGTTTTGAAAGCCAAAATCACGAAATAACGGCTGAATTTTAAAACTCTCTTTGGCAGAAATCTTCAAAAAAATTAATCCACCAAGATTGAGAATCATTCACGACAAGGAATTTTATTCCTCATCTGCCGAGGTTTAGGTTTTTGCCCTTAAATGTCATTCTCACATCAATCGTGCATTTCTGCAA
This sequence comes from Hermetia illucens, assembly GCF_905115235.1. Lineage (NCBI taxonomy): Eukaryota > Metazoa > Arthropoda > Insecta > Diptera > Stratiomyidae > Hermetia > Hermetia illucens. The sequence goes on along the minus strand of NC_051852.1, from coordinate 105,206,063 downwards.
TTGTATATCCAACTCAGCTCTTATCAGCCTTCGCCACGGTTAGTTTGACAAACGCGGCCTCGCCAACCTAACTCAACAGTCCCATAAATATCATTGCTTCGCATATCATGCCAAAGCGACCATTAATGTCAGGCGGGCGCCCATTCGATTTATTTGCAAATCACATCCCTTGTTAACAAAAACAAATATTGTGCGAACACTATACTCTTTTCAATGATAGTACCAATGTAATCCATGCTCCTCCATTTTCTCGGTATCTCGGAAACTATACTCGCAGATGAACTTCACATGGAAGTATAGCATATTCATCTATGTATAATACCTTCCACTATATGCACTGGTACCATAGCGATTCGATTTCTGCTTGAACAAATAAATGGGTAACAGATAGATCCAATTTAATTAAAACATTTTGTCATCCGAGATTGGAACCACGCCACGGTCATCGCTGTAGAACATACCATTCCCGCCCTTACAGAGTGTTTCTTGACAGAGAAGCAGTGAATGGTGTTTGCTGCCATCGTCTATCAAATGTTGTAAATTAAGCCGGTGTTCGATAAGAAAGTGCAACTTGGGATCTTGAAGATTTGTGATGTGTGCTGTGTAGCAGAGGATGTAATCTTATTATTCCCTGGACAAGGTGTTGCTACTGCCACAACAAATGAATCCAGTATTCAGCAGCCAGCAAACGTTTGGAAGAACATTGTTCTGTGACTCACCAGTGATTGTCTAATTAAGTAATTTTCACATATGTACATCTACTAGGAATCAAATGATGAAGAAGCAGAGGTGGGACCTGGTCTGCGATAGCACTGGTCCATGAAATTGCAGATGGAAAAACTATTTTTTTAAAATTATTTTTGTGCACTGCTTCAAAAATTTGGCCATTGAGCAGTAAGCAAGGCTGTCTGTAGCATTTACATTTCCCATCCAATTCACCTTCAAGGGAGACATTTTCTTTGAAAAAAACTTAAGAACCTGTCTACTGTTCGATTTATCTCTCAATTAATTTTGTGCTGTAAATCAGCTGGACGAGGGAATACAGAAGAGTTTTTGTTCCGTGGAGAACAATAAAATTACTTGCTTTGTCATTTCAAGCGGAAATTTTTCATTTTGATCATTCGTCTCCGTATATTCCAGCAATTTGTTTTGAAGCGTTACAATGAAAACTGGGGAGAATAATTTGTGGACTTTAGGTGGGTCGGCGAAGTTAATAAATAAAACCAACTAATAACATACACTTCCGTCCAAAAATACTATTTCATGAGCTTCAAATACAAAAAAAGGGACCATATATTGCAGTGTGCTCTATTAGAAAACTTTTAAGGGTTTTCTCCAGAACATATATTCCATTCCAATTATAGATCAAGAGAAAAGGCGCATTCCAATTTTATAGCTCTTTTTTCCCGCAGAACATTACTCAAAGGTCAGCCTTTGACAGGACTGATCAGGCTTTTGCCAAATTGTGTCCATTGTCCATAGTAAGGCAGATATCACAAAACCAATAATCACTAGTTTCGCCCTTTCCCCCATATTTTGGTAACTAACGAAGTCGAGATGAGTAGGTGATGTACGTAATATCACAAAAGTGATATCACCTTAAAGTGTAATGTCACATGACCAGCACTGAGAGCGATGCAAACATCGGCAAACATCACAGTGTCAGTTAATATCACAACATCATGGCATCAGCACCCAGAACAAAAGTGATGATAATAAGTAATGGTAGTGATAAGCAATATCTTGTAATGACCATGCCCATATGATATCCCATCATAAAACTTCATCACACAATACCAAGTAATATTGAAATGTATCATTCGATAGCAGTAGGAAGTGCATATACTTCCTATGTGATAAATAATCCTCGAAAAATCATGATTCCCTGTTCTTTGCATGTGAAAATACTTTACTATAGTAATATAAGTAGATGTACGGTTAGGGATGAAAGGTGATGCTTGTGATATAACTTAGCAATTTCAGCTCTTAGTAATATCACCTCCCTCAAAGAGTGATGCAATATTACATTACCTACTACCTCCTTGTCGTGTGTCCACGACAAAATTGTCCAGCACTAAAATTGTCAGAAAGTGAGCTAAATCACCGTTACCAGTAACAAAGGCAGGTGTTGAAGAGGATACCGATTAAATTTTGCAAGTGCTTCATCGACAAGCGCCACTGTGTTTAGTTTGTTGTTGTGATGAAGCAGAACTACTTCACTTTAGTTTTTTTCTTTATTTCTTTTTCCCCGGTTTTGTTCTTCCATAGTGTCTCAAGAGGAAGCGTTCCTCTTTAGATCTCGAAAACGGAAATAATTGCAATTTAAAGGGTCTTGTGTAAAATTAAATCTTATGAAAATCTCTGTCTGTCTATGTCATGTATGGGATTTCTACCCACTAAAACTAAGCATGCATTGCGGAACATAGTTCTAAGTTGGGGTACAGGGAGGGGGTGATTTCCATACATGGAGGAGGGGAGTGTTAAATTTTTTTCATTGAATATTGTCATGCGAGGTATCAAATAAAAGGTTTCGGTTAGTACTTTCCGAAGTCTGCATTAATTGTGAACGGGGGAATGCAACTGTTTGGAAGTGATAGCTTATTTGACAGAGCCATTCTCAGAAACTCCCCAACCGAGCAATTTGAAAAGATCACGAAGTTCTTCCTAAATGCTATTTAGAGCTTCAAATATCTTCCATACCGATACATTACATCTTCTACACTCAAATGTCTGTTTTTGTATGCAAATGTGGTTGTGTTTGCAATTCTTTTGTCATATTTGGATTCACTTATCTTTTCCCTAGATACCTCACCCCTTCATATAAACAATTCTGCACAAAAATTATCGCTGTAGTCATCTTCTCCTCGAATGCGAGCTAAGGCCAGCAGCGGTAAGCCACCTTTTCTCTTATCTTTTTGCTCAGTTCAAGGAAGACGGATTGCACCCCTGCAAAATAAAAATTTGGTCTTCGATTCTTGCGTAGTATCGCTGGTATGTCCGTCCTGCTTGTCTTGCCCCAAATTCAATAAAGGGAACAATAAAGAACAATTTTCTAATATGTAATATCGCATTACTCCAATAACTAATCGTGACGTGATAAACGTCTCTCCAATACTAGTGATGACAAATTTTGCTTTTTTCCACTTTTTCGATCCAAAATCACGAACGAAATTTTACAGCTATTTCCCCTGCCAAAAGGTTCACGATTTTTAAGGTTTTGTGTAAAACAAAACCTTATTAAAATCGATTCAATGTCTGTCTGTCTGTCTGTCACACGCATTTTTCTCCCAAACGGCTAAACCGATCCGAACGAAATTTGGTGGACAGATGGGAACTATGAAATCCCACGCATACAGTGAGTGGCATAAATTTAGGTCGAGTTTAAAGGGGGGCTCCCCATACATGCAAAGGGGGGATTCAAAAATTTTTCTCACCGGATATAGTTGTGTAGGGTCTCAAATGAAAGGTCTCGATTTGTACTTTCCGAAACTGACATTAGTTTTGGCATAAATTGCAAAGTGCGTGAGTAAGGAGTCAAAATGTACGCACTTGAAGTGAGACAGGACCCATTTTCGGAAACAACCCAACCTAAAAATCCGAAAAAAATCAGAGTGGTGCGTCTAGATGAAATCTAGGCCTCAAAATATGTCCCATTCCGATATCTGCTCAAATAAACTTACTAATAGTATATTACTACTTTTTAGAAATTTACTGAAAAACCCCCCTTAAATTCATCCTAGGACTTCCGAATTTTGTACCAGCATAGGGGACAATATTTCGTATATATGTGCTAAATTTCATGGAAATCAGGTAATTAACGCCAAAGTTATAGCAGTTAAAACTTAGCAATTTCGCGCGAGTTTACTGCTTCCAAAGCCATGCAAATCAGATGCTGACGTCATAATTACCCGGAATAATTGACATTCGCGTGGAATATTAAAGTCACATTTATGAAGAATCTATTTATTTGCAGCCCTTTTTAAGGTTTTGTGTAAAACACTTATGCGAAATCTAATCTTCAAGAGATGTCCCATTCTGGTATCTGTTCAAAAAATTTACTAATAGTATATTATCAACTTTTAGAAATAGACTAAAAAACTCCCCTTAAGTTCATCCTAAGTGTACTAAATTTTGCACCGACATAGAGCACAGCTTCGTGCATACACATGCCAGGTTTCATGAAAATCCAACTATTAGTGGGAAAGTTATAGCAGTTCAAACTTATCAATTTCGTGCTAATTAACAGCATCCTAAGCCATACAAATAAGATGCTGACGTCATAATTAACGAGAATAATTGAAATTCGAGTGAAATATTAAAATTCCATTCAAGAAGAATCTAATTCTCCCTAGCCCTTTTTAAGGTTTTGTGTGAAACAAAACCTTATTAGAATGGTGACGGTGTCTGTCTGTCCGTCTGTCCGTCTGTCTGTCTGTCTGTCTGTCTGTCTGTCACACCCGATTTATTCGGAAACGGCTAGACCGATTGTTACGAAAATTGGTGAGAGTATGTAATCTGGTGATCCCTTTACATGCAGTAAGTGGCGCCATCTTACGTTAAGTTTAAGGGGGGCTCTCCGTACATGTGAATGGAGGGTGCAAATTTTTTTTTCACAGAATGTAGCCAAGTAGGGTATCAAATGAAAGGTCTCAACTAGTACTTTTCGAATCTGGTTCAATATTTGATATTAGGTGAAACATAGGGGAGTAAGGGTTGAAAATATGACCCACAAAAAGTGTAACAGGTCTCGTTCTCAGAACCTATCCAACCGAAAAATCTGGAAAAAATCACAGTGGTGCATCTCTACGAAATCTAGGCCTCAAAATATATCCGGTTCCGATATCTGCACAAATAAAGTTAATAATAATATATTTCCACATTTTAGAAATTTACCCGGCAGCCGCCCTTATGTTCATCCCAGAAATACAAAATTTGGCATGAGTGTAACGAAGAATATAATGCACAGTTTGGTCAAGTTTGAAGAAAATCCAACTATTATTAACAAAGTTATTGGGGGTGAAACTTTACAATTTTTTGTGAATTTCGTGCACTTTACAACCCGCATGACGTCATCATCACATATCAATTCGTCAATTCCACAACGAAATGAATTCTTATGAATTGGGTCGCAGACAATTATTTTGTTTTAGTTTTTTAGTTATTTGTCAACCAGACATGTGTATATGTAGGTATATAATATATGCGTGCTAATGAACTTTGCGGCTAGTGCCTAATTCAGATAGATATAAGACGTAAATCGGAAATATGGGTACGATAAATTTATAATAGATACGTGCATATATGTGTACAGCAGGTAATAGGCAGTTTGTTTGTTTAGGGTGAGCGTGATATCTATGGCTCTAATATGTACGTATGTCTCGTAGTTTGGAAAAATATGAAGGATTATGTTGGATTTGTAGCTATATACGGACAGAGAAATGTGCGTCTCTTACATAAGATGAACACAAAACCTTTATACCCGAAGCGCGAGCTTCCGGTATTCCGACTTGTTTATATTTGATGTTGGTTAAATTGTTTTAATTCGCTAATAATATTAAACTGAGAGCGTGAGGCGTATGAGGTTGACCATTATCAACACAGGGCTTTCCATCAAATGATTTATTTAAATCGCTTTCTAGAAAATAGAGAGCAATGGAATTTTTAGCTATATTACACGGAGCTGTCGTGCACTCGTCGCTCCTCACATCTTTTTCTTTCTCTTCAGCCTTCAGTTCACAAGCGGGGTCGGCTCGTGATTTGGTTGCTTACCATTGCTTTCGATGTTCTGACCAATACTGGTTGTTGAATTCTCGTTAGCGTGAATTACGTGACCATACCATCGAAAACGCCTCTCTTGCAGTTTTTCCACGATCGGTGCAAACCCATGTCGATCGCGCATATTCTCATTTCAGACGTGATTAAAACGTGTCACGCCACCAGTGCAATGCAACATCTTCGTCCCCATTACCGCAAGACGCCGTTCATTGTCCTTTATAGTCAACACTTAAACTATAGAGAGCGACAGACGGACGACAATGCAGTAAATTTTAGATTTGGGACGTGCGTTGATACGTCGATCACAAAGAACACCAGTTGCGGAATGTCACTTCATCCAGGTGGCGTTAATGCTTGAAACATTTCATTACGCAGTTCTCCATTGGCTGGTAGCATTGACTCGAGATATTTAAATCGCTCAGTTCTTTCAATGGCAGTAATCTGCCCCTCCAGATATTTAAATCGCTGAGTTCTGGCAATGGTGGTAACCTGCCCAGAACTGAGCGATTTAAATATCTCGGGTCAATGCTATAAGCCAATGGAGAACTACGTTATGCTCCTCACATAGGGAAACACAAAACCTTTTATACTGGAAGCGTCAAGCTTCCGGTTTCCCGACTTGTTTCTTCTTTCCCTCGAGTTGTGCACAATAACAAAGATGTGTCTTGCATTTTAATATCTCACTTTTGCCAACATAAGTAATTAATTAAATCATTATTATAACTGCACTTATGGAGGCAGAACGATACGAAATTCAGAGCTCAAGTGATTATTGCGAATAGTCATTAAAAAAAAACCGAAATTGATGGCTACAACGACAAAAAAGTTCATGGTCGACTCAGAAAACACCCAACTCGGAGTAACGGTAACGGTGGGAAGCTTGATTTCTGCAGCTTCCACCGGCTCACATTGCTAATAGACTGTTTGAGCACAGAACCTGCCACAAGGTCAGTTGTGTTTCCACTGACCCACATCATACAAGCGGTTGCTCTTGTGTAAAAAGATAGCTGGTGATGTCGGTACGGAAGAGATCATTATCTAATGGTAGCTTCGTATGTATATTGGGTTCGCCACTTCTTGCCCGGTTGAAGAGCTGCGACCCCGAGATTCAACATTGGCGGCCTATGCGGCCTAGCGATCATTCGATAATAGGAGAGCTATTTCGCTGATAGGACGGCAGATACCTTGAATAACCCGCCTGAAAGTGCTCATCAGAACCGCTATCAAAAACGCTTTTTTCGGGCGCTACGCAGATCGCCGGCCACGTTCCGAAGGGTTGTCGCCAGATCACAAGATTGCTCTGGTTAGGTTAGCAAAAGCTGCCGCAGAAGTGTATATCGCATCACGAATGAGTTTCAATCGGATGGTAAATCGAAAGTCCTGTGAAGGACGTCAGCGACCTAAAACGAGCAGTGGAAGAGGTGGAACAAACACTTCACCACGGTTCTCAACCGTACCACATTCGGTACAGTTCCATTGTGGATGAAATGGCTAGTGCTTATTCAAACAGAAAAGAAGTCATTTCAGCTATCAATGCACTCAAACGGAGTAAAGTCGTCGGATTTCACAGTTTCCCTCCAAAGATACTCATCGCTTATCCTGCAATTTCTGCAGACCTGGCTGTTCCATTTATACAGGAATACTGAGGATCCGAAGCCTTTGAGTGCGAGAGTGCAGAGGTGCCTGTGTGCTCCCTGCCATTGCAAACATGATAGTGAAAATATCAAGAGTGACCTCGAAAACTTGATCGACAGCGAGGAGACTAGTTTCCAGCCGCGGTGTTTAAATCTTCGCTTCACTTTCCCTTCATCAATTTCGAGAAGATTTTCGACATCGTAAACGGGGAGTATATTTATAGGGTCCTATGTATGAAGGGCATCCCGGAGAAATAAATAGCTAGTATCGGAACGACAGCTGACTACTTCCTCGTATGGAGGACGTGGGGGAGTTCAACGGACCATGACCATGACAAATACCTCGACTACGATGATGAGTTGTTGACCTTGCTCAAATGGCTCCGGCTTGGAGAGAGATGCACATAGAGTCGGACTGACGATAAACACCAGTCTGACTAGTCATCGCTGTCTTCTTATCTGCATTAGTGTACAGAGCATCTTTAAAATTTGGAAATATAATTATCTCAACAGCAAGATCAGGTTGAGACTGATATGTGCTAAAGTTTCCTGTGTTGTGGTATATGGGAGTAGTATATGGAAAGCGGCCACTACTGTTATCATATCATCGGAATATGCTGGCCTGAAACAATTTCAAGTCAAGAACTCCGTCAGCGGCAAGGCCAATTACCCTTGGACGAATAGTGTATAGGCCCCATAGACAACAACTAAACTCCATTATCGACTACACAATACAGTGAAACATACTATTCTAAGATGGCCAACTAGTGCCGCTTCTTTGGTTTTTGGTGATGATGTTGCCACCATGTATTTCGTCTTGCCTTCGCTAAGATCTTGCCTGGTCGTCCAGGATGAAGGCAGATTGTCAGGATGAATAGTGCGTGGGTGGGTGGGTGGCCTGCTATTCAATGAAAATATGGTAGAGCTAATGGGCATATTCCAATAGTTTTTTTTATCGATTACAATACAGAGAAATCTGATCTATTTTTGATTTGCCTAGAGTGAAGACTTTTTGGTATGGGTCGATGGTGTTCTGGGCGTATGAGGCAATCCGCCTAGCAAGATAGCGGAGAATATCCTAAAGATAGTACTCAGCAATTTGATACCTCTAGCATATAGTTGTTGGGATGAGTGATATCCCCCTTTTTATGTGTGGAACAGATAATGTCTCGTTGCCAGTCCTCAGGCATTCATTCCCTGTTCCAAACCTGGAACATAAGATGAAGAACTACTTAGCGTAGTTGGTCACCTCCATATTTAACTAGTCCGGCTGTAATTCCATCTACTCCTGACGACTTATGATTCTTAAGTCTATGGATTGTATAAACTGCTTCTTCTATACTTGGTAATCGCAGTATTTTTTCATTGTCGTCAAATGGCGAGACCGCCATATTCTGTTTGTAGAGGAGTTCATCAAAGTATCCAACCCATCGTTCCAATATAGCCATAAGATCGGAAATCAGATTTCCCTCTTTGTCTCGTCAGGATGATCATGGAGGTATATATGACTTCATTCTGCTTGCTCCCGAGTTCACAAACCAGTTTCTGTTTATGAAGTCGCTTTTCCACTCTACGTAGTTCGTGATAGAACTTAGGGTGTGCCCGAGTTCTTATAGATTTCTGCCTTGTCCGATAAGCAGCATTTTTCGTTCCGTTGCTAGCTTATATTCGCCTTTGAACTAGTCGTTACTTTTTTTGCGACTGTGGCCCAATATATTTGTCAGCAAGTGTTGCTCAAGTTCTATGCTTGATCCACGTTTTCGCCCTTCCACCAATACTGCCCTTTGAGTACTCTGGGTGCAATGGGACAAGGAAAGTGGAATAAGAAGAGAAGGGTCAATTTGTAATTTCAGTCGCCAGTGAAATTTTGTTTTTTTTGGCAGTGTTATCATCGAAAGTAATACTCGTAGGTAGAGTCAGAAGAACTGAAATTGAGCCAAAAGCATAAAATACGATCGTTGCCTAGCAATTTTTTTATGCTACTGAAGTCTACGATATTTGATTACGAATAGCTCCTGAGAATTCGACTAAGGTCTTTCGAAATCACTGGCATTCAACAATATTTCGAAATAAATTATATTGTAATCGTACATTTCTGCATTGCCTAATCGCTACTCGTCGTTCGAATCACCTTACATACCTCACTTGGTTATAGCTAGTGACCCCTCTCGTAAGCCAACATGGGACATTCGTGGGTACCGTTTAAAATCTAACGTATAATAATAAGAAACAAAAATAAAACAATTTTATTTTATTCATTTTTAACTTCCGGAATTCATCAAGTTATTTAACTTTCACCTTAACTTTCTCCTCCGTTTGACATTGAGCAAACGTTTCACTTCCATCCTGCATCTTATAACAGCGTTCATTATCTTCTAGTAAAATTGTGTACTCTGGACTGAAAAAAAAACGGAATGCTTTATTCTCTACGTGACTGGATTCCATAGACATATTCAATTGTTCAATCGACCTTGTATCTATCAATAATTTCAAAGGAATCTTGGTGGTCTTACCCATTCCTATTCGTGCTGCCAATAATAATATTTCCTTCAAAGGGAGATGTTTTCTTGGTCCTTGTGTAGTCATTGCCATTCTGCTGCAAATGAATTAAATTTTTCAATTTATTTCATTTCCACAACATGATTTGCAAGGACTTTGTACCCCTACGAGATGTGTGCTAATATCAACATTTGTTCGCGTATTTTCCAGTTAGTTGGAAAATTTTGTTCACTCGAATAAAGAAAATGAAGTTATCTTGGCCTTAATAGAATTGCATTGGAGTGCACTGTCCGAGAGGATACAGTGTGCTCGGGTTATTGAGTCCAACTTCCAATACTTCTTAATTATGGATATTCATTTAAGTTATTTTTGTTTTCGCTAATCTGTTTATAATATTGTACCTCGAAGCAATCACATTTTAAGCTACAAAATCACAGTTTTAACATCTATCATCTATCAACTATCATTCGAGATATTTTCTATAAACAAAATCACTCAGGGTTGAAATACTGCATAGTAAAAACGGTGAATATCAAGTAGCATATCATTCGTCCCTGTATCCATTACTCTCTTAAACGATTCATTGCATCCACCCAAAGAACAAGGAACATGAGAAAGTCCTTTTCTTCTATGCTTTTAATTCGAAATACATCCGTTGAAGGTCTATTCAAAGTCAAAGTAGCTCCTGGTAAAAAGCAGTTCTGTTCCGTTTCTTCATTGAAGTTCCAAAAGAGTACTCTGTCTGGCGTACCATGTTGGACTTTGCAATTCAGAAACTAACTGCGACATGGATGATATAATTGGTTTTCTTCGAGGGAATCACAAACGAAATGGAGCAAATACCTTGGGAAATGTTTATTTTATTAGTCGATTAGAAAAACGCAAACTACTCGTGCTCAACTTAGGATTCCTTCAAGGATTCAAGGATCCTTGAATAATTATATGTTGTGAATTAAAATAAAAAAATCCAGCTATCGTCCCTCCGAGGGTACATATTTCCATAAATTTCCCATAGAAATCGAGGGTTCTCTGCATTCGATTTCTATCGAAGAAATGCATTTCGAGATATTGAGTTTCTGCATTCTAACTTTAGATAAACATGCATAGCTATGGCTTTGAATTTCCTCCTTCGGGGTTCTTTCTTTTCATTGAATCAAAAAGTTTTGTATGAGATTCTTTGTATCTTTCTTATATATTTAGTATCCCATATGAAAACATATGGAAAATAAAACGCTATGGAGAAAAATTAAAAAGCAGATAAAAATTGTTTCTGTCACTTCAACACTACTAAAAAAAAAGTGTGAATTTAAAGATAGCACATAAATTCCTATGTAATATGTATGACAGGAAGAAAATTACTACAATATCCCTTTCGATTTGGGTTAAAATTTTACAAATGCTTTCTCATTCGACTCCATTGAAAGAAACAGCTACTATCGAACAAGTGGCCTCAATTTACTTTGGGAAAGGGAAAGTCTACAACATTTAGCAATAAATAAAATTAGTTTATTTAAAATACAAAAAGATTAACTTTATCACAATACTTTGATCACTTTCTGAATTAGGGCAATCCAACTGGGATCTTTGTGTTTCGTGTGTTCGCCGCCGCGGTTGGGAACAGAAGAGACCGGCTTATTTCCATGCGGTCCTTACTGTCCCAACCAACGGCAATTTTCCACCGCTAATTCTCCACTCCCCGGGTGCGTTCCGAAAATGAGCGAGTGGAGAGTTTCGCGCCATCTACCCGTCCGCATCCGCAACATTCGAAATAAATTTCGAATGCTGCAGATCCTGCCGCGCCACATCACTCCGCCCCCAGACGAAACCTAGGGGGTTTCGGCGACGGATCCCCGAACTTCGTTCGCCGTTAATCCACAAAGCGGACACGACGCTGCTTCGGGGCGCACACGGGTTTCAGCCTGGACAAAGAGACCGGCTTTTTGTGACCACCGATCTCGAGCTGGAAGAAATGCTCTCCCCTCTCGAGAACGCGGTACGGGCCCTCATATGGAGGCTGCAGCGGCTTCCGGACGGCATCCGTCCTGATCAGCACGTGCGTGCATGTGTCCAGTTCCTTGGGCGAACAAGCAGGTATGGACGAGTGTCGAGTGGGTGGTGGCGCTTTGATGCGTCGGAGATTGTCCCTCAGCAGACGCACCAACCCCGACTCCGTGAGACCCGATCTCTTGTCGAAGACCGGATCGCTTGGGAGTCTTGGGTTCTCCCCGTATACCAGCTCCGCGGGGCTGGCAGCAAATTCCTCTCGGCGGGTTGTACGAAGGCCGAGTAGGACGAGAGGCAAGACTTGAGTCCAGGACGGGTCGTCGCGTGCCATAATGGCGGCTTTCAGCGTCCGGTGCCAACGTTCTAGCATCCCATTGGATTGCGGGTGGTATGCAGTAGTCCGCTGGCGTTTAAAACCCAGGAGTTTGCCTAACTCGGAGAAAAGGGTGGACTCAAATTGCATTCCCTGATCAGTGATGACCACTGCAGGGACGCCAAAGCGAGGTATCCACTCTCGGCAGAGGGCTTCGGCACAAGATTGCGCCGTAATGTCTTTCAGAGGTATTGCCTCAGGCCACCGCGTGAACCTGTCGATGATTGTGAGGCAATACTTGTAACCGTGCGAGTCTCGCAAAGGCCCTATTATGTCGAGGTGTATCGTGTGGAAACGCTTGGTAGTGCGGGGGAATGAGCCCACTTCTTTCCTTACATGCCTGGAGACTTTACACTTTTGGCATGCGATGCACTCTCTGGCCCAAGAATTGATATCCTTGTTCATGGAGGGCCAGAAGTATTTTCCGGTGACTAACCGGTTTGTTGTCCTGATGCCGGGATGCGCCAAGTCGTAAACTGCGTGGAAACGGATATCGGTCAGGAACAGTCTGTGCGTTTAGCCTTCTGTAATCCCCACAGGGACGCCATTCGCCATTTGGCTTAGGGACCATATGTAAAGGGGAAGACCAACAGCTGTTTGAGGGCCTGCAGATACCCTGTAGAACAAGATGTTCAAATTCTTTCCGCGCGATAGCCAGTTTCTGGGGTGGTAGAGGACGCACCTTTGAGAAAATCGGGGAACCAGTAGTATTTATGTGGTGCTGCACATTGTGCTTCACTGGTTTCGAGAGACTACACTCGGTAGTAATCTGGCTGAACTTTTGGAGGAGTGTCCGAACACGAGAGTCGGTGATGTCTTCCAAAAGAACGGAAAGGTTATTGTCAGCGTGAGATACCATTTGGCCCGACGAATTTAGGTTGGTTGTGGGGTCTATAAGGGACTTATTTTGCAAGTCCACCAGCAACCCGTAGTGACACAAGAAGTCTGCGCCTAATATGGGGAAGCTGACATCCGCCAGGATGAAACGCCACGGAAACGTCCTACGCAAGCCAAGACTCACGTCCACTTGCCTGTACCCGTAAGTATTGATGCGGGAGGAATTTGCTGCCGCCAGTTGAGGGGTTGTGGATATAGTCGATGATGCCGGGGTACGGGAAGAACCGAAACCTCCGCACCCGTGTCGACGAGGTAGTTGCGCCTGCTGAGGGGGTCGAAAATAGTTAGGCGACGTGGCGCTGCGTTCTGGGTGGCCGTCGCCAAAACCCCCCGCGGACCTAGTTTTTTGCGGTAGGCGCGAATTTGCAAGGTAGCGTACATCTTGTCGCTTTATCTCCGAAGTTACGATGGTACCAGCAAATACCTGCGTCCGCAGGCTGTCTTGACGACCTGCTACCCGAACGCCCTTTTCGTGTGGCAGATCGTGAGCGAGCTCGCGACCTGGCACTCGAACGCTGAGCGTCCAACGTCGCCCGCATCTCGGCCACGCTGGCCGTTAAAGCCGCTATCTCGCGCCGTAAGTCGCTCACCTCATCCGACTGTGGTTGAACGGCCGCTATGGTTGGGCGAACGTACACCTCCTGTACCTGGTCGGCCGTCGCTGCTAGTTCCTCCAAGGAACCGGAGACGCAGGCTAGGATCGCCTGGGTGCCCTCCGGGAGCCGACGCAGCCAGAGCGACCTGATCAGATCGTCGCCGATCTTGCTCCCACCCAATTGCCTCATTTCACGAAGCAATTGGCTGGGAGTTCGATCACCCAACGTTAAACCCGCCAGCAAGTGGTCTAATTTTGCCGACTCGCTTGCCGACAGGCGCCTGATCAACTCGCTCTTGAGCTGCGAGTACGATGCCGACTTCACTACGTCGGACACCAGAAGTATGGACTCCTCGTCCAGGCCGACCACTGCGTAGTTGAAGCGGGCCGCATCCGATGTGATGCCGGACATTTGGAACTGCGCTTCCAAATGCACGAACCACAGCTCGGGGTTCCGCCGCCAAAACGGAGGAACGCGTACGGCGAGGGCGGTCACTTGCGGGTCCGATGGGCCTGCCGCGTCTTTGTCAACAAACGACATCTTGTTTCGCGAAAAGTACGAGTTGTAATGCAGACGCGGTGAATTTAAAACGAAACGCGGTGAATTTTACTCCGACACGGGCGGCCGCACCCACAAATGCACGCACGGACAGAGAAAATTACGACCGAAGCGGACGCTCTCCAGCGTAGACCAAAACAACACCAAAGAAACGGAGAACCCACGATGCGAAACACTTCAACGCCGTCTCTTGCAGCGATTTTTGATTATTATTATCACAATTTTAACTTTTAATATAATTAACAATTAGTGCGAATATTGCACAACTAATGATAACAATTAAATTTGATATGGATATAAAATGAGTCTAGAGATGAGATAATAATAATTTCACTTGATATAATAAATGATGCAATTAAATAAATTTGAAATGAATATAAAATGAGTATAGAGATGGGATGGTCCTTACGGCGGTCCTTACTGTCCCAACCAACGGCAATTTTCCACCGCTAATTCTCCACTCCCCGGGTGCGTTCCGAAAATGAGCGAGTGGAGAGTTTCGCGCCATCTAACCGTCCGCATCCGCAACATTCGAAATAAATTTCGAATGCTGCAGATCCTGCCGCGCCACAAACACCCGAGCAGTTTAAACGAATTAACAGAAACAAAAAAGGATAAAACTGTAAACTTCGGATGAGGAAAGAAATCCAAAATCCACTTCACGAATCCCGTGTTAATCGAATACCAGAGAAAACCCCGACGAACTGTATAATTGTTTACTTCTTTTCCACAGATAAAAGTGAGGAATCTTTTCCCGGCATTTGGCGGACTATGAAATTTCAGGCGTTCCTTATCCATGGGCAGAAGCAACCTTCTCTAATCATC
Source organism: Hermetia illucens (assembly GCF_905115235.1). Classification (NCBI taxonomy): domain Eukaryota; kingdom Metazoa; phylum Arthropoda; class Insecta; order Diptera; family Stratiomyidae; genus Hermetia; species Hermetia illucens. The sequence goes on along the minus strand of NC_051852.1, from coordinate 105,190,902 downwards.
TTTTTATATGATATTATCGTTGTTCTTTTACAAATGTTGAAATAAAGGACACATAAACCTTATAGTGACTTCAAAAACCCATCGTGTAGTTTAAGTTCAAGCTACAATGTTACTAAGGGAACACCTTCAGGTAGTAACAAGTCTGTGTTTATCAATCGAATCAGGCAATCCAAATATCAACGAAAACGCTTGTAGAATTTTACGAGCTTCACTAAGAATAACCTTACAATCATAGTGGGAATACATAGGGAAGCAGGTGATACTATGACTTAAGTCATACGCTCTTCGTGTCTGAATTAGTGCTTACATTGATGTAGAACGCCGTAATCTTGTCAGTCTGGGATCTTAAGTCATAATAAGGCAAGCCCACCATGAAAATGCATTCAATCTTATCATCATCATCAACGGCCGTTGGGCCGTATCCGGTCTAGGCATGCTTTAATAAGGACCTCCACGCATCCCGGTTTTGCGCCGAGCTTCACCAATACGATAACCCTAAAAGTTGTCTGGCATCCTGTCTTGTACAGTATCGGTAACCCTATGGGTATAATATAAGCTGAAATAGGGACTGTTGGCTGACGGCGAAGCTGTTATCGGTTGGGATTTCGACCCAAGATAGGAAAAATTATCAAAGTTGTAGTCTCATATGTTTCTATTTTTAGTTAATCAGTGCCATTTGATATTGTTGCCTCTTTGGTTTTTAGTGCTGATGTTGCCACCATGTATTTTGTCTTGCCTTCGTTAATGTGCAGTCCAAGATGTCGCGCAGCCTGCTTAAGGTGGATGAAGGCAGGTTATATATCTCTGGTTCTTCTGCTTATTATATAGATATTGTCAGCATAGGCCAGTAGATGGTTGGACTTAAAGAGGATGGTGCCTCTCGCATTTATCTCAGAATCATTTTTCCAGCGTCAGATTAGAAAGGATGCACGATAGGGCATCTCCTCGCTTTAGGTCGTTGTCGATGTTGAGTGTCGAGAGTGTCCTACTGCTTTTATCTGGCTTTGCACATTGGGCAGGGGCAGCCTAATCAGTTTTATCAATTTCATCGGGATACCGGATTCTGCCATGGCCATGTATAATTTTATGCTCGCTATGCTATTACAGGTGACTTGAATGGCCGAATTCTAAAAGTTTTTCCATCGCTTGCGCAAAGAGAAAATCTGATCTGTTGCCGATTTGTCCGGAGTAAAGCCCCTCTGGTATGGGCCGATGATCTTCTGAGCATATGGGGCTATCTTGCCTAGGAAGATAGCGAAGAATATCCCATAGATGGTACTCAGAGATGTGATATCGCTATATTTACTGCACTGTGTAATATTTATTGGCATAATGGGATTGACGATGATCCAACCATGCTGAGTGGTTGGAGACGATCGAGGGACCTATCTCAAAAACCTAAACAAGTCGGGAAACCGGAAGCTTGACGCTTCAGGTATAAAAGGTTTTGTGTTTCCCTATGTGAGGAGTATAACGTAGTTCTCCATTGGCTTATAGCATTGACCCGAGATATTGAAATCGCTCAGTTCTGGGCAGGTTACTGCCATTGCCAGAACTCAGCGATATAAATATGTCGAGTCAATGCTATCTGCTAAAGGACAATGAACGGTGTCTTGCGGTAATGGGGACAAAGATGTTGCATTGCACTGGTGGCATGACACGAAACCGATCATCACGAGCCGACCCCGCTTGTGAACTGAAGGCCGAAGAAAAAGAAAAAGATGTGAGGAGCGACGAGTGCACGACAGCTCCGTGTAATATAGCTAAAAATTCCATTGCTCTCTATTTTCTAGAAAGCGATTTAAATAAATCTTTTGATGGAAAGCCCTGTGTTGATAATGGTCAACCTCATACGCTTCACGCTCTCAGTTTAATATTATTAGCAAATGCCAACACTTTAACCAACATCAAATATAAACAAGTCGGGAAACCGGAAGCTGGACGCTTCAGGTACGAAAGGTTTTGTGTATTTCTTAGTAGGTAGCACGTAATATATCCATATATTATGTGAGAGTATCTACTTTCGGGTGATATTGACATTCATAGTCTTCAATTTTCAAAGAAACAACAAATTTGAGGTATTATAACTTTGTTAGTAATAGTGCGATTTCCACCAAACTTGGTAAGATCATGCTCTATATTATAGCCTATATCACTGCAAAATTTCACGGCACTAGGATGCACTTTAGGGGGGTTTCTAACCAATTACCAAAAATTGTAGTAATATACTATTATTAACTTTATTTAAACAGATATCGGCATGGAAGGTATTTCGGAGCCCAGGCACCATATAGTGGCAGCTTCCTGATTTCAGATTTTTCAAATTTTTCGGTTTGGTAGTTTCTGAGAATGGCCCCCTTAAAGAAGTGACCACTTTTAACCCCCGCACTCCCCACTCTTCCAACGAATGTCAAAGCTAAGGTCGGCTTTGAAAAGTACTAATCGAGACCTTTAATTTGATAACCCACATGACTATATTTGATGAAAAAAAATGTTACACCCCCTTTTGCATGTATGGGGACCCCCCCTTAAATTCGACGTAAAAGGATGTAATCCACTGTATGCGTGAGCGTTCACAGTTCCCAACTTTCTACCAAATTTGGTGCCAATCGCTATAACCGTCTCCGAGAAAAATACGTGTGACGGACAGACAGACAGACGAACAGACAGACAGACAGTAAACCGATTTTAATAAGGTTTTGTGTTTACACAAAACTACTAAACTGACATCAATGACATGTTCAATTCGTTAATTCACTGCAACGAGACGCTGTCTGCGGTTGAAAAGATGCAGTACTTGAAAACTCATGTTCAAGGTGATGCTGCAAGAGTCATTCAACATCTCGATGTGAACAACGAAAATTATGAGGCAGCAAGGCACATGCTGCGAGAACGGTATGACAACAAGTGAGCCATGGCATGGAATTACTTGCACAAGTTCCACAACTTGCCAATGGCAAAGGAAGATTCTGATTCCTCTATCAAACGAGTAATGGACGCCACCGCAGAGTTCATCGCTAATATGAATAGCATCGGCGTCAACACTGAGCATTGGGACTTATTGGTCATTTTTGAAACAACTCAGAAATTGGACCAACAATCTCGACGATTATGAGAGGCATCACTGGGTGCTAACGCAGAGTTACCCACCTTGAAATCGTTTTTGGAGTTCCTGACGAATCGGTTCAGGGCACTCGAGGCGTTGAACATTCCTCGGAAAACTTCTAAGGTTGACTCACTGACGACTACAACGACAAAGGCATGCAGCATTTGCACCAAGGACCACTACGTGAATCAGTGCGACAAGTTCAGAGAGATGGACGAGCAACAACGGAAAAATGAAGCAAGAAAACAAAACTTGTGCTTTAACTGCTTGAGGAAGGGACATGGCGTCAACCAATGCCCCTCGAGTGGCAGGTGCCGGACATGTTCGAAGAAGCACCATTCGTTACTACATAACAGTGAAATCACAAGCATTTCAAAAAAATTGACAGTCGATGCTAAACCGTTCATCCCGACTACCCAAGCGTTGTTGGCTGGGGATGGAACACTGGATCAAACAGTACTACTCGGAACCGCTCGAGTTGATGTACAAAGCGTTTCGGGCAAATTTGTGACTTTGAGAGCTTTAATAGATTCTGGGTCGCAAAGGAGTTTCATCACGGAATCAGCGGTTCAATTGTTAGGTCTACGAAGGCGATTCTCAAAGATACATATATGCGGAGTCGGAGCAGGTACAAGACTGCAGAGCAGAGGCAGTGTGGAGTTAGTGATCAAGGCAAAGTATGAAGACTTCACAACCAATGTGCCAACTTTAGTACTACCGACCATAACGAACTTGCATTCGTCAACCGAAACCCCAGTCAAGCTACCAGCGGGACTATCAGTCAAAAAATTAGCTGATCCCCAATACGGAACTCCAGGGCGAATCGACATTCTGCTTGGAGCAGACACCTACAACGAGATCGTGTTAGCAGGGTTCAAAAGGGGATCTCCTTGTGCAGTGAATACCAGATTTGGCTGGATTTTACTCGGTCCAACTTCTGCTCGAAACAATCAAGAGGGAATATTGACATTTATCGCTACTGAAGACAGCACGGATAGGCTGGTCAAGAGGTTTTGGGAAATCAACGAGATACCGAGCGAACAGCCGGTAACAAGGGACGAGCAGGCAGCTATGGAATGGTATCAGCAGACCACCAGGAGGGACGAGTCTGGCAGATACATTGTTCGGCTCCCGTTTAAGCAAAATGCGGATCCCGGAAAAACCGTGTGCAACTCGCAGCAAAGGGCGTATATTCGTTTCTCGCAATTGGAAAAACGATTGAACAACGACGATGACTTAAGGAATCAATATGTAGCATTCATGGAGGAATACCTTGAGCTAGGCCACATGGTGGAAGTGCCAGTCGCAGATAAGTTTACAAAACAGACATATTACTTGCCTCACCATGCCGTACGCAAGGATGACAATACCACCACAAAGCTTCGAGTCGTTTTCAATGCGTCTCAAGCAACACCAACAGGCAAGTCACTCAACGATATCTTGCTCGTCGGTCCCAACATTCAGAATAGCATCACTCATGTATTGATGAGATGGAGAACGCATCGATACGTGATAGCAGCTGACATAGAAAAGATGTACCGACAGATAAGTATACATCCTCAGGATCAGGACTATCAACGAATCCTGTGGCGAAGTCATCCATCCGAACCGATTAAACATTTTAAGTTAACAACAGTTACATATGGCACGGCCAGCGCCCCGTACTTGGCGATGCGCACTTTGCATCAGCTATCGGATGACGAAAGGATGCACTATCCAAAAGCGTGTCGAGCCATTAAAGAAGACTTTTATGTGGATGATGTCCTAACTTATCAAAGTGCTACAAAAGGGAGGGTTTAAATTAAGGAAATGGGCAGCAAATCATGATAGTCTGTTGGAGTCAATTCCTGTTTCCGATAGAGAAGCGAAGCCACCGTTAAGCATCGACAAGGAAGATCACATCAAGACGCTAGGACTACGATGGCATCCAGCAAGGGATTGCTTCTTCTTCAAGGTTACCTTAGAGGAGATCACAGGTACTGTGCTCACGAAACGACAATTGCTTTCTGAGGTAGCCAAATTATTCGATCCAATGGGATGGTTGCAGCCGTGTATTGTCGTAGGGAAAATAATGATGCAGCAGTTGTGGTTACAATACAGAACCTGGGATGAACCAATCACAGAAGAACTTGATGCGAAATGGCGAAACTTCCGTTCCCAGTTGCCGGTTCTTCAGGAAATTACTATTCCAAGGTGGCTACACTGTAGTGATACTGTAACTATTCAAGTCCATGGATTTTGTGACGCCTCAGAAGCAGCATATGCGGCAGTCATCTATGTACGCATTGAGGAACGTGACGGTTCCACAACTGTCCAACTCATAACGTCGAAGTCCAAAGTCGCACCGTTAAAGGTCCAATCGATTCCACGGTTGGAGCTGTGCAGCGCTGCGCTCTTGTGCGACCTGATGTCAACTACGTTAGAAGCCCATGGTTGGAAGGATGTCGTTCCCTATTATTGGACAGATTCGATGATCGTACTACAATGGCTCCAAAGTCCAGCAGCTAAATGGAAAGTGTTTATCGCCAATAGAGTCAGCCACATTCATTCCTCCTCCGATTCCAAACAATGGCGACATATAAATAGCAAAGCAAACCCGGCAGATGTCGCATCCCGTGGAATTTTCCCTAACTTTTTAAAAAATCATGTACAGTGGTGGAACGGCCCGGACTGGTTAAAGGAACATCAAGACAAATGGCCGAAATCCAGATTCATATGCAACAAAGCAGTCACCAATTTAGAAGTACGACAAAAGGCAGCATGCTTCACAACTATTAAGGCAGAAGAAAAGGAGAATTTAACGCAACGATTCTCATCATTCACGAAACTCGTAAGAGTCATCGCTTACTGCAGAAGATGGAGGTCTAACTCTCACAACCCATTTTTAAAGTCAGATGAGCTCCGACAAGCGGAAACCGCTCTCATTAGGATGATTCAGCGAGAGGCATTTGCAGATGATATCAGTCTACTCAACACCAACAAACCCTTGGCCAAGACTAGTTCGCTGATTAGGTTAACACCGTTCCTCGATTCAGACCAGATCTTGCGGGTTGGTGGAAGGATACAGCAGAGTGCTGCAAATTTCGATACAAAACACCCTATACTACTACCCCGAGGACATATGGCTAATCTGGTCATAAAACATTACCATCATCTAATGCTGCATGGTCCCGCTCAGCTAGTACACTCGACGATTCGTACGAAGTACTGGATCATTGACGGGCTCACGGCCGTGAAACAATTCGGGAGGAAATGTACCCATTGTTTCAGAATGAACGCCAAACCGAGTCAACAACTGATGGGAATACTGCCTCAGGAACGAGTACGACCAGGAAAACCTTTTGCTCGGACAGGAATTGATTACGCTGGGCCAATCACAATTAAATGGAGTAACGGTAGAGGAACCAAGACCACCAAAGCATACATAGTTGTGTTCGTATGTCTATCTACAAAGGCTGTACATCTTGAGCTCGCTAGCGATCTAACAGCGAAAACATGCGTTGCAGCAATCAGACGGTTCATTGCAAGGAGAGGTATGTGTCACACCTTGATAAGCGACAACGGCACCAATTTTGTAGGGGCTGACAAACTGTTGCGTGAGACGGCACGAAAGATGATTGAGGAAGCGCAAGGAAAATTAGCTGTAAACAACATCAACTGGAAGTTTATTCCACCGGGAAGTCCTCACTTTGGAGGGATCTGGGAGGTAGCAGTCAAAAGTATGAAGCGCCATTTGATCAAAACCATCGGTGCGCACTTGTTAAACGTGGAAGAAATGTTCACGCTGCTAGCACAGATCGAAGCATGTATGAACTCGAGGCCCTTGACACCATTGAGCACTGATCCACATGACCTTACCGCTTTGACTCCTGGACACTTCTTGACGGGGGAACATCTGTTTGAACTGCCGGATGGAAATACAGAAGACAATGTTACAAAAAAGTGGCAACTAGTACAAAGGCTCAAACAACAGTTCTGGCATCGATGGAGTTTGGAGTATTTGACACAGTTGCAGCAACGAGCAAAGTGGTTTAGTGAGAATCGAAAAATAAACGTGGATGATCTAGTCCTCATTAAATGCGAAAATCAACCGTCTGGCCGATGGCCTCTAGGAAGAATTGTGGCAGTTCATCCTGGAAATGATGGACTAACTAGAGTAGTCACGCTGAAGACAGAAAATAACATAATCAAACGACCTATTTCGAAGATTTGTCCTTTGCCAAACAACGGGGAACGTGCAGTAGAGTCAACGATAGCTGACATTGGTATCCACCCAAATCGGCAGAAAAGGAAACAAGAATCCCGGTCTGGGGGAAAGACATCAAAAATGTCCAAACTGATGATAAATTTAATCGCTTTATTAGTTTGTGTCACAGGGGCAAAAAGCAACTATACCATCAAGCACCCTGAACCCGGGATATATGTCGAGCATTTGGGTCAGGTCCGACTAATAAAGGGACAATTCCGGTTAGACGTCAATATCTCTAGTGAAGAGATCATGTCTGACCTAGAGCACACTCGACAGATATATCAGAATATGTCCAATATCTGTAAAGAAGGCCTATGATTACACCCAGATATACGGTGTGCGGAGCTTGTGACTCAACTTGGACATGAAGTCAACATAACAATAGACGCTATCAGTCCATGGGTTACAGTGAGGAGTCAACGCGGTCTCCTAGGAAATCTACTGCAAGGAATCTTCGGAGTGAACGACGAAGTCTACGCAGACATCGACAAACTGGATGAAAATCAAAGGCAGGTCATCAAGACTTTGGAACACCACGGCAACCTGTTGTTAAGCACTACCGCACTTGTGAAAGAGACACGGCAAGCTCTTACCACTAAATTACACCTCATCGCTAGGAAAGTGGATCACGCCTATAAGACAATGGCAGAAATGGCCACCTGGTACACCAATCACAACAGAATCAATATTCAACTCTTGGCAGCGTATCAGGCAGCATTCACTTGGCTGGAGCACACTCAGAAGTATTATGAAGCGATTTACAAAATTAAATCAGGAACAGAAAGCCTTTCGGAAATACTACCAGCATTAACCATAGTGACTACCCTCTCTCAGATGCAAGAAAAGCTAGGAGGTGAACTGATCATAGTTTCACAAGAAGTAGGCAAACCTGGCATTTCTACCCAGGGAAGCGGAATTATGATTTCCGGCTGGTTCCACATCGTTGAACGAAAGAAATTCGAGCTCACGCATTTCACCGGAATTCCACACAATTTAGGAAATGGAAATTTTTCAGTTCTCGATATCGCTCAAAATTATCTCGGAGTGAGGTATGACGACCAAACGTACTTCACGCTGACTCCGGAACAATTTAACCAATGCAAAAAACAGCAAGTAACTGAATTTCATTGTTCAGCCACCATATTGTCGAGCATCGATGACCACCCGAATTGCATCTTGGACGAGATCTACAACAGATTCAACAAGACACCATGCCCGCAGCACATCATTCATGTGAAGAACATGTTGTGGAAACAGTTAATACGACCCAACACTTGGCTGTTTCTTGCTTCCACCACGAATCCTGTCGTCCTCACTTGCAAGGGACAAAGACAAGACCTACAACTCGAAGGCGTAGGCATCTTAGAAATGGACCCAAGTTGCAGTCTGAAGAGTTCTACAGTTATTCTTCGAACCACTCTCACCGATATCAACAACGCCATGGTCCAGTACACCTACGTGAAACCCGTCATCATCCAACGACTTGACACAATCAACACGACAGTTGTGTACGTACCATCAAAGACAATTCTCGAACGAGACGACAACTTCATTGAGGAGACTCAACATCAAGAAGCCCAACTTCGAGCCGATATGAAGACTACTACTTGACACCATCTTAGGCATCAGACCATCGTATTAGGGTCCGGGCTCGGTTTCGGGTTCCTGATTACCAGCATCATTATCACGGCGCTCCTTTGCAAATTCTGCAAGTCACAAAGCTTTCAGTCAACTTCATCACCCAGAACATCTCCTGAATCCACGGTCCAGTGGTACGACCACGATAAATAGAAGAATCAGTGGTTCTTGGCAAAAATTGTGTATATAATAAGTGTTCAAATACAATAAAATTTCAATATGGTTCAAGCACACAAGCCTTTAATTTGTTTAAAGCTTAGGTGAGACTGCCTAAGCACTTGGCCATATTCAGTTTGATTTTTTTTAGAAAAGTCAATACACCGGAATGGGACATCTCTCGAAGATTAGATTTCACATAAGTGTTTTAGCTGCAGACAAATAGATTCTTCATAAATGCGACTTTAATATTCCACGCGAATGTCAATTATTCCGGGTAAGTATGACGTCAGCATCTGATTTGCATGGCTTTGGAAGCGGTAAATTCGCGTTTGAACTGCTATAACTTTGGCGTTAATTGCCAGATTGCCATGAAATTTAGCACGTATATACGAATTCGGAAGTCCTAGGATGAATTTAAGGGGGGTTTTTAAGTAAATTTCTGAAAAGTAGTAATATATTATTAGTAAGTTTATTTGAGCAGATACCGGGATGGGACATATTTTGAGGCGTAGATTTCATCTAGGCGCACTACCCTGATTTTTTTCGGATTTTAAGGTTGGGTAGTTTCCGAAAATGAGTCCTGTCTCACTTCAAGTGCGTACATTTTGACTCCTTACTCACGCACTTTGCAATTTATGTCAAACCTAATGTCAGTTTCGGAAAGCACAAATCGAGACCTTTCATTTGATACCCTACACAACTATATCCGGTGAAAAAAATTTTTGAATCCCCCCTTTGCATGTATGGGGAGCCGCCCTTTAAACTCCACCTAAATTTATGCCACTCACTGTATGCGTGGGATTTCATAGTTCCCATCTGCCCACCAAATTTCGTTCGGATCGGTTTAGCCGTTTTGGAGAAAAATGCGTGTGACAGACAGACAGACAGGCAGACATTGAATCGATTTTAATAAGGTTTTGTTTTACACAAAACCTTAAAAAATGACAAAGTTGACCGTGAAGGTCCGCCCGCAAGTAATGAAGCTCCTTCGCAGTGCCACGTCGACACGTGATTGCACGCCTCTATGCGAGCCAGAGTCGGGAATATCGGGGGGGGGGGGGGGGGGGGGGGTCCTTCGAACACTTCGATCCCTCTAGTGTCATTTTACAAAAATTTACGGATCCTGAAAAATTAACGAACTAACGAATTAACGAGCCTATCGAATGACCAACACGCGAACTAAAACGGAAAATTCGAAATAAAAAACGGCTCAACGGCGCACGTGAAGCCGTAAAACTCCGGACACGAGTACGCAATCGAAAGAGAGGATCCTCAATCAATGTTCCTCCGGCCTCAAATGTATTGTGAGGCGGTCTTGGAGGTTCCCTCCCTACCTTGGAATCGTCATTCTATAGGGGGATGCCCCTTTTCTAAAAGATTTTTGCGGGACTAGAGAGGCGTAAGGGAGAAGTAAAAAGAATTCACCTCGAAATCATTTCAAAATAGACCTTAAAAAGAAAAATAAATGATACAATAATCAACCAAAATACCTCGACTAGAACTGGGTTTGATACAATCTTTCAATAGTGCCAGTTTGGACATTTGTTTCTTCACCTTATAAGTAACCACACAGTTGGTTTTTCGTTCGTTGGGAATTCCAAGTAAAAATTAAAAGGAAGGTGTGTTATAGTTCAGATTCAACACATCATTGTAAATCTTATCCGACAGCATCCCTTGATGCGCTTCTCCACAAACTGGCGACAGAAAGACAGGCGTTCAGATAAGCGCAGCAAAAGAAAGCTTACTTGCGTTTACTCATCGTTTGATTTTTTGATAATTTCTTGTTAAGGTTTCACTTTCTTTTTCCCTTTTTTACACGAAATAGTAGGAATTCGAATTGACCGATATGGAAGCAACGGACAAATACAAAATCAAATCAAAAACTTCCATCTCAGTTTTTCAAGAAAAACTAGGACTCAACTCAATTGGGAACGTCTTGTTCAAAAACAAAAAAAATATATTTACTGTTAATAGTACGGTACACGGTATTATGTAGTCCTGATCGTTATACTCCGAAAAGAAAATTAATCACGTTCTTAGGGACTCGCCGAATATCATCAAAAGATCGAAAGGGCCCGCATTAGTTCACTAACAATTTCCCAAAATTATACGTAAATTTATCGCGCAATATTTCGTTTTGAACTAATATTGCAAAAAAATTGACTACAATTTTTCTTAAATCACGACAATTCTCTCTCTCCCTATCTCTCAATCCCAAAGACACCAACGATCTCGCACTGCGTCCAACTATTCAGCTGCCAAACTAATCAGTCGGTCCCGATCTCGGTAATTTTTAATTCCGCCGACCCGGGCCTTGAACTTCAAATTCAACATTGGTTCAGCGGAAGCAACAATTTACACAAATTTTGCATGGCTGAGTGCATGCTCTCCGGGCTCTAGCTCAGGTCAACCTTTGTGCCTACATTCAATAATTCTTTAATTTGATTTAATAATTATTAAATTCAAATTGAAGTTTGTTCAAATTAAATTAGATCCTTGAGTTTAGGAGAAAGCGACCAATTGTTAGGTTTTCTTAGTTAAATATTTTGACTTTGAAGGAATGTCAGGATATGAATTACGCATTTGGGAGGGGTAATTGGAAAAACTAAGGGGAAAAACAGGAAAATTTCATATTACTGATTGCACAGTCCTCTCGGATGGAACTTGGGAAAGGCGAATAACATACCCCCCATGTCGTAAAGCCGCGGACACTAAAGATAACTCCCTTTTTATATATGTATGGGGCAGATAATACCCCTTTGCCAGTGATCAGGTAATAATTCGCTATCCTACAAATTGATCATTCAATGTCGCTCTGAAAAAAAATTATACCATTTAACGAGCCTCGGAAAAATACTAGAGTGTTCATCTCAGTTGAAGCCGCATGGCAAGCCCTGATCGTGTGGAGAAATCAGCAAGAATTCTTCACGCCTGGACAGATTCAAAACGTAAGCAAGTTAGTCCGCGGCACAGAAACCCGTATCCGGCACAATAAATAGGGGTTACTGGTAAGACGCGGGAGGTCATGAGAGCCTTCGGAAGAAGCAAATCGGCATATGGATTCTACAAAAAACTCTATAGTGTGACAAACAACGCCAGCTACTACTTTGATAGCCCGCTCAGCCAATATAGTGTTGAAATTGCACATTTCTGAGGATTTCCGTAATGCCATTAAAGAAGTCCATCAAATTGATGATCATTTGATAGCATTTATTTCTTCACTGCATACGCACTACAGATAGGTGTGATAGATGTGGACGAAGACCCCTTCTGAAAACTACTCGATACAAGGTCTGTAACTTGTCTGCCGACAACTATGCCGTCATTGCGGGTGATATCCACGGTCATGTGGTGAAAACCTGGTGTTATGCGAGTAAAGGCTTTGGAACACGCATTAAGGGTGGTGAGCGTATTGCGATTTTGGGAAAACTCACGACGTTTTGCTTGGCAATACATGGTTAACGGTTGTCTCATTTTACTATATTTTATAGTGAGAGTAGCAACGGGCACATCGATCATTGTCGGATGAGACGCCGCCACTTTTTTACCGTCACCGCAAAGCCGTTCCCAATAAAACCGCCTGTCCTACGAATTAAGCCACCAATGAAACAAAATGAGAAGGGCACTGGCCCGCTGCAAAGTAAATGGTAGCGATTCCGCGAGAAAGCAGAAAAAATTACCTCACTTACGTGAGAACGTGGAATCAAACTAAAATCTATAAAGCGACTCATGGGTCCTTCGGAACCACTAAACCTGGCAAGCAGTCTATCAACTGAGATGTCTGGCTTTGGAATGGCAAAGAAGGTTTTGTGTTAAACAAAACCTTATTAGAATCGATTCGATGTCTGTCTGTCCGTCTGTCTGTCTGTGTGTCACACTCGATTTATTCGGAAACGGCTGGACCGATTGTCACGAAAATTGGTAAGAGTATGTGATCTGTCGTTCCCTTTACATGCAGCAACTACCGCCATTTTATGTTAAGTTTAAGGGGGGCTCCCCATACAGGTGAAAGGAGGCTGCAAAATTTTTGTTCACAGAATGTAGCCATGTGGGGCTACATATCAAATGAAAGGTCTCAATTAGTACTTTTCGAAACTGTTTCAATATTTGATATTCGGTGAAACATAGGGGAGTGAGGGCTCAAAATATGACCATCAAAAAGTGTCAGAACCTATCCAACCGAAAAATCCGAGAAAAATCACAGTAGTGCACAGTAGTGTAATGAAGAATATGGTGCACAATTCGTGCACACTTTGAAGAAAATCCAACTATTATTAACAAAGTTATAGGGGGTGAAACTTTACAATTTTTTGTGAATTTCGTGCACTCTACAACCTGCATGACGTCATCATTGCATATCAATTCGTCAATACCACAACGAAGTTAGTTCGCATGAATTGGGTGGAAAAGGATTATTTTGTTTTAGTTTTTTAGTCATTTGTATATGAATATCAATTATTTCAACGAGACATGTGTGTATGTAGGTATATAGTATATGCGTGCTAATGGACTTTGCGGGTAGTGCCTAATGCAGATAGATATAAGAAGTAAATCGGAAATATGGATACGATTAATTTATATACGTGCCTATATGTGTACAATATTCGAAAATAGGCAGTTTGTTTGTTTAGGATGAGCGTAATATCTGCGGCTGTAATATGTACGTATGTCTCGTAGTTTGGAAAAATATGGAGTATGTTGGATTTGTAGCTATATACGGATAGGAAAATGTGCGTTGAAATTTCTTAGATAAGATGAACCTTTAAACATTTATACCCGAAGCGCGAGCTTCCGGTATTCCGACTTGTTTTATAGATACATTCAACTTCTAACGCCTTACATACTGTTATGCAGATGCTGTTTCCATAGATGATCTAAACTAACTTGTTCAAGAGTGGAATTATCGCTTCGTATAACACGGTCTCCGACAGAATCTGAATCAGCGTCAGCAACCTGCCGAGAACTGAGCAACTTAAATATGTTGGCTAAATTCTATTTATGAAATTGCCCTACACATCAGCGGACACTTCCATCCAAGTTCGATGGATGGAAGTGTCGTGCACCATTGCCGTTCTTTTTTATTAACGCATTAGCCATTGTGTCAAATTTAAAATATACACAGTATCCTCCACCTTGTCGTCCTCCTCGATTCTAAGTGCTGGCCGACTACCAAAAACGAACAGTACTTCGCGCTGATGGCGTGACTATGGTTCAGTGACATAACACGATATGATCACGTCCAAATTCGTGGTAGATATTGGGTGCGCCCACCTTGGAAAAATTATGCTTTCGATGGTGTAGTCATGTAATTTGCGATAATGAGGACTCTCTAGCGACGATTGTTGAAATTGATGAGAAAACGAGAAACAATCGACTGAATGGTCATTTAGGAGCTTCTTAACTCCACTCGGACCAAGCCTATGAGCGAAAAAAATGCGATTTAGATCAAAATTGCAAACTCCTAGCCACGTTCTACAGGAAGATCTTTCGAAAAATCTTCGGCTTCTCACATACGATGTTGGTGCGTATATAACAAAGAAATCTTTGAGCGATACCGTGACGGTACAATCATGGGTAAAGTCAGTGTCAACAGACTGTGGTAGGCGGTTCACTTCAGACGAAAGTCGCACAGGGAAGTAATAGAGCCCCCCACTAAAATGGAAAGCCGTTGCCCTCAAAACGTTGACGAAATCCCAGTATCGCTGACCAAAGCAAATGCTAATGCGACCCTTATCCTATAACTGAAGAAAACTTCGTATTCGAGGAAGTCATAGTAAAGCAAATTATGACTTAAAATACGACCTCAAGATGAGTTTTGGGTCCTGTGTAGTATGTCTGTGCATAAGCGATTAAATAAATAAATAGTAATTGCAAGTCTGCTAGGGATAGAAAACCAAATGGACCAAGATCATCGTTCTCTTTCACTAGTATATAGCCATACATTGAGAGCCCCTTGTCTCCTTCCTCATTACTAGACGTCTGTTAATAAGTTTGTTTCCGAGAAGCTTCCACTATCACCTATATATGTACAATCCCTAACCTGTAACCTCAACTACAAAAAACTCATTTCCAAACTTTCTAAACATAGCTTGTTTTTCTAGATCAATCAAAGATATTCGTTGGCGAAAAATCTCAAAAATTCAACACCTTTTTTTAGCCGCCATCCCGAGGAGAAATTGCCTGTTTTTGTTCTCGGCAAACCAATTTAAATTAAAAAAAACACTCGCTCTAATTTCTTCATTTTACAGTTGTTTCATTTCAAAATTTCTTAATTCCGAAAGACGCGCTACCAATAAGGATAAAAACTTCTAAGAAACATGTACCACCATAAATTACACCCAATTCCAATTTTGCGTACATTCTTAATATCATTGAGATTTCTTCCTATAATAAATGTTCTAATACGTCATTTTGGTCCGTTCCTCGCCGGGAAAGTGCTATCTAGAACGGCGAACAACCAGCAACCGAATACGACATAACTATTAGGATGGAGGACGAGTTGATTCCAATCACATAAGATGTATTGATCCATAAAAATTCTTTCCACTTAAGAAAAAATCGGTTAAAATTTATGGCTGCATTTATGTATGTCGCACTTTTTACTTGTGGCAAATACCAAGGAACGTCGCCGTCGTAGTAAACAGGATATAAATTTTCACTACTGTTGGGTGCAAGGATATCGGGATTTTTGTCTCCTTGTTCTTTTTCCTCCCAGAATGTAGAGAATCCAGCAACAACGACTGTATCAGTAATATAAGACATTCACGTTCTATCGACATTTCGGGATAGCACGAGTATAAATGCTATCACTTGAAATAGTACCTCCAGGATAAATACCAATAACCTAAGCACGCGAAGAGCTAAAACTATCGCAGTGGAACATTTTGCGAGTTCCCTCGGTTCGCCCAGCTTTTCGCTCTTAAAGTGTCAAAAGTATATAGAAAGAAAAGTGTAAGTTATGGGAAAATTCTATGGAAATAAAATTTTATTAAACTATGGTGGAGAACTCAGCTGGGATCGAGGGAAGGGTTGCAATTTTTAAATCTTTTGGTGCAGGGGGATGACGTGTCGCGCGATATGCACTCACCGGATTATGGTCCGTTTATTTTATGGGCATCCTTGATAGTAAGTTGATCGTTAAAGATTGCATATAAATTTCAATTGGCCGGAAAGCATAAATGGGAAAGTGAGCAGACCAAATGAAAAAGGGTACGACAAAAATTAAGCTCGATTTACTATTCAGCTTGAAATAGATCAATAATGAATTTTCCCCAAACCTCGGCAAGAACGATGCCAAGCCTGCTTGAATAATAAGAAGAGATAAAACCTACTGTAGTCTGGTTGACTGACACCCACTAGGCATCTTAGAAAATAAGGACTGGAAGGGGTTACTGAGAACCCTTTGAACACTGGGCTACTTTAGTTTTAATGAATAATGCAGTAAGAAGCACCGGATCTAAGAAACATTGAATCGTGCAACTCATAGGAATATTTTCTTAAGGACGCACCGTAAAATTGTAATCAGTAGTGTAGTCAATTAACTTTCTAGGTATAGAGTGTTGGTACGGGGAAGGGTTCACGCTAACGAAAGACTATCTCTTATGGAAATAAACCGATAGATGCCATTAAGGTTTTGTATATTTCTTATGTATTTGAGTGGCCATTTGTCCCATTGTGCTTAGCTCATAATGTGTCTGCGTTTGGTATGTCAGACTAATTAGTTTAGTGTGATACTGACATTCACAATTATTAGTGACACTTTAGCTAAAGATCTTCATTAACTATACACAAAGTGACCATCAGGTCATTTAGTTTTTATATTAAACAATGTAAAAACTTCCCCTCGGACACCACTTTGTCGTGATGGGGGAGCTTGTCGTAGTTTACTATTACACTTAAGGGTGTCCAAAAACACATGAAGATGGAAACAAAGGATTTTAACTCTCCAAGTGGTAAGAGACTTTGAAGCCACCCACAACTTTGAGAAATCAGGTCGTGGCCGAGGCACGGATTTTGGAACCCTCACCTAATTCATGTTCCCCCACGGAGAAATCTGTAAAAGACAGGCTCTCCACTTCAGTATAAAACCTATACCTCGTTTCTATGGAGCGGTCAGCCAAAAAGGTGTACTATCCTTTCCTTTATGAGAGGAGCTGGAAATCTGACTACCGCCGGCCAATAGGTGACACTGTTGTCTAACTCTTCTAAAATACGGGTTAGGAAGGCTCAGCAGAAGGAAACTTAAGCCGCAAAGGAGAAGGGACTACAGGCTTGCCTGTCGGAATCTTCTCCTCCACCTGTACTCGAAAAAAACGAAAGAAAGGGAAGCCGGTAATGGAGACGCAACTGGTCTAATGCCGGTATGTTGGTGGTATGTTTTATGGAGTTATTTGAGCAGCAAGGCACGAAAGTTATATATTTTTATGAAGTTGCCAGACTACTGAAGTTTCTTGGCTCGAGCTGCGACGTCATACAACATGGTAAGAGCTTTTCAGTCTCTTTGAATTTCATGGAAATTTAAAATGCTGATAATTTCAAAACACAATTTTTCAAAAATGGTCTTTGAGAGTTTTGTTAGATTGCACCATAGAAATGATTTCCGTCATTTGTGAAAATTAGGCGGGGAGTCTATTGAAGACATTTAATTCTTGCTGGCACGGGCCTATCGTTAGCAGATATGACGGAAGTGGTACTTATCAGTGAATGAAGGGTCACGTCTATAAAGGTCAATGTTAAATTTTGCACCTTCCTTTAGGTGAATGATCCCCCCTTAAGTTCAACGTGCAGCAATGTAATTCACCGCATGGCTAGGGGTTCACAGTTTCAAATTTTCTTCCGAATTTCTTGTCAGTGAGTGTGGCCGTTTCTGAGAAAGATGCCTGTGACAGGCATATACACGGACGGACTAAGAGACAGTGAACAGCAGAACCTAAGATAACACCTCAAGTGACAGCTCGGCGCAAACCGAAAAACTGAGTCGGTCGTTGACGACATTTGACGCGATCCTGGAAGTCGAACAATTCGGTCAAATAAAAGTGAGCGCATCTTCAAGAGGATTCAACAGAAATATATCTTGTAAGGCAACAGCTTTAAGCTAGCATGCGGCCATAAACTGCAATATTATCCAGCAGCACACCAGTATTCACCAAGCAGATAGAGGACGAAAGACCCAAATGTATCAGCTGCGGAGAAGCTGGAAACTACACTTCCTCAAAGTTGTGACGAGGACGTTCAAATCAACTAACAAATCGCTTGGTCGTAGTACCGTTTTTTCGTCGTCGCCAATGCCCTTCGCTCTGACAACCAGAAAATATCATCCACCGTAGTCCCGGCTTACCGATCAGCCCTGAGAATTCATGTGTACATTCTCTCGTGTAATGATCAATGCACTATATCGCAATTATTAATAGCCAATCGTGATAGTAGACTATTCTCAAGCTTCAACTTGTTCCAAACAGATAGGCAACATTCGATGAAAGCATCAATATGCCTTGTAAGATACCTGCTTTAGGCATATTCCTTATATATAGGCGAAATCCTTATGTATATACCTGCGTTAACCACAATGACGCGGCACGCGAAATTTGCATTTCTCCTCCTTCTGTTTTACGCTGCGCAGTTCTAAAACGAGTCGAGTTGTTTGTCATCCTACGATAACGCACTCCACTACATGATATAATTCACAATGCCGTTGCCACCCTTCCTTAATGCGTAACCTATTCACTTCCTGATCAACACGTCCGCGGATATCTAGTCCATACTCCGACCAAGTTCTTTGTTAGTTATTGACTGTGGCCAGAATACCCCCATGACATGACCCAAACATGAACTGATTAAACATTGAACATTGGTGTTGAACAGCCTCGACTTGATGTTAGCTTGGAAATAGTTGAATTCTCAGACTATGGACAAAATGGTGAACGGTGTTTTAACCCGGTTGATGTGTCGAGTGCCATCAAATTCGATATTGCCGGCAGAAATAAAGCTTCATTCATGAATTTAAATAGAGCGAATGCGATGATGCTTCACGCGCGAACCCTGGGTTTGTTGATATGTATCTTTAACCTAACTCTGCCTGCCTTCTTTTCCAGATTCAAAGCCATTTCGACAAGTTCTACAATATAACAAGCAGATGTCATCAACATAGTTGAAATTAAACCCTTCAAGCCCTTCAGCGAAGCCATCATGAAGAAATTTACCAATAACGCGAAGAATAGCGCGGTGTTCATCGGTATAGGAGGATTTGCCTTTAGTGATCATTCCCTTCATCCACCCATTTGGGAAAGATCTTAGATTCCCAACATTTACAAATGAGGGAAAGTAACAACCCTGTATCAACCACATCAATCGACTTCGTCAGAATAAAGACTGTTTAAACTTCAGGAACTCACAGCTTGAATACACAAGGCTAGTAAAAGGCTGCAAAAAGTTCTTTAAAGGTGGTCTCTTAGAAAACCGGATGGTATTTTCACGAACTCCAGAGCTGAATCAGTACCTACTTTCTTGGAAGTACAGATGACAGAAGTGGGAGAAAGAGAAGTGGCGGTTTCTGTAAACCTTTCAACACGAAAATGTTTTAAGGGCAAATGGAATACTGCGAGAGAGATTTGATACTAACGCAAAAGCGAGAGCAGCCATATTATCCTTTGAGCACTTCGTGTGCCGCCAGACATACTGACTGGTGTCGATGAAACTTCAATTAAGTGCCTTGAAGTGCGCGTTCACCTCCATCTGACAACAGAAACAACGGAAGGCTGCTTCCAAGAAAACGTGCTACCCATTACAATGCGAACTGCAAAAATTGTCAACACATGCCCAATCTTATGCGGATGATGTAGCTTTGATGAAAAATATACAACGCGTTGTTACTTTAATTGGCAGTTGATGCCTCAGTAATCCAAATAAAATCATGAGGGTATTATTTACAAAATAAAGGAAACTGAATGGATACAGCTTCAAATATTGGAGTCAACCTTTCGAATAGAAGTGAGAAATTGCATTTTTTTAGGACATTATGCAATGGTCTTGCAGGCAGACGTGTATGTGACCCTAAGAGCAGCCAAGTGGGTGATTGATGGGCGTCTGAAAGGTAGTCGCATTACAATCCGTAACGATAGTCAAGATACATTGACGGCATTGAGCAGTCCTTTATTCACTTCAAAAGTCTTTCAGGAATGTAGCAACCGATTGAACTCTATTTCTAGATTCAATACGGTGAAACTGCTCAGGGTGCGTGGTCACTGTGATGAAGAGGGAAATGAAATCTTGGATGTTTTAGCGAAAGTAGATTAAATTTCGACAATGCCCATACCGGAACTAGCAACTGGAATGTCAGTAACATTAGATAATCCTGCTATCAAAACCACAAACTACCCATGACGGCAGGTGGCCGCTAGATACATCAAGCTTTTCGTTCCAGAACCAAGCAAACATACTGCAAAGTTTATCCTGTCAAAAACAGGGGGACTTGCAGAAGTATTGTGAGCATACTGACTGGTCATAATTCACCAGTTAGTCATAAGTTTAGAATAGGAGTCTTACAAGATGATATGTGTCAACTCTATAATGAGGAAACAGAAACCATGAGCCATTTTCTATGAGAGTGTCCCGCCTTTGAACAGACATCAAATTGTTGGTACTGATATACTCAACCTGCAGCTAATAACATATCTACCGACGGTAATCCTACGATACATAAGCGGATCTGGGGTATTCCGTTAGACGGGGAAGTCGAGTAAAATGGTCCACAACGGTCTAAGTGGTCAGAGGCTTTGTCTCCCCTCCCCCTCATACAAACACAATAATTCTCGAAAAACTGTTGTGATTGAATGGAAAAGTTCCGCTGAGATAGTGTCAAGACGGGTGGCTTTACTCCCGTAAGAGCGCTAATGTCAAAAATAACTTTGCTTCAGTTTAGGAAAGCAGTCGGTATGCGCATGCCATAGCGGCTACCCATTTCATCGACAAAAGGTGCAACTTCTTCGAATATTATACGATTTAGAATCGTAGTGAAGTTTTCATTCCACCTTGTCAGTGGCTCATCATTGTGGATGAAAAGCCTACCGCTAACGTCCCTAGCAGGACCATCGATAGGCTTTGGACCACTTTTAGGCTCTTTCTGATGCGGCATACGGTGGTGAAATCGTTAATATTTTTGGCAGCTTCTACTTTCCATACCAAAGGAACTGTAGAAATAATTTTTATCACAGTACACATTACCTTAAACTTCTCGATTTTTTTACGAGAACGAAGCACAATAGTGTCGTTCAATAACAAAGCTTTCATCGATCCGCCACCATGTTTCGCAATCACCCAGGTCTTGTAACGTGTTATTGGGATATGACTGCCAGCCTCATCCACACCAGAGACACAGCTACTTTTAATAGAGGCCCAGTCTTCATCAATATTCTTGAGCGGTTTGTTTAAAGTTTATGTCGCTTTTGCAGGAAGAAAGGTTTGCCTCTGCTGGACAACAGTCAAACGTCGCTTTCGAGATGAGGTACCTTTTATGTAACTGATATAGAAAAAATAAACTACTGCCGGTTTCAATATGGATTCAGAGAAAGTTACTGTCACAATCTCCATGACTCACCATCATATGTCCAAGAAAGGTGTTTCCAGAGTCCACCTATCAATAAAATAACTAGGAAGCTTTACATGAACTGTATGTAATAGCTAATACAAACCATCCTTCTCCTCGGAAATCTTGAAGTCAAGATTCCGTCGGAAATCGGCTCGTAAGCTTGCAGAACGCCCGTTGCGGTAGTCTGACACCGGATTCACGTCTGCTCAGTTTACTACTTCACTTTCTAGAGTACAAAAGCAGGTTGCCGCAAGAGGGAGAGGAGAACTCTTCAAAATCTCATTCTCTCACTTTGCTTAATGTCGAGTTTATATCGGTTGACTTAGCGAAAGCGATCATTCTACGAACCCTCGATACCATTAACTAAAAGCCTGCGCACATCCCAGAAACCAAACATTAGCCGTTTTCGAGGCGATATTGATTTTTCGGTAGCAGCAAAATTTCGAAATTTGTAGTTTTCCAGACCACACTATTAAGTCGGCTTTTAAGACAACCAGAGAATACTCTGAGTGTGTTCGGTTTAATTCAAACCTTAGCACTGAATAAGGCGAGAAGTATTTGCCGAAATATGCATATTTGCAAAAGAAGAAACATTTTAGTAAAGCAAACGGAAACGGTTTCACATTTTGTGGTCATGGCAGACCCTTATTAAAATCGGTTTACTGTCTGTCTGTCTGCCTCTCTGCCACACATATTTTTCTTGAAAACGGCTACAACAAGGTTGGTGGGAAGATGCGAATTATAAACGCTCACGCATACAGTGAATTACATCTTTGTAGGTGAAATTTAGGAGGGGAGCGCTCCCATACATACAAAGGGGGCGTGTACAATTTTTGTCATCAAATTTAGTCATGTGGGGTATCAAATGGAAGGTCCCGATTATAACTTTGCAAAACTGGTTTTGACATTTAATTCATAAGGGAGGAAGGTGCGGGCGGGAAAATGGTCATTTCTTTCACAGGCTCATTGTCACTCACCCACTCAAATCTGAAAAAAATCAGAAAGCCGCCACTTTATGATGCCTAGGCTCCGAAATACCCTCCATACTGATCTCGGTTCTTGTTATGGACACCGTCACACGGGATATCCAACGTCCAGCGCCCTACACACTGCTTTATACAGATGATGTTTTCCTAGCATCTGATTACAAAAATTATCTCGAGCAACTTGTTCAAAAATGGAATGATCGCCTCATGCAACACGGGCTCAAATTGAATTTAAACAAAACTGAATTTTTGACGACCGATCCCCATAAAACAGGCATAATCACTGTTAGCGGCAGTGATCTGCCCAGAACTGAACGATTTAAATACCTCGGGTCAACGCTATCAGACAAAGGAGAACTGCGTTATGAAATTGCTTCACGCATTAACGCAATCTGGATGAAGTGACGTTCCACAACTGGTGTTCTTTGTGATCGATGTATCAACGAACGTCTCAAATCTAAAATTTACCGCAATGTCGTCCGTCCAGTCGCTCTCTATGCTTCTGAGTGTTGGCCGACTATAAAAGACAATGAACGGCGTCTTGCGGTAATGGAGACGAAGATGCTACGTTGGACTAGTGGCGTCACACGTTTAGATCACATACGAAATGAGGATATCCGCGATCTTTATGGGGTTGCACCGATCGTGGAAAAGTTGCGAGAGAGGCGTCTTCGATGGTATGGTCACGCAATTCGTGCAAACGAGAATCCACTTGCTAAGATTGGTATGAACATTGAAGTCGATGGTAAACTACCAAAAGGCAGACCTAAACAACGGTGGCTTGATACGCTAGATGGGATTTGAAAGCCTCGAGATTGCACCCAGATCAGGCATTCGATAGACCCAAATGGCGAAGCCGATCACGACGAGTCGACCCCGCTTATGAACGGGACAAAAGCTGGAGAAAAAGAAGAAGATAGTAGATTACTATATTGCAAATCGCAGTCAGCATTCCATAAAAGTAAGTCTTACATCCGGGAGGACGGAGAAGGTCAACTAGTTTGATATTACCCATCTAGAACACGCTTCCTTACAGAAAAATTACTGAGAATATCTGACAGCTTCCGAGTATAATTTAACCGAGTCCGGTTAAATACTATGAATTCTCCTACAGAGCCCCAGGTCCTATCTGAGATTTTTGACTTTATATTATATGTTTCACAAATATATCTTCATCAATCAGGTGATTAACAAATCTTCCGAAATCGTTGAATGACAACCAAGCTAATACTGCAAGAGAATAGATACTTGGAACTGACATGAAAGCAACCACATTGCCTAGAAAATTGTAGATAAGTTGTCTTCATGCCTTTCTCCTGAGTCGTTTAGTTACGAGCGGTCACCCAAACTGCAGTAGCCCTCGCATTCAAGCAAACATTTTTGGCAAGGTATATAAAGGTAATTGGTTTGTAGATTCATTTCATGTATTCCGAGATTACTCTATTGTCAAAAGGGGATTTGAACGTTGAGAAGTCAAGTGAGAAGCAAATCCCAACATAATTTCGCCTTTTTATGACACTAATTTATTGGCCAGTGCAAACTGAAACCTATTCCATCCGAAAGAGTCCTTTGCATTTTTCAATTAAAAAAGTAAACATTTAAAATTTGATAGTAGCTTCTGATTACAAGGCATCACTTTGATGGAAGAAAAAAACTTCATTATTCGCTCAGCAAATGTTTCTAATTAGTACGAAGCATGTTTTTTTGTTAGCATACTCTCAGTCTCTCAATAGAATAAAGAGTGCAACAACTACGACCATTGCATATTTATCAGATTTCACCTTTATTCGTCCTTGCCGTACACCACCCCAGAGAAAAATAGAAGCAAAACATTCAAACTCTGCATTATGGATGGACAGTACATAGTTTGTGCATCCACGAGAAAAATTACTTGTGCTGCATACTGAATGCAGACTGGATGGGAAGGAAAGTTTAGGGTCGTGTCTGTAAAAGAAAAATACTACGTGGAAATGGCATTGCGGCAAGTTCCAAGCATCAATCCAAAGCTAACTTTCAAGTGAAACGTCGGAATTTGATATTTATATTTTATTATCTTGGTTTCCAATGTGATAGAATTTCTAGAGAAAAAATAGTTGGAAAATTCGATTTCTAGAAAAAAGATTCGGTTTAACGTCAAGAATGTTTAAAATATTCGGAATAAATTTTAAAAACACATAATATTTGCAGAACCATTTTCCAGATATCGTATCCTCTTCCTCCTGCAACACATATATTCTCCAGTAAACACTGTTTGACGATACTATTTCAACCAGAATTCTCATCTTCAATCTCCTTGAATTCAAATAACCTTCTCTCAACCTTTTTCACATGTAAAAGATGACAGAACTCACGCTATCCCTCACCCATCATCGTACTTTCCGCTAAACGAGAATCCTTTCCATTTTCTACTATCGTCCAAGATTATTTTATAAAGATTTATAGAGATCGGGGTAGATACAGCAAATTGAGTAAGGAACCGTTTGCTGTGAAATGCATCTATTAACCAAATGTTGCAGTCAGAACTTTTCTCAATTTTTTCCTTCCAGGAACGTTTTGCTTGGGGAAGGTTTCAATGGAATTGTTATGTGAAAAGTTTTTAATATACATTTCACTTGCTTTCTTCTCTACCGTAGGTATTTAGATACTCCATGGCTGCTACTACTTAATTTTCCTCAAATTCATTAAGGAATTAGAGTTTTACAGTCATTCTCGCAATGGCGCTGGTTGCTCAGTTACCATGGCCAGTGTGGTGCATAACTTGGAAGCATATTTAAAAAGTTTTATTACAGAGAAATTAGCACAAGTCGTATAATCGCGTTTGTTCATGTATGTATACACACATATAGTATCATTGAAAGTGGATTAGCTCCATAGCATTCAAAGTAATTAAGTATGAATGGAACACTTAGTTCAAAATGTATATTCGAGTTGACGGTCGCAAGAAGAGGGATTTACTGTCGTGAAGCTCTAAGACCGTAAGAAAGTTTCAATGATTATCCTAAATGAATTCAGATGGGTTTAATCTTAATAACATCAGTTAATTACGTTCTGTTAGAAGGGAACCTCACTAGAACAAAGAGCATCTGAGAATCCTTTTCTACCCCTCAACTATCTTGCCATCATGCATTCTCAAAGCCACTTTTGTCTTTACAGTCTATTTAGAAAATGCAGTCCGGACTAAGTTTGCAACTTGAGTTACTCCCGCGGATTCAGTAACTACTTGTAATTCAGATAATGAAAATTTAAAAAAGCTTTATTCTTGGAGAGCATGGATGAAAGAAGGACAATTAAAAACGGAAATGTATTCCAGGGCTACTTCAATGTGAATTGTCTGCAGAATATTAACGTCGTGTACTTAATAAGCTCACTGCAAGGATATGCACATGCATAATATGTTGGATTGATATCACCCAGAAATCAGGTCCTAATGTATTGTAAATATTGGATAGATAGGGACATGTTGATTCCGTAATTAGTCAAGAAACCCGTGTGAGTAACTTTGATTATACGATTGCTTTATTTGTTCGTAGCCACAAATTTTACCACGGACCAGTTACTAAAACTCTTTTCCACGACCGGTTATGCGTTATTATTCCCCTCAACTACAAAGAATTTCTACAAAACTTGGTATCGTATCCTTTGTTGTGAAACATTAAATAAAACCGTTATCTGGTCCCCCATCTAAATACTATTATAATTATCGCCAACAACGCTTAACATTGAGTAGTAAATTATTTTCCCTGAGTCGCAAAAAATTTACAGATTTGACAGCTCGATGTTACTATGTCAATACTTTGTTTTGATACTACGATACCATTATTATTATTCTGTTAAGGGAAAATCACACCGCGTCCGTAAAGAACTATTGTGTCCCTTTTACTGGTTATAGTGTACCTATTGATTATAGTATCTCAAGCAGGCCTATAACCGTCAGGGGCTTTAGTATGTTCCCTACTTCCAGATCTTTCAGCTTTGCATCTGGTATTAAGTGTTCTCCCAGATGCCTCGACCTATAATACTTTGCACAAGTACCGGACACTGTCCCAGGACGTGTATAGAGGCAGTGTCCGTAGATATCCCTATTCCCTAGGTGATAGTTCAGCCGACAATGACCAGTGAGGATTCCCACTATGATTCAGGACCTGTAGGGATGGCGTTGGGCAAGTTCTCATTGCCCCACTGATACACCACCAAGCCAGTTTTTGAAGTTTGTGTAACTCCTTGGCTATTGTGCTGAGTTCTGTTTGCCAGATTACCGCCCCATACGTAATCATTGGCCTTACTATTGCAATGTACTCGTATATCCAGTGCAGCATTTTCAAGGAATATTCCCATTTTTTCTCTGATATGGACCTGGAAGTCATCAGGGTCTTTGTGGCTTTCCAACATGTGTCTTCCAGAGTAGTTTTTGGTCTAGTGTGATTCCTAAATATTTAACCCTACTTACTCGTTTAATCGCCATGCCATGTAATCTAATGGTTCTCGGATAATCAACCTTACGTTTCCTAGTGAATGGCACCATGTTGGCCTTGGCTGGATTGATGCATTGCTCCGCCTTCCTGCACCAGTTACTAGTGATTCGCAGTACGGTTTGGATTCTTCCACATACGGTATTCTCGTATTTGCCCCTACAGATTAAAACAATACCATCAGCGTAACTCTGGAACTGCATTCCAGTGTTTGTTAACTCTTCTAGGGATTCATTAACTAGCATGCTCCACATTAATGATGATAATGCCCCACCTTGTAGACAACCTTGAATAGTGTTCACGATAATAGAATTTGTACCTGTCGACACTTTTATTGGCCTACTCTCCAGCATTCTGCCAATCCAAAGGGCCAAGGTGTCTCCCACTCCTTTGTCGCTTAGGGCATCTCGTATATCTATGTGCGATGTGTTATCAAACGCACCTTGCGGGGCGTCAGGAGTTCCTTATTAAGGCAGGCCTAAACCGAATACCAGCTGTTCTGCCGTTGATGATGATGATGATTGGTCATCTTATTCTAGCTTCCGAGCATATTTCTTTCTTCCAATTCTCCTTTCTCCCTCTTTTGTTCGTTGTTGGGGGTGAGTTTTGAGAAGCAGATGTATCCTGAACCTCCTCATTCTCGGTAAATGTCCCATCTTCCTTCTTCAAACAGACTGAAGATATTGTCTTGTTTTGGCTATAGCTTTATATTAACTGGATGCTTCCGCGGTTTGCTCTATTCATGCACAGAATTCCCTGAACCTGTTTGGTTTTGCTCCTCGGCGTGCTATACGTCCTCAGTGCTGTTTCGTACCTCTGCTAGTGTTTCGCCGGCTGAAGAGTTTTCGCACCTCCTTTCTCAGTCTGCCTAGGTTCCTGTTTCACCAGGGTATGTCAATGAGGACTTCGTTGAGGCATTCCACCACAGTTTCTAGCTTTATTTCGCTCCTGATGTCACCGCTCACCTATCAGTCAAGTGTCTTGTATAAGAGTCCGAGTCTGTTCTCCCGGGATTCCATAGTATTCTATCTATTTGTAAGTCATCTTCAATGTCAAACCTGATTATTCTGTGATTCGATATAAAAGGCTCATCCAACAGCCTCCAATTTTTGACCAGATGATCCCTAGTGTTATGTCTAGTACCTCTTGCCTGGTGCTGGTCACGAATGTTGATGTGTTCTCCAGGTTGTGTATTTCTAACTTGTTAATGAGGATGAATTCCAGATACTTACCTCTTACTGCTTGCCCAGACTTCATGGTGGGCGTTGGCATCGCAGCCGAGAAGAAGTGGTAGCACCTTCCTCTCGCAGGACTTCCTGACTCTAATGACTAATTACGATGGGGTCAGTGTGGTCTCCTGGAAAGTATCCTGCCACGACTGCCTTTTGAGGTCTTTCCCAGCTTCCACTGAGACTTGGGGAACCACGAGGTTTGGAAGACACACGTATCTTAAGTTTTTTCTTTTAAGAATGATGCAAGTTCTTGGTTTTTCACAAGAGGAACCCCAAATTAGCTGCATACTTCCTCCTTGCAAACCACCAATCTGCCCACGGCTGATTTGACGATGAATGTAAGCTATCAACGGAACGGAAGAATGCTGCATATCAAGTAATGTTGCATTCTCAAAGGAAGTGGGCACGCTCGGGGACTTATCACGAACTCCGGAGAGTGGAGAAGCGACCAACAGGTCTGTAAACTCGAAAAGTACAGGGAGCAACCGGACCAGGCGCACAAGTTTTACCAACAAGTCAGCAGGATGAAGCCTTACTCACCTCGATGCTCATTCCGCCGAGACAAAGGGGGAAATCTGATTTCTAACAGAATGGGCATATTGGAGTGACGGGTTGAGTACTTTGATGAATTACTGAACAACGAGAACATCGGCGAGTTGGAGGTCCCGCCAACTGAAGACGACGGACAAATACTGCCACCACAAAGTATAGAAGAAACAGCCCGTGCAATTCATCGGATTAAAAATCATAAGCCGCCAGGAGCCGATGAAATTACAGCCGAATTAGTTAAATATGGAGGCGAACAATTACACCAAGTGATTCATCAACTTGTGCTCAAACTGTGGGACAGCCAATTAATGCCTGATGATTGGCAACGAGGCATTATCTGTCTCATACTAAAAAGGGAGATATCACACAGTGTAGCAATTATGGAGGTATCGCATTACTGAGTACCATCTATAAGATATTCTCCGCTATTTTGCTAGGCCGGATAGCCCTATACGCCCAGAACATCATTGGCCCATACCAAAGAGGCTTCACTCCAGGCAAATCAGCAACAGATCAGATTTTCTCTCTGCGGCAAGCGATGGAAAAACTGTTGAAATATGAACACCAGTTGCACCATCTATTCATCGACTTTAAAGCCGCCTATGATAGTACAGCCAGGGTAGAACTATACACGGCCATGAGAGAATTTGGTATCCCGAGATATTGATAAGACTGACCCTGATCAATGTGTGAGGCCAGATAAAAGCAGCAGGATCACTCTCAAGACCATTCGACATCAACAACAGTCTACGACAAGGGGATGCCCTATCATGCGTCCGCTTTAACCTGGCCCTCGAGAAAGTGATCCGTTATGCTGAGGTAAATGCAAGATGTACGATCCTCTTTAAGTCCACCCAACTACTGCCTATGCTGACGATATCGACATCATGAGAAGAACCACCCGAGACGTACAAGCTACCTTCATCCAGATCGAGCAGGCGGCGCGAGATCTTGGGATGCACATCAATGAAGGTAAGACAAAGTATATGGTGGCAACGTCCGCACCAAAAATCAACCAACCAACTACATCAAACCGCGCTGGTCAAACGGGAAGAATAAAGATAGGAAACTACAACTATGAGACCGTTGATAATTTCTCCTATCTGGGGTCGAAAATCACAACCGATAATAGCCACGGTTGTTGACAGTCAACAGAGCCTATTTCAGCTTACAAAAACTGTTCCGCTCGAAACGTTTCACCATAGGGTCAAAGCTCTTACTTTACAAGACAATGATCTTGCCAGTCCTCATGTATTCCTCGGAAACTTGGGTTCTTAGCAAGAAAAATTGCGAACTCTTGGCCGCGGTCGTGAGAAGAATCCTCCGAAGAATTTTTGGCCCCCTACATGAGGATGGACGGAAAGTCTATAAGGGCAATATCTATAGTATAAGAAGAAGACGAGGCAGACGAATTGCGCTTTGAGCCTGTGAATCCTGCCTGATCCTACTACTAGTCCTCATGTAAGTGGTTAGCCGCCCTGACGATAATACGTTGTGTACTCAATGGCTTCCTGTATAAGTTGAATTCAAAGCCGCTCTTCGTCTTGAGTATTTTGATTCATTTTCCATCGTGAATTGATATCAAGTGAGGTATATCTAGCGTATCCCCTCTTTTACAATGGTCATATAGTGTAACTAAACTCTAGGTTTGGTCATCTGTCCTTCCATTTCCCTTTCTAGGCCTGCGATGAAAATTTCAGTTAATAGTGGCGATAATGGATTACCCTTTGCTTTCCTTTTATTCATCTTATAAAAATTAGTCCTAAAAGTCAAGTAATTTTCTGGCATACATGTCGGCACTAGTTTACTATAGAGTTTGGTTTTTCTTTTACCTTTCGGAGTACTATCGTGTTCAATCCATTCTTGCAACTTTCGTAGGGCTTTTTTACCGGGACGGTAGGAGGCACTATTTCCTAGCAAAAGTAGGATTAAACAAGATTCACACGATCAGAGTAGAAAACCAGAATCAAAAAATCATCTGAGTGGACTGCACGTCATGAACCGACTCCAAAGCGCGGAAAGGCGCAACAGTGAACTGGCAAAGCTATGGCATCAGTATTTTGAGATGCGCATGGTATAATATTCATCGAGTATCTTGAGAAAGGAAAGCCATCAACAGCGACTATTACATATTATTATTGGAGCATTTGAAGAAAAAGAAAGTGCTGTTTCTTGAAGACAATGGACCGTGTCACAAATCAATGAAAACGGTGGCCAAATTGCATGATTTGGTTTTCAAATTGCTTCCGCATCCACTGTATCCCACAGAGCTATATTGAATAATAAAATCAAATTTGATCAAAAAATCATTTTTTTCTATGGTAGCCTACGAACTTTTCAGCCCAACTGTTAACATTTCGGTTTGGATAATGGAAGGTAATGTTTGTGATATCACATTGTAATATCACTTACTTACTGTAAATCAAAAAGCTAAGTGCTACCACGTCACCTAGGAAGGTGGTGTTTCCTAGATTCAATCATCTGCAAAAATATTGTGTTTTACTTTTGCCTGTAAACATGCTACATTATAGTAAGTTACTCACATTTAACTAGGAATTCATAATTTTTATTTAATTTTTTATTATATAAATCAGTATTTAAATTTTATTTCAAGAAATTCTTTAACAATTTTACTTTCTTTTAAAGATAATTTACCATCATATCATGTTGAATAACAGTTCGGGAGCAGTCATATAAAGTGGCCATAAAATGAATCTGAATTAAAGCGATAATTTACATTCATTTTCTCTTATCTATTCTCCTAGAGAACTTCGCAAATATCTGTACAAAAATAGCCGAATCGCAAAACAAATCATATACTTACAGTACTACTGTTAATGATAAGATAACTCTTTTCCACTATACAACTGACAATATGCACGCAATGTATAAATACAGTACATAAAATTACTCCATCATTGAACGCGATTGCCCATATTGATTAACTGCAAGAATGTATTGCTTTACTACTTATAAACAAATAAAATGTAGTCAAATTGACGAGTTGCTTATAAATCTGTACCCCAATGAATTTGCATTGAAAATTGATACATAAATTAAGTCAACAGTTTATTCCTCACACATCTGGTAGACGTGCATGTTTCCCTAGGTATTTTCATTTGACCCATTGTTTAGTCTTATTTTATAAGCAAAATATCAATATCCACGCCGGCACCTTAATCCCAAACATGACCAAGTTACGTATGAAGAAAAAGCAAACAACTTATATGAATATATGCTCGTATTCTAATATGCAATTCTACGTATGATGTTCACTCTGTATTTTGATATATTTTTCAATACATTAGTTTATTACTTTCATTGCTAATGACAGTCTAGTTTATGATGATATGGCGTGTCTAGCGAAGTTACTGCAACTTAACCATCTGATGTGAGTTCATTGTCCTAAATCCTTGATGATTATGTCTATGAGCACATATAATATCTGTGATGGCCAAGCATTTTTTCAACAACGAAAAAGCTTTCAATAAATCCTTGTTATTATTCTGTGTTTGTACACTGGAGCGGTTTGGTTATTTCCCAGTGCACCAACCTGGTATTTATATAACATGACACAAACAAACTTCCAAAAAAGATTGGAGGAGGGTTGGGGGAATTGCCTTGCCGAAAAAAGCATCAATGAACACGTTTGTAACAAAATATTGTTCGAAATTTTAGACAGACAAGGAAACATTTTGTCAGGTTTGTTCTTTAAAGAATGGTTTAGAATCTAAACTGTGATAAATAAATAAAATAACCAAATCGTGAAACACACCTTCGTTCACACACTGTAATTGTCTACATCCCACATCAAGTTGATATCTCTCGAATCTATTTTTAAGCGTTTCGTGAGCCGCCGACCCTTTAATTTAAATGATCCTTTTCCTCACTGTATGTACTGGCATTCGTCTAAAAGCCACATTCTGCTTTATATAAAATAAAGGTCAATAAGAATGCTATGTATGTGTAGACTGAAGTCCAAGCGAGCATCTACCTTGGGTCAATGTACTAAGTATATGTTGATGCCCATCAACTCAAACCCCAATTCCCTTCCACCAGCCAAGTCTATCCTTTTTACAGTGTTCTGCCACTACATATAAGGTAATTAGAGAATGGACTTCCCAAAGTTTACCTGCCGGAATCTCTAAGGGAGCGAAACAGGGTAGAACAAACAAATCGTGACAGCTGAGTGGATATAGTGGGCCGACGATGGTGTACTATTAGTTTTGTAAGGAAATAGGGACGAAAGGTGCACCTCCTGCATAGTGAAGAGTTCAGCTGTCGGCATGGTAATAAATCATGAATGGTATCGACTTTACTAAGGAAAGTTCTGAAAAAATAAATCAGAAATATTCAGCTAAATTCCCACTGAATTATTCTGAATTATTAATACACAGTACACCTAAAATAATTCCCATTCAATAGAGACTCTTGCGATAGTTTTAACATTATCAAATAATGATGCATAGATCAATAGCGGTATTAACCTCATTGATTACGATTCACAAGATTGTAATTACTGTAGCTTCAACTACTGAGTACCAATCGTACCAAGTACTGAGTACCAGTACCAACATCTGGACCAGTCATGATATCTCCGGCATCCAACCGATCTTTGCAAATGACTGAACTGAACCTGTTTTTAACCCAAATGTTACTTGAATATGATTGCTGAATTTCCTTTAGAGGCAATGTACCTCTAAAATGAAGATCAATCCCGACAAAAAACTAAACGGGACACAATGAAATACATATCCTTGGATAAGACATAAAAAAGTTTACGTCAGTAATCTTTTACTTTTGCAACCACAAAGTGAATCATCTGGACAGTCAAATGACAATTGTCTCATTGCCTAATTTCTAGACTCCCCTCATTCAAAATATAATACTTTAATTCTTCCCTCGGACACCACTTTGTCATTATGGGGTAGCATATAATAATTCACTAATAAAAGCCGAGGAGGTCAGTCAGATAGTAGAGTACCGCAATTGCCATAATAAGAGGGACTCTAAAGCAGAGTATGGTTAGCCTGCTGGCGTCACTATTAGCTAAGTCTTCCAAAAACTGGGAGAGGAATGCTCGGCAGTAAGAAACTTCAGCCGCAAAAGGCTATCAGGAAAAGCAGAAGAAAAGATTGTTGGTGATGTTAACACAACTGGCCTAATCCCAGTGTATGGAAAAGGATTTATGCAGACTGAATGCCAGGTGTGTCATCCGCTGACGCAAGAACTAAGGAATCTGGTAGTGTATACAGAATCAACTGGTCTTCAACTCTTCATAGGTTGTGATAAGAACGATCAGTATAGTAATTGCAATGCAATCTCAGAGAAGGGAAGCTATTTTCTCGCATGACTACACGGTGCTGAGTGCTGAAGAGTACACCCCTCCGTTTGTAGACCAAGAAGAAGTGAAATAATATCCTACACAATCTTCAGACATTAGAGTTGATTAAAGACTGGTGTATGTGAAAGTCCCATTGTCAGACCATCCTTACTTAGAATTCAGGCAAACAGACCATTATACAAAGATGCAATACTAGGAAAACAGATTGCACAAAGTTCTATGAACTCCTTGGCCACAAAATGTAGCTCCCTAGCCGACTAAAGACTCCTTTGACGATAGAAGATCAATTGGGAACTCTGAATCGTATACTTTTAACGTGTTTTAAAGAGCTTTGGGTATTACATAAGGCAACCGTGATAAAATGGAAGCGGAGTTTTTGAAGCTCTGGAAATCAACTAGGTGACTTTCAAATAGAATGGAATAAAAAAGCGATGAGAATGAAGGCTGGTTAAACTTCAGGAACTCCAAGGTTTAATATAAGAGGCTCGTAAAGCTTTCCAAGCGAGACTTCTTTACTGTAAGGAGCTGGAAGGCGAATGCAGAGTCCTCAAAAAGGGATGAATCGGCCAAATTGGACTCTTTTAGCATGGAATTTTCATGAGCTCGAGAGGGCGGTATAGTGCGTCTAGAGCGACTTCTAAGAAATATTTTTCTAGCATACCTCTTGGCAGAAGGGTTACCCAAAGCACTTCAGACATATCAGAGGGAGGATGCAATTCTGAAAGAGGAGTACGCGATGCGATTGTTCGTAGACATGTAAAAAAAGCCTCTGCGTGTGCGCTGATCCGAAACCTTTGTGGGAGAGCATGGTGTCGCCGGTACTTAAATCAAGGGGACCGATGCTGTAATAACGCAGAAGTTGCTCTCTGCTAAAGTGGAAGGTTATCGACTCACTACTATACGAACTTGCAATCTGTATTCGCAAAAGGCAGAATGTGAATGATCTTTGTCTGCCTGTCGCCCGTACTTGTCTCAGAAATGGTTGTTCCGATTGACAGCGAATTTGGTGAGAAGGAGGAAATTGTGAACACCCACCCAAGCAGTTGCATAGTTCTACGTGGAATTTAAGGGGAGTCTCCATAGATGGAAAATGGGGTGGGTTGAAAGGCCGCAAATGCTTTCAGTTCTGACATTTAATTTAAAAAGGGGAGAGGGTTGAGACATTTCTTTCATGGACCCATTTTCAGAACCTAACTAACCGCAAAATCTGAAAGAAATCGCAAAACTGCCACCATACGGTGCCTAGGCTCCGAATTACTATCCATACCGACATCTATTCAAAAAAGTTAAAAATAGTAGTATAGTAAGTATAGTCTATATATAGTATATATGTATTATTAGTATATTATTATAATTTTTAGTAATTGACGGCAAACATCTTCTTAACTTTATCCTAGAATGGAATTGTGGTAAAATAGGCTATAATCTGAAGTAAGTTTGGTGGAAATCGGTTTGGTGGAGTCCGGCTCCGGAATCCTGTTCTGTTTTTGAGAAATCGGTATAGAAGACGCCGGTATATTCTGCCGCGTATTCTTCTGGTTCGTCCCAGTTTTCTCAATATTTCAAGATAACTTCATATATTCTACCAAATTTAGTTCTCCCAAAACTCTGTGTTCCTCAGGTCAATTGAAGATTGAATTAAAGATCTAATCGAATAATTCTATCAGTTGGTCTCAGTGTAGTGTTATGAATAAATAAATCGAAGGGCTACAAATGGCATTTTGTGCTCATGGCGGTAATATCCAAATATGCAGTCCTTTGCACGGCAGCTAGTTTACTATACACTAGCGAACATAAGCCTAATGATTGCAACGTATGCATCACCACATTATCACCTGATTCCTAAGTTCCAATGTAGAGGCAAAGGTCCACCCCGGTCGTAAGAGCTCGCGTTATCTTTACCTGATTGATCGTTGCCTGGAAGCTTCTTATATAGACTAAATCTCAGATATTTCACTTCTTCGGAGAACAAACAACCCTTCAGTTGTTTTCCTCATCTCTGGAAGCCGATTTTAATAAGGTTTTGTTTCACACAAAACTTCAAAAAGGGTCAATTTCTCCCATGCCGAGACTGGAAGCAGTCCATGCGTTCTTACCCATTCCGGTACACTACTGAGATCCAGAAGAACCTCCATCTTAAAATCGCGGTAGTGAGAACAACATAAGTCTTTGGAAAGCCGTCCTGGCATGCAGAAACTTCAAGATCTCCTGGTTTCGCATCCGCAACACCCGGAACCACGTCTCTTCTACTCTTATTTACTTCATTCATTCACTTCACAGGCACTTCTGCTAACTCGCTATATCACAGTGTATAATTCCACTCGCTTTGTCTCACCGAGCGCCTAACACCCCTTCAACTGTTCCTACAAAGTTTCGTTCTATCCTTTTCTGATGTACCACAAGGATAAATTCTGGACTCACCACTATCTTTATTCTTCATCAAAGATTCCACCTATTCTCTCGCTAGCCATTGCTTGCTTCACGCCGATGACTTTAAGTAATTTTTCTCTGTGGCTTCCACAATAGAGTGTATGTTGCTACAGTGCCTAAAAGACTGTGTGTCCGTACTTAGACACTCTTGATTGGTGCTCTATCAATGAGTTGACCCTAAATGCCATTCGATATGCTACCCTCTTAAAATCCCACTCAATCTGTTTTCCCACTCTCTTGACGGTCATCAAAATGTGTAAATTCTGACAGACTTGACTTGTGACTTTGATGTCGGTAACTCTACTTCCAGAATGTCTTTCTTCATTCTCTCAGTTCGACTCTGTCTATTCCTCCTTAACAATCTTTAACTTCCTCGTCCGAAGCACCTTTGCGCACTGTTTCATAATCTGTTCCACATATAATAAATACCCCGTGCGAACTATCCCACCAGTCTCTATAATTTTACCCCCTCTAACCTAAAACTGTACAGAATCGTTAACGATATGTGTAGTCTCTTTAAACTCTCCACTGACCTGATGGACTATTCCGCCTCTAACGAGATCGCCTATCGTACCGCCTCAGACAGCACGTGCAATGCCGAAATTTTCATGCCTTATGCCATTATGAAGCGGTCTAACCAGAATGAAGTAATCACGATTTGAAATTAACGATTCATACTATAGTATAAATACCAGCAGAGAAAACATCCACCAACCGCCTTAATCAACAGAAAAACGAATCATGTCAATAATATAACAATTGTTATAATTTAACACCCCATTAAAAGGCCATGGTCATGAAGTAAACCATTAAAAAGTGATTAAAGTGGGAAAAGCAACAGAAACTAGATCAAAAATGCAGTCCAGCAAGCAATCCTACAAGATATCTCGAATCAAAATTATCAACACAATGTGCACAAACTTCTTGAAAAATCATAAACCTCGTGCATTAGAAATCTTTTTAATTCTAGACACTTGGTTTGAAAAGACATTATAAAGGAAATTTAGAAAGGCAAATCAATTCCAGTTAACAAAGTACAATTTTAAGATTCATTTCTGGGCCTAAAAACAAAATTTACGCCGAGGACTATTTAGAGATAAATTATCTCTTTCAAAATCTCTTCCATAATTCTTCGGAAATGCTTGTAGCCATCAGTCTATTCTTGTTCACATTATCCAACTATTGACTACTGAATGCTCACTTCCCCACGAGAGGGCCTAGAAATGGCCAATTGTTTCCATCCTCTCAAAGATAGAGATAGCCGCTGTGATAAAGACGAGACAATCCCCGATTTCCAGTTCGGTCGTCGGTTAAATCACCACCTTGAGCATATCCTCTTACTTCCTAGTAGGAATCGACATTTGTCCGAGACTAATTAAAAAACATTAAAAACAGCAATGTTACGGGCTCATATATAAACTCCACCGATCCTCTGCAAACCTAGGCGCAACTTTATAGAGATGAAAGTTTAACGGTACCTGCCCTCTCCTTATAAATTCCACCTGACTCTGCTCTATATACTACAATCTTCCCTCGGAAAAACTGAAAACGACTACCAAAACCGAAAAAATGTCGACTAATATCCCGATAACCTAATCATTTACACTGTCACAAGGGACATGAGGCAGCGAACTCATCCTAATTTTTGGTCACCAAGAGGAAATTAGCCTGCTGTCGCCAGTTGCAGGCTAATTTCCACTTGGTGACCAAAAATTAGGATACTACTAAGCAGTAAGGGTTACTAGTGCCTGGCGCAGGAAGGTGGGACTACGGATCAATCCAGCTAAAACCACCATAGTACCATTCACTAGGAGACGCAAGCTTGATCACCTAAAAGCTATAAGGTTACATGACATGGAGGTGAAACGAGAAACAGAGATCAAATATTTGAAAATCACGCTAGACCAAAAACTACACATGTCGGAAAGACTTGTCGGGGAGAACACTTAATTCTAGATGCAAAGTTGAAAGATCTAGAAGTGGGAAATCTACTAAAATTCCTAACGGCTATGGGCTTGCTTGAGACACTATGATTAATAAGTACACTATAACCAGTGAGAGAGGCACAATAGTTTTTTAAGGAAGCAGTGCGACTTTCTCTTAACAGAATAATAATAAACAATTGAAATTAGAGAAAAAAGCGAAGATGACACCGGCAATGACCTCCGACCTCAGGAACGTGCCCTTTTTCTACTGTAGTAAACAAACTATCAACATCAATAAGACTGTAAATCACAAAAACAGCACCTTCAACTCGTTCTGCCCTATTCTTCGCTTTAATAAGCCCACTCCATCAAGGGTCAAGACTTTCTGTTATAAATAAATAATGCGACCACTAATCAGTTTCATTGTCTGAACCATCAACTCCTAGCATCGAATGA
This sequence comes from Hermetia illucens, assembly GCF_905115235.1. Taxonomy (NCBI): domain Eukaryota; kingdom Metazoa; phylum Arthropoda; class Insecta; order Diptera; family Stratiomyidae; genus Hermetia; species Hermetia illucens. The sequence continues at coordinate 105,151,776 of NC_051852.1, read as the reverse complement.
AGAAACAATAGTTCAAGAAAAGGCAAATCCTCCGTTATTGCACCAGCTTATTCAAAAACCTAGATTATGTGAAGCAAATACCCAACGAAATCCTTTACGCAGCCTTTGTATACCAACGATGTATATCACATCGATGGGCAGGTTACTGCCATTGCCAGAACTGAGCGATTTTAATATCTCGAAGGGCAGGTTACTGCATTGCCAGTACTCTGCGATTTAAATATCTCTAGTCAATGCTATCAGCCAATGGAGAACTACGTAATGAAATTGTTTCACGCATTAATGCAACCTGGATGAAGTGGCATTCCCCAACTGGTGTTCTTTGTGATCGATGTATCAGCGCACGTCCCAAATCTAAAATTTACCGCAATGTCGTCCGTCTGCCGCTCTCTATAGTTCTGAGTGTTGGCCGACTATAAAGGACAATGAACGGCGTCTTGCGGTAATGGGGACCAAGATGTTGCATTGCACTGGTGACGTGACACGTTTTGATTACGTTTGAAATGAGAATATCCGCGATCGATATGCGTTCGCACTGATCGTGGAAAAACTGCAAGAGAGGCGTTTTCGACGGTGTGGTCACGTAATTCACGCTAACGAGAATTCATCAACCAGTATTGGTCAGAACATCGAAAGCAATGGTAAGCAACCGATCACGACGAATCGACCCCGCTTGTGAACTGAAGGCTGAAGAAAAGAAAAAGATGTGAGGAGCGGCGAATGCACGACAGCTCCGTGCGAGCTAAAAATTCCATTGCCCTCTATTTTCTAGAAAGCGATTTAAATAAATCATTTGATGGAAAGCCCTGTGTTGATAATGGTCAACCTCATACGCTTCACACTCTGAGTTTAATATTATTAGAAAATGCCAACAATTTAACCAACATCAAATATAAACAAGTCGGAATACCGGAAGCTCACGCTTCGGGTATAAAGGTTTTGTGTTCATCTTTTGTAAGAAATTTCAACGCACATTTTTCTATCCGTATATAGCTACAAATCCACTACTCCTTCATATTTTTCCAAACTACGAGACATACGTACATATTACAGCCGTAGATATTACGCTCACCCTAAACAAACAAACTGCCTATTTCCGAATACTGTACACCTATATGCACGTATATCAATTGATCGTACTCATATTTCCGATTTAATTCTTATATCTATCTGAATTAGGTACTACCCGCAAAGTTCATTAGCACGCACATACCTACACACATATCTGGTTGGAGTAATTGATATTCACATATAAATGATTAAAAAACTAAAACAAAATAATTCTTTGCGACCCCATCCATAACAACTCATTTCGTTGTGGTATTGACGAAATGATATGTGATGATGACGTCATGCGGGTTGTAGAGTGCACGAAATTCACAAAAAATGGTAAAGTTTTACCCCCTATAACTTTGTTACTTATAATTGGATTTTCTTCAAACTTGACCAAACTGTGCACTATGTTATATGCATGCTAAATTTTGTACTTCTGGGATGAACATAAGGGGGGTGCCGGGTAAATTTCTAAAATGTGGAAATATACTATTATTAACTTTATTTGTGCAGATATCGGAACCAGATATATTTTGAGGCCTAGATTTCGTAGAGATGCACCACTGTGGTTTTTTTTCAGATTTTTCGGTTGGATAGGTTCTGAGAACGAGACCTGTTACACTTTTTGGGGGTCATATTTTGAGCCCTCACTCCCCTATGTTTCACCTAATATCAAATATTGAACCAGTTTCGAAAAGTACTAATTGAGACCTTTCATTTGATACCCCACATGGCTACATTCTGTGAAAAAAAAAATTGCACCCTCCATTCACATGTATGGGGAGCCCCCCCTTAGACTTGACACAAGATGGCGCCACTTACTGCATGTAAAGGGAACACCAGATTACATACTCTCACCAATTTTCCTGATAATCGGTCTAGCCGTTTCCGAATAAATCGGGTGTGACAGACAGACAGACGGACAGACAGACACCGTCTCGATTCTAAGAAGGTTTTGTTTCACACAAAACCTTAAAAAGGGCTAGGGAGAATTAGATTCTTCTTGAATGGAATTTTAATATTTCACTCGAATTTCAATTCTCGTTAATTATGACGTCAGCATCTTATTTGTATGGCTTGGAATGCTGTTAATTAGCACGAAAGTTTGAACTTCTACAACTTTGACACTAATAGTTGGATTTTCATAGAACTTGGCATGTGTATGCACGAGACTGTCCTCTCTGTCGGTGCAAAATTTAGTGCACTTAGGATGAACTTAAGGGGAGTTTTTTAGTCAATTTCTAGAAGTTGATAATATACTATTAGTAAATTTATTTGAGCAGATACCGGAATGGGGCATCTCTCGAAGATTAAATTTCACATAAGTATCTTCCACAAAACCTTAAAAAGGGCTGCAGATAAATAGATTCTTCATAAATGCGACTTTAATATTTCAGGCGAATGTCAATTATTCCGGGTAATTATGACGTCAGCATCTGATTTGCATGGCTTTGGAAGCAGTAAATTCACGCGAAATTGCTAAGTTTGAACTGCTATAACTTTGGCGTTAATTGCCAGATTTCCATGAAATTTAGCACATATATACGCTGGTACAAAATTCGGAAGTCCTAGGGTGAATTTAAGGGGGGGTTTTCAGTAAATTTCTAAAAAGAAGTAATATAGTGTTAGTAAGTTTATTTGAGCAGATATCGGAATGGAAGATATTTTGAGGGCTAGATTTCATCTAGGCCCACTACCCTGATTTTTTTCGGTTTTTAGGTTGGGTAGTTTCCGAAAATGAGTCCTGTCTCACTTCAAGTGCGTACGTTTTGACTCCTTACTCACGTACTTTGCAATTTATGCCAAAACTAATGTCAGTTTCGGAAAGTACAAATCGGGACCTTTCATTTGATACCCTACACAACTATATCCGGTAAAAAAAAATTTTTGAATTTCCCCTTTGCATGTATGGGGAGCCTCCCTTTATACTCCACCTAAATTTATGCCACTCGCTGTATGCGTGGGATTTCATAACTCCCATATGTCCACCAAATTTCGTTCGGATCGGTTTAGTCGTTTTGGAGAAAAATGCGTGTGACAGACAGACGAACAGACAGACATTGAATCGATTTTAATAAGGTTTTGTTTTACACAAAACCTTCAAAAAATTATAAAAATTCTAACTACAAACAATCAAGAGAAAAGGCCCTATAATTTGTAAAAGTCAGTTGGAAGAATAAAGGATTCGTGTTGATATCTTCTCTGAAATTATTCAAGTTTTTTACTACCTCATTGTCAACTCTCTGAATCACGATCAGAGCAGGATCGATCTGATTTGATCTGAATGTACTAGAAGTTATGCAATTACAGAAATTCACTAATATTTTAATATTTTTAATCTCGAGAACGACATATATCTAACTCCGCAGATTCATGCCATCTGTCTTCTGTTTAAGCTTTCTTTTGACTGTTCAGCTTTGGGGAAGAGTCCAATTACTAGTACCGTGAAGTTAAATAACCACTCAAATTTATTATTCTTCTAACGAACCCTGCTTTTAAAATAAAAGACAAATATCCATCGTCACATTTCCGAGTAAAGGTGCTCATTATTCTTAAAAACCGGATCATGTACGTCAGCAACGAATGTATATTTAGATAAAGTAATATCATAACTCGCTATACATCAAGAAGATACGAATAACCTTTCAAAAAATTTCTAAGGAAATCATAGCATACATATGCACATGTATAATACGTATATGTGTACATACGTATCTACTTCTATGATAGCAGAACAATCTTATGACTTACTGGAAAAACTTAGCCTCTTCAACCTGCGAAAGCTGCTGCACCCTTACCTGAAAAAAGAAAAAAAATTTTATTATTTAAAATTATATAAACCAAACAAAATGTCATCTGTCCACATTTCTTATCGTGCACTATAGTATATTTCCACTACGAATGTAGAAAGTCACAATTCCATGAATCACATGAAAATGAAAGCGAAGAAGAGTTTAATTACTGGATTAAGGCGGAGGCTTAGTTTTGTTTATGGAATTCGACAGAATAATCAACTCTTATCAATTTGATAAACTGTGCATATAATTTTTGTCTGATCTGGCAAAAATACTTTGTAGATATTTCGTCGCATTTATTTTTATCTTAAACTAAAAATCTTTGCATTCTAAGATAAACGTTAAATATGAGATTCATTATTTCAGAATTAAGCAATGACAATTTTTCATAAATCCACAACTCAGAAGTTTCCAAATAGTAGATATCACTGGCGGCACCGAGCAACCCGATTAGGACCTGGGTACGATGTTTCGGTGCTACAAATTGCTAAGACCGTGACTGCTGCGGGAACGGCAACTGAGGAAGAATTGGTTCGGGGCAGATGTCTGTTTTCTCATAATGATACGTACGAATACCACTAAGTTGGTGAAATCATTTTATTTCGCCTTTGCCCTGCACCGATCTGAAGAATCCATTTAATTGTATGCTTTCCTTTGCCTTCTACCTAGCATCTTTATAACTGTTAAATATTCATTTATATTTATAAACTCACCCTTAAATACAGCGTAGCCCTCATACTTCTTTAATAATATCCTATGGCATAAATTTTCAAATACCAAAATTATCATTAACCTCGTTCTTTGTTTTCCCCATAAATTGCATTGCTCGACCATGTACATGCCCATGGTGATGCGATACCAAACGTATTTGTGCCTAGCGGATCGATTCAAGCAATTATGAAGCATTTATTTATGTATCAAAACAGATGAACACATGCTGTTCATTGCTATTGAGGATGCAATGAAAATTGTGGGTATTATCGAGGAAAATACCGCTGATTCTGTGCTTTGCCTCTGGCAGGCGACCAGGAAAGATCACTGAATGAAAGGAAACATTTGAGAGTCAAGTGAGCTCTGCACTTTTAGTTAACGTCAGCCAACTCGGATGATTTTCTGGCCATCTCGCAACCTACTAAGTCATTACAATAATGAACATCAACGAAAAACACCATGGCGGCGAACACTCCAAATGTAGTAATAAGGAGAGCTCCGTTATTCCGTGTAGTCTAAATGTACAAATCTTTTTGCATAAATCAAAGCAACTATATTGGGTAATCACTAAAAGCATCCCCAAAAAGATTGGTGCTGTCGATAAGATGGAGGCGTTTTAATTTTATCTCGCAAAGGGCAAAATTATTTTGCACGGAAACCTCAACACTTCCTATCAAATTCCCATCAAAACTGTATTTAATCCTACTTTTACTTTTTCTGAAAGCATATCTTCACAGCAAACATCCTATCGTTTTCCTCGGATATAATTCTGTCCCAGACTATTTCTGCTGATTGTAACACTATCTAAAATTATTTTTGTCGAATATTGCCTTCTCGAAGGCGCCATTCTTCTGATAAATAAAGTCATGCGGAATGAGGATGTGTCTATTAAGGACTTCAATGTCTATTTCGCTTCATCATTGGTGGAAACCTCAAGTGTATGCACTACTTTGGAAAACCACTGTCATTAGCCGGGATAGATTTATCCTATATAATCGACTATCCATCATGAAAACTTGAAGTGGTGCGTTCCAGCTGACTAGTTAATAAATAATAGAATACTTTGTTATTACCAATAATATCAAGAGAACAGTCAATATGAAGATTGCGCTACTTATCCAGGCATATCAGGCCGGATACTTGTGAGCCACAATTAAACTTCACAATGCTTTGAAATAGTTCTGTCCCATCCTTCCACTTTGAAGCAACAATTAAAGACGTTCTTGCCTATCTCCAACCCTTCTGTTCTTGAGATCATATGGCTTACTTTGAAACCCTTCTTCCATTGCTAATTCCTATAATCGAATGTTCTTAGCACTTTGCATCTGTCTCAACTCTCACAGTGATGAATGATTGACATTCAACTTGATAACAGAACGTGCAGTCCTATATTTCACCGGCACACAGTGCATCCGTTTTTTAAAGTTTTGTGATAAGCCTGGGAGACACATAAATCCCTCCATCCCTCCGAAAAATCGAACCTTCAAGTGCCGTCAGCCCCCCATTCTGCCATACAAACAGCCAGATGCAAGGGACTAGGCTGCTGCTTGACATAAAAATAAGTACGCAACGTCAACCATGCCCCTGCCTCCGATATCAATAAGCAGGTCATCTGCTCTCCAGAAGAAATTTTGACATAGCAGCCCGTATTCGCCCCTGGACATATACCGGATTGATCTTCGCCTACGCCAATATTCCGCTTATTTTATTTTTCCCTGAGAGATATGAACTCAGCACCAACCAACTACGCCGCAGGAATTCGGGCAGCAGAGTATCCTTCAAATTTAGCAGTTCGAGCAGTGTTCCTTGCAGAGTTCGTGAGTACTTATAGAAGTTTGTACTGGCAATAGCTCGTATATGGAAGTCACCAATACTATGTCCGGGATGAGGTTCGTGGTGACCTTTGCGGATAGCTTGGATTCAATATTTATGTGTCTAGACGAAATTCCACTTAAGTAGCTCGCCAAAAATGTCTACCATTTGCCTACAACTTGATGTCATCTAAGTAAATGAAGTACATATTATATTGCGAAGTGAAGGTGAGAAGGTGTCCCATACAAAACCGAAAGGGACCCACATATACTTTCTTCGGTGGACTGATAACCTGATTTACGCTAGATGCAAACCAACCATATACACTGGTGAACCTTCTATGGCTTCGTGTACATTGAATTCTGGACACTCATGCAGAGACCTAAACCAGTTTTATTTTCTTAAGAGGGTCATCCCGTGTATCGGATCCGCGGAATCGATTTTTTTTTCTGTCATCAATTGTATCTAGAGATAGTGTAGAACATATGGGCAAAGTGATTTTTTGATATTCGGAGTCGTTCGGAAATTATAGTGTTAAACACGTAATAAGTCGCATGCCAGATTTATGTCGATCGTCGTAATAAAGCTCGTATTTATCGATCCGAATGACATTCGAAGTACTTCGCTGAAAGGACAAGAATTGAATCCAAGGTCGCACATGAGTTTCTTCAAGAAACCTAAGGTTTATGGACTAGATATAGCAGATTAATGGTCAGTTAACGTTTTATGGCTAAAAATCGCATTCTACTTTTTAAATGCGTTTTTCTCGAAACTGCATGTTGAAAACCGGCTGCCACCATAGCCCAAAATTGATCCAACGAAATTCTTTGAAATTTTTACGACTTATTCAGAACATATTTCTACGGTCCGGAAACTAGGATAATTGCGGTTCATTCAGTAGTTTTTTTTATTCATTGAAGAAGTCGTAAAAAAAAACCAAAATTCAAACAAAAAAGTTTAACAAGGAACAAAAAATTTAGTTTTTAATATTTTTTAATAATCCTAGTTTGCGGACTGTAGTACATGTCTGTACATTAAAATGCCGTTTACTTTTTTTCTCAAAGATGATCGCAGCGTCTTCTAGCATGGCAGCAGAAAAACACATTTTTTTGGAGATGGGTGTATAAATTGCTCTGTATTTCAGTAACAAACTATGTGATCGGGTTGGAAAAATTACTATGCACGCTCAAGATATTAATAAATCTATGGTGAAAATTTCGTTTTTGTATCTTCCTCCAGTTCTTCACAAACAATGTCTAAAAAAAGCTAAAAAACGGCTTTCACACGGGATGACCCCCCTAATTTGTACGTGGTCATATCATATCTTTGAAATCCACGCCGTATAGCGCGGCGCGCACATTTACAAATTTTAGGGTCATGAGGAGAACCCAGCTTCTGCAAATTAAAGCGCTTAAAGTTTGTGAAATACCGTCACTGATATAGTTAACAATGAACATCTTTTACCTTCTGGCTTGAAAAACAGCTTGACATACCAGCTAAACTCAATGACCAGTCGGTTTAACACGGCCTATTTTCAAAAATTTACGAGTTGGCAGGCACAGTTCTACCATCGTCGATCAAAACTGCAGGTTTTACAATTCGTACAACGTTTATAATTTAGTTGGTACTTCGAAACTCTTCTAATTTCAAAATATCCTTACACACATATACATTGCTTCAAAATGCACTTACACACATATACAATTTTAGGAATCGAATCCCCATGATAATAGGTCATGTTTACGTATAAAATTTTTACCACCACCTTTCAACCGCGTTTAGCTTAACCCACACCTTTGGTTGTCTCAGCGCCCTTTGAACTAAATGTTTCAATTGTTTCAAAACTTTAGAATTAAATTAACAAAAACAGATAATTTTTATCCATGGTCGGTTACCAGCATTTGTCTAAAAACATTCAGGCGTCTATTTCCAACAAAACTCTACTCTAAACTACGTAGAAATCAACCAATTATTTCATTTCCCCTTGTTACCAATTTATATTTCCATTTTAAATTTCCGAAAATTTCATGAAGAAAAATTACATAATCCAGAACAAAGCCCAGGATATTGTATCATTCAATTCCTTCCAATGTCTCCAAAAATATGAAGGAGTAGTAGACAATTTCCATGTCGTAATTCCACGAAAATGATAAACGTGACAACAAAGGCCAGAAGTGAAATCTTCATAGGCATCGTCCTTGAAAAGGTCACGTGATCTGCCTCTCAGTGAAGAAATAAGTATCCTGAAAAACATGATATAAATATTCGTATGGTAAGGACGTTTCTAAAAGTGCTTGTGTCTGGAATTTCTCAATGCTCCTTTTTACGCACAGTCTCTCGTAACTTCCAACCGAATAAGCCAAACACAGTCTGGGTAGTGAGCATAAATTCTGTCTTCTGCCAACCCCAAACTTCTATAATTATTCTTAGAAAGCCCTTGTGGAAGAGTATTTGATTTCCCTCCATTCTTGGCTATTCACGAACAGGAAGACATAAATAATACATTAAAACTGAATGGATTTCTGAGAAATGAGTAGTTATAGAGGATGTACGTGCCGCCCTTAAATTGATTCTTTTGGGAGATGCCAGGAAACTAGATTATTCATTTGCGCACTATTAAACTGAAATAATCAGCTTTTTATGGAACAGATATTCTAGATATACTTAATTGCTAAAATTTCAAAACTAATACTTTCACCGTGAAGTCAGCAGTCCATACGCGGATTATTGTCCTAATAATAATTGAAATCAATTTGCAAATTGTAATTAACTCTTCACTGTATTGCAACTTCAAACAGTTCCCTCAATTTCAATCGCGCTTCAGCAAGGAAAGCATCACACACAATATCTGCAAGGTCATACTTTGACCCAGCCGACATGAGGCCGATGACACCCACCCGTGGCTTCATCAAACATTGCTTTCGCTCCATGTTCCAAGGACCATACCATCTTGCATGCGACTGTGGCCTACTTTCAGTCTCAAATTCAATCTTCCCTTTTAGCATAAGTCCTTCGGGACATACCTACCATCCCACTCTTTCCTGCCTGGTTCAATTATTGTCCTATACACATTTATCCTTTCGCTTGGGAAAGCTTTCCGATAACAGGAAAAAACCGACCTACGACGCCGCCGCGAAGCTTAGTGTATATATATACAAACACAAAAGGGAAACAAAATGGGAAGGCCGACGAAAGGACAATGCTTCCTCGGCGAAAGCGTCCTTGATGCAAAAAGCGCACGAGACATAATATATCTGCCGACTCAACGTTCATTTAGGCGTATAAATACAGTCTTATAGCCACAGCCTCTCCTACCCAGCTACTCGGTTGAATTAGAGGAGAGAGTAACTGTTTAGGATGTTGTGAAAGAAAAAGATACAAAGATGTTGCCAAATTTATCTTTGCCTGTTTTGAATTCAATCAATTTATCATTTCTGAAAGGAACCTTGGTATTTATTTTGAATGTTCTTTTGATCTGTCCCGGTTTATTCAACTAAATAAACTTTAAGCAGGAGATAAGAAAAATCAGAACGTTTTCAGTCAAAATTAGTAAAGAACTGGGAAGCAAATAAAACAACATGCAAACAGAAAAGGAATCATTATAAATCATAAATAACGAATTGGATGTTAAGGCTGATCTTGGCTAATGAGTTATCATCAGCGTGGAAGACAGGACCGGTTTCTGGAAATATGTTTTAGATCCCACCCACCGAAAAACTTGCATTCCTTGTTCACTATGCTGCACCATGTATTTCTACGGTGATCCATACGTCAGTATTGCATAGCCAAGCCGAAGATGCCGCCTTCTCCTAATGTGCGATCAATCTACTGCAATTTCCGCCTTCTAGTCAACAACAGCTTTAGGTGTTTAGCCCGTACGTCGACTTAGTTCTTCGTTCGGGATTGAGAGGCGAGAGTACTCCAACGATTAGACAAGCGTTAGCGAAAGCTTGGAACTTCCAAATATGAGGGGCAATCACTTTCCATGTAGTGTCCTTCTTAGTGATGGTCACTTACGGAATGTCGTGAATCATTTCTTTAAGAAGCAATTTGATATTCAGAGATGAAAGTCAATCCTACATAGCGTGAAATTAAATTGATCACATATTCGAAGAGATGCTTTACAACCACAATCTAAATATGAGAATAGATCCCGCTAAAATTAAATCACATCACATTCAAGCAAAATCAATTTACATAGATCTCTTCAATATGTAGGGCAGTTGTATCTTTTCTGCGCTCAAATCATATTCAGCACTCCTTTCTAGTAAGAAATGATCTTAGTACATGCCCAACATAAAGTATCTGGATATGCTGCTAGATGCTAAGCTAAGTTGCAGACAACATATACCTTTGTAAGGAAGTGGATGGTTCTCTGGGTACACACAGCCGTAGCTCGTCACATCCTAACGTATGTTCCTATCATGTGGTAACAGACGCTGAGCAAGACATTCAATAGAAGCCAGCTTAATAGCATTCCAGCAACTGCGTGTGGTGGTGCTACTGTGACTCTACAGCCCCGTCCAAATGCGCTTAGCGCACGATTATAAGTCCTACCCCTGGACCTTCTTCTTCAGCCTTTATCGTATTCAGAATCGGAGTTGACTGGTCTTGATCGGTAGCATCATTTTGCTCGATTATACGCTTGACTTGGTTGGGGTCGAGAGGCTCTCAAATCACCATCTAGCGTATCAAACCAACGTTTCTTCGGTCGACCTTTTGGTCGTTCCTTGTCGACTCCAATATTCAGGCCGATCTTAACAATTGCGTTTTCACCAGCGAGAATTACATTTCTATAACATCGAAAACGCCTCTCTTGCAATTTCCCCACGATCGGTGCAATCACATATCGGTCGCAAATGTTCTCATTTCGGATATGATAATGACGTGTTATGTCGCTGGTCCAACGCAATGTCTCTATTATCGCGAGGCGGCTTTATTTGTTTTTTATAGTCGGCCAGCACCCATAACCATAGCGGGTGACAGTGGGCGCGTAAATCACAAAAAACTCTAGCAGTGGCACACTAATACATACAGCTATGTTATTTGATAACGCAGATCACCATTGGTCAGAAATTGCCTTTTGTTTACATTCAGTCTCAGACCGTGCTGCATGAGGCGATCATTCCACCTTTGCACAAGTTGTCCGAGATAGGCTTTGCTAGTACGAAAACATCATCTGGATAAAGCACTGTGTAGAGTGGTGGACGTTGGACATCCCGAATGACAGTGCCCTTTGATGAACGCCGACAAAGGCACTAAGCGGTTTTATTATACCTGCCACACTTCATACTTTACTCTTCAGATGGCGGTAGAGCAATTAAAACTAAGCCCACGAGTTCCTCTGGCACTAGGTGATGTGCAGAGCATACCAAATGATTGTTAGTGGCACACGGTCAAACGTCTTCTGTAAATCCAGAAATACAATGTTTCCTTTCCAGTCAGATAGTATTCTCGTTGGCATGGTGCTCCGAGCTCGAATAACAATACCACCTAGAATCCCCTCTGACAATCAGGTGAGAGTGAACATTGAAACCATCCACAACACAACCCTCCGCGACACCTATAAGAGGGAAATGGATGCCGCAATAACCGCAGTCAACAGAGGACCTTCACAATCACCTGAAGAACGTTATCATGGATACGGCCACAAACATACTTGGCCCCAGCCGCAAAAGGAGTCGGAACGGCTGGTTTGACGATGAATGTAAGCTAGCAACGGAACAGAAGAATGCCGCATACCGAGTAATGTTGCATTCTCAAAGAACGCGGGCACGCGCAAAGACTTATCACGAACTCCGACGAGTGGAGAAGCGACTTCACAGACGGAAAAAGGAAGCCTGGGAGAACCAACAAGTCTGTGAACTAGAAAAGTACGGAGAGCAACCGCACCAGGCGCGGAAGTTTTACCAACAAGTCAGCAGAACGAAGCCTTATACACCTCGATGCTCATCCTGCCGAGACAAAGAGGGAAATCTGATTTCCGACAGAATGGGCATATTAGAGCGATGGGTTGAGTACTTTGATGAGCTACTGAACAACCAGAACATCGGCGAGTTGGAGGTCCCGCCAACTGAAGACGACGGGCAAATACTGCCACCACCAAGTTTAGGAGAAACAGTCCGTGCAATTCATCGGCTAAAAAATCATAAGTCGCCAGGAGCTGATGGAATTACAGCCGAATTGGTTAAATATGGAGGCGACCAGTTACACCAAGTGGTTCATCAACTTGTGCTCAAGGTATGGGACAGCGAATCAATGCCTGACGATTGGCAACGAGGCATTATCTGTCTCATACATAAAAAGGGAGATATCACACAGTGCAGCAATTATAGAGGTATCACGTTGCTGAGTACCATCTATAAGATATTCTCCACTATCTTACTAGGCCGGATAGCCCCATACGCCCAGAACATCATTGGCCCATACCAAAGAGGCTTCACTCCAGGCAAATCAGCAACAGATCAGATTTTCTCTGTGCGGCAAGCGATGGAAAAACTGTTGGAATATGGACAACAGTTGCACCATCTGTTCATCGACTTTAAAGCCGCCTATGATAGCATAGCCAGGGTAAAACTGTACACGGCCATGAGAGAATTCGGTATCCCGACGAAATTAATAAGACGGACTAGGCTGACCCTGACCAATGTGCGAGGCCAGATAAAAGCAGCAGGATCACTCTCAAGACCATTCGACATCAACAACGGTCTACGACAAGGGGATGCCCTATCATGCGTCCTCTTTAACCTGGCCCTCGAGAAAGTGATCCGTGATGCCGACGTAAATGCAAGAGGTACGATCCTCTTCAAGTCCACCCAACTACTGGCCTATGCTGACGATATCGACATCATGGGAAGAACGACCCGAGATGTACAAACTGCCTTCATCCAGATCGAGCAGGCGGCGCGAGATCTTGGGCTGCACAGCAATTAAGGCAAGACAAAATATATGGTGGCAACGTCAGCACCGAAGACGAATGAACCAACAACATCAAACCGCACTGGTCAAACACAAACACGAAGAAGAATAAGGATAGGAGAATACAACTTTGAGACCGTTGACAATTTCTCCTACCTAGGGTCAAAAATCACAACCGATAACAACTACGATGATGAAATCCGCGCACGGTTGTTGTCAGCCAACAGAGCCTATTTCAGCTTACAAAGACTGTTCCGCTCGAAACGTCTCACCATAGGGTCAAAGCTCTTACTGTACAAGACTATGATCTTGCCAGTCCTCATGTATTTCTCGGAAACTTGGGTTCTTAGCAAGAAAAATTGCGAACTCTTGGCCGCGTTCGAGAGAAGAATCCTCCGAAGAATTTTTGGCCCCCTACATGAGGATGGACGATTCCTTAGCCTACACTATGACGAAATCTATGAGCGATACCATGACCGTCCGGTTGTGGATAAAATCCGGCTCAATAGGTTACGGTGGGCGGGTCACTTAATCCGTATGAATGAGGATGATCCCGCACGGAAAGTCTATAAGGGCAATATCTATGGTAGAAAAAGAAGACGAGGCAGACCCTGCCTAAGATGGAGCGGGGGTCAGGACGCCAGACAGCTTTTAGGGATATCGAATTGGTGGACCTCGGCGCAAAACCGGGATGTCTGGAGTTCCTTATTAAGGCAGGCCTAGACCGGATACCGGTTGTTGCGCCGTTGATGATGATGAGTATTCTACCCTTCTCAATAACCCGATTGAAGAGCTCATTAGGTCCCAGTATTCCATCCCAGCTCTTTGCTTTCCAAAGGTCAGCTGCAATGTCATCAGGCGCTGTTTCCCCGATTTCATTCCTTGGATTGCGTCGTCGACTTCTGTGGAATTGCTTCAAATGTCGGCAGTGCTTGTGGGAACGGAGGATCAGCACAACTTTCCGTGGAAACCTACTCGAAATATTTTCGCCAACTGACACTTGCGACTCGTCGACTAGTAAGAAAAGTACCGTTCTTGCCGTTACCAGAACGGAAGCACAAACAGGATGCATTGGTGTCCACTTTTGACAAGTCAATACAGACCTCTCTCGGAATCCAATTTATCGTTATTGCAGGGCGTTAAGCTTTTCTTCTAAATGGCAGGTGTGCACCATGAAATTTTACGGATACACTTCACCGATGGCAACACAAACGAATATTGCTGGAAGTATTACGATGTCTAAGAGGATGCGGTTAACCTTGAAAAGAATTATTGAACTATCACCGAGAATGGCGTTCATATTCTACAGGAGCTTAGTGCAAGCTATTGGGTTGTAAATCGGTAAAAATACTTGCTAAAAGGGAATCCATCTACAATTCAAGTGAGATTTGATATCGCGGACAACATGACAAGCGAAATTCATCATTTGGCTGAACAAGCAATCAGAAGTTGGCAGCTTTCCGTGGAATTAGAGGAACGATAACCAAATTGAAGATGTTACTAACATCCCCCCGATTTTCAAGATGGAGTTTCGAGAAAAACGCATTTGAAAATTTAAATGCGATTATCCACAGTAAAATTTTAACTCACCATTAATCTGCTATACCTGGTCTATAGAGAGCACCTTCCGTTTCTTCAAAAAAGTCTTGTAAAGTCGATTATTGCTCTCTGGTTTCAATTCTGGTTCTTTTAGCGAGGTCAGTCGATCGTCGTTCGGAGCGCCAAATTCGCGCTTCATTACGGCGGTCGGCATAAACCTGACATATGTGACCAACTTGACATCCCATTGTCACTAGGATTTTGAGAATGCCATTGAATCCTTCATTGAAAATAATTACAGCCAGAAAAGTCGTTATTTCTTCGACCTTGGCCCCTGAATGAAGGTGTTTAGGAGCGAAAGTCCAGATCAATGCGTTTAACGACTCATTGTTATTCTGGGTCTCTGCTCCTAAACATCTGTTCAAGAGATCATCTCGTGAGAAATCTTCGTAGATTTCTGTTTTGACTGTTTGAACTTCTTCAGTCAAAGGTGCCTTCTTGTGGTGGAAACTATCCAGTTCTCCTTTAGCTTCAGCTTTGCGCCATTTGCACCAACTGTCCACAATTGATGCACAATTTTGATGCTGAGGATTTTCGTCTGTAGAACATTTATGGAAGAAAGTTGCCCAAGTTTCTTGCTTCATTCCTTCTATCGAATTTGCGTGTCGATGAATAGCTAGCCCAAAAAATGTAGTGAGATCGTTAATAACCTTATCAGTAAGTTTTCCAGCCCCTTTTCCACCAATGCCTTTGTGATTCTTCTTTGCATTTCTAAGCCGCGTTCCCATTCTTTTCTCGACGTATATTTTATTATTTGCAGAAATTTGCAGAAATACCGGAGAAAAGTCCAGTATACAATATACAAAACTTGTCGCAATTGAAACATCCATGTTCATGCTTGCTAAAAGTTACTTTGTTGATGTTGATGTGAAGTCCTTTTTCTTCTCTGATAAGTATCGAATCCCATGAAATACTCGTTTTTTAGTGGGAGCATGACGTTGAACCTTAAAGCGATCTCTCTTCGTACGATCCATTTAAGAAAATCACTGAACACACAAACAGCACAATACTTACAACAAAATATAACTGAGTATAACTTGAAAGCCTTTCAGTACTCACTCTAGACTGGATTATCCTTTTTATTCCAAACAGCAAATACGTTTACACAATTGATTGGTTTTCCATCTTTTTATATTTATACCTGTGTTCGAATTTATAAGGCTCAGGTAAAAAACTAACAGGTAAAAGAAGATTCGATGCTCTTTCTCATCGAGTACTCTAGCCGCAGCTGCAAACTCCTTACCTGTTTAACACTGTAATTTCTGAACGACTCGGAATATCGAAAAATTCCCTTGCCCACATATTCTCCACTGTATGTAGATACAATTCATGCAAAAAAAATCGATTTCTCCAACCCGACACACGGGATGACCCCCTTAAGTTTCTACTACCACCTCTCAACCGCGTTTAGCTTAACTCACCCCTTTGGTTTTCTCAGCGCCCTTTGAACTAAATGCTCCAATTGTCTAAAAACTTTGATTAATTCTAAAATTAACAAATACAGATAATTTTTATCCATGGTCGGTTACCTGCATTTGTCTAAAAACGTCCAGGCGTCTATTTCCAAAATCGATTTCTCCAACCCGACACACTGGATGACCCCCTTAAATAGAGTTATGAACTTCACGAAGAAAAAAAAATCATATCTGTCATCAAAGTCATTGAACTTGACGACTTTCAACAGAAATTGCATCTGGATTGCTGAAATGGAAAAAATTCCTTGCGCTCTCGCCTTGATCAAAGAGTTTTGCAAAATAGGCAGGGAGGTATCGAAGTTCCTTGTTTGCTCACCCAATCATCAATTCCTTCCAGTCAAATGAATGGTGTTAAAGCATTTTTGTTTTGTTTAGCAAGGTTACAAATCAGACTTCACTTCAGGGCAGTTACCTAAAGGTGATCAGCATTTCTCTACTTTATTGTGGTTAAAATGCGTAGAAGCAGCAAAGCTATTGCTTCTGTGATTCAAATCCTCAAAACTTCGACTATCTCTTCATTATAAGTTCTTGACACGGGGATAAAACGATTAGAAAGCGGAAGCTGACAATAGATATAAGTAACTCATTAGGAAAGATTAGGCATTGTTTCCTTTCCTACTTGGCAAATTGTTGACAGAAAATTTACTGTAAGGGAGTCCTTTTTTATTTTTTTTAGTAGGAACGACAACAAATGGATTTCTGGAAAAACCACACGGAATGGCAAACAAACAACAGAGAAATAAAGAAGGAACCGATTTTTGCTGAAAATAAAACCTTCAAAATTAAATACTGACACATAACGATCCTTTTGACAAATAAACGAATCAAGGGCAGAGGCCATAAACTAACTCTAAACGAATTATATCTTCGAATGCTCTGAATCCATCATGTGAATTCGCACCATCTCAATCCTCTCCTACTTATAAGCACAACCGGGGAATACCTTCCCAGCAGAGGCGTCGAAAGGATTGCCTCAAAAACGACCCACCCAACACTCGATGATATCCATTTCCATATGTGCAACTGCACAATAAACGCATGATACATTTCATCGCAACATTTACGTCCAATTAACTCAATGATCTATTATATGCGTTCACTTCTGGCGACATTATTTATTATCTCGTTGAACATCGTCCATCGTAGGATTTTCGCTACAATACGTTTCATCTTAATGGAAATGGGCCTTTGACCGTCAAAGCATTTTATCAAAATCGAGAATCCTCAAGATCTTGAATCGGCCAGTGGTCAGCCAACGCTTGGTCGTTTATCATAGAAACCACAAGCCCACAATTCCGATGTCGCCTTGTCATAATTCGCGCTTTGAGGGGGCAACATCCAACACGATGTATGGACGATGCAGAAATTATTATTGATAAATATTGTCAAGTTGAATTTATTGTTTTCTATCTGAAGGTCAACTAGATGTTGATACATTGTCATCAGAGTATAGTACACAGATGCGAGGATCATTTATTAAAGTGAAGTTGATAAACAGAACTTGTACTTTTGGAACTAAAAATGAAATATACAGGGGTTGAGTGGTCTGAACAAATTGATCGATTGCCTAAAAGTTCTATTTAAACTTAAAAGAGAAGACCTTTAATAATAATAATGATAATAATAGCGATAGCGTCCCGCATACCTGGCTAATCGATGTCCTACATCTGCATCGCATTGATCCGAAACTAATAAAGTTTTTGGCGACAGTTATGCAAGGGTGACATACCACGTTATCAGTGCGTATATCTGAGAATGCTAATACCTCAGAGCCCATCCGTATACGGAGGGGCATCTTCCAGGGGGATTCATTGAGTCCCCTTTGGTTTTACAAGGCACTGAACCCCCTTTCATTGACTACTGAATGATGCTAGAGGGCATGGGTTTGAAATTAAACATGGCCTACGTGCTAAGTACAAACTGACACACTTGATGTACCTAGATGACATCAAGCTGTATACTGGTACTGACGGCCATCTTGAAAGTCTGTTGCAAATAGTAGAAATGTTCAGCCGTGATATGCGGATGGAGTGCGGATTAGACAAGTGTCGAATCCAAGCCATCCGGAAAGGTCATCTCGAGCCGCATGCCGGACATAGCATTGGTGACCTCCACATCGAAGCTATGACCGAGACAAACTTCTACAAGTACCTAGGAATTCTGCAAGGAACCCACGCACGAGTTGGAGTTGAAGGATGCTCTGCTGTTCGAATTCCTGCGACGTGTAAAGCTGGTGCTGAAATAGCATCACTCGGGAAAGAATAAAATAAGCGCGTTGAATGCATTCGCTATCCCTTCACTGGCTTATGCATTCGGAATATTGCCGTGGACGAAGACCGATCTGGAACACGTCCAGCGGCGGATACGGACGACTATGTCCAAATCCCGAATGCATCATCCAAAGTCTGCCGTGGAGCGGATGAAGCTGCCTCGTGACATCGGAGGTAGGGACGTGGTTGACGTGGCGGCACAACATCATCGCCACGTCGACTCGCTGCGCGCTTATTTTTACAGGCAAGAGCAGGTGAGTCCCTTGCATGCGGCTGTCTGTAAGACAGACTGTGGACTGACTCCACTTAACTTGAAGGATCAATCTTTCAATCCTCTAAGTGGGCTGAAGTCGGACCAAGAGCGGATCGATGAATGGAAGTCCAAGGCAATGCACGGTAAACACGTGAATTGTCTTTGGCAGCCATTTGTCGATTTGCATTTGTCGTACAGATGGCTGTGTGCTGGGGAGCTCTTTGCTGAGACGAAGGGGTTCATGTGTGCCATTCAGGACGGCGTGGTCGCCACCCGAGCTTATAAAAAGCTCATCATGAAAGAACGGGTGGAGAACGACCAGTGCAGAATGTGTGGTTCGGCGTTAGAGACTCATATCTGGCGGTACTGTTATGGTACCGGTGCAATACATCATCAAGCATAATACTGTATGTAAGCTTATCCATCAAAACCTTCCATACAAGCATGGGCTGATCACGGGAACATGTCCAGTTTACCGATATGAGCCGTAAGCAGTACTTGATAGTTCTGCTTACAGCATGTATTGAGATCGGCAAGTTCTGAATGATCGCCATATTCTACACTACGAGCCCGACGTACTGTTAGTTGACAAGACGGGTCGCTCCGCATATACAATTGATGTTTCTATTTCCCATAATAGCAACATTGAACGGAAATACCTGGAGAAGAAGGTGAACTATGAGCCATTGGCTCGGGAAATCAAAGAAATTTGGCGTCTCGAGCGGGTGGTTGTAGTTCCCATAATATTGTCTGCTACAGATATTGAACCTAAATCCCTCACGGCTTCCCTTGATGTCCTGGGACTTTTGCGCAGTCTGGTTCAAACCATGCAAATAAATTTTGCAAAATGTTTGCACAGTAAAAAAAGGCAGAGCCTTTCTTATATCTTGTAAGGAAACCGCACCGAACTATATATAACAGGAATTTAAAGGACTGTGAAAGCAACAAAGATCACCTTTCAAAACTCATGTTTGCTGCTATTCAAAATACATTCCACAAGTCACAAATATATATGTACATATGTATTGAACGCGGCACCGCACTGTCGCATTTCATTACCTGCAACTGCACTTCACATTCAATTTCGTATCAAGGGAATTCCATTCCCGAAAATCATCTCTCATTTCTATTTCATCATTCATGAATCTCTACGAAGCTATTAGCACGACAGGTTTCCATTTCAACCCCATTTCCCATCATTGTTCACCAGGTCACTAACGCAAAATTTCCAACGAAAAAATCTCGAATTTTTCGATGGGAAATGCTAGTCAACGTCACCCCAGAGCGGAAAAGTGTCAACCGGGTGAAAATGAGCGACACTGGCATCTGGGCAAGTTGACAAATCCATTAAAGTGGCCAAGCGTATTTTTAAATAAAAAGGTAAATCATCCGCACACAACTCACAACTCCTCCAATAGAGAATTGTTTTGCCACCGGAGGGCACTGAACTTGGATGTTGGCTCCGTAATGCGTAATCAAGTTCAATGCCGACGTCCACGTTCATTAATTTCCATTTGAAGGCAATTTCGCTCAAATCCGAGTTGAGTCTGATAACAGTCGAGACTAATTTCAATCAATTTTTGATGATATGAAAGTGTATCAACGGAAGTTAATTTAGAAATTGAACGTTGAAAGTGGGATGATTGCACCGGTAACGGTGACTCATCCGCAAGGACATCGTATTCGTGTGCCCGGCTAGCTCAGTCGGTAGAGCATGAGACTCTTAATCTCAGGGTCGTGGGTTCGAGCCCCACGTTGGGCGAAGATTACTTTTTTTCAGTTAATTTGCGGAAGAAATAGAATTGAATATCAATAAAATGAATGAACTAATTCTTTTTTTATTTAAGGGCTTCCAATAAAACCTAATGTCCGGCTAACGCTACTTTTTCGTAAAATACATTTTAAACGTTTAAACGGCCTCACAAAATTCAGCTAACTCCACCGAGACAATTATTCATACGCAAAGGAGCTAACTCCCTAATGCGATTTTATCTAGATTTTCATAGTGTCTCTGGAAATTTAGTGCCCGTGAGTGGTCAAATTTACGCATAATTATTCTCAATAAACAAGTCGAGAAACCGGAACTGGACGCTTCAGCCATGAACGGTTTTGTGTATTTCTTTTATAAAGACATTTGAGTGTGTATTTGTCCCATTAGTACCTAGCATGTGATATATGCATTTTATGTGAGAATATCCACTTTCGCGTGATATTGACATTTAAAATCTTGAATTTGCAGAGAAGCGACAAATTTGACCTTTTATAATTTTGTTAGTAATAGTGCGATTGCCACCAAACTTAACAGAATCATGCACTATATTACAGCCTATATTGCTATAAAATTTGGTTCTCGAATGAACTTAAGGGTGGTTTTGCATCCAATTTCTAAAAACTATAGTCATATACTGTTATTAACTTTATTTGAACAGATATCGATATGGAGAGTACTTCGGAACCTAGGCACCATATAGTGGCAGCCTCTGGAATTTTTTTTCGGATTTTTCGGTTGGGTAGTTTCTGAAAATGGGTCCGTTAAAGAAATCATCACTTTTGACCCCCCGCACTCCTCACCTTTTTAACAAATATCAAAACTAATATCTGCTTCGAAAAAGAAAACCGAGATCTTTCATTTGATACCCCACATGACTATATTTGTTAAAAAAAATTTACACCCCCCGTTTGCACATATTGGGACCCCCCCCCCTTAAAGTCAATGTAGAATTATGTAGCCTACTGTATACGTGAGCATTCACAGTTCCCACTTTTTCTCCAAATTTGGTGTGAATCGCTACAACCATCTGCGAGAAAATGCATGTGACGGACCGACAGACAGACAGACAACGATTTTAATAAGGTTTTGTTTTACACAAAAACTTAAAAAGGAAACTTAAAGGAATTCATTTTAAAAGCATGTGGGTTAATTAAGGCCACCTTCTTCTAGATAAGCAAGTTAGCTCAGAGAATGGTAAGGCTAGTTTCAAGGAAGCCCATAAGCGAGCTACCAACTTTTGTAATCGCAGAGGTAGTCCATTCCAGGATAATCCTGAAATTGATTCATTCCTACCACTAAGCTCGGACCAGACAGATGTGCAAGGGATGGACTTCGAAACTGGTGTTCACCAGGATACGCTTTCGACCAGGTCTTATACTGGTGGACTGCGCGACGGAAACAGCAGAGTGGATTAGGACCATAGTTCCTAAATTTCCAGGCTGGGAAGGTAAAGATCTGTCAACATGTGCTGGGAGTACCAGGAGCACACATGGTGATAGTTTTCCTCCCAAAAGCCACGGC
This sequence comes from Hermetia illucens, assembly GCF_905115235.1. Taxonomy (NCBI): domain Eukaryota; kingdom Metazoa; phylum Arthropoda; class Insecta; order Diptera; family Stratiomyidae; genus Hermetia; species Hermetia illucens. Next base: position 105,129,598 of record NC_051852.1, on the reverse strand, counting down.
AATAGAGACGGAAGATTTCATGGGCCTCCTAATTGCTCAGAATGAGGATCTCTATACGCGATTATGAAGAGTCTTCAGAAGCAGGGTGGAGGGAAAGGGTAAACTCCTCACGGTCTGGGTAGATGACCGATTCTTGGAGGGAATCAAACATCGGAGTTGCTATATCAACTATCGATTTGGCAGCATACACGTGCATGTGCACAGGGAAAAGTCGAGGAAAGACACCTCGGAGGAGACACCGGGTAAAAAGCATACGGAGGTCCCCGAAGAAGTCTCGAAAGCCGTAGAGTCGGAAAGGACTGGATCAACTAGAGAAGTACATCTGCTGCCCAGTGAAGAGCAGAAGCTGCACGACCTAGACCTAGGACTTCTAGGGCTCAAGGTGGACAGTGACGCGCAGGAAAGCGCCATATCGGAGGAGGAGGGCGATACTCCGACAGTACAGAAGAGCTCGAAACAATAACGGCGCCAAGTCAGCACTAAGGTAGCCCAGATAAACCTCCACCATGCGAAAGCTGCATCTGCGATAATTGCAAGGGCAATTTCCAAAGAGAACATTGAAATAATGCTGGTTCAGGAGCCCTGGGTGTACAAGGGGCGGATTCGCGGTCTGCAAGGAGGAAGCACGCAGGTAATTTGGGACTCCTTTTGTGAAAAACCAAGAGCTTGCATAATTCTTAAACGTAATTGAAAATATATATGTCTTTTGGAGTTCCTGATCGGGGACCTTGTGGTTTTCGAAATTTCATTGGAGGCCGGGAGGAGCATTCGAAAGACAGTCGTGGCATCGGGATACTTCTCAGGAGACGAAATCCAGGCTCCACCAGAACAAGTCGCTAAACTGGTGAAGAATTGTGAGAAGACGTGCCTTATTACTTTTCCTCGGCTGCGATGCCAACGCCCATTATGAAGCCTGGGGAAGCAGCCACACCAATCGAAGAGGTGAGTACCTTCTTGAATTTATTCTTAGAAATAAGTTAGAAATATATAACGTAGGGAACACCTCGAAATTTGCGGCCATAACTTTAAGAAATACTCTAATGAACAGAATGGTCAGGAATTGGAGGGTGTCGGATGAGCCCTGTATGTCTGATCACAGAATAATCAGATTCGACATTGAGGGTAACTCCGAAATAAAAACAATAAGGAATCCCAGGAGAACGGATTGGGAATCCTATGCAACGCACTTGAGCAACAACACGGCCCACCTTCAAGGAGGCGGTGGAATCTAGAAACAGCGGTGGAAAACCTCAACACAGTCGTCATTGACGCTTATAAGGCCAGCTGTCCGGCTAAGACAGTTGAATCATCAAAGGATGTACCATGGTTGAACAGGAACCTGGCCAGAATGAGAACAGGAACGAAAACTCTTCAACTTGGCAAAACAAACCGGGGGCTGGCAGAGGTACGAAAATGCACTGACTGCGTATAGCAACGCGGGAATTCAGGGAATTGTGTGAAGGGATCGAACAGATCAAAGAGGAAACCAGGCTTTACAAAGCTATAGCCTAAGACGGGGCAATATCCTCTGTTTGTTTGAAGAAGGAAGATGGGACATTTACCGAGAATGAGGAGGACAGGGTACACTTGCTTCTTACACCTCATTTTCCGGGGTCCTACCCCACGGTGGCAGGCGACAACATTCTACCTGACACCCCAGCAACGAATGAAAGGTAAAGAAAGGAGAACTAGAAACTAGCAAAAGAGGTATGCTCAGAAGCTAGGCTAAGGTGTGAGAACAGTGAGAGCAGTGAGAACTTTTAAACCACTGAAATCATCCGGAGTAGATTGCATTTGCGGATAAAAAGGATCCTTTTCACCCTAAATATTTCAGACCAATTTGCCTAACACTTTTCGTACTCCAAAGATGGAGAAGGTCATAGACAACTATATTACAACTATTGTTCCAAAGCGTAACCCCTACATCACTGTCAAAACGGTTACCGGACAAGACGGTCAACTTAAACTCCTGTGTATCAGCTGGCGGATGCCATAGAAACAAAGAAATAGCACTGTGCGCGTTTTTGGATATCGAAGGAGCATTCGACAACACATCGCACACAGAGATACAAGATGCCATGAGCCACAAGGGAGTGGGAAACACTCTGGCATTCTGGATGAGCAAAATTCTAGAAAGCAAATCGAAGTACCGATAGGTACAAATTCTATTGTCATGAACAATACTCAAGGTTGTCTCCAGGGCGGGGTACTACCGCCGCTTATGTGGAGTATGGTAGAGGACGAACTCCTGAACGTGCTAATAAATACTGGAATACAATACAAGGGTTACGCGGAAGACATTGTTTTAATCTGTAGGGGCAAATATGAAGATAACTTATGTGAGAGAATCCAAACTGGACTAAGGGTTACTAGTGTCTGGTGCAGGCAGGCGGGACTGCGGATCAATCCAGCCAAAACCGCCAGACTAGGAAACGTAAGCTCACCTGAGAGCCATAAGGTTACATGACATGGAGGTGAAAAGAGAAACAGAAGTCAAATATTTGGGAATTACGCTAGACCAAAAATTACTCTGGAGGACACATGTCGGAAACACTTGTCGGAAAGCCACGAGGGCTCTGATGACTTGCTCGTTCAAGAAGGTCTGGATACTCTTGGTCCCAGGCCATGCTGGGTTGGAAGGCAACGAGGCAGCGGACGAACTAGCTAAGAAGGGAGCAGGGACGCTTTTGCACGGACCAGAACCCTTCTACGGAATCAAAAATGGTTTCATGGCTACCACATTAAGAAGTTAAGAAGAACGGTTGAGGGAATTATACAGTCACTGTCGGCAAAACTATCACCTAGGGAAGCTAGGATTATCTACGGACACTGCCTGCGGAGTGTGACGAAACCTCTATACACGGCTTGGGAGAGTGTCCGGCATTTGCGCAAAGTAGGTCGAGGCATCTGGAAGAACACTTAATACCAGATGCAAAATTGAAAGGTCTAGAAGTAGGGAACATACTGAAGTTCTTGACGGTTATAGGCGGTTATATGCAAAAATGTCTCTGCTTTAAATGAGATTGATAAAAATATAACTAATAAACCAAAGAAACAAAGGCGATATTATACGTTGACAAAAGTGCACGGAACCCCAACAAAAAATGTTGCAAATCGTGAAAAATGAAAGACGATACTTTGGAAGAAAAAAAAGAGGCAGAGCAATGGCAAAAGATTTCTAGGGAAAAAAAGAAGAACAAAATCAAGAAGCTGGCCGAAAAGCGAGTTTATTTTGATAGTCTAGTTACTGTGCTGCCTATAAAACGTTCTCGCGGTAGACTGGATGCTACTAAGTCTAGAAGAGGATGTTCCTTACACTACCACCTCAAAGCAAATAATGTGATGCTGTGGGTATGTAAAACTATGTTTCTGAACACCTTCAGCATTGGAAAATCATCCATGTTCAGTTAGAAGTCAGCTGCCAAACAAAATTTCGCAATTAACAGATAAACGGAAAATTCTGTTGATTTTTCGGAATCAAAAAAAAGTAAAATAAGTAAATTTTCATGAAGTAAAAAGGTATTTGCTAGGCTTCTTACATTCTCTTCTGGAAATGCCTTTAAACTATAGTCGCCAGACTACCTCAAAGGAGTACCTTCATCCTGAAATATATAAAGATTTTACGTTTCTGATTGGTGCGAATCGGGAAATTTGTCCCCACTCTCAACAGCTACATTCGATAATACCATGAATAAAGAAAATCTCGCGTTAATTCTTTGTCATTCTAATTAGCTTGGAAATCTAGATGACAATGTACAAACTCATATCCAAAGGAAAGAGGAAGCTCGTCTAGAGAAAGCCAAAACAAGTCAGGAAACAATTTTGTTTTCTGCGTTCTGCTTCACTAGCACTTCAGTCAACTTTTTTGTTTTTCTGCAGCCTTTGTCTCTTTCACAGCGGAGTCGGCTCGTCGTGTTCGGTTTCGCCATTTGGTTCGATCAAATGCTTGGCTTGGATGCAATCGCGAGACTTTCAAATCCCCATCCAGCGTATCAAGCCACCGTTGCTTCGGTCGGCCTTTTGGTCGCTTACCATCGAATCGAAAGGCCATTATCTATAGTAATGGTTGTACAGCTCAAAATAGGAACGTCACATTGACAAATTAATTGCTAAGTCTTTCCATGACTTAAAATATTATAATTGAGCAAAAATATCTAAAAGATAGACATTCTCAAATGGAAGCAGACTCCACGATATCTGTAAATACGGACGATAGTCCCAACCATACCATGTTTCTTAGACATACTTTTTTAAAGATTTGTGTAAAACAAAACCTTATTAGAATCGAGTCTATGTCCGTCTCTCCGTCTGCTTGTCTGTTGCACCCGATTTTTTCGAAAAAACGGCTAGCCCGATTGTCACGAAAATTGGTGACAGCGTATGGTCTGTTGTTCCCTTTACATAAGTCGCGCTATTTTTATTAAGTTTAAGGGGGGCCCCCATACATGTGGATGGAGGGTGTAAAAATTTTTTCATCAAATGTGGCCATGTGGTGGTGTGGTGGGTATCAAATGAAAGTGCTCAATTAGCACTTTTCGAAACTGATCCTGTCTTTGTTATCGGGGGAAATGTAGAAGAGTGAGGGCTCAAAATATGACCCTCTCAGAATCTATCCAACCGAAAAATGTGAAAAAAAATTACAGTGGTGTATCTAAACGAAATCTAGGCCTTAAAATACATCCCGTGCCGATATCTGCACAAATAAAGTTAATAATAGTATATTAGCATATTTTAGAAATTTGGCCGGAAAGTTCATGCTAGAACTACACTGGCATAAGGGATAACATAAGGTATAACTTTGGAAAGTTTGAAGGAAATCCAACTATTATTAACAGAGTTATAGAAGGGGGAACTTTTACATTTCGTGTGAATTTCCTGCATTCTACAACGTGTATGAGGTCATCATAACATATCAATTAGTCAATACCACACCATAGTGAGCTCACGTGAATGGCAGGTCGCAGGGAAATATTTCGTTTTAGTTTTTTAATCATTTATATATCAATATCAATTACTTCAGCCAGACATATGTATATATTTATATGTATATCTAAATGAAGCTTTGGGTTAGTGCCTAATTCAGATAGATATATTTGTGCATTGAACGTACTTTATATGTACATTTGTATACTTTTATGCGTGATGTAAATCGGAAATATGTGTGCGATCATTACTTACATGCATATAGAATAGTAGTCAAAGGGTAGTATAGGTCTCAGGGCGAAACGTGGATTGGTACCCGCGATGGAGCATAAAACCTGCGAAACGCCTGCTGAACCAACACCCACAGCTCTACTACTAAACCCTATCTCCACCTCCACGCGGTGACCGCTGGGAGTTCTTTCTTAACGAAGAGCAGCAAACGGAGAAGGATGAACGAGTCTCCCGCACCTAAAAACGAGACAAAATGGACCAACTGGTCCTCAGGTTGGGGGTTGGGTACGGTTGACAACCCTACACGGAAAACGGAAGCCACTGCTGCGGGATTGACAACACAAGGACGAACCCGGCAACGAAAACGGAATAACGATTTGCGCATTTTCTCATGGAAGGTGCATTCCCTGTACAGACCGAATACTGCCCAGCTACTACCCGATACCCTGTCTCAATATAAGATGGATGTAACAGCATTACAAGAGTTGCGCTGGACAGGGAGCGGTTTCCTGCAGAAGAGCCAATACTCTATGTATTACAGTGACCATCCAGTGAACCATGAGTTCAGAGTAGGTATCCTAATCAGGTAATAAATGAAACCTGCTGTTATGGCTTTGAAAACATGAGCAAACGGCTATGCACTCAGCGCTTGCGAGGCAAATTTACAAACATGAGTCTCATTAACGTTCACGCCCCTACAGAAGCACAAGCGATCCCCAATACCTACTTGTCTGGACCCAAGATTGATTAATTGATCCACGGAGGACGTTCAGGCTTTTGAGCTAGCCAAACGACAGCTGGCGGACGCTACACCCTTGGCGTTTCTTCAAACTGATGCACTACTAGCAGTTTTCGTCGATGTCTCAGACATCACAGTAGGTGCTGCCTTCACCAAAAAGTGAACGAAATCTGACAGACGCGGAGCTTCTTTGACAAAGAATTGAATACAGCTCAACAGAGTTACAGCACCTACCATCGTAAGCTATTAGCAACATACATGGCAATAAAGTTTTTCCAATACTCCCTTGCCTTCTAAGCCGTTGACCGTTTTTACGGACCACATTACTTTCGCTTTTAAGCAGAAGCCCGAAAAAGCCTCCGCTCGCCAACTCCGGCACCTGAGCTTCATAAGCCAGTTTACTTCGGACATCCAACAAGTGTCCGGCAGGGATAATGTTGTAGCAAACGCTTCGTCACGCGTTCTAGAGGTCAAAATCCCTGCCGCGGTCGATTTTTTCGGCAATCGCCGAGGCACAGAAGGATGATGCGATGCTTCAGAGCCTCAGGGACAACTGCAAATACAAATTTCGGGAGTTTTGTCCTTTTTGGCTCAACCTTCGAAATACTCTGCGAGACCTCTGAAAAGGGTCCTACGCTATATATCCGGCCACTTTTCGCAAGGAAGTATTCGATGCAGTACATGACCTTGCGCACCCGGGCATTCGGACAACGAATTAATTATTTCTGGCCCTCAATAAACAAAGACGTTAGCTCCTGCGCCAGGTAAAACACGTACAGAAAGAAGAAGGCGCATTTCCTCTCGTTTTCATACAATCCACATCAACATTATTACCCTTTCCACTACTGAGCTTTTGTGTTTGCTCCGGGACACCGTGGCAAAATTAAAATTACCTCCCGTCATTCTTCGACGAGGGTTAACACCCCCAAGGACCTGGCTGCTTACACACTCGCGTGGATGCTTCCCGGAAGTCCTTGCAACCTCCATATGGGCGCCACATGAAGTGTTGACCAGAGGGGAGTACTTCTTCAGGCTTGACATCGGTGGCAGGCCCAAGAGCGTTTCCGTGACCCCGGGGCTGAGGTCTTGGGAAAATGGGATGCACGGCGCGTGAGATTCGATCTGCGCTCCTATAGTTGGCGGGCCAGAAGTCGCTGAAAGCCAGTATCAGCTGCAGGTGAGATAGTGTGGAGGTGCTGCAATGTGAAGTCGATTAACGGAGATTCGTGTGAGCTCCACACCAAAGTGGCGTCATTCACCATGAAGCGAAACTCACCTACCTGAGTGGCTAGCCTGCCTGTTGGTAGCGAATTGACGGCACGGGGCCGGCGAAGCAGCCGGGGAGAGTTAGTGTGCGGTAACAGGGAAAAAGAGTAGCATGAATTTTGTGATTTTGAATTTGAAAGAAAAGATTTATTTTCAATTTTAATAACTGTTGTTCAATGTAGAAGGGATAATATAAATAAGGATTTGCTATTTAAATAAACCTAGTTAAACTAAACATTCTTGATGTCAGTGCCAAGGCACTCGGTAATGAGGAAGCTAACAGCGCTAAGGGTTTGGTTCCGTAATGGTGAGGCCAGAGCCAGTTTTTGGCGTACAGCCATCTACTGCCAAATCTACTCTGAAGAAAGAAATTGCAAGGATTCACACAAGCGAAGAAATTTGATCTCGTGCTGGCAGCCGAAAATCTTTGTGAGAAAAGCTGGAACCGAGCGACATTTTTGTTGTCCCCTAAGATGTGGGGCAAAAAATCCCTAGTAGGGCTTTTATGAGACCCTTCTCCCTAAACTACTACATGGAAAAAATGAAGTAGTGATCTCGGCTATATGAAGCCAATGTGGAGGAGCAGAAGACGGCCCTGTACTTCATAAGCAGCTGCCCGCCATGCTCAGATGTCAGACGTCGACCCTCTGTACGATTTTCTTCAAGGAAGAATTTGTGTACTTTCTGCCTTTGGAGAATATTCTCAAATTTGCAAAAGTCTGTGAGTGCCGTAGGCTGGAAGTCATTGAATAGAAGAATTCCGGGGATAGTGCAATGGGGTCAACAAAAGACCTGAGGACTTTGAACTGCGGCTCCCCTACTAAACTAAACTAATTAACTACCTTGATCGGTTTACATGTCTTATATGTCGACTCGTCAACAGCGCAGATCTCTGGCTGATGCAGGGGTTCTTTATGATCTAATGGACAGTTACTTAGCCTCTGAAAGTCTTCATACGGTGTGCGCAATGCTAGCCTTTTCGAGGTACCTTCCGCGGAGCTCTTATGCTCCTTCTACTTCCCTGTGCCAAGTATGATACCCAAATACAACCGCTTACAGTTTGATACTTTATCTTCACCCATTTGATTTATTTAAGAGTAAAAGTACCGTCCATATTGTAATTAAATTTAATTTTTTTTATTTCCAAAGCATAAGGAATTTCGAGAGCTGCTGTTTGGTAGCCCACAAACTTCTATCCCTTTTAGTTGTCTTTTGGGACAGGTAGGGTCTACATTCGGTGAATTCCACACCCTCAGCTCGCAGTGGAGTCACTATTTCAGCGGGGCATAGACTTTACGTCCTGTGTGTGTGTATGGTGAGGGAGAAGCTACAGCTTCTGAGCACCCAGGCCATATTGACCCATTGTACTCGCCACCCCCGTCTAACGGAATATTCCGGATTCGTTAACGTATCGCAGGATTTCCTTTAGTGGATGTGTTGCTACCCGTCGCAAATGAAGAACATCGGCACCAAAGATCTGATGCCTGGTGCGTCCATAGGCGGGGCATTCACATAGGAAATGCTCCGTGGATTCCGCTTCCTCATTACAGGAGGAACACGTATCATCTTGAGTAATTCCTATTCTGAACAAATGCCTAGCTAGTGAATTATGGCCTGTCAGAATGCCCACAATACACCTAGAAGTCCTACTGCTTTTTGACAGGATAAATTTTGCGGTACACATGTTCGGTTCTGACAGGAAAAGTTTGGTGTGTCGAGCAGCATTTAGGCTCTGCCACCTGTCATTGTGGGAAGCTTGTTCCCAGTTTTTGAAAACAGACTTACACAATGCTACTGATACTCCAATTGCTGGTGCCGGTCCCAGAATAGGGGAGATTAACCCCTCTTTCGCTAAAGCATCTGAGATTTCATTTCACTCTACGCCATAGTGACCAGGTACCCAGAGAAGTTCTACCGTATTGAATCTAGGGATAAAGTTCAAACGGTTTCTGTATTCCTGAACGATTTTCGAGGTGATCAAAGGACTACTCAACGGCCTTAATGCAGATTGCGATGCGCCTACCCTTCAACCGCTCGTCAATCACCCAGTTTGCCACCCTTAGGATCGCATAAACTTCTGCTTGAAAAACCATTGCATATTGACCCAAAGGAAAAGCCCACTTATCGTTTTTATTCGAGAGGTAGACTCCGTCTCCAGAACCCTTTTCTGTTTTTGAACCACCGATGAAGAAGACTTCCGTATATCCCGGCACGCATTCCTCTAGGACTTCCCAGTCCTCTCTACGCTTCAGAGCAACTTCATATCTTCTACCAAACAGATGTATGGGGACACGAGAATCGGAAGGCATTGTAAGAAATTCCAATGCTCTGTTGTGGGTAGTACCCCTCAGTTCAGAGAGGCAAAGTCCATCCAGTTTTCTCCTTTTTGTGAATAATACCAGTTTGGTTTTATTTGGATTAACTGACAGACCATGTCTGAGGCACCAGCTGTCTATCAAATCAACGGCACGTTGTATATTCCTACACACCTTTCCAAGATCCCGATCAACAGCAAGCACAGCCACGTCATCAGCATAAGCTTGAGCGTGTATTGGCAAATTTTGCAGTTCGCATAGTAGTGAGTCAATCAGCATACTCCACAGAAGTGGTGAAAGCACACCTCTTTGGGGGCAGCCCTTCGTTGCTTCTGCAGTCAGATACCCACCTCAGCGCACAGCAATCTCTGCGTTAGCATAGCATGGATCCACTTAATTAAAGCATCATCAACGAACACCCCCATCGCGTACTCATCATTCAATGTGGCATCCTCTATCTTTGTGACTAAAGAATGAAGAGCAGACTCACAGAGCTTTCCACGCTGGTAAGCATGTTGGTTTTCACTAAGTGGGTGTGACCTAAGTGCGCTTCCACGAATGTGACGCACCATCAGTCTCTCCAAACCTTCAAGCAAGAATGAATTCAAGCTGATCTGTCTGAGGTTCTTCGGATTAGAATAATCATCTTTCCCAGGTTTCGGTATGAAGATTACCTTAACCTTCTGCCAAGAGGAAAGCACGTAGCCCAGAGCAAGACATCCTCGAAAAATATTTCTTAGAGGTCGCTCTAAGTGCTACATATCCTCCTTTAGCATTGCCGGATAGATGCCATCCGTGCCAGGTGGTTTGAAATGTTGAAAGGACAGTATGACAGCTCTCACCTTTTCATGGGTAACAGCCGCTTTCGCAGTGTTCCAGTTCCCCTTGCAGCACTTGCGTGTTGAAGGGGTTGCAAGAACCGTCAACTCTCCCCCTGCCACTTCTCTCACCCGTTTTTCCGGACGGTGTACTTTCTGTATGGTCTGTACTGAATCCAGTCTGGAACTCGTAAAAGTATCGTCGGGTTTTCTAAGAGAGTCTAACTTGGCCTAATCATCCCCCCTTGAAGCCTCTCTTGCGCCTTCCAGTTCCTCACAGTACGTTCTAAAGGAGTCTCGTTTCGAACACCTAACGAGCCTCTTATATTCCTACTGCAAGTTCCTGAAATTTAACCAGTCTTCGTTCTTGTTACTTTTGCAAGCACGGTTTAGAAGTCGCCTTGTTTTTGCAGTTCCCGGTTCCACCAAGGAACCGTTTTACGGCTTTGGCCTCGGGAAATAGGACAAACCTCTTCATAGCACTCTGAAAGTGTGCAATTCAGAGTTTTCAATTCATCTTCCAGCGCCAAAGGAGTCCTTAGTCGCCTAGGGTACTGTACTTTATTGCCAAAAAGTTCATTGAACTTTTTCCAATCCGTTTTCCTAGGCTTCCGTCTTTGTACTGCAGACTGTTTGCCCGCAATAGCCAGATTGAATTCTTGGTATCGGTGATCTGCCAGTGAGACCTCGTATGGCACTCGCCAGTGTGTAATCAACTCTAACACTTTTGAGGTACAGATTGTTAGGTCAATTACTTCGCTTCGTCTCGGTCCCACGAACGTAGGGGCGCACCCTACGTTTGCAGTTATAAGACCAGCTGAAGTGATGAAATCAAAAAGCTTTCCCCTTTTGGATTGCATTTGCTACTGCCCTAACAAATGCATTCGCATCGCAACCTATTAAGAGCTCGAGACCAGTTGATTCTGTATACGCCACCAGATCCCTAAGTTCTTGCGTCGGTGGAGGATACAAAGAATCATAGGGTAAATAAGCGGAAGCTTATTTACATTATTTATTTATTTACATGAAAAACATCACGGAGGCAACTATGATGTTTTTCCTCTCGCCATAAGTCCATAAGTCTTGGGAACAGTACTGTCTCAGCATGGTTGCCTCTAACCGTCTTGACATCAGGACGCAAGCTCTCGGTCTTATAGATTTTTCATCGTAGAAGATCCTAGCTCCCTTTACTGATCCAATGCCACAGATTCTGTTAAATCGAACCCACGGCTCTTGCAGCAGAAAAATGTGGGAGAAATGCTGTAGCTTTGTCATTCTCGCTGCCAACTGATAGGAGGGAGCTTTGGCATGGTGCAAGTTGATTTGACCAATTTTTATGTTTTTCGACATAAACTTAGTCTATTGTAAAAATGTCAAGCGGAGACCAGGAAAGGGGTAGTAAGTTACTCCCCATTTGGTCTGGTCCAGCATTAAGTTGATGCGGACTTAGGACCCCATCATTCTCAAAAAAAAACATTAGTCTATTGTGTTATCGGGAACAGTTAGAAGCATATACGACAGTCCGCGTGTGATGGGCTTTCCCCCACACCGTACCGCCAGAGACTGGACCCCCTCGTGTTTGATTTCTTTGAGAAAAGCCGCATTTGTAAGTACCGCAGTTGCCATGTCCTCATCCATCAAGAATCTCATCTCATCCCGCAGAACATTCGCCTGTTTTCCACTTAGCACGTTAATTGGTTTGCTGTGTCCGGTTTGCATAGATTCGATCACTCGAACTGACATCCAGTCAGTTCCGTTCACGACTCTGGCTTTCCTTTCTTCCGCCTGTTCCTTGAAAGGTATGGAAAAAGTTACTAGCAGGTAGGATTCACTCTGTAGTCCCTTCACCAGTGCGAGCCGCCACTGTATGCACTATCCTCCGCGCGCAGCTTCATTGTGGGAGAGCGGACCGAAGATGCTGCAATTTGCTCTACATTGTGTGAGTCGAAGACCATCATTGTTCTTCGCTCTCAAAATGGAGAGCTACAGTTTCCTGATATGACAGATTTTCAGTCGTCTAGGAAAAAGTGGAGGACCATATGGTGTCTTCCCCTGAGCACATTCAGATTCTTTTGGTCCAGTTCAAATACCAAGTTGCAACTCTCCACGTCTGTATATTTATCCTTCCTGGCATTCATGAACTTTACCCTCCAGTGCCCAAGGTAATGCCCAGCATGCGGATGATGTCTTCTGCCTTCCTACGAGGGCCCGGTAACCAACATCCGACATTTTCTGTCCTGCGTAGCTCAGTGTTCACAATAGTGAACTTGGGCCGACCGGCGGAACTCAAAGTTGGGATTACCTGCTGGAGCCACTTTAAGGCAGTGAACTCCAAATGGAGAGGCCCATCGCGAAAACCTTGATTGTTAAATCGTGGCTTCGTTCCAGGCCCAGCATTTTTTTCCACAAGCATTCTCGGAGGATAGTAGTCCCTCTGAGATTTTGCCATCCTTGGAAGAAACTCCCACGGCAGCAGTCAGAACAGAGGCTACAGCTTGCGTATACGTCCTCTCCTTCCCCCCTTCGTATTCGTATTCCTATGGGAGGAACCAGCTTTATTGAGATTTCTATCGCTGATTTGATCACCTCCTCGCATACCGGTCCTAGTCCCCCGGGACGGGTGGATGTAAGCCCTGGTTGCGGAGCACAATGAAGCGTTGGCCACAGCAGATGTGTTGGTCTTACGCTTTTTGCGCACATTACCGCTGACAAAAGAGTCTGGTGTGTCCAGTGAGAATCTTATCGGGGTTTCCAGTTTATCCCCACCATCCGCCGGAGATTCCGCTTCCTTGCGTCCGATTTCTCTGGACGTTACCGCGCCTAGTGGTACGGCTACGTCCATGTCCTCATTCCCAAGGTGCTTCATCTTCCTTCGCAGTGCTCTCTTCTGCCGCCGGCTTGGGGCCTTTCCAGGTTCACGGAGCCTGGGCCGCCATACCGGCGTTAAACCAGTAGCGTCCACGTCACCAGCTTCCCGTTCTTCCGCTCTTCCCGGTAAGGGTGAAGGAGAAGGTTGTGACAGGCAGGATTTAGCCTGTAGTCCCCCCTCCTTAGTGGCCGAAATTCCCTTCTGCCGAGCCTTCCTCTTCCGTTAGCAGGTGGATTTGGGCTGTAGTACCGCGGACGGGCTGACCGTAGTCGGATTTCCAGTTTCTCCCAAGTTGAGTGTTACCGTACTTTCCTTTCTGGCTAACTTCGCCGTAGGCACTAAATGCAAACTTTCCACTGAGTCGGAAAGCATGCCTTCTATAGATTTATCCATAGGCGGGTATGAATGTAGTGAGGCCTCCAAAATCCGCGCTGCGGCCGCGACATTACGTCTTAGTAGCAAATATAAATATTTTGGGTGGAGTTTGGCCGCACCTACTTCCTAAGATCCAAGGATGTTACAGACCATGGTGATTCTTGCAATGGTTTTGAAACTGTCTACAGCGTAGTAAGATCCAACTCCTATAGCGTTACCTAGGCTTACATTAATTCCAAAATTTATACTTTTTCCTACCCTTAATTGCTCTCGAGTATGTATTTGACTGAAGGGCCAACATCAGTTCCAATATTTTTCGGAATCAATCGGGATTTATTACAATTATTGCATAAGCCTTGAACTAGGAACACGTCATCGAATTCACAACAAAATCTGAACCTGAAATATGTAAAAATTGGGCAAACTACGAATTCGTCAAACTCATTTTCCAAGTTTAGACGGTAAACAGTGAAGAAAGAAGTTTCCAATCTAGTCTGCAGCGAGGCTGTGCGACGTTCAGTGAAAAGTTAACCATTGCCTAGCAACCATTCTTGCAAACTTTCCCACTGAGTTCGCCGCGGTGCATTCGCGGCCACTACGACACAGAATCAGCTGAACGAAGCTGCAATGTTGCGAAAGCCGAGCGATAAGAAAATCGCTCTGACCTCATTTCCCATTGAAGGCAAGACCGGCATCTAACTAACCCGAAAGCGCTGCTCACCTGCCACTTTTCCGTGCTACTTCCAGCGCTCGTTCTGTTTTGTAAACAACCTCCTCAGAGGTCACAAGCCGTCCCGTTGCACGCCGGCGAGGGGATGATTATCCAACTAGAATGCACTTTAGGAACCAGTCCAATAGGACGATCAGCTGCACTTGGATCCAATTGGACGAGCAATTACACTTCCGGCATCATTCACACACACCGTCCCCTGCTTGGGACCGTCACCTAATTCAATTCCGGCCGCACACCGGAACGAGCCCCGCAAAAAGGAAAACACTCGAGAAATTCTCCCTCTCACTGCAGTTGGGCCCTCTCGACTTGCACGCACCCCCTTCCCGGGAATTATTAACCTGCCGCCATCGAAATCGTGTCGTCATTCGATCATCACTCCCGTAATTGCCGCTCACGCAAACGTCCCCCGGTCCGCTCCGCGTTTTCCGCGCGACCTGATTACGTGTTTGACACGGTCCAAACCAAAATTTCTATCGGCGCGAGCCCAATGACGGCCATTACACCCGCAATTATGCGTTTTCCGATCGCGCTCGCCACTTCCAATTTAGCACCGACCGGCGATCAATGGAGCTCACCTGACACGGATTTCACGCACTTGCCAGATTATCTCACGTTTTCGATTCAATGACCGATTAGACGCCTCCACAACGAGATTTGTTGACAATTGGCACAACCAGCCGACAAAAAAAACAGCCGAGTTCGTATCAGACCTCAAACGTCAACATTACCCGGACAGTTACGCACATAATTTTCCAACTGTAATGCGAACAGCTGTCATATTGGATGGTAAAATGCAATGTTAATTGGCCGGTTGGAAAGTTACACGGCGCCATCTAGTGTGGAAATTGTTTGAGCATCTGGTATTTGTACTAGCTAAGTGGAATATTATACACAGAATATCACCATGAATACAGAGGTTCGTGAATATGGTGCAATATGTAAAGTAATGAGTCAGGAATATCAACCAAAACTAAATCGGAAACAGATCAACAGATTTCAGCAGTTTTTCAATAGAAACAAGCGCAACATGCGATGCAAATGTGCATTTTGTATCATACACTAGCCTAGAGGTAACTTTTTGGCGAGGATTAATAATAAAAAGTGACTACGCCATATTTCTCTGTTAACGACGTTTTTGAAGGGGCCCACGAACGAAAAGGTAAGTCAGAAAAATTTTTAATTGAATTGGACTGGGTTTTCACGTTCAGTTTCACATCATTCCCAATCAACCATCAGTCAACCCCTACACGTACTTGGCAGATTTTGTTTAAAAATTTAGATAATTTCCATCGATCCGGTTCATCAGTAACTGCCGCAGCTACGAGTACTCAGGTCCTTGTTAGGCCCATTGTATTGTACTGTCCCAACGGCTGGCTTGATATTTCGTGCTGTTTAGTTCTGATAACGCTGCCTGGCATTTGTGGTATAATCCCACCATTTTTGTCGCAAACATTTTTCCGCTGCCAATGAAACGGTCGTTGTTTAGCAATAGTTCTAGCCAGTTCCATAATTGGATTTCATAACAACGCCCCCACACCCGATCCGCCGGATATGACGGATCCGTGAAGATTATTAGGTCTGTAATCCCAAAAGATCTGCGGCGATTTATCCAACCATTCTTCTCTTTTGGTAATTACGACGGAGTATGTCTTTTCAAAGGCGAATATGGAAACCATATGATCGGTAGGCATCATAGCCATCTGATAGTTGCAAAGAATGGACGCATGACCGTATGATGGCCGCCTTTCCACGCTCCAATGGTATCGAGTCTATATGCGTCGTTGGCTGCTTTCGAGTACCGCAATCGTCGTAGTACTCCTTACTCCAAGAAGGCAACTGAGCCTCTGAGTCTGCGTTAGCAGCTTCCTACTGGCAGCAAAGTTCAGTCTTGGCCACCGGCGATGCATTCGTTTGTGGCGGATTGAACAACTTACATGTCGTATGCACGCTAGTGAGAATCGCGTTAGCCATGACATCGAAAAACAATTTTAGACAGCGAAAATTTGAAAAATGTTCTTGTTCTATGGCGGGTGTACGGCAGCAACTGTGCACTATTGGAAACTTTGATAATTTTCTCACTTGGCGAACTACTTTAACTGTACTTCAGCGCATGTTCGGCCGCATGTTGACTCAACCCCAGTCTATGCAAGTCCACAATCGATCCCCATCAACGTACGAGGGGAACACACGATTTTCAGCCTGTGAGCCACCAACCATCAACACAAAATAACGTCAGCAGAAACCATAAAAAACATTGACGTCACTGTCGTTTTCGTGGCCCAGCCGTTATTCCGGACAAAACTTATGAGGTCCACGTGCCACCCATAGGTGGTGAGGAATTTCGCGATAACTTAGTCCAGGTGGCATACTGGTACCATCGTAGGTTTGCTGCAAAGACTAAAGAAAAGTACCAGTCCCTGCAATTTGTCATCAAATAAATCAGACTTGCGGGAGTTCTGGCGACTTTTTACCCGAAATGCACCACGTCGGCTCATATTTTACGACCCTTTGAGACGGCGCAACTACCTTATCGATACAGGCGCTGAAGTTTGGGTTCTTCTCGTATCCCGGTATTATAAGTTAATATGGCAATCGTTAAATCTCGCCGCAGCAAATTCCTCGTCGATCCGCACGTAAGGCACAAGCAGATAGACTAGAGTTTAGGAGTTAGTACAAATTTCTAAAAATCGCAGGTGAGATTTCTTGGCCACCTGATTACTCCTGAAGGTATACAACCGGACCCAGTCAAAATGTAAGCGATTTTGAGCTTCCTGCTTCCGAAACCGGTTAAGGATCTGAGAAGGTTCTAGGGCATGTTACACTTCCATCGTCGTTTCTGGTCCAAGCCCGCTCACCATCAATCGATCCTTAACGCCTTTTTGCCTGGACCGAAAACTAAAGACTGTCGTTTGATTGTGTGGTGCCCAGAGGCTGTCCAGGTGTTTGACACCACCAAGCAACTGCTGGGGAATGCTACCCTTCTGGAATTCCCTCAGAAATATGCACCCCTAGCCATATTCATGGATGCCTCAGACATTGCGGTTGTAGGTAATACTCTTCACCAAAAAGTGAATCAAATCTGGTACCGGTTGAGATTCTTCTCCAAAACAGTTCACCTGCGATCGTGAGTTACTAGCCGCGCACCTCGCAATTAAATACTTCCTGTATTCCCTTGGGGATAGGCCATTCACATTGTTCACGGACCATAAGCCACTTACTTTCGCTTTAAAACAAAAGCCCAACAAAGTGTGCCCTCGCCAACTTCGGTACTTGAGCTTTATCAGCTTTATTACTTCCAACATACCACATGTGTCTGGGAAAGAAAGCGTGATTGCTGATGCTTTGTCGCGTATTATAGAGTTCAAGATCCACGCCACCTTCCATTTTCCGGCAATCGCCGAGGCGCAGAAGGACGACGGGAGTTTGAGGACCAACTCCAAATACACATTGAGGGAGTTTGCTATCTTCCGCTCAACAGTCACCAGGCGTTTCCACATAATCCATCTCAACGTCATTGGCCTTTTGCGAAACTTTCACTGTTTCAGGTAGTGCCTCTCAATCATTGATTGGGTCACGCGGTGGCTTGAGGCAATACCTCTGAAAGACATTACTGCACAATCTTGTGCAGAGGCCCTCTGTCGAGAATGGATCCCACACTTTGATGTGCCGGCAATCATAACCACCGACTACGGAATGCGATTTGAATCCTCCCTTTTCTCCGAATTTGGCAAACTCCTCGGCTTTAAATGCCACCGGACAAGCACGTACCACCTGCAACCCAATGCGGTGGCACAACACGTTGAAAGCCACTATAATGGCCCAAGACGACTCTTCTTGCTGCAAGTCAGCTCCGCGGGGAGACCTAAGACTCTCCAGCGACCCAGTTCTCGACATTAGATCGGTACTCAACGCTACCGGTCTGTTGCGTCTGCTGAAGGACACAATGCCAAAGCCGAAGCTGCTACCACCCACCAACTACGCGAAATCCATGGCTAACGTGCCCAGGGATATCGAATCCTGTGTGCATGTCCTAATTGAGACGGATACTCCCCGGAGCCGATGCAGCCACCTTATGAGGGCCGCTTCGAAATCCTCGAGTGAGGTCGACATTACTATAGCCTTAACGTCGGGGGCACGGTAAAACGGGTCTCCTTGGTTCGACTAAAGCCCATAATCTAGAGAGAAAACGCGAAATTCCCCTTTGATTTCAGCTGAAAGCGGAGTGTTCTGGAACGAACAACTTGCGTGTCTCATGCATGTTAGTGCGAATCGCGTTAGCCATGACATCGAAAAACAATTTGAATGCGCCTAGCGCATATTTTTTTTCCAATTTTTACCGTTAGGTCATTAAGTGCTGTCTCCGTGGATTTGCCTTTCTACTAGGCGTGTTGCCTACAGTGAAGTGGCAACCTAAGAATGTATGTATCTCTCATGAAGCAATCTACTAGTCTTTTCAATCCTTTTATTAGAAAGGACTTTAGATTGATCGGTCGGAAGCTTCTTGCGGCCGTGTAGGTGAGTTTCCTCAGTTTGGGAGTAAATATCATCTTCACATCACGCCAGTTAATTGTAATACAAACATGTGCTAACCATGCACGGTATATATTTCGAATATGTAGACCCAGGGCATCGATTCCCTCTACTACTAGCGCAGGAATAATTCTATCCGGAGCCACAGACTTGTGACAATGGAACGAGTTAAATTCCCATTTTACTCACTCCAGTGCATTCCAGATTCCAGTCTCTCAGTTGAGGACTGTGTGCACCCGAGATGAGATTTTGGGTGCTACTTGGGAAGTACACTTCATGCGAATGGTTTGCCGTTTCTTCATTGCTTTCTGTGTACCTCCCACTCTGTAAACATAGATGACCCAGCTTCTGGCTACGTTTTTTAGCAAGGATCTGCCTCAGCTTTGATGCTGCCTCAAGGGAATTAATCGCTTCGTAAAAGTGTCTCCATGATGATCGTTTAGCCGATCTTATGCTCTTTTTTCAAGCTCTGACTCTTTATACCAATTCCAGCTAGGGAGCTCCACCATGGGGTTTGCGTTTTCTTGGCGTCTTCAGTGGGCAGCTGCCTTCGAAACCTTTTCACATGTTATTTGTGCTCATCTGGGTTGTATTCTAGATTCCATTAGAAGATTCGATGCGCCTTCCAGGGATCGTAACTCGGGCACCCAGTTCTGTTTTATACTTAGCCCAATCTGTCTTCCGCGGATTCCAAAATGGAGTGTGTTACATCGATATAATTTTACTGCCGCAAATCTTGAGCAGAAGTCAATCTGCTTGGTTTAGTTGGTCGCCTCTATGTTTGATTAAACAGTTGTAATACCGGGAAAATTTAAAGATGAAAAAATCCATTCAGGATCAAGCTGGATCAATGAAGTCGAGTGGCTGATGCTCAGTCAATTGACCAAGTTATCTACTTTGGCGTCACTATAATCTGAATCCTATCCAACATTCTTCATATCAATTAAGTTCTAAGCCATACAAATGGCACCTTCAGATTATTATGCCCCATACTCCACTTTAAGAACCAAAAGTCAAGATTTTCTGCAACAAGCTGTTAATTCGATCCTTAACCACTTTCGGCTTCATCTCCTGAACCAACATCTATCCTTATCAGATGGAGAGGCTGCGATAAATCCTCCGCTATTGTACAGGCATATTTAAAAACGGCGATGGTGCGAAGTATGTATCCAATTCTCTCTACGAAGCCTCCAAAACACCACGCATCGACGCCGTCCTTTCTTGAAAGATGTTACACCCCAACTCCTTAGTTGCTGAGTGTCTGGGGATTGAAATCAGCGAGAAAACCTTGCCCGGTTCGAAACGATTTCCACAAATTCTTCTTTCTACAGAAGTGATGGCCGTCTTTTCGACAGGGAAGGTAGAGTGGTCCTCAACACAGGTTCCCACCCCCGCGCCTAATACGTTCTTCCACCCAAACAAAATTGCCCACATCGTTCATAACCCACCTTCCCTTCCTAATTCTTTTGCCATCCTTATCTTTATTCGCCCGTCTCTCCTCATTTCAGAATTACCGGGAATAATGATTGGAGGATTTTGTTAACTTTCCTTTTAGGTTAAGTTCCATAGTTATGACCTTAGATTAAGCTACCTGCTAAGGTTCCTGTTAGGTTAAGTATCTTTTAAGTTGTGATGTCCATATTTATTAATAAAAAATGTTGTTTCTCAATGTAGATGCTGTTCTCCTAGCATCTAATAATAAAGCTGATCTCAAGCAACTTTCACAAAAGTTGGATGATTGCCTTACGCAGTACAATCTCACAATAAATCTGAATAAAACGGAACTGTTGTCCACCGATCCCAATGATTCAGGCACTGTCACTGTCAATGAAAGTGATCTAATCAAAACTGAAGACTTGCTGTCAACCAATTTTGGACTGTCCTATAAAATTGTTTCATGCATCGACGCAACTGGGATACAGTGGCGTTCTTCGACGCGTCGAGTAACAAACGACTCAAATCCGAAATCGTCGGAGTATCCTTTGCTCTGTTATCCTTTATGGTCTTAAGTGCTGGCCGACTACCGAAGACAATGAACACCGCCTCGTAGTAGTGGAGACAAAGATGTTGATTTGGATTAAGTGCTGTAACACGCTAGATTAGCCCACTACCGAACGGAACAAAGTGTAAAGAAAAGGAAGAAAGTTCCACGAGCATGAATGCTGAGCCATGAACTCAGTATAAACTGGTACCGTTGTTGCTTGTCACAGCGGGGCTCTGATTGTGGTCATAAAATCAATTCGTCTCTCAAGAAAATTGTGGAGTTAAGTCTTCTTCTTATTCTTCAGCCTTTGTTCCGTTCACAAGCGGGGTCGGCTTGTCGTGATCGGCCTCGCCACTTGGCCCTATCAAATGGCTGATCTGGATGCAATCTCCAGGCTTTTAAATCCTCAATCAGCGTATCAAGACGCCGTTGTTTCGGACGGCCTTTTGGTCGTTTACTATCAACTTCGATGTTCACACCAATCTTGGCAAATGAATTCTCATGACCATACCATCTAAGACGCCTCTCTCACAGTTTTTTCACGATCGGGGCAACTCCATATCGATCGCGGATGTCCTCATTTCGGATGTGATCAAAACGTGCCACGCCACTAGTCCAACGCAACATTCATTACAGCCGGCCAACATTCAGAACCATAGAGAACGACAAGACGGACGGACGCCGATCACAAAGAACACCAGTTGTGGAACCCCACTTCATCCAGGTTGCGTTAATGCGTCAAGCAATATCATAGTGCAGTGATTGTGCCCGTTCCATGGGAATCGGTCGTCAAAAATTCAGTTTTATTCAGATTCAATTTGAGACCGATCATTCCATTTTTGGACAAGTTGCTCGAGATCATGTTTGCTATTAGATGTTGAGAAAACATCGTCTGCACATCGTCTGCATAGGGCGTTGGCCCCTGGCCCCTGGATGTCCCGTGTGACGGTGTTCATAACAAGAACAAAGAGGAGTGGTGAGAGGGCGCTTCCTTGGTGAACACCAACAGAGACACGAAGCGGTTTTGATACACCCGCCATATTTCGAACTTTACTTTTCGAATCGTGGTAGAGTAATTGAACCCAGCACACGAGTTCTTCTGGCACGAAGTGTTGCGGTAAAGCATACCAGATGAGTTCGTGTGGTACACGGTCAAACGCTTTCTCTAGATCCAGAAAGGCAATGTAGAGAGGACGATGCTTCTCACGGTGCTTCTCCATGAGTAACCGCGTAGCGTGTATTGCGTCAGTAGTTCCGCAGTTCTTGACAAATCCAGCTTGATTCACGGTTATTTCAATGATTTCGCGAATACGATTGCCAAGAATGCGTTCAAAAATCTTCATGGTATGGGAAAGTAACCGGATTCTGCTGGACTACCTTTCTTTTTCCATGAATGAATGAATGAATGAATGAATAACCCGATTAAAAAGTTCACTGAGCCACATTGTTGGGTCCCAGCTCTTCACTCTCCAGAGCTCAGATGTGATGTCATTAGGTCTTGTGGCTTCTCCCGATTTCATTCGTTTTATTGCATCCTCGACTTCAGTTGCGCTGACAGGTGGAACTGCTCCAAATGTCGGCAACGATTGTGGAAGTGGAGGATGATCAAAGTCTTCAGTTGAAATCTCCTCGAAGTATTCTCGGTACCTATCCGTCGCGGCTCGACGTTTGGTAAGCAAAGTACCGTTCTTGTCATTAACGCAACAGAAGTATTCAATATCCTGTGTGCGTTCATTTTGGTTTTTGGCAAGTCGATACAAATTTCTCTCGCCATCCGGAGTGTCCAGTTTATCGTAAAGATTTTTGTAATGGTCCGCTTGGGTAGCAGCGATGGCTTTCTTTGCTTCCCAGTTGGCGTTCTTATAAATTTGCTAATTGGCCAACGTTATTTCGTCGAGAAACTTGTGGTAGAAGCGTTTCTTTTCACGGACCTTCATTTCAACATCGTCATTCTAAAGGCACCGCTTACCTGGTTTGGTGACCCCGAGGACCTCTGCAGGTCGTTTTCTGGATCGGGTTTTTCATTTGGTTCCGCGATTCTTCCGCATTCGTGATGGTTGGTAATCGCGTCAGTGAGATCTTTCTTCTTTCTTCTCACGAAATCGCCACCATTTAATGCGCCGCGGGCCAGTGCGTTCCTCACGCTGTTTTATCGGTGGCTTAGTTCGCAGGACGGCAATCAACGGCCGATGTTGAGGTTCGATGATCTCATAGCGAACGGCTTTGCAATCAATGACGGTGGTAAAATGTCGGCGTCTTATGAGAATATAGTCGATTTTCGTTTTACTGTTACCACTATAAAATCTAAGAAGATAAAACAATCGTTTGATAAAAAAAGTCAAGCGACGACGGCTTTACGGTTTCTTACTAGGACAGAGGCAAATCGTCAGACGCTGCCTCACCTCTGCCCTGGGAGCAGCGTGACCGTAGCGGCTCGCAGATGTTGAATGCTCCTTTATATAATTCGTAGAACACGACATGCCTACGAATTATATTGAGCGCAAATCCGCCTTATTGAACAGAGCTTGGCCAGAGCTGAAATATTCGTTTTGAGAATGAAGGGGGTCCTAAGTCCGCATCAACTTAATGCAGGACCGGACCAAATGGGGAGCAACTTACTCCCTCTTTCCTGGTCCACGGACCTCGAGCTTAGGACTTGCACCCAAACTGAGGCAGCGTCTGACGATTTGCCTCTGTCCTGGTAAGAAACCGTAAAGCCGTCGTCGCTTGACTTTTTTTAAAAGTTTGGGTGCAAGCCCTAAGCTCGGGATCCGTAGACCAGGAAAGAGGGAGTAAGTTGCTCCCCATTTGGTCCGGTCCTGCATTAAGTTGATGCGGACTTAGGACCCCCTTCATTCTCAAAACGAATCGTTAGATAAGCCATGTATTCTTAAGTACAAAGTCATAGGGGTCCGCAAAATCGATTATACGCTCGCCACCCTCATTGTGCGCTCCAAACTCGTTTGCTGCATGGCACCTGTTACCGCCTGCCTTTTCACCCACATAACTATTAAGGTCGCCGAACATGACAAGCGTTTTCATGGAGAAGTTGCCAGAAGGCATCTTTCTTGGCATCAGGTCGACCTGTCTATGGTGCGTACGCGGTGAAAAAGTGAATAGTCCGATCAGCTGATATAAAGGTGAGCATCATCAGCCAATCATTAAATCGTTCGACTTCTTTAATGGCATCACAGAAACCCTCTGAGATGGCAATTCCAACACTGTTTTAAGTGTGTGGCCTACCAAAATAGAGAAATTTATAGCTATTTTTACCGCGTTCACGTCCTATGTCGCAGCTTTTGGCACCAGACCGTCGTGTTTCTTGCAGAGCGCAGATATCAATGCGCCTTTTCCGAAAGGCTCGTGGGAGTTCCTCAGTCTTCCCAATTATGGTGCCAACATTTAGGGTGCAGACACATATTTGTTTTGCTTGAACTAACTTACTTACGTCTTGACGCCTTCCATGCTCCAAGAACCCTTGCCCATTTCTCGGCAGGACCGGGACCCGTCCTGCCGCGTTGACTGAGGTGGACGCCCCAGCACTTTTTAGGGGCTTATTACTTCTTGTTCTAACGACATTGGATGCATTTTCTTGGTCGGCCTGTCGGGGGGCCTGTCTGTCAACAAGGGAAATCAGGTAGGATTTAGAATAGTGGAATAGCTCCAACTATAATTTATTTATCTCTTTCTCTGTTCTCAGCATTTTATTTTTGTTTAACTGAGGATAGTACAAAGTACGTTGCCTCAAACCCTCCTCCTTTACCTAGGCTTGGGACCAGCATACTATGTTAATAGCATGGCGGAGGTGTGGAGTTAAGTCTAAACACCCATCAAAAACTAAATGTATCCTAAATAGTGGTTCCACAGTCCCTAATTTAAGGATAGCATAAAACCATTAGAAACGAGAGCGGGGAGTTTCTAATTTCCAACTTGTTTCTTTTTATGAAACTTGCGCTTGCCTTCTTTGCGGGAAGTAATCATGCAGATGTAAAGTTCACTTTCCGTGGATTATTAAATTTTTTAATCGATATCTTACGACTTTACTGGTCTAAAGAAACACCATATAGAGGATAGATCATCTCAGAGATACAAACAACTGTTTTGCTCAAGGAGAGAAAGATTATGGAAACAATAGAGATATTTGTTAGCCCAAGAAAGATAACGACTTAATTGTGCATCTTTCCAACATAAACTGTTGCATCCGGTCATGATACCCATTTGGTACCCATTTTATTGATCCGTCAAAGAATATCTAGTGCTTTGTCGAGGTGTAAACTTGGTCTTCAAATTTATCATCGTATAGACGATAGAATTTGGATGTGATGCCAATTGCAGGGCAAAATCATCAAAAACGTGAAAATCTATATAACTGAATGTATAGAAAATTTCTCTTTTTCCTTTAGAATTTCTGCTTCTCAACTTTCACTAATTGTAATTGATCGATGGCTTGCAGACTCAATATGGTTAGTTCCGAAAGCAAAAGTGGTTTTTGATGGTTTGAAATTCAAACTATGGGAAAGGGAACCGAGTAGAAGTCGATAATTTCATTTTCACCTTGAAGCAAACCTATAATCGCTCAAGAAAACGAAACACCTCACCTTAGGGCATAGTTCGTCAAAAAATCTACTATTCGAAAGGGAAATTAGTTGAATCAAACTGAAATTTATAGAAACATTTCCTCCATTATGGTTTATACAAAAAACCTACTATTGTGCAGTATTTTAATCATATACAGACAGTTGAACAAAAAAATTTTAAAATGGAGACAATTTGGAAAGTCCCATGAAGCTGAATATGTAGAGGGTGCTCACTTGGAATATAGCCTTCAGATTTGGCAGGTTCGACAAACGCATATCTTACTGCGGTGGGCATATTCTCATTGTACCACAGATTCTACTTCTCAAGCCCTCGGCAACCTCCATCCACTTATAGGCACCACTATTTGAAAAATATGATCTCAGTTCTCCTTGAAGAGACGTCTGCACGCAGAAATTCTCAGAGAAATCAGTCATGATGGGATCGAGTCTTTGACGCTACGGTGTGAGACCTTTGTTAGGCCCATTAGATTACCCCCGTAAATCACCTATTCAATAGTTTTCCGGTTGCGGTGTTGACACCCTTTTGCGAATCTGAGAACATTTTCCAGACCCAAAGAGTGCCCAGGTTTTTCGTGGAAGAAAACCTTACAGAGGTGTCGTTGCCTGAGATCTGAGGAGGCCAGGGAGCCCTATAAGAAGTGCACGAGTGCCACTTTCTACTCGCACTGAGGTCCACCAATTTGATATCCTTAAAAGCTGCCTGGCGTCCTGGCCTACGCCATTGTTCCATCTCTGCGAGGGTCTGCCTCATCTTCTTTTTCTACCATAGATATTGCCTTTATAGACTTTCTGGCCTGGATCATCCTCATCCATACTGATTAATTGACCCGCCCACCGCAACCTATTGCACCAGATTTTGTCCACAATCTAACCGTCATAGTGTCGTTCATAGATTTCGTCATTATGTAGGCTACGGAATCGTCCATTCTCATGTAGAGGCCAAAAATTCGAGTTCGCAATTTCTCTTGCTAAGAACTCATATCTCCGAGGACTACTTGAGGACTGGTAAGATTATTGTCTTGTACAGTAAGAGCTTTGATGCTATGGTGAGACGTTTAAAGCGAAACAGTTTTTGTAAGCAGAAATAGGCTCTGTTGGCTGCCAACAACCGTGCGCGGATTTCATCGTCATAGCTGTTATCGATTATTATTTTCGACCTTAGAGAGGAAAAATTATCAACGGTCTCAAAGTTGTAGTCTCTATGTCTATGTTTATTCTTCCCGTTTGACCAGTGCGGTTTTTGGTGCTGACGTGTCGCCATATTTTGTCTTGCCTTCATTGATGTGCAGCCCAAGATCTCGCGCCGCCTGCTCGATCTAGATGAAGGAGTTGTAGGTCTCGAGTCGTTTTTCTCATGATGGCGATATCGCCAGCATAGCCCAGTAGTTGGGAGGACTTCAAGAAGGTCGTGCCCCTCACACTTACCTCGGCATCACGGATCACTTTTTCCAGAGCCAGGTTAAAGAGGACGCATGATAAGGCATCCCTTGTCTTAGACGGTACTTTATGTCGAATGGTCTCGAGAGTGATCCTGCTGCTTTTATCTGACCTCGCACATTGGTCAGGTTCACCCTAGTGAGTCTTACCAATTTCGTCGGGATACCGAGTTCTTTCATGACCGTGTACAGTTTTAGTCGATGCTGCAACTGATGTCTATATTCCAATAGTTTTTCAATCGCTAGCCGCAGAGAGAAAATCGGATCTGTTGCTGATTTGCCTGGAGTGAATTATGTTCTGGCCGTATGGGGCTATCTGATATAGTAAGATAGCGGAGAATATCTTATAGATATTACTCAATAAGGTGATACCTCTAATAATTACCGCACTGCGTGATATCTTCCTTTTTATGTATGGGATAGATAATGCGTGGTTGCCAATCGTCACGCATTGATTGGCTGTCCCACACCTTGAGCATCAGTTGATGAACCGTCGTACGTTGCGGAAGTAAAAAGTTGATCTTCGATCTGGCTCGCAAGTGCTCACCAATTCGTCAAAATCGATACCGCCGCTGCCAGTTTTAACAGTCACATCCTCTTGTTAGTCTAAAGCGAGTCACTCTTGGAGCCTGATGCAGTCGCTTTTGAAAATGATGCATTAGATTATCGAAAATAGTGTCTCTTTCCAAAATCTTTCGCCAACCCGTTTAACATTTTGCAAGCACTTTTTCCATTACTGGACCAACATTTGACCGGCATATAAATTAGTAGTCCCAAACGGCCCCTATATGGGTATTCCACTGCAACCTT
The DNA here is from genome assembly GCF_905115235.1 of Hermetia illucens. Taxonomy (NCBI): domain Eukaryota; kingdom Metazoa; phylum Arthropoda; class Insecta; order Diptera; family Stratiomyidae; genus Hermetia; species Hermetia illucens. The sequence continues at coordinate 105,101,971 of NC_051852.1, read as the reverse complement.
TTCTTTCGAAAATATGTATTTTGAACATTGTAAACGGAGACTGTGCCTATCTCTGTGAATACTTCAAGAAAGATACATACAATAGCAAACCATTTGTTGCCCCGCCAGTTCCTGTTCTGTTTAGTCAGTTGTTCTTTCAGAGCTTTGATGTATTGTGTCCTTCTCAAATTCTGCCGGAATCATATTATGACTTGAAGGAGTTCCTTGTCTTCACCTAGTTTAGTTTAATTTAGTGGGGGACCCCAGCTCCAAGCACTTAGGTCTTTGTCAGAGACAAAGAATGCACAGACTCTTCACCAAAGAAAGCCTCACCAAGGTATTTTTGTTTGAGGTCTGAGGAGCCCGGGCATACAGTGCAAGGCCGTTTTCTACTTTTTCTCATATTGGCTGTATATAAACGAGACCATCATCCCATTTTTTTCCACTACTAGGGTTTTCATGTTCTACTTTTTAAGGGACAACGCCCAGGACCCAGGGTTCTTCCATAACGACGCCTGTCAGCCAGAGTTCAAATTTCTGCATTCGGCTGCGTATATAGTTGCGATTTCACCCTTCAGAAAAGACTTGACAGTTGATAACCGAATGAGAAAATCTACCCCGGAAGCTCCTTTCCCCCTCGACCTTGGCACAACCCGGTGGTTGCTTTTTCCCACGGCACTGTTTTACCAGAAGGTGATTCGTCCAGAGGCTGTTTTTCTATTTTCCATATTTGACTGTCATAACCTTTATTTCACCAAGGAAAGTAAATTGATCTCTATAAAGCCCCTTTTTGGTAAGTCAAGGATAGTTTAAATTGGGGGCCGCCTGGTACCCAGACTACACCGTCTACGGCCCCATCTTAGCCTCTGCGACCAATGGTCGGAAATTATAATCATGGAGACAGTTTCGCAAGAAGATATTAACTCAGTCAAGGCATGGAAGAATCACATCAGCAGCTAGGAACCTAAGTTTACAGAGCGGGAGCATATGCAATCCACAGATTTGACTTCAGCGTGCACAATAAGGTCAAAGCTTTTACTGTACAGGCCAATCCGCATGTATTCCCCGGAAGAGGATGAGTATAATGACGAAGTTTTTGAGAGATACCATTACCGTCTGCTTGGATAAAATCCGGCTCCATAGGTTGCGGTGGGCGGGTCACTTAATCCATATGAATGAGAGTAATCCAGTTTAGAAAGTATATAAGGGCAATATCTATGGTAGAAAGAAGGCGAGGCAGACCCTGCTGAGGTGGAGCGATGGAGTGGGCTAGGACGCCAGACAGTTTTTAGAAATATTGAATTGGTGGACCTTGTTATGCTCATTGCTTAAATATCAAGGCGCAGATGATTTCGTTCTTGCTTTAGTAATATGAAGAATGGCTGGCCAGGGAGTAGACATTCGAAATATATTTTCCATGTATGCTTGGTACAAGCTTGTATTTAAATGAGCTTGATAGACTATTAATGCTTAAATGCTGGGGTGGAAGAAATCCATAATGTGATCGGACGAAAGCTTACTAAGGGAAGATATCTTAGCGATTGTCCTCTTAGTGAGGTTCTCCCTCTTTTGTAATGGACACCTTAATATAGCTCGTGGAGGTCGCAAACTGTTTTCACGAACATTTGTGGATGATCTGGCCAGAGTAGTTATCGGTGCGATGGACGATAAAGTAATCTCCCCTATTTACACGTCATAGCCATCGACTGTGTATATCACTTGTCGACCGTTTTGGGATAGTCGATTCGATTGCATAATATAGCCACTATCTTCAGGTATCTGGCCCATATAACGACCCCATTTCAAAGACCCTGATGAGTGTTAAGATAGCTACATCTCTGGATTCTGGACAAAACAGCGATAGCGTGTATAGGCGCTGTTAATGCATCAATCGTTATCAGTTGTACCAGTTATTTTGACACCCTACCATTGCATATTCTGCTCGTTAATGCAAATAATAAGAGTACGATCACTCGTGCAACTACAACCCCTGGTGTTTTTGATACGTCACATCTTCAATACTACATTTTTTGTCTTTCCTTCCAAATCCAGAGCCATTAGGACAAAGTTTACAGGAAGAAAGAAAGATGTCGTAATCAGTTGAACACGGGGTCCTCTCGACAAGACATTATGAAGGACGTCACCGATAACAATGAGAAAATGTATCAATGAAAATGTCACCTTGATTGGAGGATACCTCGGAATGCCCTCCTGCGTAGAGCAATCGAATTACAATCGCGCTTCACGCAGAGCCGTCATTTCGCACTGGTCTACATTTATCTGAAAGCGGTTAATGTGGTGAATATACGGAGATTCAAAACATAAATCAGTATTCTCTCTCTGACTATCGCCTTCAAGTTGTGGCTAGCTAAGAGGTAACAGAACTTCCAAATCCTCACGTACATCGATCCGCTTCCACTGTCAGCCAGGCCTTATAAAGCCCTTTTAGGACATGCCCGACATCTGCTACCACGGCAGAAATTAGGGACTATTGATAGCAGTTCAGGGATTTCAGGAAGCAATTCCCGATAACCAAAGGTTGTAGCTCTATTCATTTCTCGATACCAAAAAGTTTCGAAATATGCAGGTTGCCCGCACACATTTTCCCATCTCTCTTAGTCACCCTTTATGACAAGCAAACAATGATTCGAGTGTATTTTTAAACTTCACCTCAATTGGACAAATCGAAACGGTAGACATCAAAATATTCTTAAACCTTGTTGGATATTTGTCAATCTTTTTTAAGTGTCCCGCTGTTGTACTTTTTTTCTCTGTCCCTGAAGGGATATTCCGATCGGGGCTGGTCTTTAGGGTTCTATGTTTTAATTGGAAAAATTATTTACTAATAATAATACGTGTATTGGCATACCAGTTCCAAACGCTCCCACCTTCAATGCTTTTTAGAATCAACACCACCAGAACGAGCATCTATGTAACATCAATTCTATTCTGAATTATTACATAATTTCCTAGCCCAACATGGAAATAGCTGTTGCATCAAATGCGTGTAACTAAAGAGATATCTATGTGGAAAGAATCCATTAGATGCCGCCTTGGGTTCTAATTTTAAACCGTTCAACCACTGCTGTGAATCACAAGTATGATTGTTTAAAATGGTATGCAAAGGAGGAAAGCAGCTAATTGAATCACAGTTTAAAGCAAAACTTGATTATAAAGAATTGTATGCAACACGTGCTCTGAGGAAACAGAGTTATGTATGTCTGAATCCCACTTAATCTGAATTCTTCATCTTTTAATTCAGTTAGAGCCCACGAACGAAAACCCAAGCTCAGCCGCTCAAAAGTAGTAGATCTCAATGAGATAATTCAAGATCGCATTATCACTAATAGCACGTAGTGTGCCTATGTGTTGTCTGTGAATGCCGGTGATGATTTCCTTGATTTCATTCCAGCCAACGCAGACTTTGCTCACCACAGAAGCGTCACAGACAATCTGAAAAGAGGACTCACCAAGTGAGTATAGACCGGGCGCATAGGTGGTAGGAAATATGCCTTCAACCACCGGACCGTATTCGCGCGACATCTAATCACATGGGGTAACTGCGTAGCAGTAGCGTATTCAGTAGCATTCCAGATCCCAGAGGCATTCCAGAGCATTCCATTGACACCGGAAATTTTATAAATTGTTAACAACTAAATCGTGAGCTTATGTAGTTACAGTGGATATTGACCGCACTAGTCGCAATCAGAACCTTTGATACCCGACCGTTCTCTTATTAAGTGGGCCTGGCAATGATAGTGGGTTCTACATGCTTGAAAATGAATATGAAATAATGTGACATGGAACCGTGGTGGCGAAGAAGGCGCAAATGTGTATATGTATTACAATTGAGCCACTCTACATATTTTAAAATGGAATTGAACAGTTCTTTTCTGCTGGTCAAATTTATTCACAGTCGTCTCTGAAGCCTAAGCAGAACTCCAGCTTCAAAAAGATGAGATGATGGTGAAACTTTGAAGTGAGGGAGAAATGTGACTTTACAAAATGCGGGACTTAAACATCTTTAAGTGTAAAGGAACGAACGCTGCAATTATGGAGATATGTTAGGGATTCCCACAACACCATATCGAAGCTCTCTCTTATCAACCAATAACGAAGACCTTATACTTGCATTAAAAATTGTGAATAATGTGAATAGCGACTATGTAGGTCCACCTACACTCAAGTACACCATCGATGATTTTGTCGCATCGGAGGACCAGAAATGCCCGGCGATTATCTATTCCAGCATCATATTTTGTTTTTGAATTGTCAGATAATGAAAATTTATCCGTGGAATTTCTAAGAATTTTTTATCATTAGATTAGATCTTAAACTCGATTCAATGTCTATTTGCTCATCTGTCTGTCGGTCATACGCAATGCACCTGAAATTGCAACATAAATCATACTGTAGGGCATAATACTGGAAAGTTTGGAGCAAAACATTAATTAAGTTCGAGAAGTTATCTTCACTGTGCCCTTAAGGCGTCATAGAATATCGGTAGACAGTTTAATATACATATGCAGGCCAATATAGGTAATATATGTATACATGTCGAGAATATTCTTAAAGAATAATCTTGTGACGTGCCTATCGACTTTTCCATCATCATTGCAAGCGACTTCAACGTTCATGTGCTCCAAAAAGGCTGATGCCACGCGGTAAAAACTTTGGTATATATAATATAATTTGGTTAGCGTGTCATCGACTTTTCTGACACTTACAACCTTGTTCTTGTCAGTATATTGTTTATTAAATCACACACGTTTTCTAAACTTTAAGTGGTATCAAAAACACAAATATCGAAGAGGTTCTCATTATACGTCGCCACTTGCCCATCGTTACTGACAAGAAAGTCGTGCGCGAAGTACCTCAAAGCATGGCAGAAATTCTGTGCGAAAGAAGATAAAATGATCTTACTCATAGCACTATCGACTATTGCGAGTGTTGATAAACTGGATACTCACGACGATGAGCGATATTTATACTGGCTAGTCAAAACTCCACAAAACCACGTTCGGGATATCGAACACTTTTGCTGTGTTAATGGGACGGTAACTTACTCAGCCCGACCATGTTATGGAAATCACGTGCTGGTCCCCAACCCAAATAAAGGAAGAAAGTTGGGGTAAAGTACTTAGTACTTCTTACTTAACGGTGGTAACAGAAAAAATGATAAAAAACTGTAGATGGACGTCCAGCATAACTAGGACCACCATGCTAACTCCGGGCTGAACCCTTTAACAAAAGGGTCGAAATCAACACTGATCTGATCCTCCAAGTTGGAGGTTTGAAACTGTGGGCCTACAACGTGTCATCCATACACAGAAGAACAATTATGTTCAGAGACAGGATAGATTTTCGATCTGGATCCTGGATTCGATTGATATCACGGAAATAATCGCGACAAAGGATGAATTTGGTCAATGAATGCTAAGTCACTCAGACAGTACAACAACTACAACCTTAGAGTGGTAGCACTTTCTTCTAAATCGCATGAGAAGGATACTTTCTATGAGGCAATAGAACGAACCCTCGAAGTGTGTCCCAGGTATGATATTTAACTCATACTTGGAGATTTTAACAACCGTAGTCAACAGAGGTCCTGGAGATGAAACATCGAAAAACGATCTTCACGACCACTTAAAGAACGTTATGATTCATACCGCCACAAACATACCTGGCTCCAGTGGCAAAAACCATCAGAGTTGGAGGTCCTGTCAACTGAATATGACGGACAAATGTTGTCACCACAACCGTGGAAGAGACAGTCCGTGCAACCTTTTGGTCTAAAAATCATAAGCCCCAGGAATATGTTGAATTACAGCGGAACTGGTTAAAAATGGAGGCAAAAGATTACATCAAGTGATTCATTCTCTTATCCGCAACATATGGGGCTGCGAATCAATCCCTGATGACTGGCAACGAAGCATTACCTATCCCATACATAAAAAGGGTCATATCATGGAGTTCAGCAACACTACCTCTATAAAGAGGTATCATGTTACTGATTACCATCTATGAGATATTCTACGCTATCTTGCTAGGGCGGATACGCCCAGAACATCATCCTCTCATAACAAAGAGGCTTCACTCCTGGCAAATCTGCAACAGATCAGATTTTTTCTGCGCGGGAAGCGATGGAAAAACTGTTAGAGTATGGCCATCAGTTGCATCGTGCTTTCATCGACTTCAGGGCCACCTATGATAGCATAGCGAGGATAAAACTGTACACGGCTATGGGAAAATTCGGTATTCCGACAAAATTGACAAGACTGACTAGGCGAGGTCAGATAAAATCCGCAGGATCACTCTCGAGACCTTTCAAAATCAATAATAGTCTAAAACAAGCCCAATTGCGCATACCTTTTAACTTCTAAAAAGAGGATCTGCAAAATCCGAGTAGGCTGCTAACAGCTTTTAGGGATTTCGAATTGATAGACTACAGGCCAAAACCGGAATGTTTGGAGTTCTTTATTAAGTTAGTCCTAGACCGAATACCGATTGTTGGGTCGTTGATGATGATGACATTCGTCTATAGACTTCTAGCCTTTTGTCTAGAGAAAATCTGTGGAATTGAGAAGCTGCCAAATGATTAACTAGCGACTTTTATTTTCCTGATCCAATGCTACATCTTTGTCTTCATTACTGTGAAGCGACATTCATTGTCTTTAGAATCCAGCAACATTCAGATTCATAGTGGGCGACATTGAAGTAGATTTGGCATTTGAGGCTTTTTTGATCATCATCATCAACGGCGTAACAACCGGTTTTCGGTCTAGGTCTGCCTTAGTAAGAAACTCCAGACATCCCAGTATTGTGCCGAAGTTCACCATTTCCATATCTCTCAAAGCTGTCTGGCGTCCTGCCTACGCCAGGGTCTGTCTCGTCTTCTTTTTCTACCATAGATAGTGCCAATATAGACTTTCCGAGCTGGATCATCCTTACCCATATGGATTGAACGACCCGCCCACCGCAATCTATTGAACCGGATTTTATCAGGTTCTTTGATGCGTTAATCGTATAGTACGCCTATTGTGGAGTTCAGGTTGCTAAACAAATATCATCCGCATAAAAAAGTGTATAGGCTTCTGCGCGTTGTATGTCTACCGTAGCAGCGTCTATGACCAGAACAAGGCGGGGTGGCGAGACGGTGATTCCTTGCAAGGACCGGCAAAGGCAGGGGACGGTTTTCATACATACCTGCCACACTTCGATGTTGCAATTGCGGTTGGAAAGAATGTTCACGCCATGGGGTAACAACCCGTCCCCCCTTTCTTTTTCACAGTTGTACCATCTTGCCACAATGATAAGAATGATAGGTTGGTTACCAAGCTTGCTTGCGAGCACGGGCAGAGGGCGAGAATACCTCCAGGAGATTTTAGTAGGAGAATTTGTTCATTCACCCACTGCCGATAAATCAAATAAGCAAAAAAAAACGAATGAAATGACGGAAAGCAAAAGACCGAAAGTGTTTGATGCCCTGTGTGCACTGTTACCGGGAAGTCGGTGCAGATCTCTCTCAGCGTTCCGAGTGTCCTGTCGAATTCAACACTAGGGCCTTTCTTTGGAATCTCCCATTTTTCCAATCCCTGCGAAAGTTTTCGGATACCCAGGATTTCTATACGAGTGGAAGAAGCCTAGTTACAAGTGCAGCGATGAATAACACTGCCGGCTTCACTTCGCAATAACAAATTGCTTTTTGTCACCGCACATACTAGGTTATACTTCTCGGGATTTCGCCCGGTGTCAGAGTTCGAGCGTGTCAAGCCTGCCATTACTCTCAGTGGTCAACAGAGCCTTCAATCATCCCTTACGTTCATCGATGCATTCCCAAAATTCTGTAGCAAGCCAGATCTTATAACGTCCCTTCGGAATGTGACTGACTTGTTACGCACATCCAAAATACAACTCCTAAATCTACTGCTAATCGCGGAATGGTCGATCTGATTGCTCGCAGTTAGAAGCCAGCTGACGGCTTCGCAGTTAGAAACTGTTCTGCGCTCGAACAACGTGCCACCAATGACGAAGCGGTAGAAGCTGCAGAAATCCACGAAAATCCCACTTTGAACGTTACGGTCGCCAAGACCGTACTTCCCAATCACTTATCCGAGCAATGTGTTGGTAGATCTCTGACATTTTGATCGCCCATCACAATATCACCTTTAGGAAGCCTCTCCAGAACTGTGTGTAATTGTTCGTAGAAAGCATCCTTCTCCAATGAGTTGGAAGTCTCCGTTGGTGCTTACCATTGCACAATTCTAAAACTGGCTTTCTGATTAAGAGAGCACGCTTTACTGTAGCAATCAGAAGCAACCCGACACCGGATTCGCATCTGCACAACTTGTCTTTCCGGAGTACAAAGGCACACTTCAGCATTTCTAGTGATGAAGGGTAACGAAATGCCCCGAACACGGCCTGGAAGCTACGAGGACGAACAAATCCAGCCTGATGATAGGGTTGTGAATTTAAAACCTTATGATTCCAAAACCTCACCACTCCAACCAGATCAAACCAATCCAAATTTGATGATTACGGCGATAGCTAGTATGCCGGATGATATTGTTGAAATCGCAACTAATAAATTATTTGCGTCGGGTAGGTTGACTGCTGCTTTGGAGAATATCTCTCATATTGACGCTGGTTTCAAACTATTTGGAAGAGATTGTGATTTTTTGAGTTAAATACTTCTCGCTTTTCGACGGAATAGACTTTGCAGTATATTTTTTCGGTTCTTACAGAAAATGTTTGGTGTATCTAGCAGCATTAAGGCTTTATCATCTTTCTGTTTTGTTTTTAATAGCAATACTAGCAACTGCTACTGACACTCCAATTGTTGGGTCCGATCCCGGCATCGGAGAAATCTAACTCTCCTTTGTAAATGCATCTGAGATTTCATTTCCCTCTACACCACAGTAGCCAGGTACCCGGAGTAGTTCCACCTATTGAATGCAGAAATTGAGTTTAATCCGTGTTGACATTCCTGAGCGATGTTCCTGGGGTAATTGAAGGTCTACTTAGTGTATGTCGTCTATCACTGTAGACTGTAGACACTGTATCACTGCGATGCGCCTGACATTCTGCTCTGCTCTTCAATCGCAGACACTGCTCACCATAAGATTGCATACACTTAAGCTTGAAATACCATTGTAAATTATCCTAAGGGAAAGGACTACGTCTCGTTTTTATTCGAAACATAGACATAGAAACGTAGACTCCAGACCCCTATTCTGTTTTTGAGGCATTGATATAGATAGAAGACTGTAATATCTAATTGGGATGTGATGGTCAAACGACCATCTTGAGTGGCCGGAGACGAACAAGAGCGATGCACTATCTCGAAAACCTAAAAGATGGCGAAATTAACCATGAAGGTCCGCCCGCACGGCGACAACGAAAATTTCCCACGCCCTCAGCTGAAGACGAAATTGATCTCCCCTTTTAGTTCAATTTTCTTATTTCCTTTTTCGGAATTCAAGCTCGGTATTTTATTTGACTAAAGTTTACTATCTTTCCTTTAGCAGAGACTCACAACACAACTTTCCTACCAACAACAGCTGACTCCCTTCACGACACAAGATGAAAAATCTCCATGAAAGACAGAAACTCTCTCCCCTGACTTAGCACTTCGCGAATTACGGCACTTTGCCGGAATCTTCACTAAAACTAGCATCTTCGAACCACCATCAAATCTGGATTGAGTATCGTGAGTCTACGATAACAAAAAGGCTCACTTGCACTTTCTAGCTTTTTGAAGAAATCTTCAAAAGACACTGACCACAACTGTGAACCTAGTGTCTGAGAATTTTACCCACTCAAACCGCCCCCGACTCTCCCTTCACCCTGTGAATCAACTTCAGATATTACATCACGGGGCAGAGTTATCCGCGGCAACTGTAACAGCGCTCTGCGGTTTTCGCAGTTTACTTTGGATCGTTGCGATCATGGAGTTCATCCCATCCCAATTCTTCTGGCAAGCTACCATTCTCTGAACCAAATTTTCCAGTGATAGCGTTTCATCGAGAGCACCCTCTAAGTTTATCCTTTTTTCCTCGACCGGAAACAACATACTCCTGGGGTCCATCATCGGTGTTATATCAGAGCGTCCGTTCTCCCAGGTAGCTATTCACAATGATAGATAGATAGGTGGGAATGCCAGTCATCACCAGGGACTTCTGAATACGGCCCCAATTGGCTAAATTGAATGCACTTTCACATCCAAGGTAACAGCACGCAATATTTACTGGTACTAGGCTTTTTCCAATAGTGTCTAGAAGACATATAGGTCTATAGGAGGATGGTTCATTATTAGGTTTACCGCCTTAGGAAATAGTACCAACTTCTGCCGTTTCCGTGCTGTAGGAAATATCCTCTCGGATATGCACGCTTCAAACAACTCGCAAAACCGCTCTATTCGGTTGTCCCTCCAGGTCCGGAGCTTTCTTGTCACCTATTCTGCTGCAGACCTGCTTCAGAGCGGAGCTCCTTAAAAGGTTCCCTTCTGCTCCACTGGATGACAAACTTGAGATTTTTGCGGATTTCCTTGTATGCATGTTCTTTTTGAACTTGATCGATCCTACCTACCGTCCTCTGGGCCATTTTTCTGGCTCATTGGCAGGCTGATCGGAATATGCATCTTCTAGGGACGGACGCGCACATGCCTTAGAGATGCATTGGGTGCCATGGAGAGCCTTTTCCGTGAGGCCGCCAGCCATAGTAGGTTCGTCCACACACACTTCCATAAAGGTCACCTCATCCAGTGCTTTTGCTGACCAGACTCTCGGCTTTGGGCGCTAGGCAAATAGTGTGTGACTGTCTCCTTAAGTCGAAGATAATTTCCTGGTGATCGATGTGGGTGTAGTCCTCGCTCACGTGCCATGTGATACAACACGTCAGTGCGGACTAACAAACATCAGATCTAAGATTGAAGGTACTTACATTACTTGACCAGAATAACATTTAAGTGGACCCACGCATTAAAATCACCGGCAATCACCTTCGATCTTCGCTCCCCCCTCTCATTGGCAAAGTTGTCCAGCATGTCTTCAAATTCGGACAATGTGAGAGTAGGTGGGGGATACCAGCTGTACGCGTACGCGCCGCTTATTTTTGCCCACACAAAGCCACTGGCTGATTGACTCGTGGTGCATTGTACAACTTGACGACTTCCATCTCAGATTCATGTATGATGTGCTCAAGTAAAGCCTGAGTGACCCTGCAATGACTGAGATTTATTTGAATGAACCTCATTTTTTCATTCCAGTCAACGCCTTTCTGATTTCTGGGCATTTAATACTTCCCGCAATATATGCCGGTTATTCCATCGGTGCATGCCTTCGCGAAATGTTCAAACATGAGGCCTTTGAAACATCTCTTTAATCAGATTTGCTCTCTCAGTCGACAAACACTTTTCTCAGAAGTGGTTTAACCTATTGAAGCCAAATTTGACGGGAAGGTGGGAGCTATGATGCCCACGCATGCATTGAGTTACATTACAAAATTGTTTTCACCGAATATAATCATGTTGGGTATCAAATGAAAGCTCTCGAATAATAATTTTCGAAACTTAAAATTATATTGGTCCGAGCTTATGGTATCTGGGCCCCAAAATACTTTCCGTTACAATATCTGCTCAAATAAAGTTAATAATAGCATATTTTGTTATTTTGAAAATTTACTGCGCCCTTATCTTCATCCTAGATCCGCAAAATTGTCCAGTAGGATAGGTTTGGATGGGAAGCTATGATGCTGAAAGTGTGGTGGAAGTCGTACTATTATTAACAAACAACAAATTTGTTCCATTCGCGTCAAATAACTATTTGCGAAGGGATAAAAGGGATACCACGTCGAATTGAATATCGGGTATATTCAACATATTTACAATACGAGTAATATATTAGCGGAATCATCGTGTAGCTAAATATTTTTACATAAAGAATCAACAAAACCTTTCATATCTGACGCGCCGAGCTTCCGCTTCCCGACTTCTTATTTTTAAGATTTTGTGTAAAACAAAACCCTATTAAAATCGGTTTACTGTCTGTCTGTCTTTTTTTTTTTTTGAGGAGGTGGAAATCTTCAAAAGACTCTGGCCTGGGCACGCCAGAGTGTGCCACTAAAACCACCCCCGACTCCCCCCTACCTCGGGGCACCACCTTTAGGTATTATATCACGGGGCGGAGTTAGCTTACTTTAGCTAGGTCTCCTTTCGTCTACCCGCGGGGTTCGTAACCGCGACTTCCTCACTTCTTCTGCTTTTCGCAATTTATCCTGACAGGCTACTATTCTCCTGACAGTGTGCCACGGGCCTCCTACGTTCGGCATCATCCTTGTCAGAGCCATCTCGCGGTGGATGCTCTTTTACAAGTATGCTCTCTCTGCTGCTTAAAATTAAGTCCTCCGTCTATCATCACCCCCAAGGATTTGATGGCCGGCTTGGAAGTGATGATCCGATTCCCGATTCTAATGCAGGCGTAATTTCTTTTGCGGCGCTTAGTGATGAGGACCGCTTCCGTCTGTTCCTCCGCGAGTGCCAGTCCAGCACTCCCTAACCAAGCCTTAACAACGCTGATTGCTTCGCTTGAGTACAACTCAGCATCCTCGAGATGCTTTGCGACCACAACCAGTGTTATATCATCGGCGTAACCCACCACCGTGGCCTCCTCCGGAACCGGAAGGTTGAGGACATCATTATACATGATGTTCCACAGTAGTGGGCCTAGTACAGAGCCCTGTGGGACACCCGCGGAAACAACGTACTCTTTAGGTCCATCATCGGTATCATACCAGAGTGTCCGCTCTTTCAAGTAGCTATCGATAATAGCGGCGATGTAGTTGAGAACACCAATCGTCGCCAGAGACTTTCGTATAAGGTTCCAATTGGTCGAGTTAAATGCATTCCTCACATCCAGGGTCACCACCACACAATATTTGCTGGTACAACCCTTTCCATGAATTGCATTTTCGGCCAAGCCAGCAACCATTTTCATGGCATCAATGGTTGATCTGGCCTCCGACATGCACGTTTCGAACAGTTCCGCGAACATATCCGGTCTACATTTGACGGTAAGTTTGAGAGCCTTATTAGGCTTGCCGTCAAGACCCGGGGCTTTACTGTCGCCTATTCGACTGCAGATTTCCAACAAGAGTATAGGGCACCTGATCTACGGAGACGATCGACCTCTGAATCGTCCTGTCACGATTTTATAGGCGCTACCCGATGGATTTATGTCCGCTTCCGAACAGAGCTCCTTAAAACATTCCCTCTTACTCCGTTGAATAGCGAGCTTGAGGTTCTTCCGAGCTTCCCTATAGGCATGCTCCTTTTGCCCCTGATCGATCCTACCTATTGCCCTCTGAGCCGTTCGTCTGGCTCTGTGGCAAATCGATCGAAAGCTAGCAAGTTCACTACTCCACCAATAATTGGGTCTTCTACTGGGGAATGAGCATCTCCTAGGCATCGATGCGTCGCATGCTTTAGAGATACTCTGTGTGACATGGAGAGCTCTATCCGTGGAGGTGCCTGCTTTACTAGGCAAGCCTAGCCACACCTCCATGAATGTTTGCTCGTCCATCGCTTTGGCAGACCATCCTGGTGTCCTTCTGGATTTCGGCTTCCGGGGTGCTGGTCTGTTGCCCTGTGGTTCCGTCCTTAGTTCAAAGGTGATAGCCTGGTGGTCGCTGTACGTGAAGTCCTCGCTAACTTGCCAGGTCATGTCATGTGCTAATGCAGGGCTGACAAAACTCAGATCTACAATTGAACCAGTTCCCCCTTTCCGATAAGTGAGTGTATATATCGCCTTCGTTGGCCAGAACCACGTCCGTCTATCTATCTGTCTGTGTGTCTGTCTGTCTATCCGTCACACGCATTTTTCCGGAGACAGTTATAGTAATTGACACCAAATTTTGTGGAAAGGTGGGAACTACGAACGCTCGCGCAGACAGTGGGTTACATCCTCGTCGAAATTAAGGAGGAGACGGAGATTCCATACATGCAAAATGGCGTGCACATTTTTTTTTTCACCAAATATAGTCTGGGTGGGTATTAAATGAAAGGTCTTGGCTAGTACTTTCCGAAGCCGGAATTTTGACATTTGTTGGAAAGGTGGGGTGTGCAGGGTGTCGAAAATGATCATGTCTTTACGGGCCCACTCTCAGAAACTACCCAACCGAAAAATCAAGAGGCTACCACTGTATGTGCCTAGGTTACGCAATACCTTCCATACCGACATCCTTTCAAATAAAGTTAATAATAGTATATTATTATTATTTTTAGTCATTGACTGCATAACCCCCCTTAAATTCATCTTAGTACCACAGTAATGTAGGCTATAATATAGAGCATAATCCCATCAAGTTTGATGAAAATCGCACTTTTACTAACAAAGTTATAATAGGTCAAAGTTGTCGTTTCTTTGCAAATTCAAGACTATGAATGTTAGTACCACCCCAAAGTAGATACTCTCACATAATATATGCATATATTACAGTGCTACGTGCTAATGGGGCAAATGCACACTCAAATTTCTTTATATAAGAAATACACAAAACCTTGGATACCTGAAGCGTCCAGCTTCCGGTTTCCCGCCTTGTTTCATTCCTGGTATCGAATCATTGTTGTTTGTATTGTAGAGTCCATCCCGGTGCAAATTCCTATGTGCCGGACTTAAAACACGTGAATTTTGAACGAAGGCTGCGTTGCTGGAGAGTAAATTCAATTCAAATTCAGTAGCATATTTCTAATTAAGGTCTGATTTAAGGGAGTTAACAAATTAGTAACCTTAAATCCCATTTCATAATACCGACAGCACACGTGATTTTTAAATCTCGTACGATTTCGCAATTTCTTGAAAAAACCGCCATCAACAAAGAAATCTCCTTGCAACCAACATGGCAACCCAATCCAAACAACTTTCCACCTGATCGCAGGTGTATTGCACATCGCGCAGCATGCATTCTTCACCATTTCTTCTTCGCATTACTCACTGGAAATTTCTTTTCATTTCTACATCGATCTCTACCCTTCGTACTCTACCCAATGGTGGCTGGTAGTTCGGTATCGAATTTGGCAGTCAACGTATCTTCTTGGCTCCTCAACTTCAGGTATGTTCAGCTCCTCACCTGTCTTAAGACTTGTACCGTGGATGTCTTGGGATTTCTTACAACTCTCAGCGATCTTGCACTGACCTAGACGAGAAGAGCGCTCTGATAGTCCGCTGCCTTCCACTGGGTTTCATTCATTGCATAGTTGATAGTGTACGCAGACTCAAGTGACTCCAGCTCAACTCCATCCGCGCACTTGAGCCACAGCTGGGAATCTCACCGAGGTTTCGGATAGACCTGGTGCGGACTGTAGCTAAGATAGTCGGTCAGTATTTTTGCACTAGCCATCGAATCGACAGGTGGAATTACTTTCTCAGTGCCATCAATTGTATTTCTGAGTTGGTAATTTATTACTGATATCTCAATTAAACAATCGATCGTGCGCGGAATTTTCATTTGGATGGCTAACGTAAGCAGGGGCTACACGAAAGTTCACTTTTGCCCAATCACCAGCTCGTAAGTCGATAAGTGCAAGTTTTAGTTCAACTAATGGATCATCAATCGAATTGTTTAACGGTTTTTAATCGAAGTGATACTACCTACGTAATACGTGTTTTATAATATTCAAAAGATCTTTTAATAAAGTCTTCCTCGCCACACGTTTTTAACGTTTTTTGGTGTCCTACATAATCGCAGCCAACATTATTGAAACGTTTGAGTCGGTAACGGCCGTAACAGTTTCCTCCTTTTTCCGATTTCGCGATCGGTTTTGTTTTTGATACATTTTCGAGTGTTGTGAAAGAAAGGTTGTGATATATTATTATACATCTGCAATAAATTTGTGCAGACGATACTATTGGAAGCCATCAGGAACTAGCTTAGCCGGATTTATTGGATAAGCGGACAAATAAGGAGCTAAAAACGGTAAGCAATATTCGATTTCTTTTATATAAATCTTTCAGATAAATCTGAGTTTTAAATCTGATGTGATTAACATTTTCATGGGGTTCTCGATCAAAGTGGCTGCGCATCATGAAAATTTATAAACTTTCTCAATGTGTGAAGAAGGCGTTTCAGTTTCATAGGGGAAAAAACGGAAAGTGAAATGTTTGCATGCATAACTACTTCAGATGAAGAGTTTATAAAAATTAAGTTGGCCTGTTTTGAAATTCTTGTATTTATTGTCTTAAAACGGTGTCTTGAGCGAAATGAGAACTAATATGATATCCGAATTTTCTGATTTATGAAGATACAGAAAAGATTTTTTTTTATTGGTTTCTATTGGAAATTAGTATCTAATTTATTGTTATAAATGGGAAAAACTATTTTTATCATTAATAAAGGCTGATATAACTTTATGGAATTTAGAGATATGAGAGAGAGAATTTATAAATATTTTTGGTCAAGCCGCTTTGAGAGTCAGGAATTTGATATCACTTTAAGAGCTCAACCTATTCGTTAGATATAACTAACTCGGCCGACGTAAAAGTAGAAATAGGCGCTTTCGATACCTTTAGAAGGAAGAGGTTATGTACTTTCGGGTGTACTGTTCTTTAGAAAATTTATTTTTTATCATGGAGTTTTCGGCTCAGTCGATAATCGTACCGAAGTCCACGTTATACTTATTAGAGTGCTTCATAATTTCCAGGATTTACCTTATAATTCGCTGTTGATATCTGTTAATTCTACCATCTACAGAAGTATACACTAAATTCATCCCGTGACCTTCAGTGATTACATGTTCTGCTACTGCTGAAAAGTCAGTTTCCCCCTATCATTATCACGTTGGCGCTCACTTATGGGGATCATGATGCTTCTTTCGGTTTCCTCAAGCTTCTTATTGACAAAATTCACCCAGAATTTCGTACACTCCCTTCGTTTGGCTTGTTAAATAATAACCGATAGTAGTCTGACCAGCATAGACCATCTTTATTTCGTATTTCTGAGAGAGAGCTTTCCCCATTCCATTGATAGTACTTTTGATAAAGGATGGTTTGTTCCAACCGTTGGGGGATCGAGTTCCGCGTGTTGAAACTTGCTCTCGTACCAATTTGGACAAATGCTTCAACTTGTGTTTTTTTTTGGGGTTACAGACCACCTTATATGGAGGTATAGCAAAGTTTTGGAAATGCCTTCCCTATGTTTCAGAAAATGGTGACAAGCGACATTTAAGCATTGGCTCATGGAGGTTCTGTTCAGCCATTACATCAAGGCATAGCAGTGCATTATTTTTTAATTTCCAAACCTTCGAGCGGCTCCTCTTTTGAACACGACAAAGGCCGAAGAAAAAGAAAAATTGCATTACAAACCTTATATTTTTGTGACAATTGTATATCTATGATAGCTTTAAAATTTTCACCCAACTGTGCTGTGCGTGCGGTGGGTTTTGAAATTTTTTTCTACTTATTAATTTTCAATCTTGGCATAAAAATTACAGCCAAAACTAGACAAATAAGTCAGGCATAGTCCACTGGTCTGTAAAGCTTCCCAGAACCAAGAAAAAAGAGTTGTTAACGCATAATTCCATCAAACCCCTTTTCCGAAAAGGAATTAGTGTCTGTGCATAGTTGTTTTAACGGTATGCTTATAAAGAGGCCTTCTATATCTAGCCTTCTCATATTAATTTGATAATCTTCAACTTATATATGGATCGCAGGATTTTTTTAAAGAACATCCGTTTTGTTGTGTAAGTTTCGTTGTCGACTTCCTAGAAATCTTGTATAGCACAAATTGGAGATAGTCTGCTATTGGTGTTAAGGGAATACTTCTTGTGGATCTGGAGAAGTCCGCCTCTTACATTCTTGCAATTCTGGATATTTTTAGGACCACAGGGTAATTTTTCGCTTTAAACTAGAGGAGGAGTTTCAGGATACTTGTTGATAATGCTAATTTCTGAACAACTCAAACATTCTATTTTCGCAGTTCTTTTTATCGAAAAGTACTGCCTCATAGCATTTGTCAACTTCCGTAATGGCAATGGAGAAATCTATCAAAGCAATGGTTTTTCATTTAGCTTAATTACGGATAAGTGTTTTGGTTTGCTTTTCCAATAATAATTTACGTATTTCGTAGCGGAAGTTTATTTTCAGTTTTATATCTAATGAAAAATATATTATTGTTATATACTCTTATGAAATCACTAGTTATTATCTTTTTTTAACTTGCCTTCAAGTGATATAATAACTTTGGGATAAAAGGATAAAACAAATGAAAAAACTCATTTTGGAGCTTCGTTTAATTCACACTGTTGCTTCGCCGACCAGCATTCATTCCAGGACTATAGATTTTGTTTTCTTATGTCTTCCACTCTGTTCACGTATTCTTTAGCCAATGCATGGGACCGTACAGGAACCTGAAACATAAAGTGAAATTGAGATACAATGGATGCAAAGCGAAAGTAATAAAAAAAATATCAGCACGACCGCTACGTAGAGCCGAAAAAACCCAGATCCCGATACCGCGATAAATAGAGAAGCCCACAACGGATCACATCCTTAGCGGATGTCTCTCCTGTTTCATATCATTAGGAGGCGCGGCCTTCAGGGTTTCCACTCTTCTTGGCATTCTTTACCCTTAAAAATGGATGATGCTCTTTATTTACAATGGCTTGTATGAATTGTTCGATGGCCCAAAAATCATCCAAGTTGCTGGAAGTCGACCACGAGATTTAAGCATTTCAAAGTTTCAAATTGAACTATTCCAATATCAAAGATGTGACGAAGTTGACTGTGAAGGTCCATCTGCAACACTACAGCCTTACTGAAGAGCTGTCTTTCGTGATAAGAACAAGCTGCCTTTTGTCATTTACCAAAAGCCACGACATCAATAATGTTCTACAATGATGATTTCCAAGACGGAGCGAATAATTCTGCGGAAAGTGGTTTGTTTTATGATATGAAATAACATAAACTAACTAGGATATTACGTTTTTCGTAACCATTGCAACCAATAAATAACCAAGTTCTGGGACACACCACTCTCTGTTTCAAACAATAATCTCCTTGCTTAAACTGTCTTCTTACTGCGGGTTATGCGTTCATTTTGACAGGAAATAAAAGTCATAGATGTCCTGATTGGTCGAGCCGGGCTAATTTACCAACAATTTGATATTTAGTTCTAACGGTTCCCAGCATATTATGCGACTGCGACGCTCATTGGAGTGAATTTTTTTACTATATATGCAAAGAGCCGAAGCCCGGTAAAGCCGTAAAAGAGACTCTATGAACTGCATAACAGGGCAACAGGGCTCAGAATAAATAAGTGATCCTTGCTCTCATCAAAGGACTATTGGGTGCCTAAAAGTGTAGGATAATTTTTCTCCCTTTTAGAGAATGTAATGACATGTCGATGAATTAAAACAGTTTTCAATTATTTAATTTCATGGTTTTTCTGTCTCGGAGTTTAGACCCACTATATTTCGTCAGCCTCTTGGTATCAGGGTTCGAATTTGTTAATTGAAATTAGACGGATCAATAGAATTGCTGAAGCATAACAGACTTCCAGGATGGAGCGGTCTCCATTTGTGTCAGTGAATTTTTCTACTATCTTTGGACTTTCAATAATTTACAGTCCTTAAAATGTTTGAGAGACAAAAGAATATATTCTAGTCCCCTGGATTCATAAGTAATATCAGTGCCTCCAAGAGGACTTTAAAGCCACAATTAAACATATGAAGGTGGCCTTAACTTTCGTTGACTTCAAAAATAATTTCAAGATGTATGAGTAGATCTTGGCTTAAATTTGCATGGCGTAAAGTAGCAACCAAACCTTTGACCTTATTTCCAGCATTTCGGCAAACCCAACTATAAAAAATAGTAAAAATATTAATTGCTGGCGAGACAATCAAATTGAAGTGTGTTAAAGCACTTTGTTCAAGACCGTAACAGTGCCCTACAGTCCCTTGTAGGGGGCAATGTGAATAGCAACGCGCTCCCCCTCATTTGACTCAGGTACTGATTGACATTTCGGATTTATCAGGATCATTGTTACTGCTCTGTGAGACATATTTCAGCTGCTACTTACTTTCCAGTTAAAAAATCTCCCTTAAATGCTGCCTGATATTACAGCGCAAACGCAGGGACTAGACTCGATCGCTTACCAGTTTTAATTCCTCAATTTTTAACATTTTCAAATTCTAAACAGCACTAAAGAAGATAAAAAAGCGACAGTAAAAAACAACACCATGAATTCCCTGACAGAAACGTGTCGAAAATGGGAAGCTGGGCCTTCAGGTATGATAGGTTCTGTGATTTCCCCATGTAACAACGTTTAGCGTTTTTCCCGTTTAATAAAATTTTGACAAACTACGATTCCGCAGTGTACTAGAAATTCACACGGAGATGGCATAGCCATTCTTATAATTTTGTTAATAATAGTATGTCCCTGTGTGCTTCTATATAATGGCTTATGTTACTGCAAGTTGAACTATAGGAAACAAATACGCACGGTAGGAACATATTTTTCTAATTCGAAATAGCACTGTCAAATGAAGGCACCCACTTAATAGATTTTGTTATGGACTAAATATTTTCTTGAAATTTTATAACAGATCAGCATATATCCCAAAGCAACCCTGTAAAAACTGAAGGAGGGTACCCAATAATTGAATGGGGAGGCAACCATTTCTTTAAGCTTTATTACGCGGTGATGGTACGATGTTAATTCGATTTAGAATTGGTATTTGTGTTTTGTTGCTGTATTGATCAACCCTTGCATCCTAGCAATGTTTCATCAAATCGGATGTGATATGATATACTATCATCAAAACTCCTCATTCCACCTATGAAGTTCTCATTTCAAGTTATCTATATTGAAAACCCCGCGCCGCTTTACCTTTTCATTGTCTTCGAGAAGGCCTTGGACAGTACAGCAAGATCACTTGGAGTTGTCCATGGAGGAAGAATTCCCAAAGAAATGTCTCTCCAGAAATCTGAAATCCAAGCGGATCTCCTACATTATTTAGTCTTTGGTCCCCTACCCGGCAAGAGGACGTGAAGAGCTTCAATGGACCATGAAATCTAACCTAAACTATCTGTAATAATAATACCGGCTTACTCTATTGCCCCGTCAAGGAGGTAAAGTGAATAAACTGAAGGTGAACAAGAACAAAACTGTACAGGACGAATTCTGGTTTGGCCAGTTTGTCCGAAATCTGATAGTTGATAATAATTATTATCGTTGGCCCGACAATTTAATTGGATCAGGGCTTTGAAGTATGTTAGAACACTTCACTCAAGACCGTAACGATACATGACAAGATTACAGTGCCCTGTAGAAAGCAATCTGGTTAGCATTGCGCTCCCCCGTGTTCATAATCCCTGACTGTGCTACTCATTCACAGTTGAGTCGACTGGTATCCGAAGTTAAACCACTGTACGACAGCCCAGTGCTCTAACCGCAGAACTATCCCGAAAATCGGATGGTTAGTCATCTCATTAACACATCTAGTTGAGGTTGCTTCATGTTAAGGTTCTGTGAAAGCCTAAAATTCGCTGCTTTTCGAATCTCATTAATGGAAACTACATTAGAAGGCTTAATTTTACGTATTTTTTTAATGGGAAGAAATAATTTGAAATCAAACAAACGAACAACTTTTTTGATAATTGAAGTCAAAAATAGCATAACTAGACTCCACCCCAATTGTCACTATTTTTAGAATTCAGTGCCTGTTTTTTGTTTATCTGTCCATCTGTCTGTCTTCCCATCCGTCTCTCAGTCTGTTACACGCACTTTTCTCAGAAATGGTTAGTCCTACTGACTCAAAATTTGGTGGAAAGGTTGGAAGTGTGACCTACCATGCATGCAATGAATTACAACCAACTTAAGGTTCAAGCTCATTATACCAAAAAGAGGTATGGCGTTTTTTTTGTACCGAATATAGCCAAGTGGGATATCAAATGAAAGATGTCAATTAGCATCTTTCGCCATAGTTAAAAAGTCGATGTTGAGGTCATCTAGGTTGATGCTCGAACGAGCTGGCGTCCTACTTCTTGATTGCATCATTATTTTCGTTTTGTCCTCATCGTTGCGCAGTCCAACTTCTTTCGCCGCAATGTCAATAGTATGCAGAAGTTCCGGTTAGTTTTCGACACATGATGCTGAGGTTAAATTAAAGTTATCCTTTTCGCGTCAAATTATTAGATAGGAGTTCATCCCAAAGGTTTTCCAAAAATATAATATTGAGACGCGTTTGAAAAGTTTCAAATATAAAGCCAGTAACAAACAAAATACATTTACAACAATACATCACGTATAGGACGGATTGACGCCAAGTATTTATAAGGATGCAATATAAATAATGCAGCAAAATTACGTAAGTACATAAAGCGACTGTACGCTCGAGCCTGATCTGTTCTGAGCTCATAAACTCGAAAGGAATGCGAATTTCGCTTTGAAACTTTGAAACTTTGAAACCCGGGTGAAGGCCTTTTTTCGGTTTTTGGGATTTTTTTTTAAGAACTGCATAAAAATACAAACAAATTTTTGTACCATAAATTTATTGATATCTTGAGCATAAGTAGCCATTATTTCGGCCGGATATCATCGCGCGGCAACTT
The DNA here is from genome assembly GCF_905115235.1 of Hermetia illucens. Lineage (NCBI taxonomy): Eukaryota > Metazoa > Arthropoda > Insecta > Diptera > Stratiomyidae > Hermetia > Hermetia illucens. Next base: position 105,079,391 of record NC_051852.1, on the reverse strand, counting down.
ATCGACCAATCTAAAAAGGTATTTTTCGGGAGCCACATCTTAAGGGCGCTCTACTTATCATAAAGGAAAAAAATAAAGGGCATTTTAGTGTGTGGAGTATATCCCGGTTCACGAACTAGGATTATAAGGGGGTCATCCCGTGTGTCGGATCCGCGGAATCGAATTTTTTTTCTGGCATCAATTGTATCTAGATATAATATAGAATATATGGGCAAAGTGATTTTTTGATATTCAGATTCGTTCGGAAATTAAACACCTTAAACACGTAATAAGTCACATGGCAGATTTATGTCGATCGCCGTAATAAAGCGCATATATCGATCCTACATGTACATGTGTTTCTTGAAGAAACCTAAGCTTCATAGATTAGGCATAGCAGATTAATGGTCAGTTAAGATTTTATAGCTAAAAGTCACATTCTACTTTTTGAATGCGTTTTTCTCGAAACTGCATATTGAAAATCTGCTGCCACCATAGCCCAAAATCTTTCCAACTAAATTCTTTGAAATTTTCACAACTTATTCAGAACTTATTTCTACCGTTCGCAAATTAGGATGCGATTGCGATTCATTCAACAACAAACCAAGAACAAAATTCACAAAAAAGGCACAAATAATTTAGCTTTTAATATTTTTATTAATCCTAGTTTGCGGACTGTAGTTAAGTCTGCACGTTAAGATGCCGTTTACTTTTTTTCTTTAAGTTGATCGCAGCGCCCTCTAACGTGGCAGCAGAGATGGGTGCTTTTTTTGGAGATGGGTGTATAAGCTGTTTTGTATTTCAATAATGAACTAAGCTATCGGGCTGAAAAATTATTGCGCATGCCCAAGATATTAATAAATATATGGTGAAAAATTCCTATTTATATCTTTATCCAGTTCTTCACAAAAAATGTCTACGAAAAGCTTGAAAAAACGCCCTTCATACGGGATGACCCCCTTAAAAATATCAAAAGGTAAATTTTTTTTACAGTCTTAAACTTTTTTTTTGTAAATTTTGGTGTTTTTTCTCGGCTTTTTCAATATATAAGAAAACGCCCTGATGTTTGCGAACCATAGAAATATGTTCTGGATGAGTCCTACAAATTTCAAAGAATTTCATTGAATAGACTTTGAGCTATTACATTTAAAAATTAAAATGTGGTTAATAACAAAACAACTGTAGTTGGCCATTAATCGGCTGTACCTAGTCCATAAACCTTCAGTTTCTTCAAAAAAGACATGTCAAGCTTTAGTTTCGACTCTTGCTCATTTTTGCGAAATCATTCGAGCTCGTTCGGACCGGTAACTTCGTACTTCAGTACCTCGATAGACATAAACACATGACGCCATACCAGTTTAACACTAACAGTTTAACACGGTATATCGAAAAATCACTATGCCCAAATATTCTGCACTATAATGACAACCGTTTCTCGGACCTGACGCCCGAAACCCCAGACCTTAAGTTAACAATCTATGCAATCCAATAATCGGTTTTTTGAAGCTTCTAGAGTAGTTTCTCTCTTAACACTAGTAGATCTGTTAGCAACTTTTCGAAGGAATCAATCCGGTCGTCCCAGTGAATGCCGCAAATGTAATGAGAGGGCGAAATGGTGCTGTATTTCACATGTCTGGCTTCCTCAGACCAACAAACAAAGCTACATTTTGCACAAATTTGCGCAGCCCCCATTCTTCGGGGAAGCATTCTCAGATTTGTAAAAATTTATTTGTACCGCTAAGAAGCCCTCTGGATGGGGATTAAAGGGGATCGCACAATGGATCTAACTCAGGAAATTTCGAAGTTTGATATCTCAGGCCCCCCAATTCCTTAACTTAACCTAACTTTAAAATTGTATTTGCTTGTCTCGGCGCTGCAGACTATTATTTGCCTAGGATTAAATTGGATACTAATGAAGCTAAAGCACAATTTCAGCACAATCAAGTGTCGGAAGCAAAATAACTACAAGAACGAAAAATGGACATAGAAAAAGAATGCAATAGGACATAAGTTTTTCCGTCCTGCAGTCACGTTTGCCAATTATAAATAATGGAATCTTATATTTTTCGATTGTAAATCTACCAATAAATCAGGACTGGCAGACATTATATTAGCTGGTTCCATTTCAAGGGCACACTGTAGACTTTAAAGCCCAAGCTACTTTCAGTTCCGTCAACGTCAAATATAGAAACTGAACAAAAGTGAATAGAAGTTGAATTTCCGTATTTGAACTATCTCAAAATGCAATAAACAATTTCACATTGGATTATTAAAACCCGACACGTTAAAAACAAATCAAATTTTGGTAATTATAAAAACCCAAAGCCCTGAGGAGGTTTCAAAATGACGAATTTTGTAAAGATACTTCGAAACTTGTGCTTATATGCCTGTATTTTAATTTTAGAAGTCAAACAGAGCGTCATTCAGTTTTAAAAAATGCTCTGAATAGTTAGCGCTCAAAAGTTTCTCACTTATGAATGCGAGCAGTATTCCACGCTCCATAATTCAAGACCTTGCATTTTCGACGCTCATTGACTGCAACGCGTAACGCCTGTTTATAAATGCATTTAATTTGTGGATTTTTTTACTTACGAAGAATTTTTTATTTCTTTAACAATAACCAAACAGTTTCAAAAACAATAAGCAAATGATTTCTTTCAAAAATACCTTCAAGAAACAACCCGATATTCCACACGTATTGTTCAGAGACACAAAAAAAAATGTAAATCAAAATATGATCGAACAATAGTAGATCAGAAATCACTTTTTTGTAATTATGCCACTAAATTAAGCGTATTCATATGTTTATGCCTTAATCTGCAAACACATTATGTAGATGCATGTTCAGAAGGTTAATTGATCTTTGTCTGCTAGTTTCTGTCAGTGAGTCCCCAATTGACTGGCAGTTTTTTAATCCCCAATCCAATCAGTGAATGAAAATGGTTATCTGTATACATATGGATAAATTTTCATGTCACTTTGCTCATATAAAGTGAGAATTATTCGATATCAGATTTTACTTAGAAGGGCACATACAAATAGTAGACATTGAAAGTTGCAAAAAAGGAAGAAAGGACGTTTGAGATGGAATTTGAATTTATAATTCACTAGTAACTTCCACTGGCACTCGTACCATAGTAGATCAGGTTGATTCCAGCAACCTCGGGTCTTCGTTGTTACCTAGAATGACCGACTCCAAACACATCTGAACAAATCAATCTCTTTTGGGCATCAATATTTCACCTTTGATTCCATTGTACTAGTTCAATACCAACCAAAGAATTATAATTACAAATGTTTCTAAGAAGTCTTGAGCAGCATCTACTGGCAATGAGGCGATGATCCCAGAACCTTCTCCGGTGAAATTGTGTTTTTTACCAATATATTTGCTTCATGTGCAATTCTATGTCAATGTTAGCTCATACAGACATTAAGCCTAAACTTGAAGGCCGAGAAGCAATTGATCCACCTAAAGCTCCTCTTGGTGCAATGACTAAGCTTGTAAACATAAATGGAAATAGTTTTCTTAGATATTAATATAACGCTACACAGTAGTTATAGCTTCTACTAAAACTACAGCAATGAAAATGTTTCATTCACTGAACACGACTTCCACTTAAACTACTTTAAATGTTTTCAAATTTCCTTGGTACTAATTTATAATTGGCAGTAATCATGAGCAAAAACGATCATGATATCTTACACAATTAGTTTACATAATACGAGTATGTTGGCAAAAATGTGAGCATTATGAAAAAACAGCTAGAAAAATGTAACCTTCTGGACTTTATTGGGCAATTAACCGGGTGCACTTGTAACTAACATTGGTGAGAAATGTTATTTTCTGTCATCATTTTGTTATACCTTCGTTATCATCTGAACTTATTTTCAAATTATTTTAATTCGAAACTATGATTTTTTGTCTAAAGATTATTTCAAATATAATCTTGATCTATAAATAGTAAAAATAGTAATAGCAATAGAAAATTTAGAAGCTACATTTCTACAATCTAGTTTACAAGTATACCGGTAAAGTTCTTTCTTCTTTCTTCAATTCTATTTTGCTATTCATTTATCTAGTACCCATATATCTAACCATATATCCAATATATCTAGCTGTTTTCGCCTATTTATGCTAAAATTTTCCAAAATACTCTGGAATTACCAACCTTTGTACCTAGAAGCTGAAAGGTATTTCTTATCCGAGCCTCTTATATTGTCACTCATGGCTTTATATGGAATAGCACTTCTTTCTTTAGTGGACACTGCTACGGCTTTTCGTCCACTTTTCGTATTGATTTGGGTTTATTTTATTCTATGCACTGAGGGAAGGAGTAATTCATATAATACGTCATTCTCATAATCTCCATTTATGGTAGTTAAGGTAGTAATTTCCCCCTTAGTCCTTCATGGCTATTTTTTACTAAGTCGAACAATTTGGAAAAGAGAGTCTCCATTATTTAAAATTAATATATTAGGTTTGATTTTTTTTTTCCTTTCTTCTTGTGTATCTCCGATTTTGACATCCTTGGTCACCTGAAGTTTTCGTCTTTGCTTTTCTTGGTCGAGCGACTGTTGGTAAATTTTTATTTGATTTTGTAGGATGAATCTGGAATGGCTTAGGTCAATTACGAAGAAATTTTATTACGTACCCCTTCTTCTTCTATTTCAGCTTTTGCCCCTTTCGAAAGCGGAGTTGACCAACTTTTATTAATAGAGAATTGGATTCTTGTTTGTTTTACTACAACTTTATTTGAAATCTGAACTATGTGGTAGTCCGTGATGGGACAACAGAATTGTACGCTCCCGTGTTGGCACAACTGTTTGGAGGTTGCCTGATTTGAAGATCAGCTTTTCAAAGGAAACAAAGAGTCAATAGGGCGATACAGAACATCGACACCTCCCACCAACCAACATATCAGCGCACCTACAAAACCTCGGAAAGATATGGTTCATCCCCTACTTCGTGCCTGTTTCCGCTTGGCATAGATGTCCTGGAGAGTATTGAGCGACGACTGCGAAATAAAATTTCTCCCAATGCCTCAGCCACACATCGACAGGTTTATTTTCTCTCTCTGGCCTTACCTGCTGCTCGACTGCAGACCATTATACAACCTGACCGGTGGTGGTTTCAGAAAAGTTTCAGCATGCAAATAGCTTTTAATGATAAAGCATGTAAAAAAACTAATTTTTTTTTTGACATCTCCTTGGATCAATCATCTATTTTAAGTAGTTCCAGGTAGGTGATTTTCTTGGTTCATTTCGGGGCAACATCCAGCAATAGTCCACCATGATTATAGTACCTTACCTGCCTTAAAACAATTTTTCGTTTCACTAATAGGACATAGATTCTCCGGAAAAGATATTGTCCTTCAAAAACTAGGTGACTTCCTTAAGCAGCCAGGCCTATACAGGGCACCAGTAGTTGTACCGTGGATGATGCTTATGAAAGTTACTGTGCGATAACCTGCATTTTGTTTGTTAAGAATGGAGAGAGCCCTGAGTCTGGGCACGACCAAATAAAGATAGACTTTTTTCCATTTTTCTGGTCCTTTGTTAGGCTAACACCCAAAATTTAAACAATTCAGACGACGACGGTTTTATCCAAGGCAATTGGTCCGGTTTGCCATCAAGTGGATTCAGGACTCTGGGCTCCCTCCATTCTTCACAAAAAATGCCTCAGCTTCGGCATCCTTAGGTCAGAATTTGTACGCGGTTTTTTTAAGTTGAATATAATTCGCACCTATGGCACATTTCTCCCAGAACAGTGGTGAGGCAACGTGAGATGGTTGCCTCCGCCCTGGACCATATTTCTTTCTTAAAATTTCGGTCTTTGAAGAGTATTCTAGATTCTTTCATTTCGCGGTTACTTGGGAAATTAGTTACAAATTCATTTCAAACATTCACTTCTTTTTCACAAATGGCTTCATTAAAACCAATTTAATATAAAGAGGTGAAAAGAGAAGAAAAGAGAAGAAAAGAGGGGCTTTTGAATTGCATTTTTTCCAAGCTTTTCACGTTTGTTGCCAACATTTTTTTTTCTATCCGGCAAAGCGCTTCCTTGAGGAACACCGACGGAGACACGAAGCAGTTTTGATATATATGGTTAATAATGTGTTCAAAAATCTTCATCGTGTGGGACAGCAACCGGATTGGACGGTAATTTGATCATTCTTCTGGACTGCCTCTTTTTCTATATTGGAACTGTGGTGCTTTCTTGCTAGTCAGATGGTGTTCTACCTTGCTGAATAACCCGATTGAAGAATTCATTGAACCACAGTGTTGAGCCCTAGCTCTTCGTTCGCGGAACTCTAGGTCGTCGATGTCGTCCGGTCCAGTTGCTTTCCTCGATTTCATTTTATTTATTGGTTCCTCGACTTCAGTGACGTTGACAAGTGGAATTGTTCTAAATATCGGCAGTGTTTTCGAAGTGGAAGAAGAACAAATTCTTCCGTTAAAATCTGCTTGAAATATTCTCGTCATGTGTGTTGGTGTCGGTTTTGACAAGTTGTCTCTCGCCATCCCAAGTGTCCATTTTATCATATGGTCGAGAAACTCCTGGTAGAGGCGTTTCTTTTCACGGACCTTCATTTCAATGTCGTCATTTCAAAGTCAGGTATCTCAGTTGATGAACTTGGTGACCCCGAGGGTTGTCGAGGCTGCATTATAGATCATATCTTTAACTTGGTTTCACGATTCTTCCACATTCGTAATGACTGGTAATCGCATAAGTGAGATTATTTCATCTTCTTTCTCATGAAATCGCCACTATTTAATGCATGGCGGGCCAGTGCGTTCCTCACGCTGTTTTATTGCTGGCTCAATGTTGATGTGCGATGGTATCAGGGGGAACGGCTTTGCAGTCAGTGACGGTGGTAAAATGTCGGCGCCTAATGAGCATATAGTCGATTTGTGTTTTACTATTCCTACTAGAAAATGTAGGAAGATGAGACAATCGGTTGATGAACCATATATATATAAGTGCAAGATCATGGGTGTCCGCAAAATCGATTATACGGTCGCCACCCCTCATTGCGCGCTCCAAACCCCTTTCCCCATGGCACCTGTTACCGTGTGCCTTTTCACCCACATGACCATTAAGGTCCCCGGCAATGATTATATAGTCGTCTGCAGGCACGTTACAAGTCTTTTCATCGAGAAGTTGCCAGACGACATCTTTCTCGGCATCAGACCGACCTGTCTGTGGTGCGTATGCGGTGAAGAAGTGAATAATACGATCAGCTGATATAATGGTGAGCTTCATCAGCCGATCATCAAATCATTCGACTTCTTTAATGGCATCACGGAAATCCTCTGAAATGGCAATGCAAAGTTTATGGCCATTTTTAGTGCGTTCACGTTTAAAGTTTGGCACCAAACCATCTGGTTTCTTGCAGAACGCAGATACCAATGCGCCTTTCCGAAGGGCTCTTGCGAGTTCCTCGGTCTTTCCAGTTAGGGTGCCAACATTTAGTGTGCAGATACTTACTTGTTTTGCTTGGACTAACATACTTAAGTCGTGACGCCGTCCATGTGTCATGAACCCTTGTCCATTTCTCGACAGGACCGGGGCCCGTCCTGCCACGTCAACTGAAGTGGACGCCCTAGCATTTTTCCAAGGCTTGTCCCTCGATCTGATCATTTTTTTCTAACGACATGTATTTGCTTCGTTGGCTTGTCGCAGGACCTGTCACCAAGAGAGACCAGATAGGATTTAGCATAGCGGAATAACTCCAATTATACTTTATTTATCTCTTTCCCTGATCTCGCAATTTCATTTTTGTCTTACTGGGGATGGTACAAAATTTGGTTCCAATAGAGTTGTGTATTCTTGCTAATTGAGACTGCCTGTAATCTCCTATTGTACTGAAGGTCTTTCAATTTCTGTAGGTATTTGCTGCTTTTTTCGGTCAAAATGTTGTTACGAAATATATGAGTAGGTCTGTTAATGGCTCATTTGTTTCCAGTAAATATCAAATTCGACTCAAAATGTCAAGGTCCATAATTCGTTGAGAGAGCCGACAGTTGTCGTGAGCGTAGTTGAGATATTTGAGGAAAGATATCATGGTCCATTAAAAACTCCATGTCCGCCGGATAAAGCAGTTTGAAAAATGCACCGATAACCTGAAGAAAAAATTATATTGTTGAAAACAAAACCTTATTAAAATCGGTTTACTGCCTGTCTGACTATCTCTCTGTTATACGCGTTTTTGTCAGAAATGGCTGCCCTAATTGACACTAATTTGGTGGGAAGGTGGAAACTGTCAACACTCACGCATGCTACATGAGGAACGTAAGGGGGACCGCATGTATGCAAAAGAGGGGTGTGAAATTTGTATACACACGACTATAGTCATGTGTATCAAATAAAAGATCACAATTAGTACTTTCCAAATCAGGTTAATGTCCATTGCAAAACGGGGGTGTCACTTAAAGGGCTATTCTCAGAAACTACCCACCAGAAAAAAAATCATGATGATGCCTCTGTATGATATCTAGGCTTCGAAATACGCTCCATACAGATATATGCTAAAATAAGGTTAATAAAAATATATTAATATATTTTAAAAATTTACTGCGACCTCCTTTAAGTTCATCCTAGACTCGTGAAATTGTATCAATAGAGGTTTTGATGTGGAGCAGCCTATTGGAGTTTTGTCGAAATTCTGTTATTCTTAACAAAGTTACAGTAGCTCGAAGTTGCCTTTTTTAAGTCAAATTTATACTCGCTAAGAGATCAGCTTCAGTACCAGTTCAACTATGCGCTATGTATAAATGAAACTATCGTCTACCCGAATATTATTACATGAGAGATCAAAACCTTCCATACCTGAAGCGCCGAGTTTCCGGTTTCCTGACCTGTTTGTGTTGTTGTGTTCAACCACAAATATAAAACGACAAAGTCGTGGTTCTACGAATTCAATTCAAGGGTAACAGTGGCCCGTTCTCTGATTTTGCAAAAAAAACGTTGCACTCCACTTGACTGAACTATTAACCTTCAGGTCAATTTCCTTAGAATTCCTAGTCTCAGTAAATAAACTGGCAGTAAATTTTTCCGAGGGCACATACTCCTCCGACTTTATAAGCGACGAATTCTCCTCCCTATTAAATTTAGAAGATCTCCAGGGGTTCATGCTAAAGCACACCCCTTGTAATATAACGCCCACATCCATCAATCTGTAATGCACTACGCCTCAAGTCTAAAATCTGCCTTAGTGTCGTTCACCTTGTCGCCGTCTATGCGTCCAAAGAGTGAACGTCTCCTCGAGGTAATAGAACCGAAGATATTGTCCTAGGCCATTTCTAAAATGACGATACTCATAGTATGGCCATCCAACTCGATGGGAAATGGCCCAAAGTTTGACCAAAACCAGCGATGGTCTGTTACACTGGATGATAATTTATGATAATAATCTAAATCAAGTTCCCGACTAAGAAAGTTAAAAAACTCGATTCAGATGAGCTTATCCCACTATCGAACAGAATAAAGGATAAAAACAGTAGTAATCCTCCCCGAGCAACCTATCTAGGAACTTATTCAATTTTCTGAAAATAGGATTTGATTTGATTTATTTTTTCTTGAAAAAAAAAAAATACAGAAATCTTAGGTACTAGCTCAGTCAGAATTTTGGTTAGAGATCTGTGGAAATTTAGGCTCAATATACAAGTAATCTGCGTTAAACCACCGTCAACCATTTTTTTGCTGGTTAACTATTTTCGGCAAAACTTTCATCAAGTCCACTTTCTCTGGTCGATTTTCTTACACGCTGCATAATTCTTTTTGCAACATTTCTGCATACCAGTTTGGTGAATAGTTTTTAAAAATGAGAATTGAAATTCTTTAGAGGTTACATGTTATAATGCTTTGATACTTACTGTGCTAATTAACTAAGCGAAATAATTTTCATTTTGGAAATTAATGAGCTATTCTAATTTAATATTTCATATAAATACATTTGGAAATCAGGGAGTTGTCATCCCTATTTTAACTTTAGGGTTGGGGAGACAAGGCAATTTAAAAATGGAATAAAAGAGAAGTATTCCTAATTTTATAATTAGAAAAAAGCAAAACAAAAGAGCAATCGAATTTACTTTATAACTTTTAATCACTTACTAAAAGTTATAAGGTAGGTTTTTTTTTTCTAATTATAAAATAAGTTTTGGTTTATTTACTGGTTGGCCCAGAATAATTCAAGGGATTATCGCAGTATCAAAAGTGAACTTCACGATTATTATCTTGATTTGAATACTGGGCACAGGGACGGGAGACCTAAGCGTCGTATGGTTTGGACGAACCAACTTAACGAATTTATCGTCCGCGCCTACTACGGTGTCACGGATTTGGAACGGAATCCATCATGGTACAGACATCGACTCCATGACGCGTCCATAACCCGCTTCCCGGAATTAAGTCATGTTCCGGAGCAGAACGTTGTCAATCAATACCGGGAGATAGTGAATAACAACCGAGTTGCCTTACCAACTAGGCAACAAATCTTCCAAGAGGTTTCACTTGAGCTCGGGCTGGTGTCATCAAATTACCGGACTAGTCAAAGGAGTAACACAAGTACTCCATCTGTAAGGCACTCCATGAATCCAGTAGTCAGGAGAAGCTTAGTAACTGGGGATGTCGACCCAATTTATAATGAGGCTTTGACCGCATTCCAGGTCGTATTCACAGAGTATGCTGAGATTCTCCCAGACGCTAGGCCAAAGATCCCAAAACTAAAGTTTACTTCGGCAACTACTAACATCATTGCTGCCGTTGACAGAATTTTGGCTGATCGTTTGGCTAGCGAGATTACTGCTATAGAGGTTCACAGCCTGATCTACGTTGCAGCTGCCACGGTTATTCGTCTCCATAATCAACTTCTTAGAGCGAATAACAGAGGTATGCGCAGAAGGACTTTACCGTTCTGGGTGTTTCGACTCAACAAAAGAGTCGAAAAGCTGAGAAAGGAGATTGGTCGTGTGACGCAAGCACTCCTTGGAAATCCATCACCAAGAGTGCACAGATGCGTTGCGAACATCATTGGAAACTACCATCTGTCCAATGATATGCCAATCGAAGAAATCCTCGAGGTGCTGAAACAGAAACTTGCGGTATGCTCTAATCGCATCCGTAGGTATCAGAAAAGCTTTCAGCGAAGGACAGACAACACCTTGTTCTCAGATAGGGAAAGTAACCTCGATCTGGATCACGCAGAAGACTTCTGGAGAAGTGTTTGGAGCGAATCCAGCCGTTGCAATTTATGCGTTCATGTGAGGCCCTCCCCGAAATGATCATGCCTGGCGTAACTGAAGTGGACGTTGAAGCAGCCCTTGACAAGGCAGGTAATTGGAAGGCGCCAGGAGTTGACAAGATTCAAAACTTCAGGCTGAAGCGGTTCAAGAGCACTCACAGGATATTGGCAAATCAAGTTAATCATATGATTGCCGATCCTGATTTAGTTCCACCATTTTTCACCAAGGAGATAACTTCCCTCATCCCCAAGGAACAGGGTGCCTCTTGCCCCTCAAAATGTCGACCAATTACTTGTCTTCCTATCATCTACAAGATCTTCACTTCAGTTCTGTACGCGAACATCTCAAAACATCTTGATGTTCATAAATTGATAGCTGAGGAGCAAAAAGGATGCGCAAAAGGCTCCCGAGGCTGCAAAGAACAGCTTATAATCGATACGGTAGCTGTAAAGCAGACTGTCCATCAGAAACGAAATATCTCTACAGCCTACATCGATTATAAATCAGCCTTTGACTCCATATCACATTCGTGGTTACTACAAGTGTTACGCTTGTATAAAATCAACCCGAATGTCGTTCTTCTTCTGAGAACAGTAATGAAGAATTGGAGCACGAAGCTATCGGTATCCTCACAAACATCAGGAGAGATACCAATCAGGCGTGGCATTTTCCAAGGTGACTCTCTAAGCCTACTGTGGTTTTGTTTGGGTTTGAATCTGCTATCCCATCTTTTGCAAGAAAGCAAATACGGGTTCCAAGTCAAGCATGGCATATTGTCGAAATGTACATTAAGCCATTTAATGTACATTGACGACATCAAACTGTATGCCAAAGACGAGAACCAACTTCGCTCCTTGCTGGACATCACCATCCAGTTCAGCAGGGATATCGGCATGCAGTTGGGTTTGGAAAAATGTCGCATAAAAACAATTGTTCGGGGAAAACACACCGACAACGAAGGATACAGCCAAAATAACATCCGAATTGAAGGTATGGATTCGGACGACGTCTACAAATACCTCGGCATATTGCAAGCAACAACACCTGCTGTGGCAATAATCAAATCTAAGTTGCTGGGGAAATTTGAATGGCATCTGGATCTTGTCCTTAAAACTGAGCTGTACGGGAAAAATAAAATCATGGCAATCAACACCTTCGCCATTCCCGTCCTTCTATACACTTTCGGTGTGATACAGTGGAGTAATGCTGATCTAGAATTTGTCAATAGACGGGTAAGGGTAGTTCTTGCAAACAACCACATGCATAATAGAGCTGCCGAAAAATTGAGGATCACTATCCCGCGCCATCAGGGAGGAAGGGGGGTACTTGATTTAAAAACGTTGCACTACAATCAAGTGCATTCTCTTCGTGAGTTTTTCTATGAGAAACAATCCTCTAGCCAAATACATCAGGCTACAGTCATGGCAGATAATAAATTATCTCCTTTGAACTTGAGAAGCAGAGAATGTGATCTCATGTCGAATGTTACTTCAGTCCAACAGAAGATCGACATGTGGAAAGAGAAACCCATTCACGGAGGTCATATCAAAAATTTGTTGTTGTCAGGCATTGACATCGAAGCCTCCAACAAATGGTTGACAAATGGTGTACTTTTCTATGAGACCGAAGCATTCCTAACTTCAATTCAGGATGCTTCGCTCCCAACAAAAAATTATAAATGGTACATTCTTCACGACTCCTCAATCACCAACTCCAGTTGTAGGTTATGCAACTGTGAAGAGGAGACCATCCAGTACATAACATCTGCGTGCAGGATGTTGAGCAGTACCGAGTACACCAATCGTCATAACTCCGTCTGCAAGATTCTCCATCAAAACCTTGCGTTGAGGTATAACTTAATGGCAACCTACCAGCCTTACTATAAGTATACTCCGCAGAGAATCTTGGAAAATGATCGGGTCAAACTACTGTGGGATCACACTATTGCCACCGACCACAGTGTTAATAATAACAGACCCGATCTAGTTCTGCTTCTGAAGGAAGAACGAGCGTGCTTTATAATCGATGTAGCCGTACCGTTGGACCGGAACACTGTTGAAAAACAGCACGAAAAAATCCGGAACTACGGCCCCTTGGTGGACGATATGAAGCAGACTTGGAGACTACAAAAGATCGAAGTAGTCCCAGTAGTAATTTCAGCGACGGGATTAGTCCCGCAGAACTTACATAAAGCGCTGAAAACGTTCGATCTTAGGGCTGGACTATACATGGAGATGCAAAAAGCGGTTATCCTTGCAACCTGTGCTATAGTCCGAAGAGTCTTATCCGGTAACAATCTGACCTAATGGGTTTCAGTCTTGATCCGCACTGTCTTCGATATAAGATCCATGTCTCTGTAGTGTAGAACCTCCGCGTTATTGGCTGAAGCGTTTGCGACAATCGGGATGTATAATAGTAATACATTTTCGCATGGTCGCACACACTTTGCGTTAAAACGCATCATCGCTGTGATGCGGGCCTTTGGATGTTGCCTTCAGCCCATCCTTACATCCTCGGTCCGGTTGGGCGGGAAGAGGGTCCGTGGGCTTTTTTAACTATACATATATATATATATGGATACTTGTTTACATATCTACCATTCTTTCATTGCCTTAACGACACCATCTCGAAAGAAGTTTGTACTTGAACTTTCGATGAGCATCATTAAGTCACTTAAATTGCTGAACAGAAATCTTTCCACAGCAAAGAAAAGTAACCGCCTTAAAATCTTGGTTTGCACATAATTATAAATTATCCGCTTACTTGAATCAGTTTATAAAATGCCACTACACTCACACTGTACAGTAAAGTACGAGTATTTCTGGTGAATGAGCTACAATTGAATAATTCATGTGACAATTACGGGGCACAGATGGCTGCCGAAAAACTGGCAGAGAATAAGTGAGCTGTACAATTTCTTTATTTCTTAATGCTTCGAACCGTGGATTACTTTCTAAGATCATCATATCATGGTTTGTTCGTGTGGATAATATACTAATCTTGTAAAAGGCGTGTGTGACAATAGAACAATTACTTTTTTATATAATAAAAGTTTTTTCATCCAAAAACCCGCTCATGTCATGCAAGTTTTGAAAATAATTCGGTTTTTTCTTCCTCGGGCTATATTTCTTTTGTTGTTTATAATGTGCCATTCCAGAAAGCCTTAGAGCAAGCAATTAGACTAAAAATGTGTTTCGAGTTTCATATAAAAAAGAGCAAACTATGTTGAGGGCTGGTTTTGCTTTCATGTCCTCCGCATCGGGCAAAGTCCAGCTTAAAGGTGGTATTTTTTGCAAAGATGCTCCTGAAATGAACATTAAATCTTCAACCGTAAAAATCTATTACTCGTACAATTACCCCAATTTCTACGCAGCAAAAGTCATTTCCAAAACAAACAAAAAATAACATTCTGAAGATTCATTAGGATTAGCAATTATGCTTCAGTGACTAAGATAGCATGCCATAAATCTTGTTTTCTTTCTTGTCCTCATTTATGCGATTCTTCCCTAACAACAGTACCATGTGCGTCAGAAGGCCGTGTACCCTTAGTTTACTCATAAATCAACACAGTCATTCACCTGTGCTGGTCGAATCCTAATTCCGAAGAAAAATCCTTTAAGGTATTATTGTGTAAAGATGAATAGGATTTGAAAAAGATTAGTTTTGCCTTCGGTTTCTATATTAGGGATGGGAGATGCGCATAAATTATCGATATTTATTTTAATTTCAATGTCGGTGATCCACGAAATTTTATCGACATGAACAATCTGTCAAAACCTATCAAATAAACACTACTCCATGTAGTTATACTTATGAAAAAGCTACCACTTTGCTGATATTATATTGGAAAATGTCCGGATAGCTTAGTGATTCGAGTACTAATTCCTATTCACAAAAGGAGGTAATCTACTTTCTTTTAAAATTGCCCTCTTATTTACATTCCTTCTGTTGTCAGACCTGCTGCGCTTTGAACGAGGAAATTATGATATTCACCCTCTATTCAACTTGGACTCTTAAGATAAAAACCTTGAGCTGTTTTTCGAACAGAAAAAGATGCGCAGCAGGTGATAAAACAAGGTTAGCTAAGTATGACTAACGCTAAGGTAAGTGTCGAAAATATAGTGATCAGTCACATTCCTGGAAATAGTCTAAATATCCTCTTCTCGAAGAGCAAGAACTAGAAATCGAATGGATTGTTTAGAGATGGACGCATCGAGAGGGGAAGGGTGGTGGTTGTTGTATGATGCCGTCTGCGTTACCCGTAAACACTCAATGAAAAGCTACTCATGGCTACACGCTTCTTCGCTGCAATTATGATTTTCAGGCATTGTGTAAACTATCAGAGGGTGGTGTCCTTAATAATAATAATCGTAGGCGCAACAATTCATATTGGATCAGGGCCTTGAAGTGTGTTAGAGCACCCGATTCAAGACCGTAACGGTATACTACAGGATTACAGCACCCTGTAGTAGGCAATGTGGTCAGAATTGCGCTCGCCCGAGATTATTATCCTGATTTGACTCAGGTAACCGACGTCAAATCACAATACAAATCCCACTACCAGCAGTCTAATTTGAACCGCGACCTTCCGTATGACAGCCTTGTGCTCACTATCCGGACACTGGTTGTGTCCTTACTGACGTTAAACAGCGTATTCGTGTCGTTCCTGTTAGCTCCTTTGGGCCCGTCTCTCTTATTGTTCTTATTATTCCTCCGAACTGCCTCCCTTTCATATCAATCTTGGTGTACTTTCCATGTTCATATCTATCTTCCTTCGGAGTTTTTCGATATCCTGATGTTCTGCTGCTTAAATATCCTGTCATATCTTTCAAATATCCTGCCATATATCTCATTCGCGGGAAATTTGGGATTAGTTCTCCCAGTCTTCCAATTCTCTCTCGGTTGCGATTTCACTGTTCAAATAGTGCGGAAGATCGGGCCAGTTTTAATGCCTTAAAGTCATCCAGTAAAACTCTTATAAAGAAAGCGCACGGCGCACGGCATGCCAAACCTTTTCTAAAAAAATGGAAGCCTCACATTTCATTTCATTTCACTTCCCCTTTTTACTATTTTTAACTAAAATTTGACCGAGGGTATCTTTCCGAACAAGTGGAAAGACGCTTCTACAGTCACCTTGCACAAAAAAGTGATGTTTCACTGGTCGAAAACTACCGCCCAAAGTCTATGCTTTCCTCGATTTACAAGATCCAGGAGAAGTGTGTAAAAGACTGCCTCTTGTGTTGTTTGTTGTTTCCCTTTATTGTGAAGAACAGCATAGGTTTCAATTGAAGCCCCCAACTGCCACCAATTCGCTTGTGTTTATTAACTTTGTCTAGAAGGCCCTAAACGATAGAAAAGATGTCCATATATGCTAACTTCTCGAAACCATTTGATTCCGTTGACCATTATACACTTCTGAACAAACTACGATGGCGCGGTTTTCCTTCAGCTGTTGTCTCCTGGAGGCGATCGTGTCCGGGATCCCACAAGGCTCCATTCTTGACTCGTTTCTATTTCTATTCCTTATGAATGACATTCCTTCATCATTTACTATTTTCTGCCGTTAAATTATCTACTAAATAGAGCTGCCTTTAATCAAACTTAGACACCTCTATCTCTATGGTGCGCTCAGAATATGTTAGCATTGAGTGTGAACAAATATTATACGTTATGTTATTCGCTGCAAATTTTCGCTTCGACCCCTATTTACTACTGTGATGGTCAACCTTAAATAGCGACTGAATCTCATAAGGATCTCGGCGTAACGTTTGATAGCAAGCTTCGTTTAAACTTTCATTATGTGACATACTCAGTCGAGCTTCCAAAATGTCCGGCTTCGCCCTCTATTCTTTCTACCAATTCATAGATATCATTTTCTCGATCATTCTTTTTAATTCTTTTGTGATATGATAGCCACACCAGAATTGTGACTACCACAGAATAGAGACAATTCAAAGAAAGTTTATTGGTTCTATCTTTTTCAAAACGAACCTTCCCTACTCATCGTATCCTGATAGTTTTCCTTAATATGGCATCTCTACAAAACCAAACTTTGTAGTGCTCTGATGTACTGCTGGGTAGCCAGTGAGGTAAGTGGCCGTGAATCGAGTTATAACTTTCGCACCATTAGTCTTTTCGAGGTGCCTTTGTTAACTTTTGTGTTACTTTTATTCTCCTATGTTTGGAATGCTTGACTGTTTACAGCTTGGTCCTTTGACTTCATCCTCAGACTCATTTAAAAATAATATATAATATATATATATTATTATATATGATGGCTGCATTGTGAGTTTTTTTTGTCTTTGTGTTACAATGCGTTAGTTATTATTATTATATATCCCACTTCAAACAAGGTGCAAAATGAATGTTTGAAATATAGAAGAGCCGGTCCTTATTAGAAAAATCTTCAAAAGATTAACCCTTAAAGGTGATATGCCTCATTTTAATTCTTGAGGAAGACAAGTATGTCCGCGAATTGGTTGCGATGAAACTTCGCATCTGAGTTCTAAGCGACGGTCAGACCGGAGCGAAAAGTCCTAGTAAAATCAGACAACAAGAAGATAGACATCCCCACACTGTTTTCCGGGTTAACAAAAAATCCCCGAAGTTTCGATATGTTTTATACTTGAACAACAATAAACCCAATCACATACTCCAGTATCGTATTGAAACCAGATTTTATTCCTAGAATTTGTTGCTCAACATTCTTGAAGCATACCTGGCAGCGGATATCTTCTCTTTTGGCTGGAAAGTTTTACGTCATGTCATGTTGAGCCAGTTAGAGAGTTACACAAAATCCTGATAACTTACAAGGTTACAAGCAGAAACTATCGCTTCCTGCTGGTGTTGGAAATATCAATTTATATGAAGAAACACTTTTCACTGTCGTGCAACGTATTTATATCAGGTATTTCAGACAGATAACATAACATGATAGATTAATCAAAGTTTTCCTGAGAGGAGCCTGGCAAAAATTAAAAGAAATTATTCTGAAATAATGTAAACATTTTATAACACAAACAGGCGAAGTGAGCTTCGAGAAAACTACAAAAAGATTTTATGGAAGTCGACAGATCACGTCCTTGTTATATAGAGTGCAAAAATAAATCCTGATGATGTTTGATTTAAATTTCGCCGCCGCACCGATTGAGCCATGAATAAGCTCTTCTGGTTTATAAATTTTGCAATTCCACTACTAATTCTAAATATGGCCTTCAAGGTTTTGTGCGAAACAAAACTGAAAGACATTGGAACGTATATTCTAGCGTGTTTGATTTTTGGCCACTAAAATCATCCCTTAACTCACGTCATCTTCCCTGTGAAACAAACACAATGCACTACCTCGCGGGGTAGACATGGCGCTAGCCTCCCCTTTGCCCTTCAATTGGATTCAAAATCGCGCTTTTCTCGCCTCCTCCACCTCTCTCCATCTGTACTGCATTCATATGATTCCAGTTCTTCTGATATACAAGAATTCCTCCAACTAGACTTTCCTGTGCTACTGTTCTTCACAATGTCTCCTCTAAACTCTACTTTCTTCTGCGCATCTGGAATGCCTTCGCAGCTGGGATAGTTGGGTAAGCCGCCCACTTTAAACCTGTACAGGCATTTACGGTACCTTCCGTATCCCATGAGAAACAACGTGAGATCATAATTTATTTTAGAATGCGTTCTATGCGTGCATACCTTTCTGCTAGGAATCAATTTCTCCATTTCAACGTTTGCGTGCAGATCAGAGGAAAAACCTGGTCCTTTATAGATGCCTCCTTACCAGGACCATGCTGGAATTCGACGCCTTAATGCAAACATATTGTAAACGCTGCTTGAAGTTCAATCTAGCATCCATAATCACTCGAAGGTATTTGATTACTAGTATTGAAGTGGCGATGTGGTTCCCTATTTTGATGCGAACTCCTATCTACCAAGCATGCTTTAAACAACTCCACAAACATATGTATTGTTGTCTCCCAGCGTACTGTCTTCGATATTCCCTTAGTCATTATTGGGGGTATTACAACCACTACAGTGGTTAAAGCACTAGGCTGTCACACGGAAGATCGCGGTTCAAATCTCACTGGTGACAGTTCAAATCTCACTGGTGACAGTGAGATTTGTATCGTGACCTCACGTCGGATACAAGATGACTTAGCTATGATTGAGTGCCTGAGGCAAAGCAGGGTAATAATCACAGCCGAGCGCAATGTCGACCAGATTGCCTCCCAAAGGGTACTGTAATCCTGTAGTGTACCTTTACGGTCTTGAATGAAGTGCTCTACCACACTTCAAAGCCCTGATTGAATTCGGTTGTCGCGCCAACGATAATTATTATTATTACGACCACATCTAAGAGTCTCACAACAACCCGGCTTGTTCTTCAGACCAAAAACAATTGTCTGATGCTCCAGGGCAAATCGCGAGCTAGTGAAGAACTAACAAAAGTCAAGTACACAACCGAACCGACCCCTTCTTTGCCTCAAGTATTAAGTTGACCATAATTAGCCATCAAGGCCTCCTAGAGGCACCGCCTTCTTGCTTTCGTCAGTGAACTTCCCCAATTTGCAGCATTAAAGTCACCGGGAATGACTTTTCGCCTCCGCTTTTTCAAATCAAGAAAATGGTGATCCCTCATCATCATTACGGTAGTTTAGTTATTCAATTGATAAAAATAAATTGTTTTTAAGATTTTGAGGAAATAAATCGTTTTGAAGGTTTTGTGGAAAAATTTGTTAAAATCGGTTCACGAAATTTGTTAAAAAGTTTGGCACTCTGAATCCCTACGCATACAGTGAATTGCAAAAGAGATGTGTAATTTTTTTTTCCACCGAATATAGCCATGTGGGGTGCCAAACGGAAGATCTCAATTAGTACTTCGAACCAGTCTTAGTTTTCCGTCAAATTATGGTGGCCCCTGCATATAGCACCTTAATACTCTCTATCGCAATATCTGCTAAAATCTGTAAATTTACTGCAAGCCCCCTTGAGTTCATCCCGGATCTATAAAAGGTATATGGGTTTTAATATGGGGTGCCATACTGGAAAATTTTATGTGAATCCGACCATAATTAACAAAGTTACAATAGGAAAAATTTGCCTCTTTTCCGTTAAATTATCGCTCCCTGTAAGAAATAAAATATCAATATCGCATCAAATTGAATTTCGAGCGTTCTTAACCCATATACACTACGAGCTAATGGAATGGAACCTTCGTGCACCCAAATATTCTTATATAAAAAATCCACAAAACCTTTCATACCTGAAAGTACGAACTTCCGATTTCCGACCTGTTTATATTTGAATTAAACACACTACAACTTAAACAACTTAAAAAATTACGGATATAACTTCACAGAAACCACCTACAAATTAATAAATAAATCACAATATCTACACAGTTGATACATTTTCTAATGTATCATCTAAGGAGAAAACACTCCCCCACATTTTGGCCAATTCAGTAGCATCAGGCAATCAAATCACGCTCTAATTCAAATCAAATTTTACATAGACTAGTATTAAGATCCATAAATATACCCGTTCCGACCGGAACTTACCCTAAACTGCAAGTTTCCGCTTCTAATCTAAATATATGTATTAAATGAATTTCAAAATGGAAGGGCTAATTTCACAGGCAATTGAAACATTAACATATTAACAAGAATATAATTTTTTTGGTCTAAAGTTAATTAATTCGTGGCAATTAATTTATATAATCCTCCAATACATTGAGATGGCTACAGTAAAAAGGTTTCTCTTACGCCTATTAAGCGTGAGTTTGAAAGGTAATCTTATTACTTGCGTACGTAAGATACTGTTATGGATATGGCCATACATTCATCTAACTTGAATTTACAGATATACAGATATTTTGTGCTATAAATTTAACGAAAACTACGTACATTTTCACATTTTATGTGATTGTATTATAGATGTTTCTTTACTTTCAAGCTGAAAAAAGTACTTCAAATTTTATTATTATTTTAGATAGCTTTAATTTTCTTCAATTTTTTTCAAGTGCTTTATTGTATCTTTTCTATATATCTATGTCGAACTAAAGTCTTGTTTACAGTTAAAAAAAATTGCAGGAGTGGAGAATATGCGATGGAAAGTAATGTTACAATTTGTCAAATACAAAATATCAGCTATGCCGAGTAATGTAGGCCTTCATATAACCCAGGAACTGACGCAATTAATTAGCTCTGCCTTTTAATTGAAATCTCCAGATTTGTTTTTCTAATTGAATGTCTGCACGCGCTTGTTAACATGTTGTGCAATACAAATATGTATTTCAAATTGAGCATGTGAAAGCAATAATTTAATTATATTTTGAATCCATTATTATGCCCCCTCCATTTTATCGTATCTATTTTTATCTACCTTCTTTATATCTTCAATATTTTTTTTTCCCGAATTTTTATCTCAAATATATCTCAACAATCTGAACATGAGATGATTGTCAAATGGATTTATGGTATTAGATATTAGACCAGATATTTTCCTTTCTCCGCTTGGAGATTTCAATGTTCCTCACCATATCTGTGGGTTGCAATTATATTGCAAATCTTTCGGAAAACAAGGAAGCTTCCTCACCCAAGGTCGATGCAGAATCTTTGACACTGGGTTCGTATCCCCCAATAAGCACTCGGAACTGCTCCATTCTCAGTAGGCTCGCCTAGTATAGTTCTTTTAGTCGTTCCTCTTCAGTTATTAATGCCATAGTCATTAAGCCGTTTCCGATTCCACATACGGGATTTGGCGCGTGTAGAAGCGTCCCTGCTCTCTTCTTTGTCACTGCCTCATTGCCTTCCAAATCAACGTGTCCAGGAACCCAGAATATCTAGACCTTATTGAGCGAGACGAATGTCTCTCAAGGCTTTCGCATACCAGTTTGGAGTTCACCTGGTTAGACCTAAGTGCCTTGATCGCCGCTTGGCTGTCCGTCAGAACAGCAATGTTCTGCCTCTTGAAGTTCCTTTGAAGGCTAAAGGAGGCACATCTACGTATGGAGCACATTTCCGCCTGGAATATGCTACTGTGGTTACCCACTGGCTCCAAGATTGCTCTCCTTGCCTGCATCTGTATGTTCAGATGGAAAGGGGATGCCGTGGGCATGTCCTCATTGCCAGTTCATTGGAGTTTGTGTAACCTCTTAGATTGTGTGTTGAGTTCAGTTCTTTCTGCCCAGATTACTTCCCCATAGGTAAACGTTATCTTTTCTATTGCAATGTATATCCAAAGTAGTATCTTCAGGGTGCAACCCCATTTTTTCCCCGCTATGGACCTGCAAGTCGTGAGAGCACTCGTAGCGCTCTGACAAGTGTTTCCGATATGCGTTTTCCAGTGGAATTTTTGGTCTAGTGTAATCCCCAAATATTTTACCTCTGATTCTCGTTTGACCTCCATGCCATGTAACCTTATGGCTCCCAGGTGTTCAAGCTTACGCTTCCTAGTGAGTCCAGTTTGGATTCTATTACATAGGGTATCCTCATATTTGCCCCTACAGATTAAAACAATGTCGTCAGCGTAACCCTGGACCCGTATTCCCGGAGTTCATCCACTATCATACTCCAGACAAACGGTGACAGTAGCCCGCTCTGTGGACAACCTTGAGTAGAGTATACAAAGTAGAGCAGACATTAGAACGTCTGTGCATTTTTGTACCTTGGCCAGTCTCGCCTCTGCCCTTTCCACCAGTCCCTTGATAACTTAACTGTCTTAGCGGGACATCTGGCCTCATATGCGACAATGGCAACTTTGTTGAGGTCTTCCACTACTGATCAAGTTCGCTCTTGATACACCCCCCCCCCCCTTTATGGGTGAGCTATGTTGTTGCTCAGGTGCGTTGCATAGGAGTTCAAATCCGTTCTCCTGGAATTTTTTATTAATGTTTTTATTTCGGAGCTGCCCTCAGTGTCGAATCTGATCATTCTGTGATCCGACATAGAGGGCTAATCCGACACCCTCAAAACCTGACCAGCGCATCAACAAATCAATTATAAAAATCATTAGTGCGCAGTGAGTTGGGGACCGAAGGGCGATCAGATACATGCAACCATGAGCTCTAAGGCCACTCAGATGCAAAAGTTACGGTGAACTACCGTACATCCAACGCATGAAGAATACTCAAATACGTAAAAAGAAAGGAAAAAGACTAGCAGTGAAACCAAAAAAGCGCGTCTGTAGACGAAGAAAACCCATCGCTACTCGGAATCAGGAATTGAGGGATTGGGACTTCGGACTTTATCTGAGTTGGTTTTTTGAATGTCCGTATATTCCTCAATAACGATATCAGGAGCCCCTGTAATACTTATTTCCTCGAACTTGAGGGTGAGTTCCACTGTTCTGGAGTTAAGTGATGTTAGATGGTGCTATTGTACTCCTGAATACCTGGCGGAAGCAAGCAAGGATACTGGCTACGAGATTCCGGTCCAAAGTGAGGAACATACAAATAGTATAGTGTTACGCATTAACGACCTCCGATCCAAGGGAGAAAGAACTAATGATCACGAAGTAAGCTTTTTATCTCGAAATTATCAATATTAACGGAAACATGGGCTTTTAAAATTTTTCCAAAGATTCTTCCACTTTCCTATCATTTTCCCCCTCGAGCCCTCAACCACCTATACAATTTTGCAGGTCTAATTCTCATGTAAACTAGTGATCACGAATTAAGCAAGCTCCGGATGACTTGAAAGCGAGGTGGGCTCTGATAACACCTTGCACGGAAATGTGGTTCTGGCGACCATAATGATTGTTTTCAGTGAAATCAAAAAATCCATTCCCCGAAATTCAATGAATATTTATGTTTCTTTTGAAATCAAATTGAGCTGCCAACTAAGTACCAGATGATATTCCCCTTTTAATATTCTATGCAAACCGAAACCTTGTTTATATCGACACACTGCCACATAATACATACGATAGCGGCCAGATCTACTGTGACGATATTTTTAAAGAGTATGAAATTATTTGAACAACATGACTGCCATGTGAGTGAGCTCTGCACATATGCTAAGTGAATTTATTATTTTTTAGTTGCTACTGGTTCAAAACTAATCCTATTTTTAAGATTGGCTAAAACGCAGTAAAGTCTCAGTCACCCACCATAAAATATAACACTCTTCACAATCTTTCAAATCGGAAAGTCCTTTAAAAAGGCAAAATTGTGTTTTCTGCTTTCATTGGTTATGTCCTTCGACACCATAAAATGACGGCATCTTATTAAGGTATGTCATACAAAAAATCAACTCCATTGAGGAGGTAGTCTAGCAATCTTGCAGATACACGAGCACCGTAGAAAAACGTTCTCTTCATACAAACAGATTTTAAAAAATATCATAGTATCCGATTTAATTTCAAGCTCGGCACCCATAGTAACATTCACCCTACGCTTGAAAGTTTAGCGATGTTACGAATTCATCTCAATGAATCATATGTAATCCTACTGAGTGATAGGTTACCAATTTTTTGATACTCCATTTGTACCAGTGTTGCAAGCGAAGTCCCTCTGTAGAGAACCATTTTTGAGGGTAATTCCTAGACGATATCAGGTATCTAGACTCAAATGAGAGCATTATTCTTTATTTCCTTAACTTATGTATTTCTTTTAATTTAAACTATCAGATAACATTTAATATGTCCTTTGGAATTATTGATAACATCTAAAATAATCATTCATTTGGGTTGCTTTTTTCCAATGAAGATCGTTTGATTTTTAGATTCAAAACAAAGTAAGAACAATACTCAACTTTGTTCCGACTTAAAGGTCATTGATTTTGTTTGTTTCATATCCCATTTTAGACAGAAGATAAAAATCGTGATTAGAATTTAATTAGACCCTTTAATTGTTGTCCACTCTTCACTAACATTTGATTGGTAACCCAAAGTCGAATTCTACAATCACCATCCATTGCCACAACAAAGGAAGAGCATTGTACTCGACAAAGAACCTTTCCATTCGAAGCTCATCGAATTTAGTTCATCGATGAGTTTATTGAATATTTGCCAAGGTAATACGCTATATCACAGTGCAATGCTGTTTACGAAATTCATTGTAAGAAAATACGACCGATTGGTTTTCTTGGTCACAGGTGACGACGTGATTATATTCTCCTGTCAATACTTCGTCATGTACTTTTATTTTTTTTAGCTAAGAAAATCAAGTCACGTAGCGTCTAATCATATATCAAATAATCGAAAATAGTTTGTAAAACGAATTTTGATTTCTTACGTATTACCCTGAACTTTAATAGAACGCTGATATGAGAAATATATCCGCAATGCTAAATAGGGTTAATTATGCATAACATACATAGATGGATGTCGTGAAGACATATTAAAGGCAACGTTACTTCAATGCAATGCATCTATTCCAGCTTTCCTAAAATTACAAAGGTACCCAATCTATTCTTTCGCGGTTCACTTAAACTGAATTAATGCCTTAATGATGGCATCAAGCGGATATCTAATAAACTTCATTTGCATTTTCATTTTCAGCCACAATCTTGCCTAATCAAGCGAACCGCCCGATAAATCTCTAGAAAATTTCTAGTAGCGATTAGTCAAGCTAATATGAGTAGT
Source organism: Hermetia illucens (assembly GCF_905115235.1). Taxonomy (NCBI): domain Eukaryota; kingdom Metazoa; phylum Arthropoda; class Insecta; order Diptera; family Stratiomyidae; genus Hermetia; species Hermetia illucens. The sequence continues at coordinate 105,053,591 of NC_051852.1, read as the reverse complement.
CAGCTTTGTGAGTTTCTCGTGCATACTAATTACAGATATTATACTTCCACCTAAGTAGTTTCATGGCTGATACGTTTTGGTGCTTCTACCTGTCGTTTGTCGGGTTTCCTTAGTGGCATAGTAAGTCTGCACCGGGTCAGAACTTTATGACTTTCCATCCCATTCAATGTTTTATTGATGCGATTATAGTTGAAAAACGAATGTGCTCGGCGACTGATTTATAGCGGTTTCAATGGCAACCCACTGAATCTCAAGGTGAGGATTGGAGCAACAACCAAGAGATGATGAGCAAGATACATTCTTTAATCGGCTAAATTAGTGGTTTTATAATCGAAATATAAATAATCTAATAAACCATCTAATTGCATTCAAACTACTAATTATTTTCTGTGAATCACTTTCTGATTGGGTCCATTAATGTTTACTGCAAATTTAAGGACATTTGGATAATATTGAATAATTTCTACTTTAATTATTTTCCACAAAGTGTCTATGCATATAATCTGCATCAATTTTTCAGCTTTAAAGAAAAGAAAATTTAAAAATCAACACTTAGTTCATTGATAACATTGGAAAATTGAATAAAACCGATCGAAACAGGCTTCCAATCAAATATCTCTCCAAGGATTTCACGATGATATCACTGTTTTCCGACGTTGGATGGATCAAACAACAATGAGACTAAGATTTCATAAATTACATAAGGCTTTCACGGAGGTAGCACGGGGGTGCTCAAGTGGCCTCCACTCATCAAATTTGTTTTGAATGAAATCTGAAATCTGCGGGCGATGCATAAATCAATTGATTAGACTATTACGTATTACAGAAGAGCTGCTTATACATTAGAATAAGTGGCTGTAGGCCATTGTCCATAATGACCAGTCTTTCAACGCTAGCATATCATTAACTAGTTCCAGACTTTCTAATACATAACCATTATCCCAACTGTCTAGGGGACTATTACATACTAAAAAAATATAGTATGTGAAGGCCCCCAGGCCTATTTTCTGGATCAGTCGGTCGCTGATCGAAGAGTTAGATGAAGTATTCAATCTTTAATGCTTCTCCAGGCCTTGCTTAAAGACCTGGAGGTTGAGAAACAGTGTGTAGATCTAACTACACTTTTTAATGTTTTTGTGTAAAACAAAACCTTCTTAAAATCAGTTTACTGTCTGTTTGTCTGTATATCTATCCGTCTGTCTGCCTTTTTTTGAGGAATTGAGATTCTTACCCACTAAAACCACCCCTGACTCCCGCCAAGCCCTGTGGAACTACCATAAGGTATTACATCACGTGGCGGAGTCAGCTCACTTTAGGTTGGTCATCATTCGTCTGTACGCAGCGTACGTAACCGCGCTTTTCTCGTCTCCTCTACCTTTCGCAGTTTGCCCTGGATAGATGCGACCATAGAGTTGATCGCATCTCAGACTTAATTATGCTAGAATTCTTCGCACCGGATTTTCTGGTACGAGCATCTCTCCTAGAGTTTCCTCTAGGTTTTTCCTCTCTTCCACAAATCTTGAAGAGTGGAAACATACGTGCTCTGGGTCCTTTGGGACTCCATCATAGTTTGGACAATCGGGTGAAGTATCTAGTTCAAACCCGTACAGATACTGGCGATATCCTCCAACCATTCCTTGATGGCAAAGGCGAGCCTATATGTCCACCGACCCTTTTCCAAGCATTCCCAACGCTTGGACTACGACACCTTGTGTCAAGAACAAGACAGTCAAGTATTTCTTCGAATTCGAACTGTGTCAGACTTGATGGGCGTAACCGCTGTACAAATACACCCCGTTTATTTTCGCCCACACAATACCACTAGCTGTCTGACCCCCAGTACATTGTATGGCTTGTCGGCCGCATGTCCATATCGCCGCTTCACCAGTCGGAATCTGTAACCCTTACGCCACTATGACGTTTGCTATAGTGTTCGCTAATGATGGCAATTTCCGCCTTGGATTCGTAGGTGGTCTGCTAGAATAGATCCTGAGCGACCCTGCGATAGTTGAGGGTTTTTTGAATAAACCTTCCACTGGTTATCTCAATGTGGCCATTTCAGTGTTGCCATAGGCTTTCCCAAACTCACAATGGACTGCTCGGCAAGTTCCTTCTTCTTTCTTCTTCGCCTTTTTATTAACTACTTTTCTCCATCCACCGGAGCTCACACTTGGGAGACCTGCTTTCTCTTTTTGGTGCTTTTAGTTCTATTTTTCGGAACTATTTGTATGGTCTCTTTCCGCTTAGGCGCCTACTGATTTTTCAAAGGATCCACATCTTTTTCCCGTAATCTCTTATTTGGTGGCAGGTTGATTGCCCTTGACACAGTTTGGACAGCAGATTTCGGCTTGTCCTTGGAAACTCGTTCCTCTTACTGCTGAGCACTCTAATAGCTTTCACCATATTTTTTATAACTTGGTGCACGTCAAGCATCCTTGATAAACTCGGACAGCTCAACTAGTTTTCACCAAGCTGTGTGAACGGCAATTCCTCTGGATTAGGGCTATGACCTCCGTGAGTCCTAATCGGATTACTGCTTTTGAATAGTCCTTCACCTTTGGCATTCATTGACCTTTCCTCCGTTTTACCTTTTATGACCTTTGGAATTGGCGGAGATCTCAGAATCGGCGAATTTCCTCTGAATGGGTCTTTTTGCTGGTTCTGAAGTACCCCCTGCTGTCGCTCCTCTTGAATATGCGTGGTCAATGTTGTTGCCGTTTTTGTCGTCGAGCGATCTACTTTCAACTCATCTTTCTTCAATTTTGCTACTGGTGTTCTGGGTAGAGTAGTACTTCACTTGTACACTTCCTTTCCCAGATCTCGAAAACACTTGTAGCATTAGATGCCACGGTGACCAAGTTGTCCACCACCAAGGCACTGGAGTCGAAGGATGCAGACGATCACTTGACCTCGACCATCGTTTTTAGAAGCGGGCATACTTCTTCTAGGTTCCACCTAACTCAATTCATTGTAAACGCAGATGCTGATCTTATTGCTTTCAATTCTTCCTTCGATTCTAGCATTTATAGAACTAGCGGTTCAACCGTTAAAACGCTCAGTGCCGAGCACAGTTCTCCTATTTGCCTTAAATCACAGACATTGGAAAAAGATGTGCTTTAGATCCTCCCAAGCATCCGCATATATTTCACAAGAAGGCCTGTTGTCACGCCCTTTTCGATTTTAGTAGCACTTGTACCCGCCGTGGTGAGGTATCAACTACAAGAGGCGATAATTCATTTAACTGTACGCATCAGAAAGAAGTAACCCAATGTGTCTATGCCTCTTCCTCTCCATTGCCAGATATCCAAGTGGATCGCTCAAATAGGCGTTTTTGTCACAAAACTATTGGTCTACCGTTGACATCAAACTTCTATGAGGCTGTCTCTCTACCTTTCTGCGCATAAATCAATTCTTGGTTGCTTTGGTCAACAAATTCTTGGCATGAATTGCGCTGGTGTGGCAATTGCCTCGACTGCTTTTTTATACATCGTCGAGAGGGTGGATTTTCAATATCAGCCTCTTATAATATCTATCACTAATAAAAGATATTGGGGATTTCGATTGTGTCACACATTCTCTTACTTTGATTTTGTGGCTTTCCTGCTTCCCCGTCTGCTGATAAGCTGTGTGCTTTGGGTGGTAACACTTTAGTTCTAAGCTCTCTGTCTCTGTCATCAGTTTCTCTTGAATTTCCAAAAAAGGGCTGCAGCATTTATCATAAAATTTGAGATAAATATGTGGTCTTTACCACTAGCGAGTCATTTTACCCCTAAGCTCGGAGGGAGGTGTTATTCCTATATTTTAGTTCCCCCTTAAGAGGGCAAGCTATTAAAAAAATTTTGGTAGAAATTGCTTCAAGAATACCGTTTAACATTTCAAGTCAATATTTACTTTCGTTTTCATTTGACAGTGCTTAGAAGGGTGTGGTCTTTCCCTCTTTGCGGAATTACAAATTTTAAACCCGTTTTTCTCCAAACAGAATTTTCCGGTGCACGAAGTAAGAATTCAGGAAAACTGCTCTCTCAATTGACTTCAGTTTCTCTCCGCATACTTATTCATCTTTTATCTATTGCACGAAAGTCATTTTTTAGCAAAAAAAGAAAAAATGGCCCAATTTTGATGATAAAAATTCAGGTTCATGCAATAGCTGCTACTCAAAAGTAATAGAAATGTTTTGATATTTTTTGGTTAGATTTTACTAGACGCATCTGTTATTTTTCGACGAGCAGTGAATGACGAGTGCGGCCGCCACTTGTGTGTTTTCCTTTATTATGTTTATCCATTAGAATCTCAACTTTAAACCTTAATAAATAAGCAGGAAAAAATTTCAAATTGATATCGTTTTTTAATGGCGATTTAAAAGAAAACACTCATCCTGAGCGCTTTAATAGTAGGTTGCCTCCTCATGAACAACGCAAATTGTCTGGCTTCTCAACATCCGCGCCATTTTGTTGTCTTTGTGCTGTGGCTTCATTTCCTGTTATGCAGTATACTTCGTTTTCTCTTAACTCCCTTCAATACTTCTATTACCCTTTTTTTCAATTTCCTATTTCATATCCCAACAAACACTTACCTTAATTTTTAAAATGTTCATTTTTATAATTTTATTTATAAAACTCTTTTACCTTTTAACTTCCCATAAACTCCTAAAATTCATTTAAATATTTCAATGTTAATATATAAATTTTCTGAAATTTCGAAAATGATCATCAACATTTTTGTTGTTAGATAAAATGCATTACTAATGGTTGTTTTTGGCTAGAGCGAAAATTACGGATGCGGATGCCGGGATTCAGCTGCACCGCTGTGGGGTGGATATCGGCTCGAAAACGTTCGGCTGAATCGGTGCTGCGCAGTTGAGTTACTTCGCTAAGGCGAATTGTTCATACATTTTCATAGACAAGAATCAAGTATTGCGCCATTTTTCGGAGAATTGAATTAATATATTTCCAGTATAAACTAAAGGGGTAAAAGGGAGCTTATAAAAAATTCTTTTCGATCTCATCGCCGTCTTTATTTTAACGATGCGGCAGGAATCAAGGTAGGAAAGCTTAAACCTTGATTCTGGCTAATAATCTTCTAAAAGCATTGCTGAGAAATCAAAATCTTTCATTCCCATTGGATTTGCGCCACAAAAGTGGTGATGGCATTCGCGAAATCATGGGATTCCTCAGGTTGGCATTAAAATGACAGCCAATGAGGCTTTGTTCGTGGTGGTTCCAAAACGTACAAACAGTAAAGTGCCGACATATGTAAGAAAATGCATTTGATCGTGGCAAGAAGCTCCTGGCTAAGTATTTATAGGGCAAAGAAAACTCTGTTAATTAAGGACTTTCAAAATTCGCCAACTTTTTAGGTTTTTGTGATAGCTCTCCCCTCTCGTTCGACTCCGGTGATCGCCCAAAGCACTACATGTTGTTAAACGAATTATTCTAGAGAAACAATGGCAAATAGAAAGTCATCAAAAACTGGAGATGACACGTAAGAGAATATCTTCGGAAGTTTCGGTAACAGTACTACCTTAGGTTTACATTTATTGCGCCTACCTTCTAGAGATTCTCCATAGCAAAGCAGCTATTGTGGGAATCCTGTATTTCTGGTTTGAGATTCTAGAATCTTAAAGTGGATCTGTTCTATCAGTATAACCAATTTTCAGCCACGTGCGTTTATTAGCAATATAACAATTATTATGCAACAAGAAAGATAAATTGGTCGAGTTTCAAAATACTTCACGAAAATTGGAAATTATTGCTCATCTAGCTAATTTATTATCATAAATTCGTAAAGTATGTATTAATAAGATAATAGACCCAATAAGGAAGCACTTGGGTAATTACAATGTCAACCAAAGCCAATTAGCCTATTACCTTGCATATGAGTGTGTGCCTCAAACTACTTCAATCCAACTAAGAACAACCACTTTATGGGAAGCTTTCCATAATCGCTCCTCCCTCTTCCATAAAAAAGTTTCCACTCGTCTGACAACCACGTTTTTCTCAAAATCAGTGGGCGTTCTGGATTATGATTGCGAAATTAAGTGTATCCGATATTAAGCGGTACTTTAATTAGTGCTTGGAAAGTGATACAAGATAAAGGTCCAGGCCTTGGAACAATTTCTTGACTAACACTGGCAGTGAAATTGGTGATTACCCCTAACCGGCAATGCCATAAGTCAATGAGCAAGTAATTAGCCCCTGTTTAAGAATTTCATTGTGGTTTTGCAGCTTTCACTATGCATCCGTAAATCAGCATAATGCACATGTCCGTATGTATGTTTTGATATCTAGTACATATGCCTGCATAAGTTAGTATATATATGATCCTCAACCAGGGCAAAATGCATTGTCATTTAAGTATCATTAAACATGCTTGATCATTACACGGACTGCTGCCGCTTCGAGTTGGTAATTGATCATAATTGCCGAAAGGGTAAAGCAACAGAAAAAGATACATATTACGAAAAGGTCTATGACTTTTCAGCAGACGTTGCTTGAAAATCTTGATTGACATTCACAAATCATGAGTTGAAATCTTTTCGAAATTGTCGAGAGCATGGTCGAGTGGACTACAACAATCAAAGAAAATTCTGCTTCATGTGGGTGTCACTTGTTAACTTGTTAAATAACAAAATGTTTTGTTTTGAACTTGACGAAAGACATTGCAGCGAGCTTATTTACAATTTTATTTGTAGCGAATGCTTGTTGACTTCCGGAAAAGTTGCAATTAATGTTTCTAGTCTGAAAACTATCCAAGCTATTGTCTTATGTGACAATTTTTGATTTGTAGATAAGCTTCTGGTTACGAAAGTTGGTTCGGTAATAAGTGAGTTGGTTCAGAAAAAAAGATACCAAAGAAATTTTCAATGTCATGTTGTATCAGTTACTGACTGCATTAGTCCTATCTAAATTGATCAACCCCACGGCTATCCTTTATGTATGAGGCCAAGTCATACCAGATAGGCAGATAGGCATGACTATGGTTTACGATATTATACATGCATGTACGCTAGGGAGAGAAATAGCCCTTGTAAGAAGGGTTAAAAAAATTGAATAGATGCTGGCCCTAACTATTACCATACCAGTTGCTAACGTATTTCAGTGAATTTGATCTCTCTTTACCATTCTTACTGTGGTCCAAGGTTTTGGTTTCCTCCCTCCAAATCTGATTAAGCCTTTCTAAACTGCACCTATATGATATTAACTTCATCGCTGTTGCTATTATTATGAACGGAACAGCAAAAGCCACAGAGGTATTGGAAATGGAAAAGGGCTAGACCCCTTAGCTCTTTAGGTACCGATTTGGCAGTAAATTTTAGCGAGGGCAACCTTAATGAACACAAATAAATTTTTGGTATAAATTAGAAACATCATTAACCTCCACGTTAGACCGTTTCTCATACCCTTCTAAATATATTAGTTGTCAGATAAAGCAGTTCTTTCCAATTCGTGAACACGTTTTCTAGATGGAATTAGGAGCGTTTGTTTTTTATTTTCATGGTGTCAAGATTCGAAACAACGTCTAAGGCAGTATATTCTAGGTCAACATTCATTTCTGGTCTTCTAGGAAGAAAAGCAATGTAGATGTACTTGAATTAGTGACGATTGCGAGTGTTGTTTGAGAAGGAAGCTGACAAAAGAATCTATGTGAAGTACTCTGAACAACTAATTTCCAAATGATCTGCAGTTTTTGGAAAACCACTTTCAAGTATACGCGAGTGACATAGTTGTACTTGCAGATATATGCACATGGCCCGCTTGTAATTTGGTTCTTAAAACGTGTGTTCGATATTTTTGAATATATGAATATAAACAAACAAGAAGCTGTAAATCTTTTGCTCGTCAAGGGTATAACCCTCAAATCAGTTCAGTTGGATTAAAAGCTCTAAGGGAATCTCCCTGAACGAATAAAAAAAAAATTTAAGCAGATATATTAAAATTTTGCTCTGAACCAAGCCAGGTACACCATCTCCAGCTACCTCCGATGTGGCGCCTACTTTATTTGACTCCAGTCACCCAAAATTTTCACGGTTCTCCAGCGGTCCACTTCGCTGAGATTTGCCTAAAAGTGGTATTTGGAAACTCTTTCTTGCAAGTGCAGCCACCTTTCACTGTCGACAATACCTCGTTCCCTCGCTACTCACTCCAACGTTTTAATCGGTAAGCCCCTAAGGTTGATCCCATAAATTTTTGCCTGAAATACAGTGGTATCTAGACCTAAGGTACCTAAATATCGAGTGTCAGATTTACCCAATGTATACCTGTATACTCTAAAAATCAACCGAGACTCAATACTGAAGCCGTCCACAAAAAAAGCCTTCCACAACACCTATTAGAGGCAAATGAATGCCGTAATAACCGCAGCTAACAGAGGTCCTGGAGATGAAATATCGACAAATGATCTTCACTACCACCTGAAGAACGTTATAATTAATACGGCCCAAAACATACTTGCCCCCGTTGCAAAAAAAGTCGATGAGTAGAGCACCTCAATCAGCTGTTGAACATATTAAGAACTAAAATATCGATCGATATGAAGTACAGTCAACTGAAGACGACGGACAAGTGTTGCCACCAGCAAGGATGAAAGAAACAGTCCGGGCAATTCATCGGCTTAAAAACCATAAGTCGTCAGTAGCCAATAGAATTACAGCCTAATTGGTCAAATGTGAAGGCGGCCAATAACACCAGCGGTTCATTAACTGATGCTCAAGGTATGAGGTAGTGAATCAATGCAATGCACCATTTTTTCATCGACTTCCAGGCCGTCTATGATAGCATGGCCAAGGTAAAACTGTACACGGCCGTGAGAGAATCCGGTATTCAAACTGGTTAGGCTGAACCTGACCAATGTGCGAGGTCAGACTAAAGCAGCAGGATTACTCTTGAGACCATTCAACATCAACAACGGTCCAAGACAGGGGGATGCCCTATCATGCGTCCTCTTTAAACTGGCCCTGGATAAAATGATTCGCGATGATGATCTTAATACCAGAGGGGCCATTTTCTACAAGTTCACCGAACTACTGCCCTATGCTGACGACATTGACGTTATGGGAAGAACAACCCGAAATGTGCAGTCTACCTTCATCGAGATCGAACATGTGGGGCGAGATCTTGGATTAAACATTAATGAAGGTAAGACGAAGTACATGGTAACAACGTCAACACCAAGAACCAAAGAGCCAACGAAATCAGATGGCACTGGTCAAACGAGAACAATAAAGGCAAAAGACTACAGCTTTGCGACCTTTGATAATTTCTCCTACCTAAGGTCCAAAATCCCAATCGATAACAGCTATGACGATGGAATTCGTGCACGGTTGTTGGCTTCCAAGTCTCCCCAGAAATTACTTACCAGAAGAAGTTTGGTGACATAAAGTCACTGAGTTGGGCCTGTAACTGCCTAGATGGCATTCCTGCATCCGTATGCGATAGGTACCTAGATGTCAATTATTTGAAGTTTGTATACTACAAGCTGTCTGCAACAAAACCTTCAGAACAGAGTTGGGTACTCTTTATGGACCGGTCGTGCAACTCCTCTTCTGCTTTGTTCTGCTCTACTATTGCCCAGCAAACTGGAGTCGCATAGCTAACCACGCGATGACAAATTTTAATTGAGATTGTCCTAATTACGGATAGTCCCATACGCCCAGAACATCATTGGCCCATACCAAAGAGGCTTCACTCCAGGCAAATCAGCAACAGATCAGATTTTCTCTCTGCGGCAGGCGATGGAAAAACTGTTGGAATATGGACAACAGTTGCACCAACTATTCATCGACTTTAAAGCCGCCTATGATAGCATGGCCAGGGTAAAACTGTACACGGCCATGAGAGAATTCGGTATCCCGACGAAATTAATAAGACTGACTAGGCTGACCCTGACCAATGTGCGAGGCCAGATAAAAGCAGCAGGATCACTCTCAAGACCATTCGACATCAACAACGGTCTACGACAAGGGGATGCCCTATCATGCGTCCTCTTTAACCTGGCCCTCGAGAAGGTGATCCGTGATGCTGAGGTGAATGCAAGAGGTACGATCCTCTTCAAGTCCACCCAACTACTGGCCTATGCTGACGATATCGACATCATGGGAAGAACCACCCGAGACGTTCAAACTGCCTTCATCCAGATCGAGCAGGCGGCGCGAGATCTTGGGCTGCACATCAATGAAGGCAAGACAAAATACATGGTGGCAACGTCAGCACCGAAGACGAATCAACCAACAACATCAAACCGCACTGGTCAAACACAAGCACGAACAAGAATAAGGATAGGAGAATACAACTTTGAGACCGTTGACAATTTCTCCTATCTAGGGTCGAAAATCACAACCGATAACAACTACGATGATGAAATCCGCGCACGGTTGTTGTCAGCCAACAGAGCCTACTTCAGCTTACAAAGACTGTTCCGCTCGAAACGTCTCACCATAGGGTCAAAGCTCTTACTGTACAAGACTATGATCTTGCCAGTCCTCATGTATTCCTCGGAAACTTGGGTTCTTAGCAAGAAAAATTGCGAACTCTTGGCCGCGTTCGAGAGAAGAATCCTCCGAAGAATTTTTGGCCCCCTACATGAGGATGGACGATTCCGTAGCCTACACAATGACGAAATCTATGAGCGATACCATGACCGTCCGGTTGTGGATAAAATCCGGCTCAATAGGTTACGGTGGGCGGGTCACTTAATCCGTATGGATGAAGATGATCCCACCCGGAAAGTCTATAAGGGCAATATCTATGGTAGGAAAAGAAGACGAGGCAGACCCTGCCTAAGATGGAGCGATGGCGTGGGCCAGGACGCCAGACAGCTTTTAGGGATATCGAATTGGTGGACCTCGGCGCAAAACCGGGATGTCTGGAGTTCCTTATTAAGGCAGGCCTAGACCGGATACCGGTTGTTGCGCCGTTGATGATGATGATGATTTATTTATTTTTATATTGTATACATCGTGTGTGTTTTTAGCACACTAAAAAAGCAGGCAAGTCGTCTACAAATGTGTGAGATAGGAAAATGTCAACTATAATGTTTCACTTTGCTTTTCCAGGACAAAAACAACTCCCATCCTAACTCTCAAGATAAAGGCGCTCTTTCCATAATTTGATATCATGTATTTTTTTAATTCCCCGGGTCTCTCCTGCGGCTCTTCTTGTAGCAAAGAACGTCCGCTTGCCTTTGTTTATTACATGCGCGAGATGTTTGTTCCGGTTGAGTTTTATATCTGGTACCACTTCCAGATACTTGATCTCATTTCGTAGCTTTCCGCTATAGCATGGGAGGTTGGTTTTTGTTAGTGTTTATGCCAGAATTTTCCCACAACAAGAATACTGATTCCATAAGCGTATCTCTTGCCGTAATGTCCTTCGCTGTCTACAAGGCCAGCAGTTCGTTTAATAAAGGTCCCACATAAGTAACACCGGCGTACGTGGTCTGTCAACATAAGTACGCTTAAGCCAATCCACCTTTCACCACCGTTCATTGTAATCTATATATAGCCCTTTCTTGATCACTCCTTTTAGCAGCTAATACGATAGCCGTCTCTTTGTTGTTAAAAGCAAAGCTGTTAGGATTTATAGGGTTTGAAATAGTTTCCCATGTGAATGATATATATATGCCAGCACGATCAAAAGAAGAGAAACTTGGCCTAAAAATAAACGAAGGAAAAACCAAAATCACAGCACAAATTAGAAGAGACACGCCCATGAAGCGTTGTTATCTTTTTGGCCGTATATAGCTGCTTCCACTTTTAAAATTGAAAATAATCTCGGATGATTTCCTTTTTTGCGTCCATTTCGAATGTATCACTTGGCAGATGTAGTTACCGGACTGGAGCTCGATAGTTTCTGGGAGTGCTACACTCATATTTTTTTGGATGACGTTAAGGTTGTTCATTATATTTCCCCAAATTCAGTACATGTGGACTTCTCAGTCCGGTTTTCCCTCGCTGTCGTCCAGCAGTACGAAAACTATCTCGTTGTGCAGACGACACAAAATCTAATAACCCACGCGAGAATATATTATTGATGGACATTGCGTCGCAGTGTTTTTATATCTGACTCAAATCAAATTGTTGTATATGTCTCAAAAGCATGTGACAAGACCTGACTGACTGCAGGAATGTGGAAGCGAATGGATGAACGTAAGGAGCTGAAAACTCTGTTGGTCGCTGTGGGCGGGAATGGGCGTGACCCGCTACAGCTCCGTCATCGCCAGAAAATGAAGTGAAGCGCAGGGTAGTATATACCGATGATGATGAGCCGCTCAAGAAAGCAAAGGAGCAATTCGGAACAATTCTCAATTGCACAACATCCAAAGAGTTGAAATCTCTTGTGAATGGTATGCCAAATCACCGTTACTTGCAGTACGAACCGTCTCTTTAAACGGAAGCAAAATTATCACATACAGAATAAAGCCTGGGTTTGACAACTTTACCACCGTACTATTGCTTCTAACCCCTTCAATCCCTACAGAGTTGCTACTTCCACTTATTCTGAGGTCTTATCAATGAATAGAAGAAGGGGATGGTCATCAGGATTCCGAAGTAGATCAACCGTCTGGAGAAAAACAACTAAAAGGTTATTTTTGTGCTTCCTCTGGTGTGGCGCAGATAATAGCTAAAAGCAATCCTGGAGCACATGTAAGAATGCCTCCAAAGTTTCAGCACCAGCGAATGAAAAACATCACATCGGCTCTGGATCTTGCTGCGCCAAGCACATTAATACTCTTTGGATCTTTATATAGGGGTGTGAGAAGTTTGGATTTCACCCCACCTGCTTTTAATAGATTTGCAGAAAATTTCGACAGTGTTACAATTTGGGAGAGCCTAATAGCTATTATCAGAGTGATATATGTGTGAGCGATAAAGTCTGGGAAAAAATTTAGAGTTCAAAGCCCAAATCAGAAAATGTAGATATTTCAACATCAAGCGATGACGTAGGTCAAGACACCAGACAGTTTTTAGGGATATCGAATTGGTGGACTTCGGCGCAAAACCGGGATGTCTGGAGTTTCTTACTAAGGCAGGCCTAGACCGGATCTGGCTGTTGCGCCGTTGATAATGTTGGTTAAGCTCTTTATTGAATTTGATCGAAACCTACTGCAACTGTCCTTTAAATGTATCTTAGATAGACAGAACTCCTTGTTTGACTCCGTTACTCCAAGAATGTTCCCTGGTTTTGTTCTGTGCAGTTTTCAAATTTGTTCGGTTTTATCTTGGTATCATATTTGCTAGTGATTGGAATTTCTTTGAGGACTTTGAAATCCGTTTTTCCCCATGTTGCCATCTGCATTTCCATCCACACGACTATTAATGTCGTCCGCAATGATGATATAGTCATCACTAGGCGCGATACAGGTTGTTGCATCGAGAAGCTGTCAGAAGGCAATTTTTCGGCATAAAGTCGGCCTGAGGCGCGTATGCGGTGAAGAAGTGAAGCTTCATTAGGCCCATTTTCCGGATGGCTCAATTGGTTAGAGCGCTAAACTGTCGTCGTGGAAGGTCGGGATTCAAATTTCACTGGTCACAGAGGTATTTGTTATTTTGACTGGATATCGGATACCAGTCTACTCAGCTGTAAATAAGTGTCTAAGTCAAATCAGGGTAATAATTTCGGGCGAGCGCAATGCTGACCACTTGCCTCTTACATTGAACCTTTCATCATCAACGGCGCAACAACCGGTATCCGGTCTAGGCCTGCCTTAATAAGGAACTCCAGACATCCCGGTTTTGCGTCGAGGTCCACCAATTCGATATCCCTAAAAGCAGTCTGGCATCCTGGCATACGCTATCGCTCCATCTTAGACAGGGTGTGCCTCGTCTTCTTTTTCTACCATAGATATTTGCCTTATAGACTTTCCGGGTGGGATCATTCTCACCCATACGGATTAACTAACCCGCCCACTGTAACCTATTGAGCCGGGTTTTATCCACAACCGGACGGTTATGGTATCGCTCATAGATTTCGTCGTTATGTAGGCTACGGAATCGTCCATCCTCATTTAAGGAGCCAAAAATTCTTCAGAGGATTCTTCTCTCGAGCACGGCCAAGAGTTCGCAATTCTTCTTGCTAAGAACCCAAGTCTCCGAGGAATACACGAGGACTGGCAAGATCATTGTCTTGTATTGTAAGAGCTTTGAACCTATTGTGATACGTTTCGAGAGGAACAGTTTTTGTAAGCTGAAAGAGGCTCTAGGCATTGTACCTTTACCATCTTGAATGAAGTGCTCTAACACACTTTAAGGCCCTGATCCAAAATGGATTGTTGCGCCAGCGATTATTATTAATCAACCCGTCATCAAATCATTCGAATTCTTTAATGGCATCACGGAAACCCTCAGAGGTGGCAATGTCGATATCGAATTGCGTGCGTGGGCTACCAAAATAGACAAATTTATAGCCATTTTTACCACGTTCACATTCCGCCTTTTTCGAAGGGCACTTGCGAGTTTCTCCGTCTTTCCAGTGGGGGTACCAATATTTAGCGGGTAGATATTGTACATATGTGGGTGTTAGGCCCTCACACCGTCTATGCGGCAAGAGCCCCTGTCCATTTCTTGACAGGACCGGGGCCTGTCCTGCTGTTTCGACTTAATTAAACGCGCTAGGATTTTTCCGAGTGTTTGAATTTAACACGATCATTTTTGTTTCGAAAGACATTCAACGCATTTTCTTGGTAACCCTGTCGCGAGACCTGTGACCAAGAAAAGGGTGACAATTTAGCAAAGAGGAGTAACTTCAACTATACTTTATTTTTTTCTTTCCCTGGTTTCAGCGTTTGATTTTTGCTTTATTGAGGGACGAAGTACGTTGCCTCAAGCCTTATTCATTTAACTGGGCTTGCGGCTAACATACTATATAAATAACATAACGAAGTTGAACACACTAAAACATTCATATTGAACAGGGAATATTTCTAATCTAAAATTGTGAAAATACTATTTTTAATAACCAATTTTGGTTACATTTTCAAAACCTGAAATCCGTCCTAGAGCTTCAGCTCGCAAAAGGAAATCGTATAAAGTACATAGCGATTGCAGTAAGTATATCCTTTTCAATACACGTGATTATTAAACTTTTTATGAAAAAGCATGTAAGCTACATTCATGCAATACTTTCTTTCGAGCAAGCTTATATGAGCACTTTGCATGAACTCTATCATTCTGTCATTTGGAGATGAAAATCTAAAAAACACAGTAGGCTTGTCACATGCATGGTGCATGCCTATTTCGAATTAATTTAAAAGTCATTCCATTCGAATATTCATATAATTTAAAGACAACAACCACAACCTCGACGGCTTCCACGGAACGCAGATCAACAGTAACTACCTCATTTCTTCCGTTTACTTTCTTTCAACCAAAATGTATACAAAACTCATGGAAATAACTTCCTATTTATAATTCATTTATGGCTGCATCTTTTGCCACGCCACTGAACACAATGAAATACAATCTGCAATGTGCACAGTTGGAATCCTCTTCATTGAAATGATACTTCCTTGGCCGAGTTCACATAAATGCAAAATATTTAGACCATGCGAATTGACGGATTTCTTTCTTTGATTATTGAAAAAATAGGTACATAATGTAGGTTTTCATTGACGAATTAAAAAAATAAGTTTAGTTCTACAAACTACTTTAGGCGTGTTCACAAAACTTTCTTTAAACTGAATTTAAAGTTAGTTACATAAATGTGTCCAAAAAAAGATTGGTAAATCATCAGCAACTCAGATCATCATCAATTAAATAATTTCAGCTTTTCCCAGAAAGATTTTGTTTTAATCTGATTCCTTTCATCTGAAGAAATAATCAATTTTCCATATCAGCCAACGCTTCATTTTCTACTGCATTATTCACACAAAAAGTAAATTAAGATTTAATCCACTCTAGTCTAACCGCAGGTACCAATCAGTGGCCAACCTAAGGACAATGACTAACTTCATAAAAAGAGTTTAACTTAAAATTTCACACTTCATTTCGAAAGACAACAATCTCTACACCTGCCGGCAAACATGATGACAGTGTTCAACATGTGAGAATAATTTTTAATTGCCAATCGGTTGAAATTCTTTCTCACACTCAGTTAGAAAGCATTCGCGTGATGACTACTAATTGTCGAAAAAAAGTTTGGAAAGTGAAACTGCTACAATTTACCACACTGGAGTATTGTAACTGTCAATAGCCCTATCGAAATTCCGTCATGCTTAGTAGGTAGACAAAAATGATTGGCAATACCAACAAAAATTGCAATCAACTACCGGTATTGTTGAGAAATATGAAAAGAAACAATGTAATAGAAATTAATATCATAATCGAATAAGGAAATTGATGATAATCTTTTGTGCATTTTTTTGTGTTGTCACCAGCTTAAAAGAGGAGAAAAATTAAAAACTTCAGGCAAACACTTGATATTTACTATGAAGAAAAACAAAAGACTTAAGCTAGCAACTCGATAAATTTGTTTTGTAACGTTTTTGGGACTCTAAGGCAAAAAACATACAAGATCGAGAATAATGTTATATTTATCGTTGAAAAAAGATAGGCAAACATTGGATTCTGTTATAATACTGAACTTTTAGATAAATGCTGTTAGTAGATACAAAAAAGTTGAATTTCAATTATAGCCTGAAATTCGATTGACGTTGATAGTTGCCTTTCACGAAAGTTAGTAAGAAACATCTGACATGTAACTCTGTTGATTGTTATCACTCATCTCATGGCCTAAATTAAACCTATAAAAAGATAATCTAACGCCCAAAAACCAACTGGGTTTTAAATGTGACATTTGACTCTACCCCGATAACACCAGTGAATAATGGTAGTGCTTTGAATAAACAACAAATATTTAAAATTCAATTACTGGAAGAAGACCGGTTCAGCATGCCCTAATCTCCTTTTCGTGCACAATACTAACGGGTTATATAAAATTTGAAATGCGGAAGGTATCTTTTGGTCGATTTAGTTTTATTATATTTTCCAGTATCTCTTATTTGGAAGAGACCTTGAAAAAACAGTTACCTTTTGAACGAATAAACAAAAAAGGGCTTCAGTATGTCGATCTTCAAAGTATCGGAGTACCCTTCAATACCTTTTGTTATTGCATCTAATGAAGCAAGTGCAAAGGTTTATTATAAATTTCATTTGGAGCATTCGTCAAGCAAATTATAATAGTTATAAATAAAAAACTTCAGGAAGTACTTTTCTTCATAATTTCGTTTCTCCTATAACATTTCAGCCCGTTCTAAAGTGTTAATCAAACGAATCTTTATTGAATCAAACAAATGTAATTGAGGATATGTTAGATTAATGAGCGGGGAAATCGTAATTTTAAACTTTCTTGAGTTTTGTGGATTCATATTGCACTTTCGCTAATGAGCTCATGAACATAAGCATATGATGAAACTTAAAAGACTACAATTTGCCCCTCGGCAGCCGTCGTGGTGACTGCAGGAAAAGTGGGTACCGACTGGATTGAATGCTAGCTATTTGAGTAGAGTATGAGGTAATCATGTACGTGTTGTTGTATACATGGTTTCATTTTTCCCTTCTGAAACAATCCGCAATGAAATCCCGTGAGGTTATACTCTACTTATTTCCGCATGCCCCTCCAAATAGATTCCCCATGTTCGAATAGTACCTTGCAGTATTACAACATAGGGGCTTCCCTATAGGGACTGCTTCCTCATTACTCGCACCAAAAAAATTGGAAATAGTTCAAATTATTGTAATAGAACGCCAGAGATATGAAGACAGTACCCATCATTGTTGAGAGTTGCTCCAGCACATCAATCAGTTAATGACAATGAGGCCTTGGTCGCGTTCACAGAATATACTGAAATTTTCCCAGAAGTTAGGTAGCTACATCCCAAAACCAAAATTTACTTTGATAGCTAATATTATCATTGCTACCATTCATAGAATTTTGATTTATGATTTCTTCTACGTTGCTGCTGTCGCAGTTATTCGTGTCCATAATCAGCATCTCAGAATAAATAACAGAGGTATGTCTCAGAAAACTTTCCACTAATATAATTGGAAAAAAAAATCTTTCCAATAATATAATTGACAGAAAAACTGTTAGAATGTGACCATCAATTGCACCATCCTTACATCCTCTTTAAGGCCGTCTAAGATAAAATAGCCAGGGTAAAACTGTACACGGCCATGAGAAAATTCGGTATACCGAACAAACAACCAACCGAATAACATCAAACCGCACTGGTCAGATAAGAACAATAAAGATAGGAGACTGCAACACTGAGACCGTTGAAAATTTCTCCTATCTAAGGTCGAGAAACACAACCGATAACAACTACGATAAAACCCGCGCGAGGTTGCTGGCTGCCAACAGAGCATATTTCTGTTCCGCTCGAAATTTCTTACCATAAGGTCAAAGTTCTTACTGTACAAGACAATAATCTTGTCAGTTCTCATGCATTCCTCGGAGACCAAGAAAAATCAGGAACCCATGGTCGGGTACGAGAGAAGAATCCTCGGAAGAATTTTTGGCCCACTACATGAGAATGGACAATTCCGTAGCCTACATAGCCACGAAATCTCTGAGCGATGCCACGACGGTCTGGTTGAAGATAAAATTCGGCTCATCGTGTTGCGGTGGGTGGGTCACTTAATCCGTATGGAAGAGGATGATCCAGCGCGTAAAGTCTATAAGGGCATTTCTATGGTAGAAAAAGAAGACATGGCAGACTCTGCCTGAGATGGAGTGATGGCATAGGTCAGGACGCAAGACAGCTTTTAGGAATATCAAATTGGTGGACCTTGGTGCAAGACCGGGATGTCTGATAATCCTTATTAAGACAGGCCTAGAGCGGATACCAGTTGTTTCGCCGTTGATGATGATGATATTTGTTTTTTCTACAACGTTCATCATTTTAATTAGTCTTTATGTACAGAGGTACTTTGGGGAATTAATACTGATTTATTTACTATAAAATTAACTAAACCAACATACTCACTCGCAGCTGAGTCAACCGGTATCGGATATCAAGTCACGATACAAATTCCTCTTCCATTAGTATAATTTGAACCGCGACCTTCTGCATCGAAAGCCTAGCGCTCTAACTATTAAGCCATTTGGGCATTGCACTCAAGGCGGACCCTTTTTTTGGTATATTTGTTCCCTCCCTGGGGGAGATCTTGACGGTGCAGCTCTGTGAAAACATCAGGAATTGGTGTGAACAAATTCATGGAGAGATGGCCATTGATGAAATGAATCCTCGTTCTTATACCCCTCTCCCAGGAAGTAGTCCAGTGGATTTAAATTTGTTAATCTTGCAAGCCATCGTACTGGCATATAACGACTTAGCCACTACTCATTATATTCTTCGTTAAGACGGACTAATAGCAGATGTAGTTTCAAAAGGATGGAGTCTCTCCACATAATCCACAGGTGAATGATATACCTGTCAATAATACCCGCCCCAACGTTTAAACCCCGATTTTGGTAGTATTATATGTTTCACGCTTCACGTAGGGATCTAATTCACTCCTCCAGTGATTTTCAGAGTGTTTGTGGTTCTGAACCCTGAAAAAGTAGTAAGAATGTAAATTTAAATTTCGAATGATTCATTGCACCATTGAAATTGGAAACCCCACTTCTGAGAATATTCACCTAATGTTATACTTTAGATCTTGCGCTCTGATATCAACTCTACCATGGACGACCAGAGCTCGTTGGAGAGACAAGGGGAAGAGTCACTATAGTCTGAACGACTGTGTAGCACCCAGGCATCTCGGGGGTAGGTATGCAGTAACTTCCCTGTGATATGGTGAGTTGGGAATTGATCCAGAGTATTCTCCACTTATCCTAAGACTTCTAGGATAGAAAACTGTAAATCCGAAATGATATTCTGCTTCAAAAATGGCTTTATCAACTACTGTTCGCTTTGTAAGTCAGTTTGTTAGCCTTGTTCCGAAGAGGCGCCATAAGTTCTGGCTGCTGACTGCAAATTGACGAGCATGTGGAATGAACGCTTTTAACGTCCTGCGATTGGAGATGAATGCTTCAGCTTCGATACTGTATCAAATCTCGGTAGATGGACGATAGCGTACGTCGTGATAAAAGAGAATTGACCGACGGGTGGGTCGCCCTAGAAACACATGAAGTCTCCGGGTGCCTGGTATTGTTCCACCTCATGTGCGTGTCACAATTCGAGGGGAGTTAAGTTAAACAGTAACATTTCTAGGGAAGTCAAGCGAAGTTTTGTTCTGGAGAGTCATTACCTCTAATTAACTTGCCTAATATTCACATATTCCAAACTAGACCCTTAGCCACCAATCAGCGATATTAAGATAATGTCCCAGCTATAATAGTAATCAATATAATGATGTTAAGCGAAGAAATCGAGAATCAATTGGCTCAATATTTTCTGCCCGGGTTACAGCTTGAAGTTTCGGTAGTCCTGTTTCGGAACTAGTACGTACGGAAAAAGTATTCTACCTAGCCGTGGACTGATGATCACTCAAGAACTTTACTCTAGTAAAGTTCATATAAAGCGTGTGGCGCGGCAGGATTCGCAGCATTCGAAATTTATTTCGAATGTTGCGAATGCGAACGAATAGATGGCGCGGATCTATCCACTTTGCGGAGCTCGCCACGGGAGTGGAGGACCGGCGAGAAAAGTGTGCCATGAGTTAGGGGCAGAAAAGAAACACATGAAGCGAGACTCTCTTCTGCCTCTAACGAGCATACAGTGACACAAAATATTAAAGTTAAAATACAAAAGTCTAAATATTACGCGCATGCAAATGATCAAAGTTCACTTAAAGAAATTCTATTAAAATGATTCATGTTCACAATGTTTGGCTTAATAATTCTCATAGGAATTAACTGTATAGAAAGTTAAAAGCGCATTCTCCAAATCATCGACCATGGCCAACAAGGTTCAATGATGTTGATGTGTTATTTAAATGAGGTACTAAAAAACTGTATTTCACTTCTTCATACTATCTTATTCAATTATAAAATGAATTCGTGATTCCTACAAAATTTGCGGAAATCCTACTATTATAAACAAATGTGCTCATGAAGAGGTGGCTAAATAATGTTAAATTAGGAATGACAAACACAAATGGAGTCGTTTTATTTTTCTTCAGTCTTTATCCCGTTCACAAGCAGAGTCGGCCCGTCGTAATGGTTTATAATACTACGTTGATGATACGATTTCTTTAAAGGGAGAAGCTGTGATCGTCTGCTCATCAAGGTTTAGCACTATTGGGAAGACTATGATCAATACTTAGATGGGGTACCACTTTTCTTTACTTTTTTAGGTAATTATAAAATAAAAGTGTAGCACCGGATATGTAATGCAAGGTTTTGTGGCAATACTACTTTTATTAATAGAAGTAAAGACAATGAAACAGTACAGCATTGAATTTTAAGTTACACACAATTAGAACAATCGTAAACAACAGGTCTCAACACGGTAGTCATCTCCTCTTGGGAATTGATTAGCGACAAACAAATATAGACGACTTATGGTTTCGTCCAGGGCAGAAGCAATTCTAAAGACACTGCCTCACCTTTTCTTTGCAAGCAGTGTGATCAAAGTGTCTACAGGCTGGTATTTGCTCTCTTATATACTAAATATTCATAAATACAACGTTTGAATGATCTGTATCCAAGACAAAAGGCTTATGCAAGCCCGGGCAGATTTAAATTCTGCTAAGGAATTCAGGAGGTGCTAAATTCGAAACAGTTGAAGAGAAACTTCCTTCTAATGCTTTAAATAATATACATACAATCAAATAATTGTAAAGACAAAACGTTTCGGGTAGTTCAGCAGGCTTAGAAAAAATCGCATAGATAATCAACTCTAAAAAATCTGGACCTACTTAGAAAGTCAAAATCAAAAATGGTTGAATGGCGAAATTCGGAGAAAAACCAAACTGAAAAGGTACATCATTTAAATGTCAAGCAAAGGATAAGCAAAGTTGTAAAAATATCGCCCAAATAAAATGTTCGGGGAATTAGTAAATTTTGTGTTAGAGGTTCAAAACCTCCATGCTATGTTAGTAAAAGTAGGGTAAATGGGAACACAAAAACCTTCGAAACAGTGTTACATCCCAAACATTTTAATCCTAAAGCAGATTGCTCCTATGAATCTGTTTTGACGCATTAATGTCTATCACATAAAATCCATTCAAAAATATATTTTATTCGTAGCTTCCATTCGGCCATCATTTAATTGGATTTTCGTGCCATGCACCACTTTTTAAGCCGGACGCTATTTGCAAATTGCAAATCACTTATGCACTTTCCTTGGATTGACTCCAAATAAGAAAACTTTGGAGATCTTACAAGCTACACATGGAAAAATAAAATATTTCCCAAAGATTTTACCAAATAAGCATTAAAAAGCGCAACTCCTATTTAAAAAAATTTAATGGATTCAAATTAAACCAGAAAATCTCATTAAATTTCAACGTGTTATTTCCATTTTAAGATTTACTCGCATATGTGTACACTTATGGATGGGTGTTCAAATAGATTTTATTAGCGGGTTAAAGTGAGTGTTATATCTGCGATAGTGAAAATGCGTTACGCTCTGATGTACACATTTTTTCGTGATACAATTTTGCAGATGATTAATTGGGTAATTAAACGTTTAGAGGATTGAATGTGGATTGGGAAGCAGCCTCAAAATTACATGAATGATTAGGACGCTGGCGGTACTCTAGAAGGTAAATAACGATTTCGTGCTCCCACTATAGAAGAGTGGCGGCAACTGAGTTATTTTGGATGTTACTTGATTGATTAATGAAATAAATCTGTTATTTTCAAAATCTAGCAAACAAAAAGTTCAAGTCTATGATGATCAAGTTAGTCAAGTATCAACATCGTTTTAATAGCAACATTTTTACAGGTTTTTAGCAATATCTATGACTAAACTAAGTCAAAACACCACTTTTATTATTCCGGAAAAAACTAAGCCCTCAAAAAAAGCATTGATTAAAAAATATTTCCCAATGATTTGCGCAAATTTATTATACTCATATTTGCGTAAGAAATCGCAGCTGAAAACCTCTTCCATTGAGAAATATCAGTTCGTCAAAGAGAGGCTGACTTACTTCCTTCCCGCAATGGTTACGATGACCGTCTGAAATATTCATTCATGCATAATACCTTTATTCGATTGAAAACGTTTAGTTTTTTGCCGGTAGTTACAATATTTCCTCTCCCAGCTCTGATAGCATTGCAGGTATAATGCATAAACATCAATTTGGTATATTTTTAGCTGGAATTATAATTAATCGGCTAAATAAATCCTCAATCTAATTTAATATGAACAATTATTTTCGTAGTTGACTCTGACGGGAAATTTTTGAAATTCAATGAGCTATATTTAATGATCGTTTTAAGTATCACTTAAGCGGACACGTGATATAATATCTTCATCAGCGTAATCACTGAAGGTATTTTTACGTCTCGTTTATTTTTTCTACCTAATGAATATTTGATTTTTCCAAGTAAACGTAACGTAACTTATGAATACAATACACTAATATGTCCATGTGCATTATCTGGAGATGAATATGATAGGAGTGCTAATCAATACAGTTAGTTGTGGTACAAGAAGTATTAGGGCTTTGGGTATAATCGCATGTTCAAATAGTTGGTTTTACCAGAACTACGCATAGGAATGGTTTAAGATGACAACACATCTGTAAAGAAGTACCAGGAGAAAGTTCAACATTTAGGCTATGTCATAACCCCGAAGTGAAAAAAATTCTTTTTTTCAAAGTATCAAACATGTGGAGTTTCGCCCCACGAAGAATGTAAACAGGGATTTTCACTACAGCACTTGATTAACATAAAACAAAATCCACCTGGAGAACAAAAACTTCTCTTCAAAGCATATGGTGATCACGTGCAATCTGAATAAAAACGCAGAAATTGATTCAGATACCTCGAAAATAATGATGATTTTAATAAAGAAATCGTGCCTTGACCTCCAGAATACATTCCCTCCAAAAATTTATAATTGTTTCGTATCCTTTCATTTATCTCGTGGTATTTCTTGTTATCGTGTGCCTCGAACTTCATCCTTCACCGTGCATTTATTGATCCTTGCGTCGTTAATATGGACTACATAAGTTACTACCAGTAGTTTGTCAAGTTTTATTAGATTGGATGCAGCGGGAACATCCGCGAATACGTACAACACCAAATTGGACCTTATTCTCCAGTCTGATGCCCCGTATCGGGTCAAATATCCGTCGCAGCACTCGACATTCAAAGATGTTTCAGATGCAGCTAAACAGTAATACAGGTCTGATTTTGCTCTTCCTGTCCATTTTTTCTGATTTAGACTTATTTACTTCCAAATTTCGATGTTTTTATGACCCTCCTTTCTATTAAACTGTGCATACATTCGAGATTGTATTCCCCTATTATCATGTTTTGTTTTGGTGGTACCGATTTTTCATAATTTTTGTTTTACTCTCGTTGACCTTTGATTCAAATTCTTTTTCTGTAAACTCCAACTCTACAAAGTTGCTTTACCTTCGTGTAAAAAAAGTTTGACAGAGGGTTTCGTCCAGGGCAAAGGCAACTCATCAGACGCTACCTCACCTCAGCCCCGAAGAACAGTTTCAGAGAGGAAGTAAGTTTTCTGTGCTAAATATGTCATACTATTAATATCATTTGCATATTGTACTGGCTTGATTGATTTTACCAGTGGTGTTCCTTTTCTTCCGATGGGAATTCATCGAATGACATGCTTCGGAGCTATTTTGAAGAAAGTCCGAGAAAAACCATGCTTGCTTTAAACCAAATTTGTACTCTGTGTTAACTCCCCTTGGATCTTGTCCTGTGTTGTCCATGGTCAGTTTAGTCGTACCAGTTTTGGTGCTACTTCAAAGCCTGGCCTACTGTATGTATTGTGCACATCGATGTTAAATATCAAGGATTTTTCAAAAACCAGCTGTACTGAGAAGAGTTGATCAAAAACTGCCCAGCACTGAAACCACCTTGGTATTTATCAATATTTTTCTTTCGTATATGAACTTCAGTGATTTTCATCTGGATATTGTATGACAATAGCAAGAAAGAATTGCCTCTCTAACGGACATTTAACAACTTTTCGCCAGTTGCCAGATGTTCTTTCATGAGTCCACAGTAAAACAACCAACTTGTGTACGTGAGTTATCAATTATCGTTTCTCCATAGCTCCACCGGTATCCCATCATCCCCAGGAGTTTGTTACCCTCTGAATACTTAGGGCTGACTCAACCTGTCTGAAGAAGTTTCTGGGATGATTATTTGGGCGAAGTTACCCGCTGGAGTGGAGTTCAGCAATTCGTTGAAGTATTGAATCCCCACCCCCCTCATTGTTATCGTCTGGGTGAAAAATAACTATTCCTTCTTTGTCTCTACAGAGTCTGTGGATTGTATTCTTGTCACAAATGTCACACTATTATGTATGCGATACATATGTCATTGTTTTTCATACAGAGTTTTCCGTCGAAAGATATACTGACGTTTTGGATTAGTTTATTCCATTTTTTGATCCGCAAACTCTTCATTTTGGGAGAAGCAACAATTTTTTTTCAAAAAAATTAGCAAGTGGTGATAAAAGGCTATACGTTCTCCTCCTAAAAAATATTTATTTTATTTAGGTAGGGATTTACTCGGCTGTGGAATCAGGTAGGGAGAAGCTACGACATTTTGTTAATGAAGAAACTACAAGCATCGAGAACGATAACTATTTTTGAGTGACTGATAGTTTCACCCACTGCAGAGGCAAGTCATCAGGAGTTTCCTTGCCCCCGCCTTTAGACCTATGTAATCGAAAGTCGTCAGCAGGTGGTCTCTGCTTCATTATAGATACCAATTCAACATCAGTGCGAATCATATCGAGAATAAAAACTGTCTAGTTTAGGACACCATATAGCTATGCCCTTAATCGGAACTGTTGTTATGAGCTGAATGGGCTCTACTGGCAACAACCTTGCGCATTTTTCGTCAGAGACAGGAGAAATTTTCAACGGATAGAAAGTGTCTGCTGCCTTCATTATTTTCAGTTGATCATGTCATCAGCATGGGTAAGCAATATGATGGATTTTATTGAAACAGTGCCTTTGGCACTCAGTTAAGCGTCGAAGATCATTTTTTCTAAAACCAGGCTATAGAATATTCCCAATGATGGTAAAAAGTCTGAACAGGTTCTAACTTTATCAGGATGAATATTTCTCTCTCCTGCTTTGCCTGTCTCTACATATTATATAAACTGTGATTTCTACGTTTACTTTAAAATGTCAAGACTCCGAATCGAAAGCAGTTGCTAGGAATATTCATATCCAATATCTAGAAGAAAATTACAATCAAGTCTTATCAAGACTAAAGTCCTGTGTCAAACTGACAGAAGACAGCAACTCCCAAAAGTCACTTATCCCCACGAATTTGACATAATCGGCAATCCTTCTTTTTGGCCTGAAGGTGTGTTCATCAATTCAATCAATTCGCAGGTAAATTTCAGGACAGCCCGCCAATGAAACTGGCTGCGTGTTTATTGTCCGCCTGTTCTATCAAAATGTTAGGGGTTTAAGAACCAAGCGGGGGACAATTCAAACACAATGCCATCTGAATCTCTGAAACTTTACTGGACAATGATATATTAAACTGCGAGCTCCCCGAAGGGTACTCCATTTTCCGCTGCGACTGGCACCGGGGTGCATGACGTAAGTTCACTGGCGGTGGATCCTAACTGCAATAAAAGATACGTTCCGTGCCGAGACTGTGTTCTGCTCCTCTCGTTCTCTTTTTGGTTGTGTTGCCTTACGTGTCCGCCCACCCGATTCCCTCCTTTCGTACATTGTGTGCATATACGTCCCACCTTTTTACCGTCAGATTATCTTCCCTCCCTTTCTTCCTCTGCAGGGATTTTAACCTTCCCATGCTCAACTGGCCTAATCACACTCGTTCAAACTACAAAGCTGCTAAACACAATTTCCGCAAACAGCTGAAATCATGTATCATCTAACTCAAAGTGTGATCACGCTCTTAGCACCTTTAGCAATACCCTGTCCGATCTCCACTCCTGTTATGTCTTCTCTCTCTTCCTCTTCGCCCCTTCGGTGTACACACTTACACCGATCTCTCCAAAGCCTTTGAAATCGTTTACTGCAGTATTCTCTTATTTCTCGAGTTCACAATCATTATCCAACCAGATGCTACCATTTTTTTTTCGTGACAGTCATTATCCAACCAGATGCTCCCATTTTTTTCGTGACTGGAGTTGAATATGTTTGTGATAGTACCAATATTAATCCTTTCAGGTAATTATGAAGGTTGTTGATGGTTCTTCTCTAGGCACCAAAAAGCTGTGATTATTACGGCATCGATTTCCCCTTATAGGTATTGCAGAGGACTTCGACCTGACTCACTTCAGTGTTTACTCTCACCTGATTGTCAGCGGCGATTTGTAGTTGCGCATTATATACTCCTATAATTGATACAAGTCGCAATAATTTTTTACCAATTGTACAAATTACACTCTGCACTGACCGTTCCTTGTCCACTAAAATTTTTAAACGGGCTGGTAAAGGTGATTAGCCATCCTACAGTCTGTTGCAATTCAGCTGGAATACCATCAATTTACACTTTTAACCACATAACCCTTTTCGATTAAATTATATGTTTCGTCATCGTTTCAGGTTTCTTGAAGCCAGGGGCTATATTGGCGTATCGGCTGGGTTGAATGTCCTCTTCTTTTTCTTCAGCCTCTATCCCGTTCACAAGCGGGGTCGGCTCGTCGTGATCGGTTTCGCCATTTGGTTCTATCGAATGACTGATCTGCTTGCAACTTCGAGGCTTTTAAATCCCCATCTAGCGTATCAAGCCACCGTTGTTTAGGCCGGCCTTTTGGTCGATTACCATCGGCTTCGATGTTCAGACCAATCTTGGCAAGCGAATCCTCGTTAGCACAAATTGCGTAACCATACCATCGAAGACGCCTCACGCAACTTTTCCACAATCGGTGCAACCCCGCAGATATCCTCATTTCGGATGTGATCAAAACGTGTGACGCCACTAGTCCAACGTAACAACTTCGTCTCCATTACCGCAAGACGCCGTTCATTGTCTTTTATAGTTGGCCAACACTCAGAACCATAAAGAGCGACAGGACGGACAACATTGCGGTAAATTTTCGATTTAAGACGTCCGTTGATACGTCGATCACAAAGAATACCAGTTGTGGAACGCCACTTCATCCAGGTTGCCTTAATGCGTGAAGAAATTTCATTACGCAGTTCTCTATTGGCTGATAGTGTTGACCCGAGGTATTTAAATCGCTCAGTTGTGGGCAGATCACTGCCGCTGACAGTGATTGTGCCTGTTTCATGGGGATCAGTCGTCAAAATTTAAGTTTTGTTTAGATTCAATTTGAGGTTGAATGTCTTCTTAACGTATTTCATTCATCCTTTCTTTACATTGTCGAGGTTAGCTGTAGGAACTACTAGTGTCGCTATTACACACATATTCATAAGAAATGCTCACTGATCAACCTCATGCTACCTTTTGGTATAAGATACCAGTCTATCGAGAATGTAAAACTCATTAATCCGAGTCTAGGCAAATCCCCCACCCCTCAAATTGATTAAAAGAAATCATGGTCTCGGAACATATAAAATTTTATCTTTAATTTTCAAAATTTCTCCAAACTGTGGGAAATTCTTTTTTGCTTGCTGAACAACTGGATGATGAGGTGGGCACTATGCTGGTATGTTCTACAACCCTTTCCCGCAAATCTTTCACCCATCAATGTCTTTTGTTAAAATTTTACCGTTTTCTAAACTACTACATATTCTGCAGATGATTTTCTTTTCTGTGTACTGCAAGGACTAAGCCTCGATTTCAATCCGACCACAAATCTATCGCTCTCAAGTTGTATTATAATTGCATTGCCCGAAACTTACCAACCGAATACATCGAAATAGCATCCGAATTCCGGTATGCAACTTTCTGGGAATCGCCAAAATATGCTTACATCGTATTCACATCCAAAATGATTTCTAATTCCACACGCTGGTAATTTCTCTCTTGAGGTAAATGCATGCATTGCGCTGCAAAAAGTAGTAACACATGTCTATGTACCAACTCCAGGTTGCGAAAAAATAAAATGTGATATAATTCAAAACTCTTCAGAAAACACATCTTCCATGCCTACACAGCATTCCACGTTTTCAACAATCACCAAAAATCCCCAGATGCAACATCAATTCTGGTGAATCATTCATTACATTACCAATATTACATTCGAGATCATTGATCTCCGGCATCTCAGCTACGTATTGTACGCTACCGATGCTCCGAAGAAAGCTGGCAGACAACGGAAAGATGAAAAACCAGCATCGAAAGTGAAATACCTCACAAAAACCTTGAAACCAAGTGTATCCATGGTAGAAATTTCAAAAATTCGAACACTTTCAATTCTACGTCCTCATTTTTTGTGTCTTTCCACCACATCAAGAATATTTCCCTCTTACACTCAAACTCGTTTTGTTTATATCGCATGCCGTTAAAGCATTTTTAATCAAATCAAACGACGAGTCGTAAAGATACACATATAATAATGACTGGGGTCGGCGCGGCGGCGCTAAGAAAACGAGCACATGTACAGAATATCTACGAGTGTTAATGCACGGCAGTAGCTTATAAGGGAAAACAACATCTTAAGATCGCGGTGAAAGTGTTGGGGAATTATTCTGAAAGCTGGAAGTGATATCACTTTGATGACTTTCAAATTACATCTCGTAAGCTATAAAGTTTTTAGAGTGATGGGAAATAATTATGTTAATCAGTTTTTTTATAATAAGTTACCACTTCCGTCAATAGAACTACATAGTACAGTACACGCGCATATTGGTCTTCATAGATAGAATATCAAACAAAAAAAAAATAGATAAATTTTATTATAAAACAAAATCAAGATCTTCTAACAGATCATTCACTAGTTTCAACACTTTTAAATTTAAAACTCTGCAAATGCATATTTATCTATTTTCCCATTGGCATCTATTCGCCCTTACGTATCATAATAGGTATTCAGTTTTTTCAAAAGATGTATAGTCTGTTTTATTTAACTTTTGCAGGTTGTTCATTCTATGCGGCTTAGCATTCACCTATTATCAAAACATTCGTTAATCTTTATCTGATTTAATAAATTCAAATCTAAGAGACATCTTTGATCTATTATAGTTTTCTCAATGGTAGTAGGATTTCCACCAAACTTTCCAATATTACGCTGCATATTATGTTATACATTACTGTATTTCTAGGATAAACTTAAGGGGTGGAAGATATTTAAAGCCTAGACATCATATATTTCGGTTGAGTGGTTTTTGGTGAATAATTCCTTCATTTAAATATACACTTCTCAACCCCATTTGACGTTTGAGACATGTGACTATATTAAACGAGGAAAAAGATTTACATCCTCTTTGCTACCAACCCCCACACCCGAACCTAACATAGCCTGATGTCATTCGTATCGATAGGTGTAACCGGTTTCCAGTAAAGTGCTTGTGTCAGACAGCAGACGGACAGACAAACTGATAAGCAGCAAAAATGATAAATAGTAAATTGATTTTCGTATGCTTTTAAGGGAAAGGGGAAAAGTGGAGCATAAAGAATAAGGATATGGTATACTATAAAAGACTTCTCAACCTTAGTGTCAAATATAAGGGTCTAGGTGGTTTTTGGTTTTGTCTCATGTTCACTCCTTTGTGGAGTATAGCGCATTTCACAGTCTCTGTTGTTAATGCTTTTCTTCTTTTCATTTTCAGTGAGACTTTGTTTCAGCTTCATTTTATGCTATGCAGGTGATAAACATGACTGTTTGTCTAACATAAATATCCATAACATTCCAACCCAGGGAAACGACATCGAGAAGCTAGCGCTCTGACCCGTGGTGGGGTGGGGTGATGATTAATAAATCAATCTATTCTACTCACTACATTCCTATTTCTATTCCACGTAAGCCCCCAGAAGTCTTCGCTTCATTCTTCTAGTTTCGCTCAACCGCCTTTGCCATGTAGTTCAAGTTGCTTAAATCCTCTCATCTGCATTGGGGTTTCCTGTCTTCCACCTTGCCTTCGCATCTAAGGATTCCGCTGGCTTTTCTATTATCACGAAGGCACCTGCGCACATTGGCTTAACTTGATATAAGTGAAGGCTTCTGATTCGTTATATACGACCAATACATACCTAATTCGAATTCCCAATGAGCCTTATTCCGAAGATATTCGATAATCGATGGTATTGATATCCTACTCTTGATCCAATGTACATGTTATACTACGGCTTTAAACTATGAAGCCTTTATATATTGCTAACTGCGAATCAGCCCTTTATATATTACCTCATAGCTATAACAGTTCAAAACCCAATAATCCTCAATTCGGAGGATGTTCTCGAATTCGCGAGATGAGCATTGGAGACCTTAGTCAGGCGAGCTAAAGTATCTACTGCGTGCCGAATTCCTTATCCTTAGGCTCATGCATTCCAATTCATATGACGTTCCATAAGACCCTTTTGGTCTTTCCCCGGCCAACCCTTGTGGATAAGTATATATAACGAAGTAATATCGCTGACGATATTGGACTGGCAGTTGTTTAACACTTGGACGGAGAACGAACAAGTCTATTAAAATTAAAGTTGAAGCATAAACAATTCATTCACACCCTGTGCCCAAATATTTAGGCATAATGATTGAACAGATGCTAAATTCCAAACATCATAAAGAGAGTGTAGAAGCCAAGTTACATATATTATACCAGAACACTGATCGCAATAATGCTGCCAAGCATAGGTGGTGAAAGGCTATATGGATTCCCAATGTGAATGCACTCAACCTATTCTAGGAAAAGAGCAGCAGCTTTTGAGCGGACAATGACCATACTATATCAAAGGCAGGACACGAAACATTCTTTATTTAAAATCTCCCAGGATTGCAGCTCGAAGTGCTGAAATAGAGGCTACAACCGTTTCGCACGACAATATCATGAAGCAGATGTTGAAATCAAAGGGGATAGGGAGTGAAGTCGAAAAGGCAATTACAGCCATTCATAAGAAACAGACAGGCAGTAATCCCATTTGAATCCCTCCTCCTCATTTCTTCGTGAAGCATAGAATATTCATATTATTAATTTTCCTCTTCTTCAGTCGTTGTCTCATTCATAAGCGGACTCGGCTCGTTTTGACCAGTTACGCCATTCTTCGAAAATTCCACCCAGTCAAAAGTGGGCACCTGGCTATTCTGTTCAACAGAAATCCTGGCAAACACTTTCATTTTAGAACAATCAATATTCGAAGAACCATTGTACCTTTTTAGTTTTTTCCCATCATTTATGAAGAGAAACTTTTATCATTTACTCTAATTATATGCCGCCTCCCTTGAATTGGATCCCTCATACTTACCGACAAATAACCTTTATGCTTTCCAACCCCCTTGCAACACAATTTTGCGTGGTTCTTGGAGTTTTGTATAAAGCAAAATTTTGTGATTCGACTTTGCCCATGTTTGTCGATTTACTCGAAAACGGTTTAAAGTATGGTCAAGAAAATATGCAAATTATATGTCCCTTCTTATTTCCATTATTTTTAGCGAAAACCTCTCCGAAGATGCTTTCCGTAGCCGTCTTCGTCCCGCTTTTAATTTTTGAGCTTTGAGTGTTAAGCCATTTGGTCTAGTCCGACATCAAGTGGATTCCTCAATCCCAAAACAAAAATTATATTTCATTATGTTATTCGTTGATAACTTTCCCTCGGTAGCTTGTTTACTAACTTGACCCATTTACAACGATAACCTCCTTTAATAATCTCGATCTGGCGTTTAAGTTTGTTTTAATTGCCATCATGTCGACGCCCTCAGCCGAACTTCGAAAATCTTTCACTTCGCCTTTCGTTCCTCTTATCAGTTCACAGTGATCCATCCTTCGATCATCTTTTATAATTCCTTCATAAACAATATTCTTAAGTATGCTTCCGTAATGTCGCTCTCTTGCCATATTTAAGATAATTATATAATTGGATCATTCCGAAGGAACTTTACTCATTTGATGGATTGATTGGATTGATGAAAAATTCTTACAAAATTATCTTTTTCATTTTAATTTACTGCACGTCAAATAGTGAAAATTTTCATTTGAAAACGGCAACAAGCAAATAAGTTAACATGTCTGTCAATGCTTCTATGTATCCCATCCTCTAGTAGCTTGTTGACGGAAGACATGTTCACAACAACAATATCAACTTGCTACCAAGATTTTCTTGACCGGTTTGTATGATATATAACAAAATCGACATGTTGCCAACATTTTGGTGGTCAAAATATACTGCATGTTGCCAACATTTGGTTGCCCACTCTGCACATATCTTTAGAAATTAAATAAATTCCTCGCATGCTAATATGCTAACATTAAGGGTTGAAAGCGCCAGCATTAAAAATGATATTGTTTTACTATTCTTAAACGTAGAAAAAGAAAGTAGCCATCGGGCAGAGAGATTTAAATAAAACACGAAACTATTAATCAGATCAAGCTTAACCTGAATTTTCTAAAAATCATCGCGTGCTCAAGGTGATCTCCATTACTTTGAACTTAATGCTACTAATTTAGTCGTTTCTCGGGTGAATTGGTGACAAAGTAATTGCTTCAAACACTTCATTTTTTTTTCTGAACAATATTTGCAAGAGAATTTCATGCTTTATTACAAAATAATTTTTCATTTCTTTTCCATTACAAAGAGTTTAGCAAACATTCATGTCATATTTTAAATGCGAAGTAATATCGAAAATTGTTTTCCTGGGGAGAATTTTGGATATCACTTTACAATAAGCCCCTGCATACCAGCTCATGCAGCGAAAAATACAAAGCGTATAAAAGCAAATCATGTCCAGAAGCGGTTTCACTAAATTCATATTCAAGTCACAAATCGGCTTACCGAATTTGTTAGATATATTTAATTGATAAGTATAGTGCAAAACAATTGAAACGTAAGCGTGTATGTGTGTACGTATACGTTTTCGATTGCGGTTGTACGTATGATAACGATAAAATCGCAAGTAGATATAAAGATATGCAACATTTGGCAGACCGATTTAAGTAGGCCGTTGGGTTCCTTCGAGTAAAATATGAAAAAGTTGAGTTGGCTCCACCGCCGCTTTGACAAATATTTAAAACAGATTTAAGTAGGTTCATTGAATACGAGGTTAAGTTGTTTTGATACCACTTGCTTTATGGTAAGATATTAGGCACAAATATCTGCATATCTTTCTGCCGCAAGTATTATACTTAAGTCTCAGTTTTCTCCTCAGATAGGAGTGACATTAAAAGCATAATCCCATTTTTGAAAATGGATTGCCCTCAAAACAAGTGTCTTTCAAATCGCGATGATGTGACTGTTTTATAAAAATCATGCTTAAAATTTCGCAAATGATGTCACATTTTTGAAAACCCCACATACCAATTTTTTCAGTCATAGCAGATGCTCTAAATTAAGTCAGTATAAAGAGGAACAAGAAAACGAGTTGTATTAATAATTATGTCGGGGGACCTAATTTATTAATTAATTATTTCATCTGCTTTTGCACTTGTATTTATCAAAATAGTATTAGCGTTCAAAGAGAAGTATAAGAAAAGCCTTACCTCTCCGACCGATCACGACCTTCTATAGACTCTAATTCAAGGATTGGATTGAATTAATTTTCCCCTTGTTAAATTGTCATGGACTTTTTAGTCTCTTGAAAGATTAATTTCAGACGTGACTCGACACGGTTACTCTTACAAAAAAAACTATTCAAAAATCAAGAGTAAAATTCAATGCACTTGAATAGAAACTTTCTTTTATTTCTAATTGCATTAGGCAACTAACTTCTGACGCCCAATGGCCGTCTCAGTTGAATTAATTTTGTTTTATTGACTTCAGCACTTTACGTTCTTTTTTTTTGCTTTTTATAACAGTAACTGTTGATTACTTATCGATTTCTCTATTTCTTTACAGATGGCGTGTGGAATATCATGTGTGGATCAAGCATTAAACAAATCATTTTATCGGCTGGGCCTATTCATAGGCAGACATCCCGGATATTTTATTATAATTCCAGTATTAGTAGCACTATTATGTATGACAGGGTATGTATTGTATTTTTTTTTTACCCTAATTATTTGCGATTTACTATTTCCATATTTCTTAAGGGTTCACGTAGAATAAAACCTTATTAAAATCGGTTAACTGATATAAGCAATTCGTCGATTTTTCTTTTCCGCTAGTATTTATTTTGGTACCTCTACACCAATATTTCGGGAACAATTTGTTTGCATTAATTTAATCGGTAGAAGTACCACCAGAATACACTCAGTTGGATTGGTTGATTGTCTGTCTGTCTCTTCTTAATGAGATGGGTAGCGTCAAAAGACACTGGCCTACATACACTAATGTGTTTGGTTTCTACCCATTAGAACCATCCCCGGAGTTAGCTCAATCTGTCTAGGTCTCCTTTTTTTCATACATGCCGCTCGAAACTGCGCTTTCCTGATCTTCTCAGTTTACGATGGGTAGATCCGAACATAGAGTGAAGCAAATTCCAACCCTTTTGGCATTAGCATTCTGTGCACTAGGCTTTCCAGTACCAGTGGTTTGCTTAGAGTTTCCTTTAGGTTTACAATCCCGTCCATGAATTCCGGTCAATAGCAGAATATATCTTCCGAATCCTCCGAGATTCCATTGCAGCTTGGAGTATCAAATTCAAACCTGTAAATATATTAACGTCATGCCCTGTAGGAAGGTAGATGAACTTATAGTTGATATCAATGTGATTTCTTTTTCACTCGCCCCAGATTGCAACGATCATTATAAGCAACATAACAACCTACTTTGAACGTTCTTATCGCTGTTGCCATCTATTTGTAGATTTCTCCCTTTCGACGTTATTTGTCTACCATAAAAGTTAAGATGGGCTCCACAATATATATATATATATTCGCCACCTCATCGAGATGATCCTTAAGAGGGATGTTATCCCGTAGATGTGTATTTGCATTACATTGAACTTGCGGTGCCGCTTCTCAAACTAAGACAGCACAAAGCAAGAAGGAGCATACAGCGCTGACAAAAAACAATCTTCAGGGTATTTCAGAATCCTCCCATATGCAGCGTCGTTTTCAGCTATCTTGTCGCAAGTATATTGCACGTATTGCTTAGAACCAAGTTTTTTTTTGTCTGCCATCACTCCCAAGCATTTGGGGTGACGATATGATTCTTTACTCAAATGTGAATGTAATTTCCTTCACAGCCCTTTGTGACGAGGAACGAGATACTTTGAAGCCATAGCCAGTGCTATATTGTCGGCGTAACCCACCACCAGGGGGTCCTCCACGACCGGAAAATTGTGTACATCATTGTACGCGATGTTTAACAGCAGTGGACTTAGTACGATGTCCTGTGCAACACCCGCGGAGACAACATACTCCTTCGGTTCCTTATCGATGTCATACCAGAGACTAATTTCTTTTAGGTAACTGGCACGTAACTTCGCCTGCGCAATAGGTGAAAATATTAATTGTCGCGAAAGACTTCCGTATTAGGTTCTGATTCACCGAAATCAACCAATTATCACATTTAGTATCACTAGCACATAATATTTGATATTACAACCTTTTTCTCCTTGTGAGGAAGGCATATGGGCCTATAAGAGGATGATTCACCTGAAACTTTACCAGCCCTAAGAATGTTTCGGAAAATATATCCTCGGTCATGCACGCTGCGAGCAACTCTACGAACATTTCCTTCCTAAACTTTACAGTGAGCTTATCGGTCTTTAATTTATTTAATTATTTCTGTCTTGATATGCTACGTGGTAATTTGTGAACCTATCGACAACAGCCGCATCATCGCATAAAAAAACCGCTAAAAATGGTACAAGCCGATTCCGTTACTGGACGGAACGAGAAGTTGTGCAATAAACGAATATTCTACTGTTGTGTATGTCGAAGATATTCCAATAACATATTACTCCTGTAAGCCAAATAAACACAGTAGAACTATCTATAAAACCGTTAGAAAGTTTACAGAGGCCGAATGCAAACAAAAGGTTCTTCGCAGCTGTAGAGAG
Source organism: Hermetia illucens (assembly GCF_905115235.1). Classification (NCBI taxonomy): domain Eukaryota; kingdom Metazoa; phylum Arthropoda; class Insecta; order Diptera; family Stratiomyidae; genus Hermetia; species Hermetia illucens. The sequence continues at coordinate 105,016,454 of NC_051852.1, read as the reverse complement.
AATAGATTTAGTCAAATCAGAGTATCAGGATAACCAGAGTGGAGAAAATTCTTTTTAAAGAAAAGAGAGCGAGCGAATTTCCTTTGAACTCGTTCAATTCTTTGGCAGTCACAAATATGGTTTAACAAGTCGGGAAATCGCTATAATCGTCTCCGAGAAAAATGCGTATGACGGACAGGTAGACAGACAGACACTTAGCCGATTTTAATAAGGTTTTGTTTCACACAAAATCTTAAAAACAGAAGAATACTCAAAGATATTCCGGACAAAGGAATTATAAATGATAACCGCAATAAGCTCGGCAAAGGATGCCGACATAATGAAAATTAAAACGAAGCCTGCTTTCAAACATCGCACCGAGATTAGTATCAGTGGTTATCACTATCAAAGGCTGATTATCAAGGTGCCTAAATTTATGACTGCACATGACATCTCTGATTTGTGCCGGAATTGCCATCGCATTGATATTTCTCCAGAAGCCACCGGGGCCCCTGTTTTACTAGCGGCATAACCCTAGATAACTTTCAGGAAAAGAGTAGGGCACGTGACCTACAGAGATGAATGGGCTCTGAGTCATGCAGTCACGATTCTCTAGGCGCTCCTTTATGAAATTATGACCGCCTCTTTGAGCATTCTCCCTTACCCTGTTGGATACTATCTTGATGTTACTTTCGCCTTCCTGACAGACGTGCTTTTTTTTCGCCCCGGGTCGGTTCTACCAAGCTTCCTCTAACCCACACCGGCAATTTAGTTTTCCACTACTTGGGTGGGGGATGCTCGGTTTATTAGGCTGACCTAGTCAACCCTCCAAAAATCTTTGCTCATCCATTACTTTTGCAGACCACTCTGACATCTTTCTAAATTTGATTTACGGTTTCCTCCATACTTGAAAAAATGGTCGCAGTAAGTGAAGTTCTCATTAATGTGCGGCACTGATTAAAATGAAATCAACGACTGATCACCCTCGTTAGCTATTAATAATTCTAACGGCGCAGAAGATTCTAGTAAAGTGCGTCCTCTTGCGTTAGCCTCTCTACTTCCCCACTCAAAGGCCGAGGAGCCGGTATATTTTCAAATTCAGAAAACAAAGGATTTAGTAGGGCGTATGAGTTGTAAATATATACAACGCTTATGTGCGCTCACACAAAATCACTAACTCACTGGTTCATAGTACAGTGTATGGCTTGCTGACAGCATGCTGCATATCACCGCTCTACTAACCGTTAAAGTTTCTATATTTATAATGACGCTTTCAACCTCTGATTCGTTAATTGTCTGTATGGGCAAATCTTGAGCGATTCTGCAATGATTGATCTCTCTCAAAGTTTCTCCAACTTAAATTGTTTTTTTACGGTGGGGCAGAATTCTCCTGCGGATGTGATTCCGTCGAGATATCTGCACTATGTTTTTAAGTTCGTACTCGGCTTTCTGTCGAAGTGAATTTGTGACTTGTCAGTTCTAGATCCTTTCTGCTCAAACATGACATCTCCTTTCTAGGTTCTTTGAATCCTACTAACAAATCAAGGAGCAGCCTTTGACCTCTTTGGTCATCAAAAGTCTGCCATTTTATGGTGCCTAGGCTCCGAAATACAATGTCAGTATCAAGTGGAAGTGGATGTTCTCCCATAATATATGCATATATTATGTGCTAGGTATTAACAGGACAAATGTTTTTATAATACAAATACACAAAACCTTTCATAGCTGAAGCGTCAAGCTTCCGGTTTCCCGACTTGTTATATAAAAATATTTTGGAGGGCATTTGTTCCATTTGTACCTGGCACGCAATGTATATGCATATATTATATATACCTTAGCGTGATACTGATATTCAAAGTCTGAGAATTTGCACTGAACCCACAACTTTGACTTAATATAACTTTGTTAGCAATAGTGCAGTTTCCACCAAACTTGGAAGAATGCTTATCATCATCATCATCATCATCAACGGCGCAACAACCGGTATCCGGTCTAGGCCTGCCTTAATAAGGAACTCCAGTCATCCCGGTTTTGCGCCGAGGTCCACCAATTCGATATCCCTAAAAGCTGTCTGGCGTCCTGACCCCCGCCATCGCTCCATCTTATGCAGGGTCTGCCTCGTCTTCTTTTTCTACCATAGATATTGCCCTTATAGACTTTCCGGGTGGGATCATCCTCATCCATACGGATTAAGTGACCCGCCCACCGTAACCTATTCAGCCGGATTTTATCCACAACCGAACGGTCATGGTATCGCTCATAGATTTCGTCATTGTGTAGGCTATGGAATCGTCCATCCTCATGTAGGGGGCCAAAAATTCTTCGGAGGATTCTTCTCTCGAAAGCGGCCAAGAGTTCGCAATTTTTCTTGCTAAGAACCCAAGTTTCCGAGGAATACATGAGGACTGGCAAGATCATAGTCTTGTACAGTAAGAGCTTTGACCCTATTGTGAGACGTTTCGAGCGGAACAGTCTTTGTAAGCTGAAATAGGCTCTGTTGGCTGACAACAACCGTGCGCGGATTTCATCATCGTAGTTGTTATCGGTTGTGATTTTCGACCCTAGATAAGAGAAATTGTCAACGGTCTCAAAGTTGTATTCTCCTATCCTTATTTTTCTTCGTGTTTGTGTTTGACCAGTGCGGTTTGATGTTGTTGGTTGATTCGTCTTCGGTGCTGACGTTGCCACCATATATTTTGTCTTGCCTTCATTGATGTGCAGCCCAAGATCTCGCGCCGCCTGCTCGGTCTGGATGAAGGCAGTTTGTACATCTCGGGTGGTTCTTCCCATGATGTCGATATCGTCAGCATAGGCCAGTAGTTGGGTGGACTTGAAGAGGATCGTACCTCTTGCATTTACCTCGGCATCACGGATCACTTTCTCGAGGGCCAGGTTAAAGAGGACGCATGATAGCGCGTCCCCTTGTCGTAGACCGTTGTTGATGTCGAATGGTCTTGAGAGTGATCCTGCTGCTTTTATCTGGCTGTTGTTGGTTCTTTGATTTTTGGCGTCAACGTTGCCACCATGCACTTCGTCTTGCCTTCATTAATGTGTAGTCCGAGACCTCGCGCCGCCTGTTCGATCTAGATGAAGGTAGACTGTTCATCTCGGTTTGTTCTTCCCATAATGTAAATATCGTCAGCATAGGCCAGTAATTGGGTGGAATTGGAGAGGATGGTGCCTCTCGCATTTACGTCTGCATAGTGAATCACATTCTCCAGGTCCAGTTTGAAGGGGACGCACGGTAGGCATCCCCTTGCCTTAGGCCGTTGTTGATCTTGCATGATCTCGAGTGTGATCCTGCTGCTTTTATCTGGCCTCGCACATTGGTCAGGGTCAGCCTAGTCAGTCTTATTAATTTCGTCGGGATACCGAATTCTCTCATGGCCGTGTATAGTTTTACCCTGGCTATGCTATCATAGGCGGCTTTAAAGTCGATGAACAGATGGTGCAACTGTTGTCCATATTCCAACAGTTTTTCGATCGCTTGCCGCACAGAGAAAATCTGATCTGTTGCTGATTTGCCTGGAGTGCAGCCTCTTTGGTATGGGCCAATGATGTTCTGAGCGTATGGGGCTATCCGGCCTAGCAAGATAGTGGAGAATATCTTATAGATGGTACTCAGCAACGTGATACCTCTATAATTGCTGCACTGTGTGATATCTCCCTTTTTATGTATGAGACAGATAATGCCTCGTTGCCAATCGTCAGGCATTGATTCGCTGTCCCATACCTTGAGCACAAGTTGATGAACCACTTGGTGTAACTGGTCACCTCCATATTTAACCAATTCGGCTGTAATTCCATCGGCTCCTGGCGACTTATGATTTTTTAGCCGATGAATTGCACGGACTGTTTCTCCTAAACTTGGTGGTGGCAGTATTTGTCCGTCGTCTTCAGTTGGCGTGACTTCCAACTCGCCGATGTTCTGGTTGTTCAGTAGCTCATCAAAGTACTCAACCCATCGCTCTTATATGCCCATTCTGTCGGAAATCAGATTTCCCTCTTTGTCTCGGCAGGATGAGCATCGAGGTGTATAAGGTTTCATCCTGCTGACTTGTTGGTAAAACTTCCGCGCCTGGTGCGGTTGCTCCCTGTACTTTTCCAGTTCACAGACTTGTTGGTTCTCCCAGGCTTCCTTTTTCCGTCTGTGAAGTCGCTTCTCCGCTCGACGGAGTTCGTGATAAGTTTCCGCGCGTGCCGGCGTTCTTTGAGAATGCAACATTACTCAGTATGCGGCATTCTTCCGTTCCATTGCTAGCTTACATTCATCGCAAAACCAGCCGGTCCGACTTTTTGCGGCCAAGTATGTTTTGATCGTATCAATGATAACGCTGTTCAGGTGATTGTTGATGCTTCATCTCCAGAACATCTGTTAGCTGTGGTTATTGCGGCATCCATTTCCCTCTTATAGGTGTTACAGATTCACTTTCATCTGATTGTCAGAGGTGATTGTAGGTGGTATTGTAATTCGAGCCCGGAGCACTATGCCAACGAGGTAGTATTCCGAGTCTTGGCCCTCCAATATGTTCTGACATTTATCACGGCTGAGAGGTGGCGGCGTTCAATCAGAACGTGGTCAATTTGATTGAAAGTGGTCCCATCTGCAGAGACCCAGGTATGTTTGTGGACCGCTTTCCGCTCAAACCAGGTACTTCCAACAACTACTTCATACGATACTGCTAACTAAATAATCCGCAGTCCATTATCATTAGTATCCCTATGTACGGTATGGAAGCCGACGTATCGCCTGAATACGGGCTCCTTCCCTACTTGACTGTTAAAATATCAAAGTGTAATCTTGATATCATTCTTGGAACAGGATTGGTTTCTTCGGTCGTTCGTACACAGCATCTACGATACAATTAGGGACATGGTTAATATTTTTGACGAATTTTGGGGAGCACAGAAATATATGTTCTTGTTGTGGACATGCCTTGGGCTCAGAATCGTCAAGCTCAAACTAGTTCTGCTGGTTGAAGTCCACCACCACTGTGGGAACATTGACGCGAGGAATCAGGTATTGCCCAACCCCAATTTTCTGGGGTACCTCTATAACGTGGCGTAATTGATATATGGGGGGTTCAAGGGTCCGCTCAACTGCCCCGTAGAAGGCATTCTTCTCCGACTCTGCAGTCTCCTCTGTAGGGGCGTGAACGTTTATGAGGTTTTTATTTCTAAATTTATCTCGCAAACGCAGAGTGCATAGCCTTTCGCTTATATTTTCAAAGCCGATAAGAGCGGGTTTGATTTTTTGGCTGACTAAGAAGCCTATTCCGAGCACATGGTTTACTGGATGGCCGCTATAATATATGGTATAGTGACTCTTCTCCAGGAAACCGGACCCTGTCCAACACATCTCCTGTAACGCTGTTACATCAGCCCTATATTGGAACAGGGTATCGGCTACCTGTTTGGCAGCTTCATCTCTGTACAGAGAGCGCACGTTCCATGAAAAAATGCGTAAATCGTTATTCCTTTGTCGTTGTCGGATTCGTCGTTATATTATCCGTCCAGTCCCAACCCCCAACCTGGAGGACCAGTTGGTACAATTTGTCCTGTTTTTAAGCGAGGCGAGGCGAGGTGAATACATTGGATGCGAAGGATAAATAAGAAAGAGGAGAGGAATTTGACAATGCTGATGTACCGCGGACCACTTGGGGCACCTCGGGCAAGTCGAGTTGCTTAGCGGGGAAACAATGGGACTGAAACGTGACGTTGAGTTGAAGGAGCTGATTGAAAAAGAAATGGACACTACATTCTCTGAAAATCGATAAAAACTACGGGAAAACGCCAATGTTCCGAAAGGAAAACAAGAAATCTTATAATAAGAGGAGGACAAGCTCTCCGTGCTTACAAAAAGGAGGTGTATTTTGTTACTCCAAATATGGAAATTACAAGTTTCAATTTTATTTTTTGAAATATGTTAAGTCTTAGTTTTGACAACAATTGGGAAATAGGATACTCACTTTTAGAACATGTAAAATCTGGGCCCAAATATGTTTCATGCCATCTATTAATTTCTCGGAGGACATCCAAAAACACTGTGCTATCACAACATGATATTTAAAAGGGGTTCAATGCCGTTTTCGATTTACTTGCAAAATAACCCTGTTTTCTTTTTGTAAAAAATCCTTGAACTTACGGCTAATAACCTTCCCTCCAATTGAATTACCCTAGCCAAAACACAAACCAAGGAACCATGCAATCCTGCTAAGCTTATCAATTTTGCATATTACAGATACCAACAACTTCGATATGAAATCGATCCAGAATATTTATTTTCACCTATCCGAGGTGAAGGTAAAACAGAGCGAGCCGTAGTTGAAAGTTACTTCAAAGTGAACTACACACACAGATTCAACGTAGGAAGGATAACAAGACCTGGTAAGTTTTTAATATTCTTTCATGCAATAGTGTAATTATGCAGCTATTAATATAGTCCCACTAACATACAAACATTCAGACAGCTGTCCGATGGTTTCACACTCTGAATATGAAACAACTTGACCGCTATGCAATAGATACATACTAATCTGATTCACATTAAAATAATAGTCATTATCTTCTCTGCAGAGGCCAAATTGGAGTGAAACTATTGGTGGCAAAAAAATGGTTGCAATAGAATGTTTTCTTTTGAAATTTGATGGGAAAAAAGGTTTTCTTTTTATTTTGGAAACCCATTCAAAAATATGAATCAGTTTTTCATCTTCAAGTGCGTCGATTATGCCTTATTTTCGAATATGATTTAAATAATGACCCCCTAATCAATTCATTGCAAAAGCTGCACCGCCTCCCAAGCCTGGATAATCTACTTTGTTAGAAAATGTAGAGTTACGCGAAGACTAATTAGCAGCTTTGCTATCTTATTTAATTTGATAAAAAATCTATAAAATTAATTAATTCATGAAAATGCACTTAAATACAAAATGCGGACTTCACAAAAACAATGTCTGGTTCGCCCGAAAGTATCACAAATATTGTATTTCAAAATATCTTTAGCGTCATTTTGGATTTTCTCTGTCCATATTGTGGTTTCGACACATTTCATAAGTATAGTTTTATTGTCATTCACTATACAAAATGAAAGTATTCCATATTCATTTTAATAGCAGTATTTTGGAACAGTTCATGGAAGTGCAGAAAAGACATGAATGAGTAACATTATCGCAGTCTTGCACACCGGCCAATTGTTTGATATTGAGCAATATGTTTGCTTTAATCATATCGATGTTGGGTAAAAGGGGGTCCACGTACTTTCAAAGATGATTTGCTAATTGCGGAGGTTCAGCCATTGTTGGATATTATACTCGCACAATATCTTAGGAAGATGATTCACGCTTACATTCAATATCACTCGAGACGACGTTATCGACGTTGAGTATATATGGTATGAAATAATATATTTTACGTAATAGAAATATATAAACGAAGAGTTGTTTTCACTTTTTCTCCTCCACTACCGAAGCGAAATTTCTTTTTTCCGAATTCAATCAATGATACTAACTATCCTTAGAACTTCTTGGCCAACTGTGTATCGCGCTTGTGGTCAACTCAGGAAGGGATTCCGCAAAACAAATGTACCTTGGTAAATTACAAAGCTTACTAATTTGTATCAATTAGTATCTGTAATCCATGGGGCAGTAACTGGAGAACAACTGCAGTGCAGAGTGAGAGGGATGAGAGTTGAGATGGGGGCTGGAAAAGCGACTTAGGTGCGATGTGGCGGAGGTGTTTTAATTTGCAGTGCATGAGAGTGGTAATCCATTTTTTCTTACATACATAAATCTTAAGATAGACGAAAAGGTGATGACATACAACATCCAATAGAGGTGACGATTCGAAGCCGCAGTTTTTGCATTACAAACCTTGTTGGTGATCCGGTCAAACCAAATCAGACAAGTTTAGTTTTTTCCTTCGCCTTCACTAGTTTAATTAGCAATCCTTCTTCGCAGCGAAGGCGAAGCAAAAAGCTACTAACTGTCGATACCTTGACCCTGCCTAATGATCTCTTTCATGTAGAAAATGCTATCTAGATACAAATTATTATGTTCTAGTGTTTTCTATTAGAAAATGTACACACTTGATGAATTCCATTTTATTCTCCTCGAGACAGTTTTTGGTCGCTAAAAAACCCTTCCTGCTGTTGAAGAGATTTTGGTACTGAAGTTCACTCATCATTTAATCAGGAAATGGTTATAAAACGACAAACTATTTTCTCAATTGGCCTGAAATGTCTAAGCACTTCAATCTGCACGGTTTATTGCTTTTCTCCTCTCAAGTTGCTTATTCTCTTATCGGGTTGCTGTTGGTTTCGACTTACCCTCGTAGTCGCTGTTAGGATCTCCGTTGGCTAGGCTAGTCTTCCAAAGTGGCAATCCTAAATCGTATTTCCAGATTAGCTCTTTCTTGTCGATAATCTCCCCTCTCTGCTCCTCCTATTGTTGCATTGTTGCTAATTATAAACTACTGGACACTCGCTGGACTGTAATTTAAAAAAAAAGTGTTTTTCCTCCTCAAAGGTCCTCAATTAATAACTTTCTCTTGATCTACATTTGCATGAAGTACCTTCACAATCAGCAACTCCATACTCAGCTCGATTAATCTTTTCGAGTACCTTTGTGGAATAGTTACCCTTAATACTCCCGTCAAGCTATTCCCAGGGCAAAGGCAACAACTCCTTCAGTCACATTAGTTCCAGGGAAGAGATGAAGCAGGGTCTCGTGAAATGCCTTTTCTCTGTACGAAACCGTCAGCTGTCTATTTTCAAGTATTTAATGAATTTTGGCATCATCGAATTAATGTCGCCTTTTTAGGTTTTGTTTTTAAAAAGGTTGGCAATGAGTGCATGACATGACTGTAAAGATCTACAATGAACTGGGTGGCGTTCAGTATTCAGGGAGTCGAAAGAGGCAATTATCAAAAACTTCTCACCTAAAAGTCTGAATAAAACTCCTCAAAACATCTATTTTAAATTTTAAGTTTACTGGAAACCATTCCTAAGTTCATCCTGTCATCCTGAAAATTGTTTATACGCTGTCCCTATCCACTTTTACCACTCACTATTCGGGACGTGTATTGAAAATTTCAATAAAGTATTACCAAATTACTCCCTTAATAGCCCTCCCAACCCATCGAACTGTTTGTCTATGTTATTACTTTTATGGATGGAGGCGGAAATCGTAAAAAGGAGTGTTTGACATTCCCACTCGCTAAAGCCGCTCCCACTCATTTCCCCATGGCACCACCCTGCAGTACTACTTCGCAGAGTGGGCTTTGATCTCTAGGAACATTGGCACATTTAAGTCATGCATTCGCTGGGATTTTTTTAGATCATAGCTTTTACGACATTTACTGCAATTCAAATCGTCTTGTTGTGATCTGCAATGTTCGCATTGAGAGTGTCCTTCAGCCTTCTTCTTTCATTCATCAGCCTCGGTCAACAAAACATAAACTTTCCCGAGTCTTCGGGTGTAGCGGCGGATCCAGAGCAGTTGGGAGACTCGTCCAATGTGAAGCGTTGTAATCTATAACCACCGTGTCCCGGAAGGAACTATATCAGGTGGAAATTCGAGGTTTCCTTTGGCCCATTGTTCAGTTGCCTCTCACCCCTCTTTCCTATACAATTCCATCCCAGTAGCTCTTCCGAGGTCCGCAGTCAATTCGGATGGGCTCACCCTCATTCTCTGAAAGAAATAGTCCGCCATCTCTAGTAGAAACAATGTGTCTCATTCGCTGAAAGAGACGAGGGAATAATTCTCACAATCACACACACTGGCCCATTTGATGCTCTCCTAAAAACACTGCACACCATCAGCGCGATTGGCCGGTGTACCAAATGCTTTCGATTCACAACATCGTACCTTAAAGAACACCCGCTCTCACAATGTGCTCTTTCGACCTCTCGTGATTTTTGTCCACGTGCCTTTTTCATTACACCCTGATAGCGCCTTCTTCTTCATTTTTAAGGTTTTGTGTAAACACAAAACCTTATTAAAATCGGTTTACTGTCTGTCTGTCTGTCTGTCTGTCTGTCCGTCTGTCTGTCTGTCCGTCTGTCTGTCTGTCTTTTTTTTTTTTTTTTTTTTTTTTTTTGAGGAGGTGGAAATCTTCAGAAGACACTGGTCTGGACACACCAGCGTGTGGGATTTTTACCCACTAAAACCACCCCCGACTCCCTCCCTGCCCCGCGGAACCACCATAAGGTATTACATCACGGGGCGGAGTCAGCTCACTCTAGCTTAATCCCCTTTCTTCTATACGCGGCGCACGTGACCGCGTTTTTCTCCTTTCGTCTGCCTTTCGCAATTTATCTTGAATTGATGCGATCATGGAGTTGACCGCATCCCAATTCTCTTGATGTGCTAGCATTTTCGGCACCAGATTTTCTGGTACCAGCACCTCTCCTAGAGTCTCCTCTAGATTCCTCCTTTCTTCCACAAATCTCGGACAGTGGAAGAATACATGCTCTGGGTCCTCTGGGACTCCATCGCAATTTCGACAGTCGGGTGAGGTCTCCAATTTAAACCTGTGAAGGTATTGGAGATATCCTCCATGTCCCGTGAGAAACTGGGTGAGATTATAATTAACCTCACCGTGTCGTCTCTCCAACCACTCCTTGATGGCAGGAATAAGCCTGTGAGTCCACCGACCCTTTCCCGAGCGTTCCCACCGCTCTTGCCATCTATTTATGGATCTCTCCCTCTCAGCCTTCTTCGTCTGCAATAAGGGAGAGGTTGGCTTCGCATGGTATATATTCGCCATCTCATCTGCCAAGATGTCAATGGGCATCATTCCAGAGATGACGAATGCTGCATCATCTGAGACAGTCCTGAAGGCAGAGCATACCCTCAGAGCTGTCCTCCTGTAGACTGCATTCAGTTTGCTAGTGTTAACTGACATCCGCAACGCCTCGCTCCAAACTGGGGTCGCATAGAGCATGATTGAGGTCACCACCCTGGCTATAAGCAATCTAGAGGTATGCCGTGGCCCTCCCACGTTCGGCATCATCCTGGCCAGGGCCGTACTGGCAGTGGATGATTTATCACAAACATACTGTACGTGTTGCTTATAGCTGAGCTTCCTGTCTATCACCACCCCCAAGTATTTGATGGCCGGCTTGGAAGTGATGATATGATTCCCGACTCTAACACAGGCGTAATTTCTCTTCCGGCGCTTCGTGATGAGGACCGCTTCCGTTTTTTCCTCCGCAAGCGTCAGACCAGAGCTCTCCAACCAGCATTTGACAGCACTGATTGCCTCGCTTGAGTATAACTCAGCATCTTCGAGATGCTTTGCGACAACAACCAGTGCAATGTCGTCAGCGTAACCCACCACTGTGGCTTCCTCCGGAAGGGGAAGATTAAGAACATCGTTGTACATGATGTTCCACAGTAGTGGGCCCAATACGGAGCCCTGTGGGACACCCGCGGAAACGACGTACTCCTGCGGTCCGTCATCAGTGTCGTACCAGAGCCTCCTTTCAGTTAAATAACTATCGACAATTGCGGCGAGGTAGGCGGGAATACCAACCTTCGCTAGGGATTTCCGGATTAGATTCCAATTGGCCGAATTGAATGCATTTTTCACGTCCAGGGTTACTACTACGCAATATTTGCTGGTACTACCCTTTCCGTGGATTGCATCTTCGGCCAAGCCAGTAACCAATTTGATGGCATCAATGGTTGATCTGGCTTTACGGAACCCATACTGCCGATCTGAAAGGCCGCCTTGGCTCTCAACTGCTGGGAGTAATCTATTATAGATTACCCGCTCTAGCATTTTCCCCACCGTGTCCAAAAGACATATGGGTCGGTATGAGGATGGTTCACCTGGTGGTTTACCAGGCTTAGGCAGAAGCACCAACTTCTGCCGCTTCCATACCGCTGGAAATATTCCCTCGGACATGCACGCTTCGAACAACTCAGCAAACATCTCCGGCCTGGATTTCACGGCAAGCTTAAGGGCCTTATTCGGTACTCCGTCCAGACCCGGTGCTTTATTGTCTCCTATTCTGCCGCAGATTTCCAGGAGCTCGTCTCTGGTGACTGGCGGGATTGCTGTCACATTCAGAGGTGGTTGGAATGTGTCCGTGTTCCCCTCTTGCTGGGGGAATAACCCCTGGATGATTTTCAACAAGAGGGCGGGGCACGTGATCTGCGGAGACGAACGGCCTCTAAATCGTCCCATCACGATTCCATAAGCTCTCCCCCACGGATTTACGTCCGCTTCTGAGCAGAGCTCCCTAAAGCATTTCCTCTTGCTTCGCTGGATGGCGAGCTTGAGGGTTTTGCGGGCTGCCTTGTAGGCGCACTCTTTCTGCCCTTGATCGACTCTACCTACCGCCCTCTGAGCCGCTCTTCTCGCTCGGTGGCAGGCTGATCGAAGGCCGGTCAGTTCATCATTCCACCAGTAGTTTGGTCTTCTACGGGGGAATGCGCACCTCCTAGGCATGGACGCGTCACATGCTTTGGCGATGCGTTGAGCCAGATGGACAGCTCTTTCCGTAGAGGCGCCTGCTATATCAGGTTGATCCAACCACACCTCTAAGAAGCTCTGCTCATCCAAAAATTTTGCAGACCAGCCTGAAATCTTTTTCGGTTTCGGGCATGATTGCTCTTTACCCTGAGGTTCGACACATGTCTCAAAGAAAACTGCCTGGTGATCGCTGTGGGTGTAGCGTTCGCTGACGCACCAGGACATACCACGCGCCAGCGAAGGGCTGACAAAGGTCAGGTCTACAACCGAGCCTGATCTCCCTTTCTGGAAGGTGTTTACAGCACCTTCGTTAGCCAAAACTATGTCCATCTGCGCAAAAGCTTCTAATAAACTGCGCCCCCTAGCATTTGATTCCCTACTACCCCACTCTAGGGCCCAAGCATTGAAATCACCAGCAATCACCTTTGGACTTCGTCCCTTCGCGTCGAGAACAAGATTATCAAGCATTTGCTCGAATTCAGACAGTATCAAACTTGGCGGGGCGTAGCAGCTGTATACATATACACCACTTATTTTCGCCCACACGAAGCCACTGCCTGCCTGACTTGCAGTACATTGTATGGCCTGTCGACCGCAAGCCCATATCGCCGCTCCACCAGTCGAATCTTTGACCCATATGCCACCATGACGGTGTCTATACGGTTCGCTTATGATGGCGATTTCCATCTCAGATTCGAACGTGGCCTGCTCAAGTAAATCCTGAGCGACCCTGCAATGATTCAGGTTTATTTGAATAAACCTCATTTTCTCATTGCAGTGAGCGCCTTCCTAAATTCTGGACATTTACCACTCCCGGCAATATGCCGGTTATCCTGTCCCTCTTTTACTTCGCACAATAGGCACTTGGGGTCCCTATTGCACTCTCTGGCAATATGGCCTTTCTCCCCACACCTTCTGCATCGATCGGATCGATCAATGCTGCTGGTGCATGCCTTCGCGAAGTGTCCAAACATGAGGCATTTAAAGCACCTCTTCAGTGAAATTTGTTCCCTTAAACGGCAGACAACCCATCCAATCCGAACCCTTCCGGCAGCCAATAACATCTGCGCTGCCTCCGCTGGTACTCGTATTGTGGCTGTTTGAGTACCACCATAGGCTTTTCGTAAGCCCACAATAGACTCCTCGGTGAGTTCATTCAACTTGAATTGCTCCTTCAGAGCAATACAAATTTCTTCTTTCGATGTTACTTCATCGAGATCCTTACATTGAAGGTAGATCTCATGTTTTTGGGCACGCACTGCGGCATTCTCCCCAAGTGAGTTTTTCACTTGAGTGCGAAAGTCATCAGTTTTGCCCACGCTGGATCTTTTCAGCTCGAACATGAGATCCCCTTTCTGGGTTCTTCGGATTCGGTTTACATTTCCGCTCAGATCTTTTAGGTCGGGATCCGCTTTGACCTTTTTGAGTATCTCCGCGTAGGACAGATTGCCCTTACTGGAGATAACAATTACATCTGGACGAGTTCGCACTTTTGCCTTTCGTTCCGCTTTTTTATTGGTAACTTTAGTCCATCCATCGTTTTCGCTGGTCTTAGGCTTCGCAACGCTGGTCGAGTTTCCTAGATTCGCTGTAGGGTTTCCTCCTTCTGACCTGTTGGTGTTGGTTTTCCGGATGTCCTGTCCGCCTTTTTTTCTCTTAGGTGCCTGCTGATTACTTAAAGGATCCCCCTCTTTTTCACGTACTCGCTTATTTCGCTGTGATTCGATGGTAGAACGGTTAGGCGTCACTTGGGTCGCTTGTGATACTGTTGGCACAGCGGGGTTCGGCGTGTTGTTATTATTCTTCCCCTCCATCTGTGATCTATTATAGAGGACTCTAATAGCCCTCACCATATTCTTTATGGCTTGGTGCACGTTGTGCTTGTCCTTGATAAACTCGGACAACTCAACTATTTTTGCCCCAAGCTGGGTGAAGGGTAATTCCTCCGGATCGGGACTCTGCTCCCTATAAGTCCCGGCAGGGTTACTCCTTTTACATGGTCCTTCACTTTTGGCCTGTACTTTATCCTTCATCGTCTTTGGCATTGGTGGAGATCTCAAAGTTGATGAGCTTCTTTTGAATGGATCTCTTCCTTGTTCCAGGAGCACCTCCTGCTGTCGAGCATCTTGAACATGTGCGGTGGGTGTTGTCACGGTTTTTGTTGTCCAAAAAGCTGCTTTTAGTTCATCTTTGTTTGGTCTTGTTATTGGTGTTCTCGGTAAAGTCGTACTTCGCTTGAATACTTCCTTCTCCAGATCCAAATCACTTGTAGCATTATATGCCAAGGTGGCCAAGTTGTCCACCACCGAGGCACTGCGGTCGAGGGATATCGACGACCGGGAGCCCGCTTGCTCACTCCCAAAAGCCGCCGGTACTGGGGTTCCGAGCCCCTGCACCGTAAGTTTCCTCCTTCTCTCGTCTTCCATGGTGGTTTTATGTTCTGGGTATCCTTCCCATAGCCATTTTGGTCCGCGCACCAGAGATGAGCAAACACTAGCCCATGCACAGTCAAAAAAGAAAAGTGCATGAACACATATTTACACATCAATAGGTATGCCCCTATCCGCCAGCTGGGGTCGCGCCTGATGGGAGATCTGGCCACTCCTCACAGGTCTGTCTGTCTGTCTGTCTGTCTGTCTGTCTGTCTGTCTGTCTGTCCGTCACACGCATTTTTCTCGGAGACGGTTGCAGCGATTGACACCAAATTTGGTGGAAAGCTGGGAACTGTGAACGCTCACGCATACAGTGAATTACATCCTTTTACAACGAATTTAAGGGGGGGTCCCCATACATGCAAAAGGGGGGTGTAAATTTTTTTTTCATCAAATATAGTCATGTGGGGTATCAAATTAAAGGTCTCGGTCAGTACTTTTCGAAGCTGGTTTTAGTTTTTACATTTGTTGGAAAGGTGGGGAGTGCAGGTGGTTGAAAGTGACCATTCTTTTACGGGGGCCATTCTCAGAAACTACCAAACCGAAAAATCTGAAAAAAATCAAGAGGCTGCCACTATATGGTGCCTGGCCTCCGAAATACCTTCCACACTGATATCTGCATAAATAAAGTTGATAATAGTATATTACTACAATTTTTAGTAATTCGCTGCAGAACCCCCCTTAAATTCACGCTAGGACCACGAAATTTTGCAACAATATAGGGTATAACATAGAGCATAATCTTACCAAGTTTGGTGGAAATCGCAGTATTACTAACAAAGTTATAATACGTCAAAGTTGTCGCTTCTTTACAAATTCAAGATTATGAATGTCAATATCATCCGAAAGTGGATATTCCCATATAATATATGCATATATTACGTGCTACGTACTAAGAAATACACAAAACCTTTCGTACCTGAAGCGTCCAGCTTCCGGTTTCCCGACTTGTTCTTATTAATTGACTCGAACCCCCTAAGTTCGCCATAGAATCTAAAATCAACATTTGCATAGGCTATGCTGCAGAGCGTGGACTACATAGTTTACTGGAAATCAGTGTGTGTGTGTGGTGGGAGAGAGGCAAAGAGTCTGAGCACTCAGACCCATCTAACGGAATATCCCGGATTCGTTTATGTATCGCAGAACGTCCGTTAGTGGATGTGATGCTACCCGCTCCAGTTGGAGCACATCAGCACAAAAAATCGGGTTCACAATGCGTCCAAAGGCGCGGCTTTCACATAGAAAATGTTCCATGGATCCTGCATCCTCACTAAGGATGGAGACGTATCATCTTGTAGAATTTATATTCTGAACATATGCTCAGCTAGTGAATTATGACCAGTCAGAATGCGTACAATATTTCTACAAGTCTTCCTGCTTTTCGACAGATAAAGTCTGTGGTATATTTGTTTGGTGATAACAGGAAAAGTTGGACACCACAATTGCTGGTTCCGGTCGAGGTATTGGGAAAATTGAACCCTCTTTTGCTAGAGCGTCCGAGATTTCACTTCCCTCTACACCACAATGACCAGGTATCCAGAGTAGTTCCACCGTATTGAATATACAAACAGAATTCAATCGATTTCTACATTCCTGAACAATTTTTGAAGTAATCAAAGGACTGCTCAACGCCATCAATGCAGCTTGACTATCGCTACAGATTGCGATGGGCCTGCACTTCAACCGCTCATCACTCATCCAGACACCGCCCTTAGAATCGCATACACTTCAGCCTGAAAAAGCCCACTTCTCGTTTTTATTCAAGAGATAGACGCCTGCTCCAGAATCTCGTTCTGTTTTTGAGTCATCGGTGTAGAAGACGTCAGTACATCCTGACACGAACTCTTCTGGTTCACCCCAGGTTTCTCTTCGTTTCAATGTAACTTCATATCTTCTACCAAACAGATGTATGGAAATCCAAGAATCAAAAGGCGTTTCGAAAACTGGTTTCAATTCCCAATAAGTACCAATGCTCTGTGCCACCCCACTTCCATTGTTTCTCCATAGATATAATCGAGTTTATTCTATGAGCTGCTGTCACTGCAGTGCTCTGAATAAAGAAATCCAATTGCTTCAAATTGAATACTGCATTTAGAGCTGCGCCGGATGTTGTCCTCATGGCACCGGTAATACCCAGCAACACAGTTTTTTGCAGCTCATAAGCTGTGAGAGCTCGTTTCATCTTTACCTCTACATGCTTATTCCAAAGAACCTTCTTGTCTAGAATAACTCCAAGATATTTCATATCTTCAGAGAGGTAAACGGTTTGACCCATCACCTCTGCAGGGCAGAGACCATTCAATTCGCTCCTTGTTGTAAATAATACCAGCCTAGCTCTATTTGGATTAACTGAAATTCCATGCCTGAGGCACCAACTGTCAATCAAATCAACGGCACGTTGTATATTTCCACAGGGCATTCCGAAATCTCGACCGACAACTAGCACAGCCACGTCATCAGCATAAGCTTGAGCGTGTATTGGCATAGTAGTGAATCAATCAACATACTTTACATAAAGGACAATGGCACACCTCCTCGAGGGCAGCCTTTCGACACTTCCTTTGTTAGATATTGATCGACACCCACTTCAACATATGGCGATCTCTTTGTTAGCATAGCATAGATTCACTTAATTAAAGTTTCATCAACACCATGCACACAGTCAAACGCCCCTTCAATGTCCTCGAACACCTCCATCGCGTACTCGCCTTCAAAACCAAAGAGTGAAGGGCAGACTCAGAGGACTTCCTACCTTGGTAAGTGTGTTGGTTTTCATTTAGTGGGCCTTCCCGCGCCTTCCCGCGAATGGGACGCTCAACCAGCCTCCCCAGATATTTAAGCGAAAATGATGTTAAGCTGATTTGTCTGAAGTTCTTTGAATAGTTATCTTTCCAAGCAAATCTCATCAGCTACCCTAACAAAATTTAGGTGCCGGCCTGACAAACCTAAAGTGTTACTTTTCTTACAATATTTAAATTAATTTGGCTGACTATGGTGATGGTTTGTTCATCTTTACTGATTTATTCCCTTATGGTAGTTCTAGTGTTTATTGCAACAAATATATTTTTCTTTGTAACTCGTCAACTTTGAACGGGTTTCCGTGATAGAGATAAACACATATCATCATTTTTTCAACCCCTCTGATGTTCTTTTGGTATATACCGATGAATATATGAGCTGAAAATATGATCATTAGATTAACTTACTAAGGTAAATTTATTACTTTTCAAAATAAGAATTTTTGAGCATAGCGGCCCTTGCATCGGAGCTATTATAAAAACTTGTTTTATTATTGCACATGTAGCCCAGAAAGTAAACCTCAGTTGGCTCACCTCACAAAATCATCCGTAAGCAAATAGACCAATTTTAAAAATCTATCATCATATCCAACCTTGTGAATCTTTACCTGTTAGTAACGAAGAGTCACTAGTGACAACCACGGACCTGTTCACTTACGACCCTCACCTGCTGTGTAGAGAAATCGACCACAAAATCTTAACAATCGTTAAAGCAATAACACATAAGTACGCAGATCAAATTACTCGTATAAATGGAAAATGCAAGCTTGCAAGGTGCTGTGAGTACTTTAACATGATATAATAGCCATTTAATAAGTCTAACTAACTCTGAGACCTCTCTAGACAAATGT
Organism: Hermetia illucens; assembly: GCF_905115235.1. Taxonomy (NCBI): domain Eukaryota; kingdom Metazoa; phylum Arthropoda; class Insecta; order Diptera; family Stratiomyidae; genus Hermetia; species Hermetia illucens. Next base: position 104,997,917 of record NC_051852.1, on the reverse strand, counting down.
AGCAATTAGTGTAGCATTCTCGACCTCTAAGACATTCAATCATATTAAAGCTCATAATAAAATTGATACAAATACCAAGTACAGTACGCACTCCACACATTTCATGACATTGATTTGATAGCCACATTACCTTTTCCGCTAAAGATATCACCATAATTAGTTGTTTTCATTCCAAGCTGGCTTGTTTCAAACAATTTTCTGTTTCTTAAATATTGCATGACTCCAATGTTGCAATCACTACCGACTACTGAACATCACAATTTAAAATGCGCTCGACATTTAGATAAAGTCTAACACAAACAATTAGCCGTGACCAAGATGGGACAAAGTTCTTAGGGAAGTCTTGAGCAATATAAACATATACAATTACTTAACAATTGGAACATGAGATAGTGTACAATGCTTGCAAAGTGAGACTGTCGGATAAACTGTTTAGAATAGATAATTCTGCGATATTCATATCACTACCGCATAATTTATTAAGTGGATCATGTGGCAAATATAAACAACTTCCAGAGTTTTGAAGACATGACAATGCTTGGAAAACTTCCTAGACTTTGTTTATGAGTTTTGTAAACCTTGAATTTGATTCAGAATAGCTTCCTGTTGGAAGCATAGAAGAGTTTTGTTCAAATGATAACGATTTGGAGACTTTCAAGCACAGGACCAACCGAACCGAAGGCTGTGGTAGGATGTCATAACCCTGGCGGGTGGAAGTGAACTGTTGATTGACTCGAAATTCATTTATTATTTTACCTCTTGTCACTCGAATTGCAACTCATCTTGGTAGATGCATGTGAAAAGCTATGGCCTTAAAAAAAATCTTAAATCATCCTAGTTCTCTTCAAAGCATCTATTTCAATTAAAGAAACAGTAAATAGTTTTTATGATGAAAGAAATTTTAAAAACATGTAAGTAAAACTTGTTTCATTTCTGATAACAATAACAGATTACCAATTTATAAACTCAGGCATAAAACTCTTTGGCTTTAAAGCTAAGCGCTTTTTGATGTCCATATTTCGCTCTATAGTAGAAATGTATAAATTATTTTTGTTATTAAACCATAAAATTTTCCCCGTTACAAGACGCAATGTTGAAAACTTTACTATAAAATGAATGAGGCCAATTGCAGCAAGTATAACTGCTGTCGTATCTCGTAACCGGTCTAAAAATATTCAATTCAGTTAACTATGAAGCACTACGTCATATACCTAACCATGAATGAGTATCAATACATAAGCGTCGGTATAAACCAAAATGTAGCTATACATACATACATTGTCACAATCCGTAGCAAGAAAATAAATAATATATTTTCTTAGAATTTTCGCCGTAAGTCATCATATAGGAAAGGTAGATTTTTTAATGTACCCCAAGCACATTACTCGAGCCCTCCATTCCTCCTCCTCCTAACAATTTCTTCCTATTTTCCTTGAGGGGTTGGCATTTCAGGATAGGTAGAATTGCTTTTAACGTTTCCCGTTCTTTAAAGGTCAACCCTACACCACCCTTTCAATAACATTGGGTAAATGCTGAAATTCCCAAAACCCTTAGTTACCCTCAAGATTTTTTTAATCGGAACTCTTACACGTACTCCCAAGCTCTTTAAATTGTTCTAATAATAAAACGCACTATTACCGGCGCCAGGTGCTAAGAAAAGAAACCTGTTGGGTAACTTTCACAACTTACTTAATTAACAATTACAACTCTCTGATTACAGCTTACGCATAATCCGAAGTTTTTCTATTATTTTTGGAAACTAAACACGAAAGTTAAGCCTTTTACACGTCCGTAAGTATTTCAATTCCAAAAGATTTGATACAAACAATTTTGCCTTCGGATATTCCGACCGATTTCATCCATTGGGGATGAAGTATTGCAACTAGATATTCATGGTTCATTTTTTCTATCTTACACAATAAATTCATGTGGCTTTAGTACCTAACTGTTAGTATTTCCAACACTTCTTTGCTATAATTGATAATTTTCAAAATGACTTTCGTTACACGACATAAACTTATGAGTCTCGGCAAGTATCAGCACTACCCAATTGTTCGCAATGGTGCTCAGCAACAAAAGGGTCCTTCCTATATCCAGCAGAGATTGGGTGCTTTTTATGGATAGACGTGGATCACGAGTTCTTCGAGTTTCCCGGCCTCGAATGAGTTCTTGGAGCTCTTCCAAACTGATTCCGACTTCGAAATCTTCTCCACGAGATTAGGTGGTCCGATAACTACATTGAGGACGTCACTCAACGTCCAGTTTTCATCCGCGAATCTCGAACAACGGAACATAACATGCTCCAAAAGTCCTAGACGTACCGGCGCATTTGCGCCAATCTGCAGACACCTCTTATGCGGAAGCGATGCATTTACTTCCTATAACCACTAAATAACTAGAGACACCCACACCACCATGTATGATTCAGATGTCCTTATGAAGCATGTTAACCTGATTTTAGCATACAACTTGAGAGCTTTCTCCAATATCCCGTCCAACCCCAGACCTCTGTTATTTCCCATCCGTCCATGGATCTCTCATAATTCCTCCTCACCGACCCCCGACATGGAAGAGATGTTCTGTTCAACCGTTGGCGGACACCCATTTTCTTCACATTGATGCCACGGACATATCATTTGGAGTAATTTTTGCTCACGAATTATGTTTATTACAACCTTTCCGCTGTCTTCATCGAGCTCGTACTTACTTCACAGCATAGCTGCCTGAAGAAATTCTGCTTACTTTCGGTAGAGCCTTCATTTTTCTACAGTTCTCGATGTTTTCGTTTCTTTCTTGTCCTTTGGCAAAGTGTCCTCGCTCGCAGGCACAAAGATCTCAATAGCACCAATAATTTGGTATCCTAATTTAGCGGACACACCGTACCAGCATTTTAGTGTCACATCACATACCTTAGTTGCTCGCTGACATAACTGACTTACATATTCCAGCGCCGCTCTTTCTGAATGCCTTCTCATCAGAGGCTCCAGTGATCCAGGCAGCTATATTAGTTTTTCACTTCTCTTACGCCTTCGACTGTCGACTATCCATTTCCAATACCGAGAAAGAGGGCAAATTTTTGTCCGCACAGCTTTGCTCGGTAAAGACAATTTTATTAGAATCGAGTCGATGTCTGTCTGTTTTTCTGTCACAACTGATTTATTCGGAAATGACCAGACCGACTGTCAGGAAAATTGGTAAGAGCGTGTGATCTATTGTGCCCTTTACATGCAGCAAGTGGCGCCATTTTGTGTTCAGTTTAAGTGGACATACATGTGAATGGAGGGTGCAAATTTTTTTTTTTATAAAATGTGGAGTATCAAACGAACGGGCTCAATTAATACTTTTCGAAACTGCTTCCTTATTACATATCGGGTGAAACATCGGGAAGTGAGGGCTCAAAATATGACCATCGAAAAGTGTAGCAGGTCTCGTTGTCAGAACCTGCCCAACCGAAAAATCTGAAAAAAGCACAGTACATCTGGTTCCGATATCTGCACAAGTAAAGTTAAGAATAGTATATTTCCATACTTTAGAAATTTACCCGGCAACACCCTTATGTCCATCCCAGAAGTACAAAATTGGCATATAAGGGATAACATAAAGCACAATTTGGTCACGTTTAAAGAGAATCCAGCTATTATTGACAAAGTTATAGGGGGTGAACCCTTGCCATTTTGTGTGAGTGTCGTGACGACTTCATAAGCATTGCACTCTTACGCAAATATCTTATTCCAAATTTATCTTCGATTCTGCGCCCAAAATTAGTTATCTCAGATATTTCGACATCATTCCTCTAGTCTTGCAGTATATATGTTTGTATATCCCAATGCTAACGCGTTTTGCAATACAATCCTCAAAATGCAAACATCAATGGATCGTCCTTTGCCGCTAACCTGCATATTCACTTTATCTTTTCTTCTACAACTCTCCTCCCATGTATCAACCTGCTTCCTACGCAATATCTATTTTCCTATTTGAATTTTTCGATCCCTTCACCTTTGAGGAATTGGCGATTTAACTAGGTGCCGTATTGTCTTCTTGATTTCAATTACCTTTGAAAATCTAGCCAGGTGTAAAATTCAGCGGTTTGATCCTATCATGATGCTACCTCTGTGACAATTACCAGTATACTTCTTTCCAAGATATTATCCTTTGTACTTGGTGTGTGTGTATGGTGGGGGAGAAGTTCCAGCTTCTGAGCACTCAGGCCGTGTTGACCTTTGTACTTGGTACTTACCACTCGCGAAAATCTTGGACTCTTGCGGCATACAATAATTAATAATGTTTTTATAATGTTTTTTTTTGTTGTTGTTAAAAAGTAATTTAGTTAATTAGTGTTTTTAGTATAAATAAAACGGTTAGAATCGTAATTGTTTTCAGTAGCTTTATACTGATGAAAGGAGTAAGTTGCTCACGAAATATATATACATAATAAAATAAAATTGTAGTTTGGAGTAAGCTACTGGTCTATCAATTTTAGACTTAACTACAAATAGAAGACAATTAAGTAATCCTTAAACATTACTTTTTATTTTAATAATTTCTTTACCGTTAAGTAATTAACACCACTTCTCATTTCAACAATCCTTATAAATATTTAAGATATTTTTAAATTAACAATTCATATGTTATTTTCATTAATGTTCACTTAACATTACTTTTTAATTCAACGAACTCAAAAAGACTTCTCTGTTCAATTCCCAACTTGATATCTATAATTTGTGACAGGTCTCCTAAAACAAAATCATTCATCGCACACTTTTTTGAGATCTTCCACTCCCTTGGCGTGCCACGCAAAGTGGATAGATCCGCGCCATCTATTTGCTCGCACTCGCAACATTCGAAATAAATTTCGAATGCTGCGAATCCTGCCGCGCCACATCACTCCGCCCCCAGATGAAACCTAGGGGTTTCAGCGACTGATCCCCGAACTTCGTTCGCCGTTAATCCACAAAGCGGACACGACGTTGCTTCGGGGCGCACGCGGGTTTCAGTCTGGACAAAGAGACCGCCTTTTTGTGACCACTGATCTCGAGCTGGAAGAAATGTTCTCCCCGCTCGAGAACGCGGTACGGGCCCTCATATGGAGGCTGCAGCGGCTTCCGGACGGCATCCGTCCTGATCAGCACGTGCGTGCAAGTGTCCAGCTCCTTGGGCGAACAGGCAGGTATGGATGAGTGTCGAGTGGGTGGTGGCGCTTTGATGCGTCGGAGATTGTCTCTCAGCAGACGCACCAACCCCGACTCCGTGAGACCCGATCTCTTGTCGAAGACCGGATCGCTTGGGAGTCTCGGGTTCTCCCCGTAAACCAGCTCCGCGGGGCTGGCAGCAAACTCCTCTCGGCGGGTTGTTCGAAGGCCGAGTAGGACGAGAGGCAAGACTTGCGTCCAGGACGGGTCGTCGCGTGCCATAATGGCGGCTTTCAGCGTCCGGTGCCAACGTTCCAACATCCCATTGGATTGTGGGTGGTATGCCGTAGTCCGCTGGCGTTTAAAACCAAGGAGTTTGCCTAACTCGGAGAAAAGGGTGGACTCAAATTGCATTCCCTGGTCAGTGATGACCACTGCAGGGACGCCAAAGCGAGGTATCCACTCTCGACAGAGGGCTTCAGCACATGATTGCGCCGTGATGTCTTTCAGAGGTATTGCCTCAGGCCACCGCGTGAACCTGTCGATGATTGTGAGGCAATACTTATAACCGTGCGAGTCTCGCAAAGGCCCTATTATGTCGAGGTGTATGGTGTGGAAACGCTTGGTAGTGCGGGGGAATGAGCCCACTTCTTTCCTAACATGCCTGGAGACCTTACATTTTTGGCATGCGATGCACTCTCTGGCCCAGGAATTAATATCCTTGTTCATGGAGGGCCAGAAGTATTTTCCGGTGACTAACCGGTTTGTTGTCCTGATGCCGGGGTGCGCCAAGTCGTGAACTGCGTGGAACACTTCCTTGCGAAATGTGGCCGGAATGTATGGCCGAGGTCCCTTTTCCGAGTCTTCGCAGCAGAGCGAGAGGCTTGAGCCGAAGATGGGCAACTCCCGAAATTTGTATTTGGGGTTGGACTTGAGGCTCTGAAGTGCTGCGTCATCCACTTGCGCCTTGGCAATAGCCGAGAAATCGAGTGAGGCGGGGATGTTAACTTCGGAGACACGAGACAAAGCGTCAGCAACAATGTTGTCCTTCCCGGACACGTGCTGGATGTCCGACGTAAACTGGCTTATGAAGCTCAGGTGTCGAAGCTGACGAGGGGACGCTTTGTCGGGCTTCTGTTTCAAAGCGAACGTGAGAGGCTTATGGTCCGTGAACACTGTGAACGGCCTGCCTTCTAGGGAGAAACGGAAGTATTTGATGGACAGGTATGCGGCGAGCAGTTCGCGATCGTAGGTGCTGTAGTTCCGTTGAGCGGGATTCAACTGCTTCGAGAAGAAGCTCAACGGCTGCCAAAGTTGGTCCACCTTTTGGTGAAGGGCAGCACCTACTGCGATGTCAGAGGCATCAACAAAAACGGCTAGGGGTGCATCTTGCAGAGGGAATACCAAGAGCGTAGCGTCAGCCAGTTGTTGACGAGATTTGTCAAACGCGCAGATAGCCTCTTCAGACCACACGATCTCTCGTGTGTCCTTAGTTTTGGGGCCAGACAAGTACGCGTTCAAAATGGACTGGAGATGGGCGGCCTTGGGCAGGAAACGACGGTAGAAGTTCAGCATGCCCAAGAATCTCCTCAACTCCCTCACTGTCTTTGGACGCGGGAAGCTTGTTATCGCTTGCACCTTGTCTGGGTCGGGCTGTATTCCTTCAGGGGAAATGAAATGGCTGAGGAATCTCACCTGTTGTTGAAGGAATTTGCATTTCTCAACGTTTAGGACTAAACCGGCCTCAAGGAGACGTTGAAAAATGCACTCGAGATGGGCTAAGTGCTCAGACTTAGTGGTAGAAGCGACCAAAACATCATCCAAATATACGAAACAGAATTCGAGGTTTCGCAGGACTGAGTGAATGAACCTTTGAAAGGTTTGCGCCGCATTGCACAATCCGAAAGTCATTCGGGTGAACTCGAAGAGTCCAAAGGGTGTGCATATTGCCGTCTTTGGAATGTCTTCAGGAGCTACTGGAATTTGGTGATAAGCCTTGGTTAAGTCCAAGGTCGAAAAGATGCGGCAATTCGCGAGGTGATGCGCAAAGTCATGGATGAGTGGAATTGGATATCGGTCAGGAACAGTCTGTGCATTTAGTCTTCTGTAATCCCCACATGGGCGCCATTCGCCGTTTGGCTTAGGGACCATATGCAGTGGGGAAGACCAACAGCTGTTTGAGGGCCTGCAGATACCCTGTTGAACGAGTTGTTCAAACTCTTTCCGTGCAATTGCCAGTTTCTGAGATGGTAGAGGACGCACCTTCGAGAAGATCGGGGAACCAGTAGTGATAATGTGGTGCTGCACATTGTGCTTCACTGGTTTGGAGAGACTACAGTTGGTAGTAATCTGGCTGAACTTTTGGAGAAGTGCCCGAACACGAGAGTCGGTAATGTCTTCTAAAAGAACGGAAAGATTATTGCCTGGGTGAGATACCATATGTCCCGACGTATTAAGGTTGGTCGTGGAATCTATAAGAGACTTGTTTTGCAAGTCCACCAGCAATCCATAGTGACACAGGAAGTCTGCGCCTAGTATGGGGAAGCTGACATCCGCCAGGATGAAACGCCACGAAAACGTCCTACGCAAGCCAAGACTCACGTCCACTTGCCTATACCCGTACGTGTTTATGCGGGAGGAATTTGCTGCCGCAAGTTTGAGCGGTTGAGGGAAAAGTTGATGATGCTGGGGTACGGGAAGGACCGAAACCTCCGCACCCGTGTCGACGAGGTAGTTGCGCCTGCTGAGAGGGTCGAAAATAGTTAGGCGACGTGGCGCTGCGTTCTGGGTGGCCGCCGCCAAGACCCCCCGCGGACCTAGTTTTTTGCGGTAGGAGAGAATCTACACGGTAGCGTACATCTTGTCGCTTTATCCCCGAATCTGCGGTGGTACCAGCAAATCCCTGGGTCCGTGGACTGTCTTGACGACCTGCTACCTGATCGCCCTTTTCGGATGGCAGACCGCGAGCGTGCTCGCGATCTGGCGCCCGAACGCTGAGCGTCCAACGTCGCCCTCATCTCGGCCATACTGGCTGTTAATGCAGCAATCTCGCGCCTCAATTCACCCACCTCATCCGACGGTGGTTGAACGGCCGCCAAGGTTGGGCGTACGTACACCTCCTGAACCTGGTCGGCCGTCGCTGCCAGTTCCTCCAAGGAACCGGAGACGCAAGCGAGGATCGCCTGGGTGCCCTCCGGGAGCCGACGCAGCCAGAGCGACTTGATCAGGTCTTCGCCGATCTTACTCCCACCCAATTGCCTCATTTCACGAAGCAATTGGCTGGGAGTTCGATCACCTAAGGTTAAACCTGCCAGCAAGTGGTCTAATTTTGCCGACTCGCTTGCCGACAGGCGCCTGATCAACTCGCTCTTGAGCTGCACATACGATGTCGACTTCACCACGTCGGACACCAGAAGTATGGACTCTTCGTCCAGGCCGACCACCGCGTAGTTGAAGCGGGTCGCGTCCGATGTGATGCCGGACATTTGGAATTGTGCTTCCAAATGCACGAACCACAGTTCGGGGTTCCGCCGCCAAAACGGAGGAACGCGTACGGCGAGGGCGGTCACTTGCGGGTTCGATGGGCCCGCCGCGTCCCTATTGTCAAAAGACATCTTGTTTCACGAAAAGTACGAGATTGAAATGCAAACGCGGTGAGTTTATTCTGAAACGCGGTGAACTTTACACCGACACGGCAGGCTGCACCCACAAATGCACGCACGAAACGAGAAAAAAAAAAACGAAGCGGACGCTATCCAGCGCAGACCAAAAACACCACCAATGAGAATGGAGGACTCGCGATGTTAAACACTTGCACGCCGTCTCTTGCAGCGATTTCAATTTTTTTATTATTATTTATACAAAAAGTTGGGACAAACTCATTACGCTTAAAGAAGAGTGAAAAATACATGCGTGCCACGCGAGCATTTTAAAGTAAAACTAAAGAGAATTTCCTCAGGTCGTTAAGTTGCAGCGGTTACATTTGGTATGTATTTCGTCGTGGGGTCTTCTTATTCCGATAGCCGAGTAATCTGATGGTGATGGTCCGACGTGTGTCGCGTAGTACACTGTGTAGAGAAGGTTTGTTGATGGGGATGATGATGTGCTTGAGTTTTTTAATTATATGACACCTCGTGCACAGCATTGAGGAATTGAGACTTCTGCATTTGGAGCATATCGATCTTCTCGATTTGTTCTTGGACGTAATCCACTTTCCGTTTGAAGTAGTCTTTGGAGTCTTGTAGAATTTGTAGGCCACGAAGGAGATGGCTAGCAGGCCAATGGTAAGGACGATTCCTCCGATGAACGAGGGTCCATCGAAGTGGCGGCAATTCGGAGGAGGCTTGACCGTGGTTGTTGTGCTGGGACTAGGAGGCGTCGTTGGGGTTCTTGGAATTGGCGTTGTTGAAGTTGAGGTGGTCGAAGTGCTAGATGAACTTGAGGTAGCTGAACTGGTGGTTGTGTTTTTGGGAAGTTCCGGGGTCACCAATTAAGTAATCCTTAAACATTACTTTTTATTTTAATAATTTCTTTACCGTTAAGTAATTAACACCACTTCTCATTTCAACAATCCTTATAAATATTTAAGATATTTTTAAATTAACAATTCATATGTTATTTTCATTAATGTTCACTTAACATTACTTTTTAATTCAACGAACTCAAAAAGACTTCTCTGTTCAATTCCCAACTTGATATCTATAATTTGTGACAGGTCTCCTAAAACAAAATCATTCATCGCACACTTTTTTGAGATCTTCCACTCCCTTGGCGTGCCACGCAAAGTGGATAGATCCGCGCCATCTATTTGCTCGCACTCGCAACATTCGAAATAAATTTCGAATGCTGCGAATCCTGCCGCGCCACAACAATATCTAACCACTTACCACTCACTCCTCCTCTGTCATTTTTTTTTTGTGTGAAACAAAACCTTTTGAAAATCGATTCAATATCTGTCTGTCGATCTGTCGGCCTGTCCGTCTTTTTTTGGCGTTGGAAGGTGGAAAGGTTCAAAACCTACTACTGGCTCCTCCCATATGGTTATGTGAAACTTTTACTCACTAGAACCACCTCCTTCTCCTTCGCTTACCAAAGGAGGCTGCCATTTCGGTATTACGTCCGCGGGCAGTATCAGCTATGAACTGCGGCTCCTGTCATTATATTATCCAAGTTTTTTTCAGAGGCTTACATTTCATCCACGATATTCTCGGTGACAACCGCGACCCGGCTTCAATTTCCGCCTCCGCTCTGTGTTCGGCGAACCGCGGGCTGTTAAAACCAACATGCTTCACATCCTCCGGAATCATCTCGCATGTCGGGCAATATGGGGAGTCGTGACGCCTGAAGTGAAAAAGTTATGCACAGTATTCTCTGTGTCCGCTTAGAAATTGACTTAGGTCGTAGCTAACTTCACCGTGCCTTCGTGTGATCCATTTGGAAACATCTGGAATAATCATATGGAGTCCAGCGTCCTTTGGTTGAATCATCCCATCTTTTTTGCCACTCCGAAATAGCTTCATTTCGTGCTAATTGCCGACGATAGGTACAGGACTCGCCGATTGCCTATAATGGATCATAGAGGCGTTGACTCTTGTTCGCAATGTCGATGGAGACCATACCTGCTATCACACATGCTGCTTCGTCTGCGCTTGGTGATCAAAACTACTTCGGTTTTATGCTTTGTGAGCGTCACACCAACGTCTTCTAGCCAAGATTTTATTTCAAAAATTGCCTCCTTTGTGCGAACCTCGCTCTCTTCAATATCTTATGCCACGAAGGTCACTCCGTTGTCGTCTGCGAACTCAATGATTGTCACTCCTTTGGGCAGTTGCAACTTCAAAATTCTATCATACATTATTATCCACAGGAGAGGAACGAGGACTGATCCGTGTGGACCCCTCCATAGGTTGTCCTATATGTCTTAGGTCCATGGTCCGAACCGTAACATAATAGCCTCTCCCGAAGGAATTGTATGACTATGCGCAAGTGGTATTTGGGAGCGCCCAATTTGAATAAACCCGCAATTATGTTCCTCCAATTTGCGGTATTGAAGGAATTCTTCACGTTCAGAGTAACTACCGCGCAAGATTGTTTGGCCTCTACTGCTTCCTTAGCAATTTTCGTCACCACACTGATCTTATCTTTCGGAATCCGAACTGCCTACCTGAGAGGCCACACTTCTTTTCTGCGACCGGTACATGCCTGTTGTAGATGAATCGTTCGAAATATTTGCCGACGTCGTTTAATAGGCATATAGGCCTTTAAGAATAAGTATCACCGAAAGGTTTATTTCGCTTCAGATTAGTACAAACTTCTGTCTGCACTTGTCCGGGAAAACCTGTTCCTTGAGGCACGTTGTAAATGTTTCAGCGAACCACTATGGAACTGTTTTGACGGCCACTATCAGAGCTTTATTTGGAATATCTAAGCCTGGGCCTTGTCGCTGTGTGTATTTTTCTCGCTCACCTGCCATTGGAGATCCTTAGATAATGTGTCGCTAACAAACGGAAAGTATTGACGCCACCAGCATTTGCCAGAACGACATTCAGACGTGAACATACTTCGGCCCCCTGTTTTTATTTCGCGACTACACCAATCTTCGATCCAAGCGTTAAAATCGCCGGCTATTATTATTGGGTTGTAGCGATTTGCTTCGAAAGTTAATCTTTGCACCATCAGTACGAATTCATCTAAAGTGAGGCTTGGCGCAGTGTAGCAGCTAAATAAGTGAATGCCACCTACTTTGACTCGTGTGAATTTTTCTTCTGGGTTATTGTTCGTGTGTTCGATTGCTGGGTTTCCATAGGTCCAAATTGCCGCTTTTCCGCTTCTATCTGATATGAAAACACCACTGTGGAGATCTTTGTAATATTCACATATGATGGCAACGTCAGTTTTATTTTCAAGAACGCTTTAGGACAGCAGGTCCTGGGTTGCCTGACAATGGTTTAAATTCAGCTGTCGGAGTTTCATCTACGAAAAGCTGAAATCGCCTTCTTAAACGCCGGACATTTGTAACTACCTGTGGTATGGTAGATGTTACTCTCCTCTGTTTCTCTGCATAACAGCATTTAGGGTTCGCATTGCGCTTTTTGGCAATATCGTACTTGCTTGTAGTTTCTTGAAAAGTGTCCAAATACCAGGCATTTGAAACACCTCTTTGGAGATATCTGCTCTCGCAGTCGACAGCTGATCCAACCAACGCGAATTTTGGCAGCAACAGTAGCTTTTTTCGCCTCTTCGAATTACAAGGCTATTGTGGCCGCTTGAGTACCACCATACCTGTATGCACTACGGAGCCTGATCACATTGGACTGAAAGATCAAATTTAACCCAAGCTGAGTCTTCAACGACTCGCAGATCTCCGATTTTATTGTGATCTCATCTAGGTTCTTGTATTCAATCAGCATTAAGTTCTGGCTCACCTTTACTTCCGCTGCTTTGTCCAATGATGATTGCATCTTCTTATGGAGATCGTGAGGTTTACTCTCCCAAGGCCTTAGCTCGAGTAAATCGCCTTTCTGCGTGCATCTTATCCTCTTCACGTGTTCACCGAAGTCCAGGACGGAACTATCTGCCTTAACCTTTCTGAAAATTTTCACATATGTTAGCTCGCTTGCTGTTTTTATAATCAGCGTATCTGACCGCAATTTCTTTTACGGTATTCCTTTTTTCTCTACTTTAGTCCAGGTAGACTCATTGATGCGTTTCTCCAGATGGCTCAGTAAACTTTCACTAGGTAAGACTGTTGTATCGGTTGTGTTTTCCTCTTCTTTCGCTTGGGAGATCGCTCTGGGAATTCTCTATTAGTATCCCTATACCATTCGCGGAGCTCTGTGTTTCTTTTCCGTTTTGAAGGCGATCCACTGCTATGTGCCCGGGTTCCTACCGGAGGTATTGACTTTGAGGACGTTTCTGTTACTACTGCTATTGTTGCGTTCGTTTTCTAGGAGCAACCAAGCTCATTTCGTACCTCAAAATACATAGAACGTATTGCATGCACTTGGCTTTTTATTTCACCGTGCACGTTGTGTCGGGGATCTAGGAACTTCGTCAGGTTCGAGATCATAACCCCAAGCTTTGAGAACGCGTCTTTCTCGTCGCCGATCGCAGCATTGACACCGTTTGCGCTGAGATTTTGATCGTACTTACAGTTGGTGTATGCTCCAATTTCCGGTTCACATCACCTTTTCCTGTCAGAGATCTCAATATTCTACCGCTGCGCCTAAAAGGATCGTTTACGTTTTTAAACAACTTATCTTTAGCGCAGTCGCTCGTAGATTGCACGTCTGCTGTCGCGACACCCCTACAAATTTTATATTTTTTTTTGAAACTCTTTTCTTGATTAGCTACATCCCAGATGTCTCCGCCTGCCCTTTCGGCTTCTTCTGACCGCTTGTTTCGTGCAGTTGTTTGTGCATTGGGTTTTTTTTCTACCACAATATAGCTTCCTCTTGAGGTTTCAACTATTTTATGACTGTTATTGCTTACCCTGTCATTCTAAACATTGCTTGATGGAACTCGACAAAGCTTTTCAAAGTTCCTTTTACAATTTAACTTTCGTCCTAATCATAGGGGTCTGAAACAGCGTTAGTTAATTATTGAACTGCTCCACTTTTGCATAGTCGTACTTTACCATTTATTCGGCTTATGTATTCCGGTGCTGCCATTAGTCGCCAGATGAATGCCGAGATTTTCGTAGTGGTAAAAGCTCTTGGTACGTAAAACAGTCAATCTTCCAAACTCAAAATAATTATAGAAATTTTAGAATTCTATGTTAAGTAAAACACCAAAACTTACACAGTCGGAATTCTGACGCATATTGCCAAAACCCTCTTAAAATTCGGCCTCAGGGAACTCTGGTACTGCGATAGGACCTTTTTTGTAAGCAAGTATCATATAATAGTTTCCCCTACTCTAGTTTCATATGTCGTTGCTAGGCTCATGAAATTAGATAATACTCATTTAATAATTTTCAGAGTGATCGCCCTCTCCATGAAGGGTATCTTATAAATGGCTGAGCTAGTTTATAATAAACAAGGGATTTTAAAAAGAAGCTCAGATATGAAGAAAAGTCTGAAAACTTTTCTTCAAGAAAAGAAATCGGATAAACTTCCCGCTGGACTACTTCAAATGCTGAACAGCCACAATTACAAAAAGAAACCGAATCCCAGAACAATACTTCGCGATGTTTGTAGCAAAAGGGTTGAAAATCCTTAATTTTAAATAAATTTCACTAAGAGAAAGGAACATTTAAAAGTAATTATTAATTAATTATTCCCAACAAAGAACTTTACAATTTTACCAATAAAACTCATTCCAAACCAGAAAGTAAATACTCAAACTACCAATCAAAGTTCACCGGGCTTACTAGTAAATAGTTGAAATTTTGCCTATAAAAATAGAGGATATGGCCAAGAAAACTCATGTGTGACAAACCTAAAGGAAAAAAAGGCAATATAAAGATCCTTTGAAATCGATAACACTGCTGCTACCAGTAATATTTCACGGCCTAACGAAAACGGGTGATAAAATAAAACAATAGAGAATAAAAACTAAAGATATAGAAAGAAAGCTGCCAACTAATGGGAATAAAATACTAAATTCCGTATGAGAAGCAAAAATTGAAAGAGAACAAGGAAAAGAGATGTTTCGGTGGGAACTTTCCAGTAGAGTACATTACGTCGTTTATTTTCCAAAGTACAATTGCTACCTGCTATCAGATGAATTTATAGGAACTAGCAATATCCCCCCCCCCCCATAAATTGTTACCCTTGCTTCTTTGATCATTCAAACACCTGGTTAACTGCCTTCTCAGCTGGAAAATTAGTAAGAGAAATCTGGGGGACTAGCTGACCCCAGCGAAATTCGCGAAGTTTATATCTCTTTGGGCCTGCCAACGAACTCTATCTAGTCCTGGCTTAGTTGGTTAATACATAAATTAGCGTGTGTGTAAACCGCAAAGACAAAAACAAGCATCCGTAACCAATGGTATTCGAACCGTTGGCTACGAAATTAAGGGTTGACGCACAACCATCTCAGTCATCGTCAATGTTTAATCGTAATAACAAGTGAACAACTTGCAAAATGAAAATCAAAAGTTTTGTGTGGAGTTTCTCTATTGTGGGCCCTTTGCTTTATTTTCCTTTACTGGTGAATATTTGTGCAGTTTGAATTTGTATAATTCGAAAAATATGTTACCCCCATACCCATAGCAAATCTATCTATCTTAACATAACACACTTCACACGAAAATCACAAAACAATTCAAACCTAAGGCACCTAGCTGCGAAATATACAACATATGTATTGGCAGCATCATTAAAGCTTCAATTTTTGATAGAGCATGGTAGCACTAAGATCGCTTCCTTACATTTGCGATTAAAGAGGCAACTCTACCCAGAATCATGCTAAACCCAAGATGATTTTACGGGTGAGATAACATCTAGAGAAAACACAACTCTAGCTACACCACAACGACAACTTCGCTATATCCTGGCAAATCAGTAAGGCAGTAGATTCCCCAAGCTACTTGCACAACTAAGTCCCTTACAGCCTATATCGAACTTTCACCCTTCGAATTCAATATTTATCTCACAAATGAGATTTGTAAGATTTTGGATCTACTCTGTTATCTGCGTTATCCTGCCACGGATTTATTCGGTTGCCTACGGGTCTGACTCCGTTTGAATAGAAATTTGTGAAAACACTACTCAAAACTAATCCACTTTCAAATAAAAGTAGCTTTCCCAGTTGGGGGAAAGGGTCGCTTTACATCTAACACGAGTATTGTTCCCATGTGATTTGAATGCCACTACAAGCATTTAGTCGACTGAAAGAGCTGAGTACATCTACCACAACTATATCAACCTTAAATTACAGAAGCTCACTTTGGGATCAATTTACGCTAGTGCTTGATACCACCCTAATAGTCATGGTGTGATCAATTCAGAATTCCGAGTTATGCTATCGAATACCACATTTTCTAGATTGTCGATCATCCACTAGTAAGCTAAAATTCATTTCCATTCTGTCTGGCTGAAACTTTTGGAATGGTTTGTGATTGAAAAGAAAATATCATGTCATATCATATTATGTATATTCGGAATTTCATTAAATTATTTATCAAAAGAATAAAATCATATCTGACACATTTCATCACACTAAATAAAAAAAATCTCCCATATTCTATCTTACATATAAACCCTACATACATATTTTTAACGCAAACTGTTCAATACGTTATAATTTCATTCAGATCACAAAAGAATCCAGAGTGATGCACCAGAAACTACATAACATATCCAAGAAATATTTATGAGCTATTGAGCAGGTTTCCATTCCATCGTATTCGTTGATTATCTTTTTACTTAGCACAGTTATCAACTTGAAATGGAAAAGTCGTTAAATATACCTTGCAGCAATCTCCAACAGATCCAATCAAATTATGCAATACCCAGTGACCAATAAATGACGGGAAAAGGCAAATGCGCAATAATTGAATGCAGTCCCTTCCAGAAGATGTGGTATTATTCATGAGACATACATACATATGTTTATAAATTTAATATGTGCAAAACAGACATCATAGCGCTCATAAATCAGTTGTTGCCTGCAATTTTTTTTGGAAAATAATTTCAAAATCTGAAACGTAGTGGACTGCAATTTGTCCACCTTTAATTTTAGATAAAATTAGAGTAATAACACATACTTTACCTAAAATTTCTTGTATATGATGGATATTTTCACTGCTGGCTTCGATAGAGATTTTGTAAAGAAGCAAAAATATGAAATAATCAAATTTTTCTCTAGAAAAGTCAAATCTGAATCTCGTTTCATGTGAACTTCAAAGAGGATATTCCGTTTTTAAG
This sequence comes from Hermetia illucens, assembly GCF_905115235.1. Lineage (NCBI taxonomy): Eukaryota > Metazoa > Arthropoda > Insecta > Diptera > Stratiomyidae > Hermetia > Hermetia illucens. Next base: position 104,980,918 of record NC_051852.1, on the reverse strand, counting down.
GTTTTGTGTGAAACAAAACCTTATTAGAATCGATTCGATGTCTGTCTGGCTAACCCGATTTGTGAGAGCGGTTGATCTGTCGTTCCCTTTACATATAGCAAGTGGCGCCATTTTGTGTTGAGTTTAAGGGGGGCTCCCCATACATTTTCCCCCCATTTTTTTCACAGATGTGACCGAGTGGGGTATCAAATGAAAGGGCTCAATTAGTTCGAAACTCGGCCCATATTTGATATCGGGTGAAGCATTGGGAAGTTATGACTCAAAATATGCCCCCAAAATTGTAACAGGTCTCGTCTTCAGAGCCTATCCAACCGAAAAATCTGAAAAAATCGCAATGGTGCATCTCTACGAAATCTAAGCCTCGAAATACATCCGGTTGCGATATCTGCACAAAGAAAGTTAATAATAGTATATTTCCACATTTTAGAAATTTGCCGGGCAGCCCCCTTATGTCCTTGTATGTATGTACAGTATTCGGAAATAGCCAGTTTGTTTGTTTAAAGTGAGGATAATATCTATGGCTGTAATATGTACGTATGTCATGTAGTTTTTTCCATATGAAGGAATGAAGGATTTGTAGCTATATACGGATAGAAAAATGTGCGTAGAAGTTTCTCACATAAGATAAACACAAAGCCTTTATACCCGAAGCGCGAACTTCCGGTACTCCGACTTGTTATAATAATTGAAGGCTTGCTACCAAACTTCCCAGTATCGTGGTCTATATCATAGCCTATTATGTATACAGTAGTATTCCGATAATTTCTACAATGATTACTGGTATTTCCGGCTAATTTGTATGAAGTTGCCTAATCATGATATACTACTCGATCTGATTTGGCAAGCGTGAGGACCCGGCATGAGAACCCAATTGATAATAAACGGATGAAAAAAGCTCCAACTAGTTCCAACCCTTGCCTCCTATAGGCACCCTGTCTCTCATGCCATAATAACCAATCAATATAAACATTCTAAACAGGCGAATTAAGTCAACGACGATAAATCATCATGGTTGTTACTAGCACACCCGCACTTTGATAAAAACTTCTTTTCCCTTGTCTAAAAGAAGCTTTTGCAGAAAATTTGACTTGGTGGGTGCTGTTCAGAATCATACATGGCTGACTGCTTCGCCCTTGAATAAATTTTTCTATGTTTACAGAATTCATTTCATCTAATAGAAAATTACAATTTTTAAAAGTGTCAATTCCTTTTCTTATGGATCCTTATTTCCTTATTCTGGTAGATCTTTGAAATTTTACCTTTTGTGTGATAAAACCTAACCTATCATATAAACCAAACGGCATTCAATGACTTAGGTTATGTTAAAGAGATGAAAGGAATGGTGGCCCCGAACGCACCGTTTACTTGGGTAGTTACAAGCTGGTGATACTCACAGACTTTTGCCTATCTGAGGATGTCTCCTAAAGAACATAGAAAGCTCTTCTGAGTTATATTTCTTTTACATCTGAGAAAATCAAATAGGCGCATCCAAGCGCAAGACTATTAGTGGCATTCTAGCCACCTCAAGTTTTTACCTAATAGCCTGCATTGCGTTGCGTGAAACTTTGCGACTTCGTCGCTCAGAGTAAACTCAGCCGTGACTTCACCGCCTAGATTTTGTCTCATCATATGGAATCGGGCTCTGGACAAACCAATCTGTAATCCTCTCCATTGCCAACGATACTCGACTCGTTCAGTCGACCTAGTTGAAATATCATCCAATGGTAGCTCCTTACCAACTGGTACTGATTGGCTGCCGTAAGGTGATGAATGATGCGACGCTACCGATTTCGTCGCAAATATAGTTCTGCTGTCAGTAAAGGTAATACTAATAAAGAGCCGCAATGCCGGAGCTGTGTGCCTGAGCTCATTTTTGTCCAAAATGATTCTGCTTGGAAGAACAGTGCGTATCCGTATTTTACGATAACTACCGATTTCATCCACAAGAGGAGGAACTTCAGTAAGAACGATGGCGAAATGTTCTTTCCAACTCTTCAGCTACTCGTCATCATGGATAAGAAGTCGATCGATCGATCGAAAGATTTGCGGCGACGACTATGTTGTACTTTTCGAGATTTCGCACGGTATAATTCAAGCGTTCATGCCCGCCATCATTTGCAGCGGTCAATAGAGTCTTCAACCCCTTCCATTCATTGATCCGCTTTCACGATTCTGCAGTCAGCCAGATCTTATGATGTCCCTTCAAAAGATTTGGCGGACAACCTGTGTAGCACCCGAGAAAAGTTCATTTTTGATGGTAGCTTAATGCTCATCGATATTTTCCAGATTATTCCGATTTCCCATCAGCAACATTATCAAGGGACAGATGAATCATATGAGCGGTAATGTTGAACTTAAGGGGTCGCAGCTCTCTAACACGGCGAAAAGTGGTGAATTCAACCTGCAAGCGAACCTTAGCGGCCGATAACAGCACCTGTCTTGTTACGCGTATCCAGAAGACCACTGCTATATGCTGATCGCAAAGTGCTCAATCTGATTGCTTATACGATATCGGTCAGTTGAAACCCAATTGACCTTATAGCAGGCTCTGTACTCGAACAATGTGCTGCCAATGACGAATCGGTGGAAATTGCAGAAATCCACAAATTCCAACCATTATCGTTACGGTCGCCAGGACCGTACTTCCCCATCGCATGTCCGAGCAAGATGTTGTCAGAGTCCACCTTGGTATTCAGCTCACCCACCATGATCACAATGTCATCTTTAGGATGCCTCCGCTAAACTACGTTTAATTGCTCGTAGAAAGCGTCACTCTCCACTGCATACATAGGAAGTCTCCGTTGGTGCATAGCATTGTAGAATCGTGATGCGCTTTAATTTGGACAGGAATTTTAACGTCCTAAATCTGCCATAGACCGGCTCCCAGGTCAAGAGAGCGCGCTTAGCCGTTAGAAACAACGAGACATCGGATTCACGTCTGTTACCACTCGTCTTTCCAGAATACAATAGCATATTGTCATTAGTGTTGCAAGAAGGAGAGGAGTACTCTTCGGAGTCCCCCCCATCTCACCTCGCCTAAGCTCAGAATGTCCAGCTTATATCGTTGGAATTCTCGTTCGCGCTGGAGAAAGCAAGCATTATGAGGACCCTCGGTACCATTATCGAGGAGCATGCGTACACTCCAGAAATCAATCATAGTCCGTTTTCAATAGCCAATCGTTTTCGTCCTGAGTCCCTACCCGAAGCGTTGTTGATCGATAATATAACGTTTCAAAATTACAGGTTGCTAGCTCACAAATTCCTATCCTTAAGGCGACTATTTTACGACACGCAGGGGTAATTTTAAGTGCATTCTTAACCCCCAACTAATAGGCCTTCAAAAAATTTCGACTCTTTTCCTTGTCATCAGATGATGCAAAGATAAAGGGAAATTTGCAGATGTATGTCTCCCTATAAACCTTAGGAAATATTATCCCTCAGTACGATATATATGTATATACAGAATATGAAGAGCTTCTGAGCTTCTGAGAATAGTTAAGCTATACTCTATTCAAAATTATCGAAATTAGGAAGCCAATCTAACCTACTTAGTTTCTTCTTCAACTAAAAGATAGTATATGTATACCTAGCTCATATATTGAATGGAACAAATCAAAGACGTTGTGGTCATGTCTGAATTAATCTCTTGAGTAAAATTGCTCAGAGGCAAATGCCAGCATAATCGCCACCATACCGGCAGCCGCCAATACAAAAGTACCGGTTACACATAAGTATACATAGGCAGAATCCACATCGGCTCGTTAGTTAGTCAATTAATTGCGTAATAGTCATGGTAAATCATTCAACTTCACCTGCTGAAATTTTCGAATGGTGAATTTACTGCATCTCTACCGTTCCACGTAATCTGAAACGCCAATCATCTCATAAAGATCTCCAAATAATGGGACTGAAATTCCAAATTATACATACAACCTCGTATCGGTCTTCGGAGATGAATGAATGTAAAAATTAACAGCCTCATCGAGCACCACTTCTGCCCAGTCTCAAAACCGAACTAAGAAAACGAATTCATATTGCAACAGCGAAAGTTGTAACTTTTGCATTACGTGCGGTTACCGGTAATGCTGCTGCAACAGTACCCTACCCCCGAAAACTACCATGAAGCAGTGCAAAATGTCAACACCTTGTTTTCACCTGGCACACATTCTCCTCGCAACAGGTTAGTCCAGTCAACGTGATAAGACCCGAAAGCATTATGGTTTCTTTGTTATTCAATGATATTTTTATGAGAACCAAAGCATTTGTTTTCCACATGTGGTGACCAATTTTTAGATATTATTCGGAAGATTTTTTTATCCGCACATATCATACCACGCAAGTATATACAAAGAGAAATATGTATTTGAATATATTATTGGAAAAACCTTCACATTGCACTTGATATCGCTCGATAAGTCTGCCTTTATAATTTTGAGTTTTCCTCTTGACGTGCAGACCTGCTACCGTCCATACTGATTAATTGCTGCCATTTTGAATTTCTGGTAATCATGAAAAATTAATAGTCAAATCATATTTTCAATATCAACGAACTCATCTTCATGGCCGACCCATGGCATTCGGTAATATGATTTCAAAATTTATCAGTACCACCTTCATTACAGGTTCTCGAGAGGTGAAGGTTCGTTTTCTGCTTGATTTTTAGTTTGATATTTTTCCAGTTTCCTAATTTATTGCGGTTCATGTTTTCCTCTCAATTGGAAGTGCAATACGTTTTATACGAATCTTCTTAAGCAATTCTTTGAGAATTTGCGACATACCATACTCGCCAGAGCATTTCAAAACTATCAAAAAACTCATGTTTGCAATAAAATTTGCGGAAAATTCAGTGCATTCGCTGGCACAAACCATAACGAAGTCACGTACGGAAAACCATAAATAACAAAGAAACTTATCTGATCTCACGTGGGTCAACATGTGCATAACCGGCAAGCAGATGATTTTTGCCTGTAAATTAATTGTTCCCGATCCAAGAGATGCAGATGTACTTTACAGATATACTACACTTTAATGGCATTAACTAAAATTTTCTCAGATAGTGCTGATAAGCATTTTACAGAGCTATCCAAAACGTTGAACATGGTTACTTAATATAGAGCTAAACTGGGAAAGTGAAAATAAATTCCGTTAAGATTGTTATTAATTAATATGAAATGTTGAAAGCAGCGAAGCTTGCATGCACATGCACAAATATAATTAAGTTGATTTTAATTATTACAACTTGTTTATCCTTCGTATTTCCTTGTTTGCCCCTACATCTTGAACTATCTACACATTTAAGATAGCCGGGAAGACTGTCAAAATCCAACCCACTCTTATAATTATGATAGCGTCCACACCTCGTGAGAAGTAGTATAAGACCAGAAATAATCTTTCCTTTTTTCTTTGAAATGAACAGACGATGATGAGTTGATGTGAGCTCTGCTAAACTGACAGTTATGGCGTTTATTAGGAGCCAGCCCCTTCGGAACTCTGGTCGGGTAGTGAACCCACATTAGTAGACGGAGCGAGCGCGAGTTCCAGAACCAGCTATGTGCAGGTTAGGCTCCAGGAAACTGCGGTAGTCGCTTTGTCCCCATTCCTGCGATATGGGGTTGCACCAAACGCTGGATAGTGATTTGAAAGCCTCGCGACTGCATCGAGTTCAGGACTCTGACAAAGCAAAATAGTAGAATCGATTTAGGCGAGCTTAGTCCGCTTCTGAACGTGACAAAGGCTAAAGAAGAAGAAAAGTTACACCCGCTCCTGATTATTGTGACCGATGCGTTGGTACTATTTCCACGGTGAATAAAAATGATAGATAGTAAGACAGAAGAAAGAGTTGATGCGTTTGGGTGCAGCGCCCATCGAATTAGACAATAAGGGCTCAAATATCCGACGAGACAGCGGGATGTGCGCTGCCAAATACAAATGAAATCTCTCATGCGATGCGGGAACATCAACTCCAATACCCTGAAGTTTCTTCAGGAAAACGTCAGCAAATGCACTTATTGTTTTCGACACGAAATTATACGTCGCAGCCTCTGCAGTCTCTGTATAGCTTCTAATTATACGCAGCTCAGAGGATGATCGTTAACATTCGAAAAAGGGGCAGTCGTCTTGAATGCGATATTTGAAAGGATCTTCGTCTGTTTCGTGCTGATGCAAAAATAACGGCTAAAATTATTTTGGAATGCATTAAAGAAAGCTTTGGAACCTTGATTAAGAAAGAGCAGACTGGTTTCCGCTTTTTTCCTATTCGTCTTTGAGAAATCTTCCGTCAGCTTCCGCTCATTCGTACAGACCAAGAAGGAGACGACCGCTACATTTCCAAAAAGTTCACCTTGTCTTGAGCGCGGCAGTAAAAAGTGGAAGCTGATTTCCGCTCTGCAATCGCGACATCGATACTCTGTGGACAATTTTGAAATAAAGTGCGTTTGTCTAGAATGCTCTCCTTCCTATTTCTACAGACATTCTGCTTCTGCTCATTCGTAGAGGCGAAGAAGAGGACGACCGCTATAATTCCAAAAAGTTCACCCTGTCTTGAACGCGGCAGTAAAAAGTAGAACCTGATTTTCGCTCTGCAATCGCGACATCAATACTCTGTGGACCATGTTGAAATAATGTGCGGAATTTGCTCTTAGTCTATTCTTCAACGATTTCGAGAAGGTTTTCAACAAAGTGAACAGGGAGTATATCTGCAGTGCTCTACACAGGAGGGGCATTCACCTGAGTAATTACGATGACGCGAAATGTCTCGCACTGCTCCGAAGTAAAGCCGGAAATGGAGTGCCATATTAGGGAATACTGTCGCGGCATTATTTGTTCTTGTTATCGGCGACGTCTTATATGCTTCCTTGGGTTCTACTCTTTCACCGTGTCGTGGAATTTTGATTTAGAGAAGAGTGCAAACCGAGTCGAAATGAAGATAAATACCATGAAAGGAAAAGTTTCTCTCTATCCGTCTGGTCATTCCAATCTTCATACCTGTATTAATGAGCAGAGTATTGAAGGCGTCAATCATTTTGTAGATCCGGAAAGTGTTTTTACTACTGAACTCGATGTCACCCGATGCATTAATAGCTCTAAACCCCCTGTCCTGTATATAATCCGAAAATACAACTGTTTCAACTCCAACATAAAATTATGGTTATTTGAAGCAGATGTTCTTTTTGTGCTACTATAGTGGAGTAATAATCCACCATTGTCACTAAGAAACTGAAAACCTTCGTCGACACTTGGCTTCCTCGTGCAATCCGGCCCCCGTAAAGCGCCTAAGATGAGTTGCTGCCAGCCCTGATGTGGAATACGGGGGGAGCCTACGACTTGCCGGTGACCTGGTCCTCATCAAGAGACTCTGTTTTAGAGACACTGCAAACTGTAAATTTCGTGTTCTTTTCTTTCTTCTTCTTTTTGGTCTCCCTTCTGAAAATGAGTGTCTTTTCAAAATACAGGTGATTCCAATGCGACTTGAAGCCGTTAATAGCATTATTTTGCCATATGTACATATGTATGTACAGGGTGAGTCCTGGGAAAAACGAGGGCAGAGCTGTATCGTAAATTAGTGTATGACAAATGGTGGCCTTGCAGTTGCGTAGAAGTTTCAGTTGGTTTAAGAAGTTGCAGTTGGTCGAGCAGTTTCAACTAACATTTTTACGTCAACCGATTATCTATAAATGTTTTCCGAAACAAGTAAATACATTTTTGTTCGAATCGCTTTAAAAAAATGGGTGGGCTTGTCTCAAATCCTACTCTCATGTAATGCCTGCTCAACCTTCTTGTGTTGCACGTGTTTAATGCTTGATTTCAGAAGGTTTTTGGAAGGAAATTGGAAATACATTCTTTAGTTCACAACAGCTAGCTAGTTCATAAACATGATCTCAGTTTTCCTTTTTCGTATCCCGAATTGGAAACACATATTCATTCTATAATAATTAAGGTGTGTAGAAGGACCATTCATTAGTGAAACCAACACCAAATTGATGGTGGCAAGAGAACATATTATTCAACTACAGGTAGGAACCACCCTACGTGAAGGTAGACAATTTCACATATGTAATGGCAAAACATTTGAGCAATATTGTACTCAATAAATTACGGTGAACAGGTCACTTCACCTGAATGGTAAGAGGCAATGAGAGATAGATAGATAGATCCTATCTTCGATGGAGCAATAGCGTATGCCAGGATATGAAAAATTATATTAGGAATAACGAGACGGAGTCGTCAGGCATTTTCGGTTGCAGCGGATCCGGAACTGATACTAGTTTTACCGCCATTGATGATGATAATATGAATCAGACCAACTTTTCCAACGATGGACCAACCCTTTCGGAAAATTCTTAAATGATTAGTAAAACAATAATGGCAGTCTTTAATATACCTCAAAATTACTACATTGCCGCTATTCCAAGTACAGATATACCTATGATCACCTGTTAGTATTAGTTATAAATATCGGGGGTATGGTATGGCAACCTAATTCTCCGATACTATCTACAACAAAACTCCAATTATCGTTACAACCGAAATTACTTAACAATCATCTAAACAAGCAAACAACAGCTACTATTACTTTTCCAAATCAATTTGCGAAAATGAACAAAAGAGGCCTTTCATTTATTATTCGCTGCTCATTATTTCTTCTATTATTAATAGTCGGTTCACGCTTAGAAAAAAAACCAATTCTATTTTTTGAATAGGATTTCAAAGACTCCATCTACTACACAACGCCAAAGACTGGAGGAACAATATCAGTTGAATCAAAACAAAATACGCTCATTTTCCATACGTAACAAAAACAGACTCCCCCAAGGTGATCAAGACAGTTGATCGCTAATAGTAAATTAGAGTTGATTAACCGAACCCCATTATGCAATAAAATTTTGTAAATATGATCATCAACGTTCTCATCTGGCCAATCTCGGTCAATATGTTGTGCGGTTTTAGAGTACGAATGAAATGAGCCGGTTAGCCGGTTATTGTTGCTATGTCTAGTTGTATTGTTGTCTTGTTTATGTGATATCTTAATTTTGCATTTATTATACTATTGTTGTTCAGGCTTGGGTATAATTGACGAATTAAGTTCAAATTTCGGTATTCTGCGTTTGAAACAATGAAACATTATTCGAGCAATGAATAATTAAATGTGTACATGACATGTACTTGGACCGATACAATCGGAGAATGGAAGTGTTAGAAAGTCTTGATTTTCTCTAATTGTTGTGTCTCAGCAATGGGCGGAATTCTCACCCATGAAAATCCATTCTTGATTTTGTCTTCTACTACGACCAGTAACGACAACGTGCTAGGGAGCATTTTTGCCAAATTACCTTCCCCCTTTTTTCTGCCCACAAAAAGTAATATTGTTACTTTATTTCTAATCGATCCACCAGGTTAGAGGATTCTCTTGGAAAAACCGCTCCTTAATAACGATGAATTTTCGTGATTGTCTAAACGGAATAGTACAATAGGCCTAACTAAAGCGGTTACAAGGAATTAAATATCCTTCTGTACTTGGTTACCTGATGAATGATACCTTTAAGCAGGGTGTTAACATCAAATGTTGGGACACATCCTTCCAAAAGGAACGAAATATATGATCAAGAATAAATATGTAATTTTGGAAATAATCTAGGTTCTTTCAAATTGAAGTCTGATTTTCTAGCAATATTTTTTAAAGTGGGAACCACAATAGAAGGCTTATTTTCAGGCAGTTTTTGGAACTTTTTTAGTGGGAAGAATTAATTGGAATTCCATCAAATTTCGACATTATATTAGTTATATCTTGAACAACTTTTGAGAATAATTTAAGACAAAGATAACATTTTTATCCAAAACCAAAAACATTTTAGCTTTACATTACTTATATTCGAAGAAAATGAATCACAATGCAAATGCAAATAATCAAAATTAAAAATTTGTGGCTTTTTAAAAAAAATATATTTCAATTACCGCCATTTTTTTTTACTAATTATGCAAAAAAAAACCCTTAAAAGAATTGCACCTTCAAATTTTATAATAATCGGCTCATTAATTTTTGAATTAGAATTCCGCAAATGTGAAAAACGTCATTTTGAGAAAAACGCGTTAGAAAAAATTGTTTGAAAAATCGCCTATCGAATATGAAAACATTTCTCAGTTTGAAATACAAATAGCTATACGCCCTTAAAATTTCACGTCAATCCGGATAAAATTGACTATAATATGATCGTTGAAAGAAAAGAATTCGCACCGTAAACGACCTAAAGTTGAAACTTTGAACATGACATGACATGTTTGAAACCGGTGCCCAAAATTACTCGAGAAATACTGAACCAATGTTTTGCAAACTAGGCAGGTTCATTGAAGACATAAATATGTAATCTTCAATCATTCAATTTAATTTAAAAAAAAACTGTTTTATTTCAAGAGTTCAAGTTTACTTAACATCCTTCTAGTATTCCGGAAGAGAAGTTTCACTTTTGCATGTTTTGCTAGTGTGTGGCTGCCATGACCCTTTGTAGGGTGAACGCATGTGCTACGACTTCACTAAATGGTTGCAGGTTTCTGACCATATACTTCAGTTTTATCCAGTCATTGTAGGTCATTTCCCCCAAAACTACTTTAACCAGCCCCTAGTAAGACATGAGTATCCTTGCACGAAAATGAAGGCATTCCTAGTCATAGCAACCGCTTCTCCCTACCCTGCAATGGTTCACTCAACATTTAACTCCATAATTAGCAAACAATTAATCTTCTATCGTAGTGCACTGGGGGAACAATTCCGTGAAAAAACGACCCTCGTGGAATCTACTACGCCTATATAACTTTGATCTAGTATTCTCCCCCCTTGATGAACTTGTGACAACGGAAGCTACACTATCTAGATCCACGATTGTGGCGACGAATTCAAGTCAGTCGACAAATTGATCCAATCCGAAGCGATCCAAGCAACTGATAATGGGATCCATTCGCACTGGATTATTTGCCACTAATCATCTGATTTTGTGGTAAATTTACTGTCCATCTGCACCACAATCCATAATTAGGCGATATATTGAACTTATTGTTCTTTAGTTTACGGCGTTGTCCTCCCTATTAGAGAAAGTCACCATATATTATAACAGGATGGACAGCACCACCACATCAGATTTACTACCACTTTGTAGGGTTTCCCGTCAGATCTAAGGAATTAGAATGAACGGATAACAGTAGAAAATGATGGCTAATATACTTTTCATTCACAATTTCTGCCATCCTGTTACTGTCTCCCATGTTCCGCGGTTAACTTTGTTGTTCAGATGGAATTCAGAAGTAACTGGTACAGTTCAAATGAAACTTCGCATACATACAGTGCATAAGAAAATATCAACTTTTTTCAGATATTTCCAATTTTATCAGCACAATTTCCACTAAATCCAGTCTATTTGCAAGTAGTGGGTGCACCTCATCAAGGAGCCTTAAAGACGAGTTATGCCATCACCAAAATTGGGTTACGCCATTATAAATTGGATAATATGTACATGTATATTACTCTTTAAAATGTTCAATGCCATTGAAAGCCTTTTGGCATTCTTATGGCTTGATTGTTAATTAGCTATTACATTTACGATTTTACTACATTGGGAGTAACAGAGGATAGTTATCAAAATATTATTTGTGGCAGTAGACAGCAACATGTTGCATTTCATGTGATAAATGCCTCCTCTTTTTAAATATTTAAAATTCAAAAGATATCAACAGTTTTATCAGTACTGTCGAATGGATCCAAATGTGTTGAAAGTGCAGCATATGGAGAGAAAAGGTCAATGGTTTCAATACCCAATGCCTCAAAAGGAACTTCTCCATCGAAGCCCTGAATTCTGGCGGACACAAAAAACGACAGAAGGATGGATTAGTATAGTACTCAAAGCGCATGCAGAACAGTGCTTAACATACCAAGGTGTGAAGCTCTTAGGTTCATAGAATACAGAGCCACTTCATAGTCAGAGATGAAAAGTTAATCAACGGGGCTAGGTTATCAGTGGTTTACCAAGAAACCGAATACATAAAGAGCAACCGCTTTCATGGAACAACTTATATTCCCGTTCACCCTAACCAATCTGGCATCATCAAAGAAGAGGGACTCATCAAAAACTTTAATACCTTTCACGGCAAAATAAAATGCTACTGCGGAATAATATTTGCAATAAGGTATCGAAAATGAAGTCAGTTTGACTTAATGTCTAACGCATTTAGCGCAGTAAATGTCTTCCTTCTACTGTTAGTAAAATGCAAGCCTGTACTAATTGACAACGGTGAAGGCGATGAAGGAGACTTCATATTCAAACCAGTCAAAAACAAGTTGGAATGCCGGAAGCTTGGCGCTTCAGGTAAAAGGTTTTGTGTTCATTTTATGTGAGAAACTTCTAGGCCCATTTTTCCATCTATATAACTACAAATCACACAATTTTCCTTCATATTTTTCCAAACAGACATAGATATCATCCTCACCCTAAACAAACAAATTGCCTATTACCGATTACAGCAGATATACATGCACATACATAAATTGATCGTACCCATATTTCCGATTTACTTCGTGCACAAAATATACATATGTAGTACGTATATTGAATACTGCTGCTTTGTTAATAATAGTTGAATTTTCTTCATCAAATTTTTCTTGACCAAATTATGCTTTATGTTATCTCTTATACCACTGTCAAATTTCGTACATCTAGGATCAACTTAAGGGAGGTTGCTGGTTAAAGTTTTAAAATATCGAAAGATACTATTGCTTCCTTTATTTGTGCAGATATTGGGAGTGGATGTATTTTGAGGCCTAGATTTCGTAGAGATGCAACATTGTGCTGTTTTTTAGATTTCTTGTTTGGATAGGTTCCACCCAATATCAGAAACATAATAATAGAAAGAATGTTAGTGATTGTGTGAAACGCCAAATATATTTCGGCATTTCTTTACCTAGCAAGGATCAAAGTAGTTGAGCGTTGACCTCTTACTCTTGTATCCGATTATCAAATTCTCTTCCTTTCAGAAAAGGGTCTGTGGCTTCCCCGCTGATATAGATTTACCTTTCGTTATAATACTGAAACTGAAACATATTATGGTTATTATAAATCAGCATCAAACACATCTACGCGCACATGCTATCAATTCCCGGCAATGTAATTCCGCTTCTCCCAAGCCTTCCCTGAAGCTTGAACTCATTTTCTCTGTATTGCTTACTCGTCGGCGTGACACTCTGGGATAGTGCCCTTTCTCAATGTTTTATTTATCCACTGTCAGCTCTTCCTTCTGATCGACACATCCACGGGTATCTGATCCTTTCGCCGACGAAGTTCTTCATAAGTTATTGTTTCAGACCACAGTTCCGCGATGATACAGCGCAGACATTAACGGATGAACCTTTGGAGCTTCCGAGTGGCGGTAACTTTCAATGTTCTACTCCCATATAGTTGCACCAAGAGAACATTGGCGAGGAACAGCCTCGACTTCATATTAGTGCTGAGATAGTTGAATTTCTAGATTTCGGAGGCGAATTAAGTGCTGGCAATGTATCGATAACGAGATGCAACCCTATATATTCTATTTGGATTCCAATTCTTTTGACATTTCACCAAGAAAGAGTATGTGATAGTCATATGTTGTCCTAACAATAGCTAACATGTAAGTTCCTCCGGAATGCCCTCCTGCGTAGAACATTTCAGATACACTCCCTCCCTTTTTCGAAAACGACGAAAAACAGACCGAGCGGAGATCTGAACATCACGCACTGCTCCACAATTTGTCGAAAGGAGGGAAACTAACCTGCTTTTTGTCAATCAAGTTTTCGAGATGTTCCTTGGTGCGTTCCAGAATAATTTTAGCTATTATCTTCGCGACAACCCGAAGCACGCAAATACCTTCCCAGTTGTCGCACTCTGGGAAGGTGCTCTTCTTCGGAGCATTAACAATCGGCCCCTTCTGCCACTTATGAGAAAATATCTCAGATTCCCAACATTTACGAATGAATTATAGTGTCGTTGGTGCATAGCAGTACATAATTGTAATGCTTAACCTAGACCAGAAACTAGCAATCAAGTTTTTTTCAAAAACCAGCTGCCAGGTCAAGAGAGTGCAGCTTGTCATAATCGTCAGTAACAATCCAACACCAGATTCGCGCCTGTTACCACTGCAGTACAAAAGCGCAGCAAGAGGAAGGTGAGTACTCTCCAGAGTTTCAACGTCTCATTTTGTCCATATCATCGGAATTCTCTCTGGACTTACGGAAAGCAAGCATTCTGTGGGCCTTCAGTATCGTTGTGGAAGTCCAAAATCATTCTTGATAGCCAAAAGTTGTAGTCATTTACGATGAAATAACAGCCAATTAAGAAAGCTCAAAAAGTAAAAGTAAAATCAGTTTAAATGATGAGTTTACCGTGTAGGATAATGGTCGATTTTTCTCTTCCAGCTGTTAATTTTTCCTGATGTAATAAAATGTAATGTACATCTTACATATGTAATTAACAGTTTCGGCGATGTTCAATAATGTTTAAAACTTGAAAAAACAAAAAGTAAAATTACCCAACCCCCATCTAGGGTTCAATATTCCGGACAGTGTTTAACTCTAGTTATCCAACAATATCGGTTTTCTTCCTCAAAACTCATAATATTTATTGAGAGTGATTGTCCATTAGTTTACAGCTAGCAAAAATATTCTCGCAAACTATACAGCCTAATATGAAACTACTACTATTATTAACCAAAGTGAACTACTGGGAACCTCCCCAAAACTTCGCATAGTCTCCCCTATGATGCCTTAACATTCGGGTTCGTCCACACTCAATGTAATTTTGTTAAAGTCTCCACTCCCGGAAAACTCGAGGGCCGAGGGACAGCGTGAATCAAATTTATATGAGAAACGTGACTTTTTTAATAAAAGGTTTTGCAAAATTAAGAATTAACAATAATTTGTAACCTTTCTCCAAAAATTGAATCTGAAGTGCGTTTAATAACTCGAAATTTATTCATTCATGTTGTTCGTAGATACACAATAATCATCAATTATCAGTTAAGAAGCTTATATCTTGAAACATTACTAAAATAATCAAATTCACATGTGCAATGTATTGATACGAATCAATGACTATGATGTAAGAAATATTTTCCTCCTCTTTCCTTCCATGCCTCTGTTATCACAAAGGAAACTAATTTAGCTAAAAGAAGAGAAAGCTTTCACCGTAAATAGGTCTGCAGCACACGTAAACCGTGAAGTTTAATCAATTCCACATAAGTTGCACATACGAGTATGTTATGTTCACCGACATTACCTAAACAGCAAACTATGTAAGTGCATGCATTTATCCATTGTACAAGACTGGATAACATGGCAGCGTATGTTGTAAAGTCAACAAAGGTAGCATAGTTCAAACGGCGGGAGATGCTCATTATCTTAGTACGGAAGTGTTTCGGTATAGCTCATGCCTTTTAATACTCATACATATATATGTATGTAGCCAGAAATCAATTCCTCGTCTTTATTGAATGGCGGATACCGCCTTGCGAGCTACCGCCTAATAATATGCGCTCATAACAATCTTGGAAATATCAATGTTGGGAAGTGGGGCCCATGTATCTCAAATGTTGCAATTCATATCTAAGCTCCACAGATTTGCTGAGTGTTGCGTAAGGGAGTAAGTTGAAATGATAAGAATTAGCAAAAATCCGTAGATGTTGCTCAACCACATTATTCGCTTGAAATCATTACAAAACTTATAGAATTGCTGGAAGCGGCGAAATTAGCGCTTGTAATGCTATACACATAAATAATATTAAGTCTTCAGATCAACTGTGAAGCTATGGTTGTTTGCTGAAATTTACTGTAACTAACTTTTTTGCATTGAGATCTAGTCATAATCATAATTTAACTGAGTGTTGAATTTATAACTAATCAAACTAGTAATATGTTGTAAGAGATACCGGTTTCATTCTAAACATTTTCGCAAGTCACGAAGCAATAAAGATTTCTGTTATTACTGCAGTCTGAAGTAGTCCATAGGATGTCCTCTCTGTTTCCTGACACCGAAAATCAGAGCTATTCGCTACAGAATCTTGTTCAGGAGAGCGCACATGATCGGGTGTCTTGTCAACAGAATATTCTATGGATAATCATTCCATTCGGAATTTTATGGCTTAGGATCACTTCACGGGTTGCGAAGTTTATTCCCACGAGATTAGAGCGATTCCATGCTCAAAATCACATTATCTCAGTGATAGCAGCTGCTATCCACTTCGGCTAATACAAATGGCATTCAGCATTGAGCACGAAAACAATACTTATCGTTTTCCGACACGAAGCTTCAGTTTCGGTGTACCAAATAGAGAAGCCCAATACCCAATTCAAAGTTTACTCCAGGCTAGGCTCCACACGTACTAGTTTTTAAGTCTTCAAAGTATTAGCTCTGACAATTTCTATCCTTCCTGACGTACGTTTTTATAAACGAAAGAAGCGTTCCTTGCTATGCCTATATCCGATTCCGGCTTAGTCCTTCCATTCTAGGCTACCTGCACATTTTGACGGATACTTCTACATTTAGTTGGGGGTGGGCCCTACTCGCTAGATCTCTCAGTGAATTTACCTCTGCCCTCATGGGTAATAAAAGTCAAATCGTCTTCTAACCACCTCTACCCATTTCACGTTCATCAAATTGACCGCTCATAATCTATCCTTATTTATACCGTTCATAGGTTTGTAAGACCATAAAATTATTGAACTCTGATGACTGAAGGACCATATTATTTCTTTCGACTGGGTCCTTTGGTTAAAAGTTTATTAATTTCACTTCTAGTCATATTGACGCATGGGCGGCGCCAGGAAGTTAGTAAGTTAGTTCAAGCAAAACAGATATGTGTCTGCACGGTAAATGTTGGCACTCTAACTGAAAAGACCGAGGAACTCGCAAGAGCCTTTCGGAGGAAGTACGAGTAGAAAGCGAACGCGGTATAAATGGCTATAAATTTCTCCACTTTGGTAGCTTACGCATTCAATACGGTGTTGGCACTGCCATCTCAGAGGGTTTCCGTAATGTCATTAAAGTCATTAAAGAATTCGAACGATTTAATGACCGGCTGATGAAACTCATCACTGTGTTAGCTGATCATACTATTGGTCGAGTCATTTAAGCTTTCAATCTCCGAATTCTTTCAGTCAAGAAAGATTGATATAAAATTTGGGGTGGGGGTAGAGGGTGGCATAATAAACAAAAGTTATATAACGTCGATGTACGATGTGGATGAGGAACTCCCCCTCAAGTGTAGAACAAGTAGTAGTAGTTTTCGAGTTCAAACATGTCGTTTTTTCATCGAAAAAATGTATGTTTTTCAAAGCCACACATTTCATGTAGAAATGACGTTAGACAGAAGCAAAGCATATTAAATAACAAAAAGAATGGATTCTTTTATTTTTGTAAGTACAATATGGGCAGAGCTATGGCTCGCTCGTTAAGTCTAAAAACAATTAATGCTTTCAAGGTCAAATAAAGCAAAATCAGTGACTTTTGGTGAGAATTGATCATGGCTGTTTTAAAGTGCTTGAAAAGGCCTTTGAAATGAGGTATGATAGAAGTCAGTGAAATAAATAATAACGGAGCTATGATCAAAATAATGTAATTACATGAATTTTTTATATGAAAACCAATAAAATCAAAACCTGATTTTCTCATATAAATTGAAAGTAATTTGAATCCTTTGAGAGTCCACTGTATTTAGCCCCTTGCAGTAAATTTTGAAAATTTGTTAGATTAAATCTTAATAAAAATCTGAAATTGAGGATCTCAGATTGAATCTTAATAAAACTGAGTTTTTGAGGAGCGATCTCCATGAAACAGGCACAATCACTGTCAGCGGTAGTGACCTGCCCAGAACTAAGCGATTTAAATATATCGGGCCAATGCTATCAGCCAATGGAGAACTGCGTTATGAAATTGCTTGACGCATTAACGCAACCTGGATGAAGTAGCTTTCCACAACTGGTAGAGACGGAAATGTTGCATTACACTAGTGGTGTGACACGTTTTGATCACATCCGATCGTGGAAAAACTGCGAGAGAGGCGCCTTCGATGGTATGGTCACACGGTAAGGAGAATTCACTTGCCATGATTAGTCTAAGCATCGAAAGCGATGGTAAACGACCTTTTGGTCGGCCAAAACAACGGTGGTTTGATACGCTTGATTGAAAGTTAAAAGCGTCACAATTGCATCCAGATTAGGCATTTGATAGAAGCAAATGATGAAACCGATCACGACGAGCCCAGCCCACTTGTGAACGGGACAAAGACTACAGAAAAAGAAGACTACAAGTCATATTCAATATACTCGAATTCTCGCTACTGTTGTTTGTTGAAAGGGCTTCTTTTGACAAAGGCAGTAGTAGACACATTGTGCCCCGTCTAACGATACGTTCAATACAAATAATCATAATAAAAAGAGGTTAATTTTGTCCCTAAGAATCTGGTAAATTGTCATTTATTATGGGGAATCTTAGAACCTTTTTGCCAACCATGTTCCAAATATCTTCCTTATCAGCTCTTGAATTTATAATCTTCTGTCGAACTTTCCAAGTAAGGGACACAAAAAGTTAACTGTGAATTTGTTTGAAACCAGGCTACCTAGCAAAATATATCCTATCTGTATAAAAGAATCATTTTTTCGGTATGATAACTTCTACCTTAACAATGCAAAATCGTGTAAAAACGAAATAAAATGGCCAAACCATCTGTATCTCAGAACACTGCCCAGCACACGATCGTGGCTATACTCCTTGCCAACGCGCAGCATTCCACATATCAGGATATCAGCAAGCTGGTAGTCGGAAACGTACTGCTAATAAGTTAGCTGTGGCTAAAAACCGGGATGTGGGCATATTCTCTAAAAATTCTTTCAAAATGCCTAATGCGTGTCCTGGAGCGAAGATATTTGACGGGATGGTTTTTTAACTTGATTTTTCTATATGACTCTTTGAACATAGCTCACCCCCGCACAACCCCGTACTACCAGGTATGGATACTGAAGAAAAGAACATCCAGCCATCGATGGTTAACCTGCTCACGTCTTATCAGCTTGTAACCATCTCTGGCTGCTACTGCAGGCTTGTGGGGCAACTACTGTTCCCACATCAAATATTTTTCTTGCACGCGATATCCTCGGTCTAAAGTATCGGGTATTGGTTTCAGACATTTCACACCGCAGCAAACAAGATGCTTGAGTGCATCAAGAGCAAGGTCAGCCCATCTTCATATGTCAAAACATTTAAAGATAAAGCCAAAGATTGTGTTATAGTTTTCTTCAAAGTGACATAGCCCCACAATTTTAATGCAAGCATAAAGTCTTTCTTACAAATAACTAGTTTATTTGCAACATCTTTTTCGTCATAAAATTCAAAACGTTAAAAGGCTGACATCCTTTAACTTACCTACCTGGACGGTACAGCACTGTGTTATTGCATTACAAAAACTAAGCAACTTCGGTTTTCCTCACTTTTTCACTGCGACAGGAATTTGATTTAATTTGCATTCCGGAACCCTATTGCCGAGGTGTCCTGATTTGATTTAAACTGAACCTTCTCCTCTTAGGCCTTCGCATATGAATGAGTTACCTTATGCGCCTTACTGGGAAGCAATAAAAGTTCCAGTCTATATAAATTTTATAAGACGAACTCAAACTTTCCGAACCAAATTAAACGTTTTTGAAGTAAATTTCAAATTCAGAATGTTTTCAAGATTGAAAATAGAAAGCTCTAATTTTGAATTCAACAATTTTAATTTTAAAATAGAAAATTTTCCCATATATATAGTCAACCTTTACCTATTGGTGAGGTACAGCGCGTCAAACACACCTACGCGCCATTGTTCGGGGTTTGCTGAGATGCGCTTCAGTCCTCTCAGGAACTTTCCGAGATACCCGCACACCTCTACTGATCTACGGCATCAAGATTCCATTTTGGATCTCAAATTCCTCTGGGATTTTACTCCGGCGTTGCGCATAACATTTAGTGCCATCATATGCTTTTTCGATAGCATTTGATTCAGCTAATTCAGCTAAGTTAAAGCTTCCTTCACTCAATCTTCCGTCATCTACTTCAGACAATTCTAATCGATTTTCAAAAGAATCTTTTGAAGGATATAAATCGCGTTTTTCTTTTTCATCAGAGCCGCTGTACAGCCCACTGAACTTCCCATAATTTACATCGATTTTGCTCTGACTGATTATGATTCACTGCAATCTAATTTTAATAGCGCCCATTTTCGCGCCACCGATGCCCCGCCGCAGCTCCCTCATTTTACTGTTTTGATGATCAAACTCTATCATCATCAACCTTGTTTTTTGAACATTTGACGTTACTTTTTAAATTATTAATACAATATTATATTTTAAATCGATGCAATCCCCTTTAATACTTGTCCACTCCCTCTTTAGAAACAGCCTTGAATTCATGATGATTTAGTCGCCTTTTCGCAATTGTGACTGCTTCATTCTGAAAATAGTACAACTCAAGTTAACACGATCCTTTTTATTTCCAAAGGACCGCCATTAAAAATATCTCATTCGTCTCCGCACTATCAATCTCCTTCGCTCCCAAAAATGCAGAAGCTTTTTTGATATCTGTATATCTAAGCTTCATAATTGTCTAACGAATCGTTCCGTCTCTTCTGGTTTTATCTCCATCATACATCACATCATACAATACATGTAGCGGGTTTTTTTTTTGCGATATCTATAATTTTAAGTTTTAGCGGAAACATTTTCACGCAGGTCGATATCTGCTTCCACTTTTTCCTGCTCACCCCAACCGAGTTGGCACTGCCGCTGAAAGGAGGAGTACTGAGAAATGCACACTCTTCTTTGCAAAAGAACTGTAAGAGGCGATCCTATCCATGAAGGACAACTAAGGACCAGGGCCGGATGGAATTTCCAGCGAATTGCTGATACTTGTATTCAAGTATAAGCCAGACTCAGACTTGCGCTGCTTAACACATCCAACGCATGTTTGATAGCAGAGGTTTTCGCTCCCGCTGCAAGGTTACGATGCTCGTGCTTAGGCAAAAATGACCCCAGCGTACGGCGGACATAGCGGGGAAACTGCTTGGGTAGCTCATCGAATCAGACCGACTGGCGCAATGCATACTGCTGCTCTCGCAGAGCGGCGCGATCCACAATTAACGCAATTGAGGAAGTGGTCTAAGCTGTAAGACTAGCTGAGGCACACGCACCTTGTGACGCTAAATGTGAGAAACACTTCCAATTCTACAAGCTTATGCCACATGATCAAGGCACTGGAACATTGTGTCCATATTCCAGATTGCCGGTTTCGTATATTGAGAGATTATTTAAAGTACCTCTGCCCGTTTTATGAGACCTGAGAACGTTTCAGGGATATATCCTTGGTTCAGACTTTTGTAATCCTCATACGAAAGTCTGCTACAACTGATGCCTGATGGATCGCTATTCTGATACGCGGATGATATTTTGGCACTGGGTCCTGCACGTACCGTCGAGCAAGCTCAGCGCACACTGAGCGAAATGGTAATGCAGCGAGTTAGCAAATGGAATACTGAGCATGGATTCTCCTTCGTTCTGGAAACAACCGAACCGATTGGTGAAACAATGGTCTTGTCGAAACCGGCGGTGAAATCATTATAGACACAAAGACATGCTTTTTCAAGCAGATTTGCAGCACCGCAGACGAGACTATAGCTGGAATACTTACAATTTGCCGGCTGATCGCTAATATTAAAGGTCCCTTATCCAGTAAGCGTCTTTTGTTGATGAGCGCGGTTCAGTTCATCCTTCTTTACGGTTTTGAATTATGGCCTAGCGCAAGTACATGTACATGGTGGGAAAGACAATCGAAGGGTAGATGACTCGCTCACCTCGTCAAAGGTGTGCGACCGTGGTTCAATCGAAAACACGGTGAGGTTAACTGTTACCTAACCCAGCTGCTCAGCAGACATGTTTATTTTCAGTTTTACCAGCAAATAATCGGGAAGCGACGGATGGGCGGCTGCATTTACTTTAACGATGTGGAGATAATGCCGGCCACATCTTTTCCTTTTGCAGTAAGTCGGGGCGCCATCGCCATCGAGTGTGGACGGAAGGGCCATGCTGCAAAGTGAGGACACTTAGGATAGCGCGCCATGTTGCACTCAAGGCATTCTTAAAGCGAAAAAAGACGGGAATAGATAAGAGTGACAGCAGGGTGGCTGAGGTTCTAATACAGGGTTGCACTCATACACTGAATAGGACTAACATAAGGTATTGTGTCAAGCAGTTCATTCGGGGTTGTTTAACCAAGAGTCTGTCTAAAAAAAAGTCCGGCATTTTGTGCGTAAATCCATTTCACTTCAATTCGTTGCTGGATAACCACTGAATAATATTCAGCGGGTCATTCGATACATGACCTGACGAAATAATTCATGACAACCGTGTTCGCGAAATCGTTGAAATAACCGTGAATCAAGCCGGATTTGTCAAACTCTGCGGAACTACTGACGCAATACACGCTGCGCGGTTACTCATGGAGAAACACGTGAGAAGCATCGCACTCTTTACATTGCCTTTCTGGATCTAGAGAAAGCATTTGACCGTGTGCCACACGAACTCTTCTGGTATGCTTTCCGACAACACTTAGTGCCAGAAGAACTCGTACGCTGGGTTCAATTGCTCTACCACGATCCAAAAAGGAAAGTTCGAAGTATGGCGGGTGTATCAAAACAACTTCATGTCTCTGTTGGTGTCCATCAAGGAAGGGCCCTCTCACCATTCCTCTTTGTTCTTGTTATGGACACCGTCACACGAGATATCCAACGTCCAGGGCCCTACACACTGCTTTATGCAGATCTCGAGCAACTTGTCCAAAAATGGAATGATCGCCTCATGCAACACGGTCTCAAATTGAATCTAAACAAAACTGAATCGACCGATCCCCATGAAAGAGGCACAACCACTGTCAGCGGCAGTGATCTGCCCAGAACTGAGCGATTTAAATACCTCGGGTCAACGCTATCAGCCAATGGAGAACTGCGTTATGAAATTACTTCACGCATTAACGCAACCTGGATGAAGTGGCATTCCACAACTGGTGTTCTTTGTGATCGACGTATCAACGAACGTCTTAAATCTAAAATTTTCCACAATGTCGTCCGTCCTGTCGTTCTCTATGGTTCTGAGTGTTGGCCAACTATAAAGACAATGAACGTCTTACGGTAATGGAAACGAAGATGTTACGTTGGACTAGTGGCGTGACACGTTTTGATCACATCCGAAATGAGGATATCCGCGATTGTTATAGGGTTGACCCGATCGTGGAAAAGTTGCCAGAGAGGCGTCTTCGATGGTATGGTCACCCAATTCGTACTAACGAGAATTCACTTGCCAAGATTGGTCTGAACATCGAAGTCGATGGTAAACGACCAAAAGGCAAGCCTAATCAAAGGTGGCCTGATACGCTGGATGGGGATTTAAAAGCCTCGAGATTGCACCTATATCAGACATTCGATAGAGCCAAATGGTGATATCGATCAACTCCTAGTCCTCAGTTTTGCAAGCCTCTCAAGCGAACATTTTCTGAACATGGAGAGATTTGCGAAGTAAGTGGAGCTGTGGAAGGTCTGTCTCATTTCTCAATCTAGTCTGAGAACATTCAACCGTTTCCACATTCTTAATGGCCACGGAAATTGCAATTTTAAATGTAGCCACCTCCAATTTCATTTTGAGGTCTAATTCGGTCTTCATTTTTAGATATACAAAAAGCGATCATTATTCTTAATTTTCTTCCAATCCTTCTTTCAACGAACAACAAGCAAAAATTTATCCAGTCCATAGCGGTGCCCCCCAACAGGTTCATCAACATTGTAATCACTAATTCTAGCATGTAACAAACGTAATTACTACTTGCAATTTCAATCTTTTACTCTAAGTACTTTAAATCCACATATGTACTTGCGAAATGCACTAACTATGAACCTAATCTTTCCCAAGGTCGTTTCGGTCGAGTGATTGTAACTACGAAAGACGGCAATCCCAACATGCTGCGAAAAGAGGTGTTTCAGGAGCTTCGATCACTGGATGGACTGATTCATAATTCAACAGTTTATTTTGATGGCGACACATACACATATCGCGATATTTGTGCACGATGGGAAAATGAGTGCTTTTCCAACGACATTCTCAATCTCGACTACATTATAGATGATGTAAGTATAGTATTATATGCATGTACGTAGATCTTAGATGCATTCAACCGCTTAACTGCGGAACATTGGCATAGTTATGAGAATATCTCGTAATAATTGACCCAAGTCACGTTATCGACGTCAATGAACCCTTTTCGCATCACTTTCACGTAGGTCACGCTACAAAATATTCTATCCCAGGTTGCGTTTAGTACGGAAACGAGATACACGCGTGTTTGAAAATTTTCGCACGTAGTTCG
Source organism: Hermetia illucens (assembly GCF_905115235.1). Taxonomy (NCBI): domain Eukaryota; kingdom Metazoa; phylum Arthropoda; class Insecta; order Diptera; family Stratiomyidae; genus Hermetia; species Hermetia illucens. The sequence continues at coordinate 104,956,469 of NC_051852.1, read as the reverse complement.
AATCAATGATACGCAACACCTACTCGTACAATGATTACAAGACTGTGAAAATACGTTGAAACGTGGGAAACTTCTATGGATTTAGATTATTCTCACTATTTGTATGCCTGGAAGAAAAATACGCAATCATGCAACAAATATAATATAATAAATAGGAGTTTCGCATAAATTACCTAACATTTCCACGTATTTCTAATTGGGGATAAAAAAAAGAGTCACAATTGAGTATTGACTAAATAAAGCTGGTAATGTGATAGTGAAAAATGCATAGTTTTTGTTTATAGTATATAAAGTAAGATGTTGATTATTTATTTCGGTTTTTATTCCAATGCCAACTAATGTTTTCCGACCGACATCCTATATAACATTTCGTCTATACTAGTATATGACGAGCATGCTGCTTGAATCCTGGTAAAACTGGACGAGATGGTAGAAGAATCCTCAACAAGTATGGAAGAGGCATATAATGGCAAACACAGTACCAGCAGGGAAGTTGCACACTGGATTCGCCCTGCCAAGATAATCAATTCCACGGGATGTACCCTGAAGACCCTAGGCCGTTGTACTATTGATAGCGTGATATATGAATTCAAGCAGAGAATCAATGAAAAACAACGGCGGATGCCAGCTCTTCTAAAGCCTCACATGTTGCCTTGACTTACTGCAAGCATTTCCTACAGGTTTCTCAATTTAGTAACCATTTGTTCCAGTTCCTCATTTGTTCTAATATTAAGTCTTGAGTCCCCGCATTGATCTCGTGATTTCGGCACACGCCTGGCATCACCATTTCTTTCCTTAAATACCTAACCTTAAATTCATCATGTTGTTAATTCAGTATCACCCACTGAGTAAATTAGTTTCCTTTCTCCTTTTAAGAATAATTTAAGAAAGGTCAAATTTTTTCAACCGGGCAAGTGTTTGATAAAATGATTTTTTTACCAGTCATTATCAATAGCGTAGCTAAAGATATCCGGTCTAGGCTTGCCTTAGTAAGGAACTCCAAACATCATCCCGAGGACCATCTGATCTTTTTCTACCATAAGTATTGCCCCTTTTCGCACTGGATCATCCTTATTCATACGAATAATGTGACCCGCCCATCGCAAACTGTTGGACAGAATTTGACCATACTCATAAGCATATGGTCCCGATATCGTTCATAAATTTCGTCGTAACATTAACTATGGTATCGCCCATCAACATCACGGATAACTTTTTCCAGGGCGAGATTAAAAGGGATACATAATAGGGCATGCTGCTATCTTAGACCGTTGTTGATAGTGAAATATCTCGAGAGTGATCCTACTGTTTTTATCTGGTCTCGCACATTTAGTCAGTATACCGAATTCTCTCCTGGCCATGTGGTGTATATGGCTATTCAGGCTACATATCTTATAGATTAAACTCAGCAACATTATCATCATCATCAACGGTGCAACAACCGGTATCCGGTCTAGGCCTGCCTTGATATGGAACTCCAGACATCCCGGTTTTGCGCCGACGTTCACCAATTCGATATCCCTAAAAGCTGTCTGGCCCTACCCCAGGCGGGGTCTGCCTTGTCTTCTTATTCTACCATAGATATTGCCCTTATAGGCTTTTCGGGCTGGATCATCCTCATCCATACGGTTTACGTGACCTGCCCACTACATCCCATTGAGCCGGATTTTATCCACAATCTGACGGTCGTGGTATTGCTCATAGATTTCGTCATTTTGTAGGCTACGGAATTGACCATCCTCATGTAGAGGGCCAAAAATTCTTCGGAGGATTCTTCTCTCGAACGCCGCCAAAAGTTCCCAGTTTTTTTTGCAAAGAACCCAAGTCTTCGAGGAATACATAAGGGCTGGCAATATCATAGTCTTGTACAGTAAGAGCTTTGACCCTATGGTGAGACGTTTCGAGCGGAACAGTTTTTGTATGTTGAAATAGGCTCTGTTGGTAGCCAACAACCATACGCAAACTTCATCGTAATAGCTGTTCGTTTGACCAGTGTGATTCGATGTTGTTGGTTCTTTGATTTTTGGCGTCAACGTTGCCACCATGTACTTCGTCTTGCCTTCATTAATGTTTAGTCCGAGACCTCGCGCCGCCTGTTCGATCTAGATGAAGGTAGACTGTTCATCTCGGTTTGTTCTTCCCATAATGTAAATATCGTCAGCATAGGCCAGTAATGGGGTGGACTTGGAGAGGATGGTGCCTCTCGCATTTACGTCTGCATAGTGAATCACATTCTCCAGGTCCAGTTTGAAGGGGACGCACGGTAGGCATCCCCTTGCCTTAGGCCGTTGTTGATCTTGCATGATCTCGAGTGTGATCCTGCTGCTTTTATGTGGCTTCGCACATTGGTCAGGATCAGTGTAGTCAGTCTTATTAATTTCGTCGGGATACCAAATTCTCTCATGGCCGTGTACAGTTTCACCGTGGCTATTCAATCGATGAAAAGATATTCCAACAGTTTTTCCATCGCTTGCCACACACAGAAAATCTGATCGGTTGCTAATTTGCCTGGGGTGAAGCCTCTTTGGTATGGGCCAATAATGTTCTTGATGTATGGGGCTATCCAGCTTAGCAAGATAGCAGAGAATATCTTATAGATAGTACTCAGCAACGTTATACCTCTATAATTGCTGCACAGCGTGATATCCCCTTTTTTATGAATTGGACATGCCTCGTTGCCAGTCGTCAGGCATTGATTCGCTGTCCCACACCTTGAGCATCAGTTGATGAACCACTTGGTGTAACTACACTCGAATTGGTTAAATATAGCCGTCCATCGTCCAATTCGGCTGTAATTCTATCGGCTCCTGGCAACTTTATTGTTCTATAATTATTGCATTGGGCGATGTTTTCCATTTATAGTTTCGTGTCTGTCTACCTTTTTGGTATTACGTTGCGGGGCTGGATCAGAATTTCTCCTGCATTGGCATTCATAGCAGTATTTGAAATAATAAAAACTTGTTTTTCCTATTCGCTAGTGTAATTTTTTGGTCTTGCAAATACCTCTATTTCGGGAACCACCAATAAATTAACACTAGCGAATTGGAAAAACAGGCTTTTATTATTACAACGAACCTCGAAACTTATGTTAGGCCGAAACTTACTTCGCTGTGGTATCGCTCGATTCATATCCGAATATCCCATATTATTCTGCCCATCGGCTTTGCTTTGCCTCATCCCACCTCTCCTGCCACCCGGCGATAGTTTCACTCCGTGCGGACTGCCGCCGGTGGGAAAATGGTTCTCCGGTGAGATACGCTCGTTCATAAAAGCATTGCCCTTCTCTCGGCAGAATATCAATGGGGATTATCGCTTCTATAATACAGGCCGCTTTATCGGATATGTCCCATTTTTCTTCTGTTTACTTTCTTTCCCAGTCAATCTGCCTACCCTAAGGCAGCATATACCAGGATCGAGCTAACCACCCTTGAAACAAGGAGGAGTCGGCTCGCCCTTAGGCCACTTATATTCGGTAGCATTCTCGCCAGCAGTGTTCCGATGATTTATATGATAATGAGCCTATGATCGATCAATAACATCCGCCTAAATAGTTGAACGCAGACGGGGAATATATTATCCGTGTCTCAGCTTTGGCCTTCATCGACGTACTCTTCCTTCGCTTAGTGATAAGTACTACTTCCACATTATGCTCTGCAGCCAGGACTTAATGACATAAATCCCGGCCTCATCAAGGAAGGGCAACAGCCATCAGCCCAATGTCCCCTAGTCCCCTTGACTCATCAAATACCACAGATTCTGTTAAAAAGATCCCATGTTTTTGGCGCCAGTAGATAGGGAGAGGCTTTGGTATGCTAAAGGTTAATTTGACTAACCCTTATGTTTGTAGACATAAGTATAGTCCACTATGAAAACCGCCACTAACTGAATAGTTTGCTGCATTCCGTATGAATCTCACCGAGATTACTAGCTTGTCCTCACCTTCTGCCAAAAGTTCCGCTTTATTGCGTCCGATTTCTCTGAATATCGCTGGTGGTGTAGAAACGCCCATGCCCTCATTCCCAATAAACTACACCTTCTTTCCTAGTGCCTTCCGTTGTCGTCTGCTGGGAGCCCTCCCAGGTTCACGGTGTCCGGACTGTATGGGTCTGTTCCCATACATCGGAATTAGACCAGTTGCGTCCACATCACCAGCTTCCCTTTCTTCCGCTTTTGCTGGTAGAGGCGGAGGAGAAGGTTCTGACAGGCAACCCTGTAGCCCCTTCCGTTTTGCGGCTGAAATTTCCTTCTGCCGAGTCAGTCGGAAGTAATCTCTTGTAGATTATCCGCTCAAATATTTTGCCAGTCTGTAGGAGCAAAATTCTCCCAGAGATTTGTCTGGCTTGAGAAGGAGTATAAACCTCTGCTTTTTGCATTCTGTACTCCTCTCTTAAGACATGCGGTGAATACCCCTGCAAATATATTTGGTGCTATATTCACTGCTGTCTTAAGAGCTTTGTTTGAGATAGTATCCAAGCCAAGAGCTTTATTTTCTGCTATTTTCTTTGAAGCTTCCAAGGCCTCTTCTCGCTTACTTTTAAAATATTGAGGGGATACACTTGGATGATAGGAAGACTAATGGTATTGACATTGTGTTCGTCACTATCTCATATAGCATGCTAGGGCAAATAATCGCTGGAGAGCATTTGCCTTTGATTTTGGACATCACTCTTCTGTAGGTGTCATCCAAGGGGTCCGAATCAGCTGCCTTACACAGCCGCTCGTAGTGTTCCCTTTTACTTCTTACTATAGCCACATGGATTTTTTTCCGCGCCGTTTTATATGGTTCATGTAACTGCTCATATCCAGATAGATTTTTGTTTCGTTGACTGCGTGGTCTGGCCTTGAGGCAGGTCTTGCAGCATTCCTCAATTTCAGGCTTCCAACAGAAGTTCGGTACTCTTTTTTAGGAGCCAGTGCCCCTAGGCGTGGACGCATCGCATGGTCGTCGCAACTTCTCGCCGATCTAGGATTTACGTTTCCTTCTAGCGTTGTATTTCCTCGTCAAACCTGTTGACTGCCCATTTCACAAATGTTCTCCGGGATCAATTTATTCTAACTCTTTGATTTCGAAAACTAATAGAGGTCCTTAACTAAAGTGTCACTAACAAATGTGACTTCTACCACCGACCCCGTTTCCCTTCTTCGGAAAGTGTTACCGCATCCAGTGTTTTCTAAAACAAAATTCAAAACAGAAAGAACTTCGAGTAATACACTCTAATACACTCTCTTTGTTTATTTTTCCGCTACCCGATTCTTCAGCCCATGCATTAAAATCGCCAGCTATGATTTGAGACTTGGTGCCGTATAGCAGCTGCAGATGCATGCACCATCTACCGTATTTTCGCTTGTGTTAAATCACTCTTGAGGATCGTACAAGATTCGAGATCCCTGGGCATGGTTTTCGCGTGGGGGTGGTTGGGGCTTCATCTTTGGCATTCTTGAGTAGAAGCAACAGACCGATAGCGTTGAGTCCCGACCTGATGTCGAGAATAGGGTTGCTGGAGAGTCTCAGGCTCTCTTCAATTGGCTCCCGAGAAGTTTGCAGGACAGTGAGAAAACGGAGGACTCCCTATTCTCCCACCATAGATTTTTACATTATAAGGTTATCCTTTTCTATCTGCTGTCAAGCTTTTATTCAGTTTGCTGTTTCGACATTATCTTGACTTTGCTGCGTTGCACCTGATTTCAGTATCAAATCGTCTTTCTGCGCCCTTCTGATATATTTCACACTATTGCTCACCTCCCTCATTCCATTACTTTTCAAAGGATATCAACGTACGACCTTTATCCTTTTTTAGACATAATTATTACCCAGGGTGTATCTACTTTTTGTATCTTTCCATTTACGGGTTTCAGTCCAGTATTCGAGCTTTGGATTGCTAGATTCTTCTGTCTTCTTCTTCAATGCCTCAATCTAGGGCAATTTAATGCCTATAATCAAAGTCTGTTCCTACGTTACATAATGTGCATGACTTGGCACATCAAAACACGATGATGAGCCATCCATCCGTAGTTAATTGCTTTGTGGCGGGCACGAATTAAATGCTTTTCTATATTTATCATGTCTGCATATATCTAAGCAACATTCCCATTAATTTTGCTGCAAAGTAGGCTATTCATAGCAATATAACTGTTGTTTTTGCATCTACATAGCCAGCCTTTCAAAACCGAATCTAATTCAAATTTTTCCTTAATTTCAGATCGAAACGGGAGAGTTAAATCTAACCTTTCCCATCATGTTCAATCCGGTAACATGGGATGCACACGCTTTTCCGGTTTTCTTTGGCGGAACGATTCTTTCCGAAGATAACACGGTGATAAGTGTTCCAGCAATTCAACTAGTCTACTTTGTAACGGCTGATACCAAGCGGCAAGATGCAAAGTGCGTAAACCATTCCCAATCATAAGAACTTGTATAAAAAGATTAATCATAATCAACTTTGATTTGTTTTTTTGTTTCAATCTTTTTAACATATTTTTCCGTTGCAGAGGTGCTGCCTGGGAAGAGCATTTCTTAGAAGTGGTTGGAAAAGCTGAAGATACCGGTTTTTTCAAGCATATTTCCATTGCGAGATTTGCTTCGAAAACTCTCGATCATGAATTAGAGAAAAACACCCAAACCGTTGTGCCATATTTTAGTTCTACTTTTATTTTGATGGCGATATTCAGGTGAGTTGTATCGACTGTATCTAATATTACAACAAGCAGAAATTAGATAACTCTTCGAAGTTAAAACGCAATTATCACCAATTACGAATACAGTAAATAAATGATAGAGTAAAAGTAGAGAAATGAACTCAAAAGTTGCTTGGTAATTCTCGACCCGTCCGTTGGTTGGTCTTAAGCATTCAGGAAAGTAAGCCAAATTGGTTAACAAATGTAAATCGATTGACTTAAGCTAACTGGCCATTATATGAATAGAAATTAAATTTGGAGATATGGACGAAATTGCACCGCAACAAAAGCAACAACCTTTAAGACCATTTTTAGGTTCCAAGCAGTCAACTGCAATCCCTACAAATTAAATATTTAAATTACATTAAATTATAAATTAAACGTTGAATAAACAAGTAAATAAACAAACTCCTGCTTACAGCGTCGGAACATGCATGATGGGCGATGCAGTGCGCTCCAAGCCGTGGCTCGGCCTCATGGGCAACATTTCAGCGGCAATGGCAACTATGGCAGCGTTCGGTCTCGCCATGTATTTGGGCATAGAGTTCATCGGCATTAATTTAGCAGCACCATTTCTTATGATAGGTAAGTGTAACACCATTTTGCAATCTCAATACAACCGTGCTTGGTCTACCTCGCTTGATCATCCATTGCAAAATTTTAGGATGAGAAATGTTAATTTATACAAGAGAGAATAGGAGACCTGTCGGCAATTAATTAAAAGTGCACCAGCAATTATTTATGTAACGATGATGAAAATTTGCATTTGGTTACATTAGATATTCCTAATGGGAAAACACTATCAATTTTCTTCCTAGTGTCGTAGTATAGCATCTGAAAGCGGACCGTGGGTGTTATATTGTATGTACAAACTCCACATTAGCGACACACATACTCGTCCTAACTCATATATGTACAATTCGCACCATATTATTATGGTAGCGAATGCGTAAGCACACAACGAACGCTGAAAGGTGCGCTTTCATAATTGATTGTTCGCCGGATAAAGCAAATGCAAATTAAGTTATCATCCGTGATAGATTCAGTTACTCGTTTAGATAATTGCATACGAAGGTGTGAAAGAAAAGCTTACAAACGGTAAATAAATAATGAGCCATGTACGTGCCAATCGCACGCAGATAGGAAAGTGTGTTATTATCATATATAAGTGACTATATGGGACTATATAGGTATTCACATGCGAAATGTGGATCTATCCCCACATCCCTATCAGACCTAAATTATTATCGCAAAATTAAACGTGAATGAACGAATGTCACAGACCGCGAATGATATTATGCATACGACTAAACATGGTTCTTATAAAGCTCTGAAGAACGTCACCTTAGAGTTTGATTAAACTGCAATAAACTCGACAGTGCCAAGCGCCAGAATCTCATTATAAACTCAACGTACTCCCCACACCTCCGGTATGGCCCCATAATAAGACATCTTACTCGACTACACTCTAGTCGAGAAAGAGAATATATGGAATATTAGCGATGTGAAAAAGCTGGCCCATACTAAAGAGGCTTCACTCTAGGCAAATCAGCAACAGATCAGATTTTCTCTCTGCAGCACGCGATCAAACAACTGCTGGAATATGGACATCAGTTGCACCATCTTTTCATTGAGTTTAAAGCCGCCTATGATAGCATAGCGAGGGTAAAACTGAACATGATCACGAGAGAATTCGATATCCCGACCTAATTGATAAGACTGACTAGGTTGTCCCTGACCAATGTGCGAGGCCAGATAAAAGCAGCTGCCTGCTGCTCTCGAGACCATTCAACATCAACAACGGTCTAAGACAAGGGGATGCCCTATCATCCGACACCTTCCTCTTCAAGTCCACCCAACTATTAGCCTACGCTGATGATATTGACATTATCGGAAGAACAATCCGAGGTCTACAAGCGCGAGATCTTGGGATGCACATTAATGAAGGCAAGATGTCAACACCAAAAACCAAAGAATAAACAATATCGAAACGCACTAGTCAAACGAAAACAATATAAATAGAAAACTGCAACTTTGACACCGTTGAAAAGTTCTCCTATCTAGGATCGAAAATCGCAACGGATAACAACTATCATGATGAAATCTGCACACGGTTGTTGGCTGCCAACAGAGCTTATTTCAGCTTACAAAAACTGTTCCGCTCGAAACGTCTCACCATAGGATCAAAGCTCTTACTGTACAAGGTAATGATCTTGCCAGCCCTTATATTTTCCTCGGAGTCCTGGGTTCTTATTAAGAAAAATTGCGAACCCTTAGCCGGGTTGTCTTAGTCCCTACATGAGGATGGACCATTCCGTAGCCTACATAACGACGAAATCTATGAGCAATACCATGATTGTCAGGTTGTGGATAAAATCCGGGTAAATAGGTTGCGGTGGGCCATTCACTTAATCCGCATGGATGAGGATGATCCCGCCCGGAAAGTCTATAAGTGCAATATCTATGATAGAAAAGGAAGACGAGCAGACCCTGCCTGAGATGGAGCAATGGCGTAGGTCAGGACGCCAGGCAGCTTTTAGGGATATCGAATTGGCGAACATTGGCGCTAAACCGGGTTGTCTGGAGTTCCTTAATTCAACTTCACGGTGCCAATTGTCATTCTCACCGCTAAAGTTGACCACATCCAAAGGTATTGAATTGAGGAATTTGGTCAAGGAAAATACGGTGAACGATAGTTCCATTTGTACATAGTTAGTATATAATATACGTATATCCATCGAATGTATCAGACCTTCCTTCCTTTTCTTCAGCCTTTATCCCGTTCACAAGCGGGGCCGACTCGTCGTGGTCGGTTTCGCCATTTAGTTTTATCAAAAGCCCGATCTGGATGCTGCGTGAAGCTTTCAAATCCCCATCCAGCTTATCCAGCCACCGTTATTTCGGCCGGCCTTTCGGTCACTTACTATCGACTTCGATGTTTAGACCAATCTTGACAAGTCAATTCTCTTTACCTCAAATCACGTGACCATATCATCGAAAACGCTTCCTCGCAATTTTTCCCCGAGCGATACAACCCCATATCTATCGCGGATATCCTCATTTCGGATGTGATCAAAACATATCACGCCATTAGCCCAACGCAAAATCTTCATCTCCATTACTGTATGACGCCGTTGATTGTCTTTTATAAACGCGCAACACATTGCGGTCAATTTTATATTTGAGACGTTCGTGGATACGTCGATCAGAATGAACATCAGTTGTGGAACGCCTCATAACCCGGTTCTCCATTGGCTGATAGCATTGACCCGAGATATTTAAATCGCTCAGTTCTGGGCAGGTCACTGCCGCTAACAGTGATTGTGTCTGTTTGTGGGTATCGGTCGTCAAAAATTCAATTTTATCCAGATTGAATCTGAGACCGTGTTGCACGGGATGTCCCGTGTGACAGTGTCCATAACAAGAACCAAGAGGAGTGGTGAGAGATCGCTTCCTTGATGGGCCCCAACAGTGACACGAAGCGCTTTTGATACACTCGCTACATTTCAAACTTTCGTTGGTGTGACATACGATCAAACGCTTTCTCCAGATCTAGAAATGCAATATAAAGAGGGCGATGCTTCTCACGGCGTTTCTCCCTGAGTAACCGCGCAGCACTCGTTTCATTGCTTCCTCGATTTCAGTTACGCTGACAGGTGAAAATGCTCCAAATGTCGGCAATGATAGTGCAACGGGAGGATGAACAAATTCTTCAGTTGAAATCTACTCGAAATATTCTCCGCCATCTATCCGTCGCGGCTCGGCAGTCGGTAAGCATAGTACCATCCTTGTCATTAACCCAACAGAAGTGTTCGGCTTGTGGCAAGTCCTCTCTACGTTAGCTTCTTCAAGAACACGTTCGACTACATTCCTTACAAGCTCATCGGATGTGCAGTGTGGTAATAACTAGTGCCAGAGCGACTCATCCGCCGAGTTACACTGCTTTGTAAAATTAAAGTTGCGTCAGGTACATAAAAACCGCTCATGTTCTTCGATGGTGCCCACCAAGAGAGCACTCTTTACTATCATCATAAATGCTGTCAAGCGTCACATTCTATGCAAAGCGGCATACAAAATGATCTGCCAAGGTGATATTTTCCTAGCGTCAAGGAAGCTTATTTTAACCGATTCGTCCAAATATCGAATGATCGTCCACCGACTTCAATAAGACCGCGAAGATTATTTACGTTAACAATAACCTGCCTAGAACTATGATCATTAAGTACCGAGAACTTAACTTTCAGGCAATTTTCTTTACCTCCTTCCTTGTAAAGCAACCAATACATGTCCGCATTTCTCCCACGCGTTCATGCACCGCTGGTAATCCAACAAAGGGACGACCTTTAGGTCTCTCGTCGCATTCTGATTTTTTCGCCTTCGAAGCGCCATTCGGACGATTGTTGACTTGTCTACTTGTCAAAGTTGTAGAACCACGTCTCATCACCAGTAATTATACCATTCATGAAGGTTGGATTATTATTCGCTTCAGAAAACGTATCCCCATCAACAGTCTTCCGATATTTATTTCTGCGCGAAATTCACGTTTTAACTAGCAGTTTCTCTTAGACTGGTATGATAATTTTCGAGGGGCGTTCCTCTCGGTTTTTCAACGTGGGTGGGCATTTGGAACCAGTCAAAACCTCTACCGCGGTACGGCCACTTTTAAAATCTTTACACCACTCGGGTGCCCGAGTTTTCCAGGAAGCAGACTTCCCAAAGGGTTTTTGCAACATTTTCAAATTATCTATATTAAAATGAGACAAAAGCTAAAAAGTTGACTGATATAAACAGACACCAGGCAGATACTAATGATGCATTGGTGCTAACATATTGGCATTTATGTCAATTAAGGTGGTGATTTTCTCTCTGCGCAAGCAATGGAAAAACTGCTGGAATATGGACATCAGTTGCATCATTTTTTCATCGACTTTAAAATCGCCTATGATAACATAGCCAGGGTAAAACTACACACGGCCATGAGAGAATTCGGTATCCCGACGAAATTGATAGAACTGACTAGGCTGATCCTGGACAATGTGCGATCGCAGATAAAAGCAGCAGGATCGCTCTCGAGACCATTCGGCATCAACAACAGTTTAAGACAAGGGGATGTCCTATCATGCGTCCTCTTTAACCTGGCCCGGGAAAAAGTCATCCGTGATACTGAAATAAATGCGAGAGGTATGATCCGCTTCACTTAACTACTGGTCTATGCTGACGATATCGACATCATGGGAAAAACGACCCGAAACGTACAAACTGCCTTCATCCAGATCGAGCAGGCGGCGCGAGAACTTGAGCTGCACATCAATCAAGGCAAGACAAAATATAAGGTGGCAACGTCAGTACCAAAAACCAACCAACCAAACATCAAACGGCACTAGTCAAACGGGGAGAATAATGATACTAAACTACAACTTTGAGACCGTTGATAATTTCCCCTATCTAGAGTCAAAAATCACAACTACGATGATGAAATCCGCGCGCGGTTGTTGGAAGCCAACAGAGCCAATTTCAGCTTAGAAAAACCGCTCGAAAATTCTCACCACAGGGCCAAATCCCTTCCTATACAAGACTATGATCTTGCCAGTCCTCGTATATTTTTGGCCCCCTACGTGAGGATGGACGATTCCGTAGCCTACATAACGACAAAATCTATGAGCGATTGTCAAGTTTTGGATAAAACCAGCCTCAGTGGGATGCGGTGGGCGGGTCACTTAATCCGTATTGATGAGGATGATCCAGCCCGAAAAGTCTATAATGGCAATATCTATGGTAGAAAAAGAAGACGAGAGAGAGCCTGCCTGGGATGGAACTATGGCGATGGCCAGGAGGCCGCACAGATTTTAGGGATATCGAATTGGTGGACCTTAGCAGATGCCAATTTCAGTCATAATTTTCTTCTATCCAGAACAGAACAAAAAGACAGAGGACTCCACTTGTCCCTCGGAATTGTCCTTGATACGCTCCGCCCTTGTGCCCGTCGTAAGTAGTATTTCTCTGCAGAGGAAAGTACCAGAGTAGCCAAGCCCCCTCCCAATGAAATGATGAAATCGGTGCTTGAATACTCTTGGTTACTACGGGCAATGGAGACCGGAAAGTTTCCACTGTAAAAGAGGCTCATTTTCACCTCCGTCATGGTTATCCTATTTTCTGTCTATCCAACCTATGTACACCATATCGCCAACTCATGTGCAGTCGCTCTCCTTACATTCGCACAAACGCAGCAAGCAAACGAAAGAATAAAGTCACCAAACAATAATGTCTTCTAAGACTATTGTCCATTGTTCTTAGATAATCAAAATATATGTAACGCTGAATTAACGATGGCTAACCACAACATAGTTGATCTGATCTATAGACCGTTGTCGCAGTCTGACTAATTTCAAGACCTTTGTGTCAGATCTCCGTTTCGATCCCAATCAATTGCTAAGAGAAAATTCTATCAAGAGTCTCATATAAATCCTCAATTCCAAGAAAAACCATCCGTTTTGCACCAATCATACCTGAAATGGTAGCAGTCTACATCTTTTGTGAGGTGGGCGTTAGTACTGCATCGTTCTGCTACACTCCCTAGTCAATTACATGAGGATTAATCATAGGTTGCAGATCGCATGTTAACTACAAATAGTACAAATTAACACTACATGCGTCAATACCGTCGGGTGATGAAAAGAATATTCAGAGCCATAAATTTCATTGACGAGAGTTCATTCGATTCAATGATTTAAGAATGTTATTCATACACACAAGATTCACAAATCGTGAGGAGATTTAGTAATGAGTTTTGGCTGGAGACAATACATACGCTGCAAACCGCAATTAACCTTACTCATTCAAATATGGGCTCATAGCTGTGAGCCTCTAGTAGAATTATGCTTGACATCTGCTTTTAATATAGTTTTTGAGCCCACATAAAGTGCATGTGAGGCTATCCACAATAGAATGCCAAATGTAATTCTGAGCGACCAATAAAGCATAACGAACGTTTGTGACCCGTAAATAAACCATCTAAGATTTTAACTAATTCAATATGCAAAGATGATCAATTTACACATGTTCAAACTTATGTGGCTAAAAAAGGTCTCCGGAAGAAGATTGTCGCGAGGTACGACTGTAGATGTATGAACGCTTTATTATAAACTAGAAATAATTATTATAAGATTTTTACTACCAGAATACATTACTTAATATCAATTGTTTGCCTTGTGATATTACAGGAATCGGCATCGACGATACATTCGTAATGTTAGCAGCGTGGCGAAGGACACCGGTAAAGTGGTCTGTCCCAGAAAGAATGGGCAGCATGCTCTCAGAGGCAGCAGTCTCGATAACAATCACATCAGTAACGGATATGGTATCCTTCTGGATCGGTATCCTTAGTCCGTTTCCATCAGTACGGATATTCTGCACATATTCCGGATTCGCTGTGTGCTTCACCTTCCTCTGGCACGTTACCTTCTTCGCCGGTTGCATGGCGGCTTCAGGCTATCGCGAACAGAAAAATCTCCACGCTATTCTTGGATGTAAAGTTGAACCAATGTCGGTGGCGATCGCAAGTAAGTTAATATATTCGTACATGCATATGAATTAATACAGTATCTGGTTATGACTAATGGTATTAAAATTGCCACTGTTAGGCCCAGTCAACAAAAACAGTGTGACATGTTCTGCCTTTCACATTTGCATTATTGGGGCAGACAGACTTCATGAGTAAGTCAAACTTAACCAGCAGATAATGATTTCTGAAGTTTAAGGCCATGGGCGGTGTTTGCTCCGTTAGTTTTCATAATATTAACTGCTGGCATCTTAAACATACGTAACGTAATTGATAAGACCCTCTTGCAAACAGCCATTGGCGTTAAGCTAAAGGTGCCCGAATGAAAGTTGTCGAGATCAGGTTATTTTTCATCTCATTCAATGATAATTTATCATTAGATTTTAAACAGTTGCTACTTGTTTCGAATTGAGGCCAATCAGTTTTGAAGTACAAGGTTACGTTATTCATGAGTGTGGGGACGGATTGAATCAGAAGATCTAAATTAAGTGCAGAAAGAATTTGAAGTAATGAACCGGAAACAGGTTTAGGGTTTGCTATTTTGACCACTTGCATATCAAAAACCGTGCGCGGCAATCTTTTTACATCAGAAATATAAACAACCTTCAACCCAACTTCTAGTTCCCAGTTCGTTCATTGTCTTATTTGCCATATTAAACACTCTGTGTAGACAACACTTTGCTGCCATAGTATCCGTTCTAAGTGGAAGATATTGTAATGGATAGGAAGCTCCCTATAGTGCGGTACGTTCTTTAGATATATTCAACTTTCTTTGAATCCCTCTATTCCCCCTGGCCCTTCTACATGGAAGATAAAGGTATATTAACATCCTCAACCTAGAAATTTCAATACATAAACAAGTCGGGAAACCGGAAGCTAGACGCTTCAGGTATGAAAGGTTTTGTGTGTTTCTTTTATAAAGAGATTTGGGTGTACATTTGTCCCATTAGCATTTAGCACGTAAAATATGCATATATTATGTGAAAATAGCCACTTTCAAGTGATATTGACATTCATAGTCTCGAATTTGCAGAGAAGCGACAGCTTTGACCGATTATAAGTTTGTTAGTAATAGTGCGATTTTTACCAAATTTGGCAGGATCATGCTCTATACTGTAGCCTATATTGTTGCAAAATTTTGTGATTCTAGGGTGAACTTAACGGGGGTTTTCCTGTCAATTACTAAAAATTATAGTAATGTACTATTATTAACTTTATTTGAACATTGGTATCGGTATGGAGGGTATTTCGGAGCCTAGGCAACATATAGTGACAGCCCCCTGATTTTTTTCAGATTTTTCGGTTGGGTAGTTTCTGAGAATGGGTTCGTTAAAAAAATGACCACTTTCAACCCCCCGCACCCCCCACCTTTTCAATAAATGTCAAAACTAAGACTGGCTTCGAAAAGCACTAATCGAGACCTTTAATTTGATACCCCACATGACTATAAATTTACACCCTCCCTTTGCATGTATGGGGACCCCCCTTAAATTGGTCGTAAAAGGATGTAATTCACTATATGCGTGAGCGTTCACAGTTCCCACCTTTCTACCAAATTTGGTGCCAATCGCTACAACCGTCTCCGAGAAAAATGCAAACAAAACCTTAAAAAATTAGGTACTTTTCTCGCTCCGCTCCTTTCAACAACTCGCAGAAAACTTTATTTGGATACATCTCCAGTCGGTCGCCACTATGTGAATTTGAAAATAAATCGGGAAACCGGAAGCTGGACGTTTCAGGTACGAAAGGTTTTGTGTATTTGTTTTATATAAACATTTGAATGGACATTTGTCCTATTAGTACCTAGCACGTGCAAATCATATACTAGGGGAGAATATTTCCACTGGCACTCAAAGCCTTGAATTTGCACAGAAGCAGCAACTTTAATGTATTATAATTTTTTAAGAATGTTATAGCCTATACTGCTGCAAAATTTCATGATTCTAGGATGAACGTAAGAGGGGTTTTGCAGGTTCTACTAACAATTATAGTAATATACTATTATTAAGCTTTTTTTGAATATATATCGGTCTTTCAGAATCTAGGCACCATACAGTGGCAGCTTCTTAATTTTTTTTAAAATTTTCCTGTTCTATAGTTGTAGTTTCTGAGAATGGGTTCTTGAAAGAAATGATCACTTTCTACCCCCCGTACTCCTCACCTTTCCAACAAGTGTCAAAACTAAGACCGGCTTTGAAAATCACTAACGAAGACCTTTCATTTGACACCCCACAAGGCTATATTCGGTGAAAAAAATGTACATCCCACTCTTACATGTATGGGGCAGATCCTTAAATTCGACGTAGAATGATGTAACTCGCTGTATGCGTGGTTGTTCACAGTTCCCACCTTTCCACCCAATTAGATGTCAATCGATATAGCCGTTTCCAAGAAAAATCCGTATGACAGACAGATAGACAAACAGTAAACTGATTTTAATAAGGTTTTGTTTTGCAATACACTATCTCTTTATTTGACTTTTTTCTTCGACGACTCAGATCATCTTTCGAGATTTTTTTCAGGCTAAAGTACACCAATGACAAGGCGAGGCAAGTGTTAACAAAGATTTGGAGCCTTGAGTAACATTGGAGTTACTTTCGATTGAACATTGGCGTTAGCACTGTCAATACGTCGGGTGACATCAAGCTAGGTGATACTATGGGAAGATGCAACACTACCTAGATAGAGAAATTAATCGACATCCTCGATGTTCTGCCCATTAATGTACATCACAACGACTTGGGAAAATACAAGATCGACAATGTAAGAGATAAAATGCAACAAAATATCGGATGGCACCAGAAAAAGTTTACCCGCGTATTGGCTTGTTGTGTAAGACGCACGATCGGCTTAACCCGTTTCCACTTATTCACAAACAATTTAACATGTTTATTAAAACGCTTCTGACCAATGATTGGCTATTAATGTGAATGCCGACATTCTCTCATCAACCGCTGCTATTCAGCCCAATACAACTACCGTCTGACATTACGATTTTGGTGACATTCAAATTGTCACTACTGCCTCCGTATGATGTTCCAAAATAGTGGTTTATTGCATCACCTTTAGCAACATAACACCTAAGGGTGACTCCTCGCCTCGACCTTCCAAACCCTTAACTGCTGCTGAAAATTCTAGGATGAGCCTTAGATGCACTAATTTCCCCCTTTCCAGAATTGCCTTTGCTGTTTACTTTTCAATTTTTGCTTCAATGTCAACTCGCTCTCTTTAATCATTAAGAATAGCGTCACAATCTATTTTGAACCTTCTACTTGAAGTGTGGTCTCAAGAGCCATTGCCCTGATTTCGTTCAGGTACTCTTTTATAACTGACTCGACTGATTTCCTACATCCAACCTACAATACAATCCCTCCGAAATCAATAAGATGTCGACTTGTAATCGCGACAACTTTGTGATCTAGCCACTATGCTATCCACTCACTCCCGATATATAATACAAATCGCACTCGTCCAATGGTATTTATTCTGAAAGTAAATGGAAAGGATCATTTGAATTCTTCCGTCCCATTCTAGAACTTCAACCTTTTGGGCTTGCTTTCAAGTCACTATGCGCTTATTCTATCACTTTTAACTCGTATAATTGTATACCATTTCACTATCATTGTCCTGCAAAGACTCATGTTCTCGCTTCACTTTCCCGTCCCCTGCTTCCTTTCGATTAATCATCTCTTGCCGTTTTTTCAATTTCCTGGCTTATATCCTTTTGCGGTTTTGAAACCTCTCAAATAGTCTTCTGCTGCCGCTTTCACACCTTAGTGCTTTACGTTTTCTCTCCAATTTAACAGTCCTGATTGTCGTTTTCCACATTTCGAAACACCTCCTTTTGCAGTTTTGCGTCTTCCAAAATAACTCTCGCCATTTTTCACCTTCTGTCCCTCCACTTCCTAGAGCCCTGTGTTTTCATTCGGTAAAATTAAAGTTTCCATTTGGCCATGCAACATTTTTCCATATAATTCCACTAACTACCCTGAGCATTCCAAATTGATTTTCTCTTCATTTTGTAGCTTCTTTTCTTAGTTTCACCATTTCTTCTATTTCTTCTTTTTCTGGTTTCGCGCCAACTTTTTTCCATTGAGCCATGCCTCTTTTCCTACATCTGCCATATCGCCTATTCTTCCCATTTTATGTCTTGGGTAGCCTCTTACACTTATAGCGCAGGTAGTGTGTAACAGGAGCAGTATGCCCAGCTCTAGCAATTGTGACGTTTGGGAGGAGGTCCTTGATAACTGAAAATATAAGTTTGAATGTACGGAACAGAATGGCGTCTGATCAGAAATGCTTCTCGGATCATTGCTGAATACTTTTAATTTGAATCTTACTGCCGGAGTTTCTTTCCATAGATACTGGATAGGAGTGGAGGAAAGTGGCGACATATGCCGACTGCTTGGTGGTCTTGGTATCAGGGATGTTCCCTCCATCATCGGCCAGATATGAAAGGATTGTTAGAAAAGCTCTGCCTGCGGGCTATAAAACCACCAAACCAAAGACATTCGATTTCTACCCGCCGCGGCTAAACGAACAAAGTTTATCGTTTACTGGCGGGACTGGAGACTTGACGGTAGCTGGAGCATGATTCGAGGCTTAAACGTAATATAGTCATTCTGACTGACAGATATCATGGCCTTGTGCTTAATGACCCTCAGCCTCCAGGCTGGTGGGAGAATACAGTTAAGTCCTTGGGTTTTAACGTAGGTACCTGTCGTGGAGACTTAATCCTACGATCTTCTTAAGACACGGATTGATTTTGGGACCACAATCAGAGCCCCGCTGTGACAAGCAACAACGGTACCAGTCTATGCAAGTACATGGCTTAAAATTCATACTGGTGGATGCAAGACCTACCTAAATCTCAACCGAACTAAGAAGTACGGCACACGTGTTGAAACGCAACACCACGCCGAGGCCCGAAGGTCTCTTCTCGCTTGACCATCACCAAGAGCCCCCATGAAGCTCCCACTAGGGGGCCAACCGCAAACAACCGAGCTGTACTCATATACGACAGGAATTCTCTCGAAGTATAAGAGTCCAGGGGCTACCCCGGTTCCCATGGTACCAGTATACCACTGGTAAGGTTTCGTGACCGAAGCCACTTCAGATGAGTGCAGACTCGGGTCTGATCGCCCTAATTAGGCCTTGGAGCATTCGCCTACTGCATCACGGCCGGCAAGCCAATGCGATACAGCGGTTCACGGTGCCACCACGTGGAGGTTCTCCTCGGCCACTTGGTTCTGGTTCAGCCGACAGGGTTGCCGCCCCGTCTTCCTCCCCGCCACCTCAGAGCACCGGTGGGAGAATACAGAAAAGCGCTGCGCAGTCTGAATACCCCCTCCCCTCCTTCCCGATGATAGGAGCATAAAGAGGAATGTGCACACTGACGGGCAGGCCACGCAAGGCTCCGCTCTTGAAAGCCCCTCGCTGGGGGTAGTAATTGCGGAATCTACTCGCACTATTTAACAGCCGCTGACTTCAGATTGCGAAGGCTACTTAATCTCTATTAGAAAAGTTTGAGTTACCAATTACGATTAAACCGAAGGAAATATACAGTATTCAGTTAATAGACATTGCTAAGCAATCAAATCGCAACGCCATCCAAAATTAAAATTAATTTTTATTCAAGGTAACTTGCCCTTATTGATAGGTAACAAATGAAGAAATTCGTAACGACTTACAAATCAAATGGACCAACGAAGTGATTCAAAATAATGCTGAGGAATATGAGAAGGACTGTTCAAACTATCAACGTAGAAGCTATTTAACTCCTGAACATTTCATTTTAGAAACTACTACTCACTGGTATAGTAAAGCCATTCGCATTTTGCTTAATCAACTCACAAGAAAAATCAGAAAATGCACAAAACATCACCAGTAGGTATTGTGATATCACATCATTTTTTAAGGTTTAGTGTGAAACAAAACCTTATTAGAATCTATTCGATCTGTCTGTCCGTCCGTCTGAATACATATTTACACATCAATAGGTATGCCCTATCCCCCACCTGGAGATCTGGCAACTCTTCAGAGGCTGTCTATCTATCTGTCTGTCTGTCGGTCACACCCGATTTATTCGGAACAGTCACGAAATTTGGTGAGAACATATAATTTATGATCCTGTTAACATATAGCAAGTAACGCCATTTTCTGCTGAGTCGCTGCCCTTCCCATACATGCAAAAGAGGATGTAGTTCTTTTTAGAGAATATGGTTATATGAAAGGGCTTGATTTGTGCTTTTTGAAACTAATCTTATTTCTAATATTGGAGGCAACATAGGTAGTGAGGGCTGAAAATGTAGGCCTCGAAAAGTTTAACAGCTGTCATTCCTATCCAATCAGAAAATCTGAAAAATTCGCAATGGTGCACCTATACAAAATCTAGGCCTCAGAATACATCCCTTACTGAAACGTTCTCAAATAAAGTTAAGAATAGTATATTGCCCAAGTTCATCCTGAAAGAGCAATAATTAGTAGGCAAAAAGTTTGAATATCGGAATCTAAGACGCGCATAACGTCATTATCATATAAGGTAAACCCATATGAACGGCGTAGTTGGATATATAGAGGAATGTTTTGAATTTTTAAGTATGTATGAGGACCTTGTTTTGCAAACAAAACCTTAAAAAGGTCATTTTGAGAAAAAGTCGTTTAAAAAAATTGTTTGAAAAGTGGTCTTTCAGATGTCAAGACATTTCTCATATTTAATTGCAAACAAAATACAGTTGCAACAAATACAAATGCGTTGATAGAAGGGACTGACGCCAAGTAATCATAAATACACTATTCACATAGCGCTGCAAGATTATGTAAGGACATAAAGCGATTTCCTGGGCAATCTTGTACCCAAGAATCACTTGGTTCTACGTTCATAAAATCTAAAAGAAGACGAATTTCGCTTTGAAATTTTCGCTGAATATTCTATTGATCTATGCAAGAAAAACAAATCGATTCTGAAAGCTTTCTAATGTGGTTTCCCACCTTAAGCTGATATTACTTTTGTGAGTTCCTAGCACTTTACAAGCAGTTGATAACTCACCAAAAAATTCACAGAACTAGACTAGAACAGCACTAGTTGTAGTATGCGAATATGTTCGCACATAAAAAAGCGGAGGTTTGTGAGTTATGTAATCTTTATTCCAAGATTGGGAGGAATAACAGAAGAAGATTCAGTTTTTGTAAAGTTCTTAAGCATCCATCGGAGATCTTGTCTGACGGTTTCGTCCAGGGCAGAGGCAGCTCATCAGACGCTGCCTCGCCTCTGCCCTGGGAGCAGCGTGACGGAAAGTAGCGACAGGTAGTAATCAATCGACATGAGTGCGAATTATATTGAAGTGAAATCCGTCCTAAGTCCAAACCTAGACCAGGCCGAAGTGAATCTTTTCGTGGAGGATGCTGGGAGTCCTGAGTCCGCATCCACTTGATGACGGACCGGACCACTTGGGAAGCAGCTTACTTCCACTTTTGTAGTCCACGTACTCCTTTTGACTTACGGTTTCGTCCAGGGCGGAGGCAACTCAGGACAATCAGCATCTTCAGCAAAAAAATCCGCCGGAGGTACTATATTTCAAAAGGAAAAATTCACCTCTGTTATGTTTCAAAAACTCCCTGATTTAAAAGCATATGAGCACTAACAATATCGAACCTCCAAAAACTTTCATGCTGCTCCATTTTCTTTCCTTTTCTTTCAACTTCTATCCGTGTATGTGGTTGGTAGAAAAATGATTTCCTACATTTAAATATCTTAAACTATGAAACGCACTTACATCAATTGCTTCAATCATACACAGTAACATTAACCCAAGCATTGCAAGCCTTCAACATCATCCATTATTGCATCCGCGCTTCAAGGACAGCATCAATGGATTTATTGCTAAAGCTATATTTGTAAATGGCAACAATATTGGGTTAAACATATTTAGACCCATATGTACTACCATTATTAATACTGGTGCCATGATGTTTTACGTTGTAACTTAAACATGCATCTTTCTACATTGCATATACATATGTAGGTAGGTACATCTGAAATGAACATCTTAACCTTAGTGAAAAGTTCAAATTGCAGAATGTGAAAACCTACTCCGGTGGCTTACCTAAGCAATATTAGAAAGTTAAATGTAATGTTTTTATATCAAAAACAGAAAGCCTACATTGCAGTTTAACCTTGCAACAGGAATCATCTGTACGGGAATGGAACAACTGTAAATGTTACTACAACTATAAACTTCATAATTACTTCATAAATGTCCCAGTCATAATTTATGTACCGTTCATTTTCATTTTTACTTCCAACTAGTACGGAGTTAATATTTTAATTTGCATTATCTTTGGTACACACTAATAAGAAATAAAAAAACTGAGATAAATCTATTAAAATCTTAGATACAAGAGTATATCTCAAGTATACTCATAACTGCCTTCTGAATCCATTCTCAAATGCTTTCAAATCATCTCGGAAGCAAATAGCGTTCGCGATTCAGAAAAATTCAAACGGAATTTTGTGATAGTTTCAGATGCAGTTTTAAGTATATTCACCTTGAGGATGAACGTATCAATATCGATTGTGAAAGCAAGGATCTTGGTGACCTTCTTAATATCCCTATTTTGAACTAAATTACTTAGATCCTTGCGTTGCCATTCTTGAGTCATCTCTTGACAAGACCAAAACCGCCCTTATTGCGCAAACTCTGAAGGATCTCTTAGCACCTTTGCAGGGCTTATTTTGTTACAGCTTGCTTAGCTACTGGCCAAACTATCACCAGGAACCTATTACCAGGTGAGGCCAGGTGGAATTCAGCCTGAAGGAGTTATCCGAGCTATTCCAAATGCCCAGGTAGGTTTGGTGCTAACATTTTATATAAACAATAGCATGAAGTTAGCATGCCTTGTAATTACATAATATAATGGTGATGTAGATGTAGAAGTAAGGATATACAAGTAAGGAAATTCCTTAGCGTATATTTCGAAAATTGGAAACTTTCAAGCTTGAACAACTAAGGGTGGATTCCCAATTCCAAGGTGTTATAAACTTCTAATTACACGCATTTCTTCCCCAAATAAAATTATTCTCACCAGTTTCAAAAAACAAATAAAGAACTCATCTTAAAATGTAAGTTCTTCCTCTTCTTCGTAGTGCCCATTTGGTACTTCGGCTTCCCGAAGGAGTTACCTTGTTACGTTGTCGATTGAGTCCTTGTACTATTTTCACAGTGTACCTATCGATCCTCCCTCTTGAATGTCCCTTGGAGTATCACCGAGACGAATAGATATGTTTGCCATTCAGCCCTTGGTGGGATTTAGCACTTCAACCACGTGCCATCGTTCGTGGTTACCTGAAATGCCCCACGACATCTCGAGACGCTGCCACTTCTCTTGTATTTATTATTATTCTGCGTTAAGTGCCTTTGGAGCGACCCACTCGTCGGTCATCTTGGGAGAATGGATTCCTCCACATGGCGTGACCCAAAATGCAATTGCCGCTCCTCCTTACTGTGTGACCTACCCAATACCACTTGCGTCTTCCGATCACAATGCGTTCAAGTTCAGGTTGCGCACTGACCAAGTTCGTCGTTTGAGATAGTGTCAGAACATGATACGATACAGAAAGAAATTGACGAAAGCTTGGTGTTTTTGAGTAAGAGTGGAATTCACTTTCCATTTGCTACTCCCATATAGCAACACAGAAAGAACACTAGCACAGTCTCAACTTGACTTTGGTGCTGAGATAACTGCAATTCCAGATTTTAGACAAGGTGGTAAAAGCGAATCTATCACTGTTAATGCATCGGGCAACATCCAGTTCAGCACTATCGTCGGCAGAAAACACGCTTCCTGGATATACAAATTCATTGACGTCTTCGATGCTCTGCCTATGAATTCACATAGAAAGAGTGCGATGACCCGTCGGACTGAGAACCTTGGTTTTGTTCGCGTTTATCTTCAGTTGGACTCAACTTGCCTCTCTTTCCAAATCCAGAGCCATTTAGCCAAGAGATGACATCAAGATAGTCGAGTTGTTTGAGGAAAGATGCCATCGTCCATGGAATTCCTCCTCCCCCTTCGGATAAGGCAGCATAGAGAATGTCACCATCATGTTTATCCTGGTGCAACACGTGATATTTTGCGCCATTATATGTCGCTCTGAAGTGGCCATTAATTTCTAGGCAATGCCCCTCCTGCTTAGAATACTCCAAATACATTCTTCGTTCACGCTATAGAAACCATTCTCGAAATCGGTGAAGATCAGGTGCAGCGAAGATCTAAACTCCACACTGTTCCACAATGATCCGTTGGGTGTTGATGTTGCCAATGCAAGAAGATCCGGAGCGAAAGTCAAAATACTCTCTGCAGATCAAGCTTTCGAGATGTTCTTATATGTGTTCCAGGATTATTTTAGCCATTATCTTTGCGACGGCATAGAGCGCGCAGATAACTCTCCTACAAGTCCCCTTCTTCGTGATCAAACAGGTCAAAACCACCACCTTCTTTGGGTCCTTGAGGCTCATTCCTTTCTTCCACTCTCTGAGAAAGGTCACATGCAAGCTCTTTCGTGATGCGATATGATGTAAAATCAGTGCATTTTGCAGCATCGTCGGCTCTCCTGACCAGCGCAATAGCAAATTCCCTTGCCACGGCGTACACTACGCTGAACTTCACGGAATTTCACTGAATATTGGAGTTCGAGCCCGTCACACTCGCTATCACTCGCAGTGGTCAGTAGAACCTTCAACCTCTCCGTTCATTGATCGCTTCCACGATTCCCCAGTCAACCAGATCTTATGTCGCTCCTTCGGGAAGTGACCGGCGACCTATGAAGGACTCAAGAGAAGAGCATTTTTGATGGCAGCGCAATGCTCGTCGCTATTTTCAGGCGAGCCAGCAAGAAAGCTCTCCCACTATCGAACGACAGTTGGATCATACAAGCGGTCGGTGCTGAATTCTAGGGGTTGCATCTCTCCAACCAAGTCCACAAACCTCTCGCCATTATTGCTACGGTCGCCAAGACTATGTTTTCCCATCACATTTCCAAGCAAGGTGTTGTTAGAAGACACCTTGGCATTCAGATCACCCATTACGTTCACTTTTAAGAAGTTTCCCTTAGTGCATATCATTGTACAATAGTGATGCTCCTTAACTTGAACCGGAATCTTAAAGTTAGAAGTCTGTCCGAAGCCAGATCTCAGACCAAGAAAGCGCACAATACGGTAGCCATCAGAAACAACCCGACACTGAATTCGCATTTGCTAGAAATACGCTTTCTAGAGTACAAAAGAACATTAACATTAGTGTGACAAGAGGGAGAGGAGTATTCTCCAATGTCCCAAAATCTTACTTTGCTAAGCCTAAAATATCTGGCCTACACGTTAGAATTCCCGCTCAATTTAGAAATAGCAAGTATTCTGAGGATCCCCGCTATCGTTGTTCAGAACCTTGCATACATTACAGAAACCAGTCATAGTTGGTTTTCAATAGTCAAAGATCTTCGCTGTGGGGACAGTCCCTATATGAAGCATTGTTAATTAACCCACAAATTCCTATCCCTCTTAGTCGCCTTTTACGACAATCAGGGAAAACTTTGAGCTACAGCTCACAGGGCTAAGTAATCAAATAAAAAAAAAAATAACTCAAATAGTTTAACCAAAACAAAAGGAGCAAAATGGAGTTAATGAAGGCAAAAGAAGCGACAAAATCGAAAAAAAGAAAGAAAATATCCAAAACGAATATACAAAAGCACTGACATTAATTAGCCAAGAAAGAAAACTAAAGTAAAAATTAAGTAATTAGTCGAAAAAATTAGATGAAGAATTGAACGAATGTCAAAAGGTGAATCAATATTAATCATTTTGATCGATCGATATTTCAATCCTCCGAGTGGGGTGAAGTCAGACCAAGAGCGGTTCGATGGATGGAAGTTGAAGGCAATGCACGGTCAATATGTGAATTGTCTCTAACAGCCATTCGTGGAGCAGATGGCTGTGTGCTGGGAGCTCCTTGGTGAGACGGAGGGATTCACGCGTGCCATTCAGGATGGTGTGTCACCACCCGAGCTTAAAAAAAGCACATAATGAAAGAGCGAGTGGAGAACGTCCAGTGCAGAATGAGTGATTCGATGTTAGAAACGCTGGACCATTTCATTTCTTGCTGCATTGTAATCGAACCGGTGCAACACACGGACAGGCACAATGCTGTATGTAAGGTGATTCATCAAAATCTTGCATACAAGCATGGACTGATAACGGAAACATGTCCGGAAGCAGTACTTGGTAGTTTCAGTTTTTCTCCCACTAACCTGCCACCGCCAGCACCCCTTTGTCTTTTAAGTAGGTAAGATCATCATCATCATCATCAACAGCGCAACAACCGGTATCCGGTCTAGGCCTGCCTTAATAAGGAACTCCAGACATCCCGGTTTTGCGCCGAGGTCCACCAATTCGATATCCCTAAAAGCTGTCTGGCGTCCTGACCTACGCCATCGCTCCATCTTATGCAGGGTCTGCCTCGTCTTCTTTTTCTATCATAGATACTGCCCTTATAGACTTTCCGGGTGGGATCATCCTCATCCATACGGATTAAGTGACCCGCCCTCCGTAACCTATTGAACCGGATTTTATCCACAACCGGATGGTCATGGTATCGATTCCGTAGCCTACACAATGACGAAATCTATGACGCCATTGTGTAGGCTACGGAATCGTCCATCCTCATGTAGGGTGCCAAAAAGGTAGGATCGTCCGACCTTAATGCTTGACAATTAGTGCTAGTATTAGGTAAAATCCCGCATCTGCTGAAACTATGGCAAATAGAAATAAGGGAAAAAATAATTAACTATCTCAAAAAAGAACCCTGATAACCCCTCCCGAACTCTAAAATTAGTTTACAATCTAGGAACGGACATTTTCTTATATATAGTGCGCTTATCTGATAGACAAACAGTAACCGAGTTGCTCCTCATCGCAGAATATAAAATAACCAAAGTCAAATTAAAATGAATCTCAATAATTCTATCTTCCTCGTTTGGAATTGGTAAACAAAGGGAGGATGAAACTTTGAAGACTGAACGGCGGCTGTCCACCACCGTATTCCATCAAAGTTCCAAGTCACCATCATTTCACACCAAGGTAAGAAAAGACACTTATCAAAAGCATATAGCCGCAAAACCCATAGATCCAGAGGCCAGGTCCGGATTATACGGTGGGTGCGATATGACATCCCATCCAAGCTCCCGTAGCTTCTGGCGGGTCATCAAAGATGTGTGAAGCCGAGCGCTGTCCTGGTGGAACACAACATCATTCCTATTGACCAACTCTGGCCGCTTCTAGTCAATCGCCTGTTTCAAACGGTCGAGTTGCTCACAGTAGAGGACCGAATTGAGGGTCTGACCATAGTTGAGCAGCTCATAGTGGATGATTCCCTTCCAATCCTACGATCTTTTTCGCTTGAGGTTTTCGTAAGTGATCCACTTTTCATCATGAGTCACCATCCGCTTCAAATATGGGTCGAATTCGTTCCGTTTCAGCAGTGCATCGCAGGCGTTGATTCGGTCTAAGAGACTTTTTTGCGTCAACTCGTGTGGCTCCCAAACATCCAGCTTTTTTTGGAATCCAATCTTCTGCAAATTACCCCAAACGGTTTTATGGTCCTTACCCAGTTCCTGGCCAATCAAGCGAATGCTCACATGCCGGTCTACTTGGATGATTTCGATGACTTTATCGGTTTCTACGGCGATTGGCCTACCAGTACGGGGTGTATCTTCGGCATCCACTACACCAGAACGAAATCATTCGAACTAGCGCTATGCTGTGCAAATCGTTACAGTATCGGACCCATAACCTTCACATTTTTTTGGCTGCCTTCGTTGCATTTTTACCTCTCAGGTAGTAAAAATGTAAAATATGACGAATTTCTTTCTTGGTGGACTCCATCTTTGACGCACTATAACTTGAGACTGAAACGTACGATCATAAAACTGTCAAAGGGACACCTATAGCCCAGATTGTCGTCTTCAAATCGCCGTACAGTATGACCCGATGCGATAAGTACAACACAACATATGTTTAAGTGTCGCCATCTATTGACAAAATACGACATTACTTTTTCCCCAACCTAATATATTATACAAGTATACACAACATGACTTCAAAATTAGTTTAGTGGCTCCCTTTAGATCGCTGTTAGTATTACTCGCGCATAAAATCTCGTTGATGTATTTTATCTAGAAGACTGCATACAACCCGTGGTCGCACTATCTGTTAGTCTTTTCCCATTATTGTTGATGTTTCCATATTGGTCTTCCGAAAGGCTTCCGTCTATTCACATATTTTGAAAAAGTTTGTAAATATTCTCGGTTATTCTCAGTTTACCAATTCTTCACCAGTTTATCTGCTTCCTACACGCAATATGTATGCGAATATCAACCGCTTTTGGAGGCGAGGTTTTGTCTCTAAGTTATTGTTACATTTCGCCCATTTTACGAGGAACGATATTTTCAGTCAAAGTAAGGCTGGTAGTACTACATATGTACTATTTTGGTGTCTGCGTTTGTTTGCCGATATGCGCGAATTTTGAAAATGCTAGAAGCTTTCCGAATCAACGTTTAAAGATCAACGGCGGTTTTAAATCCCCCCCCCCCCCTGCGTGCAGAAACTCTAATTAGCGACATTAATGTTGCTATGTATTTCTTCGGTAACCTACATGTAACGCTCCATAAGTATTCATTTGTACATCCAAGGTACCCTTCGCCGAGTCTATTTACATATGTATTGGCCTGGGACCTTATGCTTAGAAAGTGTTTGACCAAATCCGTCACAATGATTAACAAGATAACGGAAATCAACACTTTCAAATTATGATTGCAAAGTGTATATATTACGCAGTCTTCGAAAAGTACACAACTATTGCATAGTCCGTTCATCACCGAAAATTTTCAAAGCGGAAATACAATATTTACTTTGCCCTGTTAACTACATTGATTACCTCCTATCCACTAACCAACGTTGCTTCAACCAATAATACATGGATTGAATAATCAACCTCCCAAGTCATGAATAAACTTCGCAAAAAACTTTGATGGATCAATTTTTTCCATTTTTCTCCTCCGAAATATTTTGTCCTCCAGATTCCAAACAAACTCTATCTAAATAAAAAAAGATATATCAAGAAGATTGTAGATTCACTAACAATATATTTTCCTGCTGAAGTCTGCGGTCGCTCCCACTCAAATTAAAGCGAATTCACTTCACTTATGAGTATATGAACTTCTTGTTCATTGTATTGCCAATATCCGTAAGTATTTGCACATTGGTCCGGGCAGGCACTTGAGTGAAATAACGAATAAAAGTAGACTAACTTCAACTACAATAACAAGAAATCAAAAGAAAGTGAATGGAAGTAATTCAATTACTTACTGCTCGTAGCATCTTCATGCTTCGCACACTAGACCACGTAAGTAGGTTTTCATGTCGGCTTAAATGAATTTTAAAATAGTTGGAAAAGTTGATATTGGTATACTCCCATTCTCTTCTATTTTAAGAATTAATTTAGTGCTTGTATGCATATGTAGAGGCCAACATATAGCATATGTGTTCGGTATTGCACGTATATACTTCACCAATATCAATAATTGAAGACAACCAGTTTTGTTCTAGTATCTAGCAACTAAAGTGGCTAACAAAACGCAATACCAGTAATTCTGCAATATTTTGGGTTTACAAGAACAAGGACTTAAAAAATCTAGACGTTTAGCTTTGGCGGGGAATTGGGTTATATCAATGCAGAAAAAAGTTAACATCGCCACTTTAACTTCAGTATGTTAGTCCTTACTGCTGAGAAGTTCTGAATTTTCCGCGGCTATAGCCTTGATAGTGTTCTTGTTATAGCATCTGGATCCGCTTATGACTTATATACTATTGAACACCAACAAAAACTGAATTATAACAAGTTGGGATTCCGGAATCTAGATGCTTAAAGCATGAAAAAATCTCATCTGGAAAACACTGTATTGATAACAGTCAACTTCATACGCTTCACACTATATGTGGTTGCCATTCGCTCCTTGGTGGGGTATAGTGCGTCAACCACACCTATGCGCCATCCTTCGCGGTTATTCGAAATGCGCTTCCACTTTTGCCACCATTTCCCGAGAACAATGCACTCCTTCTTTATCACCAAGCGCTCTTGGAGCGACCCACTCATCGGTCATCTTGGGAGAGTGGATTCCGCTGCATAGCGGCAAGGAATGCAATTGTTGCCCCTCCTTCATGTATGACCTAGTCACTAGCTCTTCCGCCTTCCGATCACAGTGCATTCGAGTGCCAGGCCAATGTCACAGACAAGTGTTAACGAGTGAATAGTCTCAACTTGATTTTAGTGTTGAGATAACTGTATTTCCGGATTTTAGACAAAGCGGCGAAAGTGGATCTATCGCTGTTAATGCATCGGGCAACATCCAGTTCAGTGCTACCGTCGGCTCTGCGATGACCCATCAGACCGGGAACCTTCACTTTGTTGGTTTTCATCGTCAGTCCAACTTCAAGTGTTCGAAATGTTCCCTGATGCTTTCCAAGATTATTCTAGCTATTATCCTTGCAACCGCCACACTCAAAATAGGTGCCCTTCTATCGAATTTTTACGATCACTCCCTTCTTTTACTCTCTACGAAAGATTTCGGATTCCCAAGATTTCCATACGAGTGGAAGTAGCAGATCTGTAGTAACTGGATGAGGGGTCGACCATTAACGTCCCTCACAAGACCTTCGAAAGAGCATGCAAGTTCTTTCGTGGTGCGATATATAGTTTTGAAATCATCACTTTCTGCGGCATCTTCTGCTTCCCTGACCAGCACAATAGCAAACTCTCTATTGTCACGGCGTATACTATGTTGAACTTATCGGGATTTTGCTCGGTATCGGAGTTCAAGCGCGTCACCCCCGCGATGACTCGCAGCAGTTAGTAGAGCCTTCAGCCCCTTCTTTTCATCGATCCGCTTCCACGATTCCGCAGTTAGCCAGATTTTATGACTTCCCTTCGGGACGTGGCTGGCGACTTATGTAGCACCCGAGAAAAACCATTTGTGATGGCAGCTCAATGCTCATCGGTATTGTTAGGCGGATTACTCAATGTATCTGCCGCCCAATCAGTAAGATAGCTCTCCCGCTGTCGAGTGACAGCTGCATCTTACAAGCGTCGATGTTGAACTCTGGGGGACGCACTCTCCGACCCTACAAGAAGAGACGCAACATGCAAGCGAACATAAGTGACCATCAAATAGTGCTCTCTTTCGTGGCCGATATCAGCGCCTCTCTTGTTATGCACATTCAGGACACAACTCCTAAATTTACTGCTGATGGCAAATTGGTTAATCTGATTGCTCGTTGGCGGTCAGTTGAAACCGAAAAAATAAAAAAAAATAAAAAAAAACTCAATGCTTGAACAGTGTGCCACCAATGACGAGATGGTGGAAGCTGCAGAAATCCACAAATTTCCCATCATTATCGTTACGGTCGCCAAGATCGTCTTTCTCCACCAGAGCATAAAGTGTTGTCAAAACCCACGTTAGCGTTCAGATCACCCATCACGATCACAATGTCACCTTTAGGAAACATCTCCTGAACTGTGTGTAATTGATCATAGTAACTATCCTTCTCTATTGTATCAAAAGTCTCTGTTGGTGCATAGCATTGTACAATTGTGGTGCACCTTAACTTACATCGGAATCCTGCAATCATTCAAGAGAGTGCACCATAAGGAACACAGAGAGGAATGTCGAGTTTCCAGAGTAGAAAAGTACATTGCCACTAGCATGAGGGAGAGGAATACTCTCTAGAGTCTCAAGGCATCTTTCCTGGCTTATATCGTTGGAATTGCCACTCCAGTTCGGAAAAAACGAGCATTTTGAGGACCCTCGCTACCGTTGCCGAGGAGTGTGAACACATTCCAAAAACCAATTATAATCCGTTTTCGATAACCAAAAGTCGTAGTCGTGAGGTCAGTCCCTACCCAAAGCGTTGTTGAAGTTTGAAAATTTCTAGGTTGCTAGCTCACAAATTCTATCCATTTTTGTCGCCTTTTACGACAAGCAGAGAAGACTTTATGTCTTCTTAAGCCCCAACTGACAAGGCATACAGCATGGTCGAATATGATTCCAGATATTGATCGCTCCCGCAAACACAACGTTAGCGCGAATTACAAGCCTGGCTTGTCCAAAGCAGATGTTTTGAATAAAGATTGGATGCATAGTAAAAAAAGAAGGATCCGCTGACTAAAAAAGTCAAAGAAAATTTCTCTGTAATTGATCCGGTCAGTCAGTCGGTGGCAAAATTATTAAAGCCAAGCTCTTGCTTGGGTTTTTTCTAAAAAGTTTTGTTCTTTTTGGCTTTTGGTATGGACCAAAGTCGTTCACAAATATGAAGCTGCCATCTGATAATCATTCGTGTATTTTGAGTATCCTCCTAGTTTCCAAGACCTTTATATATTGGTCCTGCCTGATTGTCTTTTGGACACCTTTTTTACGAAACAATCTTCTTTAAATTTTTCACCAGGTCTTTTTCTCATAAAACCTGATTTTTCAATCGATGCATATACCAACGAGGAATTTGGGGTTTGCAAAACAGTTGATTTTGGAGTATGCAAAAGAGAGGTTGCATGGAAGCTAAATGGATGATTATTTTTATTGAAAGCAAGCCTAGTCACTTTGTTCCAAATATCAACAATCAAATTCAAATGTTATTTATGTCTGTTGAGCCATTTTATCATCGTCGCAGGGGTACGAAGTGGTTTCTTCAATGGACGTGGAAAAACTCAATACTTTTACAAGACATCGAACTGATCTTGTTGATATTCAAATGCTGGCATCCTAGATTTGTCCCATTATGGTCATTGAAGACGCCCCTTTTTGTTTGATTCTATCTATTTCAAGGCCGTGAAACGTTTGATGTCAATGCAGTTAAGTTTTCAGTATTGGTTACCAGCTTTTTTACCTCAGAAATTTTTCGTAGGAGAGATGTTAACTTTCCTTCATAATAAAAACCTATAAAATAAAACCGGTATCATACATAAATTAATTTAAAAAAATTAATTTTAACCGGGAAATTTCTGGGTAATTGTGCGTGACCTCTTTTTTTCCTGCTGCAATATCAACTTTCCTGTCCATACTGACAATTACACGATTTTACAACAACTTATAGAAAACGCACTCTTTAAAATTGTTAAAATCTATCCATTTAATAATGAATCTTAATAATGTCAAATGTTTTCACAATAAAATTGTATGATAATGACACACACTACGGCACGCATCGATGTTCTATTACGTTTCTATTCAGCAACTCGACAATAATAATTTTAATAATATATGCAGCAGCATATAGTGAATGACGTGATTCTGTAACTTTATTTTTGTCTCCGAATATCGCTGCGCACACTTAAAGGTTGATTGTTACTTTAACTGAAGAAGTATTGAAAGGGAATGCCGATGTTCATCCATTCACTTTGGTTAAGCGTTGTTCGGAGTTGTTAGTACTCAGAGGGGGACTCAATCAGAACATTTTATTCTCGTTTTCAACGTTTTTCTAAGCATATATTAGACTAATAAAAAATACCTACTTTATCCTATTCTATGTGTATACTTCTGTATGGTTGGTACATAATACTCAATCAATTTTTATCATGAAGGCAGATAATAACGCAAGTAAACTAATCCCGATAAAGTACTCTTCAAAGCGGATTCACTTAAGAAATAGGTTTTGAAAAATAATATTCAATTGAATTTTCTTAGCTACATTCAGTCATTCCACCAAAATTTCACACAAGAAACCACCAAACCTTTCACAGCCGAAGTGTCTTCCGGTTTCCCGTCTCGTTTGAACTAAGTTTAATCTATCATGTACGACATATCAAAAAAGAAATATAATTGCACTTCACACCCGGTTTTCAATGTAAATGTTGTCTTTAATTAGCTTGGACAAGTATAATTCCAAACAAAACATGCCTACATTATCTCATTTATCAAATAATTGAAAAGAAAGCATACCCGCATATCCAGATAAAAATTAAGCGTTTTTAATTACTTTACAATCACCGACCGCCAAAATTGTAACGTATTGCAATTACCAAGGAATGGGCTAAAATTCACTTTGCCCATTGCGTAATAAGTAAAAGTACACTCGAGTATTGTAATTAGTGAAAAGATAATCTGCTCAATGGCTTTTTTACACGCATAACTCCCAGGCCGCTGGTCCACCAGACTCTCCATCTTCTTTTTCAATGAAGTACGAAACCATCGCCAACATTACTACAAATATAACAAGTTTTTATTCGTGTGGTTAAGTGTAAAATATGATTTTATGATTTTTCATCAAAACCTTCAGCAACATACATATATCTGCGCTGAGATATAGGTGCACAGTTATAGATAAACATGTTTATAGTTATATCGGATCTGCAAATTTTTTCCTCTTCAAATCTTAATACTTCCTATTTACCACTATTATCTAACCTGATGAATTGACCCATCTTGGGATCAAAATGATTGTGTACTTCCACACAAAAAAATCACATCGTAATTTGTGCTCAAGATGAGGTAATGGATGAATATCATTTTGGCCTACATTTTACGCACCGACTATGGTTCAGGTTCAGATGTTATAGTGCATGAATGAATACATTTTATCAGATATTCAATTTTTGGTACATTTAATGGAGGAAGGTGAATGTATATAATCATTTAGCTGAAGTTACCATGTGACAAGTCGCTGAGTAAAAGTAACATTGGATAATTTTTTTGCGCAAACCACTATTGATGTTCATCATAGGGAAATTGTTTAGGAAATTAACGATTTTTTTACCCTATTATATGATTTGTTTTTCTTAATATAACATGCAGGCTAACGCTAGGTTGGAGGTTCCATTCTACTAATAAATATGGCTATAAAGGTTTCAGTGGGTTCCAATACCGCAATTAGGATTACGTTTCCATTATGTCACTGTAAGGAAAGAAAACGTCCCTCCTTTTGTTGGAAAAAATATTCCTCACTTGCTTTTTTTGCACTTTTTGCACATGTACTGATATGGGACCGTCATAACGCAGTTCTCCATTGGCTGATAGCCTTGATCCAAAGTATTTAAATCGCTCAGTTCTGGCAGGTCACCGCCATTGACAATGATTATGCCGGTTTCATGGGGATGGATCGTTAAAAATTCAGTATTATTGAGATTCAACACGGTCTTAGATTGAATCTAAATAAAACTGAATTTTTAAAGACCAATCGATGAACGTCTCAAATCTAAAATTTACCGCAGTGCCGTTCATCCTGTCGCCCTTTATGGTTTTGAGTGTTAACCGCCTATAAAAGATAATGAATGGCGTCTTGCGGTAATGGAGACGAAATGTTGCGTTGGATTAGTGGCGTGAAATGCTTTGATCGTATCCGAAATGAGGTTATCCGCCATCGATATGGGGTTGCACTGATCTTGGAAAAATTATAAGGTGTCTTCGATGGTATGATCACGCACTAACGAGATTCACTCGCCAAAATTGGTCTGAACACCGAAGTCGATGGTAAGCGACCAAAAGGCCGGCCGAAACAACGGTGCCTTGATACGCTAGATGGGGATATTGAAAGCCCTAATTGCTTCCAGATCGGGCTTTTGATAAAACAAAATGGCCGACGTGCCGACGCCGCTTGTGACAAAGAAGAAGCCCCGTATAAATAACAAAATTGAAAAAATGACAGCATGATTATTTTAAAGTGCTTTCAGTAAGGTTATGCTTCAGTTTCATTATCATCACACCTAATGCTGTGTAAGTGATAAGTTCCCAGAAACGAGACAACTACGAAAAGGAACACAAACATTCATGGCAACTGGGATTCGAACCCAAGGTAACAAAATCGAATCCTATCGTCTGTTTTAAATTCCGCTACAAATTGTAGTAGATAAAACTAATATGTAATATATAAAAAAAACAAAGAATTATTTTACATCTAATGATTGTGGTGCAAGATCGAAAGAAATTTCATATTTCCAAACAGTGAAAGCAATTAATTGATTAACTGCATCGATTCAAATCCTTATTAATTCAAACTTGCCTATACTTTTCTTCTCTCATATGAGAAAACCTGCCCAAAATAATTGATTTCACATCGATTGGTAAACCGCACAAATATTTCATAATGCGAACGATAACCGAAATTATACTCGAAAGATACGGCCAATTATATGTATGTATTATG
The DNA here is from genome assembly GCF_905115235.1 of Hermetia illucens. Lineage (NCBI taxonomy): Eukaryota > Metazoa > Arthropoda > Insecta > Diptera > Stratiomyidae > Hermetia > Hermetia illucens. Next base: position 104,919,998 of record NC_051852.1, on the reverse strand, counting down.
AGATTTGCCAAACAATTTCATAAAATCTTACTAAAATTTTTCGTTTATATCATACATAATAGAAATATGTACATTAGTGCAACGTAACAGCATGGCGCGAAAGATACTTTTAAAATAAAGATAAGCGAGACAAGAGGGCAGACTAGTATTCTCTGATTCAGCAGTGTGTATGGTATATACTCCATAATCTCGTAGAATTAACATATATGAATACATCATATAAATTATTTAAACTACTAGCGTTGTACTTAGATTTGAAACCGTTTGCTATGAAAGCTCCCATCTAGGCTGTATATTCGGAATGCATATTTTAATTCGAAATTAATTTTAAATTTATTTTTTATTGGAGATATAATATCAACATAGCTGTTAAACACAATGATTTATTGGAATCCCCTTACAATGTTTTCGACGCACCTTTGGGTAGCGACTCTCCGCCTTTTTTCCAATAATGATAGAAATCGTTTTTGGGGGCAATATATCAAATTTTACAAATACAATTGCTATTTTTAAACTCAAAACATTTCAAATTTAACTCAGATTCAAACGCACTGAAAAGTGCGCGCATGGTATGTGAAGTCACCAATTACATCTAGAGACGTCAATAACCCATAGGCATGACATGCATCATTTGTACTTTGCATTCCGCAGCCAATTTATGAACAAATATATCAACGATTTACATTAACTTTGCTCAATAACGTAACTAGGCGGCTTAATCAATCTCAGCTTCTTTTTCCCGATTGTTAGAACTCAATTTTTTGAAAAGAATAATAAATATATGCGCGTCCTAAAAAAAAAATTCAGCGGATATGCTAATAGAGCAGGTGAATCTACTATTTCGACACAGTAGATGCATATTTTAAGCCTTTTTGAACCACTAACCGCGAAATTGAAAACTTCTATTGGCTTTTAAAAATAAAATTTAGAAGCTACTGACTTTAGAAAAAATAAATGAATATTTTATCTATTCTTTTCCACTAAAGCATCCCCTCTCTCCCCATGAGAGTAGCATAAAGCCCGGGAATGACGCTGATATGATCTGCACCATCGCTATTGTATCGTTGCGAACCCAATTTCTTCTTCAGTTTCCTCGATTAGATTCTGAAGTCATATTTCAACATTCAGAACAACTCTACATAAGTTTACACAATGGAACATTACCCAAACTAGGTCCTGATTTTATCAAACTTTTCAATCGAGAGACTCATCCAACCCGAAATTATAATCATATTTCCGATAAACACCACCCGGCGAGCCTTGGCTGCCCAAATGTACTACGTCCAGTCCTCTCGGTTTAATGACCATTTCGCCAGGTCCTTATACTTAACAATGAGGCGCAGTCGACACAAACGGAATCCTCCCATCGTTTTCTCGGCTTGCCAACCAGTTTGAAGCCGTTGATTTTACTCTTCTAAGTGTGCTCCAGTCATTGATTCATTGAACATGCCCAGTCTATTGATGCTTCCGCAGCTTTATCACCGCAGAAACTTCCGAATCGTCATATAATATCGTACAGCTCTTTGTTATCCCAGATTCGCCATTCATCATCCCCTCGAACTGCTCCAAGAATTTTGCTTTACACTTTCCTTTCAAAGACTTTTCGAAGACTTAATTCAACATCAAGGTTTAACATCCGTAACGAGAGAACCGAATAATATGGTTTATTTGTAAGCTGTATTCTCGTTTTTACTTAGATACATACGTCCTTCCCCAGATTTGAAAAGTTAGCAGGGTTCCAAAAGTCGTATTCAGCGATTGTAATATTTGGTCTAGTTAGCATCTGTTTTCTAATTTGGGTCATGTTCTTTCCTATTCAGACCTACTTCACTGCATTGTCGAATGTCATGATAATTTCTTTCATGGCAAAGAAGGAACACAATAAGATATTGATGTCATCTGTGTATGCTCCACTGGCGTTGAATTAAGGAGTAGTATACCTTTGCTATCGACAGAGATCTTTCTGCATTAAAAATGAGTCAGTCAGACTTTTTTGAATTCGCACTTGCGAAGATGAGCCTTGTTGCTTTTATGGGACGACCTAGTTTTGCTGGGATGATAAAAGCGAGCGACAATTCGACGCGACAGTCCGGTACGTTTTGATCTGTACTATTATGTGCTCGTTTGAAGCCCAAGAATATTTGGTAGACGTCGATGTTGAAGAATTCACCTCTGAAACCTCTTGGTACTCCTCAATAACTTTTTTCGAGTAGGGCTTCAACCTGTTTTTTAACGATTTTGGTGAATTCTGTAATTCTTGCATGCTAGTTTGCCACCTTTTTTGTAAACTGAGCAGTTGACGCTTTTACGTCATTCTGTCGGAATTTACTCCTCTTTCCATATCTGTTGAGTAAGTTCATGGATGCCTTTTTTCACGCAATTGTTGCTTCCTTTCATCGATTCCCGTAATTTGTTTTCTGGCTCTTTATCACTGCACCAATCTGCTATAGGAAGGGTGGGTTGACTCCAATATCAGTATCCCCGGCTTGCGGGATTGCCACCTTACTCGTTGATATTCTGTCGGCAACCCATCTTTTGTCCTGCTTGTCCATTCCGCTGATGATTCTGTGATCTTTATTTCTACGCCTACTTATTTTTGGTCTTTATATCTCCCACCGCTTTACTTGTACTTGTCCTGTTTTATAAACTCCGAAATTGTCAGTAATGCTTTGTAGTTTATTGTCAAAATTGTGTTTTTTCTTTTCCCTCTGTTTCCTGTTGGCTGTTCTCCGCATAGATTGTCTGTAAACATCATTTTTCCAATCCATTGTTTTTTGCACTCCTCGTCGAACCCGATAGGGAGCTTTCACTGGACAGTGATCAGAATCGCAATTCACCCAAAGATATGGGATGCTCATTTTTTCTGAATGAATACAAGGTCAACCTAGTTGTGATTTCGGTCATCTGGAGGTGCCCAGGTCCTTTTTTGTCTCCCGTGATAAGGGCCGATCGTATAACAGGCTCGCCGAAACCCTGATTTCCGCACTAATAGACTAATGGTTTTTTCGATGATGCAAATAGTTTGTTGTACTTTCTCATTCCCAATGTATTCCTCATGGTATATAAAAGAAGACGTGGAAAAGTGGTTTTTAGGATTTCAGGACAAGACCCACTTCTGTCAGTTAACCAGACCTGGTTTTATCGACCGTCTTGAGAGTTCAATTTAGAATCCCGCGCACTTACAAGATGCTATAATTTTCAATATGTCCACAGACCATTCGTACTACACAATATGTAATTATTATAGGTATAGACTAAGGTTAATCAGATCACTTAAAGTGGTTTCTCTACAAATATCACTCATTACAACCTCGTAGGCAGTAACACCTTTCGCGTGTTATTATTTTATACTCCCTTTTTGAAAAAGGTACTGATATTCCCTTCTGCGATATCTGTTTGTGTTTTTTCTTTCGATTTCTTAGAATTTTAGAAATGAAATAGAACTTCCAGCAACGAATTTGCATTAAATTTAATTTTTAATTTTTATGTCTAATAAACATGATTTGCGAGACTGGACTGATGAATGGATATCGTAACGCTATGGAAAATCGTTTGAAAATATCAGCATAATTAAGATAAAATCGAAACTTCTTGTTACTCTAGCTCCTAGCGAACCCTCCCCCCGGCCTTCTGCAAAATTTTCCTAATCAGAGGCAAGATGGCATTAACATAGCACTTTTCTGATTCTACCAGTAATACGTTGCCTAACGTCGCATGCCTCAGTTAATTTTTAAGTGAACTTCTCTCTCTCGCTGCAATTAGTGTAAAGCGGACCAGCCAGCGACGTCACTTTCTTGGTGCGAAAATATGCTTAACAATCATCACTTCAATCTGCAATGCGTATGACTTTGTGAGTTGAAGTCCTTTTCTATCGACATATATTAGGTCTGCAATGTTAATTTACTTTACGATATCTGGCATTCAGCACCGAGCTGCCTAACATCTTTTCATATTATGCCACTGACACCTTGGTGTGAACATTGGCGCAGTAAATTTTCGCCATTGCCACCGAGTGTTGGGAACGTTATACGTTCCTATACGGGTTAGTTTCCTGTGTTCTGTGCTCTTGAAGTTTTAGTACAGTACACACAACTCTCGAATGGTCTCCTAGATCAGATCTCCTGCAATAGTTGAAATCGATCTGAATCAACCCCATTTACCTGTACGGTTTACGATATAAATTTGATGAAATATCCTTCTTTTCCACGCTTTCTTTGTCGGTACGTTGGGCCTCGATAATTAGTGCTTATTTTTCAAAATGACTGAATCGCACACGCATATAAAGCATATTTTTGGCCTACCCCATCTTCACGTTGACTGCCGCAATCAATTTAACTATTGCTTCCATCGGCACACACCCTTTATGCATTTTGTTCAAAATCGCTAAAACTGAACTGCCCTTCGAAGGTACGGTAGATACCCATAAGCTGAGCATATCTAAGACCTTATATTCGATGTTAACATCAAGTTAATTCTTACGCCCAAATTTCGAACCCACGCTACGAGGAAAAAGATTCCCCTGGAAATTTCTTAAGGACTTGGGGGGTTTGCCCCGAAAATTGTTCCCCATCGTCTCGCTGCATACAGCTCACACTGTCCATGAACTTGTGATTTGCTTTCTCCCCCCGAAGAATATCAGCGCAGAACATGTTCCCTTTTCAGGAATCATTATCACTTCTGAACATCATTCCTTTTTTCTTTTTTATAACTTTTATCTAGTGTTCGGTTTTTTACTCCTATATTCTGTCAATAACTGTCAATACCTTACCGAATTTCCCGGTTGTTTTCACTTGCTATCCTTAGAGATATTTGCCTGCGTGGCATGGTACTGAGAACTATTATCAGCGATGGTAAGACAAAATCGTCCTTTTCGCAGAGACTCACTGCCGCTTAGGTATCTTCTGTTTGGAATGGTGTCACATTAAAATGGCATGCTTAATGCAGATGCCCTACAGACTACTTACTTTCCGAGTTGTGACAATCTCGGCAGATGCCAGATTTTACCTAATACTAGCGCTAAGTGCCACATATTTATGCTCGAACGATCCTACCTACTTAAAACATGAAAGGGCCCTGGTGGTGGTGGTCGGTAGTAGAATAATGAGAGAATCCATCGAGAACTCCCCGCAACATCTAGAACGTATGTAGGATGGTGCACTTTGCATAGTTTGAACTAGACTGTGCGTGAGTCTCAGAGCTTCGAGGGAAGCCTTGAGGCCATAGTTGACAATATAATGAGAATTACAACCAATTTCTCGAGCCAGCTCATAGTTCACCTTCTTCTCCACGTATTCAATATTGCTATTATGGACTGTATATTATTGATGTTGCTATTATGGGAGATAGCAACATCAATCATATACGCTGGGCGATCAGTCTTGTCAACAAACAGCATGTTAGGCTTATTGTGTGGTATGTGGCGATTAGTTACAACTTGTCGACCCCAATACACGCTGTAAGCAGAACTATCAAGTACTGCTTGCGGCACATAACCGGACATGTTCACGTGATCAGCCCATCAGCTTGTAAGCAACGTTTTGGTAAATCATCTTACATACAGCATTATGCCTGTTGATGTATCGCACCAGAGCCATTATGGAGCAGCCAGAAATGAGATGGTCCAATGTCTCTAACGCCGAACTACACATTCTGCACTGGTCGTTCTCCACCCGCTCTTTCATTACGAGCTTTTTATAAGCTCGGGTGGCGACCACGTCGTCCTGAATGGCACACATAAATCCCTCCGTTTCAATAGAGAGTTATCCAACACACAGTCATCTGTTTGACAAATGCAAGTCAACAATTGGCTGCTGGAGACAATTGACGTATTTACCGTGGATTGCCTCCGACTTCCATTCATCGATCCGCTCTTGGTCTGACTTCACTGCCTTACAAACAGCCGTATGCAAAGGACTCGCCTGTTCTTTGCTCTAAAAATAAGCACGCAGCGAGTTGACTTGACGGTAATGCTGTGCCAACACGTTAACCACGCCCCCACCTCCGATGTCACGAGGCAGACTCATCCGCTCTACAGTAGAGTTTGGATGATGCATTTGGAGTTTGAACATAGTAGTCCGTATCAGCCGCTAGACGTTTTCCAGATCAGCTATCGTCCACAGCAATATTCCGAATGCATAAGCCAGTGAAGGGATAGCGAATACATTCAATGCACTTATATTATTCTTCCCCGACAAATGCGATTTCAACACCAGCTTTACACGTCGCAGGAATTCGGACAGCAGAGCGTCCTTCAGATCACGAGCTCGAGCATGGGTTCCTTGCAGAATTCCTAGGTATTTGTATAAATCTCTCTCCGGCATGAGGCGGATGACTTGGATTCAACACTTGTCTAATCTAAATTCCATGTGAATATTACGGCTGAACATATATACTGTTCGTAACAGACTTTTAAGTTGCTCGTCAGTACCAGCATATAGCTTGATGTCATCTAAGTACATCAAGTGTATCAACTCGCACTTAGCACGTGGGCTATATTTGATTGTAAAACCATGTCCTCTAGCATCATTCAGTGCCATACAAAACCAAAAGAAACTCAACAAATCCCCCTAGAAGATACCAGATATGCAAAGGCTCTGAGGCATTGGTATCCTCAGATGGACGCACTGATGAGGTAGTATGCCACCCTTCCATGACTATCGCCAAAAACTTTGTTAGTTGTGCGATATAGACGTAAGACATTGATTAGCCGGGTATACGGGACACTGTCACAAGCCCTGGCGTAATCAGTGTAGCAATTAAAGAGATTTCTTTGGCCTCTACTTGCTGGTCCTATAACTACCGAGTCGATAATGAGTTGCCATTTGTAACCCTTTGACCCGAATCGCTAGCCCTTCTGCTCCTGGGACAGAATGTTGTTGGTCTAGAGGTGCCCATTGACCCTTCCACTAATAATTGAGGTTATGAGTTTGAAGAGGGTTGGTAAGCAACTAATCGGTCTTGTGTGTGCGGTGTCCTGTATCGTATCCTTTTTTGGAACAAGGTAGGTAATTCCCGCATTGAGGAAGGATGGAACTTCCTCTGGCCGACTAATGACCTAGTTAATGCTATGTGCCAACGGACTGTGTATACTGGTAAATTTTTTATACCAGAAATTCTCCGCCCGATCCAGACCTGGGCCCCTCTAGTTCTTCGAGCTGTTTATGGCTCATCGAACCTCCTTTTGAGTAACATCAACAAAATTCATGCCCGGTGTAGTAGCATGGCGGGTGCTCTCAACAATGATCTACTCATCATGTACTGTCTGGACACTCTGTTGGGATTCAATGAGTAGTCTGAAAAACTCCGCTGGTTTCCCACTTACGTTGCATTTTGAGTGACGTTTACCATTTCCGAGAATTCTATACACGCTATTTAGAATTCGTCCCCAAACTCAGCGGAGACTTCAACCGGTCAGGGAAGAAGAATGCTGCGACGAGTGCTGAAACTGTTGCTTGCAGTTCGGCTTGATGTTGCTGCTGACTCTTGATCACCAGTTCCCGCAATGAGCTATCCATCTCTCCTCATTTCACAATCGAGCTTGGGACCGGCTACGGTGAAGTTATTTTACTTTTCATATCTTACCTTATAACCTATACGGTTCTTAAGCCACCGTATCTCATGACTATTAATCCTTTTTGCATATACAATTTCGCATTTTCGTTGGTCTCTCGTATTTAATATTGCAATCTGGGCAAATAATTTTGTAAATTTCGATTTTCTTCATTTTCTTTTCTGTCCTTGATTGATTCTAACCTTGTGATTGTGCTTCTGGCTGCGGTTTTACTCGATTATGCAGTCGATTTTTTTTTTTTGTGTTTGTGATCTGTGAGTGCTACTATAATCTATTTGTAATCTGGTGTCAGTTCCTCCATTTCCCTTGTCTACAAATTATTCCTTGATCTAAGATTTAGTATATTTCTTCTGGCCTTAGTGGAATCCAATCTAGATATTACAGCATCATATGCTGACATTCAATAGTGTATGAAACGGTCCATTGTGTGCTTGTTGGTTTCCTACATATATCACAATTTCCAAATCATGCTTCTCTTCAAAACTGTTATTTTTGAGTTGAGAGTGTCCTGAGACGCGTCAATTGAAAAAACACTATCTCCCCGGTATTTGATGCACAAAGCCTTTTTTTGGGCGGAACACGGATTTTTACAAAATAGTAACTGGTTGAAAGAACAAGCAACACCTAGTTACCACTTACAATTATGACGCTTCCGGTAAAGTGCCGTTTGATAAGGTGTCCCTGAGCGAAACCAATAATCACCATTTCGCTTCTGCAATATTGGAATACACTTGCACTTTGAATTAATACAATAATAACTTCTACTCTCAAACAAAGCGGACTAAAAAAATTAATTCAATCTCTGGATACAATAAGATTTCGTAAAATATCTGCATGACTTCTTCCTGCTTATTAGGACAGAGGTGACTAGAAAACCCAGCAACATGCTAGCACTAGTCTACTTTTCGAATTTTGTTTAGCTCTGCTTTCAAACCTTTTAAATCCTAATTACCCTTTTTAATCATTCCGTAATTGAACCATAAACAAACTATAGCGTAGTAAATTTTCAAAACCTTACCAGCATTACCCACTACATATAGAAATCTGTCTTGATAATTTGCATACATTTGCAATTTAATTAGCACCGATTACATTGTAATTATTTCAACACTTTTGTTCTACTTTGCTACGCATTCGCTGAACAAACTATCAGTTATGTGTCTTGCCCAATCTGCAAAGAGATACTCGCGCATACATATATTGGATCACGCAATGCGACATTAGCTGCAATAGCAGACCTTAATTGGTCAATCGGAATGTAGTATACTGTGATTAATTCATAAACAATTTTTGCAAGTAAAATTAGTAAGGGTTACATAGAGATATGTATTACTCGTCTTATGTGTTATACTATATATTTGAATTCTGTTCAGCTAAGTATCAGTGATTCCCTTGTTGTTCCCTTTTTCGCGCACCTTACTTAAAAGGATACACTCATCGTTTAAAGCCTGCGAATTGAAGTATATTGGTCATGTTCAAACTAATGTGTGAAAAAAGACGAAGTCTGCCTACAGATCAGATAACTGCAAATCCTGTAAATAAATGGCAGAAATGGCCGTGAAAGGGCCAACTAAAAAAGTCCTTACACTAAAACCCGATTTCCCAGCCAACCTACTTAAAAAGCGCTGAGTAATGAAGGAGACGTGTAAGTGTCTCCAAAAAAGAACAGAAGCGAATTAGCACAAAATATGAGCAACAGTATATCATATACTATATATGTTTACAGTCCAACAGGATACCGTTCTTTTCCGATCGATACAAATGCAAGCATCGAAGAACCGCTTGGAATCGTTTGTCACCTCCATTTTTAACCAACGCAGCTATAATACTTTCAGCTTCTGGCGACTTCTCGCGCTTAACGCTCTATTCTTCGCTTCAGTGTATACGTTATTGTCACAGGGAGTTTGAAGTGGAGTCCTTATACGGGTTGAAAGTACCAGCCCACCAAGTTAGTGATCCGAGTTTATAGAATGGTGATAGCGTCCGATTAACATTTGGCCAATTTGATTAAAAATGGTCCCATCTGTAAAGACCAATGTCGTTTGTGGACCTCTTTCGATTATAATTTCAAGGCCATTTTTGACTTACTAAGAAACCTACTCAAAGCACATGATTTACTGAATGCCGAGGCTCGCCTAGTAGATTCTTCAGCCCTACACCAACCCCCTAACTGGAAGATCAGTTGACGCAGTTTTTCCCAAATTTAGGGGCAGATGACTAGCCTTGATCCTTCTGCGTCTGCAGTTTTCAACTAAGAAAAACTCCTCGTGATAATGACGTAGAGTTATAGAAAGAGTTTGATATAACAGAGTTGTTGATATTGCTTCAGCAAGCGTTTCCCAGGTTTTGGATATCCCATCGTGGGTACCAATATGCGACTTCGCTCAAGGGCCTATACTACACTTTTTGGTTGCCAGTTTGAATGCGTTTCGGAAACGCAAGACGGGCATCTTGAAGAAATCCTTTGTGCGATCGAGGATGCTCTAGCACAAATCTTCGATGGTGCATATATAATGTAATAATGTCCCATATAACAGAAACCACCAAGGAAAGGTAACAAAGTTCATGAAAACAGACCGCTTCTGAGTGAAATGATCTATGGGTGACGCTCTTTAGTTATATCTCAAAAATAGTAGAGTAGTAAAGAGTAATAATAGTAAACTTCCTTTACTTGTTGATACTTCTACTTCAGAATTTACTAACTTTTAAATTCATTTTATTTTCAGAAAAACGCAATTTCCTCTATAAGAGCTTGTTAGCTGGCGGGATTAATCCTGAAGATCCCGACAACCCTCTAGACAACAAAGAGCACGTTTTGATGGCTTTCTTCAAAAACAAATTGGCTGCAGTTTTAAATACTGGCTGGGTGAAAGCCTTAATCATTGTGATTTTTGCTGCTTATCTGTCAGGAGCATGCTATGGAGTAACAAAAATTAAGGAAGGACTCGAGCGAAGAAAACTATCGAAAAATGATTCCTATTCTGTTGTATTTTTCGATCGCGAAGATGAATACTACAGAGAGTTTCCATACAGAATTCAGGTAGGTATTTGATCATTAGGTGGGCACATACCTTTCACTTTTTAGGGGTTATTGAAAAATACTACTTTATTAACACCGATTTATTGTCATCTATCAGCGAATAACATTACTTTACTTTGTTATAAGGAAGCCTCCCATGCATGCAAAAAAAATTCAGTCATGTCTTTCTCATAATGTATTCTGCCAAGTTATAATCAAACGAAAAGCCCTGGCTAACTAAACTCAGTTTTTATATTATCTGACACGTAGAAGAGTCAATCGGGAAAATGTATACAAGGCCAAATATAATAATTGGACTTAATAATAATAATAATCGTTGGCGCAACAATCCATGTTGGATCAGGGCCTTGAAGTGTATTAGAGCACTTCATTCAAGACCGTAACGGTACACTAGGAGGCAATGTGGTCAGCATTGCGCTCGCCCGAGATTATTACCCTGATTTGACTCAGGTACTCATTCACAGCTGAGTCGACTGGTATCCGACGTCAAATCACGATACAAATTCCACTGCCACCAGTGAGATTTGAACCGCGACCTCCCGCTCTAACCACTCAGCTATCCGGACAATAATTGGACTTATTCAAACGAAAAATCCGTAAAAGGAAGCGCCATAACATCTTTAAACTTGTTACTATATTTTTTTTATATCAATTACGAGAGCAGAGAGCATAAAACATAATACAGACAATAACCCTAAAAGGTTTGATAGAAATCCCAACAATAGTAGCAGTACTTCAAATTGTATTCTCTCTATGAATTATACCCAATACTATGAAATAACGGCGCGATAATTAAGTTGGTTAAGCTTCAGCCCCTCGATCATATTGCACTAGGTTCGATTTGTGATGATAATGAAACTGAAGCAGACTTTCATTGAAAAACAGATCCACACCGGTGCCCTATACTCTACTACAGCAACAGAGGACACACTTTCTGTAAAGATAAGTCAAGTAGCCTTCCATAAAGTATTCTTTAAGAGAATTTTAATAAAATTTAGAGCTTACAGCCTCAGAAATGAAAGAATTCTAACAAGTCTTTCCCTACGACATTTGAAAGAAAAAAATCAGCAACTTCTTTCGCTGCTACCATATTTACACCATAAGTTAAAATTTATTCCAAAAGATTGCCCCAATAAAATAAGTTCCTAAACCATCGCCGAAAAGTGGAATAAATACGTCGCAAAAGTGAAAAATAATACAACACGAATGGAGGTCACCTTGAATTTTCTTTCTGAGTAGGAAGTCATTGAAACTTCCGCTTTATCAGTTACGTCCAACATTTTAAATTTTTCCCGAGAAAATACACATTCCAATTTCTCTTCTCCTTGAGATTGTTTTGTGTTCTATAACTTAGTTCCTTTATCCACACACAAAGTAACTCCATATATCTAAGGATATATTAGGATATTAGGAACGTACCGATCATCTACCTTTCTAGTTATTGTTTAGATTCTGCTACAAGAATCTTTCCAAAACAAAGATTAATCGAACGAACTCGAACTCGTCAAAAAAAAAATTTTGTTCTCGCAATTACGGCAAATAGTCTAAAGACTCCCATGCAGAGAATAGGTTACTCTTTTAAGTAGGACATGCTTACGAGATCAAAGCTTCCTGATTGAGATTTAATTGAAAAGCAGGTTAGTTTGCCGGGATATGCTTAAACTATATTGTTCTACGCTGCGTTTTTGTAAAGCGGGGGGATTATTTGCCTTTCTTGCACAGCCCTAAAATTACTGCTGCCGATTTCAACGCGTAGTCCTTAGACGGGGAAACCGAGTGACGAACACAAGGGGCCAAATTCTGCTTGAAACCTTCACGGAGCTAGACGTTGGTTAGAACACAACGTTGGATGTGTGCCCACCTCCCGATGCAGAGAGTTAGGCTCGATCGCCGATCTAATTTACCTCAGTACCTCGTTATCGCGAATGAACAATGCACCCACATCGACCACCAGGCCATCTTTTTCGACATTAGAAACGGAGGAGAACAGAAATGGAAGAATCAGGAGTCTAGTCCACTGGAACGTTCGATGAGGAAACATTCCTGACAGCTTTAAAAAGAAGTTACAGCCCAAAGGGAACGACGCTGGAAAAGTGAGCCAGCTATGACAACGGGTAACTGAGGCATGCGACTCTATAGTGCCGCGACCACAGTAGGAAACCAAACCACTGTTGGAACAAGGAAATCTTGCTGCTGGAATCAACGTCTGCGAGCGAGGAGGCTGAACATGATTGGTGAGCAAAAACTTTTTCCACAACACGAAGAATGTGTAGACTGAGCAACGGTGCAATAGGGCGTCATCTCGATCCCTTGGATGGCCGAAGAGGAACAGGTCTGCATGGTTCATAAGCACATTGGAATCATGCATGGTGAAAGGGGTATTTACCGGCCAGTGGAAAAGGCAGAGGTTGGCTCTAATACCGAAGTCCCAAAAACCACCTGGCCACGAATTAACGTTCCCACAACTCTTGTCCAAAATAATCACAATTCTTTTCCCACAACAAGAAGAATGTGGATCTCAGCCAACGGTTCAATAGGACGTCTTCTCGAACCCTGGGATGACCGAGGAAGAACTACGAGAAATCTGTAAACAAGTTGGGGATAACTTGGATAAATTGGATTCCGAACAAGGCCCTGAAGTTGGCTGCTAAAATCGCGCCTGCATGTTTCATAAGCAGATTTAAACTATGCCTGGTGGAAGGAGTACTTCCCGCCAAGTGGAAGACGCAGAGGTTGGTTCTGCTACCGTAGCCCCAAAAATCATCTGACCTACCCTCTTCTTATCGCTATATATGTCTTTTAGACACTATGGGGAAACTGTTGCAAAGGGTGATATACAACCAGCGGGTTGTCTATCGGGGCAACATTATAAGTTTCAGAGAGCGTGTTCTACGATCGATACAATAGCAATGAACGTGGACCTGCCTCGGGTGACATCGGCCGAGGTAAGTGCTATATTCCGGGCATTCCTGAAGACTCCAAATTGGGCCTCTGCTGTGAAACATTCACGTGCCGAAGAAGGTAACGACGATCTCTTCGAGGTGCTTCGTAATTGCTACCACCAGTTACGAAACACCCCAAGTACGTGGAACTTCATTGAAGTGAAACTTTTCATGCTATCAAAGCACGATTACAAATGGTTAAACTGCACCTAGACTTTCTGTATAACCAATCGCAGGAAAAACAATTCTCTGAAAATTCGGGTTAATAATTACGAGGTTGAAACGCTTTCGATCCTTAGATACCTGGGGGTAATGATCGATGTTAAATTGAGCTTGAACGGGGCACCTGGACTATGCGTGAGAAAAGGCAGCAAATGCTGGTTCATCTCTAGCTACGATAATGCCTTATATTGGAACACCAAAATATACTCCACGGCTCCTTGTCGTAGAGGTGGTGAAATGCATCCTGTAATACGCAGATCATGTCTGGGCACAAGCACTGGACAACATGGTGAAACAGAAAAGAGTGGGGAAATGATTCCCTGGGATCTTGTAGCGAATGAGGAGAAGTTACTCATATCCGTTTATTAGGGTGGCTACCGTTTAATTTGGAATCTACTTAGCAGCCGCGAACTTCAGAGGACTACAGGGGACCATGCGGCTAGACTCGGCGTACCCTATAATTCGCATTGCCAAAGCCGCGGATGAGATGGAGAAACCCTCAGGCACTCCCTTAGCGATTTTCCAGCTCTAGCTAGAGCGAGGCTACCGACACTAGTTAAACTATTCTTTGAGGACCTCTGAAAAATTTCTATCTGCTATAGGCTGGGTTTGAATCTGAGTTCAGCTGGCTCTGCCCTTTTGCTCTTAGAAGACAAATTTTCAGTGCTTCTGAAATGCTAATCGCAGCGTCCTTTGTTGATGGGGTACGCAGAAGAAAGGTGTATCTGCTGCTTTGTTAATCCACATGTAATCGAAATTTCTCATTTTTATTAAATAAATAAACCTTTTTAATACCATTATAATGATACAACTTGGCTTACTTTTTGTGGTAATAACATACTTGTAGTCAATACTAACATGACCCAGCCAACATAGAATTCATTCAATATATTCAGAATGGGTGACAAGCGCATATCACTAAAATTTCCACCAACATATCATTCTGATAGGACTTTTTTTCAATGAAGAAAATTCTCCATCAATTTCAGGTTGTCATCGCTGGCGAACTCAACTATTCCGATCCCATCATCCAACAACAAATCGAGGAGTTAACACAAAAGCTCGAAAATACAACATACGTTACATCCCCTCTATACACAGAATCATGGATCCGATCCTTCCTCTCATATGTTGAACGAAATAATGATAGCTTGGAAGTAAACATCGAGGATGAACAATCCTTCCTCAACACCCTCAAGGATATTTGGCTATTCCCGGCAAATCCTTTCTCTCTGGATGTCAAGTTTAATGACAACGAAACACAAATCATCGCTTCTCGGTTCCTCATACAAGCAGTTAACATATCCGATACAAACCAAGAGAAAGAAATGGTCAGAGACTTGAGGCAAATTTGCAAGGATTCCCCCCTGAATGCCACCGTATTTCATCCATACTTTGTATTCTTCGATCAATTCGAACTTGTTCGTCCTGTGTCCATACAGGCAATGGTCATCGGAGCTATTATCATGATGGTGATATCCTTTATTTTTATTCCTAATATTCTTTGCTCTTTGTGGGTAGCCTTCAGTATCATTTCAATAGAAGTCGGTGTGGCTGGATACATGGCCTTGTGGGATGTAAACTTGGATTCAATTTCAATGATAAATCTTATCATGTGCATAGGATTCTCAATAGATTTCACAGCTCATATTTGCTACACTTATATGTCCTCTAAGGAAAAGCATCCAGACAACAAAGTTAAAGAAGCATTATATTCACTAGGCTTACCAATTTGTCAAGGATCCTTTAGTACTATCCTTGGAGTAATAGCACTACTTCTAGCAGATAGTTATATATTTTTAGTTTTCTTTAAAATGGTATTCCTAGTCATATTCTTTGGAGCCATGCACGGATTGCTTTTGCTCCCAGTACTATTATCGCTATTTGGCCCGGGATCATGTAGCCCCCAAATAAAAGAAGATGACAACTCCCTCAAGATCACTCCTACTGATCCTACGTTTCCACATCCATTTTACCTGCCGCAAAACCATATTGCTCTCAATGGCCCCTTCGGGGGCAAGGCATTTCTCGGCTCCCCCTACAAAGCTTACGGAGACGACAAAGATCTAGGCATAGGCACGTCTGGGGAAGATTCCAGTGAGAGCAGCAGCAGCAAATCCCAACGCCGGCAAGCTAACGAAGACGAAAACACAAGACGTCGCTATGAAGAAGGCTGGAGGCGATCCTCTCAACATAACTTAGCTGCTATAAATTCGGTATCGCAGTTTCAACCAAACAGTGGCCTCTACGGTCGAAACAGGGACGAAATGTGGGAAAACAACTCTCCTAATGGTCTCTATGACGATTATGAGCACCAAAATTCTCGCCGTCGACAGTCCCCTTCCTATGAAGTCGATCATGAAATGCAAAGGAATAGCGTGGAAGACAGAGGTAGGCAACGAACACGACAATACCCAGAAGAAGTTCCTTATCACGACAGTGACCGCCCACGATACTACATGGGAAATACACGAAGGAGATCATCTGAAGACAACCGTCGATGGGTAACAACGGAGGACCGCCGAATGAGACGTTATTCACCCCCAGAGGGTATCTACCGCCACCATCAAGTCCGTTCCTCCTCACAACATAATTTGTATTATCCAAATCACAATGGATTCTACAAATGAAACTCACAATTACCTAAAAGCAAATATTAATAAATTTAACTAAACTGAAAAAACAGGAACATTAGGCTAATGTAATGGTTCATTGGCTTTAGAAAATCGTTTTATAAGAAATTAAACTACGTGTGTACAGTTAGAATCTAGGAGCAATTTTTATACATTTTTTGTTAATAGTTTTAAAATGCGTAGCTGTAATAGGTAGTCTGATGTGAAATTGTGCTCAAAATATGATGGCCAGAGATCATATCCTAGAACAAAGACTTGATAAAAATAGAGCATTCAAATCTATCTTGAAATATATAGCAATCTGACACCAAAGCGACGTAAGCAAGATAACTGGAAATCAGTATCTTTTGAAGACATTTTTCAATTTAGATTTGAAAATACGAATCATATCCTAAGAATTTAAGGTTAATATGCCATTGATGATATTATACATAAAAGCTGAATTGAAATAAAGAGTGGTGTTGAGCTGTGTCAGCGCGTAGAGTATTCAACAAGTACCGAACATTTAGCCGCTAAAAACTACAACAACATGACCTTGTTTGTACGCCACTTCCTACTACAAGACAATAGTCACAGTTATGCTTTCCACCTTCTAGAGGAAAGTCAAATCATTAATATTTAAACAGTCAAGTAGGACCACGCGGGTCCTGTAGTTTTACTTTTGATGTTTCATATTCCGGTATTTCGGAAACCAGTTGCTTTGCTCATTCTAAGTGCTTACCAAATAGTGCTCGGTGTTTGTCGAATATTTTATGGCTGAATATGGCTAAATAATTGGGCTCGAAAGAACCCAATCTCACAAAATGAATCCAAATGGTTGCATTATTCAGTGTTCAGTTTTGTTTTTTTTTATTTATACTACTCTAGTTTCGCGGGGCTTCTACTAGTATAATGATTAGATTGTGGCATAGCGTTGTTGACGGTACTTGCCTTATGATACTTATAACTTAGACATCCTTTCATCTGACAATTATACATATATTTGACTTCACCAAACTATTTAGTCCGATTTAATGCGAAAATATAATGAAAAAAATAAATTATGTTATAAACGCGAAATGAAATTGTTGAAAAGTAAAAATTGGAAATGACATTCATCATCCTCGGACATAAACTACTTTTTAATTTACATTCATATATAAATATGTTGTTCGATCTATTTCACACATGAAACTGATTTATTTATTCATCATCTTTAATGCAGTAGGACTTTGTTGCTAATATAGGTACAATCTAATTATTGATCAATGAATTGATTGGGTTGTTGCATTCTGAAAGTGCTAAAAGGGAATAATAAAGACCCTAATCGTACATTTTTACATGATTTCATTATTTTTTTCAATCTTTCATAGAATCTTAAGGTAGTAGTCATAATTTAGAAACAAGTAAAGGTTTGTTACAATTTGAGAAAAGCGTAGTAAAATAAAAATTGTTATATTGTGCGAAATATTAGGTGTAACAAATAAACAAATTTTAAAAAACGGATGCTAGTTTCCCCTTTTTATGGATATTGAATATAGAAACAAATTACAACCTTTTCATGCAATACTTAACACAACTGACAACCCTTAACGGGCCCGGCAAAGAAAAAGGACACATTTTCTCATAAAACCCGCCCTCCATGCACAGACCGCTGCTCACCAGCGAGCGGATACTCGGCTTCAATATAAGGCTGATGCACTGCGCTGGACAAGGTTTCCGGGAGGAGAACGGCTATATATATGAACGGGTATATCATATATTACTATCAATCCAGTAAACCATGAGTTCGGAATAGGTTTCCTAATAAGTCAAAAAATAAAAGCTGCTATTATCGGTATCAGAAATATAAGCAAATAACTGTATACTCCGCGCTTCCAAAACAAATTTCGGAACATCAGCCTCATTAAAGTTTACGCCTCTGCAAAGGAGACTGTAGAGTCAGAAAAGCATACCTTCTACGAAGCTATAGAAAGAACCCTCGAAGCCTGCCCCAGGTATGATATAAAGATCAAACTTGGAGATTTTTTTTTTAGTCAAGTAGGGTCGGAGCCCGTATTAAGCTTGCATAAAATTACCAATAATAACGGACTGCAGATAATTCGAATTAACAGTGTCACCTGCCATGGTCGTTGGAAGCACCTAGTTTACCCCGAAAGAAATCCATAAACAACCAAATTGAGCACGTGTTAATCGAACGTCGTCACCTATCAACATCGATGATTAATGTCAGAACATATGGATGAACCAAGGGGCGTGTTTAAGGTGGGGCATGTGTGTGGGGAGCGGCAAAAAGTCTGCACACTCAGACCCCACTGGCCCATTGTACTCGATTCTCCAGTCTAACAGAATTTCCCGAATTCGTGTATGCATCGCAAGGTTTCCGTTAGTGGATTTGATGCTACCCGATGCTGTTGAAGCGCATCACGCACTTATCATCCTGGAGAATAATTATTCTGAACATATATCCAGCTAGTGAATTATGGGCAGTCAGAGTGCAATACTTCTACAAGTCTTCCTGCTTTTCGACAGGATAGACTTTGCCATATGTTTGTTTGAAGAAAAATTTTGTGTGTGGGGTTAAGGGAAGTTTGTTCCCAGTTTTTGATAGAAACATCATCATCATCAACAGCGCAACAATCGGTATCCGGTCTATGCCTGCCTTAATAAGGAACTCCAGACATCCCGGTTTTGCGTCGAGGTCCACCAATTTTATATCCCTAAAAGCTGCTTGGCGTCTTGGCCTACGCCATCGTTCCATCTCAGGCAAAGTCTACCTCGTCTTCTTTATCTACCATAGATATTGCTCTTATCGACTTTCCGGGCTGGATCATCCCCATCCATACGCATTAAGTGACCCGCCTACCGCAACCTGTTGAGCCGGATTATATCGACAATCAGACGGTCGTTATATCGCTCATAGATTTCGTCGTTATGTAGGCTACGGAATCGTCCATCCTTATGTAGGGGACCAAAAATACTTCAGAGGATTCTTCTCTAGAAGGCGGCCAAGAGTTCGCAATTTTTCTTGCTAAGAACCCAAGTCTCCGACGAATACATGAGGACTGGCAAGATTATTGTCTTGCACAGTAAGAGCTTTGACCCTATGGTGAGACGTTTCGAGCGGAACAGTTTTTGTAATTTGAAATAGGTTCTATTGGCTGACAACAATCGTGCGTGAATTTCATCGTCGCAGCTGTTATTGGTTGTGATTTTTGACCCTTGATAGGACAAAATTATCAACGGTCGCAGAATTGTAGTTTCCTATCTTTATTCTTCCCGTTTGACCAGTGCAATTTGATGTTGTTGGTTGATTGGTTTTGCCACCATATATTTTGTGTTGCCTTCACTGATATGCAGCCCAAGATCTCACGCCGCCTGCTCGATCTGGATGTAGGCAGTTTGTATGTCTCGGGTCGTTCTTCCCATGTTGTCGATATCGTCAACATAGACCAGTAGTTAAGTGGACTTAAAGAGGATCGTGCCCCTTGCATTTACCTCAGCATCACGGATCACTTTCACCAGGGCCAGGTTAAGGAGGACGCATAATAGGGCATCCCCTTGTCATAGACCGTTGTTGGTGTCGAATGGTCTTGAGAATGATCCTACTGCTTTTATCTGGCCTCGCACATTGGTCAATCTTATCAATTTCACTAGGATACGGAATTCTCTCATGGCCGTGTACAGTTTTACCCTGGCTATGCTATCATAGGCGGCTTTAAAGTCGATGAAAAGATGGTGCAACTAATGTCCATATTCCAACAGTTTTTCCATCGCTTGCCGCAGAGAGAAAATCTGATCTGTTGCTAATTTGCCTGGATATAAGCCTCTTTGGTATTGGCCAACGATGTTCTGAGCGTATGGGGCTATCCGGCCTAGCAAGATAGCGGAGAATATCTTATCGATGGTACTCAGGAACGTAATACCTCTATCATTGCTGCACTGTGTGATATCTCCCTTTTTATGTATGGGACAGATAATGCCTCTTTGCCAGTCGTCAGGCATTGATTCGCTGTCTCACACCTTGACCACAAGTTGATGAACAACTTGGTGTAATTTGTCGCCTCCATACTTATGACTTTTAAGTCAATAGATGGTACGGACTGATTCTTCTACACTTGGTGGTGGCAGTATTTGTCCGTCGTCTTCAGTTGGCGTGACTTCCAACTCGCCGATGTTCTAGTTGTTCAATAGTTCATCAAAGTACTCAACCCATCGCTCCACTATACCCATTCTGTCGGAAATCAGGTTTCCCTCTTTGTCTCGGCAGGATGAGCATCGAGGTGTGTAAGGCTTCATCCTGCTGACTTGTTGGTAAAACTTCAACGCCTGGTACGGTTGCTCCATGTACTTTTCGAGTTCACAGACCTGTTGATTCTCCCAGGCTTCCTTTTTCGTCTGCAAAGTCGCTTCTCCGCTCGCCAGGGTTCGTTATAAGTCTCTGCGCGTGCCCCTGTTCTTTGAGAATACAACATTACTCGGTATGCAGCATTCTTGCGTTCCGTTGCTGGCTTACATTCATCGTCAAACCAGCCGTTCCGGCTGCGGCCCAGTATGTTTGATGCCGTATTTATGATAATGTTCTTCAGGTGATTGTGAAGATCATTTGTTAATGGTTCATCTCCAGGATCCCTTCCCTCTTATAGGTGTTGCGGAGGGCTGTGTTGTAGATAGCTTTAGTGTTAGCTCTCACCTGATTGCCAGAAGGGATTCTGGGTGATGTTGTTTTTGGAGCTCCGAGCACCATGCCAACAAGATAGTGATCCGAATTTATATTGGCCCCCTATATGTTCTGACATTCATCAAGGCTGATTGGTAGCGGCGTTCGATCAGCACGTGGTCAATTTGCTTGAAAGTGGTCCTATCTGGAGAAACCCACGTTTGTTTGTGGACCGCTTTCCGCGCAAACCAGATAGTTCTAACAGCCATTTCTTGTGACACTGCTTATTGAATAATCCGCAGTCCGTTATCATTTGTATTTTGATGTAAGCTATGCGAGTCAACGTATCGCCTGAATACGGGCTCCTTCCCTACTTGGCTGTTAAAATCCCCAAGTATGATTTTGATATCATATCTGGGACAGGCTTCGAGGGTTCGTTCTACTACCTCGTAGAAGGTATCCTTCTCCGACTCTGCAGTCTCCTCTGTAGGGGCATGAACGTTAATGAGGCTTATATTTCTAAATTTGCCTTACAAGCGCAGAGTGCATAGACGTTCGCTTATGTTTTCAAAGCCGATAACAGCAGGTTTCATTTTTTGGCTGTCTAAAAATCCTACTCCGAGCACATGGTTTACTTAATGGCCGCTATAATATATTATGTAGTGACTCTTCTCCAGTAAACCGGTCCCTGTCCAACGCATCTCCTGCAATGCTGTTACATCAGCCCTATATTGGGGCAGGGTATCGGCTAGCTGTTGGCAGCTCCATCTCTGTACAAGGAGCGCACGTTCCATGAGAAAATGCTCAAATCGTTATTCCTTTTTCGTTGCCGGGTTCGTCGTTGTAAAATCCATCCAGTCTGAGGCTCCTGTTGTGGCTTCGCAACATCGGTTTTCCGTGTAGGGTTGTCAGCCCTATCCAACACCAAACCTGGAGAACCAGTTGGTACAATTTCGCCCGGGAGACTCGTCTTCATCTTTCTCCGTCTGCAGCATTTTGTTAAGAAAGAGTTCCAAGCGGTCACCACGTGGAGGTGGAGATAGGATTTGGTAGTAGAGCTATTGGTGTTGGTTCAGCAGGCATTTCCCAGGTTTTACGCTCCGTCGTGAGTACCAATCCACGTTTCGCCCTGGGACCTATACTACCCTTTGACCACGTACTGATATCCCTGCTAAAGCATCTGAGATTTCATTTCCCTCTACACAACAGTGACCGGGCACGCAGAGTATTTCCACCGTATTGAATCTAGAGACAGAGTTCAATCGATTTCTACACTCCTGAACAATTTTTGAAGTGATCAAAGTCAATGCAGCTTGACTATCGCTAAAGACAGCGCTGCGCCTGCCCTTCAATCGCTCGTCAATCATCCAGGATGCCGTTGTTTCCCCATAGATCTACGCAAATTAGTCAATGAGCTGCTCTCATTACACTGCTTTGAATAAATATATGCATATCTCAATTTGCAGAATTGAGTAATGCATTTACAGCTGTGCAGGATGTCGTGCTCATGACGCTGGTAATACCCAGACGCACCGTTCTTTGCGTTGTGACTATCTTATTTCTCTCACCTTAACTCACCTCACTACGGCTGCATAAGCGAACATCGGCCTAATAGCAACATATATTAACTGAATCGCCATGTCGAGGCAAAAGTCTTTCGGACAACTCATAGGCTATGGGAGCTCGTTTCAACTTTATCTCTTAATATTTGTTCTGAAGAAACCTTTTATCGAGAGTGACTCGAAGGCATTTCACATGAGAGTTGTGCTCCTCAACCCAGAAAGGCAAATTTCGTGCAATGTTCTCCTTTTTGTAAATAATACTGGCAGCCTGGTTTTATTTGGATTAACTGAAAGTCCATGCCTGAGACACCAACTGTCACTAAAATCAACGGCACATTTTATATTTCTACAGACCATTCCGGGATCTCTACCGACAACTAGCTCAGCAACGTCATCCTTATAAGCTTGAGCGTGTATTGGTAGATTTTGTAGTTCGTCTAGTAGTGACTCGACCAACATGCTCCACAGAAGCGGCGATAGCACACCTCCTTGAAGACAGCCTTTCGTCGCTACCATTGTTAGATAGCGATCAACACCCATCTCAGCACACAACAGTCTCTACGTTAGCATAGCATAGATCCACATAATTAAAGTTTCGTCAACACCATGCTCTCTGAGGGCATCACAGAACTACTGGAAAGGCGCACAGTCAAACGCTCCTTCAATATTCCCCATCGCGTACTCGCCTTTCAGAGTTGTGTCCTCTCTGTTTGAAACCAAAGAGACTTTCCACGCTGGGAAAGTGTTGATTTTTATATAGGGTGTGTAACCTTAGCGTGATGCCCAACCAGTCTTCCCTAAGGCGTTTCAGCGAAAATTATGTTAAGCTGACTTGTCGCAAACACGACAAGAGTAAGAATTATATACAACGGAAGGGGGTCATCCCATGTGTCGGATTCCCGGAATCGAATTTTTTTTGCATCAATTATATCTAGATATAGTGTAGAATATATGGGTAAAGTGATTTTTTTGTTATTCGGAGTCGTTCGAAAATTATAGTGTTAAACACGTGATAACTAACATGCCAGATTTATGTCGATCGCCGTAATAAAGCTCGTCTTTATCGATCCGAATGAAGTTCGAATGACCTTGCTAAAAGGACAAAAATTGAAGCCAAGGCTGTACATGTGTTCAAGAAACCTAAGGTTTATGGATTAGGTATATTAAATTAAAAATAAAAAAATTATTATGCACACTCAAGATATTAATAAATCCATGGCGAAAAATTCGTAATTGTATCTTTATCCAGTTCTTCACGTAAAATTTTTAAAAAAAGCCCAAAAACGGCCTTCACATGGGATGAGCCCCTTAAAACCGCCAGTACTCTAAGCCTAGCTTTAGCCGGGCTTTCCATGTTCACGCCGTTCATAGAGGAGACTGCCGAATCGGAGAAGAATACCTTCTACGAGGCAGTAGGGCGGACCCTCGAAACCTGTCCCAAGTATGATATCAAAATCATGCTTGGAGATTTTAACAACCAAGTAGGGACAAAGCCCGTATTCCCGTAAAAACACCAATACCACCAATAATACCACCGGCTGCAGATTATTCAATTAGAAGTATCGCATGAGATTATTGTTGAAAGTACCTGGTTTTCGCGAAAAGCGGTCCACAAACAACGGACCCTCGGAACCACTTTCAAGCAAATTGACCACATGTTGACTGAACGCCGGCAACTCTCAGCTTTAATGAATGGCAGTACATATTGTGCCCAGGAGCAGGGACTTACCACGAAATCCTTATAGTCCAGTCATTAAAGCTGAAAACGGGTACAACCTCCGAATTCTTTCAGTCAAGACCAATTGACATGAAATTTGGGGTGGAGCGAGTTAGTTGTGGCAAGAAACAAAAGTTATATATTGAAAACTTTAATGATTGGACTATTTGATTGGAGAAACGATATCACAGACAGGAAAAGGAAGCCTAAGGGAACCGGCAGACCTGTGAACTAAAGAGAGGCGGGGGACAACCTCGTTACCCATCTTGCTGAGGCTAGTCGTGCATTTCACGTATCGCACGGAATAAAACTTATATTAATGAAGTCAATCAAATAAAACGATAACTATCTTTTGAAGACCAAACGTTTTGGGGTGATGTACTCTTTGTCGACGAGTCTCAATTTAATGTATTCTCCTGCGATAGAAAAGTGAAAGCCTAACAAAAAATTGTAGCAGAAAAATCTGAAAATCAGAGTAAAGTGGGAAGTGCTTAGGTTGTTACGGCGCGGAAAGTGTGAGTAACGTAGTATGTACATTACATGTACATTGATATTTTGAAAAAATCTGCATGTCAGCGCAGAGGAATTGGGTATTTGTCAAATATTCAAGAAAACACATATAACTCCTTTTACTCACTTTCTGAACACTTATCTATTTCGTACGACCATGTCCGGATTTCATTTTTGCTCACTGTACAAACAGTGGCTCCCAGCTTATTTGATACAGCCACTGTTTTTAATTTTACATCACTTTAATATTGACACTGGGAGATTTGTCAAAAAATTTTAAATGCAGATATGTAGGTGCATATTCAATAAATGAGTTTCGAATAAGGGGAATCGGAAAAATTGTTGTTTATAGCATACAATACCAAAGTTCTAGATACATTGCCGAATTTCAGCTCACAGCTTATTTGTGTTTCGGTATTATGGCATCACACTTTGTGAATAATTTTGGATCCCTAAGTACAACTGTTGTTGAGTTTTTTTCTAAAATGGACTACCGTACAACAATAGAACAGCGTGAACTGATAATTCACAGCTTTAAAAAGGATTATGTTCGCAATATTGCTGAAATTGTCAATTTAAGTGCCTCTGCAGTCCAGCGCACAGTTTAGCGTTTTGTACACAAAAATTTATTGGAAAATAAGGGCACAAAATCGCCAAATAAGATTTTCAGCGAGCCAGATGAACGTTGAAAAATCAAAGTAAACCCCAAGCTATCTGCTCCAAGGTTGAATAATGGGGTTCGTGATGAACCAGGAAAGTCCTGCATTTCAGAAACTGTCCGAGCTGCCTTGCGAGACCATGATTTAAATGGTAAAGTAGCTCGAACAAAGCCTTGTATTTCAACAATAAACACGAAATGCCGATTTGCCTTTGCCATAAAACACATAAATAAAAAAAATAAACTCTGCGTCATAAAATACCATAATTTTTGCGGACGAGCTAAAGTCTAATATTTTCGGCTCCTACAGAGTGTCTTATGACCAGCGCAAAGCAAATAATAAATTGAACAAAGAGAACCTCGAAACAACTTTGAAGCATAAGAATGATCATCTTAAGGTTTGGGCCTGAAAATCCGGCACAGTCTCCCGCTATAAACATCATCAAGAATTTGTGGGGAATTTTGGACAACAACATAAGGATGTATAAGATTTTGAATAAGGAAGAACTTGCTGCCTTGCTGGCAGAATGGCACACATAAAAGCTTGTTAAATCAAGGTCAAATAGGCTGCAGGCTATTGTTAAAGCGAAAGGATATGAAACTAAATAATAATTATTAGCACACATGCACACAGGGCTGTATAAAATACATAAAATAAATATAAATAAAAGATTCCTAATTAAACAACCATCTGCCTTCTTGGAATTCAAACTTTTTTTAATATTGCAAATAGTTTTTAAACTATATGATCAGCAATTTCTCAAAAAGCACTGTATCAAGTAAGCTGAGAGGCGCTGTATAGTTGGTTTGGTGCATGACCCTTATGTATTAAATACTATATGTGTACATTTGTGCAGTACGAATATAAAAGTGTTCATTAATTTTAATTTTTAAAGCTAAAGTTTCTACGAATTTGATTTAGAGATATTTTACTATTACTTGTCAAATTTAGTCTCCTAATTCCCAACATTTCTCTCATATTATGTTATACAGAATAATTTAGAATTTTTATTTGAACCATAACCTAGCAAGTGCATGAAAACTTTGCAAATGTGTTTAACGTTACATAATATTATCAACTTTTTTGAAAATAAACCGAAAAGGCAACGTTTTATCAAACCAGCTATCAACAGTTCTAGCAAACATTCAATAATGAACCGATTCTTCCATGATTCAGTAGTTTCTGAACGCTCTCCTCAAAATTTCCCATCTGACATATGACAACAGGCCAGCCTGGGAAATTTCTTTACGTCGAAAATTCATATTTGATATGTCAATGGCCGTCATCATATCGGCATGAAATCTTCTCAGTTTTGTGAAAAAGTGTTTTGAGTGACGTGCCTATAATTGTTCAGCGGAATAGCTTTGACCGGAAGTCCGAGTAGCGTTCATATCATACATTGAAGAATCGTCTCGGGCCGCGAATATGAGCGGAAGAAAGGAAACAGAACGAGCAAAACTCATCCAAGAGAAATGTCAAACTTTGCTGACTCAAATGCTCCGGGATGAGGACAACAAATATTGTGTGGATTGCGACGCTAAAGGTGGGCGTATTTCCATTTTCACGATTTCTCCCCGGTTTCGTATGTGGAACCAACATTGACTTTTTTATGCGCCTCCGATTCAGACACGTAGCGCAGCCGCCATGGGTGATGTCGCGCGGCGAATTGGCAGCTAACTCCGACGCCGATCCACATTTTTCAAATGAATGATAAGCGATTTTCTATGGTTTCAGGTCCGCGGTGGGCATCTTGGAATCTGGGAGTGTTTCTATGCATTCGATGCGCTGGCATACATCGCAAGTTGGGCGTACACATATCACGAGTGAAATCTGTGAATCTGGATTCATGGACACCGGAACAAGTTATCTCGCTGCAACAAATGGGCAACTCGCGTGCCCGCGCTGTTTACGAAGCACAATTGCCAGACGGCTTTCGTCGCCCACAGACAGATTCCGCCCTCGAGAGCTTCATACGAGCCAAGTATGAGCATAAGAAGTACTTAGCTAGGGAATGGGTGCCCCCATCGCCGCCGAAGGTCGACTGGGCGAAGGAAATCGACGAAGAAATCGAACGACAGAAGCGGAAGAAAAAAGCAGCGCAGGGTGCAAGCAGTTTGGGCTTGGGAGGCCCTCTCTCGAGCGAGAAGAAAATCACCGCAACGACGAAGCCTGTGCCGATCCCAGCCCCGTTGCCGAAACCGAAATCATCAAACAGCCCGAAAACCAGTCGGACTGTGGAGCCGATTCACAATAACTCCGACCTGCTCGGACTGACTTCCCCCACGAATCCTAGCGGTCCGTCGAGCAGCGTCAGCAACGATTTGCATGCGGATGGCTTCTCTGGGTTCTTGAGCGCTCCTGTTGCCGGCGCCCAGAGCTCTACCATCAATGGCGCGACTGAGAAAGCATCGGAGAATAAAGAAAACGCCCTGGACAAGGAAGAGGCGGACTTCTTCAACCAGACCAGCATCAACTCAGGTTCGGATAAAACCAAGATGACTAAAGACAGTATACTAGCACTCTACGGCACAGCACCGACGAGCACCATAGGACAATTCAACAATAATCCCTTAGTTGGTTTCAATAACACATTCAGCCATCAGCAGCCTGCAGGCGCAGCCGGGCAGTACATGCCTCAGCAGCAAGCATTCCCCGCCATCGTGCCCGGGGGTGCCCCGCCCCCCGTTTCTCAGGCGCAATTCGGCCATGCTGGCTTAGCTACTAATCTTAATTTAAATCTTGCGGGAATGCCGCCCGGGCTTCTAGGACCTCCACAACCTCATCCTCACACACAGTTCATGACGCCCCCGAACTCGGTCACGATGTACAATCAGCCCGTCATGACTGCCCCGGGAGCGTTCACGTCCGCTGCTGTGATGCACCAGCAGGTTGTGCCCTCGCAGCCTGCCTCGTTCGCGCAGTTCCCTCCACAGCCGTTCGGAGCCATGCCGACTGGATTTGGACCACCACCCGGTGCAGGCACTAACGTTACTGCCTCCACGCAATCGACTGCATCGACGAATTTAAGCCAACAATTTGGCAATCTAAATTTGGGGAACGTTTGGCAATAAGGGGTCGCAGCGCGCCTCTGATGCCGAACTATTATATTGCTAATGGTATTTCCTGTGTATGTTTTCTTTCATTTTGCACATCCCTCCCATAGCCGAATTGATGTATAATTTTCATTTCGACAAAGGTACATGTACTCCCATTTCGTTGTGTAGATAAAAGTATTCGGACCAAACCAGTATCAGCGTCAGTTTATTTGGAATATTCGTCAACTTCTTTCTCTTTTTGGGTAAATTTATTCAACTCTAGGTAGTTCTCGAGCAACAAATGCAATGCAATACAAAATGGGATTCCCAAATATTATTAAGACTATGTAATTCATTTTGTTTAAATAACAAAACGTTAAATAAAACAATTTAAAATGGTAACGAGTTGTCTAGAAGTGCCCATTGCCTCCAGCCGATCGAATGCAGCGCCCGCTAATCTAAAAACAGTACAATTGTGTCGCCTGATTATTTGCATTTTCCGATAACAACTTTCAGTAAATGAAAATTCCAAGCCTGCCTTCTACATTGTCATATGGTCCATATCACTGAATGCCTTCGAGATTCGGCGGGGTTCAATTGGCTCTTGCGATTGCAGTGGAACGAGTTGGTGTCTCTGAACGCATAGTTTGCAAGCATAGAAATGGAGACACGAACTGCCTCATTATAACTGTATAGAATTTCTTTTCCACCCGATGCGTTTGTGCGTAGGGGTGTGGTAATCGAAAAGATCTTGCGAGAGTCCCTCCATCTTGTTCGAGGCTTGGATTCCGATAGTCATCGATGTTTGTGTTCATTTTCATATTACCCCGCTGCTGTAGGCTTATCTCTTGTACAGCGTTGGGTGTGATGATAATGAAACTATCCCACTAGTAAATATAGCAAACGGTTACTTCGGAAATTCACGGCAAGTTTCATACCACCTCAAAACCAATGAACGTTGGGTCAATTTATTTACTGCAATGACCCAATCCGATGATGTATTTGATCTTGCAGTGTAATCTCTCGAACAGAAATTGTTTTCCATGTCGGATTGGTTCTAAGCTCTTCGATAATGAAGTGTGTGAAACTTGTGTTCAAGCAAAAAAAGACTATGGAGGTAAATTTTTTATATAAGGGCTTTTTTCGGAGTATCTCGAGAACGAATTCTCTTCTAACGATTTTTAGTGAAATTCATCAACAAAGAGTGATTTCCGTATGATGAAGTGCACATTAGTCATATCGTTTGCCATTGTTCGTACATCGAGAATCAATCCGCGGATTCGTTCGTAATTCAATTTCAATTCGCTACTTTTTCCTTTTCGATTAACCATTCTGGTTTGGCCTTCGAAGATATTCACTTTGTGGGATTTTATGATTGTGGGCGCGTCGATAATTACTGTATTTTGAGTTGTGTGATAAATCTTCCAGTGTTTGCTTCAAGCTAGAAGACCTAATCAATCCACTGCAAATGAAGAAGAAATCGCAAGGAACGAGCGAGACGTTGGTATAGCTCGATTTTGTCTTTCACAGACACAAGAACAAAGAAAGACACTACGTCCAACGCCTCGGTTGGCAATGATAATCCACCAAGTTTATCGCACGACGCTCAAGAAGAAATGCATCAATTGTTGACTTTAATCGAGCAGTATTTTAATAAGATTGCACTATTGACTACAGTTCGCAACCTTTCGTTGAAGTGACCCAACCGAAATTGTCTGGGACTATTTCGGGCTCATTGAAATTCACTGGAGAAAAGCCTGGATTGTGCTACCTCAGTAGCAAAGTGAAATTGCCATTATTACCTCCGCCGCATAATCCGTTGCATTCTTTGCTTCGTGGTGAAACATCAGAATCACGGCATTTTCTATTGGACGTTCAAAATGCAACGAATGTTTCCAAATGATTTCATTTGGAACAGACATTAGTGAAGAACGCAAGAATTTTTTATTATTTCCGAGTTGTCGCGATCTCGGCAGATGCCGGATCGCGAGCTAATACTAGCACTAAGTGCCAAGCATTTAGGCTCGGACGATTCTACCTACTTAAAAGATAAAGGGGCCCTGGAGATAGTGATCGGTGGTAGGTCAATGGAAGGATCCGTCGAGAACTTCCCGCAACATCGAGTATCTATGCAGAATGGTGTCCTCCAACATGGTTTGAACCAGACTGTGTGAGAGTCCCAGGGTATCAAAGGTAGCCGTGAGGGATTTAGGTGTTTACCGTTCATTGCCTTCGACTTCCATTTATCGATCCGCTCTTGGTCCTACTTCACTCCACTCAGAAGATGGAAAGATCGATCTTTCAAGTTAAGTGGAATCAGTCCACAGTCTGCCTTACAGACAGCAGCATGCAAGAGACTCGCCTACTCTTTGCTGTAAAAATAAGCGCGCAGCGAGACGACTTGGCCGCCACGTCAACCATGCCCCCACCTCCGATGTCACGAGGCAGGTTCATCCGTGCTACGGCAGAGTTTGGATGATGCATTCGGAATTTGGACATAGTTGCCTATATCCGCCAGTGGACGTTTTCCAGATCGGTTTTCGTCCATGGCAATATTCCGAATAGATAAGCCAGTGAAAGGTTAGCGAATACATTCAATGCGCTTATTTTATTCAACTCGAGCATGGGTTCCTTGCAGAATTTCTAGATATTTGTAGAAGTGTGTCTCGGTCATTACTTGGTTGTGGAGGTCACCAATGCTATGTTCGGCATGCGGCTCATGATGACCTTTGCGGATGGCTTGGTTTCGACATTTGTCTTACAGTCACGATTACAAATCCCTATACCAACAGTGAGATTCGAACCGCGACGTCCCGCTACGACAGCCCAGTGCTCTAACCACTTGAGTCATCCGAACACGGACATCCTCCAGAATAATGGCCTCAGAAGCCGCGCCTCACCGAACATCTGAGGTAGAAGAAACCAGGATTGAGGCTGTGATCCGCATGGATCTTCCCTTTCAACCGCGGCACTCGGATCCGGAGATTCACGGCTCCACGCACGCGATCGAGCTGTCGTTCTTTTTTTACTTTTATTTTCATATTTTAATTCACGTATTGTTTTATCTCATTGGGCCTGCGCAAATCCCCATGTGCGTGCGAACCCATACATACATTTATAATGACAAGTGAGGGATCGAAGCGCTTCGGCATAGTAACATCCTAGACGAAGTATCTCTGGAACACTGGCCATTCCCGACAGACTACGCCACACGCAAGCACAGGGGGATGTATAATCTGAGCCTCAAGCGCATCATAGTTATTTCCTCCGATACCCGGGCGGCTGTTAAGGCTTTATATTCCCTGTACAGTATTTGGCCGCCAATAACAGGAATCGATTGCGAGAACTTTTGGGCTAGCTGCGTGCAAATGCATACAGGATTCCAGCGGTCTGCGCCTATAGGTGAGCATGCTGTGAAATTGCTTCCCGGAATTGCGGAGAGAAGAGCACTTCCTTTGCGTTTACTTAGCTCTAGCTAGAGTCAGGCTGCGGACACCAGGCAAACAATTCTTTGAAGACCTCAAAAAGAGAGGAGCTGCTATACTTCCTGAAAGCTGCGAGCTGGCTTTGAAGATTAGAGCAGTTAGCCAGAAAGAGTCCAACTACTCCCAAATTGGGAGAAACTGGAATGGGTTTGTTCGTAGTAGAAAATGCAAAAGGCAGTGGAAAAATGGAGACTTTAACCACAAACAAGAGAGGGCTACAGGATAAATTTTGTCAGATCTTTCGCCTCTACTAGGAGCAGCAGATAAAAGGAAAGCTAGTAATATGGTCGCAACTGGTCTAATCTCAGTATTTGAAAACACTTCCAGCGGTCCGGACACCGGGACCCTGGCGAAGCTCCTAGCGGAAAGAAAGTGCTGTACCTGCGAAAGCGCAGCTGAGGGACAGCGGAATCCTCGGCGGAACATAACACCAGTGAGACCTACATTCAACGCACAAGACTCTTCAGTTAACTGTTATTTTTCATCACATATAAGTCTACACTTATTTCCAAAAACGTAAAGGCTGTTCAAATGATCCTGTTCATTTGAACAGTCTTTACTTTACCAAAGCTTTCTTTCTACTGGAGCTACTACTGCTCTTTTATCTTTCTGCTACAGAGGCCATGGATTCGTTTTAAACGGATCTGTGATATTAGATTAGCAAATGGGGCTAAAATGTTCGACAATGGAAGATCCATAAAAGACCGAGAACTTGTGTCCTGATATTAGATTTGTTAGAAGCAACCATGCTGAGGTAATTCTCTGCTCATGATCTAGATGCGGTCGTTTTATAATACCAGGTTAATAATAAGAGGAAAAGCTTCATAGTTGGCCCTGTGTACTTACCCTGTAATTTTTTGTGTCCTACACTAACCCAAGAACTAAAAGTTCTGGCAGAGTACGTGGAGTCAAGTGGTCTTGAACTTCTAATGAGTTGTGATGTAATTGCTCAACATATCAAATAAACAAATACAATTTTAAAGGAAAGAAGCTATTTGAAATGCACGATTTGACAACCTGCGAGTTCAAGCTTTCACTTCAAGAGCTGCCGAGACATCTCCACAACATGGTGTATGAATTACAGATCTTCGAGCTGTTGCAATTATCGAAGAGCAAAACACATGATGCAAAGCTGGTCGCTCACGACGGGCTCGATCAAGATTGAGAATTGATCCTAATAAAGCAGAATTCAGTTACAATGAAGACTACGGCTAAAAAATGCATCGAAATATCCTCATTGATCTAATTTTACAATTTTCAGTCCGATCAACAAAAAAATAGTATAAGCAAAATTATTGTGAAAAAATCTGTAAATAACTCATTTACTAGTCAGCTAGCAGTTCCAAGCTTTTTCTTCTCGTCGTCTTGTGAGGCGAAACAAGAGCCGGAAAATTCTGTTGGCGGATATACTGAGGTGTTTTACATCGATGAGTCAAAAATGAAATAAGGTTCTAGTACACAGGTCTACCTTGACGGCGACGGCTAGTCTGCTTCTCCAAAGAAATTTAAAATCACTTTTACCATCAATGCATTCAAGCGCCAGCCCTCATATCTATCTAACTCCTCAAGAATTTGAACATCGCATCACCGCATATGTGGATACTCTGAGCAGTAATAATATTACGGTAAAAGTAATAGCATATTACGGGTCAAAATGTTACGTGTTGCACCGAAATAAAATTTCGGAAAAATTTGAAGCTCAAGCGAAGTCAAGATTATATTTTACCTTGTCCGAAGGACGCGGAGGAGTTCGATATATAAAAGATATGTCGCAAACATGTTGACTACACTGTGATGTTTGCTTACTCAATCAATCAGTTATGGCCCGGAACCAAATGGCTCTGAATTTGAAAAATAGGAAAGCAGAGTCAGACTGAGATAAATACCAACAAAACCAAAAGCTTTTTGTCCAACTGGCCTTCGCTCTCTTCCAATTTACATGCATTACAGTACAGTAGCATCAAACTCGATGTTTCTCAACACATCAGTAGCACTACATCTACCTTTCCTGTTTCATCTAATATTTGAAAATGCATATTCATCAACACCAATATGAACTTCAAAAATGGGTGGCAACTTCGTTGTTAATTTTGATTTGTGGTACCATCCATCACCTTGAAATAAGCAAGTGCCACTACTTTTGTTCTCAATATTATAATTTATTCTATTCTGATCAAGTTTACTAGCTTTTTAGTAATAACATTTTAATTTAAAGTTTCGAAAATTGAGACTCATGTGCAACGTAATCTTTGGTTATATCACTCATATTCACACAACCAGAGAGTTTCATAGTCAGTTCCAAATCACGTTGAACCAATTCCAGTACATGTTCAGCACCTTTTTGGCCATTGACAGCTAATCCCCAAATCAATGGGCGACCCATAAACACTGCCTTAGCACCCAGAGCCAACGCTTTGAACACATCAGTCCCTTGTCTTACACCACCGTCCAGCATAATTGTCATATCATTTCCAACAGCATCAACAATCGTAGGAAGGACTTCAATTGTGGCTGGAACGCTATCCAGTTGCCGTGCACCATGATTAGATACGATTATACCTCTACAGCCATGGTCTCGAGCTAAAAGTGCGTCTTCTCTGGTTAGGACTCCTTTTACAACCACTGGTAATTTAGTAAACTTGACTAACCAATCAACATCTGTCCAAGTGATCGTTGGGTCGAATTGCGCAGTCACATATTCATTAATACCAGAAAATCCTTGCATATTTTTAACATTGCTGCTACCATCTTCTTGGAAATTCAATAAGCTGAAATGAAAACCATTTAGATTTACGCATTGAATATGGTGGACAACATTTCCAATATCCAGTTCTCAAAGAAGTATGACTGTGGATTATGAAAAGAAATTATTTTCTTATAAAGAATATTATTTACCCTAAATGAGGAGGTAATTTGAATTTATTCCTGGCATCAGCTCGTCGGGCACCAAAGCAAGGAACATCAGCCGTCAAAACAATGGCCTTATATCCAACGTTTTCAGCACGCCTCACCAGAGACTCCGTCAATGATCTAAATTTATCCAATTATTCCTACGACTATGTTTTTTGCTTAAGAAAATTACTGATCTTTGTAAATATATAACTGAAACCATTTTGTAGTATTTGGTGCCGCCTCAGCTACTTCCTCCAATGACGTTGTCGATACGGTACTCAATATAAAAATGCCACCAACTTTACCAACAGCCCGTGCATTCCCTATTTCTCCATCATCATGGACCGTTCTTTGCATACCTGTTGGTGCGACGCCGATAGGGGTACTCAGCTTGTAACCAAGAACATTGCAATCCGTGTTCACTTCACCAACATCGCGAAGGAATCTGGGAAGGATTCGCCATCTGAAATATGCCGTAATAAACTGGGTGTAGATCTGCAATTACCATAACTGGTATCCAGTAACGAATACTACTATTCTTCAGAAGCACTCCCTCTCCCTCCAAGTGAAAGTCTAACTGATCCTAAACCTGAATGGACGAATAGACTACAACTCGCAGACCCAAGCTAATACAAAAAAAATCGGGTACTGACCTTACACTTGCAGCCGAGCCCATTGAAGCAATCATAGAGCTCCGAATCATCACTGAACCCCATTACTAGCTCGAAAATCTAGGTTGACATTGGCCGTATCCAGAAAGGTAGTTACTAAGTCAAAATGCGACCTTCGTATCCCATATATGTATCACTTAAACGTTTTTTCGACTCGAGAGATATTCCTCAAGATACGTCATCTGTTAACGAGTGCGAAGTCTTTTATGAAAGTCTATCGCGAAACAGATGAAAGATTTTCAAAGATGATCCTCGTGAGAAGGTCCCGAAATAGGACAGTAATACGTTCATAACAATTGAGAGACTTGATAAAGACAAGACACTGCGAATAACGTTTCGTAAAGCGATACAAGAATACATCGTTTTAGATCATATGAAACTAGGATTCCCCTCATTGGAGAAGACAATAATGTGTGCACATCACGCAGTCATCAAAACGTGAAGTACAACGACAAAGTTCAATCAGTATTTGATGTCTCGATGAAGATGTCGACTGGAATTACAATAATCCGTCCTCACAAATTTCGATGAAACTCCGACCATATTTCACTCAGTCAGGACAATGACTAAGGATGAAGGGAATAGATGATAAATTCTCTGAAAGCAGGTGAATTCAACCTAAGAGAGTGGGCCACAAATGAGGATTGCTGCAAAGAAACCACACATGGCCAAGCTAAAGTTATTGTGCAATCCATGGAGGGATAGCATCAGATTCAAACTGGCGAAATAAGACTCGACAGAAAGCTTAACCAAGCGCAAAATGCAGTTCGATATTGCCACGTTATGCACTAGAGTGCAATCAGTTCCTATAAAATTCAAAATTTTGACCCTTTATAATTTGTTGATAATTAGTTATTTTCTCTAAAACTTTGCGGAATTATTCCTTGTATTATCGTTTCGCGGTGCCAACTTTGTACTTCTAGGATAGATCTAAGAGGGTTTTCGGGTAAATTTCCAAAATATCGTAATATGCTTATTAATTTGAGTAGACATCGCAATATCCTACTGGTTTTGAGGCCTAGATTTCGTTCAGATGCAGCACTGCGATTTTTTTCAGAGTTTTTCGATCATTCTCGTCCTGAGAACGAGACCTGTTTCGTTTTTTGGA
The DNA here is from genome assembly GCF_905115235.1 of Hermetia illucens. Taxonomy (NCBI): domain Eukaryota; kingdom Metazoa; phylum Arthropoda; class Insecta; order Diptera; family Stratiomyidae; genus Hermetia; species Hermetia illucens. The sequence goes on along the minus strand of NC_051852.1, from coordinate 104,883,313 downwards.
ACTCACATTTTGAACCCTAACTTTCCTATCATAGAACAGTAAATGTGTAAATTGAGTTTGGCAGGCAGACCTGCGAGGAGTTGCCAGATCTCCCATCATGTGCGACACCAGGTCGCAGATAGGGGCATACTTATTGTTTCTTTTCTAACTGGGCACGGGTACGTGTTTGCTCTTCTCTGGTGCGTGGGTCAAAGTGACTATGGAAAGGATAAGCAGGATCTAAAACCAACATGGAAGAACTGAGAAAGACGGTGCAATGACTATCTAAAAGATCTAGACGGAAATATCAGCAAAATCCGTAAAAAATAGCAATCTCATGTTTGAGTTGAAAAAATCTAGCTTGGGGAAAACTGATAGCTTTCGTCACAGTACGCGCCCAAAAAACATGAGATTTATATACGTTGCAAGGATTTCGACGAAGTAACATCAAAAGGAGATATTTGCACCGCGTAGAAAGAGCAATTTAAGTTGCAGGAACTATCTAATCTAATCTATTTAGAGTCTGTGAAAAACGGGTACAATGCGACTAGAAGTAGAGGCAACGAAGAAACTATTGGCCACAGAAAAAATATTGTCAAGGAATGCAATAGAGACCCAACGCCTATTGTGCGAAGAAAAGGGGGGACGGGATAACCGGGAAGTTGCCGGAAGTAGTAAATGCTCGGAATTAACGAAAGCGTTGACTGCAATGAAAATAATAGATTTGTCCAAATAAACCTCAATCACTAAAAGGTCATTCAGGGATTTACTTAAGCAGACCACCCACGAGTCTGACATGGAGATTGCCATCGTGAATGAACCATACAGAAACCGTTACGGTGGCAAATCTTCATGAAAGCGTGACTCTCTCCAACCAACTAAGGCTGGCGGCCTCAAGGAAAAGCTGCTCTGCGCTAAGGCGGATGTGATGGGACGATTCAGAGCAGTCATCTCCGCACGTGGCCTACACTCTTGTTGAAAATCATCCAGGTTAGCAAGAGAGGGGCACTGACACTTTTTGGAAATCTCTGAATGTTATGGCACTTCCGCCAGTCAACACTCGCGAGCTGTTCCTGATCTGCAGCAAAATAGGTGACAACAAGCTTTCATCCATATCGAATTGGATTCTTAAGCTCGCCGCGAAGTTTGCATGTCAGAGGAATATTCCATACAGCAGGAAAGTGGCAGAAGCTGGTACTATTGCCAAAGACCGGAAACCTCCTGGTGCGCCCTCTCCTTTAGATCAATATGTCTTCTAGACACTATGCGAAAAATGTTAGAGTGAGTGATCTAATAGATTGCTCCCGGTTGTGGAAAGCCAAGTGGACTCTGTAAAGCCAGATAAACCATTGATTCCATCAAATTTGTTACTGGGTTGGCCGAAGATGCAATTCACAGAAAGGATAGTACCAACAAATATTGCGTGGTGATAACCTTGGACGTGACGGCCAATTGGAGGCGTATACAGAAGTCTTGACTCAACGACAGTTTTGAATTGTTTTAAAAAGACCTATTGCAGCTGGTTAGCGATATCAGCGAGCATGTGGCCCAATTAAAACCGCTTAAAGTGACGTCAGATCAAAAGACAACCCGGCAGTTTGTGCTTCCACAAGCATAAGTCCTCGCAGTTTAGTGAATCACCCTCTATGATGGAAACTAACGAGGTCGGCAGCTCATTAACGGTTTTGCTTTGGTGTAGCGATTCTCCAGTTTTTATGAAGCTGGCAGAGTTGTAGCTTGTATTCTCCGAATATAAACCACAAAATATGAGCAGAGTCGACTTCGAACACTTCAATATAGAGAAATGATTTTACCAAATAAATCGAGGATGTCAACAAAAGGGAACTCTGAATTCATTTAGAAGAGGCTACGAAACCTGTAATCAGTCCCTGACAAACAAGGGCTTTTAAAGATAGGGGGTTGACTGGGTACTGCTGACGTTTTAAATAACCAAAAATACCCAATTTGGTTGCATCGGAGTCATCATGTTACATTTCTATACGAGAGGCGCATAGAATACTCTGCATGGGAAGATGACGACTATCCGCAATTGCTAGAGGATGCGATATTGATCGCGATCAGAAGGTGATACGAACCGAACCCAGTCCCCATTTTCAAATTGTAGAGAAGACTACCCAGGTCCTTCCAGAACACGAATAAAAGCCGCCATACTACTCTTTCAAACGAATACCTTCTCATTTTCAGCTTTCCTGGTAGAATCTGAGAAATTTATTGCGCGCAGAAATCTTTGCTTCGAAATCTATAGTAATCATGGTGGCAGTAACCAATCAATTAGACAAGTAGATGCAACTGGCAATATAAATGGCATTGAGGAAGGTCGCAGTTATATCCGAGAACCTGGAAATTTATACCTGCTATCATAGTACATTTCGGGGAGCTTTGGAAGGTGGCAGTTAAATCAGTAAAAAACGACGTATATTCTTAGAATTTGCGGCTGAACCGCACCAAGTTGAGGCTTGTCTCTCTCTAGTTTCAATCTCGAACAACACTGCATTGACGAGAGGACAGTTTTTGTTGGAACGACTATTGATTGTGATTCCTAGAGTTGATAGAATTTAACAAAGTCTGTATATGCGATGTCCCGTTCACAAGCCAGGTCCGCTGGAGAGTATGACTGAAAAGCATCTGAATCATTTACAGTCCAGATTAAGGTGGTTTGACATGTTCTCCTAACATTGAGGCTAAACAGCTGGTCCTTTTCCGAGGAGGAGACAGCCGCCGACGAAATGGCCGTTGGCACAGATCAACAAGATCCATCCAGAACATGATGGGAAGGTTCGCACCATCACTGTTCGCTATCATGGCTGCCAAGAGAAGCCGGTTAGCTTGGAGAATCATCGTCATTGGAACGGTTAAGCAGAAATCGAAAAACTGAGCCTAACTAAAATGATCCGAGGTAGCTTCAGAAAGCAGATCAATTTTACAGTTACGCTAAAGGATGGTCAAGATATATGTAGTTTCAATATTTAACAAACTACTACGACTGCACCAAGATCTTATCCACAAAATTAATAAGTTTCTGAGCACACATCTATTTCCAGAAGAAGATTGCTGAGGTAAGCATTGACAACCATATTCGTCCAGCAGAATATGCTCCTGAAAAGGCGAATAGATGCTTACAACTACTGAATGAAGTGATCAGTTCGGTGAGCGACGCGAGTACAAAAGAACGGATCATAGTAATCTAGGCATTCAATTCGTAACTACATACATAACTGACGACGGGTGATATATTTACGGCAATATATTACTGGCAGCGCTATCAAGAACGTACTATCGAAGATTGGACCTTTCTATGATGTACCGCGGGCCCCCCAAGATCGCATATCTCTACATGTGGCAAATACTACATACCTGGAAGCCTAAATATCGGGGAACCAGTGACGACTATCATGACCCCATGGAAGGAATCGCTGACCCCAAATGGTTGGTTATAGGTATGTTGCAAATTGAAATAACGCATTTTGGAAATATTAAAATTTTGTTAAAGATACGGAGTGTGATATTGCAGCTACAAATAACGTACATAGTTTTAAGATAGGCCAGTTCAAAATAATTTTAACAGATCCGAAAATCGTAAAAAAATCTTCAATTTCTTCATTTTAATTTTGGTGTTGAATCTCAGGCATTCGAAAACATCTTCAAAAGAGGAAAAAATTAGGATTAAGTAGATAAATGTAATCTAATAAATGCAATAGGTAAGAAACTCAGGAATCATATGAACATAATCAGGGTCATATCAACAAAGCAACATAGCTAAGTGACAAACCTTATATATCACGTCACAATTATTTCACTATTTGCAAAACATAATTATTTTAGGTTTATATTATTGCAAAAAAACCATGGCTTCAGTTGCCTCCACGATTTTCCGAGAAGCTTCCACTCCTTATCTACTCTGTTATACCTATACAATGGGAGGCCGGGATAGTGGGTTACTTTGTATAGTCAATCAAGCTGTTGAGGTGCTTGACGGGAAATACACAAATACTCCTCAGATTCACAGCATTTACGAATTAGTGGAAATGATAAGTCTACGGAGACTGGGACGCGGCAAGGTACAATCTTGCGGGAAGACCGGTATTCAGTAGCTAAATCGTTGCTATTTACGGCAGTTTCTACTTCCCTAACGAGCGCGATGGTGGAATTCTTTTTGTCATGGAACACTCTAAGCTGCACATTTTCACGGTAACGGAACTCCAGCGCGTCACACTCACCGCCTTCATAGCCATCAAAAGAGTTTAAACTATTCATATTTTTACAAAATAAAAATATTGCGATTGAATACTATTTCTATCACGCTATTACTATTTCTATACTATTCAATCGCGCCCGATAGAGGATTATATATTTTCTCAAACTACAAACAATACAAAAAATTATCATTCATTACACTTTAAAAGGTATTCACCTTTTAAATGCATCAATGTTCAGTGTCAATGAAAACTCACTTCCCGCACCACTTCGGTAAAATTCCAAGGCGTTCTTTGGAATGTTACGAAACGCTTCTTTTTCGTAATCTTCAACACAGACTAAAGCCATAGTCACCGAATTAGGTGTTAATCACGCCAAGTTTAGACTAGAAATAGCTATCGGAACCGTCAAATTCAGACTGACTAGTATAATAGAATCATATTCGATCTACTTTATTAGCGATAAGCAAAAAGATTATCATTATCTTCTTTAAACGTTTTCAATAAAACAGACTTCATTATTATTTGCAAGTAACCGGTAGCAAGGCATTCACACGCATATGGATTGATAGTGGAATTTTATTTTATTTGCGCTTAATTGAATTAAAAGAGTGGTTGAACAAATGTGCGAAAAATCGTTGCTTTTTTGCAGTACACAATGTAAGTCGGATACCAGTCGACTCTGCTGTAAATAAATACCTGAGTTAAATCAGAATAACAATCGCGGGTGAGCGCAATGTTGACTCCATTGCTTCCTAGGGCACCAATACGGTTTTGAATGAGGTGCTCTAGCACGTTTCCAAATTTCCAAACTTTACTGCTACCGAATTATCAGCAATGTCTGGAATAGGGACGGACTATGGTTGGTGGGAGTGTGGCGAGTACCCTCGTCCCTCCTGCCACACTTACGGCAATGTGCTTTGGTATTCTGGAAAACTAAATGGTACCAGACGCGAATCCGGTGTCGGATTGTTACTGACGCCTACCAGAAGGCTGACTGCAGGACTCCGGTCCAGGTTAAGGAGGATCAAAATTGTACAGCGCTATGCACCAACGGAAACTTCCAATATAATAGAGAGCGACTCTTTCTACGAACAATTAAACGCAGTTCAGGGGAGGCTTCCTTAAGGTGACATTTTGATCATGATTGGTGATCTGAATAAGGTAGATTCTGATAACACCTTCCACATGTGGACATGTGTTGGGGAAAGCACGGTCTTGACGACCGTAATAACAACAATGGAAGGCCACGTTCTGAAGGGGCATGATAAGATCTGGCTCACTGGAAGGACCATGAAGACTATATACAGGAGGGGAAACTCGAACGAAAAAGCAGGACAAAAAGTGAATTATCCGGTTTGAGGCCGAGTCAAGATCGCAGTGCGTTCGGCGCATCTGTTAATATTTTGTGTGGCATGTGTTCTTTGTGTACGAATCCATGTAACCGAGCAGCCAGTTACAAACAGCCAATAAGAAATTGGTAAAGTGACATTACGATATTATTTTTATCGCCAGCGTCTACAATTGATTTTCGCATCAAGCTGACAAATTTCGATAACAAATGCATCCACTAGAAGTAACACCGTCACACAAATGCGAACCAATCCCAATGAGGATATGCAGCACGCAACTGCGCTTTTGACTGAAAAATCCTGCCCACCGGACACCATTTTCTTTGTCCTGTAAAAGTTCGGGGTTGGCGTAAGCAGTTTCACCTCCTGTGTACAATCTTCTTGGTATGGACGCTTTTGAATTTGGAGATGTAAATTTGGGTGACATTTGCGCGAGGATGTTGGAGCGTTTTCGTCGCATTTTTATAAGCATATAGACAAACAGGGCTGTCGCGTTTGCACTTTCTAGATTTTTTGGGTTAACGGATTCTGATCTCAAATGGTTTTCGACATAAGAGGTTATGATTATCGTTATTGAGTTTATATGCCATAAATTGTTTAAAAAAAAAGAGTTTCCGTTTGAGAATTTCTGGCGCAGTAAAATCCTATAACATAATGTTGTCGCACGTGCAAAATTTTCTTTCCTGGTGTTATTTAAGGACATTACTTTGCAGCTAGTTGTAAGCATGTTATTTGTGTTCTCCCCTGATGCCTTGAGAATTTTTAGTCATTTTCACATAATAACGCCAAAGATGAGAAATTTTCACGTTCGGCAATCCAATATTTTGCGATTTCACTTCGCCGAAACCATTTTTTCCAATTTACTACCTAAAAAATCAAGAGCGGCAACCTTCTGTCGAAGAATCTCGGCGATCTATTACATCTATTTACAAAATTCCAATAAAAATAACGACGGCAACACTGTTCCAACATCCTCTTTGAAGCGCCTGTTAATGAAGGTAGGTAGGTAGGGCCCCGCAAAGAACCCACAGCAAAGAAATCTTACGCATCCGTATTAGCTAACAAAAAATCATGCCGCCGATTACATACTAACAGCTTCGTAGACGACGTACGTAAATTTAAAAAATTAATTGCTCACTCGTGATTACCACTAATCAATTGTCAGTCGATCCTTACAATTAATAACTGAATCAATTATTAGGCGCCTAATTAAAATAATAATAATTAACCTAACAAATTAGTTAACTACTACACAACACTGGTATCTATGTGCTTCGTGCGATCTCAAAAACAAAAGCTAAAATCTTGGAACGCATCAAAGAACATTTCGAAAGCTTGATCGACAGAGAGCAGGCTGGTATCTGCTCCGGATCCTGCTGCATTAATCACATCAACACTCTACAGATCAAGTCCACCAAGGTTGCATTTTGCCCCCGATATTATTTCTTCTTATTATCGGTGATGTTTTCCATGCTGCCCTGTTCGGAGAACGTGAAGGAGTCCAATGGACGATGACCTCTTCCCTCAATCACCTTGACTACGCTGATGGCCAAATGACTCTGGATTTCGAAATTGAAAGTGAATACCAACAAAACTAAGGTTATCAGTCTGACAGGTTATCACACTCTCCCATCTGCATTAACAGATAGAGCAGAGAATCGAAGGCATCAATCATTTAGTATGGTTGGTTTCCGCCGGCGATGGCATCGAACTGGATGTCGCTTGAAGCATTAACAGCGGTAGATCCGCTTCCGCTGCTTTATCTAAAATCTGGAAATGCAGTTAATTTAACAACAAGACCAAGTCTGTGCTAGTCTTCTTTCTTAGAGACCCGGGTTCCTATCGTTCCGATTTCGTAGCCTATATACCGATGAAATTTATGAGAGATACTACCACCATTTGATGGTGCGTAAAATCCAGTCCGTAGAAGGGCAGAAAAATAAGAGATTTCAGACCATGTCTCAGATGGAGCCGACCCGAGGACCCGAGACAGTTGTTAACAATATCGAATTGGGATGTTTGGAATTACTTATTAAAGGTTGTTATATATGTTATATTTTTTATTTATATTTTTTTTCAATTAATGTTCATTTCGGAACTTCTAGGTCGGAATGTATGCCCTCTTCGTTTCGCTAGAGAAGCCCGCCAAAGTATGGAGGCAAAATGCATCAACATTTTTATTTTTTTATAAAGCTTACTTTATTATTTAATTTATAATAACATTTGATGTCAATATCAATGCCAATTTTATGTACTCATGCCGGTACATGCTACAAACGAATAACTCTATTTTTGCAAAAGTGTCCTTATTATCGATCGACGTATCTCCTGAACAAGTGGATGCTTTTTAGCTCACTACACTCATTCTCTTTGCATTGATGGGCAGACATTTATTAAAAGGCATAAGTGACAATGGGTAGGTCACTCGTAAAGGAAGGCCCACGACTCCATTTCTGACTGTATCATGCAATGAAGCCTACTATCCCAGAGTGATCAACGAATGAACCGCCCTAGAAATACATAGCCGGAACATTAGGGGAGGAGTGTACTTTTCTCCGAAAGAAAGAAGATAAATCAGATTTCAGTGAACCTACAGCGATGAAACATGGGCGCATTATGCCCCATTTGGAGGATAATGATGCCCATATATATTTCTACTACCACCCACCATTTCGGGTACCAGCACTTTGAAAGAAGCAAACATTACTACCTTAGTGCGCAGTATTATATTTTCAAATTTTAATCCGTTCTGATCAAGTTGAATAGTTTAGTAACAACATTTCAATTTAAAGTTTTGAAAATTGAGACTCATGTGCGATGTAATCTTTAGTTATATCACTCACATTCACACACCCCGAAAGTTTCATAGTCAGCTCCAAATCACGTTGAACTAATTCCAGTACATGCTCAGCACCTTTCTGGCCATTAACAGCTAAACCCCAAAGTAATGGTCGTCCCATGAACACCGCCTTAGCTCCCAAAGCCAACGCTTTAAAGACATCCGTACCTTGTCTTACACCACCGTCAAACATAATTGTCATATCATTTCCAACAACATCAACAATCGTAGGAAGGACTTCAATTGTGGCTGGAACGCTATCCAGTTGTCGTGCACCATGATTTGATACGATTATACCCTTACAGCCATAGTCTCGAGCTAAAAATGCGTCTTCTCTGGTCAGCACTCCTTTTGCAATCACGGGTAACTTAGTAAACTTTACTAGCCAGTCAACATCCGCCCACGTAATTGATTGATCATATTGCGCGTTCGCATATTCCTGAATACCAGAAAATCCTTGCATACTTTTAGCATTGCTGGCGCGATCTCCTTGGAAATTCAATAAGCTGAAATAAAAACCAAAGTCAGGATGTTTGTTTTCAAAGAGAGATGACCATGGATAATGAAAAGGGATTATTTTCTCAAAAAGAGTATCACGCACCCCAAATGAGAAGGTAATTTGAACTTATATCTGGCATCAGCTCGTCTAGCACCAAAGTGAGCACAATCAATTGTCATAACAATGGCCTTATATCCAGCGTTTTCGGCACGTCTCACCAAAGATTCTGTCAATGACCTAAATTTATACAATTATGCCCCTTAATTGGTTATTTTTGTCAAGTTGGAACAAATTACCGATCTTTATAAATATATAGCTGGAACCATTTTGACGTATTTGGTGCCGCCTTAGCTACTTCCTCCAATGAAGTCGTCGATACGGTACTCAATATAAAAATACCACCAACTTTACCAGCGGCCCGTGCGTTCCCTATTTCTCCATCATCATGAATCACTCTTTGCATAGCTGTCGGTGCGACCCCGATAGGAGTACTTAGTTTGCAACCGAGAATACTACAAGCCGTGTTGACTCCGCCGACATCACGAAGGAATCTCGGAAGGATTCGCCATCTTAAATAAACCATGATATATTGCATTGACACAATTCAATAAAAAACTACATTTATTTAATCAACAACAATACGCAGAAATATAAATTTCTAATCACATATTGTATTTTCCTCAGAAGGAAGAATAAGTAAGTAAACTAACTTACTCCTAAATCTGAGGAAAAAAACAGAGTCAAAGGACGCCAGCTGGCGTTCTAGGACCGGGATAATCTCGTGATCGGAGAGTGAAAGTTGCTATCGAGCGCCGCGAAGGGGACTTCGAAAGAGTCCCCACTACTTGTACCACAAGAGGTAATACGGAATATAATATCCGAGGGGGCAGAACAAACAATCAGGCATTTGCAGAGTTTGAAGAGGGTACACAGATTCGACGTTGTTGCAGAGAAGGGAGATTGAGAGTGCAAAGCCGAGAAAGGTAATCTACACGGGGGAAATTTCGTTTCATAAAAGAGGAGTCGGGTGAATTTCCGTTGTACTAACAGAACCATTTCGTACCACGCGACACACAGGTTGATCCCCAACATCGGACTATAGATAGAAAGAAAGCACCTGGATATCAATTGTAATCTCACCCAGTCTTCGCGGAGTTATGGAGGATACTGACAGTGCCTATACACTTCACTTGGTTGCCCAAACTACGATGATATGTATGTTATGTATTCTTCTGTTGTGCGAGACTTGTGGAAGAAAGACGAATTGCTGCCACCGTAAATTGCATGCTAGTATGGGAGAATTGAGTTGTGATCAACTCAATGATATTATCGTTGAAGGATAAACTGGGAGGAAGGAGAGGTCAGGAAAGCGCGGTTATGAACGCCTGTCCCCGTTGGGAGCAAAAATAATAAATAAAAATTAGTGGGTAACAATTTCACATACAAGCATATCCAGACCAGTGTCTTGTGAAGACTTCCGCCTCCTTAAAAGACAGACAGATAGAAGGATGTTTAATCAATTTTAATAAGGTTTTTCTCAACATAAAACTTTAAAAACTAATTGTGAACACAGTCCCTTACATTGAAAGGGGAAAACTGCAGCTTGCCAAAAAGATGAAAGCGAAAGTTAGTGTCAATCGAATCTTTCACTAACGTTGCTAAACTAATTCTCGAAGGAGATTCGTTGGCACATTACCTCCCCGAGAACGATTTTTGAAGTACCGTACGGCTACGATAATTTATTTCCTGTTTCCGTCACCCGACTGACCTGTCCAAATTCCCAAGAATCTACCCTAAATACTTAACGTATCTATTCTTCAATTTTTCGCATACTTAGACGCACTGATTCTTTAATAATCTTTTTGATTTTAATTGTGCGTTATTACGAATAGTCCTTTCCAATGAATGAATGAAGAAACATTCGCAGTCATATGAATAATAATCTCCTTTAATTAGAGCATAACTTTCCTCCTATTTCTGTTAGCTCTCCATAAGATTCAACTTTTAAAGGAGCATCTCCATAATCTGTGGCGGAAGATACCGAGGAAGTGTGGAAACCGTATAGACCGCACCACACCGACATCGATTTGTTTGCTTCAATGTTGATGCCAGTAGACGCGAGAACAATCATAAATCTACATCATATTTAGGCACCGAATAGGAAGTCGTGCAGCCCTCTGCTTATATGAAACAACTGGGGATATATAAATACCAGGTGGGCTGAAAAGTTCGTAGGCTAACATAGAAAAAAAATGTTCTGATAAAATTTAATTTTATTATTCAATACAGTTGCCTTCCAGATAATCGATGAATATTATACCATGCACACCCCAAAATACTTATGCCGCAGCCTTGTCAGTCGACTGTTGCGTCTCTGCACGCTTTGGAGTCGATTCGCCACGTGCAGTTCACTCAGTTGACGTTTTGATTTTGGTGTGAAAAAGTGAAGTCATGTTTCATCTATTGTCATACTCGTATATCGACGCCTGAATTCGGGTTTTTTTATGGAGAAATAGTTTCGAACACTGCTCAGAACCATCAACTTATTGTTGTTGTCGATTGTGAACCCGCGCGGCGCCCACTTTGAACAGAGGTTTCGCATACCTAAACATTCATGCACGATATCTCCAACATGTTCCTTTCATATCTTTAGAGCCTCAGCTATCTCGATCAACTTCACTATGCTGTCATTGAGAATTATTTTGTGGACTTTTTTTATGTTTTTCTCGGGAACAGCCTCTTTGGTGATTGACTTCAAAGCCTCCCTTAAGTATATCATAAAATGCAGCAATGTAGGCTATAATATAAAGTATGATCCTGCCAAGTTTGGTGGAAATCGCACTATTACTAATAAAGTTATGATAGGTCAAATTTGTCGCTTCTGTGCATATATTACGTGCTAAGTACTAATGGGACAAATGTCCACTTTAATGTTTTCATACCGGAAGCGTCCGGTTTCCCGATTTGTTTTGGTTGAATCGATGGAATATAACTTCCGATTAATGGCATGATTTTTTTCTGAATTTTTAAATCACTTTTTAACGGCAAAAATCAATGATTTTAAACATCTTCCAGATCGCATCGGAAAGAGTCGAGCTTGTCCAAGCGCTGTTGTGACGTTACATTGGGGTGACAAATCCAAATGGAACAGATTGTTCAGTATAAAGAGTGAGTTGATATTGGTAGAAATAAGCAAATTATATGACCAAGTGCAAAACGAATACGGAAAATCATCTCGGAAATGTTCCTTATATTTCATTCGAAGGAAAGGGAAACAAACTTTTCATTCGAAACAAGCTCATCATAAAATGTTTCTAGGAGTTAGTTAGTTTAGTTTGGCGGGGGGAAGCCGCAGCTCCAAGTCAGACCTTTGCTAGGCCCATTGTACTATGCCCAGGGATCGCGTATTCATCGGCCTCTTGCCGACGGCGTTCGCAGGCTTTCGCGAATCTGTCAAAATTCTCAGGAATGTTTCGTTCAGTCGGCGATGTTCCACCAGCATCTGATGACAACTCAACATCAACTGGCTTGATATGTCGCTGCTGTTTAGTACTGATAATGCTACCCGGCTGTCAGAACAGATTCGAAACATGCACGCCTTCTATTTTTGCCGAAAGCATTCTTCTGTTGCCAATAAATGGCATATATCTTCGCCTGAAATATGGTCGTCAGTTTTCCGAGAAGTCGAGCCAGTTTCATACTCGGATTTCCCGAGAACACTCATGCTGGATGCTGGCAAATGAAAATTTTGCCAATGTAACGTCACGCTGCCCGTGCGGGCGAAATCTTAATAATAATAATAATCGTTGGCGCAACAATCCATATTGGATCAGGGCATTGAAGTGTGTTAGAGCACTTCATTCAAGACCGTAACGGTACACTACAGGATTACAGTATCCTGTAGAAGGCAATGTGGTCAGCATTGCGCTCGCCCGAAATTATTAACCCTGATTTGACTCAGGTACTCATTCACAGCTGAGTCGACTGGTATCCGACCTCGAATCACAATACAAATTGAATCGTGACCTTCCGTACGACAGCCTTGTGCTCTAACCACTCAGCTACCCAGGTGAAATCTTGAACATCGCAAATTGGGAAATATGCTAATTATCATGTATACTTTCGAATAAAAGCCAGCCGGAAACCGGAAGCTCAGTGCTTCAGGTATGAAAAGTTTTGGGGATTTATTATGTAAGACTATTTGGACACCCGATGAATCCATTTATACCTAGCTTGTACTGTATATAAGTGGAATATAAACGATACTTTATTTTATGTGGTACTGACATTTTAGTTCTTAAGGAATAGTAAGTTGACGGATATGGGGGCCCCCCCCCCCCCTTTTGACTTAATTCGCCCCGTGTTCCAACCTTTCATTCGTCATCCCATTCTATCACTCTCTGGGGAAGACCTGAGATTCCAGCATTTCCATATAAGTGGGAGTAGCAATCCTGCAGTTCCGCAAGAAGACCGTCAAAAATGCCTGGCTTTACTTTATTATTGAACTTTTGTTTGGAGATGCAGTCCGTACCCGTAAGTTATAATGGTTTGTCATATCACCCTTGAGATTCGATTTCAAGGACATAAAAACTTCCAGTCACACAGTCAGAGACCATTCATTTATTCACGAAATAAACCCGAACCAATCTACATACCAAATCAGTTCAAAACCATTAACGAGCCTACCAAGGCTTACGAAGAAGCGGTTATTTAATGTAAGAAAGGATTGCACAATTCCGGTAAACATACTTGTTTTTCCACTAAATAATTAGAATTTGACTTCATGAGGATACCTTCACTACGCATCCAATAGAAATTTTGATAGTTCTTTTTCCACTGCCGAGGTACAGAAAGTTCAACAAACGGAGAATTAAACGGTCGCAAATGAAATTAAGGATGCAAATTTTATATCAAGTGCCTCCAGCACCCAACCGTATACTCCACAAACTTTCCTTATACATATATAACTTCTCATTTTGGTAAACCATCTAAGATCCTAAAACTCAGCAAACATCAGTTTTACCACGATGAAACTGGTATATTCTGGCAGCTATTGCCCGAGAAAACCCACTTTACATTGAACGAAAGGACTCAACCAGGGATGAAAACAGCAAAGTAGCGAATAACTTTTATTGGATGTGCAAGTGCTTTAGGCTCGTATAAATTAAAGCCTTTGGTCATTAGAAAAGCTAAAAACCCTAGATGCACTAAGCAGTTTGGATCCGCTGGTGTATAAGAACATGAAAAATATATGGAAACCAAAATTATAGAAATAACAAAGCGTCCCCTCGTCAGCTTCGACACCTGAGCTTCATAAGCCAGTTTACGTCAGACATCCAGCACGTGTCCGGCAAGGACAACATAGTTGCTGACGCTTTGTCTCGTGTCTCCGAGGTTAACATCCCCGCCGCACTCGATTTCTCGGCTATTGCCAAGGCGAAGGAGGATGACGCAGCACTTCAGAGCCTCAAATCCAACCCCAAATACAAATTTCGGGAGTTGCCCATCTTCGGCTCAAACCTCTCGCTCTGCTGCGAAGACTCGGAAAAGGGACCTCGGCCATACATTCCGGCCACATTTCGCAAGGAAGTGTTCCACGCAGTTCACGACTTGGCGCATCCCGGCATCAGGACAACAAACCGGTTAGTCACCGGAAAATACTTCTGGCCCTCCATGAACAAGGACATCAATTCCTGGGCCAGAGAGTGCATCGCATGCCAAAAGTGTAAAGTCTCCAGGCATGTAAGGAAAGAAGTGGACTCATTCCCCCGCACTACCAAGCGTTTCCACACGATACACCTCGACATAATAGGGTCTTTGCGAGACTCGCACGGTTACAAGTATTGCCTCACAATCATCGACAGGTTCACGCGGTGGCCTGAGGCAATACCTCTGAAAGACATTACGGCGCAATCTTGTGCCGAAGCCCTCTGCCGAGAGTGGATACCTCGCTTTGGCGTCCCTGCAGTGGTCATCACTGATCAGGGAATGCAATTTGAGTCCACCCTTTTCTCCGAGTTAGGCAAACTCCTGGGTTTTAAACGCCAGCGGACTACTGCATACCACCCGCAATCCAATGGGATGCTAGAACGTTGGCACCGGACGCTGAAAGCCGCCATTATGGCACGCGACGACCCGTCCTGGACTCAAGTCTTGCCTCTCGTCCTACTCGGCCTTCGTACAACCCGCCGAGAGGAATTTGCTGCCAGCCCCGCGGAGCTGGTATACGGGGAGAACCCAAGACTCCCAAGCGATCCGGTCTTCGGCAAGAGATCGGGTCTCACGGAGTCGGGGTTGGTGCGTCTGCTGAGGGACAATCTCCGACGCATCAAAGCGCCACCACCCACTCGACACTCGTCCATACCTGCTTGTTCGCCCAAGGAACTGGACACATGCACGCACGTGCTGATCAGGACAGATGCCGTCCGGAAGCCGCTGCAGCCTCCATATGAGGGCCCGTACCGCGTTCTCGAGAGGGGAGAGCATTTCTTCCAGCTCGAGATCGGTGGTCACAAAAAGGCGGTCTCTTTGTCCAGGCTGAAACCCGTGTTCGCCCCGAAGCAGCGTCGTGTCCGCTTTGTGGATTAACGGCGAACGAAGTTCGGGGATCCGTCGCCGAAACCCCCTAGGTTTCGTCTGGGGGCGGAGTGATGTGGCGCGGCAGGATCTGCAGCATTCGAAATTTATTTCGAATGTTGCGGATGCGGACGGGTAGATGGCGCGAAACTCTCCACTCGCTCATGTTCGGAACGCACCCGGGGAGTGGAGAATTAGCGGTGGAAAAATGCCGTTGGTTGGGACAGTAAGGACCGCATGGAAATAAGCCGGTCGCTTCTGTTCCCAACCGCGGCGGCGAACACACGAAACACAAAGATCCCAGTTGGATTGCCCTAATTCAGAAAGTGATCAAAGTATTGTGATAAAGTTAATCTTTTTGTGTTTTAAATAAACTAATTTAATTTATTGCTAAAACAGCATCTGAAACGATACAACTACTCGAGGCGATAAACCCGGTAATTTATGCAACATAACTGAACTCATCACTATTTGCCTTCACACATTTTCTTTTAGAATGAATGTACTGCTCAGGAAATTGTAGAGTGAAATTTCACAATTGATGAAAATCCCTCTGATCTTGAGCAAGTATCAAATAATTTAATTCGATTTCGAATTATGATAAATTAAATTAACGGACCACATACTGAAGCAATCAAGGCATTGAACCTTGTAATTGACTGATCTGAAGAAAATGGAGCCAACCTTTCGGAAATTTTCCTACTACGGAATTTGCGTGAAAAAGCAATCCTAAAAACATTCATCTACTAAAAGGCTCCAAACCTCTATAAAACATATATAAGCGGTTCATTATTAAGGGATGCCTTTTACTAAACCGAGGTTACCTTCTTCCTAATTCTCTTTATTGTGTTCACGTAAGCGCGAGTCTGCTTTATCATGATTTTTCGAAACAACATAGATGCCAACAATTTTGCTTCAGATGCAGTACTTTTACTTGGGCTTATAAGAAATGGTAGCCCCATATGCTTTCCTGGTAGGGCCCTAACTAGTTCGGAAATTAATTATTCAACTATCGAGATTATATTAAATTTTTGGTCGCCCATCTTATTGCTAAGAAGATAGACGACCAAACGTTTTAGACTGGATACGTTTGGTAGAAATTTTAGGGTTGTAACTGATCATGAGCCCCTATTAAGGATTACAAGTCTGAACGAGCCAAAATTAATTCGATGGAGGTGGAAATTAGAAAAAATCGATTACTATATTTGGATTGCTTGAACCCTAATTCCGATGCACTTAGCCGCATCAAACATCTTTCATGAAATGATCAGTATCACCATTACCATATTAAAGAAAGCCAAATACACGTTCTGGGTACATCTCGTATGTCTATTAAACCACTAGTTCTAGTCCACCAATTGTCGAGATTATTTCTGTTCCGCAACTTTGTTCTTCTATTTTACCCACGCGTTTGGTTATACATATTACATATGTATATTTTTCGAACTAACAACAATATAAAAATTATCCTTCATTGCACCTTACTCAAATACCTTTTAAATGCGTCAACGTTCAGTGCCAGTGAAAACTCACTTCCCGCACCACTTCGGTAAAATTCCAAGGTGTTCTTTGGAATGTTACGAAACGCTTCTTTTTCGTAATCTTCAACACAGACTAAAGCCATAGTTGCCGAATTAGATGTTAATCACACCAAGTTTGAACTGCAAGTAGCTGGTGGAACCATCAAATTGAGACTGATTATTAGAATCATAAACTGAAATCATATTCGATCTATTTTATTAGCGATAAGCAAAATGATTATCATTATCTTTTGGAAAAGTTTTCAATAAGACAGACTGCAAGATTATTTACAAATAGCTTCTAGCAAAAAAACTCGAAATCACACTCATATGGAATGGGTTATCTTCAGTTAATTGAATTAAAAGTGGTTTGATGAAATACAGAAAATACTCTATTTTTTATGGTAGACAATGGAAGAAAGTGGACTAAAATGCCGGCATGTTTAAGTTAAGCTTGAAATGGAATTATCAAACTAAAATTTCAAATGAGTACCATTTCTATGTTACTTAGCGTAACGTACAGTATAACTGATGTTAGTAAGTCAGCTACCGTATTCGATAAAATTGAGGAGAACAGATACATTTTACTGCGAGTTCTAAAGAAAGCTCACCAGGACTTGCAGGACAGATAAGGATGTCTTTTTATGACTTGAATAGCAGGATCAGCTTACCATTTTGGTAAATGTCTTCATGAAGTGGGCAAAATGTAACACGAGCGGCCAGGAATGCCTCATGGTTAGTGTGGGCACTTATTATATGTTTGTTAATTTTGCAGTCTTATTAAAATTGGCACCGAGAGAAAAAAATATATTACATAATATATTGAACGTTTTCAATAATAAAATCGGTCTATTGTATTGTAATTGTTGGTTCAAAAAGGGTCAGTCATCAGCGCGAATAGCCTTGGCATGCGTAGGTATGTAAAGCGTTGTCTCAGTTAAACATGCTGCAAATTTATGAGTAATGCATATATCGGGGGAAGATCTAAATTCAAAAACTATATGCTCTTGTAGATTTCTACGCCACCCCATTTACCATGAAGTGAAACAAGAAGGAATCCAAAGCTTAAAACTGGGCGAAATGTCGACAGAATTCTGATCTGGAACCTCTTAATTGTATTTTACGGTTAGATCACATAAGGATCAGGTTTCATTTTATCCTCTATATAGAAGATTTATTAGCTTTTGAGATAAACATCATATAAAAACCTTTTATTAATTAACCAAATTCAAAGAATTCAACTTTCGATATTTTGATTTTTTGATGAATTTTAAATACAACGCACTATGCAGTTGTCTTGATGAAACCACTGCAATTGTAAAATAATTTTTTTCACTTCACTTCTGCACTTCGCTTTAACAACAAACATACGAGTATATGGTAGCTATTCACTTCTTGTGGGGTATAGCACACAGACTTGCGCGCCGACCAAGTTCTCCGCAGATAGGTGATAGTTGAATCACAGGGAATCATTTTGCATGTGCTGCTCCCATATAGCAATACAGAGGGAACACTACCACAAAACAGTCTCAACAAGATCTTGGTGTTGAGATAACTCCATTTCCAGATTTTAGAAAAGGTAGCAGAAGCAGGTGTAGCGCTGTTAATGTGTCGAACAATATCCAATTCGGGGCCAGCGTCGGCAGAAACCACGCTTTCTAGATATGGAAATTGGTGAACGCCTTTAATGCTCTGCCAGTTAATGTGGCAGAGCGCAAAGACCCGTCGGATTGGGAACCTTGGTTTCGTTGGTGTTTATCTTCAGTCAAACGCTACTTGCCCATCTTCCCCAATTCACAGCCATTAGGCCAAGGTCCATGACTAGGTTAGAAAGCAAGCAGATGCCGTCAGCATAGTCGAAATGTTTGAGGAAAGATGTCATAGTCGATTAAACTCCCTCATGTCCACCAGACAAGGCAGCATGAAGAACGTCACCGATAACAAGAAGAAATAATCTGGATGACAAAATGCAACCCTGGCGGACTCCGCTTTGTAAATTAAATTCCTCTCAGATTTTACGCCATTATATGTCGCTTCGACAATAGCTATTAATTTTTCCGGAATGACTCTGCCGCATAGAGCACGCCAGATACACTCCCTCCAATTGTCGCATTCAAAACGGGTGCCCTTCTTTCGAATATTAACGTTCATCCCCATCTGCCACTCTCTGGGGAAAGTCTCGGATTCCCAAGATTTTCGTACGAGTGGAAGTAGCATATCTGCATTGCGGATGCAGCGATAAATAACTCTGCGGTGAAACTGAAAAACCCAGCGGGTTTACTTCGTTTCAGTGCATTGATGGCCGAAATGATTTCTCTGCCGCTTTGAGGAACAGTCCGTATCCTCATGTTACGGCGACTATCCATTTCGTTTACAAGAGAAAGAACTTCATGAGATGTGATACGGTTAAGAACCGTTGTAAAGTGTCCTTTCCACCTGTTCAGTTGCTTGTCATCATAGATGAGTCGACCGTTAACGTCCTTCATAGGACCATCGAAGAATTTACGTTCACATGCAAGTTTTTTCTTGATGCGGTATACACTTCTAAAATCATTGCTTTCTGCGAGTTCGAGCGCATCACGCTCGGCATTACTCGGATTATTTTAACTATTATCTTGAAGATCGCAGAGAGCACACAGACACTCCTCCAATTGTTCCACTTAAAACGGATGCCCTTCTTTGGAATCTTAACGATCATCCCCTTTGAACGAACGAACGTAAACGGCCATCACATGGAGATCTTTTTCGAATCAAGGAGACAACTCCTAAATCTACTGTAGAAATCCAGAGACCTCCCACCTTTGTTGTTACGGTCGCCAAGACCGTGCTTTCCCATCACATGTCCAAGCAAGGCGTCGACAGAACCCACCTTCGGATTCAGAACATTCATCATGAACACAACCACAACTTTAGGAAGCCTTCCCTGAACTGCGCGTACTTGCACGTAGAACGCATTATTCCCCTTGGTGCATAGCACTGCACAATTGTGATGCTCTTTAACCTAGACCGGAATCTTCCATTGAGAATCCTGTCAAAACCCAGCTCCCTGGTCAATAAAGCGGTAACCGTTAGAAAAAATCCGACACAGAACAGACTTATCTCATTATAAAAGGGTTAGATAATTCTCACTTTAGCAACGAGGTACTAAAAGCACTTTATCGTCTAGGAATAATAGAGGCAACAACTGTTCGTCTTTACGAAACAAGGTATGCACGCCGTAAACAGAAAAAGCTGCATCTCTTGTTAGTTACATCCAATCTGCCAGAATTGCTAAAATTCGCGATCTGTTCCGAACAACAGTGATTTCTGAAGCTGTAGGAACAAGAGATATCGTCCAGTGTAAAAACTGCAGAAGCTTGGTCGTACCACATCAAATTGTAAATGTGTAAATTGCGGTTCCCTGTGTTC
Source organism: Hermetia illucens (assembly GCF_905115235.1). NCBI lineage: Eukaryota > Metazoa > Arthropoda > Insecta > Diptera > Stratiomyidae > Hermetia > Hermetia illucens. Next base: position 104,862,926 of record NC_051852.1, on the reverse strand, counting down.
CACTTTCATACTTACCCTTCAGAAGTTAAAGCACCGAGACTCAATACCACTCTCAACCAGAGGCCCTATTCCATTCCCACGCTAGCGCGCCTGTCTCGTCTGTGAAATGAGCCCCTCAAATGGATCTTAAAATAATCCATTTAAACATAGACTCATCCTACCCTCCCTTAAACCACAGAATCTTTTCCTCAATGAAACAAGACTGAAAGCTCGCTACAATTTTAAAATCCCGAACTATACAATTTTCACACACACCGAGAGGATGGAAATATAATCCTCTCAGTTAACTACCTACTAACAGAACAACTATTCTCTTCGCCAAATATGCAGTAGTGGTAAAAAAACCGACGGCAATTTTTTGCCAGTAGATGGTTCTGAGGTGTTTTTCGAAAAGAATAGTAATCTTTTTCAATTTGTTTTTGGATTTATTGGCCTTAAAGGCAAAATTTTCATCAATTTGATCAGTATTGGCAGATCAATTGCGTGAAATAATTGAATTTGTAATGAAAACAACGGGTTTGAGAGAGATGCAGCAAATTGATATGGTTACTTGGCACACTAATGCTTATAAAAAGGACAAATGGGTGTAAACCTAACAAAATTAGATGCAATCAATCGTTAGTAATAATATTTGAGCCAATTATTTGAAAACGGCGAATTAGTGTCCCAGTCTGGCAGTGAACTTGCAAAGAAGACGAACAAGCGCAAGGACGGGAATTTGTTCCGAATATTTCCCTACAACGCATTGCATCACATTCACTGCACTAACACCAGATTAAATACGCAGAATCCTTCTCACGCACGTACCGAAGAATGTCGAATATGTGCAATGACCTTTTCTACCATACAAATTTCAGCAATGCGCTGGAAGACGAATCGCCTGTGTTGTCTTCCCGTCTCATCCCTTCCTCATCCATATGAGTGCGAGTAAAACTGTTTTGCTATAAACAGCTAATTTGTCCTCTATGATTTCGCAGCCTGATGGAAATGGAAAAGCGCGAAAGGCAACTGCTAAGATTTTGCAAATACGTACACTTTTCCTCATCACCTGCTCTTCCTACACAAAAAAAACGGTTCCAGGACGATACCCTAGCGTTTTACAACCGCCCATATTCCAGACATCATTCAACACTGGAACTATGGAAGATGTTCACTTTATATGTGGAAAGCCAGCGGGTCCTCTTGAACAGAGTTCTGTTATGTTAGGTTATCATCATTACCAACAAATAAAACAACACAGATGTACATTATGTGGCATATATAACCTTATATCCACAAATCACAACTTTTATTTCTAAACAATACTTGCCAGTTTCCTAGCCAAAACTTTAGTTTCTGTCATAATGAAATTAAATATTGATTTAGATACTTTAAGTTTTCCATTTGTTCTGTCTCATTTAACATGTATGCTTTAGAAAAATCTTTCCGAATGAAGCAAGTTTCAACTTGAATTTCCAAGCGGCGCATAAGCTCTAAACGGAAATCCCGTCAGCGTGAAAAGGAATCCGATTTCCTGTTATTTGATGTGATCATTGTTAAAATTTTAAAAATAAAAAGAGAAAAATCTAAATATTTTCAAGAGATGCATATATTTTTCGAGAACTTATTGAACCTATGAATACATAAGCCAGAAAGGGTAAACAAATTATCAACTATTGATAGAAAAAAAAACAAGTCGCTACTCCGTCGACTTTACCCTCATTCGTTAACTAACTCGCCCCACAGCTTCACATGGAAAGGACTGCAGCTTATTATAATAAGTGAATAAATTAATACCGTCGTTAAATCTTCCCATCTACGCTCTTCACAAGCTTATTCAAATTCGATTGTAACTCTTTAATTTGGCTCCACGTTTCAGCATCAATGGATTCAATAAAATCAGGATGAACCGCGTCCAGCCTTGTAGGACGCAATGAAATTACCCCATCTTTTATAGGAATATTAACGGTTGCCGTTGTATCCGATGGACTGAAGAAAAGGGGAATACATATATTGAAATATACACTATCATAGTTCAAAGGCAGAGTGAAAGCTTTTTACTAACATACTACTAAGAAATACAAGAACTATTAAAAGAAAATAATGAGCTTCTATTAATTAAATCTACTGTTGGAAACTCACCATTGGGCCACAATCGGACTGCCCGTTAGAGAAATAACGGTTTCTCCAATACGTGGATATCGTAGCATTGACAGTGGCGTATTTGGACAAACTTTAGGAGTGACTGGCGCCGCTCTGTCCGCACTAGCCGCCTTCACTCGATTATTTAGCGGAGTTCGCATTCTTGATCGTGACATACGATCTGTAGTTGTGCGACTTGAAGTTGTTGATGACGAAATTGTACTACTATTACTTCCTATAGTATTCAGATAACCGCATGCCGATCGACTGCGACGATTTCGGCTCTTCGCCTTTGCCGAGCTAAGTGGTCCCACTGGACGTGCTGACGGAGTCATACCTCGTGTGAATCCTGTATATGCTGATGTCGCAATCATATTTCCACTGCCACTATCTTCTGTAAGGTATCCTTTAATTTGGTTTCACGTCCAATTTTAATAATGCAATTCAAGTTGCGAATTATTTACAAGCGAGCACCGAGAAGCGTGATTTAGTTAGGGCACCCAGCAATTATGGAGCGAATGAAATAATGCGAAGAAAAAGATGTGATTAGTTTTGTAGTTAGCATGAGAGTCCGAATGATGAGTAGAATTAAATACGTGAAACAAATATAGAAACTAATCCTTCACCAAATTTTATATAAAAAGAAAACACTTTTACGATTATTTTAGCTTGTACCTCCAAACAGTATTAAAGTTCGCTTGTATTTATTATACTAATTCCATGCATGTTTTTAAATCTTGGAAAATAATTGCACCGTTATAGGTTTTTGCGACCCTAGGATTTCCCAAAACAAGTAGATGAAATAACGGTCAAAAGGGGGCAAATAAGACTTGAATGATTCCTTATGCTGCTACAATAATGTCCACTACAGTAACATATACTAACCATTTCTCCCCAGACAAATCAAAATTACCAGATGTGTATTATTAATTGCCTATCCAATTCACTTCATCCTGTTACCACCTTTGTTTTAATAACCACTTATCGAATTTGCATACTCCTTAAAGTAACTTTAACTACTTATATAAATACAAAAAAAAATAAAAAAGTTTATGGTCAAATGCAAATACTTACCCTCGTCGCCTTTTGATTTCTTTTTGGAACTGCTAAGCAAGGAGGCATTCATCATACTTCTGTTAGCGGCGGCTTTTTTCTCTAACGCTACATTAACTTCATCAATGGTCTTCTCTTCCTGCAAAGAAAAGAGCTGCTTTAACTTTCTTGTCAAATATCCGGAATATTGGCTAGAACTTGCAAGGGACTATACCCTGCAAGTTGGTTTTACTCCAATGCATTTGTTTCTTAATTATAAAAGAGAGCAAATTGGTTGACTTATTTTAATTGTCCCCAAGAAAAACTGTTTGCCGTATTTAAAACGCTGCTTAGACGATTTGCCCCGTTCTTGTAGATACGAAAACAGCCTAAATTGTCTTTCCTAAGTTAGATCCCATTGTGCATGATTTTTTAGTATCTTTGAAGGTAAACAGTTACCAAACATGCAGAACCACAAGCACCCATCATTCAATTCATCAATGGAAGCAAGAAATGGTGTTTCAGAATGACGGGTGATTAGGATAAAATGATTAAAGTGGATAAGAGATAATGTGATTCAAGAAAATATGCACATTGTTTATGAATAAAATTCGAGAAAATTTGTGTTAAATAGCAAAATTTTATGACCCAAAAAAAATTTGGACTTTTGAGAGCTATTTTTTATGCATAGTTTATTTATTTTTACGGACAAGCTTTCATGTTTTAAAGAAAAATTCTAGCTATAATTCAAGCTGTATTTGAATGCGGCTGTTATCATAATTATTTCTTCAGAAATTAAAAAGCCAGTGGCAGATAGTGTTAAAAAATCGAAAAAAATACATAACATTTTTTTATTAGAATAGCATGAGAAATTGTCTGTCATACAGCTTGTTAAGTCTTTTTAAAACAGAATTATAAATTGGTATACGAAGAAATCGCAAACCAAGATCTTCATCCCAAGAAAGGCATTATGGGCTTCTAGTGGAACTGAATACGTCTCGTTCGCTGGAATATGGTTCACAGGAAATTACGATTTTCAAGAATCTTCATTTACAAATTTCTACAGCGTGTTACAGTGTTCCCTACAGAATATATTGTCGAAATATATTAACAGGATATCCCTCGACAATGATGATAACCTAGAAAATTGAAACACTAATATCTTTAAACTAGTCTCAAGTATTTTTCATCAAATGACATCAACCAAATGTAAAATGTTAGATATTGCCTTCTGTTTGTAGTTAAGTCTAAAATTGATAGACCAGTAGCTTACTCCTTATGTATATATATATTTCGGGAGCAACTTACTCCCTTCATCAGTACAAAGCTACTGAAAACAATTGCGATTCTACGGTTCTATTTATACTAAAAACACTAATTACCTAAATTACTTTTTAACAAAAAAAAAAACATTAAATTGTTAACCTAATTATCTATTAATTACCCCAGCAAGTCTTATTAATTTTGAGGGGCAATTACCGGAATCTGTATTTAATAACCGCGTCGCGTCTTCTCTCAGAATTTCTAGACTTTCCCCAAGGGTCCAAGGTTGTTGCACGATTTGTATGCCGCAACCAAATGGTCGAGAGTTGAGGACAGATTATAAACAATAAACAAGCTGGAAATCGGCAGCTTTTGGTATGAAATCCCATTTTTTTTCTTCAAAATTGTTTTTATTTATTGAGCTGATGGGTCATATCAATTGCCGATTAGTTTAGCTAGTATAAGTGATCCCGCACTACATATGCACATTTAGAGATTTGAACCGCGACCTTCCGTCCTAATGACGACCCAGTGCTCATCAATATTCCCGAGTGAATTATTTAAAATGGGTCGTTTGCGCAGCACGTAAGACTTCCTACTGCGGACACTGCAGCCAGATCGCGAAAATTTATCGTATTGAATTTGGAAGGCGACACTTTGCTCCTCTACAAACGAAATTAAGCAACCATTAGATGATGGCCTCTTCAAAACAACTTCTAAATCTGTTGCTGATCGGAATGTAGTCGATCTGTTGATATCCAACTGACTTTATAGCCCAGGAGACAAATACATGAGAACAAGATTTTGTGTGTGAATCATACTGCAACTTCACCCGTAATCCATCTCCCTCGAAGAAACATAACAAATAATGTTGGATATTTTTTTAATTTAACATAACACTGTAACCAATCAATTATAGTTTTTAATTGTTTGTGGTTTTCATTACACTATATATATGCGGTTGAAATATGCATCTATGTGAGGCGTGGCGCATCAACTACACCTAAACGCCATCCCGTCAGTTCCTAGTAATATACCATACCTCAATTTACCCCATGATTTTCATGATTTTGAAGACTGTAATGACAATGGTAAGAGGTTTGCAATTTTCTACAACTTTCCGCTTTGTCATTTGCAGCACTCGGTTTCAACTGACCGGCGAAATAAAACAGTAATTTTGCAATAATATGGAGTGTATTGTTTTTATTAGGTGGTACATTCTATGCCATTTATGATTTAAACAATATATCGTTCAAATCCACTAGTTTATCCGGATCTATTCTCGATGATGCCGGGAATCACTTTGATTGATATGGGGTCCTGGGTTTGCTGCCATAAACCTGTGATTTAATGTGGCCAAACAGAAAATAGCCCAAAGATGTTAGATCACAGAATCTTGGCGGCCAGGGCTCCAGATTTATTTGGGAAAAAGAATAGGTCAACGTTGAACGGTAGCTCTCTCTAATCCCAGTTACGGTTCTTCCCTCTTCATTTTTGCCTGGATATGGTATGGTGCCACCATATCATAAATGGCACTGAACAATCGATTTCTCCGGATGTAATGGGGTTTCATAAATCTTAACAGAAACAATTTTGCTTATTAACGAAGCCATACTACAAAAAATATGCCCCATCAGAAAAGATGTTTTTTTCGATGAAAATGTTGATCTGTTTCAATCACTCATTTCATAACACTCATAAAAGATGGTAAATTAGCTTGAGTTGTTGTGCCAATAGGGCAGAATCCCGATAATTTGTATCAAGGATCCGACGATTTGCTAAAAAATATCGGGACTACCAACTATCGGGAGTTCCAAATAAAGAAAATTATCTCTGGGGATTGGTAAATTTGCACGGATTAACCAGCCATTAGTACCATATTATATGCGTGCAATCTAAGAATCAAGCACAAAATACGCCTGATAGTCATCGAAAAAAGGCTCAACTCTTGCAAACGGCGTGAAATCGGCACATTGTCGTTGGCGGCTACACTCACCTGAAGCGCTGCAATATTCTCGGAACTACGATGTCGCTTTTGAACTCAGAAGAAGCGGAATGACGTCTATATTTTGCATAAAAATGCTTTCGGAATAGCAAGAAAACTTCTCAAATCTTGGTACAACTTTTTGGACGATTTCCAAAAGTTATGGCATCGTTGTTCACGATAAAATGGCATACATTACCCAACACAACTGACACCAGATATCAAAAATTCTAACATAAGCATGACCGTGATGAACTGTAAAAATTCTATAATTCTTAATTGGAAACCCTGTACATCTAATCGGTTCGACTACATCGCGATCAGTAATAAATCTGTTTCTGGATCTGCGAAACAAAAGAGGCAGTGACATCGACCTCGAGTGAGATCACTTCATAGTCGCTGCACATTGCGTTCGTATCTTCTCGCAGGAGTGAAGTGCCCCAACCCAAAAAGTTCAACACGGTTCGCTTTCGGAGCCCCGATTTTGCTGACCAGACGTCTTGAATAGCTTAATGGAAAATAGTATTGAGTCCCTACCTAAAGTGTGCTTTTCTCCAGTGGCAACTAGGTTGTTGGCGACGTTCGAGTAAACGCCATAAGATCTGCCTCTGACTGCCGGGCCTTGGAAGAATATCGATGATCGTAGGGAACTGAAGGCTCTTATTGCCGCTTATTGAGCTTTGGCACGGCGAAAAATTTCATGAAGTGAACGTGCGCCCTGACAAAAGGATGTCACTGCAACTCGGATACCAGTCGACTCAGCTGTGAATGAGTACCTGGGTCAAATCAAGGTAATAATCACGGGCGAGCGCAATGCCAGCCTACACAACGACGAAATCTATGAGCGATACCACGACCGTCAGGTTGTGGATCAAATCCGGGTCAATAAGGTACGGTAGGCGGGTCACTTAATCCGTATGGATGAGCATGATCCAGCCCGGAAAGTCTATAAGGGCAATATCTATGTTAGAAAAAGAAGACGAGGCAGAACCTGCCTGAGATAGAGCGATGATGTAGGTGAGAACGCCAGACAGCTTTTAGGAATATCGAATTGGTGGACCTCGCCACAAAACCGGGATGTCTGGAGTTCTTTATTAAGGCGGTTGTTGCGCCGTTGATAATGATGAGCGCAATGCTAATGCTGTAGTCTTGTATTGTAGCGTTGCGGTCTTGAATGAAGTGCTCTAACTCACCAACGCGACAATAATAACAGTTAAAAGAATAGAACTGATTGATTTTACATTCAAATACAGTACAAGCTCGGCAATTAGCACAAAAAATGTTGGTTGATTCTAATTTCTATCTTCCAAGCGTTTTCAATAATGACAAAGGTAAAGTTCCGCAACTGTATTTCAAAAGAATTAGGATTAATTGTGTTTATACAAAAAAATTAGAACCTATAAAATATTGAGTATCACAAAAATTAGAGAATGAAGAAATCATTTATTTCTTATTACCTTTTGCTAGCTTTTTCAGAAAAGCTTACCTGATCCACAAGTTGAAACAATTCTGTGCCTCCTGGCCTAAATAGCAAATGTAACATTATTTTTATCTTAAAAGTCACTTTATATTGGTACAGTGATCTAAAGTTTCCTCTAACTGAATGCAGTGCAACTTGAGAAACTGAATCTCAAGCGGACTTTAAAAACAGAATAACTTTGTGGATGGTAACTTTCTTCAATGCACCAGCCTCCTAGATTTTTATACATACATAGTAATTTTAATATTTATTGTAAAGAAAAATTGACGACCTCAGTTTTCTTCAGCGATAATCATTGAAAAGAACGATTAGCTATCTTTTAGCTCGGTTTGTTATATGTACAAATAAATGTTAGGGGGAATATAGTCCTGGCTAACAGGGATTTGTACATTGCAAATCAACATGCATCATAGTGCAATCGCTCACGAGTTGCTAGCGCAGTTCCCTACAAAGCTAAAAGGGACTCAAGGACCCAGCCAATTGGCGTCCCGACTTATCAGACACCGCTACTGTTGGGTTTGGGCGGCTCCCAACTTCGGGTTTGGGCGGCTTCCAACTTTGGGTTTGGACGGCTTCCAACTTTGGGTTTGGACGGACGGCCGAGAGGATGGGCTTTATCTGATTTTAGTGTTTCATTTTTCAGCGTCTATCTAATACCGAATAAAACGATGGCAGATTTGACTTGATGCCCCAGAGGACGTTATTTTGAGCATGGAGGGGTGAGTTCAATGCTAGGTTGGTTGAAAGCGACATGCCTGTCTGATGATATCTCTTGAAGTCCACCGAGCAATCAATCCCCTCCATGGCGAACATCATGTTTCGGGGGTGGTGAGGATACAGCTCGTACTGTCTTGAATTCAGTTATGAGCGGGTGCTTCCATGCCCAAGAAAGCACCCGACTATGACAAACTTTTGATGCATTGGTGAGCGGTGGAAATTGCCGACCTGCGGAGTGTCATAAACTTCGCCGTTTGGCATTACGTTTGAAAATTTGGGGGTGCATCCGCCACAATGACATGGTACAGATCAGCCAAAACTCCGCAGTTTGGTAAACAAAATTAAAGCTTGTTGATGGCAGGGGCTAGTCGACGCATGGGAATGCATGGAGGCTCCATTATAAACTTATCATCAGAAAGATCGAGGATCTAGCAAAAAAACCTTCCACCTAATGCCAAACGGGTAGACCACATTAAGCAGACATTATTCCCTATGAAGAGTCCGGATAGCTGAGTGATTAGAGCGTAAGGCTGTCGTACAGAAGGTTGCGGTTCAGTTTTCATTGGTGGCAGTGGGATTTGTATGGTGATTTGACGTCGGATACCAGTCGACTCAGCTGTGAATGAGTACCTGAGTCAAATTAGGGTAATAATCTCGGGCAAGCGCAATGCTGACCACATTGCCTCCTACAGGGTATTGTAATCTTGTAGTGGACCTTTACGGTCTTGAATGACTGATCCAATTGGATTGTTGCATCAACGATTCTATTATTATTATTCCCTATGAATCTCCTTCCAGTTGATCACAGCAGCATGTAAGATGCCGAGGTTTGCCGAATTTTCACCATGAAAGAAAAACCTAGAAAAGGTAGTCTTCCTATTCTTGCCATTGGGAAGTAGCAAGGCTCACGCAGAGCAAGACTCCCTCAGCAGCCGTTTACATATCGACCACTCTACATACTTGAGGCAGCCAAGAAAATGTTCGAAAAGCTCATGAGGGGTAGACTCACTGAAGCGATGCGTCTTCCCGGGGATTTATCCCCCCCCCCCCCCCCCCCCCATTCGGTAGAGCTGAGAGATCCACAATGGATATTGTAGATGCTGTTCATCGAGCTGAGATGAACAGCTGTTGATGCCGACGGTTAGTGGTCTTCGTAACGCTTGATGTTAGAAATGTCTCCAATGCCGTAATATGGGCAGACATGCTAGGTACCCCAATTCCACTTGCTGGGCTAGCTCTTATGAATATTAAGGGGAGTTCCTAAGAGACTGTTCCCTGCTCTATGAGCAATGAAAAGCTAGAGGAGGATGAAGATGACGTCAAGATAGCCCAGAGTTCCATCCGACGACCGGATCTCTAGAACACTTTCTACGATAGTCTGCTAAGGCTATGCCAGAAAATGTGTGCCTGATCGTGGGATGCTCCGACACTTGTTACACGCACTGCCGTCTGCTTATCGCGCTGTCTATCAAACGAACTGGGATGTTGGTGTGAATAATTTTAGTTGCCCACCTTACCAAGCAACATAAAAACGATGACACACTGTGCGTTCTGCAATGAGGTGGTGGAAGATGCCGACCACACCGAGTTTTCTCCGACCAACTGACAAAGAGATGCTGACGAACTCGTACAGATGGGACCGATGTAGGTCTTATGTTCGGGATTTCGGTTCAAAGAAGTTTAAGTTCGACCGGTAGAGGGGTCGAATGGCAGAACTTCTTTACACTGACAATTCTGTTCCTCCTCTCTCCTCCCTCTGCGAAAGGAATTCTCTAAATTGCAAACTCAATGAGTCTGCAGAACGGGAGAAATAATCCGAAGTAATGTGCCAAACAGTCCCAGGAAACTCTCTAATAATGCGGACGCATTTAGTTGAAAGTCTGACTATTCACCGTTACAGGAGTCCAAAACATTTAGATGGTAAGAACATTCTATTCTATATCTATTGCCGAAAAAAACGAAAATATTGGGAAAATAGGAAGCAGAACAGGAAAAAGACTTGTAAACGGACATATGGTAAACTCAGAAAATAAAACCAATTATTCTAATTTCAGTGCGACACATGTAAATAAATTGTTTGCTCCTTGAGCTAATTTGCATGTGGCTCATGGAAAGGATTTTGCCTCTTCCACGGTCTTTACTGAAACCAATTCATAAAATAAATGTAAATTAGCCTCTACCAATATCAACAACCGACCTTGTAATTCGCGGCTATTCAAAATTTATCCAAAACGGTTAAAGCGAATACGCATAGCCTTTTTTGTTTACAAAAATAACTGCCAAACCGATCAGCCTTTCTGCGTCGAAATGACTTACCATCGCCATCAATTCTCCCATTTTCATATCGTGTATCCTTTGCGGAAGCGTTCGAACTAAATTTGCCAAAGATTTGTTTTCATCTAATCGTTCCTGGCGCTTGAATTCTAGATCCGACAGAAATTGATCCACTTCCAAATCGAATTCCCGTAAACGAGTCGATAATGTTTCATCCTTGGCGGCATCCCGATTTCGTTTTGCATTTTTCGAGAGTTTAGTGCGCGGCATGACTTTTCCACCGTTATTAACAAATCATTAACGCAACGCACAATCTAGAAAGTAAAGGCGGAATCCAAATAAGTCGCTTCCACTTCAAATAAATAGGAAACAACACAACAGACAAAAAATAACGCGCCGAAGAAAACAGTTACTATACGCGATTGGCAACGAAATTTCAATTTTGCGTCATTCACTTTCTGATGTTGCCAGTGCTGGAGATGATAGCAGCTGGCCATGAAATTGTTGTACATATGCTCGGGACCGATTTCGAGGTTTCGAAATTACATTTCAAAGTGTTCATCGGAACTCCAATTTTCGTTCAAATAAGTCTGTCATACATTAATTCTTTCTACAACAAATTAAATTATTTACTTAGATTATTTATTTTTAAGGGCAATCAATGCAACTTGTATCTTACGATTTCTTGACAATTAATAGTTCACTCTACTTCCCCCTAGGTGGATATCTGAATTTCGAAAACACGTGTGACCATTGATAACAAAATGGCGCCGGAATCACAGACTCGTTCTTAACCTCGCCGCGTAAGGTCTTTTCAAAGTGTTGATGGTGGTCGACTACACGTGTTGAAGTTTGAAATCAGTGAAAATGGCAGAGAATGGTAATGATATTTTATAAATTTCTAATAAAATCCTCAAAAAGTGTCAACGCAATTAAAAAATTGAAGCTTCCATACAAGTTTCTTACAAAGACAATGTTTTGAGCGCGTATACAAAACAGAAGTGATGAACGGATCCTATTTCAGATACAATACACAAGGAGAAAAAGAAGAAGCGGATCAAGCAGGAACCCATCGATGACCTGGGAGCTATCCAAGCGTCAGGAGAATTTCACATCAAACCCTCGGAACAGATTGCTAAGTTAGACACGTCGAAATGGCCCCTTTTGCTGAAGAATTTCGATCGGTTGAACGTGCGTACAAATCACTACACACCACTTCCGTTTGGCTCGTCTCCACTAAATCGTGACATCAAGGAATACATCAAGTCGGGCTTCATCAATCTAGACAAGCCATCGAACCCGAGTTCTCACGAGGTCGTCGCATGGATTAAGAAGATCTTGAAGGTGGACAAAACAGGACACTCCGGAACGTTGGATCCTAAAGTGACAGGTATGTTGTCATGTGGCGAAAATGAGGTTATGCATGCAAACACCCTACGAAATAAGCCGGCGGCTCGAAGACGCTTAAGCCAGGGTAGCGACTAACAGTGGGAACAGCATCTTCTGATGTAAATGTGTGCCGAATGGCCATGAAAGTCGGTTCTGCAAAGTCTATTCAGGAGCATTTGAGACGATAAATTTTGTTCCACAATTTTTTTTTGTTAGGTTAATAGGAACTTAGCATCATTTCTCAAAGGCGTTGGCCTTTACTGTTCCTTGTTTAAACAAATCTCCGTTGACTGACGTCACTTACACAATAGGTTGGCTTTATCGTCCCAAAATTTGGCAAGCATGTAATGCAAGAGAAATCCTTGCAGTGAGAAGTATGATTTAGAGGAAGCTGAGGGTTACAACTTCCTTTTTATAATATATTCGTGGTAGCTAATGTGGTTAAAAGCGGCTTTGAGTACTTTTTGAAAGTGAACCAACTTTTCATTGCAAGTGAATATATGTTGCGAACAAAGGAGATAGATTAAGATCCCGGAAGCTGCCAAGCTTCCAGCTTTTCAGATAAGAATGTTGTTTTTTTATGTGAGGTACCTTGAGTGCACGACGGTTTCAATTGCATATAGTTAAAAGTTCGATTATACGCTACTTTTAGAAACCATTTTATACTCTCCTTTTTATTGGATTTCACGGTGAGAATTGAGCATTATTAAGCAAAAATGCAGATATTCACTTAAAATAGATACAAAAAAGTTTTGGGGAAAATCGTTACTTCATGTATGTTTTCAGGGCGTAATGCAAAGTTTCACCCGCTCGTAACAGCTGGGAAAAATGAACATTTCGGCGTCAACATTATGATAAGGGTAATGGGAGTTTGTTGACAGTTCAATTCATTCGTAATAGCCAAAATACTCCGACTCGGACGTAGCTTCAATGAACAATGAATTCTGATCGGCGAAGTTCGCAAGATGGCAGATTACGTCAGTCACAATTGGGCCGCGGTGTTTGTTTCCGGCAATTATTTTTGAATGCAATGAATTTGAATGATTGCATTATTGTAGGTTTTTTTTTCGGATTTTTTAGTTAGTTTACGAAAATATTATCTCTATTACATTTTTACTTTTTAACCTCTTACTCCTCCCATATTTGGAAACCGATACCAAAACTAAGATTTGCTTGGGAAAGTACTAACTAGTATAAATGCATAGATAATGTATGTAATATCAAAAAATTATACGCATTTTGGAAGCAACCGGCCTTCTCCAACAACAGATTTCCGCTGAAGAAGGTAACAAGTCAAGGAAGTGGTAATTTATTTACTCTTAGAATATGACTTCAGTCAATGCAAACGAGCTGAGCTCGACACGCAATAATATCAAAAAATTGATATTTCTTCAAAGTGTAATATCACATTACCAGCACCAACCAACCGCGATACAAATATCACATCACCATCCAGTAGAAAAGTGATATGATAATTACCCTTGCGATAAGTAATGTTTTGTATTGTCTAGTATGACATCATCGAATAATCCGACCGTATCGAACGCATCGTTTTTCTTATTACAAGTGGCAGTGGTGGTTGTCGAGCGTTAATGTTGATTTTCACTTAATAAGTACTATGAATCCTTGTTCTTTTCGCTGACTTTGGCCTAGCTACCGATTTGTGGGTGGTATCTAACTTAACTATGGGGATGCATTGCTTACACTGTCAAGTAATAGCGAAAACCGCATAAACTTCTATGTATTTAGTGTGAGATCACAAAACATCATCGAATAATATTTAATGCATCACACCGGCCTTAGTACATATGCACATTACACAAATTCAAAGGATTGCTCGTTGGCATGAATTATGATTCCCTATTCTTTGCATGTGAAAATATCTTATCGTCTTCATTCACTATATACTTGCCACTACCGTTAATTTTACACTACAAATGTACGGTTAAGGCAATGAAAGGTGATGTTCGCGATATGACTAATATCACTTCTTTTAAAAATTAATGTAATATCACATCACCTACTAAAGTGATGGTTCGCATATCTCTAATTGATATCTCATACAGGTGCATTAGGTAAGAAAAGTTTACACCAAGAATGCGTGGAAAGCCCCCTTTTAAACAGCACACAAATTCATGCCACTTGATGTTGCGCGGAATTTCATAGCTACATACGTATGTCCACCAAATCTCGTTTCAGTTGCGAGCGCCCACCTCGTAGATCGTGGCGATAATTGCTTTACCCATAAGTAAACTAATGTTGCATTTTGGGGGAGGGAGGCTTCCTTTTCTAACTGATATCCTCCTTTTAAAATTTAGTCCCATCGTTATATCCGTAGTGGAGCTTTCATGAACAATCGGTGTGTGGTCGCACGCGGTTGATTCGTTTTCGTAACCGGCCGTGCACTTGCGCGAAAAACTGTACATTCAAAAAACTCCATTTCCCTTCTCGTTTCTTCCGCATCTTACCACATATAGCCCTTATTAACGCCATTTCAGCTTTGTTTGCCAGCCTGGAAAAATTGCTCACAATACCTAATTTGGTAGATGTTGAATGAAAAAAATAGAATCAGTAAAAAATGATATTGATTATACTTCAATCATTCGTATATTTTTTAAAATTACTTTAGGTAACAAAAGAGCAGAATATTTATCTCTAAAATCTCTTTTACAGGATGTCTTATTGTTTGCATCGATCGCGCCACTAGACTCGTTAAATCACAACAAAGTGCCGGAAAGGAATACGTTGCCGTCTTCAAATTGCACTCCCCAGTAGATTCAATCCTCAAAGTCAATCAAGGTCTCGAAAAATTACGTGGAGCTCTATTTCAACGACCCCCATTGATATCCGCCGTAAAACGGCAACTTCGTGTTCGGACGGTTTACGACAGTAAACTCCTGGACTATGATGAAGAACGAAACATGGGTAAGTTGCATCTTTTTAAAAAACATTACACATCAACAATCCGAACGACATGCCAATTCTATCAGGTCGGTCGGGTAATACTGTAATGTTAGAGTAATATTTTAATCAAGCAATGATTAAACAGTTCTTGTTTTCTTATTTACATAATTTCGTCGCTCTATGACATTTATTAGGCGTTTTTTGGGTTAGTTGCGAAGCTGGCTCATATATTCGTACAATGTGTGTGCATTTGGGTCTGGTATTGGGAGTTGGCGGTCAAATGTTGGAATTGCGTCGTGTTCGATCGGGAATCCAATCCGAAAATGATGGAATGGTTACAATGCATGATGTATTAGATGCACAGTATTTATATGAAAATCACAAGGATGAAACTATGTTGAGGAGAGTGGTAAAGCCGCTGGAAGGTTTACTAATCGCTCACAAACGCATCATCATGAAAGACAGTTCGGTAAGAATCACGACTAATTGACTATGAAGAAGTGGAGCTCATTATTAATTTGCTATCTTAGGTCAATGCTGTATGCTATGGAGCGAAAATTATGTTGCCAGGTGTCCTACGTTATGAAGATGGCATTGAAGTTGATCAAGAAATCGTCATTGTTACAGCTAAGGGCGAAGCTGTTGCGTTAGGTAATATATATTTACTTGAATTGGGAATAGTGTTGGAGAATTTGACCCCAAGAAATAAGCCGACAACTTTTTTTAGTTCCATATTAAAGTTGTTGCTATGATTGGGAACAGTATCCTCTGATGTGTGTATGTAGAGTAAAAGCTCCCACGCTTGCTCCACAAAGAAAATTCAGAAACATTCACATAAGTAAAGAATATTTTCGAAATTCAATTCAAGAGAAAATATTTCATAGTTTCACTGACAAATTCATTTACAGCCATTGCCCTCATGACAACGGCAACAATGGCCAGTTGCGATCATGGTGTAGTTGCAAAAATCAAGCGAGTTATCATGGAACGTGATACATACCCACGCAAATGGGGTCTAGGTCCAAAAGCATCAGCCAAGAAGGCGTTGATTGCAGCTGGCAAATTAGACAAATACGGCAGACCGAATGAAAACACACCGAAAGAATGGTTGACAGGCTTTGTCGACTACAATGCAAAGAAATCGCATGATGATCAGAACGGCCAGGACATCAGTACACATAAGGTGAGACATTTTAGCTCGGCATTTTCAACTAGAATCTAGAATCTTCAAATTAATTTCACAGCGCAAGTTAAGCATAGATAGTGCGGGACCAGACACAACATTAGATGCATCAATGACTGATGCCGATAAGTCTGAAAAGAAAAAGAAGAAGAAACGGAAGAAGGATGCTGATGCAGAAGAGGAAGTTGTAGTTTTAGAGACCTCAATCGCAGATGCTGATGGTGAACAGAAAAAAGAAAAGAAAAAGAAGAAGAAGAAAGATAAAGACAAGGATAGAGAGGCTGATGAATAGATTTTTTGTATGCATTTCCGTCTCAGGTTTTTATAAAATGTAACAACCAAGTCTTGCCCCGAAATCATAGAGTGATGTTAGGGGAACCTTAATTAGTTCTTACACCAATTGTTTTTCTTTAGTTGTAAGTTGAGCCACTTGAAGAGGATATAAAGTTAATTTTTATTTGATGTACAAATAATCAGAGGACAATACCTTCATATTGTCTACCAACAGAACGTGGCTGGCAAAGTCGATTATTTTAACGTATTTCTGTTGATAGTAAGTGCCAGAATAATTGCGAATCATTCAGTAACCTTGGCATAACTTTAATTGAATATGTTTAGATACTTTTTTAAAATGAGAATGAGCAACGTTATTTGTTGTTTTAAAAACAAAATATATATTTTAATAAATGTAAATGGTTGTTTCTTTATTACGGTTCCTGTATGGGATATTTTTCCGCACTAGCAGGTTAGTAACATTAGAATATACAAGATTGTTTTGCTAACTGTTCTCGTTTTCAGGTTCACATAATCTCCTAGAATCAGGTTGAAATTAGGTACTAGCACTGAAGAAGGTCTCCGAAACGATCGTATGCGGGGGAAAAAATAAAAATATTTACAGGATGAGGAAAAAAACCTAGTTCTTTTTTCAACTCCTACAATCACTTTCGAGACATTTATCTGGAATATTTCCTGTTCGTTTTCTAAAATGTTAAAAGGCAGACGGGTTTTCTCAACAGTCTAGCAAATTCTTTCGATCCCGCCAAAGGAATTAGAATTTAAAGGTTGGTTTAGAGTAAATATCTAATTATTGCAATTATATCGTGATGAACTATTTCGCCCCTAGATGAATTTCGATAGTGAAATGAAGCGATTGGTCTAACTGATTTTAGATTTAGATATAAGACTAAGATAAAATACCTATTGAGCCAAACTCAAACCATTTTTCCTTGTTTTTTAGGTCTGCTTTCTGGAATTCACTTTATACAACCTTGGATGAATTCCATTGGACTGCTTTTCCTAAATGAACAACATTAGGTTCGTATACTTATTCAACTGATCTTCTAGATTAGATTACAAAGCATTGTGATGAACATATTTCGCCCCTAGATGAATTTCGATTGTGAAATTACCAGATTGGTCTTACTGATAAACTTATGAATAGTTAACATTTCATTTATTCTATAATCATTAAGTGTAACCATCATATTTGGTTGTTCTAGGATTGTTCTCAGTACGAACTGAAATGATGAAATTTTTAACTGGCATTGGAATTTAATGAACATTGATGCAAGGGGATCAATTGAGGTAAGCAAATTTACATTACATTACTTCATGATCTTATTTTAATTGCCTAATATGATGTGTGTTCTCTGATACGGTTGTTTAAGGTATATGATAAAAAAATGCCTCCTGGTTATGTGTATACTCAGAAATTACATAAGAAAACCACATTTTTCATACTAGAAGCTTTCGTCTTTCGTTTATCAATTTTTTTTTATAACTGACTCTCCTCATCCGCCGTAAATGACGTAAAGCAGTATTAAGACTTCTATTCTCATAAGATTTAGTATTTATTTGAAAGTACACCATTCACGAGGCTACCGTTCTGTCTCAGTAAATATAGCCGCCTATTTGATGTTTTTTTTTTATATTGGCACTGGAAGCCATGGTCAATTTCGCCTTAACCCCTCAATTATGGCCAGTTGTAAATTAAATTTTCTACGCGGATGTTCTTTTTTCCAAGTTGAGAATTTTTGACTAATTTTCTTTCAGATTTGTTCTAAATTTTAAAAAAATATTGGTTGTTGGTTCAGTATTGCACATCAGTTTCACCTGATAGACATCCAATCTGCAATGTCAGTTCAAAAATTTGTCCACTATAATTGACTAGAGCATAAAAAATCCTGAAGTCTCCGAACATAAAGGAGTTTTAGTCCTTATTTTTAAAGTTTTAATCCAGGAGCATCCCGTTATCAAAGCAAACCGATACTTTTTATTCAATCAATTTTTGCACTTCTTTGGGAAAATTAATTGTAGCACTATATTTCATAATGAAGCTTAAGCAAATCATCACCCTTTACTAGGGAACAAATCTTTAGAAATCTGAAATCAAGGAACAAATTTAGCATTTGGCGAAAACTCAAATATTTTTCAAGATGTAGCTTTATATTTGCAATGTTCATTCTGATAAGTTTTCTTTCGATTTAATCTTAGCGAGTGGTGTGCCGCTTCTCGATTTTAGATCTGTTATTTCATTTCGTTTATCATTTCATCCCCGAAAACCACGATTCTGTACCAGTAATGATCCATTCAAGGAAACTAGGAGTTACAGCGGTTTTTCTCCAGTATCTGCAGCATTCCCGTCACGTCTCAGCTTTCAGTTAGGAATCAACATTTTTCGAATGATTTCTACACACACTTCTCAATCATTATTGAATTGTGCTCCTCCACTAAATCGGTGAATCGGCCATAAGAAGGCACATTACAATGAATACGTACGATGATTTCATCAACACGAGGTTGACGATTTCCTATTTTCACTTTTGTAGTCTCACGGTCTACACGAAAACGATTAACGGGAAAATTTTTAATTCGTTATCTCCATAAAGAGATATAAATGTTTCGTGAATTATCTGAGAGTTTTTCCCAGCTGTACCAAAAAATTTACTTTTAGTCGTTGGCCCATTTGTGTACGAATTTCTATTGCAGGTGAGAGAAATATGAACACTTCAAAATGAAATTGCACTGCTACTTATCTCATTGGTGTGCCTGCTGTACTGAGACTCCAAAGTTGTCCCACCCAAATGGACACCTAGTTTATAGAACTTCATCAAATAAAAATTCATCATTGGGTTAAAATCCGGACTAAAAGCAGTCAATTAATAATCACATCGATTATATATTTGTTTAGTCAATCGCGCGTGTGCTGTCTGATACACGTAATGCGGCTGGAAGATGATATTGACACATCGAAAAATTTGAATGAGGGAAAGTAGTCGATCAGCAAAAATTCCCTTTATATTCTTTTGTTCTCATGAGTTCATTCTAAATAAACAAAACGCCAATTGCAATTTATCAATCCAGTGCGACCACACCATGAAACATTTACTTGCGAAGTTTTTATGCGAACATTTAACAATTGCAGACCTATGGATTTATCCTCAGTCATTTTTTTAATGCTAAATAACTCCTGATGTTATCACTCTGTGCTAAACAAAAAACAGAAAGTTAAAACGAAGAAAGCTCAAAGACAATCCAGTTGTAAACAAAACATAAGAGCAATTCAGGATATGGTTTTGGAAAATCATCATGAACTCAGGCAACTCAGCAGGAAGTATAAGCCAGAGTTGAGCAAAGTCATAATCATGATTGCATAATTATGATTACTAATTTCATGATTACATGATTATTATCATAATCAGGCTTCCGTTGTTATCCATTAAATTCAAATTTCGTGAATTGAGAAGGGCATATGCAATTTCTAATTCCGAAATATTCTTACATATGCATATTACAAGTTGGAATTATTTATATGTACGTACTGTATGATACGCGAAGTACAATACAGATGGAAACATTTGTCTAATTCAGACACAGACATTTGTCTGTCTGTTGTCCGAGGCATATACAGACATTTGTCTGCTTGATTTCCGCGCAGACGCAATGTTTTTAATTTATGTTGTCTAAAACAGAAATTTAACTGATACATATCTGACAGAGACATTTGTCTGTCTGATGTCGCACGGACACATGTATTTGTTGAAAACAAACAGATCCGAATACATTCTACCCCAAGAAATAAGCCGACAACTTTTTTTTATTCCATAATTAAGTTGTTGCTATGATTGGGAACAGTATTCTCTGATGTGTGTATGTAGGGCGGTAGCTCTCACGCTTGCTTTACAAAGAAAATTCAGAAACATTGACATTAATAAAGAAATATATATTCAATTGGAACTAAATTGTTTTATTTTACTCAACGACAATTTAATTTGCAGCCAGTGCACTCATCAAAGCACAATGGAAAGTTTGTCCAGAAACTTCTTACAATCATCAAAGCAGATCCAACGGAGGCTGATTAAGCGTGAATCCGCAGAACGATCAATTGGTCCGTGACTAAAGTGCAAAGACATTGTACGATCAATGTATATAAGGTTAGTTAGTTTTAAAAATGGAACATTACATATGTCATTCGCTGCTCTTGCATTAACATCATGATGAACGTATATTTCGCCCCTAGATGAATTTCGATAATGAAATCAAGGGATTGGTCTTTCTGACGATATTTAAACCCACAAAGAAGACTGCCCTCTCTTCATTAAACACACTCAAATCTTTTTCTTATCATTTCTTAGGTGTGTTTCTAAAGCCTATCAATTACTTCATGGAATAATGGATGATATTTCAACTTCAAATCCAACCTATAGAAGGGAAATTCAACACCAATATCCTGGAAGCATGGCAAAATTAGGTTAGTATCCTTATCACAGTCGCATTCCATTTGCAATTTTGTGATGAACATATTTCGCCCCTAGATGAATTTCGATAGTGAAATTACCGGATTGGTCTTACTGACAATATAGAAATTCAAAAACAACCAACTCATTAAACATTGGATACCATTGAAATATTTAATTTCTTGCAGAAATCCTTTCACAAACAACTAAACTGATGCTGGATGGATGACTGAAGAAATCAAAAAAGGTTCGTATATTCAATTAATTTACTCTTCTGTAATTGACTATGATGAACGTATTTCGCCCCTAGATGAATTTCGATAATGAAATTACCGGATTGGTCTTACTGATAAATATTTCCTCTCTGATTAAAAATAAAATCATTTCAGTCAGTTGACTAATCAGTTTTACTTTTACAGGATTTAACTTTTGGAAATACCAGTTTTAGGGAATCAACAGATCAACAGGGGATACCAAAAGTCTAAGGTTAGTAACTACAACTATACCACCCTTTCCTATTGATATTAATACGGTTATTGCGTGATGACTAATTTTCGCCCCTAAATGAATTTCGATAGTGAAATTAATGATTGGTCTTACTGAAAATTTATAAATGTTATGTTCAATTTTTAGAATAGAGACCAGAAAATAATTGATGTCTCCTTCATTGCAGGAAGGACAGGCCTAACGAAAGCATGATGAACAGGAGCTCGTTTATTTAAATAGACAAGGTGAAATTGTAAGAAACAGGTTGGAATGCTTTCTTGTTCAGTATGGAAAGTAAAAACAAAGGCTCGAACGTTATACGAATATTATAGTCGAAAATTTTGTATCTTGGTTTGTTTGCTTCAAATGATCTTTGTAGACAACTTTTAAAACCAGTAGCATTGTGTTCAATATCGACTGGGTATACATATAAAATATGCTAATCGCTCTTTGCTTTTAGGGTGGAAGGATATAGTTTATAAATAAAATAAATGAATACAAACAATAAAAACTCCAAGACGATGTTTTTCCTTTCCCCTATATGGTAACATTTCATAGTGTTTTCTCTCATTCACATTTTGCGTTAAAATTTTTTCGTTTGTCTGTCACACCCAATATACTCGAAAATCCAATATGCAAAACGGCTACACCGATTGAAACGAAGTTTACTCCCCATACAGGGAGTGACATAAATTTGCGTAAGATTTTGAAATGAAAGATCCCAATTAGTACTTTCGTAAGTGGATTTTAGTTTCGATGTAAATTACAAAATAGGGGAGTAAGGGTTCAAGAAATTCAGAACTTGCTATATATAAAAAGATTGTCACTTTTAGTTTCTCTTAACCGCCATTATCATTTTCGAGCGAATTTACTGCACTTTATGTCATAGAAATAACCATGCTGGCGTCATAACGACAATAATTGGCATATGAGTAAAATACTAAAGCCCCATATATGAAGAAGCCACTTTTCCGCATTCCTTTTTAGGATTTTTTTTGTAAAACAAAACCCAATTGACATCGATTTAATATCTGTCTGTCTATCACACGCACTTTTCTCAGAGTCAGCTATGCCGATTGGCACGAAATTTGAAGGGAAGGTGGAAACGCCGAAACATGCGATGAATTGCATTTTCTACATTGAATTTAAGGGCAGGTCTCCATTGTTCAAAGGGGAGAGATTCCCACCGAATATAGTCATGTTGGGTATCAAATAAAAGGTCTCAATTAGTATTTTCCCAAGCCAGTTTTGACATTTGTTGGAAAGACGGGGAGTGCGGGGCTGGGAAGTGCTCAATTCTTTAACGAACCCATTTTCAGAAACTAGCCAACCGAAAAATCTGAATTATGGAGCTGCCTCTATATTGGTATCCAGGCTTCAAAATAATCCCCATATCGATATCTACTCAAATTAAGTTAATATATCCAAACTTAGTTCATTCGAAATCGAGAGGACCAATGAAACATTTCGAACTAGCGAAAATTTCGAATTATCCAAATTACCGAAGTTGGGAGGAAGTACTTAAAGAAAAAAAAAAACATGTATATATATATCGAAACAGTGCTATTACTCACAAAGTTATAATAAGTTAAATTTCAAGATTTTGATTGACAGTATCACGTGAAAGAGAATATTCTGACATAATACATGCAAATACATTACGTGCTACTACTACGATTTGTTTGCTATAAGTACCTTTTTAATGTTGCGGCAGGAATAGTTAGTACTGTTATAGATGAGAGAAAAATAGTGCTGACTCTTGTATTAACTTTATAATGTCGAATAGTAGATTCATCGAAGATTCATATTTCCCACACTATATACAGTACTTTCTAGAACAAATTATTACGTAAATGGCTCTTGAAAAATAGTGCACAATTGAGTTTTTAAATAAGTTTATGTAAAACTGTCTCGCACTCAAGGTTCTTCACGTAAAGAAACAAAGTCTGTCATACCCGAAGTATCCAACATTTGGTTTGTCGGCTTGTTGATAAAAAAGTCAGGGCTCAAAACGTACGGATCATTAAGATTGACAGGTTTCGTCCTTTGTCGATCTCCGCCTGTCGCCAGATTTCCTCGCTACTGGCATACTCTTGAACCAGGAAGTGTGCCTGCCGTCTTGTGACGCTCCGTCCTCCTCTTGGTCATCGCCGAACCGCTGCGCTTACCTCCATTATTGGGGGACGTACGGGCCGGTATTCCGCAAGAGTAATTGCCATCCGCCTGGTGTCTGTCGGGGCTAGTCTACTGCTCCCGGGGACCTCTTTCGGCACATCTTGTGGCAACTGGGAAAGGGTTGATTGTGCGCCCGGGTGCCGGAAAGGCTTTTATGGATCCCTGTGGGGAAAAAATAAGAGGGATTATAGCTCCTATAGCCCAGGAATGACTCTATCCACTCCAATCCTTATTTAAGGTAAATGATTACCTTTGTTCGTAATGCCATTACAAAACAAGTCGGGAAACCGGAAGCTGGACGCTTCAGGTACGAAAGGTTTTGTGTATTTCTTAGGCACCATATAGTGGCAGCCTCCTGATTTTTTTCAGATTTTTCGGTTGAATAGTTTCTGAGAATGGCCCCCTTAAAGAAGTGATCCTTTTCAACCCCCCGCCCTCCTCACCCTTCCAACGAATGTCAAAACCAAGATCGGCTTTGAAAAGTACTAATCGAGACCTTTAATTTGATACCCCACATGACTATATTTGATGAAAAAAAATTGTACACCCCCCTTTTGCATGTATGGGAACCCCCCCCCCCCCCCCCCCCCCTTAAATTCGACGTAAAAGGATGTAATTCACTGTATGCGTGAGCGTTCACAGTTCCCACCTTTCTACCAAATTTGGTGTCAATCGCTATAACCGTCTCCGAGAAAAATGCGTGTGACGGACAGACAGACAGTAAACCGATTTTAATAAGGTTTTGTGTTTACACAAAACCTTAAAAAGAGTCTTCATTTTCCAGAAAGTAAAAAATACATGTTTTGATAATAGGTAAGATTTATTCCCTATAAGACAAGTGTAATTACATAAAAATTGCAATTAGAATGCCTTTACATTGGGGACTTCACCACCGTCACCCGATGTGCGCATACTTCCCTGCAACGGGCAAGTAAAGTAGGTCCACGACTTATTACTAGGTTTTGCGAAAAAAGCTCGAAATAGCCAGAACCCGGCAAGAGACCAAATCAACCGACTATTTCGGATGTTGATACTTACTTGGAGCAAGTACCAACGAAGAAATTGCCTATGTAGCTTAAATACATAATTTTTGCCGACATCATTATTCAGACTTTGGCCAATATGTTGATTGGCTACTTGTCGAATTAACTTAAAGTTTCACGCACACTTTCATACAGTCAGCTGTGTGGGACGTAAAGTTTCCACAGCCCACTGCCTGTGTTACGGCTAACGCGCTTCTATTTTATTTCAAGATCATCAATCAAAATACCGACGTTTTTTCCTACCTCCATTGTTTTGTATGGAGACTATATCGTAGCGATAACCCTCAATAATAAAAGAGTTTTTCAATTGATGGATGTTTCCACTGCGCCAAAGAAAGAACGCACCCATGAAAATGTGACTGTGTCCTACCTAATCGACCAGTTAACATTTTAATCTAGATTTCATTATCTGAAAGTTACAAAAAAGTACCACATGTTACATTACTTAGTTAGATTTTCCCAACATTTCGATTTCAATTCTACTTTGAAAAAATAAAATAAAACCAAATCAGGCGAGTAAGCCTAACAAGGAGAGTGTAAACTTCTCGGAATGCTCTAACTAGAAAATTATAGCCAATATTTCAATGTAGGAGCTCAAGCGTGGTGTTGCATTGTACAACTCGGGTACCGTACCCCTTAGTTGCGGCAGAGGTGTTAGATAGGC
Source organism: Hermetia illucens (assembly GCF_905115235.1). NCBI lineage: Eukaryota > Metazoa > Arthropoda > Insecta > Diptera > Stratiomyidae > Hermetia > Hermetia illucens. The sequence goes on along the minus strand of NC_051852.1, from coordinate 104,837,475 downwards.
CTCGCATCCACTGGTATGAATGCTGAGCCTGAACTCAGTATAAATCAGGACCGCTGTGTTTGCATGGCGGGGCTCTGATTGTGGTCCCAAAATCAATCCGTGTCCGAAGAGGACCGTGGGATTATGCCTACACGGCAGGTACTCACGTTAAACCTCCAGGACTTTCATTTCCTTCAATGGAAAGTGAGATTTGGAATCACACTATCACCATACTTTCTTATCGTATTTAACCCGTTTTGAAGATATGTATTGAGTAAACCTTGTACGACCTTTGTTTGGAAACAGTTGTTCATCGACTGTCAAAGAACTGTCTGGTGTGTACGCCGCTTCTAGATTCGCTTCCACCATTGTCCACACGTCATTAATTGCCGCTGTTTTGCTGCTTTTTCTGACGTCCTGCATGAGTGTTTACTTTGTCAAAAAAGAATACATTTCTTCACAATCAAAAACCGGTCCAATGGCGTAGCAGTTTATATATACATACATGCATGGATAGCACTCCTTAACTCCTTGACTGGCTCATACAGAATTGTTGCCAAAATTGCATTCATCACCGTCATATTGAAAAGTCGCCACTGTTTTTATCTCTGAGGGTGAGCATCATTCCATTCCTTCGCACTTGTTGTCCTTTTTGGTTTGTTTCTCGTAAAATAAGCAATGCGATCGGTTTCGTGATAATGGAATTGAATATTTATAGCGGATCATATGCTCTTATCAATTGGCCCGATTTTCTTCGGTTGTAGCTTGGTGGCTGAGTCCTTATCCATATGGTGCAATCTTTGGTTTTATAGGAGTCATTACAATCAAGTATAGCACATCAACCTTATTTTCCCATGCATTGTCTTTTTTCTCGTCTAATCAACGTTTATATAGTTTTTGCAATCTGATTCTTCAATAGAAATTTGATTGTATCTGCTTCTTCAACTTCATCATCGTTTGCAAATGGATTGAAAAGACATTTCTCATCTGCTTCGCCAAATATATGCGCTAAACTTTCCAGTTCATCTAGAATAAGAAAAAATTGATCGGATTTCTGGCATACAAAACAAGCAAAAAGCAAATTTACCCCAAACTCTATGTAAATCAATTCTTCCAGAGCTGTAATATTATCACTTCCATTTCTATTGCACAAAACACGACTGGACTCTTCAAATTTTATTCTACAAATAAACGGCGGATAAAAATTTTAGTATTTTATGGAGGGGAAGCAAATATCCATGCAACAAATGTTTAAAAAAAGTGCATAAAAAACGAATATGCCTATAAAAATTAAATTACTGCGCTGAACTGATTGGTTCCCAGGGACACTTGTCGGTGGTTAAATTTATACAAGTTTAGAGTCTAATATTTTGAAAATTATCCTTCGTATTTCTCGCAACCATATATATATATATACGATTGCCATTTACCTCTTAGTGGGGTATAGTGCGTCAACCACACCTACGCGCCAATTCTCGCGGTTAAATGAAATTGACTGTCCGCCCCCCCCCCCCCTCTCTTCGATTTTCTGAGACGCCTGGACTCCTTCTCTACTATTCTGTGCCAGCTGGCTTTGGGACAACCCACTCGTCAGCCATCTTGGGAGAATGGGTTTGACTGCATGGCATAGCCGGCAATGTAATTGTCGGCCTTCCTTAATGTGTGAATTATTCACTGCCACTTTGGCCATCCGATCACAATGCGTACGAGTGCCAGGTCTGTGCATCGACCAAATTCTTCGTAGCCAGATAGTATCGGGCCAGCGTACTCCGATGATACGACCCGAACAGGTATTGACGAAAGCTTGGAGTCACTTTTCATGCTCTACTCCCATATAGAAACACAAAAAAAAAACTAGCACAGAACAGTCTCAACTTGATTTGATCTGATTAATTTCCCGATTTTAGATGTTAATGTTAATGCGTCGGGCAACATCCAAGTTGGTGCCACCGAAAACGGAAGGTAAGCAAATTGATCGGCGCCTTCGATGCTCTGCCTATTAATGCAGATATGGACAATATGATGACCCGTCAAACTGAAAGCCTTGGTTTTGTTAGTGTTTACCATGTTCAGAAACGGACTTCGTATCTACCCGCTATTAAAATGGACGCATTATTTTATCCCATATCATTCGATAACAATGCATGCAGTGTCATCGTAGGTAATTAGTCAACAATGATTGGAGCAAGGAAGAACATATTCGCATTATGATTGATTTCGCGCCACTTAAGACGTTATTGCGGCCCATTCCGTCTACCTACCTCAAGATGTCTCTATTTACTGTCATTTTAACGAAAACTCAGCAAACTTCACATCCATGAATTCACAATCGGCATAATACGATAACGAGAAAGGGGACCGAGCACCGAGCGAGAGGTTAGTTCGTTTTTGAACGTCGCGTCTGAGGGTGGATCAAGCGGTTCGCTCGTCGAAAATCGTAAATCAAGTGTTTAAATTGAAAAGATTAAGTTTAAAGTGTAGCGCAATCAGTTTGAAAGTGAGTGCACCATTGACTTTTGAATGACTAGATAGACATTTTGCGAAATTCCGCATTGGGAGCACCGACTTCTGTGGTCAACGCGAAGATATGGCACATTCGCCCCACTGCCAGAGCGAGACGGCTAGCGGGGCAATACGGCATATTAAATAATACTTGGCAGTTCGTGCGCTCTCGCTCTAATCTCTTGCAGTAATACACAGTAAATAATCGCACTTTGATGAGTTTTTATGGGACATGGGGATCCTTCCTTTCCTTTCTTGCACCCGCCTGTGCCCGTTTAGCGCTCTTTCCCAATTTGTAACATTTGTTTTGTTGATTTTCTCTGTTGGTTTGTTTTTTTTTTCGCAGATCGTTTGTTGTCTTCATATGTGCACGCTGCCTAGTTAAGGGCGAATGCGAGATTTGTGGTGATAGGCCTGCAGCGAGAGTGCTTTGTTTTTGTATACATATTTGGAGCTTTTGATAACTGCGGGGGTGTAACTCATGTGCTTGTGTCAAGTGACAATTGGGTGAATTAAGTTGACAGCGCGCTCAATCTCGGTACAGTGTGTGTCAGTAGAAGTTGACAGGATGAGGTTATTCGTGCAGATTCCTTATCGAGGAAAATTTAACAGTTCAACTGGATTTACAAGGAGAATATTTGTGAACATATAACCTTCTGCACTGATATATTTCTGCGTCTAAGCAAAATACATTAATATATAACTGCGTCCGGCGCCAAAAGTACTACGTACTAAGTTTTTTAGTGAGTTAGAAATGGGGTTTCGGTTATGTTCTGATAATCTTCTATTAGCTGCTCTAAAGGTTTCAAAGGATCACATGATGTTAATTCGTTTTGTCTTTTAGAATGAAATTTACCAAATATTTACTTGGATCTGTTCTCATAATTGCCGTCGAAATTGTGAAACGAGGGGAAATTTAAATGATTATCAACCATATTAATCGAGGTGCATGCTATTTAACTACTGGATCACCTAATTTCAGTGAAAGGAAATTTGGTATTTTAATTGTGCATCATCGACTCACTTCAATTTGTTTTTAAGGTGTTGTGTGAAGCAAAGCCTTACTAAAATCGGCTTGAGATTTCCTTCGTAACGGCTGGAGCTATTGTCACGAAATTTGTTAAAAATATGTGATCTGCGAACTGCTACACGTGCAGTGATTTGCATCAATATGTGTTGGTTTGAAGGGTGGTGGTGGGTGGAGCAATATTTTTTCACAGAATATTCTCATGTGGGGTATCAAATGAAAGGGTTCCAGTACGAAACTGATCTTATTTCTGATATTGGGTGAAACGCAGGGAGTGAGGACTCTAAATGTGTGCCCCAACAAGGGAGCAGGTCTCGTTCTCAGAACCTATCCAACCGAAAAATCGAAAGAAACCATAGGATGGACCTATACAAAATCTAAACCTCAAAATACATCCCATTCCGATTTAATACATAGTAGAATATTACTATATTTTAGGAATTCACTAATCCTCTTTAAGTTTATTGAAAATGATTGATATGTAGATTTCGCAGTAACATAGACGATTTTATTTCGTATGATACTGGCAAGTTTCACGGTCATCGCACTGAAATCAACAAAGTTAAGATTGACTACTTCGTTATCCAACTTCTAAGCGGTCATGGAGGTTTTCAGTCTTACCTGCACGGGATTGAGAAGGTGCGATCCCCTGACCTTTTTTTCTTGCGAAAGATAGGACGGCTGTTGTCAGCAGCTTTATGCAGACATAGGGGATCTCTCTCTCCAGACAACATTGTCAGAGAGGTGCTGAAGAGCGTTGGCAACTGGAGTGGTGCTGCCCATTATTTTCGGGCTCTATTTATTGCGAAGAAGATTGAACTCGACCGGCGGAGGGGCCGGACGACCAGGGGTTCCCTGAACTAACAACTCCCTCTCCTCCCGTTGAAAGGGATTCCCTGATTTGAAGGCTTCCAAAGCCGGGAAGATTAGGCCGAAGTAGTGTGTCAAAAGGTTCCAGGCTAGTTCTCTGATGATAGGGAGGCGTTTAGTTGGTAATCCGACAGCGTACTATTGCGGGAGCCCAACTTTCTTTGCGTAAACGCATATCCTACTCCCAAAAAAAAGGTTATCGAATACTCAAGCCATAACACGCTGAGGATTACCTTGGCGGATAAAGTGGATTTCGTAAGATCACGAAAGCTAAATGTTTTTCGCATATTTAGATGGGGGCGAGATGAGAATTCAGAAATAAGAGATTAATTGTGTATGAATTGATTGCATTTAAGACGTGCTTGAGGTCGCCATCATATAAGGTGGCCTCATCTAAACAGCAGGAAGCATATGAATATCTTATTTTTACCTTTTTTTAGTTTCTTTTATTTTTTTGTTTTGTATATCGGCATCAATTAGTCGAGGCAGATACATATGCATATGTATATACACGCTGGTGAAGTTGCAGGTATTGCCCAACTTAAATAGACGTACATATGTGTACGATTGTACCAGCCCACGTAAGATAAACACAAAAGCTTTATGATCATTATCTTCCAATTTGAATTGATTTTGTCTACTTATTCGAACTTTATTAAAAACAAGTCGGGAAATCGGAAGCTGGACGCTTCAGGTACGAAAGGTTTTGTGTATTTCTTAGTGCATAGCACGTAATATATGCATATATTATGTGAGAATATCCACTTTCGGATGATATTGACATTCATAGTCTTGAATTTGTAAAGAAGCGACAATTTTGACGTATTATAACTTTAAATTTTGGAGCCCAGGTACCATATAGTGGCAGCCTCCTGATTTTTTTCAGATTTTTGGGTTTGGTAGTTTCTGAGAATGGCCCCCTTAAAGAAATGATTACTTTCAATCCCCCCCCCCCCCCCCCCCCGCACTCCCCACCTTTCCAACAAATGTCAAAACAAAGCTTCGAAAAGTACTAACCAAGACCTTTAATTTGATACCCTACATGAATATATTTGATGAAAAAAAATGTACATCCCTCTTTTGCATGTTTGGGGACCCCCCTTAAATTCGTCGTAAAAGAATGTAACTCACTGTATGCATGAGCGTTCACAGTTTCCAGCTTTCTACCAAATTTGGTGTCAATCGCTGTAACCTAGAAAAATGCCTGTGACAGACAGATAGACAGTAAACCGATTTTAATAAGGTTTTGTGTATACACAGTCGCAGTACTGAAAGTTAGACGTTTCGGGTATGAAGGTTTTGTGTTCTTCTTGTGTGAGAAATTTCCTATTCACGTTTCTTCATTCACATATACCTTCAAATCAAAATATTTCTTGATATATGACATTTCCAATGACATTCCAATGACAATGACATATGTATGTATTTCCAAACTCCAATTCCGTCGTTCATATAAGTTCACTTTATATGGTGATGACATCATGCAATGCGATAAATTCACATGAAATGCACAATTTTGATTTTCTATAACGTTGTTAATAATAGTTGGATTTTTGTCAAATTTTCAATAATTATGCATTATATTATTTACAACCGTACCAAATGTGCTTCTAGGATGAACTTAAGGGAGGCTTTCGAGTAAATTTCTAAAATATGGTAATGTACTATTATTACCTTTATTCAAGCAGGTATCTGTTAGACCTATTATCCCAAAAACGGTGATTCCTATTATAGGGGGGGGGGGGGGTCGGTCTTAAATGCAAAAGGGGGTGTAAATTTTTTTTCACCGAATAGAATATCAAATTAAAGGTCTCGATTAGTACTTTCCGAAACCGGTATTAGTTTTCTCATTGGTGCGAGGGTCCGAAAACCATCAGTTACCTCAAGGACCCGTTCGCAGAGACTACCCAACCCAAATATCTAAAAAGGAATATGGGGATCCATGCACATGGTGTTTAGAACTGAAAATACTCTCCATATCAATACCTACTTGAATTAAGTTAATTGTAGTATATTATCATATTTAGGGCACTTAGCACAGAACACAAGAGGAGGAGTGCGAGCGTCTTGGGAAGTCGGGAGAAGGGGGGTGCGGAAGGGCATTTCAGGTAACCGCGAACGATGTGGTTGACGCCCTATACCCCACGAAGGGGTCAATGGCAACCATATATATGAGAACGTTGCGGGCTCGGAGCGATATCCAGTCTTCAGAGCAGAACTGGAAAGTGATAGGACACGGTCAACATGCTTCTCATCCTACAAATCAATCGCTCACGAGTTGCTAGCGCAGTTCGCTGGGAAGAACAAAACTTAGTTAGTGCTCATTAGCAAGCATTCCCGCAATAAGGACTCACCTTAATGGCACCCTGACATATCATATACCGCTTCTATCTGGGTTCGGAGCGGCACCCTCCTTAGGGTTTTTGCAAAAGGCCGAAGGGGACTTTTTGTCTGGATTCGGTGTTTATCCAACACGGGTGGCAAGTTCTGAAAGACTTTTTGGCAAACGACCATCAATACATTGCCTTCGAAGTGGGTGGTTGACACAAACCCTCGGTGTGCGCAACCCTAGCGCTCTTTCTGCAGCTGACATTTGTAAATTCAGCTATGAACCTGTTAACAACGGCCTGCGGAGCTTCGATGCCCAGCAAGGCATTGAGACACAAGGAGTGTCACAGACTCCGCCGCTTAACACAACGTCTAAACGATCGGCAGGAGGCATGTAGCATAATAACAGAGTACAGATCAGCCAAAAGGAAACTCCGCGGCGCAAAAAGCACGAAAAAACTCGCTGTTGGCAAGATCTGGTCGATGAAGTAAATGGGGACCCGTAGGGACTCGTTTACAAATTTGTAACTAGAAAAATCGGAGCTCTCTGGAAAACCCTATTTACTTAAGACCGAGCAGGTGAACCGCATTGTACGGGCACTATTCCCCGTACGGAATCATGACGGTGGACTGCCCACACTCTATAAAAGAGTAGGAATAGATAGTGCTCTCTATGAAAAACAAGAAGGCGGTAGGCCTGATTCCAGCAGAGGTGGACAAACTGGTGTTCCAATAGAGAGGGAGAGGGCATTTTCCCTTCTTGTTGGTAGGTAGTGACGCTTGCGCTGATCAGCAAAGGGAAGGCGACCCTGAGTTGCCATCTTCATATTGGCCACTTTGTATGCTTGACACCGCGGGGAAAGTGCTTGAAAAGCTCATCAGAAGTAAACTCGATGAAGCGATACGCACTGCTGGAGACTTATCCCCACGACGGTTCGGTTTTAGAGCAAGGAGATCCACAGTTGACGCTGTCATGCAAGTCGTGGATGCCGTTCGTCTAGGGGTGGGACCTAGCCATCGAGCACGACGACACTTATCACACCTTTTTTTTGGGAAAAGTGGGATGGGATTCGTTAGCGGCTGTATTTAAACGCAGGGGATGTCTCTCTAGACAGCTTTGTCAAGGTGCGCTGACAGGTGGAGCCGTGTCGCCCATTACTTTCAGGTACTTCTCGTTGCTAAGAAGATTGAGCTTAACCAGTGGAGGTGTCGGATGGCACCTGTATATATATTTATTATAAAATTTTTTTTTAGAAATTTCCTGGCAACTCTCCTTAAGTTTATTCGAGAATCATCAATTGCAGTAATTTAGGCTATACTATAGGGCATGATGCTGCCAAATTTGGTGGAAATCGCACGATTATAATAGGTCAAAGTTGTCACTTTCGAGCAATTTTTTTGCATTCTAATACTTTGAATGTCAGTATCATACTAGAGTGAATGGTTTGACAAACTAAATGCATATATATTTCGAGCTAAGTACGAATGGGACACCCCATACCCATTCAACTATGCTTAAATAAGCAATACACAAAACCTTTCGTACCTAAAGTCAAGAAACCGGAAACTGAACCGGTTTCTCGACTTGTTCTAAATTTAATTTTGAGAGAGACGCATTTACAGTTTTTTTTTTCAGAAATTTACTTTTTATTACATTACATATACGTTATGCTTCACATGTCCTTATTGTTATATCGGCTGTCCCTAGTTCATAGAGTAGTCCATAAGTTTGGTCAAACAATTTTCCTGTTCAGTGGAAACCTTCTTCGGTGCAGACCTTGCCACTTATATCAAGCGGAGGTCCGGATTCGGGAAGCTATTTAATAGGGTATCTTCGAAAAAAAGCTAGATTAATAGGGGCTCGAAGAAGTGTTGTGCCAGATCATAGATCAGTATTCCCTGTTGTAAATAAGAAAATGTACAATATAATACAAAGAATAATTATAAAAATGTTCTTATGTACACAATATTTAGAGAATAAGAGAGTTTTTCGAAAATTGCGTTTCTTGGTAGGAAATGTATCTTTTTTCAAAAATATAAATGAACTTTCAAAAAAGGCGGAAATGGAAACACGGAAGCGGAATTATTTTTTTTCAAGAGGAAAAAATTGATAATTGATAGAAAAAAATCCTTTGAAAGCCGATCGTCACGATATTTGTGTTTACTGTGAGAAACAAAACCTTATTAGAATCGATTCAATGTCTGTCACACTAGAACGTGTAATATGTGAAGCCCTTTACATATAGTAAATGGCGCCAGTTTGTATAGAGTTTAAAGGGACGCTCCCCATAGATGCGAAAGGGAGTTCAAAATATGACCCCAAAAAGTGTAACAGGTCTCGTTCTCAGAACTTATCCAACCAAAAATCTGAACGAAATCTAAACCTCAAAATATATCCCCTTCCGATATCTGCACAAATAAAGTTAAAAAGAGTATACTACTGTATTTTACGGTATAAGGGATAAAATAAGGTGTAACTTTGGGAAGTTTGAAGAAAATTCAACAAAGTTATAGAAGGGGAAACTTTTCCATTTTATGTGAATTTCATGTACTCTAAAACGTGTATGACCTCATCATCCTATGTAATTTTACATATTCGCAACCAAAAGATTCTTAACTGGGTAGGGCTCAAACGCCTCTCTGTAGGCATAAACACTTCTAATATATGTAGGATTGCAAATTTTTATCCTTTTTAATACCATTTTTTTGCGAGGCGAGACTTTATCGACCTCACTACCAGATTCTTGTTTAGGTGAAGCATAAGCTATTTTTTGCCATTCATTTTATAAGACTACTTCCGTTTATATGTATATCGATCGGTCTATTCTCGGCTGACTTTAGAATCGTACAGGGATAATGCCATTAATTTTCTGGTTTTCGAGCCTTTCCAAGAGTAAATGCTTACCTACCAACGTGTCGTCAGTTGGGTTCTTGTATCCACAGGATGATTATGAATGCATGTTGGGAAGCGTGTGTAGTACGAGTTTTGAAGGAAGATCGTTGTCATTTGTTAATTGCAAGAACTCCTTCCCTTCCTATAGACTTATTTCAAGCCCAGTAGTCCTTCTGACTGAACCGAGTTGGATTTTATTTGTACTTCGAAAAATTGTGTGTGGAATCAACTGTGGTCTATACGAGGAAATATATCGTTGAATGAGTCTTCTTATTATATTTTAGATTAAAATCGATTATATTTTTTTATCACAACACAGATCACATCACAAATAACATTAACACCAGCTTTTTTTCTTCAATTAGAGTTATCTCGGATGCAGATATTGTAGATATCACTGAAGCAATTCTACCATAAATGGCAAAAGGATGTCGTCGAATGACACTGAAGATTCCTCTGCCATTTCGGTTACCACAAAGTGTGATCAAGGCCTCATACAAATGACGTGTGTCGTAGAAGCTCAAGATCAAAATAAAAGCCAGCCTGACGGTGTTGCGACCCAGCATACGATCGATCAGGCACCTTATAGCACTTCAAGTACTAGGTTAGATTTTACAAACAACATTGTTATCGACAAAAACGATAATTTTGGATCGCAACAAACAAAACCTAGAAAGCATAAACGCATAAATAAAACAAACCATAATCAGAAAGTGAAAATGCGTGCTCCTCAACCACCTGGCATGGTGAAAAAGTTGTCACACAAAGCGTTTAAGGCGCATTTGAAAAATTGTAAGCAAGTTATAAAGGCCGAATTGGAAAATCTACACAATGCAAAGAGTCAAACTGCGCACCGTAAACAACATTCAACAAAAAGCACCAAGCAGAACTTGAAGAAAATGATTGGCATTGGCAGCAGAGCTGCTCAGTTTGCACTACGGTCGAAGTTTTTCTTGCCAGCTAAACGACCACGAAAAGAAGTCATGATACCGCCTACTAAGTTTTTGTTAGGCGGCAACATTTCAGATCCCTTGAATTTAAATGGTTTGCAAAATGAATCGCAAAACCCAACTCCCAACCAAACCCCACAGCAATCGCCAATTACAACACCACCTAAAGTTGAAGTTATCATTCCACCTAACATCTACGACCCACTTCATTTGTTAGATCCTGTCGATTCAGCTGAATATGAGAAGCAACTTGTATCCCCAATGAAACGCAAGCCAAAACCAAAACATCGTCATCGTAAAAAGAAGCCAAAGCGTAAAAGTACGAATGAGGCAACATCGGACACAAGCTTGACAGAAAATCCTTTAGTGATTGCTGTGGGCGGCCCTCCATGTACAATATCGTGTCCCCCACCACCGGATTTGGCTAATTCAGATGTACCCATCGACGCAACAGGCGATAATACGAGAGAACTCGTAAACAGTGCTATAAGTTTAGAGGGTAAAAATACAAGCATTGCAGCAGAAGTTAATACAAGCGGAGTAGTACAGGATACTAACGAAATTAAAAAAGTAGAGGACTCGGAGGGGTCTTTGAGAAAGGATAGCGTCAGCGACCCGGTTGCCATTACAGGTGCATTTGGCGTAGTGCGAAGTACGGAAAAAGAAAAACCACGCGACTTGAAACTCGATTTAAGTGATTTAGCGGGTAGTGATCAACATTCAATAAGCAGCGGGAGTGGAAGGAAGAGACGAATAAGCGAAGGACCTAATAAAAACAATAAGGTAAATATAAATAGGTAACTTGAGATTCATTGAAGTTCGATTGACTTGGATCCAGGCTTCTAATGCAGAGAAATTTTATTCATATCTCGTATATTCACAGTTTCGAAGAGTAGATGCTATGGACAAAATAGTAAGTCCTGTTGTTCCACAACCAGGCGCCTGGAAGCGTCCTCCGCGAACAATACCAACAGGAGCCAGGAAGGGTTCACGGTTACGTTCAACTTCAGTCAGCGAAAATGAACTCGTAAGCCCCACTGATGATACGAAGACATTTGATAGTGAGTATTTATTATTTCCATGTGCAATGGGTTGATGAAGTCGGTCCAAACATCACCATTTAGTTGACAAAGGGTGATTCTCCGTAGTCTTTCGTAGGACCGCCTCAACTCAGATTCTTTATAAATTCTTACTATTTTTTCACGGTATATATCTTTTCGCAGGCGAAAGTATTCGTTGTGATACCCCGGAAGTTGAGATACTTAAACCCATTCCGGAAAATGAAACAGTTAAAGATTCGGAGATGGTTCCTCCGCCTGAACAACACAAACCAAAACAATCAAACGAAAAGTTGCCGAAGTTCCGAAAGGATGGTGATAGGTATCAATATGGAAATTTTGATCGATATTCGGGTTATAGGAACATTAACGAAATCATGGATGTTCGCCTGGAAGTATTCCATAGAAACGCACATCTATTTCGTGGCAAGGATATTCTCGATATCGGCTGTAATGCAGGTCACATTACAATAGCAGTTGCCAAAAATATGGCACCAAAATCTATTCTCGGTTTGGATATCGATAAAAATTTAATAGCAAGGGCGAGAAAAAATCTGTCTATGTACGTGAGAGTACCGAGAGATAACCCAAAAATTAAGAATGAAAAATCAGAGAAAATTGAAGACAATGGAAAGTCTAACATGCAAAATAAAACGAATGTTGATGCCACGTCTAGTGTGAGTACAACTTCAGTGGGTCCATCAAAAGACAAATCACAACAGGAAAGCTCGAGCAATATTCCACAATCAACAAATAGGAATAAGAATCTCAATAGAAGGAAGCGAAATCAACAAAGCAACAAGAATGAAAAAGGAGAACCTGAATTCTTTCCTATTTCATTTCCAATCACGTATGGTCCAATAAGAGAAATCGTAGCAAGTACGAGTAAAGACAGCAACTCACCGCCTCAGCCTCATGTGGCCGTCAACCAGTTTCCTAAGAATACTTTCTTTCGATGTGTAAGTAAATTGAATTACTTCAAGTTAATCACTTTTCCACCTTAATTCAAATTTTTCTACTATTGTTGTCATTTAGAAATTGTAGAATTGATATTCTGTCTAGTTTTCTTTGCTCCTAACTGCCCCCCACACAAATCACTCATCAGTACCAATTCATATCATAGGTAGGTTAATTAGATTCTAGTGAACACCCGAAATAAGCCGATGTGATTGCTGCCGTAACAAAAGAAGGATATCAATAACATAGTTCGATTGCATCTACCAAAGGAAATAGATTTTGTTAAGAAAATCTATAAATGTCACATGCAATTATAATGGCATGCGCTGCCAGGACACGATGATGTTATTTAATTTTTCAAATTACAGAATTTTTCCAGCAGACCAGAATTGATATCTGTTGTCGAGCGATGACTGATCTGCTCTGTATATTGTAATTTGTGAATTCAAGGTTGTTCTGTGGGGTAAAATCGCCATTCATCCGATTGCAACTCATCCAGAGAATTAATGACGATAGATTACACCATATCATTGTCATTCATGTCTCTTCTAAAAGAGCTGGTAACATCCCATAGTGCACAATCCTGACTTTCTCTGACAATACTGATTATATGTTAACTGTTAAAATCAATCGTTCCCCCGATTTCATCCTGAAAATTTCGATGTAGCACATTTTGCTGATGGAAAGTGTTTGACTTAAGGCGGTCTTTTACCATCAGTAAATTTCAGGCCTATTTTTGAGATTTAATTACAAAGCAACCACTGAAGATAATCTAATGAATTTTCTTTATTTAATGTATACATGTTAGCATCGTTTTTCTTCTATCCTTGAACTGTTCTTTCCGAAGTCCTTGTCCAAATGTTATGAGCGACTTTGAGGTACCTGGACGGCCATTTAGTCCACCCAAAATAAAAAAAAGTATTGGGTTGACTATGTTTTGCGGTATTTGTATTATTTAGCAAATTTGCAAAAATATGCATATTTTTATAAAAAAAAGTTGTAATTTGCACTTTTTTCAACCATTTAGAGGTTGTAAAAGTGGAACAAATCAAAATTTAAAAAAAATGTTCACTCAACAATTAAAAAAAATTGATAGAATTCGATAAATAGAAGTGATGCGCCAATGTTTAAAAAAATCAACTTTCGGGGAAACACGATTATGCCAGGACCGTAGAGCTCTTCTTTCTTATTAAGAAAATGTTCTCTGCTGCCCGCGTTTTACCCTCTCTGTTGAATTCGGTCTCTCTTTGCAGCGTCACTGGTCCTACGGTCGGAGCGGTTGATGCGTTTTTTGTCTCCCAAAGTAATCCCGATTTCATCAACTGTACAATCTGGAATCGATGGAAATTCTGTCATGCTGAAAACGTGTGAGAGTCCTTTGGGCCTTGACCTGATGCCACTTGATGAGCAGCAATGCCAGCAATGAGCTACATTGCACTAAGCGCTCGAAAAAAGCGTAGGTGTTCATATTCGCCCTCCGAAATACCCATGAAGGAACGTGCTTTTCACAAAATTCTTTTTCTGGTATATTCTCAACATCATCTACTTTCAAAATATGCAAAAAAAAACGATTTGCTAAAACAACGTCCGTAGAAGATCCCTTTAATAGAAAGCAAAATGTCTATAGGTAATCAAATATGGAGTTTAAAACTCACGACATATATGGAATCGTCAATAATGGTGACGAGAATCAATAAATTTAAACTTCAAAAGGAGCAGAGTGAAAAGATTGGTATTATTGACTAGAACATGGAAAGAAAGTATTCTTTAATATTATAAAACACTAGTTTTTCTTCCAGTTAAACAACAAACCCAAGGGCAATTTCTTCTCGATACGAGAATAGTTATTGTATAATGTCCCATGCCGACTCTATATGCCTCCCAAATCGGTAAACCTTAACCTGGCCGACCATCTGTAGCATTTGTTCGAAGTCCAGGTCCATAAACGGTACATTTAAAAATATGATGTCCGGAAGATATTTAGAACCAGAGAACGAAATTTTCCCTGATGTAATTCACCATATTTTCAAATCTGATGCATCCTTTTAGAGTCGGAATTTTATTCATAACATTGAAATTGAAATGGAAGTTTGAATTTAGTTGGCCAATTCTTTTGTTGTGTTCATTTTCTTTGCTTTTCTTGTGGGATACGTATTACATGGGAATAAATGTCTAGGTCTCTCAATAGGCTGCCCGCGTTAGAAAATAACTATATATATTTTTGCGCCGAGATGGTAGTTTCACCTGCCCAATTACCAGATCCGTTGAAATTCGGAATGCTCATTTATTAATTGTAATTGTTTAAAAACTGAATTTCTACCATGCGCAAAAGAAAACGCGGTGATTGGCTGACACTTCATGTGACATCACGGAGCGAGTAATTTGAATCTTTCATGGTGAATTGTGGCGTGAAAGGACAATCCTTGAATTTTTAATTTACCTTACGTTTTGGCAATAATAGTGACAAGCTATATATATATAGCAAGTTCTGACGAGTACAACTTTCCCGAAAAGAAAGGTGTCAAAACGGAAA
This sequence comes from Hermetia illucens, assembly GCF_905115235.1. Classification (NCBI taxonomy): domain Eukaryota; kingdom Metazoa; phylum Arthropoda; class Insecta; order Diptera; family Stratiomyidae; genus Hermetia; species Hermetia illucens. The sequence goes on along the minus strand of NC_051852.1, from coordinate 104,822,378 downwards.
GTTCAATATGTTGTTTACCGCATATTTGTTATACTAAGTAGAATAATAGCGTTATAATTTTTAATTAATATCTGTCTCCATCGATTGTATCAAACATATTTTTCATTTTGCAAGTGTGGGAAATTAAATCAATACAAATTTTCGCCATATTCTCATATAATTGAATTACCGCTGCCAGCGTAACTGATAGAACAATACCGTGGGGAAAGAGTTGTTAATGCACAAAGACAATGTTTACACGGCTTTGGCGGAAATAATGCCCGAATGAAGTATCTTGTGCACCTGAATACACTTCATTCGCATTTTGTTTAAGAATCAAGGGAGTCCTAAGGCCACTATTTTAATGGCGACGGGACCAGTTCGAAAGCAACACGCTTTCTCGGTTGTGGTCCACGGAACCCTCATCCTTGGGGAAGCACTCAAGTTGAAAACATATAACTTGCGGTAAGTGGATCGCGGACTTAGGAATCCCTCGACTCTTAAAGAAATTTTTAGGTTAGCTTCGGCCGGCTTAGGGCTGAATTTTACAAGGCGGTTTTGTCTTCATTATAATTTATACACATGTCGTGTTTTTGCTCCCCTATATTAAGGGGAGCAAATACTAACTTGTAACCACTTCGTTCACGCTGCTTCTAGGGCAGAGTCTGATGAGTTGCCTCTACCCTGGACGAAACGATAATTCATATATTAATTCGCATCTTTACTTGGACGGCGACAAACCGTACGTTTTTTGAAAGATTTGCAGGCCGCAAAAAACGGATTTGAGGTGAGCGGGATTCGAACCATGATCCAGTTGAATATTCTACGGGATCTTGTGTTTTGAATCAGGATCATTTACCTTCCGCCTCCTTTGCAATTTTGCAGCTGTTGGTCGAATTTTCGGGGAATGAGCCTTTCTGAGGTTTTAGAAGTGCAGCATACCATTTTCAAGATGTTCTTTCAACAGAAACATGAAAAACGAATGGTAGTGACACAAAATTCTAAAGTTCAAATTTAAAAAAAATGTTAACTCAAAGAAACTGGATTTCGCCGAGCGATGGCTATCTACTTCTTCTGAATATCTCCCTCCAAAAGCTTTCAGCAGGTATTTCGTGGAGTTATTTGCGCAGCAAAGCATGAAAGAGTATTTACCGTTCTCCTTGACATTTCACGCGCGAAATTAATTTTGATACTTTTATATTTTAATATTTAACTGCCAGTTGTTGGTCCACTGAAGCTTCTTGGCGCGACTTGTGATATCACACAACATGGCGCAGACTTTTCAGTGTGTTTGAATTTGGTTGAAATTTCAAATGTTGATAATTTCGAACAATCAGTTTTTTTTCATAAATAGTCTTTGAGAGTTTTGTAAGATTGCACTACAGAAGTGGTTTACGTCATTAGTGAAACTATTGTACCGTTTCATACGTATTTAGATGTGGGTTCTTCAACCTCCTCTCTTCTAGAACATTTTTTTTTGTAGTGTACCAACAATTTTAATAGTCACATTACACGATATACATTAGTATGACACAAAATACAACAAAAAAACATAGATGAATATCTTTTCTTTTTGCTTTTTGCTGGGCAACACTAATAGCGCGCTAACAAATTTCGAAACTATTTTCCTCTTCAGCGATATAAGCGGCACATTCTGGGTCTATGCGAAGTAATAGTACTCCTATCCGTTTTGCGGCAATCTGCTTTTGTACTCTGGAAAGTCGAGTGATAGCAGATGTGAATCCGATGTCGGGAATCTTTACTGCAAAATTTCGTTCCACGTTAGAGAACATCACAATTGTGCAATGCTACCCAATTACCAGAAGTTCGGGAGAGACTTCCTAATGGTGACATTGAGATCGTGATAGATGGGTGATCTGAATGTTAGGGTGGGTGCTGACTACATCTAGCTTGAACATGTGATGGTCAAGCTTGGTTTTGGTGACCGTAAGACCCCGGCTAAGACTACCCACCAGCACAATATGGTTTTAGAGCGGGGCAATCCCCAATTTATGCCATTGAGGAGATGGTCCGAGCAATGAAACTGGCTGAGGCACACAGTCGATAAGCGATGCTCCTTGTGACCCTGGACATAAGAAACGCCTTCAATTCAGCGAAGTGGTGACACATGCTCGAAGCAGACTCTTTTCCATACCCCAAGCTACCTATGACGGATGTTAAGGAGCTATTTAAAAGCCGCGCCGCACTCTGCCAGGCCCGGGAAGGACAGCGCAAGTGAAGGTAATATCGGGGCGGCTCAGGGATCTATCCTTGCTCCGGACCTTTGGAACGCCTTATGTCTTCTACAACTGGAGATCCCTAATGAATGACATCTGGTCAGATACGCTGATTATGTGCCGGCACTGGTTACCGCACGCACGGTTGAGCAGACTCAGCACATACTGGGAATGGTGATGCGGCGAGTAAGCAGATGCACTGCTGAACAAAGATTCTCCCTAGATCTGGAGAAACCGAAGCTATTGTGCTGACCAAGGAGAGAATTCCCATAGTCCTCGCTATTCAGGTTGGTGAAAACACGGTCTTGTTGAAGTCGGTGGTAAAATACCTCGGCATCATGATAGACACGAAGCTTCTTCGGGCAGATTCGCAACATTGCAGGCAAGTCTGCGGTTAGAATGTTCGCGATTTGCCGCCTGGTGTCCGATGCAGAAGATCCCTTACCCAGCAGGCGTCGCTTACTGTGGGCGCAGCTCAGTCTGTCCTTTACAGTTCCGAAATGAGCTGACTTCTTCAGCAAGGAATCGTATCGCAAACGCCTAGCACGAGTACAAAGACTGGGGGTTCTGTGAGTTGTGTCCGTCTATCTTACTATTTCGAAGCCAGCAGTTGGGATTTAGGAGTTGTCTGGGCGTAACACAAGAGGTTCCAACTCCACCTCGATACGGACCATTATCCATTATGGGCGCTTGCGTGTCACTACTGCGTCTGTTCGCTGAGGGGCAGAAGCCCCATTCTGCAATATGAGCCGTCTCTGCTATCCAGTTTTCAGAAAGCTTCCTTATTGTGTAAACAATAAAAATTCAAAATCAAATCCCGCCCAATAATATCGATGCCCCAGGTGCACGTCCTAAAATAATGTTACAAGATCTAACCAATGAGGAAAGGTAGAGACGAGTCGATGGACGTAAGAGAGCTCTGTTGATAACTGCGAATGGGGGTAACTGGAACGCGCTGAAACTCCATTACAGAGGAAAAGTTCGAAAAATTCAGCGCAGTGTGCACTGTGACAAGAGGAATTCCACCATTGCGTTGGTCAGTATTGATCTCCCCACCATATACCTCATCACGAAAGGCCTTGCAGGTGTTTTTAGGCCAATGGTCGATTGTCCTGTCAAGGTCGTTAACGGCCAGGGTAGGCCAGTTAAAATTCCGAAGAAGGGATCCATCTTTGACAACTACAGTGGTATCTGCATTAGCACATTTCAAATCATCGGAAGAGTATCCCGGAGAAACCAGTAGCTATTATCAGAACGACGTATCGTTGCACAAAATGTCGACAGTGGAGACCGCTAAGATAGCATTTTGCCATCGATACTTTCCTTTCTCGTTTTCGAAAATAAAATGGGCCGAAAATCGAACAATTTGTAAATCTAGGAAGAGTTGTCTCTGCTAACGGTGCAGCATCGAACTTAATGTTCTTTCACGCATTAACAGCATTAAACCGATTTCCTTTTTTTGTCCTAAGTTCGGAAATGCTACGCGAACACCACATCATGTCCTGCTATTGTATTGGAAGCTGTACGCGGAAAGTGATCGTCACTGTTACTCAAAAGCTACAAACTTTCATCAATTCATGTCTATGTTATGCCATTGGAATATTCTGGCCTGAGACAATGACAAATAAAGAGCTTTGTCGTCGTACGGGCCAGGTAATAGTAGACAGGTTCATGGAAAGGTGGAAATGAGTTATCGCATAAATGCAATAATAACCCTTTGGATGGACGGCGAGTGGCGTATTCCACCACTTCACCCAATAAATTTTTTAATATATTAACATGAAAGCCAAGAAGAAATGCTACAGAAACTACATATTATTCAATATATATATATACTTAATAAATTCAATAAGAACTAACTCAAACTGTCATCACAGGTGAACTATGTTTTGAAAGATGAATCGCTGATTAATAGCGAAACCCAACAATATGATGTAATACTTTGTCTGTCTGTGACGAAATGGATTCATTTGAATTTTGGTGACGCTGGACTCAAATTAGCCTTCAAGCGGATGTTTAATCAACTGCGTCCTGGTGGAAAATTAATATTGGAGGCACAAAATTGGGCGAGCTACAGAAAGAAGAAAAACCTCACAGTAGGTTTCTATACAATATTTTCAACGTGTCAAGTATTAATCGATTCTTTTTCTTAGGAAACAATATACAACAACTACAAAAGCATTGAATTTTTCCCCAATAAATTCAACGAATATCTACTAAGTAGCGAAGTTGGTTTCAGTCATAGCTATTGCCTAGGTGCTCCAAGACATATGAATAAAGGTTTCTGCAGGCCGATCCAGGTAAGAATCAATATATTCAAAATAACAAAATCGTATATATTTGCACAAATTAAAAACAAATATGAAAGTAGACTCAAATTCGAATCGTATTCAATTAGGGTATATTTAATGCTCTTTTATAAATCCTGGTTGTCGCTATTTATCTATTACTCTAGACGTTAAATATTCAAATGGAATTTGACCTTATTATTGCAATATATGTTCAACCTTCAATTTTTTTCATCTAGCTTTATGCAAAAGGCGATTACACACCAAATCACATTAGGTGGAGTGATAACTATCATCCACAGACACCGTATGAAACATATCGTGGTATATATGCAGGAATGACAAGGCCGCCCTATCCAGTCTGGGGTCCATTAGATACACCACGTGGCAATTCGGGTTCATATAGCTGTCGTCAAACGCCCGTTCATCCAGGACTCACCACTTCGCAATATTATAATCCTCTTGAAAGTGATAGTTATCTGCCAAGTTATGATAATGAGGTTCAAAATCGTCATTATGTGTTTGCATCTCCATTATATCAAACCGTCTGGTCGCCACCGCCAAGTTTAAGGAATCCATCGAACCGAACTCCTATATTTGGTAGTATAAGAGAAGCGGATAGCGACGAATGTGTAGCAAGGCATGTTTATCTACCAACGGACTTTGGTGCATCACCACAAGCTGGTGGAGGGAGTGCATTTAATAGCGTCCGAGAGCCAGATCATGAGGATGGAAGCCAACAGGCACAATCTAGTAAGCAACATGTGTACGCCAATTGCGAGGATCTTTCATCCTCTTTCGCAGACAACTCATCGTCACCGCAAATACATAATTCGTCATCATCGTCCCGTGCCGCTGCCCTTAGCACACAAAATTCGGACCAACTAGATTCGAATGTAGACACTGAAAATGACTCAACTGTGAATGTAGACGTCGATGACTGTGACAATTGATCGATTCATTTCCGTGAGTGAGATTTAGGAGTTGAAGAGCTTGTGAGTTTTGAAAATAAGTTTCACTTTTGATTTGGTGATAATGCTACCTTTGTGAATTTATTTCCATAAAATATGAGAATTACATCCTCATTTTGTAGCTAAAAGACCAAATGATTTGCATATGTCGCAGGGTATAATCCGCACATTCTTAGGATCATCCGCTAATTTAATAGCAAGTGTAATTTTATTCGGTTTCTCATCCTGTTTCTCTTTTAAGTGATCAACCACCTGAGTGGATTGAATTGATTAAAACTTTTATTTACTATTCACAGACTTCCTGTTTATCAATACCTTTACCAAAATGTTAAATGCTGATAATTCTTCTAAGAACTGAAATCAATCCCAAACACCATTTAAGTAAAAATAGATCACCTAGTTTCTCAGCATTCATCATGATGGATGTTCGAGAAGAATTGCAACTTTATGTTTCTACTTATTAATTTATTTTGAGGAAAAAAAGATGTTGAATTTCTTTTTTTAAATTTAGTCGTTTATAAGAAGTTTATAATAATAGTTTAAGCAAAGTGAAACACATCTGTGATTTGCGTAAATTGTCAAATAAAGCTACTTTATTAAGATTAATTTTGTATCAGTCTCATATTCACTTCGGTGTAAAAGATTCGTCGAGATGTTTATTGTGTCTATGCCTTAATGACGGTAGTACCCCTAATGCTCACTCTCTAGGTTTCAAATCACGTTTTCAAATTTCAGGTTAAAGTAGTCAGACGTTAAGGCCCCACTCTGTCGTAGTGAGACTAATATTTTTGGTTGGAATGTTACGTTCGGTCATTGCCGTGTAAATTTTATTCTAACTTAGCCAGAGGTACTCGAAGTGAAAAATAATTTTTCCGGAAAAAATTTTTATTCACTGGTCAACACAATACATTTTTGGTATTGTTATTACGTTTCTACACCTTAGGTAATGTCTGATTTGTCAACCGCCCTTAAAATAAGTCTGTTTCTTATTTGACTTTTTCATTCCAGTAAAATCTCTTGTTCCCCTGTAGCCAACTCTTCAAGCCCGGCAACAAAAACTAATTGTGCTGGGGAAGTATGAAAGATTTTCGTACTTGCGGCTATTCAATTCAGTGATTGCTTTTTCAGACGACTTCTTCTTATTCTAATCATTGCGCAAATTGTTTACTTTACCTTAGAGATTGTAGATTGTCTTGTCCACCGTTACATACCGTCGGATGAGCTCTCTAAGATTACGCTGAAATAGCTCCAACCTGTGTTTTAAATCATACGCGCTAGGTTGTTTCTGGTCGGTTGTAAGAAAATGGCCAGCGTACATATATGTATATTACCATGTTTAAAGTTACTGAATTACTTACAAATCATTGTTTTCATGGGGGCAGATTCGCCATAACCCTTTTCAAACCATTTTTTGGTTTGGGGAGTATGTTTTCCTATTAAAAAACAATAGCTAATTAATACACGAAACTTTTCATTATCTATGTTTCATCATCATCAACGGCTCAACAACCAGTATCCAGTCTAGGCCTGCGTTTTGCAGTTTTGCGCCGAGGTCCACCAATTCGATATCCCTAAAAGCTGTCTGGCGTCCTAACCTACGCCTTCGCTCCATCTCAGGCAGGGTCTCCCTCGTCTTCTTTTTTTACCATAGATATTGCCCTAATAGACTTTCCGGGCTGGATCATCCTCATCCATACGGATTAAGTGACCCGCCCACCGCAACCTATTGGGCCGGATTTTATCGACAACCTGGCGGTCATGATATCGCTCATAGATTTCGTCGTTATGTAGGCTACGCAATCGTCCATCCTCAGGTAGGGGACCCAAAATTCTTCGGAGGATTCTTCTCTCGAACGCGGCCAAGGATTCGCAATTTTTCTTGCTAAGAACCCAAGTCTCCGAGAAATACATGGGGACTGGCAAGATCATTATCTTGTACAGTAAGAGCTTTGACCTGAGGTCCCCGAGCGGAACAGTCTTTGTAAGTTGAAATAGGCTCTGTTGGCTACCAACAACCGTGCGCGGATTTCATCGTCGTAGCTGTTATCAGTTATGATTTTCGACCCTAGATAGGAGAAATTGTCAACGGTGTCAAAGCTGGAGTCTCCTATCTTTATTCTTCCCGTTTGACCAGTGCGGTTTGCTGTTGTTGGTTGGTTGGTTTTCGGTGCTGACGTTGCCACCATATATTTTGTAGTTTGTACGTCGTCGATATCGTCAGCATAGGCCAGTAGTTGGGTGGATTTAAAGAGGATCGTACCTCAATATCACTTTCTCCAGGCCCAGGTTAAAGAGGGTTGTCGTAGGCCGTTGTTGATGCTGAATGGTCTCGAGAGTTATCCTGCTGCTTTTATCTGGCCTCGCACATTGGTCAGAGTCAGCCTAGTCAGTCTTATCAATTTCTTCGAATTCTCTCATGTCCGTGTACAGTTTTACCATGGCTATGCTGTCATAGGCGACTTTAAAGTCGATGAAAAGACGGTGCAACTGACGTCCATATTCCAACAGTTTTTGCATCGCTTGCCGCAGAGAGAACATCTGGTCTGTTGCAGATTTGCCTGGAGTGAAGCCTCTTTGGTATGGGCCAATGATGTTCTGGGCGTATGGGGCTATCCGACCTAGCAAGATAGCGGGGAATATCTTATAAATGGTACTCTGCAACGTGATGCTTCTATAATGCTGCGCTGCATGATATCTCTCTTTTTATGTATGGGACAGATAATGTCAGTCGTCGTGGTGGCAGTATTTGTCCGTCGTCTTCAGTTGGCAGGACCTCCAACTCGCCGATGTTCTAGTTGTTCAGTAATTCATCAAAGCACTCAATCCATCGCCCCAATATACCCATTCTGTCGGAAATCATATTTCCCTCTTTGTCTCGGCAGGATGAGCATCGAGGTGTGTAAGGCTTCATCCTGCTGACTTGTTGGTAAAACTTCCACCAGATGCGGTTGCTCTCTGTACTTTTCGAGTTCACGGACCTGTTGGTTCTGCCAGACTTCCTTTTTGCGTCTGTGAAGTCGCTTCTCCGCTCACCGGGGTTCGTGATAAGTCTCCACACGTGCCCGCGCCCTTTGAGAATGCAACATTACTTGGTATACAGAATTCTTCCGTTCTGTTGCTAGCTTATCATACATTCATCGTCAAGCAAGCCGTTCCGACTCTTTTTGCGGCTGGGGTCATGTATGTTTGTGACCGTATTTATGATAGCGGTCTTCAGGTGGTCGTGAAGGTAATTTGTTGATGCTTCATCTCCAGGATCTCTGTTGACTGCGGTTATTGCGGCATCCATTTCCCCTTTTATAGGTTTTGCGGAGGGCTGTGTTATGGATGGCTTCAGTGTTAACTCTCATCTGATTGTCAGTGGGGATTCTGGGTGGTGTTGTTATTCGAGCTCGAATAGTGATCCGAGTCTATATTGGCCTCCTTCTATGTTCCAACATTCATTAAGGCTGAGAGGTGACGGCGTTCGATCAACACGTGGTCAATTTGGTTGAAAGTGGTCCCGTCTGGAGAAGCTCACGTTTGTTTGTGGACCGCTTTCCGCGCAAACCAGGTACTTCCAACAACCATTTCGTGTGACACTGCTAATTGAATAATCCGCAGTCCGTTATCATCTGTATTCTGATATAAGCTATGTGAGCCAACGTATCGCCTGAATACGGGCTCCGTCCATACTTGGCTGTTAAAATCTTTGATATCATATCTCGGACAGGCTTCGAGGAGGAGGAGGTGGAGATATGGTTTTGGCTGTTGGTGTTGGTTCGGCAGGTGTTTCCCATCGTGGGTACCAACCCACGTTTCGCCCTGGGACCTATAGTACACTTTGACCACCGCACGTTAATGACACCACTCAAAAGAGTGCAACCTCGAAACTAGTAAACATATTGAAATATGGATTTTTTCCCTGCAACGATTTACGACCCAATGTGGTATGCTGTATGGTCTGTTCCAAAACTTCCCGGAATAATTAACAAAAAAAATGTATATTCAATGTAAATTTCCAAATTATTCAAAACTTTTCAAAATATTCGCTTCACCCAATCATCCGACAACTGGAATTTCCTTTAGTATGGGCATCATAGCTACTTTTACCGCCTCCAGTGTCCAATGTTGAGTTCCTTTCAAATGTTTTCAATCCTTGGGAACAAAAGGAATACCGCTATTACCAGATCGGACGGCAGCGTTATCACCTCCATTTTGGCCAGCAACTCAGTGTGACTTGGAGCTTCGTCATGGAGCAAAATCCAATTGTTGTAAATATCTTTTCGGGAGCGCAACCGTTTGAGTACTTCACAGTTAAATTCTTTATTAACTGTTTGTCTTTGTGACACAAATTCATTGACAACTGCACCTTTTTGGTCAAAGAACACAATGAGTATTGTCTTGAATCGTAATTTGTTCTACCATGCTTTTTTCGGGCGAGGAGATTCCATTGTGTGCTACACGCTGCTCTGACGCTTTGATTCGAGATCGTACTCAGGAGTACGTCTCCTGTTATCTGAGTTTTCTGATCTCTGTCCAAAGCCACTGGATCAGTTTCATAGCGTTCATGAAATGCCTGGCGCACCGCTGACAGATTTCCGACCTTCCCAAAATCTCTTGTGCCTCATGAAAAGTTAGCCCTTTTCGTGCGTCTTTAACCCGTTTTAAAATCTCTCCTAAATCTGCTGGTCCATGTTTTTCACTACGGGGACGCCTTAGGTAGCTCTACGAGGCGCGTAACCCTGCACAAGAACTGCTGCAGGAAACTGGTACCGGTTCCACTTCGAAGTTTAAATCCGAAACCGTTGTTCATTGCAGAGTACACAGTAGCTTATTGACCCAACTTCACAGGGTGCTTTTCAGGTGCCACGATCGTGAGTTTTTCGCTCATTTGAAACAAAAAAATAATAAAGGTAATTTTAATCTGTGAAGTATAAACTAGTCTTTGAAGTAAGGTTTATTAAAAAATATGAAATAGATTTTCAGCACTTTTTTTTCGCGAATTGAAGCGAAAAAGCGGCTCGTTGGACCCCAATTATCCTAGAAACACGCGTTTAAAAAAATCATCGAGTTTTCAAGCGGGTGTTGCAACACCTTGATTAATTCGAAATCGAGGGAACCAATGAAAAATTTCGAATGAATCAAAATTCAAATTATCGTAGTCGGGAATAGCCACTTAAAGAAAACATACATCTACCTTCTGTTCAAAATTGAACCTGACTGTGCAAATAAAACGATAACAATTAATTATTCTTCAATATTTATTTTATCCCCTTCAAAATAATCACCATCGGAATTAATACACATTTTCCAACGTCTTTTCCAATCTTCAAAACACTTTTTGTATGCTGATTTTGTAATGGCCTTTAGCTCCCTCTGCGAATTTTCTTTTATAACTTCAACTGTCTCAAAATGTTTTCCACGAAGCGCCAATTTAAGTTTGGGAAATAGGAAAAAGTCGCAAGGAGCCATATCGGGCGAGTATGGTGCTTGTGGGACGACATTGACGTTATTTTTTTTCAAAAAGTCACATACAAGCGCTGATGTGTGGGCCGGTGCATTGTCGTGATGCAGAAACCACGAATTGTCCTTCCATAATTCTGGCCTCTTTCGGCGAATATTTTCCCGTAAACGCTTCAGAACACTCAAATAATATTGTGCATTTACTGATTGACCTTCGGGAAGAAACTCCGAGTGCAAGACACCTTGACTATCGAAAAAAAACAGTTAACATCACTTTAACCTTCGACCGACTTTGGCGTGGTCTCTTGGGTTTCGGCTCATCTGGATAGCGCCACTCCGAAGATTGTTGAGTAGTTTCAACCACAGTTAGATACTAGACAGCTACCTCACTCCCCCTTGCCCCTCAAGGGGGGAAATCAGTGCGAGTACACACGATTTCAAATTGTTTTGCCCTTGAGCATGAGCGAGATGTACCGAAAACCCGATCAGCTGTGTTTGACATACCGCCCGGACTTGCCAATGTATTGGTGAGATTGGCAAGTTTTTGCTTATGTATAAGTGAATACGTGAAACAACTTTTTGATATGTGGGTGAGCACGCCGTAGTACCAGAATAGCAGAAGCTCACCGATCTCTCTCTTACCAATACGATTTGACGAAGATTATGCCTTTTCCTTGTTTAGCGTCTCTGATGTGTACAGATAAGCTTCTGCAAACACATTTGCAAGTGGGGTCATTTTTGTAAGGGTACTGCCTATAGTAGATCTACTGTGGTTTCAACATCATACTCGTACACCCAAGTCTCGTCATCAGTAATGATGTACTGAATGTCCCTATCATCCATAGAAAGCATCTCTTCAGCCACAGTTTTCCGACGTTGTTTTTGAAGAGAATGCAGCAATTTTGGCACAAGCCGCGCGGTAACCCAACGCATCCCCAAAATATCATGTAAAATGCTGTACGCCGATCCAATCGATATGCCAAGTTCACTAGCTATTTCCCTTACGGTCACTCGACGATTTTCGGATACAATTTTCTTTACTTTTTCGATGTTTTCGTCATTTACCGATGTCGCTGGACGGGAAGCATGGGCCAAGTTCTCAATTGATGTACGGCCCTCTCTAAACGATTTATACCAGCTAAATACCTGCGTACGCGATAGAGCAGATCCACCATAGGTATTTTGCAGCATTTTTAATGCGTCTGGACAAGACATTCCGTTTATAAAACAATTTTTTAAACACACTCTTTGTTCAAGTTTTTTATCCATAATGAAATTCGCAAAAATATTTCGCCGCCTACTTTTTGCTAAGCGATTACAAAGAAATGACGTTACAGATCACACTAAAAATTGACAACTAAAATCATTGCAGTCTTAGATCTCTTCATAAAAAAAAATTTAAACAATACGTCAACAACGGTTAATTTAAATGATACAGTCCGGTTCAATTTTGAACAGAAGGTATGTACAAATTCGATCTATTTAGAAATGCAGATATTAGATGAGTTTTCATATTATAAACCCAAACTTATACAAGATAACGTAACTAATGGCGTAATAATTTATTGTAATTACACTTTCTTAAAATATGAAAATATTTTGGCCTGCTTCTTCACGCTCATCGTTTCAATTTGATTTAAAGCAGAAAGTATTGAATAGTTTACGTTGTCATGAGCTTCGATAAAACGCCTCAACTCTCGTACGTTTTCTGTAGTTTCTGAACTGGGTAGAAGTGGTTTCATTTCAGTTATAGTGTCCTCGTCTGAAGATTGATTGTCTTTATCTTTCCTTTATCTTTTCACGTCTTTCAATATATTCTCATGTGTAAATATCAATATTTCGGGAAAAACTTGTTCCCTTCTTCAGTGCGGTGTATAAACCCGGCACCGAAAAAGGGAGACAGTGTTGAGTTTTAATTCCTAAAAACTTTTCACTAGAAACACGCAAACATGCATTGATTACTCATCTGTAAAATCTCCACAGACTTCTATGTAGGTTACAGCTGCATTGTGAACCATATCTGCCCAATCTTCTACTGCGTTACACATTTCAATTAACTGCAAGTCTTCAAGGTCTTCTCCGCTCACTTTGAAACAGTTTGCAATTGTTTTTTGAGTAACCATATCCCATGCACTGCTATTACATATTCGTGAGGCTTGGAGGATGTCGATTGTAATTTTGTTGTTCTTGTCCATATAAGCGCCAGTGAGAATGTTCTCAACTAGAAGACGTCGATAGTAGTGCTTGAAGTTTTTAATGATCCCTTGATCCATTGATTGGATAACGGACGTCATGTTTGCTGGAAGAAATTTACTTTTACATACATACTATTTTCCATTTCAGGTATGAGATTGTGAGTTGTACAGTTGTCGATAAAAAGCAGTATGTCCATGTTGGACCCAATGAAAAGTGTTAAGCACTTACCACTGCGCGCTACACTGCTCTCCTATAAATGCCAAAGTTGTCGGGTGTACATTTGCAAAATAACCCAGTTTTAAATGTAATGTGGTTTCTGCTCTTAAACCCTTCAAACGAATCAGTGCTAGCTTTGAAATCATTTCTACCCAATTTCGAAGCAAATTCTTCTGCTTTCGCTACAACCTAGTGTCCACTAAGGGAGACATACTTATCACGCAACTGTTTAAACCCTTTTAGGAAACATTCATGATCGTCAGGATTTGTAGGACCTCTAACCCAAATTGATTCTTCATTTTTAAGCAAAATAGGCAAAGCATTGGCAACAACTCCAAAGTCTTTAGCTACATCCGACTTAGTTCTCCCATTACTACACCGCGAATTGCGGTTGCCTACTCCGCTAAAGTTAGCGTCCTATACCATGAAAGTATCGACAGGAGGACAAACGCACTTTTACAACCCACGAATTTCTAAAATGAACTGAACATTTGAAAGAAAAGATCTCGCGAGAGTTGTATACATAAAATGCAACTGATTACGCATTAATTGCTGAGTAAAAACAGAGCTTCTATAATATATGAAAGAGTAAACATAAACCTATTTCAATCTTTCGTATCCTGTGAGATCCTTTTCGTACGAAATCTAACAAATAAACCAAGTTCAAAGTTGAATTTTTTTTCCAAAATACTTCGAATTATCCACGATTTTTTTTAACATCATAAATCTAAGAAATTCAAGGGACTAAAAGAGAAGTTAGAATTTTCCACAATTTCGAATTATTCAAGTTGGACTGTAAATGGATTTTTACGTTTTAAGGGTAAAATTTCGTCAGTCAACTAGCAACACAACAAGTAGTAACTAGCTTTCGAAAAACTTCATCAGAATTCTTTTTCCACTCGTCTTGTGATATCTGTCATAGTTTAGCTTTATTACGGGTACATCTCAAAATCATTTTTCATTTGAGATGTTCCCAGAAATTGTCAATGGGGTTAAGATTAGGTGATTGCAATGGGCATGCTAATACGTCAACGCATTGGTCCAATAACCACTTTTTCATATGCTTTGGATAATAAGTGGCATTTCTTCTTCAGTATGTTGTAGCATAGTACCATCCTCGAGAGGCTTTGTAAACAAATCAGTCCATATTCCTGCCTATTTTTGTTAATGGTCTCGTATCGGACTGGAAAAAATATTCCCAAGCTACCACACTACCATCCTCTTGTTCTACAGTGGCGATTGATGCTTAACGTGTAATATCTTTTTACCACTGGTCGCTTCGAATATAATCTGCATTTCGCCTACGTCTACGTAATGATGCAAACCGACACATTCATGTTATACTGCTCATTAATTTTTGCCTTTTTTCGAGTTGCCGAGCTTTTTTAAGATTTTGTGTGAAACAAAATCGATTCGATGTCTGTCTCTCTGTCACAGCCGACATATTCGGAAACGACTAGTGACTAGATTAGTGTTTTTCGAAACTGGTCCCATATTTGAGATCGAGTGAAAGGTAGGGGGAGTGAGAGGTCAAAATATGACCTCCAAAAAGTGCAACTGACAAATCTGAAAAAAATCACAGTGGTATATCTAAACGAAATCTAGACATCAAAATACATCGCGTTCAGATATCTGCACAAATAAAGTTAATAATGGTATATTAGGAAATGTTGAAAATTTAGCCGGAAACCGGTTTTTAACCATATATAAATAAAAAAATATGCGCAGAAAGTTTCTCACATAAGATGGACACAAAACTTTTATACCCGAAACACCAGCTTCCGGAATTCCGACTTGTTTATCTTTTTCATTTTCGTTTTATTAAATTATCTACCCTGGAATCAGTTTTTCTGGGTCGCCGGTTTTTGAAGCACTCTTCCCATTACCGGTTAACTTACGTTTCAATGCTTTGGGAACTGCACTCTATGAGATGCCTACGTGCTCACAATAACACATTGTTTAACATCCTTTTTAAACTCCACGATGTTATTGCGGAAATTATTTTCCATGTTGGAACAGTTGTATGTTTCATGAACTAAAACTAAAATATTCGATTTGACGCGGGAATCTTTTCATACAACAAAACAACAAATGATGATAACACAATAAAAAGGCAGAGATAAGCGCCTTAAAAAACCAAATTAGTTAAAAAAAAATTGAAAAAAATCAGTGGACGTATAATTTTGTAGAGGGCTATATGTATAATAGCCATAATAGACTCACCGCATTAGAAAATTACTGTATGTTTTTTTACGCCAAAATAGTAGTTTCACCTGCCAAATTACCACATCCATTAAAAAACCAATTCGGAACGCTCATTTGTTAATTAAAATGGTTTAAAAATTCAATTCTCATAAGGCGGAAAGAAATCTTTTCTCAAGGCATCCGGTTTAGTGTTTGTTACTCGTTACTTTTCAAGTAATCAATCAGTTTTTAACAGGAAAGTGGAAAATTTATGCGTGAATGGACAAATGGACAAAGAAACTGGATTCCATCGAACGATGTCAATCCACGTTTTCTGAAAATCTCCTTTTGGAACAGTTAAAAAAGCTTTCTACGGGGTTTTTGTAGAGCTATTTGTGCAGCAAGACACCAAACAACATTTCATCGTCCTCATCGGCATTTCACGCGGGAAATTAATTTTGACAGTTTTATATTTTTTTTAAGTAACTGCCAGTTGCCGCTCTACAGAACTTTCTTGGCTCGAGTTGTGACGTCACACAACATGGCGCAGACTTTTCAGTCTGTTTGAATTTGGTTGAGATTTGGTGGTCAAAGGGTAGTACAGGTCCCAGGGCGAAACATGGATTGGTACCCACGATGGAGCATAAAACCTGGGAAACGCCTGCTGAACCAGCACCAACAGTTCTACTACCAAACCCCATCCCCACGCTCCACGTGGTGACCGCTGGGTGCTCCTTAACGAAAAGCTACAGACCTAGAAGGATGTAGGCGCGTCTAAAAACGGGAGAAATTGTACTAATTGGTCCTCCACGTTGGGGGTTGGGTAGGGCTGACAACCCTACACGGAAAACAACTTGTTACGAAGCCACAACAGGAGCCTCGGACTGAACTGATAACACAACGACGAACCCGGCAACGACAACGGAATAACGATTTGCGCATTTTCTCATGGAGCGTGCGCTCCCTGCACAGAGATGGAGCTGCCAAGCAACTAGCCGACACCCTGTCCCAATATAGGTCTGATATAACAGCGTTGCAGAAGATGCGATGAACAGGGACCGGTTTCCTGAAGAAGAGTCGTTGCACCATATACTATAGTGGCCATTCAGTAAATCATTCGGTCTGAGTAGGTTTCTTAGTCAGCTTGTGTTATCGGCTTTGAAAACATAGGCGAACGGATATGCACTCTGCGCTTGCGAAGCAAATTTAGAAACATTAACCTCAGTAACGTTCACGTGCAAAGTAGGTCGAGACATTCGAGAGAACACTTAATACCAGATGCAAAGCTGAAAGACCTGGAAGTAGAGAACATACTAAAGTCCCTTACGGTTACAGGCCTGCTTGAGATACTATGATCAATAGGCACACTATAACCAGTAAAAGGGGCACAATAGTTTTTCAAGGACGCGGTGCGACTTTCCCTTAATAATAATAATAATAATAAAACGTTCATGCCGCTACAGAGGAGACTGCAGAGTCGGAGAACGATACCTTCTACGAGGCAGTAGAACGAACCCTCGAAGCCTGTTACAGATATGATATCAAAATCATACTTGGGGATTTTAACAGCCAAGCAGGGACGGAGCCCATATTCAGGCGATACGTCGGCTCCCATAGCTTACATAGGAATACCAATGGTAACGGACTGCGGACTATTCAGCTAGCAATGTCACACGAAATGGTTGTTGGAAGTACCTGGTTTGCGCAGAACGCGCCACAATCATACGTGGGCTTCTTCAGACGGGACCACTTTCAACCAAATTGACCACGTGTGGTTCAAATGCTGCCTCCTCTCAGCCCTGATGATGTCAGAACATATAGGGGGGGCCAATATAGACTCGGATCACCATCTCGTTGGCATGGTGCTCCGAGCTCAAATAACAACACCACCCAGAATCCCCTCTGACAATCCGATGAGAGTTAACACTGAAGCCGTCCACAACACAGCCCTCCGCAACACCTATAAGAGGGAAATGGATGCCGCAATAACCACAGTCAACAGAGGTCCTGGAGATGAAAGATCAACAAATGATCTTCACAATCACCCGAACAATGTTATCATAAATACGGCCACAAACATAATTGTCCTCAGCCGCAAAAAGAATCGGAACGGCTTGCTCGACGATGAATGTAATCTAGCAACCGAAGAATGCTCCATGCCGAGTAATGTTGCATTCTCAAAGAACGCCCAGCCCAGCGATTTATCACGAACTCCCAGGAAGCCTGGGAGAACCTACAAGTCGGTGAACTCGAAAAGTACGGGGAGCAACCGCACCAAGCGCGGAAGTTTTACCAACAAGTCAGCAGTATGAAGCCTTACACACCTCGATGCTCATCCTCCCGAGACAAAGAAGGAAATCTGATTTCCAACAAAATGGGCATATTGGAGCGATGGATTGAGTACTTTGGTGAACTACTGAACAACCAGAACATCGTCGAGTTAGAGATCCCGCCAACTGAAGACGACGGACACCAAGTGTAGAAGAAACAGTCCCTGTAATTCATCGACTTAAAAACCATAAGTCGCCAGGTGCTGATGGAATTACAGCCGAATTGATTAAATATGGGGGCGATCAATTACACCAAGTGGTTCATCAGCTTGTGCTCAAGGTGTGGGATAGCGAATCAATACCTAACAACTGATAACGGGGTATTATCTGTCCACGGAGGGGGATATCACGCAGTGCAGCAATTAATGAGGTATCACGTTGCTGAGTACCATCTATAAGATTTTCCCCGCTATCTTGCTAGGCCGGGTAGCCCCCTCTCAGAACATCATTGGCTCATACCAAAGAGCCTTCACTCCAGGTAAATCAGCAACAGATCAAATTTTCTCTCTGCGGCAAGCGATGGAAAAATTGTTGGAATATGGACACCAGTTGCACCATCTTTTCATTGACTTTAAAGCCGCCTATGATAGCATAGCCATGGTAAAATTGTACACGGCCAAGAGAGAATTCGGTATCCCGACGAAATTTATAAGACTGACTTCGCTGACCCTAACCAATATGCGAGGCCAGATAAAAGCAGCACTATTACTCTCAAGACCATTCGATATCAACAACGGTCTACGACAAGGGGATGCCCTATCATGCGTCCTCTTTAACCTGGCCCTGGAGAAAGTGATCCGTGATGCTGAGGTAAATGCTAGGGGCACGATCCTCTTTAAGTCCATCCAACTATTGGCCTATGCCAACGATATCCATATTATGGGAAGAGTGAACTGAGACGTACAAGCTGCCTTCATCCAGATCGAACAGGCGACGCGAGATCTTGAGCTGCACATCAATGAAGGCAAGACAAAATATATGGTGGCAACATCAGCACCCAAAACCAGCGAACCAACAACATCAAACCGCACTGGTCAAAAGGGAAGAATAAAGATAGGAGAATACACTTTGAGACCGTTGATAATTTCTCCTATCTTGGGTCGAAAATCACAACCGATAACAGCTACGACGATGAAATCCGCGCACGGTTGTTGGCAATCAACAGAACCTATTTCAGCTTACTAAAACTGTTCCGCTCGAAACGTCTCACGTCTCAGGGTCAAAGCTCTTACTGTACAAGACAATTATCTTGCCAGTCCTCATGTATTCGTCGGAGACTTGGGTACTTGCCAAGAAAAATTGCGAACTCTTGGCCGCGTTCGAGGGAAGAAACCTTCGAAGAATTTTTGGCCCCCTACATGAGAATGGAAGATTCCGTAGTCTACATAACGACGAAATTTATGAGCGATACCATAACCACAGTAGAACTACTATAGGCAGTACCCTTACAAAAATGACCCCACTTGCAAATATGCTTGCAGAAGCTTATCTGTACACATCAGAGACGCTAAACAAGGAAAAGGCATAATCTTCGTCAAATCGTATTGGTAAGAGAGAGATCGGTGAGCTTTTGCTAATCTGGTACTACGGCGTGCTCACCCATGTAGCAAAAAGTTGTTTCACGTATTCACTTATACATAAGCAAAAACTTGCCAATCTCACCAATACATTGGCAAGTCCGGGCGGTATGTCAAACACAGCTGATCGGGTTTTCGGTACATCTCGCTCATGCTCAAGGGCAAAACAATTTGAAATCGTGTGTACTCGCACTGATTTCCCCCCTTGAGGGGCAAGGGGGAGTGAGGTAGCTGTCTAGTATCTAACTGTGACCATGACCGTCCGGTTGTGGATAAAATCTGGCTCAATCGGCTACGGTGGGCGGGTCACTTAATCCGTATGGATGAGGATGTCTATACGGGCAATATCTATGGTAGAAGAAGAAAAGGTAGGGGGAGAAGAGGGAGACCCTGCCTGAGATTGAGCGATGGCGCAAAACCGGGATGTCTGAAGTCCCTATTAAGGCAGGCCTAGACCGGATACCGGTTGTTGCGCCGTTGATGATGATGTTGATAATTACAAACGAACAGTTTTTTTTAAAAAACGGTCTTAGAGAGTTTTGTTAGATTGCACCATAGAAGTGATTTCTGTCATTAGTGAAAATAAGGCGAGGAATCAACGTAAAGTGTACTTGCTGTATTTAATTTAGATAATGATTTTGCTAGCCTTTAGCAATTGAAAAATATTTACAGACAGATTTTTCACTTATGTACTATATATGCAATATGCATATGTATTTCTGGCAACCGAACTTTTTTGTTTCCTACCTGCCAGTAACTCAAAACGTTTAAAGTATAGGTGCAAATTGCGTATTGAGATAGCACATGTACCTTAAGGACTTTTTGTGAAAATTATTTAGGATAAGAAAAAAATCACTTCAGTTGTGTGATCTTTATTATGTGGCAATATACCATGTAAATAAAATATAGTAAGCATAATGAGGACTGATTCGTGAATTGCATTTAACGACAGAACAGAAACTTCAAAACAGATCTAAGTACAGCCGAAATTGAGAATTCACCCAAGGGATCAGCACATTGAACATCCATTTCCAATTCAACGCGTGATCATTTTGCCGAATAGTATTTGAGATTTAATCTCTCCGGCCAAAGCATCCGGTCGCGTTTTTATAGTTACTTCGTATCGTTAAATATACCACGAATGCATGGAGGAAAGTGGGAGGAATATATTACATAATTACGAATTCTGAAACAAATAAACAAATTATCAGGAACAATGCCGAAACCGAAAATAAATACTTTGACCGGTCGTTCTAAGTTTTTATCAAACTGCAATTAATGGGAGCTAAGGGATCAAAGCTTATTAACTGATTTTCGTATAAACAATCTGACCTAGACTCGAAGGTGATAAATGGGGAAACACGTAATGCAAAAAAGTAAGTAAAAGCTTAAGGCGAGTAGTAGTCCCTGTCACATTTTTTCCGTCCAACCACCACCGCCGTTCGCTTGGTCAGCATATCAATTTCCTCTCAAAATTAATAAAAGTGATGTTTATCGTTTGTAAAGCCTAACCAGCTTCTTTCATTGCAAAGTTGCCAGGCTATAAGCGGGGTTTGGGCGGCGCTTATAATTACGCTCCATTAAGCGAGCAAGAACCCACGCCACCGTTTACCGATTGCAGTTGATTTTAAGGATAATCGATTGGGACACTCAAAGGTACCCCTTCACGAGAAACTTCAAAGAGTAAAAATGGTTATGTATCAGTCGCAAAAGCGAGACACTTAACCTGGCTCAGCACTTATTTTCAAAGTAATATATATGGAACAAAACATGACATGAGTATGCATTATATTGAATGAAAATTATCTTATACTCAAACCACAAAAATAGTTATTAGAAAAAGATGTGCACGATGTGAGTTTTGAAACCAAGTGTCATCATAGTTGATAGTTCTTTTAAAGTGAAATTTTCATAAACAAACATTTAGTACTTTTGAAAAAAAGCTACGGCCAGGTCCCACCGAGATTTGAACTCGGATCGCTGGATTCAAAGTCCAGAGTGCTAACCATTACACCATGGAACCACATGTTCGGGGCAATCTCAATGCAGTACTTACAGATATACACAAGAACTACTCGTTATTTATTTTAAATTATCATATAAATGAAAAACAAAAATCACAAAATTTTAATTTATCGTTGTTCTAAACTCATTGAACTCAATAAAAATTCGCCTGTGATAACTCACTTTTTAATGGCTTGCTGTTTCACTTGCTTGCAATAGTTTAGGAAATAGTGTAAGCAAACGTCGCAAGATTTGAAGGATTTAACCTGCCAAAAGTCAAAATGAAAAAGTGGCTGTAGAAATGCAATGAAAATTGCAATGGTAAAGGCCAATCTCAGTAACAATAATACACAATCCATACTCCATCCATAATCTTTTAACATATACATACGTGTAGGTTTAGCTGGAAATTGACCCTACTAAAACGTACACGTTTTGTTGTCAGCGTTCTAAGTGTGAACATTAAAACAAAATGAAATGTTGAGTTATCTATCTGATATTTTCAAGTGATTGGGATGAATTTTGATAGTTTAGGTATGAATCAATGCTTCTTGATATATTTAAATAATGTTTAACGTTTTTTAATACTATTTCTAAAACGTCAAAAATAAGACCGTTTTGTAACAAACAAAATAATTTAATTTTTATATTTTGTTATATTTTTCTCCTCAGGTCCCGGAGTATTTCTTGTTATGTCTGTGTCTGTGTATATAGCTCACATATTAGGCTACATGATAACGTAGAAATTGGATGCGGATAACTGCGGATGGCAAAGTTATAGATTTTTTTGGTGAATAGAGTCACAAAAGAAAAAATAATCGAATATTGTTTCAAACGCAATAAAGGAGGATTTTCTTTGCTTTAAGTATACTTGGTTCTTCTGGTTTAACAATAGTAACTCGTAGATATCCCTACGATCGAATGTACTTGCAAGACTTGCCTAATTTCGACGAAAAATTCCAATATCTGGACAACCACTTGCTGTCCTGTTGTTGTAATTGAAGCAGTTTGAAACAATGATTTGCCTATTTTAAAACGTCTATAGAAGAAAAATAGTCCAAAGTCCAACAAGCAATATTCGTTAAAACCATTTCAGTTTGGTCAGAAGGAATGTTTGAACTACCAGCAAATAAACAAAAGAGACCAGGTCCGCATTTTAAATCACTTAAAGATTCTGATGAGAGGACCAAAAGAAGAACAACAGAAGAAATCCGTTCTTTACTTAGTGTTGGCTTATCGTTTATGCAGCTTGCGTATGGCAAGGAGTAAAGGCCGATTGAACTCATTTAATAATATAGGGGCAAATTCATTTTCGAACATGTTTTTAAAATGAGGTAGATAATGCATAATGCTGCAGCCGCTACGACGTCTCAAAACTTTAAAAAAGTTAAATATAAGTTCTACGGCGATTGAATTGAGACTATCTGTACTTCATGCCAGGATTTTAATTTTTGAAAGCGTTCCGTCAAATGTTGTACGTATGTATATATATTTGTTCGTGAAAATTGTAATCCTTTTTTAATTTTTAAATATTGATTTTTCATTTTTTTAGCTATCAAAATGCACTCTAAAATAATGGTGGCTGCCTAATTCGGATAAATCTATCTATGTCTGTCGTTCATTGTATGAAATTAGCATAAGTAGTGAAGGAATTAACCTATAATAGTTACTACGGATCACGTAAGTTAGTTTTCAAATTGCAAACTCCAAGACAATTTGCAAAAATTTCAACCATGTTCAACTCTTCTTAAAATATAATACAGTATAGAATGAGAAGAACATAGTCCGCAAAAATTATGAATCGGGGTTTTACGCCTAAGCGTTTTTCGTGAATAGTGTCACAAAACTTAAACTTCACAATTTCCCATTCCCTCAATCATTTAATCCCAGATTTAATGGATATTTTTTCAACTGGAAATGTCATGGCCTCGAAGATATAAGAGTTCAAATTTCAAATCTAAATTTAATATTGGAACACTACTTAAAACTTACAAACCTGCAAAGTTGACAAAAGTTGCCTCATTATGTTATATCTTGATGATGTCCTTTTGAATTGAAAAAATATCTATTTTTTATGTAGTTTCCAAAAATGGTATCGAATCTGGAATTAAATGATTGAGGGAGTGGGAAGTTGTGATTTTTTTGTGAAAGTCAAGCTTTTTAACAATATTTACGAAAAACGCTATAACTGTATAACAACAAACAAATAGTACTATCCATCACTGTCTTTATGGAGGATTCGATAATTTCAAGAGAACCGTTTATCTTTTCCTGAGGACGATATTCTCTCAGTGACGTCATTTTCCAATTAAACTTCCAAAACTAGTTATAGTCAGTATTGACTTTTTAGTACCAAAGGTATAATACCTTTTGAAGTTAATTAGTACCTCGGTACCTTTTTCCATTTTTCAGTACTTTTAATGTTGAATAGATACTTTTCAACATACTTTGCGCAAAAGTTAATATCCGGCAATATCATCATCATCATCATCAACGGCGCAACAACCGGTATCCGGTCTAGGCCTGCCTTAATAAGGAACTCCAGACATCCCGGTTTTGCGCCGAGGTCCACCAATTCGATATCCCTAAAAGCTGTCTGGCGTCCTGGCCCACGCCATCGCTCCATCTTAGGCAGGGTCTGCCTCGTCTTCTTTTCCTACCATAGATATTGCCCTTATAGACTTTCCGGGTGGGATCATCCTCATCCATACGGATTAAGTGACCCGCCCACCGTAACCTATTGAGCCGGATTTTATCCACAACCGGACGGTCATGGTATCGCTCATAGATTTCGTCATTGTGTAGGTTACGGAATCGTCCATCCTCATGTAGGGGGCCAAAAATTCTTCGGAGGATTCTTCTCTCGAACGCGGCCAAGAGTTCGCAATTTTTCTTGCTAAGAACCCAAGTTTCCGAGGAATACATGAGGACTGGCAAGATCATAGTCTTGTACAGTAAGAGCTTTGACCCTATGGTGAGACGTTTCGAGCGGAACAGTCTTTGTAAGCTGAAGTAGGCTCTGTTGGCTGACAACAACCGTGCGCGGATTTCATCATCGTAGTTGTTATCGGTTGTGATTTTCGACCCTAGATAGGAGAAATTGTCAACGGTCTCAAAGTTGTATTCCCCTATCCTTATTCTTGTTCGTGCTTGTGCAATATCACGTTTTACTTAATGACAAAATGACCGAAAAGTTGCACTTGTAACTTTACGCTACCTGTCGTCACTTTGTGAAATAGGTGAAAATTCCCGTAAAATCGCAAAAAAAAAACAAATTAGAGATTTAGATGAATGCAGTCCACCATATCATAAAAGGTATAAAATAACACACCGTTGAACAAAGAAAATGGCAGTTCGAAAATAACGCAGTCATTGGCAACTCATATAAAAGTTTGTTCAAAAGCGCCACGACATTGGAAAATGTTGCATCATACACGGGTGGACAGGTTCACTTTTAGAGCATACATAGAGTATTGGTGGGTAGCGAAATTTCATCTCCGAAAATAAACGAAAAGACAACGCTATAAAAGTCTTAGCGGAGGTGAAAATTTCTCCTTTTTACCTTGAACCTAAGCGGGCTCATAAAAAAGTACCATTTATTAACTTTTTGTCACATTTTTTAATACAATGATTTTTTCACTTCCGACAACACTGGTTATAGTATACTTTTGAACCGCAGCAATTCGGAGGATTTCCTGTTTAAAGTGTTTTTCAAGATTTTGATTTTCTAAACCATATTGTGTTTGAATACACAAGAGTACCTATCGATTACTGACTTGCTGGGTGAAAGATTAGAGCACATCATGAAATTCTACTTATCAGAGAAATCTATATGTAAAAACTCTGGGATTGAGAGAGATATAATGGAAAGTGTTCTATCAAAAAACTCCAAGAAGAATGTCTACTTAGCCTCCCTAAATGAAGTATGGCTTGAACTTGGCCCTCGAGATGTGAAATTAAAGTTGTAGCTATTTCTAATGAAAATACGGAGTTTAACGACATAAAGAAAAAAACCAGTAGCTTCTACAATGAGCTTTTTAAGGTTTTGTATAAAACAATATAGCCATGTGGGATATCAGATGAAAGGTCTTGATTAGTACTTTCCAAAACAGTTTTGACATAAATTGCAAAATGTGCACACCTAAAGTAGGAGAGGACTCATTTTCGGAAACCACCCAACCCAAATATCTGAGAAAATTTTCTGTGATGTGGTTATGTGAAATCTAAGCTTGAAAATATATCTCATCGCGATATCTGTTCAGATAACCCCCCCCCCCCTGCTGCAGTCCAGGTTGCTATTTCCACAACATCTTTGCCCTGCAATAATCGCTTCGACTGCCCTTAACATTAATACCGATTTGAGGGTTCCAATAAAGGCGACCACGTGACTCTTCACGAATGTCACATAGCAAGCTAATATTCATAAATATAAAAGGTGTTATAATATGAGTAGAAACAGCTAGCGTGTCGCGTTCCGCTTTGAATTTCTTAATTAAATGTTACGACGTGATCCTTGAAAGCATGACGGAATGAAGTACAAAAAAAAGAAAAAATCGATTTATTGAAAATTTTGAAACAGAAAATCTTCTTATACAAATTCTTTGTTTTTTTAAATGCCTAGTTGCATGTAGAACAGATTTACTACATCAAACGTGTTTTGTTTAGAATTACTTTTACTAGGAGGTTTTCTGTTGTTATCAGGGACTGAAGAATAGTTGCAGAAACCACTCCCGAAACTACGATACAATACTATAATAGGGATTGGACAAAACAAAATATAACATGCGCATTGCCCAGCTGAAGTTTTTGCTTACAATTAGCCCCAGATATTTGACCGTTCTAACTTTGGTGAAAAAACATCGCTGCGATTCATTATGGAAACTTCATAAGTGGGTCTCTCAGCGCCCTCTCAGCCGGCTTACAAAATCGAGCCTACGAAATATCTTTCGAAAAATTTGAGAAGACAACAAAATAATATATAAGTTAGCCGAATCGAGAAATAATATGACTAAGGATTTCCAAAATACTAAATCCATGAAGGACGAAGGGGAATCAGCAATATATAAAAAAACCGACAGGATATTTCGACGAATGGTCAAACGGGAAGAATTAAATCAACTCTTGGCCCAACTATAGAAGCTTCATCCCGTAATCGAAATATTTATATATGAGTATTTTTAACTATTCAAAAGATGAAAAATATTAAAACTTTAGTATCTGATGAACAACCAATTGAGCTTTGCAAAAAAAAATGGATCAGTGTAATTTTGTTTAATGAAATGCTCGAGGAAGCGGATATCACAGGAGTTCTATCATTCCTTCCTCTTCTTTGGCTTCGTTAACAACCAAACGACCACAGATATTTTCCATACGCTCCAGGTTTCCATCGATAAACGGTAAAGGCCTTTGACGGGATAAAAAAAAATGTTAGTGTGGACTACGTTATGATTCAAACATTTTCCTAAATGACTTATCATAATTATTCGTGACATTTTAAAAATTAAAATAACAGTAACACACCTCTTCTTCTTCTTCCTTTTTTTTAACTTGTGTCCCTTTCACAAGCGGGGTCAGCTAGTCGTGATCAGTAGCACCATTTTATTTTATCGAAGGCCTGATTTGGATGTAGTTGAGAGACTCTCAAATCCCCATCCAGGGTATCAAGTCACCGTTGTTTCGGCTTTGCCTTTCGCTCGCTTATTATCGACTTCGATGTTCGGACCAATCTTGGCGAGTGAATTGTCGTTACCGCAAATGATGTGACCATACTATCGAAGACGCCTTTCTCGTAATTTTTTCACAATCGGTGCAACCCCATATCGATCGCGGATATGCTTATATCGGATGTGATCAAGCCACTAATCCGACGCAGCATATTCGTCTCCTTTACCGCGAGACATCGTTCATTGTGTTTTATAGTCGGCCAACATCCAGAACCATAGAGAGAGAAGGATAAAAACACCTGCTGATACATATGAACAATGCCTTCGTAATGAAAATCGGAGCTCATCATTGATCTTTACTACTTCAATTGATTAAATCACATCAAGTATACAAGATATGTACGAGTAACTCATTCTGTACAATACTATATTCTGAAAATATTACTCTGTTGATCGTGTCAACTTTAGGCAGCAGAGAAAACATATTTGTTTGCTCCGGTTTTTGGTTTTCAAAATTATTTTAGCAACAAATATTCAACAGAAATACGCAGGAAAAATAAACGAAAACCAACATTATAATCTAAAAACAAGAACTAAACATTATGCTCTTTGTTTGCCTCTTGTTCACTATTGCATGGATTGGCTCCATCTATAAGGCATTCCCACAGTCCCAGACTAGTATTCAACCGTCTTAACCACTGTGGCACACGACACATGATTGATGCTTCTGTGCAAAGGGAAAGACTTTGAAGATTCTGTCATTCTAAGGAATTCGGGGGGAAAGTTCGTAATGACCTATAATCGGAAGAAATACTACTGTAAAATGGTATGTAGACTGGGAGGTCGAAAAAGTCACCGAAAATTAGAACATCATATGAAGAACTTTAAGCACCGATTTCTTAATTATTGCAGATTTCGGCGATAAGAAGCAAATTTGTAAAAACTATAATAGGGCGAAGAATGAAAACCCGAAAACCATATGAAAAATTTCAAAAGAATAAAACACAACAATCGAGTTTTACTACTTTTTCATAATACTGTTATATAATTGCTTTACGTAGCTGTCCACTTGGACACCGAGACTTCCGTCCTCAGGCTGGTTGGTAAAAAGCTGGGACTTCCAATTTCGCTAGAAAACTACTTTGCTCCGTTGACAATTGTTGTTATCAATCATTCTAACTAAATATTCGCCCTACTGTCATACACTTGTAGTGTCCTGGCCAATTGTCATTACTACAGTTTGATTTGATTGATTGATCTCTATCGGGTGTGTGTTACGTGTGGCCATGCATTTTAGCTTAACATCAGAAAGCAGCGAATCTCTTATCTACTTACCTTTTTATTCTAGGTATCTTATCTATTCGAAATTGAATCACCGTCTTAGTAAAGCAAAAATTGACAATATTTACACTTTGAAAGACCAGCAGTATAAAGGTTCTTTTAAATTATAATGAACACTACAGGATATTTTTTGCATTTGTGTCACCGATATGACACTACTTTTTTTTTTTTAATTTTCAGGTCGCCAATGACAAAATTTAGGTTTATTTTCAAAACATTAAAGACTTGTTTCATATCTTCATTGTAAACAACCATTGTCCATTGATAACATAGATGCCTCAATTTCTACAAAAAAAAAACACGTTCATAATATTAAATCGTAATAATTCAGCAATTACAATAGCTGGGGCATTGAAATAATTATAGCTTAAACTTCACGCTAAAGCAAGTCAAGTTAAATAAGTCGGAAAACCGGCAGCTAGAGGCTTCAGGTATGAAAGGTTTTGTGTATTTCTTTTATAAAGAGATTTGAGTATGCATTTGCCCTAAGCACGTAATACATGCATATATTATATGAAAATATCCACTTTCAGGTCATATTAACATTCATTGTCTTGAATTTGCGCAGAAACGACAGCTTTGATCTATTATAACTTTGTTAGTAATAGTGCGATTTCTGCCAAATTTGGCAGGATCATTCCCTATGCTGTAGCCTACATTGCTGCCATGAATGTGATTCTGAATGCTGAATGTAGTGTCGCGTCGCGTAACACATATGGGGTCGTACTTTTATAGTGCGGTTTCCACCAAACTTGGTAGGATCATGCTCTCTGTTATTGCCTATATTGCTGCAAAATTTTATGATTCTAGGATGAACTTAAGGGGGATTTTCCTGTTAATTACTAAAAATTGTAGTAATGTACTATTATTAACTTTATTTGAACAGGTATCGGTAAGGGGAGTATTTCGGAGCCTAGGCGCCATATAGTGGCAGCCCTCCTGAGAATGGGTTCGTTAAAGTAATGATCACTTTCAACCCCCCACACTCCCCACCTAATTGATGCCAATCGCTACAACCGTCTCCGGGAAAAATTCGTGTGACGGACACGCCCTCCTCATGCAACTTGGAAACCATTTTTTGCTTCACATATTAAAGGGAATAGCGAGTCGCGGTGCAACTCAATCTGATATTAGTAGAAAGGCAACTACAAACTACGTTTTTAATGCAAATCAAAAATTGCGATTACCAGCCGGACTAAGCATTAAACACTCCACTATTTGGTATTGTATGCTTGTTCTTATCTTACCTGACATGATCTCAACGACAATGTGTAGTCTAGCTTTTCTTTAATTACCAAGTTAAAACAAAGACCTTCTTTCCGATAAAAACACTTTCATTGCCCTTAAAAAGAATTTCACAATATATTATATATATTCGAAACTTGGACACTACACGTAATAATATACAAGTTTTATTCCATTTAGTATTACAATATTATTTATATTTACTCTTAATTTTTAGAAAGATTTTCGTATTATCTGACTGTCTAATATATTTATATTTTACAGTTGATATGTACGAAAAACTTAACTGAGTTCAAATCCTGCACCCGACTGTATTGCGTATAAAAGTTTCTCCTTCATTTGTTCGCCTGTTTTGAATGCAGGCAATTTCAGTAAATTGGTACATGTGCTTGCTGTGGGTAGTCGTTCTTCGTCGCCAGCGTTCTGAATAAAAAATGGCGGATCTAGATCCTGTAATAAAAATTTGCCAGGTTAGTGTATAGATAAGAAGCAGTAAAGACAAACAAGAATACATTTGTTTTTGAAAATAAATATACAATTGCAGCGAAAACATTTTTGAAATTTTTGGGAGCCAACAGAGATTGAGAGAAGCGTAAATTGAGCCTAATTATACCATGATAACCAGGGCCTCATGTAGTGAATGCAGAAAAAAATATCGGTGATCGATGAAAATTTTGGCGATTAACTCTTTAATTCATTAAAAGACACATGGCTATTTTTTAAAAGGTCAAATGACAATAGCAAATTTAAGAAAACTGCATAAAATAAGTCTGGGGTAGCCGTGGTCGTGAGGTGTTCTCGTACCTTCCAAACCGTCATCCCAAACGAATAAATGATCATTTCCGTTTTTGGTTGGATTATTAAAAACTAAACACTTATATAATAATCTTTATTTTCTCCTTTTCATTTAAAATGAGACTGCTCGTTCGTTATCATCATTTTTGATGATTTACAAGTCATAAGCTCACATCAGTAGAACACGCACATATCCAATGATTCCTGATGTATACAGGAGTCGAATCCAAGGCACGAGATAGATGTTCAAACAACTTGGCCACCGCACCCTCAAATAACGTGCTCACACTAATTGTACTGCACTTACCACATTTGACAACGACTCACTAGTTCGTAACAATATGCCCATATCAATGCAGCAAATATCAATTTAAGTATGTATAGCAATTCGAGGATTACTCGTATCGGAAATGTCAAGTATCAATTTGTGTAATCTCTCAATTTCTACCTAGTCGCTCTTGTATCGCCTGAAATGCAAGGTTGGCTGCTTGCTTCCTATATATTCAACAGTTCCTGCCTGCTTCTGATTACCGTGATCTGGCTTCATCTTGGTGTATTGTTATTTCGTTTCTGTCTGGTAAGAAACCGTAAAGCCGTCATCGCTTGACATTTCAGTATGCTCATGTTATCTTATTTAATTGTATTAGTAATAATGACAACAGAATTGATCAATAATGAAGATGATGTGTAGATCTGCATCTATGATAACTTCAGACTATTTCCACCTCATCTTACAAATGGAAAGTAACAGGGAGTAAACTTTTTTGCCCTTCATAGTTGCAATTTGTAATACAAATTGCAAATCAAAATCTCTATTAATTTTATTATTTATGGTTAAAAGATGGAGCTAAAAATGAATTTTCATATTTGTGGTCGATTTAATAGTTTGTCTAAAATGTAGGTAGGCCTCAAAGAGAAAGCTCAAAATTCTGCTTAAGATAAGGACACATACAAAAAATACGTTAAGCATTCCGGATAAGGTAAGTATTATCGCATTATGAAACAAAATGCATATTAATAGAGGAACAGGAAGCAAAAATTACACATTCAGCGGTAATTACAGTCTGAACCAAAAAAAGGTAACGGAAAAGAGGGCGATTAAATGAGTGTGGTGGCACAGATCGTAATTTCACAATTATCAACAGTTCTGCTGAAGATACAAATGAAGTCGACTAGTAGACGTTTAACAAATGCTAAGTTATATGGGCCTTATAGCTTCAAGGTCCGTTACGAAACTGTAGTGAACACTTTGTGAGGAGATATGCTATATTGGATATTGCAATTGTTTAATTTGTTAGGATCTGATAACACCATTCCAACTTGAGAAATATATACGTACATAGTTGCCATAAATCCCTAAAGAGTATGCACATCAACCACACCTATGTGCTATCGCTGTTGGTTCCTGGCAATGTGCTCGACGATTTTCAACAAAGCTTACACTCTTCTTTCACAGTTATGTTCTATTGTATGGTGTAGCCCGCAATGGTCGCCCTTCCTCAATATGTGATTTATCCATTGCTATTTTCGAATTCTCGTTAACACGCCCCCGGGCATCTGACCTGTATAGCGGCAAAGCTCTTCATTTATTATTGTCTCAGGCCAGACTATTCCAACAATACAACGTAGACATAATTTGATTAAAACCTGAAGCTTCCGAGTAACAACACTGGTCACTTACCATATACTACTCCATAGCCTCAAGTTGGTGTTGAGATATGTGCATTTCCAGATTTAGGATAAAACAAGCTGGCGCTTGTTAATACGTCGAGCGATTTTAAGTTCAGTGCGGCCGTCATCAGAAACAACACCCTAAATATACAAATTGTTCGACGTCTTCGTTTCAAACTGAGAACCACAGTTTTATTGGTGTTTACAAAATGTTGACAAGGAATGTGCTCGTCATTTCCTTATTTTTAAACATAGAGGTCAGACAATCAGGATTTTACTCTTCGAGTATGAAAACAAGATGACAAGTTCATTTTCATTTCAGACCAGGCTAACCTCAGAATTGGTTAATTGTCTAAAGGCAGTAAGTTCCAATTACACTTAGAAGTGGCATTTGTCGCGTGTGTTAAAAAGGACCTAAAAATGCTTCAAATACATTTGTAGCAAATGATTAAGTAGGATTGAACTCATGGCAATGTCGATGATCTACCTAAGAGAAAGTCAAGTAAAAGTATCAGTAGCACAGGATAACGATACCATCACTTTGTTCACAAAGTCTCCAACATTATTTTTGTGTAAAGCAAAGGAAAAAAGAACACTGAAGTGCCATCAAACACATTCAGGGGTTTTCCAAGAGTTGGGCCAACGAATATATCAACTGAGATTGGAGTTGCGGAAGCAAGATTCAATTTCCAATAGAGAAGAATCTATCTGGAATTACCACCTCCAAAGTATAATTCAAAGTAAAACTAAAGAGAGTTTTCATCTTTAATACAAAGCCATAGTAGAGGAGTTTGAGGAAAGATGACATGGTTCATTGATCCCCACTATGTCCTTCGCTAAGGCACCATGAATAATGTCACCAATAACGGGAACAAAGAGTATCGGATTTAAAATTCCGCTGACATTTCATATCGTTGCAACAAATGACATTTTGGGCCTGTGATAATAGCTATTAGTTTCACTTGAAGAATAGAGTTGAGAAATTCGATACCCAAAGTAATAATATCAACTGTAAACCATTTTTCATTGCTAATGATGTGGAGAAGGGTAATATATAAAATGATTTTCAGATTTAGATTTTCATTCCCAATGCATGCTGCTGACACGGAAAAGTATTAACAAATTATTTGGGAATGCGGCAAAAGCGCGTTATGAGCATTTCGACAGAGTTAAATTCCAGGACTATGCAGGTCATTCCAAATTTCTGTTCCTTTTTAATACATGTCACTGTCACACTTACAAATAACTCCTAGGGGTACATTCGCTTCCACATTCTATATAAAATGTATAGACGCTCAGAAAAAAACTGTAACAACATGGCCAAATGAAATTTTTTACTGACATTGGCAACAATGGATGCAGTTATGATTGGGATCAATTTCAGAATCATAGAATATTAACAAGAAAAAAAAAATGTAATTTTGTGTTACTATTTTCAAGTGATTTTTTTTTTGTTTCCCTATGTATTCAGTATATCCATATGAGCGGCCGATTAGTTTTTTTTTTATTTAAGCAATTTCCCGCCAGCATATCTTCGGATGAAAATTCTAAAAACATAGCCCGGCAAGGCGTGAACTATGCTAGTGTTGTGAAATTCACACCTCAAGGCCAAGAAATCACAAGCTCCCCAACCCGCAATCTGGAAGGGCTTCTCCTTCTCGATAGAAAACATGATGTAAGAAATGATACGTAATCAAACCAAAATCCTACGGGATCTTCTCAGAAGCAAATGAACCAGCTCAAAATATGTTACCGGAATACAATCGGTGCCAGGCAATACAAACTAGAATTACGACACTTCCTGTTTGACAAAGAAATCGACATAATGCACATATCCGATATGATACACTCACAAAAATTGAAAAGAGATTTTCAAAACGGAAAATTAACGTGAGCGGCACCAAGTGCTGTCACGTCACTTTAATCCTGAACCGGCAAAACTGCGCTGAAATTTCAATCAATGGTGTAATGATGCCACAGAATGAAGTATAATATCTGAGAACAGAAAACATGCATTGGTCTCTGAATAAAAACCTTTAAGCTGGGGCCCGACAACAAACGCCTGCTCTTCAAAGCCGCCACAATGCCAATGTGCGTGCACAGCTAGCATCGAGTTGCTACAGAGAACTCAGTTCAGGGTACTACGAACGATCACCGGTGCAGCTTGGTATATGAAAAATGAATACATCCACATTGACCTTAAAATTGCGATAGTAAGAGAGGAGATCTCATTTCAGGTGACGAAGTACAAGGGGAAGTTAGCTTCCCTAATTGATAGGAAGTTAGTGGGACAAATAATAACGAGATAAATAAAATAAAAATGATAATGAAAAGCTGCTGACTTAATATTTAAGCGAGGAAAAGGCCACATTTTTGTACTGTTTTGTACTTTAGTATTTCTTTAAGATCTTTGTTTATTTTTAAAAATAAAAAAATTTGTTGAGATAAAATACACTTTTCTCTGAAACTACGCACTCTATATCCACCAAATTTTAAAAATTTCTTGCAAGGGGTTAAACAGAGTAGATTCTCAAAGAATTCGACTTACTTTCAAATTTAAATTGCGATTCACCAAGATAATGACTGAAATAATTTACAAAAAAGTAAAGTTCTAAGTGTGGAGGATGTATCAAAACCGCTTCGTGTCTCTGTTGGTGTTCATCAAGGTAACGCCCTCTCATCACTCCTCTTTCTTCTTGTTATGGACACCGTCATACGGAACTGCTTTATGCAAATGATGTTTTACTAGCGTCTAATAGCAAAGATGATTT
Source organism: Hermetia illucens (assembly GCF_905115235.1). NCBI lineage: Eukaryota > Metazoa > Arthropoda > Insecta > Diptera > Stratiomyidae > Hermetia > Hermetia illucens. Next base: position 104,787,465 of record NC_051852.1, on the reverse strand, counting down.
CGAGTAACCTGTCCAAAAATGGAATGACCGTCTCATGCAACACGGTCTCAGATTAAATCTGAATAAAACTGAGTTTTTGACGACCGATCCCCATGAAACAATCACAATCGCTGTCAGCGGCAATAACCTGCCCAGAACTGGGCGCTTTAAATATATCGGGTCAATGAGATCAGCCAAGGGGGAACTGCGTTATGAAATTGGTTTACGCGTTAACGCAACCTGGATGAAGTGGCGTTCTACAACTGGTGTTCTTTGTGATCGACGTATCAACGAACGTCTCAAATCTAAAATTTATCGCAATGTCGTCCGTCATGTCGCTCTCTATGGTTCTGAATGTTGGCCGGCTATAAAAGACAATGAACGTCGTCTTGCGATAATGAAGACGAAGATGTTGCCTTGAACCAGTGGCGTGACACGTTTTGATCACATCCGAAATGAGGATATCCGCGATCGATATGAGGTTGCACCAATCGTGGAAAAACTGCGGTATGGTCACGTAATGCACGCTAACGAAAATTCACTCGCCAAGATTGGTCTGAACATCGAAATCGATCGTAAACGACCAAAAGGGCGGCCGAAACAACGGTAGCTTGATACGCTGGATGAGGATTTAAAATCCCCGCGATTGCATCCAGATCAGGCATTTGATAATATAAAATAGCGAAACCGATCACGCCGACGAAGGACAAAGGAAAAGAAGAATTATCGTAGCACTACCTCATATGAAGAGAATGGAAAAAATAATTTTTATATTCAAATTTCACTCAAATTAAGAATTTGAAGATGTCAGAGTGACCAAAAGAATTTTCCAACTTGGCTTTTGGCAATCACAAGGGCAGAGCTTTACCAAACTTTGGAAACTGAGATACAATTCTTTCTCATGATTGGTAAAAGCCAGCTTATCCTTTGGCCACCACAGCCCACACCTGGTTTATTAGAGAGTCGATTTTGTGAAAATGTTAGCAAAAGTTATTTCCGAAATTTTAATACCACCAGTAGCCAAACTTCCGCAAAAAGTTGACTACCTAGATGTGCTCAACATTTATGCACTCATACTGAAATAATTATCACATTACACATAAAATATTTCTCCACTTACCTTAAAACCTAGAAGAGGTGGTCGCGAACAACTGGTCACGAATCGTAATAGCTGTCTTTTTTCAATATCACTAAAACTTTCCACAACCGACCAAAAGCAGATAATTGTTGGATGGGTCGGACTGTACTCGCCTCCATATCGACAATGTTTCTTCAAATCTTCAATATCAATAGGAATCTCAGCACCTGATATTAAAACTTGCAGCTCCTTATTGCTAAACATATACAGCCATTCAACCGGCAACACATTCGATAATCCTTTGCGAAACGCAATACAGTGTTGCCTTATTTGTTTATTCAGTTTATAGTCCGCCATAAGCTGAATGTATTCAATACGATTTGCCGAAGTAACTTGAATCGATTGACCATTAGGTTTCAGTTCTTCTATTTTTGTTTTGCCTAAATCATTTGTGACTACGGTGAAGTCGAGACCCAGCTCACTAACATCACCTTCATAGGCTTTTAACGATAGCAAATTTCGATAGAGTTCAGGATCAAGTGAGGCCAATTGATGAACATCGAGATCGGAATGTTTTCCAGCTAACTTTGATAAAAAGAAGTCTGCTAATGGTAACTCGACGAGGAGATTTTCATAAATAGCTTTGCCCAAAATACGTCCGATAAAATAGTAATGCTTTGCAAAGTCTGGCACTATCTCACTGACACTGGGGTTCGGATAGAGTTTGTTGTCGGTTGTTACTCTGCAATGATGTAAATAATGTTGGGAATTTACTTTAAACATGAATATATTTGGTTTTGGGAGAGAGGGCGATTTAAATTAAAAAAGTCCTATTAAGGACAGACGAATCAAAAATAACAATGTAATATTTCCAAAAACAAATATGTACTGATAAATTGATACAAAATATTCCGAAGCACACGACAGGATGATAATGTCCCCATAGCTTTTACAGAACACTTGACTTAATGTGGCGGAATTTTGCTTCTTTTTTCGGTTTTTGATATATATATTTTAAGAAGAGTTGATTAGTCAAAACAAAGATGATAACCAATTTACTTACTTGAAAAAGCCTCTGTTGGGATCGAATGCAGTTTTAATCAGCTCTGACAAAAATTCTCTAAATAATCCTCCACCATCAACGCCCACTTCTTCCAATCCAATGCTACTGATGAACTGTACCCGGAACCGATGGCGGAGATCCGGCTCTATAACGTTTTGCAAACAATAATTTTTTAAATACTTTTTGAAAAAACTAATCTCTTACCGTTTTCGGGTCTCAACTTATCAAAAGCATCCTCATAGAGGTGAGATCGTCTTACTACAAATTGAATCGAAGGTCCTTGCAAAAATCCCTGAAATTCCCCTTGTACTCTTAGCTTATCAGCCGCGACTAGACCCTGAAGTATTCCTACTCGTGTGCTAAATGGCACAACAAATGGAATTTCCCTTAAAATAGTAATAGAGCGGATTTGCTTAATTGACATGGGAGGTCCATCTTCAAAATCTGCCCGTGTGAAATCTCTAATTGGTTGGAATGGACGTGGCCCACGTCGACTGCCTCTTGTTAAAGGTAAATCCGTTGGTTTATCGAGCGGTAGATTTAAGGTTTGCACCGTCCAATGTCCTTCTGGACAAAATCCTTTTCGTAAATCTCTAGTATATATTTGGTTCAGTACGGACACAACGACTTTGAGCAAGTTTGCCCAAATTTGTTTACTTTTCTGAATATCTTCCTCGTCCACATCACTTCTACCCAGTACAGATCGATAATGCTCGTTCAAATTGGATCTCGTATCAGGGAACGCCAATTCAACCAATCCAATTGAAATTTCTTTCAATGTTTTGCTTAATGGAATTATTTCTGATATAGTGAACGGCATAAGTTTATTCGGTGTGTCAGTCATTAGATCTTCTTGACAAAATTCGCCGTCATGCAATGTAGGTACCAAGCGCCCGAATAATGCACAGAAAGTTGCAAGGATCGGTATGATTCGGTTCATTTCACTGTTTACTTTGGCTGAAATTTAGATAAAAGAATTATATGAGTGAGTATATAATGAGAATAAGAACAATTTTAACAGCTATAAAATATTTTTTTATAAATTTGCTCAATTAGGCACACATTTTTTTTTGTCTGTCATGCGAACCAAGGAGAATAGATTTGAACTTCCTGAATAGAAAACAAAATGGAATCCCAGGAAGTATTTGGAGTTCAAAATGTTGCTACGACTCTTCGTTTTCCGATATAATTTCCTTAATTTATTTTATGTATTTTCTTTTTGATTCGATGGACCATTGCCAACGCTTCACTCAATCATTGAAGTCCCTCTTGAAGTCGACAATTGTAATCTCCTTCGGGGTGGTCGTCGTAGCTATTTTTACCCCTTTCAGTGTTCCATGCCGAATTCCTTTCAAAACTCTTTTAATCCTTGGAACAAACAGAAGTCCGCTGGAACTACATTGGAGTTGTACGGTGGCTGGGGAAGGTTTGCCACATCCAACTCGGCGACAATGAGCACAGTGTGGTTTAGCAAGTTGTCATGGTCATCCAATTGTTGCAAATTTATTTTCGGACCCGTGGAACCCAGTTGGGCAACCGTTTGATACTTCACAGTAAAACTCTTTAGTGGCTTTGTCCTGGACAAAAAACACAATGTTCTTTTCGGGCGAGGAGGCTCCGCTTTGACGCTTTGAGTCGAGAACAAGCTTGAAAATCCCCCTCTAATCCTCTGCTATCACTCTGCTAAAAAATATTGGATCCATTTCGTAGCGTTCATGAAATTTCTTGCACATCAGTAAACACTGCTCCTTCATCTTAACCGTCAGGACTTTCGGTATCATTTTCGAGCAGACGTTCTTCATTTGGAGTTAATTATTAAAATACAGTAAACGTTTGTTTTAGGTATCTTGCATACCTCCACAATCATCCACCTTATTGTTGGTCTTGTTCCGAAACTTAACGCACTTCTTGCACCGAATTCTGCACTTGGGATATCGACGGGCGTCCCGAACGGTCGTCATCGTTAACACCTCTTGTGCCACATGGAAGTTTGGTGCTTTCATCTTAAGCTTTCCGAACTATTTCGAGCGTTTTATTATTTATTACCCGCATTTATCACCAATTTCTTCAAACTGCTGTTAAAAAATAACATACATCCTTTGTCATTTTTCTGTCATTGTATTTTCTTTAATTAAGTACGCTTCTAATGACGACACGCGACTATACATCTACCACTGATAAAACAAGTCGGGAAACCGGAAGCTGGACGCTTCAGGTATGATAGGTTTTGTGTATTTCTTATACAAAGACATTTAAGTGTCTATTTGTCCCATTAGTACATAGCACGTAATATATGCATATATTATGTGAGAGTATCTACTTTCGAGTGATATTGACATTCATAGTCTTGAATTTGCAAAGAAGCGACAACTTTGACCTATTATAACTTTGTTATTAATAGTGCGATTTGCACCAAACTTAGGTAGAATCATGCTCTATATTGTAGCCTACATCACTGCACATGGTGCTAAGATTTTGCAGCCAATTATTAAAAAATATCGGAACGGAAGGTATTTCGGAGCCTAGGTACCATATAGTGGCAGGGTAGTTTCTGAGAATGGCTCCGTTAAAGAAATATTCACTTTCGACCCCCCACACTCCCCACCTTTCCAACAAATGTCAAAAGTAAGACCGGCTCCGAACAGTACTAATCGAGACCATTTTATTTGATACCCCACATGACTATACTTGGTGAAAAAACAAATTACACCCCCTTTTGCATGTATGAAGACCTCCCCTTATTCAAGATAAAAGGATGTAACTCACTGTATGCGTGAGCGTTCACAGTTTCCACCTTTTCACCGAATTCAATTGATCAATAGTTTCCGAGAAAAATGCGTATGACAGACCGACAATCAGAGAGATAGAGGCTCAACTCAAAGTTGAGCTTTAACCTGCATTAATGGATGATTGACCTAAGCATTTATCATCAGCTCGCACTCGCAAGCATGCTACCACCACTGGGAACAAAACAGGCCAGTAGCTTTGTACACGGTGCAATTGCGGGCATCAATACTAAACATCGTAGGAGGTCACAAACAATTCTGCAGCTACCTAGCAATATCTAATAAGGCAGCTTAGGGATTCTGGTGGACGAAATCAGTCGATTGTACGGTGTACACCAAGAAGTGCAAGAAAAGCGGATTATGTCAAAGAAAGAACAACCGACACATAGTCTGTCCTAATGGAAGTCAGGACGCAGCCTGATGCCAATACTGAACAGACGCAGTACGGATTGGACAGGTTGAGATCGTAATCCCCCACATCAAGTCGGTTTTGATGAGTCCGATATGTGAAGGCTAATGTTTGCAGGCGTGAAAAGGAACTAGAATCATACTCAATATGAACAGTGTTGTGAAAGGGCGCACCTTGGAACATAATGACTAAACTATTATAGTTACTGAACGAAAATTAAGAGGATCCAAGAAGTAGCAGCTCGACACAGGACCAGCGTGGAAAACAATGTCAGACGTAAAGTTTTGTTTTGGAAAAGAATATGTCGATGACTACAAAAAGTAGTACAATTTTAGCTGCAGAAAATTTATGCTAAAAATGCAAGGAACAATCGGTCGTCTTTTTAACTTCCTACAAAATGGTTTTATAGGACATTTCTGTTTTCATGATCATATTCTCCTGTACATTGGAAAATTGTTTGTTATGCTCTAATTTAACCTACATTATAATCACAACTACTGCATTTCAACAAAAAAAAATGAGAGCAAATTTCCTTTCTTTAGCTCAAAATTACTGAGTGCTGATCGGTCTTTCGAGAACCAACTCTCTCATCGCTCAGTTCATAATTATGAAGATTGAAAATTGCTTCCTAATTCAAAATAAGATATCGCAAAATTGAACACTGTAAATAATAAACAATTACACTTACGCACGACGCCTTTTGATAACAAACTTAACGGCGAAGAAAATCCCAATTGATTGGACTGCGAGGTCATTGTGTACCAAAGTGTTCGAATGAATTCTGGATTAAATGCCAAACTGTACAATAATCTATTAGAAAAAAGATTAATTCGCATCTACAAGTTGTATAATTTATCTGTGTCATACTTATAGTCAAAAATAGCTGCTTTGTTGTAGATCATTAAGTTGTGACAAATCCGACAAAGGCAGTAGAGGATATCAGGTTTATCAATAAATAGTCCAACGTTGCTCACGATTACATACGCTCGATTAGCTTCGTTTAGCATTTCAATAATTTCCAGCAAACAATTCTGCTCTATCACAGTTATATTTATTACCGATTTCTCATCAGAATCCGAGTCAGTCGAGTCTCCATCCTCATCTCGACATACCTTTGATGATTTCGGCAGATTCAAGACATTTGATGAAATTTCAGAAATAAGTCGAATGTAAGATGCTAATAGTGAAGCATTATGCAATTTATCTGAAAGGAAAATTATTGCCATTGTAGTATATATAGCTTTATAGAACATGCATGTTCTCCCCTGATTAATTTTAATTAAACAAAACAAAAATTGCATTACCTAAATGAATCTGATCCAATGTCAACACGGAATATAGTACAAAAGTAGATAGTTCCCCAAAGCTGTTGTCATCATTGTCGATACTCATTTTCGTCATGGCATTTTCCAAATATATGAGCAAATTTGCAAATGGGAATTCCTTCAATTGCGACAAGCACGGCAATATAAAATATTGTATAGGTTCTGAGAACTTAGGTGCCAAGATATGTTCAACAAAGGATTGCGAAATAAATGTGCCGTTTGCAATGCCACGATTCAGTAGAATTAGTGGTCGAATAAGCATCTGATACAGTGCATCAGTAAATTGATTTGGTGGATGCGTTGTGATACCATCGAGCGGTGGACATTTATATTCTAATATACTCCGTATTACTTTGAAGTATTTGCGATCTATCAGGAATTTAAAAATACTATCCAAGTATTTCCCGACGTACTCTTCATTATGCAAATATTTTTCCACCAGTGTATCTGTTGTGAATGTCTCCAATACACGAAGAGGAATCGCGGGTGGAATATTCGGCACGGTGAGCTGTTCAAGGCAGATGAAAAGGACGCGCTTCATTCGATGTAACCACAATGCATCCGATACGGATTTGGTAAGAGGTTTCTGCGGATTACGTATCAAACATTGGCAAATATCGATCTGAAAGAAAAAGTTTTAATATTCGAAATACCAAAAATTAGGGACAATAAACTATATAAATCAAAGTATGAATTGCATACTTGCATTATAAACGCAATATATATTATTGTATTATATGTTAGTGAGATGTTAGTTCTCAAAAGAGTGAAACTAAATCCAAAGCAAATACTCAGTAAATAGTCTCTAACAAATATGCTCTCGTAAATAATATAATTTAGTTTTTCTAACATTCAGTGCCTCGAGAGATGATACTAAACTCTAATAAACAAGTCAGAAGCTCGGCCCTTCAGGTATTAAAGATTTTTTGATTTTTTTTATGCAAGAATATTTGGATGTTCTGTTAATACATAGCTCGTAGTTTATAGTCGTTGAATATGGCCGGTATTCAATTTTTATCTCTTTGAAAGAATTAATTTAATAATTTACTACTATCTCTTGTTACGATTTCCACCAAAATTTCCATTATGATAACTTAAGCTTAAATTTTGCAGAATATAAAAATATACTATTATTGACTTTATTTTAGTAGATATCAACGCGGGGAATATTTTGAAGCCTAGGTGCCTTACGCCAAGACCACAATTTTTTTCAGACTTTTCTGTTGAGTAGTTTCTAAGAATGGATCCTTAAAATAATTGACCCTTTTCTAGCCTCCGCACTACTCTCTACAACTAATATCAAAACTAAAGCTTCGAAAAGTGCTAAGCGAGACCTTGCATCTAATACCCCACATGTCCATATTCGATGAAATAAATTTGCATCTCTCTTTTACGTATATGGGGACCGCCCCATAGAATAATGTTTCAAGGAAAAACACGTAAGGTAAGAATTTAAGAAGCATTCCCCATGTGACATTTCACTCTTCTAATTTGCTTTGTGTAAACATTAATATTCAAATGGTATATATTTTTTCCTTATCAGGGAACATACTAATAAAAGTGATATATTTGCAGTATTTAAATGATGTAATGACGGAAATAGAAACAACAGAAAGTTACAAATGTAGTGCGATAGGAAAATGTAAATAGTATCACGTTTTGATCAAGATGTAACCGAACCTCCTTCTTATAAAATTCTCTCGTCTTTCTCCTTCTTATAAAATTCCATTGTGTGTGAGGACGGAAGTGGCTGAACGTACAAGTTTTGGAAATAAAACGAGTTCCGGAAAAAACAAAGTAGAACCGGACGGGGAAAATATTGAAAGTTTTTATTTGAACAATATTTCTACTCTTCGAACAATATCGCTCTGGTCTCTTTTCTTTCTGTTTATAGTGTAGTTGTCTATAAACGTTCGCCGTAGATTTAGCTCCTAGAATGCGTCCTCCAAATTGACGCAGAAACTCCAGCGATATATGCTGGACATTATTGGCCCCTACGGAGAGGGATGGTGGGACTCTAGGGAGAATGATGGTGAAATAGGCACTTCACTACGAATCTCGATATATAACACTTTCTACTTCACATAAATGACATAACAAACTACCATAGAAAACTAGGCCGCCAACCTTCTTTGGGGAAGGCTAGAGACACAGTGAGTGTTATATTCCCCCAACGGGACGTCGTCGTACTACCATGAAAACACCTCCCCGTTGTCACATTACTTCCGGTTAGCTACCTCGTCTTACGGAGCCTTCAAGTCAGGAGATTGATTTCGCCAACGGGAGGGGAGAGAATAAGCATCCAACCGTTTACCCGATCCATTAATATGCTAATTCCGATAACAAGTGCTGCAACATCATCTGCATGACCGATCTGGTGCGATTGTTCTGGTATGGAGAGTCTAAGAAGACTATCGTAAGAAGCCTTTAGGTCCGGCCCTAGGATGGATCCCTGTCTACACCCGACGTGATATCTATCCTCCTCTGATCTTCTAGCGTCTTATGGAACAAGAAACGGATTCTTAGATAATCCCTAGACATCCGTAAGAGACAGTTCGGCACATGGAAAAAATTGTCTATTGTCCGTATAATTTCCGCCTTATGAAATAAAAGTCATTTATGACATTGCGCCTTACAAGGAGTACCACCCGTTGAGATAGGCGGCTGTAAGTCCCTGCTTGATTAACCTCATTCACAGCTTGCTTGACAGCATACACTGGGGATCTTAATAATAATAATCGTTGGCGCAACAATCCATATTGGATCAGGGCCTTGAAGTGTGTTAGAGCACTTCATTCAAGACTGTAACGGTGCACTAAAGTGTATTGTAGGAGACAATGTTGTCAGCATTGCGCTCGCCCGAGATTATTGATTTGACTCAGGTACTCATTCACAGCTGAGTCGACTGGTATCCGACGTCAAATCACGATACAAATCCCACTGCCACCAGTGAGATTTGAACCGCGACCTTCCGTACGACAGCCTTGTGCTCTAACCACTCAGCTATCCGGATCCGGATCTGGGGATCTTATTGCTTTTAAATTGAATTATCTTGGAGATAAGCCTCCGGCGACACGTATCGCCACAGCGGGACTACTCTCTTTTCGAGCACTTTCCCGGTCGTGTAGCGGTCGGAACGCAAATGGCAACTCCAGGTCCTCTTTCTCTCTGCTAATCACCCGATGATAGAAAACCAGTTTGTAAATCCTGTCGGATCCTGATTCCTTTTGGTTTTTCAAAGAGAGGATTATCCCATCCCACTCTTTTCTGGAAAAAAGTGGACAAGCTTTGGCGCCTTCCACGCTACTTCTAAATACGGCTCATCTATTCCATCTGAAGTAGCTAAGATTTCCACAGAGCCCCAATTTTTTCGATTATCAGTAAATAACCGAGTGTCAACGGTTCTCCACTAATCTCATTGACTAGATTCTCCCAGCAGCGAATCTTGATTCTGTTTATCGCGAGATCTTTCCCAGTAAATGGAAGATAGGGATGACCGTAAGAAGCCGGAAAAAGGACACCCGTCTTGAGTGCAACAAATGGATAGATATTTGCGTACTGCCTACCTTCGCAATAATAATAGCTAAAATAATCCTGGAGCTCATTAAAGAGCACCTCGAAAGCTTGATAGATAAAGAGCAGGGTGCTGCTCTGGATCCTCCTGTGCTGACCACACTACAATCTCAGGTCCATTGTAGAGCAGGGTATGGAATTTAGATCCCTGCTTCACCTGCTTTTCATCAATATCGAAAAGGCCAATATTACCGGGAAGTCTATCTGGAATATTTCACATAGGAGAAGCATTTCAGAGAAGCTAATAACTATTATCAGAAGGACATATGATGACGCGAAATGTCAGGTGGTGCATTTCATAGAATCTCTGACGAAGTCTAAAGCTGGGTCTACCAGAATTGCATTTTTTCAGCGATAGTTTTTTTCTCGTTATCAGTGAAATACGAAACGCAGCATGAACAGTTGGTTGAAGGACGATGTCATCTTTCCCCAACTGCGCTGATAACATTCTCTTGCAAGTAGAAGCGGATTAAAGATAAACAACAAGCAAACCAAAGTTCCCAATGTGAAGGGAATCCCAATCTTCCTATTTGCGTAGAGGAGTAATGCCATCTTGTAATTTTTTTTACCACTTTTTTATTGGTTAAAATGCTTCCTTAACTTTTTGAAGTCAGCCCGTCAAAGTTAGAACGTAGAAGTCTAAAATTAATTGCAAATTTCACTTGCTAGAACTATACCCATTGTCATTAAAATTACATGATTCGAAAGTGTGTGAACTTTTCTCGATTGCGCTCAGCAGCACCACATGGGTTAGACTTCTTTTCTTTGCTTACTTTGTATGTGCGGCAGCTGCTGTTTGTCGTGGTGCCAATGAGAGCATCAACAGAAGTAACCATCAGCGACGTTGACAACACTGCCGTGTTCGTAAAAAAGTTAACTCCACCGCCTGTTCTTCCGTCTTCTGCGTCCACGGACAGAATGAATGTACGTCCGCCTGACATCGCCGTAGGTGTTGTCCTTCAACATAATATGAGTCAAATCTGCCAGTTTTTAAGCTTCTTTTCCAGGCAATTCCAAGCTCAATGGAAAATACAGCAATTACGATCGCGAGTGATTAACCGCGTACCTCGCAATTAAATAATTCCAGTATTCCGTTGAAGGCAGGTCGTTCACAGTGGTCACAGATCATCACTCACCTTTGCTCTGAAAGCGAAAGCCCACAAAGCGTTCTGTCGCTAACTTCGGTACCTGAGCTTTATCAGCCAGTTCAGTTCCGATATTGAACACGTGTCTGGAAAAGATGTTATGTGAGAAAAGTAATAAGTGTGTTCCCTTGGTCCACGTAAACCATTTAATTGGCCCTTTGCAAGACTCGAACGGTTTCAAGTATTGCCTCGCAATCATCGATATGTTCATGCTGTGACCTTATGCGCTATCTCTGAAAGACATTTCTGCATAATCTTGTGTCCAGCCCCTTTATCGAGAGTGGATTCCACGCTTCGGGCAGTTATAATCACTGACCTGGGAATGGAATTGGAGTCCTACCTTTCCTCGGAGTTAGGCCATCTCCTCGGCTTCAAACGCCACCGGACAACCGTTTATTACCCGCAGTCCGATGGGTTGCTTGAAAGATGGCTCACGACGCTGAACGCTGCTATAATGGCGTATTATTGTATTTGCTCAATGACGCAGTGGGGAAGCTAAGCCATTACTACCCGCTAACCAAGCTAAAAACAAAGCCGACGTGCCCAGGACTCTCGGCTCCTGCACGCATGGCCTAATTAGGAAGAACGCCTCCTAGAGGGCGCTACCCACCTTACGAAGGCTTCTCTAGCGATGCCCACAAGAGGGTCTCCTTGGCCCGGCTAAGGCCTTTCTTCTCGGGAGAAAGCGCAGCCTGGAAAGTAAGCACAAAGTCTCCATTTTGACTTGCGGCAACCGAGCTAATGAAGTCATACTTCTGGTTACTCACTGAAACGCCCTTTGGCAGCAGCTTTGAGGACGTTGAGAAATCTCTTGATCACCTAAAAAATAATTCAGGAATATTGTGGATAGCCACGATCTTCCGAATCCCAAAAGGAAACCGATACATACCTTCCATCCCAAAAGTAACCGGAATCGTATTTGTGTATTTTTTATTCTTCCGGTAACTTTTGGGACAAAATGGGTACATACATTTAATCAGAAAGTCCCCTTCACAGCAGAGCGCCGCTTCTAATCACAATGAGTCATCTTCTGTAAGTCCAATCAACCAAATATATGATGTTATTCAAGTGTCACTCGCGCTTGATATGAATGTTGAGAAGGCGACAGTTTGGCTTGCGAAAGAGGATTGCATTGTGTCCTCTGAAATAAAGGATTATCCTTTGCTGCTTAGCTAAAATTCACAGTAAATAAAAAGAACAGTTTTCGCTATTCGGGTGGGGGCATCTATGATCGGGCTAGATAGGTAATGAAGGCCTGTAGCGTTTCATTGTATGTAAAATACCAAATTTTCGCTATCCGTGTGAAAAACGTGCAGAAAGCTATCGAGCATGCTTACCAATCGTTCACGATCCTTTTCGTTAGTTTTGCAATAGAAAAACGTCAGCCGTTTCAACAAATATTCCAGATTTTTCTCCTCGCCCAAGTAATTTTTGTTCGCCTGGTAGTATTGATCGAATAATTCTCGTTCCGAATGTTTCTTCCGCTGTCGATCAATGAAGCTGCGGGCATAGGACTGCAGGACAATTGCACCATTATTCTGTCGTCGCAGTTCATTGCGTTTCTGTCGTTCCTGCTGAGCCTTACGTATAATTGTTTCGCGATCATTATTCTGCGATCGTCCACCTAAGCTTTGGATGGGACGTCGACGATAATCGCCATCAAAACCATACATCGTGCTTACGCGTTCACTACACTCGTTTGCTTAATCGTTACACCACTTATATATTTCACTGTATTGCTTGCAAGTGCACTAATTTTCTGGAAGAAACGAGGTTGGAATTTTTACAGAATAATTCGACAACCATTACTCCTCAAAACATTGCGTTTGACAGCTCACGGGATGAAATGCTTAATGTCGATTTTTTATTTGACACTGGTCTCTTTTATTCACTCACTCCGCTCTCTTATCGTTTGTATAATGCTGATAATAATGGTATTGCCAACAAACGCATCAGCTGACGCTCTGAATAAACCCTATTTAGGTTTGCAATGGTGGGGAGCTTTTAAATCAGAAATAAGGTTTTCAAAATGCAAGGGGAAAATAACGCTTAATATTGTAGCTTTTAAGAAGTAGAGTGGTGAAGGTGAAGGTGGATGGTGGATTGTGGATGGTGGTGAATTTCAAACCGAATCCAGAGTAATCGTTTTAGACCATTGTTACCCCCTTTAAATTCCTATGTCAATATCTACCGGGATCCGTCTTTCATTAACATTTCTAAATACAATGACTAAATAATGAATTATGTTCGTTTGAAAAATATATAGGTTTTAAGGGGGTCATCCCGTGTGTCGGGTTGGAGAAATCGATTTTTTTTTTTGCATGAATTGTATCTATATATAGTGGAGAATATGTGGGCAAAGGGATTTTCCGATATTCCGAGTCCTTCAGAAATTACAGGGTTAAGCAGGTAAGAAGTTTGCAGCCGCGGCTAGAGTACTCGATGAGAAAGAGCATCGAATCTTTTTTTACCTGTTAGTTTTTTAGCTGAGCCTTATAAATTTGAACACAGGTATAAATATAAAAAGATGGAAAACCAATCAATTGTTTATATTTATTTGCTCTTTGGAATAAAAAGGACAATCCAGTCTAGAGTGAGCACTGAAAGGCTTTCAAGCTATAGTTATAGTTGTAGTCAGTTATATTTTGTTGTAAGTATTGTGCTGTTTGTGTGTTCAGTGATTTTTTTAAATGGATCGTACGAAGGGAGATCGTTTTAGCGTTCAACGTCATGCTCGCACTAAAAAACGACTATTTCATGGGAATCGATACTTATCAGAGAAGAAAAAGGACTTCGCATCAACATCAGCAAAGAAACTTTTAGGAAGCATGAACATGGATGTTCCAATTGCGACAAGCTTTGTATATTGGATTTTGCTGGAGTTTTCTCCGGTATTTCTGCAAATTTCTGCAAATAATAAAATATACGTAGTAGTAAATAAGGAATGTGTAGAACATGTCGAGAAAAGAATGGGAACGCGGCTTAGAAATGCAAAGAAGAATCACAAAGGCATTGGTGGAAAAGGGGCTGGAAAACTTACTGATAAGGACCTCACTACATTTTCTGGGCTAGCTATTCGTCGACACGCAAATTCGATAGAAGGAATGAAGCAAGAAATTTGGGAAACTTTCTTCCATAAATGTTCTACAGACGAAAATCCTCAGCATCAAAATTGTCCAGCAGGCGAAGACGGTGCAAATGTGGCAAAGCGGAAGCTAAAGGAGAACTGGATAGTTTTCACCACGAGAAGGCACCTTTGACTGAAGAAGTTGAAACAGTCATCAAATCAATCTACGAAGATTTGTCACGAGATGATCTCTTGAACAGATGTTTAGGAGCAGGGACCCAGAATAACAATGAGTCGTTAAATGCATTGATCTGGACTTTCGCTCCTAAACACCTTCATTCTGGGGCCAAGGTCGTAGAAATAGCCACTTTTCTGGCTGTAATTATTTTCAATGGCAGATTCAATGGCATTCTCAAAATCCTAGTGACAATGGGATGTCAAGTTGGTCACATATGTCAGGTTTATGCGGACCGCCGTAATGAAGCGCGAATTTGGCGGTCCGAACGACGATCGACTGACCTCGCTAAAAGAGCCACAATTGACACCAGAGAGCAACAATCGGCCTTACAAGACTTTTTTTAAGAAACGGAGGGTGCTCTCTATGGACCAGGTATAGCAGATTAATGGTGAGTTAAAATTTTACTGTTGATAATCACATTTAAATTTTCAAATGCGTTTTTCTCGAAACTGCATCTTGAAAATCGGCTGCCACTATAGCTCAAAATCTATCCAACCAAATTCTTTGAAATTTTCACGGCTTCTTTAGTACATATTTCTACGGTCCGCAAACTAGGATAATTGCAATCGGACGGGTAGTTTTTTTTTATTCATAAAAAAAGCCGTAAAAAAACACCAAAATCCAAAAAATTAAGTTTAAGCCCACCAAAAATTTACCTTTTAATATTTTCTAATTATCCTAGTTTGCGGACCGTGGAATATTGTCCACATTAAAATGCCGTTTAGTTTTTTTCCTCAGATGAACACAGCGCCCTCCAGCGTGGCAGCAGAAAAACACCTTTTTTTGGAGATGGGTGCATAAATTAACACGAATTCCGAAAATTAGCTACGAAATAAAGCTGAAAAATTTATCACATATACTAGAGATATCATTAAACATATGGTGAAAAAATCACGTTTCTATCTTTATCCAGTCCTTCAAAATAATTTTTCAAAGAAAGGCAAAAAAACGGCCTTCACACGGGATGACCCCCTTAAATGAAAAGAAAAAAATCTGAAATTAGTTTGAAAAATTCTGAATTAGATTTGCAAATGGTTTATATTCAAGCACAAATGCATGTTTTTTATGCTCTTCCTTTTCTGATCTAAGCCACGCAGTTTTAGATCGGCTATGCTAGAATTGCGGGTTCCATTGTACAACCTTACCATTCTTTAATGTGTGACCTGTCCACTTCCACTTCTACCTTTTGATCAACACGTCTACGGCTATCTGGTACATATGCCGATATAGTTCTTCATTAGTTACTGTCCCGGGCAAGAACATCCCCAATAGCACGACGTAGACATGAATTGATGAAAGCTTGGCACTTTTTGAATGACGATGGTGGTAATTCTTTAGGTAAAACTCCATAAAGCAGGATATAGAAAACATTGCTGAGAAACAACCTCCGTTTGACGTTGGTGTTGCATTTCTAGATTTTGGACAAAAACAGCATGTGGATTTAGCATTGGCAATGAATGCGTCGAGTGAGATTAGGCTCAGTGCTATCCTCGATATTCTGTCCATTATTGCTAATAGGACTAGTGTAGTGGCCAGTCAGACTGTGAACCTTTCAGAATTTTAGCTTTGTTGGTATTTATCTTCAGTCCAACTCTGTTTGCCTTCTTCTCCAAATCCAGAACCATTTGCCCAAAGTTTCATATCATGATTCAAGTTGCTTGAAAAAGGGACCCTCAGCCGAGAAAGCATAAAGAAAGCCATCGATAACGAAAATAAAAAGTATCAGTGATAAGTTCCAACCCTGGCAGACTAGCCATTCGACTTAAAATTTTTCTGAGATTCTACTTTAATGCGCCAATATATGTATCTTTGATAATAGTTATTAGTTTCTCCAAATTTTCCCTCCTGCGTAAAGTATTCCAAATATACTTCCTGTTTATACGAGTACTGACGGAAACCTGCTCTACAATGATCTGCAGGTTGTTATTGTACTCGATACAGAAGGATTTACAGCGAAAACCAATCTTCTCTCCATGGCTGATCTTGCACGGCTAGTATTTCATCAGCCTGGCATCAGTCTGAATGGCAGAATCTTTTTCTAATCATTTCATTGCGGGTTTGGTATTTCAACTTTTGTTGTGTGATAATGGAAGTATTATCAATCAGACAAGGGGTGCAATGTCGCCCGGGCCGAAGGCAATTAGTCGGTTAAATTTTAGCAACTCATTGCATAGCCCTGATCTTCATTTCGTATTTCATCTAACAAGTTCAGCTGAGTATGATTTCTTTTCGGAAGCCATTGTATCGACCAGCGCTTCTTGTTTACACGCTCTTTCGAAGCAACAGGTATTATTATTGTCAGAGCATAGTTTTTCCTTGAAACCATCGTTCTGTTTTAAATTAGAAATTTAAAGTAAAATAACGTCTATAGTATAATCATTTATTTATGAACTTGGCAAATTGATTTTTTTTGTTTAATGTTGTTGGAAAACAAAACTTCATTACTACTTACTATTCAAATATATAACAAATACACAAAACCGTTCATACTTGAAGCATCCACCTTAAGGTTTCTCCACTTGTTATTTAAACATACTCACCTAACACTTCCTTTGGCCAATTCAATATTTCAATATTTCCACTCACGGTCTGTTTGATACAAAAGAAACACAATTTTAAACTACTATCTTCTTTTTAAACCACTCGCGTGGAATTCTGGGCGATAACTGTCGTCAGTCTGGACTGAAAGTGTACGGGTACACACCAGTTCTTCAGTTTTTCATCGATCAGCGCGTCCAGTTTCTGCACAAGAAAAAAGTGTGGCAGATATCGTATACCGTATCCTTGCAATCAATGCAATTGAGCGACCGTGATTTCCCGATTATGCGGAGGTATAACTGAAAATATTAGTGTTCGTTGAATAGCAGGATTATAATAGTCAACTCGCCGTGTTTCAATTAAACCACTGCCGCACGTCCGTAGGTGAAATGCGTAGTCCATCTACCCATGATTCTTTTTCCCACGCTTACTACTATGCGCTGAATGTGCGGGCTCCCTCTTCACCGGCGACGGTTCACTTATTTTCCCCGTCTTTTCTACCGTAATAAACCTCCACAATAACTTCTGCTATCACCATTATTGCTGGCTCCGGCACGATTGGTGGACGCAACGACAAAGCCCCTCACCGTTGTACTTGCGCTAGGGCCTTGCGTCTCATCAGCTCATAATTCGAAACCGTAAAGAAGACCGGACAAATCTACACTTATCAGCAAACGACGCCTACTGGATATTAGATACGAATGGGCAAAATGCAAACATTTTAGCCACAACCTTGTCTGCGAAAAAGTTCATCTTTATGTATATCATGATGTCGAGGTATTTTACCGCGGACTTCGACAAGACCATGGCTTCATCAAACTGAATAGGGAGGATTGTGGCAACCCACTTCTTGGTTAGGACTTTCAGTGGGAGAGAAAACCATTCGCTGTCAAGCACGCGTTGAATGCGCTGAGTAGCAAGTCCGGCTTATACTTTTCCTACCAGTTTCGGCACTTCGTTGGGAATACCAGCCGGTTCTGGTGTTTTTACATTGAAAAGTGAGCATTCCTCACTATTTACCCTCCCATCAACAGCTTCAGCTCGAATGGGGTGGACAAGTGCACTTTCCACCTTCTCAATCATTCCCCGTCCTGGATGAGAAGGCTACATTTATCGTCCCTGACCGTACCATCGGAAGGGTTACGACGGCCTGCACGTTCTTCCGTGAAACGGTATAAAATGGCGAAATCGTTGTAATTTGCGACAGCTTCTCCTTCCTCCAATGGTGGAATTTCTTTTGCCTATTCGCTCAATTTCTCATACTTTTTCATTGCAGTAGAATTCTAACGCAATTTTGCAAGCATTCCAACATCTGTAGTTTAGTACTAAAATGTCGATCCACTGAAATATTAATTAAAAATTCAACAACAAAAATATTATTATACTTTATTATTGGCAAATCTTAAACTTCCTATAAATTAAAGTTTTCATTTCACTTTAATTTTCAATAGTGGAAAATATTTAGAAAACCGTTTCCCATGTGCGGAACTTTGGCAACTCTCAGTTTACATTACAAAGCTTTCCTTCAGATGTCTCTCAAATCGGCGATACGCCATCTCGTACCCGTCAACAATTTTCGTATGAAACTGCTTGTCATTGCGAATCTGCCATTTCTGTGATCGGCGTACGGTGTTAAATTTTATTTTTTCCCAGTAAGTAGTAAAACACGTAACTCGCAATAGCCATTAATAAATCCTTCTTTACCAATAGGAACTGCATAGAAGGTGAAATGTTTGGCCGACAAAGTGGCTTAGTTGGTTCGTCGGGGGGAAGTGGGAGCTCGCTGGTGGAGTTTCGAGCCGGACGAATGAATATGGTTGGGAAAATGGTACATCCAGACACGCGAAAAGGATTAGTATACCTTACACAATCCGAGGACGGATTAATTCACTTCTGCTGGAAAGATCGGGGAACAGGAAAGGTGACTATGGGATATTGAGGAGATAAGGTTAGGTTTCGATGAATTAACTTTCTTTTCTTTCCATTGTTTGAACACGGACTTCAGGTTGAAGATGATTTGATTGTTTTCCCAGACGATTGTGTATTCAAACGAATAGAAACAGTGAAGACTGGCCGGGTGTTTGTGCTGAAATTCAAATCATCAACGCGTCGTCTTTTCTTCTGGTTGCAAGAACCCAAGACGGATAAAGATGAGGAATATTGTCGACGAGTGAATGAGATAATGAATAATCCTCCCTCAGCGAATCGTAGCAGCAATGAAAGTGGAGACTTGCAGTATATGTTAAACAATATGTCACAACAACAACTAATGCAATTGTTCGGTGGCGTGGGACAAATCGGTGGATTAAGTTCGCTTTTAGGATCGATGAAGTAAGTGGATTTGTGCAATTCATAGAATTTATAAAATCTAGCAACTCCTGGTAATTGATCTCATTACGGCTTTTGGCCTTCGACGAAAAACAAAACTGTTTTCAGGAAATTGAGCGAATATGGGAAGAGATTCAAACACACTGACCAGGCTGTGGAGTATCTTTATCCCGCTACAATTTTATCAAATACATAAATCATATATTTCTTAGCTCTTGTCCCGTTTGGTTTCGGGGTCGGCTACTCGCCATCGGATTTACCATTTTTCTCGCACGGAGCCTGGCCTGGGGGGAATAGAGAGGTTGTCAACTCGCTGTCTAGTATGTTAAGATATCGTTGTTTCAGTCGCCTCTTCCTCGTCTCATTGACTCGTACTATTTTGAATTAGCTGAATTGGACAAAACTAAATCAGTTACGTTCGAAAAGCAGTGCACACTTGCGATTGGTGAGATTTCCATGTTTTTGACTACGTATTACTGATTCCGTCAAACCTTTTGCCACTAATTTTGAATGCATAGAGTAGCCACTTCATATATAAAGCTGATCGAGCGAATAAAAACAGTGCCAAATATCTCGTCGCCGTCATTAACAGTCATGTCGGCGTCATGGGGTCGTCGTCACAAACTTTGTTTTCTTACAGTTGGTGGTAGATTGGCTTGTTTGAAGCGATCATTCCAAGTTCGGATGAGTTACTAGAGATCAGCTTTGTTGTGAGACGCTAGAAAGACAGTGGTTCTGGGACGCTTAGATGTTTCGCGAGGCTTCACACTGCCTTATTCAAATCGATTCGATGTCTGTATGTTCGTTTGTCTGTCTGTCTGTCTGTGACAACAGATTTATCCGGAAACGGCTGAACTGATTGTTACGAAAATTGATGCGAGCGTGTGGTCTGGTCTTTCCTTTACATACAGCAAGTGGTGCCGTTTGGTCCCCAGACATTTGAATGGGGGTGTAACATTTTTTTCACTGAATGTGGCGATGTGGGGTATCAAATGAAACGTAGGGGAGTGAAGGCTCAAAATAAGCCCCCAAAATGTATAAAAAGTCTCGTTCTCAGAGCCTATTCAACCGAAAAATCTTAAAAAAATCACAGTACTGCATCTAAACGAAATCAAAATTCACCCCGTTCCGATATCTGCACAAACAAAGTTAATAATAGTATATATTAATACATTTTAGACATAACTTTGGGGAGTTTGAATTAAATCCAACTATTATTAACAAAGTTGGAGAAGTTGAAACTTTGTGTGAATTTCGTGCATTATAAAACGTTTATAACGTCATCAGAACATATCAATTCGTCAATAGCACAACAAAGTAATCTCACGTGAATGGGAAGTCGGAGGGAAACATTTCGTTTTAGTTTTTTATTCATTTATATAACAATATCAATTACTCCAGATAGACATATGTATATGTAAATGAAGCTTTGGGGTTTGCCTAATTCAGATAGATATATTTGTACATTGAACAAGCTGTGTTTAATGTACGTACTTTATATGAAATGTGTGCTTTTGTGCAGGAAGTAAATCGGAAATATGTGTATGATCAATTTATATTTTTTTTCGATGGATGGTAGTTGCTTAAGTAAAATCATTGTGTTCCTTCACATGAAAAATCGATGATACATCTGCGGTGCCATTGTGTGAAGGCTTTATTCACGTTGCAACGGCTTCCATCTGGCCAGTCTGCAATGGAGAACTGCGTTATGAAAAAGAACTGTTGTTCTTTGTTATCGACCTATCAACGAACGTCTCAAATCTAAAATTTACTGCAATGTTGTCCGTCCTGTTGCTGTCTGTGGTTCTGAGTGTTGGCCGAATATTGATTGGTCTGAGCATCGAAGTCGATGGTAAGGTAAGGTAAGCAACCAAAAGGCCGGCTGGATGGATGGGGACTTAAAACCCCCCGCGATTGCATCCAGATGATCCAGATCGCGACGAGCCGACCTCGGTTGTAACAAAGGCTGAAGAAAAAGAAGAAGGGAAGTTACACTGTATTTTTTCAAAAATATCGTGCCCCTTTTATTAGTTATAGCGTACCTATCAACTATTGTATGTCAAGCAAGCATATAACCCTTACAAGTATTACAACTTCGCATCTGGTATTAAGTATTCCACAGGTGCGTCAACCTACTTGTGCCGGACACTGTCTCAGAACGTGTATGGAAGCTTCAGCACACTCCGTTAAACAGTCCTTTGAGCGTTTGGGTTCGTATCTCATAAGCACCTTGGACTGCTCCATTCCTTGTAGTTTCGCCCAGTATAGTCCGCTCATGCGTTCCTCTTAATTTTTTTATGTCATAGCCACGACCCCCTTTCCGGTTCCATAAAAGAGAGGTGTCCCTGTTCCTTTCCTGGCCACTCCGTCCGCTGCCTCATTGCCTTCCAATCCACCATGGCCTGAAAGGCAGAATATCCAGATCTTATGATGCGAGTCGAGTGGCTTCAGTCTCAAGGCATCCCCATACCAGTTTAGAGTTTATCTGGTTGGGCCGAAGTGTCTAAGATCGCTGCTTGATTTTCGTTCAGAATAGCTCTGCCTCCAATACTTCCTTTGGAGGGTGAAGGAGGCACATCGGTCTACGGCGTAAATTTCCGCCTGGAATATGCTAGTGTGCTTACCCATTGGTTCCAAGTACATTTTCCTTGGACCAATGACTCGGCGGCTCAGGTAATCACTTGCTGGTTTAAACTCTATGTCACAGCCTTGCTCTCTTAATTTACCTTGTTATTCCAACGTGTTTCAAACTTCTTATACCCGCCCCTTCTGATTACATGTGAGACTCTTATTGTTTACATCATCAAAAATTTCCTACTTCCTGGCTATACAAACGTTTGAATATCAAGTTTCTCTCCAAGAAATTAGTTGTGAATAACGACAAATAAAAAATTTTACTCAGGAAAAACTTCGGATTCTTACAGAACGAGAGAGATGCAGTCGAACCGTCCTCAGTCCTCAGTACAAAAACTTTCATAAAGTGCCGCTCCTATACGCCTGAACAGGCCAAATCTTTAACATTTTAAACTGTCCATATCATTACTGAGAAGTAATTTCGTCCAATTTGTACAATTCAATAAGACCGAATTTCTCATTTTTTCCTCTCCCAATTAAGGATGGGCTGTCTATTATATTCAATTAAATTTGGTCTCGTCAGAGAATGCAGGCTAGAATCGGTTCATTATTTTCCTGAATATCACGCGCAGTTTTGTTAGAAACGGTTAAACCTATTGATACGAAAGTCTGTAGAAAGGTTGAAACTATGAACCCCTCACATACATTGTTGCATGTTGAACTTAATACACCTTAAAGGTGGGTGCAACATTTTTCACCGAATATGGCCATATGGGGTATCAAATTAAAGGTCTCGATTGAAGATTTTCGAAGCAGATTTTAGTTTTGATAGTGGGACTGAAAGGGGTCAATTACTCCAATGACCCATTCTCAGAAACAACCCACCTCTGAGAGAAAAATGGTGGACCATGCTTATGATATCTAGGTTCCGAACTACGATATCTGCTCAAATAAAATTAATAAAAGTATATTATTATATTTTGAAAATTTACTGCGAACTGGTACTGGTTCAAATAGATAATAATTTAATACTGAAGAGAACAAGCTATAATTCTAATATCCTAAAAGCTCCATTAATTCTTCGCCCTTTAATCTTAAAATTGAAAAGTCTGGAAAATGGTCTCGAAAGTTTTCGATAAAAAAAGGTGCCATTTTTGAATTCTTATAGTGAGACCTGGTACACTTTTTGATGGTCATATTTTGATCCCTCGCTCCCCTATGTTTCACCCGATATCAAATATGGAACCAGTTTCGAAAAGTACTAATTGAACCCTTTCGTTTGATACCCTACATGGCTACATTCTGTGAAAAAAAATGTCCACTCTCCATTCACATGTATGGGGAGCCCCCTTAAACTTAACACAAAATGGCGCCACTTACTGCATGTAAAGAAAACACCAGATTACATACTCTCACCAATTTTCGTAACAATCGTCTAGCCGTTTCCAAATAAATCGGGTGTGGCAGACGGACAGACAGACACCTCTCGATTCTAATAAGGTTTTGTTTCACACTAAACCTTAAAAAGCATGAATACCGGGCTCATATGCTAACATGGTTTTTCGTTCAAGATTCCGGTGTGTTAGAGTATTTAGTTGATACAACAGAGGCAAGTGTTGACGAAGGCTTGGATCCTTCGATTAACAGTGAGGATGACTTTCACTCTAGCTCTGTAAATACTTCGAGCATGTTCTCCGGAATGTTTCGGTGCTGCGAAAATTATTACTTGTGGTTATTTCTGCTGATCACATTTCCTCCTACAATGTACTGTAGTGTACCGTTGCGGTCTTGAATGAAGTGCTCTAGGCCGTGGTCCTATATGCATTGTTGCGCCAACGATTATTATCATAATGGGTTGGCGGAAATTTTAGAAATTCGCAAACTTTTAACGTTCGTCACCATTGTAATCACCATATAAATGTTATCAGAACTCTCCTTGGCGTTCATAAGAGGGAATGGCATGTTATCCAATGCCACTAACTAAAGGGGCTGTGATAATTTTTGAAGCTCTCGCGACCAAACCAATTTCACCTACAATTTTTAATTTACCGTGAACAAAGACTTTTTTTTTTATTTTATACATATATAGGTAGAGAATTACATAGGATTTTTCCGATATCTTAATTTTAGCGAAAACGCCGCGCTTTAAATTGATTTTTTTTTTAATTTTCAAAAAGAAATATGCAATATATCGCAAAAAAATCCTATGTACTTCTATGCAGAATATAATTACAAATATACAGGTAAAGTTTCAGGTCAATTCGTTAAGGTTTGTTCGAGTTATGGCATCGGACAAAGAGGAGTTGCGCTAAAATTTAAAATATTTAGATATTTTCTACATCCTATCCTTTGAGTATGTCATTTTTAAGATGTTTAAAGTGGATTTCCTCAAATTGCTACTGTGGCCTAACCCCTTAACGCCAGAATGTTTAGTTGTAATGCATCATGGAAACAGCAAACTACACATAAACTATACAATAGAAATGAATAGCGCCCTTATACCAACAACAATTTATAAAAAAATGAGTCATGTCGTGTTCTACGAATTATATAAAGGAGCACGCAACATCTGCGAGCCGCTACGGTCACGCTGCTCCTAGGGCAGAGGTGAGGCAGCGTCTGATGATTTGCCTCTGCCCTGGTAAGAAACCGTAAAGCCGCCATCGCTTCACTTTTTTGAGAAGTTTGGGTGCAAGCCCTAAGCGAGGGGTCCGTGGACCAGGAAAGAGGGAGTAAGTTGCTTCCCATTTGGTCCGGTCCTGCATTAAGTTGATGCGGACTTAGGACCCCATCATTCCTAAAACGAACAATTTATACATTTAGAGTAGAAATTAGCTAGGTAAGCAATTAAAAAAGTATTTAAGGACGAAGCACGACCATTACTACCTAACCTGAGCAGACGCACTTTATTCTGCCGCTCAAAACTGGAGCATAGTTTTTAGCTTCTTCCGGGGAAATACAAATTTGGGTACACCAGTGCAATAACGCTATTCGTTGCCCAGGGTTGTTAGCAACGTGAGGTCCCTGCCCCAAAAAGGTTCTCTCCAATTGATCCGGTTCAATATTAAAACAAAATAGTTAATTTAACTCTTAAACAAGTGCATAAAGCCAAAGCCAAGCACCTCTATTTGATAAAAAAATCACACAAACTTGCTGGATGCATGGAAGCGTATGCAATCGAAGGAACTATATAATGCAACTTAAAAAAGTGAGAAATCTACAGCATGTGAACTACTGCTTTGCAAAAAGTGAAATTAAAAAATCCATATCCATTTCCCAGATATAAAGTGCTGGCATTTTCTACACCTTGAGAGGTTTACATGCATAGGGAGGAGGATCAAAAAGCATTTTCATCGTTTTTCGACCAATCTTTTTTTTTGGGTAGATGGTGAACTATATCGAGTATATGCGCCGGAACTGATTTGGTGTTTGGTGATGGTTCGATCCTAACGATCCTGTGAATTTTCAACTATTATTTTTGAGTTGTCGGCCATTTATCTATCATCGCACATTATTGAATATCGTGTGGTCATATCGAGAAGAAGATCCTCAGCAATGTGAACTCATCATGCCCCGTCTGTTTTACTCCTTAAATTACCTCGCCAATAGAGATCAATTCGAATGGGGATCATTTTGTGATGCTAACGGATCTTAATTCAAACCTCTATATCTCGGAAAGTCGTGTTCGTCGTGGAAAACTAAGATTATTAAAATGTTCGCTTGTTTCTCAGTCATTGAGAGCTAAAGCCTAAAATCAATTGGAATATGGTTATATGAAATTAATTGAATTGAGTAAAGATTCAATGGAAAATTGAATAACAAGAATTTTTTTAATTTCTTTTCAGTCGTTCAGAAAATAGCTCATCACGGACAGCATCCACCCCTACAGGCAGGAGTAATAGTAGTGCGGTAACTGCTTCCGGAGGGTCAAATAATACACCAAAAACACCGGATAACACAGTCCCGTTATCACGAACACCGTCAGCACCGAAGGGAGGTAAGAAGACTGGTGGTGGCAGAGTAACTTTGCCTGAATTACAATCCTATTTGTCAGCCATATCACCGGAAACATCAACAAATCGAACGGTGAACATCGATTTGTCTACTGTGCTTTCATCATCAGAAGCTGTAACCAAATTAATTTCGGATCCAGATAGTGCAAGTGCTCTTTCTGTACACCTACCGAACACTGGTAGCGATGACACATCGAAACAACAATTGAAAGATACAATCTCATCACCTCAATTTCAACAAGCCTTATCACTGTTTTCGAGTGCTCTACAATCGGGCCAATTGGGACCAGTTGTATCACAATTTCAACTATCATCAGAAGCAGTTGCAGCGGCAAATACAGGTGATTTAGAACAATTTGTGAAAGCGCTTGAAAAGTCTGCAGGCGACGCCAAAAAACAAGAAGCGACTGACGACAAGACAGGCTAACCAAATTATTTGAGTTACTCATTGCATTTTACACCTTATACATATTTCTTTTATATAAAAAACATTGCATATATCTATTGCCTACGAGACATAACATTTAATTTACATAGATGCAAATTACACGCTCGCAAAGTGTTTGGGCTCCTATTCAAACTCGATTTTGGATAGACATCAGTGAGCCGGTCATTGGTATGTTGATTACAATTATGCTGTCAACTTTGAAGGTTTTTTGCTTTAGATTTTTTTCTCTCGATAAACGTATCTATGTAGACGAAAAGATTTTCGAAACATTGTTATTTTTTGATGACCTATTTCCATAAAGAGCATAATATTAGTCTATGGCGAAAATACTGGAATAAAGATCGACATTTCAGTAGATTGAATGGATTTTGTAAATTTCGTTTAATTTTGAATGATTATAAGATAATCCGATTGGTTTGTTATTAAATTGTCCGAAAATTTTGATTGAAAATCTTTGTTTTTTTTATAAGAAGAACATTAGAAATACGAAAGTCGATGGGGTACTGTTGCAAATCCAAAAAGCGACGTTGAGATATGTGTTCTTGCCTCGCTTGCTTCAGCCAAAGACAACGGATATCTATATTTTAAAGCTTCACTGACCTACCGAAATTTTTCGAGGCTCCGTTGATGTTTACGAGGGTGCGCGTGTGGACAGTGTTATGAGGATTTCCGAAATTCCCCAACCATCGCCGTTTGCGTATGGTAGTATACTGCCGAAAACATTGCGTCAAATTGCGTCTATTTTTTATCGTGCGTTTTTGCCAAATTATCAAAAGTTGATTCTCCTGGTAATCGGTTTTACTTCACTTCTATCGTATATATTCCCAATGCTGATAAATCGCTTTAATTGCTTATATTAAATTATATTATCATGTTAACTGCGGTAATATTGCATTTTTTCTGATTCTCGTGTCATAACTAGATGCGTGCGTTATATAAATCCAGCTGAAAACACTTGGATATAAAGCATTCGATTCAACATATTTGAACTGCAGGGCGGCATTACAATTTGAGGCATGCGATCTCAATCTGTGAAGTGGATTAGGCTTTAGGAAATTTGAGACCTGGGTCGAAATGGTAGAAGCCTGACTAGGAAACTTACTTCGAACACATGGTTTATTGCATGGTCGCTATAATATATGGTATAGTCGCTCTTCTCTCGGTATTCAATCTCTGTCTGTCAATTTGTCTCTTGCATTGCGCCACGTCTACTCGTGTCCGTCCGATTTCAATCTGTTTATTTTTATTTCATCTGAAAACGCAATCTCCTTCCGGTAGTCGTATAGTAAAGGGCCTGTACTTCTTCACGAAGCTATGCCTTAGTTTCCGATGGCGTTTAGTCAACATCGGTTTTCCAACCTTTGCACGGCCTCGTAAACCATTCGTACTTAAAACTGTACGTACTCTTTCTACACTAATTTTTATATAATCCGTCTGCTGTAGACATGGTGTGTTCTCCAGTTCTAATAGTTCGCATAATTTTGTGCATTGTTACGTCATATCATTTGGGTATTAGCTCCAAGTCTTCTTTTGCTACGATTGCCCGATATTTACTGACCGAATATGCGCTGATGGTATTTTGTTTTGCAAATCCAATAATGGTAAAAACAGCTTAAATAGGTACAAAAAGCGATCATTAGATCGGACTCACATCGGAGTCACTGTAAATGGAATCATGAACTTTCCTTACTTTTGTCTGCAGATTATCTTAGCGTACGAATACGCCTTTATCTTTTAACTAATATCAGCTATTGAAGGGTGTCTTCGACTGCAAGCAGAGCTCCATTCTTCGCATTGATTAACACTGGAATATACGGCATCTTCAGGAGTATTCAGCTTTAGACCAAGCTTACCTGAAGACTCGGCCATGAGTCGTGCCATAGCAAAGTCTTCCGATGGTTTCTTTTATCTCTTTTGAAATTTCCGATAATTATTTGATTGTTTGTCGGTTTTTTCCTTCCTTCTATGGCGCTGAAGCCTCCCGACTGTGTCCTCCTATTTCCCAAACCGGAAAAGTGTAACTTGCGCTGTCCACTGAGTCCCTCCATCAGTTTAGGGATTTGCCTAGTGTTCTTTTACCTTTCACCTTGCCTCTAAATAGGTGCCTGGGAATTTTGCTGAAGCCCCATTTCGCCCGCCCATTGGAGCTTTTCAATCTCTATATGGATGCAGCTTCTTCAACTCGCTGTTGATTGTTGGTTTTCCAACAAGTCCAACTCTCGCTTCCGTAGCACAAAACAGCGCGAATCGAAATTATATGTATTGTGAACTTTGTTTCCCTGTGTACATTTTTATTTTTTATAATTGGCGGTTCGAAGGAGTGTGAATCAGTTTTCATTGGAAGCGCCCCAAGTCTTTCATTGATTTGTTTGAAGTTGTATACGACAAAAACTATGCCTCATTCTCGCCTTCTTGAAAATAGTATGCGTTCGAAAGTCAAATAAATCACTACCTAATAATTAACTAATATGGCCCAACAACGGTTGAATGGCAACCATCGTTTCTTACCCATGACTTCTAGCGTTTAGGATTATTCAAATACACCCAATTCTCACCACCAGTTGGACCACCTTTGGAAAACGACTTAGTTTGAAATTATTCCGTCGGAATTTCAGACATAGCCTCTCGTTGCCCCTTGTTCCACTCCGACAATTCACATTTGTCTTCTTTTTGGATCTTTTCGATGGCAAGTAAACAGAGTGTTTGGTAACGTTTAGCGAAAGCTGTATCTCCTTTTGTATTTGCGAATCGCTCTGATGCAGTAATGTTTGTAGTTCATCATAATCCTTTCCATTAACGTCATAATGCCCCGATGGTGAATGTCTTAAACCGTTCTTGACGCATTCTTAAAAAAGGAGAATGATTGCCGGATTCCTTGATTAGTATTTGATGAGGTTCTGTGGGACTTTTCATAAGATTGAAGGTAGAAGGCAAAGCCTCCTGCGCGGATCTTTCCAAGCAAGAAGATGTTTGTAAAGCTTAACCAAAAATTATCTATAAAATTTAATACATTACAGTTACCCTGAAAACGGATCACGATTCATTTATGCAACATTGACAGGTCAATTTTTTATTTTAATTTTTTTTTATTTCTTTAAAAATATGCATAAACTCCCTTATTCCACTTTGTTTCATTTTTATTGGCAATAAACTCCCCGCCTTATTTTCACTAATGACAGAAATCACTTCTATGGTGCGATCTAACAAAACTCTCAAAGATCGTTTTTGAAAAAACTGTGTGTTTGAAATTATTAGCATTTTAAATTTCAATGGAATTCAAACATACTGAAAAGCCCGCGCCATGTTTTTTGACCCAAGCCTCCGAATAATACATGGGGCCTAGTAAGATTATCACCATAGGGCATCGTTTTGCCTTAGGCCGTGGTACATTTATCAGGGTCAGCTTTATCATATTAATCGGCATACCGAATTCTCACATGGCCATGTACATTATTGTACCCGCCATGCTATCATAGCATTGAAGTTGATGAAAAGATGATGCAACCGGTGGAAAATCAGATTTCTTCTGATCTGAGCTTTGATATGAGCCGATGATATATTAGGAGTATGATGTTATCCGGCCTAACAAGATAGCGGAGAATATCTTATAGATGGTGCTCAGCAGCGTGATATTTTTATCTCCTTTTTGTGTATGGGACAAATAATGCCCCTTTGCCAGTCATCGCTATCCCAGACCTTAAGCATAAGTTAATGAATTTGGTCGCCTCCATATTTAATCAGTTCGGCTTGTAATTAAATCTTCACCGAGCGACCTATGATTTTTAAGCCGATGAATTGCACGGACTGTTTTTTCCATGGTAGATGATGGGAGCATTTGTTCGTCGTCTTCGGTTAGGAGAACAATCACTTCGCCTATATTCTGATTGCTGGCCAGTTCATCAACATACTCAACCCATCGCTCCAATATGTCTTCGGTCTTCAGATGTATATGGCTTATCCTACTGACTTGTTGGTAAAACTCCTGGGCCTTGTGTGATTGCTCCCAGTACTTTTCGAGTTCACGGACCTGTTGGTTCTTTCAGACTTACTTTTTCTGTCTATGAAGTCACTTCTCCGGTATGCGGCATTCTTCCATTACATTACATTACATTATTGCTGGTTTACATTCATGGTCGAACCAGTTGTTCTATTCTTTTTGCATTTGGGGCCAGGTTTTTTTGGTGGTCGTATCAATGATAATGCCCTTCAGTTGGTTGTGAAGATCATTTGGCGATGCTTCATCTCCAGAACCTCTGTTGGCTGTGGTTATTGCGACATCCATTTTCCCCTTATAGGTTTTATAGAGGGCTGTGTTGTAGATGGCTTCAGTGTTCGCTTTCACCTATTTGTAAGAGGGGATTTTAGGCGGTGTTGTAATTCGAGCCCGGAGCACTATGCCAACGAGGTAGTGATCTGAGTCTATATTGGCCCCCTGTAACGTTCTGACATTCACCAAGGCTGAGAGGTGGTGGCGTTTAATCAATACGCGGTCAATTTCGTTGAAAGTGGTCCCGTCTGGAGTGGCCCACGTATGTTTGTGTACTGTTTTTAGCGCAAACCAGAGGTACTTTCATTTCGTGCGGCAATGCTAATTGAATAATTTTGCTGGAATTCTCAAGTTAAGCAATACTTCATATGGTATATTTCGGTCAATTCCGTCATATACTGGTTTGACCGTAAATAGCTGGTCAATTTTCGATCTTCCAGTCCAAAAACCTCCTCCCATCGTCTTATCGACGTACGTTCTAATTTTTTTGTCTAGCATTTTCGTGAAGATTTTATAGAGAGTACAAAGCAATGAGATGCCTCTGCATTTTTCGAATGTCAACTTGTCAATTTTTTTGTGGATTGTGCATATCACACTTTTTGGCCACTCTGCGGGATCTGTTTTTGGTTCCAGATGGAGAGAACCAAATTATGGATAGCTTTTATGACCCATGGCCTGGCTGATTTGATGCATTCAGCAAGAATCCTGATGTCTTGTTCATTTTTTGACATTGGTTTCTCATTTTCGTCTATATGCTGCTTTGCGCATTTTAGATCATCATCCTCAAATGTCATCGATAGGCTTTCCACGTTGATTCTGGGGAATAGCGCGGTTTTATTCATGTTATATTTGAGTTAACTTTAGCCATTGGTGGTAAATATTCAACAAGAGGACATATGAGTTGGGAACGGTGTGGTGTACGGCTAATATCCTACGAAATTTTATAAGAAATTAATATAACAAAGCATTTGCTTCTGTTTGTATGTACATTTTTGCCGACAAGTGCATAACTTCTTCGCAATTCGTAAGTTGTTTGATTTGTTGTTCTTGTTACTTCTCAGCGATTGATAATTCCCAGACCGATAGTAAATGAAAACATTAATGATGACAATTGATATTGGTTTATATCTCCAACGACATTTATGTTTATCATGACAAACTTCGAGGCGGCATACTATCAGGAACTGGCGCGCCGCTGACTACACCTACCCTACTGGGCGCCTTACCCAACACCAATTTACTTCTCCATAGAACCAGACACAGTGTCATCTAGACCTTGAATTATTTCAATTTCCCTGAATCCACCTCAGCCTCAAACCTGTTCGAAAACACAGCGAAGAGAGGGGAGATACATCGGAAATTTCACTTTCGCCCCAATTTATTTACATGAGATGCAATCTATATGGCAAAGTCGCCAACAGGTGTGTAAATGTGTTTGTGTTTATTTTGTTTGCGGTATATAAAGCTTTTGAAGGGCAGCAGCAGTTATTTCGGTTGGAGGAATTACCACTGAACGCTTTCCGTGTGCGAAGCTCGGTCGCGCCGGACTTTTTGTGTTGTGCCGAAGTGCAAATTGTGTTGTGGTTTGTGACTTGTAATTTGTGTCATTGTGGAAGGTTTGTTGTCGACGTTTGATTTTCGCTGAATATACTCCGCATATGCGCCGTACTTTCGGATGAACGTTTTACTGGACGCGATTGCCATTAATTTGCTTCAGTAAGCGGTTCACGAAGTACATAAGCTTGCACCGGTAAACAGCCGCGCTCTCCATAGTGCGGCAAGTGCACACTTGTGTGCGTGAGAGAGCACTCGGATAGACGGTTGTCGAACTTCCAATGCGAAAAAGCTTGCGGAAGCTTAGCGATGTGTTTATGTGCGTGGTGAGCGAGAAAATATAAGATGGCAGCAGAAGCGCGATCCCGCAACAGGGAATCCCGAATTTGATTGTCGGTTCAGTGAAAATATCTCTGTATAAATATTATACGCAATATTTGAATTTGTGGGAATCGGCGCTGATATTGGAGTCGTTTGGCTTTGCAGAGTTGTCATGGAGCGGCAAGCACCGTGAACCTGGAAAAAGGACCGGTGATGCCGCCAACCCTACGCACTAATGGCAGACACTAACTAATCCTAATAAGTGGATGTTTGTTACCCATGCGAGTGTAGATCGGCTTTAGTCACCCAGACAGTTAGTAATAGTTAATATCTGCGTGCAAAAGTAATCCACCGGCGCTGGACTGGCATGTCGAGTCGCGCGCTCAGAGTGTCCCCGTGAGCAGCGAATTGTTTTTATTTTGTGTTTTCATGTTCCTTTTGTAACGTGTCACAGATGACGTCTGTTCCTACGTGAAATCCGATAAGAGCGGTCGAGGTAAACAGTTTTCGGAGGCGGATTGGCTGCTGGCTGCCGTGAATTAACGAACAATATTGCTGCCCCCACACAGATCCCGTTGACACCATCCATCCCTTCACCTTTTCGAGTGCACATCGGCCGGAGCCCTTTCACGGATTCGGTTTCGGCTCCCTCGGCCGCGACGGCCCGCCGCGCGGAGTTGTTCACACACCCGCCGCCCGCTGACCCATCGGGCAATGAACATTTTGCGTAGTTTATTCTTCCAACTAGAGGTGCAAAGAAAAGCCGGGAGCGGGGTCCCGCGACTTGGGCAAAAACGATACAAGAAAGATTGCAAACACTTATACGCCTAAAATCCAATATGAAAAATCTGATATCGAGGTGAGGTGAGTTCGTGGGACCGTAGGACCCGCTGTCTATGCAAGTGAGGCGCAGTCCAATTGGATGGGATTCTAGTAAGAAGTGTCCAATTCAGTAATAATAGATATTAGTGCCGTCTTTGAGTTGATTCCGTGATTTTTTGTGGATTTTCGGTCAGTGTCAAGTCGAAAAGTGGTTAAATGTGAAAAACCGGACTAGGCTTTTGGCATTTAAGTGCCAACAACACCGTCGATTTGTATTGTCGTCACACAGAATTAAAAAAAAAGAAAATTGAAGCTTACACTGGACTTCGTCACAACACGACGAATCATAAAAATCAGGTAAGTCCGGTTATTTTTGTACCTAAATTTATTTCATTAATTAACTATTTTCACTCACACGGAGAGGTGCATTGATTCCAAAACTGATATTTTCAAGTAGTTCCCAACTCGTTTTCGGCTAGCATTCACAACGACTAGGAGGACTGGGGTGGGCTTGGCACCACAGAGGAGCCTTTTAGGCAACAGATTCACATGAAATTGCTGCTTTCAATATGTTTAGTCCCGTACCGGGCTATTAGCTGATTTGGGTGTTAAGAGGTCTCAGATCAATGTTTCTTGAAAACGTTTGGTGTGATATTAATTCCTGCACAATTGCAGAGCCGCTAAAATGATGATCCCTGGGTGATCTCAGTACAAAATTCGAAGGACAACGAAGGGGATCCTTTTGCAATATCAGTGTTCCAGGCGTGGAGAATCTTGCGGCAGAAAAACATTTCTTACGAATATCAAAAATATGTTGGCGAAACGTCTGCTGTGTGTTAAATGCAGTCTTTCACAGCGGTACACTATGTGATTATTATGGAATTTAGACGGAAATAATTTGACGTGCTTATCGAAAGTATGATCCAAACTTATCAGGCGCTTTTTATCCGTTGGATTAGGTAATTATCCTCTAGAAAAGTATAAATCACCATCGGGATCGTGGTCTGGTGCGCTTCATGGTTCTGCTGAGTGTCCTTGTCACGAAGCAACCCATCCCTATAATATAACAAGTCCGGATGGTGGGCGCTTCAGGTATAAAGATTTTGTGTTCATCCTATGTGAGGAACGTTCTATTCAGACTGCAAGCGGATTTTTAGCCAAGTACAGAAGCAGGCACTTGTGGGGGGTATGAAAAGCCATAAATACCGATATGCAACAGCCTTCAACACATTGACAAACTGGAAATACTTTCAGAACTTTTCGTTGAACACTGCAAAATGCTGGTGTTAGAGGGCGCGCAAAGTTAAGAAATCCTTGCTAACAGAGAGGCACCAGAACCTGCAATTGGCATTTGGAAAAAATATAAAATCTGAGCTGGCTGGGAGAAGACTATTTAGTAAGATGAGACGAAAATAAAGCGTTTTGGATCAGATTGTCCCGGATGGGTATAGAGGATTTGCGGTGGGAATATAGAATCGCATTTTGCAGAGCGCACACTGAAGTTTAGATGAGGCTCAGTTACGGTATAGGATTAGACTGGCCTCTCCAATATCCAAACCTAACCCCACGGAACCCCTCTGTGCTATTTTGAGGGGTAGGTTTGTTCAGGCACTACAGGATCTTTTGACTACTTAAAGTTGTTCTCAAGATATAAATAACGTCTACTTTGATGGGCATCAGAGTCGGTATCTTCATGCTCTGATTTTTTTCTGGTTCAGTATCTGAATCGAAAAGTTAGCCGCTAGATTTAACTGATGGCACTTCACTTTCATCATTCTTCTCCAATTTATTATTCAGTGAAATCGATATTCTTCCGCCTTCCCGGTGGAAGTTTTTTCACATGATTGAATTTGGTATTTTTTGCATGGTATTTGTTACCTTTAGCAAAAAAATTAAAGATAATGATAGCACTGTGTAACAATGCGTTATCGTGGTGCAAAATCCATCAGTTATTTGCTTACAAATCCTTTCGTTTTTCACGAATTCCTTGCTTTTCTCGAAAAAAAATTAGGATCTCGGGAATCCCCCTTTCTCTCATGTCGGGTCCTATCGACTGAATGACGAGATTTTCAAGGTTTTATTTGAAACAAAACCTTATTAAATTCGATTCAATGTCATCACTGTCATCAATCACAGCCGATTTACTCGGAAACGGCTTAATCAATTGAACCTTTAGATTCATGAAAAAGGGGGGGTGCACATTTTTTTTCACCAAATATAGCCATGTGGAGTGGAATATTAAATGAAAGGTCTTAGTTTTGACATTGATTGGAAAGGTGGCGAGTGCGGGAGGTGGAAAATGATCTTTTGTTTGGTGGATCCATTCTCAGGAACGGGAAGAATAAAGATAGAAGAATACAACTTTGACACCGTTCATAGTTTCTTCTATCTAGGGTCGAAAATCAGAACCGATAACAGCTACGATGGTGAAATCCGCGCGCGGTTGTTGTCAGCCAACAGAGCGTATTTCAGCTTACAAAAACTGTTCCGCTCGAAACGTCTCACCATAGGGTCAAAGCTCTTACTCTACAAGACAATGATCTTGCCAGTCCTCATGTATTCGTCGGAGACTTGGGTTCTTAGCAAGAAGAATTGCGAGCTCTTGGCCGCGTTCGAGAGAAGAATCCTCTGAAAAATGTTTGGCCCTCTACATGAGGATGGACGATTTCGTAGCCTATATAACGACGAAATCTATGAGCGATACCATGACCGTCAGGTTGTGGATAAAATCCGGCTCAATAGGTTACGGTAGGCGGGTCACTTAATCCGTATGGATGAGGATGACCCAGCCGGGAAAGTCTATAAGGGCAATATCTATGGTAGAAAAAGAAGATGAGGCAGACTCTGCCTAAGATGGAGCGATGGCGTAGGTCAGGACGCCAGAAAGCTTTTAGGGATATAAAATTGGTGGACCTCGGCGCAAAACCGGGATGTTTGGAGTTCCTTATTAAGGCAGGCCTAGACCCGATACCGGTTGTTGCACCGTTGTTGATGATGATTCTCAGAAACCACCAAAACGAAAAATATGGAAAAAATCAGAAGGCTGCCACTATATGGTACCTAGGCTCCGAAATATACTCCATATCTGTTAATAAAGTTAATAGTAGTATATTGCTATAATTTTTTGTAATTGACTGTGAATTCCCTCTTAAGTTCATCCTAGAATTATGAAATTGCAACAATTTAGGCTCTAATATAGAGCATGATCCTGCTAAGTTTGGTAGTAATCGCACAATTATTAACAAAGTTATCACAGGTCAAAGTTGTCGCTTCAGTGCAAATTCAAGACTTTGAAAGTCAATATAATGCGAAAGTGGATATTCTCACATAATATATACATATATTACATGCTAGCTACTAACGGAGCAAATGTCCACTGAAATGTTTTTGTGAAAGAGATACACAAAGGCTTTCATACCTGAAGCGTCCAGCTCGCGGTTTCCCGACTTGTTGTAAATTTTTTCAAGGGAAATTTCGGATTAGAGTTTTAATTATCTAGAAGTATATACATTCAAAAATGTTTGTTTTTTTTTCTGTATAAAAATATCAAAAATGTACAAGGATATTATATAATTCTTGGAGTGCCGTAAAAAAACTTCATGCTCGGTACCCATTGGCGTGTCTTTAAAAATTGTCGGTAGAAAAAAAAATGAGTTATTGCTTTGCTTATAATAAGAACTAATTAACGGAAAAAACCGAGTGACAAGTACTAGATAATGGTGTATAGAAAAACCACAAAAAAATCCTCAAGGCAATCGGTTCATTGGTTTTCGAGAAATTTCGGATACCGTGGTTTTGTGAAAAACGCTTTGAAAATTTCGGGAATGAATAAAATCGCCGTCAAATACGTTTTACCTTCTCAGCTGTAACTGGTTTATTTATCGAAATATTACCTTACCGTTCATCAGATATTCTGGAAACCTCAAACTTCAAGAACATGCCAAAAAATATATTTTTTCGACCATCTAGGTGTATATCTTCCCTTAAGACGTAGGGTTACGCAAACTGGAACTAAAAACGTCTCCGCGCAGGCAGGGAGAGTTAAGGCTCGGTTCTATCGTCACGCCGGATGACTGCTATATGCCTTGAATGTTTTCTTCTGTGCAAGTATTGTAGGCAGGTAAATAAGTTTGTTGTTTGATCTTTTTTTAAAATTTGTACCGTAATTACTTCGAAAAGCGGTCTCTCCAGCTCAATTTGAATGAACTTATGTTGTGAAGGTTAGTCAAAAAAACTGCCCCAAACTGTTAAAATAATTAAAAAAGATTGTTCCAATTCCAATAATGATTATTAGAATTATTTTCTATTATTCCAAAAATTTTGGAAATAATTTTAATTATCATGTACATGTTAAAAATAATGCAAGATTCCAATTCCAAAACTCTTTTTCGTTTCTTTGAATGACGAAAATGTTTCTACATGAAATAATGGTATTACATGTTTGCAGTCTAAGTATCTAATCTGATCGATTTAGCTTATTCATTGTTTTAGATTTTTAGATAAGAAGCCAATTTAAAATTATTATCTTGTTTTTTAAAAGGACATACATTATAGTTGAGTTTATTTAACACGTACAGCGCCGTATGTGTCAAACTGATACAAATTGAGTTTACATGTTGACGCCGCATGTATAGATTTGATACATATTTGGTTTACATGGGAGGCCACATGTATACTAATACTTGTTCAACATCATCTGTAAACTCCTCAACAGTATAGAGAAATAAAAAACACTCCTGGCCTGGGAGTGTGACCTACTTAAAAAAGGCTGGCCTTAAAGAATAGACCTGTTTTTTGGCCTGGCGCTATAAGTGTTAAAAAAAAACATACCCTGCAGATATGTAAATAATAGTTTTGCTTTTGAATTCATGTTATGTAACCTATTAATTTACTTAAATAAAGTAGACAATGTACACAATAAATTAAATTATATATTATCCTCAAATGATGCAATGGTGGAGATGGTTGAGTCTCAGCTTCTCAATCTCGTGCTTGTAATCCAATCCTTCATCTATGCTTGAGTTCTCTTTTGTGCTTGTCCCGCTCTGTAGGCTTATCACTTCCGCATTATTGAGTACGATAATAATTAAACTTCTTGAAAATGATGTGAGGGAGAAAACAATAATAAGAAAGAAGAGCCTGTTTTGTTTCACAAAACTGTGAACAGGACATATATAAAACACGTCTTAAGGGATAAAGGCATGTCACTGTCAATGTTGGTAATTACAAATAATATGATCAACCACAGATATCTAAATTAGTCAGATAGTTCAATAACATTTGGCTTTCATGGAATTTTCCGACCTATTCGTTGAGCATGGTCGTCTAATATCGACAATAATTTTAAGTTCTTTAGGAGAAGAAGAATATGTGAATTTAGGCAGTCATCATCTTAGATTTCCTATTTCGAAAAACCGGCATAAACTACAAGTATTGGCCTTATTTATCATTTTGTCGCACTGTAAATCCGAAAAATCAACATTTTCATAAAAATAAAAATTGCATCTCATTTACTGATTACGATTTGGTTCCAATAAATGGTTTTTGTGCTAAGCAGGAGACTAAATGTCTATGCTTAAGACGTTACGAGAGCTAAGAAAAATAGCGGAATTTCCTATCTTTTCGTCGAGGAAGATATTTGAAAGTTGGTACATAGTGGTTTATATTTCGTTATTAACTTCGAATATAGCACTTTTAGGGAAACTGAACAAAATAAGCTAACGTGAAGGGAGAATACTTACCCTAGGAATAGAACTACAAAAGTATACATATTACTTACATCTACATTTCGTAATTGATCTTTCTTGGAGAGTTCTCCATAAGCTAACTATGGAAGTGAATTAGCCAACCATGTGATTTAATTTCGAATCTAATAATTTGCCACACTTTCGATGCTTAATCGCATTCTTGATCACTTACCATAATGCTGTTATGCACATATAAGCGAGTATTCTATCTACAATTGGGAAGGAACACGTAAAATACATACTTGAGCAGACATGATAAGACAAGACTACAAGATTTCATTCAATGTTTTGTGCAAACCAACTTTCAATCGGAATCGTCACTAGGCGCTTTTTTGTCCGCCGTGCTGCCGATAATATTTTCCTAGTGTTTATTCAGGGGGTAGTATGGAGTCGATGTAAATGCCAATGCTGATCGTTTTATATTTAGAAAAGTAGACGAAATTATATCGGCAAATTTTATAATTCTTAAAAGGTATTAGTGACTGGTTATATACGGATGGGACAGATTAAAGATAGTTTTCGGAAGCATTTGTTTTTAGAATTTATGGAGGATTTTAATCTCAACGTTTTTGCTTGCTTTCTCTCTAAAAAAATTATAATTTTAAAACTGTTGATGAATATAATCTCTATCCGCAATTCTTAAAGCGTGACGTGTTAGTTTATCAGGAGTAGCGTAATGTAATAACGAGTGGCTATTCGACCTTATATAGAAACACGGCATACGTTTGCCTATCGATTCGCCTAAATTGAATTGTTCCTCGTCAAAGGAAAAGGGCTTTTGATCTTCCTTTCCAACCCCAATTAAATTTCGTCACAATTACTCCTCTTAAAAAAGTTATGGCGTCCTAAAGTTTTTTTTTGTTGTTGTTGTTATTAAGGTTTTGTGTGAAACAAAACTTTATTAAAATCGATTCAATGTCGGCCTGTCCGTCACACTCGATTTACTCAGGAACGGGTGAACCTATTGTCACGGAATTTTGCTGAGAATATGTGGTCTGTGAATCAATTTGGGGGGCCAAATTATTATTTTCCCACTAATAATTTCAGTTTTTAGGCAAGGAAACTTATGTTGTGAAACAATATTGGGTAGACATTCGAGATACACTCAAGACAATGTCATAACGTTAAAAATAAAATAAAAATTTAATATTTAGTCAAGGCGCCTTTTGTTGTAAACATAACTCTTACTATTCACGGCATATATTCAATACATTTAACGCAGTTCATTTCATTTTTCATCGCTTCTATGTTTGAACTTCGCAAAACAGAGGCTGCATGGAAGATAAATGGCTAATTATTTTTATTAAAAAGAAGTCTAGTCACTTTTTTCCAAACATCAACAATTGAATTCAAAAGTTGTTTGCATCGATTGAGCCACTTTATCAGCATCGGAAGGATAATGGACGTCCACATGAAAAAACCCAATTCTTACTAATATTGAAATGCTGGCATCCTGAATTTGTCCCATTATGATAATTGAAGAAGCCTTTCTATTTTGGAAACACACGTTTAGATCACATTCGAAATGAGGATATCCGCGATCGTTATGGGGTTGCACCGATCGTGGAAAAGTTGCGAGAGAGGCGTCTTCGATGGTATGGTCACGCAATTCGTGCCAACGAGAATTCACTTGCCTAGATTGGTCTGAACATCGAAGTCGATGGAAAACGACCAAAAGGCGGACCTAAACAACGGTGGCTTGATACGCTAGATTGGGATTTGAAAGCCTCGAGATTGCACCCTGATCAGGCATTCGATACAGCCAAACGGCGAAGCCGATCACGACGAGCCGACCCCATTTGTGATGGGACAAAAGCTGAAGAAAAAGAAGAAGATTGAAAGCGAAATAAATTACAGGCGTTTTTAGGTATTCGAAATTCATTTTATTTAAAAAACATTTACAGCTGAAATTAAGTAAAGTATTCCAATTTTTGGCTTTTGAGTAGTTTTTGAAATGCTGGTTGTGTAAAATTCTTTGCGTCGATCAGAACAAATGATAGTCCGAAAATGCAATGTCCGGAGAGTAAAGCGGGTGAAACAAAACTTCTCAAACTTTTCCATTTGGTTAAAAATTTCCATTTGATTGAAAAATGGATGATTAAAAAAATACTCTGTACATTTCAACTATCTGTAAAATATAAAATTTTGCAGCTTAATTATTGATGATATGATTTACTGATATGTCAGTAAAATGCTATGATATTTTACTATTACCATTTCTACAAAAAACATACCAGCGTCATCTCTTGTAAAACGCCCATTATTTATTCCGTCCCCCAATATCTCTTATTTTTCGCTCATCTCTAAGCGAGGTTAATCTTCTATGACCACACTTGCCACTCCATTTTGTGTTATTTGTAATTTTGCATCAACTTTCATTTTGATTCTGTCTATATCCCACCAGCGAAACGTTTAATATCAATTCAATTGAGTTGTCAATATTGATTATTAACTTTTTTATTTCAAGAATCAACATTTTTACCTCCCCTCTCCACGGGCGAGATCTTAATTTTCCTTCATAATAAAAACCTATAAAATAAAAAAAATATATATATAACCGAGTCAAACATAAATTAATTTAAAAAAAGCCTAACTAATGAATAAATAGGTATTAATCATGGGGTAAAAATTACAAAAATTAATTAAAATTAACCTAAATAATTTCAAAGTAATGTACACGTGTACGTGCAAATAACTATTCTATTACAAAATAGCTATAATCAGTCTAAATTACGTTCGAAAACGAATATAACACAAGTATAGTAGAAACACATCCCTTTCAAAAACAATAATAATAATAATAATCGTTGGCGCAACAATCCATATTGGATCAGGGCCTTGAAGTGTGTTAGAGCACTTCATTCAAGACCGTAACGGTTCGCTACAGTACACTGTAGGAGGCAATGTAGTCAGCATAATAATCGCAACTAAATAATACATACTTAATATGAGAAAAATATCATATTCTTAAAATTAGATGGAAAATGTGTGTCTCTAATAATTTGGCCATTCCTGTACATATACCAAGTGGCGCCATTTTCTGTTGAGTTTAAGAAAGGCTCCCCATACATGCAAAAGGGGGATGCAACAGTTTTTTTCACTGAATATGACCGTCTGGTATCAAATGAAAGGGCTCAATTAGTATTTTTCTCAACTGACTCTCTTTTTGATATTAGGTGGAGCATGTGGGCCCCAGAAAGGGAAACAGGTCCCAGTCAACCCAAAAATCTACAAAAAAACAATGATGTATCTATCTGAAATCCGATATCCGATTATGATATCTGCTCAAATAAAGTTAATAATAGCATATTACCATATTTTAAAAATTTACCCAATGTCCCCCTTAAGTTTATCCTAGAAGTACAAATTTGGCACCAGTATAAGTAATAAGATAGAGCATCATTGAATGATTGATTGATGAAAAGTTTGAATTAAGTTCAATTGTTATTAACAAAGTTTATAGATGGTCAAAGTTTCACGTGAATTTATTGCATTCTAAGACGTGTATGACATCATCATCATATGAAGTGAACTCATATGAGCGACGGGTCATAAGGGAAAAATCTTAGTTTTCCTTTTCTAGCTTTTCTTTAGTTATTTGTATATCAACATCAGGTACTCGAGCCAGACATATATATTTGTATATGCCAATGAAATTTACGGGTAGTATTAAATGAAAATAGATATGTAAGTCAGTGCTAACGGTATTCAATTTACATACATATGTACAAGTATATACATGCATATACTTACCACATACTTTTGTTCACGGAGTAAAGGGGAAATATTGAGATGCGGAAATGCTTTTTTGTTCAGGATGAGCTCGGGGAGTCCTGGAATTATGTCGTGCTTATAACTGACGCTTTTCGCTCTATTTCTGATCTGACTCTGAGGGTGACTCTTTTATATCTCGCTGAATATTTCAGAAACATGTGTATTTTGCTAGAAAAATACTTTGGTGCAGAACTTCTTACCGACATTTGAAACATCTGTTATCAAGTATTCAGACTAAATATTCGCCCCAGTCTTATACAATTGTTGTGTCCTCCCTAATTCATCATGAGTGTGGATTTGATTTGAGGTCACACATACTTTTTGAAAGTGATTTCGGCACAAGGGGAGGAGTGCAGGGGTCTTA
The DNA here is from genome assembly GCF_905115235.1 of Hermetia illucens. Classification (NCBI taxonomy): domain Eukaryota; kingdom Metazoa; phylum Arthropoda; class Insecta; order Diptera; family Stratiomyidae; genus Hermetia; species Hermetia illucens. The sequence continues at coordinate 104,744,052 of NC_051852.1, read as the reverse complement.
AAAGGGTCAGTTATATCAAGGACCCTTTCTCAGAAACTATCCAATCGAAAAATCTGAAAAAATGATGGTGGTCCATGCACATAGTATCTACACTTCAAAATACTTTAGGATACGATATCTCCTCTAATAAAGTTAATAATAGTGTATTATATATTGGAAATTTACTGGATTTGAAATCAGTAAAAATTTGCAGATATAAATTCTAATATGAAGCACATACTGGGGGGTGTAAATCGTACTATTATTAACAAAGTTATAGTAGGTTAAGATTGTGTTTTTCGCATCATATTACTATTCTCTAGGAGATAAAAAATCAGATCACATCGAATTGAATATCGGGTATATTCAATTTATATATACTGCGAGCTATGTGTAAACACGATGTTTCCGTGTACCCAAATATTCTTATATAAAAAATCAAGAAAACCTTTTATTCCTGAAGAACCGACCTTGGGGTGTCCGACTTTCATTCATACAAAATCGACGTTTCTAGGACGTGCCTAATTCGACAGTGCCGAGCATTTGCCTAATTAGGCCTTAATTTGCATTGAAAAGACCTGCTGAATTCCAACATGCTGAACTTTTGTCCAATCACTGTTTAATTGCGTGTCAATAGATGTAAACCTTTCTGAAGAAAGGACGCGATAGACAGACAGCAAAAGAACTAATGAAATTACAATTGCTGTTATTATACAGGATGATTTCAATGTTTTGGATTTATTTATAGCTTTCTTGTAAATGTTTTTGATATAATTAACCAAAATTCAAGTATATGCAACCAAAAAATCGTAATATACATTTTTTGTTGCTAAATTTTGATTCACTAGCACTAAATCTGTTACAATTATGCATAACAAGTCGGGAAACCGGAAGCTGGACGCTTCAGGTACGAAAGGTTTTGTGCATTTCTTAGTACGTAGCACGTAATATATCCATATATTATGTGAGAGTATCCACTTTCGGCTGATATTGACATTCATAGTCTTCAATTTTCAAAGAAGCAACAAATTTGAGGTATTATAACTTTGTTAGTAATAGTGCGATTTCCACCAAACTTGGTAAGATCATGCTCTATATTATAGCCTATATCACTGCAAAATTTCATGGTACTAGGATGAACTTAAGGGGGGTTTCTAACCAATTACAAAAAATTGTAGTAATATACTATTATTAACTTTATTTAAACAGATATCGGCATGAAAGGTATTTCGGAGCCCAGGCACCATATAGTGGCAGCCTCCTGATTTTTTTCAGATTTTTTGGTTTGGTAGTTTCTGAGAATGGCCCCCTTAAAGAAGTGCTCAATTTTAACCCCCCGCGCTCCCCACCCTTCCAACGAATGTCAAAACTAAGATCGGCTTTGAAAAGTACTAATCGAGACTTTTAATTTGATACCCCACATGACTATATTTGATGAAACAAATTTTACACCCCCCTTTTGCATGTATGGGGTCCCCCCCTTAAATTCGACGTAAAAGGATGTATTTCACTGTATGCGTGAGTGTTCACAGTTCCCACCTTTCTACCAAATTTGGTGTCAATCGCTATAACCGTCTCCGAGAAAAATGCGTGTGACGGATAGACAGACAGACAGACAGTAAACCGATTTTAATAAGGTCTTGTGTTTACACAAAACCTTAATAAAAACGAGACGAAAAAAAAATTCCGATGTAATTAGTGCACATAGTATGTCGATTGGTGCACAATTGCGTTTAGCAGCGTCAGAACAGATGATAAGAAGCTTAATAAGTGCATAAATTTCAGCAGAATCTACTCAATGTTTTGGGTACTGTTTGTTTTTGTTTCTGCTGTCGCTTTCTGATTTGTATAATACTGTGTTTGCTATCTTAAAAACGGGTGCTTAGGCCACAACATTCCGATTTCAGAGTAATAAATATTATTATTCTTGTGATGAATCATCAGTTAAGAAACTCGTTATTTTCTTCCAATATCCACTTCCAAAATGCTTTGATTTTCTAATATAACTTTAACGGTTTTAATTCAACAATGTTCTCTTGAGATTCAAAAATCTGATTGTGGATGGCACAATGCGATCCATAGATATTTCATATGCATTCGATTTGAACGCATACTGAAATTGGAACCAGAAAATAAGACAGAAAAGACGTGGGGAAAACAACATTTTTAAGGTTTTGTTTGCAAAATTTGGTGAGACAGTGGGAACTGTGGACCCCCAGACATGTAGTGAGTGATATCCTTCTACGTTGAGATTTAGGGGGGTCCCCATACATGTAAAACTGGGGTGTAAAATTTTTTTTCACCGAATTTAGTCATGTGGGGTATTAAATGAAAGGTCTCAATTAGTACTTTTCGAAGCCGGTCCTAGTTTTGAGATTGGTTAAAAAGGCGGGGAGTGGGAGGAGTGGACAGTGACGATTTATTTAATGGACCCATTTTCAGAAACTACTCAACTGAAAAATCTGAAAAAAATCATGAGGCTGCTTCTATATGGTGTCCAGGCCTCAAAATACTCTCCATATCGATATCTATTCAAATTAAGTTAATAATAGTATATTACCATATTTTTGGGGAAATTGAGTAAAACCCCCCTTAAGTTTATCCCAGAGTTATAAAAGTTGGTAGTAGTATAAAATATAATATGAAGCATATTATTCCCAAGTTCGATTAAAATCATACTATTAGTAACAAAGTTACAGTAGCTCAAAGTTGATTTTACCCTGTAAATTTACTGCAACTGAATATCATTATCACACTAAAGTGGGTAGTCAGACATGCTAAATGCATATACATAACGGGCTACGTACAAATGGGATAGTTTTTCACTCAAATATACTCACAGCAAACACAGAAGCAAACAAAACCTCTCATACCTGAAGCGCCAAGCTTCCGGTTTCTCGACTTGTTATTAAAAATTTCCAGGAAAAGTTATTTCATGAGCAGCGAAAATCTACTCACTTCACAAGGACTAACATAATTGATTTCCTCGAAAAAGTATCATGAATTGAAATGTGTCTGAAATCAGACTACCATAAAAGTGATGCACAATGCGGAGGAACTATCCCAGGAACGTTTTTGTGAAAATATTATTTTATATTCATTTTTTAATTGTTAATTGATGAAATGACATCTGTGCAATTGATATTAAATAGACTACTACTACTAGATTATGTTCACCACAAGAAGTCAGTCAATACTTACCGATCTGCAAGGTAATAATCACTCGAAAAGTCACAATGTGTCCTCCAAATGGATTCCTGCAAAAAGAATTTGGGAAGTAATTTGGTTTTTGTCTTAAAATATGAAGGATGATCAAAACCGATTATAAATTTAATTTATTTTTCTATCTTTTCCACACCAAGTCAATACAGTAAGTCCATCTTTATTCTAAGATTTAGTCCTCGAAGATGGTCCTTGAGACAAGGAAACAGATAGAAGTTACTTGAAAGTGGATCTAGAGAAGCAGGTCAAAGTCCGTATGAACTTGATCAGGGAGTCATCATAATTCTCACGAAGTCAAGTTCACCTCATTATATTACATAAATGCAAACTTCAGTTTTTATACATATCATGCGTTTTCACAAATTGGTAATATTTCAATCTAAGCTGTTCTAGATTTATAATAATTCATAGACTTACGCGAGCACAATGACCTACCCTTCGACAATTTTTGTGAATATAGCACGTAAGCTATTTTCAAGTATAAAAGAGAGAGAGAGAGAGAGTAATAATTAATAAAACTTCTTCAGTTTTCAAAATCAAATATGACTATTTACTGCGAATGCTGTCGGGTAGTCTACCACAACACTTTGGTTTTAGCATTAATTTGGTACTTTGCCAGTATTGTGACTAGGTTAACAAAGCCACGATCATATATCTTCTTTTTCTTTTCATCGCTTTGGCCCATTTAAAAAAAACTTGCGAGATTTGAACCACAAACAAATATATTTTCCACGTAAAGCCAATGAGCTAAAATAGGTAGTCAGCGAATTTATGTTGGGTTCGCATGAACGCGATAAACGGCAAAACTGGAAGCCACTATGCATCCCAAAGAATTCGGGTCAGTGATTACGGGCATCGAATTTCAGGAAGTAGAGTGTCTGGTGACCTAATAAGACCACAATTAATCAAAAGAAAAGACCTTTGAATTAGTCAGATCAGCAAAATATCCCAATGAAATTAAACCGAATAACAGAAAGGTAAATTTTTTGATAACGATTAGTGCATAGGCGCGAAGAATCACAGTGACTAGTTATGTCATATAGAAAATTCCGCGATAAACGACATTTGGTTAACGAACGGGCTGAATATTGTAGTGAAAGACGTTCTCTGTATACCCGGACTTGGGAGTGTAAATTTTTTTTCTGAAGAGAAATAGTGAAGAATGGAAACAGTGCCACTTATTGCCTGATATTAGACGAAAATAAAAGCGTTTTTTGCAAGGAAAATCATTTCGAATAGCATTTTCAAATTAACGCATGTAGATACATACATATACATGTATATGTGTATACATACATATATAAAAACTATTGGGGTACAGGGCCTCAACCATGCCATCATTGAAAAATTTCTGGAAATGTGCTTTAACTGCCTTCACGTTTTTTCGGAGAGGTCCTCCTCCACTATTCTACGCCACGTAGTTTTAGGGCAACCTACTCGATAGTCATCCGGGAATAGTGGGTTGCAGCCCATAGCATGACCTCCAATGGAGTTGTCGCCCTTCCTTAATGTGTGACATATCCACTGCCACTTCCGATTTCTGATCAACACGTCCAAAGGTATCTGGCCGGTGCACTGACGAAGTTGTTCGTTAGGTGCATTTCCAGATTTTTCGAAACAACAAAGGCCGATTAAGTACTGTTAATGCGTCGAGCGACATCAAATTCAGTGCCACCGTCGACAAGAGTAACGCTTCCTAGATATAGCAATCGATCAACGCCCTCGATGTTTTGTCCATTAATACAGAGAACCTTGATTGTGTTGATGTTTATCTTCAGTCCTCTGTTTGCTTCTTTCTGCGTATCTAGAGCCATTTGTCCAAGGTATGTGATTTAGTGTCAGAGCAAACAAATGTCATGAGCGTAGTCTACAATTATTTGAGAAAAGACGACATTGTCCACTCAATCCTCACACACCTCTTCCAGTCAAGGCCGATTTATTGAAAATGAGGGATGGTACGCTAAAAGATATTACTTTTTATGAAAGTACAACAGATTTACACCATTTCCAATCTTACTCGGCTCCCATTTGAAGCAAAAGGAAAGAGATCAACTGGTATATTTCATCTGATCCATTTTGACGTAAGTGCCTCTTCAGAAGTAATATCGTTTGGATGCGTCTGATATTTTTTTAAATTTCTGTATGATTTTAATTGAAAGATGCTTTTTAAATTCTGAAGTCAAAAACGGAGGAAGTCTGTGGAATTTGAGACGATCTTACAAATGCAAGCAGGAATGAAAACACTAGTATGAACCGTTGATATACTTTCGTCAAAATGTATTTTTTATAGATTCTAGTCCACTGAGTACGGAATAAATATTTTAAGAAATCCATCACGCCTAGTTTAAAAAATGTGAAATATGGAATGAAAAAATTATTGAGTTTTAAGGTTTTGTTGGAAGCGCTCGTCCTGCTGTAATGATCCTACTAATCCTTACTAAAAATAAAGTTTAGCTGTCTTTTTGCTAAGAAATGAAAGTTTTTGTCGACCTTCACAAATTTTGGCCACATTTTTTATCAAGTTCAATTTAAAAACGTATGCTTACGTTCATTTCGGCTGAAGTAAATTCATTTCAGACAGGTCGATCTTTTATGATATAATAATGTTCTTTAGACTTAACTGTCCCCTATTTGATAGGTTGCTATACTGTGTACAGAAGGTCATGATTTATATTATGAAGCAAAACATCACATATCATAAAAGAATAACAGTCATTTTCGTGATTTAAGGATTCTCTTCATAGCGTTGGTGATTGCAGATAACATTTTTTCCCGAATTCTAGAATTGCACAAAAGTTATTTTGATAATTCACTGAGAATCCAAAATAAAGCAAATATGCTGTTTTAAGATAACCCAATATCGGTTTTCCTTTTTTTGGGACTAGAAACGTAACCAAAACGTCCACAAATGGAATACAAGTCAAAAGTCGGAAGCTCTGCGTTTCAGATATGAAAGGTTATATTGATTTTCCATATAAGAATAGTTGGATATGCGATGGTTCTATTTATACATAGCTCATAGTTTCTATATGTTGAATATATTATACTTGACATTCAATTTGACATTTTATTTCTTAGAGAATAGTAATTTGGCATGAAAGAGGCTACTTTGTTGACAATAATAGTGTTTCAAGCAAGCCAATATGATACTATATTGCTATACTACTGCATTCTTTCCCTTTGTAACAAATGTCAAAACTAATATCTGTTTCGGAAACTACTAATTGAGACCTTTCATGCAATTGAGCATTTAATAGCATGGTAACCTCCATAATTAGAACATATTATTACAGATTATGATGCATAGTATCCTTTACCCAGTATATCTGCCTAACTGTATAAAATGAAGAACGCCCAAATCCTAATACGGGATCCACTATATTTAATAGTTTTTGTTGTGTATTTTGGGCTGTAGTTGGAGTTAGTTGGTCGTTTGACGTATAGTCGAGATCCTTTTGCACCATACAGCATGATTTGAAACCCATCTGTCCATCCAAGTGCTTAATAGTGAATTTTAGCCTTGGGCCCATATGCCTGTTTATTAGTTATGGACTCTTTCCTTGAACTATGAGCTGCCAAATCGTTTCTACTTTTGCTCCACTTCTTCACCGACGGATCAAAGATGGTCTGTATGTGTATCCGAGTCGTGTGGTCTCTCAGGTTTTGCCAGTGTATTCGAAGCGGAATTACTGGCGAAACTGGAAGCCTGTGGATTCCATCCCTAAGCGTAACAGCCATTCTGACCGACACCCAAGGGGCCATTAAGGCCTTGTACCAAAGGACGATATCGTCCAAACTGGTGGAGCAGTGCAGAAATACGCTGAACAGTCTGGGCGGAACGATTAAGGTCATGCTCCTCTGGGTTCCCGGTCATAGGAACATAGATGGGAATGAGTGGGCTGGCGGATTGGCCAGTGAGTGCAGTCGACGTTTCGCTAGCGACTATCAAAGGCGGAATCTACTAGTATCACTTAGCAGTCGCGGACCTCAGGTGGCGAAGGCTCACTACTTATGCCAAGTCAAGAAGGATTTGCCGTGCAAATGCATACAAGATTACAGCGGTCTGCACGGGGCACTGGCCCATAGGGGACCATACCGCCAGGCTCAGCATATCCTACAATTGGCATTGTCGAAGCTGGGGAGAAGAAGGGGAAACCCACAGGCACTTCCTTTGCAATTACCCAGCTCTAGTTAGAGTCAGGCTACGGACCCTGGGTAAACCATTCTTTGGGGATTTCTAGCTGCTGGTAGGACCATGCTCCCTTCATGTGCATTAAATGTTAGAATCAGTTCTTAGAAAAGTGCGAAAAACGATCATACTCGGTGAAAAAAATTTAACCCTTCTTTTGCATATATGGAGACCTTCCCCCTCCTTAAATTCTACGTAGAATGATGCAACTTACTGTATGCCTGGGCATTCACAGTCCCACCTTCCCACTAAATCTGGTGTCAATCGAAATAACCGCTACAGGAACTGAGTACTGTACAAATGAAATAAGCGACAAGAAGGCAAACATGATATAACAACTTCTATATCGGAACATCATGGAGTTGCAGAACGTGTGAGCAGGACACAATCATAGAATGCTGAATTGGACAAAAAAGACTCAAAGGAATTTTGTTAATATTCATGCAACCGCTTTTAGTGTGAACTACATCAAGACCCATTAAATATTAAGACGTTTTTCTCTTATTCATCAGTTAGCATTCTCGGTACCTATCATCAGCCTAACTTTTCCAAGTGATGAGGTTGGTAAATATTTTTTTATGTTTCCTCTGATCTTAGTTGCATGCCGATGCTGATGAACACTATTCGATCAGCTAAGATTAGCTCTTATTGTGCAATATGGGTGGGCAACCTGTGTAATGCCTAACTTTCGTGCATTTTTTTCCTAACTTAAATATCCTGCCCTCGAAATGTGGAATACGGAGTAAGTAAAGGAGTACAGGATCCCTCTAACATATTCACTAAGTCGACATGAATTACCTTATTTCATAGTGAAATATCCTCTGCACCCTAAAAACAATCCTTTTTATTGAAATTAAATCAGTCGTTTTTCTTGATGCACTTCCACCAATATTATTTTTTGTAGAACCTTAGAAATTGACAATAATCAAACAAGCGTTCAACTGATTCGCTATCAAAATCTACCGAGGAATGCGAGAACAAAGTTACTTTTCATCAGCAGGTTCCTTAGGTAAAAATCCTGCAGTGCTGCCCATCCCAAGGGGGTTCAATTACGTCATACTCGCACAAACTAGCAGAAGAAAGTAAGTCCAAATGAGTGAATTTGTTATGTAGCTCGAAATGCTTACAGAAATCGAATGGCGCAATGCATAAGCAATAGAAACAAGAAATAGATAACAGAGCGGGCATCGTTCACTTGCCGCCCAGAGTTGTTTTCGTACATAAGAGAAAATTGCACGCTTGACATTGAACTTGAGACGGCCATGTTTTCATCTGTACATATGTACGAAGCATAGACTTGAAAGCTGCTTATCTAGAGTAGCTGGTAAAAAGCACGTATCGGCGGGTGCTCCCCTTCGTTTTAGTTAGACTGCGTGTTTGAAAGAGCGCCACAACCGTGCTATGTATCGGCCCCCCAAAATTTAAAGCACATCCCACACAGTTCGTAGTGAGGTATGGCAAGCTTTCATGTAGTATCTGAAAGTCTGCCGCTATCTTACAAATAATGAGTTTTCTTGTGCCAGGCTTGTGCTCAAATACACATACATGTTTGTAGCGAATGCTATATTGGCGGAATTGATTTTTCTAGGCGTTTGTAAACAACGGCACTTGTTTGTTTATAAACAAAACCTTTTCCAAAAGGGAACTTGCCAAGTACACATTCCAACTAGATGGAGAATCGAGCCTGGAAGAGCTTAGACTGGTAGATGTGGTCGAAAGAGCTTGTTCGGAAAGGGGAGATATGTTTAGATGCGGAGCTTTTCGATGACGATTTTCATTTGCAACACTTCCAAGGCGAAAATTAAACTCATGTGAAATACATTGGCAAGAAGTTCAGGATCACATAGTACACATTTTGTTTACATACATACCCTCTCACTGGGGAAATTCCAAAGTTGTTCTGAATATATTGTTTTGAAATGCTGATGGAGCTATATTTAGTGTTGCTGCAGTTTAAGTTCTCAATTGAGATAAATATGAAGCATAATGATACGTTCTGAATGCAACAAATTGTTGAGGTTACTTGTGCCTTATTTCTGCTCCGGATCTATTTCAATACTCAGGTATATTTACTAATCAATATCGGTCAGTCCGAAGTCTGTTTGTCGTCTGCTACACGATCAGTCCAATTGGCCAGACTGACCCATTTTATTTTCGAAAAGCATTTGTCAACCTAGTTTACCATCAGCTTGGCCATTCCGAATAATTGACTGTTGTCAAACTGATTGACTAGCAAACATCTTGGAGCACTTCGTTTCGAGACATAAACGAAATGCCAGCAGATGATGTGGCTTGCATTAGCACATTCGGGTCTACTGCCCCGCAGGCGCTTATTTACAGCTAGCACGCCTGAGTTCTTTTTGCTATACAAAACTTGTGTCATCATTGAAATTTGAAGTCGCTTAGCAAGTGGAATTTCACTGAAAGATTCGTAATATTTTAGTTGAAATATTGAAGTAGAGAAGTACAATTGCAGCGGATCTTGGTAAAACTCTAGAGATGCATTCCACCAGGACTGATCTCAGAACGAGAAGTTTATTACGCGGTCTGAACCCTGTTCCCGTAACTGCCGTTTCATACTCCTTTTCATTCTAGAGTAAAAGAAAAAGTCGCAGGGAATCTTAGGGTTGAAGGGAGAGTGTTGCAACCTTGTTTCTGGCCAAAATCTCGGAGAGGCGATCGATGTGTAACTCGACGAACCCGATGTTTCGAACGGCATAGCTGTCGTGCTTAGAACTGTCTGATAATAGTCTCTTACAGGTAGAAACTTCTTCCCGACCATTCACTCATATGTCGATCAGAGTTCAAAACATCATCAAGTTTTTGTATGATATATTGTCGTCATTTTGGCATCCTCTTCGCGTCCATCATTTCATAAATTCTTGTACGGAACATATCATGTTCTTTATCCTCTTGAATCATAATAGAGTCTCCATTGCACTTTTGTTACGTTTTAGACAAAACTTAATTAGCTATAAGGTTACTCCAAAAGTCACTGTATTTTTGCTATTCGAAGTTTTCGACGCTATTTCAAATCACGATCCGTTCGCTCTAGGGGCTTGGAGCACACTTCTTTCTTGGCTAAGACCTCCTCTGGCACCCCCCTGTATACTCTTTTTGACCAGCAAAAATCATTCCTGGCAGAGGGTGTTCAAAAAAATAATTGAAAATATTTTAATGAATGCGTCATGAATCGTGAAGGTATGATTTTTTAAGGTTTTGTGTAAAATAAAACCTTATTAAAATCGATTCAATGTCTGTCTGTCTGTCTGTCACACGCATTTTTCTCCAAAATGACTAAACCGATCCGAACGAAATTTAGTGGACAGATGGGAACTATGAAATCCCACGTATACAGTGAGTGGCATAAATTTAGGTGGAGTTTAAAGGGGGGCTCCCCATACATGCAAAGGGGAGATTCAAAAATTTTTTTCACCGGATATAGTTGTGTAGGATATCAAATGAAAGGTCTCGATTTGTACTTTCCAAAACTGACATTAGTTTTGGCATAAATTGCAAAGTGCGTGAGTAAGGAGTCAAAATGTACGCATTTGAAGTGAGACAGCACTCATTTTCGGAAACTACCCAACCCAAAAATCCGAAAAAAATCAGGGTGGTGCGCCTAGATAAAATCTAGGCCTCAAAATATGTCCCATTCCGATATCTGCTCAAATAAACTTACTAATAGTATATTACTACATTTTAGAAATTTACTGAAAAACCCCCCTTAAATTCATCCTAGGTCTTCCGAATTTTGTACCAGCATAGGCGACAATATTTCGTATATATGTGCTAAATTTCATGGAAATCAGGTAATTAACGCCAAAATTATAGCAGTTCAAACTTAGCAATTTCACCGAGTTTACTGCTTCCAAAGCCATGCAAATCAGATGCTGACGTCATAATTACCCGGAATAATTGACATTCGCCTGGAATATTAAAGTCACATTTATGAAGAATCTATTTATCCGCAGCCCTTTTTAAGGTTTCGTGTAAAACACTTATGTGAAATCTAATCTTCGAGAGATGTCCCATTCCGGTATCTGCTCAAAAAATTTACTAATAGTATATTATCAACTTTTAGAAATAGACCAAAAAACTCCCCTTAAGTTCATCCTAAGTGTACTAAATTTTGCACCGACATAGAGGACAGCCTCGTGCATACACATGCCAAGTTTCATGAAAATCCAACTATTAGTGGGAAAGTTATAGCAGTTCAAACTTATCAATTTCGTGCTAATTAACAGCATTCTAAGCCATACAAATAAGATGCTGACGTTATAATTAACGAGAATAATTGAAATTCCAGTGAAATATTAAAATTCCATTCAAGAAGAATCTAATTCTCCCTAGCCCTTTTTAAGGTTTTGTGTAAAACAAAACCTTATTAAAATCGATTCAATGTCTGTCTGTCTGTCTGTCACACGCATTTTTCTCCAAAACGGCTAAACCGATCCGAACGAAATTTGGTGGACAGATGGGAACTATGAAATCCCACGTATACAGTGAGTGGCATAAATTTAGGTGGAGTTTAAAGGGGGGCTCCCCATACATGCAAAGGGGAGATTCAAAAATTTTTTCACCGATATAGTTGTGTAGGGTATCAAATGAAAGGTCTCGATTTGTACTTTTCGAAACTGACATTAGTTTTAGCATAAATTGCAAAGTGCGTGAGTAAGGAGTCAAAATGTACGCATTTGAAGTGAGACAGGACTCATTTTCGGAAACTACCTAGCCCTTTTTTATATTTGATGTTGGTTAAATTGTTTTCATTCGCTAATAATATTAAACTGAGAGCGTGAAGCGTATGAGGTTGACCATTATCAACACAGGGCTTTCCATCAAATGATTTATTTAAATCGTTTTCTAGAAAATAGAGGGCAATGGAATTTTTAGCTATATTACACGGAGCTGTCGTGCACTCGTCGCTCCTCACATCTTTTTCTTTTTCTTCAGCGTTCAGTTCACAAGCGGGGTCGGCTCGTGATGATCGGTTTCATCATTTTGTTTTATGACATGCCTCACCAGGATGTAATCGCGAGACCTTTAAATCCCCATCCAGCGTATCAAGTCACCATTGTTTTGGCCGGCTTTTTGGTTGCGTACGATTGCTTTCGATGTTCTAATCAATACTGGTTGTTGAATTCGAAAACGCCTCTCTTGCAGTTTTTCCACGATCGATGCAAACCCATATCGATCGCGGATATTCTCATTTCAGACGTAATCGAAACGTGTCACGCCACCAGTGCAATGCAACATTGCATGAAGTCCCCATTACCGGAAGACGCCGTTCATTGTCCTTTATAGTCGGCCAACACTCAGAACTATAGGGAGTGGCAGACGGACGACATTGCAGTAAATTTTAAATTTGGGATGTGCGCTGATACGTCGATCACAAAGAACACCAGTTGGGGAATGCCACTTCATCCAGGTTGCATTAATGCGTGAAACAATTTCATTACGCAGTTCTCCATTGGCTGATAGCGTTGACTCGAGATATTTAAATCGCTGAGTTCTAGCAATGGCAGTAACCTGCCCTTCGAGATACTTAAATCGCTCAGTTCTGGCAATGGCAGTAACCTGCCCAGAACTGAACGATTTCAATATCTCGGGTCAATGTTATAAGCCAATGGAGAACTACGCTATGCTCCTCACATAGGGAAACACAAAACCTTTTATACCTGAAGCGTCAAGCTTCCGGTTTCCCGACTTGTTTATATTTGATGTTGGTTAAATTGTTGGCATTTGCTAATAATATTAAACTCAGAGTGTGAAGCGTATGAGGTTGACTATTTCAATACAGGGCTTTCCATCAAATGATTATTTAAATTACTTTCTCAAAATAGATGCCAATAGAATTTTTAACTATGTGACACGGAACTGTCAGGCTCACCGCTCCTCACATCTTCTTCTTTTTCTTCAGCCTTGAGTTCACAAGCGGGGTCGGCTCGTCGTGATCGGTTTCGTCATTTTATTTTATCAAATGCCTGATCAGGATGTAATCGCGAGACCTTCAAATCCCCATCCAGTGTATCATGCGACCATTGTTTTGGCCGGCTTTTTGGTTGCTTACCATTGACTTCGATGTTCTCACCAATACTGGTTGTTGAATTCTCGTTAGCGTGAATTACGTGACCACACCATCGGAAACGCCTCTCTTGCAGTTTTTCCACGATCGGTGCAAACCCATATCGATCGCGGATATTCTCATTTCAGACGTGATCAAAACGTGTCACGCCACCAGTGCAATGCAACATCTTCGTCCCCATTACTGCAAGACGCCGTTCGTTGTCCTTTATAGTCAACACTCAAACTATAGAGAGCGACAGACGGACGACATTGCAGTAAATTTTAGATTTGAGACGTGCGCTGATACGCCGATCACAAAGAACACCAGTTGGGGAATGTCACTTCATCCAGGTGGCGTTAATGCTTGAAACATTTCATTACGCAGTTCTCCATTGGCTGGTAGCATTGACTCGAGATATTTAAATCGCTCAGTTCTTTCAATGGCAGTAATCTGCCCCTCCAGATATTTAAATCGCTGAATTCTGGCAATGGTGGTAACTTGCCCAGAACTGAGCGATTTAAATATCTCGGGTCAATGCTATAAGCCAATGGAGAACTACGTTATGCTCCTCACATAGGGAAACACAAAACCTTTTATACCTGAAGCGTCAAGCTTCCGGTTTCCCGACTTGTTTATGAATTAAAAAAGAATGGTGGCTACGTGCCTCTGACCAGAAGAAGAATTTTCCCTATTTCCAACCCCCCTCTTGACATTCTTTCAGTCAGAATTAAAAGTATGCTAAACTAAACTTAAATATAGCAAGTTTTCATAATTGCAACTTTTAACAATAAATTTCAAAGTAAATATTATCAGGCAGTTAAGTTAAATGTAACTAAGTAAAATCTTAAAAAATTCCAGAGCAAAAATTTGTCAGTTCGGCACTATGGTTGTTTTATACATTTTTCCAAAGATACTCGAGTTTTGCCTTTTGTGACTGATCCTGGATGCGAAGTTAAATTATAGACAACATTAAACGAGTGCAGTTGGCGAGATGGTTACGCGTCAGCCTCTCGTCTGGTTGGATGTTTGTGTTATTCGCATTCGTGCCATCCCGCTGCTGTAGATTTATCACTTGCACTGAATTAAATCCGTTGAAAATGGAATTGAAGCTCATTTTCATTGAAACCTGACCCTGTGTGCATGCTCTTTCCTTCACAAAGGAGTGAACAGGAGAAATACATCAAATGGGGAGACTGCTTCTTAAAGAACGATATATTCTTCGAGACTATTCGGACCACTTTGTTGCTGAGAAAATATTTAACAGCTATTAAAAATGTCCTTGACGGATTCATCGCTCGAAGAAATCCGGATTTTTATAAAAACGGCATAAATGCACTTGTGTTGCATTGGGAATCGAGGCTCTTGGTAATTATTTTGACTAATGAATTTATTTTAACGAATATTATATTAGTTTGTATTTTTAATAAAAAAAACAGCCATTTCATGTGCAATAACCTAATATAATTTTTACAATATGAGTGAAAATGAGGGGCATTCAAATATCTGCCAATTTGGTAAATCACGCTAATTCGCCAGGTCTTAGCGTTTTCCACGCTCGTTGAATCCCCAGCAAAGGAAGAAAAGGAGCCCCCACAGTTGCTAATGCAAAATTCCTTACAGACATGCAGTATGCATGAGTGGTTAGAGCACAAAGCTATCGTACGAAATGTCGCGGTGTGTAGTGTACTACCGTTACGGTCTTGAATGAAATGCTCTAACACGCTTCAAGACCCTGATCCAATTGGATTGTTGCGCCAATGATTATTATTATTATTATTACTGTCGAGGTAAATTTGAACTTGTAATTTTCATAGCAATCAGAACGAACTATTAGGTTGTTGCATATGAAATGGTCGTTTTGGCAATCAAGTGAAGTTAATAGCGATTTTGGTGTATTAAACTACCACCAGTTGGCGCTGTTGGTGTTGAATATTGAAGTATAAATACTCCTACATTTAATCAAGGAGTCATTTCAGCTTTGACCTTCGTTGGGATAACAGGGAATAGAAAGGAAAAAAGGATGGAAAAGAGCCAGGAACGTATACTTTTTCTATATGAGTTCAAACTCGGTCATAAAGTGGCGGAGGCGACCAAAAACATTAACAGCACATTTGGAGCTGATACGGTAAGCGAACGAACCACACGGCGGTGGTTCGAACATCCAGGACCATCGATTGACAAGGACGGGCTGCGTTTGCTAGTCGAATCCGACACACGTCAGTCTGTGAGAGACATTGCAGAGAAACTGGGCGTACACTATTCGACAGTTTCCCGGGACTTGCAACAACTTGGAAAGGTGAAAAGCTCGACAAATGGGTTCCGCATGCCCTTACGGAGCAAAACATGGCGCTTCGAATGGAAATTTGCAGTTCTTTACTCTCCCGCAACAGAAGCGATCCCTTTTTGCACAGAATAGTGGCATGTGATGAAAAGTGGATATTATACGACAATCGTCGCCGATCAGCGCAATGGCTAGATGTTTATGAGCCACCGGAGCACATGCCGAAACCGAGCCTCCATCCCAAGAAGGTAATGGAGACTGTTTGGTGGTCTACAGCTGGAGTTATCCACTCGTCTTTCTTGAAGAGATTTGATTTGTTTTCTCAAAGGAAATTTCGCCAAGATTCACATCTTCGAAAAAAGCTAGTAGTAGTCTCATATTTTTTTTAACCAAGCCTGTCAATCTCCCTCGGTACTACAGTGACAAGAGATAGTTTGTTTTAAAATAACTACAAGTGTAGAAGGCGTTTTATTGATAAATTGTGGATTTATCTGGATGCCTGTAATAAAAGGCTAACGATCAATGTTTGTTCTAATTCTCAAACTGAGAGATCGCGTATCAGAGAAAGGCACATTCTTTGGCACGTACTGAGAATCGAAGATGTTCTGGTCAGACAAATGATACGCTATTTTCAAAAGCACTGGTCTTGCTATACTCTAATTACTTTTTCACCGGTTGATACAGAAGTAAAAAGATATTGATTATTGCTAAGAAAGATTTCTTGGTAGATTTTCAATTTCCACAACTTATCTCCACAGTAGCGATTTAGTCAGCGATGTACAATTTGTTCCTCCTCCCAGTGCCACTAGTCTGAACCATTTCAAAATTTCTATTCTCCTCTCTCCCATAATATACCTTTTCCTTCCTCTCTGTTCCTTTTCCCTATTTTATATGCTCTATGCACGGCAACTTTAGTCTTTTTTTAGAATCCTCTCACATTCACTAAACAACATTTTACTTTACAATTTACTAAATATTAGATCTTATATAAAGTAAATTCCGGTTAAAGCTCGTTGATGGTGATTAAAATATAATAGAACTTTGGCGTTGGAGAACCTCAAATTGATTTTGAAAAAAGAGATACTTCCATTTCCAGATTTTCCACAAAATATTCTAAGTTTAAACTAATTTCCGTTTTTGGACTAGTAGACTATCAAGTAAAAAGACATGTTTTTTGGATGAAAGAAAAATGTATCTCCCAGTGCTATCCTTAGTTAGAATCTAAGATTAGTTTAGGTCATTATTGATCTGAAGAATAGAATTGTGAGGCCATTTATCCTTAAGAGGTTGTATCTATTGAATAATGTTCTTATGTAAAGACTATTATTCTTCTAATATTTTTCAAATGATTTTTTCTGGGGAGTGGTTATGTAAAGGACTCTGTGTAGACACCATATCCTTAATTTTTTTGTGTTGGAAGTCTTGAGTTCTTCACCCGCTTGATTTGACTTGATTTATTGGGAGAAAATTTTTTCCCACTGTTTTCGATTCACGGATTGCGGTTTTTGGGCAAAGATTCCTAGTTTTTACAAAACGACGACTGGCAGTTTCGTCCAAGGTAGAGGCAACTCAGACGCTGCCTCATAATTTTCTGCACATTATATTTTTAACCTTTCAGACAAAGTTCTAGCCACCAGAACAAACAAATATCAGTTAAATGGGACTCAATTTCGGAGCGAAATTGTCATGGCAGCCCCAAACAATTCAACAGCATATTGTTATCATATTATAGAAGCTATTGACGGGGTGCAGTTCTTCCCAGTTGAAGTAAATAAATGCCCCAGTCTATCTTATGCTCGCTTGTGTGTGCTCGAATTGCGCATATTTAATCGAAAGGAAAATCTATTTTGGCGTCAAGCTTGCTTATGTAAACTATATAACTATGAAACTATCTTGGTATATACCCCGGTACCCTAATAACGTGGAATGAATGCTTGCTCTCCTGGTTGTTTCCTTCTTGAACATCCAAATTCGATTCCTTCTCTCTGCGTGGATCTGTTTTGTTGCACTGTGAACTTGAGAAGTCTTGTGAGATAGGGAAAGTGCGTGGAGGAAAAGTAGGAAATTCGAGGCACTGGGCGGTTGATGTTAACGCGCGAAACTTTTACTTGCACTTGACTTTGTTTTCGTTAGGTGGCAATCAATGCTTTCTTTTAATATCTGCATTCTGTTGGTACTTGTGCTGGAAGAGAATGGATGTTTTAGTCTGATGAATGATGAATGATTTTTAATGGTCGTCTGAGTTTAAACTGACGCTATCCTTTGGTCAAAAAGTATTATCTACTATGGTTTTGAGGGAATTAACTGAGTTCAATTCAATTGCCTGAAGTGTAATTTTATAAAGTAGTCGCTTTAAATTAAAGAAGGATTCTGTCATTTTAGACTCATAAAATCTATAAAGATTCATCATTCATGTATTTTAAATCTTTTCAATCACTTCTATCAGCACTAAAGGATATTTCCTTTTAAAATAATATTAGAACCTACTTCTCCGACTTGTTACGCTGCTCCAAATTAAGCGGAGTCAATAGTTCACAAAGGACTGAAGGTGGAACAATATTCCGAGGATCCAGTTTTTTTCAGGTTTTGTGTGAAACAAAATCTTATTAGAATCGAGTCGATGTCTGTCTATCTGTCACACTAGATTTATTCGGAAACGGCTGAACCAATTGTCATGAAATTAGGTGAGAAGATGTAATCTGTGAATCCCTTTACATATAGCAAGTGGCATCACTTAATGTTGAGCATGAGGGGGACTCCCCATATATGTGAAAGGGGAGTGTAAATTTTTTTCACAGAATATGGTTGAGTGGGGTATCAAATGAAAGGGGTCGATTAGTACTTGTTGAAACTGATACTGAGTGAAACATAGGGGAGTGAGAGCTCAAACTGTTTACCCTAAAAAGTGTAACAGGTCTCATTCCCAGAACCTACCCAACCGGAAAATCTGAGAAAAAATTACAATGGTGCATCCATACGAAATCTAGGCTTCCAAATACATGACATTCTTATATCTGCTTAAAGAAAGTTAATAACAGCATATTACCATATTTTAGAAATTTATCTTAAATACATCCTAGAAATTAAAAATTGGTCATCATCATATAAAGTGACTCGTATGAACCGTGGGAGTTGGAATTTGAAGATAAATCAAGGAATATTTAGGACTTTTAGGTATGTACGAATGGGAAAACGTGCATAGGAAATTTCCGCACAAGATGAACACAAATCCTTTATACTCGAAGTGTCCCCCTTCCGGTATTCCGACTTGTTTTTTTTTTTAATAAATTTCAGTGGCAGTTTAGCATTTGAACTGGGTTTTGGTAGTCTTCTGAAAGGGCATTATCCTTCATTTTTCTCTTTTCTATTCCAAGGAGATTCACATAATACGTGAAACTAGTCACTTTCTTACTGCCCAACAAATCGACGTTTTGCCATGTTTCTTTTGTTCGTCAAGCATAAATTTAATGAAGAATCTCTAGGTAATCGTCTTTCACCACATTTACAACAACAGTATTATAACGTCAGTGACTATAATACTATCGAACGCTAAATTATGCAAAAACCGGCAATAAAAAATTGCAGCATATGTGGACTTTAAACAAGCTTATGACAGTGTGAAAAGTATTTCAAGTATCATATTGGAGTTTGGAAAAGAGCCATTATGGAGACTCCCTTAAAAAATTGGTTTGCTTGAGTGGGCTGTAAACGTACAGCAGAGGGTAAAAGCCAAAGATCAATCAATAAGTAAAAGTTGAAAAGTTCAATCGTCAACGACAGAAAATTAGTTCTAGGATTATCAACTGGAAAAGAATGGAGGCAAAGCCACAAGCCACAAGATATCAGTCAGTGAGACTGTTTTATCATTTACTTTAAAGTACTGTAAAACTCAGATTTTAAAAGAACGGTCTATTCTTAAAATGTTCATTTTTGAAAAAGTCGACAAATAAACTTTGTTCTAATTTTAGAACAGTTATAAGATCAATTATCTTTTGATGCGAGAAGTTAGTAAAAAGTTATAATACTTGCCCCCTTTCCTTCCCAATGCCCACGAAACGTTTTCACAACATCCACGCTCATATTTTGCCTCATGCATTATTCACAAGGATTCAAGTATTGCTTTATATTTGCTGACGTTGGTCTGAAGCAATACGAAAAAAATCTCTGCATAAACCTGTGCCGAAGATCTATATCAAGATGGGTATGGGTATCACCATTCGGAGTTCTTACTGAAATTGTTTGGCTAGGGAAGAGTTGTTTGGATAGCTAGGCAACATAGAATTGCTGCATATCATCCCCAACCCATAGGAATATTTAAACGCGGGCATAGGACTCAAGAGGCTACTATTATGGTCCACACCCATATGCCCTGGCAATAGTTTCATCCGAGGAAACCATTGCGAAAAGTTGGTTGCAATACCTCCTTTCAGGGAGCTGGAGCGTATTCGCCAGCATTTCTAAAGAGTGATAACCCAAGACGCGGCCGCTAAAGCCGTCGTATGAGGTTCTTAATAGCGACGGACAGGAATCCAGTCCAAATATCTTTGTGCAGTCGTTTCAAAACTGCCTCAGAAACGGCTGCGAAGCTAAAGGTTGCTCACCATGTGGATTTATGTACTCGACGAGCTTAGAAAAGAATACTGCTTAAAATGGTCGATTGAATTTGTTCAAAGAGAGGAAAAGTTGATCAGCAAATGATGCGGCTATAATTTTCTCTGACAAAAGTAGAATAAACTTAATCGCGCCAGGACTCATGGTGTGACATAGAAGCAATTGACGGCCCAGTGATGAATGTCGACAGAGTACTCTAGAGTATTTCACATATAGTATGGGGAGCAATTACAAGTCGTGACGTTGGAAAAGTTATATATAGACCAATGATACTTAATCGTTTAGTTTTGGGTAAGTCATTGTCATTGGCAATGATAGTGCCTGTTTCATTAGGATCGGTCGTCATAAATTCTGTTTTATTCGGATTTAATTTGAGACCGTGTTGCATGAGTCGTTACTGGTGATGAAAAGTGGATTCTTTTTGAGAACCACAAGCGAAAAAAAAATCATGGGTAGACTCAGGCGAATCAACCACATCGTCCATAAAGCCCGCCATCCACGTGCAGTTCGGCCTCACGGTTACGCCGAAAGAGCCCACAATGCACTCGCCCACCAGTTGAACTGACTGCATCATCCACGCACCAGCAAGCCGCAATATCATTAGTTTAACTTTGGACGTTTAAGGTCTTGAGACGAGAAATTGGGAAATTTTTGCGTGTGAGCATTTAAAATGTTTGATAGTAATAAAAATGCCCATAAAATTCTCGTTCGCATCTTAAACAAATACCAAGTCCTTGCTCGCAGTCTAAACAAACATGTCTGGTCGGTTGATCGAATCATTTTCCACTGAAGAGTCCAAACTGACAGCCCAAAACCTCTCATCCACGTTACGGCCGCCGAGCAAATGCGAACTATTCAGTCGTAACTGACAGGCCGAACTTTACGTGGATGGTAGGCTTAATACCGAACTACTTTAGCCGGAAGACGATGCTCTGTGTTTGATGAAACCAGAAGGGTGTAGTCTATTATGATCTGTTAAAGGCCGGTGTAAGGGATAATCAGCTGCTATCGTTAAAACACTTCAACAAACATGTTTAATTTCATTTTATAAGATACTTCCTAGGATTTATCTTTTATGGTGTGTCGAAAAATTCAATGATCATTTTTCTGAGAGGCTATAACCAACGCCAAAAATGTGAGATATGTGAGATATTACTGCTGTAATTCGATTGACATGTCTAGGAATCGGACAAATCTTTTTTCAATTAAAATTAATTGAAAATTACTTGCCAATTGTTCTCGACCATTACCATTTACCATTTCGTCTATCATTAAAGCCACGAATGGAGCTTCGTTTATTTTCGGATCATATAAATTTGCCCTTTTAATGAAATTATCACGATTGTTAGATAAGAAGTCTGCATTATTTCCCTGGAAAGGAAGCTCTTGTCTTAGCAATTACTGTGTCACTCAAACGTTTTAAAATATTATGTGTATGGCCAACATTTCGCTATGTCAGCTAATAGATATAGCCGCCTGGTTGCTTACCATGAACTCTGTTCGCTGAGATGCAAAGCAATCTAGTTTAGTAATGTCTGAAGATGTTTTACCTTAAAACCTATTTATTGCTCGCGAAAAAAAGACACGGCCAGCAAAATAATCTATTTGCAACTTCCGGTTAACCGAATGCACTTTTCAATGAAATTTCTGCGTGACGCTTGTCACTGTAAATTTTAAATTAACGTTAGGTTTTGGCGGACCCGACCCAACAATTTCTCCTTTTGTTGGCGAAAAAAAGGGTTGAAAATTCCGATTTTAATATAACATCCGTCGCACACGACAACTATCGACATTAGCTGCGTTTCGATATCACTCGCAAGCTTCGCGATCTTCACACGACGACGAGCGTTTACCTGTGAAAACTGAATTTTGAGGAGGTAATTATTTAGGAAATGATTTGACATTTCCTCGCAATGTTTTTTTAAGTCACAACGCGAAGGCGATCAAAAACAGAAATAAAGCTCGCTAGACGCAAACCTCAAACGGTGTGCCTTGCGTGCACACTGCGAGTTCGCGAGTAACATCGAAATGTCCTTATTGACTCCGTTCATATTAAATCGCGTAAAACAAACAAGTCTTAGCCCAATATATGAGCCGGTTCCCGGGCCTGCAATCAACATGTTACTGTTTTTCGAAGCTTCATGTACATATTGGTATTATCACAGCTAGATACACACGTTGCGAATATAATTGGAAAATGTGTGCATATAAATTGTACGATTGAGAGTATGGTTGCGCTGGGTTCGATTATTAGTTCATATTATATATTATTATGTTTCACGAGTATATTTGGTGATTTGATACAGTTGGAAAGAACGAGTTTGGAGTGATTTCAAATCAAGCAGTTTAAAATTGCTTACTATGGCCAGACGTCACTGCCGCTACCAACAACAATTGAATGAACCATTCACTGCTTCAAATACGACCAAAATATCAAATAACCGTTTATTGACTAGACTTGGCTTCTTCCGATTAGCATTCGTTTTTATCGATGGGTTACGTACTCTCTAAGCCGCGCTCTGGTTCAGAGAAATATATGAAAAAATGAGTCATAGACGATCATTCTCAAACAAACTTTTGGAAGTAAGGAAGTCGTCGAATTGAGTGTGCATATTTCACAAGCCGGGTTCAATAAAGGACGGATAATTCCGGCAAAAATGCTAGACATAAGGGACTGCCCCCTGGCTTTAAATCCTGAAATAAGGTACAAAAATATGAAAAGCTACGACGAATAAAAAAGAATTTTTTTTTTAACAAGAAGAAAATTTTTCAAAAATACTGATTTATTTCCAATTATTGGGCGTTTTCTATATTCCATAGATTTGGTTGTAAATTGGCATGTTCTTTTTGATATGCTTTTTGTTTTTATTGTTTTCAGACGTGTCATTTCTGAGATTAATAATAATAATCGTTGGCGCAACAATCCATATTGGATCAGGGCCAGTACAGTACCTTGTAGGAGGCAATGTGGTCAGCATTGCGGTCGACCGAGCTTATTACCCTGATTTGATCCAGGTGCTTATTCACAGCTGAGTCGACTGGTATCCGACATCCAGTCACGATAACAAATCCCTCTGCCACCAGTGAGATTTGAACCGCGACCTTTGGCTACAACAGCCCAGTGCTCTAACCACTGAGATTAACTGTCCGCAATGGGAGTACCTAACTTCCAGCGCCTACTGTAATTTTTCTAAAAATGATAAAACAAGAAAACAACCTTTTTGGTACTCTCGAAGGTTAAAATAATGTTTTATAAAAAGTGTTATTGTTATATGTAATCAAACAGCTGAGGAAAGAATCGAGTTTTTCCTACTTTTCACGGTACGGGTACCTTAAAACACGGTTTAAAATTCTTTTGAGGTAAACTTTTCATTTTTGTTCCTAATAAACCACATTTAGTACAGATATTATCGGCTGTCCTAGCGGAAGGCAATAATCACAGGCCAGCGCAATGCTCACCACATTGCCTCCTACAATGTATTGTACTGTACGGTTACGGGCTTGATTTGCTCTAATACGCTTCAAGGTCCGGGTCCAATTGGATTGTCGCGCCAACGATTATTATCACTCGAATATCAGAAATGAACTTGTTAGGAGTTGTCTATGGATTCGTGGATTTCCCTTGCATCTATTTCAACCTATGTTGATTTCGATTTTCGTGGCAATCTATTAGCACGGAGTGACGACATATCCTTTTCATTTTTATTGTGATCTTTTTTTTTCTTTTTTTTAAACAATGAAAAAGGTAGAAATGCTATTTTTTCAAAATATATTTATTAATAATTTGGGCATACATAATAATTTTGTTCAGCCCGATAACATCGCTCATTATTGAAGGACTCGAAAACTTATTCATCCATCTCCAAAAAAGTCTTTTTCTGGTGCCACGCTAGAGGACGCTCTGCTCGCCTTAAAGGAAAAAAAACTGCATTTTAACGTGTGGAATATATCTCAGTTCCGTGATTTACCGGATCCATAAGCCTTCATTTTCTTCAAAAAAGACATCTAAAGTCTTGGCTTCAATTTTCGCTCTTTTAGAGAATCAATTGAACATCGTTCGGACCGGTAAAATCGTGCTTTATTATGGCGAACGACATAAATCGGATATATGACATCTTCCCTGTTTAACACTAATTTCCGAATGACTCATAATATCACTTTGTCTAAATATTCTATACTATATCCGGATTCAATTATATACAAAGAAAAATCGATTTCCTAGACCGGACACAGGACATGATCTCCCTTAAATATCATGGTTTGTATTTTACATCAAAGAGGATTTCTTCCATCGCATGTTGAAACAAGAACTCGTGGATACTTCTTAGCACGTTCCTCAGTGGCCTTACCTTCTGGTAAATCGATCGCGATTTCCTCACCTTCCTCCAAAATGTCTTTCAAGCACTCACCAAAACTTTGCCTCATTAACTTCGCACTCTTCATCTTGAGGCTCGTTCTCACAGAGTCCTTTGTGTCCTAGCCTGGTTTGTTCAAAATGTTTTACAAGCAAAAATTGCTTTGTATAATCCATTTTTTTTTTTTAAATATAGATATTTTACATATTTTTTTATTCAGTTTATAATCTTAAAAAGCGTCCTTGGTTATTTAAATTATGAACTATTATTTTAACTCGCGATTCGCTTGGCGATACACTGACTAATGCCTAGTAATTATGGAGTGTGGAAGACAAGTAAGATTTTTCTGGTTTTTGGTGTGAGAACTGCAACTAATTAATTTGATTCGCGCTTTATCGAGTTAGTTCCATTGTTTATAAGCAACTATGGGGTCGAAAGGATTAAGAACTCAGTTTCCAACTTTCATTGTTCAAAATTAAAAAAACAGGACGGTAGTGAAAAACACGATTTTATGCGTGCACCATACATTTCACATTTATTTCATTTTTCCGTACAGTTTCACTTCAAATCACATTTCAATCCAAAGGTTTTATAGTAATAAATCTAGACAGAATGAAAGCCACAATTATTGTTCCGCATACAAAACAAAAGGCAAACGCGTAGAACGATTCCTCGGTGAAGATATCTGTGAATGCTGGAATATCGTAGTAAAACCTTTCGATAATTTCCAAGTGCCCACGATTTTTCTTTGGCATTATGCGGAGCTTTTTTACTGTCTCTGTATAACGATACTAGCTTATTTTAGCCTACATATAGTTTTGGACTCTACTTCCGCTTCGCGCCTTTCTTCCCGGCCCCGCCAGACGTTTTCTTTTCTGATTTCGTCTGTATAACGTTTGTGACGTCTTCTTTCGGTGCAAGAGCTGTGATGTGCTTATTGCAAAGTTGCAGGAGTTCCAAGCATGTGAGGTTGTCGCTTTGGAAGCGAATTTCTTTGGCTTTGATTTGCTCTAAAGACATATTGGAAAATTTGTGAAATTTTCTTCAAAATGTTAGTTTGATCCTTTATACCTTGAATTGGAGGGATCAAAGAGAATTTGATCTCGGATGGTTGCCGATCGCACACTACTTCAGTTTTCAGGAGGCACTTTGGATTTGTTTGGGCGACTCGAGGTATCGAGAGGAAGAATAGAAAGTCCCTATAACGAGAAAATGGAGTTGGGCTTAAGCATTTAACTTTAAATACATAAATTCTTAAAAACAATTCATCTTCTATATTAATTTCTTATGAACATATGGTTTTACAGATTTCACGGCGCACAAATTGCTCTACAGAGTTCTAGACCTGTGGCCAGAACCTTGTGAATATGTCGACAGAACGCGAATTGACACCTGGCACTCCAGCAGCACAAATTCATGCATTACCTTTCACTGAATTCACGGCAGCAATCGAGTTCAACAATGCGCTCAATAAGTTTAGCAAACTTTACGGTAAGTAACCAAATTTCCGGAATTTTCTTCACACAACTTTCATTCGCTTTTCAACTCCACCTTCACCAACCATTTGTTCGTCATCATTTTATACTTTCATATATCACATTTGTCCTCATTAGAGAATGCGCTTGCGTTCAAATTTTGCAGCTAAAAATAAATTCTCACAGCCAAAGTGGAACCGCCAGCATTGTCCTGTACAGTCAAAAACTTAGCCGGAACGGATTGCAGCGAGGTTAAGTGCGAGGTGTTTACATACCTGGTTGATTTGACATTTTCAGAGAAGGGATCGAAAGTTACAGTGATCCTATTCACGGCTTTTAAGTTAATTAATTTGACTTGTTTTCCTATAGCGGAAACAACTCCGCCAGATCTGCGAAGCGCACCACTCGCTGGTATCGACATTTTACAAGTTGTCAGAAGTTCTCTAGGGAGAGGATGTTCACAATTGATGTAGGGGAAAATGTCATGTTTCTTTCTGTTGGAGTTTCAAATGTTGGCTGCGATGCTTCATCCATCGAATATTATCGCGTAGCGCGGGAATCTTTAAATTGAACTTTATTTTTTTCAATCGCTGCATATTTCTTACTACCTTATACCGTAGCCAATATAAGCAAGAAGAAATCAGAAAGTCATAAAATATTTTTAGTTGTTAAAATTGTTTTGCAGATTCCCGGATTATGGGCAACGGAGGAGGGATTTTTGGGAATTAAAGAAATGAATTTATTATTTTATGATTCCTGCAAAGTAGTGTTTCGAGATACACAAGTCATCCAAGCATTCAATCAAAGTTAATGTGAAATGGTTTGGCATGTGGGTAATGAGAACCTATCGCGTTTAGCTTAGCTTAGCAAATCAGCTCAGAAAATTATGTAGCCAAATATTGATTGAATTATTCGTGAAGTAAAGACAAAGTATCGCCGGTAAAATGTAAAGTTAACTTGAAATTTATACAAAGCAGATGTAAAGAAATAGACGATAATACTCATTATTTCAAAGCTTTTACATCTTTTAAAGAGTAAAGTGGTAAAAATTGTATCGTGTGCAATGGGATATTAATCTTGAAACGACACGAAAATTGTTTGGTTCTTAAAATATTGAAGGACATGCACAAGGATATCTTCGCAAAGTGAGCTTCCCTCAACTGATCATTTTGGAAAAATGTTTCCAATTCTGTACGATTAATTTAGTTTCTGACAAGGCGCTTCAATTCTCAATAGGAGTATAATAAACCAACTAACGGCTCTCAATATATGCCGTATTCATTTCAATTTCATTCAATTCATTTCAATATTCCTACAGGTAGAGTTCGAAATCTCGATTATGATAACGATTATAAACAGAAAGTGGGCATGATCTCGAGATTATATGGTTATAATCATAATTATGTTTTAGGGTAATAAAGGAATACCGAGTAATGTTGCATTCTCAAAGAACGTGGGCATGCGCAAATGCCTACCAAGAGCTCCGTCGATCGGAGAAGCGACTTCACAGACGGAAAGAAGCCTGGGAGAACCAACAGATCTGTGAATTCGAAAAGTACAGGGAGCAATCGCACCAGGCACGGAAGTTTTACCAACAAGTCAGCAGGATGAAGCCTTATATGTTACACGTCGATGCTCATCCTGCCGAGACAAACAGGGAAATTTGATTTCCGACAGAATGAGCATATTGGAGCGATGAGTTCAGAATTTTGATGATCTGCTCAAAAATCAAAATATCGGCGGGTTGGAGGTCCTGCCAAATGAAGACAACGGACAAATGTTGCCACCACCAAGCATAGAAGAAACAATCCGAGCAATCTACCGGTTGAAAAACCACAAGTCGCCAGGGGCCGATGGAATTACAGTCGAATTGGTTAAATATGGAGGCGACCAACTACACCAAGTGGTTCATCAACTAATGCTGAAGGTGTGGGACAGCGAATCAATGCCTGACGACTAGCAACGAGGCATTATCTGTCTCACACATGAAAAGGAAGGTATCAGGCAGTGCAGCATTTATAGAGGTATCACGTTGCTGAGTACCATCTCTAAGATATTTTCCTCTATCTTGCTAGGTCAGATAACCCCATCCGCCCAGAACATCATTGGCCCATACCAAAGAGGCTCACTCCAGGGAAATCAGCAACACATCAGATATTCTCTCTGCGGCAAGCGATGAAAACACTGTTGGAATATAGACATCAGTTGCATCATCTTTTCATCGACATTAAAGCCGCCTATGACAGCATAGCCAGGGTAAAACTGTATACGGCCATAAGAGAATTCGGTATCCTGACGAAATTAATATGACTAACTAGGCTGACCCTGACCAATGTGCGAGGCCAGATAAAAGCAGCAGGATCACTCTCGAGATCATTCAAAATCAACAACGGTCATCTTCAACCTGACTCTAGAGAAAGTAATTCGCGATGCAGACATAAATGCGAGAGGCACTATCCTCTTCAAGTTCACCCAACTACTGGCCTACGCTAACGATATTAATATTAGAAGAACAAGCCGAGATGTACAGTCTACCTTCATCCAGATCGAGCAGGTGGCCCGAGATCTCAGGCTACACATAAATGAAGGCAAGACGAAGTACATGATGAAAACGTCAGCGCCAAAAAGCAAAGAATGAACAACATCGAACCCCACTGGGTAAATGAAAACAATAAATATAGGAGACTACAGCTTTTTGACCGTTGAAAATTTCTCCGATCGAACATCACAATCGATAACGGCTATGACGATGAAATCCGCGCACGGTTGCACGGAGCCTATTTCAACTTATAAAAACTGTTTCGCTCGAAACGTTTCCATCGTATGGTCAAAGCTCTTACTGTACAAGACTATGGTCTTGCCAGTCCTTATGCATTCCTCGGAAACCTGGGTTCTTAGCAAAAAAATTGCAAAAATTTGCTCATACCATGCAGCACATTATAAGTCGCCAGGAGCCGATGGAATTACAGCCGAATTGGTTAAATATGGAGGCGGCCAGTTACACCAAGAGGTTCATCAACTTGTGCTCAAGGTGTGGGATAGCGAATCAATGCCTGACGACTGGCAATGGGTCATTATCTGTCTCGTACATAAAAATGGAGATATCACACAGTGCAGCAATTATAAAGGTATCACGTTGCTGAGTATAATCTATAAGATATTCTCCTCTATTTTGCTAGGCCGGATAGCGCCTTGCGCCCAAAACATCATTGACCCATACCAAAGAGGCTTCACTCCAGGCAAATCAGCAACAGATCAGATTTTCTGTCTGCGGCAAGCGATGGAAAAACTGTTGGAATATGGACATCAGTTGCACCACCTATTCATCGACTTTAAAGCCGCCAATGAGAGCATAGCCAAGGTAAAACAGTACGCGGCCATGAGAGGATTCGGTATCCCGATGAAATTGATAAGACTGACCAGGTTGACCCTGACCAAAGTGCGAGGCCAGATAAAGACATCAACAACGGTCTACGACCGTCCTCTTTCACCTGGCCCTCGAGAAAGTGATCCGTGATGCTGAGGTAAATGCAAGGGGTACGATCCTCTTTAAGTCCACCCAACTACTGGCCTATGCTGACGATATCGATATCATGGGAAGACCCGAGGCGTTCAAACTGCCTTCACTGCAGGCGGCGCGAGATATTGGGCTGCACATCAATGAAGGCAACACAAAATATATGGTGGTAACGTCGTCACCGAAAACCAACCAACCAACAACATCAAACTGCACTGGTCAAATGGGAAGAATAAAGATAGGAGACGAAAACTTTGAGACCGTTGATAATTTCTCCTATTTAGAGTCGAAAATCACAACCGATAACAGCTACGACGACGAAATCCGCGCACGGTTGTTGGCAGCCAACAGAGCCTATTTCAGCTTACAAAAACTGTTTCGCTCGAAATGTCTCACCGTAGGGTCAAAGCTCTTACTGTACAAGACAATGATCTTGGCAGTCATCATGTATTCCTCGGAGACATGTGTTCTTAGCAAGAAAAATTGCAAACTCTTGGCCGCGTTTGAGAAAAGAAGAATTTTTGGCCCCCTACATGAGGATAGACGATTCCGTAGCCTACATAACGAGAAAATCTACAAAAAATACCACGACCGTCTGGCTGTGGATAAAATCCTGCTCAACAGGTTACGGTGGGCGGGTCACCTAATCCTTAAGGATGAGGATGACACAGCCCGGAAAGTCTATAAGGGCAGTATCTATTTTAGAAAAAGAAGACAAGGCAGCCCGTTCCTGAGATGGAGCGATGGCGTAGGTCAGGACGCAAGAAAACTTTTAGGGATATAAAATTGGTGGACCTCGGCGCAAAACCGTGATGTCTGGAGTTCCTTATTAGGCCAGGCCTAGATCGGATACCGGTTTTTGCGCCGATGATCGACGATGATGAAAGCAATAATGTTGATTGAATATCTGGCTAAGGGGAGACATCATCAACGCGCAAAATGCTGTGTGACCTTAAAAAAAAAAAATTAAAAATGGCGATGCAGACCTCACACGATAAACGCTACGAAGCAACTTTTGTTTGGTGAGGATATTTTGAGCCACTCTCCATATTTTTCTGACTTGGTGCCTTCACTCCCCTGAAGGTGTCTCTGAGTGCAAAAAGGTTTCTAACGAGCGAAGAAGTGAAGCGTAAGTTGGAGAAGGGAGTAAAGGAACTGGCCGGTTTTTTTTAAACATAAACGAATCCAGTAGGCTTACTTTCTGAACTTGCTTCATACGTAGACTTTTAGTTTCTTGCACTGCTTTCATATATATACATAGTTTGTTGATGTAGAAAATATCTTAAATAGATTGCATTTCCAGACTTCAAGTCAAATAGTCAGGGTGAATTTAGCGCAGTTTATGCGTCGAACGGACTGTGCGCAGCAGATACAACTACAACTACAGATACAGATCTTACTATGAGAAGGTTAGAAAACTTGACACTCAAAACCTCGATTTGGTGGTTACTGACGGTATTAAACAAGTCTATTTTTGTCTCTTTCCCTACAACTATTCCACGGAATGAAAAACGTTGATATAAATCATCGTCAAGTGAATCAGAATAGAATTAGCACTATAATATGCCGATTGGATATTAGCTA
The DNA here is from genome assembly GCF_905115235.1 of Hermetia illucens. Taxonomy (NCBI): domain Eukaryota; kingdom Metazoa; phylum Arthropoda; class Insecta; order Diptera; family Stratiomyidae; genus Hermetia; species Hermetia illucens. The sequence goes on along the minus strand of NC_051852.1, from coordinate 104,712,769 downwards.
GAGAACAGAAGAACACGCAGTGGGTTCCAATTTACATAATATATCCTTATGGCTGCAAGGAATAGTTTCCTAGTGCAAATTGGCTGGGATCAGTTACACTAGGGTTTTGACTGTTTTACGGTTTCTTACCAGGGCAGAGGCAAATCGTCAGACGTTGCCTCACCTCTGCCTTGGGAACATCGTGACCGAAGCGGCCGCAGATGTTGAATGCCCCTTTATATAATTTGCAGAACACAACACGACTCCGAATTAGATTGAGCGTAAACCCGCTCTATGACCAGAGCTAAAACAATTTTTTTAGAATCGCCGGGCATCAAGTTGATGCGGACTTAGGACCCCGCAATTCTCAAAAAAAATAATGTTCCGAGCCAATCGTCGTTAAAAGCTCAAATATATTACATCTGCAGCTTGTTGGTCCGCGCATTCAACTTTATATTGTTATGTTCGAGAACCTAAGGGAGAGATTTCGAGCGAGCAACTCCATATATGCAAAATAGTAATTTTTTCACTAAATATAGTTTTGTGGAGTATCAAATGAAAGATCTCTGGTATAATTTAATAATGTTTAGTAATTAACTGTAAACCCCCTCTTAAGTTCATCCAAGTATTATGAAACTGCAGCAATATAGGTAATAATATAGATGTCCGGGTGGCTCAATTGGTTAGAGCGTTGGGCTGTCGTAGTGAAAGATCTTGGTTCAAATCTCGCTGGTGGCAGAGGGATTTGTTGTTATCTGACTGGCCATCGGATGCCAGTTGACTCAGCTGTGAATGAGTACCTGAGTCAAATCAGGGTAATAATCTCGGGCGAGCGCAATGCTGACCACATTGCCTCATACAGTGTACTGTTGGGTATCATTACGGTCTTGAATGAAGTGCTCTAACACACTTCAAGGCATGATCCATTGGTTGAGAACATCGATGCGAGATATGTAAAGCACTCACATCTGGACAGATTGTAGTCACTAATAGTGATAGTGAAGCGTGTGTTTGAAAGGTTTTATTCTCGGGGCACAAGTGGTCATCTATCTTTTCGACGATATGTCAGTCACGATGATATATGGTCGATGTGTCGGTGCCATCTAGGCACTAGGAATAGTCGCACATATCCATTGTCATTTCCAGGAAGTGAAACGTATTCTTTTTCTACCATAGATATTGCTCATATCGACTTCCCGGGCTGGATTATCCTCACCTATATACGGATTTTATCTACATGCAAGAGGTCGTGGTAACGCTTATAAATTTCTTCGTGATTATACGCTACGCAATGTATACATACGTAACAAAAATCATCAGTTTATGTGATCAGGTGTAATCTCAAGGGTCAAATTATGCTGCACACATTTAAGAGCAAATACATCACAAATTTGGTAGTTGATTTTGAAATATATTTTTAAAAAATTGCGCTTTTCTATAAAATGTCACACGGCATCCAATTGGCCATCTGCACGCGAAATAACAAAACACATTGAGAACGTAGCGGTTGGCAGCATTGCTTTCACTCGAGAAGATGAAGTGCGTCGTCGTCGTGCTCGCTCGCCTAACAACACACGCACACCACAATCAGGTCCATTTTTTTCAACTCGGACACGGGAAATCGGATTTTTAGCGTTTAAAAAGCAAGAATTTTTAAGTTCTGTAGTTTCGTAGTCCACACTCAGTCATCAAGCGAAAATTTCGTAGAACGAAATCATTTCTGTGAAAAGCGCATTGTGATCAAAAACGTGTAACTAAAATTAGTGAAACTCCGCTGTGCCTCGAAATCTTAAAATCTCTTTTTACTAGTGATCGAAGAAAAAACGGAATTAAATACAGTTCTAAAGGAAAATTCAATATATTCCGTTGAAAATATCGCTATAATTGTGCTAAAGTGTAACCTGCAAGTGAAGTGGGAGATAATTTTCACGGAGAAGTCGGAAAGAAAGATAAGCGAAAATGTACCCAGTCGGCCAACGTAAGTATGGCATCTCGGAGGCAGAGAATACCTGCGACTCTGCAGGTATTTTTTCCAAGAATGTATCGCTTTGAAATTCATTAAGGGCAATTAGGTGCTTGCAAAACCCGGTGCAAAGGTCGAGTTATGTGGTCCCCGATAGAAAGTGGGATATTCTGTTTGTGCATCGCGTCCCTGTCACCAAGTGCAAGAGGCTAGTGTGAGTCCGCGGGAAATGCACGGCGACTTTGGGGTCTGTCGTGTGTCCCACTGCGCGGTATTTGTGTCAAAACAAGAACGTCAAAATATAGCGCTTGATCGGTGGGCGTAGTGCAGGTAGAACTGCTGGTTTAGCTTTTTGGGTACGATGCGTTCCCGTGGGCTCTGACTGATTCGGTATGCATTTGACACTCCGTTTCGGTGGCTAGACTTTTCGTCGTCCACCTTGTTGCGACCAATTGGAACTGGATGCGCGCGTTTTTCTCTTTGTCATGGCTCCCTTCCGTCATTACGATGGGACGGGAGGCTTGTTTGCATCACTGTGCCCAGCCACTATTCCATGCTTTCTACAGCGACCTGTAGGAAGTTTGGGAGTTAACACTTGGAATTTGGGTCAACGACCGAAGTTTGTATGACTAGTAGGAGGTGTGATAGTTTTTTTTAACTGTTGTCAGTGGAACGAGGTTGGTTGTCACTTATTTGCTGCATATTATAAAATTTTGCCGGGTCTGTGCCTCTTCCCATGATTTTGAATTACTTCACTCAAATGCATATGAATGACATTAGCAATTAGGTTACTTCAATCCCAACATTTCCATTTGGATCATCACTAACTTAGTATTAATTTCCTCTCTAACATCCCTTTTCGCTAAAACGTGGTTATTCATTGATATGACATGTCGCAGTACCAATTCTATATCAATGAGTAATCTCCTTCAAAATTACATATAAACGTTTATGTATATGTTTCTTGATATTTGGGAAAATTGAATGTAAATCGTCGATGTAGGAATTGCAATCTTTATAGTTCCCATTTTATTAGGTATCAAAGGCTCTAAGCCTATGTTTTCTTTTCACTTTCATATTGCAGAACGAAGATTAGTTTCAGTTTATTATAATTGTGCGAATACGTTAGGATCTACGTTTAGAAACTAAAACTTTCTGATGACATTTTAATGAAATTAAAATTTAGTTGTGCATTTTATTGCTGCTTAGTATTCGTGAGCTTCCTCACACCTCCTTTTTGAAAAAATGGTATCCACTGTATAAGATATCCAACGTTAAAATGTGTAAAGTAAACATGACGAACTGTCAGACATCATCATGGTTTGTCATTTAGAATGGTATTATCACATCGATCGATGTGCTGAGATATTCAATGGTATATATCAACTCCCATGTGGGTCATAGCGCGTGATCGGTAGGTTCTCCCATGACTAGGAGAAGTTTGCACTCTTCCTCCGCAACTTTGCACCGCTAGCTTTAGGACTCGTTCGCCTGCAAATCCGAGATAGTGGGTTCCAGTACATGGCACAGCCAGCAATAGGGTTTTTGTCTTCCTTAATTGTGTGACCACACGTTGTCACTTCCTCCTTGCTCGATGACTTCACATGACTCGGTGGGATAGCAAGCATATGTCATTAGCGTAATGGTATTTGGTGGAAGATGTCAGTCTACCTACTAAACCACAAACACGATCGCATTCTACTTTTATATTCTCGCTAGTTCGCCTCTGGTGGTGAGCATCTCATCGCTACAAGCACTCCAGGTCCTCCAATCAAGGCATCATAGGGACTGTCACCGATAGAAGAAAATTGGTCCGTAACAAAATATAATTTTGGTGGGCTCCACTTTGAACTTCAAGTTCTACTAGTTTCTTTAACATGCCCTTCCTACATAAAGCATTTCATATACATTCTCTATTGACATCGAAATCGATAAAAACCTGAAGTCAGCCAGAGAGACCTTTATAGATCAAGCTTGTGATATATTCTTTGATGAGTTCCACGCTTACTTCAGATGCCATTTTTGCAACTGCAGGAAGCACAGAAATTAAAATGAAAGCCCCTTCAAAATCTTGACGAGTATCCCGTTCCTCTTTTCATTCGCTGCGGAAGCTCTCAGATTTCCGGGCTTTCGAATGAGTGGAAGTTAAAACTTTACCGAAACTGCAAGGCAAGGGCAAGGAAGAGCTTCGCAAAGAGACCGTCACGTCAGCGGCAGTGGCTTGTGATATTATCCAACAGAGGTATAAGTTCACTGAATGTCATCATTCAGAGTCGTAGTTAAGTGTTCTTTCCAACTCTTCTGCTACCCATCTCTTCATAGCGATCTACATACCTCTCAGCTCCTTATATTTATCGATCCGCCTTCATCCTGATTCCTTTCGAGGATTATGCCAGCACTTCTTCTGTTATGCACATTCAACAGACAACTCCTAAACTTATTGTTGATGTGTTCGATATAATTAGATGTTCGTTGCCGTTCTCTCGAAAACTAACTCACTTTGTGTGCTGCCGATGATGAGGCCTGAGCAAGGGTGGGCGGCTTTAGGAAGCCTTGAACTACATAGTTGGTCATAGAAAGCCTTATTCTCTATATTGAACATCCATTAGTGCTGCTTAACATGAACTAAAATCTTACATTGAAGGTATCAAAAACCGACTCCAGATCAAAAGCCATCAGCAACAGTCGGACATTGAATTTGCGTCTGGAACCATTAAACTCTCCAGAGTACAAAATCACAGTGCTACAAATGGAGGAGGTTTTTTTTCAGAGTCCAATCATCTCATTTCGCTTAGGTCCATAATATACAGCCTAGGTCGCTGGAATTTTTGTCCTCAAATTTAGAGGAAACGAGCACTCTGGGGATCTTCGACACCGTGAAGCCTGCATCCATTTTCGATATCGTTGTTGAGGAGTGTGCACACATTTTCGATAACATTGTCGAGTAGGGTGCAAATATTTAGTTCAATCATACAATTTTCCGGTCGCCAAAGTTCTGGAGGCCAATTCCTATCAAAGCAGAATTACAACACACATAGATGTATTGTGATTATGGTCATCTATCAAATTTGAAAGGATGTTGAATTATTACATGACATACAAATTCATCTGTCTCTGCTATTAGAGGTATTCGACGTTCGATTTTTTTACAATATCTAATCGGTTGCTGATATTTCTAGGGCTAAGCCTGGTTTATATGGGCCTCTGATTTTCGTTTCTCATTCTTGATCAAGTTTGTCGCCACCCCATTTTACTAAGTTTGCTGATATGTCATCAAATTCAACGGAGACTTGTGATTTTCAATTTTATTGAGCTCATTGTTTCATCAAGCTGGAAAAATCCATAGGGCATAATTTTCTTCTAGTCTAGTTTTGGTTCTGTTACCATTCCAAGGTTCATATCGCTTATTTCTTATTTCTCATCTTCAGTAACATTCATTTTAGCATTTGCCTGTTTTTGAAAGGCTTCAGCACTTACTACATGCACAAATTCAATAGAATAATTTCGTTGGTTACATTCAGATTATATGACACTCACTTACAGAGCTTCTTGACAGTTCCAATTTTCGATATGTATTCTCTCAGCAATCCATACTTTTTATCACCTCTTTCGTAATTGGTCGATCAGTGCGGGGTGTCTTTTTCAAGTAGAAACTTCCAAAATCAAATTACTGGTGGAAATGTTTCGTTACTCATTGCTTTTAGAGTAGTTTGTTCATACATTTTCTCCCTTTTTCGGAAATTATAAAATAATATCAATTTGGGTTCAATTTTTGGACAAATCGAAATACCGGGAGCTGGTGCTTCTGGTATAAAGTTTTTGTGTTCAAATTAAGCCGGGTCCAAACGGGACGCGCTGCGCTGCGCCGAACAGGAAATGGATGCGCTGTACAGCCCTGGGCAGTCAGTTAAGATGACAATCCGCGCAACATTTTGCAATCCCGTGCACTAATGAACACGATCTAGTCGATGTCGGTACACGAAAGAGTTGCGCAGATCAGCGCGGCGCTGCGCGTCCAGTGTGGACCCGGCTTTATTGTATGTGATAAACTTCTGCGCATATTTTTCCGTTCCTATATGGCCAAAAACCGAAAACATTACTTCATATTTTTTTCAATCTACTTTTATTTTCTGTAGAAAAAGAGTAGAAGATATAAACCAAAATAAACACATTGAGGAGAAAAAATCCCATTTGCCAGAAATATTGGACTGAATTCCCTTACAGCAAGGCCGATTAGTGAATTATTATTGCTTAATACAAGGGAAGTTAGACACGTAGTTGTTAAGTGCCAATTACAACAGACAGGGTTGATCGATTTAAATCAATGATTTATAGGGTCTACAAATAAGTCCTGTCGGTTTTCACAATAGATGGCGTAGCTTGTTTTTTATTCCATTGAACCACCTTTCCAAACATTCATGGGAAAGCTACTGTCAATAGGCACAAACGTCAGTATAAATTATTTAATTGAAGTGTAAACAACAATATTTTTTTCTTCAACGAAAATGGCCAATTTTGTACCAAATAATGTGTTTTTGCGGGGAGTTCTACTTCATTATTTCAATATGAAGAAAAAAGCAACCGAAAGTTATCGCATTTTGGTGGAAGTTTATGGTGACCATGCTCTATCTGAGCGAACGTGTCAGAGGTGGTTTGGACGGTTTAAAAGTGGCGATTTTGACTTGGAAGACGAAGAGCGCGCCGGACGGCCAACAATTTTTGAAGATGAAGAATTAGAGGCATTGCTCGACCAAGATCCATCGCAAACGCAAGAAGAACTTGGAAAAACACTTGGAGTCACTCAGCAAGCCATTTACCACCGTTTAAAAGCAATGGGAATGTTCCGAAAGGTCGGAAATTGGGTTCCGTATGAACTGAAGCCAAGAGACGTCGAACGCCGTTTTTTCACGTGCGAACAACTGCTCCAACGACAAGAAAGGAAGGGTTTTCTGCATCGAATAGTTACTGGCGATGAAAAGTGGATCCATTACGATAATCCCAAGCGTCGGGCAACGTGGGGATACCCCGGCCATGCCTCATCATCGACGGCCAAAGCGAATATTCATGGTGAGAAGATCATGCTGTGTATATGGTGGGACCAGCTGGGTGTGGTATACTATGAGCTGCTAAAACCGAACGAAACGGTCACGGGCAACCTCTACCGACGTCAAATGATGCGTTTGAGCCGCGAACTCAAGAAAAAACGGCCGCAATACCAGCAAAGGCATGATAAAGTTATTTTGCAACATGACAATGCTCGTCCACATGTTGCACAGCTCGTTAAAACATATCTAGAGACGTTGAAATGGGAAGTCTTACCCCACCCGCTGTACTCTCCAGACATTGCTCCTTCTGATTACTATTTGTTCCGGTCGCTGCAGCATGGCCTGGCTGACCAGCACTTCTCCAATTACGAGGAACTCAAAAAATGGCTCGATGAGTGGATAGCGGCCAAGCCGGCCAATTTTTGGCGCGATGGTATCTATGAATTGCCTGAAAGATGGAAGAAAGTTGTGGCTAGCAATGGGCAATACTTTGAACAATGAATGTATAACCAATTTTTCACAATAAAGCTTCAAATTTAACAAAAAAACCGACAGAACTTATTTGTAGGCCCTATACATCATGCGATTTTTTTTATAAAATTCAAGATTTAAATCATATTTGATTTTTTTTCATATTTAAAATCATAATAATTAAATGAGTTACATAAAAAACAATACTTATTTAACTATTGGATATATGTATGTTGGTTGTTTTTTTCAAAAACCTTTATTTGAACAAAAAGCAATCATTGTGACTATAAAATAATTAGTAATATATCCCCTGAAGTGTATTTTCCCACTACCTGTTTCCATCTTCCGACAAAAATTGTCCGCTCTTGTGTCGAAGAAGTTGTTGGGCCAGCTTTTGGGAGCGGAAAAGATGGAAATGTTTTGGCGCAAGATCTGAAAAATATAACGAATGGTGAAGAACTCTCCATTCGAGCTCTTGGAGTGTACTTTTGACTTTTGTCATGAAGCAGTATGGTATGATTTTGTCGGTCTGGTCTCTTCAGCTGAACTGTTTCATTTACACGATGAAACTGGGCAATTTATAGCTTCTTGCTGACAGTACTGTTTTTTCAATCATCTCCCAAAGCACTATACAATTCCGGTTCCACCAAGCGAAAATTATGGTCTTCTTTGCGTGGATGTGCTGCTTAACTCTCGGTGTTGGAGTTTCTTCTCTTTGTCTCATATTGACTTATAGGCACTATTTCTCATTCCGTACAAGAAAAGTTGCTACGTTGAGAGACAATGAAGATGGTTAATCACTGTTACACAACCACAGTTGAGTTTTCGGCCAATTCATCACTCGTTTGGTGCCCGTCAAATGTGCTTTGAGAAATCTTTGTCGAATTTTGAAAGTTTTCTGGCACGGCCCGTGCCGCCGAGATCGAAGCTGCATTTTTAAGGTTTTGTTGAAAGCAATCTTATTACTGCCTGTCCGTCACCAATTTCCTTAGAAACGGTTACTCCTATTCATACGAAATTTAATTTTAGAACTGGAATGACACCTTGATCAAATGCAGGACTATTTATACTCTATTATTCAACGATGTTAGTGCCACCTAGCGGCAGTTTTCCACATCAAAATCGCAACTAACTTCACTCCCTTGTGCAATTCGACATTTAAAATACAATAATCTAATAGTAGTATGTCATTATATTTTGAAAATTTACTGGACTTTTAATTTACTTCTTAGCTCCGTAAAAGTTTCAGTAAGATAGTTAAATAAGGAGCCTCATACTGGAAAGTTTGGTGGAAATCCTGCTACTACTGATATAGCAGGCCGAAGCTGATTCTTTCACTTCAAATTATTACTCCCCACGAGATAGTGTCAGTACCAAGTCGAATTAAATGTCGGGCATCATCATCATCAACGGCGCAACAACCGGTATCCGGTCTAGGCCTGCCTTAGTAGGGAACTCCAGACATACCGGTTTTGCGCCGAGGTCCACCAATTCGATATCCCTAAGAGCTGTCTGACGTCCTGACCTACACTATCCCTCCATGTCAGGAAGGGTCTGCCTCGTCTTCTTTTTTCATCATAAATATTGCCCTTATAGACTTTCCGGGCTGGCTTATCCTCATCCATATGAATTAAGTGATCCGCCCACCGCAACCTGTTAATCGGATTTTACCCACAACCAGACGGTCATAGATTTCGTCGTTATGTGCGGTACGAAATCGTCCATCCTCATGTAGGGGCCGAAAAAATGTTCGGATGACTCTTCTCTCGAAAGCGGCTAAGAGTTTGTATTTTTTTTGCTTAGAACCCTGGTCTAAGAGGATGCATAAGGACTGGTAAGATCATAGTCTTGTACAGTCAGAGCTTTGACCCTATGGTGAGACGTTTCACGCGAAACAGTTTTTGTGAGCTGAAATATGCTCTGTTGGCAACCAACAACCGTGCGTGGATTTCATCGTTATAGCTGTTATCGGCTATTATTTTCGACCAATAGAGAGAAATTTTCAACGGTGTCAAAGTTGTAGTCCCCTATCTTTATTGTTTTCGTTTGGCCAGTGCGATTCGATGTTGTTCGTTTTTTGGTCTTTGACGCTGACGTTGCCAGCATGTACTTTGTCTTGCCTTCATTTATGTGCAGCCCGATAACTCGCCCCGTCTGTTCGATCTGGATGAAGGTAGATTGTACATCTCGGGTTGTTCTTCCCATAATGTCAATATCGTCAGGCCAGTAATTGGGTGGACTTAAAGAGGATGATGCCTTTCGCATTTACGTCTGCATCGCGAATCACTTTCTCCAAGGCCAGGTTGAAGAGGACGCATGATAGGACATTGTCTTAGACCGTTGTTGATGATGATGAGCATCGAGGTATATAAGGCTTCATCCGACTTGTTGGTAAAACTCGCCTGGTGCGGTTGTTCCCTCTACTTTTCGAGTTCACAGATCTGTTGGATCTCTCAGGCTTAATTTTTCCGGATGTGAAGTTGTTTCTCTGTTCTACGCAGTTCGTTGTGCGGACGTGCCCGCGTTCTTTGAGAATACAATATTGCTCGGTATGTAGCATTCTTCGGTTTCGTTGCTAGCTTACATTCATCGTCGAACCAGCCGTTCCGATTTTTCTTGCGGTTGGGGCCAAGTATGTTTGTGACCGTATCAATGATAACGGTCTTCAGGTGGTCGTGAAGATTGACTGCGGTTATTGCAGCATCCATTTCCCTCTTATAGGTGTCGCGGAGGGTTGTGTTGTGGATGGCTTCAGTGTTCACTCTCACCTGATTGTCAGAGAGGATTTTAGGCGGTGGTGTAATGAGCCCGGAGCACTATGCCAATGGGATAGTAATCCGAGTCTATATTGGCCCCCCTATATGTTCTCATATTCGTCAAGGCTGAGAGGTGGCGGCGTTTCCGGTCCCGTCTGGAAAGGCCCACGTATGTTTGTGGACCGCTTTCCGCGCAAATCAGGTACTTCCAACAACCATTTCATGCGATACTGCTAACTGAATACTGCTGCGATATTGCTAACTGAATAATCTACTTGACTGTTGAAATCTCCAAGTATAATTTTGATATCACACTTGGGATAGGCTTCGAGCGTCCGCTCAACTCTCTCATAGAAGGTATCCTTCTCCGACTCTGCAGACTCCTCTGTATGATCGTGAACGTTTATGACGCTTATATTTCTAAATTTAACTCGCAAACGTAGAGTGAATAACCTTTTGCTTAGCCTTTGCCTAGCTTTCAAAGCCGATAACAAAAGGTTTCATTTTTTTGCTGACTAAGATACCTACTCCGAGCACATGGTTTACTTGATGACCGCTATAACATATGATGTAGTAGCTCTTCTTCCAGGAAATCGGTCTCTGTCCAGTGCATCTCTTGCAGCGCTGTTACATCAGCCTTGTATTGGGACAGGGTATCGGCTAGCTGTTGAGCAGCCCCATTTCTGTACAGGGAGCGCACGTTCCATGAGAAAATGCGCGAATCGATATTCCGTTGTCGGGTTCGTCGTTTTAAAATCTATCTTGTCCGATGCTTCTGTGGCTTCGTAACATTGGTTTTCCGTGTAGGGTTGCCAATCCTACCTAACCGCCAACCTGGAGGATTAATTGGTACAATTTCGGGCATATTCAACGTAAATTCATTACGAGCTATATAGAGGTGAAATCATCATGTAGCTAAATATTCTTACATAAAAAATCAACAAGACCTTCCATATCTGAAGCGCTAAGCTTCTGGTTTCTGACTTATCTAATTTTGGGAAGCATTTCCGTGCTGTTGACGCGATGATGCAATTTCCGCAAACGTCGCAAATGTTTCGAGCTGCTTCATCAACCTTAAGCCTTAAGAAAATGCTGATTTTTGCTACCCCTGGATTCTATATTTCAAAAACTTACTCAAACACAAATCCTCACAGTTTTATGGAGCAGAAAAAGTTTTTTCGAACGTTTGTAAACTTTTTGTCAAAAGACAAAATAAAGTGTTTTGAAATAAAACAAGAAACGCTACGAACATATTGACCAGCCATGCTGTGAATGCATTACATACGTAAACTTGATTGTTAGTAGTCTTTTTAGAAAGTTTTCAAGTAATAAAGTTAAAATCTACAATTTGCCTCTTAAGATAAATATGCAATAAATAAAAATGAAAAAAATCATGAAATCGAAAAAATCTGTCAAACAAAAAGTTTCATAGGTACAAATGAATTCTTTCGTTTGGTGCACCCATTGAGGAATGAGATTTAAAGTAAAAGATTATATTTGAATAAACTCGGTCCAATTTTAATGGAGATGAGACGGATCTATTTCGTGCATATAATTTATTTACACAACCATTCTCCGTACGGCGGGAGTTATTCCGCTCTACTACAATATCAACTGGATTTGGGAAAGGTCTATCTGCTTGATAGCACTGATCTCCTAATTAAATGTGATTGATCAAGGTTTGCTTACAATCTGTCTCAATTTCTCCATACGATTGGCATATTTCGATGGCTTACTTACGTAGAGGGCTAAACATCAAATTTGTACATATGTTTTGATTTGATAGTCAATAAATTTATTCAGCATTGCGCTTTGAATTTGGAGAGGGTATTTTTATAACTCATCTTGTGAATATCTAATTATACGTCCTGAAAACTTCTGTAAACACTTTTACGGTATTAACACATTGCGTATATTACTATATGTAAGAATATTCTATCTATCTAGTTGCTTTGTACATTCATTCTTCTATGTTTTGACCCATAATATAATATAAATGAAATCGCCTGCACGCAATGTGTTAAATGTAAGTAACATCAGATGAGCTGTGGTTTCAAAATTAAATAATAAGGAACATCGGAAGCACCTCTTTCCCTTTTCATTAATCAAAGTACATCTTCGCATGTCCATTACGCGTTCATTCGTTCATAATTCATTCATTTCATATTTTGCGTTCATTTTCTAGGTGATTAGGTACTTATAAAAACGATGAGTTGTCGAAATGTCGATCCTTTCGTTTGTTTCAAATTGAATTGTTGATGTAAGGCGGAAAATATTTGGTTTCGAAACGGGAGCTTCGACGTTATCGACAACAAATTGTGATTGAAAATAACAACAAAAATGATTAACAATTTTTTATATATTTTTTTCTTTTTTAATTCTACTTTTTATTTTGATTTTGGTTTTTCTTTTTTGTTATTTTGAAACAACCATTTTTCGTTTTTAGAGCCACAATGGACTTCTTCGCCCCCGAGGCCACCGAGTCCTTCCCAGTCGCAGACTAGCTTCGATACACTCACATGTAAACATCATATGCAAAATGATAATCATATTTTTAAGGAATTCATACTAATAAAATTGTGTTTTTATATTAATCAGAATGGATGTAATTTGAATGAATGTGTATTGGATTATAATTTGCTTTGGATTGGGTTTGTGCTTTTGAATATTATTGCTGTACTTATCTAAAATGTTTAGTGCGTTATTTTCGTCAATGTTTTTCCCATCATTTCGTAAGAGTACTAGAAATAGATTATGAATTTTCATTTGTATTTTAAATCAGAAGTAGAATTTTGGGTTCATTCTAATATGCAAATGCAGTTATTTGATGGATTAATCCATGTAAACATTGTAATTGAATTCATTTTTTCTAGCATTTACTCATATATTTTAGCTATTACCTTGTGGTATTTTTTTACTATTTATCGAATAGCTTATTACTGAATTTAAAACACGCTAACTTGCCCTGGCAAGTGTTGTATGAATTTTCTTACATACGATTAAAAGCAAACCGAATTAACTTTGTATAGGACAGTTGTTCATACAAATGTAAGATTTGTAAACTGCATTTCCATCATGTAGCTTCATTTTCAATGTGTGGATGGGAAAATGTTTGAATTAAAAATTACTTTATTTGCACTTTTTATGTCGAGTATTTGGTTGAAATTCTCGAGGTGAATTTCTTTCGCAAGCTCCACTACTGCCTTTTTAAATGCAAAAAGTCGGTAGCGTTTGTTTAGATTTTTACTACTGGATCAAATGGTTTTCTAAACAGATTTATTCTGTGTATCGTATTTGAGCTTAGCATATATTTTTATATGAAATGTTGACTATCTTCGCAGAGGGTTCTTTAAGACGATCATAAACCTTTTTACTAGAATATGTTGCTAGGCTCTGTTGCTGGGTTCTCCCGGCTATTCAAGATCGAATAAATTTTGTTTTGATTTACACAAGTAAGTGTTAGTCGAATAGAATACCACTTTGACAACCCGAATGAATGGAATGTTTTCAATATGTCCCGCAAGTACTTCTTTAATGTTAGAAATTTCGCATCGGGTTGCATTTTAAGGTTAATTTAGTTTTTTGTCAGAAAAAATAGAATATATTTTGCAGTTTTATCACCTAGGAGCATGAAATTTATCTAAATTGGGAAAGAACATTGATCGTCTTAATGAATTTTCTGTGATTTGTTTTTGAACTTTTTTCCCTTTTTGTTATAAATATTTTTCTATGATTACTATCAATTATATTTCCAATAGCGCCACCAGCACCAGGATCATCAGTGAATCCAACTTCTGTAACAAGTCCTAGTACACAAAATGTCACAGGTGCATCAGCTGTTGCGAGTGCGTCGGCTCTGGGTGTTGTATCGGCAACACTCCCAGCACAGCCCGAACTGCCAGTATTTACGTGCCCACGACGACCGAATCTTGGGCGTGAAGGAAGACCAATTGTGCTACGTGCCAATCATTTCCAAGTAACAATGCCTCGCGGTTTTGTTCACCATTATGATATTAATATTCAACCTGATAAATGTCCGCGTAAAGTAAATAGAGAAATTATAGAAACAATGGTACATGCTTACAGTAAAATATTCGGAGTACTGAAACCTGTATTCGATGGAAGGAACAATCTTTATACGCGTGATCCGTTACCTATTGGAAATGATCGATTGGAACTGGAAGTGACTTTACCGGGAGAAGGAAAGGATCGTCTTTTTCGCGTAACGATAAAGTGGGTGGCACAGGTATCACTCTTCAACTTGGAAGAAGCCTTAGAAGGACGAACTCGACAGATCCCTTACGATGCGATATTGGCATTAGATGTTGTTATGCGTCACTTACCAAGTATGACGTACACGCCTGTCGGAAGGAGTTTCTTCAGTTCGCCGGATGGGTACTATCATCCGCTGGGCGGAGGTCGTGAAGTGTGGTTTGGTTTTCATCAAAGCGTTCGCCCATCACAATGGAAAATGATGTTGAACATTGATGGTGAGTAATTTATTTTAGCTTTAATTCGATCATTTCTCTTTACGTTTGTATTTTCTTTTCAGTTTCTGCCACTGCTTTCTACAAAGCACAGTCCGTTATTGATTTTATGTGTGAAGTATTAGATATTCGAGATATCAATGAACAGCGAAAACCACTGACCGATTCCCAACGAGTGAAATTCACTAAAGAAATTAAGGGCCTGAAAATTGAAATTACCCATTGTGGTCAGATGCGAAGAAAATATCGCGTGTGTAACGTAACGAGGCGACCAGCACAAATGCAATCGTAAGTAAATTCTACTTTCATATTAAGTGTTAATTGAATTGAATAAAACAGCCCGTAGTTGCTTGAAGCGACATGATGTTTAGAAATATATCGATTCACAATCGAATATTTTTTGATTTACATCTTAACATTGATTCTATTCACGAGATTTAAAAGGAAAGCCTTTGGTCAAAATATATGTTTAAAGGAAATTACCGACTTAAACTATATTTGCTGATTTAACATACAGAACAGTTTCGGTAGGGCAGGGTAAAAGTTTACATTACGTCCCTTGCAATTTAGACCGAGCACAGCTTCGCTAATCCGGATGATGTTAAATAACATATATACTCTCGAGGAAAACGAAAACAATTTAAATCAACTTAACTTTGGAATAAATATATAATGCGAACTAATCACTATTATTCTGAAAATTACTTCCTGATCGAACTTTGGCATCTTCTGCATAAAGAACTACTTTGCTTTTCTTCCCTGTACAAATGGAAAAGTACACATAAGATTAAAATGGTGGTCATTGAAAAAGCAAAACATCTAAAAGCTTTTGAAAACTCCACCGACCTTTCAGTTGAGTACCGAAATGGATTCCATGAGTCGTTTGTTAAACAAATAAGACAAGTCAAGCAGAGAACAACCTTAATGGGAAAGCTCTTTCATAGTCGACCATACTCCAGGCCACGTAGCGCAGCTAATGAGAAATGGTGGTAAAATTGTGACACTGTCACTGTCCCCTAATGTGATCGTACTCATCCAATCAACGAACCAAAGTGCAACACATTTAACCAATTGCATTATGGGAAAAATAAAAAATGACATTTCGGAAGGATGAGTTCTTGGTTGCGAGTTTTTGGGATAAGTTAAGTATTGAAAAATATATTTTGTGAGCAATTTAGATACTAACGAAGATCCAGATGATAACACCCAGTTATCAACTTTAAGGAAAAATGGTTGTCAGTTATCAATTCTTAAGGAGAAATAGTTTTTCTTCAAGAGATGAATTAAAATAATCAACAGTCGTATTTGGGAATTACCACTAAACAGTGAGGACAGTTTCTCCATTGTAGAAGTTGATAAGATGAGCTAAACATCGAAGATGAGGATGCTATTTAACACGTCAGTACCTGTATACAAAGGGCAGAGGAAAATAATGTTGATTCGAAAAATTTGACAATTCTGGGAACGCTACGGCAGCAATGGAAGATAAACAAGCAATTATTCGTCAAACAAAACTTACTGAATTTTTCAAACAAGTTAAATCTCTTTCAACTATTTCTTCTTGATTCTTCATTTTCACTGTATTATTGATCATTTGCTTAATTCTGACATTTATCGTGAGTGGATTCTTTTAAAATCATATGTTCCGTTTGCTATAATAAATAAATAAATGTTCTTCTTTAAACATTTTTACATTACATCTTTGGTAATCCGGATTTCTGCTTGATCTGGATTCGGCTGGGTTTAATTGATCCGAACTAGTGAGACTACGGTACATTTAATTCTCAATATGTGGGTGTTTACGCATGCAAAGGTAGTTTCGTTTATTTTTAACGAAGAATACTGTTATGCATCCTCCGAGATGGCAATACCAACACCATATTGAGTGTGTGGGCTACCAAAATAGAGAAGTTTGTATTCATTTTTATTGCGTTCGTGTTCTAAGTTGCAGCATTTTGGGTTTCTTGCAGTCTTTCTCTGCAGTCTTCTTGTCTTTTCGGAAGGGCCCCTGCGAGTTCCTCGGTCTTTCCAGTTAGGGTGCGATAATTTAGCGTGCAGACACGCTCATGCGTCAAGAACCCTTGCCCATTTCTGGACAGGATCGAGGCCCGTCGACTGAGATGAACGCCCTAGCATTTTTCCGAGGCTTGTTACTCTGGATGCATTTTCTTGATCGGTCTGTCGTGGGACGTCACCAAGAGAGACGATCATAGTGGAATAACTCCAACTAGACTTTATTTATCTCTTTCTCTGATCTCAGCATTTTATTTTTTTTTACTGAGGATAAGTTGCCTCAAAGCCTCCTTCTTTATCTGGGCTTCGGGTTAGCATGTGTTTTAAAAAATTTGATATATGTATTCCTAAAGTGTCGGGATAGCTGAGTAATTAGAGCACAAGGCTGTCGTACGGAAGGTCGCGGTTCAAATCTCACTGGTGACAGTAGAATTTGTATCGTGATTTGACGTCGGATACCAGTCGACTCAGCTATGAATGAGTACCTGAGTCAAATCAGGGTAATAATCTTGGGCGAGCACAATGCTTACCACATTGCCCCCTACAGTGTACTACTGTAGTTTACCGGTACGGTCTTAAATGAATTGCTCTAACACACTACAAGGCCCAGATCCAATATGGATTGTTGCGCTAACGATTATTATTATTATTCCTATAGTAAGTAAAATGAATGAACCAGTTTAACTGATATCTCAAGTTCATTGTAAATAAAAAGTAACCTCTATCGGGCGGAACCCTAGTTAATCCTATTGATGAGAATTTTTAAATTGTAACAAGATGAAGCTGAAGACCATTGCTCTCTGTTATACGTGGTTTTTCAGAATCAGTTCCGTTGCGATCAGCAAGACGTTTAAGAATTGTTTTCTGAATGTGTGCAATAGAGGTACATGGTACCAAATTTTGGTATTTCGTTGAGCGCAATGCCATTGCAATGCCCTCCTATAATTAGAGTGATTTCTTAACGAATCGCTTGTTTTAGTTAATTTAAATTACGGGGTTTGTCCTCATAGACACGTGACTTAAGTAATTCCAACATGCTGAAATCGTATATGGATAGGCCTAACCGTAGATGCAAAAAAATGTTGCCATTTCTTGAAATAAGATGGAATATGGATGGTCTGGCGGTGGGTGCTGTAGCCGTATCTTGTTGAAACTATTAATGTCCATGATCTGCACCTCTTCTTTGTAATTGAGGTAGAATGGTACTGTCCACCATTTAAAAAAAATGTTTGGGTGACCCCAAACTTTCTCATCGCGCACCAAACTGTTACTATGGGACTATGCAGAGCTTGTTCGTGAATTCTGTCTGTTAGCACTATCAAGCTGAAAATTGGCCTCGTCACTTGTACCACCTGCATGGTTTTATCCAAACGCTATTTGGTACGGATGAAAATGTACGCGAAGCATTGCTTCTTTCCACGTTTTCCGGAGTACGCACAATCTATTAGGGGCTAAGTGGTTTCTTTTTCATTATTGAATCGACTATTCTAGGGTTGTTAACCCACCGTTAGAGTCGAATTATTTCGATGAATGTTGAATTGTCATCGGAATTCACGTTAAACTGCAGTTATCGGCTCGCCACTTTTAACAAAGCAAACGTGTTCTAGTGTTCACGATTCTATGACGCAGACTGATAGTAAAGTGCTATCAGGCAAAGAGTGGATTGCGCGCGTCACATGCCCCGCACTTTTCTTTATGACCGACTACCAGTTACCTCAGAACCACACTCACTCATCCGTTATAATAAGCACTTAAGAGGTGGAAGAACCATTTCACATCATAACTCGTATTGTTCCTAAAAATAATTCCCCAAGATAATAAGCATCATCTCAAAATCTAGGATTGAAACTAATCATATCCAAGGATTTACCCGTTCTCGATTAAAGTTACATAATTGCATGATGGTAGTCGAGTTGTCTGTATTACGATTAACAATATGTAACTATCTAATCATAATCATACGAGGGTGGATAAAACATAAACAAGATTTTGTCTTTTTCAAATTTATTTGATGGAATACAATAATGCAAGCACATCCAAAGTTAGTCACGTCTTCTGGATCGATAACCAAATTTTATGTTTACAGTAATAAGTTGTATTAATTGTGCAATGTCCATGCGAGAAACCAATGTGCAGAAATTCCCCGATAAAAAAAACAATTGCAATCGTTTTGCTGGCTATCAATAGACCGCCCCTCATGTTATTCCATACTGCTTTATTTGACTCATGGGTATCGTGAGGAAACAAATTCAATCACATATTACAATTCTGTCCAGAAATGCATCGTTTACTTTTGCAAACTATGCGCGTAACAGATCTGCAAGCGTTTTAATTTCCAGTCTGTTATAAAAGGAGTGTCCGGATGGCTCAATTGGTTAGAGCGCTGGTCTCACTGGTGATTGGATGCCGGATACCAGTCAAACGAATGAGTACCTGAATGAAATCAGGATAATAATCTCGGGCGAGCGCAATGCTGACCACGTTGCCTCCTACCATGTACTGTAGCGTACCGTTACGGTCTTGAATGCTCTAACACACCTCAATGCCCTGATACAAAGCGGATTGTTGTGTCAACGATCAAACCCTCCTCAAATAAATATATAGTACTTTACGTAATCCTAAGTTCTTTAGAATGATTGTTTCACAGCTCCTATAATCCCCACAACTTATCTATCTATGCTGCAGTTTCGTAGCATTTCAGACGTCAGTCCGCTTCCAAAATTTTACGGATCCTATAACTTCCACATTTTACGGTGGCCGTTCATATCTACAAAAGATGGAATTTATATCCGATGTTACGATTTAGGGTATCTCTTTTAAGCTGCTCATCATGGCGGATGAGACCATTGATGTCCTTCACAGACTCAACTTAGAACTTTTGATTATAATCGTAATCATATTAATCATCATCTCTGTCGACTTCTAAATTTAATCCTTATAGTGGTTTTTTTCCGCATTGGATGGTTTACGTTCTGTATTTAGATAAAAATGACATTGTCGGTGGTGCGTTATCATGGTGCAAAATCCACGTTGTGTGTTCATCAATCTCGCCAGCGTTTCGTAACGTCCAAATAATACTTCTTTATTGTCAGAGCCCCTGACCGAAATTCATAATAGAAAAAACCGTTGTAGTCGATGAAAACTCTAAGCATCATTTTTTCGGTCCGTGTTCAGATAGCTTAGTGGTTAGAGCGCAAGGCTGTCGTACGGAAGGTCGCGGTTCAAATCTCACTCGTGGCAGTGGGATTTGTATCATGGTTTGACGTCGAATACTAGTCGGCTGTGCTGTGAATGAGCACCTCGGGCGAAGGCAATGCTTGACCACATTGCCTCCTATAGGATACTGCAATCCTATGGTGTATCGTTACGGACTTTTATGAAGTACTCTAACTCAGTTCAAGGCCCTGATCCGATTGGATTGTTATTTCCTTTTTTTCTCATTCATTCATTTGATGAAATGAATCCGTTCTGATATGAAATTAGTTTAAAATTCGATGTGGTGAATTAATTTTATTTTTAGAATTTAACTTACTCGTCAATTTTAGAAGAAATATCAGTAGCAGGTGTGGCAGCCTAGCGAAAAATCAAACTGGAATCGGGTCATTAGGACTCCTGCATGATTCCGCCAAATTTGTTTAACAAGATGGTATTTTCGTTGAATAGCAATTAGGTTACAATGGTTAAATGACTTGTAACCAATATCAATCAAACCACGCCCCAGTGTATTTCCCCGTATTTTACCCAACTGAGGTAAAAAATATGGATGTAGCTGATATAATATAATATACAGGTAACATATTTTAATATCATCAATCATCATTGTTTCGATATTGAAATGTATATTTAATTAATTTAACCTCTGAATATGCTAGTATGTAACGAAAATATCTTTATTTTTCCCTTTTTACAGATTTCCCCTACAACTAGAAAATGGTCAAACAGTAGAATGCACCGTAGCAAAATACTTCTTAGATAAATATCGTATGAAACTTCGCTATCCACACTTGCCATGCCTCCAAGTTGGGCAAGAGCACAAGCACACATATCTACCACTTGAAGTATGCAATATCGTGGCTGGACAACGATGTATCAAAAAGTTAACTGATATGCAAACATCAACAATGATCAAGGCGACAGCCCGGTCAGCTCCTGATCGTGAAAGGGAAATCAATAATTTAGTGAAGCGTGCCGATTTCAACAACGATTCATACGTACAGGAGTTTGGATTAACAATTTCAAATAGCATGATGGAGGTTCGAGGCCGAGTACTGCCGCCGCCAAAACTTCAATATGGTGGACGTGTATCTAGCATGAGTGGACAAGTAAGTATTTATGAATCAATTATATGGGTGTTGAAGATCGCTTAAAAATAAGCACAGCAGCTATTTCCTCCCCAGAACAAGGTGAGCCTTGCATCGCCCAATCAAGGAGTTTGGGACATGCGAGGCAAACAATTTTTCACTGGTGTCGAAATACGTGTATGGGCTATTGCATGTTTCGCACCACAACGAACGGTTCGGGAGGATGCACTGAGAAATTTCACACAACAACTGCAAAAGATCTCCAACGATGCTGGTATGCCAATAATAGGACAACCGTGTTTCTGTAAATATGCGACAGGACCTGATCAAGTCGAGCCGATGTTCCGTTATTTAAAGAATTCGTTCAATGCCTTACAACTAGTTGTAGTGGTTTTGCCCGGGAAAACGCCAGTATACGGTAAGAAAATGTATTTTTTTAAAAGTGTAAATATTCAAGAGCTCGATTGCAAGTCAATTTCTTTAATTATTTCCCTCTTTTTTTATTTGGTATGTTAAAATCTATTTGATATTATAGCAATTAACAGTAATGGTTAATATTTTCTGTTCAGCTAGATAGTCTGGATTCGAATGATCAAAAGTTGTCAAGAAATTATATTCCCAATATGAATAAGCCATTCTTCTTTTGCAGCCGAAGTGAAACGCGTGGGTGATACTGTACTTGGAATGGCAACACAATGTGTGCAAGCTAAAAATGTAAATAAAACATCGCCCCAAACTCTATCTAATCTCTGCTTGAAGATCAACGTAAAATTAGGCGGCATCAATTCAATCCTTGTACCATCAATAAGACCGAAAGTTTTCAACGAACCTGTTATTTTCCTTGGTGCTGATGTCACTCACCCGCCTGCTGGCGATAATAAAAAACCCTCAATTGCCGCAGTTGTCGGTTCTATGGATGCACATCCGTCACGTTACGCAGCAACTGTTCGGGTACAACAACATCGCCAAGAAATTATCCAAGAATTGAGTAGTATGGTGCGCGAACTTCTTATCATGTTCTACAAGTCGACTGGTGGTTACAAGCCACATAGAATTATCTTATACCGTGACGGTGTGTCTGAAGGTCAATTCCCTCATGTGTTACAACATGAACTTACTGCTATTCGAGAGGCATGCATCAAATTAGAAGCTGATTATAAACCAGGAATAACGTTTATAGTAGTACAAAAGAGGCATCATACGAGGCTTTTCTGTGCAGATAAAAAAGAGCAAAGTGGCAAATCTGGAAATATTCCAGCCGGTACAACAGTCGATGTAGGAATCACACATCCAACAGAATTTGATTTTTATCTATGTAGTCATCAAGGTATCCAGGTAAGAGGATAATTGATTTGATTAAGTTCTATGAGTAAAAAAAAACATTTTTTTTTTTCATTTTGATAGGGTACAAGCCGCCCTTCACACTACCATGTTCTGTGGGATGACAATCATTTTGATTCAGATGAATTGCAGTGTTTGACGTATCAGTTGTGTCACACTTATGTGAGATGCACCAGATCAGTTTCAATCCCCGCTCCCGCCTACTATGCCCACTTAGTAGCCTTCCGCGCAAGGTAAGTTTCTTTTATCAACGTTTACTTTAAACCTTAAGTTTTCGAAAAGTTCATAATTTGTGTTTTGAGGAATGGACGCATAGCTATGTTTCAAGAGAAGTCAAGCTTTCGTTTAATAGTCATCTCAGAAAAGGAAATAGCCAAAGCCATTGATATCAATAGAAATGTTTTCTGTACATCTATTATATCTCTCGAATTTTGAGAATTAGCTACTTTTTTTTAATAATTTTACATTCTATGGGTGAAGGAAGTATTTTTTACATTTCTGACAAACAATATAACACCACTCCTCCGCCATAATTGCTTGGTCCGAACTAAGGAATAGTTACCACGATCCTGTTTAGATCGGTAGCACGTCTATCGACCCAAAAATGGCCCTTTGAGATCGAAGCATCAATGAAGGTGTGAAATTAAATTGCAGCGTCGTAGCACCTTTGATTCCAAGCGCAGGCTAGTCCTAAGGGTTCATACGCATTTCCGGTCAATTGGATGTGGTTGTATGTCTCGGCTAACCGCGAGATGCGGTCGAAATGAGTGGTGGTTGCCCCCAACCACGTAAATAGGGCGATTATATTGCCGAATAACATTCGATTCGCAAATGAAATGGTCGCCCATTATATATCATCGCCATTAAAAATGCTTTCTGTTAAAGAACAGGTTGATTTATCTGTACTATACTGATTAGTGATGTACACGGCATTTGAACCGCTATATCCTACGTATTTTATTAATGTTCCTTAAATACTATTTAACAAAACCAACTTTCCGGTTTCCGCGATATTTATTTACTTGATAGAAACTGAGGTAATCTCACGCAGTCCTGGACTGCTGAACTGTAAGAATTGTATATCATGAAAAGTGGGTGAATAAAATTTACGTGATATTGGACAAATATGCACTTACGAGAATCAAATATCGTACGACTGAATTTAATAATTGGAATTTTAGAATATAATAGAATTGAATTATAATTTTGAACACGTATTTAATTGTATATTAGAAGCGCTTACGAAGAGTTTTATTTCTTCTCAAATATATGACCTATTCCTACTAAATGTAATGGGAAAATTACTGATATTTCAAATCCCTGCTGTTATATACTTTAACTCTCCAACTCCTAATTACTATCCGTTTTTGAGCATTAACTACTCTCCCAATGCCAGGTTGACGGCTAGTCGTAGTTCGGGCCGCTGCTCTCTATTCAACCGCGGTGTTTGAAATTTGGTCTAATGCGTAAAAGTATGCCCGGTTGTATATTAAAATCAAAAGGCAGCTGGCCGCGTTGCTAGATGCTTAGACAGTTGACAAATAGATATGAGCCCTAAAGACAATAAACGCGACCCCATGGCAATGGAAACGAAGATGCTGCGTACAGCAGTGGCTTAACAACGATATGATCATATTTTTTTTTGTTGAGGATGCTGGGAGTCCTGAGTGCGCACCCACTTAGTGACGGACCAAACCACTTAGGGAGCAACTTACTCCCTCTTTTGTAGTTCACGGACTCCTCTTTTTTGAGTTAAACTCAAATTTACAAAGTTTACGATCATGCTTGAAATGAGGACAATCGCAATTCGTATGGTGTTGCACTGCCCTCGCAGAAGGTATGGTCATGATTCGCTAGCTAAGGTCGCCCTGACCATCCAAGCAGATGAGAAATGACCTAAAGATCGAATAAAATTACTACATTAGATGATGATTCGAGAATCTATCGTCCCCAATCTGACGAAAATTACGAGCGAAGACGGTGGCGAAAGAGGTCCAGAAGACACGACCCTGCTACCGAATGGATAAAGTCTAGAGAAGTGCAGACTTCCAACGGTATAGTTTGTTCGTTCAGAAAGTTTGTGCATATCGAGTGACCTGCT
Organism: Hermetia illucens; assembly: GCF_905115235.1. NCBI lineage: Eukaryota > Metazoa > Arthropoda > Insecta > Diptera > Stratiomyidae > Hermetia > Hermetia illucens. The sequence goes on along the minus strand of NC_051852.1, from coordinate 104,688,312 downwards.
CTGATGAAGAAACCACTATTCTCTTTACGGAATATGAAAAGAGACTTTTTATTACTTTTTTCGCATTTGGAGGGATGACTTCTGCTTTCTAGCCAGCACAATAACCAATTCGAGCTTTCTCTCTGCATGAGGAGCTACCATATTATCCTAGCAAGCGTTTTTAGTATCTATTCCAATCCCCCATGATCACATATTCATCAATCCATTCACAATTATCTACTATAGAATTGTTTCAGGGAGAATCAATTGTTATTTATTTAAATTTTATTCGAAAGCGTGAATAGAAGTGACAAAATTGAATTCGAAATTTGCTTATATTATTAAATCTACCTTCCTTTGGATATAAATCCTACTAGTTTTAATGATGATGAAATAAGCCGAGAATTAACTTTTAACGAGAATCATTTAATTTAAAATAACAGCGTTGCCCTAAAATTCCCTACGACGACATAACAAAAAGTAGTTGTAAATTTCGTATGTGTACGTCTGAGAGCTGTAGTCTCAAAAATTACTATAAAAGGAAACCAAGGCGAAGATTTGAATATTTTCCGTTCAACAGGAGTTGTCTTTTAAATTTACTAACTCGCTTATGATTCTGCGCTAGTTTGCTCATAGTAAACGTGCCCATTTCATTGACAGTTAGACTTATAATTGAGTACTCTATTTTTTTAATCTCTAATTTGTAATTTTTTTTTTTTTTTCAGATATCATCTAGTTGAAAAAGAACACGATTCGGGCGAAGGATCTCATCAAAGTGGTTGTTCTGAGGATAGAACGCCAGGCGCAATGGCACGAGCAATTACCGTTCACGCTGATACCAAAAAAGTTATGTACTTTGCTTAAAGCGCGAACGTGTAGATATCGCGCATAGGTAATTTTTTCCTTCTCAATTCTGGTATTGTTTTTTGCGTTCTGAATCAGAAAATATGGAATCTAAATATATAAGAACACAAAGAAAAATGAGTAAAGCTAGGAAAAATGGGTTAATGAACAAGGAAATCGATCAAAGCATTTTCGCGGAGAGAGATATATTTTATAAGATAAAAGATAAAGAGAAATGAATGCGAGAGAGAGAGATGAAAAAATTTCTACTTGTCTGTGGTGATCTCTTCCAAAATTTTAAACATATTTTAACATATTCTACAAAATATCGCAGAAATCAAAGAGTGTTATTTTTTACAGAAGAAATAATGAAAATATTTTTTTTCTTTTGTAGTCTGTATATTCACATATAATGTAACTAGATTAGAAATTATCTCAATACGCACCTACCATTTAACTGATCTAGTTCTCTTTGACTTTGATTTCAAAATAAAAAGAAGGTAAACTTCGATTTCAATATATATAATTGAATTCTTAGTCATTTAACACTGCGCCATAAAATCATTAATAAATCAAATTGGAGTAAAGAGGCTTCATTACAATCCTTCGTATTTGATTGTAGTGTGCTTGTCATATCCACAAACGTTAAGTTTTTCCTTCAGATTTCAGTGTTTTTGGGAAACGAAAACAAAAGCAATATTAATATTGGTAATATTTGATTAATTTTATTACCTTTGTAGAATCTGCATTTGAAGTGCTGGTTACAATTTGATGTGCTTCACGTGACAGTATTGGAATCGTACTTTGTTAAGATACTGCATTTTCAACAGGAATGACATTGAGAGCTTAAACATTTTATTTGATAATGAGTCTATTATCAGGAGGCACGAAGGAGAAAATCTGCCTACTCGGAATGTGATTACATATGTTATACGCGTGTTAGCTACTAGATAGGTAACTTACTGGTGGCGCTTGTGATTCATGTATTGATGTCTCGGTGTGTCAATTGCGCTTAGATAGTTTCTTTTAGTATGTTTCCCTATTGTTAATGTCTGCTACAAACATTTTTCTCAAAAACAGTTACATCCATTGAAATGAAATTTGCTAATAAGTTCGGAAATGTGAATCCTCACCAGTGTTGTCTTTTTGCTACCAAAGATAACAAATTTAATACCGTTTAAGATAAGTGAGGGATCCTAAGTCCACAACCACTTGCTGTTGGACTGGACCAAACGGAGAGCAACTTACTCTCACGTCTTTTTGGTCCACGGATCCTTCGTTTGGGGCATGACACCCAAGCATTCAAAAAATATATGACAAACGGTTTCGTACAGGGCAGAGGCAACTCGACAGTCCAACTGCAAGTGGTTGTGGACTTAGGATCCCTCACTTATCCTAAACAATAATTTAGCTTTAGCCTAACTTAGGCTCAAACTATTGGCGCCTGTAAATGTTTATCTCAATTTTGGTTTTGGTCTTTTCATTGCATCATCTGACGGGTGTTTAGATGGACGTTTTTCTACCCCCATCTCCTGGAATAACTTGTTGGGGTCTATCAATGCTTTTGTTATCCACTGTATAAATATCGTGAAGGTCGCAACACTCACGCTACAACTTCGTTGATTTGATTGGCAGTTCAAATGGAATGGATTTAATGGCATTGCTAACATTTAATTGTCATGTCATGTTCCAAGTGCTTTAGCAAACCCTTAACTAAAGCGAGATATTTAGATTTGGGATTATCTGAAAGTACGACTCGTTTCTATTTTCTATTTTTCAAAATCAAACAACGTCTAATTTCCACTTGACATTTTTGTTCATTGACAATGATAACTGTCCATTGATAACAAGGACCACATCGGTCCATCAATGGACATGGGTCGTCGTGAGTGTAAGGCGGTCGGACATAGTGACGTCAAGGATTGAGTAGAACGAGTGGAACGTACTGTTAATCACATTAAGCGGCATGCATGAATATGATACAATATACAATAGCAGAGATGAAAAGCTTTTATTCATTTTCTTTGATACCATAATTTTGCGTTTTCGACAACATACTTCCCACATGCAGTTAATGACATTGTTCTACGTTTGGAGAGTTTGGTGGAAAACAAAGTTATAGAATATCAATTTCACATTCAAACGAATAGTCGGACATATTCAATGCATATACACTACAAGCTTTGTAGAAATGGGATAATGATAAACCCCAGGAGTCAAAAGTCTATAAAATCTCTTGTACTTAAACCGTCTTTTCACTCTTTTATAGGGCATCCACATAATCTATTCGTTGTTATTTTCTTCACATTGTTATTTTCAATGAGACTGTGTTTCAGTTTTATCATCTTCACACCAAATCCATGACGACCGGGATTCGAACCCGAATGAAAGAATCGCTCTACCCCCTTCAATCATCACGCCGCCAACTTTCAGTCGATAGTATCAGAAGGACCGGTTTTGAAATCAAGTTCATTAAACGCAGATCTGGATCTTGAATCGTGTGGTGAGTCGTTTGTGAGCGCATTGTTTTAATGAAACAGATTCTTCTTAGACAAATGCAGCTATTATTGCTTGATTTCTGCGCTCAAAAATTGTAAGAAATTTGCATAATACTCGCCATGGATAGTCAATGAAAATTATCCCACGTGCATCTAAAAAACCGCCTTGCACCTTGCGTGCAAATGAAACGGTCTTCGCCTTCTTGTGAGCCGGTTTTCCTTTTGAGTCCATTGTTTTGATTGTTTTCTTGTCTTGGGTGTAAAGTGGTGGACCGATGTGTCATCTATGATTATGAAATGGCGCGAAAATTCTGTTTGTTGCTGTGAAATTTCGCTAAACACTCAATTGCAATATCTTCACGACACTGCGTTTGTCCGAGTGTGAGCAAACGCTGTCTCATGTCTGAATTTTCAGATAATATGCGATGTACCGCTGTTGGCAGCTCGTAAGGTCTCCTTCAAAATCTTCTACTCAATATGATTTGAGTGCTTTTGGGCCCGCTTTAGGTGTTTGCTTGCTTCTCAAGTGTGCCGCCTCCTTCTTCCTTTTGGAAAATTAATACCACTCAAGGCTTATCACTTTCACTTTAGTGTGTATGGTTACAATGAGACTGTGCGGATGTCCAACTCCGCCCAATTCTCCATAGGAGTTAAAAGGAGACATTCGGAGTCGGCACATACAAAAAGCGTTCCACTTTCAGAGTTTTGCTTTCTTTGTAATATGTACTTCCTTATGTAGCAATACACACTGCCGGCGGTCGATGAGAACGCTTCCGTTCTGGAGTTATATTCAAGAACATGGGCTACACTGGAATTCGTCCTACACCCATGATTTGAGGAAGACGTCAATTATCTCACATAGGTTTCGCTGGAATTCCCCCGATACAAAAATAAAAAATTGAACAAGACCTGCAATTACGGTACATGGGTTACTCAGGAATTCCTCCTAAATTCCCCCTGCTAGTCTTTCTTGTACAGGAATCAACTTTCTATAGTTGGTATTATGCCTTTGTACATTATGTTTTATTTAATTATAAAAATTATTTAAAGCTGTTGAAATACGAAAATAAAGAAAAGCTCTTCATCTTCAAATAATTCATTCATTCAAAAAGAGTATTAAATTCTCCTTTTCTTGCCGATTTCTGTTGTTTGGGTGCACCCAGAGCTTTCTTTTCTCTTGGAAACCTCCAGGCTCCATAAAAGTAGTGCTTCCTTTTTGTCGGAGGATGAACTTTTGGCCGGCGCCTGTTTGTGCTAGAAACTCCCGCAGAACTGATAACGTCAGATTGTGTTCTGTGTGCAACGGCTCTCAATTGGTCAAAGGCAAAAAGTAGTAGAGAAACATTCTATCACAGAGAGAGTTTACAATCTACTTAATTATATGATATAATAATGCAGCAAACACGGCAAAACTTAATTCTACCAAACTTTACGATTTTTCGTGAAGAGCTCATGTACATTTTCCTTTGATTGACTGACTATGTAGTAAGCAGTTCGATATAAGAGCGTTGCCTTTTAACGATTATCAGATTAACCCAATGCAGATTCAGAATCGGAAAAATGATTCTAAGTAGTCTTAAAGTAATCTCTATTAACTTCTCAGCTCAAAAATATTTCTCGGATTATGTACTTATAGAAAGTCATTAAGCAGGCGTAGAAATTTCTAGTCAAATAAAATAGAAAAAAGGATTAATACTTGTCATGGTTTTGAGATGTCAACAGGTTCCACTTCAAAAAACAAAGTACTACAATCCCCTCTCAATTTGTTATTCTGGACTAAAAACCATTTAAGGTAAAGGTGATGTTGATGTAGCAATGGCTTCTTGTAATAGATTACAGGTGCATTGTGGACACTGAACGTGTGAAAAGATTGAAGTATATTTAAAAAAAACGTATCATTGAATACCCAGAAGACAAAATATTGCGCTAGTCGCGACAACAAAGATTTTCCTACTTTTAGCTACTCCTAACCACCTCAAAGTTTAAATAACTTCGAATATAAATCTCAACTGAAACATGAATGTTTTTTGCTACAAGGATTATAGTGGTTATTTCTGATCAGTGTCACTACAAGTTAAAATACGATTTCGAATGAATCATTCTAAAAATAATATGACCTCTTTACTTCACATCAAACTCCAACAACACAGTCAACAAATCACGCGAAATATTTTAATGAAACGTTCTCGTGTCTGCTTTCACAATTTAGTCATAATTTATCAAGATGCCGCAGATTTTTAGCTGCTCCATTTGACATTCTAGCATCAAAATTTGTCTAGCTTAGTCAAACATAAATGGGCTGGAAAATCAGATCAATTTTTGATAAATGTTCCAAAGACGACAAAATTTATTATTATTATATTATTATTATGTTAATGTAGAAGCTAATTATCTAAAGAGAGAGTAAAACAAACTATGGACACATACATTTTAGCTTAAAAATACGAAATCAAGTTTCCAACTCATAAAATCGAAAGAAACCACACTAAATGTTTCAATGCAAGGGATGTTATGATAAAAAAAAGAATTTTTAAAATTAATATATATTTTAGTGCCGTAATTGCAATTTGTAACTTATATTAGAACTAGGTTAATGCCAAGAGAAAAGCTTTTAAGAAATCACAATTTCACAATAAAGTCATTACACAATTAAAATCGAATTCTAAAACGTTATGGACATCAGAAGAAAAGTCAAAGATTAGCAGGTGGTATATGAGCATTTGAATGCTGTGCTCTTTGGCTGGCAATGAATATTAGTCGTGTACATGAAAGTCGGATTGAAAATTCGAATTTCATAACATTCATTGGCAGCCACGAAAGTAATAGTCGTCAGCAATAATTAGGTTTCTTATCCCGAAGAGGTAGAGAAGAGAACGATGAATCTAACAACTAACTTACATATTCTAATTAGGTTTCAAAGTTGTTATTGAATAGAACGCTTGCGATTCCTAAACTGCGCGACATTTGCCATGCACTTTTTCGCAACATAGAGTGATTGCTCTGTGGTTTCATGTTTTGTTTGTTTATATGCAAGCAATGTGTCAGATTATTGTGATGAAAAAAGGAAGGTACCAGATATCGCATCTGCTGGATTAAAAGCTTGCAGACTTCCAAGATCATCCGGGTAGTTCAACCAATTTGAGTTTTTACTTCATTCTTTGTCAATTGTAAGAAGTAATTTATGTCGCAATTAATAAACTTAAACTAATAATACAAACAAGAAAACTGCACTTCGTACCTTGCTTTTTCCGCATCGAAATAAAATTAGGGGTATTTACATAGGTATCTCTTCTTGAATGAATAACAAATGATTTCTCTACCTTGTCATCTTATATTGATACACATCATAGTTTATATGAAAGATGTTTTGTTGCATGTAGCAAAAGATTACTAATTGAAACTGCATTTAACACAAAAAAATTTGTTGCATATACGAATACCGAGGAATAGATTGTAAGCTTTTTTGTTGAGTATCTTATGACTTCTTGATAACTAACAAATCTTTAGAAAAAGCAATCATTCTGTGCATTGTTGAAGGAAGTATAATTGACAGAACTTTTATTAAATAGTAATGCATGATTCTCCATACTTTTAACTAACGAACAGCACACAAACTCCAATAATATATATCGAACCCTGCTATCATTTAAGATTAAAATGAAACAACAAAAGACTAGAGAACCTTCAATAAATTAATTAATTGCTAAGTGAAATGTCAAACACGGTCATATATTAGTTTGTAAGTGGAAATTCTGTTGCTTATTTGTATTGTGAATATTTACAATAAACGTCTAAATATATAAAATACCATTTGTAAAAAAATGTAAGATGTCATACACAATCTGATCTAAAAAGGTTAAAACTTATCCAACATTGACGTGAAAGCGTAGTAGATCTCCGCAATAACGTTCACTTTAACTATAGTTTGTGGATAATCGTATGATGTAAAAGGGAATTTGAAATAGTTTCATTTTTATATAACTTGAAGTACATTAGCAACATTTTATCCAGAGATACTTAGGCTTTTATGCAAACAAAAATCAAATATCCAGAAATTGAAATGTCTAAGTGTTAAGTTTATTTCACAGTGGAATTGATTTTGATTACAAAAATAACGAAAATTTTGGTGTTATTTTCGGGCTGTACTGTTCTTAGAGTTGCTTTTCTTACATTTAGGCAGTTGTGTGGGAATTCGTCAGTTGGTCATCGGTTTTTACATTCACTTTTGTGATATGCTATCATCTTATGATATGTGCTATGTGTTATAAAATTCAAAAAATATTATTAAATAATTATTTTCTCTTGAACAGTGCAAAACCAACATATCCGCAAGTGGACTTTTGAGAATACACATAATTGGAGTTTGATACTAATGATAGAAATTCTGACGACTCTAGAAACAAGCATTGATTACCTTAGGGCGAGTATGCACTGTACTTAATGGTAAAGTTTCAGAAATTAACATGGAAGTCTCGGCGGTCCAAGGAACGTAATGTATCAACATCAAATTAACAAGTGGGCATGTAGAATTTCCGTCTCTCTCCGGCAATCAAATTCAATCTGCCTTAATTGATTCTGTAATCTTGTTGGTTCTATGTTCCTGTACGAAGACAGCACTTGACACTTTCTAAATTGCTCTGTGGCAGTGGAATCTCGAGAATTCGTATTTACTCCTAATTCCCCCAGTCCCCAGAGGTAATTTTCTTTACTGTCCACTGTCGATAATTGATATCCTCGATATTACGTACCAAATCGTCAGTCCCTTACGACGATACGAATTATCAGGATTCTACTTATAGTATTATTCGTAATTTGTTCTAATTAATCCCATTTACGATGACTAAGACATATTTTAGTGCAGGTTGCACTGTACATAAACGTCCCTCTATGAAAGTATCGACTCCTTTTTTCATGTGAATTGTAATATGAACCGCTTTTCATTCAGTTTCATTTCTCGTGTTTTAACGTTGGTGATCCCTTGAATACCCTTTAAACGGTCCAGTATTCATGTTTCCAAGGATATCGGCTTTGCGTCTGAGAAAATGCACGATTTTAAGCTATCTTTAAAATATTTTCACGTTTCAGCTTTGTTGCAGCTCTTGTTGATCTTCGCCTCTCATGCAAGGAAAGCTCTGATTCCTTCAATGCTTGGATTTTTTTAACCGTTTAGTTATCATTTAAATACAATAACGATGGATTAGCTAAAATGCTCACCAATACATAACCTATCTGCTATCGTAAAAACAACTTATCGAGTAACTAATGATTTTATTCAAGTGTTTCGATTAGAATAGCTCCATAAACATTTTTTAAAAGGCGAAATTCAATTTCTTAGAATTGAGATAAGAATTTCTGTTTGCACACTATGTAATCCCTCAATTTTTAACTACCTTCAATCTCCCCATGTTTAATGTTGCAAAGAAAACTATTTCACTTAACGAATGTTCACCTTGGCTGTTTCTTGTCGTAAACGATTTTTTTAGCATTTTTTGATTGAGGATTTTTTTGTTTCAATTAATCCAACTCTATTTTTCATTTTTCCGAGTAACTCACCCGATAAGTCTCGAAACTATTTTCTTTTCAAGCCCTCATTGATGTTGGAATAAATTTATAACATCTTGATCAATAAACTGAATCAGAGGCGATACATTAACAAATTAAGAAATTGCATGCATTCCCTCTTTCTCAAATCTTTCTCATTTGTATGTATCCAAAACAAACACGCGGAAGATTTTTCATTTCAAATATGCAAACATTTCGTCGAACAATTCCTTATAAATAGTGCAGCGTCGATCTATGCGTGCAGTCATGCATTACTATACCGCTACGGTTATCCTCCCTTTGGCCTCCGTATATCTACTCACATCTTTCTCCGGTATAGAACCAAGAGTTTTTTGATTTTATAATTAAGGCATTTTCTCTGGTAATATCAAAAAATTTCATTTCATTTCTACAGAGATTTTAATATCACCATCTTTTTTCCACTTTTTAGCTAACCTTGACTAGCTGTGAATGACTCCGTAGATTTTAAAGGGCCTATTATAAGAGTTCTCTTTTGTCTTCCCTAGTTAAACGAAATCCGAACCATTTGTAAGTAAAACAAATTTTATGAATTTTCAAAGCTTACTTTTCTAGTCTTGATGTTTTAATAGTTTTTCGAATCTAAGTTTGATACAATATCGCCACTGTTTCCCAAACTTGACTTTTTCTTGATTATTCCTTTCCCGATATAACTCTCAAAATCATACATCCATCCCATCTAATCCACAACGGGAGAACATTCTAATCTCCCATTTATGAGGTTTACTTTTTTTGTACTGGATTATCCAAGTATGACTTTTCAATGGAATCAACACTTCGTCAACCAAGTCGTTTTGCATTATTCTCTAAATGGACGAAATTTAAATAGCTTGTCGTAAATATCCGTATTTCACTTGCGTTCGTATTGAGATTTTTTTCCGCAAGCCGAATAGAGTTTGCTCTTGAAAACCTGGTGACCCCAACGTCGAATTTGTTGTGTGTAGTCATATGGCTACAGTGGGACATAAAGGGTTAAGGTTAAGTCTTGATGCAGTAGAATTGCTAGTGAACGTTCATTCGTAGTCATTGAAGTAGTCCTCCACATTGTTTTACAGTGAATTTATTACGTTAGGAGGCCAGAAAAGCCTCCCCGACTATGAAAAGAAATAAAGTCAAGCGCAGTTAATTTTTTAATTTAGCAGAAAATGAAACTTGATTACTTAAGGAAAGTGTAAGACACTTGTCCTTTTTCAGCCCCTATTGTGATTCTGCTAAAGATCTCGTTCCCTTATCCATTGACTATGAAACACAAATCTTCCAAATTGCGTGAAGATACAAGCCCTTTACTAACATACCTAATATACATGTAGCTCATTGTATGTTATAAATGCAGTTAAAATCACTTTTTTATTTTCCCCTCCCCTCCTACATGCTTTAAAAGTGACAACGCCATAGGGGCAGCTGTTATATTCAAGAAACGCCTAATTTGGCTCATGTTGCAGCCATATCGATGCTTGCGTTTATGTCGATTGTTTGGGCTTTTATTTTCGCAAAACCAACGATTCAATTTATCAAAATGTCATACTTTAGTATACACAATGAATTAGCATATTGCTATTTTTGAAAATAATTTCTTGGGTCAACGCGTTGTTGCCCTTTTACTAACGCCACTTGAACGTCTTCGATGATTTTCTGATGATCGATATTGGTGTTTGACATTTGCAAATAACTGCTTTTCCCGTAGTCTAGGAGTATAAAATCGTGGCTTAACTCCTGCAAACTGTTAAGTAAAATGTTTGGCACGATTTTTCCAAAAATGAAACCCTTTAATATTTTCATATTGATCCTAAAAACTAGTTTTGTTTTTATACTATATATTTTTAGAATGTGACTTTGTCCATTTAGTTGCGAAAATTCAAGCGAACGGATAAGGGTAGAAATAGTTAATCTAAAGAGAACTTCATATTCTCTTTGGACCTAGAATATTCAGTTTGGAACCCGCAAAAAGGGGAAGGTTGCCTTCAAATTTAATTTGAATTTCAAAGCATAATTTATTCAAGCCCAAATGCTTATGAGTGCTTTAAGTGTCCTAGTTGAATGGTAAATTGGTTTCAAAATAATGAAAATATAGATTGCTTATTTATATAAAAATGAAACAATTTCTCTTGATAAACATGTATAAGCGAAGCCGAAAATGAATAGGACATCTATATTGATTAGATATAAATTAAAATTAGATATACGTGTTATTTAAAGCAAAGATCGTCAAAAAGCCGTGTATATTTTAGTGATAGAAAAACAATGTGAAGAAGTTATTAGAGTAAATAAAATAAGTGTAGGTGATAACAAGGGAACTCTGCAACATTATCTCTTAACCATATACAACATGCAAGAAATATATAATAGATGGTCCAAATCATAGTGCAGTAAGATGAAAACAAAATATCAATGATTAATTAATGTAGAAGGAGAAACAAACAATCAACTCCTGCAAAGTATGTTAAATAAAAACTCCCACATGATTGAAATCTACAAATTAACTTTTCTAAGTCAAAAAAGAAAAATGCAACAATAACGAAACAGACAAAACACTTCGACAAATAAATTGAATCAAATAAATATTTAATAACTAATATTAGGGAAAATTTTTTGAAAATGTGCTCTCAAATCAACAATAAAGTGTATATTTGAAAGAATTATCCGTCATTTGTTAATTTCATTGCGACAATAGTGACAATATATTGAAAACAATGCAATTGTATATTGTAACTTTCACATTTCAGTTTTGTTAATAAATTATGAAATATCATTTAATAATTTACATTTCTATACTCGTGCTTACTATATAATGGATCGTAAACCCATATTACTTACATACTTGTATGTGCATTTTTTGTGCCACGCAGGAGTACAATTCGTAGGCACATCCGCTTCAGCTTGAACGTTACTCAAGCTGGAGGCAGTGTATGGGGGATTTTATCCTACTAAAAACCATCCACATCCCTTCAACCCTGTTACCACGTTCCACCATTTAAATATTACTTGAAATCAGACCTGCATAGTTCCGATCTTTTCAGCCTTCTATGCGCTTGTCTCTTAAGGGGTTATATACAGTTGTGATGGTCGGGAAAATTGAAAAAAAAATAAAATTTTGTTTAGGAGTTGAGGGATTCCTAAGTCCGCCGTCCACTTAATGGCGGAAAAAAATGTTATTGCTTCCTGCCAAATTGAATAACGATCGGAATATTAGGGCCGAAGTTACAGCTATTTATAACACGTTATCTCGCTGCCCTAGCTTAGTTGCAGCCACAAAAGAAGGTGGAGTTATAGACAGCATCAAATCGTATCAAGTCTGTAGAAAGAATGCTATATAGCACTGCAATCGATGACTCGATGTAAGTTGAAATAAGTTTTAGCATGACAAAATAAATTTGAAACTATAAACGCGATTACAATATCGTAGTTTTTCGGAAGTGCCTTCGCGGTGGACACTACTTACTTATTTATTATGATAAGATGCGGTTGTTGAACGGAGGATTTTCAGTTTTTTTAATTTTTTTAGGTAGAAAAGTCGAAAATTTAACACCTTGGAATTGTGAACATTTTGTGAAAACCATCTGCATTTTGTTATAAGTCGGCATTTTCATAAACCTTTGCCGAGCTATCGTGTCTACCGCAATTTATTTCCAAAAAAGCGCTCCAGGAAAACCGCTGTAGATCCGACATTTTCAATTAAAAAAACTTTTGTAGGCATTTCACAATATGATTTGACTAACAGTTGTTTAATAAAAAATTTACTAAGCTGTCGAAAAAAATCAAGGAAATGTCATCACCGACTACAACTGTTTTTGTTGAGGTCGTCCTTTCTATAACCCAGGCATCTGCTATTTCCTTTTCCACAATCCTGACATCTTCTAATACAATTGACTTTTCAAGGGTTGAAGAGTTCCGAGTATGCCTTAATCTTTTAGACAATGTCGGCATATGTTCTATACCTTCTTATCCGTTAATGATCTGGTTGTATGGTTATGGATTTCCTTTTGCTTTTGGCGAACAACTGTTAAAACGTTCCCGGAAGCATTTTGAGGTTTTGTTTTCAACCAGACCTTATTAAAATCGGTTCACTGGCTATCTGTCTGTCAGAGCATTTTTCTTAGAAAGGATGACACCTATTGAGAGAAAATTCTGCAGAATGGTTGGAACTGTTAACCTCCATATATGTGGTGAATTACATTGTTGTACATTGGACTTAAGTAGAGTTCTCATACAGAGAAGAACCTAACCTCCCTTAAGTACATCCTAGACCCGTAAAATGTTGCTGTAATATAGGCTTTAATATGAAGCAGCATATAAGAAATTTTGATGGATATCCTGCTATTATTAATACTGAGTATATCAAATTTGGCTCTTCCGCGCCAAAGTACTACTTCCTAAGAGATAACATTGAAAATGATCTTGATCAAATAAAACGCCGAATTCAACTCGCAGAGGTTCTGCTCGGTCCTGTTAATTTTAAAAGCCAGTTGCATACACAGGAAAGTAAACCTCCGAGTATATAAAATGATAATCAGTGCTATGCTATGCATGTGAAACCTTCAGGAAAGCTGGTCAATAACTTCGAGAGAAGGGTCATGAGGAGAATAACACAAGCTAAATGAGAGGACAATCAATAGCGAATCAGATACAACCATGAGTTGTACTAAATATTTGACGACCCTGAAGTCTCGGAATTAATAAAATTTCCCTGCGAAAATTACGATGGGCTGGCCACGTTCAACATATATAAAACTTACTCGGATACCTTATTAGGTATTCAGGCGAAGAGCAGAAGAACGAACTACGAGCTATATATATATATAAATCGAACCATCGTGGATCCAAATATTCTTTCACAAAAAATCATCAAAACCTGAAACGCCGAGTTTCCGGTTTCCAACTTGTTCTAGATTCGTGATTTTTAGGGTTTAGGTTTCCCTGACTTATTTTTCCAGAGGGTTTTATACTCTTCTCGTCCCTCCCATATGCCGGCCTGTCTTCTTACCATGGCCCCTTTGTTCCTTCATTATTTTATTTTTATATTATCATATCACCTTAAAACCGAATCTGACTGTAGAGCACAACCCTGATTTGCGCATGAATATGTTTTTCTAGCATTTGCACTCGCTGTGTTGAAAATCACATATTCAAATAAAACAGCATAAAATTAGCTCTAAAATAAAACAAGTCGGGAAACCGGAAGCTTGACGCTTCAGGTATAAAAGGTTTTGTGTTTCCCTATGTGAGGAGCATAACGTAGTTCTCCATTGGCTTATAGCATTAACCCGAGATATTGAAATCGCTCAGTTCACCATTGCCAGAACTGACCGATTTAAATATCTCGAAGAGCAGGTTACTGCCATTGCCAGAACTCAGCGATTTAAATATCTCGAATCAATGCTATCAGCCAATGGAGAACTGTGTAATGAAATTGTTTCACGCATTAATGCATCCCGGATGAAGTGGCATTCCCCAACTGGTGTTCTTTGTGATCGACGTATCAGCGCACATCCCAAATCTAAAATTTACTGCAATGTCGTTCGTCTGCTGCTCTCTATAGTTCTGAGTGTTGGCCGACTATAAACGACAATGAACGGCGTCTTGCGGTAATGGGGACGAAGATGTTGCATTACACTGGTGGCGTGACACGTTTTGATTACGTCTGAAATGAGAATATCCGCGATCGATATGGGTTTGCACCGATCGTGGAAAAACTGCAAGAGAGGGGTTTTCGCTGGTGTGGTCACGTAATTCACGCTAACGAGAATTCAACAACCAGTATTGGTCAGAACATCGAAAGCAATGGTAAGCAACCAAAAAGCCGGTCAAAACAATGGTGGCTTGATGCGCTGGATGGGGACTTAAAGGTCTCGAGATTGCATCCTGATCAGGCATTTGATAAAATAAAATGACGAAACCGATCACCACGAGTCGACCCCGCTTGTGAACTGAAGGCTGAAGAAAAAGAAAAAGATGTGAGGAGCGACGAGTGCACGACAGCTCCGTATAATATAGCTAAAAATTTCATTGCCCTCTATTTCCTAGAAAGCAATTTAAATAAATCATTTGTGTTGATAATGGTCAACCTCATACGCTTCACACTCTGAGTTTAATATTATTAGTAAATGCCAACAATTTAACCAACATCAAATATAAACAAGTCGGGAAACCGGAAGCTCGACGCTTCAGGTACGAAAGGTTTTGTGTATTTCTTAGTACGTAGCACGTAATATATCCATATATTATGTGAGAGTATCCACTTTCGGGTGATATTGACATTCATAGTCTTCAATTTTCAAAGAAGCAATATTATAACTTTGTTAGTAATAGTGCGATTTCCACCAAACTTGGTAAGATCATGCTCTATATTATAGCCTATATTACTGCAAAATTTCATGGTACTAGCATGAACTTAAGGGGGGTTTCTAACCAATTACAAAAAATTGTAGTAATATACTATTATTAACTTTATTTAAACAGATATCGGCATGGAAGGTATTTCGGAGCCCAGGCACTATATAGTAGCAGCCTCCTGATTTTTTTCAGATTTTTCGGTTTGGTAGTTTCTGAGAATGGCCCCCTTAAAGAAGTGATCCCTTTCAATCCCCCACGCTCCCCACCCTTCCAACGAATGTCAAAACTAAGATCGGTTTTGAAAAGTACTAATCGAGACCTTTAATTTGATAACCCACATGAGTATATTTGATGAAAAAAAAATTTACACACCCTTTTTGCATGTATGGGGACCCCCCCTTAAATTCGACGTAAAAGGATGTAATTCACTGTATGCGTGAGCGTTCACAATTCCCACCTTTCTACCAAATTTGGTGTCAATCGCTATAACCGTCTCCGAGAAAAATGCGTGTGACGGACAGACAGACAGACAGACAGACGAACAGACAGACAGTAAACCGATTTTAATAAGGTTTTGTGTTTACACAAAACCTTAAAAAGAACTGCTCTCGCTTGTTTCATATTTCATCTCATTCTCGTACTCCATTTTTGGTTGTACATACATCCTGTTGTGTTGATTGATGACCGGCACAAGCGAGGTATTCGACGTTTATCAGTGCATAAGAAAAAGAGTGAGTTGTGTGGAAATAAAGGTACACAAGCTAAATGTGACTAGGAATAGGATTTGCCAAATATTGCATGAAAATCGAAACGTTCAATATGCTTCGTGGATAGCGAAACTTTGCCGAAAGACGCCAACTTGGAGGCAGCAATTCTGTCAAGTTATATTTAGCGATGAAAAAAAATCTAATTTGTGTGGCCGCGACGGTAACCGAAGGTATTGGTATGATTTACGGCGTTCCAGGGAGAGCCGACATCGACGCAAATTTGGTGGGAATGAGTCATGGTTTGGGCTGGATTTGGACATAATGGACGATCGCCGCTTTGCTTTATATCATGCAATATATACGTAGAACTATTTGACAATGCGCTTATAGAATATACTGGAGAAATTTATGAAGATATCTAAACTTTTCAGCTTGACAATGTCGCCATTCATAAAGCGGTGGTTACCATAGACACTTTTAAATTCAAAAATATACCCGTACTGGAGGGACCAGCCAAAAGTCTAGACTTAAATCCAATCGAAAATTTATGGAATGTAGGATTTTAAAGTGGCTCTGCAGGACGAATAGCGGAAAACTGATAACAATCTCCTAAAATCAGTAATTGATTCAATGCCATCTTTACTTTGATATTTTTAAAGTGTACCCCCATATCCTTTTCCAACATTTCGAGAAGACAATTCGGAATGCAAATGCACTTCAAAGGTAATAAATTAGTCAAACAAATTACTTATGATTATTGAATATACAGTTGCTCTCGAAAACCGATCACGATTCATTTATGTAACATCGACAGACACAAGTTTTTGGTACATAAGTTTTATTTATTCAACATAAGTATAAACTAACATTCTATTGAATTTTCGTTAGCATTTAGAGACGAAAAGTTAAAGAAAATTATAAAAAAATAAGCGTGATCAAGTGATGACTTTCAACCTTTGGGAACTTATTCGCGTTTGCTTCTTCTTGTATCCAATTTTTGCGTCCAGTATAGCCTTAATTTTCTCGGCATTCTATCAACAAGATTCTTGAACATGCTCTTCCATGCTTCCCGTTTCTCCAATAACCGATCTGTTTAAGGCTCCCCGCAGGTGTCCAGTATGCTTAGAATGATTGTCTTGCTGGAAGACAATATCCAAATCATTCACGCCGAATTTTTCTGCAGGTGCCAGGAGTTCAGCTCTCAAAATATCAATATACGACGTTGCAGCCATTTTTTTGACTATACTGTAAAGGTTTCCAAGACATGTCGTCATCATACATCCTGACATTATTATGGAACCTTCGCCTACTTTAAGGATTGAATTCACATGCTATGGCTGCAATTTCCAAGAGGGAGCTTTCCATTCCCGCTCTCAACCATTCGACCCCAAACGATTGATTTTGCATCCGTCGGACCTTTTCCCAATTTTCGACAGTTAGTTCGTTGTTAATACTTTCTTGCGAAATCTAGACGTTGCTTCATATACCTCACTGATAACAAAGATTTTTTTAGCTTTGGCTTTTCTTCGTAAGCCAACGTTTCGCAACGTGAATTAGTTTTACTGTTATGGCCATATCTAAGTATGAATTTGTGGAGAGTTAAATTTGAATTACACTTTTCACCTTTTTTTTCATCAACATCAGAAAGAATTTGAGCCCACTTCCTTTATTTTTGGCTGGAATATAACCATTTTTTGCGGATTTTACTTATCAAACCTATGACTGACCTTACACGATCAGATTGATGAAATATTGATCGTGTAAGGTTAGCTTGTCGATACGCGTCTCAAACATGAAATTCATCGATGGGACACATTCTGTTTGTTTTTAAAAACTTAACTTTTAATATATTCATATTTATATATAGTCAAGTACTGACTACATCCACACGGTATCTGAACTCAGGCTCCATATAAGGAACAACATCTAACTATAATATTATAATATAATGTGCTACATTCTCTGAAACAAACATTTTTTTCATATTCATTATGCACTAATGACCCATTCAAATTTGTGCAAACAAAAGTGAATTTTTAGTCATTATCTCTTTTCAGAGAAAATGAATATTGGGGTACAGAGAGACTCAAAGATAAAAATGGTTTGTTTTATTACACGAGCTGATGTTTATCTGAAAGAGAATTGGTTTTTGTAGATAAGGAATGTAGATGCCCCTCAACATATTTTAGGCATTTATAATACATATTAAAATCTCGGAATCACTACTTTTTTCCATGTTCTTGTAAAATTGGAAAAATTACATGTAGTCCAACTTTTGTTGCAAAAGATTAGAAAAACCGAACCAAAGTGTAATCAGACCACTCATTTAAACTATCTTATATGTACATATGCCATCGCAGTTCCTAACTTCTTAAACTTGATTGCTGATAAGGTTTAGATGACTGCCTGCTGATTATCTGATTTTAATATAATTTAGTTAAATTCCTTTCTTCTTGTCCTCTGGAAAACGATATGTCAATATGTTTCGACATCTGTGATTGAACAGATTGTTCGCTCTTTTACAACTAATAATTACTTTATCTTCATATAAGTGCCACAATTGGTTCTAAATTAGGGGAAGTGATATTTCCCTGCAGCGATAAATAACTCTACGGGATGTTCGTCAAACCTAGCGGCTTTGTGCCGCTTGACCGTAGGGATGGCCGAGATGGTTTCCCTTTTGTTTGGAATAACAGTCCATATCCGTATATTAGGGTGACTAGCCATTTCATCCTTCTTGTGCTGCTTCTCGTCGTGTATGAGGAGTTTACCGTTACTTTCCCTTGAAGGACCATCGAAATTATCTAGGGTTATCCAGGGCTACCACTGGAAGGTATAAGTCTACTTGATCCAGACATGGACAAGGATCGTTTCTGGCCTTTGCCGAGTTAAAGGCGATCAGGAACTTTGCCTTGAATATCCGAACCCAACCTCAAATATACATAGAGAGCTTGCTCGTTATTTCGAATGTGTTCATTCGCGGCGTCATTTATTGTGCCACGCGTCAATTGACAAAAGGTAAATTTTCAATAAAATAATATTGTGGGTTTTCTTGTATCAAAAGTTGGTGAGTAGGAAAAATTAAAAATATTTTTCTATTTCCTATCAATTACAATGCTTTGTTGTGTGGATGAACCTGTGAAATTTTTAGATTGAAGAGATTCTTTTTGCCAAATTGCAATAGAAATTAATCGAAATAAGTGGGTTGTGGGAAAAAACCGACCTAATTGTTCACCGAAAATTGATGGAAGGGGGAAAAGACAAAAGCAAAAAAAAGAGATAATTAAAAATTCGTCAGCCTTTAGCTTTCATCATCATCATCAACGGCGCAAAAACCGGTATCCGGTCTAGGCCTACCTTAATAAGGAACTCCAGACATCCCGGTTTTACGCCGAGGTCCACCAATTCGATATCCCTAAAAGCTGTGTGGCGTCCTGACCTACGCCATCGCTCCATCTTAGGCAGGGTCTGCCTCGTCTTCTTTTTCTACCATAGATATTGCCCTTATAGACTTTCCGGGTGGGATCATCCTCATCCATACGGATTAAGTGACCCGCCCACCGTAACCTATTGAGCCGGATTTTATTCACAACCGGACGGTCATGGTATCGCTCATAGATTTCGTCATTGTGTAGGCTACGGAATCGTCCATCCTCATGTAGGGGGCCAAAAATTCTTCGGAGGATTCTTCTCTCGAACGCGGCCAAGAGTTCGCAATTTTTCTTGCTAAGAACCCAAGTTTCCGAGGAATCCATGAGGACTGGCAAGATCATAGTCTTGTACAGTAAGAGCTTTGACCCTATGGTGAGACGTTTCGAGCGGAACAGTCTTTGTAAGCTGAAATAGGCTCTGTTGGCTGACAACAACCGTGCGCGGATTTCATCATCGTAGTTGTTATCGGTTGTGATTTTCGACCCTAGATAGGAGAAATTGTCAACGGTCTCAAAGTTGTATTCTCCTATCCTTATTCTTCTTCGTGCTTGTGTTTGACCAGTGCGGTTTGATGTTGTTGGATGATTCGCCTTCGGTGCTGACGTTGCCACCATATATTTTGTCTTGCCTTCATTGATGTGCAGCCCAAGATCTCGCGCCGCCTGCTCGATCTGGATGAAGGCAGTTTGTACTTCTCGGGTGGTTCTTCCCATGATGTCGATATCGTCAGCGTAGGCCAGTAGTTGGGTGGACTTGAAGAGGATCGTACCTCTTGCATTTACCTCAGCATCATGGATCACTTTCTCGAGGGCCAGGTTAAAGAGGACGCATGATAGCGCATCCCCTTGTCGTAGACCGTTGTTGATGTCGAATGGTCTTGAGAGTGATCCTGCTGCTTTTATCTGGCCTCGCACATTGGTCAGGGTCAGCTAAGTCAGTCTTATTAATTTCGTCGAGATACCGAATTCTCTCATGGCCGTGTACAGTTTTCCCCGGCTATGCTATCATAGGCGGCTTTAAAGTCGATGAACAGATGGCGCAACTGTTGTCTATATTCCAACAGTTTTTCCATCGCTTGTCGCAGAGAGAAAATCTGATCTGTTGCTGATTTGCCTGGAGTGAAGCCTCTTTGGTATGGGCTAATGATGTTCTGGGCGTATCCGGCCTAGCAAGATAGTGGAGAATATCTTAGAGATGGTACTCAGGAACGTAATACCTCTATAATTGCTGCACTGTGTGATATCTCCCTTTTTATGTATGAGACAGATAATGCCTCGTTACCAATCGTCGGGCATTGATTCGCTGTCCCATACCTTTAGCTTTGCCTGTGACAATAAGACATGTTCAATAAGAGCAAAGAGGAATACATCAAATATAAAAAAGGTAGTCAGAATCTAACCTTTTACTTCGTCCGTTTTTACTTAGAAATTTGCATACTTATCCGGTATATATATTTCGATCCGCTTCCTTGTTTATTATTATTTTTTGTTGTTGTATGTTATTATTTTAATGAAATCAGTATTTATTATAATATGTGACTGCATAAATAAACGAAAGGAAAATGAATTAAATGATGTTTTAATAAATAAAATTTGTTACTGTCCGGTATAATTATTTCGCGCACTTTAATTACTTGAGTATACGAACCAGAACGTCCTAAACCATTTAAAATAGGTTATCATAGATATTCTGTGTTATGAATATAATTTGCACGTATGTACACTTTAATGCATGAAGTAAATCGAAGATAGGTGTACGATCAATTTATATACTTGCATATAGATTACAATATTCGGTAATAGGCAATGTTTGTCTCTTTGATCTAAGCATAATATCTAAGTTTTTAGCCATATACGAATGGAAAAATGTGCGTATAAAGTTTCTCACATAAGATGAACACAAAACATTTATACCGGAAGCACCAGCTTTGTTTCTGCTTTCTGAGTAGTTTTATCCGTGGTAAGGATGTCAGCTGTCATCCGCAAATGCCGCTATTTTGGGCTTCCAATCGACCAGTGTGTAGATTTACTGCCGGAGTAGAAATTTCACGTTTGAGATCGTCCTGCTTCAAATAATGCTCTGCCTGTGGATGTTGTTAGCCTCCATTCCCAGAATCCATTTTCAAATTAAAGTCTCCTTCTAAAATGAAGGAACTTTTAGGGAATTTAAAGGGTAGGGTGAATTTTTTTTAGGCTTTGTGTGAAATAAAACCTCATTAATCTCGATTCAATGTTTGTCTGTCACCTCCGATTTACTCGGAAACGGCTGAACCTATTATCGCAAAATTTGGTGAGAGTATGGTTTGGTTTTTGAGTCGTTATACATATATATTCACATACATATTTTCACAGAATGTGGAGTATCAAATGAGGGGGCTCAATTAGTACTTAGTAATTAGTATGAAACTGATCCAAGTTTTGATATTGGGTAAAACATAGGGAAGCTCAAATTGTAAGGACCAATAAGTGAAACATTCCAATATCTGTTCAAATAAAGGTCAATAATAGTATAATAATATATTTTACAAATTTGCCCGAAAACACCCCTTAAGTTCATCTTAGAAGAAAAATGTGGAAGTGTGCAGTAAATCGGACTACTATACAGAGATATAGAAGGCGAAAGTTATAATGCCAGCCAACTGTTGCGTCTTTGCACGCTTTGGAGTGGCTTCACCACGTGCAGCTCTCATATGACGTCCGCTTTGATTCTAGTGTGATATAAAGGAGCCAGGTTTCGTCCATTGTCACATATCGATGCATATATTCGGGTTTTTATGAAGGTAGAGCTTTAAACACTGCTCAGAATCTTCAACTCGTTGTTTTTGGTTGATTGTAAGTTCGCGCGGCACCAACTTTGAACATAGCTCTCGCATATCCAAGCCATTCATACACAATATGTAAAATACGTTCCTCTGCAATCTCGATCAACTTCACTTTGTGGTCATCTAAAATAATTTTGTGGACTTTTTTGATGTTTTCGTCTGTAACAGCCTCTTTATCCTTTTCTGTTCTGGGCCAAGTGCCCTTGGGGTGACTCACTCGTCAGGCATCTTGGGAGAGTGGATTCCACTGCAGCAATGCAATTGGGGCTCCCCCTTAATGTCTGACCCATTCATTGCCACTTGCGTCTTCCAATCACAGTGCGTACGAGTATCAGGCCTGTGCGTCGACCAAGTTCTCCGTTTGAGAAAATGTCTTACGTTAAACGTTAAATTATTTAATACTAGTAGCGCCATCTGTGTGTTAGCCTACGAAATGTTCAACCTATCTTTTATGTATGCGAAGTAAATCAGAAATATGCGTACGTTTAATATATATAAGTACAGACATATATGTATGTACAGTAATCGATAATAGGCAATGTTTGTTTGATTAGGGCAAGCATAATATCTATGTCTGTAATATTTTCATACCATACATCTTGGAGTTTGAGGAAACAAGAATATTTTGAATTTTTGGCTATATACGAATGGAAAAATGTGCAAAGAAACTTCCTCACATAAGATGAACAGAAAACCTTTCAACCCGAATGGGGCGGGCACTATATTGCGAAGGTCTTCACATCTTTCTTTAATATATATATATAGCTGCGCATCAATAGTCATAAGCTGTATTTTTCTTCTTTAATATTCTATTCCTCGTGATGTCTGATATCTCCTTGAACAAAGATTGCAGTTCCCCCTCTGGCTGCGGGCTGGAATGTGTTGTATGGTATGAGTAAAAGCCATGGATTTTGGAGTTGATGGATGCCGTAAAGTGGCTTTCTAACATAAGCTATATGTCTCTTGTCAGTATAAGAAAAAATTCTAATTCTTGAAGGTATTGTTTGCAGTCCATTTGCATTCCAGGTTATGATTTTCAGGGCATTTGCCATTTGCTTTTCTTGTTATTTTAGGCCTGTCAACTTTTTTGAATTATCAACGTTTTAGGAATAAATAAATAAAAATAATTTAAAAAGTATATATGTGTAAATATACATTGAATAATAAATAAGCAGTGAACTTAGATAAAATAAATATTTTGTAATACTTTAGACTTTTTTCATGTGCAATATATTTACATGTGTGCGGATAGCTCAGTGGTTAGAGCACAAGCCTGTTGTACGGAAGGTCGCGATTCAAATCTCACTGGTGGCAGTGGCGTATATATCCTGATTTGACGTCGGATACTAGTTGACTCAGCTGTGAATGAGTTCCTGATTCATATCAGGGCAATAATCTCGGGCGAGAGCAGTGCTGACCACATTGTCTCCTATAGGGTACTGAAATCATGTGTCCTGAATGAAGTGCTCTAACACACTTCACGGCCCTGATTCAATCGGATTTTTGCCCCAACGATTGTTACTATTATTATTAATAATGGCTCATTCGCGAGTGAATAAATGATCTCTCGCTGCCGGCGCTTAAATTTTAAAAACTACCCTTGATTTGCCTTAAAATCATTCACATTTTTATTATAGTATATTTGTGAGAAGATCCCTTCAAAATATACCTTCAAATAAGACAGTTTCTTCCGGGTTGTGTACTTTTCATATCTTCGTATTTTACTTATAAAAAGTTTTTATGGAAATTGTCTCACAGTTACTTGATGTTGTAAGCAAAAAAGGAATATACAAAATATTCCTTTTTTGTCTTAATTTTGGAAATCACCAGCTTTTAAACACTAAACTGCGTTGCTCACCAACTAGCCGAAATAACTTGTTCTAGTTTTTTAAAAATGCAGCGACTTTCAACCATTGCTAATCGCTTCTTCGGCACACATGTACATTCAAGCTGAATGCGCATACTTTATAACGGTTAATACAGATAGCATTAAAGTTTTATTGTTTCTTGCAAATATCTAAACAGTGACAATCGGCAAAAAACAAAATGGAAAGAGAACTCGGAAAAGTCAACTTTTTACAGTTTCCTGTGTTGGCCGAAACTTTCTTAACTTTTTCGTATATAGCGGTCCCATTTAAATGCAAGATACACATCCAACGCGAATCTTCTTTAAATGCACGAATTTTTTAAGCAACATGCCTTTGCTTCAAATTTGTTCTAGAATTTGGTTGATAATTGCAAAATTCCCATAAGTGCAAAAGAAATTTTAGGCGAATTGGGGTTAAATGCAAATTCAAGTTACTTCGTTAAACGAATGATAGCAGTACCATGCTACACACACATGCGCATATTTTTTTTTA
Source organism: Hermetia illucens (assembly GCF_905115235.1). Classification (NCBI taxonomy): domain Eukaryota; kingdom Metazoa; phylum Arthropoda; class Insecta; order Diptera; family Stratiomyidae; genus Hermetia; species Hermetia illucens. The sequence continues at coordinate 104,663,762 of NC_051852.1, read as the reverse complement.
TATCTATTTACTGATTTGCTGTTGTTTTACTGATTTCTGCTCTTTTTGGTGATGATTTTGAAGCCTTGAACTTTGAACTTATTCAAATCTACATATTAACTTGTTGGTAACGGATCGCATCCCTGTGCTTAGTATTTTTAAAAGTCCAATGTTAAAAGAAAATGCCATCAAATTCATTCAAATGTTTAACTTTGATCGTTTCTGGGTGGCTTGTTAGGTGGAAAGCCTGTGAATGTCTCTTTTCATAAAGCGAGCGAATACGAAATTAGCTGCACCTACAACGCGGATGAATCGGCCCCATTCCATTTAGTACTTTCTTGAGGTAGGTTAGCATATTGGAACGACAATGCCCCTAGGATAAAAAGGTGCGTGCAAATGCTACCGTTGCTTTGTATATGCGATTTCGATGGGTCTGATAAGCATGATCGAAAGTGCAAAATAATTTCACTCCTTTACAGGTAGACAGTCCCTGTACCATATTATAATTCAATTGCTCCTAATAGTCAACACAAACTGCAGCAAAATAAACCTTTGTCAATTTTAGAATTGTTTCCCGCCTCCAAATACAAGCAGCTTTATTCAGCCACTCGATCGAGGAATTATAAATTGTCTTAAAGCATATTACCGTGCACATTTGGGATGAAAGCAACTTTTAGCGTTATAAAGTGAAATTTCCCTGCAAGATTTTGCAAAAACAACTTCCACCCAAGAAGCTGCAAAAGTTGCAAAAAGATTTCGGTGGTTAGTTGCTCCCAAAATACAAAACTGTTTCAAAAAGACAGGGTTCATCAATCAGCTTTCGTTTGTTCACTATCTGTCGTCAAGTCCTTTATTTAAAATGTTTTTTACATTTTGTTTTTTCGGTCACTGATGTTATCTTTGGACTACAATCGTGAAGGTCGTTGAAATTTTCGAATTGAAATTTGCGCCAAGGAAGCTTGCACCGTGGAATTTCTAGAGTGATGTGCTCCCTTGAACGCGAATTTCCCCTCGATGAGAAGTCGAAATCAGCGCCGCGAAACTTCCCGTGGCGGCAACTTTTTTGTCTGTGCACCTGTCATCGCGGCTGTAAACAAATGATATGGAGCGGACTGGGAGTGAGTAGTCAGTTCGAGACTCGATGCTAGCAGCTCTCTTACATTCCACACTCTCCATGCAAGAGAAAATCGCGAAGGAGAACATCGAAATCGATCGGAATAACTAACACTTCGAGTCTCACGAGAGGAGAGCTGGAAGACACGATGTTAGAATAGGATAGCTGTACGGATTTCCCGAGAAATCAATTGGGTAGGCCGAGACAGAGCTGCAAGTAAGTGACAGTGATAAGTGAATGAAAGAGAAAAGTTGCAAACATCGAAAAAGTGTGGAAGAAGCAGCACAAAGAGGAAGCGACGAGACAAGAAATTTCAAAAGGGTCCACCAGCGAAGCTCGCACAATCGCTCGACACTTTTCAACGGGAGCCGTGGCGGGGCCATTGTAGTTTCTTGCTCGGTAGTCGTGCACTTGGGGTTTTCAAGTGGTTTCCAGTGTTCGGCAGTAATTTCCTTAGGCGAGTGGCGGTCGTGTGTTGGCGAGGCCATTCTACGGGGCCGTGCAGTTTCGATCCGCTTAGGCAATCGCTGGGAGACATGACGGGCTTATAGCGAAAATCGCGAAGTGAGGAAAGGAAATCGAATCGCGTCTCTAGAGCGGAGCCTCAGCTCGGTCGCATCTTGTTTGTTCTTGTCTCGGTGTTCGGGGCGAAACGACGGCAGGCAGAGTTGGTGTGTGTGGAGTGCGAGCCGAAAGCAGCAGGAGACAAAGTTTGTGTCGTTCCTGAATTCATTCTTTGTAACCCTTACGCCCGAGAGTTAGGCAGATTTTATACGGGGACCCAAAATGGAACGATTTCTCCATGGCTGTGTGAATTTCTTTGATATTGGATTAAGTGGATTTGTGGTTTTCAATTTGAGTTGAACCGACATCCGTTGACAGTGACTCTGAGTTGATTCTCTTGGCTCTCGCCTCTCTCGCTCTCCCGTCCAAGTAATGACAGTGTGTATGTGGAACAGTGGATCGTAGAATGGTCCGCGAGAGGTGTCGTGGTCGAGTCGGAGGAGGAACATCAGAAAAGTAAATCGCTCGCTGCGGAAGAGTGGGAAAAGGAATCGACGCTAATTTCTAATTTTTCCGTTTCCCTTTCTGTTGGCTTTATCGTTGTTGAAATGTGAAGATTGGGTGCAAGTCGGTATGAATTACTGGTGGAAAAACGGAAGAGAGGGCTGGTCGGATGAGGAAGAACGATAGGCAGGAAAATCGTGGAGAAGTAATGATTCAATTGTGGAGTTGGTAACAAGTTGAAAGAGGTTGAACTGGAGTTGAACGGTTGGGAAAGGGGAAAGGAGGGCAGGAGGAGGAGGAGTGTGACGGTTACTAGCAGTGCCCGTGAGTGGAGGAAGTCTTGTCAATTTGGTAGCTAAAGTTTACATTTTCGGGGATAGGCAATTCAATTTCGAAAGGCTCCCCTGCTCCGCACCCGAGTAGTGTGTGCAAAGAGTAGTTGCCCTATCGGGAAGCTTAACTTGTAGTTGGCATTTATTACTGCAGTTTTCGGGCCCGATTCTGGGCTCTTGGATAAAGGCACGACAAGTATCGAACTTGAGGATTACACATTACACACTTGGCATCGTGCGGCCACCATTTGTGTGCAATATCACGGCCGAGTATTGCCTTCTCGCTAGTGAATTTGTCTCCGTTCCAATAATTGGGTCCCATAAATTACCACAAATTACTTTCTCGTTTGTACATATCTAGCTATCTACCTCTAGCTGCTCGCTTGGCCTGTGTAATGTATCTTGTTTGCTTATGTTTCTTTCTTGCAGGTCTACTTGCCTCCTGTGCGTTGAGTTGTTACATTCGGGTTGGAATCGTCGCTCTGAGGGAGGTCCTTTCGTTGACTCGAAAGAAAGTTCCCTGTTTGGATGACACGGTTGCTGGCTCATTGGCTACCGTGATCTGCTTCAAAGTGAATCGGCTTTCCGGATGTGGCACAAACTGATCGTTTCTGGATATTCCCATTAGTAGTTACCCCCGGAACGGAAGTAACGAAAGGGGAACTAGAAGTCACGTGAGGCGTTTCTTGGTAAGTAGCGAATTCCGTTTTAGTATCTTCATTGAAATGCAGATTGTTGATGAATTCATTTTAGGATTGATTCTACATAGTTAATCGACTATGTTAGATTACCACGAAATGAAATTTTTCCGGCATCCTTGTAGTGTCTAGAGGTTTTCCATCTTTTTCTAGATCCCTGTCTAATGCAATTTACGTTTATGGATCCTTGAGCATAGCAACGATCTCTATGTTTACTAAAGTAACTGCTCTGCCTGATCTAATTGAAACTTGATCATAGATAGTATTAGAACGATAGTTGGATGACCTTTTCAAATTTCATTCGCTTTATATTGAATGTAGTAAAATCAGATTTTGAACAGTTTATCAAAAATCGATTGATGCTACGAGAAATCAAGTTTAGCTTCCATGTTGGCACTTTAATTTTTGGTTTATGCTGGTTTAAAGCACTACTTTCATCTAGAACCATGAGTGATAGAAATGTCGTCCCAAAAGATAAGCTGTTTAAAGAAAGAAATCCTCCACTGTACTCTTTTCACGTTCAGAAAGCAAGGAATTATTATCGCGCAGCCGAAAAAAAACGATATCGGTTGCAGGATACAAGTTTATCGGACTCCTCTTTGGTGTGATACAAAATACTTCGCCTGGAAATAAATTCACAGCTGAGGCTTTACATTGTGTCTTGATTACCTGAACCTCCAATCACTAATTTTGATAATTTGATCTCCGAATTTATACAGATTTTACACAGACAAGTTGATCCGCTATGTGGAATGTAGTTTAAATGGTAGCCTAGTAGCCTAAGTCACTGATAATATCCGGAGGATCATTGCAGGTTATTGTCGACAGCAGAGGTAAACGATTTATAATTTGACGATAACCAGGTTACGATATTATTTGATGTTTATCCTAAAGAGGAATGATGTAGTTGCGCGTGTAGCCAAGCATACGTGTGTAAAAGTAATATGGCCTTTGAAAGGCGATGCCTATATTCCCTACATATTCATCAATATCAACGGCGCAACAACCGGTATCCGGTCTAGGCCTGCCTTAATAAGGAACTCCAGACATCCCGGCTTTGCGCCGAGGTCCACCAATTCTATATCCCTAAAAGCTGTCTGGGGTTCTGACCTACGCCATCGCAGGCAGGGCAGGGTCTGCCTCGTCTTCTTTTTCTACCATAGATATTGCCCTTATAGACTTTCCGGGCTGGATCATCCTCATTCATACGGATTAAGTGACCTGCCCATCGTAACCTTTTGAGCCGGATTTTATCCACAGCTTGATGGTTATGGTATCGTTCATAGTGTTCTCGGTTATTTAGGCTACGGAATCGTCCATCATCATGTAGGATACCAAAAATTCTTCGTAGGATTCTTCGAATGCGTTGTTCGCAATTTTTCTACTTCCATCAGTTTGCGCCCCTGCAGACGTCTTCCAATGTTTCTCATACAATTCAAGTGCCACTCATTTCCCTTCCTTTCGAGTCTTTCCCATTTCTTCTAGGTGGTATTCTATAGATGATCGATCGATCACCAACGCGTCAACAAGCTGCCGCAGCATTTCGCAGTGGTCTGCATCGAATACTGCTTGCAATTTTGGCAGATTGGCAGACTGTGCCTATAACGCCAGCGATGTCAATAAGTTTGGTTAACGTGGAATTTATTGACACGATAAAAAATGAAGTCAACTTAAAAAGATTATACACAGGATATGAAACTGCCTAGGCAAGCCTTGAAATTTTGTGGGACAAAAATATAGCGTCCAATGGGCGGGGCTTTTCAGTCAAGGTCGTAGTTGCGTTCGCATTGGTTTCTATTTTTGGGATGGTGTCAGTGCATCTGGCCGCATTGGATATAGACATTTTCCAGCTTGGTGCCAAAACCAGTCGTAGAAGGCGGCGATCTGAGTAATAGTGCAATGACACTTTATCAATTTCCTATACAATACAAATTTATATATTGGTTGTTTATAGCTGTTTGCTTAGTTACATAGATTCGCACACACAGAAGTGCTATAGAAACACGATACATATACATTACCATTTGTGCAGAACGCACTGCCATCTTGACTTGGATGATTCATTTTTGTCCTGCTTTTTTGACAACTTTCACCTCCTGTGTATAGTCTTCTTGAGTCGTTAGATAGCTGGGACATAGGCCTTTCGGATGCAGTATTGCCACATGTAGGTCCAAAGATATTGTCATCTAGCGGTAATGCGAGCAGTCATTTTCACACACCTAATAAAGTAATGTTATTAAGCGATGTAAATACGCGCATTTGGATCAAGAGTTGGTTTATGCTGGGATGGCCGTTTCTCTTATTAATTTTAGGGTTAGTTTGGAAGTTTCTTGGTCTATATAATAAGCATAATAGGCAATAAATAAATCTTTTAAAAATGTCTAGGGCTGAGTCAGTCCGGAAGATTCCTCATGATTAGCGGAGTATTCTTTTTTATGGTCTTCGTACCACATCGAAAATTCAAACTCACTTAACTAGTTCTTCCACCAATTCGGTATCCCTAAAAGCTGTCTGTTATCCTGACCTACGCCATCGTTCCATCTCAGGGAGGGTCTGCCTCGTTTTCTTTTTCTAGCAAAGATATTGCCCTTATAGACTTTCCGCGCTGGATCATCCTCATCCATACGGATTAAGTGACCCGCCCACCATAGCTATTGGGCCGGATATTATCCACAACCTGACGGTCATGGTATCGCTCATAGATTTCGTCGTTATGTAGGCTATGGAATCGTCCATTCTCATGTTGGGTGCCTTCGGAGGATTTTTCTCTTCAACGCAGCCAAGGGCTCGCAATTTTTCTTACGAAGAACCCAAGTATCCGAGGAATAAATGAGGACTGGCAAGATCATTGTCTTATACAGTAAGAGCTTTGACTCTATAGTGAGACGTTTCGAGCGGAACAATTTTTGTAAGCTGAAATAGGCTCTGTTGGCTGCCAACAACCGTGCGCGGATTTCATCGTCGTAACTGTAAGTGCGGTTTGATGTTGTTGGTTGGTTGTTTTTTGGTGCTGACGTTGCCACCATCTTCTTTGACAGGTAACCAGAAAGGTTACTGCATCAAAATAAATTTAAGAAATTATGCATTTTTTAAATTACAACATAATAAAGCTTGCAGAAATATCCATCAAAGCAATAAGCATTTTTATGCTTTGCTCTAAACTAAGAACTCGCATAATAAACAGAACTCTTTGATTTATCTTTTATTTGTCTATTGATGAAATTCGAGAAATTTTCTCCTAAAATCAACACCTCCACTTTTTTGCTGAGAAAAAAAATATCCTCGTCGCATTCTTTGCACGTTATAAATTAAGCAAGACAGGTGGTGTGTTGACGTACTTAATAATTTAGGATTACTTCCGGTGCTTGCCTACGAGTGGATCCTTTAATTCCTCATAAAAAATCGTGTTATCGATAGCCAAAAGTTTAGTCCTGAAATGAGTCCCTACCTGTAGCGTCGTTTTGGCGTTTTTTGCTTTATTCAAATTGTTTGTTGAAACTTGTCTTGATGATTGGAAGCTCAGTAGATTTTTGCTAATTTTATCATCTCTTCGTTGGCAGCAGTTAAGTTTATCGACCTCAATCGTCGAATTAGATTATCATATTATGATCGGCAATAGATTTTAGAATTGTCTCCAAGTAACAGCAACAGAAATAAGTGCCGATTTCCTCCCTTCATTTGATGGTTGAACACTCCCCTTCGATTGTGTTTTATGTTTGCGCCTTCTAGGAAAAGTACGAATGGTACGCGTTTTCTGCTAATTTCCATTTATTTTCTAAACTGGATAATTTGTTCCATTTCGATTTGCCATACCAATGTAACGTCACAACAGCGTTTGGTCGAGCTCGATTTTTTCGAGAATATTTTTTTGGAGATGTTTGTATTTATTCAATTTGTAATCGATTTTCACCATAAAAGTGATTTTAAAATTCGGAAAAAATAGTACAATTACTACAATATTTTATCGATTTAATCAAAGAAAAACAATTTGTAAGTTCCCAATTCCATTTCCAAATATTTCACAAAAAAAAATTTAACTTTTAGGTTATGATGGCATCGATCACCATCACTAGAATAAACGTTACTTATTCATATAAAATGTTCGATGTGCTCGATTTTCTGTTCATCAATGCATTCCATTTACAATGAGCCATTTGATTGGGAAGCGTGGTTTATATGATTGCTATTCATCTCTTGGTGGACCGTTCGCTGAAAGGCCCCTCAACTCCTCCTAGGACTTCCCCAGACGTCCGTACTCCTATATTGTTCTGCAACTAGTGCTTTTGGAGCGATCCACTCGTCGCCCATCTTGGGAGAGCGGGTACCACTGAATGGCGCCTTCCTTGAAGAATTTATATTGTAATTAGGTCGTATTTGTTCGAATTGCAAGCAATTGGGAGTCATTTGTCTTATAAAAATTATTATAAATCAGCCTAGTATGTTATTTTGGAAGAGAGGAACTGAGATATCATTCTTAGATTGATATTGTGTTGCTTTCACAAAAAGGGAAATGTACACAATAGCATTTCCTGTTAGATATTATTCTGATAAGTGCGGATTATTTCTTATTTATTTCTTACTGATTATGATTATTCATTTTTGGGACATTTATAGTTGAAATGTTTGCATAAGTGCTCGTTCTAGCTAGTTATATAATTATATGTACGCGTTATATATTATATATGTGGTTTATTTTGTTTCAGATTCTTGGTATTTAGTTGAAAATGGTTTCAACACGTCAAATGAGCACAATAGCGTCCCAAGGGACGCCTTGCGAGGATACTTGCACCCGAATTTCCGTAAATACCAGACAATCTAACCAGGCACTGTCTGGCATGACATGTCCATCGTCATCTTCAAAAATCTCACAACCTTGTACAAGTGTTGTTCTATCATCTTCGCTAATGCAATCAAGAAACCACGGTAGCGTTGAAGATGGCGATGTTCGGCGCTCATCAACTCAACGTGAAACGTTAACTCTTTTCGATCTACCCATGGAGATTTTAGATAAGATTTTCTCCTACGTAGGTTACAAGAAAGTGGGTCAGTTGCGAGTGGTAAGTGTTATCATATTAAGAGTATTCATCCGACTTGGGAATAATGATGGTTTGGTTTCCAGGTTTCAACGCAAATGAATCAGATTTGCAGTGCCATTTTGAATTCAACATTTTCGAAATTACAAACGCAAATGCTGACTCGTTTTCAGACAGTTAAAGGAAAAATGCCGCGGCGTGAATCAGCTCGACGGAATCATCCCTTAGCATGCGAGTGTGACATTATTGAAACCTGTTATATGAGACTCTCTTTACTGCAAATGACTTTCGGCAAACATATCGAAAGGAAGCATTGTTGTTTCTTTCCTGGAGGGGTAATTATTTTCAATTATATTTAATAAAGTGTTGGCGTGGATAATGACATTCTCTTGTCAGATTCAATACAAAGTATTTTCTAGAAAACATTGATTTAGTTACAGTTGCTTCTAGAAAGCAGATTATTTTGTTTAATTAGAATGTGTTAAATCAGGATAGGAATATTTTAAACTAAATATGTGTTACTTTTAGATATTGGATGAGGTTTACAACGTTTTGAATTATATTCGTACCACGCCAAAGCTGGAACGGCCGTTTAAGGTAACTGACGAACTATTTGACCTATCTACTATGGCGATGGAATATTTTAAGGAGCATATAGAGCCGAACCTTCCCAAAATTGTCTACTTTAGTAAGGATTTTATGAATTTTACATGTAATTATAAACTTTTCACGGCTTTTATGCATATTCTAAAATTCATTATTAATTATTTATTAACAGCAAAAAGTAAGCAAACGTATTCGTTGAAGACGACATCAGATTTATCGGATGATTCGTCTCAAATGTCGTCACCTCCTCAAAGCAATATGGTGTTACGAAAAGGTATTCGTAAAATCAAGCAAGGAATGAAAATGTACAACAATCAACTTACGGTGTTGCGAAACGAACTGCGTAACTGTAAACGAAAATCATCGGAACAGGGCAAGCAGATAGCAGAGCAACAAAAGCTTTTGGCTGACCAGCAGAAACAAACCTTGGAATATGCTAATCGTTTGGATGAAAATGATAAAAAGAATGAGGAAATGTCACGTAAATTTTCGACGCTATTACAAGTAAGTGTTGATTTTTAAATTGCAGTTGACACATATAATTGTGATTTAATTTTGAAAAGTATGAAGTGAATATGTGGACGGCTTAGTGGTTAGACCTCTAAGCTCTCGAAACAGGAGACTGGGCTTCAAATTTCTCATAATGGAAAGATTTACATTGTAAGCTATTGAAATCATGTCAGTCAAGTGAAGAGTGAATGGGTACCTGAGTCAATTTAGTGTAATAACGTCGGCAGAGCACAATGTCCATATTGTGCTGTAGGATACCTTTGCGGTTTCGAATGAAAGTCCCTCTAGCCGATTATAAGGCTTAAGTTCACGATTAGACTATAACATAGTATTTCCTGTTCACTCCTTGGTGGAGTATAGGGCAACCACACAATCAGATTGTTCTTCAGTTTCATTACCATCACACTTACCGTTGTGCAAGTGATAAGCTCATTGACGGTTTCGTCCAGCATTTTGCAAGAGATCAATGAGTCTTATACAAATTATATCACAGAAGACACTCCACGGAATATTCAACCGGCCCAAGGTTGAAATCCTGCTCAGTGCAAATCCTTTTTTGCGGCCTGTGAATCTTCCAAAAACATACGTTTTATCGCCACTAGGTAAAGGTACGAGCGAAGCTTCTTGTGCATTTTGTGTTCAGGCGTTGTCTCCGCCAAAACCGTGCAAAAACTGTCCTTGCACATTAATTGTCCTCTTTTCATCACATTGTTTCCATAACTTTTACGCTTGGATCTGCAAATCAATTATATGACAATATGTTAAGGATTTGCATTAATTTCTCACATTTACAAAATAGAAAACATGTTTGAAGCCACCGATGGAGACAAATATTCGCGCCAACATTACAACACTATTATTCTAGTAGTAGTATAAATAATGTGCATTAAACACATATTGATCTTTCCGTTTTTATACTTTTCGTCGCGAGGGCGTTTTACTTGTCGAAACGTAATGCAAATTGTCGAATTGTCCTTTCACGTAACCACGAGAAAAACTGAATGATTACCTTAGAACTTGGAATCGTATGCACCACGTAGCTAACATTCAAACTAGCCTAGTGGAGTCGCATGAAGTGAGCCAATTACCGCATTTTCTTTCCCGCCTTGTGAGAATTTGAAACCATTACAGTGAATAAATGAGCGCTCCGAATTGGTTTTTTTTTCACTCGGTAATTAGGCAGGTGAAATTACTATTTCGGCGTAAAAAACATCAAAACAACAGTCCCTTCTACGAGTTTCTTTTCCAATCTCTACTTTTTGAGTAGGAAGAGTTTAAAATAATGTATTTCTCCCAACATGATTTATTATGTAAAAATGTTCAAACCGATCGTTCGAGTATGCAGGCGGATTTGGGGACAATATCTTACGAAATGAAGAACAATCGAGGAGCGAAATGCCGCAAAAAGTGGAAAATACAAGACCGAGGATTTTGGGAAAACAACTTGGACTTGACATGCTGAAAAATTGCAGAGATAAACTTGAAAATTTCCGATGAATCTATGCGAATCTAAATTCTAGAGGTACGAGTTTTCCGACCTCTACATTCACCAAAAGTGTTATGGTATAGGAAGATGTCTGTTGGATTGAAAAACATCTGATTTTCGTTGATGGTGGGTTCAATATCAATGGAACAACGTAGCAAGAAAAACGACCATTGAATTTTCCAACAGGACTGCATGCCGGCCCATTCTGTGCAAAACATTTTAAACTGGTCCACAAACAATTTTTCTGCATTTTCGGAATAGAATACATGATCGTCTAATAATCCTGATTGCACCCAATCGATTCTTCCATTGAGGGATTTTAAAGACAAAATTTACGCTAAATTTATCTTATGCATCAATTAAATTGTTAAAATTAGCTCTGCTAAAGGCTTGGTACGAAATTCCCGAGAAATAGCGGCTGAAATGCTTGAAAGATTGGATAAATGGCAAAGACGATAAATTTCAGCATTTATTAAATTAAGTTTCTAGAGAATTTGTTGCTCTTTCAATTTTTACGAATTTTTTTTTAATTGGTTTATAAATATTTGTTGATACGTTAAAACATGCATATGGTGTGTTATGCATGTCTACGCGCCATCTCTGGGCTTCTGACGATGTGCTTCAACTGCCCCCACGATTTTCCGATTTTTCGTGATGCGGTATATGGTTTCGAAATTATTATTATTTGCTGCTGCTTCTGTTTTCTTCATCAATGCAATTGGAATTGTGACCCACCTCAAAGTTTCCACAGTCAGCCAGATATTGTAACGTCCTTTGGCCGACGCTTCATCCGCACCAGAAACAAAGGCCTTTTGGAGGTCAGCCCAGAGCGCTCATTAATATTCTCTCTTGGGTTGTTTAGAGTGATTGTCGCTTGAGTAACATTAAAGCTTGATCACTGTTGGACGTCAGTCGAATTGCATGGAATGCCCGTATTGAAGTTTGGGGACCGACGCTCTGTCTCCCTGTGAGCAGCCCCAGTAATAACATCCAAGCGAAGGTGGGCGACCATCAGAAGATGGTCCCTTTCGAAGCCGACGATTTACAAATATTCAGAAGGCAACTCCTAAATTTTCTGTGATCTGATTAGATGTTCGTTCCCAGTTAATCGAAATTCAACTGATCTTTCCGCAGGGCGAATAGTGTACTACCCATGACGAGGCAGTGAAAGTTGCGGAAATCTACAAAGCTTTTACCATTGGTACGGTCACTAAGACCATGGCTCTCCATCATGTGCCCAAGCAAGGTGTTGTCAAAGCTCTTCGCATTGAGATCACCGATCACGATCACAATGTCACCTTTAGGAAGCTTCTCCTGAACTGCGTCTAATTGCTCGTAGAAAGCATCCTTCATATTTGAAATTGTCGATGGTGTGTAGCACTACCCAATTGTGATGTCCCCTAACTTGGATTTCATAATCCCTTCACCCTGCTTGGCAGCCTTTTTGCAAGTCGGGTGCTATCTTGTTAGTCTGTTAGACTTCAAGTGCCCATTGATCCGCTGATAACGGACGATTAGCTAGTAAGTTGTCGCTCTTGTGTCGGGGTGCATTTTTAGGGACGGGGTAGGCATTTCTTATAGTTAACAAATGTCGTGATTCCTCCAGTTGACCAACGACCTGATTTATACTGTGTATCAACTAGAGGTGTATACGGATAACCTTCTTGTACCAGAAATTTTTGTTTCCAGTTCATCGAGCTGTTTATGGCTCTTTGAATCGGGCAGGTAACTCATTTATTTCTTTTTTAAATATCCTAAAAAATAAAAATGGCAGTGAAAAAATACTGAAATACAAAAATGTGGTCTTTTTCTCGGTAAAGGAATTTTTCACTATCATTATTTTTTGATATTTTTTTTTTTTTAAAAAAAGTTTTGTTGCAAATCACACTTTTTCCCGAAAATACGCAATACTAATAAATCCACCAAATTTTTAGAATTTATTGGGAAGGCTTAAATACAGTAGATTCTCAAGGGATTCGGTTTGTAATTTATATGAGAAAATCAAGTTTTGTTTTTATTGATTTTTATAGAAAAAATTCAGGTAATTACATTATTTTGTTCATAGCTCCGTTATTATTTATATCATTGAGGTGCACATCGGCAATATATTTTTGTTTTTTATGCCATTCTCTACTCCCCAATCAAAATTTCATGTCAATCGTTCTTGACTGAAAGAATTCGGAGTTTGAAAGCTTTAAAACTCGATTATCCCTGTGGTTGCAAGCACGTGGGTGCTTGTGTCAATCAAATATTTACTTGCTGCAGCTGTGAATGACACGCAGGTGTGGCGCGTCTCTGTCTACTCTTGGCAACTAGCTTCTGCTGCAGCTAAAAAAGTCCTGCACACTCCTTGATGCCAGGTGGAATTGCGTCGCTGCCAGTAATAAAGCTTTGTTTACAACTCATTGCAGACTAGCGTGCGCATAATGCTGCTTACGCGAACCATATAACACGACGAAGAAGTTTTAGTACCAGGGACCATGTTTTTGGTCATCTTGGCGCCTAGACGATACCTCATAACCAGAGATTTTGACTCCGTTCTGTCCATTACGGCAGCCGAACTCAGTCACCAAGCCAGCGTGCTACACCTCACTCGTGTTGTGATAGTTTTCTCAGTGAATTAAACAAGTATTTATAGCGGAAGGGGAATTAAAGGCTTACAGTGATGTATAAGCATGATTTAAATAAATGTATACTTGTAATTTTGGGTTTGGACGGGAGTACCTGAAATACCATTTTTTCAAAAAAAAAAAAAAACGGTCTGTTGACCCCGAAATTTTCCATTGCTCATTGTTACTTTGAGATTATGCAGAGTTTGCTTGTGAATTCTGTGGATTGAACTGGTTGTCCTAAGCTTACTAACACAACATAAGAATGTGTCACCCGTGGAGATCGAATTATTTCGATAAATATTTAAATATCGACGGAATTCACGCTGAACTGCAGTTACCAACTCGCCAACTACAACAAGCAATCATACGCAACCATACGTTGTACTAGTGTCCATGACGCTGACAATAAAATCTTATGAGACAAAGAGTGAATTGCTCGCCCCGCACGTGCCACTACAAGTTACTGCAAAACCACTTGGTTCCCGTGTACTCGCTATATGTACGCAAATTGAATACCGCAGGTAATAACGTCCATGTTCGGTGTCTGCTTCGAATAATCGATGCTGATACTAAAAAAACTTAGAAGGAAAAATAGGGATTTTCATGCAGCTCACCTTATTGTGGTACCTACTGATATATTGATATACAGTAGGGTTAAAAAATGCAAACAGCTAACTGATATGAAATCAATCAAATGATCGAACACCACAATATCTTGGTGTCGAAATCTACGGCCCAGGGCATCTAGGGCAATATCATCAATGACAATTATCCATCCAAATATGATAATATATTTTTTGAAAGAAATAAACTTGCTGCAAGACCAATAAAAAATCCTTTATTTCTATGAAAAATGTACAAACCCCTTTGAAGCTTGTTTCCGAATCTCAGCACTGGTCCTATCTCTCGTATTTGAAGTGACGAGAGGTAGATTCAATTTGTTCCCAAGCGATACATAAGATATGCTTCCGTATTTTTGACCTCTACTGCACATATGATGAGAATGCCGTGCATGGCTTAGAGTGCAGTAAATGCACATGAAATAGGAAACGTTGACTTTTTATAGCTTTGTTAATAATAGTTGGATTTCATACAAAATCCAGAATTATGTCTTATATGTATTATCATTATCCTGAACTTTTTCAGATTTTTGGGCTTGGCAGTCTGCGAAAATGAGTCCTGCTTCACTTTAATTTGGCACATTTTGATCTGACCCCTTCCTATTTTATTTTGCAATTTACCTCGAACTTGCTTGCGGAAGTCCTAATTGAAACCTTTCATTTGATACCCCCCATTGGATGTAGTAGGAGAACAAAAGTGTTACATTCTTCCCTTTGCATGTATGAGTAGCCCCCCTGTAAGCTTAACATAAACTCATGCCACATTTTTCTGTGTGGGACATCATAGTTCCTATATGTCCACCGAATTTCGTGCGTGACAGAGAAATAGACAGAAAGATGGTAAACTAATTTTAGTAACCTTTACAATCCCCAATTATGTGTCTCAGTGTCTTCATTGTAGCAAGATAAATTAAATTCTTACTCAAAGTATTATTTATTTTGTCATTCCAGGAATTAAACAAGTGCAAAACCGAATTACAATACTGGCGTTCAAAAAGTCCTGCCATACAAGTATGCACCTCTTGCGGTCAGAAAATCGCACCGGTTACACCGGAAGATTTTCAAGCGCTTATCAATCAAGGAGTAAATCCAGAAGATCTAGGTGGCGATGAAATTGACGAAAGCGATATTGCAATGGATGCGAATTTAGATGACAAAGAGAAACAAGATGATGCAGTAACTTTCTCAAAGCCAATGCCCAGAGCATTAAAGCGTCGACATGATGACAATAGCAGTAGTGGCCGCCCGCAAGGAATAACATCTACAATAACGTCAAATTCTTTGAATGCAACACCCAGCGACGGCGGCGGTGACATCTTCACCCTAGCAATGGGCAATTTCAATTCCGATCTCAACGTCCTCGGACCATTAACAAACCTTAATGTGAATCAGTGCAGTTTAGAAGCTAGCATTGGAAGCAGCGACGATGGTGTAGCTCGTTGCGATACGAACGATAACAATGTTGGTCCAGTTACTTCAATTAGCAGCAATCCATCCACATCGTCCTGTATCGTAACCGATTTAACATCATTACATAGTGATATAAAAAAGGCACGCAGAGTACAAAATAAGGGTAGTAGGTGTCATAATGTTAGTAGCAAGCGCAGCAAGTAAGTATATTTATATATAAATCTATAAATACAAAAAATTTGCATAAAAGTAAAGTGGAAAATAGAAAAAGGAAAATGAAACAAATCAGAATGTAAGAGAAAAACACAAAGCATAACTTTAATACAAAACAAGAAAGAAAAGAAATTTCTATTTTTAATTATAAATGAAAAAAGTATTGTAAGGAATAATATACATTACATACCGTGAGAACACAATTTGTAATTTTTCAATGCAAAATGATACACACAAGACACGTTCAGATTAGCGGCAATGGCGGAGAATTTGAGAAAAAGTGGGTTTTTCGTACGAAAATTGAAGTATTTTTTAAAGTGTGGCTTCGAAGACCGACATACCATTGTAAGTACCTTGTAGATATTTTATTTTCAGATTAAAATGGTTAGTTTAGTATATTCTTAGTTATGCATCTCATTGTTGATATCAGGGAGTTGTATCTTAGATCACGCATTGATCTCGAGAGCAGATTGGCTTCTTTAAGGATTTATTTTCAGTACCGTAGTGCTTTGAAAATATTTAGTTTTGTTTTTTAATAATTTGTTCACACAAAGAAATCCTTAGTTTTCCAACACAATTGGGAAAGGCGCCAGATATTATTCTTCCACCCTCGTTTGGGTAAAAATTACATATTAGCCTTGTTTACCTGAATCCGATTTTTCGGTTTTCTTAGTATCTTTTCAACTTTTTTTAATCCAGTATTATTGTCTTGTCTGTTAGCGCTAAGCTGTCGTAGAGGAAGGTTGTACTTCAAATCTCATTGATGGCATTGGGATTCGTGACCGGATGTCGGATACCAGTCAACCCAGCTGTTAATGAGTACGTGAGTTAATTCACGCTAATAATCACGAGCCGGCGTAATGCTGATTATTTTGCCTCTTACTGGGTATCGTTACGGTCGTAATGAATTGCTCTACCACGCTTCAAGGTCCTGGTTCAATTGGAATGTCGCGCTAACGATTATTATTATTCTTGTCATTAATTGTTGGTAAAATATAATCGCAAGCAGACTATTTGAAGCCAAATACATTTCGGGGAAAACGTACAATGTAATTAATTGCATTTGTACTATCTTTCGAGTAAATGAAGATAATCCTTTCGAAGAATGCAATTTCGTATGCGTCGTTAAATCCATTTTATGCGAG
The DNA here is from genome assembly GCF_905115235.1 of Hermetia illucens. Lineage (NCBI taxonomy): Eukaryota > Metazoa > Arthropoda > Insecta > Diptera > Stratiomyidae > Hermetia > Hermetia illucens. Next base: position 104,646,996 of record NC_051852.1, on the reverse strand, counting down.
GAGTCATTTCAAGTGACCAACCAAGTGGTGGTCTGAAGGTGCCAAATTTGAACTACAAGGTTTTCAATTGTTCCAGTATCAGGGGGTGCGTCATAATTGGACAAAGTGACAACTTCCCTGGGAAAGGGGAGTGTTTTCGTTTAATGAAAATTTGTTTCTTATTTCAAATAATCAAAATTATGCCTTTCTAATTTCAGAAGACAATTGTCATTATTTTTATCGTCTTTCCTTGCTTAATCACGCGTGGCAAATCGAGCCTTTAACTTGTTTTTGCCTTAGGCAATAACCACCCAATCTAAGTTCCACACTAAACGTTCTTCTCAATAAAGTGTTGATGTTCGATCTTCACCTAAACATTGCCGGATATTTTCGGTGTCGATCGCATGCGAATCTTAGTTGATAATGATTCCTCCATAAATTGCGGCTAGATTTTTGTTTTTGCGGCTAGGTGACGGTATACGGCAACCGGAACGCGATGCAGGAATATTCATTTTATTCACCACTAGACATTCTAGTCACTTGATTCGGCGATTCTCTTTATAGAGCATAAACGGGGGTTAAGTTTTGAAACACATTTGTGTATTTGGATAATAAGGAAAACATTAATTGACATGGCTATTAAAACATCTTTCATATTTTCCAATTTTTATCAAAAGTAAAGATCTTTCAGTAGACTTTGTGGTTAAAGCGCTAAACTGTCGGAATAGAAGGCTTAAATTTAAAAGAATTAGCGTTTCTGATGTTTGTAGTTTTATATTCTAACAATAAAAACCCGTAGTGTCTGCTATAAGAGCGTCGATATTGGATATTAATTCATTCGCCCATAGATAAGAACCTGAGCCCAATCAAAATAATAATTACGGTTGGGAGCAATGCACATTGCCTTTAGGTTTAGTTTAGATTAAACTGTTGCGCCATCATCATTATCATCATCAACGGCACGGCACCGGTATCTGATCTAGGCTTGCCTTAGCAAGGAATTCTAGACATCCTGGTTTTGCGTCAATTCCATTTATCCTTCGACATCCCCGAAACTGTCTGGTATCCTGACCTACGCCATTGAATGTGAAGCAGTTTTTGCCAAGTCTTCTTTTTCTACTATAGATATTGCCCCTATTGATTTTCCGGATAGATTCATACTCACCGACACGGATTAACCTATTGAGCCGGATTTTATCCATAACCATCGTTATTTCGGCTACGGTATCATTCGTCCTCATGTAGGGGCCGAAAATTCTTTGGAGGATTCTCCTCTGGAACGCGACCAAAAGTTCGTAATTTTTCCATTGGCGCGGACGCTGCCACCATGTACTTGCCTTCATTAATGTGCAGTTGGGTGGAGTTGAAAAGGATTGTGCCTCTCACATTTACATCGGCATCGCAAATCACTTTCTCCATGGCCAGGTTAAAGAGGACGCATGATGGAACATCCCCTTGTCTTACACCCTTGTTGATGTTGAATGGTCTCGAGAGTAATCCTGCTGCTTTTATCTGGCTTCGCACATTGGTCAGGGACAGCCTAGTCAGTCTTATCAATTTCGTTGGGGTATCGAATTCTCTCATGGCCGCGTACAGTTTTACCCGGGTTATGCTATTATAGGCGGCCTTGACGTCGACCGCGTGCGTCTTGTAATTAGAGCACTTTTGCGGGAAGTTTGTCTTTATTCTGCATCTAATTATGTTGCATAAATACTTCTTGAGGATAGATTCTCGGTCGAATACTTTGAAAGGAAGGAATCCGTTTTTGAGATGAAATAGGGAAGTTGTGTTATTTAGATGCCTAGGTTCTAGCTTTTGTAGGTTATATTCAAGGAGAGTTATTATATGTGGTCTTTTTAAGTCATTTGCCAATGTGTATTGCACGTTTTGATCTTTTTTTTTCGTCAGGCAAATAGAAGTACAAAAATCGAACCAAATATTCTTAATCGCACTAAACTTAATAAAAAAGTTCCAAATATTTAAAAAGTCAAGATAAATCGTTTAAAAAAAGACGAAAAGCGAGCTACTTCTTCATACAGATGGGCCCAATTCTGATCTCCTTCAGAGTTTAAGATGTATTTCCGACGTGCTTTGAAGAGAGCACATTGATGGTGGGGGCAACTGGTTGTCGAAATACGTTATTTGTGTTATTTCAATAAAAACTTCAGTCAATAACGGATATCTGTAGATCAGAAACGTTTTGAATATGCATGCATGCAAGTCCATTCGATTGCTAACCAGTTTGTGTGTATCGATTTCCTTCATTATGAACTATGATCTTGTGCTTTATATTATGATGCTGGTTCAAGGCTAAAGAGAACAGAATAGGTCATTGCGTTACAAGTCCGATTCAATGTTGCCAATTATGAAATAAATGAAAAAAAAATTCTTAAGAAACTTGATTTAAATTTCTATATATTTCAAAATTCTATATATTTCAACATTGGGGTAGGTAGGTAGATATCAGTGGCCACTCCGAGGAGTCCAATTAGGCTGGGGTGTGCAGTTTTGATGCCACAAACTGCTAACACCATGACTTCTGCGATAAGATCAAGGGGGCAGAGTTCAGCCAGCTTGGATTTTCACAGCCGACTAGCTTCAACTAGAGATCTCAAAGAATACATTGTAAACTGTACAAAGTAAAGTATAATTCAGTTTTTAAATGTTGATCAAGGAGTACAAAAAACAGTATCTAACAAATCGAACTCGATCATTCTTGCCACTTTGTCTTAAATTTACTGTACTATTGTACCAATATGAGGGTTAGCCACGTCTTAGTCACCACTCTTTTTGGTTGTTTTGATTCAGTTGTGTAGTGGTGAACCCAGGTAACTATACGACTAAAAAAACCTTCCTTTTCTTCAGCAGAAAGGCCAATAAACTCTGTCAAATTGCCAAACGGGTGTTTTTTTGATTAGGAGAAAGAAGCCGAATAATTCATCGTGCTGAGATGTTTGAGAATTCAAGTTCCTCTCTTATGTTGGAATGTACAGTTCCATGATTCAGACTTGCTGAAGAAGTAATTTCGTCGGCGGGAAGGCGCCAGCCTTCCTCCAAAAGCTCCCTAACTGCATGAATGTTCTTGTCTGTGATTATTCACTATTTGCTATTCTTCAGAAAAACTTTTATGCGTCACGTTCACGCGGGTTTTGGAGGGAGTTTCAACCTCTAATTGCTGCTGTTAAAATTGCTGAAGCTTTCATTTCTTTTGGCGTCAAAAACCTGTAGAAACCACCTGCTCACATATAGCTCTAATATAGATTGAATAGGAATAATATTGGTAGTGAGTGCGGAAGTGAAGTAGGGAGACTCAGGCAAATTCGTGGAAAAATTCGGAGTCTTCCGGCTCTCCAACATTTGGTAACCAAATTTTCGTTTATATTTGACTAATCTTCGTTTACTTTATTTCCGTATTTTGCTTTCAAAATCACTTCAATTCGGCATATCATGCTGTGAACATCTGGATCAATTTTATTCAAATCTGTTCCAGCTCTAACATAGATTTCATCCAAACTCCTTAAGGGGTTAGCGGTATTTTGCTTTTTAGCTGTTGCCAAAACTGCTCGGTCGAATTAAAATCCCCAGCAGAATGCTTCGGACCCTTATCGTGTTGGAATATAATGTCTGAATCACTTTCTCCGCATTATTGAAGGACTCCCAAAGTGCATATTTATTATTTAAAGTAGCGATGTTATCCTCTGACTCCATACAACTTCACATCATCACATTACTACCGCAGAACTAAAGTAACGTTTGGTTAATGTTGGGTTTTTAACCTTGGCATTGCTCCGTAAACCACTTTTCCTTAAATTTGTACGAACATTTCCTACACTAATATTTTTGGTCCGTTGTAGACTCTGCTGAGTTGTAAGGGCAATTTTTTCTTCTCCAGTCTTTATCGTTCGCACAATTTTGAGCTGCATCATATCAGATAATATGAGTAGCGGCCTGAATTAGCATTGACCGTGCTAATTGATATAGGTAACTGCAAGAAATTAGATGGTGACTGTGTTCATCCGTATCTGTCTGTTATCTTGTCACAAGAACAGAACCGAAGAAGACCCAGTACTCATTCCTGTGAGTAGACATTTTGCAAATTCGTGATGCACTTGCGGAGATTTCTAGAGAAATTGTATATTTCATGGAACGTTGAAATTGTTTCCTTTTTGGTTTTACTTGGTACAGTCCATCTAGTAAGCTGGTAAATTATCCTCAAGAAGAAAATGTTATCTTCTAAGAAAAGGTGTTGATTTAGGATGAACAATTTTTGGCAGATTGGAGCAGATTTTGATTTTTGATTTTGTGTTGAATTTGGGAAAGATAGGAAATTACTATTTTACTCCAGGGTTGTTCTTTGAACTTGTTATGGCTTGTTTTGTTCGTCAACATCTTCTACGCATTGTGAGAGGGGCTTTCCCCGAATATACGAAGACAGTTCTTTCCTGTAGGTTTTCACCATACATTAACCCCAATTTCTAGGCTTCCTTTAAATTAGTATTTAGTAGGCTATTGTTCTATATATTGGTTGTCATTCAAAGGTTCCATTTAAGTTGGATTTTGCAGGATTTGGTGGGTTGTATTTTGAATAAGCACCAAGAGTTTGCAATGTCATAAGGACAGTAATTTGATTCAAATGAATTGAGAAATTTCATTTCAAAGAATTTAATGTAGTTATGTAGTAATGCAAAAAGTTATTATTTAGGAACTTCTTTGAGTATGTACTCTACCCGCAGCAGTAGTGATTAATGTCAACAACGTAGTTATGGTCAAGCGGGGCCTCAATGATGGCGACAAAACAAATTGTAGCCGTATTATTTCCTGGGAAATCACTTGGAATAAGTTAGATTCATTGTTTTTAAGTCCTCACAAAACAGTGAGAAGTAGTACGAGATGAATATCATCTTTATTTTCCTACGCTCGGGCAATATAGAGGGAATGAATGTTATATTGAAGAGCAACAACAATGAAGTCAACAATGTTGGTAAACATCTTTAAAAAACAACGGCTGTAGCTATAATAAATGTTGTTAAGAAAAAACTGACGGTTTTCTTTATAGTTGAAACCCCTCAACGCTTGGTAAACTCATTACCATTAGTGGATTTTCAATATTTTCTTCTGTGAGGTAAAATCCTTTCCATAATATCAGGTTTATAAATCACTACATCTTCTAATTGTCCAGAATTTTCAATTTTAAATGACTAATTTAATCTGAAAATATGGCGTGTCACAGAATGCCACCAACAATTCAATCCGCCGTTCAAGCTCTACAAGTAAATTTGTAAAGAGAAAAGTGAATACAGAGAATAAAGCTTTAATTATCTAATTCCTTTTAGGTAAACACATTTTAACGTGAATCATTCAAACATTTTACATAACAGCAACAACAACCACAAAAAATCCTTAAATGAAACAATATACCAATCATTTTGTAGTGTCCATCGTCTCTTGTGATGAATGTCTAATAAACATAACATGAATATTGTATATTATATCTAGAGAATTCAGTAACAACACATACACACAAGTTTTAATTAACTAATAAGCGTAGCGGAGAAGTGAACACAAAAAAAAGCATAAGATTTTCTCCTGGAGATTTTATAATTATTATTTTAGGAAAAAAAGTGCGAAAAAAACAATTTACGCGGACAATTGAGGTTAAAATTGAATTAACTCTTAGTTCGTATTATATGCCAGAAGTCATTGTATAAAACAATTTTAAAGAAGGTAATAAAATTTAAATATAAAAATTCAAAAGCCGTTTTTTTCTGAGTGCTCAATTTTTATTGGAAATTTATTCAGCAGGTTCTCGGTTGGTTACTAGGATATGATAGTGAAAAAAAAGGATGGAAATGGATTCCAATTAGTTAGTTCAATAACAAAGCCAAGAATCTGTGCTTGGGCATATGCCGGTTTTCTCAGTAAAGGTGTTTCCTTCCAGCTAGGGATATATAATGTCGGATCCATACGTTTGCCAAACCTCAATAACTGCAAATTCAAACGTGTGGGTAGAGTGGTTGCTTGTCTGCTCAGAAAGCTAACGCATGTTTGGTCCGTGTGAAGTCGGCATAACATTTGACCATGATCATTTTCCAGTCTCGGAATAACTTGTAAGGAAAATTTGGCAATGCGTCCAGTGGTTCAAATGCGGTATTTAGCGCGAAGTAATTCAAATGTATAGAAAATTTGCAACGTACTGTGTAACAGCATTTAAAATGTGTATGTATGTATGTATGATAAATTAAGCATGTTACGCGCGGCTGAAATAGAGCAGTTAGTACGCAAAGTATCTTTTGCAGGCAGTTTTTTCGAAGCTTGTTTGTTTTAAAAACAATAAAAAACCGTGCAACATTTAGTAAGAGTTTATGTTGTTTTGAATCAAGTATATATATGTTATGTAAGCTTATAAAAAAAGTGAGTTTTTAGTATTTATTCTAATTGTTATTGAAATAAGTCGTCGAAACAAGCGGAATATATATTTTTTTATAACTTTAGAAATCCTACCAAATTCCTCTAATCCCACTCTTTACCAGCATTGGAATAATTTTGGTTTTTTTTTCAGTTTAGCTGCCAGAATTTGCCTATTTGGGAGTTGTCCTAAACGAAAATATCCGTTTTAAAAACATGTTATACAACGTTTTGTGCGAGGAAACTAGAACCAAACAAAAAGTTCATAATTAATGGACTAAGTAGCTCCGCTTCAGGTCGGCCTTCAAAGGACTTTGCAGAAAAAAGCACAAGATGCGTGCGTAGTGCGCACGAGACAAGCCCAGATTCGCACGTAGTTTCAATATACAATGAAGATTTCAGGTCGGTAACGTTCGCTCCACGTCAAGGTTCGTTATGATGACAGATTACCCCATTTGCAATTTGGTGGCGTTTTGTTTTCGGCTGTTACTTTTGAATGTACTCAATTCGTCTTGAGAACTGCGGAAGGCACTATTTACATTGCAAGTGCTAATTATTAGTGTCACTTGCATACGCTAATTACTTAAACTTGAAAATTGCACCACACACCAATCGACTTGCGTGCATATTTTATGTTATGAAAATCATGTATTAAATGCCACTAAGAGTGCACATACCTCCGACTTAAATTCATTTTTTACGAATGGAAGCGACGGGACTAATGCAAGTGACATTGATAATTAGCACTTGCAAGGCAAGTAGCGTCTTCCGCAGTTCTCAAAGTGAATCCATTCGAATTAATTACATTCAAAAGCAATAGCCGAAAACGAAAAGGACCGCCAAATGGCAAATGACGTCAAGTGTCAAGAAACTATCACCCGTCACGCATCGCAAAAGTAAAATTTTCCCCAACTTTTTTTTGCGCGCCGCATTGCGCATCGGACTTGTCTGTGTAATGAACTTCATTTGGCAGCTCTCTCACTGCACACGCGCGCATTAATTCAGGTGTTGCGTTTCAGTGAAAGAGTGAAACTTTCATCCGTATCTTTCCTCGACAATACCACACCCAACGAAGAACTCCGGAAACTCGATATCCTTAAAAGCTGTATGACGTCCTGACCTACGCCATCGCTCCATCTCAGGCAGAGTCTGCCTCATCTTTTTCTACCGTATATATTGCTCTTATAGACTTTTCGGGTTGGATCATCCTCATCCATCCGGATTAAGTGACCCGTCCACCGCCACCTATTGAGCCGGATTTTATTCACAACCAGACGATCATAGTATCGCTCATAGGTTTCGTCTTATGTAGACTACAGAATCTTCGTCGGAATCTTCTTGAGAGGATTCTTTTCTCGAACACGGCCAAGAGTTCGCAATTTTTCTTGCTAAGAACTCAAGTCCTCGAGGAATACATGAGAACTGGCAGTAAGAGCTTAGACCCTATGGTAAGGCATTGCGAACAGTTTTTGTAAGCTGAAATAGGCTCTGTTGGCTGCCAACGGATTTCATCGTCATAGCTGTTATCGGTTGTGATTTTCGACCCTAGATAGAAGAAATTTTCAACGATCTCAAAGTTGTAGTCTCCTATTTTCATTGTTTTCGTTTGACCACTGCGATTTGATGTTGTTCGTTCTTTTGGTTTTGGCGCTGACATTGCCACCATGTACTTCGTCTTCATTGATGTGCAGCTCAAGATCTCGCGTTTCTTCTCACCTGCTCGATCTGGATGAAGGTAGGCTGTACATCTCGGGTTTTTAATCCCATGATATCAATATCGTCAGCATAGTAGTTGGGTGGACTTGAAGAGGATGCATCGCGAATCACTTTCTCCAGGGCCAGGTTAAAAGGGACGCATTATAGGATATCCCCTCGCGTTAGACCGTTGTTGATATTGAATCGTCTTGAGAGTGATCCTGCTGCTTTTATCTGGCCTCGTATATTGGTCAGGGACAGCCCAGTCAATCTTATCAGTTTCGTTGGGATACCGAATTCTTTCTTGGCTGTGTACAGTTTTACCCTGGCTATGCTGTCATAGGCGGCTTTAAAGTCGATGAAAAGATGGTGCAACTGATGTTCATATTCCAACAGTTTTTCCATCGCTTGCCGCAGAGAGAAAATCAGCCTCTTTGGTATTGGCTAATGATGTTCTGGGTATATGGGGCTATCGGGCCTAGCAAGATAGAGGAGAATATCTTATAGATGGTACTCAGTAGTGTGTACCTCTATAATTGCTGCACGGTGTGATATGTCCCTTTTTATGTATGGGACAGATAATGTCTCTTTGTCAGTCGTCAGGCATTGATTCGTTGTCTCACACCTTTAGCATAAGTTGATGAACTGGTGTAATTGGTAGCCTTCATGTTTAACCAATTCCGCTAAAATTCCATCGGCTCCTGGCGGCCTATGATTTTTAAGTCGATGAATTGCACGAACTGTTTCTTCTATACTTGGCGGTGGCAGTATTTGTCCGTCGTCTTCAGTTGGCGGGACTTCCAGCACGCCCATCGGTCCAATATGCCCATTTTGTTGGAAATCAGATTTCCCTTTTTATTGTGGCAGGATGAGCATCGAGGTGCATAACGCTTCATCCTGCTAACTTGTAGGTAAAACTTGTGTGCCTGTTGCAATTGCTCCCTGTACTTTTCTAGTTCACAGACCTGTTGGCTCTCCAAGGCTTCCTTTTTCAATCTGTGAAGTCGCTTCTCTGCTCGTGATAAACCTCCGCGCCTGCCCGCGTCCTTTGAGGATTACTCGGTATGTGGCATTGCTAGCTTACATTCATTTTCGAACCAGCCGTTCCTATATTTTTTGCGACTGGGGCCAGTATGTTTGTAGTCGTATCAATGATAACGTTCTTCAGATGATTGTGAAGATCATTTGTTGATGTTTCATCTCCAGGATCTCTGCTGATTGCGGTTATTGTGGCATCCATTTCCCCCTTATATGTATTATGGAGGGCTGTGTTGTGGATGGCTTCAGTATTCACTCTCATTTGATTGTCAGACGAGATTGTATTTGGTACAATTTGTCCCGTTTTTGGGCGCGGGAGACTCGCCTTCATCTTTTTCCGTCTGCAGCTTTCCGTTAAGAAAGAACTCCCAGCGATCACCGCGTGGAGGTGGAGATAGAGTTTGGTAGTAGAGCTGTTGGTCTTGGTGCAGCAGACGTTTCCCAGGTTTTATGCTCTATCGTGGGTACCAATCCATGTTTCGCCCGGAGGCCTATATTACCCTTGGAAAGAGGAACGCTGCGTAAATTATAGATGTTTTGCAAATTTCATCGGCGAGGTCTTCCGAAATAAAAAGGATACACAAACGAATAAGCCCTTGCTTTGAATATTGGTAAAGAATTTTCTAAAAGTTTCTAAATGCTGACCCCAAAAAAATAATGTTATCCGGACACAATATCCCTTAAGGGGTTGTAGTGAGTGATATGACGACATTCTTTCTTTCTTTTGGACAACTTAGTGAACGTTTATCACAAAACGGTTGTTAACATCAATTAATACATATTGTGAGGAACTTATAAAAGCTTTTTGAACACAAAAATAAAAAATTGCGGATCTTGTTTCCAAGGGTATTTTTTTGGCAATGGTTTGCGATTGACACGATAACTTCTTAAAAAATGTTTTCTAAAAGAATTGAAAATCTTTCGTTAAGCGACTAGCTATTGTAATAAATGAGTGATGAAAATGTTGAATTGATTGGACTAACAGTTTTTTAGTAATCGTGTCCACCAGAAATGCACTTTTACAAAAAGATAATATCGTGGAAATCGCATTTGAAGATTCAAGTTTGTGTTTTTTATTTTAAAAATTAATTCATTTATTTAATCAGTTCGTCGATTCCATGGCCATACAGTCTTCCTTCTGCAGACTCGAAAACATCGATTTCATGATGCCTGCAAGCCATTATAGCTTCTCTTGCGATTATAAGTACAAGCAACATATACAGCGATAAAGGTGCTAGTCCCAACTACGCTATAGCAGCAAGGTAATGCCTTATAAATAGCTTTAACTTCGGATCTAATTCTCCGCTCGTTATGAAATAGAGAATCTTCTTGAGATAATGAACTTAAAGAAGATACAATAATTTTTTTTTGGATTTCCGCGGGCACCACAACACAACACGAGACGTACAAACTGATTTCATTCAGATCGAGCAGGCGGCGTGAGATCTTGGGCTGCACATCAATGAAGGCAAGACAAAATATATGGTGGCAACGTCAGCACCAAAAACCAACAAACCAACAACATCAAACCGTAGATAGGAGACTACAGCTTTGAGACCGTTGATAATTTCCCCTATCTAGGGTGGAAAATCACAATCCATAACAGCGGCGACGATGAAATCCGCGCACGGTTATTGGCAACCAATAGAGCCTTTTTCAGCTTACAAAAACTGTTCCGCTCGAAACGTCCATAGGGTCAAAGCTCTTTCTGTACAAGACTATGGTCTTGCTAGTCCTCATGTATTCTTCGGGTTCTTAGCAAGAAAAATATTGAACTCCTATGATAGCATAGCCAGGGTAAAACTGTACACGGCCATGAGAGAATTCGGTATCCCGATGAAATTGATAAGACTGACTAGGCTGACCCTGACCAATGCGCGAGGCCAGATAAAAGCAGCAGGATCACTTTCAAGACCATTTGACATCAACAACGGTCTACGACAAGGGGATGCCTTTTTATGCGTCCTCTTTAACCTGGCCCTCGAGGAAGTGATCCGTGATGCTGAGGAAAATGCAAAAGGTACGACCCTCTTTAAGTCCACTAAACTACTGGCCTATGCTGACGATATCATCATTATGGGAAGAACCACCCGAGACGTACAAACTGCCTTCATCTAAATCGAGCAGGCGGCATGAGATCTTGAGCTGCACATCAATGAATACAAGGCACAGTATATGGTGGCAACGTTAGCATCGCAAACCAACCAACCAACAACATCAAACTGCACTGGTCAAACGGGAAGAATAAAGATAGGAGAATACAACTTTGAACCGTTGATAATTTCTCCTATCTAGGGTCGAAAATCACAACCGATAACAGCTACGATGCCAGCAGAGCCTATTTCAGCTTACAAAAACTGTTCCGCTCGAAACGTCTCAACATAGGGTCAAAGCTCTTACTGTACAAGACAATGATCTTGCCAGTCCTCATGTATTCCTCGGAGACTTGGGTTCTTGGCAAGAAGAATTGCGAACTCTTGGCCGTATTCGAGAGAAGAATCCTCCGAAGAATTTTTGGCCCCCTACATGAGGATGGACGATTCCGTAGCCTACACAATGACGAAATCTATGAGCGATACCATGACCGTCCGGTTGTGAATAAAATCCGGCTCAATAGGTTACGGTGGGCGGGTCACTTAATCCGTATGGATTAGGATGATCCAGCCGGGAGCGGCTATAAGGCCAATATCTATGGTAGGAAAAGAAGACGAGGCAGATCCTGCCTAAGATGGAGCGATGGCGTGTCAGGACGCCAGACAGCTTTTAGGGATATAGAACTGGTGGACTTCGGTGCAAAACCGGGATGTTTGGAGTTCCTTATTAAGGCAGACCTAGACCGGCTACCGGTTGTTGCGCCGTTGATGATGATGATCGTATCTTAATTTAGTAGTATATTTTATATAGAATAAGATGCATAATTTCAATTCTTGAAAAAAGTTGTCATAAAGAAATCAATCTTAGGCAAAAAACACGCGCTCAAAGTGTTTTTTCCAATTTATGGTTCATTTATTGGGAAAAACGTGCCCAAATTTTCTTAGTTTATTGTTAATTTATCGTGCTTTTAGAAAAAAATTGCTCGAGAAGCTGAAGACCTTTATTGTTAAAATGGTGTAAAAAGGTCCTAGTCAGAAAGTAGCTAGTAAGGAATGCGGCATCTCGCCGTATGAATTCGTAACACGAACACGGCGCACGGTGCGCTCTCCCACAATGGAGCTGCGCGCGGAAGATAGTGCATACAATGGTGGAACTCCCGTATAGGGATTCGAACTGGTGAAGGGATTACAGAGTGATTCCTACCTGCTAGTAGCTTCTCTTATACTTTACCTTACAGGCGGAAGAAAGGGAAGCCAGAGATGTGAACGGAACTGACTTGATGCCAGCTCGAGTGATCGAATTTATGCAAACCAGACACCGCAAACCAGTCAAGATGCTAATTGGAAAACAGACAAATGCTTTACGGGATGTGATGAGATTTTTCATGGATGAGGATATGGGAACGGCAGTACCTCTAAGTGCGGCTTTTCTCAGAGAAATCAAACACGAGGAGGTCGAGTCTCTGGCGGTACGGTGTGGGCGAAAATCCCGTCCCACGGAGACCGCGGCATACGCTTCTACTGTTTCCCATAACACATTAGGCTAATTTTATATAGGAAAACATAAAGATTGGTCAAATCAATCTGCAGCATGCTAAAGCCTCCTACTATCTGTTGGTAGCGAGGCTAACAAAGCTGGACCAGAGAGCTTACAAGAGGATGTAGAGGATCGTGCAACAGTAGCAGAGTGAAATCAGATTATTAGCAACGAAAACGATCAGAAACCGACCGTTGAGAATTGTGTACGTATGGATGATAATGTACTAGCATCAGAAGAGCTGACTGGTGACATTGTTTCTGCGTATCCTTCTTTCTCTTTGGAAATAGAACAAGGAGAGGAGGGTTGTGAATAAACTGTAGAAAAAATATCAAAGTGTGATGCAGAAAAAGTATTAGAAACCTTGGATAAGTATTTTGAGACGTGAAATGTTGATCATCGTGACATATTTCATCAGATTTCTTCCATCAAGAAATGCCGTAAGGGGGTCATCCCGTGTGTCGGATCCGTGGAATCGAATTTTTTTTTTGCATCAATTGTATCTAGATATATTGTAGAATATATGAGTAAAGTGATTTTTTGATATTCGGAGTCGTTTGGAAATTATAGTGATGAACACGTAATAAGTCACATGCCAGATTTATGTCGATCGCCGTAATAAAGCTCGTATTTATCGATCCGAATGACGTTCGAATGACCTCGCTAAAAGGACAAGAATTGAAACCAAGGCTGTAAATGTGTTTCTTGAAGAAACCTTTATGGATTAAGTATAGCAGATTAATAGTCAGTCAAGGTTTTATGACTAAAAATCACATTCTACTTTTTAAATGCGTTTTTCTCAAAACCGCATGTTGAAAATCGAAAATAGCTCAAAATTTATCCAACGGAATTCTTTGAAATTTTCACGACTTATTCAGAACATATTTCTACGGTCCGCAAACTAGGATAATTGCGATTCATTCAGTAGTTTTTTTTATTCATTAAAGAAGCCTTAAAAAAACACCAAAATTCAGAAAAAAAAGTTTAACATGGCACCAACAATTTACCTTTTAATATTTTTTAATGATCCTAGTTTCCGGACTGTAGTTAAGTCTTGACGTTAAAATGCCGTTAACTTTTTTTCTTTAAGATGATCGAAGCGCCCTCTAGCGTAGCAGCAGAAAAACACCTTTTTTGGAGATTATATTTCAACAACGAACTATGCGATCGGGCTGGAAAAATTACTACGCATGCTCAAGATATTAGTAAAGCTATGGTGAAAAATTCGTATTTGTATCTTTATCCAGTTCTTCACAAAAAAATTTTTAAGAAAAGCCCAAAAAAAACGGCCTTCACACGGGATGACCCCCTTAAAGAAACGAATACTCTAATACGTTGTTGTTGTTGTAGATTTTAGTTGTCCCACGATGTCCCGGCAAGCTAACAGAGAAGATCGTACGTGGGGACGAGAATTGACTAGATCTTCGTATTTGAGCACTGGGCACTGGACCCTGCGACTCGTTGTAGGTTCGATAACCCAAGTATGTTACTATACGTCACTTGCAAGCACAATTGTGTCGGAGCCTGTCCGAACAAGCAAGACACGTGTTACAAGCTTAAACACAGTTACCGTTTTCAAATGTTTGTGGCTATGTTATGTTGTATATTCTTTTTAGTTGTGTGTGTGGTTTGTCCGTAGGTCTGAAAAGAACCCAAATGGACTAATTGCTAGGACGGGCCGTTATTGAACGATATTTAGGGCCAGAGGCCGTTAGTCTTTAGAAAGTTTTTAGGTAAGGTTTTGTATTTAAAGCACGAGATTGTAAACGACACCTTTTATTAAGATTTCTTTTAAATATTTATTAAACTTGCTTTAATACAGAAAAACTGAACACTATTGGCTTCGATGAGCAATACTTTGAAACAGCATGTTCTAAGAACAGAGTCGATAGTATATGAACTGGTGTCACGTGGTTGTTGGCTGTGTCCGAAGCGCTTAGAAGACAGCGAATCGGTCTGACCACAATGAGAGTCGTAACTCTAATACAAACCAATATAACTGATTTTTTTTAAGACATAAGTTTTGTATTTTATATTCCGTCCAGATAGCTGAGTGGTTAGAGCACAAGACTGTCGTACGAAAGGTCGCGGTTCAAATCTCGCTGGCGGCAGTGGGATTTGTATCATGATTTGACGTCGGATGCCAGTCGATTCAGCTGTGAACCGTGTGGGTCAAATCAGAGTAATAATCTCGGGCGAGCGTAGTGCTGACCACATTGCCTCCTACAGTGTACTGCAGTGTACCCTTACGGTCTTGAATAAAGTGCTCTAACACACTCCAAGGCCCTGATCCAATATGGATTGATGTGCCAACGATTATTATTATTATTATTTTATATTTTAAAAAGATGTATGTATAGCGTATTTTTGATTCTACCTCTATAAATGAATAACGATACATCTCCTTTAATAGGACTATAAGTAAGACAACTGTCATTTCAAACTTTTCTATTTGGGAAACTGAGTTTATAACTGATAAATAATTCAAGGTCCCCTGAGGTCCCAGTTGTACAGGTTTCACTGCAGTTCCAACATTTTCACAAACTATCAAAAGCGTTCCGTATTACCGAGGGAAAAGAAAAATCTTAACTTGAAGATCGATGGGAGAAGCAGTGCAAAGAATGTTTCACAAGTTCACGCAAGCTAAACAAGATTCTATTATCAGCTAGTATCTGACAATTACATCTTAATTCGAGATTGTTAGAGCACGCGGAGATGATCTCAATTTGAATGACGTATCACATGTGAGAACAGACCAAGCATGCAATATGAGAGAACACGGAATTTAATCCGTTTCCTTGTAATCTATCTGAAATTGTTATATAATCACTTCGGTTCTATTTCAGGAAGTAGTAGAAATATGAATACCGTACCGAATATTATATACCGAAGGTGCATAATATGGTTTGCCTTATGATAGCATCAATAGTACTTAAGTTGAATGAAGTATTCACGACAATAAACACATCAGAAGTCGGAACTCACAACAGATTACATCCCCTCTAAAGACGAAGTATTTTCCTATCAATTTATTTATATCTCATGCCAAAAACTGAACTGCACGGCTATCCATTACGTTCGGAAAATTGCTTGGTGAACTTAGAGTATCAATGCACTGATTATTAATTCAAGACGTACGATGGACGATCCATTCAATGGCAAATGCATTATAAAGTGCAACAAGATAATTGGCAGGTAAGATAAAACGTGAGAAATTTATTCGGCCGATAATTAAATCATTAAAATTTAAAACGTTTTAGACATTTGGTTGCAAATAAAGATATTCAGGCAGGAGAAACGATTTTAAAAGAGGAGCCGATTATTGTGTCACCTCTGTGGCATTCAGAACCACGTTGTGCCAATTGTTACCGGGAAACATCTACAATCTGCAAGTGAGTTTCATATAATCAGACTCTTCCTATAAAAAATGTTTGTTAACTTTACGATAAAATTTCCATGACCAATAACAATTTGATTGCTGTAAAAAATTATCAATAATTGTTGCTTCACAATCAAGTAGTAATTTATTTTCCGTAGAATTTTCTTCAGTAGGCAAAACCTCCTCTAGGTAGAGAATATAGGTATTTATATATCTTAATCTTAAAATGCACTTCACATCTATCTAAATGCACTTTCTGAAGTATGTAATTCTGAACCTCTAAATTTAATATTTGGTGTTATCTTTCCATTTTATTTATCTTTTCTGCTCTCAATAATTCATCAAACTCTTCTAACGAATTTAAAAGTAGTACAATATTGCTTGAAATATATGCATATATAGATTAAGCAATATTTTATAGATGCTCACAATTTTTTATTAGCAGATTCATGAGGGATCATACTTGGAGAATGTACAATTAAAAACCGGCGATTCAATCTGGATGAAAATTTAGGAAATTGGTAACAAATAAATGTACTAATAATACTTTATATTTCATTAGGTTTATGTCAGGATATTATTAAAGTTGGGTATTAAATTTGCTTTTCAGTTTGTGAAAATGTGACTATTACAAGAAAAGTGAAGTTGCTCGATAACTTTATTAAATTTAACACATTTTATAAGAACCTACTTTTGAATTGATGTCAGTGGATATATTTAAATGTGGTATAATCGATTCTAAGATTATCAATATCATTTTGCCAAAAGTTCCTTGAAGTGTGTTAGAGCATCTTCACGACCGTAACGATACACTATAGGATTACAATACCTTACAGGAGGCAATGTAGTCAACATTGCACTCGCCCGAGATTATTACCCTGATTTGACTCAGATACTCATTCACAGCTGAGTCGACTGGTATCCGACGTCAAATCATGATACAAATTCCGCTGCCACGAATGAGATTTGAATTTGTGCTCTAACCACTCAGCTATCCGGACACGCATCCCCGAAACGGGTGGGAAGTTTATGAAGGGGGAGGGAGGCCGCCTCCTTCAGTCCTGATGAAAACTTGAGACGGTCACATTCCTTCAAATAAAGTAATGGCCCTTCAAAATGGGTTTTTGTTGTGTCGTCATGGTAATGTTTAATTTTCAACCCTAATCCTTTAAGGAGAAAGGAAGAAGGAGCATGCAAGAAGAAGAGGAAGTTCCTCATCTCTAACCCAAAGGCCATTCCCGCTCTGCATTGGGGCTAATTTCAGGTTAAAACGGTTTAATCCCATCCCCTAGGCGAAAAGGAGGGGATCATTGGAGAAGCGGGAGATATTCTTTCTCAAAGCCCGTTGAGAAATTGCGGCGGTCACCTGCCCTTAAAAAGTAATGGCGCTTCAAATGGGAGGTATTTTGTTATCATTATGATAAAGTTTGATGTATCAGCGCCACCCCTTAGAGAAAGGGAATAAATAGGGTATGCAGCAAGAAGAAAAAGGTCCCTTTTTCAACATCGTCGAAGAATTGTGGCTGTCAAGTTGAAAGGTTCTGATGCCCCAAAAAGGGGCTCTTTCCATAACATTAATAAGCTTTACAAAAATGTCAGGCGATGACGACTTTACGGTTTCTTACCAGGGCAGAGGCAAACCGTCAGACGCTGTCTCACCTCTGGCCTGGGAGCAGCGTGACCGAAGTGCAGATGTTGGGTGCTCCTTTATATAATTCGCAGAACACGACATGACTACGAATTATATTGAGCGCAACTACGCCTTATTGACCAGAGTTTGGCCAGAGCTGAAAACATTTTTTTTTTGAAAATTCTGGGGTCCTAAGTTCGCATTAACTTAATGCTGGACCGGACCAAATGGGGAGCAACTTACTCCCTCTTTTTTTGGTCCACGGACCCCTCGTTCAGCTTATTGGTAAGGCATCGTTGTCGCGATGTGCAAGGGAGCTTGATTATCGGAATGTCTGTATTCGCGGCGCCTCAACTTTCTAAGGGTGGTTGCCGCTGCAATTTTATAACCGCAAATAATTTTCATTGGGTTTGAGGATGGAAGCCATACCATAAATTTTTCACCTCCTTCAGGAACGGGGTTTAAATTATTGAAAAAAAAAATCAAACATTGAAAAATGAACCAGACCTGCACGGCAACTGTCAGCCAGTATAGCAGCTAATATATCCGAAGAATAAGACTCATGACTGAGAAAAGTGAGATGCATGACTTAAGGGTATCCCGTGTGAAGGCCGTTTTTTTTGGCCTTTTTTAAAAATTTCTTGTGTAGAACTGGATAAACATACAAATATGAATTTTTCACCATAGATTTATTAATATCTTGAGCATAATTTTTCCAGCCCGATTGCATAGTTCGTTATTGAAATACAGAGCAATTTATATACCCATTTCCAAAAAAGGTGTTTTTCTGCTAGATGGCGCTGCGATGGACAGATTCAGCTAGTATATTTATATTTTTTATATTAGCTTGTTGCAAATTAAATGGCCGTTTTGTTACTAAAATTTGAAACGACTGTAAAGCTTACAAAAATTTATTTATTTAATCAAAATAGGTGTCAGTCGATTCAAAACAATTCTCCCAGCGAGATTCAAGAGCATGTATGCCAGTTTCGTAGAAGTCCAACTGTCGGGTGTTGATAAATTCGTTGAAAGCAATTTTGACAGCCTCTTCGTTCCTAAATTGTTTTTCCACCAAAAAATGATCCAAATGCTTAAGAAAGTGGTAGTCGGTTGGCGAAAGGTCCGGTGAATATGGTGGATGAGGCAGAGTCTCATACTGCAATTTGTTCAAGTTTTGAATAGTTGTTTTCGATGCAGAACATTGTCGTGAAGGAGTATCACACCATCTCTGTTGACCAATCTCGGCCGTTGAATACTGAATTTTTGGTCCCTTCCCTCGAGTTGAGCACAGTATTTCTGTGCATATATCGTTTCTCCAGGTGCCAAAAAAGAATAGTGGATAACTCCAGCTGTGGACCACCAAACAGTCACCATTACTTTCTTCGGATGGAGGCTCGGTTTCGGCATATGCTTCGGGGGCTCATCAGCATCTAGCCATTGTGCTGATCGGCGACGATTGTCGTATAATATCCACTTTTCACCACATGTCACTATTCTGTGCAAAAAGGGATCGCTTCTGTTGCGGGTGAGTAAAGAACTGCAAATTTCTATTCGAAACGTCATGTTTTGCTCCGTATTAGCTCCAAATGCGGCTGTTAATGTCCTTGGTCGCCTCCGCTCCTTTATGTCCGAGTTTGAACTCATACATACGTTCTTGGCTCTTTTCCGTCCTTTTTTCCTTTCTATTCACTGTTCATACAAGTCAGCTGCCACGTTCATACAAGTCGTTCACTGAAATTCGCAGCTCTCCTCACTTCTCGAGATGCATGCACTCCTCCTCTACTGTTTTGCTCTCTTGGGGCGCCTCACTCGTTGGCTATCTTAGGAAAGCGCGTTCCACTGCATGGCGTAGCCAGCAATGCAAATGTCCCTCTCCTCAATGTCGGACGACTTTCGTCTTTCGATCAAATTGCACTCTAATGATATGTCACAGACTAGTGTTCACGAAGGTTTGGAGTTTTCAAGTGATAATGGTGGTCACTTTTCATTTGCTGCTCCCATATACTCGTAGCAACACAAAAAAAGCACTTTAGGACAGAAAAGTTTCTACTTGATGTAAGAGATGATGAGATAATTGGATTTCCAGATTTTAGACAAGGCAGCAAAATGTGTCAGGTGACATCCAGTTCCGTACTACCGTTGGTAGAAGCAATGCTTTCCAGATATAAAAATTGATCGATAACTTCGATGCTCTGCCCATTGATGCAGATGGAGAGAGTGCGATCATCAGTCATACTGAGAATCTTTGGTTTGTTGGTGTTTATCTTCGGCTCTATCTCTACCTGTATATCTTTCCGATGATGGCATCAGAGTAGTGGAGGTGTTTTTGGGGAAAGATGATGAAGTTCATTGAACTCCACCACTTGTTTTTTGGGGAAAGATGAAGACCGTCACTGATAACAAGAAGAAACAAGTTGGAATACTGGAAGCTCGCGCTTCGGGTATCAAGGTTTTGTTGTTCATCTTATGTGAGAAACTTGTACGCATGTTTTTCCATTCGTATATAACTTCCAAGTTACAACATATTCCTTCATATTTTTCCAAACTACAGGATATATGTACATATTACAGACATAGATATTGTCCTCACCTTAAATAAACAAACTGCCCATTACCGAATACTGATGCACGTATATAAATTGATCGTACCCATATTTCCGATTTACTTCGTGCACAAAAGCATGCATACGTACATAAATATACAGTACGTATATTGAATACCGCTGGTTTAATGTACAAATATATGTATCTGAATTAGACAATACCCGCAAACCTACATACATGGAGTAATTGATATTGATATACAAATGACTAGAGACCTAAAATAAAACGTTTCTTTGTGATCCCCATTGCTATGAGCTCACTTTGGTGTGGGTTGTGATATTGTCGAATTGATATGTGATGATGACGTCATACGCATAATAGTTGGATTTCCTTCAAACTTGACCAAATTGTGCCTTATGTTATCTCTTACCGTAATACTGACTTTGTACTGCTAGGATGAACTTAAGGAGGGTTGCCGGTAAAATTTCTAAAATATGGAAATATACTATTATTAACTTTATTTATGCAGATATTGGAACCGGATGTATTTTGAGGCCTAGATTTCGTAGAAATACACCACTGTGATTTTTCTCAATTTTTTTGGTGGGATAAGTTCTGAGAACGAGACCTGTTTCCCTTTTTGGGGCACACATTTTGAATCCTCACTCCTCCATATTTCACCCAATATAAAGAAAAAGCTCTTTTTTAAAAAGTACTAATTGAGCCAAACTTGTACCTCCCTTTCACATGTATGAGGAGCGCCCCCTCAAACTCAACACAAAATGGTGCCACTGGCTATATGTAAAGGGATTCACAGATCATTCCTTCCTACCAATTGGTTTAGCCGTCTTCGAGTAAATCGGGTATGACAGACAGACAGACATTGAATCGATTTTAATAAGGTTTTGTGTTTGTGTACACCTTGGTCAGCTTCTTGAGATTGAACAGCTCTTCATTCCACCACGGTGATGTTTTGTTTGCTGTATTTTGTAGGGCGCGGGACGCGGTTTTGAATGCCTACTTCAGAGTGCAAAAAAATTAATGTAATCGAACGGGGTGGGTGATATTGTTTCATAAGAAGGCTTGGATAACGGAGTTTATAATTTCTTTTCAACAATACACTTCCTTGGAGGTATATAGCTCAGTTTTGCTGACACATCCTTATACGACTTGGTAGACGATCTGGACTTTTGCTTCTTCGTGTGTATTCATTTTAATTCAACGAATTCATTGAGTTTGTTTTCTTTACAGAACTTGCACCATATTTCCTTTATGTTCCCAGTGTTCTTCACATGATCAGTTCGATTGCACATTTATTAAAAATCAAGAACTACCAGTCAATTTTCTAGTGGAAAATTTTGCTGTTTTTGCACCCTTAAAAGCATTGCTATACCTCGAGAATGAAACCACACAGAATCACCATACTTTTCTTGAAATGGAGTGTCATACTGAAGAAAGGAAAAGGGAGCTCATTTGGGAATCCTATAAGAGGACTGTGGTTGAACCTCTTCTCAAACATTTGAAGGAAGCATTTAGAAGGACACCAGTGAATGAGGAGTTCATACAAAAGATATGTGGAATATTCGATGTCAATGCATTTGAAATTAGAGGTCCAGATGGTATTGATTGTTTGAGAGCTATTTATCCAAGTGCGGCTCTAATGGCACATAGCTGCATTGCTAACACCTTAGTGTCAGTAGACGATTCTTTTCAAATAAAAATTTATGCTACAAGATTAATAAGGAAGGATGAACTAATACATTATAATTACACAAACCCATTACTGGTAAGTAAGGTTAAAAGTAATAAATTGAATATGATAAAGATTCGAATTATTAAAGAAATGATAACTTAATTTTGCTTTTAACAGGGAACCGCCGAAAGAAGAAAGCAATTGGCTTTGGGAAAATATTTTGTTTGTGAATGCAAACGCTGCGCAGATCCTACAGAACTTGGTACCCATATGAGCTCAATAGCATGTCTAAACTGTAAGAAACTTGTATCACCCTCAGAAACCGAACAGTGGTCTTGCGCGAATTGTTCAAGCACAGTTCTTGCTCACGATGTGAAAGAACTCTTGAAAGAAATGGATACAGAAATAAGGGATGCTGCGGGGGATCTACGGTTAATGGAAATGTTGCTAATGCGCTACTTACCTAGACTTAATCCGTCGCACTATATCATCATTGATTTGAAACAGAATATTGCTTCTATATTAAGAGATATTTGCATGGATCCAATGAGTAAACCCGGAAGAAAAGTGCTGGAGCGAAAAATACAGTTGTGTGATGATATTATACCGGTGCTGACGGTTGTGGAGCCAGGGATCTCTCGATTGGTTGCAATTGCACTCTATGAAAAATTCATCCCTATGTTGGAATTGGCTAGAAGAGAATATGAGACAGCCGAAATAGGAGATGTTTTATATCTGGTAATTTTTAAACCCTTTTTTTAATTTTATTTGAAATAATTTTACATGTTACCATTAGTGAATCACTATTCTAGTTAAATAATTTAAAGCCGGCATAACGTCCTGATATGTTGATATAAAATAGTAACAAATCATTTCAACACTATAATAACCATTTCGGAGTGAAAAGTTAATATTTTTAAAAATTCCTTTCCTTCCTTATTTTATAGAGCAGCGTGATACTTCAATAATTGTTACACTGAGCAACATCTCTTTTTTAAGATTTAGTGTAAAACAAAATGGGAAGGAAGAGAAGAGTTCCTTCCTTCTCTCTATCGTGACAGGGCAGTGAAACATTACATGCTCTGTATTCTCTGGTATGTCACCGCATACAGAACAATTTGGCAAATCAACCAGGCCAAAGGTGTGTAAATACTGTCTGTAGAAACCACCGGGTCCCGTGAGAAATTGGATAATGTTGTGTGGTAGTTGATCTGCGTTTCCACTCAAGCCAGAACCTAATGTTGGGAATGAGGCTGTACGTTTACTGACTATTCGACTCATCTGCGCTGTCAGAGATTATGCGACTCTGAATTAACCATGTTCCTGCGTTCTATGTTCCATGACTTGCATGGTTCTGCACACTTATTCCTTTCACTTGGATGTATATTTCCTGCAGTTCTTTCTCAGTAACTGGAGGTACCACACATTTGTTGACCTAGACTGTTGCTTTAGCGGTGAAAAAAGAGAGTGTGGACGATTTCCTTTAGAAGGTGGGGACAGGTCAACAGCAGTGATGTTCAAAGTTTTTTCATTACCACTTTCTCAGCCCTACGACAAAGGTTAATGTTATCTTCACATGATTGTTTGAATCAGATCCTATCGCTTTTGTGAATTGACTCACAGTTGTCTGTATTCCTCCTGTTGACCATCACTACCGGATTTTCCGTAAGCCTCTGGAAATATGCCGCTGCAAACTTGCGATTGCGTTTGTTCATCAGTAGTTGGAATACCTACTAGGTAGCAGCCGTTTTCTGGGCATAGTAACATCGCATGTTTCCGTCACTCATTGGTTGAGCTGGGTGACTTTTTCTATGGCTGCACAATTTCGGGATATGTCGGGGTTGAACACCGCAGAGGACGTGTTCCGATCAAAAGTTTCTGCCGTTCGCTGATTGATGATGACTGTTATGATTTTCGGCTACGTCCTCTCGTGCCCAAAAACCAAAGTACTCAGCATTTGCTGGTACTCGCTAAGAGCAGCGCTGGTTGAAGCATAGTAGTTGTAATTGTGGATTATATAGCGCTCCTTGGCCAGCATTATCTTTGACTTAAATGCCACCACATCGATATCTTCCTTGTAGATAGTTGATGCCTGGTTGGTTTGAGGTTGATTTGTATTAACCTCGTCTGCAATTTGGGTTGAGAGCTCTCCTCCATGTGCCGATGGTCCTATCCTCCTCCGTTTACACAGTGTGCAATTTGGGTCAGCTTCACAGTCCTTGCTAAATGGGCACATATGTACTCTGATGTACATATATATTTCGGCGTAATTTAGGTGAATATATGTGTACATGGGCACGATTACTCCCTGTACTTTTCGAGTTCCTTTGAGCACTTTGATTCCTCATGTGTCATTTAACAAAATGCAATCGAATAATCAACACGAGAGCTAAATTCGAATTGAAATAAAAAAAAATATCGGCTCGACTGCGCGCATTGAACCATAAAGCTTCGAACTCGAGTGCCACGACTGACAGAAAAGATCGCGATGGATCACATTCCCAATCCGCAAATGCTTCTCTTGCGTCAGATGTGCTGTGCGGCCATTGAGGTTCTCTCATATTGGAGGATGCCCCCTTCTATTTAGTGTGGGAGCTGCAGGGCTAAAAAAGAGGAGGGGGGTGGAACAGGGAGTTCTCAAATTAGAAAAAAAATTAACTGAAATGCATATTAACTATAAATTGTTTTTTTCCAAAAGAAATCGAAATAACAGAATAAATATTCGAAAGAAAACAATTACTGAAACATAAACTAAAAAAATTAAAATACGGAAGAAAATATGATAAAAAAGAACATAAGAACAAATCTTAACGCATGTTACTGACGTTAAGTCTTAGAATTTGTACTGAAGCGATAATTTTGACCTTTTATAAATTTGTTAGCAGTAGTGTGATTTCCACCAAACTTGGTAGGACCATGTTTTATATTATAGTCTATATTACTGCAAATTACATGATTGTAGGATGAACTCAAGGAAGGTTTTGCAGTCAATTAATAACAATTATAGTAATAATAGTATATTACTTAACTTCATTTGAACAGATATGGGTATCGAGGGTATTTCGAAGCCTAGGCATCGTATAGCGTCAGCTTCGTGATTTTTTCAGATTTTTTGGTTGAGTAGGGCCTGAGATTGGGGTTACGGGGAATAAATGCCCACTATATATATGTGTGAAGACCCCCCTTAAATTCAAGATAGAATAATGTAACTCACTGTATGTGGGGACATTCACAGTTCCTTCCTTTCCATCAAATTTGGGATCAATTGGCATAACCGTTTCTGAGAATAGTGCTTGTGACAGACAGAAACAGCCAGTAAACCGATTTTAATACGGTTTTGTTTATCTAACTGTAATCTTGCAATATATGCATAGAAATATTAAATTATTAAAAAAAAATTAAGACTTGCCTTTTCTTTTCGCTTGTAATATTTGTTACTGTTGCAAATAAGAGGGCAAGTCTTAATTATTTCAAAGGTTTTGTTTTACACAAAACCTTAAAAATGGCGATATATGTATATTCTTTCATGTAAGCAACGAAATATCTCCCTTTTCTTCAGAGCTACAAGTTGGTTTTACTGTAATATAAACAAATATATAATAAAACCGATAAATCACCAATTAATAGAAATTTCCAAACATGCATTTACTTTTCAGTTGTTTTTCCATTCCAAAAACCTTTTCGCAGTTGAACGGCATACTGCATCATGCAGTCACGATGGACATATGTAAACTGTGGAATTATCGTCTCAATTTTTTAATTAACTTGGAAATTACCATTAATTGCATTAAAGAGATAGAAACGCAGCTGTGTACTTGCTGCGGTTTGAAAAAAAAAAAAACCGAATCGGTACCGTCTCGGATTTCATTCAACGGCAAACACTAAATTATTGCAGGAAGGAATATTTAAAGTTTTTACAAGGAAAATTCACGAAATTGTGTGAAGTGTCTAACTGATATCCACTTTAGTTCCTAGAACTGACTCCTCTTAAAGACAAAAACCATCTCCTCCTTTTTCTTTTCGGCGATTTCGGCAGTGATAACACTTAAAATTATTTTTCTCACTTTCCCAAAATATTAAATATTTTCAACTTTCGATCTGTTCAAGTTTTGGTTTCTTTTCTTAAACCTAATGCCATTATCCGTATCGTTCTATCCCAGCGACAGCTCTTCACTAAACTTCCATTAATGTTCGCTATCACTGACCCCGACCTTGAACTTTCAATTCTTAGTCGGCGGTAGCAACAGCAAAAATTATATAACATTTCACTAAATACATTTATATTCATCTAAGCAGCGTGCATTCAATAACAGCAACAACATTCCCTTTGTCCGATCACATTTAGCTTACAATGTGTATTAGGGAATTATTATGTAAAAATATCATTTTTTGAAGCAAATGAATATCGGGATGGAAATTAGCAAATTGAAGTAAATTGGAAAATCTAAGTGGTGCTATACGTGAGAGAGCGACGAAGTGTTGCATATTATTGGATGCATTCTTCCTTTAGATTGTCCCTGGATAAGGCGAATGAAATTTTGTATATGTCACAAATTCGCGGACACTACACAGCTCTGGTCAACTCCTATCCTGGATGACTAATTTGCAAAGTCTATTCCGCTTTTCGGCGTGGGAGATTCGCCGTCATCTTTCTCCAACTGCAGTTTTTCATCACGAAAAGCGAAAATCTTGTGGATTTGGAAATAAGGTCTTGATTTAGCAGTCGTTTTCGCACTGGGACCTAAACTATCCCGTGTCAAGGGTCGAAAAGAAATACCCTGTGTCAGTCACACTCTAAGTTTTCCGTTGTCCAGTGTCTGGGGAGTAATATCCGCAAGAAAAATTTCTTTTGCTCTCGATTTCAACGGAACTGATAGCAGTCCTTCCGATAAGGAAGACACCGTGTCCTCACCACAATAAATTCAATTATTTTTCAAAATATTATAATTTTTTAATTAAAATTTTTTTTTGAGTTTACTTGGAATTAAGATTTGCTACAATCTTTTCATTTTAGAGGTAAAAATGTTTACTTGAGAAAATGGTTGGTTTTAAAATAGGGATAAAATCGCTCAGTTAAATACGGAACCGGAGGAACAAGACCGTCAGTTCCCACTTTACTTGTATATAACAAACTATTGTTATACTTCTTTGGTTTTGATTTGGCTGTGCTTTCTTTTGCAGGATCGACTATATGTCGTTGAAAGTATTCTGCGTACCGCCATTGAAATGTTACTTTACGAGCAAGTTCAAAGTGCAGAGGGAAGACTTTTGAAGAAAGCATTACGTGAAATGGGCAGCTTGCGGAAAACTATTTCATATATTCAAAATAAAATACGCAATGAATAAGAAACAAATTTTTAATAATTATACAAAAAATGGCAAATAAAAGACTTATAAAAGAAAATAATTTATGTGAATGACAATATAAATATTTGATGCTTTAATAAATGAAAAAAGATATTAATAAATAACATTTTGAATTAAAATTGTGCTTGCTTACCTGCAGCATGATTGTTTTTTGGAATTATGATTACATTAATTGATAGCTCTATTTACACTTCTATGTTAAAAAAATATTTTTAATTCTAAGCTGAAACTGGATATACAAATTTACATACCTGCCGATAGAGAACTAACTTTGAAACTATCTAAACTCTAAAGATTGTATAGAGAAATTCAGCTTTCAAAATATTTAATGATCCTGGCGATCTCCTGCGCTAATTGGATAGATATATAAAAACGATTATCGCATAATATGTCTTGACATCGGACACATTGCAGCAATTTGGAGCGAAGAGCTGGGAAGGTTATATCGATGAAACGTGGTATCGGTTTTAAGAATCCCTTTGTTTGGTCTCCATACAAATCCTCATTCAGTAATTGACAAACAGAAAACATATTTATATCACTTTGGTAGTGCGAGCATAAATCGTGTTTTGTATATGCAAAACAACCTTTACAAGGTATTTTCTCATATTTATGGATTGCCCACCATCTATCTGGTGGTTCTTCCACCATCGTTGCTGCTGTTCTGTTATAATCACCATCTACAATTACAACCGAATCTAAATCAATGAATGTTACATTTCCAGTTTTTTCGTCGTAAACTACATTATCGAGGGTGAGATCGGTCAAGTAGACTCGATAGTTGTCGAAACCATCAGTTAGAGCCGATGTGGCAAATAATAACCGTAATGCTATCTGTAATCTTTGGTAGTAGGAGATCTTCCGTTTATTCACCTCGGCAAGGGTTATTCCATTGTACGATTCATAGATTGTGAACCCGCAGTGGCCGTAGTATGTTGGCACTGCCATAACTGAGAATTTATTCATTACCGGCAGCAATATCGTTTCCGCGTTCACCAGTAGATGCATCCATGTTTCAATCCGTGAGCGGGTATAGTTGGTCAATCCTTTGACAAACATATTTAACGTCGACTGGCGGCAAAAGTAGAAGCCAACACGATCCCTTTTCAGGAATAATTTGTAGAGTCTCCCATCGAGTTCCGCGGGACTATTTACTTCTCCTATTTCTGCTTTGATTTGTTCAAGTACACGTTCGCGGGCCGCGTGTTTAACCACGGCTTTCCCCTCCACTCCTTTCAATTTACCATAGTGAACTTTTTTAACGCCGATTAGTGTATTCACCACCTCAACAAGATCACCCAATTCGAACTCAAACCTACTTTCTAGAGCGACACACATATTCGACTTCGGTAGGAAACACTCCGGACAAAACGCAGCATCAATTGCAAAATACTTTTGTAGCTTCCCCCGTTCTTGGTCATAATTATCTATTGGGTAACGCAGGCAAATTGCTAGATAGAATAATATTTTCACATGGAAGTATCTATTTCGAATATTTTCGAAAGGGTTTGACTGTCGTTCCACAACCGGAGTAAATCTTGGAGATGGTTTTACCATTCTTTTCTTTGGCATCTGAAAAGAAATTGTTTTGAAAATCCCCGAAAGAACGCACAAAAAGATACATACATACATATATGAGAGACCATTCTAAGTCAGTTTAAGTAGAACTTGCATGCAGAGTATATAAAAGCTATGTACACAGGTTAGCTAATAATGAAGTTAATGGGTATTTACATGTCTTCATAGGCAATCCTACATATACATACATATACAATACGAAAATATAAAAGATAGTTAGCAAGTTAGTATGGTCCACACTCTCTTTTAAAGTTTTATGTAAAACAATAGATAGCAATGTTGAAGCAAAGGTGTTAACATAGCGTCAAACATTGTGTAGCGATATTTTAGGTTACCTACAAGGGAATTATAAAATCCTTCATATGTAAAGCACCCAGCTTTTTGTCTAGTTTTTAGTTTGGTATGAAATGATTGCATAATTTTTGAGTGTAAAGTAATACATAAATTTTATCATTGACTTAGACATTATCTGTTCATTATAGATAAAAGAACTCAGGATTCTATTTTAGGGATGTACATAACCTAATGTAAACTTGGAGATTGTCATAAACCCCCATGTCAGGCCTAGAGCGTCAACCACACCCATGCGTCATCTTCGTCGTTTCCTGGCAATGTGTTTCAACTTGCACTCTACCTTCCCTTTTTTATGCCATGGGCGATCCACTCGCGGGGTAGGATAGTAGGTTCCACTTTATGGCTCACTCCTTTGTGGAGCATAGGGAATCCACACAGTCTCTTTTCCTTATATTTTTCCTATTTTGATTTTTAATGAGATTGTACTTTAGTTTCAGCGGGACAATACAAAGTTAAAGACAAACATCCATTACCAATCGGCATTCGTACACGGTGCAATGAGATCAAAAAGTTTGTGCTCAGGCAACTCGACCATTGCATCGTCTGCCCTTGCTCAATATATGATCTATTTATTGCCATGTATGCCGTTGTCTCATGCAGAATACTCCGATTACGCCACGGAGACATGAATTGGTGGAAGTTTGGAACAAACTGTAAAATTATAGATAACATATAGACATAAATACATTGTATATATATGTGGTTGTTATTCACTATTTGTTTGGGCATAGCCAACCACACCTAAGCGCCACCGTACTCGCTCCATTGAAATCCACCCCAACTCTTTTCAGGACTTCTCGAGACGCTCGTACTGCTCTTCTACTGTTCTGCGCCAAGTGTTCTTACTGGCGACCAGTAAATTCCATTGCATTGCATATCCAGCAATGGAATTGTTGCCCCTCCTTAATGTGCGGCCTATCCATTGCTACTCCTGCCTTCTGATCACATTGCCTTCTTGAAACTGGTCTGTGAGCTGACCAAGATGGTTGTTCTATTTAATTTTAATTTTAGGCCAGCGGATTCCGATGATAGGTTGTAGACAAGTTTTTACGAAGGGTTGGAACTTTTGATCATTCCTTCCCCGGGCTAATGTTCATCGATTTTCTCAGGCAGGTTAATCAATGTATCTGTCGCTCGGTCAGTAAGCCACTGC
This sequence comes from Hermetia illucens, assembly GCF_905115235.1. Taxonomy (NCBI): domain Eukaryota; kingdom Metazoa; phylum Arthropoda; class Insecta; order Diptera; family Stratiomyidae; genus Hermetia; species Hermetia illucens. The sequence continues at coordinate 104,616,551 of NC_051852.1, read as the reverse complement.
GGTCCTTACAAGCGAACGATGTTGAATTTGCGGGTTGCAGTTCACTAACCCTACGAGGAGTTGTGGACTTAATACGCAAGCACAGGTTAGCGCCTCTCTTGTTACACACATCCCGAAGACAATTCCTAAATCTATTGTTGATCGTGTGGTGTCGGTCAGTTAAAACTCAATTAACCTTACGGCAAGCTGTTTAAGTAATCCAATTACTTTTTATTTTAATAATTTCTTTACCGTTAAGTAATTAACACCACTTCTCATTTCAACAATCCTTATAAATATTTAAGATATTTTTAAATTAACAATTCATATGTTATTTTCATTAATGTACACTTAACATTACTTTTTAATTCAACGAACTCAAAAAGACTTCTCTGTTCAATTCCCAACTTGATATCTATAATTTGTGACAGGTCTCCTAAAACAAAATCATTCATCGCACACTTTTTTGAGATCTTCCACTCCCTTGGCGTGCCACGCAAAGTGGATAGATCCGCGCCATCTATTTGCTCGCACTCGCAACATTCGAAATAAATTTCGAATGCTGCGAATCCTGCCGCGCCACATCACTCCGCCCCCAGATGAAACCTAGGGGTTTCAGCGACTGATCCCCGAACTTCGTTCGCCGTTAATCCACAAAGCGGACACGACGTTGCTTCGGGGCGCACGCGGGTTTCAGTCTGGACAAAGAGACCGCCTTTTTGTGACCACTGATCTCGAGCTGGAAGAAATGTTCTCCCCGCTTGAGAACGCGGTACGGGCCCTCATATGGAGGCTGCAGCGGCTTCCGGACGGCATCCGTCCTGATCAGCACGTGCGTGCAAGTGTCCAGCTCCTTGGGCGAACAGGCAGGTATGGATGAGTGTCGAGTGGGTGGTGGCGCTTTGATGCGTCGGAGATTGTCTCTCAGCAGACGCACCAACCCCGACTCCGTGAGACCCGATCTCTTGTCGAAGACCGGATCGCTTGGGAGTCTCGGGTTCTCCCCGTAAACCAGCTCCGCGGGGCTGGCAGCAAACTCCTCTCGGCGGGTTGTTCGAAGGCCGAGTAGGACGAGAGGCAAGACTTGCGTCCAGGACGGGTCGTCGCGTGCCATAATGGCGGCTTTCAGCGTCCGGTGCCAACGTTCCAACATCCCATTGGATTGTGGGTGGTATGCCGTAGTCCGCTGGCGTTTAAAACCAAGGAGTTTGCCTAACTCGGAGAAAAGGGTGGACTCAAATTGCATTCCCTGGTCAGTGATGACCACTGCAGGGACGCCAAAGCGAGGTATCCACTCTCGACAGAGGGCTTCAGCACATGATTGCGCCGTGATGTCTTTCAGAGGTATTGCCTCAGGCCACCGCGTGAACCTGTCGATGATTGTGAGGCAATACTTATAACCGTGCGAGTCTCGCAAAGGCCCTATTATGTCGAGGTGTATGGTGTGGAAACGCTTGGTAGTGCGGGGGAATGAGCCCACTTCTTTCCTAACATGCCTGGAGACCTTACATTTTTGGCATGCGATGCACTCTCTGGCCCAGGAATTAATATCCTTGTTCATGGAGGGCCAGAAGTATTTTCCGGTGACTAACCGGTTTGTTGTCCTGATGCCGGGGTGCGCCAAGTCGTGAACTGCGTGGAACACTTCCTTGCGAAATGTGGCCGGAATGTATGGCCGAGGTCCCTTTTCCGAGTCTTCGCAGCAGAGCGAGAGGTTTGAGCCGAAGATGGGCAACTCCCGAAATTTGTATTTGGGGTTGGACTTGAGGCTCTGAAGTGCTGCGTCATCCACTTGCGCCTTGGCAATAGCCGAGAAATCGAGTGAGGCGGGGATGTTAACTTCGGAGACACGAGACAAAGCGTCAGCAACAATGTTGTCCTTCCCGGACACGTGCTGGATGTCCGACGTAAACTGGCTTATGAAGCTCAGGTGTCGAAGCTGACGAGGGGACGCTTTGTCGGGCTTCTGTTTCAAAGCGAACGTGAGAGGCTTATGATCCGTGAACACTGTGAACGGCCGGCCCTCTAGGGAGAAACGGAAGTATTTGATGGACAGGTATGCGGCGAGCAGTTCGCGATCGTAGGTGCTGTAGTTCCGTTGAGCGGGATTCAACTGCTTCGAGAAGAAGCTCAACGGCTGCCAAACTTGGTCCACCTTTTGGTGAAGGGCAGCACCTACTGCGTTGTCAGAGGCATCAACAAAAACGGCTAGGGGTGCATCTTGCAGAGGGAATGCCAAGAGCGTAGCGTCAGCCAGTTGTTGACGAGATTTGTCAAACGCGCAGATAGCCTCTTCAGACCACACGATCTCTCGTGTGTCCTTAGTTTTGGGGCCAGACAAGTACGCGTTCAAAATGGACTGGAGATGGGCGGCCTTGGGCAGGAAACGACGGTAGAAGTTCAGCATGCCCAAGAACCTCCTCAACTCCCTCACTGTCTTTGGACGCGGGAAGCTTGATATCGCTTGCACCTTGTCTGGGTCGGGCTGTATTCCTTCAGGGGAAATGAAATGGCCGAGGAATCTCACCTGTTGTTGAAGGAATTTGCATTTCTCAACGTTTAGGACTAAACCGGCCTCAAGGAGACGTTGAAAAATGCACTCGAGATGGGCTAAGTGCTCAGACTCAGTGGTAGAAGCGACCAAAACATCATCCAAATATACGAAACAGAATTCGAGGTTTCGCAGGACTGAGTGAATGAACCTTTGAAAGGTTTGCGCCGCATTGCACAATCCGAAAGTCATTCGGGTGAACTCGAAGAGTCCAAAGGGTGTGCATATTGCCGTCTTTGGAATGTCTTCAGGAGCTACTGGAATTTGGTGATAAGCCTTGGTTAAGTCCAAGGTCGAAAAGATGCGGCAATTCGCGAGGTGATGCGCAAAGTCATGGATGAGTGGAATTGGATATCGGTCAGGAACAGTCTGTGCATTTAGTCTTCTGTAATCCCCACATGGGCGCCATTCGCCGTTTGGCTTAGGGACCATATGCAGTGGGGAAGACCAACAGCTGTTTGAGGGCCTGCAGATACCCTGTTGAACGAGTTGTTCAAACTCTTTCCGTGCAATTGCCAGTTTCTGAGATGGTAGAGGACGCACCTTCGAGAAGATCGGGGAACCAGTAGTGATAATGTGGTGCTGCACATTGTGCTTCACTGGTTTGGAGAGACTACAGTTGGTAGTAATCTGGCTGAACTTTTGGAGAAGTGCCCGAACACGAGAGTCGGTAATGTCTTCTAAAAGAACGGAAAGATTATTGCCTGGGTGAGATACCATATGTCCCGACGAATTAAGTTTGGTCGTGGAATCTATAAGAGACTTGTTTTGCAAGTCCACCAGCAATCCATAGTGACACAGGAAGTCTGCGCCTAGTATGGGGAAGCTGACATCCGCCAGGATGAAACGCCACGAAAACGTCCTACGCAAGCCAAGACTCACGTCCACTTGCCTATACCCGTACGTGTTTATGCGGGAGGAATTTGCTGCCGCAAGTTTGAGCGGTTGAGGGAAAAGTTGATGATGCTGGGGTACGGGAAGGACCGAAACCTCCGCACCCGTGTCGACGAGGTAGTTGCGCCTGCTGAGAGGGTCGAAAATAGTTAGGCGACGTGGCGCTGCGTTCTGGGTGGCCGCCGCCAAGACCCCCCGCGGACCTAGTTTTTTGCGGTAGGAGAGAATCTACACGGTAGCGTACATCTTGTCGCTTTATCCCCGAATCTGCGGTGGTACCAGCAAATCCCTGGGTCCGTGGACTGTCTTGACGACCTGCTACCTGATCGCCCTTTTCGGATGGCAGACCGCGAGCGTGCTCGCGATCTGGCGCCCGAACGCTGAGCGTCCAACGTCGCCCTCATCTCGGCCATACTGGCTGTTAATGCAGCAATCTCGCGCCTCAATTCACCCACCTCATCCGACGGTGGTTGAACGGCCGCCAAGGTTGGGCGTACGTACACCTCCTGAACCTGGTCGGCCGTCGCTGCCAGTTCCTCCAAGGAACCGGAGACGCAAGCGAGGATCGCCTGGGTGCCCTCCGGGAGCCGACGCAGCCAGAGCGACTTGATCAGGTCTTCGCCGATCTTACTCCCACCCAATTGCCTCATTTCACGAAGCAATTGGCTGGGAGTTCGATCACCTAAGGTTAAACCTGCCAGCAAGTGGTCTAATTTTGCCGACTCGCTTGCCGACAGGCGCCTGATCAACTCGCTCTTGAGCTGCACATACGATGTCGACTTCACCACGTCGGACACCAGAAGTATGGACTCTTCGTCCAGGCCGACCACCGCGTAGTTGAAGCGGGTCGCGTCCGATGTGATGCCGGACATTTGGAATTGTGCTTCCAAATGCACGAACCACAGTTCGGGGTTCCGCCGCCAAAACGGAGGAACGCGTACGGCGAGGGCGGTCACTTGCGGGTTCGATGGGCCCGCCGCGTCCCTATTGTCAAAAGACATCTTGTTTCACGAAAAGTACGAGATTGAAATGCAAACGCGGTGAGTTTATTCTGAAACGCGGTGAACTTTACACCGACACGGCAGGCTGCACCCACAAATGCACACACGAAACGAGAAAAGAAAAAAACGAAGCGGACGCTATCCAGCGCAGACCAAAAACACCACCAATGAGAATGGAGGACTCGCGATGTTAAACACTTGCACGCCGTCTCTTGCAGCGATTTCAATTTTTTTATTATTATTTATACAAAAAGTTGGGACAAACTCATTACGCTTAAAGAAGAGTGAAAAATACATGCGTGCCACGCGAGCATTTTAAAGTAAAACTAAAGAGAATTTCCTCAGGTCGTTAAGTTGCAGCGGTTACATTTGGTATGTATTTCGTCGTGGGGTCTTCTTATTCCGATAGCCGAGTAATCTGATGGTGATGGTCCGACGTGTGTCGCGTAGTACACTGTGTAGAGAAGGTTTGTTGATGGGGATGATGATGTGCTTGAGTTTTTCAATTATATGACACCTCGTGCACAGCATTGAGGAATTGAGACTTCTGCATTTGGAGCATATCGATCTTCTCGATTTGTTCTTGGACGTAATCCACTTTCCGTTTGAAGTAGTCTTTGGAGTCTTGTAGAATTTGTAGGCCACGAAGGAGATGGCTAGCAGGCCAATGGTAAGGACCGTGGTTGTTGTGCTGGGACTAGGAGGCGTCGTTGGGGTTCTTGGAATTGGCGTTGTTGAAGTTGAGGTGGTCGAAGTGCTAGATGAACTTGAGGTAGCTGAACTGGTGGTTGTGTTTTTGGGAAGTTCCGGGGTCACCAATTAAGTAATCCAATTACTTTTTATTTTAATAATTTCTTTACCGTTAAGTAATTAACACCACTTCTCATTTCAACAATCCTTATAAATATTTAAGATATTTTTAAATTAACAATTCATATGTTATTTTCATTAATGTACACTTAACATTACTTTTTAATTCAACGAACTCAAAAAGACTTCTCTGTTCAATTCCCAACTTGATATCTATAATTTGTGACAGGTCTCCTAAAACAAAATCATTCATCGCACACTTTTTTGAGATCTTCCACTCCCTTGGCGTGCCACGCAAAGTGGATAGATCCGCGCCATCTATTTGCTCGCACTCGCAACATTCGAAATAAATTTCGAATGCTGCGAATCCTGCCGCGCCACACTGTGCTAGAATAAATTGCTAGCAATAACGACCGGTAGAAATCCAAAAACCTTTTACCATTATCGTTATGGCAACCAGGGCCGTGTTTCCCCAACACATGTTCGAGGAAGGTGTTGTCAGGACCTACCTTGGCATTCAAATCATCCATCAGCCTTTTGAATAATTGTGTCGAAAAATGTGTGTATGATCTTGATAAATAGTGTTCATGTTCAAGAATTGAGCTTTAAAGGAGAACCCCGGCAATGTAACAGGGACATTCTTGGGAAGATACAATCCATTGGATGCAACTAAAGTGGTCGGACATAATATATCCATTTGAAGTCAAGAAATTATAGTTAAAAAGTGTAATTAGGGTTCAGATTGCATTTTAATATATCTAAGTATTTATACTGGTCCATAATTACATCGATAATTTCCAAATTGCCGACTCCATTAGCAGCCATACACAGCCAAACCATAATTCCGCTGCTGATAAATTTTTCCTGTTCAGGGCTGTATTTGCTTTTCTTCAAACTATTTGCTTCCTATCAGAGGCAAATACATTAAATTTACTTTCATCGCTCCAGATTACACTTTTCCAAAAATCGGGATTGTGATTAAAGTATTTTTTTTGGCAAATTTGAGTCTTTTCTTCCTGTTAACTTTGGAAATGAATGGCTTCCTACGAGAAACTCCTCCATTAAAGTCATGATTCCGGAGCGTTCTTCATATCGTTTCCTTAGAAATAGGTTTGCGGATCATTACAGAGGCTTCATTCAGCTCGTAAGTTGTTTATGGACTTTTTTGAGTCTTTATTGATTTGCTGTTGAATATACCCTTCGTCGAGAGGCTTTAGTAGCCCTTTTCGCTGCCTACCAGGCCTATTTATCAATCTTCCGTCATTCTGCCAACTTCGCGATAAGTTTTCCCTTCACAAACAAGCTTAATAATAATTTTTCGCTCTTCAACTGTTGTTTCCTTCCTCATTTTGTTCTAAACAGTATTTCCAAAACAAATCGGGAAAATTTACAAACAATGTACACTAGGCAGAAAAAGTGTGCGTACACTCAGTAGTATGATACTTTTCCTTAGTAAAACAAAAAAATTAAGCTAATTTTTGTGGCGAATTTATTATCCAAACATTACAAATAGTTCCGTAGTTTTAATGTATTTAATTCACTAAGTTATAAGTCTTACAAAAACCAGGTTATAAAGCCAAAAATTAAAAGAATCGCAATAATTCAGTAGAAAAAGTCTGCGTACAGTAAACAAATATTTAAAAAAAATTATATTTGAGTAAATATGAAAAGCAAATCAGTAGCTTGTAGGATACCCTTTTCTTTTTATGACCTCTTTTAATCTTTTCGGCATAGAAGATACAAGTTTAGATGTTTCTTCAACACTTATTTTATTCCATTCTTCTTGTAATACATTTTTCAGCATATCCTTTGAAGTTATATCGTATTGGCGAATTCTGCGTTCTAATAAATCCCACAGATGTTCTATGGGATTTAAATCTGGCGATTGTGGGGGTGTATGTAACTGTTTGGGAACATTATATAATAGCCACAGCTTATTAACCTCAGCCGTATGTTTAGGGTCGTTGTCATGCATAAAATAAAATTCGTCACCCAGGCGTAAATTTTCAGCACTTTGTTTTAAATTACGTTTTAAAATATTTAGGTAGTCATATTTGTCCATGGTAGACTCTATAAATTGCAGATTTCCTACGCCACCACTTGCCATACACCCCCAAATCATTATTCCGCCACCACCATGCTTTACCGTTGGCATCAAATTTTCTTTATTCAATGCTGTACATGCTTTTCTCCATACTATTTTTCTTCCTTTTATTCCAAAAATGCAGTATTTATTTTCATCTGAGAATAGCACATTTTCCCAGAATTCATTTGATTGGTTTACGTACTTATTCGCAAATTTTATTCGTTTTCGCCTATTAGTTAATGAAATAAATGGTTTCTTACGTGCAACTCGCCCATGGTAACCAGCTCTCTTGAGTATTTTCCGTGCAGTATCAGCACAAATTTTTTTGTTGAACTTAAGTTCAATATCTTTCGCGATTTGTGGTGCAGTTATTCGTGGATTCTTTTTCACCGAACCTATAATACTTCGCCTTTCCCTAATCGACAACTTCGATGGGCGACCAGATCGTGGCTTCGATGTTATTATTCCCGTCGATTTAAAGTTGTTAACTACCCTTTGAACAGATGAATGTCGCCTTCCTACTATCCTGGCTATTTCGCGGAAACTTTTTCCTTCTTCCCATAATTTTATTATAACTTTTCTTTCACTTACACACATCTCTTTTCGCTTCAATTCCATAATAACAATTATACACACAAAATAACGAAAAAACGTCCTTATTTTTCACACTTCAAACACAGCCATAAACCAATAACTCACAATCAATTTACTCCAAATGGCAAGGATTTATATTTCGGGGAATCACCTACATAATTATGTGGCTGTACGCAGACTTTTTCTACTGAACATTTGTGACTTTTCTTATTTCCCTTTTTTTATTTCAGTTTCCTTGAATTCTAATTTCCTAAAAGTGGCCTTATCAAAGCAACAAGACCACAAGCAATATGCAAACAATAAAATGTTTTTAAAAAACTAATTTATTCGTGTGTTTTACTAACGAATAACCAGGAACTGCTTAGTGTATGCACATTTTTTCTAGCGAGTGTATATACAGAAATATTTTCAGATAATTTCAATCGATAAGCACCGTCCAATCACTCAGAAAATTTAGTTACTACATATGTATATAACTTTTTGTGCCTTCAATTTTGTGTCGCATAAGTTTGAAGTCTTCGGGGAAACCCCTTTTAATTTCTAGTATAATGAATTTTTCGTAATGGTTGTGGGGTCATGTGTGCGAGATGAAATTCCAGCTTAAATAAACAGGTTTGCTTCTAAAATTGAGAGAATTTACTGAAATATTGCAGATTTTTAAAAAATTTACTCTTTGTGCCTTCAAGCCTATGAACAACTGCATGTTAAGTTTAAGACGGGATTCATTACACATGTAAAATTTTTCTTAATTCCGAGAAACCAAGCCCGGCGTAGAAACACTGCATTGACCGTTAATTAAAACCTATGTTAAATGTTATGTTATTTAATGGTGTTCGAAAATGTTATCACCATCGGCTGAAGTCATTTTAAAAATCTCTGCATATCAGACCCCCCTTAATATGTTTTTATTATGGTGAGTGATATCATAAGCCCTCAAAATTCTTCAATACTACGTCATTGAATCTTACACGTGTTTTATTCTTTCTTTGGATCAAGTTTTGGTCTACCCATTTATTGGTTGATATTGTCATGGTGAGAACATTAAAAAATCCGGTTTCGGTTATTGACACACATTTACAGCTAGTTTTCTATTAATGCTTTTAATACTTTATGTGCTATTCAAATATTCAACAAATGAGATAAGATTTTGTTATCAGACGACCATATAACATAATATTAACAGTTTTTGAGTTGGAACAGGTGAATTCAGTCCATTGATTAATGTCATTTATTTTTGACGAAATTATAATTAAGAAAAGATTATGAGTAATAACTAGACACAGTCAGTATAAAAATAAGTAGCCAGCGATAAATTTGTATTTTTTAAAAATGACAAAATAATTTTGCAGATAAGTATTTTGATTACCTGGGAAAAAAATATTTATCAGAAATAAATGAACGACTACTTCTGCGTGGAAATCTAATAATGTTACCGGGAGGAAACTCTTTCAGGAACATTATTTGAAATAATACGTTTATTATGTATTCTGGTCTAATCCATTTATAAGATTAGAATGCATGTCGCAGTAATGGGAATATGATTCCACCATGCAATGTTCGTTATTACGTTGCGTTGAGTTAACAGGATGGAGGCCTACAGGCTAACTAACTTCTCTAATATTAATCATTATATAATATATAGAAAATAGCACTGGTCAATTTTTCGGTGGAGACTTGGGCCCTTAGCAAGAAAAACTCATAGTCGGGTTCGAGAGAAGAATCCTTCGAAGATTTTTTTGCCTCCTACCGGAGGATGATCGATTCCGTAGTTTACATATGTTACGACGAAATCTATGAGCAAGGCAATGACCGTCTTTTTAAGGTTTTGTGTAAACACAAAACCTTATTAAAATCGGTTTACTGTCTGTCTGTCTGTCCGTCACACGCATTTTTCTCGGAGACGGTTATAGCGATTGACACCAAATTTGGTGGAAAGATGAAATCGGGCTTAATAGGTTGCAGTGGCCGGGTCACTTAATCCCTATGGGTGAGAATGATGCAGTCCGGAAAACTTATAAGGGCAATATCTATGGCAGAAAAAGACGACGTGATGAACCTCAGGTGGAGCGATCGCATAAGCCAAGACGCCAGCGAACTTTAAGGGATATCAAATTAGTGGACCTTGGCATGTCTGGAGTTTTTTACTAAAGCAGGCATACACTATAGATTGGTTATTATTCCGTTGTTGATGATAACATCACGCGCTATATCGAATTAAACAATTCTTTTCATGTCTGGACCATTAGGTTGCTAGAATATGAGCGGATTCAATTTCAAATAAGAGAGCATCCCCTTTCTAGGCACGTAAATAGAACCGAAAAGAAGGTTGACATATTCGAAATCATATAATTCAGAAATTTTTTAATGAGTTGCTAGCAATAACGTTGATTAAACTCCGGAGGTCGAATAGATATCGGACGTGGAGGACAAATATTTGGCAATTCTCTGATGGAAAACTTCAATAGAGAAAATAAAACTTTAAAAATTTTTACGTGGAAAGCTTTCGAAAAGTAACGTCGTAATCGTAATATGTCATTCGCAAAATAACAAATTGAAGAACCAGAAGTTTGGCATTTCGGGTATGAAATAATAATAATAATAATTGTTGGCGCAACAATTCAATTAGATCAGGGCTTTGAAGTGGAGCATTTCGATACACTGTAGGAGGCAATGTGACCAGCATTGCGCTTGTCCGAGATTATTACCCTGATTTGACTTAGTCCTGATTCTCAGCCGTCTACCACCAGTGAGATTTGAACCGCGACTTTCCGCTAAAACACTCCAGGGCTCTAACCACTTGAGCCATCCGGACGCTCACGTATGAAAGGTTTTGTGTTTTGGTTATGCCAGGAATTTCCAATGCACGTTTGGTTATTCGCGCATAGCTAGAAATTCAAAATTTTCCTTCATGTCTATCCAAACCTTCAGATTATGCTCATTCTAAACAAACTACCGCTGATCCATACATAAAACACATACATATATGTGCGCATATAGGTTGATCGTGCCACTCTGAATACTTCCGCTTCGCTCCTTACGCAGCCGTCAATAACATTTGCATTAAAAATATTTATATATATTTATCCGAATTAGACACTAAGCGCCAGCTTCGTATACATATGCATACATGCTCGAATATGTATGTCTCGCCTCGGGAAACTATGCTAATTTGCATGTAACCAAAAAAGCACAAAAAATTCAAATAAGGTCCTTCTTTCCGGGTTTCCTATATATATGGGCTTTCTGTGCATTAGCCCGTTCACTTTGTTGTGGCATTGATGTTTATTGCTATACATATAGAACACATCTTATGTATGATACTGGAAGTTTTATTATAAGTTCGTTAGTAATTGTATGATTTCATTCAAACCTTCCGCAATTATGCCCTCTTTATCCTTTATTCTCATCATACTTCAAGAATGTATTTAGGGTTTTTTTCTGATAAATTAGGGAAATATAGAAATATAGCGTTATTAGCTTTCTTTGATCGTTCTTTGTGAATATTTTCAGATTTTTCAGTTGGATAGGTTTTCAGAACGAGAACTGTTGCATTTTATGGTTCTTACATTTTGGGTCCTAGTTCTCTTGTCTACAAGCTGATATGAATAGTTGGTCTGAAAGTGCCAATTGAGCCCTTTCAATCGATACCCCGCATGATCATATTCTGATAGAAAAAAAGTTGTATCGGCCTGACACCTGCAAGCGATGTGATTGGAAGACGGAAATGGCAGTACATAGGTAACACATTAAGGAGGGCGACAATTGCATTGTTGGCTACGCCATGAAGTAGAATCTACTCTCCCAAGATGGCTGACGAGTGGGTCGCCCAAAGAGCACTTGACGCAGAACAGTAGAGGGGGAGTACGGGCGTTTAGGGAAGGCTTGGGGGGAGTTGAAGCGCATTTCATGGACTCGAACGATGGCCCGTAGGCATGATTGACGCGCTATACCCCACGAAGGGGGCCTAATGATGTCTGTTCTGGGAATCAAAGTTACATGTTGGTGTTTTAAAAGGATTGACATTGCACATTTAGTTCAGTATCAGTTTGCTTGGAGATTTGGAAGGAGTGAGAGTGAAACTCCTAATTTTGTGTGAAAAAAATGTCAGGAAGGACAAAGTTAAGTGTTGGAGAAAAGGCCCGTTGGGAATACGGAGAAAAATTAATTGTTCTGAGGCAAGTATTAGAAATGTTTTTAAAAAGTATGACAGAAGTATGGCAGTCTGAGATGAAACCAAGGGAGCAGGAGGAAGCATGTGATTTCTCCCCGGGCCAGGTGGTTATTAGAGCGAGCATCCTTGTGAGATAAATTTGCAACTGCTCCTCAATTATGTACTGAATTGCTGGAAGGGGAAATGTGTCAATTAGTGTGAGATCGGTGCAGCGACGGTTGAATGAATTAAGACTCAGCGCTTGAAGACCAGCAAAAAAACCGATTTTAACGGAAAAAGATTGAATTGGGCTTTGGAACGACGTGACTGGACTGTGGACAATTGGAGGCGAGTTGTGTTCTCTGATGAATATAAATTCAATTTGCTGGGATCTGATAGTCCGTCCCCAGTACGAAGAAGAAAAGGAGAGAGATTTGACCCCCAGTGTGTTATACAAACTGTACGACATTCTCCCCCAGTAATGATGTGGGGATGTATAACATGCAAAGTAGTCGGTAGTTTTTCGTTTCTAAGCGGTGCTGTCAACGCAGAAAAGTACAAAAAAGTTATCGATGATTGCGTTGTTCAGATTGTAGAAGCACTGGGTGAGCACTTTGATGCAATAATGTTTCAGGACGATTCGGCTCCGCATAATAGAGCTCGTATCTATTTATCTGTTTTATCCTCAAAACGGTTTTTATTCACAGGTAACATCTTGGAAAGGCAAGCTTCGCATACAGTGAAACAGTCCAGATTTGAACCCCATAGAAAACCTATGGGCGTTCATGAAGCGGCCACGGCAACAAAGATCGATAACGATCAAAGTAAATCTAGAAAAAACTTTAGAAAAGATATGGCTTAATGAAATTCCGTACGATTTTATTGAAAATTTATACCAATCGATGCTCGCACGAGTTGCAGAAGTGATTGATACGAAATACTAAAGACCGAAAATAAAACAGGTCGGAATACCGGAAGTTTCAGGTATAAAGGTTTTGTGTTCATCTTATGTGAAGAAATTTTCTCGCACATTTTTCCATTCGTATATGGCTAAAAACCTAAAATATTCGTTCATATTTTTTTTCCAAACTAGAAGAAATGCGTACACATTACAGACGTAGATATTATGCTCACCTTTAGCAAACAAACATTGGCTCTTAACGAATACTATGCTTACATATGTATGTATATAAATTGATCGTACACAAATTTCGAATTTACTTCGTGTATAAAAGCACACATATGTACATATGAAGTACGTATATTGAATACCGCTCGTTTAATGTACAAATTTATCTATCTGAATTAGGCATTACTCCAAAGCTTCATTTACATATACATACCATATAAATACATACATATATCTGTCTGGAGTAATTGACATTGACATATAAATGATTAAAAAACTAAAACGAAATGTTTCCTTGTGACCTCCCATTCACATGAGCTCACTTTACTGTGGTTTTGATGAATTGATATGTTATGATGACGTCATACACGTTTTAGAATGCATGAAAATCATACAAAATATAAAAGTTTCACCTTCTATAACTTTATTAATAATAGTTGAATTTTTTTCAAACTTCCCAGAGCTATACCTTGCGTTATGTGACTTATGCAGGTGCCAATTTTATAGTTCTAACATGAACTTAAGAGGGGTTTCCGGCTAAATTTCTAAAATATGCTAATATACTGTTATTAACTTTATTTCTGCAGATATCGGAAACGGATGTACTTTGAGGCCTAGATTTCGAATAGATACATTACTCTGATTTTTTTTCAGTTTTTTCAGTTGGATAAGTTGAAATGAGACCTGTTACACTTTGTGGGGGTCATATTTTGAGCCATTACTCTCCTACGCTCCACCCGATATCAAATATGGGACTAGTTTCGAAAAATACTAATTGCGCCCTTTTATTTGATTTGCACCCTCTATTCACATGTATGGGGAATTGCACTTCGATGATGTAACACAAATTGTTGAAGCTGGCCAGAAGTTACAAGGTACGGGATTTGACTTAAACGACGAGTGGATTGGTTCGATCATGTTGGCTGGATTATCTGAAAAGTATATGCCGATGATGATGGCAAACGAGCATTCCGGCATGGTAATCACGACCGACGCCATTAAAGGGAAACTAATGGATATGGAACCGGAAGACAGTGATGCCAACAGTGTGTTTGCTTGTTTCCGTAAGAATCATTCATTCATCAATCAGCCAAAGAATCTAAAGAGTGTACAGTCTATGGCCAAAAAAGATGGCGGAAATGCACAACTGTCAATATCTATCAAAGGAAAACAAAACGTCAAATGTTATATTGCAAACAGCATGGCCACTACCGCAATCAGTGTACTTTTAAATGCAACAAGGATCCAGAAAATAAATTGTCAAAAACGAGTAATGCATTTAGTGCCGTGTTTTTTAACAGAATATTTGACAAGAATGATTGGTATGTCGACTCCGGCGCTAGTTCGCATTTGACAAGCAATAAAGATTGGATGATTGACGAATGTTATTCTGGCTTTACGAAGGAAATCGTGGTGGCTAACCAGAATAAAATCCCAGTGGTATGTTGTGGAAACATAAACTTAAAAACGTCAACTGAAGACTGTGACTATAACATAACCGTGGAAAACGTTTTATGTGCACCCAAGTTATCTACTAACCTATTGTCAGTAAGCCAGGTGATAAGGCAAGGCAACAGGGTCCATTTTACAAGCGAAAAATGCGAAATATTTAATGTTTATTAAACACTCTAGTAGACACTCTAGTAGCCACTGCATCACTTGTAAATGGAGTTTATACACTGAATACTTCTACTTGTTTGGTGGCAGCAGTAGCAGAGTCTCCAGAGGTTTGGTATCGCAGATTGGGGCACGTCGACAGTTATAACATGAATAAAATGCAGGATGCTGTAGAGCTGCTGTAGAACAACTTAATTGTTTACTGTGCTGTGAAGGAAAGCAAAGTCGGTTGCCTTTTAATAACAAAGGGAACAGAAGTACTAAGCTATTAGAAATAGTACACAGTGATATATGTGGCCCAATGGAGAATCTATCCTTAGAAGGTTCAAGGTATTTTCTCATCTTTGTTGATGATCACAGACATATGCTTATTTTTTCAAAAATAAAAATGAGGCTTTACAATTTTTTAAAGAATATAAAGCAAGAGTTGACAACTTGACGTCAAATAAAATACAAGTACTGAGAAGGCAGAGAGTTCTGTAATAGAGATTTTGATGGTTATTTGAAAATCAACCTCAGTCATTTAGGGATATTTGGTAGTACTGTCATGAGACATATACCCAAAGAAAGAAGACATAAGTGGGATAAGAAGTCAGAAGAATGCATACTGATTGGTTACCCTTAGGATGTCAAAGGGTACAGGTTATACAATCCTTCAACAAAGGCCACTTTAACCAGTCGAGATGTTATCTTCATAAATGAAAAAAACATCTTATCAGGAAAACATGATAGACGACAAACTAGCAGAGAATGGTCCACATACATCTTCAGTGGGAGAGCTCTCAGATCATGATAGTGGGGATTCATTCATTTCGACGAATGAGATGGGAAATGGATGAAATCTATGTATGAAATGAGACCATGACATCTGATGAAGGATAGCAATCGGACGCCATATTAAAAACCACAACCACAACGGCAGAGACAAAAGCCAGACAGATATGAATTCATGTGCATAGAAGAGTGTAATGAATACTTTAGCAATGAACTGACTTTAGAAGAAGCACTTCAAGGGCCTGAGAAAGGAGCAATGGGAACAGGCCGTCAAAGAAGAGTTGAAAAGCTTTGAAGACAACAACGCGTGGGAAGTTGTTGATGTTCTTGCAAGTGTCAACATAGTTAAGTGCAAGTGGGTCCTAAGAAGTGTGATAGTGAAAATAATGTTCGTTATCGAGCCAGACTTGTGGCTAAAGGTTGTAGTCAAAAATATGGTGTAGACTATAGTGAAACATTTTTTCTGGTAGTGCGGTATACAACACTTAGGTTATTGTTTGCTTTGTTAGTACAGTTGAACCTAGAAGTAACTCATCTTGATGTTAAAACTGCTTTTTTTAAACGGAGATCTGTGTGAGACAATATATATGCAAAAGCCTTTAGGTTATGACTGTACAATTAATAAAGTTTTAACATTGAAAAAGGCCATATATGGTCTTAAACAGGCATCCCGTGAATGGCATAAGAAAGTGGATAGTTGCATGTTAGCTGACGGTTATATTGAATCTAAAACTGAGCCATGTTTATATGTATGAAATGTGCCAGCAGCAGTAAAACCATAGTGACACTATATGTCGACGATTTCTTTGTATTTTCAAATGACAGAAATGTAACTAACGATCTTAAGAATATGTTAAATAAGCATTTCATGTTGAAGACTTAGGAATTATAAAGGAATGTCTTGGCATGTCAATTGCATTTGATAAACAAAATTGTACTGTAACTTTGAGTCGAGAAAAATATATCGATAAACTGTTATCTAAGTTCATTATGATTGATTGCATTTCTGTAAATACTCCAATGGAGATCAATTTAAAATGTAAGAAGGAAAGTGATTGTAGTAATAAAAATCCCTATCAGCAGCTTATCGGAACATGATGTATCTAGTTGTACTTACACGACCCGGTATAGCTTATGCAGTGTCACATTTAAGTCAATTTAATAATTGTAATACTGAACAACAGTGGGTTTACGCTAAAAGAATCTTAAAATATTTGAAAGGGACAAAGGATTTAGGTTTGAAATATAGTAAAGATAAAAACATAAACATTGAAGGTTATGTTGATGCAGACTGGTGCAATGATATTAATGATAGGAAATCATATTCAGGATACTGCTATGCTCTATCTAGGTCAGTTTCTAGTACAGACTCTGAATATGTATCAATATCAGAAGCCTGCAAAGAGACAGTTTACTTGAGAAATTTACAGTTTGAAGTGACTAACATCTGTATCAGATCACTTTGTATAATGATAATAGGAGTGCACAGAAATTATTGTTGAACCCTGTATTCCATAATAAAACGAAGCATATTGATGTCACTATTGTAGAGAATTAATGAAAACATTGTAAGTGTTAAATATATGTATACATCAAACATGCCTGCAGATTTGTTTACTAAAAGTTTATCAGGTGTTAAACATTATAAGCATTTGAACGCTTCAGGAATTGTTAAATTGCAATTTGTTTTTTTTATTATTTTCTCTTATTGTTTTCTCCTTATATATATTTTGAGTGGGAGTATTGTATTATAGTAACAAAATATAGATGTGTATCCACTACTAGCGCTATCTTGTATAAAATATGTGAAATGAAGTTGCCTGTGTTCTTTACACCTTTGTCCATGAATATAAATTTGACAGTCTTTTCTTCGTCTTCACTGAGACACGTTATTTTAATTATAGTTTATTTTCGAAGTTTTTTGTACTCTACTATAAACACAAATCTTCGACGAATGTACCTTTTCCCTCAAAACTCCAACTTGCCTTTCCACCATATTCTTTAAATAGAACGCCTGCTGATGTAAATAATATGAACTTCACATGCAATCACATGAACCACAACTTTATTCTCCAGCCTCATGATAAACTCGAAAAACGCCTTTTGAACTTGAATTTTCTTTCACACTCGCAGTGCGAACATTTTTTTTGTCGGGCACTGTAGGTCCTTTTGTAATGGAAAACACAAAACTAAGATCTGTTTAGAAAACATTATTTCAGTCTTTTATTTCAATATTCCATAAGGTTATATAAACGGATTTATTTTCATTAGAATATTCTTCTTCCCTGCATACGTACATATATATACCCTATACATTTCTAATTATTAGAAAATCTCCAAAGATTTATTAACAGGAACTTTTACGCCTTGCAATCAGCAGCATCCAACTAAGCTTCGAAAAGTACTAATCGAGACGTTTCATTTGATACCCCACATGACTACATTCGGCGAAAAAAAATTTTACACCCCCCCTTTTACATGTATGGGGATCCCCCCGTAAATTCAACCTAGAAGGATATCACTCACTGCATGTCTGAGGGTCCACAAGTCCCACCTTCTCATCAAATTTCGTGTCAATCGGTATAGCCATTTCCGAAAAAAGTGCTTGTGACAGACAGACAGACAGACATTGAACCGATTTTAATAAGGTTTTGTTTTACAAACAAAACCTTAAAAATGTGAAACTTATTTCACTCAGATTAATATAAATATAGTCTCTTGGCTGATTCCTATGCCCTCAAATTTTTTTTGCCTGTACACATTACCATGAACGCTAACCATTTATAATACATATCCCCGTATACATATAAATTCATTTATCGGTACCTTATCACATGCAATTCTCTTGCGATAAAGATGATTAAATGAACGTGAAGAAATACAAAACAAGCGTTTTTCAACGTGCAGGTGATTGTAATTTAACGCATCATACGTGCATCTTACTTTTTTTGAAGAAAATTGCTCGCTGAGCTTGCAAGGGATAGAGCTGATGCTGGTAAAAATAGATCCAGTAATTTTTGCACCATTCCATATTTAAGTCTGCCTTGCAATCGAAAGAAAAACTACAAGAATAATAACGCTTGGGGAACCAACAACCCAACAACCCTTAATAAGAAAACAATGCTAGATACAATGTTTCGAGTTCAAGGTGAAGTCAGGTGTTCACGTACATTGAACGTCTTTCAAACAACTTCACGTGCTGAGACGAAAAGTCTCAAAGATGCTGTACCCAGAATCAGAGGCTAAACGCTACACGATTACTTGGAATCTTGTTCATGATCCTATATATGTATGAATGTAATGTACATGCACCTAATAATAAAATGTACAAACAGAAAGCTGTTTTTGAGGGTGGTACTCAATTGAATCGCTGGAATGTTGTTTTGAAGGAAATAGTTTCTGTAAATTTATTGATCATGGACCATTTGAAATGATATTCGCACATAATAAAGTTAAACTGGCAGAAAAGCAGAAGAATAGTTTCGTGCTCATCATTTTCAAATGTGAAAAATATGATACTAACATTGCGAGGTTCTTAGATGAGTTGTAGAAGACAAACGTCTGATTTATGAGAAGAAAACATATTTAAGCGAGAAATTCAAATACGTAGGCATATGTATATATTGATAAACAATGCAGAAGATATGGGTTAAATAAATAGTATGTACTTAATGATAATCTAATAATGGCTGAGAAACAACTAATTACATTTACTTTCATGATCGGCTCTGGCCTCTTTATTCAAATCTGAACCTTCATGGGGAATAGCACAGTAGTTTCTAAATATCGATATTGTAGCACAGACGTATGACACAGAAACTACTTCATTAAAATGTATACTGGGAAGAATTAGACTGAAACGTTTCGAATAAAATATAATATTTCTCAATTATGTAACTCGTTGTAGCTTTAGGCAAACTACAGAATTTTGTTTGCAGACGTTGTGTCTTTTTCGAAATTTTTAGCAACTTTTAAAACTTTCACGGGCATCCGAAAATACGTAGGTGCTCTAGAAACAGCAGATTTTGTTCCTGGAATCACTGTATAATCTTGTAATGATCGGAGGATTGCGGGTGGGGAAGTGATTTGATTAGAGGTGATTGAGACATCGAACAGAACAGTCCACGTCCGTTTTTACCTATCTTTGATAGAGCTAGACCTCAAAAGTGCCATTTGGTCAGTACTCCTACAATATTTCCTGCACTATATACTATATAATACTTTGAATGGAATGTCTGGGCGCTGGGGGATTGTCTGTTAGTAACTTGACTCTTAGAAACCCATACAAAAACAAGGGGCTTGCGAGGAGTGGTTTTTGGGAGACAATCGAGTTGATCCTAGGAATTCTAATGGTTTACTTGAAAGGTCAGGCTTTCATCCGTTAGTGCAATTCCTGGCTGATAAAATGGACTCCCTGCTTTCAACCGTTATTTTGAATCTGTAGGAAGAAAGGGGCATATAACGATATTGTATTACTCAGGGAATCAGAATTTTGCCAGCTCATCCGATAAAAGTTTGTGGATGACTTCGTTGCACTATGCATATCTTTAGTTGGCAAAACCTCGATAATTTAAGAACATTCGCAGATCTGCACCAGTAAACAATGTAAATGTATAACGACGAGTTGCATCTACCATGAACTCTGAAATTCAGACTCGATACAGGAGCCTAAGATACAGAAGTGATTGTAAGAAAAATTTATATGCTCTTGGTGTCCCGTTATTGTCTTGAATGAAGTGTTCTAACACACTTCAAGTTCTTGGACGAAATTGGATTGTTGTGCCATCAATTATTATTGTAACACTTTAGTATGTGCAATAGACAGTATTAATAAGAATTATTTTCATATTTCGTATAGACTTTATGTTTAGATTGTTAATAGGGTAAACATTGCCGTGTTTACTGAACACATATAATGTGTGTGTTAGTACTCCAATATTATCTATCAAATAAAATGCATCATCATCATCAACGGCGCAACAACCGGTATCCGGTCTAGGCCTGCCTTAATAAGGAACTCCAGACATCCCGGTTTTGCGCCGAGATCCACCAATTCGATATCCATAAAAGCTGTCTGGCGTCCTGACCCACGCCATCGCTCCATCTTAGGCAGGGTTTGCCTCGTCTTCTTTTTCTACCATAGATATTGCCCTTATAGACTTTCCGGTTGGGATTATCCTCATCCATACGGATTAAGTGACCCGCCCACCGTAACCTATTGAGCCGGATTTTATCCATAACCTGACGGTCATGGTATCGCTCATAGATTTCGTCATTGTGTAGGCTACGGAATCGTCCATCCTCATGTAGGGGGCCAAAAATTCTTCGGAGGATTCTTCTCTCGAACGCGGCCAAGAGTTTGCAATTTTTCTTGCTAAGAATTGGTTTTCAAAATAAGAGAAGATTAGAGTTCTAATTTGAAAAACTTTCCTTTTTTCTTATACTCCATAGCCATGGGGATGCTGGGGATTCTACGTGAGTAAGCATAACCCCATGGTAATCTTTGGATACCGTTTAATTTTAGGGACCATCAAAGCTGCGTCAGAAGTAACAGAGCAATATGGTTTATACTGAGCAGGCTAGACTTTCGTGCTAATGGATGCGAAGCCTATGTAACACCTCTGCCGCAATTAGGGAGCGTAATGTAAAGCGTAACCCCATACATTGAATCCATAACCAGCTTAACCCCCGATATGGGACTAACCACAACCGCAGTGAAACTCCCGACGGGGGCTGCGAATTACTTAGCCAAAAGCACATCCTTAGGGATCATCCCGGTTCCAATGGTACCAAAGAACTTTTGATCACGCTTATGAAAGTATGACGAAATACAACAGCCGTATTACTGATAAGCAGATCATCATCATTAAGTTATAGGTTCGGTGTGCCGACGTGGAAGCCCTACAAGCTGCCCTTTAATGTTATCTGAGGCAATTTGAATACATCTGTTGCCGATATTTCATCTCTTAATCGACGTCAAGCCGTTAATTTTTCACCTTTTCAGGTTCGCGACCCTTTGCATGCAACTTTCACGATTTCCCTTTTAAATCTTGGGTTTATATTCATATTCATGTAGCACAGATTATCCTGCGTTAACACGCACGCATTATATTATGATTCACAGAGAAATTCTTAACTCTAATTTGTTGAGTCAGAAGTCACCTTTCTATTATTTATTTTATTTTATTATTAGCATTCAGTGAATTTTAGTTATAGAACTTTTCCCAGTTTCGGTTGCAAAAAGTACAGTAGGTTAGAGCAGTAGGCTGTCATACGGAAGTTTGCGGTTCAAATCCTGTCGCCTCATAATTATGCATGAAACTTGGATCTATCACGATGAACCTAAACTGAAACAACAACGTTTATAATGAACTCAAGATGATTGTTTACCTCCATCGGAACGATCGGAAGAAAAGTTATGGAATTATTTTTTGGGTTTTATCAATTAATTATCTTCAGAAACGTAAAACAATTAACTCAAAATATTATTCAAACTTTTTGAATCAGCTGAATGAAAAGAGACCTGGTTTATAGAAGTAGAACATCCTATTCATCAGGCAAGTGTGTTGACGTGTGTTGAACTAAAGTACGATTTGCGGGGCACCGTATTCTCGACTACCACCTCTTCAGAAACTTCAATTTGTGGGACATTACGGATATATATATGCATATATGGTCGCCAGTTAGCCCTTGGTGCCGTATAACGCGTCAACTACACCTACGCGCCATCGTTCACGCTTACCTGAAATGCGCTTCATGCAGAGGAATCATTCCTCTGCATCATTTCTCGAGATGTCTGCACTCCTTCTTCACTGTTCTGCGGCAAATGCAGTGCCAGGCCTGTGCGCCGAATAAGTTCTTTGTTTGTAAAAATATACTAATAGTAGAACACTAGCACAGGAAAGTCCCAATCTGATCTTAATGATCAGATAATTGCATTTTCAGATTTTAGATAAGGCAGCGAAGGCGAATCTAGCGCTGCTGGCTTTGCCAATTAATGCATATAGGGAGATCGCGATAAGCCGTCAGACTGAGAACCTTGGTTTCGTTGGTGTTTATTTTCAGTACAACTCTACTTGCCTCTTTTTCTAAATTCAGAGCGATTTGGTCGATGACCATTACCCGGTGATAAAGCAAACAGATAAACGTAGTCGAGGTATTTGAAGAAAGATGTCGTAGTCCATTGCCCATCTCTACATCCTCTGAACAAATCAGCATGAAGGACATCACCGTTCACAAGAAGAAATAATATCGGTGACAAGATGCATTCGTGGCGGACTCCTTTTGGGTCTCAAAATCCTCAGTCCAGCACGTGACGTTTTGCGTCATGATATGTCGCTCTGATAATAGCTATTATTTTTTCCGCAATGTCCCTCCTGCGAACAGCACTCCCGATATACTCCCTGTTCACGCTATCGAAAACTTTCTCGAAATTGATGAAGAGCAGGTGCAGCGAAGATATAAATCATATGCACTGATCCAAAATGATCCGTAGGGATTTGATGTGGCCAATGCATTATGATTCGGAAGGGACACCAGCCTGCTTTCTGTTGATTGACGTTTCGAGATGTTCTCTGATGCGTTCCAAGATTATTTTAGTTATTCTCTTTTCGACGGCAGGGAGTACGCAGATACTCCTCTCTTTGGAATTGTAACGACCTTCCTCTTGTTCCACTTTCTGGGAAAGGTCTCGGATTCCCAGGTTTTTAAATCCTAGTGAAAGTAGCAGATCTGCAGTAATTGCAGGTGTGGTAATAAATAACTGTGGGAAGACCGTCAGGCCCAGCGACTTCACTCCGTTTGATTACATTATTATTTCTTTTCTGCTAGAGGAAACAGTTCGTATTTGCATCTTACAGTGGCTAGCCATCTCATCCACAAGAGGAGGAATTGCACCGGATATGTTTGAGAACCATGGTGACGTGTTTTATCCACCTCTTCAGTTGTTCGTTATCGTGGAAGAGGAGTTGATCGTTAACGACCTTCACAAGACCCATCGCTTGCAGCCTTCAATCACTTCTGTTAAAAAATCCGCTTCTTATGATGCCCTTTCGATGACCTACATCTGACCTAGCACCCGAGGAAAGAGTATTTTTATTGGCTACCCAATGCGCATCGATATTCTCAGGCAGACTACTCAGTGTATATGCTGTCCGATCAGCAAGATAACTCTCCCGTCGAGCGACAGTTGGATTATACAAGCGGTCGATGTCCAACTTGTGGGTCACAGCTCTCCAACCCTGCGAGAATTCGCGGACGCAAAACGCAAGCGAACATTAGCGACCATCAGATGGTTATGTGGCTCAGCGGGGTTAACAAGATTCGAAATTTATTTCGAATGTTGTTAATCCCGAGGTGAATGTTGTTAACCCTTAACCCTTAAACCCGAGGTGAATGTTGTTAACCCTTAACCCTTAAACCCGAGGCGAATGCGCCACAGTTATTTCTTTCGAGGCCGATATCAGCCCTTCTCTTGTTAAGCACATCCAGGAGATAACTCATAAATCTATCGCGGTCAGTTGAAACCCATCGATGACGAGGCGGCGGAAGTTGCAGAACCCCACAAACCTCCTACCATTATTGTTACGGTCGCTAAGATCGTGCTTTCCTATCACATCTCCGAGCAAGATGTAGTTGGAGCTTACTTTGGCATTCAGATTACCCATAACGATCGCAATCGCCTCCGTTGAATGTCGTGTAATTGTTTGTAGAAAGCATCCTTCTCCACTATATCGAAAGCCCATAGCATAGCACTATACAATTGTGATGCTTCCTAACCTGCACCGGAATCTTGCAGTTAAAAGTTGTCAGAAACAACCCCTCCCCCACACCCAGAGTACGAAAGCATAATGTCGCAAGAGGGCGAGGTGTGTAGGCTCAGAATGTCCAACTTATATCGTTGGAATTCCCGCTCGCCTTGGAGAAAGTGCTATATGTCGAGGAGCATGCGAATATTCCAGAAACTGATCATGGTCCATTTTCGATTGCCAAAAGTCTTCGGCGTGAGGGCAGGCCCTATCCGAGGCGTTTTTCACGTTTCGGTAGTGTTAAAGTTTCAAAATTTGCAGGCTGCTAGCCCGCAAATTTCTATCCCTTATGATAAGCAGGGAAGACTTTGAGTGTATTCTTAAGCCCTAACTCAGAAGTTGACATTACAGATGTGGTGTAAAATGATTGGAGGATGAATGGAATAAGTGCATTGAAGTTGAGGGAGACTATATTGAATAAAAAAACTAATATCATTTGAAAATTCACATTCTTTCAGTTTTGCTTCCAAAAATTTTCAACCAGCGTATACTTCCTGGCATCGAACCATAAAAGTTAGTTTATATTATTGATCCGTTTATTGGAAATGACCAAACCAGAATTTGACAAACATCAGAGTATTTACATTTTTTCGACCTAGTTTGATGTTGCTTTTAAGAGAAAGTAAGTAAAATAACAAAAGCACGATTTATGCAATCAAAAGTTTGTTACGACAAAATATTCTTTTTGAAATACGTCCATCTGACAAGATCGGACCCGCTGTATATACGGATATACATATCTTGCATCAAGACTACCACTTCTACACACAACCCATAATCAAGAGTACCACTTCTGCACACAACCCATAAATTCCATCCAAAATTAGGTTACAAAAGTACAAATTCAACTGCTTGTCTGAACCCCCCGCTTAATCAGATGAGCAGTATTTTGTGTCTCCTATTTGTTTGGTAGTGATTATACAATTTTTTTAATCTAATAAATCAACATCTCAGTAAATATATACGCGAGTCTACTTGATGACCAATATCGCGATCGTAGCTAGATTTATTCTTGCATACAGATAAGGTCCAAGCTGGTATAGCAGTGTTTGGGATATTAATTAGAGTTGCTTGAATAAACCGCCTCTATATTCTAGATGTATTTGTACATAGAACTTACAGACTATCTAAAGAGAGACTCGGGATGCCGTTTATGTTTAGTTCGATTTAGATCGCCATTCTCGCAGAACACACTTATTCGCAAGATCTAGTATTCTCACTCGCAGTGTGGAAACCTGTTCAGGTTGTTTCGGTTTAAAAACAAAATTTTGGGATACGTCATAACGTTTATTTCCAAGGAAAGAATTGTTAACTCAGATAATTTTAAAACTGCATACTTCGAAAATTTCACAATTCGCTGTTCTGTTATGGTTAATATTCTGGACTTTTACGTAACACATTGTTGGAGAAGATTGTGAGATTTAAGACGGCTGGTCGCGTTGTTATTATGGTCGTGACTCTCAAATATTGTATATATGAAAGCAATTAGTGACTGAATGTGTACGGGATAAACTGATTGTGCTTATTTTCAAATAAATGAATAAAAAATTGTTAATGTTCCCTAGTAAACACTGTACAGGCATTAGTGTATGAAATTTTGTTTACAAACTCTTGAATATTGAACAAAATCTTCACTTCTATTGTGGCTTCTTCACGGATTGGGGTGTAACGCAGCAAAGGTAGGACTAAATGCTAGAATTGAGAACGTCTAAATATAAATATTCAAGAATGTGGGTGGCGATAGGAAATCCCAATATTTAATTTTTGGTCGTATTCATTGAGAAAATGGGAAAGCGGGCTCTAAGAATTTGCAACGGAAATTCAAATCATTCTTTCAAATGGGTTCACGTAGTGTAAGAAGAGATCTTAAGTAAATTGTTAAGTTGCAAATCTTTACTTTTTGAAAACAAACAGTCAACACCATCCTCGATTGAAAGCAAATTAGATTTGATTAGAATGTAATTAACATTTTCTCTGTTGGAGTTCTTAGGGGATAAATAAATTTATGTAATTTGCTTATCGAGAATTTGCGGGACATATGCAAGTTTTTCAAAATGAAGCTCTACATTACTTGGCTAAGAAAGAAATTAAAAATAATATTTTTGCCAACTGGATAAGTTAACCTAGTGCTAGCATCAGCAGAATAATTTCGGTTTTTTTGCCTGCTTGGTTTTAGTTCTGCTGACAAACACGTATGATATGTATGCACACTTTTCGGATATAGTTTGAGGGATTTTTATTGAGAAGAAGAATTATCACGAGAAAATAAACATAATGATAGAGTACAAAAAGTAAGTTAAGTACAAACCTCAATAGAAGTTAGAGATTGGGATATTAGAGCTTAAATTTAGTTGTTGTATCTTATACTCACTGAGCGAAGTAGACTAAAATTTTAAGTACTATCTCTATTATATTATTCAAAGGCAACCAATTTCAGGTGGCTACCGAGAATAGTGTTATGGAAATTAAACTAAATTTTGATGATTGGAATTCCCCCCGCTGTTTTTCTAATGAATTGATAGAATAAAAACTTTAAGCACCAGATATATACTTATGTTATTCTTTCACAATCGTCTTCATGACTCAGTAAAACCGGATTAAGCTTATGACAAGGTTTGTGTGTAAACAGACTATAATTAACTGCTTGGAGATGG
This sequence comes from Hermetia illucens, assembly GCF_905115235.1. Lineage (NCBI taxonomy): Eukaryota > Metazoa > Arthropoda > Insecta > Diptera > Stratiomyidae > Hermetia > Hermetia illucens. The sequence goes on along the minus strand of NC_051852.1, from coordinate 104,589,505 downwards.
AAGGTTTCGCAGTTAAACACGACATTTATGGGAAGTAACCAAAGTTATCAATCAATGCCAGAACACTACGAAAGATTCCTCAACATAGGTGCTCATTAGTTTCAATTTAAAGCTGAATAATATGACAACGGTTTGATGAAAAATTTTAGTGATCCTAGAGTGGTTGGTCAGACAAAAGGGTTGTTTAAAGGTAACTCGTGCAAAATAGATTTGCCATATTGTTAAATGTTGGACAGAAGTGAAGTCAGTATGATTTGAAAAGCAAAGTAGATTGAGCAATTGAAAGGGAAGCGATAAGAAATTAAATCAATTTGTGAATGGTTCACCATTGAGGATTCACTTCAATAATCCAAAATTATAATATTTACGTAAGTTCTGCTTTAACAAGGCTGACAACTAGTCCTGGGTATAAAAGTGTGTACAGATTTTGAAAATTTAACCCGAAGGTAAAGATTCCGCTTACGGTACTCCTTCTTTGCCATAGAATACAAATTTTCTGTTCAATCACGCAATATTGTCTATGTACATATTTTTTCTTTCTTAATGTTGTCATTTTTTATTTCATTATTGTAATAATTGATGGTGACATGTCCGCAGCGATAAATCACAAATACCAGGACAAACATCTACGGTCGAAAAATTAACTCTGAACATTTTACCGACAAAATGTTGGCTATTATTGGACTATTTCTAATAATTATACCTCAACATTTTTTCTTTCCGTAACTGAATCAAAAATTTCAATGATTCAGGTAGGACATTCTTGATTAAGGCGAGATAAGATGGTGTAACTTAAACTGTATGTTGTAAAAATAAACTTTTGCTACCGATAAGACCTTACTTTGCACCTTGGGACCCGATTTCATATAAGATTTTCACTGGCAAATTCTGGTTCGTTTGCAATAGAAGAATTTTAAGCAAATAGGAAAGTTCGGTGTAGTAGTCCGGGAGTTAGCCTGGATGTTTAGATCTGTTGTGAAGAAGCCTTGTTTGAACAGATGGTGAAGAAATACGGAGCACAAAAACAAATATGTCGGGTATTTGCTATTCGCAGTGAAGGTACCAATCAGAAAGTGATAAAATAATTTTTCTCTCATAAAAACTGTAAAGAAGCTAGTTTCTGTTCTCTCACATGAAATTTACTTGAAAGCGGTGACAATAATTGACGCAAAATTTGCCGGAGATGTTGGAATTATGAAGGCTTTTGCATATGATGAGGGCATTATTTTATGTTGTTTAAGGGTATATAAGTTGAAAGGGGTGTCATTTTTTTAGTCGAATACTGTCGAAAGTAGTGTAGTGGGGGTAACAAAATGTACATATAAATACAGGGCTAGAAACTACCCAAATCACCTGAAAAATCGTCTTGATGTTCCTAGATGATATTTAGTCATCAAAACACCTTTCATGCCGATGTTTTTTCAAATAAAGTTAATGATATTATACAGGAAGCGATAAAGGTACTGGCGCAGGGTTTTCGGGTGTAAAATTAATAAAATAAAAAATCTTCGTGACAATTGAAAGAGCAGAAAATTCTCTGTACTTAAACTTATCTTAACAAATAATGACATTTATCGCCTTTTGCTTGAGCAGAATTTTCCTAACCGTTCAACTGATTCGTAAAATTTAGCATACACCTTTGTCTCCAAAATTCCCCAATGGAAAAATCGACTGGGTTGATACCATTTGCGAGACAAATTTACTATTTGTCAAAATAAATTAATGTCTTGATAAATGAAATTAACTAATGAAATAATGGAATGGCTAAACTTGGCTGTTGGTTTTCTACGTGATGAATTTACCGTGAATTGTAAAGTACTTTTCTAGTACATTGTTGTGTTGATTTTGACCCACAATCATTGAAAATCAAAAGTGTTTTTCGTTCTCCATACCATAAAACTTCCAGTATCTTTAGAATTTAGTTCTACATATGTGGATTGCTCCAAGGAGTCTGCTTTATTTATATTTCGTTTCAACCTGCTTTTATTTTTTAATTTGCTTCCCCGATTTGCTATTGCTCATTTGATGATTTATATTGAAGTATAATATATTGAAATGAAAGCTAATTCCTTTTCATTTGAGGTCTCCCTCTTACCATCTTCGTCTCTAACTCGTGAAACTCAAACTAAGAGGCATCTTCTAATTTTAATGGCCTGAGGATGCCAAGGCAGGGACCGAACCTCATTACATAACTGAGGCAGGAAAGGTGGGAACTGTGAACGCTCACGCATATAGTGAGTTACATCCTTTTACGTCGAATTTAAGGGGGGAGGGGGGGTCCCTATACATGCAAAAGGGGGGCGTACATTTTTTTTTCATCAAATATAGTCATGCGGGGTATCAGATTAAAGGTCTCGGTTAGTACTTTCCGAAGCCGGTCTTAGTTTTGATATTTGTTGGAAAGGTGGGGAATGCGGGGGTTTGAAAGTGATCATTTTTTTAACGAACCCATTCTCAGAAACTGCTTAACCGAACAATCTGAAAAAAATCAGGGGGCTGCCATTATATGGTGCCTAGGCTCCGAAATACCCTCCATATCGATACCTATTCAAATAAAGTTAACAACACCTAACAAAGTTATACTAGGTCAAAACTGTCGCTCCTTTGCAAATTCAAGACTATGAATGTCAATATCACTTAAAAGTGGATATTTTCACATAATATATGCATATTTTACGTGCTACATGCTAATAGGACAAGTGCACACCCAAATCTCTTTATAAAATAAATACACAAAACTTTTCATACCTGAAGTGTCTTCCCGACTTGTTTAATTTTTATTTTCTATTTCCAGCTCCAAATTAGCCAACTTTTCTTAGGCTTTTGGGATAGCTCTCCTCTTGGTCATTTCTGGCTACTCGGGATGATCTTTTGAATATCGATCAATCAAGATTCAGTGGAAATTTTTACATTTATTTTTGCTATTTTTTAACAATCGTTTTACTCTTTCGCCTTAAACAATTTTTCCTTTGTACGTAGCACCGGGCCTGTATTATTTAGCTTTATCCATTTTCGACATTTCGCTCCTTGATTGATCTTCAATTAGTTGGTAAAATATTGTCCTTAACCCTAGAAGATTTAAGTATTCTTTAATAACTTGATTGATTTGGTTGTGGCACGCACAGACTGTTCTTTCGAATCAAAATTGAATCGAAATTTTTGTTTTTGAATTAATTTTTCTTGCTTAAAATGTAGATATTAGAGAAGAAACAAATATAGCTGAGTAGTTAGAGTATAAGGCTGTGATTGACTACCTGAGTCAAATCAAGGTAATAATCTCGAGCGAGCGCAATGCTGACCACATTGCCTCCTACAGTGCACCGTTACGGTCTTGAATGAAGTGCTCTAACACACTTCAAGGCGCTGATCTAATATGGATTGTTGCGCCAACGATTGTGGATCATCTGAACCAAAAAATGACCGTGGATTTAGTTGAATAGCAGCAAAATTGGGTTCACAAAATGTCGGACAGTTATACTTAATGGTTCAATTCAATTCACTGAAAAAACCGTCGTTCCCGGCTATAAAATAGCCACTTTTTATCGAGAAATAATTGAACGATAAAACATTAAATTTTTCTGTATTGAATAAGCCTCCCGAGTTTTGAAAAGATCGGTTCAGTTGTTTTCGAGTAATTCTGATTACCCGTTTGGTTTTGATATCATTTGTAGAAAAACACGTTTAAAGTTTCTACTTAAGATCGTTTACGGAATGGATTTTTCTCTTTCAACGATCATATCTCAATCTTTATCGGATCTACTTGAAATTTTAAGAACTTATTTTCAGATAGTTATAATTACAAAAAAATGTAAAATAGCAAATGGGGTTAACCTCTTGAAACCTTCTTTAATTCACCCTACAAGTAGAATCTGTTTGTCAAAAAACCTATGTGGAATATTAGTCCCGAACTCAAGTGAAAATAGTCTGACCATGCCCAGCATGCTGAGCTTCTATTTTGGACTTAAACCTTTTGAATTGAATATACAAATGCATGTAAATAAGGAAATATGCGAAATTTTTCATTCAACCCACCAAAAACTCCTTCGATCGCATTCTTGATATTATCCTTTCCAACTTTATTTACGGCAGGCGGTACACATCATTTACTATGATTTCTCTAAAGAGTTTGATTTTGTAAATCATAATATATTCCTCTCTAAACTAAAGGAGCAGACATGGTCGCGGACGCCATTTGGTAGTACCATATACCAAGTCGACCAAAAAAATTCAGTACGACATAAAAATTAAATTATTTAATGGTTTTTATGGGTGTTGTTGCATTTTCCCAACAATCCCATTATGTCCAAGATGGTGCATATTTGTTTACACTAGTTCGTCTGTCAACATTTTCACACACGACAGAATCTCAGATTATTATTTACTAATTTGAATCTTCTATGCTTACTATAAGGAAGGTTGCATTGCTAAGTATATACATTACAATTGTATTTTAGATAGGATTATGAGCACGGTCGTGAGGTGTAATATTGCATATTTCTACGCGATCCTGAAGAGTTTCTTTTAATAATTGTTCATCCCGTTTCCTAAAGCCCTATACTAGGCCCCCTGTTGTTTTCATTTTTTATTAATGATGTTCCCTCATTTCTGATCTGCTTACGCAGCCGCCATCCAATAAATCTCTGGCTGATTTTTATAAATCAAGAGAGAGTTAAGAACCACCTCTGGCTAATTTTTGTTAACTAAGAGGCGAAAGAGTGAGATACACCTTTTAAGGTCCGACCATACCTAAATGCAGCTCTACAGAAGTGCGCTCCGAAATCTGGTCGCGGTCCTTGATGGCTTCTGCCTCTGTTATGATTATGAGAAAGTCACCACTTAAATTAACCAGTTACGTATAAATATTTTATCGTGTTAAGATAGAAAAATACAAAGGGTTACAAAGGGAGGTAAAAAATGAAAAATTATGCAAAGTGTGAGCAATGGAATATAAATAAAAAACTTCTAGGATTTTGACATCGAATTCAGAGCTAACGGAAACAAAAAATAATTGCAGACCAAAGTTAATCGAAAACTTTTTTTTAATGTTCTTAAAAAATATAGAACATTTGTTTCCCAAACGTAATATGAAATCCCAAGAAATAATATAGTTAAATCAATGCAATATTTCGCCTCAAGTACAAGAGCCATATATTCTGACATTTTTATAAAAGCATCTTGAATCATGTGGGCACCCAAAACAAAAGTTCGTGAAGGGCAAAAACTCAAAGTTTTACAATACTTACAAAAAGCGTTTTAGCAAGCTTCTGTAGCACTAAAATTATCTGATTAAACTAAAGCTAATACTAATAACGCATAAGTAACTAGTACGACTATCGAAAAGTTAATAAAATTGGGAAAATAGAATAATTTTGGAGGTTTTCCCCTCGCCACCCCACTGTGAGCCATAATGCTATTTTCGCACTCTTCTGTTTATCTTATTTCACGTCGTACACAACAAACATGAAATGATTTTTGTGGAACCCAAATTTCAATATTTCACGGTCATGGATTACAGTCTCATTAAACTAAATAGAAGTTTAGGCAATTTTTCTGTTTCTGTTTAATTTGTTCATTCACCAGACTCTTTGAAACAATTGAAACATAAATAACTAAGTATTTTTCTCCGGAGGAACTTTAGTACTGTTCAAGATGTCTTTTCAAATTGCTTTACAATCTGATTCGCTTCTTGTAATTTTTAATCAGATGTAAACATATTCGTTCTGTAAATAAATCTAAACGCCAGACATTTTAGAGTAAACCTGAACAGAATGTCTGTTATCTCAATCTGGGCATCTACATCTGTGTAAAAATAATGGCCAAAACTTTACATCATCATTATTTTCAGATTTTTCGATTGGTTAGTTTGTCAAAATAGCCCCCTAATTTAAGTAACCACACTTATAACGACCCCCACTCTGCAATTGATTTCGAAAGTAAAACCTGTTTCGATCGAAATAAACGGACAGTAACCCGAATTCAATGGGGTCCTGTTTTCCATAAACAAGTCGGAATACCGGAAGCTGCACGCTTCAAGTATAAAGGTTTTGTTTTGATCTTGTATGAGAAATTTCCTATGTACGTTTTCCCATTCGTACATGCCTAAAAAATCAAAATATTCCTTCGTGCCCAAAAGCTCCAACTTCGACGTTCATATGAGTTCACTTTACATGATCATGACGTCACACCATAAATTGCGATAAATTCACGTGAAATACAAAACTTTAATCTGATCGGTAACTTTGTTAATAATAGTTTTAATTTTTCAATCTTTCCAAAATTGTGTATTACATTACTGATTTCGTGTAAATTTGCAAAATATTGTAATATGCTAGTATTATTAGCTTTATTTGAGCACGTATCGGAATAGAATGTATTTTGAGGCTTAGATTTGGTATTATTATGACTTTATTTCAGATTTTTCCGTTGGATAGGTTCTGAGAACGAAACCAGTTACACTTTTCTGGGCATACATTTTGAGCTCTCATTCCAATATTAGAAATAAGATCAGTATCGCCAAGTGTTAATCGAGTCCCTTCATTTTATACCCCACATGACCATATTTTGTGAAAAAAATGTTACACACCTCTTGCACATGTATGGGAAGCCCCCATTAAACTCAACCCAAAATGGCACTACTCGCTGTATGTAAAGGGATTCGCAGACGACATGTTCTCACCAAATTTCGGGACAACAGCCTCAGCTGTTTCCGAATAAATCGGGTGTGATAGACAGATAGACAGGTTTTGCTTTACACAAAGCTTTGAAAAGAGTATCGGAAAATAAACGGAAGTAATTTTTAGCTGATGCAGCTTACTTTAGTACAAACTGAGAGGAACTTTTCCAACTTTTCCCGAGAGTCTATACTTTTTTACATATACACGAAGTTTCGCTCGGGGTAGCTGATTCCATTACATAGCATAGTCGTTCTTCTTTAAAGTGTGACCTATCCACTGCTACTTCTACCTTCTTTTGCCTGTCGTTACCTGCGTTCAAGAGACGAAGTAGGTGCAGATTGTATTAGGCGATAGCACTCCGATGCTCCGATTTGTGTTAACGAAAGCTTGGGGTCACTGGCCATGTGTGAACAGAGAAAGAATTGACGTGGAAAACAACAACCTGATGTTAGTGTTGAGGTAGATGCCAGATTTAAGGAAAAAGGTAATTTTCAGAAAAATAGTTGAAATCTGGAAACTGATTTATTACTAGTCTTCTTCAACTTTTTGGCACAAACGTTGCTTTTATATTTTCTATTTCAGTATAAGATTAATTCCAACAACACTTTGGAGGAGGGAGTGTTTTGTTTCGGATATATCAGCACACATGCAAAGTAAAAAAAAATATGCCTGCCATATTCTATTTCCTATTGTTTTAAAAATTTAAGGTGCAAAAAATCTCTCAAATATTTTCCACTAGAATGTTTAACATGTGTGTGTAAAGAAAAAGGTATATAATCGACTATTTTAATTATTTTTAAAACGAACTTCGTTTTCTTCCTCGGTTTGTACTAATATTACATTTGTGGAAATTTGTGAAAACCACATATGCTAGTTAATCAAATTTTACATCGATGATTACGCAAAGCATGAAATTCTCTGATAAACTATTTTCTAAAATACTTCGGCCAGACACGATCTGAATGGTCCTGTTTTGGAGGTATTGATCATGTTTCGAATTACATAAAAAATAATATCAATGAAGGACACCGCTGCCAACGATGGGGCCAGAATGGAGATGAAAGGACTCGTTACTATTAAATTTGTGCTCAAGGGAGGTAATTTGAACAAATCGGGGAAGCAGAAGCTGGACGCTTCCGGTATGAAAGGTTTTGTCTATTTCTTTTATAAAAACATTTGAGTGGACATTTGTCCCATTAGTACTTAGGGTATAACATATATAATAGTTCAAAAAGCCCACGGACCCTCTTCCCGCCCAACCGGACCGAGGGGCGACCATATATATATATATATATATATATATATATATATATATATATTATGTGAGAATATGCACTTTCGTGTGATAGTGACATTCAAAGCCATTCAAAGCCGTTGAATTTGCACAGAAGCGCGATTTACACCAAACTTGGAAGGTTTATGCCCTATGTTATAGCTTATATTGCTGCATTTTTGTGATTCTAGCATGAACTTTAAATTTTTCGGTTGGTTAATTTCTCCGAAAGAAATAATCACTTTTGACCCACCACACTCCCCACATTTCGAACAAATATCAAAACTAAGACCAGCCACAAACCGAGACTTTTCATTTGATGACTCACATAACTATATAGGGTGGAAAAAATGTACACTCCTTTTGCATGTATCAAGAATTTCGATGACTTTAAAATTATTTCGGTGAGTGTATGACGTCTGTCAAATGATTTTTTCGTTTTTTGAAGAAATAAACAAAATCTTTCCCCGAAAAGTTTAGCTACAATCAGCTTTCTTTTCTCTCAACACTAGTCCAGAAATTCAAATGATCTCGATCAAATTGTAAAAATAATATTCGATGCTGATTTTCTCTGAATCAATATTTATAATCTAGATCAAACCATTGTTATGTGTGTACTTTTGTTGTTAGAAGCAGACTAACCACCAAAATTTGACCAACTATTCGTTGATCAGCCCCAACAGAAATGGGGGTCTGTGCGCTCACTTAGTTTCAATTACTGCTCAAATTTATGCAATAGTTAATTGGCCTATATTTGATAGAAAATTAGAGAATTAATCCAGTAAAAAAAACGTTTTATGCAAAAATACTTTTAAGGGCTTTCTTCTCAAATAAAAAATTATAAATAAATGTAGTAAAAAGTTGAACAAAACTTGTGATAAATAGTTTGCCAAATTTTAATTATTTTTCTGAGAATCACCTCAAAATTTATCTTAACATTTTGTTTACCTGAAAGTGTATGCCAATAAACTAATTCAACAATGTAAATAAGAAGTCAATGTATGTACATCAATAGAATCATTTGTTCATTTTTTCCGTGCAATAACTTCTCAAATTTATTAGGTTAACTTTCGTATCTTCCTGAGCTTGCGATTATGTCTTAATTATTGTTTGGTAATCTAATTAAGTGGGAGTAATAACTACCGATGTCAGTGTTTTATTATTTATCTTGTCGTAGCTCGCAAATATCGTGCTTCTCATATGAATGAAGATATAATACTTATTACTCCGAAAACGTATGTACATATAACATACAGGTGCTCACAAAATTGAAGGCACAAGTGGCAATTTATTGCTTTGGATCATACTACATTAAAACTTTGCGGGAAATAAAGTAGTTTTTTCTTAATAATATAATAAAAAAACATTCATTATCAACGCGCAAAAACCGGTATCCAGGCCTGCCACTTCAGACGCTGAGTGACGTTTTGCGCTGAGGTCCACTTATTCGATATCCCTAAAAGCTGTCTGGCGTCCTGACAAATGCCATCGCTCCATCTCAGGCAGTGTCTGCCTCGTCTTCTTTTCCTACAATAGATACTGCCCTTATAGACTTTCCGGGCTGGATCATCGTCCATACGGATTAAGTGACCCACCCACCGCAACCTATTGAGCCGGATTTTATCCACAACCTGACGGTCATGGTATCGTTCATTGATTTCGTCGTTATGTAGGCTACGGAATTGTCCATCTCATGCAGGGGGCCAAAAATTCTTCGGAGAATTCTTCTCTCGAACGCGGCCAAGAGTTCGCAGTTTTTTTTTGCTAAGAATCCAAGTCTCCGAGAAATACATAAGGACTGGCAAGGTCATAGTATTGTACAGTAAGAGCTTTGACCCTATGGTGAGACGTTTCGAGCGAAACAGTTTTTGTAAGTTAAAATAGGCTCTGTTGGCTGCTAACGGATTTCATCGTCATAGCTGTTATCGGTTGTGATTTTCGACCTTAGATAGAAGAAATTTTCAACGGTCTCAAAGTTGTAGCCTCCTTTCATTGTTTTCGTTTGACCAGTGCGATTCGACGTTGTTCGTTCTTTTGGTTTTGGCGCTGACGTTGCCACCATGTACTTCGTCTTGCCTTCATTGATGTGCAGCCCAAGCTCTCGCGTTTGTTCCCGCCTGCTCGATCTAGATGAAGGTAGGCTGTACATCTCGGGCTGTTAATCCCATGATATCAATATCGTCAGCATAGTAGTTGGGTGGACTTGAAGAGGATGCATCGCGAATCACTTTCTCCAGGGCCAGGTTAAAAGGGACGCATGATAGGATATCCCCTCGCCTTAGACCGTTGTTGATGTTGAATGGTCTCGAGAGTGATCCTGCTGCTTTTATCTGGCCTTGCACATTGGTCAGGGTCAGCCTAGTCAGTCTTATCAATTTCGTTGGGATAGCGAATTCTCGTGTACAGTTTCACTCTGGCTATGTTGTCATAGGCGGCTTTAAAGTCGATGAAAAGATGGTGCAACTGATGTCGATATTCCAACAGTTTTTCCATCGCTTGCCGCAGAGAAAAAATTTGATCTGTTGCTGATTTGCCTGGAGTGAAGCCTCTTTGATATGGGCCAATGCTGTTCTGAGCGTATGCGGCTATCCGGCCTAGCAAGATAGAGGAGAATATCTTATAGATGGTACTCAGCAACGTGATACCTTCATGCCATTTATATATATATACATGATATAAAGACTAAGAACAAGAAAATCAAAATATGCAACACAAAATTGAAGGCACAAAGAAATTAAATTTATAATATTTCAGTCTTGTTGTCCTTTTAGTACTTGGTTGAGTATCCTCGAGCATCTTTCACTGTTTGCAATCGTCTGGGCATACTTTCGACTAGTTTCTCCGTAGTATTAGACGCGATATTTTGCCAATCTTTAAGGATTACGTTTTAACATATTTGGACTAGTGGCGTCACACGTTTAGATCACATCCGAAATGAGGATATCCGCCATCGTTATGGGGTTGCACCGATCGTGGAAAAGTTGCGAGAGAGGCGTCTTCAATGGTATGGTCACGCAATTCGTGCCAATGAGAATTGACTTGCCAAGATTGGTCTGAACATCGAAGTCGATGGTAAACGACCAAAAGGCAGACCTAAACAACGGTGGCTTGATACGCTAGATGGGGATTTGATAGCCTCGAGATTGGACCTAGATCAGGCATTCGATAGAGCCAAATGGCGAAGCCGATCACGACGAGCCGACCCCGCTTGTGAACGGGACAAAGGCTGAAGGAAAAGAAGATGGATACTTTGCGGATAACTTTTTAAGGTTTTGTTTGCTTTACTGCTGCTGATAAATTTTTCCCGTTCAGGGCTGTATTTGCTTTTTTCCAAACAAACCAGCGGCAAATACATTAAGTTTTCGTTCTTCTTATCGTTTCTAGAAATAGGTTTGCGGATCATTACAGCTTCAGCTCGTACGTTGTTTATGGACCTTTTTGGTTCTTTATTGATTTGCTGATGAATATACCGTTCGTCGAGAAGCTTTAGTAGCCTTTTCCGCTCGCTACCAGGTCTATTTATCAAACTTCCGTCATTTTTCCATTTGTTTACAATCGTTCTTACCGATGAAAATAATCTCCCGACCATTCTACCAACTTCGCGATAAGTTTTCCCTTCACAAACAAGCTTAACAATAATTTTTCCCTCTCCAACTGGTGTTTCCTTCCTTATTTTGTTCTAAATAGTATTTTCAAAACAAATCCGGAAAATTTACAAACAATGTATATACAGAAATATTTTCAGATAATTTCAATCGATAAACACCGTCCGAACACGCAGAAAATCTTGTTGATAAATTTTTGTGCCTTCCATTTTGTGTCGCATAAGATTGCAGTTTTCGGGGAAATCCCCTTTAATTTTTAATGCAATGCTAGTTGAAAGAAACAGATTTGCTTCTAAAATTAATGAGAATTTATTGAAATATTTAAGATTATAAAAAATTTTACTCTTTGTGCCTTCAATTTTGTAAGCACCTGTAAGTGTCCCGATAGCCCAGCGATTAAAGCACTAGGCTGTCGTACGGAAGTTTACGGTTCAAATCTGATTAGTAGCAGTGGGGTTTTGTATCGTGACTTGATGTCGGATTCAAGTCGACTCAGTTGTAAATGACTACCTGATTCAAACCAGGGAAATAATCACCGCAAGCTCAATGCTGATCACATTGCCTCCTACATGGTACTGGAATCCTAGTGTACCGTTCCGGTCTTGAGTGAAGTGCTCTAGTACACTTCAGGGCCCTGATCCAATTGTCGTAACAACGATTATTTATTATACATAATATCATATTTAACAAAATAAATCTAATGGATTTCGTGAGGTCTTAGACTGAAGAAAGGAACAAACGGTTCGCAAAACACTGTACACATGGAAATTTAATACAAAAGTTCTTACCCAAACTAACGGTCAACACGTTGTATAAGTCCTAGAGTGAAACTGGGTTGGTACCCACGATGGAGCACAAAGCCTGGGAAACACTTGTGAACCAAAGAGACCAACAGTTCTACTGCCAAATCATATCCCAACTTCCACGTGGTGATCGCTGAGAGATTTTTTTTCCAAAAAAAAAAGTAGTGCAAATATTGAGGTGTGAAGGTTGGTCTCGCGCGCCTTAAAACGGGATCAACCGTGCCTCATGTTCTATAGGTGGAGAGGTAGGTAGGAGTGACAACCCTGCATGAAAGATGACTGTTACGAAGTCACGAAAGGAGGAAAAATTTTGCCATTTGTGGATTTTCTCATAGAACGGGTGCTCTCTGTACGGCCTGATGGCTGCTGGCCGATATCAGCCAGATAGGGACATAGTCCATATTCAGACGATACGTCTGCACCCATATAAAACAAATAAGCCTGGGAAAACCAACAGATCTGTGAACTCGAAAAGTACAAGATGGAACCGCACCAGACACGCAAGTTTTACTAGCAACCCAACAAAATCAGGTCATTCACACCTTGATATTTATCCTGTTGAGACAAAGAGGGGAATCTGATTTCCAACCGTATGGGCATATCGGGGGTTGAGTATTTTGATGAACTGCTCAACAACCAGAACATTGGCAAGTTGGAGCTCCCACCAACCGAAGATGATGGAAAAGTGTGGCTACCATCAAACATGTAGAAAATAGTCCATGCAGCTCATGTGCTTAACAATCATAAGGCGCGAGGAGCTGATCGATTTACAGCCGAACTGGTTAAATATGAAGTCGACCAACTACACGTTTTTGGATAGCGAATTAATGCCTAATGTCTGGCAAAGAATCATTACTTGTCCCATAGATAACAAAAGGAACTACCACTCAGTGCAGCAGTTATAAGGCCGCCATCCACTATTAAGCCGGACTGTCAGTTACGCCTTACATACAGTTGACCGGTGGCTAGAATGTAGGTGAGATCCAACTGGCCTGTCAGTTTAGACGGTTCATGGGGCCGGTGTTCTATTGAAAAACGATTCGGCCAGTCAGAAAAGAGATAAGGCAAACTGGTACGTGTGTGCTTCGATGCGCCCTGTCGACGGTTGTCGCACAGGCCGCTTAGGCAGTATGCAAAATTTCATCACTGATAAATATTTTTATGAACGCTGCCACTGGTCTTGACAGTTCTCATGCAATCCTTGGAAACTTACGTTTTTAGCATTGAAAATTGTGAACACTGAGCCTATATAACGATGAAATTTATGAGCGATACATTGACCGTTTGTTGTGGATAAAATTTATCTTTATAAGCTGCGGGAGATAGGAGCCTTCGGCAGGTAATATCTATGGTTCCAGAACGGCAGCTGCAGATAGTTGCTAAAGATATCGAATTTCCGGACCTTGAAGTACTGGCGGCTTTAAGTTCCATATAATTAGCACTCTCGTCGTGTTTCCAATTATATAAAAAGGGGCCAATTTCAATCTGTTGCCACTTTGAGTCTCGCAGTTTTCAGGGTAGAGATGAGGCAGTGTCTGTTGAGTTGTCTCTGCTCTGGATGAAACTTTTAAACATTCTTTCTATTTTTTGAATACACGGATGTTATGCCCAAAACGACAGGTCGGTAGACCAAAAAAATGGGAGCAAGTTGCTCTACGTCTGGTCCAGTCCAACATGAAGTAGATATGGAATTGTGATCCCTCATACCAAAAAAAAAAGATTAACAAAAGTTCGGTAAATTTAAATAAAAAAATTAACAGACGGTTGTTTGTTTCCTCTTTTATTGATCATTACCGGTTTGTTTTTTTTCGGCGTAGTTTCCATTGATAACAATGTATTTCTTAAGCCTGTAGATCCATCTTTTAAAACATTAATTGAGATCGTCTTTTTCTATCTGTGCTCTAACTGCGTTGTCTTCATTAGAACTAAAGAGTCTTCTTCCCTTTTTTTAACGCATCAAATTTCCTGCTGTGTGGGCGGCGGAATTTACACACGCATAGCATCATCGAATGTATGTTTTGTAGTCTTCACACTATATATCGCTAAAGTGTGAAAAACAACCTTAAGCTTTTTAAATTGTCCTAAATGAAAATGTCAGTTTACCGAACTTGTGTTAGCCCCTCCGGATTTACATGAAATTTGGTGGGAGGGTGGAAACGGTAAACCCACACGTATGCAGTGAGTAACGTCTATCTACATTGAGTCACTAACCTTTTTTTCAACGTAGATAGTCATGGTCTCAATTAAAACATTTGTTTTAAAAGGGGGAGTATGGGGGCTGGAACGTAATCATTTCTTTCATGGAAAAAAATTAACAGGCTATCCCTATACGATGTCTAGGCCTTGAAACACCCTACATACCGATAACTGCTCAAATAAGGTTAGTAGTAGTTATGGTACTATATTTTTTACTCAATTTAATTCAGCGCCCCCCGGTGGTTTTCTCAGCGCCAGCTGTATTTGCAGAACTGCTTCTTCCACTTATCCGAACTTGAAATTTTCCCTAGTAAGTGGAAGAAGAGAATGCTCGTTAAGATTCCGAAGAAAGTAACCTGTCTTGAGTGCGACAAACGGAGGGGTATTTGCGTGTTTGCTACCGTCGCAAAGATAATAGCTAAAATTATCCTGGACCGCATTAAAGAACATCGCGAAAGCTTAATCGACAGAGGTTAGGGTGGTTTCCGCTCTGGATTCTCCTGCATTGATCACATCATAACCCATCGGATCATTTCGCAGCAGTGTGCGAAATCCGGATTTTCATTTCGCCAGCTCTTCATCGATTTCGAGAAGATTTTCGATAGCAGTAACGGGGAGTGTATTGTGTATTTGGAATGATTTACGAAGAAGCGGCATTCCGGACAAGTTAATAGCGATTACTAGAGTGACATGTGATGATGCACAATGTCAGTTGCTGCATCGAGGTTAAATCTCGGGGGAATTTGAAGTTCAAAGCGGACTCCAACAAAGTTGCATTCTGTCGCCGATACCATTCCTTCTTGTTATCCGTGGCATTGAGGAAGAAGCAAAAATATTCGAACATTAGAAAAGTAGTTCGCAATTTTCATAAAGTTATAGAAGTCACTACTCTTGCTGCAAATTTAAATTGAAAAGAAAATGAGAAAAAAAAATATTTTTTTACTAAACAACTGCCGCATCCCCCTTATAGTATGGTTGATACATCTTAACAGAGTATTAGTGATATGCTTTTTAAAAGTCTAAGAAAATACGCTGAAAAAATACATTTAGGATTACTTTTTCAATGTTTATACCAAGTGAAATGTTATTTACGACACACACTTATCAAAGATAAGAGAGATTATGACTGAGAAGGAGCGAGATTTAGTGAATTCTGAAAAATGAAACAAAAATCTTTTAATGATAACTTCGTAGATAATAAAATTGGAAAACTCTCAAAACAATAAAATGATAACATTTTCTTGTGTAAATGAAGCAGAAGAGGGCAAATGTTCGTGGCCAAGTCAAATCTTTCTTCTAAAGGACATTGATAGCGTAGCGTAGCGTAGTATTCGTATTTCGGGCCAGAAATGCAAGTCCAATAAAGGGAGAAAGCTCTTAAAAATACATTTAAATACTTATCCAGATAATTTGAAGGGTGAAAAAAGTGGAAGAGCATTGCAAAAGCTCACACCTTGACGAAGTTTAGTTCATCTCACAGAACTTTGGCCAAATTCCTAACATATAAAACAAATTCTGCGCAAGAAATATAGTTGACTAGCCTTGGTTTCGATTATATGATGGGGATCACATCATCATCTATTTCGGAATGTTTTCACAATCGTTTCTATCCATACATATCTCGGAGGGTTTAATTATTTAATATTGCATACTCTAAACAACTGTCCTATTACAGTAATTTATCTTTACTTGGATTACAGAGAAAATATTCGCGTAGTGATTTTACCGCCCTCAATGAAATTACTTTATTCAATTATCAGCTCTGGTAATGAGGACTAACTAAATAGTGCCGTAAAGTTTACACAATGTAATCTCCCAATAAATAAGTGTGTCAATGGCACGTTTTTGTCTGGCAGTAATGCCGTATTCATCAATGAAAAAGGTAAATCTGAAATGGGTTTGATTAGGCAAACTGTTTTGATATAATTGATCATGATATAGAAAAAGAAAAACAAAAGTAATTATGAAATAGTTATAAAGTTGTCCATGTATCGTATAATTTATGGTGTTTATATAATACTATTGTTAAGGGCATCACAATATTACCGACGGAAAATTGTGTTATTGAAGATAACTGAAAAGATCAATAATTCTTTTATGTTACGCCGTATTTAGTCGTATTTTAACATCCGTAATAAGAACCGGATATGCGTTTACTATTTTTATTGAAACTGATTTTCACCTGATAAAAGCTATGTCAAATGCAGATTTTTTAAGCAATAGAACACTCTTCAAGCTTTTAAAAGAGCAACACAAGTAGAATAATTTATAGCCGCAGATGAAGCGCCTACAAGATTGAACAATATATCATACGCCTAGATAAATCTTACAATCTGAACTATTATGTACTATGCTGATAAAGACGCAATTTTAGATAAATCAAAAATTGAAAGTTTATATTGTTGCACTAATCTTTGCAACTGCTTTCTGCCGTGTAATTTTAGAGCGAATTATACGATGGTGTTGAAGTGCATAGTATAACCAAAAGAAGAATCTTTATCTTTCCTTAATGTATGACCTACACACTGCCACCGTGTTCTAATCAGCTTTCACATTTTGGACCAGAGTGACTCATCGTTCACAAAACCAGAACAAACTTTGTAGCTTTCAATTGATAGTGGCAAACAATTTTCATGTTTCTAGGTTATATAGTGATATTGGGAACAACTTCAACTTGATGTTGTTGATTGAAATAACGAAGGCGAATTTAACGCTGCAAAACTGTTAAACCGAGGATTTTGGTTTTGTTGATATTTATCTTTAGCCCAACTCTGTTTGCTTCCTTTTCCAAATGTAGAATTATTTTGCCAAGGTTCATGGTGGGAGAGGAAACAGATAATAACAGCGTAGTCAATATGCTTGAGGGCAGATATCATGTTCTATTGATGAATAACGAGAACGAATTGCTTTGGCGACAGAATGCAACATTGTCGGATTCCGCTCTGGCCTTCGAATTCCTTTGAAATTTTACCTCAGGGCAAAATGATATTCAATTCGATAAGGAATTGATATTTTTACCCAATTTGACGAAGAGGTAACTTTGACCTACTGTAACTTTGTTAATCATAGTAGGATTCCCAGCAAACTTTCTCGTAGTCTGCTCCTGGGATGTACACCCCTCTTTTGCATATATCGTATATTGCATCTTTTTAAAATTTGTAATAATTATATAAGTTGATAATGTCCAAAATGATCAGCTGAGTTGATTATAGTCAACCACCAAAGTCATTTCGCCATGAGAGAGAGGATGAGAGATATAGCTTAAGAGAAAGTTGATTGGAAACGCTGTGGACCTTATTCTTGCAGAGTAGATTGGTATCATTGCTGTATGAAATGAGGGCTGGAAAAAATCAGTTCTTGCAGAAGATGCGAAATGTACACTCGAGGAATAAGGAATTGTATTTAGCCACGACGGTGTTTGGGCGGAATCACAAAGAAGGATTCGTGCCACTGTCATTTTACATTTTCTCCATGTGGTGTGGGGGTGTATAAGATCAGAAGAAGGAATTGAATTGATGTTAAGGGACAGATTCTTGTTGTTGGATGCCATGCTCGGGGTCACTTTGATCCTCTTCCCGCAATGGTTGATCGTCCGAAAATTTTGCTGAATGAGGGCCAGTTTCCACTTGGTGAAGTATGGTTATAGCTCGTTCAAACATTAATTCAAACGAACTTGGTCGCCAGCATATTGAAAAAACTTTCTTAACTGCGGTTGAGAGTGCGCTAAGGAACGTTTGTTGTAAAAAGGGAGAAGAGACTTGTGAAAGGAATGAAAATTTGAAATTTTAGCAGCATTGATATATGGTGAGGGTCACTGTTGCGGAACTGCTGTTCAACTAGGAAGCTAAGAATCATAGAGTTGCGGTTGAGAGTCAAGCATATTTTTCATCACATAGACGAGTCCATATTGCTATTTGTGGTAAAATCTTCCTTTTTCCCAAGGAGACAGGTTATTTTTAGTGCCTTGTAATCAATTCCGAGCATTTGGCCATTCGGTTGGGTAATTGGGAATAGATCGATGACTGATTTTATGATCGGTTGGAAGATTTGGATATCGAATTGGTAAGCCTCGACGCAAAACCGGGATGCCTGGAGTTCTTTACTAAGGCAGGCCTAGAACCGGTATGTTATACCGCTGATGGCGATTTAAAGATTTTGCTGCAGGTTTAGCGGGTGGGAATATGCCTATATTTATCTGGAAAGAATTTTCGTTTCCCTTTGGAACAGGAGTGATTTGAGCACATTTTAAGCTCGCGGTAAAGTGGGCATTCAGCAAACAATGAACAGCGGAGAGGACTAATTGCTACATAGCATATTGCTAGGACATTCGTTGGAATTCTGTCAAACACAATCACCTTCTTGATTTTGCTCTCCCGAATAGAATTTCTCGCATTTTCGGCTTAACGAAATTAAGTTCCACGCGATTGAACAGTTTTTGTGTTTATTTCCATTTTAAGTGCGCGTCTGTTTTAGATAACATTTTGGGATTTCCCCGAAATTTGGATTCATCCTGTTGCGAACCCAGCGCGCAATTATACTAGACACGAAATTTTCCTGTGATGATGTGAGGGGAACTAAAGTGTTTAAAAAATCCGATCCACCTTACCAAGCATGGCTAGCATAGAGACATCCAACTGCGTGTCGGTAGGATAATTCCAAAGGCAATTAGGTGCAATATGATTTTGACTGATCATAACATAATTTTCACCAACCTTCAATTATTATAACCATTACAAAGTGAAAGAAATGCATAAAATTTCGACGTTTGTAAATTTCTTAAGGTGGTATTTTCTCCTAGTCCTCCGTTGAAATGGTGCCCATTAGCGCCATAAAAGAGGTCTTGAACATCATCCCCCATGTTATGTAAATAGCATGCTGGTACTAAGCCCAGATAAAGGAGGAGGGTTTCAGTAAAAATACTTGTGACCGAGGAAAGTGAAATAAAAGAGTACCTCAGCTTAGTTGGAATACCTCTTTCATGCAGGGGGCCTAATCCAATTGGCCTTCCTCCAGGTTGTGGGTTGGGAGCGATGGGCAAATAACCCGTCAACTACCAAAACCCAGGAGTATGCTAAATAGCCTCGATGGCACAAACGAATGAATCACTACCCTCTTGGATTCTTAGATTAGATGTTAGATTACTAAACAAATCTGGTGCTGTGAAATACCTACTTCAACAGGCTAGCAAATACTAGGTTGGGGTTCTAGCAGTCCAACAAACGAATTGAAATAGTTGAGAGATAATCAACATGAAGTTAGACAGAAAATCTTTAAAAGTGGGAAGCTAGCAGGGAAACGTGAGTTTGGAGTCGCTTTCATCGTGAGGCAAATGTTATCGACTTCAAGCCTATATATGCAAGATTGTGGACGTTTCGGATCCAAATAGTTTTTGTTAATATATGGCTTATCAATATACACACTCAAACTCAAGAAAAGAATGATGAAGTTAACGAGCAATTTTACAATCGCCAAGATATTGGGACTGGTGAACACCAAGGAGATTTTCGGACCGGAAGATCGACAACTGATCAGCTGATCAAAAGACCGAAATGTACTGTAAAAAGTAATGCTTGACTTGCGAATTACAGCAAAATTGATAAGCCTTACCAGAATGACACTAATAGCGTCACACCTGCGTTTGAGGCGGATTAAAGAGATCTGATTAAAGCATGGAGATTGAACGTATGGACGACACTCGGATACTTGGGTATTAAAATGAAGAGCAGAAGGACGAGGATCAGTAGGAAAACCCCGAAAGCGCTGGGTAGATTCTGTTGACAAAGACAGCGGATCACTGCTCGGATTTCGAAATCGGAGGACGCGATCGATGGATCTGGTTGGAGAAAGGACACCATGAAGGCCAAGACCCGAAAGGGGCTGTCGAGCCTCGACGACGACGACGATGACCATCATCTGCAGGAAGAGTAATACTAGTATACTTTTGAATGTGATTACATACCTGAAGAATCACTACAGAGAAGATTGGAAGAAGCTAAGAAAAATAATGGTTGGCGCACAATTAAGTGAATAAGGGCTTTGAAGTGTGTTAGAGCACTTCATTTAAGACTGTATTGGTATACTACAGGATTACAGTACCCTATAGCAGACAATGTGGTCAGCATTGCGGTCGCCCGAGATTATTACTCTCATTCACAGCTGAGGCGACTGGTATCCGACGTCAAATCACGATACAAATTCCACTGGCACCAGTGAGATTTGAACCGTGGCCATCCGTACGATAGCCGTGTGCTCTAACCACTCAGAAGGTTAGCATAAACCCGTTAAACATTATCGAGGAGACGACAAAGCCGATCAGCGAACGGATTTTAATAAAATTTTGAATTATCCAAAATTTTGAAAAACGAAGGAACCTCTTTTTTCACTCATTTTATATTACTAATATAATTTGGCCGTGTTTAGTGAGGCCAGTGGATTAGTATAAAGTCTTTAAAAATGTAGTCAGCTGGAAAAAAGTAGGTCTTGGGAGCGCTATAAATTAGTTCAAATTTCTTGGCGAAAATAACTTATTTATAATTTGTGAAATAATAGAATTCCATAAGCACCGTTTTCTTAACTAACTGCGCTTCTATCTTTACATTTGCTTCCGATTTAGTGCGACTTGGTAATTTGTGGGTCTACCGTATAATATAAATTTATTGCGTGATAAATGCACAATAAACTTCAATAGCCTGTTAGGCATGTAAATTTCAATTTAATTTGAAAAAAAAAAAGAAATCTAACAAACATTTATTCATTTCTTTACAGATGTCTTCAAGATCACTTTTACATGCAAATCCGAGTCTGGGGCATCGCTATTATGATTTATTTCGTTCGCAGAAATTCGTGGACTGTTCATTTACAGTCGAGCAAACCAATATAAAATGCCATAAATTAATTCTATCGGCAGCCAGTCCGGTGTTTGAAGCCATGTTCTACGGCCCCATGTCAGAGAAGCACTCTGTCGAGATCCTAGATATAAGCACGGAAACATTTCGCCTCATGATTGAATATATTTACACGAATGAGGTCGACTTCACGAAAGAGACCATCGAGAATAGCATTGAGCTATATTATAGTGCCGAGAAGTATATTCTAACTGATCTAGTGGCTCTCTGTTTGGCTGCCATACAGAAGAAGCTCCGGTTCCAAAATATTCTGCCCACAATCGATTTGAGCTTCCATATGGATCTGCAGCCCTTACTTCAGCTTTGCATCACATTTTTCAATAAGTGCTGTTTGAATGGTTATCAGTTTATGAACTCGTTGAAATCTAATTACTACCACGTGACTAAGAATTGCCTGAAACTCATGGTGAAGCTGAGCACGCCGTGTAATCAATTGAATTGCTTTATAAGAGAATGGTGTCATCAGGAGTGCAAGAGGCTAGGATTGAGTGAAATTGATTATAAACTAGTGTTCAACGATCTCGAACTCACGGAGCTAATGCAATTTAGTGATAGACAAAAAGCCTTGGGTGGCGAACACAATGCATTGGAACGATCAAAAACGCACCTTTTACATGAGTGCAACCACATAGAACGTGTCTACTACAAAGCTTGTCGCCCGCTTATGATCTCAGAAGCCCAGTCGCAGATAAGTTTCACATTGAAAACAGATCGCTTCATATCGTTGCTGGGACTTGTAATTAATAGCCGGCTGATGCCTAGAAACCTAAGCGAGCACAATCAAGATCAAGTCTATTTTGAGTCAATTGACATTGAAATCCAATCGGAAGGTGAACTTATTTACCGAGGAAGTATCGTCGACCAAAAAACACAGTACAATTGCGACCTGAATATCATGCTCGACCGGAACATAATTTTATCATCAAACGATGAATACTGCATCAAACTGTTCTGGGGCAGGCAAGCCTTTGGAGCTGAATATCCTTGCAGTATACAATCTAACGTTGTTAATGGGGTTACATTTTTGGATCACCACACGTCAATGGACTGCAACGGAAGCATCGTTAAAGGAATAAAATATTTAAATATAGTTTAAAATCTTCATTTTCTCTTGGATTATAAAACTATGCATTTGCAGATTGTGTGAATCTCGTTGCCAAAATGAATAAAGCACGATATATGCTAATTTTAGAGGTTAGCGAACTTTGTATTTTTTATATTCTTGATGGAAACTCGTTTGATAGCCACAAAATGTCTGAGATTTCCGAACTATAATTCATTTCGTTTATCTTATATGAGAATAGAAATTATAAAATCTGGATATGTAAAGGATTTCAAATAATGCCACTGTGATTTGTTGTGAAATATTTTTTATGGAAAATAGTGAATAAATATTACTATTAAATAGGGAGCGTTGTTTATTTGTGATAGTCCTGTGATGGAATGTCAGCGTTGAATGGAGCACTGTAGCTGTAGTTATTCATATGGGATCCATCTGGATTCGAATGGCCTGGGTTCTTTCTGGGAGTGATGGCAGCAACCACGTACCAAATAATATATTTTTGGATTGAAAATTCAAACATTCTACGTATACGAGTTCGACCACATTTCTGAGGTAAGAAGATCGGAGACACGATTCGTCACAGAGTTCACTGCCTTTTCCAAGGTTAAATCATTTTCAATATAACCTGTGAAGTATTTAGAGCAAAAAATTATTACTTTTCTACTATAGTTTTTTGTTTAGCTTTTATATGCTTAGTCGGGAGATAACAAGTACTGATTTAAAAAATAGAAACCAAATTCAAATGCTAAGCGGCTTGAAGCATGACTTGCAAAATTTCGCCAAGACAAATACAGAAGGTTCGGATGGGATACATGGAAAAGAAATTACGACTTAGACATAGTCGACAGAAAGGAGTCTTAGCCTGGATGGGTAAAATGTTAGAATACATACAAGTATGTAGAAGTACCAACAGGTATAAATTCTATTATCGTGAATACAACCCAATATTGTGCACGGGGTAGGGTACTTTCAATGCTTACGTTGAGCATAGTATGTTAGTTGATGAATTCTTAGAAGAGCTACAAAATAATGGAATAAAGAACGGTCCAGCGTCACGCTGAAAAGTTTGTATAAATCTGTCGAGTAAACATCAGGATACCTTATGTGACAGAATCCAACTGGGACTGAGAAGTATTAGTAAATGATGCAGGCAGAGCGGGGCTGAGTATCAATCTAGCCCAGCTTAATACCATTAACTATTAGACGACGCGATATAGAAGTCAAATGAAACAGAAGTCAAATACTTTGGTATCACGCTTGACTAAAAAATTCCCTGAAAGACGTACAAATTATTAACAAAAATACATAATGGTGGTTCCGACTAGAACTACAGACGTGTCGAATATTGTGTAAAAATTTCAGCACGATCAGTTCAACAAAATTTTAGTTGTGTTTCCCACCAGTTGGTTTTCGTTCCGTATACACGTCAACATGGCTCGTGCTGTTCTATTTGCTGTACCTTGGTAAATATTTTTGAATTTGGTATGAGATCTCTGAAGTATACTCCGAACATATTCTGCTTTCAAAATACAGTAGAGCCTTGATAATGCGAACATGGATAATTCGATCTTTCCTCTGGGTTCGGTGGATTTCCTACTCTAAAATTTGAATTGAGGATAATTCGGATTTGCGTCCTGATGGCTCAAATGGTTAGAGCGGTGGGCTGTTGTAGCGGAAGATCGCGGTTCAAAACTCACTGATGGCAGAGGGATTTGTTATCGTGACTAGATGTCGGATACCAGTCGACTCAGCTGCGAATGAGTACCTGAGTCAAATCAAGGTAATAATCTCGGGCAAGCGCAATGCTGACTACATTGCCTCCTACAATATACTGTAGTGTACCGTTACGGTCTTGAATGAAATGCTCTAGCACACTTCAAGGCCCTGATCCAATATGGATTGTTGCGCCAAATATTATTATTACAATTCGGATTTTGCATAATTCGCAGTCATTCGTTGGTTCCCTCGATTTCGAATTTACCAGGTTCCACTGTATATATAAAACAAAAAATCCATTTCTAGGAAAGCCCCTCAGGGTGATAATATGGATAGGCAGAGTGACCGTTTCACTGGGACTAGGCTATTAAAACATGTCCACTGGCATTCTTAACTCCTTCTGAGCGTTCTTTAATTTCATATACAAACGCAGGCGAGACGGAATTTTCAGAACATCCGGGGGTATCAGCGAAACGGAGAGGTGATCGAACTGAAGGAACTATTGGAACTATGGATAGCATGAGAATGAAGAAAGAAAAAGTTGACTGACGGTTTCGTCCAGGGCAGAGGCAACTCATCAGAGGCAGCCTCACCTTTGCCCTGGGAGCAGCGTGACCGAAAGTAACAACGGATGGTAATCGCTCCACTTATATATAATCGCAAATACGTAATGGATACGAACCCGGTTTAACCCAAAAAAGAGGAGTCTGTGGACTACAAAAGAGGAAGTAAGTGGTCCGTTCCGTCACCAAGTAGGTACGGACTCAGGACTCCTAGTATCCTCAACAAAAAATGACAATGAAGTTTTATTTCGAATTGAATTTTGAAAAACAATGATGTAACAAGAGTGATTGGGGAGCAAAGCAGTAACTCGTTACCTGGTACACTAACAGATCCCTCACAACAAGCAGACGCAGTGATCACTGGTCTATGGACTAGGCATAGCAGATTAATGGTCAGTAAAGATTTTATGGCTAAAAACCACATCCTATTTTTTAAATGCGTTTTTCTCGAAACCGCATATTGAAAATCTGCTGCCATCATAGCTCAAAATCTATCCAAATTCTCAGGACTTATTCAGAACATATTTCTACGGTCCGCAAACTAGGATAATTCCGATTCATTCAGTAGTTTTATTTTTATTCATTGAAGAAGCCGTGAAAAACACCAAAATTTATAAAAAAAATTTAACACGGCACCAAAAAATTTAGTTTTTAATATTTTTTAATAATCCTAGTCTGCAGACTGTAGTTAAGTGTGCACGTTAAAATGCCGTTTACTTTTTTCTTTAAGATGATCGCAGCGCCCTGTAGCGTGGCAGCAGAAAAACACGTTTTTTGGAGATGCGTGTATAAATTGCTCTGTATTTCAATAATGAACTATGCTATCGGGCTGGAAATCGCATTATCACGCATGCTCAAGATATTAATAAATATATGGTAAACAATTCGTATTTGTATCTTTACCCAGTTCTTCATAAAAAAATTCGAAAAAAGCGAAAAAAAACGGCCTTAACACGGGATAACCCCCTTAAATACGCTTGGTTCATACAAGATCTCTATACAATGGGTTTCAGGCCATATTGACCTATTAAGTCAGTAAGACAGTGGATGAGCTGGAAGAGGGCAGAAATGTGGGTCTATGGATTAGGAACCGTCTGCCAAATCAGGAAGGGGTTTATGGCTACGGCACTCGGAAAAGAAGATTAGAACAACCCAGGTCGCTTATGGGAAAATATGAAGAAATTATTCGCATGATTATTTGAAGCTTATCAAGAAGAGGAGGGAGGATATCTGCGAACATTGCCTGCAGATTTTATGGGGAGAGCTATGAAACCTCAATATGTATTCAGGGGCAATCTCCGATATTTGTACGAAGTAGGAAAATACACCTGGGAGAATATCTAATACGAGACACAAGACTAAAATATCTCGAAGCATCTTTAGGACGCGGTGTAAATTCCCTTGATACTGTTTTATTATTAGGCAACATTTAGAACTACAACAGTATATCTAGAGAGTTAAAACTTCAATATCTTAAAACAGCTTGATGACTGCCCAAACAATCGGAGGAGAGCTTGATGTAGTTAAACGTTCAGATGAATATTGTATTTTCCCCATATCAGTTGGGGACAATTTCTTTTAACTGGTGGTAAAAATAATATTCCCTGTATGAATACACTTCAGAAAATGATTTAGATAAGATAGATAAGATAATTTTTTAATTTGGGACACAAATTTGTTAAAATAAAACTTTATGGAAATGAGTTCGATGTCTGGCATAACAATTTATTTGATAACGGCTAAAGCTATTGTCACAAAATTTTCTGAAAGTATATAGTCTACGGTCTTTGTATACAATGAATAGCATGATTTCGGGTTGAGTTTAAGGGGAAAAGTGGGTTAAAGTTCCCTCGAAATTGATGCAGCGCAGCTGAACTGGAGTTTTAAACTGAGCAATGCAGGAGGATCATAAGCAGAAAAAGACTGTTTGATTGCCTTGATGGCCGAGATGATTTCTTTTCTATTTAGAGGATTATACGTATGTTACAGTGACTGGCCATTTCATCCACAAAAGGTGGAAATTGATCGGGTGTTATACGATTGAAAACCATGGTGAATGTTCTCTCCACTTCTTAATCTGTTCGTTATCGTGGATGAGAGAGGAGTTGACTGTTACCGTCCCTCGCAGGACCGTCCGACCAAAAGATTTGCGTCCACGTTCATTAGTAAAATCTTCGTGGCCCATTTTGCCAAAAGAGTTTTCATTCGGTAACTGTTCGTTAAAATTCTTCATGGGTAAACACCACGGTTCAATCTTCGCCTTTGTAGCTGTAGATAGCTTTACGTTGCTTAGCAAGGAGGACAACGGGGATCACTCCCGCGATCACCATCACGGCCGGTTTTAAGACCATGTAATAAACAGACGCTACTCGCAAAGCTCCCCGTCTCTGCACTTGCGCGGGCGCTACGATACACCCGCGTGTCAAGGGCACAGCCCATACATCCGCGTCATAGAGCAGAACGGACTGCGATTCTTCCATAAGAAGACGTTTCCAGGCTGAGACTTCAGCTGCATACCTGCCCACTGCTTCTTTGATTAATCTAGTCGACTCAAACCCCCTAGCTCTGGATAAGTATTAGATAACCGTTGCATGGTGAACAAACGTGAGTGGCATCCCAGCGCACAATCTAATACGGAAACCGCTGAACCTGAAAAGAAGTATAAACTACACCCACTCATATGTAATGGAACAAAACAAGCAGATCAGTTGTGCTGGAAGATCCGCCTTCTTTGGAGATCAGTCCCGCGAATTTCGGAGTGAACCTTTTATTGCATTTGATCGACCCTTTTAGCAGTAAGTTGAAGGTTACAAAAACGTAACCTAACCGCAACCGAACAAAAACGTAACCTAAATAACAAAAAAAAAATACTGACATCAAAGGAAGAAACAACTGAGACTATAAAACCAACTAGTAATGTTGCGAAAACACCTCTGGTAAAAAGAATTGGCTAGAGAAACTGACTGGATCCTGCAAAAAAAGAGCTTCTAAGAAAAGAAAGGCAGACTCGTCAACTGAAAGTCATGCGAAAAGCGATAAAACGAAAAACGCACTGAAATTGGAACTTCCTCCCCCGATTAATATTAGCGGAATCGATAAGCACCAGAAAGTTAGAAGCTCATTATCGGCAGCCATGATACAACAATAAAAATTCTAAACGACAATGTTTAGAAAGTATACACTGTAAACGTAGATGACTACAACGCTCTCTACAAACATAGAAAATCCAATGGTAGACGTATGAAAATTAAAACAACAAGTCTCTCAAGTTTGTGGCTAGGGAACTCGTCACAACGTGCCAAAAAGGTGACATGATAGAAGACCTAAAAGAGGGGGTTTAAGTTCCTAGACGGCATGAATATATTTAACAGAGGAAAAAATTGCACTGAAAAGGGAGAAACAAAAATCAGTAAACGAGGACTCCCAATATTCATGCTTACATTCCAAGCCAAAACAAAACTCGCGGCTTCTCGGGATTTCGACCCATATCGGAATTTGAGCGCATCACGGCGCCATCGCTCGTAGCGGGTAGTAGAGCCTTCAATCGCTTCTGTACATCGATCCACTTCCAGAATTCCGCAGTCAGGCACATCTTATAACACCCTATCGAGTCGTGGTCGACAACCTGTGCAGCACTCGAGCTAAAGAGCATTTTTGATGGTGGACCAATACCTCAGTATATCAACTGTCCGATCAGCAAGATAGTTCTTCCACTATCGAGCGACATCAGGATCATACAAGCGTTCGATGTTGAACTTAAGGGGCCGCAGCTCCCCAACCGCGAGAAGTGACGAACGTAACACCAAAGCGAACATAAGCGACCATCAGATGGTGATCCTTTTCGAGGCCGATGTCAACGCCCTTCTTGTTACGCACATCCAGGAAACAATTACTAAATTTACTGTTAATAGCGAAGTGATCGATCTGACTGCTCGAACAATGCGCTACTAATGACGAGTCGGTGGAAGTTGCAGAAATCCACGAAACTCGGTTGCCAGGCCCGTGTTTCTCCAGCACATGTCCGAACATGTTGTCAGATCCCCCGCTGCGTTTAATTGTTCGTAGAAAACATCTTTCTCCACCATATTGGAAGTTGCATTTGGTGCATAGCATTGTACAATTGTGATGCTCCTCAACCTAGACCGGAAACTTGGAATCAGAAGCCTGTCAGAAACCGACTCCTAGGTCAAAAGAGTGCACCTTGCGATAGCCGTCAGAAGCAACCTGACACCAGATTCGCATCTCCTACCACTTGGCTTTGCAAGGTACAAGAGCACATTGCCACAAGAAGGAATGAAGTACTCTTCAGAGATCCAACATCATACTTTACTTAGGCCCAGAATATTCAGCTTATATCGTTGTAATACCCGCTCAAGTCGGCAAAAACGAGCATTCTGAGAAACCTCGCTACCGTTGTCGAGGAGTGTGCGTATATTCCAGAAACCAATGATGTGTTTGACGTTTCGGTAGCAATAGGTTCAAAATTTGCAGATTGCTATCCCACAAATTTCTATCCCTTTTAGTTGTCTCCTACGACGAGCAGGGAAGATTTT
The DNA here is from genome assembly GCF_905115235.1 of Hermetia illucens. Taxonomy (NCBI): domain Eukaryota; kingdom Metazoa; phylum Arthropoda; class Insecta; order Diptera; family Stratiomyidae; genus Hermetia; species Hermetia illucens. The sequence continues at coordinate 104,560,154 of NC_051852.1, read as the reverse complement.
AACTGTATTCTTAAACCCCAACTCACAGCGAAAGAACTATCGGTGTAGTACATTGAAGATCTCCTCAATGTACTATTCGGAAAGCAGATGTGCTTAGCCATTTTTATCGATGTCACGCAGGCGTGTGGTACCAAAGTCAGTTGCAAAATATGAAGGAACCTACTCTGAACCGACAAAAATTGCAGATGGTGTACCGCAGGCCTGTGTTTTGGACCCAACACCGTTTCTTTTGTATACCAAAGGTACACCTTGTTGTGAATAAACCAAAATAGCGGCAGTTGTGGGTGACACTTCTATCCTCACCACGAGTAAAACTACGGAAGAAGCAAATATAAAGCGACAAACAGCTATCGACCCCATTGTATAATGGACCAAGAAATGAAAAATAATCAAACCAAAGCAAATCAACGTACATTAACTTCACAAACAAAAAAGAGAATTTAGCTAAAGTTTTCATAAGCGGAGAAGATGTGCCCCAGGCGACTGAGGCCAAATATTTAGATATGACACTCGACGTTGGAAAGGGTAATCCAAGTCCCAGCTGACTGTAGGACTTAGGACTTTATAAGCAGATCTAAAGGCCCATATAGACGTACGGCATCCAGCTCTGGGTCTGTGCCAAAGAATTAGACCTGAAGGTCATACAAACGTTCTAAAATAAACTGGCTAGAAGCATAGTAGCTACTCTCTGGTTCATTCGAGTTGAGGATCTGCATAGGGACCTGGTTAGTGAAGTCATCAACATAGACACCGACTACGACCACACGGAAATAACGAAGTCCGGAAATTAACTAATATCTAAAATAATAAGATAACTGAGAAGAGAAAGCCAAATTACTTGGCCATTAAGTCAACCAAAGTGCTGGGGTCGATCACAGAGTCTTCTCTCAATAAAAGCGAAAACTAAATATGCAAAGAAAGTTGCTGCATGGGGAAATCTCAATCGTAGTTTTGTGAGAGGTGGTTTTATTGGGTAAATTTCCCGCACCCCTAAGGATCGTGAACTCTGGGTTAGTCTTTTGAAAATTTCCACCTCTTATAAAAAAAAATTGTAAACTTCAAATGACCGTTTTAGACTGGGCACAAGAAGTTGGCTGGACTCTGTATGCTATCGCCCACATGTTCTTCACTCAATTAACGAAAATAAATTAGACTTCATGCAATTAATGTGAAAGAAATATAATTATACTAATCATGCATCACATTTTAAATATTTGAATAGAATTCATTTACCTTTTCGTTTGTTTCACTGTTACGATGAGTGCAATAAACGAAACCGTAACTGCCCGAACTCAGTTTGAATTTCTAATGAACGGTAGATATCTAAAGGCTTGGAAACTAAGTACTTTATTCAGAAGTTAGGCAGTTTACTTTTCGAGGAAATTATATTAACAAACATAGAACATTGTTATTTGCACAGGTGGTATTGGATAATTTGTCTAAAGATAAGGGAACACCTTACCCGCCAAAACCAGTGGAAGAAGTTTCGAGCAAAAGTCGTATTCAGGCATGAACATTCGCTGAAGCGTAGTACAAGTAGTTAACTTACCTTTTTTTGTTAATTTAGTGCCAATCATCCGCATATAAACTAATTGAAATAATTTGTATAGCACTATGCACCCTCAAACGTACTGCACTATTCTGAGGCACCACAGCTGACATTTGTTTGTTTGCATTCTATCGTGCAAACTGCCATCTGGTGCGAAAAGCAGTTGAGGGTTCTCGTTTTTGGGATTGCCTCTATGGAGCTCTGAGTAGCTTCCACACAAGTTTTTAATATTTCGTTTGTTTTCTGAAGGATAATAATCCTTGCGCGAAATTTACTCTTAGATCCTATTCCTGGTAAGAAATCGCGTCTAATCAAGCGAATATGGGTCATTATTCCGTTATTTTTTATTGAAGAAATGGCAACTTTCGTTATCAAAACAAATTGATTTCCACTTTGCACACAAACACTTTATATTTTTGCACTGGATAAAGGCGCATGGCTTACTTATAAACATATGAACAACATGACTAACCACCTAAAAAACCTTATTACGAGCTCTGCTCCCATTTATATTTTCCGCGCATATGGAACGGCAACGGGACAACTCCTGGGCACGGTAGCTGGCCAGGGATTTCACAAATGCATTTCCGGTCGCAACCATATCCGAAGTTTGCGGGATTGTCCTTCTTTTCAGCCGAAACTTCTTCTGAGTGCAACTGTTCCCTGTGATTTTGAATAGGTGGAGATTTAGCGGGTCTTATTGCATTTTATTGGCATGGTGAAAACTTACTTTGATTTGCCGACTACCTTAATCAAGTGCTCCATGATTTCCTCTCGCGTCCTGCTGTCGACATCGATAAGCATTTGCTTGCCGTCGTCAAAGTAGCACCGGACAAAAGGTGATGGTGTCATGTTCTTGAAGGTTACAACCTGAACCTCGGGATTTTTATATTGAATTTGAGGAAGATGCCAGAACACAAAATCACTGGAATAAAATGTGAAAGTATAGCCATTTGAAGAAATTCCGTTGGATGTTATTATACCGAGCTCCTGCATGATGGTCGCCATGGACGTTGTAATTTACACTAAATATCTTTACTCGATCCTTTAATACTAATTTGCCGCTTGTCAGATACTTAACAGTCCTCCTTACGGGTGCAGCTCCTTTCATGAACGGCATATTTGCCGGATTAAATATTCAGGTGAGCGAATGGACAGCAGAAAACCCGACACCAACAAACCTAACCTATTTGCGATTATGACATTTATACTACAACGATGCCAGCGCCGAAACTTCCAGACGGTTCAACTGAAAATTGGAAAAGGGTAATCCCCGGTTGACGTAGAGTAAATATTTCAAAGGATTAATTTGAAATTTTAATGTCTAATGGGAGCAAAATTCTTTTCATGAAATGATAGCTTAAGAGGGCCCTCTGGTATTTTTTAGCAAGTTTTTAGATTTCTTTTGTAGAAAGATTTGTTTATATATTATATCATTTTCACAAAGGGAGTGTACATACTGCATTACAAGTGGAACCTCTCTAAATCGAATTATATTTCAACTATATTTTTTTTGGCTTTTTATTCGCGTTCCCTTCAATTTTCTATATAAAATTCAACCTCTAAATCGAACTCCTCTTAGTCGAAGCAAGTGACCTTGGAGGAATATTTCATGCATTACAATTCCTTCAAGTCGAAGTCGAAAGATCAATTTCACAATGCAAGTCGTTAATCTTTCATGCAGATAGATGCATATCACAAGCTAACTTGAAACTACTACTAGTTGGGCTCGAACAATTTTCACTTTGATCACAGCTTCGATGCATGATTTTCACTCTGGGGTTGTATATCAGTGCACGGTGTATAAAGTGCATGAAGTGTCTATTAAGAGTGATTTTATCCAGAATACGTACATATACACGATCAATTTCCATACCATATCACCGACAATTTCTGTGCCAAGGGAGCTAAACTGCCTAACGGCCTAGTAAGGGAGGGAACAAATCACAAAAAAAACTAATGCTTGAGGGATTGATGGGGAAGGACTAGCTCGAGTTGATTTTTGCACCTAGGCAATGAGTGGTCCACGTCTTTCTTTCCTCTTTATGGGGGTCTCTGCGGTGGCCTGCCTCAACCTAAATGTTCACCCCCTGCTGTTTCAAATACAATGGGGTGAGCCTAAATGCTTGGCAGGACTGATGCTTTCCGAAAGAGGGTTAGAGGAGAAACGAGAAATCTAATCTAATCTAATCTAATCTAAATAGTAATTTCTTTTATACATACAAGTCAAATTATTATTTTTTTTTTTTAAAGGAAACTTTCAAATTTCGACTAACAATTCTGACAAAACCAGTAATAACCATACAGAACGAGTATATAGTCCGATTTACGCATTTTTTTCTGTTTTTGCTCAAAAATCTTATCGATAATTGTAAATTTTGGATTTAGCATCCGCTGAAAGTGAAATCCGCACTGAGATAACTATCGATGTTGTAATGTTGTCCTATATTAGGGCGGTGGAGGAGAAAAACGCCCAAGGATCATGTGGTAAAGTCACAAGGGAAACGCAGGTGACGTCACCTCAACGTAAGATGGGTGAGAACGCGGGCAAACGGAGTAGGGATGGAATAAACGAATCCCTTGGTGTCCAACAAGCGGCTAAGAAGAAAAAAGCCTCTTCGCCAAAAAAAGCTGCGCCGGCGAAAGTTCCGGGAAGTTCTTCGATTACGGATCCAACTGTGATAAAAAAGGAACAGCCGACAGCTCGTAAACCCGAAGAATGGACAAAGGTCGGCGACGAAAAGCGGCACAAGCAAGCAGAGTAAGCTGACGTGAAAGTTCGGGACTAACTAATAGTGATCGAGTGCAAAGACCTAGATGAGGTCGCATCACCAGAAGATACCTGCGCTGCGCTAAGGGAACAATTCAACCTTAGCGACCTAGAAGACAATGGCATTAAAAGGATGAAGAAGGCATATGGAGGTACACAGACCGCTATTATTATAAGTTGAAAAATGAGAACTAGGTTTTTTTCCTTATCCTGTAAATATTTTTATTTTTTCCCCGCATACGATAGATGATTATGTACTAGCATTGAAGAAGGAGGCACGTGGTCTCCGAAACGATCGTATGCGGGGAAAAAATAAAAATATTTACAGGATAAGGAAATAAACCTAGTTCTCATTTTTCAACTTATATACCAACTGTAAAAAAAAAACATGGACGCTAATTTCAACTCGCTATTATTAGCTTGCCGCTGGAATCAGGAAATAAACTGATTGTCACGGAAAAGGGAAGAATAGGTTGGGTCGTGTGTCGACTTAGGGAGCAAATATCTCTGAAGAGATGCTTCAGATGTCTCGATTTCGGTCACTTTGCAGCAGCATGTACTAGCGAATGCGATAAGTCGAAAAGGAAGGGTGGTGAAGAGAGCCACCTTATCAAAGACTGCACTGGGGATCTGCAATGCATGTTGTGCTAAGGAAGAACGGTAGTAGATGACCGGCACGTTGCAGGTGGTGGCAGGTGCTCGGCTTATAGGAGGGAGCTGAATCGTAAGGCTAAATGAGGTTGATACAAATCAACCTGCATTGCGAGGCAGCTCAAGACTTGCTCTCGCAAACCATTCGAAAGTTGAATGTGGACCTGGAGGTAATATGTGAACCGTACCGAAATTACGTTAGTACTACGTGGGTGAAAGACTCATCGGGAAACGCGGCGATATGGTCATGTGGACAGCAAGTCATTCAAGAAACAATGGCATTTCCGGGAACCAGCTTTGTACGGGTGAAAGTCAATGGCCCCCAAATTTGCAGTTATTAAGCTCCTCCTAGTGCAACATTAGCGCAATATGAGGAGATGCTGGACGGCTTGGTGTTGGACGCTAGAGACCACAACCCTAATATCATTGCCTGCGATTTCAATGCGTGGGCTTTTGACTGTCTACGTCGAGTAACGAAAACCAGGCGCCAAATCTTGCTTGAAACCTTCGCGGAGCTGGACATCGTACTCAGTAACGTTGGGTGCATGCCCACTTTCCGAGGAAGAGGACCAGGCTCAATCGTCGATATAACCTACCTCAGCACCTCGTTGGCGAGAGGGATGACCTGGCGGGTGAGTGAGCACTATACCCAGAGTGAACATCAGGCCATATTTCTCGCCATCAGGACCGGGGGAGGCGACAATCGAATGAGTATCAAAAGCGGAAAAACCCGAATAGCTGGGTGGTTCACTGGAGCTTTCGAGGAAGAGACATTCCTGGCGACTTTAGAAGGAGCTTACGACCCGAAGGTTATGTCAACGGATAACTAAGGCCTGCGATTCTACAGGGTACGGCAGCATAACTTCCTTTTTTAAAATGCGCGCCGCTCAGTTAGTTGATGTCATAGCGGAGCGCTAGTGGTCTCGTTCAAGAGGGGATACTGTAAAGTTTTGTCCCGACACAGTTCAGTCGCCATCATGCGTTGGAATAGTGAGGAGCGTGCCTTTGCCGTTGAGGTTTACTTTTCAAGCGGATGTTCGGTTATTGCAACACAGCGTGCATTTCGGAATCGCTTTAATTTAGCCCCGTTGGCTCCCGTCCCAGACCGCAAATCAATTGTTACGTGTGCGACAAAAGGAAGAACTGGAGTCCCTCGGCCCGTTAGATCACCTGAGAACATTGAAGCAGTGAGAGCGTCAATGTGGCGATCGCCACGGCGTTCTGCGCGCAAACACGCATCTGCCCTTGGACTATCCGATCGTTCTGTGAGAAGAATTCTTCGTGATGATCTTCATTTTCATCCCTATAAGATGGCGATAGTGCAGGAACTTTCAGAACGTGACTTCAATTCTCGGATGAACGCGTGTGAGCTTCTTCTTGATGTCGTTCCCGAGGGTGCTATTGTTTTTTTAGCGATGAAGCCCATTTTCATTTGTGTGGGTCGGTTAACAAACAAAACATGCGCTACTGGGCTGACACCAACCCTCGAGAATTGCATCAAAAGCTTTTGCATTCACCCAAAGTCGCTGTGTGGTGTGCAATTTCCTCAGCTGGAATTATTGGTCCCTGGTTTTTTGAGGAAAATGAGGTTACAGTGACAGTGAATTCGGACCGGTATGTAAACATGCTACAGAATTTTTTTCCCACGGCTAGAAAATTTGGATTTGGGGGACACTTGGTTTCAACAAGACGGTGCAACAGCACACACTTCAAGAGCATCGATGGCTGTTTTGAGGGAACACTTTCCAGAGCGCCTTATCTCAATTAGAGGCGATTTGGAATGGCTGGCACGCTCTGTCCCCTTGTGGTTTTTTTTCTATGGGGTTTTTTGAAATCCCGTGTTTATGTGAACCGTCCAAGAACCCTACAAAATTTGAAGACCAACATCCAAGAAGAAATTGCCAACATAACACCTGCTATGCTAACAAGAGTCATGACAGACGCCAGAAATCGGTTTACGCAATGTATGGAGAATGGGGGACGTCACCTAACAGATTTGATCTTCAGAACAATGTAAGTAAAAACTTTAGACCTACATTATAAAAAATAAATAAATATTTTCCGATGCACACAATAGTTTTTATTGAGCTTTGAAAAAAGGAGGTTATGCTGCCGCACCATCCATTACAATATGAAACTAAACTACTAGTGGATCCAAGAAATCGCGTTGTTGAGAGCAACGTGCCTGCGAGCGAGGAGGCTTTGTCAAAGAACAAAAGGGAAGCCAGAACATCAGCGGTCGGAACAAGAATACCGCGATCTTCGAAGTAGCCTTAAGAAAGCAAGCGGAATTGCTACAAGCAGTTGTACCTTGAAGCAAATATGAACCCGTGGGGCGCCACATATAAGGTTGTAATGAACAAGATTCGTGAACAACAATCACCCCAAATGACCTGCCCGCGACTCTTGTTCAAAATAATCGCAATTCTTTTCCTACAACAAGAAGAAAGTGGACTTCATCCAATGGTTCAACAGGATGTCTTCACAATCCCCGGGGTGACCGAAGAGGAACTACAGTAGGACTAAGGACGAATTGAAGACAATAAGGCTCCGGGATTGGAGCCCTAAAGTTGGTTGATAAAATTAGACCCTCATGGTTTATAAGTACATTTGAATTATGCATGTTTGAAGGAGTGTTTCCCGCTCATTAGAAGAGGCAGAGGTTGGTTCTGTAACCGAAGCCCCAAAAACCACCCGGCGCATCCTCTTCATAACGCCCTATCTGTCTTTTAGACACTATGGGGAAGACGTTGGAGAGGGTGATATACAACAGGCTGCTTCCGTTCGTGTGAGACAGCGAATCAATGCCTAACGACTGGCAAAGAGGCTGTTGCGGATGCGGACGGGTAGATGGTGCGAAACTCTTCACTCGCTCATCTTCGGAACGCACCCGGGGAATGGAGAATTAGCGGCGAGTGGAGAGTTTCGCACCATCTACCCGTCCGCATCCGCAACATTCGAAATAAATTTCGAATGCTGCAGATCCTGCCGCGCCACATCACTCCGCCCCCAAACGAAACCTAGGGGATTTCGGCGACGGATCCCCGAACTTCGTTCGCCGTTAATCCACAAAGCGGACACGACGCTGCTTCTCCACTCCCCGGGTGCGTTCCGAAAATGAGCGAGTGGAGAGTTTTGCACCATCTACCCGTCCGCATCCGCAACATTCGAAATAAATTTCGAATGCTGCAGATCCTGCCGCGCCACAAGGCTTTATCTGTCTCATACATAAAAAGGGAGATATCACGCAGTGCAAAAATTATAGAGATGATACGATTCTCTTTAAGTCCACCTAACTACTGGCCTATGTTGACGATATCGACATCATGGGAAGAACGAGATGTACAAACTGGCCTATGCTGACGATATCGACATCATGGGAAGAACGAGATGTATAGACTGTCTTCATCCAGATCGAGTAGGCGGCGCGAGATCTTGGGCTGCACATCAATGATTACAAGGCAAAGTATATGATGGCAAAACCAACCAACCAACAACATCAAACCGCATTGGTCAAACGGGAAGAAGAAAGATAGGAGATTACAACTTTGAGACCGTTGATAATTTCTCCCTAGATAGGGTCGAAAATCACAACCGATAATAGCTACAATGATGAAATCCGCGCACGGTTGTTGGCAGCCAACAGAGCCTATTTCAGCTTACAAAAACTGTTCCGCTCGAAACGTTTCACCATAGGTTGAAAGCTCTTACTGTACAAGACAGTGATCTTGCCAGTCCTCATGTATTCCTCGGAGACTTGGGTTCTTAGCAAAAAAAACTCTTGACTCTTGATTTTTGGCCCCCTACATGAGAATGAACGATTCCGTAGCCTACATAACGACGAAATATATGAACGATACTATGACCGTCAGTTTGTCAATAAAATCCGGCTCAATCCGTATGGATGAGGATGATCCAGCCCAGAAACTCTATAAGGGCAATATCTATGGTAGAAAAAAAAGAAGACGAGGCAAACCCTGCCTAAGATGGAGCGATGGCGTAGGTCAGGACGCCATTTCGCCGTTCGCGCCATTTCGTCCGCCGTTGATGATGATGATGCTTTCGTTCGTCGAGCTAGTGGGTGGTCTATCGGAGCAGGAGTATGGCTAAACTGGGTGTCCCTGGTAACTTGGTTCGGATAATTGAGAGTTACCTTTAAGTATTACTTTTTAGTGAAATTGTCCTCGAAATTGGAAAGTTCTTCACGTTATGCGTGTTTCAAGCAAATGACTCACAAACTCTCGTCAACTTTAAATGAGATAGAATTTACTAGCGCGAAATCTGCCGAGTTGTAATTGATTACAATATTTTGAATTTAAGTCACGAGCGAGCCGAAGTGTTCAGAGCCGCGGTTGGATACAGAAGAGACCGACTTATTTCCATGCGGTCCTTACTGTCCCAACCAACGGCATTTTTTTACCGCTGGTTCTCCACTCCCCTGGTGCGTTCTGAAAACGAGTGAGTGGAGAGTTTCTGAGTTCAGCGCCATCTACCCGTCCGCATCCGCAACATCCGAAATAAATTTCGAATGCTGCAGATCCTGCCGCGCCACATCACTCCGCCCCCAGACGAAACCTAGGGGGTTTCGGCGACGGATCCCCGAACTTCGTTCGCCGTTAATCCACAAAGCGGACACGACGTTGCTTCGGGGCGCACACGGGTTTCAGCCGGGACAAAGAGACCGCCTTTTTGTGACCACCGATCTCGAGCTGGAAGAAATGTTCTCCCCTCTCGAGAACGCGGTACGGGCCCTCGTATGGAGGCTGCAGCGGCTTCCGGACGGCATCCGTCCTGATCAGCACGTGCGCGCACATGTCCAGTTCCTTGGGCGAACAAGCAGGTATGGACGAGTGTCGAGTGGGTGGTGGCGCTTTGATGCGTCGGAGATTGTCCCTCAGCAGACGCACCAACCCCGACTCCGTGAGACCCGATCTCTTGTCGAAGACCGGATCGCTTGGGAGTCTTGGGTTCTCCCCGTAAACTAGCTCCGCGGGGCTGGCAGCAAATTCCTCTCGGCGGGTTGTACGAAGGCCGAGTAGGACGAGAGGCAAGACTTGAGTCCAGGACGGGTCGTCGCGTGCCATAATGGCGGCTTTCAGCGTCCGGTGCCAACGTTCCAGCATCACATTGGATTGCGGGTGGTATGCAGTAGTCCGCTGGCGTTTAAAACCCAGGAGTTTGCCTAACTCCGAGAAAAGGGTGGACTCAAATTGCATTCCCTGGTCAGTGATGACCACTGCAGGGACGCCAAAGCGAGGTATCCACTCTCGGCAGAGGGCTTCGGCACAAGATTGCGCCGTAATGTCTTTCAGAGGTATTGCCTCAGGCCACCGCGTGAACCTGTCGATGATTGTGAGGCAATACTTGTAACCGTGCGAGTCTCGCAAAGGCCCTATTATGTCGAGGTGTATGGTGTGGAAACGCTTGGTAGTGCGGGGGAATGAGCCCACTTCTTTCCTTACATGCCTGGAGACTTTACACTTCTGGCATGCGATGCACTCTCTGGCCCAGGAATTGATATCCTTGTTCATGGAGGGCCAGAAGTATTTTCCGGTGACTAACCGGTTTGTTGTCCTGATGCCGGGGTGCGCCAAGTCGTGAACTGCGTGGAACACTTCCTTGCGAAATGTGGCCGGAATGTATGGCCGAGGTCCCTTTTCCGAGTCTTCGCAGCAGAGCGAGAGGTTTGAGCCGAAGATGGGCAACACCCGAAATTTGTATTTGGGGTTGGACTTGAGGCTCTGAAGTGCTGCGTCATCCACTTGCGCCTTGGCAATAGCCGAGAAATCGAGTGAGGCGGGGATGTTAACTTCGGAGACACGAGACAAAGCGTCAGCAACAATGTTGTCCTTCCCGGACACGTGCTGGATGTCTGACGTGAACTGGCTTATGAAGCTCAGGTGTCGAAGCTGACGAGGGGACGCTTTGTCGGGCTTCTGTTTCAAAGCAAACGTGAGAGGCTTATGGTCCGTGAACACTGTGAACGGCCTGCCTTCTAGGGAGAAACGGAAGTATTTGATGGACAGGTATGCGGCGAGCAGTTCGCGATCGTAGGTGCTGTAGTTCCGTTGAGCGGGATTCAACTGCTTCGAGAAGAAGCTCAACGGCTGCCAAACTTGGTCCACCTTTTGGTGAAGGTCAGCACCTACTGCGATGTCAGAGGCATCAACAAAAACGGCTAGGGGTGCATCTTGTAGAGGAAATGCCAAGAGTGTAGCGTCAGCCAGTTGCTGTCTGGATTTATTGAACGCGCAGACAGCCTCTTCAGACCACACAATCTCTCGTGTGTCTTTTGTTTTGGGGCCAGACAAGTACGCGTTCAAAATGGACTGGTGATGGGCGGCCTTGGGCAGGAAACGACGATAAAAGTTTAGCATGCCCAAGAACCTCCTCAACTCCCTCACTGTTTTTGGACGCGGGAAGCTTGTGATTGCTTGCACCTTGTCTGGGTCGGGCTGTATTCCTTCAGAGGAAATGGAGTGGCCGAGGAATCTCACCTGTTTTTGAAGGAATTTGCACTTCTCAATGTTTAAGACTAAACCGGCCTCAAGGAGACGTTGAAAAATGCACTCGAGATGGGCTAAGTGCTCAGACTCAGTAGAAGAAGCGACCAAAACATCATCCAAATAGACGAAACAGAAATCGAGGTTTCGCAGGACTGAGTGAATGAACCTTTGAAAGGTTTGCGCCGCATTGCACAATCCGAAAGTCATTCGGGTGAACTCGAAGAGTCCAAAGGGTGTGCATATTGCCGTCTTTGGAATGTCTTCAGGAGCTACTGGGATTTGGTGGTATGCCTTGGCTAAGTCCAAGGTCGAAAAGATGCGGCAATTCGCGAGGTGATGCGCAAAGTCGTGGATGAGTGGAATCGGATATCGGTCAGGAACAGTCTGTGCGTTTAGCCTTCTGTAATCCCCACAGGGACGCCATTCGCCATTTGGCTTAGGGACCATATGTAAAGGGGAAGACCAACAGCTGTTTGAGGGCCTGCAGATACCCTGTTGAACAAGTTGTTCAAATTCTTTCCGCGCGATAGCCAGTTTCTGGGGTGGTAGAGGACGCACCTTTGAGAAAATCGGGGAACCAGTAGTATTTATGTGGTGCTGCACATTGTGCTTTACTGGTTTCGAGAGACTACACTCGGTAGTTATCTGGCTGAACTTTTGGAGGAGTGTCCGAACACGAGAGTCGGAGATGTCTTCCAAAAGAACGGAAAGGTTATTGTCAGCGTGAGATACCATTTGGCCCGACGAATTTAGTTTGGTTGTGGGGTCTATAAGGGACTTATTTTGCAAGTCCACCAGCAACCCATAGTGACACAAGAAGTCTGCGCCTAATATGGGGAAGCTGACATCCGCCAGGATGAAACGCCACGGAAACGTCCTACGCAAGCCAAGACTCACGTCCACTTGCCTGTACCCGTATGTATTGATGCGGGAGGAATTTGCTGCCGCCAGTTTGAGGGGTTGTGGAAATAGTCGATGATGCTGGGGTACGGGAAGAACCGAAACCTCCGCACCCGTGTCGACGAGGTAGTTGCGCCTGCTGAGAGGGTCGAAAATAGTTAGGCGACGTGGCGCTGCGCTCTGGGTGGCCGTCGCCAAGACCCCCCGCGGACCTAGTTTTTTGCGGTAGGCGCGAATTTGCAAGGTAGCGTACATCTTGTCGCTTTATCTCCGAACTTACGATGATACCAGCAAATACCCTGGTCCGCAGGCTGTCTTGAAGACCTGCTACCCGAACGCCCTTTTCGTGTGGCAGACCGTGAGCGAGCTCGCGACCTGGCACTCGAACGCTGAGCGTCCAACGTCGCCCGCATCTCGGCCACGCTGGCAGTTAAGGCCGCGATCTCGCGCCGTAAGTCGCTGACCTCATCCGACGGTGGTTGAACGGCCGCTATGGTTGGGCGAACGTACACCTCCTGTACCTGATCGGCCGTTGCTGCTAGTTCCTCCAAGGAACCGGAGACGCAGGCTAGGATCGCCTGGGTGCCCTCCGGGAGCCGACGCAGCCAGAGCGACTTGATCAGGTCGTCGCCGATCTTGCTCCCACCCAATTGCCTCATTTCACGAAGCAATTGGCTGGGAGTTCGATCACCCAACGTTAAACCCGCCAGCAAGTGGTCTAATTTTGCCGACTCGCTTGCCGACAGGCGCCTGATCAACTCGCTCTTGAGCTGAGAGTACGATGCCGACTTCACTACGTCGGACACCAGAAGTATGGACTCTTCGTCCAGGCCGACCACCGCGTAGTTGAAACGGGTCGCGTCCGATGTGATGCCGGACATTTGGAACTGCGCTTCCAAATGCACGAACCACAGCTCGGGGTTCCGCCGCCAAAACGGAGGAACGCGTACGGTGAGGGCGGTCACTTGTGGGTCCGATGGGCCTGCCGCGTCTTTATTGTCAAACGACATTTTTCTTACCGAAAAGTACGAGTTTGTGATGCAGACGCGGTGAGTTTATACTGAAACGCGGTGAAATTTACACCGACACGGCAGGCCGTACCCACAAATGCACGCACGAACCGAGAAAAACGACGACCGAAGCGGACGCTCTCCAGCGCAGACCAAAAACACCAAAGAAAACGGAGAACTCGCGATGCTAAACACCTCAACGCCGTCTCTTGCAGCGGCTTTAATTTTATTATCACTTTTTAACTTTTAATATAATGAACAATTAGTGCGAATAGTGCACAACTAATGCTAACAATTGAATTTGATTCGGATATAAAATGATTACAGAGATGAGATAATAATAATTTCACTTAAGTATAACTTTCAAGCCGAGCTGGGGTCCTCCTCGACGGCGGCGCTGGTTCGAATTCGTCGGGCTGTAGCTGCGGCGTTGGCGGTGCTGGGGACGTCCGTTTGCTGCTGTTGTTGATCGTTGTCGCGACTACTCCTAAATTCTCAAGGAAAATGTGCAGCAGAAACGCTCACCAAAATGACGACGGCAATGACGCGGCCACTGACTGCGAGGAGACCGGGCGGTTGTTCAACTTATCCTTTCCGAACGCTGCAGCGCCAAATTGCTCTGAACCTGCTCGCGGGCTGGACTCTGCACAATTCTGATTTTCCGGATTTATTATTTTTACGTCATTAATCCGCCCACACACATTGGGAACACTTTTGAAGCGCGGATAGTATTTCCTGCAAAGATTGTCGGAAGGTCGTGGCAATGATGACTGGTCCGGTGCGTGAAAGGTGTTGTGCAGGAGGGCGCGCGTACGGGAAGTCGCGTGAAAATCTACTTCTGGTGAGGGTCCGTCGTGGGTCGCGCAGTACACTGTGTAGAGAAAGTTTTCTCGCGTTTTTTTCTTGCCTCTGCTCCGACTCGGGATGTGGAGATGCGACACGTTTTCGCGATGTTTACAACGGCACTCGACACTCAACTGTAGATGCGAACGCGTGAAAATCGCTTGCCGTACGGTCTACTGATATTTTTGATGGATTTCTCAGTGTTTGGAAGTTCTATTTCTGCCGTGTTGCTCGGACGAATTTTGTCGTTAATAGAACTTCACCAATGGCGGCGATGGCGGACAATTTGTCACTTTTTTTTTATCGGGGTCACCAATTAAGTATTACTTTTTAGTGAAATTGTCCTCGAAATTGGAAAGTTCTTCACGTTATGCGTGTTTCAAGCAAATGACTCACAAACTCTCGTCAACTTTAAATGAGATAGAATTTACTAGCGCGAAATCTGCCGAGTTGTAATTGATTACAATATTTTGAATTTAAGTCACGAGCGAGCCGAAGTGTTCAGAGCCGCGGTTGGATACAGAAGAGACCGACTTATTTCCATGCGGTCCTTACTGTCCCAACCAACGGCATTTTTTTACCGCTGGTTCTCCACTCCCCTGGTGCGTTCTGAAAACGAGTGAGTGGAGAGTTTCTGAGTTCAGCGCCATCTACCCGTCCGCATCCGCAACATCCGAAATAAATTTCGAATGCTGCAGATCCTGCCGCGCCACAACCTTTCGGAGAGACTCCTTTGGTACGAGACGGACGACGGACCGAAGGAATATAATGTTACGCAAGGTGTTTCCCAATGCTCCGCACTGGAGCCCTTGCTGTGGAACATAATGTATGACGGAGTGCTCCGCCTTCGCGTGCCAATGGAGGCAAAATTGCAGACGACCTGGCAATAGTAGTAGTTGCGAAAAACCACTAGTACGTGGAACTGAATGTAAGTGAAACCATTCATGCTATCAAAGCATGGCTCCAAATGGTGAAATTGGACCTGACGGAAGATAAGACGGAGGCGGTTCTTATTACCAATCGCAGGAACAACAACACTATAAAAATCCGCGTTGGTTATCACGAGGTTGTTTCAAAATCGATCATTAGATACTTGGGGGTAATGACCGATGCTCGTGAAAAGGCAGCAAGAATGATGCCAAATATTGGAGGGCTGAAATCCAGTCACCGGCTGCTTATCGCAGGGATGGTAAAATCCATCCTGCTATACGCGGCTCCTGTCTGGGCGTGCGCACTGGATAACACAGGGAACTAGCGAAGGGTAAGTTCGGCATACCGGCCAATCGCGCTGCGAGTGTGCACTGCATATAGAGCGGTATCAGGTGAAGCAGTGTGTGTCATCGCGGGAATGATTCCCTTGGATCTTTTGGCGAATGAGGCACACTATTTCTACCGGAGATGGAGGGTGAATCCGGTCAAAGTGACTACGAGCTTCCTAAAAGCCACTAGGAACGAGCTATACAGGAGATGGCAGCAACGATAGGATAATTCCGAAAAGAGTCGCTGGACCCACATAGTGATCTTGAGAGATGGGTCGAGCGCAAAAATGGACGCAGTTCTTTACGGAACACGGTGGATACAGGAAGTACTTGTATCGTTTCGGATTAGATGAGTCTCCAGACTGTCCTAAATGCGCTGCTACACCCGAGGACCCGGAGCATGTTATGTTCCACTATCCGAGATTCGCGAATGAAAGAAGGAGCTTAAACGACGTCCTCAATGCAGTTATCGGAACCCATAATTTCGTGGAGGAGATGCTAAGGTCCGCAGCAAACTGAAGTGCGATAAGCGAAACAGTAACTGCGATACAGGAGAAGCTGAAGGAACTGGAACGAGCTCGGAAAGCGCGAAGGACGCGTGATTTACTTGTGATGATGTAAGCCAGAGCCCTCCGCGCGAAGTAATACTACACAGTGGTCCCGCGAGGATATGGGCGGAGAAGATTTTAGTGGGTAAGAATCCCGCACATTGCTGCAACCTGGCGTAGTAGCATCTTTTTAAGATTTCCACCTCTACCCATAAAAAAAAGTTCGCCTAGGACAGTTCTCTCAGCTGTTGCTCTTCGGTTTTCAGTGGCATAACCATGAACCCATTTCTGCGGAATGGCTCTGACCTGTGTAGCGGCGTCTCTACTTCTTTTCTGACCAGATGGCTTGGAACCTAGAGTATTGGCTATAATTATAAAACATAAGGATATCAAGTTGTACTCATGTGAAATGAAATTCCCGGAGCATAAAATGAAAGCAATACTTATTATTACAAAAAGCGCTGGAAGAGATGTTATGTTTTCACTAGCAACGATAACCACATGTTCACTTTCAAGCTGGCCGATATGTGGGAACGGTGATAAACACAACGTTAAGTTTTAATTAGCTCTTACAGTATATACTCGAAAACACACAGCGTTTATTTTGCTCAGGCCTGGGAAGAGAAAGTGGAAATATTCTGGAAGACCCGGAATAAACCACATAACAAAATGGCTAAACCTAAAGATACAATAAAGAGTTATCGATATAAAATGACTGTATTGCTTTAACAGTGGAAAACTTGGCTACTATGGAATCCAATGTTAAAACAAAGTGGAAATGTGGAATAATTTCTCTCGGATCCGGAATATAAGCTTTAGTGAAAAAAGGGATGGTATTTTTTGGGCTGATTTGCACGATTCTCACTTTGGTCCCAGTTTCTTCGTACAATTTTCTCCCCATGCCTGAATTATCTTTCTACGGCCTTGTCAGTACGGATCAACGGAAGGCATATTTTCCAACTGATCACAGCCTGTACGTGTGTCTGGTGCGAGGGAGAGTTCAGCTCCCGAGTATTCAGATTTTAGTAGTCCATTGTACTCATTTAGGACATACGGCGCCCATGGAACTCTTGAGCTAGCAAGTACTATTCCCGGGATAATTCCCGAATATATGATGATCAATCTGTTATATTCATTGACTAGTTACAGGGACTAAAATCAAGAAAAGCAAATGAAGTGGAGCAAGAAGCATAGGGATAAAATGGAATATATATTATGGGCTCAGACTGCGTCAATTTCGCGGAGCTCTAGACATCACAGATCCGAGTTGGTTTTTTAAAGTCCGTCATATTATTTGCATAATATGGAGTATGAAACGATACGATGGTCGAGGTGGCTGAGGCTTAGTTTTTCAACTACATCCACTTAGTTAGCTGTTGGCTAACTTGAACAGCATTGAGTGTGATTAGACTGAAATTGAAGCATCGTCTCTTTTAAATATTAGGTCTGGAAAAAAATGCTATAAGAAGGAAAGGACTGTGTGTATGGCTTATACTCCAAAAAGAACTAAATAGAGCATATACGTTTATGCATTTATGTATATATATCTACATAAAGTAGGACGAATCGTGGGTGTTAACATTTGGCAGCATCGTTATGTGCAACGTGTTATGGTAATACTAGGTTGTAAAATATTTTCCCCTGCAAAGCAGATTTCCTGATACAGGAAAATCTCTTAAGCGGAGTTCGTTTTCAAAAGATTCCCAGTGAAAAATGCATCTGCTCAGTATGATTTATTCCTTTCATAAACTATGTCTAATAAAACGGTCGACCAGTTCTAGACATGCTTCTGGTTGATCTGTTGGCGCCATATGACCAGCGTTCAATATTGTTGCATCAACAAAATTATCAACCTCCGTTATGTAACCCTTCAGCTTTCCATCAATTACGAATGGCGTTCGTTCGGCTATTCGATATTTAGAAGCTCCTTTCCAACGCATCTGGTGGAAAGCATTTTGGGAGAGTGGGTGTGCTATTATGAAGTCTAAATTGCCGCTGTAGTACATGACCCTCAAACCGGCATCCAGTAGTCGCTCAGTCCAATGCATGGCTGTGTTGAAGAAATCAGGCTGCAGGTACACGCCTACCACTGAAGGATCCGAGAATTTTTGATTTCCCACGTGAATCGCTCTTCGAACCTGAAGTTTGGATGGAAAATATAGCATTTTAGATACTTCAAAATAAAAAGGATAATTCAATTCAAACCTCTGGCAATTCAACGAATGTCCGGAAAATTGTTAAGTTTACGGGATAAGGATCCCGAATGTTGTAGAGGTTTCTGTATTGACTATGGCGGACGAAGGAATGAAGGGTCGCGTCCCAAAACTGAAAGTGGAAAAAATTGGTTAAGATTTCAGATCTAAGATATTTTTTAAAATTGTTATGTATATCCTGGTTATGCTTACCGATTTTGCATACTCTGTATCATAATGGGTTTTGAACAATGATTCGAAAATCCTCATTTCAGTGTATCCCAAGTATCCAACCAAGCCTGTCTGGTAGGCAAAGTCGGAATAGTCGTTCATATTGTAAGGATCAGAAAGTGCATTGCCCAATGCAATCCCCTGAAAAGATTTATCTTTGATGATATTTGTATTGATTACTTGAATAACAGCATACTTACTTGCAAATTAATGATTCGTCTTCCTCCTCGGTTCTGTATATAGATTTCATAGCCCAACGCAGGGATATACTTACCAGCGTAAGATTCCCCAGCGATGAAAAACTCATTTGGTTGGAGCAAAGGAAACATATCGAAGAATTGAGTTAAAGCTGAGTAAAGTTGTTTGGAAATTTGGGTAACATTTGTTGCATAGCCGTCGGATCTGGTAAAACTGAACCCGGTCCCCACTGGATTGTCGATGTAAAGCATTGAATATTTTGTGTGCCAAGAGTATGGGTTTTCTACAGGAGAAAGAGATTTTTGTGTCACACTTTTAGCTATAAATTATATTTTCCTTAAATGAAAATAACTTAAATTATTTTTTTTTCTATCCTGAAGAAATGAATTTCAAGAAAAGATATCTACAACACAACCTGCTTTCCAGGTGGCCACAGGAGCAATTTTGAAAAAGTCCCTGATGCTGTCTCGCTCCCGTGCGCCGTCAGCGGGACCATATCCGCAGCCTCCTCAGTAGATTACGCATCATAACTCAATTTCTAAATCGTTTGATATCGTTCCGGTTGCCGACGATGATCTTTCCGCCGCTGCTCTAAATCAAGGTATTTTAACTTCCCGTGCTAGTGGCCTTGGTTAACGATGACCTCCCCACCAAAAACAGCTGTTTGTTGTCAGGTTAGCGTTCGCTACTTCAACAGACGAATTTAACTCAATCGGTAATCCTTCTGTTTGGCCTCAAAGTGTGTTCATCAAGCCGTATAATGGCACCTAGTTGTGAGTAAATTTCAGTAGAGCTCGCCTGCCTTGTCAATTAATACAACTGGCTCCGTTTTTATTGTCGACCCGTATCGCGAAAACGTTAGACTTTAAGAACCAAGTCAATCTATCCACGTTGATTTTGCAACATCATGTCATTTGTATTTCTGAAACCTGGCTTGACGATAAAATATTAAATTTCGAGCTCCCCGAAGAGTATTCCATTTTTCGCTGCTACAGGGACGAGGTTGCCTTACGTAAGTCTACTGGCGGTGGGGTCCTAATTGCAATTAAACGTCCACTTCGCGCCCAACCATTCTTCTCCTCCTTTGGCTATCCTTATGATTGTACTGCCTTATGTGTCCCCAACCCAACTCTCTCCCTCATATTGTATCAAGTATGTATGTTCCCTGTGCTTGCTCCTCTCACCTGTGCCAAGAACTGTTTGATAGTTTGACTGAACTCTTTCTGTCAGGTTCCCTTCTATCCCTTTCTTCCTTTGCGGGGATTTTAACCATTCAAACCTCCTATGTGGTTCTTACCCAACTTGGTTCACCACAGAGATAAATAAATAAATACACCTGAAGCATGCACTGCTAAAGAAGTTTCTGGCTTCCAATGTTGCTCATCACAAACGTTTTGGTCCAACACTCGCTACTCCTGTAATCCCACCCAATCTTTCCCTACTCTTTCATCAATTTTGCTGACTCTACTGACTCTACTGCTATTCGTTTAAGCATTCCCCAAAATCCTTTTCTTACCCTCTTGGTTAACCAGCCTTATTACTATTGACCTCCTCCCAAGGCCTGGGTGTAACCTTTAATAACAAACTTCTTTTCAATTCCCACATCGTTGACATAATCAATCGCGCTTTTGTCTGTCTGGCTTTATCCTACGTTCTTCCTTTGACTTCATCGTAATCCACCCCTCCTTCATACTTTTCAACACCCTTGTCAGAAACATCCTTGAATATTGCTGTATGGTCTGGTCCCTAATTCTACAACCGTGACTGACGCGCTCTTAAAACTGAACACCGCAAATTCACCCAATCCCTCTTTTCTGAAAAGAACTTTCCTTGTGTGGGCCACCTTTTCCGGCTTCGCACTTCCAATCTCCCTTCCCTGCAACAACATCTTCCTTCTTTAAAACTGCCTGATGGACTGCTTTGCCAATTCCGATTTTATATTCCGCATTCTCTCCTTGTACACGTGGTGCGGATATTATTTTGGAAGTCCCCTTTGCGAAACTCGACACTTACTTTCACTCCCCGAGATTATGCTGGTCCTACAACATCCTAAAACTTGGGCCCTTTGGCTCTGTCTCCTTTCTTAGTTTTAAGCGTAGTTTAAGTCACTTACTTGCTCCTCCTCTAAGGACAATATGTATTAGAAATTGACTTGTATTGTTCATTAAATAATTGTAATATATCATAATTGTCAGATATCCTATCACACGTGCCAGAAGCACATCTTTACATTGACCTAAAGATGAGGACGTTCATGAATATGGCGGTTCAAGGGTAGTATGTGCCTTTGCGTGGTAGGCCCCATGGAATGGTATGCTTCGATCTGGGAACTGCACTCTGATTTAACACCTACAGTTCTGCTGCCAAATCCTACTCTTACCTCCACGTGGTAACCGTCGGGCAATGCATCTGTAGCTAACGAGAGAGGGGTGTCGAGGTTTTCCTTGCGCCGGAAAACAAGGTCTTAAGGCATACCTGGCCGTAAATATAAAATCCTAAGGGAAGGTCACCCTGAAAATAAACCTAAGGAGCGCAACATACACGCATTGGAATACGATTTGAATTTTTGACTTTGGACCTTTGCAACATTCTGTTACTAAGTACGTAGAAATCTTACCGAAATGGCAATCAGGCTAATGTTGTGAACGCCTCCGTCCCGTTAAAACCCTGGCAGGCTTCAGAGAACACTCAATGTTTCGTTACCATTAGGTTGGCGATTGGCACTGATGCGGCTCTGAGCGCTAGTTACCAAGAAATGCATGGCGAAGAAGAACAACGAACTCAAAAAACCGAAGCCCGACGCCATTTCGATCAAGAAAATGGGGGTAATGTCGCTTGCGGATATGTTACGTAGCGCCAAAAATGACCGAAAATTGCAGGAAATCCGTAAAATGGTTTCCAAAGTTAGAAAGACTCAAAACGAGGATCTATTGCTTAAACTTAGCGAAATAAGAGAAAAATCAGTTGAGTTCAGAAGGACCATCGGGGAAGCCCTGGGCGTACAAGCCGAGGTTAAAACCCTAACCCATCGTATTAGCATCGAATGTAAGGACATCGATGAAATTATTGCCAAGGAGGTCATAGTCGCGGCGATTCGTTCTCAGTTCGAAATCGGGGAAGCACTAACCTTAGAGACGGTAGCATTTGCAGTACTTTGTGAAAACAACGTTGTATTTAAGTTATGATCGAAAAATGACTATAGAGAGCAGCGTCTCGATCCGGAGGAATTACCAAAAATAGTTGAGCTGTCCGAGTTTATCAAGGACAAGCACAATGTGTACTAAGGCCTAAAGGATATGGTGAGGACTATTGAAGTCCTCTCTAATAGATCCCAGATAAAGGAAAAGAATACTAAGGACACGCCGAACCCCGCTGTGCCAACAGTGTCACAAGCGACCCAGGTGACGCCTAACCGTACTACCACCGAATCACGGCGAAATAAAAGAATACGTGAAAAAGACGGGGATCCTCTAAATAATCAGCAGGCGCCTAAGAGAAAAAAAGGCGGACAGGACATTCTGAAAACCAGCACCAATAGTTCAGAAGGAGGAAAGCATACAACGAATGTAGGGAAGTCGACGAGCGTCGCGAAGCCCAAAACGAACGAAAGCAATGGATGGACTAAAGTTACCAGCGAAAAAGTGTAAGGAAAAGCAAAAGTGAGCACTCGTCTAGGTGCGATTGTTATCTACAGTAAGAGCAATCTGTCCTACGCGAAAATACTCAGAAAGGTCAGGCTTAAAACAAAACCTTAAAAACGGTGAATATAAGCTTGCAATAGAACGGAACTTCATCAGTCGTGGAAGTCTTACCAACAAGTCAGTAGCCTTATACACCTTGGTGCTCACCCTGGAAGAAAATATTTTAAATTTGGGACTATAGTCCCTTGGTAGGCCAGGACCGTAATATACATTGAGATGCGAAGTCCGAATAGTATTTTAACAAAACAGTCTGGCTGGCTGCATTTGCCATTTCCACTGTAGTTTTGACAGTCCCCCTTTGATTGGTCGTCCCTAGGTTTGGTGAGGAAGGAATAGTGTTGGGGGTATTTTTTGCTATATATAAATGATCGGAGCAATGACCTCATAACATATGGGAAAATATGGAGGAGCAGCTTTTCTAAATAATTTTCGAAGCAGCATTCAAATTTTCATATATTCAATGTAGGAGTAGGAGAAAAAAGAAGAAGAAAAAATAAGCCTTTGATCAAAATGACGAGAACAACTCTGGCATCACCTTCTCCCATTGTAGAGGCTGATCTAATTATGAATCCATTCATGGAATTCTCGTGTCGCCACCAATTAGCATAATAGCATCGCCCCGAAAACATTCATCCATTTGAAATCAACGCCTAATTAACAAGTTGTAACTCATAAAAGTAAATCAACTTTCACTTGTTCTGCTCCCAGTCAATAACCCTTGAAAGCATTAACACATTCTGAATACTCAACCAGAGTTTCTGACACATTTACGCTTATATTATACAAACCTCTGATTGAAGCGAAATCGTCATTAATCAAGAATGGTCCGTTCTCCGTGAATAATCCAAACAGTGAGGAGCTCCCAGGTCCGCCTTGCAGCCAGAGAACAACAGGTTTCGCGTCATCTGACCTTGTCATGTCTTGCACCTTCGGTCTTTTCATCAACTTCTTGAGATATGGATGGTCGTAATCGGTGTCTTCATCTTCCCCATCGTAATCGAAATCGGCATCGTACAGTGATTCAGTTCCCTTAGCAGGGAAGAACCAGAAGAATAAATTGGAATTTTTCTCCTCGTTGACTGTCAAGAAGCCTGAAATGTTGAAATAAAACATTACTGGGAGCGTGATCCAATTATGCTACAGAAACTACTTAGTGTACATATTTAGACATTCGTAGATACTTCATGGATTCTTTGTGCTGCAAGTTCTAGCCAGAAGTAACTTTGGCCCATATAAGGCGCTAATTGAGTGGAGAAACATAAAAACTTGGATAACAAATAAGCGATGAGCCACGGAGCTCTATTCTGGTAATAAGAGGTTTTGTGATTTTTATGTGTTGAACTGCAGGAGGATGCATAGCATGCTAACTATGCTGACATACTATTTCCCTTCTTTTCTTCAGTAATATGTTTATGCAACTTATGCACTATTTCTCCATTATTTCAGTATTTTATTTAAATTCTTCCATTAAATGTTCATTCCTGTTTCTGGTTAACAGTCTAGCTTCTGATTTTGTTTCCATGCTAACTTCCATGCTGACTTGAATTACAAACCGCGCTGCGGTCGAGGAGTGTTTGGAATCGAATCTCACTTCGTCACAGGACTTTATCCTGAAACTGAAGGTTTCAGCGTTGAGCTTGCCTCTAATGTCCGGTTTCAAGTCTCTGCTCTCAAGGACCTTATATGGACCCTCGTATTGTGGCTGCAGCGTTGAACGCGCGAACGAGCGTAAGAGCGTTGATCACTGGTTGACGAGATGACGGAGACAGCTTGAATTTGTCGACGGCCTCCCGTAGCAGGCGCAACAATCCAGTCTTACCAAGACCGTCTCCCTTGTCGGTGACCAGATCACCGAGGTGTCTTAGATTCCCTCCGTATATCAGATTAGCAGGGCTGGACGCAAATTTTTCGAAATTTGTCCGAAGTAAACTGGCTAATGAAGATTAAGTGCGAAAGTTGTCTAGGGAGTGCATTGTGGGGATTTTGCCGTAAGGTAGAATTAAAGGATTATGGTCCGTGAACAAGGTTAACGATTTGCCTTTAAGGGAAAAATTTTATGTTCAGATACGCAGTGAATAACTCACGATCGTAATTGTTGCAGTTCCGTTGAGAGGAATTCAATTGTTCCGGGAAGAAACTTCTGGTGAAGAGCAGCGCCTACTGCGATGTCTGAGACACCGACGAACACGGTTGTTGGTGCATTCTGTTGAAGGAAAGCCAAAAGTGTATCGTCTACCAACTGCTTCTTCGGGAGCTACGGGGATTTGGTGGTGAGCCTTGGCGGGATCCAAGATTGGAGAGTTAGTACTGTTGATGTGTGGAGCTCGAGATATTGCATTTGGTAGTAATGTTGCGGTATTTTTGAAGTGTGCGAATACGGATTGAATGAAAAGAGTGTTGTTTTTCGAGCAGGTTGAAATTTTTCCTCACGACTTAAGAAAGCGATTGATACTGTATATCCACCAGCAATCTATAGTGCTACAGGGAGTCTGCACCCAATATGGGGATGCCAATGTCCACTAAAATGCAGCTCCACGAGAAAGCCCTACGGAAGTCAAGACACACGTATACTTGCTTGTAGCGATAAGTGTTTATGGGCGTGGGGTGAAAATTGCGAAGTCACTCTCAGGGGACATGTTTTACTGCTTCGGGTAGACATCGCCGCGTCTCCAAAGAACTTCGTTTTTTGTTTTGTTGGGATACGCTTTGCAGTGTATGAATTTTATTGTTTAGTGGTTTTGTATGCGAATCTGCGATGGAATGCGGACCGCGGCGGGTGACAATCTGGGCATAGTATTCAAGGTCGTGTCACCGTGGCCATATTGGCCGTAAGCCATTTTTCTCCGCATTTCCGCCATCTCGGAGATATTGCGAGATACTTCCGCGATCACTGGGTACTCGTATACCTCGTATATTTTATCGGTTCTTGAGCCGTGGGTCCGATACCATGAAATTTGGGCTTTGGAACCCCCCTTAATGTTAGGATCTTTTAAGATGAAACATTCATAAAACTGAGTGCTTGCGTCCTGATGTCAAAAATTTTAGAGGCAACAATGTTGAGACAATTCTGATCCATCGACGCAAGAACTAAGGGATTTGGTAGCGAATGCAGAATCAAGGGATATCGAAGTCTTAATAGATTGCGATGCGAAGGCTCAATATATTTTTTGGGGGATTAGCAAATGACTATTTGATTGGAAAAGGGATTGAATGAATTCACAAAAACCTGTGTCCAAACCATTTCGATTTCCTTTAAAAAACAATTTTATTTATTACAAGCACTGAGGAAGGCGACAAATAGTCGCCGAAATATGCATATCTATAAAAAAAAATTTTAGTAAAAGAAACGGAAATGGTTGTTTTTTCTACTTTGTTTCTTATTTATAGATTGACAAAGTTCAATGAACTTCTTGGTAAAAAAGCGCTCTTCACTAGGCAACTAAGAACTCCTCTGGCGATATAAGGCCAATTGGAAACTCTAATGCGTCCTATTTCTCGAGGTAAAATGGTTCCTTTTAGGGACCGAGAACTGCAGAAGCTCAGGAAATCAACTTTTGAATTGTGCTTGTAAAAGCAACAAGAATGAAAATTGGTTAATCTTCAACTTACAGCAACAGCGTTAATATAAGAGCCTCGTTAAGTGCTCGACACGAGACTCCTTTAGAATATACTATGAAGAACTCGAAGGCGAACCAGAGACTTCAAGGCTGTGAAGAGTTCTTAAAATGGATAAGTCGACCAAATTGGATTCTCTTATAAAACCTGATCGTACTTTCACGAACTACAGAGTGGAATCAGTATAAGCTTTCTTGGAAGTACATCATCCGGGTCAACAGATAACAGAAGCGGAAGGGGGAGGTAGTTATAACATAAATGAACATCTATGCAGCGGTCCACAAACATACGTACGCCTCTCCAGACGGGACCACTTTCAACCAAATTGACCACGTGTTAATCGGACGCCGCTACTTCTTAGCTTTGATGGATGCCAGAACATATGGGGAGGGGGGCAATATAGACTCGGACCACTATCGAATAACAATATCACTTCGAATCCCCTCTGACAATCAAGTGAGGAAGCAGGAAATGGATGCCGCAATAATCGCAGCTAACAGAGTTTTGGAGATCCACAACAAATGATTTTCACAACCACCTCAAGAACATTTATTATTGGTACGGCCACAAACGAACTTGGCCTCAGTTGCAAAAAAGGTCGGAACGACGGACTGAAGACCAATAACAAACTTTTTCGAGTGGAGAAGCCACTTCACACAAAGCAAAAGGAAACCTGGGACAACCAACAAGTTCCGCCAACTGAAGACGTCGGACAAATGCTGTCACCACCAAGCATTGAAGAACTAGTCCATACAAATCATCGGCTTAAAAATTATAAGACGCCAGGAGCCTATGGAATTACAGCCGAGCTGGTTAAATGTGGAGGCGATCATCTATACCAAGCGGTTGATCAAGTTATATTCAAGGTGTGGGATAGCGAATCATTGCCTGACGATTGTCAACGAGGCGTTGACTGTCCCAATACATCAAAAGAGAGACATCACGCAGTGCTACAAATATAGAAGTATCACGTTGCTGAGTACCGACTATAAGACATTCTCTTCTGTCTTGCTAGGCCGGATAGCTCCATAGGCCTACAACATCATCGTCTCACCATAGGGTCAAAGCTCGTACTGTACAAGACAATAAGTGAGTCCTCATGTATTCCTCGGAGATCTGGGTTTCTTAGTAAGAAAAATTGCGAACTCTTGGCAGCGTTCGACGGGAGAATCCTCCGAAGAATGTTTGGCCCCCTACATGAGGACGATTGATTCACTTTCGATTTTTCTATCCCAGGAGAATGATTAGCGTTTACAACCTAGTGACCTGGGCACTCACAGTGACTCACACACTCTAACAAGGAATGGTTTTCCGAAAAAGATATGCATTCACTAACCTGTCCGAAGAGACCATGACCATGACCACGACCACATCATATAACGACTACATGCCATGGATTTGAGAAGAGGAGAATCTTACAAACCTCCGCCATGTTATTTACATAACATGCTTGTCTTAAGCCCAGATAAAGGGGGAGGGAGGGTTCTAGGCAATGTTCTTTGTGTTATCTGAGCAAAATAAAAATAAAATGCACAGGCGGCATCAAGATCTATGTAAATAGTATGTATGAAGTCCGAACCAATACGTGTCTGCATGCTGCACTGGAAAGACAGGGAAATCGCAAGAATATTTCGGAGAACCCTTACTGATATTTGCGCTCTACAAAAAACTTGATGGTACGGTGACAAAAATAAGTAAAACTAGTTACAAACTTCTCTATTTTGGTAGCAAGTATGGCCATCTCTGAGGGTTTCCGTGATGCCATTAAAAACATCGAGCGGTTTGATGACTGGCTACATAACGACAAAATTTATGAGCGGTATCATGACGGTTGCTTGCGGATAAAATCCGGCTTAACAGGTTGCGGTTTGCGGGACACTTAATCCGTATGGGTGAAGATGACCCAGCCCGGAAAGTCTATAAAGGCAATATCAATGGAAAACGAGGTAGACCCTGCCTCAGATGGGGCGATGCCGTAGGCCAAAAGGTCAGACAGCTTTAAGGAATATTGAATTCGTCGCTCGGCGGAAAACCTGTATGTCTGGAGTTCCTTAATAAGGCAGGCCTAGGCCGGATACCAGTTGTTGCATTGTTGATGTTGATGATGATAGGTGTCCATCCTGTAATGAGTGTCCGGATAACTGAGTGGTTAGAGCACAAGGCTGTTTTACGGAAGGTCGCGGTTCAAATCTCACTGGTGGCAGTGGAATTTGTATCGTGATTTGATGTCGGATACCAGTTGACTCAGCTGTGAATGAGTACCTGAGTTAAATCAGGGTAATAACCTTGGGCGAGCGCAATGCTGACCATATTGCCTCCTACAGGGTACTGTAATCCTGTAGTGTACCGTTATGGTCTTGAATGAAGTTGTCTAACATGCTTCAAGGCCCTGATCCAATATGGATTGTTACGCCAGCGATTATTATGATGTAATGGGGAAGTGGAAGCAACGGTGCATTTCCTATGTGAATGCCCCGCCTATGGACCCATCAGACATCAGAGTTTTAGTGCTGATGTGCTCCAGTTGCAGCGGGATGGAAATTCTGCGTAATGTATCTGGAATATTGTGTTAAACGGGGGAGTCGAGTTCTGAGAGCTCAGAGGCTATCCTTCTCCGCTATGTCAAACACACACATAAGTGATGTATTGGGGAAGCCTGCACAGAGAAGGAAGAGTACTCTTTTCCACCGGTCTTTACTCTAATCCACGTCCAACCACCGATACATAATTGTATTTGCCTTTTCTAAATCCTTCCAACCTTAATTCCTTGACCTTGCTTTCTCCAATTTCCGTCAGTTTACTTCTCTCTCTGTTAAATGCACTCATTCAAATGCGGCCAATCCTTTAGCCATATGGGTGAAGGTTACCGATTGCCAAAGTGTCGCAATGGTACATATATACCCTCAAATATTTGCTATATAGGAGAACCACAAAACCTTTTATCTGCAGTCATATCGGTTATGGTTGCCAGTTCATTGTTCCATTGGAAATCAAATTGAGTACGTTATAACGTTGGTATTTATGTTCTTTCGAAAAAATTGAATTAAAATTCGATCAGTAGTGCAATGACTTTTAATGATGTATTCTGATGGGTGCACCATAATTGATGCCTTCACAATTAACAAGAGCAGACTCCTCTTGCTTAGAAGGACTAGCGATGTGAAACTCGAAGGGGTGATTTTTTTAACCTTTACAACAATGGATATCCGAGTAAATAGTTGTGTTAAAAAATGAGGCAAGTGCAGGAAAGTGGATAATACACAAGAATCAATGACTCTTGTGCGGTTTGATCGCGGTTCTTCAAAAAAGTACTTACTTATGTAAAACGACTAGGGTTTTTGCTTAAATGAGACTTCTGATGTCTAGAAGCATTGGAGTTTTTAAGCAATACGGGTTGAAGGAACACTAAAGCGTGAATAGAGTGAATACATCACCAACTTCTAACATATTCAAATAATTAGAAATTTACGCTGCTTTTGGTATCTTTGAACGATTTCGCAATTCATTCACGTAACTTAGATATTCCTCCCGTTTCCAGATTCATTGTTATATTGTTTGGTGTGAAGAATGCTTCTTTGTTTTCGTTAAGCACTCTTTGGTTCACTTCACTCGAAAGGTATGTTATGCTCCTACATTTTTACTTTTCATGCTGCCTTAAAACACTAATAAATATGTTAATTTAAAGAACTTTACCCGAGTAGCTGGTCACATTAAAAAACAAGTCACTATTCACACGGGCTAACTGTCGAGCTTGTACTATATTCCCGGATTCAATGAAGGGGGTGAGAATCAGCCTCTCCCCGACGTCTACTTTAGTGGTTGACCCACGGGGGTCCCATCGCGGGGTGTTAAAAGTCGTTAACAACTGACCATTAGAGCGATCCGTGCTGATGGCAAGGTAGCCCAAGGCAAGGTACAAGAACGTGAACTTCATCTCGAACGATATTAGCACCTGCGAAGAATGTTATTGACTGAATTGAATAAAAGTTCATGTGGGCAGTCTGGAGGCAGATGAACTGGAAGAAATCTTGTAAGCATCTCAATGCCGTAAGAAGCCTGTTCTGTTCTGGACTTAGCCTCAGAGATCCCATTAAAGTCTCTTTCCCTTTTGCACCATTCTTCGTTATTTTCTTTCTGTCGGGGCTTTGGCGCTTATGTTCAACACAGTTGACCAGACGCATTGGTAATAATATACTTAGCATGTAATAAAGTGGGTACTGATCTTAATAATATTAAAAACCTCATTTACAGGTAAGAGCTGCTAATGATCGTTGAGCTGTCCAATAAGAAATCCCAATATGGGCTTGGGGGTTTACAGATGGATCCGGAATATAATTTGTTTGGAGGTTTATTGGAAGATCCGCAATGAACCTTTTTCCGTGAAATGCTATATATTTATGTTTTGTTGGTTTCAAACTGAAAGATATCAGACATCATTGACTGTATTGAACTTTTAAGAGTCTATTCGATTTTCTTTTTTTGGACCGCCAGCTTCTGGTTTTCTTCATAATAACTGAACATCTAATCATCAATAGGCTACTACAACCTACCCTTAGAAGAACACTGCAAGGGGTAACTTCGATTCAATTATGGAGAATGGATCCATGAAACAGTAAAATAGCAAATTTTCTATTATCTGGAATTCAACATGGAAATTTCAACTGATAACCTTAAAAAGTGGACAGTTATGGGATATGCTAACGCGATTGATTAGCCTAGATCGCCTTTATCGATTAAGCTACATACTATCCAGCAGGTCAAAGAAAAATGCCGAATGTTAATGGTTTTAGCCTGATAAACACCATGCAGAGTGAGTTTATAATAAAGAAACCCTGCTGCGGGCTCTTTTATAATTACCTAAATTTTGAAATTTCATAGCTTAGAGCCTACGCCTTTAGATTAACAACCAAGCTCTCCAGCTACTGGTTGGAGTCCCGAGAATTTATAAATTTTTGCTTACAAATCAACTGTTATTTCGAAACGGAAGATTAGAGAAGAGATTAAAGGTTAGCAAAACTTTGGTGAAGTAATGATTTTAGCTGAAAATAAAAATAAGATCGGATGCACTTGAATTTAGTTTTGTTCAGCAATTCTTCTTGTTTTTGTTCAGCCTTTGTCCCGTTCACAAGCGGGGTCGGTTCGTCGTAATCGGTTTCACCCTTTTTACTTTTCAAATGCCTGTTCAGGATACAATCTCGAGGCTTTTAAATCCCCATTCAGCGTGCCAAGCCACCGTTGTTTCGACCTACCTTTTGGTCGTTTATCATCAACTTTGATGTTCAGACCAATCTTGGCATGTGAATTCTCGTTAGCGCGAATTACGTGACCATACCATCGAAGACGCCTCTCTCGCAATTCTACCACGATCGGTGCAACACCATATCGATCTCGGATATCCTCATTTCGGATGTGATCAAAACGTGTCACGCCACTCGTCCAACACAACATCTTCGTCTCTATTACCGCAAGACGCGGTTCATTGTCTTTTATACTTGGCCAACACTCAAAACCATAGAGAGCGACAGGACGGACGACATTGCGGTAAATTTTAGATCTGAGACGTTCGTTGATACGTCGATCACAAAGAACACCAGTTGTGCAACGTCACTTCATCCAGGTTGCGTTAATGTGTGAAACAATTTCATAACGCAGTTTTCCATTAGCTGATGGCGTTGACACGAAATATTCAAATCGCTCAGTTCTGGGCAGGTCGCTGCCGCTGATAGTGATTGTGCCTGTTTCATGTGGATCGATCGTCAAAAATTCAGCTTTATTCAGATTTAATCTGAGACCGTGTTGCCTGAAGCGATCATTCCATTTTTGGACAAGTTACTAGATATCATTTTAGCTACTAGATGCTAGAAAAACATCATCTACATAAAGCAGTGTATAACGCGCTGGACGTTGGATGTCCCGTATGACGGTGTCCATAACAAGAATAAAGAGGAGTGGCGATGATGAACACCAACAGAGACACGAAACGATTTTGATACACCTGCCACACTTCGAACTTTACTTTTCGGATCGTGGTAGAGTAATTGAACCCAGCGCACGAGTTCTTCTGGTACTAAGTGTTGTCGTAAAGCATACCAGATGAGTTCGTGTGGCATACGGTCAAATGCTTTCTCTAGATCTGGAAATGCAATGTAGAGAGGGCGATGCTTCTCACGGTGTTTCTCCATGAGTAACCGCGCAGCGTGTATTGGGTTAGTAGTTTCCCAGTTCTTGACAAATCCGGCTTGATTCACAGTTATTTCAACGATTTCGCGAATACGGCTGTCAAGAATGCATCAAAAAATCTTCATGGTATGAAAAAGTAACCGGATCGGACGGTAATTTGAACATTCTGTTGGATTACCTTTCTTTTCCCATACTGAAACTGTGGAACTTTCATGCCAGTCATACGGTGTTATACCTTCCTGAATAACCCAATTAAAGAATTCACTGAACCACAGTGTTCTTCGCTTTCCAGAGCTCAGATGTAATGTCAGGTCCTGTGGCTTTCCCCGATTTCATTCGTTTTATTGTCGAATTCAGTTGCGCTGACATGAAAGTCCTGGGGGTTTAACGTGAGTACCTGCCGTGAAGGCATAATCCCACGGTCCTCTTCGGACACGGATTGATTTTGGGACCACAATCAGAGCCCCGCCATGCAAGCACAGCGGTCCTGGTTTATACTGAGTGCAGGCTCAGCATTCATACCAGTGGATGCGAGGCCTATCTAACCCCTCTGCCGCAACTAAGGAGTACGGCACCTGGGTTGTACAGCGCAACTCCACGCTCGAGCACCGAGGAGCTCTGCCCGCGATGTAGGCATAACCACAACCACCATGAAACTCCCACTAGGGGACCAACCGCAAATAACTGGGCCGAGAACACATCGTCCAGGAATTCTCCAGGAGCATATGCTCTCAGAGGGCCATCCCGGTTCCCATTGTGCCAGATAACCTCCGGTGAGGCTTCGTGACAGAGCCACTTCAGATGAGTCCCTTGCAGACTCGGGTCTGATCGCCCTCCTCGAGTACGTGGGAGTTGCGCTGACAAGAGGAACTGGTCCAAATGTCGGCAATGATTGTGGAAGTGGAGGATGAGTAAGTTTTTCAGTTGAAATCTGCTCGAAGTATTTTCGCCATTTATCCGTCGCGGCTCGACGATTGGTATGCAAATTACCATTCTTCTCATTAACGCAACAGAAGTGATCGATATTCTGTGTGCGTTCATTTCGGCTTTTGGCAAGTCCATAAAGATCTCTCTCGCCATCCCGAGTGTCCAGTTTATCGTTAATATTTTTGTAATGGTCCGCTCGGGTGACAGCGATCGCTTTCTTTGCTTCCCGGTTGGCATTTTTATAAATTTGCCAATTGACCAGCATTTCATCGTCGAGAAACTTGTGATAGAGGTGTTGCTTTTCATGGATCTTCATTTGAACATCGCGATTCCAAAGCCAAGTATCTCGATTGATGTACCGCTCTGAGATAGCTATGCAAAATCCGCATTAAGTGTGTGGGCTACCAAAATAGGGAAGTTTATAGCCATTTTTATTGCGTTTGCGTTCAATGTCGCAGCTTTTGGTACCAGATAATCGGGTTTCTTGCAGCTGCTGGGTCTTTCCAGTTATTGTGCCAACATTTAGGGTGCAGACACGTATTTGTTTTGCTTTTGCTCCGACTAACTTACTTAAAGCGCCCACAGACGACAAACCAAGTTGGTGACCAAGTTGTCGGTTGCAGTGCGGTTGGACGTCTGTGGAGAAATTCTCCATACAAACTCAGGTTGGGGCAACGGTTGCAGCAACGGTTGCGCGAACATCAAAATGTTTTGATATTTTGTGGGCGTGGCCTCTAAATGTGAATCGGTTACGAATCGGTTCGGTGTGCTTGATCATTTGAAAAGCTTTCGAACGATTTTAATGTGATGCGAACGCTTGAGACGTGTTTTCTGGGTAGGATGGGAAATGGAGATTAGATTGCCACTATGTAAAATTAAAGTGCAAGACTTTTAATTACCCGGTCGCTATAAGTTAATTACGATAATGTCTTAGTTTTCTTCTTTTTTGTTCGCTCATATGCTTTTCGTAAAATGCATTTAGCTTATTTGGAATGTAAAGACATGTTCTGTGGTATCTTATGATGTTCCTTATCCTTGAATATTCAAACTTATTTCTTATCGTTCAATTGAATGGTTCATAATTCTCATTTGAACAGGTGTTTAGGGTATTCTATGGGATTCTATGAGTTGAGCAACAGAAGCCGATTTATACTGGATGTACTTTCTTATAAAAAAGACCGAGTTGTTGTTTCGTATGGCTGATTCCCACCGTTCATTATTTGTATATGTTTACATCAACTCTTAAAGAAAGAAATTACGAAGGGAATTTTACTTGAAAGAGCAATGATCCCTCTGGTCTACCTTAATCCTTTTATTAGGTTGTTTAATTGTAAGTAGGCGATGAATGGCTGTGTAGGTTGAATTCCCGTGCGGCACATACCTCGTAATTAATAATTATGTTCTGTATTAACGAAAGCTAAACACCGCGTTTGGGTATTGTTCAAATAGGAATTTCTTTTTTTAAAAATAAATGGGTTTGCGATGTACCTGTACTCTGTAACTTTGCCTACCATTTTCTGAAAGTGAGAAATTATAGTGACGCTTGTCCTTTGCGCTTATCTTGAAATTAACTCGTTAATTAAGATCATCATCATCAACGGCGCAACAACCGGTATCCGGTCTAGGCCTGCCTTAATAAGGAACTCCAGATATCCCGGTTTTGCGCCGAGGTCCACCAATTCGTTAATTAAGATGCAACAGGTAATCACAGGAAAATCATTTAAGATACAATAATCAGTAATTCGCTCAATATACCGTTAATTTCTTTGTATTTATAAACATGCAATTAAATTAAATTATGCGCACTGAAAATTAAGAAGTTGATCCATCAAATTCTAATTAACCTATTGGTGAACGATGACGCAAATATACATTTTGATATGCTTATATTTGTACTTAATCTATAGGTAAAATGGCCTTCTATAAGCGGAATAGCTACTTCTATAAATATAATTTAATTGTTTGGAACCATTTATTAATTTTTCAGGAGAAATCTAAATGTATATGTTATGACAAGAAAAACAAAGCATTAAATGCAATGTTCAAAGGTGGCACATATATTTCCCCATTTTGCTTTTGTAAATAAGCAAATTATTTACCATAGTTTTCTCATTTTTGCTATTTAGCTTACGTCGCTCCAACAAATATATGCCAAAAAAGCGATACAAGACATTTTCACGCTAGGGCAATTGGGAGCCCTACGGTTGACTACAGTAAATGTTG
Source organism: Hermetia illucens (assembly GCF_905115235.1). NCBI lineage: Eukaryota > Metazoa > Arthropoda > Insecta > Diptera > Stratiomyidae > Hermetia > Hermetia illucens. The sequence goes on along the minus strand of NC_051852.1, from coordinate 104,524,851 downwards.
CTGAAGCCTTAGCAATTTCAAGTGAACATAGCGGTGAATAACTTTGCCTCCTTCCTTTCTGTTATTATTTAATCATATAGTTACATATAAATACATATTATAAAATCAAAAATACTAATTGTTGTTTTCATTTATAAACAAACTTTGCCAAGGCACTGCTCCAACTCCATTAAAATACTTTGTGTATTTGATTCTTGTTTCTTTTGCTATTAAAATTGCATTTCTCGATGCAGTTGGTTGAAGTTCAGAAAGCTGCTGGCTGTCTTGTCTCCAAGTACCCAATTGAATATCACCATTATTTATGTGTTCAACATCAACACTTCCTCTTAAGTAGACCGAGGGGTTGGTTCTCCTTAAAAAATTGTGGAGATAACAACATGCTAAACTATTATGGTAGCTTTTTTATTGTTCAAATTCATGCGGTTTATAAGTATGCGGAATCGCGTTGCCGCAATTCCAAATGCATTTTCCACAATTCTTCTAGCCCTGTAATTGTATACCCTTTCCTCTATTGATAGATTACTGCGGCTGTACGGTTTCATCAAATTCCTCAATGATTGGAAGGCATCTTCCCCCTCAAAAACAATTTACAATATTGGCATTTACATGCTCACAACGTCAAAGTGTTACATCGGACTATACAAACCAACACAAACACTCAATAAAATTTAGTAAATAAGATGTAACGCACAAATAATCTAACATATCAGTTCCAATAAACTAATGCCGAATTCCAATAAGAATGCATGGCTTATCGGAACTAAAGAACAACAAACAAGGATCGTTTTTAGTAAGATTTACATAATATTGGCCTGCCTACATAATATTAGACTCAGCTCACATTAGATTTGTTACTTTTCCGTTGCAATTTAAACTTACTAGTCAATTAATGGCTTTCAAATTGAAGATAAAGACCATCGTTTTGGTTAAAACCTGGTTGTTCTCAATCATTGCTACTCCCTAAAACCCTCCCGAAGGACTACGCACGTATGTAATTTAACGCCAGTCATAAACCAGACGACTCCAGATAAGCAAAATGAAACGACAACGACAAATAAAGACAAATTTGAGACGCGAGAATCAATTTTCTGATTAGGCTTAGAATGTGTATGAGCAGAAAGATGCATTTTAATGAGTCGACGCGATAATATATTTCAGATAATCCTAATGAGCGTTTCATTTTTCTTATTTAGTCAATAGTTCAAAGGTTGATTTTAAGATAATGTTGTCCCCATATAAGGACACGAAAAAGACATGTAACGAGCAGTTCAGTTGTTAGAGTTGAGTTTGACGATTGGAAATAAAATCATATTAATAAATAAATCGTGCGTTTTCACTTTCAAGAAAACATATATCTCGCCACACTAAAAGAGAGCGCGCAACATAGCGAAGCTCACGACGCAACGATGTACACTCTTCGACATTTCGCATCGTAATGACCATTACGGCTCGACGATGTGCACTCGTCGACATCTCGCAACGAAATGAAGTTGCCGGTCGGTTGCTGCGTGGCAAACGAACCGCAAACTTGGTCACCAACTTGGTTTGTCGTCTGTGGGCGCTTTTACGTCCTGACGCCGTGCATGCGTCAAGAACCCTTGCTCATTTCTCGAGAGGACCGGGGCCCATCCTGCCGCGGCGACTGAGGTGGACGCATTAGCATTTTTCCGAGGCTTATTACTCGATCCATTCATCTTGTTTTTAATGACATTAGATGCATTTTCTTGGCCGGCCTGTCGCGGCACCTGTCACCAAGAAAGATCAGGTAGGATTTAGCATAGTGGACTGACTCCAACTATACTTTATTTATCTCTTTCCCTGTTTAGCAATTTTTTTCGAAATAAAGCCAGGAATTCGGTTCATCTTTTCAATTTTTTTCGAAATAAAGCCGGGAATTCGGTTCATCTTCTTTTTTAAACTTTGTCCCGTTCAGGAGTGTGGGGAACTACATTATGGCGTTTTTAGAAAGCGCTATTCGTGGTCCTTTAGATTTTACAGGGGCAGCGATAATCGGGTGCGGATTTAGGGTCCACCGTCCAGTACGTAGTCGCTTGATGTTCTTACGAAAACTGGTGGCGTTATGTAAATAATGTATTAGGCGACACTCTATTGTACGAGAGCATTTGTATTTGTTGTAACTGTACTTTGTTTTTAGTTAAGAGCGATAAGTGTCTTCTTATACGAAAGAGGATTCTTCAAACAATTTTTTTTTCCAGACGTGTTTTGCCGAAAATGACGTTTCTCACATTGTTAAGGATGCCTTTTTGAGTAATTAGTGAAACAAAAATGCTGTAATAATCTCGGGCGAGCTCAACGCTGACCACATTGTCTCCAATAGGGTACTGTAATCCTGTAGTGTACCGCTCTGGTCTTGAATGAAGTGCTCTAACACACTTCAAGGCCCTGATCCAATTGAATTGTTGCGCCAAAGATTATTATTATATTATTAATGATGGAAATCACTTCTAAAATGCAATCTAATAAAACTCTTAAAGACTGTTTTTGAAAGAAAAAAATTTGGAAATTATTAGCATTTTAAATTTCACCTAAATTGAAACGAACTAAAAGGGCCGCGCTATGTTGTGTGACGTCACAAGTCGCGCCAAGAAACTCCAGTAGGCACGCAACTGGCAGTTACCATAAAAATAATGTCAAGGTAGACAGTGAAATATTGTTTTGTGCCTTGCTGAATAAATAACTCCACGGATGAAATCCGGTTTCTTTGTGATCAGGTTTATATATATATAATTCAAGCAATTGAAGGAGAAAGATATTTAACAGATACTAATCAACATTCTAACGTTATATTGTAGTATGATTAATACGCGGTAAACAATATATTGAACTTTCCGTTTTGATAAATTCCTTTTCAGGGACGTTGTACTTGCCAGAATGTGCTATATAGCGTGTTACCATTACTGCCGAAACGTAAGTGTAAATTGAAGGATTGTCCTTTCATCATCATCATCATCGGCGCAACAACCGGTATCCGAGCTAGGCCTGCCTTAATAAGGAACTGCAGACATCCCGGCTTTGCGCCGAGGTCCACTAATTCGATATCCCTAAAAGCTGTCTGGCGTCCTGACCTACGCCATCGTTCCATCTCAGGCAAGCTCTGCCTCGTCTTCTTTTCCTACCATAGATATTGCCCTTATAGACTTTCCGAGCTGGATCATCCGCATCCATATGGATTAAGTGACCCGACCACCGTAACCTATTGAACCGGATTTTATCCACAACCTGACGTTTATGGTATCGCTCATAGATTCCGTCGTCATGTAAGCTACGGAATCGTCCATCCTCATGTAGGGGGCCAAAAATTCTTCGGAGGATTCGGCCAAGAGTTCGTAATTCTTCTTGCTAAGAACCCAAGTCTCCGAGGAATACATGAAGACTGCCAACATTATTGTCTTGTACAGAGCTTTGACCCTATGGTTAGACGTTTCGAGTGGAACCGTTTTTGTAAGCGGAAATAGACTCTGTTGGCTGACAACAACCGGATTCCATCATCGTAGCTGTTATCGGTTGTGATTTTCGTCCCTAGATAGGAGAAATTATCAACGGTCTCAAAGTTTTAGTCTCCTATCTTTATTCTTGACCAGTGCGGTTTGATGTTGTTGGTTGGTTGGTTTTCGGTGCTGACGTTGCCACCATATACTTTGTCTTGCCTTCATCGATATGCAGCCCAAGATCTCGCACCACCTGCTCGATCTGGATGAAGGCAGTTTGTACGTCTCGGGTCGTTCCTCGTGTCCTTTCACTTAACAATATCCCACTTTTCTGTTCGAAACTGATTACTTCAAAAGTAACACATAACAAATACTAAACCGTATGTTTTCACGTAAATAAATAATAAATGAGCGTTCTGAATTGGTTTTTTCAATGGATATGGTAATTGACCAGGTTAAACTGCTATTTCGGTGTAAACAATTATATAGTTATTTTGAAATGCAGGGAGTCTATTGTCTGCACGAGATCCCAAAAGCGTTGATCAAATACGTCAATGATCTATTCCTGATCTCTCCCAGAACGGAAGTGGGCAACATCCTCCAAGCACTCAATTCATACCATAACAAATTGCAGTGCAATGAAATCTTATCTTGTTATACGGGGCTGGGAATCCATAAAGGTAAATTGGCATCAGCAAGAAACGGCATCAGGACGATTGATGCACTTTCGATCTTTCCATCCCAAGAGACAGCAAATGAATACCTCTTACAATTTAGTGCCCTGGGCACTAACAATGAGTTACGTGGAATTTCTTGGAGACAACAAAAGCAGGCTGTTTTCGCTTCTAATAAAAAATGGTTTTCCGAAACAGATATTAAGTGCGTTATATGATATATAACGGCTATGTGCCATGGATTTCAGAAAGATTGAGGAGAATCTGCAAACCTCCGTCATATTATTTACATAGCATGCTGGTCCCAGGCCCAGATGAAAGAGGAGGGCTTCTGGCAATGCACTTTGTGTTAAAAATAAAATACTGAGGACCGAGAAAGGTAAATAAAGTATGGTAGGAGCTATTCCATTATGCTAAATCTTAGCGGATCTCTCTTGGTCACTGGTCCCGAGACAGGCAAACAAAGGAAACGCATTCAATGTCGTTAAAAACAAAACATATTATCGTATTGAATAAATCAAATCCGAGTTCCACCATGGTATTTTATCCTTCTCTGGTCGAAAATTTCTCTCATGCGTATGTCATCATCTGGGTTGTTTTCCCAAATTTGGCAATGGAGGCGGGCGAAAAAACGTGGCGTTTTGAAACCCCCATGCAAAAACTGAGTTTGTCGCTTTTATCGCCATATAATAAATGAGCATATCGGAAATTTGGGTCCATAATTTCTCCATTGAATTCTTGTATTCGGGCGATATGTCGGCATAAAAACACCAATTTTAACAGACTGCGAATTATTCAGTTAACAGTACCGCACAAAATGGTTGTTGGAAGTACCTGGTTTGTGCGGAACGCGGATCACAAACTACATGGGCCCCTCCAAGCGGGGCCACTTTCAACCGAATTGACCACGTGCTGATTGAACGTCGCCGCTCTTCAGCCTTAATCTCGTGATGGTGCTTCCGGCGCGAATTACAACACCGTCGAGAAACTCCTGTCACAATCGGGTGAGAGTGAATACTGAAGCCATCCACTACACAGCCCTCCTCCCTCCTCCAACCGGTTCATCAATTGATGCTCATGGCGTGGGAAAGCGAATCAATGCCTGACGACTGGCAACGAGGTGCTATCTGTCTCTTACATAGAAAGAGGAATATCGCGCAGTGCTGCAACTATAGCGGTATCACGTTGCTGAGTACCGTCTATAAGATATTCTTCTTTATCTTGCTAGGCCGAGTAGCACCATACGCTCAGAACATTATCGACCCATACCACTCCGGACAAGCGATGGAAAAACTATTGGAATATGCCATCAGTTGTACCATCTTTTCATCACCTTCATTTTGACCACTGTGTATGACCAGATAAAAGCAGTAGACTCACTCTCAACACCATCCAGCATCAACAATGGTCTAAGACAAGGGGATGCCGTATCATACGTACTTTTTAACTTGGCCCTGGAAAAAGTGACCCGCGATGCTGATGTTAACATGAGAGGCACCATCCTCTCCAAGTTCACTTAACTAGTGACTCATGCTGACAACATGATGTCGATCATAGGAGGAACAACAAGCTATGTATAAAATGCTTTCATTAAGATCGAGTAGGTGGGGCGAGATCTTGAGCTGCATATTAATGGAAGCAAAACGAAATACATATATGGTGGCTAGAAACAACAACAAATAGCATTGTCACCTGAGAACGACGATTTGATAATTTCTTCTATCTAGGATCGAAAATCGCAACCGATAGCGATAATGATCTTGCCAGTCCAAATATAGATATTTCTTGGAGACTTCTTAGCAAGAAAAATTGGCTGGTTGTGACAAATTCACCATTCATCAAATTATATTAACGCTTTGATAAATGAAATTAACTATTTAGCAAATGAAATTAACTCTTTAACAAGTGAAAATGATCGCATATGCTTCAAAACAAATTTATCATTTTCCAGATAAGCCAACACTGAGTGGATGTCGACAGACGGATGAAGATAGACGGACAAATGATTAGTGTGCTTTTAATTTACGTTCTCAGCGCAGTCAGAATCTTTTTACTACATAATTTTCACTCCAAGTCCGGATTTTCTCTCTACGGCCTTGAGTTACCACATGATTTTTCTCCACTTCAGCTTTCTCGCAGCATAATAAACCGCTGTGAACGAATTAAGTTGAAGGCACCTTCGGTGTTTATTAATGCTCCCAAGAAGTGTTCCTTTTCGGACAAAGCCATCTCGATTTTTACTGTAAGCTAGTAGAGCGTTGCTTCCGTAGATTTGCGTTTTTGGTACACATGTACGTATCCCTTAGTAGTTTTCCCATTTTTTTTAATAGGTTTGGTTTGCAAACAGATATCACCTACCCTTCGCATCCCTTAATTGGAATGGAATATGCTAAATATATAGACTAAGGTCATCAATTCACTCTATTATTAGGACAGGGATGATACCATCTGGGCCGGCAGATCTCGATTTACGTAGAAAGTTTTCATGACAAAGACGAGTCTCAGGGTTAAAGGCTGCGTCTGGTTTTCTCGCGTTAGCTGGAAAGTATCTGGGAAATGCACTTCAAGCAGATAGTTTGCCGTTCCCTCATTGCTCTGCTGGAAATCCCCTGCTTTGTAAGTCATACCTTGACTTGCCTTCGCTTCAGGTTTCTTTCTAGCTTACTATTATATTTTATTTTTTGAGTTCGTCTAGTGAGTGGGAGAACTGCATTTGCAGAAAGAACAACGGTTGAAATTTTGGGTGGTAGTTATAAGTGATTGGACCGTTTAATGTTTGCTCAACACACTGAAGTGTTTAATCAACTATGGTACTGGCACCTGTAAGAAGTAATTAGGCCTGGTTGATTGATAGTGATGGGGGAATAGAACTAAATCCTCGTAGTATGAATATCTACAACGATTTTCGAATTAAAAGATGAAATTCCAAAAAAAATATTACTTATTCCAGACATGTGGTTCAGTAGAGAACATTTCTGAACAATAAAGCTTTTTGCATATCTCATCTTCCACTGCTCTGTGGAGCTTAGTCATCTTATGAGCATTCATTTGAAATGGTAATCTTTCGCTTCCATTTTCCTTATCGAAAACTATCTTCTTGCTTTCCTTTCTGAACATATTTACTGTTCATAAAAGGAGTGCTACTTACTAGGTTTTCGAGAAGCTGTGGGCATAAACGTTAGTTGTGTAGGCGAAACATCTATTACTGCCGTTCTGTTATTTCAACATGTTCTTCGCCATGCATAAAAACTTTCAAACTGCTGGTGACGGGACGGATGTAATGTATTTCCAAGATATCTGGGAACTTTTTACGGCTTCATGTTTTATATGTAATCAAACCGAGATAAGTTGGGATTCTATCGTGTGATTTGCATGAAGTTTTGGCTGCTTTCTTTGAGTGGATATTTATGAAGTCACAGTCTTGGATAATATCGCCAAAATTGTGGGAAATTCAATGAATTTGCACTTTTATCTATTCGAATTTATGTAAATTCTATGGCAACCAATTAAGTTTTGGAAATTAAATAATAGTGGATGCAGTTTATGTGTACGTATTGCCTTGTTTGGCACATGGATGACTTCATTGGAAACCCACTTACTATTTATTGACAGTCAATTAGTATATGTATTGAGCCCATTTTTCTTTGATTTTATTTCTATTCTGTCTAATTATAATTAGATCTGGCCTAATCTCAATTTTTACTACTAAATCAGTTTATTACCCCTTTTTAAGGTTTTGTGTAGAACAAAACCTTATTAAAATCAATCTAATGTCTGTCTGTCCATCAGTCTGTCTGTTTGTTTTCTTTTGTTTTTTTCTTCAAAAGTCTCTGGCACACGTCAGAGTGTGGTATTTTTGCCCACTAAAACTAACCCCTGAATCGTGGAACCACCAATAGGTATTACATCACGGGGCGGAGTTTGCCTAGTTAGGTCTCCTTTCTTCTTTCCGCGCGTTCGTAACCGTGCCTTCCTCACTTCTTCGTTTTTCGTCGTTTATTCTGGATTGCTGCGATCATGGAGTTGATCACCTCCCAATCCTCCTGGCAAGCTACCATTCTCCTTCATCTAGCATTTCCTCTAGGTTGCTCCTTTCTACAATGGAAGGGACCAACGACACTTTTCAGACTGGTCCCACCCCCCTCCTTTCCGGCTTTTTCACTTCCAATAAATGAGAGATGGACCCAATGTTATATATGTTAATCATCTCGTCTGTCAGGATGTCAATCGGCATCAATCTCCAGATGACGAACGCCGCATCATCTGGGATGATCCTGAAAGCAGAACATACCCTTAATGCTGTTCTCCTGCAGAACGCACAAAGTTTACGTGTATTGCCTAAAACATGCGGAACTTTTCCCTAAATTCACCGCCCTTATTAGCGGCCCTTCTACGTTCGGCATCATTCTTGATAGAGCCATATGCGTGGTGGATGCTTTTTCACAAGTATGCTCTATGTGCTGCTTAAAATTGAGCTTTTTGTCTATCATCACTCGCAAGTATTTAAAGGCTGGCTTGGAAGTGATGATATGATTCCCAACTTTAATACAGGTGCAATTTCTCCATCTTTTCTTCTGTGAGTGCCAGTCCAGTACTCTCTAACCAAGCCTTAACAGCACTGATTGCTTGATTACAACTCAGCATCTTCGAGATGCTTTGCGACTATAACCAGTGCTTACGTCGTCGGTGTAAGCTTTCCCCGTGGGCTGCTCCAGAACTAGAAGATTAAGTACATCATTGTACATGATGTTCCACAGTAGTGGGCTCAGTAAAGATCAGTACCACCCTCCTACTGAGGAAATAACTCCAGGATGATTTTTAGCAAAAGGGTGAGGGACATTATCTACGTAGGTGAAGGTTTTATAGGCGCTATCCCACACAACAGTGTATCGTGTGGCATGGAGAACTTTATCCTCGAAAGTGCCTGCTTTGCTAGGCTGCTCTAGCCACACAACCATGAATGTTTGTGCACCCATTACTTTTACAGACTATCCTGGATTTCTTTTGGATTCTGGCTTCCAGGGTGCGGGTCTCTTACTCTGTGATTGCAGCTGTACGTGAAGCGTATTATGTGTCTGTCTGTCCGTCAGTCACATGAGATTTACTCCGTGGTGGTGAGAATATGTGGTCTCTGAGCCGCTGCAAGTTGGATGAAGTATCGGGTGAAAGGCGAGAGAGCAAGAACTCAAAATGTGTCTCTCAAAAAGTGAAACAAGTCTCATTCTCAGAACCTATACAGCCGAAAAATTTGAAAAAAATCACAGTGATGGACCTATATAAAATGTATATAAGTATGGCCCTTTCCGATAGTCGCATAATTAAAATTAATAATAGTATGTTATTATATTTTAGAAATTTACTTGAAAACCCTCCTCGTAGATGCACATACTGGCAGATTTCACGGTAATCGTATTGAAATCAACAAAGTTATAGTACATCAAATTAGTACTTTTCATGAGATAATTACTATACACTCACTACCAATTGAAGACATATACTATGATAGAAACCTACCTCATAAATCATTCCATTACATTACTAACTGCTGAAACAAGTTTGCTGTCTGCGAATTGGCTTGCTGTGTAATACGCATCGTCGGGTTGAGCGCTATTGACGAGTTATAGTATTTTAATAAGGGCCATATGGAATTTTTGATTTGCATGTTCTATTTTGCTTTTACTCAATTGTAGAACACATAGCACCATCAAATTTGATATGAATTCTACTACTATTTGCAAAGTTATAGGGTCAAATCTGTCTTTTTCGTGTGAGTGCAGTAATTCTAAACCATAGGAAAATATCATCACCACATTGAAGGTAATAGTCTGAAATACACTATACTAAAACCCTATATGCATGCAAAACGAAAGTGATCTTGCTACCTGTAAACTATTGGAAAATTTCTTTAAAACGCTTTCAGCTGAAAACGATTTACTAAATGGAGGGCCGTAGAGAGAAAATCTGGGCCCAGGGTGAAAATTATGCGGAAAGGTGCGGTCTGGAGTAGAAATTGCAGGGGTCTGGGGTGAAAATTATGCTGCTCCCATAATATCCCGTTTTTCATTGAATTTCTTTACCGGACATTTTTGAAAACCCCAAGCATGGTGAACGCCCCCCACCGCTTTTCATCTGCCTCTCGTCAGCCATGGCTAAATGTATTAATTACCAGTTAGGAGCTAACCTTGTTTCCGAATCGGGCAAAGATAATTACCAATTTCATACACGTGTGGCCGAGCGAGCAACTGTGAATCGTGATGGCCATGACATTGAAAAACAATTTTTGGCTGCGAAAATTGTTTTTCGGTGTCAGTAGAGAATCGAGTAAGGACCGGTTCAGTATGCCGTCAGTCGTGAAAAAAATAATATGCCTTCAATACCAAGTAAATAATTAAACAAATCACCAATAAGCCAACAAATTCTAATCTAAGTCTTATACAGGGTGTCCCGTTTATGATGGTACAAATTTTGTGTGAAGAAATTGGTCTCTTGAATGGGCACTATCTTTTACCGTTGCGTTAGCGTTTTTCGTGAATAGTGTCAAAAAGCTCGACCCTCCCCAAAAATTATAATTTCCCATTCCCTCAATCATTTAATACCATTTTCGCAAACTACATAAAATTTCTTGAAAATGGATGGCAAAAGTCGCCTCATTGTGTTAGCTTTCAAATGACATGTAAAAATAATGGGCTTAATTATGAAAATTGAGGAATATTAGGCATTAAATGCTAGAAAACATGATCCTGATATGGAGCAAATTCAGTTCAATGATTTAAGTCTACCCAACTACTGGTTTATGCTGACGATATCGACATCATGGGAAGAACGACCCGAGATGTACAAACTGCCCTCATCCACATCGAGCAGGCGGCACGAGATCTTGAACTGCACATTAATGAAGGCAAGGCGAAATATCAACAACATCAAATCGCAATAGAATAAAGAATAAAGAATAGGAGACTACAACTTTTAGACCGTTGATAATTTCTCCTTTCAAGGAGAACCGATAACAGCTACGGCGATGAAATCCGCGCACGGTTGTTGGCAGCCAAAAGAGCCTTTTTCAACTTACAAAAACTGTTCCGCTCGAAACGTCTCACCATAGAGTCAAAGCCAATGATCATGCCAGTCCTCATGTAGTTCTCGGAGATTTGGGTTCTAGCAAGAAAAATTGCGAACTCTTGGCCGCGTTCGAGGGAAGAATTTTTGGCCCACTCGATGAGGATGGACGTTTTCGTAGTCTACATAACGACCGTCAGGTTGGGGATAAAATCCGGCTCAATAGAATGCGGTGGGTGGGTTATTTAACCCGTATGGATGAGGGTGGTCCAACCCGAAAAGTCTATAAACGTTATCTATGGTAGAAAAAGAAGATGAGGCAGACCCTGCCTGAGATGGAGCGATGGCGCCAGACAGCTTTTAGGGATATCGAATTGGTCGACCTGGACACAACACCGGAATGTCTGGAATTCCTTATTAAGGCATGCCTAGACTGGATACCGGTTGTTGTACCGTTGATGATGATGATGACGTTGTTGACAATGTGGTATTTGGTTTCGCTCAAATGCAAATGTCTGCAAGCTTCGGCCACGAAAAAGAAATTTAATTGCTGTGGCTTCCCTGCTCTGCTTTGCCGGACTACAGGGCTGGGGAATTGGGTTGGAGAGAAGAAGAAGAAAAGAGGAAGATAGGGTGTTGGAAAGTGTTGTTGGCGTCTGACCGAAATTTTCAGAGTGCGGCGCACAAGATCTGATGCGGCGAAACCGTCGAAAGGCCGCGTCGCAGGAGTCAAATGGGCTAGGCGGCGTCCCGCGGAGCTGGGAAAATCATACGTTTGTCTACTCGCATCGGGACACTATAACGATTCTGACGCGTGTTCAACGTAATTTCACCACACGAATTAGACGTAAGCCGAGCATCGTTTAAATTTGTGACGAGAAGTTCATTTAAGGACAACCAGCCTGGATAAAAGAACAACAATCTGAGAAACGAGGAGGAACATCTTGTTGAAATGGCCAAGCTTAATTTCAGTATTTAATCTTCCGGACATAGATATCGAGGACTTGGATGATGATGATGATGGAACGGATGATACGGTCGGCTTACTACCAGAACTAATATTTTGCCTAATAACGGGTTTCGATGTATTGAAGAATCGAAGCGAAATTACCACGAGTAACTACCAGATATTCTTGAGGTGATTCTTACGTCGTCAACGCCGCCGCTATAATACAGAAAATTACTTTGATACCGACATTGACTTCGTTACCATTGCGAAATAAACTTTTGATTTTGTATTCGTTGTGTCACTTTCGGCTTGAATCGGACAACGTACAATCAATTCTTGCTAATCTAGAAGCGGATACTCTACTTGTCGAACCACTCGGTTATGATTACAAAAAATGTGGATATTAGGACTTTTACGGAACACAATTGTATAGGGAGGATATAAAACTGGGCGGCTATCAGTTCTTGGAGCAACAACCGATAATTCTTAGTATCCGAAAATAATTGAGATGAACTATCGATGACGGGAATAGATACAAAGAGGAATAAAAATAATTCAAGGATTGAATCAATAAAGGTATTTACCAAAACGTTTTCCGTTCTGTTCATGTTTGAAAGTAAATTATTAGGAGCATAATCACGACAACGACAGAATACAACACAATTTAAAAACTTATTCCTTAATATGGAGGTCAAAATAGAATCACTGAGACAAGTTAGCGACCTAACACCCCATTGCAAAAGACGCCAAGGATTCAAAAATGAATCCTCGATACGTCCAAACAACGGAGCTTGCCTGGCAAAGTGTGTAAATTCTAAGGACCATCACTCGGGCGACTATAGAGGCTGTGAAGTATTGTGAAGTGTGCAAGATTACAGAAGCTACGATATGAAGAAATGCCAGATAGCAGCTGCCAAAAAAAAAAACAAACGGAGCCACGCAAAAACAATCCAACTCCTGTTCTTTGATCCGAGAAAATAGTATACTGGCAGATGGTAAAACAAGAAAAGCTTAGTAAAAATAACGCCGATGGTAACCAAACACTCAAAACTATTTTAGATAGATTTAACATTTTAAATAAAAGACTTGACGAACAACAAGTAATAAACGAACTTAAGCAGTATAATGTAAGAGGATAAAAATATAACAAGAAAACCAAATGAAAAATGCCCTAAAAATTATAACTTGGAATGTTTCCTTCCTTCCTTAACAATGAGATGGTAGACATATGCCTTATCTCAAAGAGCCATCCTCGTTAAAATCCATGGCCTTTGCTCAATCATGCAACACATTTCAAACAACAAGTCAGACTGTCGGCTAACAACACCCGTGCGCGGATTTCATCATCGTAACTGTTATCGGTTATGATTTTCGCCCCTAGATAGGAGAAATCGTCAACGGTCTCAAAGTTGTATTCTCCTATCCTTATTCTTCCCCTTTGGCGGTTTGATGTTGTTGGTTGGTTCGTCTTCGGTGCTGACGTTGCTACCATATATTTTGTCTTGCCTTCATTGATGTGCAGCCCAAGATCTCACCCTAATTGCCGCCTGCTCGATCTGGATGAAGGCAGTTTATACGTCTCGGGTGGTTCTTCCCATGATGTCGATATCGTCAGCAGGCCAGTAGTTGAGTGGACTTAAAGAGGATCGTACCTCTTGCATTGACATCAGTACCACGGATCACTTTCTCGAGGGCTGGGTTAAAGAGGACGCATGATAGGGTATTCCCTTGTCGTAGACCGTTGTTGATGTCGAATGGTCTTGAGAGTGATTCTGCTGCTTTTATCTGGCCTCGCACATTGATCAGGGTCAGCCTAGTCAGTCTTATTAATTTCGTCGGGATACCGAACTCTCATGGCCGTGTACAGTGTACAGTTTTACCCCAGGGTAAAACTGGGGATAATATGCTTCACATTATATTTTATACTATTACCAATAACTATTAACTCTGGGATAAACTTAAGGGGGGTTTTACTCAATTTCCCCCAAAATATGGTAATATACTATTATCAACTTAATTTGAACGAATATCGATATGGAGAGTATTTTGAGGCTTGGGCACCATATGGAAGCAGCTTCATGATTTTTTTCAGATTTTTCGGTTGGGTAGTTTCAGAGAACCGCGATCTCCACCTTTTTAACAAATGTCAAAACTAAGACCGGTTTCGAAAAGTACTAACCGAGATCTTACATTTGATACCCTACATGGCTATATATTTTCACATTCCCCTTTTACGGGGGAGATTGCGGAAAAAATAAAAATTGCCGAAAGGGGGGGGGCGGTTAAAGGGTTGTGTGTAGTATCTAACGGTTATTTGGATCAGCCTCGGTTAAATATTTGTTGCTTTCTTAAAATTTACGATTACATAATACCTTTTTTTGTCAGTTCAACATTTCTTATTAGAAAAGATTGCTAATACCTGAGTGATGACCATGGATATTTGTTATGGGGTAAAGAAAGTCACATGACCGGCATAAATGTGTATATATATTTTACTCAAAGGTGTATACCTACAAGCTTCCATGCGCATGACTATGATTATCACATATCTTACTAATGTTATCAAACAAAAGCACGTGTAAAACATGTTTACAAACTGAGAGATGTCATATAAGGACACCTGTTGCTTCACACGATTCTCTCCAAAAATGACTTTGTCTCCACAATTTTTGGTCCTGCGTACTTTATATTATATAATTGATAACATCATCAAGAAATTTTCTCAATGGACGAAACATACAAAGAAGTGTGCAGTGAAAAATGATAAAGTGAATTCAGATTGGTTTCCTTCCATTGTTAAAATATATGTAAATTAACCAATTTGGAAAGCATCGTTGATGAAGGACTACATACTATCGTGCTATATCCTGAATAGGGTGCTCTGCAAATACTTAGGCAAAAATAAAAGTGGATCCAGAAATTTTGCAAATTTTCAAGCAAAATTCATTTGGGACTAATTCATAACTAGGTAAGCGGTTTTCGTTATTCTAAAATTGTGGTCGCTGGAAACTCAAGAAGAGGATTCAATAGGTGCTATTTTCGTGCGTTGAATTTTCACGAAATCTTCTGATAGGTTATCTCACCCAGAAGCTAGTTTTTATGCAAAAGAAAGTTGATTACATTTACTTCTTTGTCCGATGCTCACGATAGGGAGGTAACATGCAGGCGCTTTATTGTGTCTAGTTTCATATCGTCCTTTTTCCAGTAATTTCTCTAGCATCACATTTTGAGAGTGACTGCAATAATGTTTGGTTTATCTAAATAAATGTAAAATGGCGTCTTTGAAGCTACAAATCTCATTTAGATAAATTCCCACCATTTTCTTATTTATTTAAAAGCAATGAACAGATTATAATAATTCATTTCAATTCCAATTACATATTGCCCTTAGTGGGAGGGAACTCGCATTTCTTTTTTCTAGCAAAAAGGAAAATGGGGAGAGTGTGACGAATGAAACTACATTTCATCTTTGTACGTATACCTCAGGCAATATATATGGACATTGAGTCACTCACTATCAAGCCCGCAATCCACGTTCAGTTACGCCTGAAGAGTCCCCATTTGATCGGCGCGCGTAACGTGTATGGCATGCAGTTGATCTTCACTTTCGACTGTTCAGGCGGTCAGTGATCGAATGAAAAATGATTCGGCCAACCGTTGTTTGTTTGGGTTGTGGTTGAGGATTTCATGTTTTTGTTAATATCGGTTCAATGTCTGTCACAGGGTTCCTTATACATGCAAAAGTTTTATCTCCCGAATATAACC
Organism: Hermetia illucens; assembly: GCF_905115235.1. NCBI lineage: Eukaryota > Metazoa > Arthropoda > Insecta > Diptera > Stratiomyidae > Hermetia > Hermetia illucens. The sequence goes on along the minus strand of NC_051852.1, from coordinate 104,508,958 downwards.
ACGTTGGGTATCAAATGAAAGGTCTCCATGAGTAATTTTCGAAGCCAGTCTTCATTTTGACACTTGTTGAAATGCGGGGGTCGAAAGTGATGATTTCGTTAACGGATCCATTCTCTGAAACTATGCGGATAGCTCAGTGGTTAGAGCACAAGAATGTCGTACGGAAGGGCACGGTTCAAAACTCACTGGTGGCAGGGCAATTTGTATTGTGACTTGACGTCGGATACCATCGACTCAGCTGTGAATGAGTACCTGAGTCAAATCAGGATATTATAATAATCTCGGGCGAGCGTAATGCTGACAACATTGCCTCCTATAGGGCACTGTAATCCTGTAGTATACTGTTACGGTTTTGAATGAAGGGCTCTAACACGCTTGAAGGCCCTTATCCAAGCTGTTGCGCCAATAATTATTATTATTATTCTCCCAAATTACCCAACCGGAAAATCTGAGAAAAATCATACCTCTATACGGTGTTCAGGCTTTAAAATACTATACTATACCGATATTTACTCAAATTAAGTTAATAGCAGTATATAAATATGTTTTTGGAAAAATTGACTAGAAACCCTATTAAGTTTATTCTAGAGTTACAAAAAATTGTAGTAATATAGACTATAGTATGAAGCATGATATTCTCATTGATCAAAATCGTATTGTTATTAAAAAATGTCAGGAGATGGCGACTTTACGGTTTCTTACCAGGGCAGAGGCAAATCGTCAGACGCTGCCTCACCACTGCCCTGGGACCAGCGTGACCGAAGCAGCTGGCAGTTGGTAAGTGCTCCTTTATATAATTCGCAGAACACAACATGACTACGAATTATATTGAGCGTGATTCCGCCTTATTGACCAGAGCTTGGCTGAAAATATATTTTTTTTGAGAATTGTGGGGTCCTAAGTCCGCATCAACTTAATGCCGAACGGTAAGGTAATGGTAAGAAACCGTTAAGCCGTCATCGGCTGACATTTTTCAAAGTTTGGTTGCTAAGCCCTAAAACCAAAAACGAGGGAGTAAATTGCTCTCCAGTTGGTCCGGTCCGGCATTAAGTTGATGCCGACTTAGGACTCCACAATTCTCAAAAAAACATATTATTATTAATGAAGTTACAGTGGTTGTCTTTTCGGTGTAAATTTGCTGCAACCCAAAATACTAAACCTTTCATACCTGAACGGTCTAGCTTCCCGTTTCCCAATTTGTTTAGGCTGTGAGCGATCATTTTCTGGGCATCTTTATCACTAATGAATATTTTTGATAAATGTTCACGCAAGAAAATATCTCAAATTCTCACCTCAAGGCCTTCCACGTCCAAAGTTGAACTAATGATGTTGCAGCTTCGGCTTACCGGTACGTGGATGGTACTTTCAGTTCAACTAGAGGGCATGTGCATAGCGGCGTAACTGACAAACCGAATTGAATTTGGACGCTGGGCTTCAGCTTGGGTCAGTTGGAAAAGATACTGCGCTGGTAAAGAAAAGAGAGATTAGCATAGCCAGTCAAACAAAGTGTTCAGAGTATAAAAGGTTTATTTTAGGTCAGAGACATTGAAATCATATTGATCCGAAAGGAAGGGAGTTAAGATTGGATAGAGTCAAATTATGAAAGTAAGACTATCATTGCCAGTTCATCTGTTTTTTTTCATGGCCGGATGTGACAATCTTGGAAATATCGTCAGATTTCAGAAATTGTGGGATTCTCACCCGATAAAACACCCCCATTTTTCCCTTCTTCCTTCCTCGCGGAAAGAATGCTAATCATTATTTCGAGAGGAGGACTATACTTTAAACGACCAGGCCTTGCGCACTTCGCGCCCTCCTTGCATACTCCGCTCTGCCAAGTTCTGGATAAATTCGTCTTAATACGGACCAGTCTTCCTCCGACTTTAGTATTTTTCCGACCATGTTCTCCGGACTTAGACTAACTTTCGTCGCGGATAGTAGAACATGACAGCTCTGGGTGCGCGGGCGTCCAACCACTTTAAAGGCACCAAAGATTATCGTCCAATTTGAATCGGTGCAGTTACATCTTTCAACCAATATTCCTGAAGAGGAATTGTGTCAGGCGATAGTTAATTTCATCGTGTTGTCGCTAAATTCACTCCTCAATACGAGGAATCAAGGTTCAAGCAAAAAGAAAAGAGTTTCACCTCTGCTTTTTAAGGTTTTGTGTAAACACAAAACCTTATTAAAATCGGTTTACCGTCTGTCTGTCTGTCCGTATGTCTGTCTGTCTGTCCGTCACACGCATTTTTCTCGGAGACGGTTACAGCGATTGACACCAAATTTGGTAGAAAGGTGGGAACTGTGAATGCCCACACATACAGTGACTTACATCCTTTTACGTTGAATTTAAGGGGGGGGGGGTCCCCATACATGCAAAAGGGGGGTGTAACATTTTTTTTCATCAAATATAGTCATCCAATTAGAGGTCTCGATTAGTACTTTTCGAAGCCGGTTTTAGTTTTGACATTTCTTGGAAACGTGGGGAGTGCGGAGGGTTGAAAGTGATCATTTCTTTAAGGGGGCCATTCTCAGAAACTACCAAACCGAAAAATCTGAAAAAAATCAGGAGGCTGCCACTATATGGTGCCTTGGCTCCGAAATACCTTTCATACCGATATCTGTTCAAAGAAAGTTAATAATAGTATATTACTATAATTTTTTGTAATTGGCTGGAAACCCCCCTTAAATTCATCCTAGCGGCACGAAATTCTGCAGTGATATAGGCTATAACGTAGAGCATGATCATACCAAGTTTGATGGAAATCGCACTATTACTAATAAATTTATAATACATCGAAGTTGTTGCTTCTTTGAAAATTGAAGACTATCAATGTCAATATCACCCGAAAGTGGGCATATGCATATATTACGTGCTACGTACTAAGAAATACACAAAACCTTTCGTACCTAAAGCATCCAGCTTCCGGTTTCCCGACTTGTTTGTATTTTTTGTCACGCCCATAAAGGTCGTATAATGTGACTACCAATACTGTTGGTACATTGCAAAAAATGTTCTAGGAAGAGGAAGTTGAAGAACGCATACCTAAACCCGTATGTGACCACTCGGTCAAAAGACCAAAACATTTATTCCCACGTAATGCAAATCACATAAAGAAAGCAAAGAAAATGAAAACAATAAAAGTATTGGTACAGCAAGAACAAGGTGAGCTTCTGGAATTTCATATTAAGACAGGCCTAGAAAGGATACCGGTTGTTACGCCAATAATGATGATGAAGAACAATGACGTACGGATTCCAATGAAAATTGACCGAATTTAAACTTTTTTTCAGTTTTCATGTCGTGAATGCAATTATAGCTTAAAACACTGGTTGAAAGATATTGAATCACATCGGACACAAGCGGCTGTTCTATGCCGAAGGTGGCGTTTTGTAGCAAACTAAAGCACAACATGTTAAAAGATACTTCCTTTTCACGCACCAGGCAATAAATACCAATCTACTCATCCTACTCCTCAAGACCCAAGATAACTGATTCCATCCATTTTGACGGTTGCATGTATACCGCGAATTTTAAAGTTCTTATTGATCCAGCTATAAACATAGTGCTTTCTATCAAATCCGAACAGGTTGTATAATGTTTACCTTTTCAAGATCACGGGGTTGAATACCAAAAGTCTAAACTCTCTTTCACAAACACAGGCTGTTTTTTCAGTTATTTTAAAAGACGACGAGACGAGGACTATGAAAGTCCGCTACGCATAATATTTTGCGCATGTTCCAAGAGCCAACCTGTTTGTTCATACATGTTGCGAAAACTTCCTCCATTGTTGTGACACTTTTGAACGGACTTCCCTGTGAATTGCAAGTGACGTCGCGTTGCTTTCGAACTACCAGATTCCGGAATGAACTGTTCCACCTTATGTCCAACTTAGCCGGCTATTTTACACTTATAATGTTATGGTGGACTGTAAAATCGTTACATAGTTTCTGCGATCTTACGAAAATTTTCCAGTGATTTCGTCATTCAGCCACCGTAATATTGCCAAGCATTGATTTCGTTTCAGCTTATGTTGAAAAGTATTGAAATGTACCTATTTAACTATAAGAAACAAGTCGGGAAACCGGGAGCTGCATGCTTCAGGTATAAAAGGTTTTGGTTTTCCCCACGTGAGGCGCGATGTGTACCCAGTTAAAAACTCAATTGTCTTCTATCTTTTAAAGATACATTTACACAAATAATTTGAGCTGGAAAGCATTGTATTGATAATCGTCAACCTCATACGTTTCACACTAGGATTTCAATATTATTACAATAAGAAATGTGAAGAAATTAACCTACAACAGATACAACAAGTCGGAATACCGAAAGCTCGCGCTTCGGGTATCTTATGAAGAAACTTCAACGCACATTTTTCTACCCGTATATAGCTACAAATCCAACATATTCCTTCATATTTTTCCAAACTACAAGACGTACGAACATATTACAGCCATAGATATTATCATCATCATCATCATCATCAACGGCGCAACAACCGGTATCCGGTCTAGGCCTGCCTTAATAAGGAACTCCAGACATCCCTGTTTTGCGATGAGGTCCACCAATTCGATATCCCTAAAAGCTGTCTGGCGTCCTGGCCCACGCCATCGCTCCATCTTAGGCAGGGTCTGCCTCGTCTTCTTTTCCTACCATAGATATTGCCCTTATAGACTTTCCGGGTGGGATCATCTTCATCCATACGGATTAAGTGACCCGCCCACCGTAACCTATTGAGCCGGATTTTATCCACAACTTGACGTTCGTAGTATCGCTCATAGATTTCGTCGTTATGTGGGCTACGGAATCGTCCATCCTCATGTAGGGGGCCAAAAATTCTTCGGAGGATTCTTCTCTCGAACGCGGCCAAGAGTTCGCAATTTTTCTTGCTAAGAACCCAAGTTTCCGAGGAATACATGAGGACTGGCAAGATCATAGTCTTGTACAGTAAGAGCTTTGACCCTATGGTGAGACGTTTCGTTCCGAATACTGTACATATATATGCACGTATATAAATTGATCGTACCCATATTTCCGATTTACTTTGTGCACAAAAGCATTCATATGTACATATATAGTAAAAATGTTAAATACCGCTGGTTTAATGTACAAATATCTCTATCTGAATTAGATACTGCCCGCAAACTCATTAGCACGCATATACTATATACTTACATACACACATCTGTGTTTGGAGTAATTGATATTCATATACAACTGACTAAAAAACTAAAACAAAATAATTCTTTGCGACCCCATTCATAAGAACTCATTTCGATGTGGTGTTGATGAATTGATATGTGATGATGACGTCATACAAGTTGAAGAGTGCACGAAATTGACAAAAAATGGCAAAATTTCACACCCTATAACTTTGTTAGTAATAGTTTGATTTTCTTCAAACTTGGCCAACTTGTGCATTATGTTCTGCATTACATCCATGCCAAATTCTATAATTCTGGGATGAATATAAGGAGGGTTGCGGAGTAAATTTTTAAAATGTGAAAATGTACTATTATTAACTTTATTTGTGCAGATATCGGAACTGGATGTATTTTGAGGCCTAGATTTCGTAGAGATGCACGACTGTGACTTTTTTCAGATTTTTCGGTTGGAAAGGTTCTGAGAACGAGACCTGTTACAATTTTTGGGGGTCATATTTTGAACCCTCACTCCCCTATGTTTCACCCAATATCAAATATGGAACCAGTTTCGAAAAGTACTAATTGCGCCCTTTAATTTGATACCCCACATGGACACATTTTATGAAAAAAAATTTGCACCCTCCATTCGCATGTATGGCGATCAATTCATGATCGCATCTATCCAAAATAAACTGCGAAAAGCAGAGGAGAGGAGAAAAACGCGGTCACGTGCGCCGAGTATAGAAGAAACCTTATGGTGGTTCCGCGGGGCAGGGAGGAAGTCGGGGGTGGTTTTAGTGGGTAAAAATCCCACATGCTGGTGTGTCCAGACTAGTGTCTTTTCAAAATTCCCACCTCCTCAGACGGACAGACAGACATCGACTCGATTCTAATAAGGTTTTGTTTCACACAAAATCTTAAAAATGGGCTGGGGGGAAGTATTATAGATTCTTCATGAATGAAATTTTAGTATTCTACTCGAATGTCAATTCTTCTCGTTAATTTTGATGTCAGTATCTTATTTGTGTGGCTGAAGATGCAGTAAATTCACATGAAATTGATAAGTTTTAGCTGCTAAAACTTTGACACTAATAGCCGGATTTCCATGAAACTTGGTATACGTATGCTCGATACTGCCTTCTATCTCATTCTACTCCTAGAATTAGCATTTCAGTCAATTTTTAAAAGTAATATACTATTAATAAGTTTATTTGAGCAGATGAATGACTGAATGAGACATATTTTAAGGTCTAGATTTCATTAAAGCGCACCACCCTGATTTTTTTCAGATTTTTCGGTTGGGTAGTTTCCGAAAATGAGTCCTGTCTCACTTTAAGTGTACCATGATGACTATATTCAGCGAAAAAAATTGTACATCCCCCTTTGCATGTGTGGGGAGTCCCCTTTAAAATCTACGTAAATTTATGTTACTGACTGTATCATGCCTCAAATACGGTGATAATTTCGACAGATTTGGTCTTAAAAGCGAACAAAGGGTCTTTATGGAGAACGGGAGCTTTATTATCATCGATCCTCCGGCAAATCTCCGCCAGTTCCTCTTGAGTTACCGCAAGTATGATGAAGTCTTGCAAAGCTTGTTTATACATACTTTTTGCGCTCTTCTTTATGTAGAAGGATGCGGACCGTCACTATATCGAGAACGAGATTGGGATAGGTCAATTGTGAGTCTCTGTCTGTTTGTATGCCATCGTTGTATGACATCGTTGTACGCAAAACTTATGGCGGGAAAGCTGCTCATACATGTGAAAGGAGGTTCTAATTTTTTTTCACAGAGTATAGCCATGTGAGATATTAAATGAAACGTTTTGGTTGGCATTATCGAAGCGAGTCTTCGTTTCAACATCAGTGGCAAAGGGAGTATTGCGGGGGTTAAACAATGGTCACTTATTTCCAGACCTCATTCACATATAATATCTAAACCTTAAAATCCCCATATATGTATATTCAAATAAAGTTAATAATGGCTTGCCCCCGACGATACGGCGCAGACAACTATTCCCAAAGCCGTGAAGCTTCTGAGTGGCAAGGGTGTTCACTTTCCATGCGCTACTTCCATTTAACAACACAAAAATAGATTTTAGACAAGACAACAAAAGTAGATCAAGGGGTGTTAATTCATCCAGCGAAATCGACCGACAGACCGTCATCTACAGAAACTTCCCAGATATACAAATGATCGACGCCTTCGATGCTCTGCATTAATACTTGGTTGTGTTGGCGTTTATCTCTATTTCAACCCTACTCGCATTTCTTTCAAAATCCAGAGCCATTTGACTTCGGACCACGACAGAGTGGGATTGCAAACACATGCCATTAGTCGTAGTCGAAGTGTTTGAGGAAAGATCACCGAGAACAAGAAGAAATAATATTAGCGACACAATGCAACTCTGGCGGACTCCGCTTTGGATCTCACTTTCGTCTGATATTTTACCTTGGTGTAACACATCCCATTTTGCGTCATCATACGTCGCTCTGATAATAGCTATTAGTTTTCGTCGGCCCCCCAGATACACTCCCTGTTTACGCTGGTACAGGGAGCCCGCAGATACCCACTTCTCCAATCAATCAATCAAAAATCACACTCAAAACAGGTGCCCTTCTTTGGAATCTTAACGATCATTCCTTTCTTACACTCTCTGGATCATATAAGTGGTTGACATTGAACTTGGGTTGCGGCTGTTCAACCCTGCTGCAAGTAGCGGATGCAACACAGAAGCGAATGTAAGCGACCATTGGATGGTGGTTTCGTGGTCAATATCAGCGCCTTGCCTGTTATGCACATCCAGAAGACAACTCCCAAATCTACAACTGATCGTAAAGTGGTCAATCTGATTACTCATGTGGTGTCTATCAGTTGGGATCTAACTAACCTAACTTTATTACAAACACTGTACTAGAACAATGTGTCACAAATGACGAGGCAGTGGAAATTTCAACAATCCACAAATCTACCATCATTATTGTAACGGTCGTCAAGAGGCGTTTGCGGATTACATATCGGAGCAAGTTTTTATCAAACCTCGCCCATCACGGTCCGAATATCTCCTTTAACAAAACTCTCCTGACGTTCGCGTAATTGCTAGTAGAAAGCATCGTTCTCTACTGTATCAAAAATCTCCGTTGGTGCATCGCACTGTGCCAAGAGTAGAGCCATCCATCAGTCCGCTCATTCCCCTCTCTGTTCCAATGACCGGGAACTTAATGAGAGGTGACTTTGAGCTTGCCACCCAGACTGTTCAGCGTGTTTCTGCACTGCCGCTGCCGCCATTGAGTACCAAGCCTTAATGGCCGCTTGGCTGTCGCTCAGGATGACTATGATGGCTGGAACATGATCTGAGCCGCAAGATCATGTCCCAGCCATTAACAGGCTTCCAGTGTCGCCTGACTCCATAGACCATCTATGACCCGTTAGTGAAGAAAAATGTTCCTCATGAAGTTCAACTTGCGTGTGGCGTAGTCCATGCTGAATGTCCAAAGTTTAGAAGGTACTTCGCCTAGGATGTTACTACTGTCCAACATTCGGACTCACATAATCTACCGGCACTGCACGCTACAGCGTATTTAATGTGGAGGTCCAAGAGTAGGAGGTATAGGAGTACATTGAGGGCATCTACCAGGTAGGAGTGCAAAGCCCTGGTACCACTTGCACACGCAGTTGTACTTTTTACTCAGCGCCACCACACAATAGAACCGTACGTTAGGATGGGACGAACTATGGCTATGTACATCCAAAGAGCCATCCTCGGCCGGAGATGCTGTTTCTTTGCAAAAGTTCAGTTCTATATTCAATTTCTAATTTATCTTAGGATCCAGAATTATACACATATACTTTACATTGGAGAACCAGTCTTGATTTATTTAGTCCCGGGGGGTGAAATTCCGATACCGTTGTCTTGGCGGTAAATAGTATCAGCTCCGTTTTAGCTGGATTTATGTTGAGTCTGCATTTTGAGGCCCCCAGGCACGCTTTTCCCAATGGGCTTTCCTTGACACTAATATCACCAAGTCATCAGGATACGCAACCATTCTCACCTTGCTCTTGTTCAGTAGCGTCAATTACTGTGGACTAGAGCATCAGAGAGATGGCACCACCCTGGGGCCTACCTATACTCACGGTCAAATGGCTACCTCTCAGATTTGACTGGATTATCCTAGTTCCCGTTTTATGGGATTTGCCTTTGAGGTGGGTGGTGGTGTGCTGTGCACATTCCAGAAACCAATCAATATTTTCGATAGCCAAACTTCCCAACTGTGAGATCAGTCCCTATCGGAGGAGCTGTTGATAACGCAAATTTTTTTATCTCATTTAGTAACATTTTATGAAAAGCAGGAAATACTTTGAGCGTATTCTTAAAAGTCAACTCAATAGAGCCAAATATGGTACTAGTTTAGGAGAATTGCTTGTCCATTTAATTTGTATCCACGTATCAAACCAGGGACTTGTTGCACTCGTATAGTGCTCCACAGGACTCGAAACACTTTTTGTTAATTTTTTGTAATAAATCTAGCTTGCCATTCACGCTGAAATATGGTGGCATCCATAGTTTCTCCAAATAATTTCTGATAAATAAGGTTTTGTAACTGCATTGTTTTATTCAGCAAAAGTCAAGGAACTACCATACCAGCAGTCCGTTGCCTATTTCTTTTAATTAACTGAATTTTCTGTCTTTTTAAGGTGACCACGTTACAAAAACTAGCAATGATGGATCATTTCGGGCTCCTCAGTAAGGTAGGTAAACATTATGATTTCAAATTTGCATATTTAACTGAAAATGCCTTGCCGACATCCATCTCGTAATCACCGTCGTAAGTTTAGGTCAATTCATTTGCACTCATTAGTATGCAATCAACGATTTGCATACGCAATATTCGCTTAGAATAAGATTATGAGCTAATGATAAGGAAGAAATGCCTCACTTCATGGCGTAACAAGATGTTGAAATTCAGATCTATTATCCACTGGATGCCTGAAACGTTAGGTCTATCATCTTTTATAGAAGTTCACATTAAACTGGATGAACCTTCGTTGAATCGTCGCATAATTTCTTGTTTTCCGGGAGAATGATTTGAATATAAATTAATGTTACTTGAATGTTTTCATGTAAGTGCTTTGACCCAATCTTGTGTAAAGTACATACCACATAACTGTGTAATTTCGAAAAGTGTATGAGAATTCTATATTTGATCAGAATTCGAAAGAATGAATTCCAGAAAAATAATAGGTTTGTAATATATGTATGTAGTGATTGCCATTGCCTCAAATAAATGCTTTTTAAGTGCCTTTGCTATGTATAATACGTTCGAACGATGTTAACTGCTCCTTCTTATGAAATTTGAAACGCACAATGTGTGCGGCAAATGATTTCCGCTTGCAGTTTGAAGCTTTAGCTAGAACTTTCCAAGATGGTGGGTGCGCGCGTGCTGCAGCCAGGATCGGGATTTGATTGTAAAGCGTGCGTCATTGACTCGTCGCTTGTTTAAATGACGTTTCCACGATCAATGCGTCCACAGACGCATAAATAAGTCTCTTCCTGTTCTATATCATAAAATTATCAGGTTGTTCAATAAGTTTTGCGGCTCGATAAGAAAGGACGTTGCTACTAGCCAAAATTGTTGTGTTATGTTGGTACACTCTTCATATGAAAGTATGTAAAGTTTCATTTCAATCTGTCAATTTGCTCTTTGTTTACGAGCCATTTATCGACGTATTACAGTATGTTTTTATAATGGGAAAAAATCAAATATCGTGTAGTGCTTGAATTTTTATTTTTGGAAGGTTTAAAAGCAAAGGAAATTTAGGAACGAATGTTGAAAGTGTATAAGGACTCTTCGCCTTCAATCAGTACAGAAGAAAAATGGGTTCCTGATTTTAAAAGTGGTCTTACAAGCCTGGAAGACGATCCAAAAACATCACAACACATCAAAAATCATATAAGAAATATAAGATATCTCATTAGAAAATCGTAAAGTGACTGAAAGAGATTTAGGCATCCCATTGGACAGTGTAAGCAATACTTTGATTGAAGTATTGGGTTTGGGAAAGTTGTGCGCAGAATAGGTTTCGCATTCGCTAACAATCGAGCAAAAACACATTCGAATGTGACTTTCTCAGCAACATTTAGAGCGTTTTCGAAATGACAAAGCGAATTTTGTGCATCGATTTGTCACTGTGGATGAGACTTGGATGTATCACCTGTCTATCCTGGTTCTTCGCCTCCGAAACGAGTTCATATACAGAAATCGGCCAAAAAGGTGGTGGCATCAGTTTTTTGAGATGTGAGAGGAATTTTATTTGCGGATTACTTGCAAACTGGTTAAACAATAAATTCTGAATATTATTGCAACATTTTAGATCAGTTCAAGGAAAAAAAATCGTGAAAAAAGGTCCGGTTTGCAGAAGATAAAAATTCTTTTTCATCAGGACAATGCCACGAGTTATGAGAGCATTTTGACAATGGCTAAAATCCATGAATTCAAGTTCGAATTGTTGGAGCATCCACCGCATTCACCAAATTTGGCCCCTAGTGACTTCCATCTGTTACCAGACCTAAAAAAATTCATGTGTGGAAAGCACTTTTCATCAAAAGATGAGGTAATAACAATTGTGGAAGCGTATTTTGCTGTCCTTCCAGATTCTCACCTCAGGGATGGAATTCATAAACTGGATTCTCGTTAGAAGAAGTGTATTGATGTTCACGGAGACTATACTGAATAATAAAGTATATTTCAAACCATAAAATTGTGTTTTTCTTATTGAACCGCCAAACTTATTGAACAACCTAGTACTATCAAAACTTCACGGAAGTTTTTGAAAATGGCAATCTGGTTCCATTCTTTTAAAGAAGTCAAACGTTGTGCTGTATTTTGCGATGATCTTGTGCTTCTTCGTAACCCTTTTATTATTAGTTTGTAAGCCACGTTTCATCTATCAGCTTTCTCTAATAGAAGCTTAAAGCATTTCCCCCCGCTGCACAGTGCATTGTCCAGTCGACAAGAATTAATAACCGTTTGCACAACAATCCATATTAGATCAGGGTCTTGAAGTGTGTTAGAGCACTTCATTCAAGACCGTAACGGTACACTACAGTATATTGTAGGAGGCAATGTGGTCAGCTTTGCTCTCATCATCGTCATCATCAACGGCACAACAACCGGTATCCGGTCTGGGCCTGCCTTAATAAGAAACTCCAGACATCCCTGTTTTGCGCCGAGGTCCACCAATTCGATATCTCTAAAAGCTGTCTGGCATCCTGACCTACGCCATCGCTCCACCTCAGGCAGGGTCTGCCTCGTCTTCTTTTTCTACCATAGACATTGTCCTTATAGACTAGGCTGGATCATCCTCATCCATACGGATTAAGTGACCCGCCCACCGTAACCTATTGAGCCGGATTTTATCCACAACCTGACGGTCATGGTATCGCTCATAGATATCGTCGTTATGTAGGCTACGGAATCGTCCATCCTCATGTAGGGCGCCAAAAATTCTTCGGAAGACTCTTCTCTCGAACGCGGCCAAGAGTTCGTAATTCTTCTTGCTAAGAACCTAAGTCTCCGAGGAATACGTGAGGACTGGCAAGATCATTGTCTTGTACAGTAAGAGCTTTGACCCTATGGTCACAGTTAGATATTAGACAGCTACCTCACTCCCCCTTGCCCCTCAAGGGGGGAAATCAGTGCGAGTACACACGATTTCAAATTGTTTTGCCCTTGAGCATGAGCGAGATGTACCGAAAACCCGATCAGCTGTGTTTGACATATCGCCCGGACTTGCCAATGTATTGGTGAGATTGGCAAGTTTTTGCTTATGTATAAGTGAATACGTGAAATAACTTTTTGCTATATGGGTGAGCGCGCCGTAGTACCAGAATAGCAAAAGCTCACCGATCTCTCTCTTACCAATACGATTTGACGAAGATTATGCCTTTTCCTTGTTTAGCGTCTCTGATGTGTACAGATAAGCTTCTGCAAGCACATTTGCAAGTAGGGTCATTTTTGTAAGGGTACTGCCTATAGTAGATCTACTGTGCCTATGGTGAGACGTTACGAGCGGAATAGTTGCGCTTTGCGCTCGCCAGAGATTATTACTCTGATTTGACCCAGGTACTCATTCACAGCTGAGTCGACTGGTATCCGACGTCAAATCACGATACAAATCACACTGCCACCGGCTCTCAAACCACTCAGCTATCCGGACACTACAACAAAAATTGAAAATCGAAATATAGTTTGACGAGTTTTTTACTTTTTGTTATTAATAAGGGGACTTTAGACAATTGTTGCCTTTTACCTTTCCTGTGAAACGCCTCATATTTTGAATAGAAGCCCGTCTCTGAATATGGAATATACCCGGCAGAGTATGTACTTTCAAATAGTATTTTTGAAATAAAACAGTTCTGGCACTAAATTGTCCTGTTGGCTTGTAAAGTTAGAATAATACCATTATCAAACTCATAACTTGGAAGAAGCTTTTATAAAAATCTACAAATATCCTTTTGTACTTTTTGCATATTTAAGTTGTTTCATGTATATTTTTCAATTTGCCGTGTAGTTTGTGTGCGCCTGAATGCGACTTTCGAGGTTATATTATTTGGTTGCGAAACTACCATAACAGAAAGACATCCGGTGCAAGGAGCAAGGTTAACAGAATTTGTGTTTGTGGAAAACTATGTTCGATATTGAATGTAGTTGAGTCAAGGGAGGAATTGCAAATGAAAGTCAGCAATATAAGTATGTTCGGTCCTTAAAGATCGTAATAAATTTTTTCTACGCTAGATTTTCGACTCCTACGATATGTGCAGTTGCCAATGCCTGGTGAACTTTTTAAAAGACTTCAGACTTCATTCAGTTTCGCTAGCTGAAAACACGACTGAAGAAATTTTACTGCAGATATGGCTGCAAAATCTTCATCTAGTGACCAGTAATCATCTTTACATCTTCACAAGGCATCAGCTTTATACATTGAATTAGATTTATTCGAAAGAAAGTATATATTTTTAAGGTTTGCCATTAAAAGTCTGCATAAAGACTGCTTTCCCGGCTCATAATCGTTAAATTTTAAGAAAAATGTTTTGGTATAACATCAAAATGTTGCAAATAAAATTTCCACTTGCGCAGGTTCTTTTAAAACTTTTTCAACTGAAAGCCTAGAGTATATGGGAAATTGCAAGTTTAGATGAAGCGGAAAACGGAAAAGTCAAAACCAACATGCAAATGGGGATTTAATGACAGTATCCAAAATAGCCAGTATACAATCACAATGATCCCTCAACCACCGATGAATATTTGTTTCCTATTACTATGGCGCCAGTAAATTTCGTGGATATGAGAGCAACAATCAATCAATCAATCCGTGTCCATCGTCTACCAATTACTGCTGACCAGTAAAATTCATCTTCCAAAAAGGAAATGCAAACCTGGTGAGAGTTGAGGAAAAGATGATTATGTAGAAAATTTTTGAACTCCAGCCAAGCGAAATTAGGTTACAAAAAGTGGTTGAACTCGGTGATTGGAAAAGGATAGATATCTCTGTAGAAAAACATGTATTTCGTACTCTATTTTGAGAAAAACAACAACTTTTTACATTATTTATTTATATATATATATATATATATTTTTGTTGGGGAGTTTTCAAAAAAGCAAATAAAGTTGACTGACGGTTTCGTCCAGGGCAGAGGCAACTCATCAGACGCTGCCTCAGCTCTGCCCTGGTAGCAGCGTGACCGAAAGTAACGACAGAGTAAAACAAAAACTTAAACTAACAGAGGGAAAAACACAGAAGGTGATTAAAAGAAGACAGACAGGAAAGAAGACTTAACGTGCTAAAACTTATCTAAGTCCTAAATTAATGAAAAAAGATGATAAACTAGACTAATTAAAAATACATGTATAACCTAAAGGAAAAAGAAAAAAGAGGAAAGATCACTAAAACCTCTTATGGTTAAAAGTCCTTAAAATCTAATTGGTGGACTTAGCAGGGTAAAGCCAAGTAATTAATTCCCGATCAGGAGTCGTCAGTAGACTGTTAGTGCAGATTGACGCCACAAGTTTTAAGTTGGCGACTGAGTTCCGGCAGGCTGCACTTAAAGTGCTCCTGCGCCTTGCTGTTAATTACCTCATGTACGTTTGAGAGTGGTGTGTGAGCAGGAGTCTGCTGGCTTTTTCTTAGCGGGATACCGTGGGTAGCCTGGGTATAGGAGACACCAGGGCTTACTTTTGATGATTGGTTGTTTCTTGCGCCCTTCTTAAAAACTAAGAAGGCGGAACATTTGCTGTAGTTTGCCGGATGTTCTGACGAACCACAGTTAATACAGGCGGGTTTTTCCTCCTGTGTCTTACGGCATTTGCCTGGCGCGTGTGGAGTGACGCACTTCACACACCTATAGGGCATGCTACAATTAACCGCAGCGTGGCCGATTCGATGGCAGTTCTTACACTGCATTACCTCCTTCTTGCGAACAGGCTCGAATTTGACGAGCGTGTTCAGGAGTGTCTTGACACGGGCGAGCTTTGCCGTGTTGAATCCTGGTTCTAACGTGACGAGAGGTCGAGCCATCAATTTTCTCGTAGAGAGCGTCGTCGCGTATTTTCTGACGTCTGTGGCCTCTGATAAGCCGGCCTGCGCGATGCCAGTCATCACGTCGGTTCTCGGATGGAACATGTGCAAGCCCAGGATAACCATATTGACCGGTTTTATACTCTTGGGGGTGTAAGAGAAGAAGCAATTCTCCTTTCTTGCCAGACAATCCCTGGTCTCATTGAAATCACTTAGTGAGATCACGAGCACTTTGGTCTTGGCGCCACTTTTCTTGCGGGTATATTTATCTGGGAGGGAATCGAAGTGCTCCAAGATAATGGTGGGAAGTTCTGCTTCATCCTCACATAGGATGATGGGCGGAATTCTCACCTTTTTGTTGATTGATTCGGATGCAGGATTCGTCGCAGAGGTGTTGCTGTCAGCGGTACTCTAGGCGGCGGTGTTCGCCGACGTAGACTTAGAAGTCCACGGTGCGTTGTGATCAGGATGAGGGGTAGATGGAGTAGTCCGTGCGTCCTCCATTTGCTCCATCTGCTTTCGCAGCTGCAGACTCGTAAGGCTCTGGCGTTGGATGTGCGCCATCAAGAATTGGATCTCCGATCCGGTCCGTAGCTTTCGTTGCCGGTTGTTCTTCCCTTTCCACGGTGTCTATGTCCTCCGTGGCGTCATCTTCAAGCGGCGCGGTTGTGCGCATCTTCCGCTTCACTGTCACCCAGTTCGACATCCTTGGGAAAAATAAAAAATAATATATAAAAAAAATTACCCTTCCGACTAACGTCGGCCGATAGCGTTGAGTTCCGTTGGGTACGTGGTCCACTGGTGATTGCGACTTACTGCCGACCGAAGTCGGCTTTTAGTTTTTTTAGTTACTAAGGACTCAGTTGATGTTATTTTTCCTCTTAGTCTCGAAGAGCCACGTCTGCACGTGACTGCTGCTGCGACTGAACTGATGTGTCTTGATATATATCTTGATGAAAGTAAATGTAATCGCAAACACGTAATGGGTACGAATTATATTCAAGTGAAATCCGTCATCAGTCCACACCTAAACCAGGCCGAAGTAAATATTTTTTTTTTGTTGAGGATGCTGGGAGTCTTACAAAGATTGTTCCGCTCGAAACGTCTCACCATAGGGTCAAAGCTCTTACTGTACAAGACTATGATCTTGAGTCCTCATATATTCCTCGGAAACTTGGGTTCTTAGCAAGAAAATTGCGAACTCTTGGCCGCGTTCGAGAGAAGAATCCTCTGAAGAATTTTTGGCCCCCTACATGAGGATGGACGATTCCGTAGCCTACACAATGACGAAATCTATGAGCGATACCATGACCATCCGTGGGCGGGTCACTTAATCCGTATGGATGAGGATGATCCCACCCGGAAAGTCTATAAGGGCAATATCTATGGTAGAAAAAGAAGACGAGGCAGACCCTGCCTAAGATGGAGCGATGGCGTGGGTCAGGATGCCAGACAGCTTTTAGGGATATCGAATTGGTGGACCTCGGCGCAAAACCGGGATGTCTGGAGTTCCTTATTCAGGCAGGCCTAGACCGGATACCGGTTGTTGCGCCATTGATGATGATGATGATGATGATGATGCTGGGAGTCTTGTATATATATTTGCTTATATTTTATATTACATTTTGAATCTGACATAAATTTGTCTTCAACTATAACAATTTATGAACATCATCCTCCGAAAGCATTCAAATGAGCTGCATTTTCTGTGAGGGAAAAACTACAAGCCTGTTCACCTGGGCTAATTGAAAATATGTTAAATTTATTTGCGTCATGAAAAAAAGAAAAAGAAAACGATGATGACCCTGCCTGAGATGGAATGATGGCGTAGGCCAGGACGCCATAGAGCTTTTAGGGATATCGAATTGATGGACCTCGGCGCAAAGCCGGGACGTCTGGAGTTCCTTGTTAAGGCAGGCCTAAACCGGATACCGGTTGTTGGGCCGTTGATGATGATGATGAAACATTGATTCTTAAAATTAACTCCAGATGACAAAACCAATGCAAACAGACAACACAAACTCGATCGTTCAAATTTTTGACCACATTTGCCATACATTCGATGTAGTGTGCGTCGCTTAGATATTTTCCTGGCTGTAGTTCCATGTTGCCAAGTTTTCTTTTGAGTGATTGCTGCACAAAAGCTTAGTCATTGGGCCTATTGGAGAACATTCGCCTTCTAGACAGCTATTATTATTTTAATCCCCTGATCTGTCTATGATTTGCATTGAGATGGCCTAGTAGTTTCCATTAGTATAGTGCTCCCTAACATACCAAATGACTCTTTTGCTAAAGTAGCACTCCCGTATGCGAACTTTGCTATAGGACTCTAGGCGTTTTCTTAGGAAAGGGTTGCATTCTTAACGTCCATTTTAACGTATGATTTAGAAAGGAAATATACGCTTTAATATTTATTGTTCGTCAAAGATGTTTGGGCTGTATGCTTTGAAGATTAGCGCTAGAACCCTTAGTGATTCCTCAATTGTCTCGCTGGTGGGAACATAAACTATTAGTGATATGAATTTTTCTTCCTATGATCCATGGCATTTTGAAAGGACTATTCTCTATACCCCCATAAAACTCTGTGAAAAATTCGTTGTCTGGCCCAGGCGCCAGGTTCATTATTCCGACGTGGTTCACTGCCTAGAAAAGTATAATAGTTATTGGACTTGGCTATTTAATCTAAGGACTTATCACGACGATACCTTCCTAAATTTCAATATAAAGCCTACTTTTTGAGATCTTCATATGCGGCCGACATCTTCACCTTAGTTGCATGGGAATATTGTAGACGGTGATAACCTCTAATCGCATTTTCTTTCTGTTTTTCTTGGGAACGCTTTTTTATATTTCCCCGCAGGGCTCTATGTTTTCTCTTGCAAGTGCATGCTTCGTAGGCGCTAGGGACTTTTGATATTCGTGAACACCTTTTGCCACCATTTTTACCTCTTCTATTTTTTGGGAGTAAAGCCCTTTCGGCAAGAACTTCTTCAACTGTGGCTATGCAACAACGATGTTCAAAGGAGGTTCTTTCGTTCTTGACTATAAGATACAGAGATCGTCTGCGATCTTTAAAGGGTCGCTCACTATACGGGAATGACGACCCCTAGAAGTGCGAGTAAGTAGTTCTGACAGTAGACGTGCGTCCTAGGTAATAGCCGTGAGAAAGCCTTTCGATGAAGAACGAACCGCGAATGACACTGGAAATCCTCGAAGCCTTGAAGGCAGCTCTCTGCCGACGTCGATGGGGTGGTGTACATCTATTTCTGTTAAGGTGGTAGTTGTGGCTTGTATTCGGAGCCACCCCCTTGCAACTCTGGTCGGGTAAACTGCATTGATCCGTTATTAGTATACCAAACCGAACGATGATGTCCGTAATTTCAGAAATCACCTAAGCGTAAGTAAGGCCTCAGGGAAGTGGGTAGGGCCTGACTATTGCGACCTAAGGAGAATAAAAATTAAAAAACCTCAAAAAATCGAGGAAATAATAGTGAAGGAGGAAAAGTTGATTGCCTTTGGGCGCAACAAGAAAATGCAGCGTCAAGCGAAAGAGATCGAGAGCTGAAACATTCGACGAGACAGTGGGACGCCCGAATAAAGAGGAAACTTTCCAACGTGATGAGTCAGCCTGCCCGGGGACAACAACTCCAGTACCCTGCAATGTTTCTGTTCCAAAAAAAAACAGGTGGATTCGGATACAAGCCGAGTAGAAACCTAGCCCATTGTCGTTGCTAGAGCTGAAGAAGAAAGGCTCATCCGAAAATGTGCGACAGTGGTGAAGCGCATGCGGTCTGCAACAAACGAATTAACATGCACCGGGGTACAACCGCTGAAGGTTTGGTTGCTGCGGATGGAAAAGCTGATCAAGTGCTAATCAGCGGGTAGTACCGAAATATTCAACTTGTGGACTGAAGTCCTCTGACGGATATGTGTAGTTTGTGGGTAATAAAACAGATACTTTCTTAGGGTGGCTTAAAAAAATCTTCATTTATTTTTTTGCTTTTACCCCTATTAAGGCGAGACAACGTATAAGTAATAACTCGAAAAATTGGAATCGCCTTGAAGCCCATGACAAGATTCTTAAAAAATGTGGCTTACAATTCTTTGTCCCCGCATTTTTTCCGTGCGATTATAGTTTGTAATGTCACACACAAGTCATTTTGTTTTTTCCAGAAAGTTGATGTTAAATTTTACGCGTTAAATTACGGGCAATAATTCTTGAATTGCTCCTGTAGGGTTTATCGTTCGAGCAGTTTAAGATCCGGTAGAGTGTATCAGGTTCTCTTGCCGAAGCCAGTGCCACTTTTCAATACTATCTAAAGGCTTTATCCCTAGTCTTGTGGTAATGGGCTTTTACCAGGAAGTAATGTCAATTTTTAGCTGTAATATGATAACATAACGTCACTACCGTCATCAGAGTTACCTAGTAGGTTTCACATGCGCAGGGCCGTAAAGAAAAAATTAGGAACCCGTGGTGGAAATTATACGGGCCGCCTTATTATTCTTTTTAAGGTTTTGTGTAAACACAAAACCTTGTTAAAATCGGTTTACTGGCTGTCTGTCTGTCCGTCACACGCATTTTTCTCGAAGATGGTTATAGCGATTGCGACCAAATTTGGTAGGAGCGAACTGTAACGCTCACTCATATAGTGAGTCTCATCCTTTCACCTCGAATTTAAGGGGGGGTCCCCATATATGCAAAAGAAGGGTGTACATTTTTTTTTCATCAAATATAGTCGTGAATTGATACCCCATCAAATTAAAGGTCTCGGTTAGTAGTTCGAAGCCCGCCTTAGTTTTGATATTTGTTGGAAAGGTGGGGAGTGCGGGTAGATCCATTACCAGAAACTACGCAACCCAAAAATCTGAAAAAAATCTAGCTCCAAAATACCCTCCAAACCGATACCTGTTCAAATAAAGTTAATAATAGTACATTACTATAATTTTTAGTAATTGGCAGGGAAACCCTCCTTCCAACCATTCCTAGAATCATAGAGCAATATAGGCTACAGCATAGACCATGATCCTACGAAATTTGATGAAAATCGCACTATAACTAACAAAGTTATAATAGGTCAAAACTGTCGCTTTTGTGCAAATCCAAGACATTGAATGTCAATATCACTTGAAAGTGGATATTTTCATATAACACATGTATATATTGTATTACCTGCCACATACTAATGGGACAAATGCACTATCAAATCTCTTTATAAAAGAAGTACACAAAAGCTTTCACACCTGAAGCGTCTAACTTCCAGTTTCCCGGCTTGTTTTCATTGAAAAGAAATTCCCCCGTCCCTTGTCATGCCTCCACCTCGGAAATAAAAAAACCCTGCGCATTGGCTGCATCTAGCAAATTATATTTAAAGCCTACTCAGCGTGACGAGTCTTTTTACATAAATAAACTTTGGTACGGTAAACATTAAGTCAACAGGTTGTAATATGGGGAAAGAAAAACCCAATCGTGCCCAAAGCTGCTTCGTGTATCTATAGATTCATCTCTTTTGCTTTCTCCTCTTTGGGTTCATTTGTAGCCTTTATAGCAAATCAGAGGTCAAGAATTAGTCCACACCATGTGTTGGTTACGAGTAGTTAAGCTATAGATTATAAGCTATCAAGGAACTAATTCCTCCTTCTTTTTGAATAGTAATAATAATAATCGTTGACGTAACAATCCAATTGGATGAAGGCCTTGAAGTATGGTCATTCAAGACCGTAATGGTACCCTATAGGAGGCAATGTGGTCAGCATTGGGCTCGCCCGAGATTATTATCCTGATTTTGACTCAGGTACTCATTCATAGCTGAGTTGACCGGTATCCGACGTCAAATTACGATAAAATCTCCACTGCGACCAGTGAGATTTGAATCGTTTCAGTGCAAATCCTAAAACTTCCGCCATAATATATGCATATACCTTACGTGCTAGGTCCTAATGAGACCAATGTCCACTCAAATCTTTTTATGTAAGATATACACAAAACCTTTCATAATTGAAGCGTTCAGCAACTGGTTTCCCGACTTGTTTTTTGTTGGGCTGGTTCCAAGCATATCTTTGACGAAGATAGTCCCTGATTCGATAAACTACAGGATCTAGGTGTTTACATAGATACACTCTCCCTCTTGGTTGGTTACCCACCAACAGAGCTTACTAAGTGTGCCGAGGGAGTTTATACTAGATTTCATAGGCTTTTAGGTAGACTAATTTTTTTGGTTGGATTTGTGGTGGCTGTAATTGCAAAGCAGCTTGTAAATTGCGTTTTATTAGTTTAAATTAGACAATTGCAATTCTACAGCAGCGGACGAAAGAGAGAACAAATAGAGATATTCTTGACGAAGCACACGGTGCGGCTTATATATATCCGTGTCTTCATTGTCCTTCTTTATGTTTTCTCAGTCAATTTCGCCTACAACATTACTTTCCATTATTATCAGAATAAAGATAGTCATAGAGCGTACATGAACCGTGCATGCATCGTCCACATGCTTCTGTTATTTAAGGAAGCATGAATAGGAGTGTTAAAATCTACTATCATGTCTGCTTTTATCGATTTTACACACTACAATAGATACACGAGCAATTTAACCATCCAATTACAGGATACTGGTCTGTAGTTCCAGGATAATGAATCCACCCACCCCAGACAATCCATTCGAAGGTCTGGTATCTAAGCAAATATGTATCTAGATCACGTTCATTTAAGTGTTCGCTTAATAGCTTTGCGTGTTGAAAAATTTGCGTATTGACCGCTGAGCTGAAACTCATCCAATACTCCGCCTGGCACAAAATTGTTTTTCTTTACGTATTTGGTAACAAATTAATTAATTATTGTCTTTTGTACTTGGCGAGTGAGTATTGAGTGTTGCATGCATTTGCGGTAGGTAAATGATTCCCATTCGTGAGGTGTTCAGTCTTGGTTAGTATCTAGTCCGTTAAGCTTACGCGTCGGGTTCGGGAATTGGATTTTCTTGGTGAATAGGATGTTATGAAATTCTGAATTTTTCCAAATGGTGGCTTTGGTAAAGGTTTTCAGGTGAAAGTGAAGAAAAGTGAAAGTTTTCGCAAGGATATATGCTTCCGAATGATGGATTCCCCTTATCTGTAAAGTAAGTTATTTCGTATCGTTATTACACAGTATCAGTACTTTAGAACCACCTTAGGGTACAAAGTTACCAATTGCCCTTTTTCCTTTCCTCTTTCGACAGACCTGGTCTTAATTAACCAGAATTGTATAGTCCCTTTTGTTTGAAAGCCTTCGTAATGCACATCCTTCAGTTATGACTGGTAGTCATGATATAGATCACGTATCAATCCATCAAAGCCCTTCGACATAGACTGTCGTCTAAGTTCCTTTTTAAGGTTTCGGTTTCGTTTCTCATTATTATCGACTTGTGGTATGGGTGTCCTTTTCGAGGTTTTATTTCCTTTTAAAGTTTTGTATCCGTCCGTTTGTCTATCTACTTGGCTGTCTGTCTCCCACACGTACTTTTCCAAGAAAATGTGGTACTTCCTGACACAAATTTCAATGTGGTGTTGGAGTTCCATCCACATATATACAATGAATGAAATCTTTCTACGTTGAAAGGTTCTCAAAAATGCAAAAAATTTAAATTTATTTTCACCGAATATAGTAGTGCTAGGGTGTCCACCTCAGTCGATGCGGCAAGACTACCCCGGTCTTCTCAAGGGCTTAGAAAAGTTATTGACACCTGTCTGCCGCCAGGAGGTAGAAAAGTTAGTTTAGCCCGCAAAAATCTCTGCCTGCAAGCTAAATATGGGTACCTTCATTAGCAACACGGCGGATCTCGCAAGACCCCTTCGGGAGGGGCATATCGATATCTGCGCTCTACGAGAAATTCGATAATGAGGTGCCAAACGCTACCACACAGAACACAAACGCGGTAGAAATGGCTATAAACTTATCTACTTTGGTAGTTCCCGTACTCAGTTTGGTGTGGAAGCGCGATGTTTGTGGATTTCCATGACGACATTAAACAAGTCGAGTAATATGATAAACGCCTGATAAATCTCACTCAGCTAATCGCATGATTCATTATTATTTCACAGCATACGCACCCCAGACAAGTCGATCTGATGCCAAGAAAGATGCATTCTAGCAACTACTTGACACCAAGGCCTGTAAAGTGCCTGTCCACGTCTATGTTTTCACTGTAGGTGATCTTAATGGTCATGTGAGTGAAAAGGTAGACGAGAGCAGGTGCTAAGGGAAAAATGGTTTGAAACACGCAAAAGGGGTAGCCAGCGTATTATTGATTTTACTGAAAATCGTACTTGTCAGTGCATGGTTTATTAAACTCAAATTCCAGTAGATACTAGCAATGATTAAAGAGGTATAAAAGGGTAACGCCACTTTTAATTATGCCAATTAATGCAGATAGGAAGTGTACGATGCCCAGTTAGAGTGAGAACCTCGCTTTTGTTGGTATGTGCTTGTCTTCATTCCGACCCTCCTTACCAATAGACCAAAATAAAGAAAACTAAACACAATCAAATCAATCAGAGCGTCTAGGGAACATGTAATTTCATTGCATATTCGGGGGGTAGAGACGAGGTAGGTACTTGGCCCGTAGCCCTTGAGATGCATGTATCGATGGCGCCCAGATGGTTTTCTTAGGTGTGTTTCTCATACATACATGACACTACCACTGGAGCTAATGTGCGGAATTTTTCTCGCGTACGTATCGAACAACGTCGAATACGCGTAATGATTTTTTTCCACCATACAGTTTCAATCAATGCCCCAGAGGACAAATCTTCTGTGTGTAGTCTTCTTGTCCCAGGTTTATGTCTTAGTGGGAGAACAGGCAGATGTTATCAGGGTAATTGATTCGTTTGAGGAAAAATGAAATCGTCCATCCGCATACCATTTTGCTAATTCATTCACGAGTAATAAAACTTCATCGGATATTATACGCTTGATTGAGAAGCCTACTATTAAGACCATCAAAAACTGGTAACTATCTGCGAGTACTTTCGTGATAGGGTATATGCCACCGAAATCATTATTCTTTGTAGCAGTTTTAGCTCCCCGCAGAAAAGAATACTTTTGATGGCTGCCGAATATCCTTCAGTTTTATGTAGTTGGCTGTTCAGAATATATATAATATTTTCTGCTCACCGTAGTTGATTCGATTTATTGCTCATTAATAGCCGAACCGCCTTTGTACTCAAAATAACATACAGGTATGTAATACTCGTGACGTGGCAGTGAAAGTGGCGACGATCTACAAACCACTTACCATTGTCGTTACAACATCAAAAACAGCAACGTACTTCTCCATCTTATGTCCGCACAAAAGCCTAACAGAGTTCATCTTGGTATTGAGATCACACTCTCAATCATAATATCACTTTTAAGAGGCCTCGAATCTGAAGGTGCTAAATCGGAATTCTGCAGACAGTATTCTGTCCATTTTTCAAATCACGGGGAGCGTGGGGGGCCTTGCTTAACCGCAAAGTGTTCAATCTCTCAAGTTGGAAAAAAATACTACTGTGGGGCTCCTTGATATTGCTAACAAAGAACCTACTACCAACTTAAAAAGCAATTTGTATCCTTATTACATAGGTGAAGGTCATGAAGGGTATATCCGCTCTCTTCAATTACCATAATTATTGAAATTTACAAACTTCTAGCCCGAAAATCAGAGAAGTAGACAACCAATATCGACGTACTGGTTTGAAGCCAGGGCCACCTCGAAAAGTAACACTTCACAGCGGTCTCATTGGGTTGGGAGTCCTAATGGCGAAAGTTGGTTTTGCTGGCTTGAATCCTACTGTGTTTTTTTGAAGATTTTTGCCTCCATCCATGATAGAAAGTTGTTTTACTTCTACTAAATGTTGCCCTGGGTCCCTGTTTTTATTATAGTATGTGGCCATAATAATTAGTGGCGCAATGAGAGATGTTGTATAGTACATCATTTCAGGATCATGATGGTACAATTGAAAGCAGTGTCGTCATTGCCCTCGCCCGCAATTATTACCCTGATACATCTTAGGTACTCATACACAGATGGCCCGACTGACATAGTCAAGATACAAATTGCTCAGTTACCTGCAAGATTTAAATCGCGACCTCCCGCTTGTTCTAACCACTAAGCCATCTGAATAATAATCGGAGGACTGAAATACTTTAGCTCTTGAATACTCTGTTTATTCACTTATGGAGTAGAGGACATCGCTTCTGTATTGTTCTATTTCTTTATTTTACTTTCAATAAGACTGCGCTTTTATTTCGTTATTATCACACTCAGCTCTACAGCACCAAGACAACACAAAGGCGAACACAAACATTCATGACAGACCAGGATTCGAAACTGGTGGTAATCCTCAAAATGTGACATCGATAGGAATGATCATTCCGTTTTCTTAGTGTCGAGTATATAGCGTCCTGTACTGCGTACTGCTATTTGTGATATTCAGCAACAAGTATTCCGAAGGAATAAGCTTAAATTATTCTTCTCCTTGACAAAAGTGAATGAATAGATCACGTCTTTGACGTTCACCTTCGATCATCTAAGGGAATTCATAACATTAAAATTGGTTTCCGATTTGTCACAATCTTGGCTGGTGCCGGATTTTACATGCCAAGTAGTTGGTCGCGGACGATCCTAGTTTCTTAAGATTAAAATAAAGGGGCTTGAATGGTGGTGGCGAATGGTAAGTAAATAAGGAGAATCGTGAAGAATCGTAGCAGCATTGAGCACGTTTGCATAATGGTGTACTTATGCATAGTTTGAAACTGACTGTTCGAGAGTACCAGGACTTTTAGAGAAGTCATGAGTGATTTAAATATCTCGGGTTAATGCTATCAGCCAATGGAGAACCGCGTTATGAAATTGCTTCACGCATTAACGCAACCCGGAAAAGTGCTCTGCAACTGGTGTTCTATTGTGATCGACGTATCAACGAATGTTGGCCCACTTTAAAAGACAATGAACGGCGTCTCGCAGTAATGGAGGCGAAGATGCAAATTGGACTATTGGCGTAGTACGCCATGATTACATCCAAAATGAGGATACCCGTGATTGATAGGGGGTATCGTGGAAAAATTTAGCGAGAGGCGTCTTCCACGGTATGGTCACGCTATCTGCGATAAGAAGAATTCACTTGCCAAGATTGGTCTGAACATTGATATCGATTGGGAATGACCAAAAAGCCGACCAAAATCAGGGAAGCTTCATATGCTGGATGGAGATTTAACGAGTCGACACCGTTTCCGAAAAGATGAAGAATCTGTAGATATGGTATTCGTAATTATAACCATTATCTTTAGGTGCTGAATTTTTTAAATTTTCCGAGCCAGTGGCTTTTAGTTCACCTTATTCTCCACTATATAAGGAATAGAAACATCAATAATATATGCATGTGAATTAAAGCTTACAAGTCTTAACAGATGCTTTATTCAGAACAAACGAGCACTGCCTGCGGCTAACATGGGTAAACCGGACATGCTTCCGTGATTAGCCCATGTTTATATGCAAGGTTTTGATGAAATACCTTACATACAGCATAATGCGTTCCTATCCGTATATTGCATCGGCTATATTACAGTGCAGCTATGAATTTTATGGCCGAACGTTTCTACAATCCCACTGGTGGCAAAAGGCTTTGTTATCGTGACGGGATGTCGAATACCAGTCGGCTCAATTGTGAATTAGTGCAGGGTAATTATCTCGAGCGAGCGCAATGCAGACCACATTACTTCCTACAGTGTACTGTAATGTACCGCCATTGTCTCGAATGAAGTGCTTAACACACTTCAAAGCACTTATCCAATATGGATTGTTGCGCCAACGATTATTATTATTTCTAAAAATAAACCACATATTCTACACTTGTTGTTCCCCTTCCGCTCTTTTATTTTCAGCTTCCTATAAGGGTGGGGACCACACTATTCTAGATCCACTCAAAGGATTGAATGATCGGTCCTTCAAATTAAGTGAAGTCAGCCTGCAATCTGCCTCGCAAACAGCCAAAGGATTCGCCTGCTTCTTGTTGTAAGAAAAGTAGACTTCGCGGTAAGTTTCTGCCGCCATCGGCATAGTAATCCGTATCCATCGCTAGGCGTTTTCCAAATCGGTCCTCGTCAACGATAATGTATTTTATTTTTCCTTGAGAGATGTGATTTCTGCAGCAGCTTCACACTTCATAATTTGAGGTGAAGGTCACCAGTGCTATGCCTAGCATATGGCTCGGATTCAATACTTGAACATATCAACGACTTCTAAGATGGTCATCAGAATCAACATACAACTTGATGTCATAAAAGTAAATCAAGTGTGTTTGCTCGTACTTCGCATGCAGGCCATCCCCGCTAGCATCATTGACTAGCCACAAAAGGGTGTTCAGTGCCATATAGAAAGCAAGAGGATTCAATAAGACCACCTGGAAAAGGGCTCTCCGTATGCGGATGGGCTCTAAAGTGTTGAAATCCTCAAATGAGGGCATAGACAAGGTGAAATGCCACTCTTTCGTAAGTGTCGTCAAAATCTTTACTAGTTTCGGATCAATACAATACAAACATAGGGCATCAATTAGTCAGCTGTACGGGAAGCTTTCAAAAGCCTTAGCTTAATCGATGTAACAATTGAATAGATTTTAACCTCTAGTTGCCTGTACTAAAACTAGCGGGTCGATAATGAGTTCTCTTTTGGAACCCTTCGATTTAATTCGGCAGTTCTTCTTTTCTTTGGACAAAATGTTATTGGCCTCGAGGCTTCCTTCCACTGCAAGCAAGTAATAGGTCTTGAGTCTGCTGGGCCCAGCACCGTGCCCTTTTTCGGGACAAGGTAGGTAATCTTCATAGTGGCGAAGGGTGGAATTTCCTCCGGCGACTATACTGGTGAACATTTTATACGAAAACTTCTTCACCCGATCCAAGCCAGACCCCCTCCAGTCCTCCGAGCTTCTTATGCCTCGTTAAATCTTGTTTTCGGTAAAATCTGCGAAATTCGATAGTGCTTTCGGTGGTATTCCACTCAACGTGCTGGCCGACCCCCAAAATACGGCCCACTATTTTTTTTGATTTCGTCACTGAAATCGCATTGCCTAGACTCTGTGTGGGGATTCTGGGCATTCTGAATACTTTTAAGATGAATTTCTGCGTACCATTGTAGTCGAAATTTCTGTTTTAGTGTGTTTAAAATTTTAACCACGGGTGTTTCAATAAGGAAGGCATAGTTTCGATAAACCCTCTGCACTTTCCTCTTCATCTATCTGCTGGCATTGGTATTACTGATTTGAGTCATCTTAATAATGTCATGTCTTAATAAGTCGGGTCGATGGTTTAAACTTCGGCCACTCAAACCAATAATACGAAAGCAAGTTTTCTGACCTTGTAGTATGACAGTTGCAACTGCACCTCATTTCACAAATAACGTATCAACACACAGTGGGGACCCCATATCATTATTGATTTACGGTAGAATTCTCAGAATTGCTGCCATGTGGTAGTTTAGGAAATTGTGCCCCGTTAATAACTCTATCAGAAGAGAAAGGACACCTTGATATGTTGTTGCTCCTTAATGCTGATACGGCGGCCAAATAATCGGAACAGATTCTAATAGTGTGACCCCGTCATTTTTGTTGCAAACATTCTTCTACTGTCAATAAAGCAGAATATATCTTCATCTGGAATATGGTCCAGATTTTTCCGATAATACCTCTGAGCCCGATTCATCTTGCTTAGCTAACCTGTGAAGATTATAAATTCTATAATACCAAAAGAGTTATGGTCATTCCAGTTTTCCACGTGTCAATGGTATCGAATCTATGATATATGCATCGTTTGCTGCTTTCCGTTTCATCTGGGGTGAATGGCGATAGATTTAGGCATAGTACTCATTGCTCCCATAATGCTTGAGTAAACAAGCTTTTGGATCTGCGTAGCTCTCCCTCACAAAGCACATAGTGAGCATAGTCTTCGGAGGCACCAACTGCGGATTATCAGGAGAGTTGCATTCAAGCGGTTATATAATGCGTATTCTTTTTCGCCTTTTCAGTTTTTGCCTGAGCTCATGGGGAGCTATCTCCGTGAATCTACTAGTCTTTTCAGACCTTTTAGTAGAAAGACAGTTAGACTGATCGGGCGGAAAATTCTTGCTCTGGCTTGGGAATAAGTATAACCTTCACATCATGCCAGGAATATATATACAATATTCCGTATATATTCCGAATATATAGACCCAGTACATTTATTCCTTCTATTAATCGAGTAAAGAAGACGAGGCAGACCCTGGAGAGATGGCGTAGGTCAGGACCCCAGACAGTTTTTAGGGATATAGAATTGGTGGACCTCGACGTAAAACCGGGATGTCTAGAGTTCCTTATTAAGGCAGGCCTAGAGCGGATACCGTTGTTCCGCCGTTGATGGTGATGATGATTAATAGAGTAGGGGTGATGCCTTCTGGGGCTGCAAACTTGTGTCTATGAAACTGAAGTCCCGTCTCTCATATGAAGATTGTATGCGGTTATGGGCCCGGAGCTGAGATTTAGGATGCTGTCCAGGAGGTGTACTTCATGCAAATAGTTTGTCGTTCCTTTATAACTGTACCTGTATTTCCCGCTTTGTAAACGTAGATAACCCAGTTACTGGCTTCACTCTCTGACTAGGATTCAACTTTGAGATCGCCTAAAGCAAGTTAGTCTCTTCACAAAAATGCCGTCATGATGATCGTTTAGCTGACTTTACGCTCTTCTCTAGAGACTTTAAAGCTCTGTGGATCGGTACCCTTGCCGTTTTCCTCATCATCATCATCAACGGTGCAACAACCGGTATCCGGTCTAGGCCTGCCTTAATAAGGAACTCCAGACATCCCGGTTTTGCGCCGAGGTCCACCAATTCGATATCCCTAAAATCTGTCTGGCATCCTGACCTACGCCATCGCTCCATCTTAGACAAGGTCTGCCTCGTCTTCTTTTTCTACCATAGATATTGCCCTTATAGACTTTCCGGGCGGGATCATCCTCATCCATACGGATTAAGTGACCCGTCCACCGTAACCTTTTGAGCCGGATTTTATCCACAACCGGACGGTCATGGTATCGCTCATAGATTTCGTTATTGTGTAGGCTACGGAATCGTCCATCCTCATGTAGGGGGCCAAAAATTCTTCGGAGGATTCTTCTCTCGAACGCGGCCAAGAGTTCGCAATTTTTCTTGCCAAGAACCCAAGTTTCCGAGGAATACATGAGGACTGGCAAGATCATAGTCTTGTACAATAAGAGCTTTGACCCTATGGTGAGACGTTTCGAGCGGAACAGTCTTTGTAAGCTGAAATAGGCTCTGTTGGCTGACAACAACCGTGCGCGGATTTCATCATCGTAGTTGTTATCGGTTGCGATCCTCGACCCTAGATAGGAGAAATTGTCAACGGTCTCAAAGTTGTATTCTCCTATCCTTATTCTTCTTCGTGTTTGTGTTTGGCCAGTGTGGTTTGATGTTGTTGGTTGATTCGTCTTCGGTGCTGACGTTGCCACCATATATTTTGTCTTGCCTTCATTGATGTGCAGCCCAAGATCTCGCGCCGCCTGCTCGATCTGGATGAAGGCAGTTTGTACGTCTCGGGTGGTTCTTCCCATGATGTCGATATCGTCAGCGTAGGCCAGTAGTTGGGTGGACTTGAAGAGGATCGTACCTCTTGCATTTACCTCGGCATCACGGATCACTTTCTCGAGGGCCAAGTTAAAGAGGACGCATGATAGCGCATCCCCTTGTCGTAGACCGTTGTTGATGTCGAATGGTCTTGAGAGTGATCCTGCTGCTTTTATCTGGCCTCGCACATTGGTCAGGGTCAGCCTAGTCAGTCTTATTAATTTCATCGGGATACCGAATTCTCCCATGGGGGTGTACAGTTTTACCCTGGCTATGCTATAATAGGCGGCTTTAAAGTCGATGAATAGATGGTGCAACTGTTGTCCATATTCCAACAGTTTTTCCATCGCTTGCCGCAGAGAGAAAATCTGATCTCTTGCTGATTTGCCTGGAGTGAAGCCTCTTTGGTATGGGTCAATGATGTTCTGGGCGTATGGGGCTATCCGGCCTAGCAAGATAGTGGAGAATGTCTTATAGATGGTGCTCAGCAACGTGATATCTCTATAATTGCTGCACTGTGTGATATCTCCCTTTTTATGTATGAGACAGATAATGCCTCGTTGCCAATCGTCAGGCATTGATTCGCTGTCCCATACCTTGAGCACAAGTTGATGAACCACTTGGTGTAACTGGTCGCCTCCATATTTAACCAATTCCGCTGTAATACCATCGGCTCCTGGCGACTTATGATTTTTTAGCCGATGAATTGCACGGACTGTTTCTCCTAAACTTGGTGGTGGCAGTATTTGTCCGTCGTCTTCAGTTGGCGGGACCTCCAACTCGCCGATGTTCTGGTTGTTCAGTAGCTCATCAAAGTACTCAACCCATCGCTCTAATATGCCCATTCTGTCGGAAATCAGATTTCCCTCTTTGTCTCGGCAGGATGAGCATCGAGGTGTATAAGGCTTCATCCTGCTGACTTGTTATTAAAACTTCCGCGCCTGGTGCGGTTGCTCCCTGTACTTTTCTAGTTCACAGACTTGTTGGTTCTCCCAGGCTTCCTTTTTCCGTCTGTGAAGTCGCTTCTCCGCTCGACGGAGTTCGTGATAAGTCTCTGCGCGTGCCCGCGTTCTTTGAGAATGCAACATTACTCGGTATGCGGCATTCTTCTTCTAGCTTACATTCATCGTCAAACCAGCCGTTCCGACTCCTTTTGCGGCTGGAGCCAAGTATGTTTGTGGCCGTATCCATGATAACGTTCTTCAGGTGATTGTGAAGATCATTTGTTGATGCTTCATCTCCAGGTCCTCTGTTGACTGCGGTTATTGCAGCATCCATTTCCCTCTTATAGGTGTCGCGGAGGGTTGTGTTGTGGATGGCTTCAGTGTTCACTCTCACCTGATTGTCAGAGGGGATTCTAGGTGGTATTGTTATTCGGGCTCGGAGCACCATGCCAACGAGATAGTGATCCGAGTCTATATTGGCCCCCCTATATGTTCTGACATTCATCAAGGCTGAGAGGTGGCGGCGTTCGATCAACACGTGGTCAATTTGGTTGAAAGTGGTCCCGTCTGGAGAGG
This sequence comes from Hermetia illucens, assembly GCF_905115235.1. Taxonomy (NCBI): domain Eukaryota; kingdom Metazoa; phylum Arthropoda; class Insecta; order Diptera; family Stratiomyidae; genus Hermetia; species Hermetia illucens. Next base: position 104,476,101 of record NC_051852.1, on the reverse strand, counting down.
CCCACGTATGTTTGTGGACCGCTTTCCGCCCAAACCAGGTACTTCCAACAACCATTTCGTGTGACCCTGCTAATTGAATAGTCCGCAATCCGTTATCATTTGTTTTTTCGTGTAAGCTATGGGAGCCAACGTATCGCCTGAATACTGGCTCCTTCCCTACTTGACTGTTAAAATCCCCAAGTATGATTTTGATATCATATCTGGGACAGACTTCGAGGGTTCGTTCTACTGCCTCGTAGAAGGTATCATTCTCCGACTCTGCAGTCTCCTCTGTAGGGGCGTGAACGTTTATGAGGCTTATATTTCTAAACTTGCCTCGCAAGCGCAGAGTGCATAGCCGTTCGCTTATGTTTTCAAAGCCGATAACAGCAGGTTTCATTTTTTGGCTGACTAAGAAACCTACTCCGAGCACATGGTTTACTGGATGACCGCTATAATATATGGTGTAGTGGCTCTTCTCCAGGAAACCGGTCCTTGTCCATCGCATCTCTTGCAACGCTGTTATATCAGCCCTATGTTGGGACAGGGTATCGGCTAGCTGCACATCAGCTTCATCTCTGTACAGGGAGCGGACGTTCCATGAGAAAATGCGCAAATCGTTGTTCCGTTGTCGCTGCCGGGTCCGTCGTTTTAAAATCCGTCCTGTCCGTCCTGTCCGTTTTCCTCAGTTTTGCCAAAGTCGAGTTCCACCATGCCAACATTATGACGACCCTTGACCCCATTGAATAACTTGGGTTCATGGTCCAAGTTGAGTATCTCCATTTCGATTCCTATCAGATATTTTTATAGTTTTGATCCTCTTTCATTAACGCGAGAACTCCCCCAATAGATGTAGTAACAAAAGAAAGCAAACTCGAGTCAGTGGTAGCTTTTTTTAAGGTTACTTATCCGTACTTCTTTCTGGCCTGAAGGTGTGTATATTAAGCCGTGCAAGCGTATCAACCCGTAAGTAAATTTTAGGGCAATCCGCTTGCCTTGTCGATTAATGTAACTAGTTCAATGTTCATTGGCCGTTTGTTTTATCAGAATGTACGGGGTTTAAAAAACAAGCTGGGGCCTTCAATCCAACCGCGCTGGCCCAGCAGCATCATGCAATTTGTATTTATGACATTTAGCTAGATGACAATATACTGAACTCTGAGCTTCCCGAAGTGTATTTCATGTTCCGCTGCGACAGGGACCGCGCTGCCTCGTCCAAGTCCGCTAGAGGTGGAGTCCTAATTGCAATTAAAGATCAACTCGGCGCCAAACTCGTTTCTTTTTCCTTCTCTGGGTCACCATATAATTGTGTCTTCGCCTAACAGCGACCAGCACAGTGCTAGCCCTTCCCATCTGTACGAAGTATTGTTCGACAGCTTCTCGGAACTCCTTACTGCAAATTCCCACCCCTCCCTTTCTTCACCAATGTCGGACCTAGCCTCCAAACCTCTTTCTTGTTAACTATAAACAACACATCTCCCTCCCTCTGTGTATTATCTTCAACAAACGTTTAGAAGAATACTACTGTCCTCATTTTTGGAAAGAGCGCCTTATCATCCCTTTCTTCAAGAGCGGTAATCCTTCACCGTTCTATTTCTCTCCTTCTGTCTTGCACCAAAATCCTCGAGAGATGCGTCCGTTCCGTCTCTCCCACCTCTGGTATTCCCCAAGGTTCCTCCTTTTTCTGTATTTTATCAATGATCTTCCCTCCATCCCCACCTGTCCATGTTTGCTGTACCATCGACGACCTTAAATTATTTGCCTCTGTTTCGTCTCTGTCGGACTGTGTTCTCTTGGTCTTTTTGGTCCGATAGTTCTCGGTTAACAAGCTGGCTCTTAATGTCAGCAAATGCCATTGTATGCGATATTCACTCAAACCCTTCACAACTTTCTTTCCCTACTCCGACGACCCTTTCACCACCGACTTCCGTTCAAGATTTGAATGTAATCATCGATGACACACTTCGTTTTAGTTCCCACTTCATTGACATCATCAATCAAGCTTTCAAAGTGTCTGGTTTTATCCTACATTCCTCCTCCTACTTTACATCAATTTTGCCTTGCTTAACACGTTTCAACTACCGTGTCAGAAACATTCTTGAATGTTGCTGTGTAGTCAGGTCACCCTCCCGAACCGTGATTGTCGCACTCTTGGAGCTGTGTGTGAGTTTGGAAAAAAACCTTCCCCGGATGGACTATCCGTCGCCGCTCCACATCATCACGTCCCTTCCCCGCAGCAACGCTGCATTTTTCTGGATATGTGTACCCTTTTCAAGCTATATAATTGCCTGATGGACTGCTCTGCCAATTCCGATATTATTTACCGCGTTGCCTCTCGGAGTAGACGTAGAACGGACATTTTTGAAGTACCTTTCGGGAAGCTCGAATCTACTTTCATTCCCCGATCCCGAGGTTATGCCGGTCTTATAACGCTCTACAGCTTGGATCTTTTGGCTGAGTCTCCTTTAGCTTTAAGCGCATGTTAAACTACTTACTTGCTCCTCCCTCTGAGGACAATATTTAACTAGGAATTTACTTTTACTTAATTAAATAAATAAATAAATAAACATGACTTCCTAATATTCTATCCCCATGCTTAGCATATAGGATAGCTCTAATGAATACTTCACTGGAAATTTCATCCACATCATAGAAGAAATAACCAGAATACCTAAGAATATCCTTATCTCCCTGTTGACTTTCTGTGGTGCCGCCATCGCATATGTTGTTAACTAGGATAGTGTGTCACCATACCCTAGTCATCTGGAAAGATTAAGCACTTCTTGAACGTTGGTAGTTTAGAAATCGTCTTGAGGGTTAGGTCCGGACCCTCATAAGTCATTGAGGGAGGAGCAGTACTATATGAGCCAACTGTCCATAGCCAACTGAGAAGGTCCCCAAAACATTTTACCGGAAACACCTACCGACTCAAGGCAAGCTTGATACCTTGCGAAGTTGCAGTCCTTACAGCTAGGACGAGTTTCCTCTTAAGTCGTTCGCACCGCTCACTATCGTAACCGAGTGGAGTACAAGACCCATTCGTCGCTTCGATAGCTTTCCCTGCGAATGCAGACTAAGCCGGTGCCAGCCGAGCCCTCTTTGTTGTCCATTATGCTGAGGAGTTGGAAACATCAGAGGATCGCTGCCGCTTCGGTATTCCCCTTAATCACAGATGCCCCGAGCGCTCCCTTCCCCTCAAACTTGACACAACACGAAAAATGTGGTTTGCTCGAAGACTGTTTTTATCCCGACAGCAGATGCTCAAAGTGGGTAAGACTTTGGCCTCAGCAAATGGGGTAGACTGCAGCCCGAGGTCAGTAGCATCGGTAGAAGGGGACTGGGTCCCAATTGTATTGAATCCTAATAAAATAAGTGGAGAATCTGAGTCTAGGCTTGCCACTTAGCTTGAGGTTTCACCTCTGGTTTCCTAGAGGAACTTCCTTGCTGAGTTCCATCACCACGACAAGGTTCGCAACGGGAGTTATATATATTAAGTTTTGAATTATATACAAATTATTTATAGGCAAATTCAACTGTTCACCATCAATTTCATTAGTTAAATTAAGAATTTTCATTTTTATCAATTTTTAGCGCCCCTCGTACTCTGCGAACATTGACGCAAAAGCTCTTTTGAAATCGTCACCAAACATTTTAGAAAATTTTTGTTACGAGGATCTGAAAAATCTCCGTATCATGGCGTCGGAAGCTAGAAGTGGGCGTCCGCTATCTCCCAAATTCTCTGAAACAATTGAAAATAATCTGTTCATGAGAAAAGTGATACCGTCACCAACTCGGAGCCGAAACTCTCCCAAAGTCAATGAGGACAACATACGGCGCAGTTTAGAAGAAATTTCGCGTGAAATAAAGGACATCGAGGATTTCATTACGGTAACTGAAAATATTATTAGAAGTGAACGGGAGCGTGATCGTGAGTTATATGCCCGGGAACGACGACGTAAGGCAGATGAAAAGCGCGGCAAGATCTCCGATGAAGATCGCATAATAATTAATAATAAAGAAAATAAGGCTCCAACAGCAATTAAGCAAAGTCCTGTGTTGTCGCGGAAAAATTCGCAGAAATCCCCTTCTTTCAAAATCAACTCATACAAAGTTAAGAAGGCCAAGCCGGGAAGTCCGAAGTTTCTGAAATCAAAACTATACTTTCGGAACGGAAAAATAGGATGTGCAGACGCAGAGCAGAGTAGCACCTCCAACATTGAAAGTACCCATGCATTGATTAAACATATTCTCAAATATGAAAATGAAAAACCTTTAGTTAGTCTGGAAAGTGTGGAAAAGGTTTTATCCCAAGAACCTGAGGAACAAGTAGGCCGCGCAATTGAAAATGGACATGCTTCGGAATCCAATGCAAACGAGAAGGGCTCACTTGATTTACCTGATCTTGTGCCGAGCCCAGCCAGAACCAACGAGGAGGGAATAAATGGTAATAATGCGAAATATATTGATTTAGAATTCAGTGGATCGCCCGAAGTGACCAATGAAGACCCTCAGCAACAGGCTCGTAAGGATTCGTTGCAAAACCGAATCATCGACAAAACGGAAAATGTGGAGGAAGAGATGAACACACAAGAAATTGAAAAGTAAGTCTCTCCAGTTCGAATTGATATGAAAATGTAGGAAATAGTTGTTTAGGGAAAAATATTGCAAAAATGTATTTTCCGCATTTCAGCTTAGATAATGAGGAACAAAAGTTTGTTCGAGAGCAGGTACACCATCTGGTTCGGCGCTTTACAGCTCGCACAAATAAAATGCGTTCCAGAATAGAAATGCCACCAACACCCTCAAGTAGCAGCTCACCTTCACCGCCGCCACCGCACCAGTCCATTGAAGCCCTGAAAATTGACACATTGGACACCAAGGTTTCCACCCGCAATATATTCCAGGCAGACAATCAATCGATTCGAACTCCAGGAAAGTTTGTCTGTCCAACATTTTGCGGTGGTGGCAGAAACGACGATGTCCTCGATCCTCAAGGGAAAGTGTACATCTATTGGCTTTGCGTGGTTTCACTATCGTTTCTTTATAATGCGTGGGTGATACCACTAAGATCATCTTTTCCTTTCCAAACTGAGGAGAATCAGGACATTTGGCTTGCTTTAGACACGTGTGCTGATCTAATTTATTTGTTCGACGTTTTATTTTTTAAGCATCGCGTCATGTATCTTTTTGAAGGATTTTGGGTGAAGGACAGAAAGTTGACAAGGAAGAACTATATGAGGAAGTTGCAGTTCAAAGTATGAATTAGATTCGTATCTTCTTATAAGAGATGTTTTTCACACATAATTTTCGTTTCCAGCTCGACATAATCTCAATGATCCCTCTCGATCTTCTGTATTTGAAGTATGGACGACAGGCTGTGTATTTTCGTTTCCCCAGACTATTGAAAATACAGACATTTTGGGAAGTTTTCAAACTGATCGATAGAGTGATGGCATCGCCCCATTTTGTAAGTATTACATTTTTCAGCAATTGAGGGTGGAAGGGAGGAGGGTGGAATAAGGATATGAAGGTGGGTGAGGGTCCTTTTGTTTGAGTGGAGAGGCGGTCTTTGTGATGAGTTATTCTACATTTTCTGTTGAATAAATAGTTATCAAAAGATGTGAACATTCGCGGAATCTTTTTGAGCAGGGGAAATTTCCTTCACTAATCTCAATCGTCAAACACTTACACCTATATACCATTTCGTAATGTGTGTAATTCTCCTCTAAACTAGTAACCACGAATTAAGCTCCTTTTCTCGAAACTCTCAATATTAACCGAGATTCAAGCGTTTACAGTTGTGACGACTGAGGGCTTAGGATGTCGCTGACAGCTTTATGCGCCCAGAACGGCATCAGCTGGTGGTGCTGCAAAGATTTCGCAGAGGATTCGATCGCATTGTTTTCGTATTATTATCGCTTTCAAGGTTTTGTGGAAAATAAAACCTTATCAAAATCGGTTCATTGTCTATCAATCACACACACTTTTCTGAGGAACGGTTGCCGATATTGATTCGAAATTTGACAGAAAATTTGGAACCGTCACGTATGTAGTGAACTATCATACATTGTTTTACGTCTAAATTAAGGGAGGCGGAATCCTCATACATGCAACAGAGTGATGTAAATTTTTTTCCAGCAAATATAGCCGTGTAAGATATCCAAAGAAAGATCTCGATTAGCAGGTGCCCTCTCTTGCGGCACAGTCGCTAGTGAAATTTTCTGACACATCAAATTTGGTACATTTTAGCATCAGGAACGAAAATTGTTGATTAACGAACAAGCCTGTCGTACAGAAGGTCGCTGTTCGAATCTGCATGAGTACCTGAGTCAAATCAGGGTAATAAGCTCGAGTGAGCGCAATGCTGACCACATTGTCTCCTACAATGTACTGTAGTGTACCGTTACGGTCTTGAATGAAGTGCTCTAACACACTTCAAGGCCCTGATTCAATATGGATTGTTGCGCCAAAGATTATTATTATTAAATTCAAATGGCGTTACCAGTAAGGAGTGAAGAGACAGATCGTATTCAATAAGAAGTCAGAAGGGCGAAGTGGGAGAGTAACAAATACCCAAATTCCGGAAACTTTGGAAAAAACATGACATGTATGCACAATTAAAGGCATCTAAAGAAAATGTGTTTGACATTTAAAAACATAAAAAAGCATTAGAGAGAATAAAATGAAACGAATACTACAGGAGTGAACCAGAGAAGCATATCAATGGAGAAAATGAGGAAAATTCAGATGAATAATCGTCAACTGCGGCCGAGGATCAGTCAATTGCTTTAACTGCTCTATCAACGCACGCACGTTACTTTAGCATCGATTCAACATACAGTTTTAAAATTACCACCTAATCTACTGCCTCAAGTTGCTGTTTCATCACGCATCCGCTTAGCCTCGGCTTCCGAGATGCCTCTACTTGCCTTTGCTCTGGTCGCTCCGCCTGATTAATCCCCCGCCTTTAACTACCATGCAACTATAGAAAATCGCACCAGCTTCACGGTGCCTTCAAGCCAAATTATCCCTAACAATTACCTTCCATCCGAGGGATAGGACCGACTGCGCTGCGCAGTTCCAACGATCTTCCTATTGTGGTTGCACTGGCGCCCCCGTGCGCTCCCTCCAGCGATTGATCCGCCCCTGCTGACGTTGGATCAAATGCCATATTTGCCACAATTCCCATCTCATGGTACTCTAGTGCTCCCCTGCGGGACGTCGCCTCACCTCTAAAACAACCATTCTTTAGAGCCTAGCTTACTCCACCATTTCCAACGATAATCTGGCCTAGATCAGAGGTAAGGCCAACTGAGCTCGTCACCTTTCTCTTTTGTGAAGCTGACGAAGCATGGCTCCCTTGATCGAGTGATGGCTTCCTTAAAAGTTACATATCCCGTCGACTTCGACGCTATCACCCAATCTGCCTTTTAGCCACAATATGTCTTCATAAGGCTTATCAGAGGACTGATATGTACAATAAGAATCATCGTTGGCGCGACAATGCAATTCGATCACGACTTTGAAGCGTATTAGAGCACTTCATTCAAGACCGTAACGGTACTGTACTATAATGACACTGTAAAAGGTAAGGTGATCAACATTGCGCTTGCCCGAGTTCGTTACCCTGTTTTGACTCAGGTACTTATTCACAATTGAGTCGACTGTTGTCCGACATCCAGTTACAATAATAAACCTCTCTGCCACTGGTGGAATTCGAAACGTGGCTTTCCGCTACAACAGCCCAGCCTCTTCCTTACCCTTCTCTTTACGAAGATTTATTCGCCAAATTATCAGAAGTCCTAGCCGTTTTGTTCGCCTCTCTTCCTTCGATCTTGTATGGTGACTTCAACTTTCATGTGGTTTCTGGTCCGCCTCAATAAATCCACCCACCCTTCCCTTTCTTTCATGAATGCCTGTGCCGCCTTCCAATGTAACCTTTCCAGAAATGATTTGAATCGTACTCTTGATCCTGACCTGTAACACCTTCCTGTCCACTGCCTTTCCCAATCCCTCCCTGCCCCCTCTTACGTTGCCCCTGTCGCCCATTATCCGGTTCTTATATCACCCGGCTCCACTCTTATCATGCGCAAGCCCGCCAAGTTTAACTTTCGTTAGACAATCTTCGGAGTTCTGAACTCAACCCTTGCAACAATCCACTGGGCTTTCCTTCTCCCTGCATTAACGTATGACTTAGCACTTAGCACCTTCTATACCATTTTGTCATAATTGCTTCAGTCCCTGTGTTTTTACCCTGTCTGGTTCACTACTGAAGTCCACAAAAACTTCATCAAAAACTCACTGTTGATAAAAAGTTCCTGTCTTCTGGAGCCTAAGCTGACTTCGTATCTGGATATCTGGCCAGTGTTAAAAACTGACTGGAGCGCCAAAACCTCAAATTATTCTGGTCTCACATTCGCAACTTCCACAATGCCGTCCAGGTATCGCCTCCTTCCATTGTATTCTCTGACTCCACTGCTAACTTCTCCAGATATCTTGTGCTTTACTCTGTTGCTACTTTTCCTCATTTTATGTTCCCTCTCCTCCCGCCCTTCTTTCTCATTAGTGGAAGCAGCCTGCCCCGTATCTTCTACTATTCCGCTCCTTGCCCCTCTCCTTATGGAGTACCTCGTTGACAAGCTTGACGTGAATCTCGGCGCTGGTTACGACGGTTTTATAAACCTCTTGTTGCTTGAAACTGATCAGTCCATCTCCCACCCTCTCCATTATTTTCAACAAATCCTAGAGGAGAACTATTTTTCTTACCTATGGAAAGAGGCTCACATCATTCTCATTCACAAAATTGGCAATCACACTCTTGAGGAGAATTACCATCCAATTCCACCCCTTCTGCTACAAAATCTTGAAATGATATATCAGCGATTTTTTGCCAGTCTCTGCTCGACTTCATTAACTTTGATATCATCACATCCCGTTCCTTCTCCATATCCAATGGCCATCGATAGGGCTCTATTCTTGGTCCATTTATTTATTCTTTATCAACGACCTTACTTCTCCTCCTTACTTTCCCAGTTTGCTTTATTCCGACGACCAAAAGCTGTTTTCTCCTATATGGTCGTCAATGGACGGACTCTCCTCAATCGAAGCTTGACATTCTGACACTATCTTCGCTGGTGCTCTGCTAATGATTTAGCGCGGAACATCAGAAAGTATCACTCTGTGTGCTTCGCCCTCGAATTTTCACCCATTTCCTTCTCATACTCTTCTGACAGATATTTTCTAATCTTGACTTGACTTGAATGTAGCTCTATATGAGCGCCTTCGACGCTCTGCCCACTAATGCAGATAGGGAGAGTGCGATGGCCCGTCAGACTGAGAACCTTAGTTTTGTTGTTGTTATCTTGAGATCAACTCTACTTGCCTTTCTTTCCACATCCAGAGCCATTTGCCATGGTCCATGGCCCGGGGAGACAGCGAACAAATGTTATCAGCGTAGTCGAGGTATTTGAGGAACCTCACCGGATGTGATACGGTTAAAAACCATGTCGAAGTGTTCTTTCCACCTCTTCAGTTGTTCATCATCGTGTATGAGAAGTGGACCTTTGACGTCATTCGCAGAACCGTCGAAAGGTTTGGAACTGCATGCAAGTTCTTTCGTGATGCGGTATACATTTTTGAAATCATTGCCATCGGCAGCATCTTCCGCTTTCCTGACTAGTAACCATGAACTTATAGGGACTTCGCTGGGTATCGGAGTTCGAGCACGTCACACCCACCATCGCTCGAATCAGCCAGTAGAAACTTCAACTCCTTCCGTTCATTCATCTACTTCCACGATTCCGCAGTCAGCTAGACCTAATGACGGCCCCTATGACGTGGCGGACGACTTGCGTAGCATCCGAGAAAAGAGCATTTTTGATGACAGTCCAGTGTTCATCGATATTCTCAGGCGTCAGCGTTCGATCAGCAAGATAGCTTTTCCGCTGTCGAGTGACAGCTGCATCATACAAGCGGTCGATGTTGAAGTTAAGGTGCCCAACCCAGCGAGAAGTGGCGGACGCAATACGCAAACGTTAGCGACCATCAGATGGCGATCCCTTTTGAGGTCGTTGTCAGCGCCTCTCTTGTTACGCACATCCACAAGACAGCTCCTAAATCAAATGCTAATCGTGAAGTGGGGGATCTGATTGCCCGTACGGTGCCGGTCAGTTGAAACCCAACTGACCTTATATCAGGCTCTGTGTTCGAACAATGTGCCACCAATAATGGGGCAGTAGAAGTTGCGGAAACTCACGAACCCCCACTATCACCGTTATGGTCACCAAGATCGTGTTTCTCCATCGCATATCCGAGCAAAATGTTGTCAGATTCCATCTTGCATTCAGATCACCCATCAATATCACAATGTTACCTTTAGCAAGCCCCCTCTGAACTGCATTCAATTGCTCGTAGAAAGCATTCTTCCTCACTATATCGGAAGTTTTCAATTGTGATGCTCTTTAACTTGAGCCGGAATCTTGGAATTAGAAGTCTGATAGAAGCCGGCCCCCACATCAAGAGATTCGCGTCTACTACTACTTAGCTTTCCAGAGTACAAGAGCACATTGTGGCAAGAGGGAGAGGCGTACTCTCCAGAGTCCCACCATCTTACTTCGCTTAGGCCCAGAATGTCCAGCTTATATCGTTGGAATTTCCGCTCAAGTTAGAGAAGGCGAGCATTCTGAAGAACCTCGCTGTCATCCCTCGTTGTTGAGGAGCGTGCGCATATTCTAAAAACCAATCATAGTCCGTTTTCAATAGCCAAAGGTCGTAGCCGTGAAGTCAGTCCTTATCTGAGATGTTGTAGCAATAAAGTTTCAAAATTCGTAGGTTGCTAGCTCACTAATTTCTATCCCTCCTAGGCGCCTCTTATGAGAAACGACAGACAAACTTTGAATCGATTATAATAGGATTTTGTTCCATAGAAAACCTTAAAAAACAATTGGAGTGCCTGGCACTGTATCACAAGAGAACAAGGGTTCCATGATTTCCATTTTACCAACAGTTTTCATGAAGCAATAACAATGTTATGTGGTAATGTAAGCATTTGAATCTTTTTAAGTCTTCGGTCTTTAGTAAAAGTCATCGTTACATATTCCTACAAATAGGATTCACAACATTATAGCCCTGTGTGAGAAGTTTGAACCGGGATTGTCTTTAAATTTTTAAAACTTTCCCCATTTCCTGCAGTTCGCCAGTTGACATTGTACAAAATCAATTCCTAGGCCTACTTACATATACATATGTAGTTGTTGTAGTATTGGGGTCAGTACGGGGGAGTTTTCCCCAATAGGCCGCTATTCCTAAAGGTATCATCCAAAAGGATAGTTTTTTTTTAAAGAGATTAAATGGTAAAATTTCCATATAAATAATTTAAGTGAAGCCCCATGATGCAAATTTCTGCCACACTTTCTTACCTTACACTCCACTGAACTACTCTGCGTTTTATCTAATTTGCATAAATCTTAATTACATTTCAGGTTCGCGTCGCTAAAACCATGACCTACATGCTGTACATGATCCACCTTACTGCTTGTGCTTACTACGCCTACAGTGCATACCAAGGTGATTCCTATCAACATTGTCTTACATTTATTTCTGGTCACACTTTCCACACAAAGTAACCACCAACAAAAGATAAACAATAGCTGTTGGATTCAAAATAATGGAATTGATATTAACAGCATAGGTAGACGCATATGTATGTAGCGCATCCATCATACCTACATACATATGGGTGAATCTACATTTTTTTAATAGAAGTCATTTGCAACCTTTTTGATTCACATCTTTATTGATAAATCACAAACAGGTCTTGGAACGAATCGGTGGGTGTTCAGTGGCAAAGGTCATCCTTACGTAAGATGTTTTGCATTCGCAACGAAAACTGCAACGTCTATTGGTGAGTATGTCTTGACTTTTGGAGGATTTTATTAGCTCCTCAACAATTATGACTTAATTTGCAATGGATAAATCTCGGTATTCGAGTCACAGTGGATAATTTGAATGTTACGAAATTGTCATTTGCATACTTCATTCACGATTGCCACCATCCCTGAAATATTGAGTTGCGATTTGAATAATGATGACTTGGCCGATGTGCGGTGGACGCCTCTAGAAGCAACGTAGGCTTCTGGTTGTACACTCTTTCTGGCTCAATGTATTAGCTTGCCACGTTCATTCATTCTGGTAAAAGGCGATTGTATGAAACATATTTTACAACCTGGAATACTGAATAACAGTTTTGTTATGTTGATACTTACCTATCATATCTTCTTGGAACTTGTTTATTTCAACACGTGCCCTTCTTAAGGTTTTGTATGAACACAAAACTTTATTAAAATCGGTTTACTGTCTGTCTGTCTGTCCGCCTTTTTTTTTTTTTAGGGGGTGGAAATCTTCAAAAGACACTGGCCTGGACACACCAGCGTGTGGGATTCTAAATCCACCCCCGACTCCCCCCAAGCCTCGTGGAGCCACCGTACGGTATTACATCACGGGGCGGAGTCAGCTCATTTTAGTTCGGTCCCCTTTCGTCTCTACGCGGCATACGTAACCGCGCTTTTCTAGTCTCCTCTGCCTTTCGCAGTTTGCTCTGGATAGATACGACCATGGAGTTGATCGCATCCCAGTCTTCCTGACATGCTAGCATTCTTCACACCAGATTCTCTGGTATGAGCACCTCTCCTCCTAGAGACTCCTCTAGGCTCTTCTTTTCCTCCACAAACCTTGAACAGTGGAAGAAAACATGCTCTGGGTCCTCTGGGACTCCATCGCAGTTTGGACAATCGGGTGAGGTATCTAGTTTAAACCTGAACAGGTACTGGCGATATCCTCCATGCCCCGTGAGAAACTGAGTAAAATTATAATTAATCTCACCGTGCCGTCTCTCCAACTACTCCTTGATGGTAGGGATGAGCCTGTGTGTCCACCGACCCTTTCCCGAGCGTTCCCAACGCTCTTGCCATCTATTATATTTAGCGATTTCTCCCTTTCGGCGTTCTTCGTCTGCGATGAAGGAGAGATAGACTTCCCATTATATATATTCGTCATCTCATCTGCCAGGATGTCAATGGGCATCATTCCAGAAATGACGAATGCTGTATCATCTGAAACAGTCCTGAATGCCGAGCACACCCTTAGGGCTGTTCTTCTGTAGACTGAACTCAGTTTGTTAGCGTTAAATGTAACCTGCAATGCCTTTCCTCAAACTGGAGCTGCATACAGCAGGATCGAACTCACTACCCTAGCTATAAGCAACCTGGAAGCATGCCGTGGCCCTCCCACGTTCGGCATCATTCTTGCCAGGGCCGCACTCGCAGTGGATGCTTTGTCATAGACATACTGCACGTGTGGCTTATAGCTAAGCTTCCCATCCATCATCACTCCCATGTATTTGATGGCAGGCTTAGAAGTGATGATATGATTCCCAATTTGAATACGGGCTGTCTGTCCGTCTGTCTGTCCGCCTGTCTGTTCGTCACACGCATTTTTCTCGGAGACGGTTATAGCGATTGACACCAAATTTGGTGCAAGGTTGGGAACTGTGAACGCTCACGCATACAGTAAGTTACATCCTGTTACATCGAATTTAAGGGGGTCCCCATACATGCAAAAGGGAGATGTAAAATTTTTTTTCATCAAAGATAGTCATGTAGGGTATCAAATCAAATCCGGTATTAATTTTCACATTTGTTGAAAAGGTGGGGAGCGCGGGGGGTTGAAAGTGATCATTTCTTTAAGGGGGCCATTCTCAGAAACTACCAAACCGAAAAATCTAAAAAAAATCAGGAGGCTGCCACTATATGGTGTCTGGGCTCCGAAATACCTTCCATACCGATATCAGTTCAAATAAAGTTAATCATAGTATAATACTATAATTTTTAGTAATTCGCTGCAAAACCCCCCTTAAATTCACCCTAGCACAAGAAGTGCAGTGATGTAGGCTATAATGTAGAGCATAATCTTACCAAGTTTGGTGGAAATCGCACTATCACTAACAAAGTTATAGTACGTCAAAGTTGTTGCTTCTTTGAAAATTGAAGATTATGAATATCAATATCACCCGAAAGTGGATACTCTCACATAACATATATTACGTGCTACGTACTAAGAAATACACAAAACATTTCGTACCTGAAGCGTCCACCTTCCGGTTTCCCGACTTGTTTAAGTACCAAGACGAAACAATTGCTGAGCTGGTTAGGCGTCAGCCTATAGACTTTGTTGTTCCTCGTTCGAATTCCGGTTCGCCGTGGATGTTTATGTTTGTCGTTGTGTTTTTCCTATTGCTGTAAGCTTATCACTATTCAGCAGCGCATTAAGATACTATTACCCTTTAGAAAGTCAAAAAAAGAAACAAATTTAAAAAAAAAATTCTCTCAGCTCCGTTATTAAATATCAACCCAAGATTCTCTTCAGAACATTATTATATTCTTCTAAAGTACGAAAAAATCATTTTTTGATTCTGACTTTTTGCTACTTAATGTGGGCGCCGACATTGATTCCACAAAACCTCGAAAACGGGGAAAAGGCGGTCCCTTTGAACCTTTCAGTGCCTCTCGGGTCTTTAACAAAATTTCGCATGTTCTCGATTGGGTGCGTGTTTGTCAATGCTGTCGGCAACTTTTGGAGTGACTGTGGAAGACGTTACCGTAATATCAACGCAGTCGCGTACGTCCGCAATAAAGACGTCCTGATAACTGGGGAAGGGCTTTAAAATGCGTCATTTTAGGTGTAGGGGCTGAAGTGTATTCGGAGTCCTGCAGATACAGTAGCAGATTCGGACATCTTTCCAGCAATCTTCATACGTATCTCCAATCTTGATTACCAAACTGAGGATTCCCTGAGATGTACTGCATGCTTACCTCCTCATTAGATTCAGGAGAATAATGGTCAAAATACAAAATGCTTCTCTAAATCTTCGTTCTGCCATACAAATTGAGCAGCTCGTGAAATGAAATTAAGCGGCCGTACCTGGCGAATAGTCATGGTCCAATTCGTCGTAGTTTCACATGTAGTCAGCTCCGAATCTCTCACTAAGTCCATAGAAGTTACCGAATCCGGAAAAGTCATCATGTCTGTAAAAGCCATGAACATTACGACCATCGTCATTTCGGTCAATCTGAGGCGCCGCATGAGTTGAAACAGGCAGCTGTTGTTTGATGACGGGGTGCAAATTTCTGTTTAGAAGTTGAAACGCAGCCAATCGCCCTCGAACCAATTCTGGCATCGTGCGTGGAATGGTCAACCCAACCCTTAGAATCTTTCCTCGTAGTTTCGTGCCACAGTAAATCAGCGCGGTATCCTGACGAGTGAAGCTCAACAGACCTCCAGTGAGCTGCCGGAAAATTCGAAATAAAAGCTATATCTGTCGCTGTAATGCGAGATGTTTCAGGTTACTCAAGAACCCGAAAAATACCAAAAACCAGGGAAACTTTCCTTTAAATTTCAATTCGAAATTTCCAAAATGGAAAGTGGGAGCCAAGATAATGTGTGAAAGTATATAGGAAAAACGCAAACAAAAATTAGATTAAAAAGTAAGCAATTAATCAAATTATTCACAATAAGAAAAAAGAAATCGAAAATCGAAAGCTCGACACTTCAAGTATGCAAAGTTTTGTCTACTTCTTGTGAAAGCATAAAGCATTTAAGTGGAAAACTGTTCTATTTCCACGTAACTTGTAATATATATTCATTTTGAAATACACACAACCAAGTCAGAAATTGTCGGGTACACGATGCATTCATTTATGCATAGCTTGGATATATACATGTCGAACATATCCGATATTCAATTCGATGTGATACTGACATTTTATCTCTTAAGGCAGTACCAATCATTTAACACAGAAGGGGCAATTTTGAGCTACTGTAACTTTGTTAATAATAGTAAGATTTCCACCAAACTTTTCAGTAGGCTGCTTCCTATTAAAGTTTGTATTAATGTATGGGTCTAGCCTTACTTTTAATTAGCATGCACAATTCCCTCCATCTGTGTTCATCAGTTTTGCCGCATCCTTTCGCAATATTTCCAAGCTCTCCCATGCGTCCAAGGTGTGTGGCTTATTCACTTGTCGTACCAGCTCCAGATTTGGCCTCGTCACAGAATGACCCTCCTCGATGACGTGCATCGCAACCGAAGAACGCACCGTGTTGGCTCCTCGTCTTTCTCCTTTCTCTACTTCCTTTAGGTGTTCTTGGAACCTAGTCGTGATGAGGCATTTTGTTTGACCAATGTAGACCCTCTCGCAATCATTGCAGCTGATCTTGTAAATCCCACTTTTTTTCTCTTCCGTTAATGGGTCCTTTTCGCTCCCTAATTGTCTTTTAAGGGTTGCGTCTCGGCTTGATCCGACCACTTTTATATTGTATTTTTCTAGGAAGGATTTTATTCTATAAAAGTCTCTGGATAATGGTATGCTCACCCATTTTGTATCAGCTAGAGTGCTTTCTTGCTCGAACAATGTTAAATGTTGGTTCTTCCATATCTGGTCTTGCTTTCTCTTAATCAGTTTTTCGATTATTTCGACCGTGTAACCATTCTTGATTGCTGTATCAAGTATGAACATTCTTTCTTTATGGAAGCCATCCTTGTTTAAGGGGTATGTGCAGAGACGGTGTACCATTGAATTGTAGGCAGCCATTTTTTGTGTTGCGGTATGAGCCGAAATTGCTGGTATCGTTCTTTGGATTGCCATTGGCTTCCTGTATATCTCGAATTCGAGTTTTCCGCTATTGTTTGTTACCCGTAGGTCCAAAAATGTCGACCCTGTCCTTTTCAACTATGGCAAGTATATTATCGACATATCTGAACCAAATCCTCGGCATTATCCTCTTTTCTTCGATGATTGATTCCACGTATGCTATAAACATTTCCGTCACCAGTGGTGACATTGGGTTGCTCATGGAGACTCCTGCTGTGGTTTTATAGAATTTTTCACGAAATGTGAAATAATTTTCACCTATACATAGTGATGCCAATTTAGTGTATTGTCTCACTTTGGCCTTCCAATCAATTGTGCTGTTCAATTTATTCAGCCAAACTTCTAGTTGGTGAATAGCTGGTTTGATCGGTGTGTTTGGGAACAAGGATTTAACATCGAATGATACCATCATTTCCTTTGTGTTTATGTGCCCTGCTTCTTGTAGCTTGCTGGTGAGTTCAATCGTGTTCCTTATTGCGTATTTGCTCAATGTGTTTCCCAGGGCTGAAAATTCGTGGACTAACCATTTTGCAATTTTGAAAGTTAGTGAATTGGAGTCGGCGATTATCTCACGCATTTCGTGTCCTTCCTTATGTATCTTGGGCTGGCATCTGATGCGTGGTAATGATGGATTTGGCATTCTTAATTTAGTTATATCTTTGTTTGATGGACTCGGGCATCGGGTCCTTACGCAGTTCAAAAAGGTTTCCATTTCTGAGTTTCAATGATACCGCGTCGTCGTAGTCGGTTTTCTCCATTATAACGACATTGTTGCCTTTGTCCGCTTTCAGGTAATATACTGGCTTTTCTCTTAGTTGGCGGACCATTTTAAGATCGTCCTGATGCTTGTTTAGTTTTTTCTTCTCCGTCTTTAAACTAATTTTTGATATCCCACTTCGAATCTCTTCTTTAGCCATTTAATTTTATGTGCTTTCCGCTTCTTAGCTACCTCACATTCGAATGCTCTCTGGATTTTTACCAACATTTGATCCAACGGGGCCCCAATTGATGTTGCTTCTTTGTTTTGCTTGTTGCGCGTAGAGACCGGAAATCGTGATATTCAGGGCCTGTAGTTCCATGCGTTTCTTGACCTCCCTGCTTATACTACGATTAGATTTTATATGGATTTGATGGGATTTTGGTATTATTCGGTGTTTTCTACATCTCTGTAAATAACTATATTATTATTAATTTTATTTTAGCGGATGTCGGTGTAGAGGGTATTTCGGAGCCTAGATGTCTTATACAGACATCATCCTGATTTTTTACATATTTTTCTGGTGGGTAGTTTCTGAGAATGGCTCCTTAATTTAAGTGACCCTTTTATGACCCCCTCGCTTCACCGTTTCGCACTCGGTTTCAAAACTAGGATCTGATATGCTAGTCGAGACCTTTCATTTGATACCCTACATTACTATATTCTGTGAAAAAAAATGTGTAGCCTTCTTTTGCATACATGGGTTTCCCTTAAGTTCCACATAGAATAATTTAACTCAGGACTTGCGTGGTCGTTAGCAGTTCCCACCTTCTCACGAAGTTTGGTGTCAATCAGTGCAACCGTTTTTGAGAAAAGTACGTGTGACAGACAGACAAAAAAACCAACTTTGAGGTATTATAACTTTGTTAGTAATATTCGTAGTGACATTTTCAATAAAGTTGGTAGCATCTTGCTTTATAACATAAGTCATATTAATGTATAATTTATTTATAACTCTAGGAAGATATTCCAATTTTCGAAGAATATAGTAATATACTATTATCAGCTTTATTTGAGAATATGTGATATCGGTATTCAGCCAACTTCCTGATTTCTTTCAGATTCTTCAGTTAAGTAGTTTCGGAAAATAGTTCCAATCCCCATACTCCTCCTCTTTACAACTACTGCCAACACTAATGGTAATATATTTTACACAAAACCTGAGAAACAAATCATTCATAATCCTAATGAAAGAAAAGAAAACACTTCCCTCTAACTCCCGAAGGACTCACGCTAACAAAAGGAAAGTCTGGCCTGAGAACGCCAAGGAAGGGTGGTCGCACCTCCGAAAAATCTGAGACAGGGGAATATCAATTGAGGAAATGATCCATCGTAGATCTCCTCCCTCGATCGCAAGACTCTGGTGTCAAATTTTATGCCTCCACTCGTTCGGTCAAGCCAGTATTTTTTTTTACTTTACTTTCTCACTATTCACGGGATATTTTAATGCAAAAGATACACGAAATGTTGTATATGATGAAAAAGGAACTCAGATGTTCAAAAGGGTCCTCACCCTCCCTCATTTTGGAGGCTAACTAACACACTCGCAAGTGCGTGTTGATGGGACACTTCAGTGGAGCTGCACGGTAAATTTCGTCATTTATTCAGGTTTTTGGAACAGCTCTGCCCTATGAGTTCACATCGACCAACCCAGATGGTCATTGTCCATCGCGCAATCGTAATCAAATCATCACCAGTTTTTCCTCGCCACATTTTCTTACTTTTCGTTACATTGTGGTGAATTCAGGATTAGCTAACGAATCAAATGCACCAATATATGTGAAAATCGGGAGATATGCCCGTCTTAAAAAACAAAACCATTTAAGTTTCTTCTCCTCCATCTTAAAAAAACTTTTAACATTTTTTTTTATGTTTTATCTTTTGAATAATAATAAAATTTATTATGATTGAAAAAAAAAGTAAATCATAATCATTCTAAACCTTTTCTTCCATTTGTTTACCCTTTTTTCGAGGGTCCGTCTTTCTTCGTCTTGACGATGCGCTGTCCTCAGAAATGTGTTGCTTTGCTTGAAATTCACGAGATACTCTTATACTTTTCTTTCTTTCCGGCTTGCAACTTGTACTTATCAACTATCAATAAGGCATTGAAAACAACGTGGTCAATATCCTCTAAGTGCAGTGTAGCGAGTCAAGGACAATTACGCGTCATCGTAGCTGGTCCAATGAGGTGAACTATAGCTCCCTTCAAGCCTTCCTGAGAAGCATACACTGCCTCTCTATTATTCTGCGTTATGTAACTCTAGGGCAACAGCCACTATGAGAAAGCGGATTCCATTGCATGGCGTTGTTGCCCTTTCTTAAGGTATGGCCTATTGGAATCTAATTAACACATCTACCGAAACCTGCCTGGTACGCCCACGTAACTTTTCGTTCGTGATTCTCTCAACTTGAACCTATATTTTCAGAATCTAAACAAAACAGTAAAGATAAATCTAGGAAGAAAGACGATTTTATGAAGCTCACTATTATATCAACTGATCGAACGAAACTTCTCTTCACTGTATACGCACCACGGAGAGGTCAATTAGATTCCAAGACGCCTTCTTTCAACTGCTTGACCCAAAAACCTGTAACGTGTTCGCTGATGAGAATATCGTCATTGCAGGAATGAGGCGAAAAGGGTTTGGAGCACGCATATATGTCGGGAATATTTCGAGTAGATTTCAACCGAAGAATTTGCTCACCCTCCACTTCAACAAGAATAGCCGACATTTGGAGCAATTCCACTGGTCAGCGCCACGAAAGTCGATGAAGCAATCAAACGAACAAAATCGTGGAAAGCAACAGGACCTGCCGACATCGTGGTTCAGCTCTGGAAAGCGAAAAGTTGAGTACCAATACTTTTGCTTTTGCTCAGTGAGTTCTTCAATCGTGTTATTGAGAAGAACAGAATACCATCTGACTGACAAGAAAACACCACCGTTCCAATATAGAAAAAGAAAACAAGCCGAATGTTCAAATTGCCGTCCAATCCGGTTATTACCCCATACCATGATAATTTTCGAATGTATTCGTGAATCAAGCCGGGTTTGTCAAGAACCGTGGAACTACTAGTGCAATACAAGCTGTCTACAGAAACAGCTTTCGTGGAAAGCATTGCCCGCTTTACAGTGCGTTTCTAGATCTCGAGAAGGCTTTTGACCGTGTGGAACACAAACCATATAAATATGCAAATATACTATTCTGTAAGGAGATCTTGTCAAAGGCACAAAGTAGTGTGGCGGGCATATCAAAACTCCTCTGTGTCTCCGTGTTTACCAAGGAAGCTCCCTCTCACCATCCCTCTTTGTTCTTGTTATGGACACTGCCACATAGGACATCCAGCATCTAGCGCCCTATACATGTGCGTGTGATTGCTAAGCAATTATAAAAGACAATAACTAGTGCCTCGCGGGAATGGAGACTACGATGTTTTCGCGAAATGAGGTCGCGGGTATCTTCATTTCGCGAAAACATCGTAGCAATATGAGGTTGCACTGATCTTTGAAAAATTGAAAAAATTGGTGCTAACTAGAATTCACTTGTCTTGATTCGTCTGAACATCGAAGTCGACGGTAAGCGACCAAAAGGCCGGCCGAAACAAAATGGTAATTTGAGAGCCTCAAGATTTCATCCAGATCAAGCCTTTGACTAGGCAAACTGATGCACCAGATCAAGAGGAGTACACTCCGTGTCTGAACGGGACAAAGACTAAAGAAGAAGAATATGACGTTTCAATACATACCGTAAGCAGAAATATCGAGCTCTGTCATATCTGTTCATATCAATAAGCTGGGCATGGTTCCGTGATCATCTTTCATACGGTATTATGCTTGCTTGTGCCATTACAGTGCAGTGAGAAATAGGTGGTCCAGCGTTTCTAATGTTAAACCACATATTTCAAACTGGTCATTATCTGCCCACTTTTTCAATAATAAACTTTCTATACGAAAACTTTCTTAATGGTGCATATAAATTCCTTCGCTAGCAAAGAGGTCCTCAGCACACTCTTTTTTCAAAAGACGAAGTTAGATCAACGGCTATCTTTGACTTGCACTCATTGACCGGCTCCTGGCACTACTTTTCCTTATTCAGAGGATTGATAGATCGGTCCTTCAAATTCAGTGCCAGTGTGTATTCTGTGTGTTAACTCAGGCCGCAATCTACCTTACAAACAACACATGGAAGGGGCACACCCATGCCCCTGTTGGAAAAATAAGGAAGCAATAAATCAACATAGCGGTGATTTTCTGCTTGTGATGCGCCTAAATTTCTGGATTCATATACCAATGATGGGGTAGCGAAGACATTCAATGAACTTTTTCGGTTCGAGGACAAACACAATTTTAGCAACAGTTTCAGACGGCGCAAGAGTTAGGACAGATCAACGTCCAAATCACCAACTCGAGCATGGTTCCCAAGTTAAAATCCTAGCTACTTACTTTGAAAAGTCTTGGCTTTTATAGTGCTAAACATGCTTATTATTTGCACTTTATTTTGTTTATTATCATGGTTCTGTGTCAACATGATGGAAATAAAACAATTATATTTAATTTGGACCCCTTTCTACCTGCTCCTCATATGACTACACTTTGAAAGAGTCATCCCCATATTTCACGACCGGAAGATTCCGAGGTAGAGTAGGAGTCCGCCTCATTGACATTTGAGGTGCTGAAAGTACAATTTGTCATGGATCTCGCTTCCTCAGTCGCAGCTCCCGGTCGAGTCGGTATTTTCGGCACCATAACTTTTAACGACTAACCCAGACTTTGTTGGATTTCAAATCCATTCTGATGTGGGCCTAACCCACCAGAAAGTGAGGATTGTCCAAAAGAACCCTCTTACCTTCTCGAGCTTGGCTAGTTCAGAGGCAAACACATATGACCTCCTACAGGGTGCACTTGTTGGT
Source organism: Hermetia illucens (assembly GCF_905115235.1). NCBI lineage: Eukaryota > Metazoa > Arthropoda > Insecta > Diptera > Stratiomyidae > Hermetia > Hermetia illucens. The sequence goes on along the minus strand of NC_051852.1, from coordinate 104,453,750 downwards.
GCGGGTGATTAGTATTCAAATAAGCAGCCACTTAGGAATAGCCAGCCACTAATGCAAGTTACTATCCAGGCTAAACTCGTCCTTTAAAAGAGTACTGAAAAATAGTGCATAACTGAACTTATAGTTTCCTACAAATGAAAAGGTCACTCACAAAAAAAATGTTATACACAATGCTACTCTGCAAAACCTCTCATGTCGCAAGCACTGAGCGAATGAAGGGGCCTTCCGAAGAATACAACTATTGAGTTTAATCAGGAACCAATGAAAATGTATCTTTTCTGTTAAATTGTTTATATTTACAGGTAAAAACCCCAAACCCGAAAAAGAAGGTGAATTGGTTTTTATGACTTCCGCATGGCTAATGGGAGTTTTCGTTTTCGCATTGCTAATTGGTCAAATTCGAGATATTATCAGCACAGCAACACGAACGCAATCCGAGTATCGACAGCTGGAAGATGAAACCTTGGAGTACATGAGACGGCAGAATCTACCTATCAACTTGCAGCGTCGGGTCAAAGGATGGTTTAAATTCACATGGGATCAGCAAAGGACCTTAGGTAAATCGCCATTCAAGGAGCATCTTCTACCTTAACTTATTCTTTTATTTTGCAGATGAAAGCCATATTTTGGACTCTCTGCCCGCTAATCTGAAAACCGACATAGCTCTTTCCGTTCACATCCAAACTTTATCCAAAGTTCAACTTTTCGCTGACTGTGAAGATGCCCTACTCCGGGAATTGGTGCTGAAATTAAGATCGGTAACTTTTTTGGCAGGTGATTATGTTTGCCGTAAAGGAGAAGTAGGCAAAGAGATGTACATCATCAAATTGGGTCAAGTGCAAGTTATGGGAGGACCAAATAATGATGAAGTTTTGGCAACATTATGTGAAGGGTCAGTTTTCGGAGAGATCAGTTTATTGGCTATAAATGGAGCTGAAGGGAATCGGCGCACAGCTGATGTTCGATCGAGAGGCTTCTCAAACCTCTTTGTCCTTTCGAAATCTGACCTGAACGAGGCCATAGTATACTATCCTAATGCTCAAGCTATTTTGAAAAAGCGCGCCAGGAGCCTAATGCGTAAAAATGCTGCCCGCGAACGTGAAGAAGCTCGCAGGAATGCATCCAGAGAAGCTGATGTGGTTATAGGAAATCCAACACGGCCTAATACACCTCCGAAGCTTCTTAAAACTGTCATTCAAGCCCTACCGGAAGAATCTCCGGCTGCTATGCTGCTCACACGGGGCTCTAAACGTAACAAGAAACGTCGGGAAACGTTAACAGATACGGAAGAGTCAAAAAACGAGGATTCACTTAGAGGCTCAAAAAACGAGATGATAGCTCAACAAACGAAGTGTACCGTAGAAAATGAAAGAAGAGCACTTTCGCCTGATCTTCTTTCTTCTATTGAGGATGAACTTAAAAATCAGAATAAATTGATTAATTTAACTGATTCGGAGAAGGCGTTGATAATGTCAACAAATGATCCGAATGAGCACCAAAGTAGCACTTCAAATGCAAACTTGCCAAAAAACTAGAAATTTAAGCCATACAGAAAATGTCTGGATTTGAAATTGTACTACTTTTGACAAATGTATACCCGTGTGTATTAGACAAATACTAAAATACTATTAGTACGCTACATAATAATGTCATGATTGTGATACTTTCCGAAATTTAATTCGAAATAAAGAGTGAAACTACTGAACAACATTCTTACAATTCCAAATAATTTATTTAACACTGGATATTCAATTAAATAGCAATGTATGGAGTGGTAAATATTGTCAAAGAATCTGTCATATATTTTTTATAATATATTGGATGCTAGCCCGATACCCTACAAACTTCAAAACCCACAAACAGTGGGGGAACTTTCTTCCCAAGTGGTCTGGTTTCCCATTCAGTGGGGGACGAACTAAGGACTCCTATAATTCTATTGCATTGTACCCGAATGGGTTTGAATTCGAGTAAATATGTGGCTCAAAGGAGATGAATCTAACTCTAACGGTTAATGCAAAAATCTTGGAACAACATCGAGTCCTGAAATGGTTAAGAACGGAACTGTTCTAAAGATGTAATTTATGATTTTCTAAAGTCTTTTTAAGATTTTGTGCGGTTGCCAATCTCCGCTTTGACGATTAACTACCCAAGAAGAATGTACCAACCACTATCCATTCGCTTAATCCTCGATAACCATGAGCCAGTTAACAATGACAACAATCGTGGCCTCTTCTGGAGCAGAAAAAATTAGCACTCATCACATTCTAATAACAAAAGATTTAGAGTAGACCCTCTGGAATCATCGCTATGTCCAACTAGAAAATATTCCGCTAGGTTTCTTAGTTGTTAATAAGTTTGGGTAGCGATAAGAATGTTTTCCTTTTCCTGCCTTAAACGTCTCGTGGGTATTGGCAAATAGGTGGACCATAGAGTCCAGTTCAACAACTGTTTCCATACTTTTCCGCAATTCCTCCTTGGTGATTATAGGAAACGCGTTTGCATTGGATCGTGAAGCAGTTAAGCAAAAATTACTTTTTAACGAAAAATATACTCGTTCCTGACATTCAGGAATATCACGTTCAATTCCTTGATAAAGGTAAATTTCTTGAAAATCGTTGCCCGACTATTAACTTTAAGAATCGCGAGCCGCGAGTTAGCCCTTGCAAGGGCATGGAGCTCATGAGTTACGATGGCGCCCGGTTTCAATGTTCTGTTCTCGTAGTGGAAAAAACATATCTACTTTACATTAATACAAAAACAACACTGCGAAAGCGAATTTAGCTCTGCCAATGCAACGGGTAATGTCGTCCAAGGGAAACGTACTTTGAACCAATGGATACGCATACCAGCATATTCTAGACGGAAATATACGCCATAAATATATGTGGCCTCAAAAGTAACATTCCAAGAACGAATTAGCCAGAATAGAAGCAGGGATACCACCGCACAGACCAGAGGCATTCTGTGGAGACGAAGACAGGTTCATGGCTAGTACGCTAAAAGACACTGTCTGTAGATTCTGAGGGGAGAGTGACAAAATCTTTACATTTTTGTTTGTTAGCACACTGAGATGGAAATTCGTAGAAAGACACTTCCGCTTCAGCTCTGCCGCGGTGATTCCCGGAGCTACAGTAGGCATTTGCACAAACTAAAAACAACTCTCAGTCTCTCCAGGCGCAGCCCCACAAGATCACCATTAAGGTACTACTTCGTGGTTCTTCTGTTATCATCTGCTTTCCTCCTACAGGGATCGCAGATAGAACGTACAGTGCTACTTTCCTTATCTGTCATCCGCGGATTTCGAAATGAAGCAGCTGAAGATAATCTAAGAGTAAGACACACCCGCCACACCTCGACGGGAACAGCTATACCAGGGGATGTTATTGATAACTTCTCGCATGCTTGCTTTAACAAAAGTGAGTTCTTTGTCCAAGTTGAGTATCTGCAGTTCCGTTCCAACTTAATATTCTAATAATCTCGACATTCCAGTGTTGTATTAAAGCTTTCCCAATAAATATGATGACGGTTAATGTCACAACCTACTTTATCCTTATCCCTTTACACTTGGAACTTCGTCCTCGTCGATAAATGAGAAGAGCACCAAAGAATCTCCTATCTTCCAGCGGACATCTTATAGGTAATTTGGCCGTTATGATTTCACTATAATATACGTGTCCAATGTAGCCTGCTGGTCTTTAGAAGCCACCATGGAGTAATGAATGGGCTCTACGGCTGTCGTTGGCATACATTTAACGGGAATCATATATACCATGGCTAAGGTCCCTAAATGAAGCATACCGCGTCCGCTACGGCTACGCACTATCGTTATCGGGTCGATAAAATGCTTTGCAGCTCTTTCAACGTCTCCCCGGAAAGCCCGTACTCCTTCTCTACTGTTCTGCCCCATGTACCGCCAGAGCGATCCACTCATCGGTAGCTCTGGGAAGATGGGTTCCATTGCACAGTATAGCCAGCAATAAATTCACTTCTTAAATTGTGGCCTACCCACAGCCACTTCCCCCCGTACGCCGACTAAGGTCATCGTTCACTGATAACAAGGCGAGGACAAGTGTTAACGAAGGCTTGGAGCCTTTGAGTAACAGTGGTGGTCACTTTTCATATGCTGGTCCCATATAATGACACAGAGCGAACATTAACAAGGACCAACCGCAACTTGACGTTGGTGTCTAGATATCTACATAGACAAATTTTAGAAAAATGACACTGTTAATGCGTCGGGTGGCGTTAAACTCGATTCTAACGTCTGCAGAAAGAACGCTGCCAAAGAAGACAAATTGATTAATATCTTGGATGCTCTGTCCATTAGTGCAGATAAGAAGAATCCGATGACCTGCAGGACCTTGGTATTGTTGATGTTTACCTTCAGTTCGACTCCACTTGCCTCATTTTCCAAATCCAGGTGAGAGAGCCAATAGATGTCATCAATGTAGTCAAAATGTTTAAGAAAAAATGTTATTGTCCATTGAACCTCTCCACGTCCTCCCGACAAGGCAGCATGCACAACGTCACCAACAACAATAACAATAAGTATCGGTAACAAAAGGCAACCTTGTTGGTTTCTGCTTTGAACTTCGAGTTCCTCCGAAATTTTACCTAGACGCAGCACATTCTGCGCTGTCATATGTCGCTCTGATAAAAGTTATTATATATATTATATATATTTCTCCGGAAAGCCTCTCTTGAGTAAAGCTCCCTGTACATGCTATCGAAACCTTTCTGGAAATCGACTAAGGTAAAGTGAAGATCTGATACGATCAATTCTCCAAAATGATATGAAAGGTGTTGTTGTATTCGCGCTAGCACATCCATCCCGCTCTTTATCAATCGAGTTTTTGACACGCTCTCTTTAATGAGTTCTTGGCTAATCTTAAATATAGCTTTTCGATGGCATACTCCTTGAATCGTTGCACTCAAAACGGGTGCCCTTCTTCGGAATCTTGACGACTATTACGTCAAGACATCCAAGTCCAGTGTCCTTGCCCGACTTGAGCGCATTGGTAGCGGAGATAATTTCCCTTCTGTTTGGAGGAGTAGTCCGTATCCACATGTTAGATTATCTAGCTACTTCATCTACTAGCGGTGGAATTTCACTAGATGTTATACAGTTAAAAGTCGTAGTGAAATAGTCTTTCCATATCTTAAGCTGTTCGTCGTCGTCGATGAGGGGTCTATCGTTAATGTAGTCTATAGTACCATCAAAAGACTTGTACCGGCAAATTGTTCTTCTGCGGTAGTTTCTGTTTCCCTGACTAACGAAGTAATAAATTTTCCACAGTGCTGCAGCTCAAGCACATCACATTCGCTCCCACTCACAGCGGCAATAAAAGCATTCAGTTCTCTACATTCTGCGATTCGCCTTCATATTCTGGCAGTCAGGCAGATCTGATGACGCCCTTTCGGGACGTGCCTAACAACCTCATTTGCATCGGAGAGAAAAACATTTTTGATGGTGGCCAAATGTTTGTTTCTATTCTCTGACGTAGTTTTCCCGCTGTTGAACAGGAGCTCGGTCCCGTAAGCAAAACTGTGTTGTGCTTCGGAGGTTGAAGCCCCTGCGAGAAGATGTATACGCGATACGCAAGCGAAGGTAAGCGACCATCTCATCTAAAGCCGATGTTAGAGTTTCTCTTGTTTCGCACGTTACCAGTCAGTGGCGACCCAACTACTCGAACAATATGCCGCCAATGACGAGGATATAGAAGCTGCAGTAAGACGCAAACCGGAGGATTGTTCTCTCGATCGGGGACAAGAGTTCGCAATTTTTCTTGCTAAGAACCCAGGTATCCGAGAAATGCATAAGCACTGGCAGGGTCATAGTCTTGTACAACAAAAGCTTTGATCCTATGGTGAGACGTTTCGAACGAAGAGTTTTTGTAAGCTGAAATAGGCTCTGTTGACAGTCAACAACCGTGCGCGGATTTCATCGTCATAGCCGTTATCTGTTGTGATTTTCGACCGTAGATAGAAAAAATTTTCAACGATCTCAAAGTTGTAATCTCCTATATTTATTGTTCTCGTTGGACCAGTGCGTTTCGATGTTGCTGGTTCTTTGTTCTTTAGCGCCACCATGAGATCTCTCGCCTGCTCGACCGTGATGATGGCCACTTATAGTTTTAAGTCGATGAATGAATGAATGTCACGACAGGATAAGGGTAGTGTATAAGGCTTCATCCTGACTTGTTGGTAAAACTTCCGCGCCTGGTGTGATTGCTTCCTGTATTTTTCGAGTTCACAGACCTGTTGGTTCTCCTAGGATTCCTTTTTCTGTTTGTGAAGTCACTTCGCCGCTCGACGGACGTGATAAGTCAGCAGCATTCTTCCATTTCGTTGCTAGCTTACATTCATGTCGAACCAACCGTTCCGACTTTTTTTACCATTAGAGCTATGTATGTTTGTGGCCATATCAATAATAACACCCTTCAGGTGGTTGTCAAGATCATTCGTTGATGCTTCATCTCCAGGACATTTGTTAGCTGCGGTTACTGCGTAATCCATTTCCCCCTTATAGATGTTACGGAGGGCTGTGTTGTGTGTGCCTCAGTATTCACGTTCACCTGATTGTCAAAGGGGTTTATAGGCGGTATTATAATTGAGCCCGGAGCACTATGCCAACGAGATAGTGATCTGAGTCTATATTGGCTCTCCTATATGTCCAAATACTCATCAGTGCTGAGAGGTGTGGCGTTCAATTAACACGTGTTGAATTTGGTAGAAAGTGGCCCCGTCTAGAAAGGCACATATATGTTTGTGGACCGCTTTCCGCGCAAACCAGGTATTTCCAACAACTATTTCGTGCGATACTGCTAACTGAATAGTCCGTAGTCCGTTATTATTGGTATCCTTATGTAAATTATGCGAACCGATGTATCGCCTGAATAAGGGCTCCGTCCCTACTTGACTGTAAAAATCTCCAAGTATGATTTTGATATCATACAATACCGTCATTGAGAAGCGAGTGATAAGCTGTTGGCGAAAGCAAGCGGTTGTAGCCGAAAGATTAGTTAGATTCCAAACGTCGCAACCGTTTCCGAAGCATAATCAGCTCGCGAGTTTTAAATTGGTGGCCCACAAACCTTTATCCCTTTTAGTTGCCGAATTCTACACCCCCAGCTTACAGAGAAATCACTAAATCATTAGATAAGTCAGTAAATACCATTAGTGTGGTTGGGTTGGCCCAACTACTGCCTGAGACGATAATGACAGGTGGCAGAGCCTAAATCCTGCTCGACACACCAAACTTTTCCTGCCAGAACCCAACATACGCACCGCAAAGTTTATCCTGTCGAAAAGCAGGAGGACTTGCAGGTGTATTGTGGGCATTCTGACAGGCCATAATTCACTAGCTGGGCATATGTTCAGAATAGGAATTACCGAAGATGATACGTGTCCCTCCTGTAATGAGGAAGCGGAATCCACGGAGCATTTCCTATGTGAATGCCCCGCCTATGGACGCATCAGGCATCAGATCTTTGGTGCCGATGTTCTCCAATTGCGACGGGTAGCATCATATCCACTAACGGAAATCCTGCGATACGTTAACGAATCCGGAATATTCCGCTAGACGGGGGTGGCGAGTACAATGGGCCAACACGGCCTGAGTGCTCAGAAGCTGTAGCTTCTCCCCCACCATATACACACACACACACGCCTGAGACGATGAGATCTTACACATCCATTCACACTGTAAAGACTCTCCGCTTCCCTTCTCTCTCCAACTGGGCGGGCTTTGTACCATCTATGGTGGAGTACATCGGCAATATTGGAAAAATCAGTTTCTTTTAGCGGCAATCAACTTACATAATTTCCGCATATCCAGCAGCAGTTGAACCAACGAGTGATTTAGATGAATATTTGCGCCTTTTACCTCAGAATTCAGAATCCTTGAACTAATAATACAGGACCCAGAATGGTATATGTATACGGTCTAGTATGGAAAAGTATGTATTGGACACATGCAATACATGGAAAGTCGCATTATTCTCCACTGTAAATTATAAGGTACAGTCCAGCGAAACCGACCTTGTGGGGCAGGATACGAACGATGGGAGGGCCCAACTGATGTAGACAACAGGTAGCTTTTCAGCATGTCCAACTGGAAAGAGTGGTTCGAAGACTGGAAGCAAATTATCGTTCCTAGTTATTAAAAGAGAAGAAGGAATGGGTCTTATATTGGGTACTAGTGATTTACACATTACTCATAGATGAGAAAAGATATCTGACTTTCTCCCCAGTTGATGCTGGTGGAGCCGTTTTGATTACCTGCTGCTGTAGGAATTAATTTCAAAGTTGTTTGTTCATGTGTCCGCTAAATCCTTTTAAAGAGGAACTGCGGAAACAGCAAATTGAGTCGAAAAGGATTGCAGCTCAGATTTCTAGCCAAATGCGAATGAAAAAAATCCGATTTATCTTTCCTTTTTCAATCCAATGCCAGCCCTGTAGCACTCAAAATTCAAAACAATAAAGGCAACGCTCATACAAAAGAAAACAACTACTATATTAAACCACTTAACAAGTCATACAATTAATTCACAACTTCTTTGGATTTTGTTGTTCATATTTAGGAACATCATCTTCTGTAATTGTGAAATGTCCAATTTGTGACCCGCTAACTTCAGCCTTTCCACTTGGATTGTATTTTGGCCCGTCACCGATTGGTTCAACGAGTTCGTTAACTACACGGTATCCTTGGTCGTCAGCCTCGTATTCAATGGTCCTCTTGAAGAATCCATCATTGTATGAGTATGATCCCTTAACGTTGACTCCATCACGGGTTTCTTGGCGTTGGAAACCACTGTCGCGGATTTGATCATCGATGGCTACATCGAAGGCATAGTGAGCGTTGCGGTTCTGTTCCTCAACCAGCTTCTCATCATCATCAGCTGCGCGGGACTTGGTTTGTGGAGCCTGATTTTGTGCAGCCTGTGAGTAGTGTAAATTGAAGTTGATGAGAAAATTGAGTTTAATTTATGCGTATTTAGTGAGCAGTAGAGTTATCAGTGTTCGAGATAAAAGTGAGACTAATTCTTGCGTAGGTATTGTGTGGAAGAACTAGGTTGAGCATCTATTTTATACCCTAGGGTAAACTATAGTAACTACGTATTATGTTACTTTAATTTGATATTCTAAAATACTTTAATTTTGAACCGTAAGATACAAATACTAATAAGAATGGAAGAGGGTTTATTTGAAGGCACATTTTTGGAAGTGGACTAGAAAATAAATACCCAAACCAATGCTTCTAGAAAGAAGAGAACGTATTTACAACTGTCATTTTACCATACACGACTATATGTCCATACTTGCTCCAAAATTATATCTTTTCATAACTGAAATAGTACAGCAAGTTTTCTCATTTAATCTATACAATCAACACTCATTTTCAATGCAAGTTAATTAACAATTCTCTTGTTTTTTGCCTTTTGAGAGACGAGATCTTATGTTTTTCTGCTTCCATGGTTAGCAGAAAAAACCAATATTTATCTTATTTGTGTGTTGAAGCAACTTTTGCTGGCCAAGTGGGTTCGTCATTGTAATAGCAGTTATCAACTAGTGTTCGAAGAATTAACTTCAGTTGCTCGGTGCACATTTACGCGTCGTCATACTTGAAAAATGGGTAATTTCCTAAGTTTCATTAAACTGTGCAATTCCAGTTGATTGTATATGAAAAAGATATAAATATTTTTCGAAGTTGTGAACATTTTATAGTACCATATCATGGAATAATGAGTGCATTCAAACGTGACTTCTTACGAATGAATTGCAAAGAATTGTGTTGTTATTGCTTTTAATTTTCCACATATTGAGTTGCTGTTCTGAATAAGTTTTGTTTTTTTAACATATAAATCACAAATTTAGTAAATGTGACAATTCAATTCAATTTAAGCAAACAGATCTACATAAGTCGAAACGGTTTTTCTCGAAGTTTAATCTGTATCCAAATGTGTTTCTTCCAAAATTTTCCCCAATGTTAATTTTTATCCATCCTTAATTTGAATTTTCTTGTGTGAATAGATACAATTTTTCCTACTACGTATTCGATTCTACCTGTATTCCCCTGATGAAAAGACCTGATATCGTGATTAAAACACTGACCTCTAAAAATTTTATGCTGACGTTCACCTTGAACTTATAAATGTGAATCTAATTTTCGAATAGAGAAAGTAGTCTAGGCTCAAATTACAATTCGTTTGTGTCTTTGCGTTTCAGTTTGAAAACTAACAGAAATGCGTCCACTATCAGATAGAGCCAATCAGATGGTAAAATAATTCCGAATAATTAAGTCTATGACGCACTCCATCGTGGGCTTAAATTTTATTATCTTTGTAGTTGTTAATATTTACTTCGCATTAACATATTTTCTTCATAATAATGAATAAGTTTTGCGTTCAATAAAAATTATAGCTTTATTTAAAAAGTCGGAAAAACAATGTCACTAAAAGTATTGTTCTACTATTATATACAACTATTTCTGCACAACATTCCTATCCCGCCCTGTAAAGTAAAGTTGCCTACCCTTCCCCTGCTACTTATCACAAAAAATGGAATTTTCAAATTTTATGGAAAACACAACCTTATCAAAATCGATTCAGTGTCTCTTTATCCTGCCTATTTGCCAGTGTGGAGCTTAGGGGATGACCCCATTCATATAAAGGAAGTAGGACAATTCATTTGTAACTATGTAGGGTATCAAATAAAAGGGCTTGACTAGTACTTTCCGAGGCAGAGGTAGATAAAGGTTATTTAATTTAAGAACCCATCTCCACAAACAATCCAGTCGAAAAATGAGAAAAAAATCATGATGCCCCCATATGAGATCTACTCAATAATAATAGCATATATTATATTTTGGATATTTACTGAAAAACACGCTAGAAGTTCAAAATTTTGCAGTAATATGGATCACAGTATAAAGCATAGAAATTTTGGTGGAAATACTACTATTATTAACAAAATCATGTTTAGTAAAAGTTGTCTGTTTTGCATAAACTTACTGCACCCTAAGGCATCACACAGCCATAGAAAATTAGTATATCGTTAAAGTGAAAAGTCTGATTTATTTCATACATATACATTACGAAGTTTGTACAAATGGCCATCAAGAGGGGCACCAGATTTGGGCAACCTTCACATATACTTGGCTTCCATATTCTCCCATATTGATTCATCCTGACTACTAGCATTGATAATACCACTATTTTCCTGGTTTCCTTGAGAGGTTTAATTTCAATATCTTCTTCCTACCATTTGCTTCAGAAACAGATTCCGTTGGAGTTAGGTAGAGGTGACGGTGGCAAGTGATCCTCATATTTAATAACACATTAAAATCTTTTCCTATCAATGTGGTGACCCTTACACTCAAGATGCAACAAAGCAGTTTATTTTCCTAGTGAAAGTATTGATCAACTCAAACCCATGTGGGAGCTTTAACTTATACATAACTTTCAGAGCCGAGCATATAATGGTAGTTGGACTACCAACAATCAATTGGGCAAATCGAATTACTCTCTTTTTTGAGATTGATGGTCGCCAGTACCACACGTAAAGTATATCCGAGGATTTGGACAGATATTTCAAAACTATGCGTCGCGTGGCCGTTTGGCTTCGCGAAAGAAAGGATGCTGGAATTGTTGCTTCGTGAACTGAGGCAGTTTCTCTATTTTCCGGCGGATGCGAATTATAAACTGCGTACGTCAGCTCAACAGGATGCAAGTTTTGTGGAATGTTCCTGAATGAAATATTCACGGCCAGTAAATAGCATTTCTACTAACTCTGCAGAAAAGATTAGGTTGAGTTTGGCTCCCCTAAAGTCATCCATTTAACTCGTCACAGGAAAAGTAAGCAGGTGGTGAATCTGATGAATGTCTCCAAGAAGCCCTTAGCTTAACAATCCAGTTTTCAGGATAAGTTGGTCTACTTGAATCGTGGCTCCTAGCCACCGAAACCTAAGCAACTGACCTTAGCCGTTCAATTTGTTGACTTTGATACCAACTCGCTGTATTAAGTTTTCGACAAAATATCGGCTCTTTCCACTGCAATATGGCAAGCCACTCCTGTTTGCACAACACAACTCTATATCACCTCTATCTAGAATCGCATAACATATGCCACATCTTATGGTGAAATTCGGGAGTAAATCAACAATAGGGCCGAGTCACCTTCGTTCCACTCGTGTGTAAAGTTGCCATCCATGATCATATGATATTTTGCTTCAAGTGACAAACTACGCCTATTCCGTCGCCCCATGTAACTGACTGGTCTAACACTCCAAAATGCTGAAGGAACTCTAAACCATGTTAACTGCATTATAGAAATCAGGCTTGATGATGAAATTTTCCGCCAAAGGTGCTCGGGAAATATATCCTTTCGCTTCCAAACGGTTCTGCATCACGGAAACCTACTGACGAAGAGATCCTGATTGCAAATAATTACTTTTCTCACTCTGAATCCATTTTTCCCTCGCATTACTCCGCCTAATGTCGTTCCTTTCATTGTATCTTTTTATATGAATATTTTTTTTGTCTGGGGTCCTGAAGAAATCATCTCACATATTATAGACCCTGATACACCGAGGAAAGATTGTTGACATGAGCTAAAACAGAAGAGAAGGGAAGATAAAATCCGTCAGGGGTTTCCTTCATGTCGACCGCTTATTTTAGCCTGCCAGTTATTCAGCAACGCAATCAAGCTATTTAGTATTCCTTTCTTCTTTTACGATTTAACTGGCAAAGTGTGCATCATCGGTATCAGTATTGGTGTATCATTTTCTAAAATAACGTGCGAGGAACCGAAATGCTAATAATCTAGTTCACTTTTTTGAACCGGCTTTCGCAATGACTTATAAGCGACACAAACATTCAATACTAACCATATTCAAAACCAGTGAAGCAAGTAGTCTAACTCCTTTACCAGCTCAGCCAAGCGACACGCACCGACGTTTGAGTTGTCACAAATTCATCATAAAGTAGCCCGTCCACGAGTCGTATTTCCCCCGATAAACTCGTCAGTCAAAACCGGTACGTGGAGCACTGACCTTAAGTCTACGAACGGTTTGACGAATCGAGGTATCGATAAGCTTGTTTCGTGAGAAAACGTTTATGGGGAACAGTGAGGCCCATTTGGGGGTTTCACGTCCAATTAGTGCCATTTTGGCTTCTGATAGATTGTCCAACGGATCGTCCTCACCTAACGGGAATAATATGAGAGCCCTATAAGGAATAATTACTGAAGTAACAGTCTACCAATGAGTTAGGTTCCGCAATGTTACTGTTAAAGTGATTTCAAAAACATGAAGGCAACACACAACCATCCTATTAGAAACCCCAATAGTTTGTCCACTTGGACGTTAGCCACATATCTAACTTTAACAGTCGGGCCAGGTTTGCGCAAAGTATATACAAAAAGATTGCATGGTAGCGTCCGAATTCCTAGTATATTTATCCTTCATGGTAAAATCGTGGTTCCCCGCTGGTGATGATGTTATTTATAGACTCGAGTGCTGTAGCTCACAGACTCAGATATGATGCCGCTGCTCATTCTAGCAACTGACTGAAGCAAGAATCTACAGCTTATAGTGCAACTATTTTGAGGATAGGTTTTTTATCGATTCTAGGTCAACTATAATTCGAAGTAATAAGCTCTTCCTGCGTGTTAATTTTGGGTTTTCATCTTGCTATTTTTAACCTTTAATAAAAATCTACCATGTGTTTTAAAGGCCTGCCTTTTATAAAGACACTTATTTGTCAAAAAGTGCCATACAGAACAAATTTCTGTCCAAATCTTCGTAACAATGTTTGATTTATTTTTCCAGACATTGAAACTATTATGTGCTAAGATTTATTTTCAAAAAATGCTTTCATACGTTGATAATTGCACCATTTGTTATATGGTCTAGCTTGAAAGACCTTACGACTTCCTTCAAACTTTCAAAGGTTTCGAAAAGATAAGATCAAACTTTGCTTCGCAGTCACCTTCCGTCTCAACTTGATTGGCCGCTAAATATCAGCCTTTCGCAAAATACGGGAAAGTACATATTCATCAGCATAAATACTAAGAATACGATTAGTCTAATATACCCTTAGTTGAATATGTTGAAGATTTGATCCCTTGTAGGTTAAAAGTAAATGTACCATAAGCTGATCAACAGAATCAAGTAGAGCTACAGCTACAGGCTAATGGATAGTGGCTGAGGAACCAGCCCTGCCGTCACAGGCCCCTGGCATAAAAAGATCTGCGAAAAAACCAAGACATCGGAAGTTCTCAGCCGAAATAATAAAGCGCTTCTCTCCTAAAGGGGTTTCGTACGATTATATCCATGAAAACCCATCGCTCTCCCTGGCACTCTCATTATTTACCTGTAGGCGGCGAATTGATGACGATGATCAATGGAAGGGTATATCACAATATAAAAGTTTCTTCACATAATCAGAAAATCCCACGGTTAAGTACTACCTATACGATTAAGAATTAGAAATCAATCGAGCAATTAACAGCTCTGCCAAACCGTCCTGACATCCCTGGAACATAATTGATTGTGCCTTCTGATTAGTGTTTATCGCGGTATTTGCTGAATCAGAGAATTGACTACAACCAATATCAAACGTTGTACTTTCCTTTCCGCAAAACTTTGTCTTGTTAGTATACCAACGGGCCTATTTTTGTTGGCACCACTTAATTCGGTGTCATTTTCGGTTAGCGTCCTTGAAATTAGATTACATGTGTCGTTCATCTCTTGCTTTGGTTGGCAAAAACCAACTCGTGGGTGATCTCTCAACCAACCCCACACTTCTACGTCTTTGTTGTAAAAACGAATTAAGAAAAACTAGCCAGGGCCTATAAGTTAACTTAAAAAGGATGTAGATAGATTCAGTGAATTTTATATTAGAAAAAGATATTTGCGGAAGAATACAAAAATGTATCTGGAAAAGACTGAATTACCGACATTGAATAGATATTGGGTATGCACCTTATATAAAAATTAAAGTTTGAAAATATCCATCTTTACTAGAACAATGCAAAAGAGAGGAATGGTGATATTTTCAGAACAGCCAGATTGCTGGAAGATCAAATGAAATTTTCAAAAACTGCGAGTTTGAATTTGCATAGAAGTATACCAAACTGTCTTCAAACTATCTTCTGTATTATAAATAAATCTTTCAGGCATACAACTCTCTTATGTCACATTAACAACTTCTTTAGAATAAGAAATTTCAGGACTCCGGAAAAGCTATAAAGGCTATTGATTTTTGATAAATTTGTTATTGAATATGATATTTTAAAACCTCAATACATCAATTATGAAACTATCCTTATGGATTTTCTACTTAATAATAAATTAAAAAAAATACCAAAAATTGAAAACTTGAAAAACTACTTCAACAAAGTGATTTTTTATTGCAACCGCAAACACACATTATTCACGCTTGACTGCACTAGGTACTTGTAAGAAATCCAAAGACAATATTTATCACATCCTATGATCAAGTCATGCGAAAACCATTAGCATATATTTATGAAGTTTATTTGATATTTATAGGCTGCCAACTAGTTTAACTTGGTTTTTTTTTGTTCCAGCTAAACTCGTATACATTTTAGCGGTTTTAATTGTTGTTGTTGCGCTGGTGGAAGCACGTAAGTAATTAAAACCTTTCATGACTGGATTCCCCTTGAAGTTGTGTTCATATCTTACATGTTTCTCCGTAGAATGTCCTCTATCTTCGAAAGTTACGACATGTTCTCCCAAGTGCGTTGAAAATAATGACTGTTCTACCTTAGGAGGCAAATGTTGCCCAAACATTTGCAATGCTAAATCATGCGTTCTGCCTAATCAGTTTGGAGGTAACAACGATAAATATGATAGAGGTAAGGAATTTGTCGAGTTTCTAGAGAGAGTGATTTACAATAAATTTTCAAAAATCATTACATTACAATTCGTCCTTCCCTCCCTCTCTCCTTTCCTTCCTTCATTCTTCATAGTATTTCCGTATAATATAAGCTCATTAAATATTTCCTAAATATCAAAGATTAATCCATCTGTAGAATCAGTAAATGCTGAATCAATATTATATCTGGGCAGCAATCCACTGGGTGTGTTTAAGGATGTAAAGTTATACTCAAACCGGGGCTAATCGTTGAGTTCTAAAAGCCATGGGCTGAGTCTTAAAAAAAGCTACAACAAATCAGCTTACGTGCCCTTTCCAATATTTCAGATACATACATTCAATACTTTAGAACGCTGAGAATAGTTTTTACTTAATGCTCGCTCTACTAAAAAAATATTATTATGATTAAAAACATGAATGCAAAGAAACAGTTTTTTTGTAACCAGATGGTGGAAGTATTGGCTAGCTACTGACGTTCAGGACACATGAAGCATGCCTCGTTTAAGGACTCATTCTTTGAAATTTTTTCTAGCAAGGATCCGTAAGTTCCATATTTCAAATTTAATCTTTCAGAGAACAAAGCCTACCTCATTAAACAAATGAAGGAATTTCGCTAAGCATTTGTGTGCTACTATACACTTTTTCTCGTGGAGACAGTCATGGTTACTTATCTTAATAGTACAAGTCGACCAAGAGTTTAAAACCACAATTTTCACTTCAAAAGTGCTTCACTGATTTTCCTCGATCCTAGATTTTTCGCGAGAACCTGGAATAAAGACGTTTTTTTAAAAAAAATGGAATTATATATGGGCAATTTTCATCCCGGGCCTGGATTCTCCTTCGAAATTCCTACAAACTGGATTCTGATGCAGAAGGAATCACATTAACACTCCTAGACCAATCCGCGAGCGACAGATTTAGTATTTGGTATACGACGGCATACCAATTTTGGGAAAAGCATGGACGGATTTCAATGTTTTATGCATTCATAGCAACTTCAAGAATTGTATCGTAAATCAAAGATGCGTTTGGCTGTGAATGACGCCCTAATATGTACATATGCACGTTTGTTTACCGGAACAGTCATCCACCCATTCAAAACTTTCTGCTGTCTGTGACAGTATGGCAAAAGCTTCTTCTGACAATTTCAAAGCGGGGTATACGGAATGACTGAGGGGAGCATTATCAGAGAATCCCAGCAAAGCCTCTTGGTAAGTTCGTTTTCGACAATTGAAGCGGAAAGGCCTGGATTGCTGAGCACACTGAGTACGATGAGAGTATTGCTTATCAGCAATACGGCCTGGGCCTTTGACTTGGTTACTGGCTGACGTAAGATGGAGTAGATTCTACCTATCTTACCCCCTTGACAATCACATACATCCATGACCGTACGACGTACGAGTCCGAGATGGCAAAGCTTACCGCTATCCCGCCTTAAAGAGATTTCAGGTAAGGGATTTAATTTCATAAACGATGGGAGAGAGGAGGAAGAGAATTTGTTAGTTCAAAAAACTATCTATAATTCGGTCCCTCCACCGGTCAATACCAATCTACTTGGAAGAAAGAAAAACACGGACTATCTGATAATGTGACCCGGAAACAACTCCCTCGTATTTGCGTAAGGTTAGTGCCGAATTCCATCCCAACTTCCACATCCATTGCAAAACACACAATGAGAGAAAAAAAGAGCTCCCTGCCTACTTACAAAGGATTGCTTAAACCTCACCAAAAAGAACCTCCGAATCATAGTGAGAATTCTCACTTGTCATTGTCGGCTGAGCTATCACCTAGGGAAGCTAGGGATATCTACAGACACTGCCTGCAGGTTTTGTGCGGAGGAGGACGAAACCTCTATACACGCCCTAGGACAGTGTCCGGCACTTGTGCAAAGTAGGTCGAGGCATCTGGGAGAACACTTAATACCAGATGCAAAGCTGAAAGATCTGGAAGTAGGGAACATACTAAAGTTCCTAACGGTTATAGGCCTGCTTGAGATACTATGATCAATAGGTACACTATAACCAGTAAAAGGGGCACAATAGTTCTTCAAGGACGGGGTGCGACTTTCCCTTAACAGAATAATAATAATACTTACAATTTGGCTAAGAAAATAATTATGCCGATAAGCCATGCAGTCCATCTGCCTCTTGACTCGTTTTCCCCAACAAAGTTGTTACTCATTCAGTGTGGTAGGCAGACGCGACCCACAAAACTACCTGTCTTTGTATTTGCGCCAGGCGCTTATAATAATAGTATTTCCTGTTTACTCCTTAGTGGAATATAAGGCATACACACAGTTTCTTTGTTCTTATTGTTTTTCAACTCAATTTTTCAATGAGATTGTGATCCACTTTCAGTATCATCACACTTAACGCTCTGCAAGTGATAAGCTCACAGCAGCGAGACAAACACGAGGCGAACACAGACACCCATGACGACTGGGAACCCAGAGCAACAAGTTTGAGAGCCTGATGTTCTACCCCCTCAATCATCGCGCCGTCAGTACAGTATTACACGCTCTTCAAAACGGTCTATGTCGCACTCATGGGCCTAGCGTAATGTTTGCCCTCAACCGAATTTAGGTCGAAACACCTGCAGTCTATCAAGCATACTCGGCAGAAATAGGCATATTGGCTATGTCGGCATTGAATTCACCTCTTTAAGACTGTCTAAATACTCTACCATGGGATGTATTTGTTGTTTTGACAACCTAGCAACATTTACCTTCACCAAATTCCGCAAGCATCAATGGATCGTCCATATAGAGCGAAAATACGAGGATCGACGCCCGCACAACAAGACCACAGGGAGAGCGGCGGAAGGGGTGAAAAGACTCAAACCGCTCTTAATCAAAGATCCAACTAGTGTGTGACTTCATCATCTAACTGTCACTTCTGTTTGATTCGTTCGACGCTAAGAATTTCGGAAATAATTCCATCTTTATGGATCACATCGAGGATGAGGCAATAATTAGCACTTCACTGTCATGGTCGTGATCGGCATATGTCCGCGAATACTACTCTGATTTATCTCAGATTTATCGGTAGGCTGACTAATATGCAACATGCTACCTACAAGACAAACTTTTCGGCTCACAATGAACTTTGAAATGCAACTTTCGGTTTCAAAACACGTCCGGGTTTAAACCCGCCATTTTACAGTGGGATTAGTTCGCCCCCAAAACATATTCATTCCGTTTGGATATGTTAAGCATCTTTTAAATCTTTCCCCATTTATATCAGATATCTGTGAACTGGGTTCCACGAAGTCATGATTTTCTGGTGAAGGTTACTAATTGCTATTTAAAGCAGTCGATGACTTATCACTGTCTTTTATGTTACGATATCAGCTCGACTAACCCAAAAACTAGATGTTCAACCGTAAAATGCGTTTACCTTGAAATCAAACCCATTAAACTTGTTTTTACATAACATAGCCGTCCGTTTATCAATTCATTTCTCATAAAATTAATTAGCAATTTCACAATCGATACACCATCATTTATCAGTCGAGATGAGCCAAGTAAGATGTGTGAGGAAGAGTCAGCCAAGATAGAAGTTGTTCAAAAGATAATAATAATTGGTTTCAAATTTGTTGGGAACATGGATGAATTTCCCTCATAATAACATAAACTGAGGCGATATACCCACGTACGTGATTTCAGATACATGTCCCCATTATACAACCGTAAAACCGTAAACTTCATTCATGATGCAAGTAATTTATAATATTCATAACGAATTACTATAATGGCTTCTGCTGGGATCATCGACGGTTATGGATCTTAGAAGTTATGAAACTAATTTCAGTTTCACTTCTCTATTCCAAGAGGAAGTACTACGTTGGCTAATGAACTTTTCGATTGTGGTATAATTTCCTTATTTGATATGAATCGATGTTTACGCGAATCTTTGTCAATCTTTCAGCTTTAGTTAGGTTGCAATTATGATTTTAAACCTGCTGGAACTCTATTATTATAAACATTTAGCAAGTTTGAAATTTCTGGAGCAAATAGGAATAAACATGTTTAAGGAGAAACCATCCGAAAGGCAATAAACGCTTGCTGGAAAAATTCTGTAAGTTTAATTAAGTCCTTTACTAACTATTAATTGTTCAAAACATGATTCAGAGCACTAGTTGTTGCAGAAGGTTTATCTCATCAATTCAGTAACTACCACAAATGATATAATGTATCTTTTTTTCCAACTGTTCTGATTGTTTTAATATTTTAGGGCCAATATATGAACACGGGTATCTTTTTTGAATATGATTTTTTGCTTTTTAGGTAAAACCGGCGCCACGGGGACATATTGTGGAAATGTAAAATGTAATGTCAGTGAGAAATGCCAAATGGATCGTACCACTAAGCGAATGATGTGCGTTCGCTCCTAAAGGGCAGTAACCGGTCAAAATTGACTCCCCAAACACACTTTATTATCTCAAAACACGTGTAGATATCTTTCTAGCATTTCCTGAATTCTTTTTATATTTTTATTGTTATTATAAATAAACACTACTACTCAAAAACGATGTCCTTTTTAATTGTAAGAAACTACTCACAGCGTAGCCAACAACGGCAACGAAAACGGCCAAAAGCACTAAACGAGACATGTTAGATATATTTTTGAAAATTCAAATTTAAAACTGCGCGCAACGATGCCGGCTAGATCTCCGTTATGAAGATGCACTACTGACTCAATGTCGGGTGAAAGACGTTCGGATAACTTTTAATTTGAAATGAAAGACAACACTCGCTTTTTATATGGCGGCAAGGAACTGTACTCGTAATGTCGGTGGTAGTAGCTTAAAATCTAAGATTGGTTGAATTATCATTATGTGGATGATGTGGTTTTACGAAAAGGAGCATAAAATTGGGTAAATTATCTGCTTCTTTTTTTTCAGTTGAAGTTGTCGTAATTTGGGTGCTATTATGATATGTCAATAATTTCTGATGCAAGATGTGCTGTTAAAATATTTGAATAACAAATTGTGAAATTATCTGGGATAATTATTCCTTAATTTATAAGTGAAATAAGACTTGCAAATTCAAAGGATTTCAAAAGTAAAAATCTATATAATCAACACTTATTACCTTGGTAATCCTCGGAGGGAGTGGAGAGTGTTTGGGGGATGAAGGAGATTAGGGTTTTATTTTATATCAACATAGTGAAGTTTGCATTTTCAACGAGAGGTATGCACAAGGGGAAGACCAGCGGTGTCTTGCAGGACTATAACACAGTACTCTTCACCGTCGGATCTAAGAAGGTCTGCGGAGTCGGGGCGGGGGTTTTCTCGAATACACACAATGTAATCGGTAAATTCTATAAAAAGCCAATTTTTTCGACGTTACTGGTGATATTACAGCCACATCTAAAAGCAGAGACGGGATCCACTCGTGCTCTTCCGAGGGAAAAAAAACTCTGAAAAATTTTCAGCAGGAAAGCGGGGCATATAATTTGCGGAGCTGCCTGACCTTTACATTCTCCATTATAACCCTGTAGGCGTGCCATCATGGGTCTAGATCTGTTTTGTGCAGAGTTGTCTGAAGCGGTCCCTCGTTAGCTATTAGTGCGAGAGACCAGATATGAGGTACAGCATAACCGTCGTAATTAACAGAAGCTAATTTGGAATTGTCATCTCCTCACCTCCAACAAATAGCATCTGAAAACAATCTCTAGAATATCCCACACTTCTAATAGGCTTTTCATTTTTCACCTTTGCACCTGCGCGGTATTTTTAGCTAAAGTTTATAGTTAATTAAAAACTTCGGGGGGGCTGACAATTTATAAACAATAGGAGAGTCGATGATAACTAAAAAGGACTGAAGTTTGGACGAGATCTGTTAGCAAACAAATGAGAAAAATTTACGGAAACTGAAACTGTATTTCATTATATATTATATTGTGTCAGGGTCCAGCAATTCCTTTCATCAATGTTCGTCCCTTCATAATACGTAAACATCATGACTGTCCTTACCAAAACGAAAGGTTGCTTTCTTTTACAGAGTTAATGGCTTTGCATTCTCAGATCATTAAGTTATGAGGAAGCGAATCCTCAGGTCTAGAAGATAAAGTTTGTACTGTTTATTTACTATCTAACTCCGTTCCCATTTTCATTCTTTTGAAATCTTCATGGGAAAATACCCGAGGTCCTTAGTAGCGTCTTTTGAGCGGGGAATGTCCCTTACTTGTTACAAAAAAAAAACGACTAAAATATATATATAATAGAAATATATGGATGGTAACGTGCAAATTCCAAAATTTTATTGCTAACGAAACATCAACAACGCTTCGGATAGGGACTAACCCCATAGCTGCGACCAATGACTAATGTAAATGATTTTTGATTGGTTTCTTTGCTTTTTAGAATGTGCGCAGAAAGTTCGTTTTCTCCAACTCGAACCAGAATTCCAACGATGCAAGCTGAACATTCTGAACATAAGCGAAGTGAGATGGTAGAACTCTGGAGAGTACTCCTCTCTCGTATCCTGGAAGCCAACTGGTAGCAGACTCAAATTCGGTGTCGGATTGTTACTGACGACTACCGCAATTGCGTGCGTTCGACGCTCAAGTTACTGACTCCCCCACCTGAAACCAAAAGAGGTTGAAGCGAGGAACCAGACGCACCTCAGCTGAGGCTTGTCAAAGTGGACGTGTCGCGCTTCTCTTCATGGCTGCGCTTTCTTCTTGGAAGAAAAGTTTTAACCGGGCGAAGGAGACCTCCTTGACTGTGTCCCCCACGTTGAGACTAAATAATGTGGGCCTCTCTCGAAGACTTCGAAGACCCCACGTGGCTGCAGCGGCCTCTGAGAGGCGTCTGTCCTAATTAAGACATGGTAGATCTCTGGGCAGGTTAACCACGTTTTTCGCATGGTAGGCGGGTGGTGGTGGCTTCAGCTTTCGCATTCCGTCTTTGAGCAGAACCAACAAACCGGTGGTGTTAAGTCCCCACCTAATGTCGAGTACAGGGTCGCTGAGGAGACTTAGGTTCTCTCCGTATGCTAGCTCCTCGGGACTTGCACCAAATTTTTCGGGATGGGCTGTCCATAGGCCAATTGATACGAGTGGCAGGGCTTGCGACTGAGAAGAGTCGTTTTGGACCATTATAACGACCTTCAGCGTCCTGTGCCACCTTTCGAACATCCCATTGAATGTGCGGTTCGGTTCGGTTTGAAATCGACCGAAATATGTGGCCTTGTATACAGTGTATACACTGGACGTTGAGCCGAAGATAGGTAACTCTAACTCTGATGAACTGCGTCGTCTTTCGGTGCTTCCGCGATTGCCGGAAAATCGATGGTGGGCTGAGCCCACCGGCTGTTGCTTGATGATCTCAAACCATTCGACAGCCTCTGGGAAGCATACAATCAGGCGGGTGCCTTTAGCCTTTGACCCAAACAAGTAGGCGTTAAGGATCGATTAATGATGCGCGGCCGTGAACAAGAATCGATAGTAGAAGTTTAAAATACCCAAGAACCTTTCCAGAACTCTAATTAGATCGGAAGCAGGAAGCCCCAAATAGTTTGCATCTTGACAGGGTTTGAATGGTTGCGTTCGGAGGTTATCAGGTAGCCGAAGAATTTCATCTCCGATTATAAGAATTTGCCTTTCTTAACGTAGAGTACTAGACCGGCTTTAAGATGTCGTTGAAAAATGCACTCAAGATGCTCTAAATGCTCGAACTCAAAGGAAGACGCGACCAGAATATCATCCAAATAGATGAAAGAGAAGTGGAGGTTTCGCAGCAGGAGTAGATGAATCGCTGAAAGCTTTGCGCCGTATCACACAGTCCGAAAGTCATTTTAGTGAACTCAAAGAGTTCCAAAGGTGTGCATATGTGAATATCTTCGGGAGATACAGGGATTTGATGGTATGCTTTGACTAAGTCCAAGGTCGACAATGTACGGCAGTTTGCAATAGAAGGCGCAAAATTGTGAATGAGTGGAATGGAGTACCAGCTTGGAATCGTCTGGGCATTTAAACGTCTGTGGTTGCCACAAGGCCCGCCAAGCATACCCTGTTTAACAAATTATTGGAACTCTTTCTACGTAACTGCGAGCTTCTGCAGTAGTAACGGACGCAACTTAGAAAAGATAAGGGGATCAGTAGCGTTGATGTGGTGCTGAACATGCTCAGAGTGACAACGCTCGGTAGTGATGTTGCGGTAACTTTGAAAAAGTGCACGAAAACGTGGGTGGCCAAAGTGTTCAAAAACGATAGAAAGGATGCTGAGTGAACAGGATGACATGAAGGCGGGGTCAATGGAGAACCTGTTATGTAAATCTACTGGTAATCTATAGTGGCACACGAGATAATGTCCGGGATAGTGAAACACCAAGAAAACATTCGGTGAAGTCCTAGACTTATGTCTACCCGCCTAGAGCCAAACGTGCGATTGCAGTGACAAATTATACGTAGTTGGGGATGGGGGTCGTAAATTGTGAGGCAACGTGGTGCTTCATTTCAAGTAGACGTCACCAGAGCATTCGACAAGTCTATTTTTTTGAAGAGAAATTGCAAGGGCTAGTATATTTCATGTCCCTTTCGGCGAACATACAATTTTACCAGCATGCTCCGGTACTAGCTGAAAATCCTGACGACCTATAACCCGATCGCTCATTTCGAAAGGCGGATCTTGACCGTGATCTAGTTCTTCTTCGTGAGCGCAAAGTATCGACGGCCTCTGTCAACTTCAAAGCGGCAGCTGTTAAGATTGTCACCGTTGCTGCAGCTGAGCCACCATGTATTCCAGATGTCGGTGCTTATTTAGGAAAGTCCTGCTATGAAAAAAGGGAAGTCATACATGGGAATCAAATGTTAAATCAGGTAAACAAGAAGTAAAATGTTTTTTGCTGCTCTCTATTCTTATATTATAGTTACTTTTGCATTGGCTGCATAATGTTAAAGATTCTCTCAGGATCCTAACGTTTTATTAATCCTACGGTATCTAGAAACATTTCTAATTTGGTTTCATCGTTATCATTATCAGGAGCGGGAATAATTTCGTGGACAATTAGCCAAAGACTCAGTTTGGTTTTCCATAACTCTTGGGTATCTTTTTCTGCTCTTTGACGCGCCACTCCGTGTACAAATTAACGAAACAAATCTATGATGAGTTTCTATTAATCCGCAAACGGATTTGGAACTATGAATCCTATTATTATCGGTACCCTTTATCTTTTTCAAAACCACCTTTCGGAGGTGGTTAATAGGCAATATATAATTTATTTTCCCAGACGATGAAATTCATATTCAAATTAAGTAATATTTCATCTTAATTTTTTCACTGTTTTATATGCGCGAAAATATTCGTTCCCGGTAAACTGTTTGGTATCCACTTCCGCGAAACTCCTAGTCTTTAGAAGCTGTAATTGATATCCTACCGAAGGCGTTGGCCTTGAATAGTCGGCCTATCATGAAATCAAATCACACCGTGTGGAAATGTTTCTGATCTTTAGAGGAATTCGAATGACCACTCAATCTGTATCTAGGCGATTCCATCTAGTCCCCTATCTGCATATTATATGGTGTTATGTTGGCTTATCTTAAAGGTTGGGAGTATGTAAAATGTTAAATGCTGAAAAATGGAGTGGTGAAGAGCATTTTAGTAACGTGTCTTGTCTGCAAATTAACTCGTTACGCAACGTACTATGTGTGGAAACTGGTTTACGAAATAAACCAAAAGTTAAGCTGGAGGAGTAGATGAAGAAGATGAACGAATGAACGAAATATCGAATTTTACACTTTATGTATAATGAGTGGAAATGTCTTGAGATGAACATGTGACTGATCATCAAGATTAGGACCTGAAATCGGAGTATTTCGATTAACTGTAAATTGTTTATACGTGGAAAATACATTGCAGATAATCTGGAGGTATTGGGGATTCTTCAACCCTCAGATGATCTCCTTGGTAGTTCCTTAATCAATCTACGGTAGAGGAAGGTTATCATCTCCGCCCAAGCCGAATGAGATACTTCTTTAGCGTCAAGTTATCATACCAAGTGATGAGTATCACCATTATGATCCCCGCCCTAGTCCATCAGTACCCTAGGCACTCTCCCTCGGACACCACCTTATCGTGATGGGTGAGCGTGTGGTTGAGGGCTCGTCGAAAGAAAGGATTGTAGCTCTCCGAATGGTAAGAAGTCACAGATATCGAATTCACCCGCGACTTTAAAAAATCAGGTCGTGGTCGAGGCATGGATTTTGGAGGCTTCACCTAATTCGTATTCTCTTACGAAGAAATCTATGGAAGACAGGCTCTCCACTTCAGTGGGAAACCTACACCGAGTGTCCACGGCGCGGTCAGTCAAAAATAAAGTACAGCAACTCCCTTAATGAGAGGAATTGGAAATTTACTACGGTCAGCTTGTCGATGACACTGTTGCCTAACTCTTCTAAAATACGGTAGAGGAAGACTTGGCATAAGGAAACTTTAACCGTAAAGGAGAAGGGACCACGGGCTTGCCTGTCAGAACCTCTCCTCCGCCTGTACCAGGAAAAACGGAAGAAAGGGAAGTTGGTAATGTGGATGCAACTGGTCTAACGCCGGTATGTGGAAACAGATCCATGCAGCCCGGACACCGTGAACCTGATAGAGCTCCTAGCCGACGACAACGGAAGGCACTGCGAAAGAAGTCGAGGTTCCTTGAGAGTGAGGACATGGACGTTGCTATACCACCAAGTATGACGGTATCCAGAGAAAACGGACGCAAGAAAGCCAAACTTTTGGCGGAAGGTGAGGACAAGCTGGTAATCCCGGTGAGATTCACACCGAACGAAGCAGACTTTCCAGTTAGCGGCGGTTTTCATATTAGACTGCATTTATGACTACAAACATAAGAGTTAGTCAAATCAACTTGCAGCATGCCAAAGCTTCTTCCTATCTACTGGTGCCAAGGCTGGCAAAGCTGCAGGACAGTCCTTATATATTTCTGGTTCAAGACAGCCATGGGTTCATTTTAACAGAATCTGTGGTATTGGATTAGTTAAGGGATTAGGATCTTCTTCGATGAAAGATCCTGGAGACCAAGGGCCTGCGTTCTGATGTTAAAATTGTTAGGGGCAACCATGCTGAAACAATTCTGTTCCCAGGACCTTGTTACGGTCAACTTACAACACCAGGTTAATGGTAAGAGTAGAAACGTCATAGTTGCTTCTGCTTACTTATCCTATGATTCTTTGTGCCCTCCGCCGATACAAGAATTAAGGGATCTAGTAGTGTATGCAGAATCAAGTGACTCAGCATATTTGTTGGGGCAGTATCAAATGCAATCCTAGAGGAGAAAAGCTGATTGATTTTATCACTTCAGCTCGTCTGATAACCAAGAAGAAGTGAAGTAATTGACCTAACAATCTGCACTTCAAAATTGTTAGAGTTGATTAGAAACTGGCGAGTACTAGATGAAGTCTCATTCTCAGATCACCGTTACTTAGAATTTAGTCTGATTTTTGCAGGCGAATAGCCTTTAATACAAAAACGGAATCCTAGGAAAATGGATTGGACAAAATTCAATGAACTTCTTTGGCGATAGAAGATCAATTGAAAACTCTGAATCGCACAATTTTAGAGTGCTTTGAAGAGGCTTGTCCTATTTCCCGAGGACAACGTGGTAAAACCGTTCCATGATGGAATTGAGAACTACAGAGACTCAGGAAATCAACCAGAAGACTTCTAAATCGTGCTTGCAAAAGCAATAAAGATGAAGACTGGCTAAACTTCCGGAACTAATTGCGTGAATATACGTTCGAAAGGAGACTCTTTTAGAGTATACTGTGAGGAAACCGGATTTGTAGTCGTGTCCATATCGTGGGCAGTGTTCCACGTGGGCTTAAACGGGGAGTTGGGCTGTACAACTCACAAAACGTACCCCTTAGTTGTGGCAGGGGCGTTAGGTAGGGTTCGCATCCACTGGTGTAAATGCTGAGTCTGCACTCAATATAAACCAATACTAATCTTTCCTGAACTGCATTGTAACTTCACATTTGAATCAGGATGTGTCGGCGTCTCGGGACATCAAGGAAGGCCGCTAAAGATTTAGGCGCAATATCGTCAGCGAAAAAAATTATGGGATTTACAACCATGCCCTTGAGACGCCAAATTTCTCATTGGCCAGTCGCCCATACTTCTCCATGTATTTCCTCATTGCTATTATAGGCAATACCAGAATCAAAAATATATGCAGACCGACCTGTTTTTTCAGGCTTATTGTGTTGAGTATAGTGATCGGTTAAAGTTTACCAGCCCAAAAACATGGTGTAAGCAAAACTACCGAATACTGTTTGCGACTCATACCGAACATGTTTTCGTGATCAGCCCATGCTTGTATGCAAGGCTTTGGTGAATCACCTTACAAGCAGAATAAGATGGTTCACTTCTCCAACACCAAATCCTGTGCTGATCATTGTCCGTATTTCATTATGAATTTTTTGTGTGGTGACCACTGTCCTGAGTGGCACAAAGGAATCCCTCCGTCTGAACAAAGAGCCCCAAAACACATAGCCACCTTATTTTATTGTCCCTTGGAGATGCAATTTCAACACCAGCTTCACACGTTGCAGAAATTCGAAGGGCACCCCCAAATCACCAACTCGAGCATAGCTGCTCGGCATGCTAGCTTAAATTCCACACCAATTTCCAACAAGGATAACATTGCAATAATACTGGCTCAAGACACCGGGCGCAGATTCGTCGTGTATAAGGAGAAAGTAGCTCCTCGGCCTCGAAGTCAACGACCATCATGAAATCTGGGTAAGCAACGAAACCAGCCGAAGTGAGTATCTTCTTCTAGTTATCCTTAGCAATAACCTAGATATACACATATAATATAGGGAGCACGGTACATTCATGACCATTACCAAACAAAGGCAATAAACATAACTCCAGAGAATGTTCTGGTGACCGAAGTGGTCAGAAATTGGAGAGTATGAATTTTCCATACCAGATCACAAAGTAAGTGCTCTGAGATTCGACATTGAGAGCAACTCTAAAGTAAAAGGAATAGTAAGGAATTCCAGGAGAATAGATTGCGACCCCTATGTAAAGAACCTGACCAATAACATGGCTCATCTAATTCCTCAACAAAGTCGTCATTGACACTTATGAGGCCAGTGGTCCAGCTAAGAGAATCACAGCACTAAGGGACGTATCCTGGTGGAACAGGAACCTAACCAGAAAACAGGAAAATTTTTTACCCGGGTAAAACGAACCGACGACTAGCCGAGGTATAAAAATGCACTGACGATATATAATATAGAGAATAGGGTACATCTGCTTCTCAGAACTCATTCCCAGGTGTCCTACCTCACGGCGCAGGCAACAGCATTCCCGCTGTCACCTCAACAGCACAGATGGTTCAGAGATACGAGATCCACAAGGGTGTGGGAAATACCCTGGTCTTCTGGATGAGCAGGATGGTAGAGAGTGAGCAAACAGAATTGGCGGAAGGTACAAACTCTTCTGTCATGAACACTACTCAAGCCTGTCCACAGAGTGGGATATTATTACCGTACAAGTCCAGGGTTACGTTGACGACATTGCTTTAATCTGTAGGGGCAAATATGAGGATAACTTATGTGATAGAATCCACACTGGATCAAGAAGGTAGCAGTTTACGTAATGCAGGAAGGCGGGCCTGGGCATCAATCCAACCAGCACCACTAAGCAGCGCAACTAATCACCTAAAAGCCATTAGATTAAATGACATGAAGGTCAAACGATAAACAGAGGTCAAATATTTGGAAAGTACAATAAACCAAAAACTGCTCTGTACGTATCGGAAAGCTGCGAGGGCTCTGATCGATTGTAGGAAAAAAATGGGGGCGGTCTCCAAAAATACTACATTGCGAAAGTAAGGCTAATAATGGGCCGGTATACTGGGCAAATAGAAGTGAAATCGGCATAGGAAATTTCACAAACTTCAAAGACTGGCTGGTGTGACTATCAGTTGAGTAATGATATGTCCAAGGGCATCCCTTCTTCTAAATTTAACTCTTATTCACTTTGACTTACAAATACGAGCAAAAAGTGTGATCTTCAGAATGTCCGGTAGTAACAGTGATGTGGGGAGCTGTCTAAGCCGAAGAAAGATTGATATTCTTTATAGGCGGTATCCCAAATTACTGATACCAAAGGATGACGTGACAACAAGTTATGATTACGATAAAAAGTTTGAAACACGTTGCAGTAACAGAGCAACTGGTAGAGCGTAGCAACGACATACGTCTTACACCAGTAACTAATTATCTGATACATTGAGAGATCCCTTATACCAGAGCGAGCAGGCGCCGCGGAAAGTCTAGTATATTCTAGATGGAAATATACGCCATAGATAAATGTGCTTTCTTCTACCTCCAAAGGAGCTTTTAAATGGCAGAACATTGATATTTGACCGACAGACAGGGACCATCAAGACGCAAGACATACCAAGTGAACTTCAAACTGATATGGGAAAGCCTTAACAGACTAAATGCGCTTAGCCCGCACTCTTTAAGTTAGAGACAACATTCGGTTAGAAGACAATGAGGCAGCGGACTAGCTGGCTACAACAAGATCAGGACGCGACTACACGGACCAGGACTCTTCTGTGGAACCGGAAATAAGTTCATGGCTATGACGTTTAAAAATGAAGAGGAACAATGAGGAACTGGACTGCACAAACCTATCAGGAATTGAGCACTTCCTGATATTCATGGGGGGAAATGAACCCAAGCAGTTGGAGGATTGTTCAAACCTCACCAAAAAGAGCGTTACGATCATAGTAGGAATACTCACGCTCAAGAAAAGTGTCGAAACCTCCATACATACTCTGGGGTAGTGCCCGGCACTTGTGCAAAGTAGATTGAGGCACATGAGAGAACACTTAATACCAAATGCCAGATTTAAATTCTTGAAAGTAGGGAACATATTAAAATTCCTGTCAACCGACAGTACTGTTAATAATTCTATTACATATAACCAGCAGAGGGGCACAGTAGTTCTTCCTTTAAAAATATTATTATTATTTTTCTGGGTTACCACAATCTCTGCGAATGCACTGGCGTCACAACATAACACTGAACCACACACCCTGCACTGGTTGTTTTCCACTCATTTTTTCATGATGAGCTCTTTCTAAGCTTGGGTGACGACGAGGCTGTTCTGAAGGGCACATATAAATTACCCCGTCTTAGCAAAGAACTCACAACACACAGTCATCTGCTCCATAAATGGAGATCAACAAATGGCTACCAAAGGCAATTCACATGTACTGCTTTCGACTTCCATTCTTTGATCCGCTCCTGGTCTGACTGACCCCATTCAAATTAAGTGTAGTGAGCCTGAAATCTGCCTTATAAACAGCTACATGCAAGGAAATCGCCTAGCGAATCAACTGGGCAATGATATTGTGCCACCAGGTCAGCGACGCCCCAACCTCGAATGTTACGAGGCTGATTCATCCGCTCTACGACAGAATTAACGTGATACACTCGGCAATTTTCTGAATACATATGCCAGCGAAGGGGTAGCGAATACATTTAATGCGGTTATTTTATTCTTCTCCGAGAGATGTAACTTTAGCTCTAGCTTTGCAGATCACAGAAATTCGGACAGCGAACCATCCTTCCGATCACCAACTCAAGCATGGGTTCGTTAAGAAATTCCTAGGTATCTGGGTAAGTCTGTTTCGGTCACAACTTCGATGTGTAGGTCACCAACTTTGCGGACGACTTGGATTCGACATTTGTTTAAACCAAATTCCATCCGCTTAGTACGGCGGAACATGTCTGCTATTTATAACAGACGCCTAAAGTGGTCGTCAGCACCAGCATACAACTTGATATCATCTAAGTATACCAAGTGTGTCACCTCGTGAGCCACATTTTATTACAAAGTCATGCCCTCTAGCATCATTCAGTAGCCATGGAAGAAGGTTTCGGTAAACCATCTGCACTTTATTCCTCAGCTATCTATTAGCATTGCCAATACGGATTTAAATCAGCCAATGTCTCGCTTTAATGAGCCTCGCCATCGTTCCAGGAGAATTTCCTATGGTGGATTTCTTCGACCATTCAAATCGAAAACATGAAAGCGGATCTTGTGAGCGTGCAACCTGATAGCCACAACTAACACACAGTAGAGACGCAATTTCATCATTAATTTGAGATAGCATTTTCGGAGTAACTGGAGATGCAGAAAGCCTGGTCTATTCAAAGGATGCATTTCTGAAAATTCTATATACGCTCTTTAAAATTCGTCCCGAAACTCAGCGTAGACTTTAGCCGGCGAGTACTGAAACTGCGCGCGATGTTGTTGGTACCGCCAATCCTTCCCCATCATCTCTTGACCACCTATTTCCAGTATGACCTCAAGCCGTTGTTATAAAGTACTAATTTCTGAAAGATCTGTCTTTCATGTGATAATCTGCATGTCAACTTCACTTGTATGTGCCCCCCCCCCTTTTTTTACAAAATCAGGTCATTCATTTTATTCATGAGTATCGAAAATGCGTCTGATATACAAACGAGACAAACAGACAATAAACCGATTTCAAGGAGGTTACGTTTTTACGCGAAATCTTGAAAATTCATAAAGAAGGCCTATGGCGATGTCGTCGATTTCTATTTTCCTCCAAGGATCAACCCAAAATCAATAGCCCGAACGAAAGTCCGGGAAATACTCCATATAATAAATAGGCATTACAATATCTAAACTTCAAAAATTATTCATACCAGAATAAGAGAAATGAGAAACTCCTCCAAAGTATTGGAAATGCAACTTGTTTTGCAGTCAAAGCGGAAAAGTTATCACTCAAGTACAAAAGGGGTACTATAGCTCATTTAGCTCATTTTTAATGGAAATGATCTTGTCCCTGAAACATGTACATATTAAAAACTCCTTCATCATCATGACAGCGGATATTAATCTGAAATGTAATAATAAAGTACATCACTTTATTGCATTAATTCAAGCACACAGAAATATGTAGATTTAATGAAGAGTTATAACCTAATTTCCAAAACATGTCCTCTATGACATGAGAACAACCACATAAAATTACTTATTATTCACATAGCAGACTGTTGCGCTGGAAAATCACTTCGAATGAGCGATATACCCAACGACAGATTACTAACTACCCTTGTAATAAAACAATCAGAAACAATAACAACTAATGCAACTACCCCAACTGCGGAGGACGGTGTATATTAGCATGAAATATTATGGCTTTCATCATTTTGTGGGAAGTAAAGGAATTTCGTAGATATAACCAACAATTTAGTCAGTAAAGGGATTTTATAAATTATCAACTGGCACGCAAGGGTTGCACGACATAAGCAAAGTATACTCTCCCAAGGAAAGTTACAAACTGCGAGTATAGTAGCTTCGGTAGATTCATAGGAAAGTATTTTGCCTCGCTCCTTCCTCCAGTCCTTGTTGTATAGAATTATAATCAAAAACAAGAAATAACGTGAGTTGGATTACGTATATCACGGATGTATGTAATTTAACTACGTTGTTGAGGTTTGTATGTAGTTAATTCAAAATTCCATCCTATTAGTGATCGATTTTCGAAAGTTTGATTGGAAATTGAGGTTTCGGTATCATCATCATCATCATCGAAGTAGGAAGTTTAACAGAAAATTTATTGATTCAGATATTATCCGCATTGTTATTGTTTTGTTTTATTACTTTTAGATTGCACGGAAGTTTGCAATTTGCGAACTATTCACCTCAATGTTTGGCCATTGAATATGAATACGAATATGTAAGGAATTCAAAACGACTTTTCCCAATGAACTCAAGTCAAAAATCGAAACTGATCAGCAAAAGAATATTCGGTTACTTGAAATAGGTTTCTTTTTAGAAATATAATTTTAGGTTCCTTCTATTATTTCCTATGCAAACGTCTCGCAAACAAGTAAATAATATTGTAATTTAGCACTTGGTGCTGATGAGAATTCAGAAGTTCAGGTACTTTAATTCCAAAGTAGAGGCAACGCAACGCATCAAAGCTGTACAGCCAGTGAACTAAGGAATGGCCCAATTCCAGTCTTTGACATTGGCCATATTTAACAGCAATATTAAGCTCATAGTGCTTAAGACCGAACACTTCCCCTGATTAAGCCAGCGAATTTGGGTCGCAAGTAGTTTTTCGCTGAAAACCACTTCCTATCGCCAGACTATAGCACCTTCTCCAACTACGCTCTAAAGTATCTGAGAGAAAGGTTGGTTAACCATCGCTCTTCTATTGCGTCAGGTTAATAAGCAAACCCGACCGGGTGGTAGCTTTTTTCAAAGTCAAGTTTCCCTTACATAAGTTTAAGAACAGTCTCACTCACTGTCCTTAATACTACGTCTTTACCCTCTAAAGCACTTTCCCTTTAGTATTTAAAATTTATATGGGGCAGTAAAACGATGGCTCCCTTAAAAATTTACTAGACTTCCTTTTCAGCACTTATTCATGTCATATTCAACAGCACAAAACCTAATAATGAGCTACACTTCCTTAGCTTCTCGCTAAGGCGTAGAGGAGCATGTTCCCGAACTCTGTCAAAGTAAGACTTGTAGGAACGTAGCAGTCATTCAGATATACGTTGCCTACCATTGCTAGTACACGATCCATACGTTATAACAACGATTCCTGAAAGACTCTCTTGGGGAGTGGTCCGGAAATGCAAATCCTGAACGAATCTGCAAAGATTGAAGTTTTATTAATTTTATTTTTCAGCTCAAGTGACCATCTTTGCCAGACCGATCAGTACCCCTTACATGCTTTCGCAAAGTATTCGTACCTGAGGTGAATAGGCCTGTTATACATTATCGAAATATATCTATACAGTTCTTTATAGTGCGGCTAGTTTACAATAAAAACTCTTTTCTCTTACCTTAACCCATCATACTATGGATGAACAAGCGAACATTGGCCTAATAATAGCAACGTATATCCACATTTCTACCAAATCCGTGAGTCCCGACAAAAGTCCATCTGCACAACACATAGACTATGATAGCTCGTTTCATCTTTACCTTTACATGTTTATTTCAAAGAGGCTTCTTACTCGTATCTAGCGTTATCATCATCAACGACGCAACAACCGGTACCCGTTCTAGGCCTGCCTTAATAAGAAACTCCAGACATCCCGGATTTGCACCGAGGTCCACCAATTCGATATCCGTAAAAGCTGTTTGACGTCCTTACCTACGCCATCGCTCCAGCTCAGGTAGGGTCTCCCTCATCTTTTTTTCTACCATAAATATTGCCCTTATAGACTTTCCGGGCTGGATCATCCTCATCCATACGGATTAGGTGACGCGCCCACCGCAACCTGTTGAGCCGGATTTTATCTACAACCGGTCGTGGTATGGCTCATAGATTTCGTCGTTATGTAGGCTACGGAATTATCCATCCTCATGTAGGGAGCCAAAAATTCTTCGGAGGATTCTTCTCACGAACGCGGTCAAGAGTTCGCAATTTTTTGCTAAGAACCCAGGTTTCCGAAGAATACATAAGGACTGGCAAGATCAATGTCTTGTACGGTAAGAGCTTTGACCCTATGATGAGACGCTTCGAGCGAAACAGTTTTTTAAGGTTTTGTGTAAAACAAGACCTTATTAAAATCGATTCAATGTCTGTCTGTCTGTCTATCTGTCACACGCATTTTTCTCCAAAACGCCTAAACCGATACGAACAAAATTTGGTGGACAGATGGGAACTATGAAATCCCACGCATACAGTGAGTGGCATAAATTTAGGTGGAGTTTAAAGGGGGGCTCCCCATACATGCAAAGGGGGGATTCAAAAATTTTTTTCACCGAATATAGTTGTGTAGGGTATCAAATGAAAGGTCTCGGTTTGTACTTTCCGAAACTGATATTAGTTTTGGCATAAATTGCAAAGTGCGTGAGTAAGGAGTCAAAATGTACGCACTTGAAGTGAGACAGGACTCATTTTCGGAAACTACCCAACCTAAAAATCCGAAAAAAATCAGGGTGGGGCGCCTGGATGAAATCTAGGCCTCAAAATATGTCCCATTCCGATATCTGCTCAAATAAACTTGCTAATAGTATATTACTACTTTTTAGAAATTTACTGAAAAACCCCCCTTAAATTCATCCTAGGTCTTCCGAATTTTGTACCAGCATAGGGGACAATATTTCGTATATATGTGCTAAATTTCATGGAAATCAGGCAATTAACGCCAAAGTTATAGCAGTTCAAACTTAGCAATTTCGCACGAGTTTACTGCTTTCAAAGCCATGCAAATCAGATGCTGACCTCATAATTACCCGGAATAATTGACATTCGCGTGGAATATTAAAGTCACATTTATGAAGAATCTATTTATCTGCAGCCCTTTTTAAGGTTTTGTGTAAAACACTTATGTGAAATCTAATCTTCGAGAGATGTCCCATTCCGGTATCTGCTCAAAAAATTTACTAATAGTATATTATCAACTTTTAGAAATAGACTAAAAAACTCCCCTTAAGTTCATCCTAAGTGTACTAAATTTTGCACCGACATAGAGGACAGCCTCGTGCATAGCATGCCAAGTTTCATGAAAATCCAACTATTAGTGGGAAAGTTATAGCAGTTCAAACTTATCAATTTCGTGCTAATTAACAGCATTCTAAGCCATACAAATAAGATGCTGACGTCATAATTAACGAGAATAATTGAAATTCCAGTGAAATATTAAAATTCCATTCAAGAAGAATCTAATTCTCCCTAGCCCTTTTTAAGGTTTTGTGTAAACACAAAACCTTATTAAAATCGGTTTACTGTCTGTCTGTCTGTCCGTCACACGCATTTTTCTCGGAGACGGCTATAGCGATTGGCACCAAATTTGGTAGAAAGGTGGGAACTGTGAACGCTCACGCATACCGTGAGTTACATCCTTTTACGTCGAATTTAAGGAGGGGTCCCCATACATGCAAAAGGGGGGTGTAAATTTTTTTTTCATCAAATATAGTCATGTAGGGTATCAAATTAAAGGTCTCGGTTAGTACTTTTCGAAGCTGGTCTTAGTTTTCGGGTGGTTGAAAGTGACCATTCCTTTACGGGGGCCATTCTCAGAAACTACTCAACCGAAAAATCTGAAAAAAATCAAGAGGCTGCCACTATATGGTGCCTGGGCTCCGAAATACCTTCCACACTGATATCTGCATAAATAAAGTTAATAATAGTATATTACTATAATTTTTAGTAATTCGCTGCAGAACCCCCCTTAGATTCATGCTAGGACCACGAAATTTCGCAACAATATAGGGTATAATAAAGAGCATGATCCTACCAAGTTTGGTGAAAATCGCAGTATTACTAACAAAGTTATAATACGTCAAAATTGTCGCTTCTTTGCAAATTCAAGACTATGAATATCAATATCATCCGAAAGTGGATATTCCCATATAATATATGCATATATTACGTGCTACGTACTAAGAAATACACAAAACCTTTCGTACCTGAAGCGTCCAGCTTCCGGTTTCCCGACTTGTTTATATTTAAAATAGTTATCGTTCCGATGCTTGTAGTTCTTCTAAATAAAAATAAAACTGGGTAGCTTGCTCCTACTACAATATATTTTAATAGTTAGTAAATACGTATTTCGAAAGCTACTTACTTTCTTCCTCAGTACTTAAGCTTAAGTAGCTGTTGTCCGGATAGCTGAGTGGTTAGAGCACAAGGCTGTCGTACGGAAGGTCGCGGTTCAAATCTCGCTGGTGACAGTGGGATTTTTATCGTGATTTGACGTCGGATACCAGTCGACTCAGCTGTGAATGAGTACCTGAGTCAAATCAGGGTAATAATCTCGGGCGAGCGCAATGCTGACCACATTGCCTCCTACAGTCTACTGTAGTGTACCGTTACGGTCTTGAATGAAGTGCTCTAACACACTTCAAGGCCCTGATCCAATATGGATTGTTGCGCCAACGATTATTATTATTATTATTATTATTACACGGAGCTGTCGTGCACTCGTCGCTCCTCACATCTTTTTCTTTTTCTTCAGCCTTCAGTTCACAAGCGGGGTCGGCTCGTGATGATCGGTTTCATCATTTTGTTTTATGACATGCCTCACCAGGATGTAATCGCGAGACCTTTAAATCCCCATCCAGCGTATCAAGCCACCATTGTTTGGCCGGCTTTTTGGTTGCGTACCATTGCTTTCGATGTTCTGATCAATACTGGTTGTTGAATTCGAAAACGCCTCTCTTGCAGTTTTTCCACGATCGATGCAAACCCATATCGATCGCGGATATTCTCATTTCAGACGTAATCGAAACGTGTCACGCCACCAGTGCAATGCAACATCTTCGTCCCCATTACCAGAAGACGCCGTTCATTGTCCTTTATAGTCGGCCAACACTCGGAACTATAGAGAGTGACAGACGGACGACATTGCAGTAAATTTTAAATTTGGGACGTGCGCTGATACGTCGATCACAAAGAACACCAGTTGGGGAATGCCACTTCATCCAGGTTGCATTAATGCGTGAAACAATTTCATTACGCAGTTCTCCATTGGCTGATAGCGTTGACTCGAGATATTTAAATCGCTGAGTTCTAGCAATGGCAGTAACCTGCCCTTCGAGATACTTAAATCGCTCAGTTCTGGCAATGGCAGTAACCTGCCTAGAACTGAACGATTTCAATATCTCGGGTCAATGTTATAAGCCAATGGAGAACTACGCTATGCTCCTCACATAGGGAAACACAAAACCTTTTATACCTGAAGCGTCAAGCTTCCGGTTTCCCGACTTGTTTAAAAATTATATTTGGCTTTGACGGTTTCGATCGCAGGGCAGAGGCGATCTGAGTCTGTATTGATTCAATTTTGGAGTTCGTAATAGTTCCGGTTTTCCACGAGAATCCCACTTGGCCTTGAAGTTTCTCTTTCGCCTTCCAGTTCTTTGCAGAATTTTTTAAAGGACTTTTTTCCGAGCACTTAACGAGCTTCTTATATTCAAGCTGTGAGGTACCGAAGATTAGCCAGTTTTCATTCTTATTGCTTTTACGAACATGATTCAGAAGTCGCCTGGTTGATTGCCAGAGTTTTTGCAGTTCTGGGTTCCAGGGTACTGTTTTACCGCATTTGCTTCAGGTAATAGCACAAGCATCTTCAACGCACTCTAAAAGTATGCGATTCTTCAAATCATCTTTATCATCAAAGGTGTCCTTAGTCGCCTAGGGAGCTATATTTTGTTGCCATGAAGTTGAATGAACTTTGTCTAATCCGTTTTTTGTCCGGATCCGGATTCTGTTTTGTGTTACAGTCTGTTTACCTACAATAGTCAAATTTAACTCTAAGCGTCATTGGTCTGACAGTGAGACTTCATCTAGCACCCCCCAAATATATAATCAACTCTAAAGTCTTTGAAGTAGTAAAGTCAATTACTTCATTTCTTCGTGGTCTCACGAAAGTAAAGACACTCCCTACGTTCACAGACATGAGACCCGGTGCAGCTACTCCCTTCTAGGATTGCATGTGCTACTCCCCCAGCAAATATGTTAAGCACTCGTATCACAACCTATTAAGAGTTGGAGGCCAGTTGATTCTGTGTACGCTACCAGATCCCTTAGTTCTTGCGTCGGTGGTTGACACAGAGAATCGCCATTAATCTGATATTGTAAGATCGCAGTAACTAGATGGAAAGAGTATTATCTCAGCATATTTGCATCTAACAGTTTTTATAAGAGGACATAAGCTCTCGATATTATGACTCTTTCATCGTAAAAGATAGTAGCCCCATTAATTGATCCAGTGCCACTGATTTTATTAAATCCAAACCTTGGCTCTCGCACCAGAAAAATATAAGGACAGTCCTGCAGCTTTGTCAGCCTCGCAGCCAGCAGATAGGTAGAGATTTTGGCATGCTGCAGATTAATTTGACCAACCTTTATATAATCTCCAACATAAGCTTAGTCTAATATGCATGATAGAAATCAGTTGAGAATCATAGCTTTCCCTCACACCGCACCGTCAAAGACTCGATTTCCTCATGATTTATTTCTCTGAGAACTTCTGCATTTGCAGGTGCAGCAGTGCCCCATCTTCTCATCCACAAAGGGTCTTATCTCCTCACGAAGAGCATTTTTCTGTTGTCCATTTAACATCTTCTATAGTTTGCAGTGTACGGTTAGAGCAGATCCGATCCCAGAATCTGGCATCAAGTTCCCCTTTCTTCTACTTGTTCCATTAAAGATTTAGAGGAAGATGCTAACAAGTAGGATTTACTCTGTAGTCCCTTGACCAATGCGAGCCCCTGGAGGTTCCGCAATTCCATTGTGAAGAAGCGCACCGAAGATGTTTCAATTTCATTTATTTTGTATGAGCCGAAGACCATCATTGGACTTCGCACTCAAAATAATGTCGATGCTCTGCAGTTGCCCAATACAATTAGATTTCAATCTTTCCAGCACTGGAGCACCATGTGATGACTGTCCCTGAGAGTCCCACTAAACATCCACATTTGAGGATTTATCCTTCCTGGCATTCATGAATTTTACACTGTAGTGTCCTCTGTTCTAAAACAGTTCGGCATCCACACTAGTGAACTTGAACCGACTCCCAGCACTCAAAGCTGGGAAGACCTACTGGAAATACTTTAAGGCTTGCTCTTTATTGCATTCCAAATGAAGGATTGTTAAACCTTGGGTTCGTTCCATGTTCTAATTTTTTGTCCACATGCACATCCGCAGGATAGTAAATTGTTCCTCTAACATTTTGTCAAGAAATTCCTACGGCATCGGTTCGAAATGAGAATGCCGTTTGTGCATGCATCCTCATCTTTCTCGCCTTCACGTTCGTATACTTTGAGAGGGACTACTTTCGTTAAGATATCTCCCTCACTGATTTGGTCACCGGTCCTAGTCCCTGCCGGTAGCTTGGATACAGGCGCTAGTACGGAGTACAACAAAGCGTTACTCACTA
Organism: Hermetia illucens; assembly: GCF_905115235.1. Taxonomy (NCBI): domain Eukaryota; kingdom Metazoa; phylum Arthropoda; class Insecta; order Diptera; family Stratiomyidae; genus Hermetia; species Hermetia illucens. The sequence continues at coordinate 104,412,934 of NC_051852.1, read as the reverse complement.
CAGATTTGTTGCCTTACGTTGCTTAAGCGCATTAACGTAGGCCAAAGAGTCTGCTGCGTCCAGAGTGAGTCTCACCGTGGCTACCAGTTTGACCAAACCTGCCGGCAAAGATTTCTTTAGACATTACCGCACTTGTTGTTTCTCCGTGCTTCGCTCTGTCATTGGTTGGGAGCCTTCCCAGGTTCACGATGGTCGGGCCGCTGGGCTCCATTTTCATATACCGACGTTAGAACAGTAGCGTCCACGTCATCAGCTATCCTTTTTTCCGATTTTCCTTGTAAAGGTGAAACAGCCTGTATTCCCCCTCCTTAGTGGTTGAAGTTTCCTTCTGCCGACCCTTCCTCTTCCACGCAACAGTAAACTACTACAGACTCCCCCATCACGACAAGGTGGTGTCCGATGGGGAGTGGAGTACCACTACAAACTGTTAAAATTACAAAATAAGCACTGAGGAAGGACAAATGTTGTGACCGAAACACGTGTTTGCTACCTCAACATAAATAAAATTATATAGTTAAATTGGAAACCTTTCCTTTTTAATATTTTTATTTTTAAAACAAGTCGGGAAACCGGAAGCTTGACGCTTCAGGTATAAAAGGTTTTGTGTTTCCCTATGTGAGGAGCATAACGTAGTTCTCCATTGGCTTATAGCATTGACCCGAGATATTTAAATCGCTCAGTTCTGGGCAGGTTACCACCATTGCCAGAACTCAGCGATTTAAATATCTGGAGGGGCAGATTACTGCCATTGAAAGAACTGAGCGATTTAAAGGGCTAGGGAGAATTAGATTCTTCTTGAATGGAATTTTAATATTTTACTCGAATTTCAATTATTCTCGTTAATTATGACGTCAGCATCTTATTTGTATGGCTTAGGATCCTGTTAATTAGCACGAAATTGATAAGTTTGAACTGCTATAACTTTCCCAATAATAGTTGGATTTTCATGAAACTTGGCATGTGTATGCACGAGGCTGCCCTCTATGTCGGTGCAATTTAGTACACTTAGGATGAACTTAAGGGGAGTTTTTTAGTCAATTTCTAAAAGTTGATAATATACTATTAGTAAATTTTTTGAGCAGATACCGGAATAGGACATCTCTCGAAGATTAGATTTCACATAAGTGTTTTACACAAAATCTTAAAAAGTGCTGCAGATAAGTAGATTCCTCATAAATGCAACTTTAATATTTCACGCGAATGTCAATTATACCGGGTAATTATGACGTCAGCATCTGATTTGCATGGCTTTGAAAGCGATAAATTCGCGCGAAGTTTGAACTACTATAACTTTGGCGTTAATTGCCAGATTTCTACGAAATTTTGCATGTATATACAAAATATTGTCCTCTATGCTGGTACAAAATTCGGAAGTCCTAGGATGAATTTAAGGGGGGGGGGGGTTTTCAGTAAATTTCTATAAAGTAGTAATATACTATTAGTAAGTTTATTTGAGCAGATATCGTAATGGGACATATTTTGAGGCCTAGATTTCATCTAGGCGCACCACTCCGATTTTTTCCGGATTTTTAGAGCGGGTAGTTTCCGAAAATGAGTCCTGTCTCACTTCAAGTGCGTACATTTTTGACTCATTACTCACGCACTTTGCAATTTATGCCAAAACTAATATCAGTTTCGGAAAGTACAAATCGAGACCTTTCATTTGATACCCTACACAACTATATCCGTTGAAAAAAATTGTTGAATCCCCCCTTTGCATGTATGGGGAGCCCCCCTTTAAACTCCACCTAAATTTGTATGCGTGGGATTTCATAGTTCCCATCTGTCCACCAAATTTCGTTCGGATCGGTTTAGCCGTTTTGGAGAAAAATGCGTGTGACAGACAGACAGACATTGAATCGATTTTAATAAGGTTTTGTTTTACACAAAACCTTAAAAAGAACTATAGTAAACTAAGGAACTATTTTTATAAAACTTATGTTAAGAATTGTTCTTCAATAAAAGTTCCAATCCCAATGTCCACAATATTTTTCTGCTCGTTCGGTGAAACTATTTGTTCTATTGTTCGAAAATCACCCAGCATAGTCTCTTTCTATCATTCTATCTGACTTTTAAGTGTCATACATAAAACTTTGGGGAGGGCTTTATACAGCAGACTACTCCAATTTCTTGAAGATTCCGGTGATCTATCAGAGCGGCAATATAGGTATTAAAGGGCCCATTCTATGGTCGATGAAATTTCAAGAATAGTGGGTCTGGTTTTAATTCGGCCAGGAGTAGAGAAAAAGAAAATTCGGTAGACCCTGCCTGAGATGGAGCAATGGAGAGGATGCAGACAGCTTTTAGGAATATCGAATTGGTGGACCACGGCACAAATCCGGGATGTCTGTAGTTTCTTACTAAGGCAGGGCTGGATACCGGTTGTTGCGCCGTCAGTGATAACTGCAATACTATTGAGCGCATTTTGGCAAAATTGTCTGTCCCTGGCCACTAGTCAAGCTACTAACAGAGAATTTTGTAAGACTATCAATTTTATTATTTCTTATTGTATCTTTTGTTTTTATTGAACTGGTCTAATGATAAGTGATCAAATCTTATGGACTAAACAGTATACAACTATTACTAAACAGCGTAGCACTATCATTTTAAATTTTCGATTATTGCTTTGAACGATAAATTTGTTATGTCATGTCAATGAGAATTATGTAACAATTTTCTCGCAAGGATGATGATTTTTCGCTTTTTCTCAATATGCCATGTCAATGTTTCTGATGAACCAGCGTGCATTTGATATTATCCGAAAGATCTTCAACTGCATTTATTGGAGGAATTTGACGTTTTTCGTTCCGCCCCATAATCAAATTGCGTAAGCCCAGATTTTTTTTTTTTTTTTGGTTCTTTGGAACTCCGGTCTCAGACCGACTATCGGCTAAAACATCCCCTGTTAAGTCTAGCACACTAACCGGGAAGACTTGACACATTGCCTCAGGCCAGACGGTCATTTCCTTACTGAGTCAGCTCATATTTCGACACCGTAAAGAAGAACGGACTGAACCCCAAATAAAGCCTACAGGATAACGGTCAATCGACGTTGGGCAGCAGCCCGCAAATCAGAAACATTCTAGATGCAGCCTTGTGTGCGGTGTTGCAAATCTGCCTGAGCGTTTTCTCGTATTTATAATGATGCCGAGGTATTTAACCGCCAGATTGGTTAAGACTATAACTTTACCAACCTCAGTAGGAAAAACTCTCTTTCGTCAGGACGATCACTTCAGTTTACTCCAGAGACTCCGTTGACTCTCCGTACCACCATGCCCAGTGTGAACTAAGTTTATTCAACCATGCCTGCGTAAATCAGTGCCGCAGCATCATCAGCGTATCTAACCAGATGCGATTCATAAGGCATCTTGAGTGTAAAACGATCCATTCCCAATATGATCTTCATATTGCGCAGTACTTCCCGGATCTCGTCGAGCAGGGCGCGGCTCTTCAAATAGTCTCTCAATATTCGCCAAAGGCAGCCTGGAATATGGAAACGATTCAGTAGCAAATCCGGTTTATATTTTGATATATGTTTCAACTCTACAGCATCAGCTCAGATGATGTGGACAGGAAAAAGTGCCGATTTCTTTCATCTTTCATTGCTTCTACCCAAGATCGCATAGGACCGTATTAACCCTATTTCATCATCAACAAGTACAAGGTAATTTGTACGTCCCATGACAGAGTCTCCATTTGGAGGCCGTTGCGTTCGTTGCAAGCTGCGGTGATAATGCTCAGTATTGAATGCACTAGAAATTCACTTCGTTTGTCCGCGTCCAGTTCTTGTAGCCCATTGACTTCTTTTGGAAGAGCTTCGCTGACACTAACGACTCAGTATCAAAAATCACGTCAGGGATAGCACCTTCGTGACCAGGCTGTTGGGATGTCAAAGTGCTTGCGATATTGAAGGCAACAGACTCTCCTGGCGGCAAACTCCAAAATTTGTGTGCCACGAGGATTTGCATGAGATATGCCCTATTCGAGGGCTCTAACTTTAAATTCTCATCCCACTAGAACTCTACCTTCCGTGTTTGGAAAATCGTCTTCCGAAAAGCTGACATAGATTCTTTTGGTGCGAGGTAAACGCTTAAAAAAGTTACTTCCGCACTACAGAGCCAAACGAAGTCATCGCAAGTTAATCGTACCTCCCACCACGATGGCGAACCCCTATCTCGGTACTGCTCACCGAGAAGCAACAAATCAGCTCTCCTTTCTTGTACCATCTGCCCCTTCAAGTCGCGAGCAGTTGCACTCCTATGCATGTTCGCTTGCAAAGTGTTGATCATGGTGCTTGACTTTTTACTTTCTGCAACTCTTTCTTGGAGACCTTGCATTGCCCGAAACCGGGAACATGAGCGACATCTTTCTGCAGACTACGGTCCTTGTAAAAAACACTCCGAGTCCCAAATCTTCACTTTGTGCCTGAATTCGTCACACTTGCAACACTTTGCAAGCGACAATTATATGCCCGTAGGCCCAGCACCTAAAGCAGCGGGTTCAAATTGCCCTTCGTCTTATCCTGTAGATTATTTACCCGATCTTTATTTTCTCGAAATGACAATGGACAATTTTTATCCTCTTGTGTTGATAGATGTAACACCAACCTTCAGAATGACCATATCTAAGTAATCCCATTTGATTACCCCATCTCTTCCATGTTCGCGAGATATATGGATTATTTCGAGCGTGCACATAGGTCCTAGCCTGAAAACCACTGCCTACCCCAAGTGCCTAGAATACCCTGTATTGTCTTGCAGAACGCACTCTTCTTGTCAATTTTCGACCCAAGTTCGAGAAGTATATCGCCGGTTCGAATCCTCCGGGTAGATTGAACACCTACCTCAGCGTTTGGTGATGTTGCGGATTTCTTCAAGAACTTCCGTGAAAATTGTTCGGGTCGATGAGAATGGCCTCTGACCGTGGTTTGCTCCATCTCATTTTCTTTGGTGCTGCTATTGTCGTAGTTGGCCTCGACTTTCCTACAGAGAAGTCAGTCACTGCCGCCCTAATTCACCTTACGTTGTTGTTGAATTTTCAGCGTTTTTTTACCCTGCTTGGTCCGTTTGATTATCACCCCGTGAAATTCTTCTTGCTGCGTCTTTGGTGGCACATCCACGCTGTTTTCCCCTCGTCATCTTCTATCAATTGATTGTCCCCCCTCTGACGGCCTGAGGGCATCGCGTTTTCTGCAGGTAAGGTCTTCCAAGGCTTTTTCCAAGTTAGTGTATAATAAGGTCCAGGAGTTCCTCCATCTCCACTATGCCATTTTTCACATCCATAAAGATATTTCGCTGGCCAGTAAGACCACCCCGCACTTCTGGAGTAGGCTTTCTTCCTCTACGCTTGTCTTTCGGATGAGGTCCACCCTCTCCGGTGAGATCACTTATGTATCCGTCTGATTGGCTGGTTCGTCCTCGAACTCGACCGAACTCTCCCTTCTGGTCGTCCGAACTCCTACCCTCAACGGCTTCACTCCCTTTTCCTTCTAGAACAGTAGACGACCGTCGTAGCTTTGTGCTTCTTATAAAGAAATTTATAATGGAATCTCCCATTTTAGTTGCCAGAAGCCAGTTATGTCCTCATAGTTGCTGTTGCTTTGTAGATCTAACTGCCTTCAATTCCTGTTTCAGCAGATTGATTGATTGATTAACCCATCAATTTTCTTTCAGAATAAAGCTTCAATAATTCGAGATTATTACAATCTTAACGTTATTGACTGTAATAATCTGCAAGTTCTTTTATTCTTGGCGAATCTCCCAAGAAAAGGGCTAAAAATAATACCATGTCTAATGGCCCCTTTTCAATCATTGTATTATCTGAACTTCTAAATTTGTTGTTGTTGATTGGGGCATATCTTAGAGCCATTCAGCATTATCCTAGTATTCTAAATAATGGAAATCATCACCCAAATACATTCAAGTTCTATCAAATAGGAAAAATCCTATAGAAAAATTAGTTCCATTTATTAGACACACCGTCTACCACAGCAGAAGGTACTTTTAAATGTGAACTTTATAAGGTAGGAGACATCACATCCTGGCATCAATATTGTGGTTTTTATATATTCCTTGGCGGTTTCTTGTTGCGGAGTTCGTAACTTTCCTTTCTTATTATTTAAACTGGAGAAATAGCGGAATATTAAAATGAAAACAGAAACAAATTGCAAATGTAGTTTTTTTGGTACTAAAATTGTTTGCGATTTACTTGTTGAAAAGGATTCCACTACGACGACAATGATGATACGTTCAATTTCCTCGTAATAGTCGCGCATGGCAGAAATTTGATGAAAATCATTCCCTGATAAGTTATAATCATAATGAAATAAGCCAGTGAATTAGTTGAGTTCTTAGGCTAGGAATTATCAGACCTAAAAGGAAGAGTTGAAGAGAAATTTCGGGACGCGAAACAGAACCAATTGTACGAACTAAGTTTTTAATTGTAGTAACAAAAAAATATTAAGTAAGTGTTTTACTTTGTATTTTTTTTTTAGAATCTAGTGGGACATATCTCACAATCATATTTGTGCACATAATGTATGCAACAATAAAATTAATTACAAATTTTCCTAGGAAATATGGTAATGATATGAAATGTGGTTCTCGCCGTGTTGTCTAACAAATTCATTCGCTTGTGAAAATGTCTAGTGATGTTGTTTTTGACAAATGGTATTTAAAAACTAAGCGAATTTACCTTCATACTTCATGCCTATTTATACCCTTAAATTCTACGATAGTCCTTGGATTCGCCGAATTAAGCATTATGATCGCTGATCTTGTTTTTTGTCTTTGTAAAGTGTCTGATTGTGCTATACCCTGAAAACAATTGATGGATGCGTGAGCTTTTGGAAACGTTGTGAGAATGCATACAAATGAAAAAGCGGCTGCTTCATGTCCCAATGCCCTTCTAATTCTAAAAATGTGGTGCTAGTCTTCCGCTGGTATTCCTCAAGTGAATCGCTGTTAAACCTAAATGATAACTTACTGTGAAATTATTCTAGTGATCAAATCTTAATCTGTATGTGTGTTACTTGGTTTGTATGCTGGCAATTATTTAAGGTTTTGTGTGTTCTTTTGTAAGGGAAACTAATCATAGACAGGCTCCCAAAAACTCTATAGGCTGACCTTACACCATCAACATTTCATCAGTCTACCATAGGTCACTCCATTAAAAATGGACTGATGGAAAACTGATGAACTGAAGTGTTTGGTATAAACAAGACGACAAGATACCATTTAACGATCTGAACAATGCGGAAGTCATGTTTCAATTAACAACAGATTGACAACTGCAGGACACATACCATCAGTCCAGCCAGACTGGCAGACTTATTTAAAAATTTAAATATTCATCAGCCTATGCCATAGAAATAGTTTGCCTAAATTTTGTTATTCAGACACGCCAGACAGATGAAATGTTGATCGTGTAAGGTCAGTCGTACTCTAGCCGCAAGACTATCATACATCCGTTCAGATTGAGTTTGCTTCCAATCGTTAAGCGAGATCCTATTTCCGTCATAAGCAAAACTTGAGTAAGGGAGAAAAACACGTTTCTCATCTTTAGATACGCCTTTACATCTATTGATTCGTTTTAACCAAATCGCGATTATGTTCAGGATAAGTTTGGTAGTCTTCCTCGCTAAATGCCAGCATTCTTCAAGTGCGATTCCAGGCTGAGGTTTCAATTGCAAGTGAATTTATCAATGTTTAAGATACAGACATGAGCTGCTTTGTAGTTATTAGACATTTTCGATGTTAACAAGCCAAGATTTGCTCGTATAAGTTTCGAATCAGCAGATTGAGCCGTCATCGGCGAATCCGACGCGTAATCAGGTACCCACACAATCGTAAAATAGCATCATATATTATACTCAACAGCAGGAGACCGAGTATACGCTTTTGTGACCTGATCATTGGGCCCTTTATCTGAATCGTAGCACAGTTTTCGCTGTCGCAAGTAGTCTTTAATTATTATTATTATTTTCGAGTTATCACAATCTCGGCAAATGCGGGATTTTACCTAATACTAGCACTAAGTGCCAAGTATTTAGGCTCGGACGATCCTACCTACTTAAAAACTAAAGGGGCGCTGGTGGCGGTGGCCGGTGGTAAGTTAATGGGAAAATCCGTTGACAACTCTCCGCAACATCGAGCACCTATGCAGAATGGTGTACTTCTGCATGGTTTGAACCAGACTGTGCGAAAGTCCCAGGACATCAAGGGAAGCCGTGAGGGATTTAGGTACAGTACCTGTCGCTGACAATATTATGGGAACTACAACCACCCGCTCGAGATGCCGAATTTCTTTGATTTCCCGAGCCAATGGCTCATAGTTCACCTTCTTCTCCACGTATTTCCGTTCAATGTTGCTATTATGGGGGATAGCAACATCAATAATATACGCGGAGCGACCCGTCTTGTCAACTAACAGTACGTCAGGCTTGTTGTGTAGAGTATGGCGATCAGTCAGAACTTGCCGGTCCCAATACATGCTGTAAGCAGAACTATCAAGTAATGCTTGCGACTCGTATCGGTAAACCGGACATGTTCCCGTGATCAGCCCATGCTTGTATGCAAGGTTTTGATGAATAACCTTAAATACAGTATTATGTCTGTTGATGTATTGCACCGGTGCCATAAAAGTACAGCCAGAAATGAGATAGTCCAACGTTTCTAACGCCGAACCACACATTCTGCACTGGTCGTTCTCCACCCGTTCTTTCATGATGAGCTTTTTATAAGCTCGGGTGGCGACTACGCCGTCCTGAATGGCACACATGAACCCCTCCGTCTCAGCAAAGAGCTCCCCAGCACATAGCCATCTGTTCGACAAATGCAAATCGACAAATGGCTGCCAAAGACAATTCACGTGTTTACCGTGTATTGCCTTCGACTTCCTTTCATCGATCCGCTCTTGTTCCGACTTCACCCCACTCAGAGGATTGAAAGATCCTTCAAGTGGAGTCAGTCCACAGTCTACCTTGCAGGCAACCGCATGCAAGGAACTCGCCTGCTCTTTGCTGTAAAAATAAACGCGTAGCGAGTCAACTTGGTCATAGCTTCGATGTGGAGGTCACCAATGCTATGTCCGGCATGCGGCTCGTGATGACCTTTGCAGATGGTTTGGATTCGACACTTGTCTAATCCAAACTTCATCCGAATATCACGGCTGAACATGTCTATTATTCGCAATAGACTTCTAAGATGGTCGTCAGTCCCAGGATACTTGATGAGCTTGATGTCATCTAAGTACATCAAGTGTCGCAGTTCACACTTAGCACGCAGGCCATACTTTATTACAAAACCATACCCTCTAACATCCTTCAGTAGCCGTGAAAGTGGGTCAGTGCCATACAAAACCAAAGGGGACTCAATGAATCCCCCTGTAAGATGCCCCTCCGTATACGGATGGGCTCTGAGGTATTAGCACCCTCAGATGTACACACTTGTAAGGTGGTATGCCACCCTTCCATGACTGTCGCCAAAAACTTTATTAATTTCGGATCAATACGATACAGATGTAGGATATCGATCAGCCATTATTATTAATTATATCAGATTAGATTATTATTATTAATCCTTAAATGATATGATCCTACTTTGGCTTCACTCTGTTTTTTTTTTTCGGTTGGGATTGTCATAGTGAATTCACTTTTCATCACCGATAACTATTCGATACAAAATTGATTTCTTTTCGTGTCTTTCAAAAAGCACTTGGGCTAATCGCCTTTGTTGTTGTCTTTCGGTCAACTGGTGCGGTACCCAATTTCCTTCTTTTTGGATGAAACCGAGTTTATGTACGCGTTTTCCAACTGTCGTTGAATCAACATTTGACGCTTCCAATAACGCCTGCAGGGTTTCACACGGATCTACTTGAAGTAACGCTTCCAGTTCTTCGTCTTCAAACTTTTTTGGTGGGCCGCGCGTGGTTGGTTGTATACGTCAAAATTACTACTTTTGAATCACCTAAACCACTCCTTGCATCTGTTTTCCGATGGTGCATAGTCGGCATAGGCTTCGACAAGCAATCTATGACTTTCAGCGGCATTTTTTTTTTTCAATTTGCAAAAGTATAGTAAAACTTCCCACAAATGCTGCTTCGTAGGAACAAAATATTCCATTTTCGGATGATTAAAAAAATCATTCAATCATTCAAATTCAACTATCTCTCAAATATAAAATTTTGCACCTTGACTTGTGAGTAAAATAATATATTTTAGTTTTACCATTTATACAAAACAACATACCAGCGCCATCTCTTGCAGAACGCCTGTTGTTTATTCCACCAATATGCCAATATATTCTCGATATCAAGAAACAACAACACGCAAAATGTCACTTCATCAACGCCTTTTTCGCTAGAATGGGGTCCAGGATAGGGGACTCTCTATAGCCACCTTACACATTCCGACAATGATTTCCCTACCAATAAACTTATTTACCGCCACGGTTATTTAACGGGATTTAATGGAGAGGGGCCCTTCCGTAGCGCCCTTCACACTCCTTTACCACTGCTAACATTTTAATATGAATATAGCCCCGTCATGGCATTTAAAGGGGTGGTGACCGCCGCAATCCTTTAAAGGGAAATTTCTCTTTCCTCTTCATATAATCCCCCATCTTGTATCCCTCACGGAATAGGCTTGAATGTTCAAACTTGACCATGATGACATCAAGAAAACCCCACTTTGTGGGACCATAACGTTTCAAGAACATTACGAATTTTGTTCGGTTTTGAAGAAGCAGTACCTCCCCATTCCCCCTTAATAGACTTTCACTCCCTCTGGCGATAGGGTTGAAAATTCAACTTTTACCACAATTATAATTCTGCCGTCAAATCAAAAATATTGCGCAACGAAGCCGAATACGCCCATAGACAACACAATGCACAAGACTGCTTTGTCTAAAACTTTTGTCGGTGCCTCCAGAATTCCCAGCTTCTGTTAGCGTTAGATACAAATGTCACAGTGCTTTTATACAGCACTATAGGGCATAAATAACGGGATAAAGTTTTAAATGTATCTTCTTTTTCCTCTTTTTTAGCCTTTCTCCCGTTCAGGAGCGAGGTGGCCTCGTTTTAATGGTTTGGACCATTTTGCTCGGTGATAGGCTCGATCTGGATGGAGTCGAGAGGCTCTTAAATCGCCATCTAGGGTATCAACCCATCGTTGTTCCTGTCGGCCTTGTGGTCGTTTCCCGCTGACCCATGCTCAGAGTAATTTTAGCCAGTGAGTTCTCGTCAGACCAAACCATCGAATCGTGGGTGGGTGTCCTCATTTTAGATATGAAGCGGCAATTTATCCAAGGTCTATTGGTGCGTAAAGTAATTCCATAAGTTCACTCGTGGTTGACAGCATTAGTCCAAGATATTTAAATCGGTCAGTTCTGGGCGGGTCGCTGCGACTGACAGTGATAGTAATTGTTTCATTAGGTCCGATCGCCACAAACTTTGCTTTATTCAGAGATGGTCTCATGTTCTATAAGGAGATCATTCGAGATTTTATTTAGGAAATTGATGGAATCCTGAGTACGTCATCGACGGCGAAACGGACCAGTTGGGTAGCAACGTATTTCCGCTATTTGTGATCTGCGGACCTCTCAGTCTTGGGCAAATTATGTGACTTGCGGTTTCGTCCAGAGCAGACGCAACTAATCAGACACTTCCTTGCCTCTATCCTGGCCACAGCATGACCGAAGTAGCTACAAGGCCACCTAATTCAGCCTAAGCCGGCCAAAATTAAACTAAATTTTGTATAGGAAATTGAATGAGTATTAAGTTCGCCATACACTTGATAGCCGGCGCAACAATCCATATTGGATCTAGGCCTTGAAGTCTGTTAGAACACTTCATTCAAGACCGTAACGGTACACTACAGTACACTGTAGGAGACAATGTGGTCAGCATTGCGCTCGCCCGAGATTATTACCCTGATTTGACTCAGGTACTCATTCACAGCTGAGTCGACTGGTATCCGACGTCAAATCACGATACAAATTCCACTGTCACCAGTAAGATTTGAACCGCGACCTTCCGTATGACAGCCTTGTGCTCTAACCACTCAGCTATCCGGACACCCCCTATCCCTAAAACTTCCCTAATATTCTCACTCTCCAGGCAAGACTATCGTACCCATCTAAGCTTGATTCCCTTATTAAACAGTATTAGTTCCATCTCAAGCAGAACTTAGGCAAGCGAACTAGACCTAGAATAACCCAATGATTTGTCAAAACCAAATCGATGCTAATTGAACATTTTAAAGCCTTGTTAACAATTCTATCAGAATTGGAGACTATTGCCTCGGATTTCTAACTTTTATCCAAATGGAGAACACAGAAAAAAATTTGATGATCAAATTACATAAAATAAGGACCTCCAAATACATACACATCATTGGACGCTGCTTCACCTCTGCCCTGGGAGCAGCGTAACGGAAAGTGTCAAAGGATGGAGATAGCTCCTTTTTATATAATGGCAAACACGACAAGGGTGCGAATTATATCTAACTTAAAAACGCCAGTACTTTAAGCCTAAGCCAGGCTAAAGCAAAATTCCGCATCGCCGTGTTGCAGCAATATAAAGGATGTCCACCCACTAAAATCATTCCCACTTTTCCGCCCATATCCCCACGGGACCACCCCCCATGAGAGCGAGCTGATTTACTCCAGCACGATTAAGCGCACGTCTCTCGCACTTTCCCGGCTCAATTAAATTCTTGTAGCTTTTCGCGTGTTGAACTCCAATTTGATTCCGACCTCAACATCACTTCCACGAAATTATAGGATCCGATAACTACGTCATGAGGCATCGTTCAACCTTCCTCTTTCAATCGCGAAAATAAAACATATCATGCGCTGGGTCCTTGGGAGGAGCGGCGCATTCGGGAGAGTCTAGAACTTGTCCAATCCAAAGCGATGCAAATTCCTCTACCCATCGTGTCCCGTGTAAAGAACTGCGTTAGATGGTAGTTCAGTTTTGCGTGTTTTCGCACGACCCATCTCTCAATAAACGGGATCAGCGAATCTGTACAATGGCCTTTTCCGGAATTATCCCACCGTTGCTGCCATTTCCTACAAACTTTTCAGAAGCCTACAGTCACATCGGCCTCATTCGCTAGAAATTCCAAGAAAACCATTTCCGCGATGACACACTACCTCACCCGATATTGTCCTATATGCCACATATTGCCGTTATGCCCAACTCCCCTTTCTTCATCATCCTTGCTAGAGATAAACTAGCCTTTGCAGCCTTTTCTCGCGCATAGTCCACGTGCCCTTTAAAGGTCAACTTGGCATCGACCCCTAGGTATTTAATTATCGATTTTGAAACGACCTGCTGATTACCCACCCGGATTTTGACGGTATTGTTTGTTGTATTGCAGTTTACCCATTTGTAACCATGTTTTGATGGTATGAATGGCTTCACTTCCAGAAAGTTCCACGTAATCTAGGTGCTTTGCTACTACCACTGCTAGATGGTGTACAAAACCAATCAGCAGCCAACATCTTTCCCATGGTGTTTAAAAGACAGACAGATCGATATTAAGAGTGTGCACCAAGTGGTTTTTGGGGCTTCAATAGCGAAACCAACCTCTGTCTCTTCCACTGGCCGGGAAACACTCCTTCCTGTTCGGCTTTGTTCGGAATCTCTTCCAATCACGCAGACTACCTCCAATTCGTCCACAGATCCTTCGTAGTTCCCCTCGGTCACGCCGGGTATCGAAAAGACATCCTGTTGAACAATTGGCTGAAGTTCACTTTCTTCCTGTTGTGTGAAAGGAATTGCGATTATTTTGAACAAGAGTCGGGGGCATGTCACTTGGGGTGATTTTGACCGCGAGTCTTGTTCATTGCAATCTAGTAAGCAGGACCTCATTACTTCGTATTTGCCTCAAGGTACAACTGCTTAAAGCTACTAAGGCTACTTCGAAAATCGCAGTATTCCCTCTCTATCTGCCGATGTTCCAACTTCCCTGTTGTCCTTTAGCAACGCCTTCTCGCTCGCAGACACTATGCTCTCAACAGGGAGATTTCCTGTGGAATCAGGTTTAGTTTGGTTTCCTACTGTGGCGGAAAGTTACCCGCAGACACAACCGACTTACCATTTCCAGCGCCGTTCTCTTCGAGCCGTGACCTTTTTCTAAAGCCACCAGGAATATCTTCCCCTCGTCTTTACCATCCAATACAAAGCAGTCTACCATCTCCTCATATTGCGCTAATGTTGCACTAGAAGAAACATAACACATGTACATGTAGACGCCGTTAACTTTTGCCCTTACAATCTATGGCCAGCCTTTCGCATGCCCACATCGTCGCGTTTGCAGATAAGTGTTTCATTCACTTAGCACTACCGTAATTTGGGTAAGGCTCGCAGATTATCTCTACGTGCACATTCGACTTCTTGAATGATTTGGAGAGCGAGTCTTGAGTTACCTCGCAATAGTTGAGGTTAGTTTGTGTTAGTCTCATTTAGCCCTATGAATCAGCTCCCACCACCTGCAAGGCGAAGCTACTCTCTTTCCCTTTGCACAACTTGCATCGTGGATGTACAGTGCAATATTTGATAAGATAGTCCTCTTCTCCACATCCTTCACCTTTTCGATCTATCTTGCTCGCAGGTACATGCTGCTGCAAAGTGGCCGAAATCAAGATATCTCTTGAAAGATACTTGCTCCCTAAGAAGACGCACAACCCAACTTATTCGTACCTTGCCCGCAGTAATCAGTTTAACCGCTGATTCCACCGGCAAGCTACTAATAGCGGCCTGAGTACCTCCATACGCTCATTTCATCCTCTTTATCGAACTCCCTTCTATCCCGCTAAGATTAAATTTTTCCCATAGCACAGCACAGATATCCCATGATGTAAACTCGCCTAGGTCTTTGCACTCAATTACTATTATATTTCTTGCTTGCGAGCTTTCACTTGTGCTTGCTCATCTAGCACCAATTCCACTTGAACACGAAAGATATTCACTGTCTTCTTGCTAGATTTGTTTAGCTCCAACATCAGATCTCACTTCTGCGTATTCCTAATACGACTCAGACTACTGCCCAGGTCTGTCAGTTCCAGATCGGTGAATAGACAATAATCTAACGCATAATACCAGAAAGTATGATTGAAATCCTATTATTGTATAATAAACTTTTAGCAGGTAAAACTGTCATTTTAATGGAACTTGCCTGCACGCAAAGAGATTATATCACAACAGTTCCAAATTAAGCGAAAAGTCTAACATATAGAAGAACCCCGTTGGATAAGGGGTGGTCATAACTTTAATGCGAGTGGAGTCGAGTCGGTCGACCTTTGGGTCGTTCCCCATCGACTTTGATGTTTAGATCAATCTTAGCTAGTGAGTTCATGAAGATACCTTTCGCAATTTTTCCACCATGCGTCTAGTTTCCAATTTCCTGGCTTGTTCTTAGGTTGAATTCACTATTCTGGAGCATTGGTTGGTTATGGAACCATATATGGTTTGTTAATCAGTATGTATATAATCTGCTAAATCCCAAATAGCACCTACTGGCCCACCCCTAGTCGTGATACTTAACATTACTCGCTAATCTGCTCAAAATATTGGTCATATTTGAGGTGACATGTAGTAACTGCGACAAGAAACCTGCTGACGAAGTAATGCTACCAAGGAAGAGAAAGCGCTTGATGGTTCCCTTTTTCGAAGCAAAATCTCCTGTGACCTACTACGTACTATATAAATTAAATATTCGTGTCAGCAGATGAAGCAAAAATATTGACGCAAATGATAAAGACAACGACACTAGAAGAAAATCAAAAATTACAATTAAAAGAAATAAAAGAAGGAACGGTTTGAGACTACCTCTGATACCTTTCACTACTTCGCTGAGAAGGTCACTAACTCATATCATTTGGCAACGGAGCATATCGAACTTCTATCTTTCGCGCTTTCAACTTTATTTATTCAGTTTACACTTGAGCCACACCAAAAACAGAAATTCTTTTGATAATGCCAAATCCTCCCCCTTTAATGAGTTATATGAGTTTGAACCCGTGAGGTAGTGTGACAGGCGCTAACTTTATTTTTTATTATGTACAGCGGATAACGGTGCTTCGTAGATTAATTCGCATATAGTTGCCATAAACTCCTATGTGAGACATGTACACCAACAACACCTGACAATGTACTACAACTCCCCTAATGGCGTTTCGAAAAAATTGCACTCTTCTTCCAGCCGCGTTGTTCAAAGGGAACCAACTTGTCGGCCATCCGGAGATAATGGATCCTATTGCTAGCACTACCCATAATGCAGTCCTCGATGACAAGACACAGACATATGCTGATGAAAGTTAGGAGCTTTTCAGTAACAGGGACATTTCAAAAAACAACTCCTGTATATACTACTAACCGCGCTAAAGGTAACCGAACTGATCTTCTGGCAGAGGTTGCGTTCGGATAGTATGCGGCCGATGACTACATGGCAAAAATTGCAGAAATCCACAAACTTTTCACCGTTGTTATTACGGTCACCAAGTATTCGAGCAGGTATTTTCAGAATGTCACCTTAAAGAAGCCTTTTCTGAAGCGCGTGTCAAAAGCCGGTTCTCAGATTATAATGACGTATCTTGGCATAGTCGTCACCAACCGTCTGATACCAGATTTGCGTCTATTACCACAAAGTTTCCCAAAGTGCAAGAGTATAGCGCTACAAGGATAGAAAAGTACTCTCCAGAGTTCCTCAATCTCACTTCGCTTATAACCAGAATTTACAGCTTATGTCCCTGGAATTCCGCTCAAGTCGGAAAAAGCAAACTCCTGTGAGCCTTCGTCGCAGTTGTCGAGGTGTGTGCAATTTTGTTAGCCGGAGTTTGTAGCAATCAAGCTTCAAAATTTGCAGATTTATAGGCCACAAATGTCTACCCTTTTAGTCGCCTTCTACGATAAGTAGAGAATAGTAAGTGTTCTTAAACCCCATCTGAATAAAAATGAAGATAACCTTGTATGGCTCCTAAGGCAGGGCGGACTTGTGGAAAAATATATTGACTACAGAAGCTAGCTAGTTACGATTTCAAAAGCAGAGTTAACGGGGACAAATTTTGTATTTTGATAAGTGAAAAAAGCAAATTTGCTGTTGGATCACTGTCGGTCGATGGCTTCAATAGGTCCCTTTTATGATTATAAACATAAAATAATACATCTGTAATATAAAGAGTGTATCTCATCAAAAAAGGTTAGTGATAAAGAAATTAAGTTTTCTGAATTTTTTCCCCACTTTCAGATATAAATTCAAAAAATGCCAAGGGCAAAACCTAAAATAGATCCGTCAGATGAAATGGAGTTGAATATAAAGTTACTTTGCGACCAAGCAGCAAACCATATGAAATGTCGAAATTATTCTAAAGCACTTGGTGGATACTGTCAGGTAAGTTTAGAAGCTTATACAGTGCCTCTATAGAATATTGTAAACACAACACCCATTCTTCCTGCCAGAAGAAAACGCTGTAGGGCATTAGTGAGAAGTAGCAGCTTTCTCAATTTTCGCTATGGTCTTACTCTGTTACACCTACATGCTTCAGTTCTCGCCCAGATTTTTCCAAAAACTTACACTCTTTCTCCACTGTTCTGTCCCTTGTAGCTCCAGGAAGAGCTACTCTCATTGTTCGCAGTTCTTAGTTTGATAGTGGCTCAAGCCAGGATACCATGATTGTACCACATAAACATGAGTCAATGCAAGCTTCGAATTTTTAAGAACCAGTAGCTGCCACTTTCCAGGTTTTCTCCCATATAGCGGCGCTGAGAGAACACTGGCGTGGAACAGTCTCAACTTGATATCGGTGTTATGATATCTACAGTTCCACATGCGGAGTAAAGTAGCGAAGGCAGCATGAAAAACGTTACCTATAATAAGAAGAAAATGATCTGGATGAAGTCGAGGAGCTATCAAATCATCATCTAGGGTATCAATCCAACGTTGTTTCTGTCGGCTTTGTGGTCATTTCCCATTGTCTCTGATGCTCAGAGCAATTTTAGCAACTGAGTTCTCGTCATTTTTCAATGATCGGTGCAACCCCATATCGATCGTGGTTTGTCCTCATTTTGATATGGAGCGACAGTTTATCCAAATTCTACTGCGTAAAGCAATTTCTCTTGGCTCTTGGCTGATTGGTCCAAGATAATTAAATCGTTCCATACTCGGCAAGTCACCGCAAATCATTTGAGTCTATTTTTTTTTTCAAAAGTTATGATGGAGATTTTATTTTTGAATGCAACAAGCACTGTTGTCGTCACTTGGAACCATGCTGGCGGGTAGAGGAAACGCATAATGGCTTCTTCTGAAAAATTTTGCTTACACCTACTATTACTTATAAAATATGGGATAAATTCAACCAAGTATTCAAGTATTCATGTTAATAGATAAGATAAAAATATTGTCACCAACGACTAAGAGGAAGCCAGCCAAGGCAGCATGAGGGACGTTACCTATAACAAGAAGAAACAATATCGGTGGCAGAAAACAATCCTAGCTAACTCCGCTTTTGGCTTGGAATTCCTCTAAGATTTTACCTCGATCCAGCACGTAATATTTTGCGTGATCGCATGCCACTCTGATAATAGCTGTTAGTTTCCTCGAAATGCCAGCGGTTTCTACGCCTTTGAGGATTATTTTAGCTGTTATATTTTCAACCGCAAGAAGTACATAAATATCCCCCAAATGTTGCACTTAAGATAGTCGCCTCTATTGTAGATATTAACGAATATCCCTTTTCCCTTGATGCTTGACTTTGTTGGAGTAAAACTCCGCGGCCACTTACTGTAAGACACCAGGCTATGGTATCTTTTGAAGTCTACGTTGGACCCCCGGTTTGTTGCCCACATTCAGAGGAAATCTAAATCTATTAAATTATAAAACTCAACGCAACCCATTTGTTCGAACCAAATATGGCCAATGAATACGCTATTCTGTGGCTCGCTTCGAGCAGAAGTATGAGAAACGCAATGTAGCATGCGTCATGACAAAAACTGTTTCACCATTGCCTTGGTTAGGGAAGGACGCTAATGATAGGGTTCTAAAGGTGTAAGTAGAGTTGCAGTAAAAATAAATGCCAAAAAAGCACTCGCGATCCAGTCTTGTTGTGTGGGGGACAGATACTCTTTGGCAAAACACCATCTAAAATTAGCGACTATCAAGTAGTGTGAATAGCTTCACAGCTGCCGTGCATGCGAGAATACAAACGTACCAACTTTGAAAACCATTTTTAATTCGTTGGTATAATATACCGTGTGAAAACCACACAACACGTCGCCGGTCTTTCAAAGAATCGCAAAAATTCCACTTCAGCTTGTGTCTGCCGTAGTGCATTGGGAACGCCCAACGTTTCCGAGGTTTCTATAACGTTAGGACACGATACAGCATATTTCATATGGAGTTTCAAATTGAGAGCACGATTTCAGTGCCCCAGTAGCACCTGCACTTGCGGTTTTCTTGCTCAACCCCGACCACCGCAGAATAGAAACATACATTAGGGTGGGACGAACCACGGCTGTATACATTTAAAGAACTATTCTCGACCGTAAGCCTAGTTCGTTTAGAAAGTCTTCTTGCAGACCTGGAAGACAATACAGAGGTAATGCATATTTGATACAAAAACAGTTGGATTTACTTAGAACTTGACTAAACTATGTCAGAAGATTAATGCAAAAGTGTAATTTGCTTTATTTATAAAAGATGATGACAAATTCTGACGCGGAGGTGACTCTGATATTTCGCTCGGCAAAAACGACGTCACCAATATAGACAAATTGAACGATACTCTCGATGTTCTGCCCGTTAATGCAAATAGAAAGACTGCAATGACCAGTCAGACTAAGAACTCCACGCACTGTTCCAGGATAATTCGCAGCGTGTAGATGTAGTCATTCAAGGGGATCCAGAGGGGAAACCTTCAACTGTCGCACTCAAGATGGGTTTCCTTTTTCGGAATTTTGACGATCATCCCCTTTTCCAACTCACTGAAAAATATCTCAAATTCGCAGGATATATGGATTAGTAGAAGAAGTAGGTCTGCAGATATAGCCGGAGCTGGGATGAATAGATCTGCGGTTGAACATTGCTCCGTTTGGGCGAATTGATGTCCGGCATGATTTCTCCTTTTCGAAGAACCAGTCCATATATGTCCGTATTTGATTGAGAATCGTTGTGAGATGTTCTTTCCACCTCTTCAGTTGCTCGTCATCGGAAACGAGGAATCGTCCGTTAACGTTCCTCACAGATCTGTCTTTGAATTGTTTATAGAAAGCTTCTTTTCTCCTGTATAGGAAGTCTTCGCCAGTACGCAACATTACACTATTGAGAAGTTTCTCATCCTGAATCGGAATCTCACAGTGAGTATTCTGTCTGATATCAGGAAAACTCACTCTTACACAAAATACAACAGCATAAGGGAGAGGATTGTTCGGCAGAGTCCCACCTGTCTTCTCATTAGAGCGAGTATCCCGGGAATTCTCGAAACCATAAATCGTAGCGAAAGATTTGTCCGGTCCCGAGTCTTTGCAGCCAGACTCTTCAGATTTCAAGAACTGCAGGTTGCTAGCGCACGAAAAAATCCATCCATTTAAGTTGCCTTTTACGACATGCAGGAAGCTCACTACCACAGCGGAGCACCGCCTTCAAATCTTAATAGGAAGTACCATTAGTCGGGTTGACCCTATTCCTTAAGACTGCAAGATGTTACACGGCCGTTCAGACTGCAGTGACTCTTCCATCCTTCTCTCAACTGGGCTTGGGGTCATCTATGACGAATCATGCTTGTCAACAAAACATTTCACCTCGTACTGCCAATTTTAAAAAAATAAAAATGTACACAGGAAAACAAAGCGCACAGTGTATAAGACTTTGATTCGGCCTGTCCTGTGTTAGGGCAGCGAGAAGTGGATGATGAACCTGGACGGAGAATTTCAGGCCCCGTGTCGGTGAATAGCAGATGTCGAATAAGCTACAACAGCAAGTCACACACTTTATATGACAACCCAGAAGTCGCCAACCATATTAAGATTTGAAAAATCCATTGGGCGGGCAAGGAAGATTGTCTGGACATCAGTACAGCTACAGGCGATGGAGATGGAGACTAAACCACACCTGGAATAGATGGGAAAATTCAGTGAACAAGGCAAAGCAACGCGAAATTGAAAGACGCGGCTGCTCAAAATAAAGACACAGACTTGAGAAGGTCAAGGATCGACATCAGACACCACAGAGAAAGAAACCGTTAAATTAATGAAAAACTGTCTTAATCGCAATGAAGATTGCCTGCCAAATTTGTACAATTTTCAGTCACCCCTGACATAGTGACAATCATTCACATAAATATCTATACTTTTTTCTAATTCTTCTGCGAATCCCTATGAGCTGAATTTCATCATGCAAGAAAAGAAAATAAAGTAACTGCAACTTTCTCAGGAATGTCTTTCACAAATGACATATATTCTTCTCTCATTTTCAACCGCCTTCAATTCTGTTTGTTTGTTTAAGTCTATGTCTTTCTCCGGATATGATAAATATTTGAATAATACGCTCAAATGTGGCATTTTCCTGACATTAGCAGAAATATGGAAACCCAGAAAACAAGTATACTACCTAAACAGAAAATCAGACCAATTTTTTCGAAATTTTCAAAATTCAAACAAATCAATTATTCAAAAAATGGCGAACCGATACAATCGATTCTCGATTCCGATTATTATGCGCTGTTTCCAGGACAACAGACATCATCAATCGTTCACGGTTCTTTTTCGTCCTTCCAAGAAAATTTGTCTGTTCACACTTCGTTCACTGTGTTATATGAAAATTAGTGCAAATTTAACTCGCGAACTAAAAAAATGTCCCAACGTGCAATTTTTGATATCCTGGGTGGCGATAAGGAGGCGGAAATACTTCAAAGTTTCGTTCGGGTGGGAATAAAAGCTGAAGAAGATGAAGAAGAACCAAAACGGAGTCTCTATGCTGCTAAAAGGGTCATCAATCAAGAATCCGACACTCAAGATTCAGCTGAAAAGCCCAGGCAGCGTTCAAGATCGATAACTAAGTCTGAGATGGATGGTATCAAAAAACGGAAGCCCAGAGATTATTACAGTGAGGTATACACTGATAAGGATCGGGCTGCTGCGGTGAGTGCAGGCAGTTATGATATTAAGCAGAGTTTGAAAATAAAACGACAGCAAGATCGTCAGGAAGCCCTATTGATTCCCGAAGAAGCGGATGCAGCTTCACTGATTACATTGGGGACAAAAGAGGCGAAAAATGGGAACATCGAGAGTGCTGTAAATTGTTTTTCAAAGGTAAAACTTAGATCTAACATAATTGTCCCTGTAGTATCATTTGAGAACATTTGTACGAGTCCGAGTGTAACTGGGATCCTAATTGTTGTCGCCTGTTCATTGCATTCATATGGATATGTAGGATGGTTTCCATAATAAGAAGCCAAATAATTGGCAAAGTTTCACAGAATTCCATAATATTTCAACGTATAAAACGCAAGGTTTGCAATGCATGGGCGAAATTAAATTTTGCTCCACTATCTCAAGCTAGCCTTACGTTCTGTGCCACTATAAATGAACATTTATTCGCATTGTTTTAATTAGCTTAACAATTTAATTTTACAGAATGACTTTTAAACGGTTGAGAATCTAAGAGGCTCTTATATTTGTCTTGAAACTTCATTAAATTCTTGTTACCAAATTCCGCAATTATTAAAATAAATCTAAGAAAATACTATTAAACTAGCATCTGGAGGAACAAAGGGTAGTTACATGAGAAAGAACAAGAAACCAAGTTGAAGATATTTTCTCACTCTTTTCCTTTAGGAAATATTCTCAAAAACTTAAGAGCAGCTACGGCCGAGATCCGTCCTATTGCTGCCTGAAAGTTTGTCGGCCTTTAATGTTCCCTCATTTGATCACGAGGAATATATGTACAAACATATATCTTCTTCTTCTTCTTTTTCTTCAGCCTTTATCCCGTTCACAAACGGGGTCGGCTCGTCGTGATCGGCTTCGCTATTTGGTTCTATCGAATGCCTAATCTGGGTGCAATCTCGAGGCTTTCAAATCCTCATCCAGCGTATCAAGCCACCGTTGCTTAGGTCTGCCTTTTGGTCGTTTACCATCGACTTCGATGTTTAAACCAATCTTGGCAAGTGAATTCTCGTTTGCACGAATTGCGTGACCATACCATCGAAGACGCCTCTCTCGCAACTTTTCCACGATCGGTGCAACCCCATAACGATCGCGGATATCCTCATTTCGGATGTGATCTAAACGTGTGACGCCACTAGTCCAACGTAGCATCTTCGTCTCCATTACCGCAAGACGCCGTTCATTGTCTTTTATGGTCGGCCAACACTCAGAACCATAGAGAGCGACTGGACGGACGACATTGCGGTAAATTTTAGATTTGAGACGTTCGTTGATACGTTGATCACAAAGGACACCAGTTGTGGAACGCCACTTCATCCAGGTTGCGTTAATGCGTGAAGCAATTTCATAACGCAGCTCTCCATTGGCTGATAGCGTTGACCCGAGGTATTTAAATCGCTCAGTTCTGGGCAGATCACTGCCGCTGACAGTGATTGTGCCTGTTTCATGGGGATCGGTCGTCAAAAATTCAGTTTTGTTTAAATTCAATCTGAGACCGTGTTGCATGAGGCGATCATTCCATTTTTGAACAAGTTGCTCGAGATGATTTTTGCTATCAGATGCTAGGAAAACATCATCTGCATAAAGCAGTGTGTAGGGCGCTGGACGTTGGATATCCCGTGTGACGGTGTCCATAACAAGGACAAAGAGGAGTGGTGAGAGGGCACTTCCTTGATAAACACCAACAGAGACACGAAGCGATTTTGATACACCCGCCATACTTCGAACTTCACTTTTCGGATCGTGGTAGAGCAATTGAACCCAGCGCACGAGTTCTTCTGGCACGAAGTGTTGTCGTAAAGCATACCAGATGAGTTCGTGTGGTACACGGTCAAACGCTTTCTCTAGATCCAGAAAGGCAATGTAAAGAGAGCGATGCTTCTCACGGTGTTTCTCCATGAGTAACCGCGCAGCGTGTATTGCGTCTGTAGTTCCGCAGTTCTTGACAAATCCGGCTTGATTCACGGTTATTTCAACGATTTCGCGAATACGGTTGTCAAGAATGCGTTCAAAAATCTTCATGGTATGGGAAAGTAACCGGATCGGACGGTAATTTGAACATTCTGCTGGGCTACCTTTCTTTTTCCATATTGGAACAGTGGTACTTTCTTGCCAGTCAGATAGTGTTCTTCCTTCCTGAATAACCCGGTTAAAGAATTCACTGAGCCACAGTGTTGGGTCCCAGCTCTTCGCGGAGATTTGTCCGAGCTTCACATCAACATGTTGACAGCCACGAGACTGACGGAGCAACCTGGCAGTAGAGTCGTCAACAAGAATAATATTTTCATGCTTTGGAACTTCTTTTGTTAAATTATTTAATTTCGTTAAGCAGAATATGCACATTCGTTTTCTTTTTAATCGAAGTGTCTGAATGAAATATATTTTAAGGAATATAAAACGAATCAAAGCCAGTCATATGGTTGAACCCCCAATATTTTCCAACATCTGCAAACTTGTTGTCCTTCGGAACTATTTTTTACCATATAATTCTAGAGAAATCCACTCGTTGGCAATCCGTAGATAGTGTGACTTTTCCGCTTCTAGTTTCATTTTCCAACCAGCTCAAAGTCCTAGGCTTTTATCAAACCATGTCTGCGTCGTGACATCGTGCCGCTCCAGTCTGGGACAATAAAAAACCGACAATGGACCTCCTATTATCTCCCAGAATCTGCCTATGTTGCTGTACGTCTCATTACACATATTCCCCTTTTCATTTTTCGCATACTCATTTTCATGAGTTTTCGGACGGCTCGTTTACTTTGCTTTCTACCCTCACCGGGATAAAAAAAAGTGTTATTCTCTTTTTGTACCCGTCTCCCCTCTAGTGGAACTTATATTCACTAGTCCTTATGGAATTCGGTCGAATTTCTTTTTCGACCATCCTCGCACTGAAATTGTTAATATTTCAGTCATTTTTAACTTTTGCCGGGAAACATTGTATAGGTTCTATTAAATCCTATTTAAGCTGGGTTTTAAGAATACCATCAAAGTTTTCCCTGGTTGTCGTAAAGAAAGAATTTACATTTTCTGACAGACTACGGACTGCAAAAGGTCAAAGCTGATCCCGACCTAAAAGATCTGAGCGGAAATGTAAACAGAATCCGAAGAACCCAGAACGGGGATCTCATGTTCGAGCTGAAAAGATCCAGCGTGGGCAAAACTTTCGCACTCAAGTGAAAAACTCACTTGGGGAGAATGCCGCAGTGCGTGCCCAAAAACATGAGATATATATACAATGTAAGGATCTCGATGAAGTATCATCGAAAGGAGAAATTTGTACTGCTCTGAAGGAGCAATTCAAGTTGAAAGAGCTCACCAAGGAGTCTGTTGTGGCTAAGGTGTGGGGAGAAAGGCGATATTGCCAGAGAGTGCAATAGGGACCCCAAATGCCTATTGTGCGAAGTAAAATAGGGACAGGCTAACCGGCATATTGCCGGAAGTAGTAAATGTCCGGAATTTAGGAAGGCGCTCACTGCAATGAGAAAATGAGCTTTATTCAAATAAACCTGAATCATTGCAAGGTCGCCCAGGATTTACTTGAGCAGACCACGTTCGAATTGTCATCATCAGTGAACCGTATAGAAACCGTCACGGTGACATATGGGTCACAGATTCGAGTCGTGGAGCGTCGATATGGGCTTGCGGTCGACAGGCCTTACAATGTACTGCAAGTCAGGCACCCAGTGGCTTTGTGTGGGCGAAAATAAGTGGCGTATATGTACACAGCTGCTACGCCCCACCAAGTTTGACACTGTCTGAATTCGAGTAAATGCTTGATAATCTTGTTCTCGACGCAAGGGGACAAAGTCCAAAGGTGATTGCTGGTGATTTCAATGCTTGGGCCCTAGAGTGGGGTAGTAGAGAATCAAATGCTAGGGGGCGAAGTTTATTAGAAACTTTTGCGCAGATGAACATAGTTTTG
Source organism: Hermetia illucens (assembly GCF_905115235.1). Lineage (NCBI taxonomy): Eukaryota > Metazoa > Arthropoda > Insecta > Diptera > Stratiomyidae > Hermetia > Hermetia illucens. The sequence continues at coordinate 104,386,851 of NC_051852.1, read as the reverse complement.
GCTAACGAAGGTGCTGGAAACACCTTCCGGAAAGGGGGTTAAGCTCGGTTGTAGACCTGACCTTTGTCACCTATGCGCTGGCGCGTAGTATGTCATGGTGCGTCAGCGAACGCTACACCCACAGCAATCACCAGGCAATCTTCTTTAAGACATGTGCCGAGCCACAGGGCAAAGGGCTATCTTGTCCGAAACCGAAAAAGATTTCAAGCTGGTCTGCAAAATCTTTGGATGAGCAGACCTTCATAGAGGTGTGGTTAGATCAACCTGATAAAGCAGGCGTCTTCACGGAAAGGGCCGTCCATCTGGCTCAATGCATCGCCAAAGCATCTAAAATAAAATGAGCACATTACGCAAGATAACCTGCAGAAAGCATGTACGCGACACAAATACAAAACATGTTGTATCTCTACTATCCCCGATGTCAGTACAATCTCTCTTCTTCAGACAATGCTGAGCCATTATTTTGCACTTGGCCCCTACTTGATACGTACGGACAGTCAGAAAATGACTAAAGACGCTCACAGGCTAAAGACTTCAGTTCTTGCTGCTTCGGTAGTTACAGTTCATCAGCTAATAATAGGCTTCATTTTAATTTCTATACTTTGATAGCTAGTAGAAATTCGATCAGCCCGGTATAGAAAGATTTTTTCTCATATTTTTCCTATTTACTAAAAATTATTACCATTTCTTTATAGGCTTTGGAGTTGAATGGCAACGATATAAATGCATTGATTTCCCGAAGTAAATGCTATTTACTACTGGGCGAACCAGGTAAAGCTCTGCAAGATGCCGAAACTGCTCTAAATTTGGAAAAGAACAACATTCGGGCAATCTACCAAAAAGCTGAATCTCTATACTTCCTTGGTCAATTCGAAAATAGCCTTATGTTCTTCCACCGTGGCTTACGGCTGCGCCCTGAACTAGCGTCATTCCGGTTGGGAGTCCAGAAAACTCAAGAAGCTATCGAAAACACAATTGGTACAGCGCCCAAACCCGAAATCGGCAAATCGACTAAAAACAAAAATAAATCACGGAGTAAATCTACTTCGCGAATGAATCCGTCTTTGAACTTAAAACCCAACAGGCCAAAGGTTACAAAGGTTGATTTTGAAAAAAGAAATGCACGGAAATTATTGGGAGAGTTATACATCGATAAAGAATACTTGGAGAACCTTCTTAAACATCCTGATTTGAAGCGGGCTGATACTAATAGTGAAAATATCTCCATGTTAGCTAAAGATGCTTTGGAATTCTTAAATAACCGACAGGAGTTCTGGCGCCAGCAAAGAACCTGCACCGCATTGCCTAACCAGAAGAATATCCCAGAAAATGTTTTACCTGGATGGTATTAGACTAAAATCGTTACAGCGTTGAATAAATTATATGTTATAATTTGCTGTTTCCATTATGAAAAGCGTTGTTGGCCGGCTCTTATCTAGTGACTTATCTTACTACTTGCAGTGACAATGATATTCACTTGCAGAACTATTTTTTTTTCTTTTCCTTTACTAATGATGACACCCACGATTGCGAGAACGACACATTTTTCACAGTTAAGCAGGATCCTAAATCTTTCTCAAATTCCTCGCTATTATGTCTTTTCATACGTGGGAGTCACCATCCTACTCATCAAACGAAATCTGTAAAGATTCTTTCTATTGCCACTATGTCCACCGCGTCAAATCGTAGGTCTTCAAGCAGTGACCTCGCATAGTCGACTCGTTTATGTTGGAAATAACCCTCAGTCCTCGACATAACTCTAGGGAGAACTCTAATAAACGGGCTGGTCAAGAATTGGAGGGTATCGGATGAGGCTTCTATGTCGGATCACAGAATAATCGGATTCGATATTGAGCAAAACTCAATTGATATTGAGGACGACTCAGAAAAAGAATAATAAGGAATCCAAGTAGAATGGATTAACACTCCTATGCAACAACATGGCTCATCTACAAAGGGGCGGTGATATCAGGAACGAACTGAAACAGTAAACAGTGGTGGAAAACTCCAACAAAGTTGTCATCGACGAATATCAGGCCAGTTGCCCGGCTAAGGCAGTTAAGTCATCAATGAATGTACCCTGGTGGAACACGAATCTAGCCGGAATGAGTTCCGAAAACTCTCAACCAGACAAAATAAATCGGAGACTGGCCGAGGTACAGAAATGCACTGACTGACATAGCAACGCGATCAAGGAATCAAAACGGAACAACTTCAGAAAATTCTGCGAAAGAATAGAACAAACCAAAAAATCAACAAGGCAAGGCTAAAGCCAAAGACAACAATATCTTGTGTCTGTCTGAAGAAGGAAAATGGGACATTTATCAAAAATGAGGAGGACAGGGTACATTTGCTCCTCAGAACTCATTCCCCAAATTCCAACCCCACGGATGGCGACAACATCCTACCTGGCAGACCCAAAACGATCAAAAGGAGAAAAAAAGAGAATTGGAAACTAGCAAAAGAGGTACACTCGGAAGTTAGGGTAAGGTCCTCTACATCAGTGTCAACAAGCCTACCGGGCAGGACGGTCAACCGAAACTGCCATATACACTGCCATAGTAAGGCCTAAGATTACCTATGGCGTGGTAATCTAGGCAGAAAGAACTGAATTCAGTACAACAGCCAGAGAATTATACAAACTTCGAAGACTAGCCCGCTTATGTATCAGTAGGGCATCCCTGGAGATCTTTCTGGGATTAACACCTCTCCATCTGCATAAACAGATGAAGGCAAGGAGGACGATCTACAGAATGGTCGGGCGTATCTGTGAGGCGGGGAACTGCCAAAATGGAAAGACAATTGATATTCTCTCTAAGCGGTACTCCGAATTAGTTACCAAAGTTGAAGTTTGAAACACGTACAGAGTAAACAGGGATAGCGAGGCAGTGACATACGGCTTAATCCAGCAACTAATTACCGGGTACACTGACGGATCCCTCACAACAGAGGGAACAGGTTTATTGCGCGGTCATTGGTATATTCCAGGCGGAAATATACACCATAGACAGATGTGCCTTCTTCGACCTCGAAACAAACTATAAGGAGCAGAACATTGCTATTCTGACAGACAGCCAAGCGACGATTAAAACACTTAGCCCCGACCGGGTGAACTCCGAACTGCTATGGAAATGCCTTGAGAATGAACACGCCCGACTTGCACAATAAGGTTTAGATACTGTGAGTCCTAGGCCTTATTGGGTTAGAAAATAATTCGGAAGCAGACAAACTGGCCAGAAAGGGACCAGAACCAGTGTTGGTTTTTTAGTACTAAAAGTACTAATTTACGTTTACCTCCAAAAATAACTTAGTAAACAGTCTGCCTTTATGAAAGAGCATGCTATCAAAATTTTGGTTATTTAGTTTTGTGGTCTGGCAAAAGTAAATATTTGGGTTTTGTAGATAAGCCTATGCGGAACTTAAAATTCGTGACATACATGCAACTTTCAAGCATGGTTCGGACAGTCAATTAAATTTAACCAAAGCGACCAGAATGAATAGATTGGTATTTATTGATTAGAGCATGAAAAAGATGTATATCCTAATGAGCTGTGTTTTAATTTGTTCCAAAATGCCACCTCAGGTATATATTTGTGAAAGCGCGTGTTATAGGAATCTTAGACGTGTGGCATTCTGTGTGGGTCTAGCGAAACTAAAGTGGGTTCAATATCAGTATGTTTATAGGTAAGCCAATACGAAGTTTAAAGTTCATGACATGCAATCGTCAAACTTGGTAGTGGGAATCAGTTAACTTGCTGCTTCAAATAAATACATTAGTGTTTACTAGCTAGAACATGTAAAGGAAGTCTCCTCCAATGTGCTGCGCTGTCACCTTTGGCATAGAACAACCATTTGTCTTCAAGTAGGACAACAATCCCAAGCACACTTCCTTCTCGACACGAAAATGGCTATTGTGTAGTGTCCCACGCCGGCTCAATATGCTTTTCAAATCAGCAAATCTTAACCTGGTAGAGAGTTTTTACCATTTGTCGAACTCCACATCTCCTCAAAAACTGGTTTCCAAAAGACATTGTAATCTCCCCATACATGCAAAGGGGGGATTTTTCACCGGATATAGTCGTGTAGGGTATCAAATGAAAGGTCTCAATTTTTACTTTCCGAAACTGACATTAGTTTTTGCAAATTGCAAAGTACGTGAGTAAGGAGTCAAAATGTACGAACTTAAAGTGACTCAGGACTCAACCTAAAAATCCGAAAAAAATCAGGGTGGTGCGCTTAGATGAAATCTCGGCCTCAAAATATGTCCCATTCCGATATCTGCTCAAATAAACTTACTAATAGTATATTACTACTTTTTAGAAATTTACTGAAAAACCCCCCTTAAATTCATCATAGGACTTCCGAATGTACCAGCATAGAGGACAATATTTCATATATACGTGCTAAATCTCGTGAAAATCTGGCCATTAACGCCAAAGTTATGGCAGTTCAAACTTAGCAATTTCGCGTGAATTTACTGCTTCCAAAGCCATGCAAATAAGATGCTGGCGTCTTAATTAACCGGAATAATTGACATTCGCCTGAAATGTTAAGGCCGCATTTATGAAGAATCTGTTTATCTGCAGCCCCTTTTAAGGTTTTGTATAAAACACTTAGGTGAAATTTAATCTTCGCGAGATGTCCCATACCGGTATCCACTCAAATAAATTTACTAATAGTATATTATTATATCAACTTTTAGAAATTGACTAAAAAACTCCCCTTAAGTTCATCCTAGGTGTACTAGGGGTAGCCCTTTTTTATATTTGATTCTTGGCATTTGCTACTAATATTAAACTCAGAGTGTGAAGCGTATGAGGTTGACTATTATCAATACAGGGTTTTCCATCAAATGATTTATTTAAATCGCTTTCTAGAAAATAGAGGGCAATGGGATTTTTAGCTATATTACACGGAGCTGTCGTGCACTCGTCGCTCCTCACATCTTTTCCTTTATCTTCAGCCTTCAGTTTACAAGCGGGGTCGCTCGTCGTGATCGGTTTCGTCGTTTTATTTTATCAAATGCCTGATCAGGATGTAATCGCGAAACCTTTAAATCCCCATCCAGTGTCCAATAGTGGCGTTTTGGGCGGCTTTTTGGTTGCTTACCATTGACTATAATGTTCTGACCAATACTGGTTGTTGAATTCTCGTTAGCGTGAATTACGTGACCACACCATCGAAAACGCCTCTCCTGCAGTTTTTCCACGATCGATGCAAACCCATATCGATCGCGGATATTCTCATTTCAGACGTGATCAAAACGTGTCACGCCACCAGTGCAATGCAACATCTTCGTCCCCATTACCGCAAGTCCCGTTCATTGTCCTTTATAGTCGGCCAATTTCATTACGCAGTCTCCATTGGCTGATAGCATTGACTCGAGATATTTAAATCGCTCAGTTCTGGCAATGGCAGTAACCTGCCCAGAACTGAGCGATTTCAATATCTCGGGCCAATGCTATAAACCAATGGAGAACTACGTCATGCTGTTCACATAGGGAAACACAAAACCTTTTATACCTGAAGCATCAAACTTCCGGTTTCCCGACTTGTTCTTATTGTGATAGTACTTTTGTTACACTTGGTTCAGTTTCATTACTTTCTATGTATTATATGTATTACGCCGGAATTACTATTTTGGGCTTTTAATTGTATCGTCTCCAACGTGTTTAGTTGAACGCCTTTCAACCTCCTCTTACCTAAAACAATTTTTCACAGTGTACCGGTAATAGTGGGAATCACATCACACGTTATACATGAGTATGCCACAAAATACAACAGCAGTAGGGGTGACAATCTTTTCGTTTTGCTTGATCCTAAGTGCGTTCATAATCATTTTTAGTACCATAATTTTTCGGCTTCAATAACACTGATCAGAACGCTTCTGTAGAATCGGAAACGGGCTCATGGCTATGACATTAAAAAGTGAAGAGGAACGGCGAACTCACCAGGAATACAGCTGCAGGTCTGGTGCGAAGTATGACGAAACCTCCGCAAATCTTCTGGAACAATGTCCAGAACTTGTGAAAAGTAGTTCGAGGTACCCGGGTAAAAGTAGAGAATATATTAAAATGCATGCTTGACATACTATAGTTAATAGGTACACTATAATCGGTAAAAGGGGCATAATAGTTATTTTAGAACACAGTACAACTTTCCTTAACAAAATAATAACCCACCAGAGAATGGGGGCAACCTAGACTCGAGAAATCTAATACCACGACAAAGCCCGTGAAGTACGTCACCATGACAAAATAAAATTTACCATTTCACTGATCAGGAAAGCAGGAATTTCAACAAATAAAAATAATTCCAGTACCATACACTGCGTGAAGTAGGATCTTGTCGATGGGCATAAGCCTTTCGTTGGTTATTGGTAGTCTCATCATCCTCGATTATGAGGGGGAAGGGGATATGGTGATGATCTCTGAGAAGAGAATTGTTAAAATTCGGAACGAGCAAGGGCATTTGTTAAATGGGGAACTAGGATAATAGTGGAATTCAGGAAAGAACATCTCCAAAACCTAATCGACAGAAAGAGCTCAGATGGGGCCTCCTATAGAGACTACATCAGAACTCTATGAATCATATAGTGGAGAGTGCGGAGTTTATGTATATGCCCATTCTCCTCTCTTTATTGATTTCAAAAAGCTTTCAGGAACATAAACAGAGAATTATATTTTGATTGCTTTAAGCAAAATGGATATTCAGAAGAAGAGCTCTTATCAGTATGATATATGATGATATGATAAAAGAAAACCACATATTAAGAGAGAACGATCTGGTAACTCATTTACTTCAATTAAATTTCATGATCCATTTCTTAGGCTAACTTAGGAAACGTACGAATACGTACATACGATTTAGTTAGCTGATTAGCTTCTCGCTGGGTTTTGATTCATTCACAAAACGCACTTTTGTTTCAGTCTCTTCCAGATTTTTACCGCAAATATCCATGACTGATTGTAAGGCAAGTCACGCAGTCAATATTGCTTCAAGTTTGATTGCGACGAAATACGTAATTGAAAGAGATTCCTCATAAAGAGTTCATTCGTTTCTCGTTGAATTCCTAGGATACATAAATAACCCATCAGAAAAGGGGAAATGATGTGATCGACATCCAATGAGCGTAATCCTAAAAAAGAGAATTGTCTGTAAATAGCTATGATAGAATAAATCTAGAAAAAGCAGTCCAACTGTATCTAAGAGCATAGAAAAGAAAATAGCATTTAATGAAGTTATGCATGCTGCGTTTTTCGACTCCATTCGAAGGTTATTGCCTTATAAGTTATTTCTAATTTTGTGCAAAGACACTGTCGACGCTTTCTAGCATAGTTAAAAATGAATGAAGGAAGAGTCACTACCCTCTAAATTACTAGAAAATCCGGTATATCTGATGTCAATGTGGGAACATCCAGCCGTAGTCAAGTAGTTATGATAATAGTAATAACAATTTACTTCACTAAGTGACTCTCCCATAAATTGAAAACACATCGTGTTCTCCACTTGCCATAAAAGGCGGCTAATAGGGTCAAAAAGGTGTAACCCAGCAGACTTAATTTCAAAATCGCATTGCCAAGAAAAAATATGTATTTTTTTTTTTTGGGTGTAAGGTAGGTGAATGCGTTTACGCACAGAGTGTTGGACTCAGGGAATACCTTTCACCAACTGGAGGCCAGGGTAGGACGGGAGTTGTTAGTTCAGGGAACCGTTGTCAACGAGTCCCTCCGCCAGCCGAGCTCAATCTTCTTTGCAATAAAAAAAAGTCCGAACATAATGCGCAACACGACTCCATCTGCCAGCGTTCCTCTGAAAATATTATCTGGAGAGAACTCCCTGCGTCTGCATAAAACTGCTAACGAAAGCCGTTCCACCTTTAACACGAGAAAAGGTGTATTCAGCGTCATCCGCCACTCCATTGCAGAACACACAATCAGGAAATTGCGCCTTCTCAATCTCGTGAAGGTAAAACTGAAAATCGTCATGCCCACTTAAAAGTTGAATAAGAGTTAATCAACCTCACCATGCGTTCGGTTCAACCACGGGTCTAAATTGACGATGGGCCGCGCAGTCCATCTACCTCTAGGCTCATTTTGTCAAGAGAGTTGACATTCGGTAAGGGTGCGTTGACCCTCTTAAGTTTTGGCCCTTGCGGGTGTAAATAGCTTTTCGCTCCTTAGCAAAGAGGGCAACGCGGATCACTTCCGCGATCACCATCACGACCGATTCTGATACAGTGCGATAAGCTGACGCCACTCGCAAAGCTACCCATCTCTGCACTCGAGCTTTGCAATGGGCTATCTGCGAACCGTTTTGCGCTTGCGTTGTTCTCAGCGGGAAATGCGGCTATTTCTGCTTTCCGCGGATCTTCTGCTGCGTTCGCCGGTAGAAGGAGATGCGGTCCAGTAGTTCCTCCATTTCCATTAGCCCATTTTTGATGCCTTTGCTGACATTACCAACCACATACGCTTTACTAGTGCTGCTCATTTCCTGATGAGCTTTTCTTCTTCGTCTCTAACTAGGACGGTTGACTTCACTTTCACTCGGTTCGTGTTCAGGACCAGCGATTCTGCCTGGGCTTTTTTCCGGAACAAGGACACTACAGGGTATTGGAATTGCTATCCCGCACCGTCAGTTACGCCACTTGGTAAGACTTGCTCTTTATTTGGGCGTCCCGGTGTCAGATCGAGTATTTCGGCCCTCGCTACCTCTTTCGCTGGTCGTTGAGATGAGCGACGCATTTTTGTGCTGCGCCCCAACGCAGTCAGCTCTCTCTCCTTCCCCGATATTTCGTTGATTTTTTTTTTTGAGCTAATATGAACTCATGGGCGGATCAGGGTTCGCTCGAGACAACGCGGTCTAGTAACACCGGTTAAATGCACACCAGAAGGGGCGACTTCAAATACACGTCACATCTACCACCTTGGCAGAGCTAGACTCACATCACCCCATCGCCGTCAACACAGAGCTGTCGTCGACTCCGGCGACTCCCAGTGTGTCCCGACGTGTACCAGTCCTTCGCGGTTTGCTCTTCACCAAGAGGCAAGGCTACTACCTGGGACGCAGTTATACTGCCAGCTAGGGGGTCAGAATTACTCACTCGCACCTCGGAACGTCACTCCCCGTATCGTAAGCGACCCGTTAAATATCGCTGACGACCGCGGCTAAAAAAAAATTAACACTTTGGGTAAGAATGTATTTGCCAACTCAGCTTCCGGTATGCACACGCTTCCTCCAAAACTTCTATAAGGATTTCTAATTTTCATTGAAGGTTCTTAAAATAGAAATTTGAGCACCCATCAGTAATGCACAAATCTAGATAGGAATCCGCCCTGTTTGACCCAGCAGCTATGTTTTAAATGCAAATATTGTGTAACTCCGTCTACTTTTATGATGTATTAATGTAGCTATATTTGTGCTTTCTCACATAAACAGCATAAGGATGTTGTTCATTCCGCTTGTTATGTTTTACCGAGGCCTCTTAGCAATTGATCAGCCCCACGAAAGGGACTCCTAGGGCAATTGACCGCGGAGAATGTTTAACTCTCAAAACCATTGATACGATCGGGGTAGGTGAAAGTTTCCCTAAATGGATAAAAAATGGCTATGGTATGGAAAAAAAATCACTGTAGAAGCCGGGCTAAGTTTCAGAGCTTCGAAAACCCAATACTAGTAACTTTTATATGGACAAAGGAGCTCTTGGCCCTCGATATCCAGCATCCGCAGGACCAGTAATTAAAAGTAACGGGTAAGTAACTATCATCTACTGTTACAAGAAGTCATAGAGGTGTGGATTTTAAGGGGGTCATCCTGTGTGTCGGATCCGCGGAATCGAATTTTTTTTGGCATCAATCGTATCTAGATATAGTGTAGAATATATGGACAAAGTGATCTTTTGATATTCGGAGTCGTTCGGAAATTACAGTGTTAAACACGTGATAAATCACATGCTAGATTTATGTCGATCGCTGTAATAAAGCTCGTATTTATCGGTCCGAATGACATTCGAATGGCTTCGCTAAAAGGACAAGAATTGAAGGCAAGGCTATACATGAGTTTCTTCAAGAAACCTAAGGTTTGTGGACTAGGTATAGCAGATTAATGGTCAGTTAAGTTTTATGGCTAAAAATCGCATTCTACTTTTTAAATGCATTTTTCTCGAAACCGCATGTTGAAAATCGGCTGCCACCATAGCCCGAAATCTATCTAACGAAATTCTTTGAAATTTTCATGATTTATTCAGAACATATTTCTACGGTCCGCAAACTAGGATAATTGCAATTCATTCAGTATTTTTTTTTATTCATTGAAGAAGGCATAAAAAAACACCAAAATTCAAAAAAAAAAGTTTATCACTGTGCCAAAAATTTAGTTTTTATTTTTTTTAATAACCCTGGGTTGCGGGATGTAGTTAAGTCTGTACTTTAGAATGCCGTTTACTTTTTTTCTCTAAGGTGATCGCAGCGCTCTCTAGTGTGGCAGCAGAAAAACACCTTTTTTTTGGAGATGGGTGTATAAATTGCTCTGTATTTCAATAACGAACTATGCGATCGGACTAGAAAATTTACTATGCACGCTCAAGATATTAATAAATCTATGGTGCATCTTTCCCCTGTTCTTCACAAAACATTTCTAAAACAAGTCGGGAAACCGGAAGCTTGACGCTTCAGGTATAAAAGGTTTTGTGTTTCCCTATGTGAGGAGCATAACGTAGTTCTCCATTGGCTTATAGCATTGACCCGAGATATTTAAATCGCTCAGTTCTGGGCAGGTTACCACCATTGCCAGAACTCAGGGATTTAAATATCTGGAGGGGCAGATTACTGCCATTGAAAGAACTGAGCAATTTAAATATCTCGAGTCAATGCTATCTGCCAATGGAGAACTGCGTAATGAAATGTTTCAAGCATTAACGCCACCTGGATGAAGTGACATTCCGCAACTGGTGTTCTTTGTGATCGACGTATCAGCGCACGTCCCAAATCTAAAATTTACTGCAATGTCGTCCGTCTGTCGCTCTCTATAGTTTCAGTGGTGTCTATAAAGGACAATGAACGGCGTCTTGCGGAAATGGGGACGAAGATGTTGCATTGCACTGGTGGCGTGACACGTTTTGATCACGTCTGAAATGAGAATATCCGCGATCGATATCCGCGATTACATCCTGATCAGGCATTTGATAAAATAAAATGACGAAACCGATCACGACGAGCCGACCCCGCTTGCGAAGGCTGAAGAAAAAGAAGAAGATGTGAGGAGGCTGACAGTTTCGTGGCACATAGCTAAAAATTCTATTGACATCTATTTTTTAGAAAGTAATTTAAATAAATCATTTGATGGAAAGCTCTGTATTGAAATAGTCAACCTCATACGCTTCACACTCTGAGTTTAATATTATTAGCAAATGCCAACAATTTAACCAACATCAAATATAAAAAAGGGCTAGAGAGAATTAGATTCTTCTTGAATGGAATTTTAATATTTCACTCGAATTTCGTCAGCATCTTATTTGTATGGCTTAGGATCCTGTTAATTAGCACGAAATTGATAAGTTTGAACTGCTATAACTTTCCCAATTATAGTTGGATTTTCATGAAACCTGGCATGTGTATGCACGAGGCTGTCTTCGTACACTTAGGATGAACTTAAGGGGAGTTTTTTAATCAATTTCTAAAAGTTGATAATATACTATTAGTAAATTTTTTTAGCAGATACTGGAATGGGACATCTCTCGAAGATTAGATTTCACATAAGTGTTTTACACAAAATCTCAAAAAGTCCTGCAGATAAGTAGATTCTTCATAAATGCGACTTTAATATTTCACCCGAATGTCAATTATTCCGGGTAATTATGACGTCAGCATGTGATTCGCATGGCTTTGGAAGCGGTAAATTCGCGCGAAATTGCTAAGTTTGAACTGCTATAACTTGGGCGTTAATTGCCAGATTTCTACGAAATTTTGCAAATGTACACGAAATATTGTCCTCTATGCTGGTACGAAATTGCGAAGTCCTAGGATGAATTTAAGGGGGGTTTTTCAGTAAATTTCTAAAAAGTAGTAATATACTATTAGTAAGTTTATTTGAGCGGATATCGGAATGGCACATATTTTGAGGCCTAGATTTCATCTAGGCGCACCACGCTGATTTTTTTCGGATTTTTAGGTTCGGTAGTTTCCGAAAATGAGTCCTGTCTCACTTCAAGTGCGTACATTTTGACTCCTTACTCACGTACTTTCCAATTTATGCCAAAACTAATGCCAGTCTCGGAAAGTGCAAATCGAGACCTTTCATTTGATACCCTACACAACTATATCCGGAGAAAAAAATTTTTGAATCCCCCCTTTGCAAGTATGGGGAGCCCCCCTTTAAATTCCACCTAGATTTACGCCACTCTCTGTATGCGTGGGATTTCATAGTTCCCATCTGTCCACCAAATTTCGTTCGGATCGGTTTAGCCGTTTTGGAGAAAAATGCGTGTGACAGACAGACAGACAGACAGACATTGAATCGATTTTAATAAGGTTTTGTTTTACACAAAACCTTAAAAAGCCAAAAAAACGGCCTTCACATGGGATGACCCGCTTAAATCGTCGTTGAACTACTTTGAAAGGATTTCTGTGTGATCAGAAAGTAGCCACGGGTAAAAGTGATGCCTTTCGGCAGTTGGTCCTCATTACAGAACTCTCGATAAAGTGAATAGTCTCCGAACCGGTATTGACGCATGCAATGGACATTGTTCAAACCCAAGCTTGTCACCTTCCTCAATGGTTGGGTTTAAACCCAAGTAATTGAGGAAAAATTTGCAAAAAGTAAATTTTTTAGTAGAGCAAACGAAAACAGTTTGGTTTTTTATTTATATAACAAAGATGATGTGGGAGTGATACAAATGAACCTTGGGATGCTAGCGAACCACAGAAAAGGAAAAACGCATTTCCATTAAGGAAAGCCGAACAGACGAAAACACTTGCAGTCCATTATATAGACTGTGGTCCCACTCGCTTCAGAAGTATACAAATGCATCTATCGAAAGTCCAAAAACTGACTCAAAGCCATGCGCCTTACTTGGGGAAATGCGTGCTGAACTAACTCCAACATCTCTACTACCCAACCCCATCTCCACCTCCACGTAGTGTTCGCTGGGAGTTTTTTCTTAATGAAAAACGGCAGACAAAGAAGGGTAAAGGCGAATCTCGTGGAGATGAAGCATCGACAAATGACATCGACATCGACATTCACAAACACCTGAAGGACGTTATTATTGGTACAGCCACAAACATACTCGGGCCCAGTCGCAAAAAAAAGTCGGAGCGACTGGTTCGCCGATGAATGTAAGCAATCAACGGAACGGAAGAATGCTGCATACCAGGCAATGCTGCACTCTCAAAGAACGCAGGCACATGCAGAAAGCTATCAACTAGGGATTCGTGGACCAAAAAAACGTGGGAGTAAGTTGCTCCCCATTTGGTCCGATCCAACATCATGTGGATGTGAACTTAGGATCCCCCAAATCCTAAACAATTACCTATCAACTTTGTTGAGTGGAGAAGCGACTTAACAGACAGTATGTAATTCTCCTCCCTGTGGAACACAATCTCTGACTTCTACCACAACTACCTCCGTCTCCCCCCTGGAGACAAACCCGAAGCGTACTTACAATTCCTCGTCAAATTGCTAGACAACCAAAATGAAGGAGCTCATACTAAACACTAATTCGCTCATTTCTAACGACAAACATTTCGCTCTCCACAAGCTCCTCGTGAATTCCAATCTCGATCTCGACTGGGGTAATCCCCCAAAGTAAAACTACATGCTCCCGGTTACATTACTTTCCGCAATGACGTGGGCAGAGGCATAACCTTCACGCTTCCTCCAAAACTAATCAGATCGAGACTTAGGGCAAATAGTATCCCATCGGCTACACTGGCATCAAAGCCTGTTAGCAGTAGTCGGACACACCCTAACAGGTAGTTAGAGGTGGAGGCGTCCTCCGAGTCCTGATTGGCTTTCTCCACTTCCTTGGCGCACAGGCACACCGCCTCACTCCCATTCTGTCCGAACTTTGGGAAATCGCAGCCAATTTCGACGCCTTGATCCTTGACGGTGACGTCAACGTGAGACACATACCTTGGGGAGACTCAGTTAACAACGAAAACGGCAAAGAGCTCTTAGATTGCTTCCAGTCAGGATCCTTCCTTAGCATGGACATCATTAACGCTGGAGTGCCATCTTTTCCTGGAAGCTCTTCCTTCCGAGACGGCTCAATAATCTCGTTCAATCACTCAACATGTGTCACTAGCGGCTCTTTTTTGTCAGCCCACTCCGACCGCTATGTTCTCAGCCTATCTCTGCACCTACAGCAAATTCTCCCTTCCCTCCATCATCCGCATTAATGCAGGCCCTTTAATCTAACTAACTGGGAGGATTTTCAATGCAACTTATCCAGTGCGTTGGGTCCTCCTAGGCAAACCGCTCATTCACTCTAATGATGAGCTAGATAATTACATCTGGAAATTCAACTCCACCTTCGAAACTGCAATCGACAAACACGCTCCAGTTAAAGAGCCTGCTTACTACAAATACGGATGCCTTTCTCCCTCAAACATCCTCTTAGTCCGCGATAGAAACAGACCACTGCAACGCAGCAAACGATTATTTTACCGGCTACGGAACAGATGCAACGTTAACTACCGTCTATTCTCCGAGATCATTAAACACCTGTCCAGCAAAATTAATGGAGCTATTCGATCCGAACTGAATGCATCCTACAAGAAACTCCTCAAATCTCTCAAACCTGGCCCACAAGTTTTCTCAATAATTAATCGATTTGCTAGAAGAAAAAAATCTTCTCTCAACGTCAACTACTACCCGGTTGAAATAGGTAAACTCCAGTTTCACTCTTCTGAGGAAAAAAAACCGCCTGCATAGACTACTTCAGCCAAGCGGATCCCATCTGGAACTCGGTGGTCGCCACTACTGTCAACGATAACAGGTTGAACTTGGAAGGGTTTTAACTTTGACCCTTTTCCCAAAGCTGCCCGGCTGGTATAGTCAAAAACGACCTGTTCGCCTCCTTCTTTACCTCCCTAAATGAAGTCGAACTTGCAATTACCCGGTGCAATAATAAAAACCGTGGGGCCTCGACGGTATTTCTAACTTTGTCCTGTGGAAGAGTGCGTCTATCATCAGCGAACGTCTGGCCACCCTCTTCAACAACTGCCTGAACAACGGACTCTTCCCGGTATCATGGAAATCAGCTCTCCTAATACCTATCCCTAAGAAGGGGTGCTCGGGAGATCTCAAAGATATGAGGCCTATCTCTCTTCTTTCCAATATTGGAAACATCTTCGAACGTCTCCTACTAAGTCACCTCAATAGGCGCTACTCCCCATCATCCACCGAGCAGGGCAATCCTGTACCTGTGTGGTGCGGCAGGATTCGCGGCATTCAAAATTTATTTCTAATGTTGCGAATGCGAGCGAACAGATGACGCCACCGGTGCTCTCCACTCAGTTTAGACCTCGCGACAGGAGTGGAGAGCAGAGTGCCATGACTTGACGGCAGGACGTAAAAGAAAATAATAGAGAGTTTTCTCTCTTCGAGATTGGCTATTGCGGCAATTAATATTAATTTAATTTCATGTTGTACATAATTAAGTGCTAAATATAATTTAATATCATAAAAAGGTGAAATATTTAGCTCTTAAACCTGCAAGACCACATCCTCAATCACCTGGAAAATAGGCATTGCATCGTAGCCCGCTATGAGCGATACCATGACCGTTGTGGATATAATCCGACTCAATAGGTTACGGTGGGCGAGTCACTTAATCCGCATTTATGAGGATGACCCAGCCCGGAAAGTCTATAAGGGCAATATCAATGGTAGAAAAAGAAGACGAGGCAGACCCTTCCTAAGATGGAGCGATGCCGTAGGTCAGAACGCCAGACAGCTTTTAGGGATTTCGAATTGGTGGACCTCGGCGCAAAACCTGGATATCTGGAGTTCCTTATTAAGGCAGGCCTAGACCGGATACCCGTTGTTGCGCCATTGGTGATGATAATGATCGTAGCCCGCGCTTTGGACCTTGAAAAGGCATTTGATTCAGTTTGGAAAGAGGGCTTCCTCTACAAACTAATTCAGACCAACTGTCCCCTCTACTTGTTCAGAATACTTGGAGACTTCATCTCCAGCAGAACTTGCCACATGCGCTTCGATGGACTTCACTCCATTGACTTCCCGGCAAACTCAGGAGTCCCTCAGGAATCCATTCTAGGCCCCAAACTTTTTAACGTTTGTCCACGAAATTCCCTTCCCTCCCGTAAACTTATTTCCTACGCCAACGGAAGCCCCTCATCCACTCTTTTTCCCCAAAGACAATGGTCTTCCCGCATCAGGAGGGATCCTCTTCGCTGACGACACCATCCTATATATGAGCGGGCCCAGGCCCTCACTAGCCTCTCTCTCAAACTCTTAACCAATAGGGTCATCGCATATTTCAACCGGTGGGCTCTCACCGTTAATTTTCTTAAGTCTGAGGTTATTTGCTTCCGAAACCCCAGAGGCAAATTCCACTGGCGCACAATGCCAGAAAGTAAAAACCCTTCGTTTACGAAATGCCAACCACACACTCAAGACAAAACCAAACATTAAATACCTGGGAATCTCATTCAACAGCAAACTTAAATCTAACCCCCACGACAGATCTGTTATTGCCAAAGTTTCTAAGGTCGCAGCTATCTTAAATAACGTCTTCTCATCTCGGGCCCTGCTCCCTGCCACCAAAACCCGCTTACAGAAAACTCTAATTCGACCAATCCTGACTTATGGCTTCCCAGCATATGAACAAACTGTCGCGCGTCAGACTGAAGAAGTGGCTGCCCATCCTACCCCACTGATAAAAAATCTCGCTACACATAATGCCTCGTTACTTGAGCAGAGTTCTACATGTTAGGGCTGGTCTTCTCTCGAACAGTAATTCTCCACTCAACCATCACGCCTCGCCTCCCTCTTTTATCCCCTCCTTTTATCAAAGCACTTCCCCGCCCTTTCACAGAGGCTAACCGCGTCGGGCCAATGTTCCGGCAGTTAATCCTCGCGCAGGTGTAGATCACCTCTCATTATATTTTACCTAGTCTAGATTAACTCAATCAACATCGATTAGCCTGTACAATATGTGATATTTGTAACTTTGAATTAAGGTCCCCCCACAATCCATGTTTCCGCAATCCCACCTTTAGTCACTGTCTTTGCACAAGCCCAAATCGAATAAAAAGTAGTCCTATCACCAACGAGAAAGGATTGCGCGAGTCGCTCAATCCTGTCCACCGGTGCCTAAAAATTCTCATTCCCTCGTTTTCCAGTGCAGAGTCCTATTTTGTGTTACCTATTTATTTCGTTGTAAGTTTTAAATTCTTAGGTTTAAGCACATGTTTTGTTAAATGCGCATTGACCTGAGTCAAATCAGGATAATAATCTCGGGTGAGCGCAATGCTTACCACATTACCTCCTACAGGGTACTGTAATCCTATAGCGTACCGTTATGGTCTTGAATGAAGTGCTCTAACACACTTCAAGGCCTAGATCCAATATGGATTGTTGCGCCAACGATTATTATTATTATAAAATATCGTTATTTTTTATTGTTCGAGCTAATAGAGATAAGAAATGAATTCTGTTTTATAATTCCCTAACAAAAATGAGTATCAAATGTAAATGTATTATACTTGAATTTTTTGGTTCACATTAGAAACTTCTTAATTTAAAAAAAAGTAATACGGAAACTTTTGTTCTTACCTGTACCTGTGGCGTTCAACTTCCGGTTCCCAAAGTGTTTTTAATTTTAAACTGCGGAAAAAAAGCAAGCAATGCACTAAACAAAACTGATTTAACAACGTAATACAAATCTAAATTATAACATAATTCCATTGGGTCAGCGATAATTACTACACACACAAAACACAAATAAATCGGAACATCTGAACATCACGAGCGCAGAGTGAACGGAATAAACTTCCAACTGAATACAATTTTTCCTTGTCATTTAAGTGGGCATTATATTTATACCTGACTGTATTCGTTCGTGAATCCAAATCCATAAACGGCTCTGGTAATACTCCTTTCTGCCAATCGGAAAAGTCATTGCTTCGATCGCGCCACCTATCGTAATTTGTAGTTTGCAATTCGTTCGTGATCTCCTTCGACTTGGGATTCGTTATATTGTTATTAAAATTAACCAATAAGGAAGTATTTAAAACACTGTGCTTCTATCAAAACCAATGGATGAACACTTCCGATTGAAGAAATTCCTACAAAAATATGCAGAAACAAAAGCCACAGACTCACCGGATCTGGAATCATTTTTGGCGCCAATTCCCGAAAGGGTAAACATGCTCAGGTAACTTCTTCGTAATTTCACAATATACCTGATTAATACAACTATTTTATGACTTTACCATGCAACTAAAACAGCAATTATGGTGGAGCTACTTTTATAAACACGCTCAACTGGCAGGAGGTTTACAACTACACAACATTAATCGTGGATTTAGCTCGGCTTGCACGTAAGTATCTGCAATTATCATTTCTACTGGGGATGAGATTTTCATTTACCTTTCAGTTGAAGTGCCAGATGAACACAATGAGTCAAGCTCTGAAGGGCAAGCCGCTCGTGCAGAACCACTCTCTTCGCCACCTCCTCAAGTACGGGGGCTTGAAGATCCCTCGGTACTTCCCGGAGCATCCTTCAATGCAATTCCACTACCGGAAATACAGTCAGGTGTAGAGAGCACCTTGGATTTGGGTATGAATTTTTAAATATATTATAGTAAATATATTAAGAAAGCTGCCTATTTTTGTGAATATACTTTGGTAAAATGATGAAAGCAGTCAGAGAGGAAATTTTTGGAAATGGGTAGGGACTTTAAACCCCTCTTAGCGTCACGTGTCGCCATTATATTATCGGAGCAGCTATAGCTTGTTTCCGTGCGGTACAAGCACCTAGGAACAATGAGATTGAAATACCGAGATCGGTTCTAATAGAGCTCTTGAAAATGCGTTCATCGCAATCTTGTAAGATGTCCTGATGACAATGGAATTTGAAAAACTTAAATTGAAACTCGCAACTCCGATCTCTGGTCTCTGAACCGCCATACTGTTAAATTCTGATTAGCTTGTACTCTAACTGGGTAATTTGGTTTACAACGGCATTTATATTGTCATATTAATTGGCGTCTGATATCCGCATAAATTTATTGGTCTAGTTCAGCGATTCGCCTGAAAAAATATTAGAGACTTGTAGGGCACGTAAGACACGATTTGACTATCTTCCAAGAATGTTTAGAAGTAATGCACTGAACTATGGGTAGCCGGTAGTTTCCAGTCAATGTCCAGTCTTCCCTGCTTGTGGTAAAAGGCCACTAAAAGACAAACAAATTCGTGGCTAGCAGTCTGCAAATTTTGAATCTTTACTGTTACCGAAACGACAACAATGTCCCGGATAGGAATTGACTTCACAGCTACGACCTTTCGCTATCGAAAACGGACTATGATTGACTTCTGAGAAGGGCGCACCCTCCTTGACAACGGTATCGTGGGTCCGCAGAATTCGCGCTTTCTCTAACTCGTGCGAGAACTCCAATGATATAAGCTGGATTTTGTAAGCCTAAGCGAAGGAAAATGGCAGGACTATGGAGAGTACTCATCTCACTCTTGCGACAATGTGCTTTTGTACTCTGAAAAGCCAAGTGGTAGCACACGCGAATCTGGTGTCGGGTTGTCTCATGCCTACCGCAACGTGCGCTCGCTTGACCATCGCCGGTTTCTGAAAGGCTTCTGACTGTAAGAATCCGCTCCAGCTTAAGGAGCATCACAATTGTATATTACTATGCACCAACGGAGACTTCCGATGTAGTGAAGATGGATGCCTTCTATGAGTAATTACATGCAGTTCAGGAGAGGCTTGCTAAAGGTAACGTTGTGGTTATGATGATGGATGAGCTGAATGTGAAGATGGGCTCTGATAACATGTTGCTCGGACATGTGATGGTGAAACACGTTCTTGGCGACCACCTCCACCACCTCGTCATAGGTGGCATATTGTTCTAGCACATAGTCATACGAGCAATCAGATTAACCGCTTCACTATCAGCAATAGATTAAGGAGCTGTCTCCTGGATGTGCGCAACAAGAGAGGCGCTGACATCGACCTCGAAAGGAATCACTATCTGATGATCGCGAACGTAAGTTCGCTTGCGTGTTGCATCTGCCACTTCTCACAGGGTTGGAGAGTTGCGATCCCCCAAGTTCAACATCGACCGCTTATATGATCCAGCTGTCAATCGACAGTGGGAGAGCTATCTTGCTAATCGGACGGCAGATACACTAAGTAACCCGCCTGAGAATATCGATGAGCATTGAGCTACCATCCATCCACCTCCCAAAGGGGCGTCATAAGATCTGGCTGACTGCGGAACCGTGGAAGCGGATTGATGAACGGAACGGTTTGAATGCTCTATTGACCGCTGTGAGTGACCTGCTCCGAACAATTTTGGAACAGTGCGCGGAGTTTAGGCATTCGGGTCATTTGCTATTCCTTGATTTCGAGAAAGTTCTCGACAGCGTGAACAGGGAATATATCGAGCGTGCTCTACGCGGTAGGGGCACTTGGGAGAAACTAATAGCTATTATCGGAGAGACATATGACGGCGTAAAATATCATGTTCTGCACCGAGGTAAAATCTCAGGAATTTTAGTCCAAAACGGAGCCCCCCAGTTTTGTATCTATTCACCGATATCATTTCTTCTTGTCATCGGTGATATTCTTCATTTTGCCTTGTACGAAGGATTTGAGGAGTTCAAGGGACGATGACATCTTTTCTCAAACACTTCAACTATGCTGATGACATCTGTTTGCTCTCTCACCGGGTTATGCTTGGTCATATGGTTCCAGATTTGGAAAAGGAGGCAAGTAGAGTTGGACTGAAGATAAACACAAACCAAACCAAGATTCTCAGTCTAATGGGTTATCGCATTCCCCCTATCCGCATTAATGGGTAGAGCATCGAAAGCATTGATGAATATATAAATCTAGGAAGCCTGGTTTCTGCCAACAGTGACACTGAACTGCATGTTGCCCGAAGCATTAACAGCGCTAGATTCACTTTCTCAGCCTTGTTTAAAATTTTGAAATGCAGTTATCTCAACACCAAGATCAAGTTCAGGCTGTTCTGTACTAGTGTTCTTTCTGTGTTGGTATATGGGAGTAGCACATGGAAAGTAACCCCCACTGTCACTAGAAGGCCCGAAGCCTTCGCCAACACCCGTCTGCGTCGTATCATCGGAGTACGCTGGCCTGACGCTATAGGTAATTAAAATTACTATAATAATACAATATTTAAATTAAAATTTATTCGCTGATTGTTTATACATTTAATCTTATTATCATTGATATTTGTACACCGTCTAGGGGTAAATTCAACTGCCCCGGTTCCTACTCGATTCTCTACTGACACCGAAAAATAGCGTTCGCTGTCAAAAATTGTTTTTCGATATCATCATCATTTTTGCATGGTTGGTGGGTAGTGACGGCTTCAGTTTTGGCAGCAGACGCAACAGACTGGTAGCGTTGAGACCCGATCCGACAAGTGGCAGGTCCTGCGACCAAGAAGGGTCGTCTTGGGCCATTATAGCGGCGTTTAGCGTACTGTGCCACCTTGCCAGAAGCCTATTGGATTTAGGGACCATGAGAGGCGGCGAAGACCAATTACTGTCTAAAGGTCTGCAAATACCCTGCTTAAGAAGTTCTTAAAAATCTTTCCGCGCAATTACGAGCTTCTGCGGTGGTGATATACGCAACTTAGAAAAGACCGGGGACCCAGTAGTGTTGACGTGGTGTTGAACATCATTCTTAACGGGCTCAGAGAGACTACGCTCGGTAGTAATATTACGGTATTTTTGAAGAAGTGCGCGAATACGTGCGTCGGCAACGTCTTCAAAAACGATGGAAAGAGTGTCGGGTGAGCAGGATGAGATTTTTCCTGCACACCTAAGGAAAGTTGTGAGGTCAATGAGGGACCTATTATATATATCCACTAGCAATCCATAATGGCACAGGAAATCCACACCTAAGATGGATATGGTGACGTCCATAATAATAAAGCGCCAAGAAAATGCTCGTCGAAGTCTTAAACTCAAGTCTACCTGACTGTAGCCATACGTGCGGTTCTACGAAGAATTTGCTGCCGCGAGTTTCAATGATTGCGATATTAAATTATGATGCCGCGATGTGGGAAGAACCGAAACTTCAGCGCCTGTGCCGACCAGGTAGTTGCGCCGGCTCAAGGGGTCGTGCTTCATTTCGGCTTGTCTTCACCGGAGCTCTCGGCAAGTCTAGTTTTTTGGTGATAAATTGCAAGGGCTGGTGCAGTTCTTGGACATTTCGGCGAATCTAGAATAGTACCGGCATGCCTCGGTATTTGCCGAAGATCCTGACAACCTATTAGCGTGATTTAGTCCTACTTCGCGAACGCATCGACGGCCTCTGTCAACTTAAAAACGGTGGCTGTTAACGCTGTCACAGTCTACTGCAGCTAAGCCACCTGGCTTGATGTGCCACGAAAAAAGTCACCAACCACGGGTCGCCAGTGAACCTTCTAGATTTTGTCCACGGTGGTGACTAACTTGTCCAGAGACTCCGAATCTGTAAATGCCAGGATGACCTGCGCGCTCTCCGGAAGACTCTGCAGCCACAAAAACTGTAGCAGCTCGGTGCCGACCTTGTCATCACTAAACTGCTTCATTTCACGCAGCAATCGGCGCACGGTAACTTTGCCAGTAAGTGGTTAAGTTTAGCCGTCTTACTTACTAGCCGGCGTTTTATGAGCTGCTCGTTTAGTCGCTTATAAAAGAGTGTCCTCGAGGACATCGGACACAAGTTCAACTGCCTCCTCCTCCAGCCCGACGCCGGTCAAAGCGAATTTAGCTTCGAGCCGAAGGAACCATGCTGCCGGCCTCCCACGCCAAAAGGACGGCACCCGTACGGCCGCGGTAGTTGTCTCTATTCAGGAGGATATCGTTAACGGAAGCGAACAACCCACAAGAGAAAAAAACACGTAAGTGTAATGAGTAGAGAAACAAGCAGAAAGTGCGGAGGATAAGGAAAACGGTACTGCGCGGTCTCCTGCGGCGTTCTTTTTTTATAATATTTGAAAGAGAAAGAGGTACCACCTCACTCTCCCTCTTGCGGCCTAAGGAGTTTTAGTTTAATACTAACGGAAGAGCGCACGATCCTTACAAACTATGAGATCAATGAAATTTTGATTGTAACAATACTCAAATTAATTCTACACCGTTTGTTCAAGCTACGCGTTAACATCCGACTCGGATTCAGAGTTATCCACTTTAAGTGTATATTTGATGTCAATAAGCGATTTTTTCTTCGGTGCCGTTTGTTGTGTTCGGTTACGCCATTCGTTTCTTCAGGCCCTCCTTTAGTTTTCTCCCCTTCCTGTAGCTTTGCGGAGATGAATTCGCGACCTTCCATACGACAGTCTTGTGCTCTAACCACGTGAGTTGTATATTAAGGAACAATTGGAATACTAATTTCTGCTCAACATTTCAAACAGAGTTAAGGGAGTCTCGGAGAAGTTGTAGACTTCTTGAATGGTGACGTTTTTCAGAGCGAATTTTCGTATTTTGCTTTGGCTTAGTAGCTGATATGCTTCTAAAGCGAAACACTAGATTGGGTGCCAACTTCGAAACTTCAGTCGAATCGCTGGAAGTTATCGAATTGGCGATTGAAGCTGACGATGCAGCAGGCTCGACCGGCTTGGCCCCAAAGGTGGATGTCGCTGCACTCGCTGTTGTGGAAACGGCAATACGAATCGTTTTCGAAAGACACGTAGAAAATACGGCTGACAGTATTCAGTGACAGTGATTGTAACGATTCAATAAGCACTGTGGGCGACTTTCGGGGTCACCAATTATAGATAATTAAGATTACTATAATATTACATTTGAATTAAAATTTTTTCGCTGATTGCTTACACATTTTATCTTATTATCGTTGATATTTGTACATCGTCTGGCAGCAGATTTAATTGCCCCGGTTCCTACTCGATTCTCTTTTGGCTTCGAAAAACAATTTTCGTTATCAAAAATTGTTTTTCGATATAATGGCTACCAAGATTCACACTTGGGTGCGTCCGACACGCAAGTTGCTCGCTCCACCACAAAACTATTATAAACGAAGAACTCAGTCGGCGCACAGACCTGTTACCCGTACGCGGTGTAGCCGAAAGGCGGAAGTGGTAGTGGATACATCACACATTGAGAAAGGACGGAAATTACTTTGCTGGCTACAGTAGAATCCACTTTCCCAAGATAGTCACCGAGTGAGTCGCCTCAAGAGCCCTTGCCACAGAACAATAGAGAAGGACTGCATGCGTCTCGAGAAATCCTCGAGAAACTGAAGCAGATTTTGGGTAACTTCGAGCCATGACGTGAACCCCACCAAAGGGTAAATGTTAATCAAATATTTGTGTATATTCAGTATTCGTCTGGCCTGACTGTTGTTTATACATACGATAGAAATTCCTCTATTCTCTAAATCGAACTTTTCGGCCTAAAATTCAACTTCTAAGTCGAAACCCCCACTTAGTCGCTGCATATTTTTCAACTTTCCGGAAATATTTAATACATTACAATTCCTTTAAGACGAAATCGAAGGGTGGATTGTATGATGCAAATCCCTGGATCCCTCGGTGTACTAAATTTGTGCATAAAGTGTCATTTAGAGTGGTTTCATCCGGAATACCTACATACGGCATTTATATTTTAGTTCTTCAGGATTTACAGACTGATCCGCTCTACGAAGAAATACTACCGAGATAGTTGTTAAACCAATATATATATTTTATGAGTGAATCTCCTCACAGGCGGAATAATATTCACGGGAAAGCTACTAGAATTCGCAAAAAGCTTGAATTGTGGTGCTTTCAGTGCTCGCGACGGTTAGCCACAGCGTGGATGACTGACTCAAATGACTTCTTTCAATATTGCCTTATAATTCGACCGCTAAATATGTAAAACATCCTAAAGATGTCCAACCGAAATTGAAAACCATTGAAATCAAATTCTTTTCTCTAAATATGACTTGTAAGGTTTAACCAACGGATGGACATGGGAATCATTCAGAACTTCAACATGCATTATCAGAAACGTAGTTCAAAGAAAGTTCTGCAATTTTTGGAAAATCAAAAGACTTAAATCGGCCTTGCATGATTACAAATTGTTTCAAAGGTCTTGAGGAATTTGAGTGGAATGACGACTATTTGCTACTTTTTCAACGTATGAACATCAAATTCTAGAAGACATCAGGACCGATGTTCGTAAAATTGCAAGAAGCGAGAACGACGGTCAAAATTATGATAATAGTGACGCTTCAATAAAAATACCCGACAGAGATGAAATCACTCAATCAATCGCTAATTTGGAGCAGCAATATCGTCAATGCCGAATGTACCAGATGGAATAAAATATTCCTCATAGCGAATAGAAATTCGTTTGACAAAGAACAGAAAGAAGCCATTCAGACAAAACTAACAGATTATCTTAAAAATTATGAGGTTTTCTTAAAAGAATTTTTCGTTATCAATACTCCTCGAATTACATATTATGTGCATGCATATTTGGATTTTGTATGACCCATTTGTATTAAATATAAAGCACGTACATTTTAATTTCTTACGTCGAAATATCTTTAATTCGAACCATTTTTCCTAACAAATCCGACCTTGAGAATAGAAACACCCTCTGGCACGAAAGTTTATATTATTGGTTCATTTCATTTCCCAAATGGCCAAGAAAGGAGAACCTAATTTCTTTTTTCTTTGGTGCATCATTCGTTGGAAACTCTTTTTTATATTCTTTATCGAAATCAACAATCTTCATTTTAACTTTTTGTCATTTTGTTAAGGTCAACTACTTTCTCAGTCGGATATCGTAATGTCTAGTTTACCTTTCTTCCACTCAACCCCGCAACAACCTGGTAGGTCGCGTATTTTTAACATAAGCTTAATGAATAGTATAACCACTGCTTCACTTTCCCATAGATACATTTCCCTTACCTCGGATGAGAATCGATGAAGGGTCTGAGGAATTGCTTTCTATTCCACAAGAACGAATTCCTGTTGCTTCTTCCCCATCACGAAGACGATCTCGGCGGAGAACCATCGAGGCCACACCTTTACCTACTATACGAGGTTTCACCATTGATTTTTTTTCATTTTACCAATTTTTGGATTTAAACATTTATAGAATATAGACCAGAACAGCACATTTTAACTAGTACGGTCCAAGCTGCTCCCACTACTGTGAAAGATTTAGCTATGCAAAGCCTACAGTTTTCTAAGGAACGTCGCGAATTGGATCAACCTTTACAAGCCTTACCAGATTTAAATCCCGATCATGATTTTATATCCGAAATTAGGCAATTGTGCATTAATCGCAGAAATGAAAGAAGTGAAAGGAGACATAGACCACGAGCGAGATCGATAGATGTACAAATGGTTTGTAGATTTTTAATATTATCTTAGCAGAAAGTAACTATGAAAAATTATGGTGATTAAATTTTAAATTTTATTTTCTCATTTTTACGTCACCAATGACTAAATTAGCCAATTTTTAGTCTCGGGTTCGAATTCCGACTGTATCATGGATGTTTGCATTCGTCTTTGTGTTTGTTTTTTTCATGCTTCACAAGAGGTATACAACTTCAACATTCTTAAAACGCGAATCACGGAAATTTATCATCATCAACGACGCAACAACCAATATCCGGTCTAGGTCTACCTTAATAAGGAACTCTAGACACTTCGGTTTTTCGCCGAGGTCCACCAATTCGATATCCCTAAATGCTGTCTGTTGTCCTGACCTATGCCATCGCTCCATTTCAGGCAGGGTCTGCCTAGTCTTTTTTTTCTACCGTAGATGTTGCCCTTATAGACTTTCCGGGCTGGATCATCCTCATCCATAGGGATTAAGTGACCCGCCCATCGTAACCTGTTGAGCCGTATTTTATCCACAACCAGACGGTCGTGGTGTCGCTCATTGATTTCGTCGTTATGTAGGCTACGGAATTGTCCGTCCTCGTGTAGGGGGCACACAATTCTTCGGAGGATTGTTCTCTCGACCGCGGCCAAGAGTTCGCAATTTTTTTTTTTGCTAAGAACCCAGGTTTCCGAGGAATACATAAGGACTGGCAAGATCATAGTCTTGTACAGTAAGAGCTTTGACTCTATAGTGAGACGTTTCGAGCGAAACAGTTTTTGTAAGCTGAAATAGGCTCTGTTGGCAGCCAACAACCGTGCACAAATTTCATCGTGATAGCGTTTATCGATTGTGATTTTCGACCCTAGATAGGAGAAATTTTCAACGGTCTCAAATTTGTAGTCTCCTAAGTTTATTGTTTTCATTTGACCAGTGCGATTCGACGCTGTTCGTTCTTTGGTTTTTGGCACTGACGTTGCCACCATGCACTTCGTCTTGCCTTCATTAATGTGCAGCCCGAGATCTCGCGCCGCCTACATGATCTGGATGAAGGTAGACTGTACATCTCGTCAATATTGTCAATTATTATTGATAGTGTCAATATCGTCAGCGTAGGCCAGTAGTTGGTGAACTCGAAGAGGATGGTGCCTCTTATTTTGC
This sequence comes from Hermetia illucens, assembly GCF_905115235.1. Taxonomy (NCBI): domain Eukaryota; kingdom Metazoa; phylum Arthropoda; class Insecta; order Diptera; family Stratiomyidae; genus Hermetia; species Hermetia illucens. The sequence continues at coordinate 104,359,140 of NC_051852.1, read as the reverse complement.
ATGGTTTACATTTACCAGTTGTTCATTCCTGTGTTGTGCATTCATTGTTAAGTTGCTGTTTATATTGTTTGTCGTTTGAATTTGGCATTATTGATGCATTTTTGCTTTGTTTTCATCACCTGAGTGAATGCTGCGAAAATAATATCCTCACAGAAGCAGAACAAAGGAAGGTAAAACTTATGATTTATCACAGTCGTTCATTTAGATCCAAACGAGTAAGCAAACTCTCCCATCTCACGGTTGCTATAGTGATCAATACCATTGAAAATTTAATTTTGGGCAGGAGTGAAATTACACAAGCTTCCTGCATGAGATGCCCACTACGAACATAAATAAAAAATAAACAAGTCAGGAAACCGGAAGTTGGATGCTTCAAGTATGAAAGGTTTTGTGTATTTGAGTGGACATTTGTTCCATTAGTACCTAGCACGTAATATATGCATATATTATGTGAGAATATCCACTTCGCAAGATACTGACATTCAAAGTCTTCAATTTGCACAGAAGCGACAAGTACGATCTCCACGAAACTTGCTAGAATGACGCTCTATGTCATTTCGTGATCCTAGGATGAACTTAAGCGGAGGCTTTCCAATCAATTGCTAAAAATTACCGTAATATATTATTATTAATTTTATTTAAACAGATATCGGTATGGAGGGTATTTCGGAGCCTAGGTAAAATATAGTGGCATTACACAAAACCTTAAAAATGGCAATTTCGTCCAGGGCAGAGGCACCTCTTGAGATGTTGGCTTACCTCTGCCCAGGACTATCCTAAGTAATAGCGGCTACAACGATTCACTTTTTAATGGTTTAAGGTTCAGCAGTGTGTAAGATTCTCACCTACTTAAACCATCCCTAGTTCCTCCTTCTTTCCCCTTCAAAACTCCTCGGACAAAATCGTATTAAAAAATGACATATCTAGGTCTTGTGTGTAATCATATTCGGGAAAAAAGGGAGAATCATCCAACCTGAGCTGATACTTCCTGTAATTGCCAATGTTCTGCCAAAATTTGAATCTGGAGGTAGTAAACTTAGTTGTACTTATGAATCCGCTCCTCAATATGGGGACATAGTTTGTGGGTCCAGCGACTCTTCTGCCGCTTACTGTTATTGTTTGTGTTGCTACTTTTTAAGTGGAGTTGGTCTTATCGCTCTTCAGTGTTCAATATTCTTTTCTAGTAGATTCATTCCTATCTTGTATAGATAGCGCGCCTCGCCTACCAGGAGATCTATATCTTCCATGCAGTAACACACGCTGCCTCGCTTGAGGTGATAGTACAGGCTATTATGTTTATGATTCTCCAATTGATCTCGCATGACCTGTACCAAGTATAACAAACTAGAGCGAACCAGAGCGAGTAATCTTCAAGCGTGAGGCAGGCGCTTGTGCCGCTTCTGAAATTTTCGTGTACGGAGATTTCTTATCTGTACCACGTGTCAAAAAGTGGCGTGTCGTCATTGGGAGCGAGGGAAGCATTGCTTTCCTTACATAATTAGAGAAAATAAAATGACAGAAACATAACAGATGTAGCTATTGTAAAAATCATAACACGGCTCCAAATGGTGCTTCTTAAAAGCAGACAGAGGAAAAGCAAAGCAGTAACAGAAAATGCTCTCTTCGCGATACACATTCTTTGCGAGGCATTTTAAAGTCTGCCTGTATGGCAGAAAATGAAATAAAAATTCATTTCGGTCGTTCATCGTGAATTCATTAATTGTATGGAGCCAATCGGATCAACTACATTCTTGTGGATTGTATTTTCGGATTTGCCTCAGAAGCAGCCTGATTGTTTGCTGATGATTCGTGTGGTGTATTGATCCAATCGAATGAACAACGAACGTTCAGGTTTCTAACTTGATTCCGATTGAAATAAGCAATGAATGAATGTTAAAGTTTCCAATTTGATTTTCGGTTGTATATGATTTTTTTTAGTAGAGTAATATTGAATATTAGAGTTTCTTGCACGTTGTAAGTTCGCAAGTGCATGTCAGTTAAAGTAAAAAATATTGTTGAGTAGTTGGCGAATTGAAAGTAGTGTCTTTGTTGAATCAATGGAAGATTGATTTTTAAGGTTTTGTGTAAAACAAAACCTTATTAAAATCGACGTTGACGTAGCATTGACCCGAGATATTTAAATCGCTCAGTTCTGGGCAGTTTACTGCCATTGACAGAACTGAACGATTTAAATATCTGGAGTCAATGCTATCAACCACTGGAGAACTGCGTTATGTTCCTCACATAGGGGAACACAAAACCTTTTATACCTGAAGAGTCAAGTTTCCAGTTTCGCGACTTGTTGTGTGAATGATTATCTGTTATCAAATACTGGGGCACGGGAAAAAAACATTTGAGCATTTGACTTGAATTAAATTATTGTCGTTTATTGATCCACGGTAGCAAGAGACTAGGCCCTTCCAATGAGCGTGAACAACTGCTTTCTACTATGCATGCTCCAAAACATAATAAAAAGTTTGTCGGGTGAGGTCTTAATGGCGAGCTTAAAGGTTTTATTTGGCCGGACATACGGGTGCAGCAGGCATGATGAGGACGTACAACGCTGGTTTCTACTTTTTGCGGTCCGTTCTATGCATGGGAACGCCGTCTCTATATTAAGAAAAAGATATGGGGAGTCCAACTATGTTGGTCGCTAAAAATAGCTATAAACTTTTCTGTTCCGGTAGCTTACGCACGGAATATGTTGCCGGCATCGCCATCTCTCCGTACACTCCGCAAGATTCGCGGATGCCATACGAAACGCAGCTTTGTCAACAATCTTAATGGTCATATGGCCAGACGACAAATGGAACGACTTTCACCGCGCTCTTCATCCGTGCTCTCTGCGAGGTTCGCGGATGCCATACGGAACGCAGCTTTGTGAGCAGTCTTAATGGTCATGTAGGTGAAAAGCCAGACGACAATAGGTGCTATGAAGAAAAAGAGTTTGGAGCACGCAATGAGGGCGGCGAGTGCTTTCAAGGACACCCACGCTTTTGTACTTACCAATACATTGTTGATCAAATAATTGTCTCATCTTCCCACATTTTAGAGTGGGAACATAAAACCTAAATCGACTACATCTCATAACCCACTGGCACTGGCCGATTAGCAAATTTAAGAGTATGACAACGAGGAAGCAAAGCAAGCTATATATATCCGAGCGGTCTATTACAAAGAGACTCAGGATGGCGAAAGAGATCTGTATTGACTTGTCAAAAGCCGACACCAACCCAACCCAAACAGGAACACTTCTGTTGTATTTATAACAATGATGGTACTTTGCTTACCGATCGACAAGATGCGACAGATGGTGGGAGTACTTCGAGCAGATTTCAGCGGAAGAATTTGCTTATCATCCGCTTCCACGTACTCGAGGAAGGCGAACAAACCCGAGTCTACAAGGGACTGATCTGAAGTGGTCCTGACCACAAAACCTCACTGGGGGCTATCTGGTACCATGGGATCCGGAATGGCCCTCTGAGCGCATATGTTCTTATGAATTTAAGCGTGCAGTTACGCTATGCAACTCAGGCGCCATACCCATTAGTTGCGATAGAGGTATTAGATAGAGGATTGTGAGATTATACGTACACGTCGGGTACTCACGTTAAATCCCAGAACCTTCATGTCATGCATTCTCTTGTCTACATTACATTCCTGGAGCTAGAGAAGGCGTTTGACCGTGTACCAGACAAACTCATCCTAGATCCAGAAAAACTCCTGCGCTGTGTTGAATTGCTCTTCCGCCTCATGCAACAGGTCCAAAACTGAATCTGAATAGAGAAGAATATTTGACAACCGGCTTCAATGAAACAGTTACTATCACCGCAGAGAGCTGAGCGATTTAAATATCTCAAGTCAATGCTATCAGCCAATGGTAAACTGCATTATAAAACTGCTTTACGCAGCAGCGCAACTTGGATGAAGTGGCAGAAGTGACGTTCTTTGTGGTCAATTTATCAACAAAAGTTTCAAACTCAAAATTTACCGCAGCGTCGTCCGCCCTGTCGCCTCTATAGTTCTGAGTGCTAGCCGATTATAAAAGAACGACGGGCCACGGTAATGTAGACGAATATATTCCGTTGGACCACTGGCGTAACACACTACGATGACATGGCAATGCACCGATATTAGAAAAATTTTCGGATGAGACATTTTAAATAATATGTACATGTAATTCGCGCTGACGAGAACTCACTTGCCAAGATTGAACATCGAAGTCGATGGAGAGCGACGAAAGGGCCGGCCGAAACAAAAATGGTTTGATACACTCCATTCAAAATGGCGCAACCAGTCAAGACAAACCGACCCAACATCTGAACGATACGAACGCTCAAAAAAAAAAGAAGAGGACTGACAAACTATTCTCGCAAATGTGGTACTCGTCTGGCTTATACGATCGATTGATGACTGTCCCTCGGAAAGTAAGTACACTTCCGGTAGCTGTCTTTCTGTCGAACGCATCCTTTTCTCGAAAGTACTGAACATATTTTTTTTTTTTTTTTTTTTTTTTTATGGATGGAGGTGGAAATCTTAGAAAGACGCTGCTGCGCCAGGTTGCAGCAGTGTGTGGGATTCACACCCACTAGAACCACCCCCACTCTTCCACCCCTCCCCGCGGGACCACCGTGAAGTATTACTTCGCTGGGGAGGCTCTGGTTCGCTATACCAGCTCGTCCATGTCACGTGTCCGTCGCGCCGCCTTCCGAGCTCGATCCAACTCCAGGAGTTTTGTCTGCACCACGGCTACTGCCTCATTTACCGCCATCCAGTTTTCCTCCGATTTCAACATCTCTTCCACCAGGTTGGAGGGCTCGATGTCCGCCCCTAAAATGCTGTTCAACCTCCTTTTCTGCTGCAGAAATCTGGGACAATGGAACATAACGTGCTCCGGGTCCTCGAGTGTAGCACCGCATTCAGGACAGTTGGGAGACTCGTCCAACTCGAAGCGATGCAAGTAGGAAGGAACTGTGTCAGGTGGTAATTCAATTCTCCGTGCTTTCGGTTGACCCATTTCTCGATGCACGGGATCAATGTATGGGTCCACCTCCCTTGTCGGAGTTATCCCATCGTTGTTGCCACTTGCCACACAACTCTCTCCTGATGGCTTTTCGGAAATCTGCATTCACCTCGGCTGGATTTGCCCTCCGTTTTTCGTAGAGCCAGTGTGCCTCGCCCGCTAGAAGATCTATAGGGATCATTCCTGCGATAACACACACTGCCTCCGTCGACGCCGTCCTAAATGCGCTGCACACCCTTAGCGCAATTGGCCGGTATGCCGAACATATCTTCCTCCGGTTGACAGCGTGGTTCAACGCTCCCGCCCAGACAGGGGCCGCGTATAGCAGGATCGACCTCACCACTCCCGCGATGAGTAGCCTGCGACTATACTTCGGCCCTCCCACGTTAGGCATCATCCTTGCAAGGGATGAGCTGGCATTTGCTGCCTTCTCTCGCGCATAATCCAAGTGTCCCTTGAAACTCAGCTTGGCATCGATCATCACCCCCAGGTATTTGACAACCGATTTTGAGACGACCTCACGATTACCAACCTGGATGGTAACCGTGTTGTTCTTCCTACGGTTGGTAATGAGGACCGCCTCCGTCTTTTCGTCCGCCAGGTCCAGCTTGGCCATTCGTAACCATAACTTGATGGTATGAATGGCTTCATTTGCATAAAGCTCCACGTCCTCGGGATGCTTTGCAATTGCAACTACCGCCAAGTCGTCCGCAAAACCAATCAGCGTTGTCTCCTCCGGCACGCAAAGGCCAAGCACTCCGTCGTACATTATGTTCCACAGCAGCGGTCCCAATACAGAACCTTGAGGCACACCTGCTGTCACAATGTACTCCTTCGGCCCGTCGTCCGTCTCGTACCAGAGAAGTCTGTCCGAAAAGTAACTCTCGATGAGCCGAGCCAAGTAGCTAGGAACACCCAGTTTGGCCAAAGCGCCCTTAATCCAGCCCCAGTTGGCTGAGTTAAAAGCATTTTTGACGTCCAGCGTCACCAGAGCACAGCATTTGCCCATGGCCATTGCATTTCGAGCCAATTCCACGACCTTTGCTACTGCATCGACCGTAGAACGGGCTCGCCGAAACCCATATTGCCGCTCTGAAAGGCCACCCGCAAGCTCGATGAACGAGAGCAGCCTGTTGTATATCACCCTCTCCAACATCTTCCCCATGGTGTCTAAGAGACAAATAGGGCGATATGAAGAGGGCACGCCGGGTGGTTTTCGGGGCTTCGGTAGCAAGACCAGCTTCTGCCTCTTTCACTGGGCGGGAAACACTCCTTCCGCCATGCACGATTCGAATGTGCTTGCGAACCACCTTGGTCTGGCCTTCACCGCCACCTTCAGAGCCCTGTTCGGAATTCCGTCCAATCCCGGAGCCTTGCTGTCCCCAATACGTCTGCAGATTTCCCAAAGTTCCTCTTCGGTAACATCAGGGATCGAGAAGACGTCCTGCTGAGCTGCCAGTTGGGGTTCTCTTTCGTCCTGCTCCTGCTGCGGGAAAAGAGTTGCAATTATTTGCAACAAGAGCCGTGGGCATGTCACCTGAGGTGATTTTCGCCCGCGGATCTTGTTCATTACAACTTGGTAGGCTGTACCCCACGGATTCATATTAGCCTCCATGCAGAGCTTCTGGTAGCATTCCCGCTTGCTTCTCCGAATGGCCTTCTTAAGGTTGCTTCGCAGATCCCTATATTCCTCCTCACGCTCCTGGTGCTCCGGCCTTCCCCTTGTCCTGTGGGAAAGTCTCCTCGCTCGGAGACAAGAGGATCTCAAGGCAGCGATCTCCGTGTTCCACCAGTAGTTTGGCCTCTTGCCGTGGTGCAAACGTTGTCGTGGCATCGTAGCGTCGCATGCTTCGGTTACACACTGAGACAGCTGTGTGACCCTTTCCACCACTGTTCCATCCGGATCATGGGCTCCCTCCAATGCGGCCAGGAATGTCTCCTCGTCGAAAGCTCCGATAGACCAGCAAACCGCCTTAGCCTTTCCACCTCCAGAGCGTCGTTGACTGCTTCCCCGGTTCCCAATGCAGAGGAAGATGGCCTGGTGGTCACTGTGGGTGTAGTGCTCACTCACTTGCCAAGCCATCCCCCTCACCAGTGAAGTGCTAACAAATGTCAGGTCAACGATCGAACCCGACCCTCTTCCTCGAAAGGTGGGCACGCATCCAACGTTGGCCAGCACGATGTCCAGCTCCGCAAATGACTCCAACAGAATTTGACCTCTGGTGTTCGTCGATCGGCTTCCCCACTCCAGGGCCCACGCGTTGAAATCGCCCGCAATGATTTTAGGGCTGCGGTCTCTAGCATCCAACACCAGACTGTCTAACATCTCCCCATATTCTGCTAAGGTTGCACTAGGAGGAGCGTAGCAGCTGTAAATATGGACACCGTTGACCTTCGTCCTTATAAAACCGGCTGCCGGGGGGGCCATGACTTCCTGAATGGCCTGTCTTCCGCACGCCCAGATTGCGGCGTTGCCAGACGCATCCACCGCCCAAGTCGCACCGCCGTAGTTTCTGTACGGCTCGCAAATAACCGCGACATCGACATTCGACTCTCGAATGGTTTGCGAGAGCAGGTCCTGAGCTGCCTCACAGTGATTGAGATTGATTTGTATCAATCTCATTTGCCTGTGCGGTTCAGCTCCCTCCTATATACCGGACATCTGCTGCTTCCCGCAATATGCCGGCCGTCCACGCCCTCTTTCCCACTACATAACATACACCGTGGATCTCCGGTGCAATCTTTGATGAGGTGGCCCTCTTCCCCACACTTCCTGCAACTCCTCGACCTATCATGCTGGCTAGTGCATGCCGCCGCAAAATGGCCGAAATCGAGGCATCTGAAGTATCTCTTTCGAGAGATTTGCTCCCTGAGCCTGCACACGACCCAACCTACTCTTACCTTGCCCGCGGTAATTAACTTAATAGCTAATTCCGCCGGCAAACTAATAATAGCCGTCTGTGTGCCACCATATGCCTTCTTCATCCTTCTTATGGCATTCTGGTCTATATCACCAAGGTTGAACTGTTGCTTCAGCGCAGCACAGATGTCCTCCCGTAAGGTGACTTCATCTAGGTCCTTGCATTCGACCACTATCTTCTGTTTCCGAGCTCTTACCTCAGCTTCCTCTCCAAGTACACTTTCCACCTTCCCGCGGAAGTTATCGGCCGACTTGTCGGCGGATTTACTTAACTCCAACATCAGATCCCCTCTCTGTGTTCGCCTGATACGGCTCACACTATCCCCCAAATCCTTCAATTCCGGGTCTGACTTCACCTTTCGGAGGATGTCGGCATAGGACATATTTCCCTTCTTGGAAATAATTATTATTTCCGGGCGGAGTTTCTTTTTGTCCTTTTTCCTCTTGTTGCTCACCTTAGTCCATTGTTCGGGCCTCCGGGGCGTTGGTTTCTTCCACTTTTGTAGGTGTTGTGGCTGCAATCGTGAGACTACCGACTTTCGTGGGTACTCTCGCCGGCTCCGCCTTCTTTGGTGAAGAGGCTTTTTTCTTCTTCGGGACTTGCTGTGGTCCAAGAGGCCCGCTGGTACCGTCTCTAGCCCGTTTTCCTGTCTTCCCGCCTGCTTTATCACGGGGAGGTGTCACCTGCGTTTCCCTTGTGACCTTGCCAACTGACGCTTGGGAATTCTTTTCTTCGAGTGCCTTGATATAAGACAATTTAATGCCTCTTATCAAGGCTCGAATATTTTGGTGGATATTCCGCCTCTCCTTGATGAACTCGCACAGTTCATTTATTCGTTCCCCGAGTGTAACGAACGCCATTCCGGTATGTTCCCGTTTGCTTTCGCGCCTTGCGCCACAAGGAATGATCTCGATTAAGGGACTATTCGTATTTCTTTCAGAATCCCGCGACGAATCTCGACTACCAAAAAGAACCATTGTTCTCGGTGGTGATCTCCCAAGTTTCGAACTCCTCCTAAAGGGATCCGGTGTGGACCTAATTTCCACTCCACCATTATCTCTTGTAGCATTAGATGCCACAGTAGCCAAGTTTCCCACTACTGAGGCACTGCGGTCGTTGGATATCGACGGCCGGGAGCCCGCTTGCTCACTCCCAAAAACCGCCGGCACTGGGTTTCCGAAGCCCTGCACCGTAAAAAAACTACTTTTCTCCTCTTCCATATTTGGTTTAATTTCTGGGTGTCCTTCCCATAGCCAATTTTTATCCACGGGTGGGCGTTTACTTCCCACCTACCCGGCCTGCGCATAAGCATGCCCATACACGCACATCTCCGGATGCGTGCATGTGCACGCCCATGACACATTCGCCGAGCATTCCCTTATCCGCACGAAGTGACGCGCCTGATGGGAGATTTGGCAACTCCGTACAGGAAGTACTGAACATATGTAAACTGTGAAAGCTTACCCATGCAATGAATGAAATGATTTTGAGTGGAATTAAGGAGGAGTAAACTTAATAATAGCATATGACTACATTTCAAAGTTGCATTTTTTTTGTTGACTGACAAGCGTGGAGTAGAATGTAGAAAGTAAGTATCCCAGTAAAGAAGGTAGTCTGATATACTATGTTAAAGGCCTGTATGCATTATGAGAGCATTCTTCATAATAAAATAAATTTGACAGAAACAACTTTCTGGTTTTTGGAGTCATTTATATTTTATAAGTAGCATGAATAAAATGGATATTCATTTTCAGGGCCCTACCATATCGCAACCTTCAGTAATGAGTACAGCCAAAGCGGTTACTTGCTATGATCCGTATTTGTAATTATTACAATGATAAGAAATGATTTTTTGCTCATTTCCACTTTTGCTTTTAGTTTAACGGAAGTCAAAACAAATACTAGAATTGATGACGTTCTTGAAAAATTAAATGCTGGACTAGATATACCTCCAAACGCTGTCTATCGCCTATACTCATCTGTTCAAGATGTACGCGCAGGGGAATCAAGTAGTGCATTGCCATCGATAAACATACCTCAAGAACTAAGTCATCAAAGTAATGACCGAGATCTCATTCCCATTGTACCAGAGTCCATCGCAACCATTGTTGAAAGACCTGCACTACTTCCCTCTCAAGAACCAATTTTAGTTCCTTCGTTTGTGGAGCAATTGCTGGACTCAGGTCCAAGAGTTTCTCCAATTATACTACGACCGAGAGCTGACCCTGGTGCTCAGGGAGTCACGGGGGTCGTCAGCGAACAACCAAGACGAAAAAGAAGAAGGCGTAACAGAAATATAGCGGCAGAAATAGAGAATTTGACAAATCAAGCGCAGCAAGGAGGAAATAACGTTCGTAATCATATCCAATCTCCTATAATTCCAGTGCAACAAGAATTGGATCCTCTTTCACAAGTGATACAGGAATCAACTATGCCCTCAGCACCTCAGGCGTCTACAGAAATTATGAATGGCATCAACACCTATAATGAAATTGAGAATTTTAAGCAGAAATTTAAGGATTGGCAACAAGCAATGGTGGTAAAGCATCATGTGAAATTTTATCTATACTACTTCTCACTTATACTTTTCTTTTCCCACTCCTACCAGAATAAAGCACAATTAAGTCATTGGGGTCATCCGAATCCCTTGGTTGAGATAAGAAAAATCGTAAGTAAAAAAATTAATATAATTTGAATCCTTCCGAACACTGATAGTTTTTGCAATTCAAACATAATTTAATGGAATGACTTTTTCGATAAGCCTTGGCAATAAGTAGATCAAACATGTATCCTAAAACTAATGAGTCAATCTTTTGCGCTTTTGGTAGATGGATATATATGAAGGAACAAGTAACTTACTGATGGAAATATTACCACATGAAAATGTAACAATGGATCGGTTGATACCACAAAATCTAAACAAAATGGCTGCCGCTCAACGATTTACAATTCTGTTAGGTAGGTAAATTTTGTCATAGATTGTCGTTATCGTCCCCTAACGAAATTTTTTCAAATAGAATTAAATACTAGAGGAATGATAGCACTCGATAGCAATACAAATTGTTCTGTAGTTGGTGTTGAGAATTTAAGTTTTACTCCTACTAAAAACCCAAGCCCTTAAACCTCGATTTTCAGTGAAGGAAGCCGAAGAAAGGCAAACTGGCCGTCTCCTGAAATAAACTAACTCCGAAAGTAATTGCCCAGTATGCAAAAGAAGTAATTCGAGCATATATTGAACTATATTTAAGGTATGTTAAGAAAGTAAAAATTATAAATATATAATTGTTACCAGTGATAATAGAATGATTTTTTTCATAAAAATACAGTTGTCTTACAAGAAAGCTTGGTTTGCACATTTCGTATATACACTAGCAGTAAAAACGCACAATTAACAACTGTTAGTCCCGTTTTTCCTTATTTGGACAACACTTAAAACCATAGAGAACGACAGAACGGACGACATTGCGGTATTTTGAGACGTTCATTGCTACGTCGATCACAAAGAACACCAGTTATGGAACGCGTGAAGCAATTTCATAACGCAGTTCTCTATTGGCTGATAGCATTGACCCGAGATATTTAACTCGCTCAAAAATTCAGTGCTATTTAGATTCAATCTGAGACTGTGTTGCACGAGTCGATCATTCCATTTTTGGACAAATTACTCGAGATTATTTTTGCTATTAGACGCTAGGAAAACATTATCTGCATAAAACAGTGTATAGAGCACTGGACTTTGGCTGTCCCGTATGACAGTGTCCATAACCAGAACAAAGAGGAGTGGTGAGAGGCCACTTCCTTGACGAACACCAACAGAGACACGAAGCGGTTTTGATACACCCGCCATACTTCAAACTTTCGCATCGTGGTAGAGCAACTGAACCCAGTTCTTCTGACTTTTGAGTGTCGTCGTAGAGCATACCAGATAAGTTCGCTTGGCACACGGTCAAACGTTTTCTCTATCTCTATGCGGTTTAATTCACGGTTATTTCACCGATTTCGCGAATACGGTTGTGAAGAATGCGTTAAAAAATCTTCATCATATGGGAATGTAACCAAATTGGACGGTAATTTGAATATTCTGCTGGACTATCTTTTTTTTCCCATTTTGTAACTGGGGTACTTTCTTGCCAGTCAAACGGTGTTCTACCTTCCTGAATAACCCGATTAAAAAATTCACTGAGCCATATATCCATTGTGCGTTCTTATCGGTTTTTGGCAAATCGATATAGATGACTCTCGCCATCCCGAGTATCCAGTTTATCGTAAAGATCTTTTTAACGGACCGCTCGAGTGACAACGACCGCTTTATTTGCTTCTCGGTTTGCATTCTTATAAACTTGCCAATTGATGAGCGTTTTATCTTTGGTAGCCCACATACTTAATACGGTGTTGGCATTACCATCTCAGAGGGTTTCCGTGTTGAACGATTTGATGACCGCCTGATGAAGCTCACCATTATATCAGCTGATCGCACTATGCACGGTCGATCTGATTCCGAGAAAGATGCTTTTTGACAACTTCTCAATGCAAAGACCTATAACATGTCTGCTGATGACGCACCTCAACACCGGCCGTTGATTGCCGCCCTGCGAATCAGACCACCGATAAAGTAGCGTTTCGATGCCTCCGCCCTCAGGAGTAGCATGACCGAAACCGGCTGCAGGTGGCATTTCGCGTATTTTGAAGCCTAGATTTTGCATCGATGCATTACTGTGATATTTTTGGATTCCTTGGTCGAATAAGTTCTGAGAACGAAACTTTTTGGGGCACACTTTGAATTCTCACACCCCTGTGTCTCACCCAAAATAAGAAAGATCATTTTCAAAAAGTACTACAATTGTTTCCTGTTATTGACAACATGTTTCTTTCTTGTTATTGCGTCTGTAATATATAGCACCGACATTCTTTCTCACGGTGCCTTTTATATAAGCCAGTTCTTTAATATATGTTGATCTGGTTAGGGAAATGTTTAGCATTCCGTGTATCATGCTGTGGAAAACCGCGAATTTATACTGGTATGAATGGAAAGAGCTGCTAGGAATGACTCGTGTGGCTGTCGGTTTCCTGAATATATCGTCTTCAAAGTTTTCCCATTTCTAATTATTTTGGTGTCCAGGAATGGTATTTCATCCATTTGTTCAGTCTCCATGATGAATGTTATATTTTTGTCGAGCTGATTGTTTTTTTCTAGCAATCCATTCAGCAGCGATTTATCCGCGATGGTTAGTACATCATCGACATATCTAACCCAAAAGGCGGGCATTATCCCATCTTGTTCCATTAGTTCCTCCAAACCTGCCGTCAACATTTCGCTTAGTAGAGGGGAAACTAGGTTATCCATTGCCGTGCCTGCGGTGGTTTTGTAATATTCATTCCCGAAGGTGAAGTAGCTTTCCTTGGTTGAGGAGCGGTGTTTGTTAAGCTACTCTTCGAGATTGTGTAGGACTTGTTTGACGGATACACTCGGAAAAAATGCTTTTACATCAAACGAAACTAGAATTTCATGTTGCCTAATCTTAGCATCCCTCAGCTTCTCGACCCCCTGGAAGCTATAGAAGTCATTTCGCAATATTGTAGGTGGGGGGATTAGTGTCCGTCGTTCGGTCTAGTATTACCAGTTTGTTACCTTTATCTGCTTTGAGGTAACATACTGGTTTCTTGTTAAGTTTTTTGATGACCTGGTCTTCCGGACCGCAGAAAGCCTGGGGATTTCCAAAGAGACTAACGCCGGGTTGTTGAATACCGAGATGGGCAACTATTCATCTAGCTTGTTCCAGGTATTTAAGGGGGCATTATAATTTCAGATAATTAAATATTAGTTGTTAGGTTAATTGATTGAATAACTTAAGATATATAAGGCTATTGGGGTAATCGTAACAAATTGGTACAAAACCAGCACTGTAGAAGGACACTTGTTTTGCACGAAACACGTGTCTGCCTTGTTCAAAAACCAAAATAAATCTAGAGCAAAACCAGAAACTATTTCTTTTTTACTCAAAACAAACTATATAAAAGCAAACAACTACTTTTTTTTATACCTAGGTGATTATTACTGTTTTCCCAGTCATGTTTTTCGTTGCCATTAATTTGGAAGACCACATGCTTAGTGGTTGCCCAAAAGTTCTTGATTTTGGAAGGGTTTTCGCGAGAACTCCAGGTATTCTGCCAATTTCGTTTCTGTATTTTGGACCATCGAATGCCATTTCTCTTTTCCCTACACGAAGATTTGGTAATTTCAACTATACGATGTTGCCCTGGAGTTTGTGTTTGTTAAGTTTCAAAAGCACTTTTTTAATCCATGACAGGTCTTTTGTATTTATCTTCTGCCATTTATTCGAAAAGTTGAACTTGCCTCCTGCCATTTATTACTTTTGTAATATCTTCTAGATCTGGTTGGGTAGATGCCAATATATCCACGTGATGGCGAACCGGACCAATTGGAGAGAAACTCTTACCTTTCTGCTTAATGGGCTCCTCGTAAAAATTTTCTCCAACTTCGGCCAGCTTAGACCAGAAATACTAGGTGGTTTGGTTCATGGATATAATTCCCACTCATGCTGCTCTGGACCCCTTAGGAGAACGACTGATTACTCCTAGAAAGTCACTCCAAGTTAGGTAGTATATTATTTTAGTTCAGAGTTCTCTCGATATGCAAGCGGCTGGAAATCAGCATCGTACTTCTCATCAAAATCTAAAACCACTTTACTGACCTCGTCTGGTATGGTATTTGCTCATTTGAAATGTTCTTGCTTTTAGAGTAGAAGTAAAGAAATTACCTGTAGCATTATTTACATTGCTGTTGGATAATAGACATTTTTCATCGGAACATTCTTAGCTGCAGATACTCTTCTTGCTGCAATTTAAGGGGGTTTACCTATGTAACGATTTCTGGAAATCGATTTTTTCTTTTATATATATTTTGAAAGCAGAATATGTTGGGAAAACACTAGAAATTTCGCCATGTTGACATGCGTACAAAATTTTAGACGCGTTTTTCTCAAAACCACATTTTTTTCAATTGGAAGCTAAAGTAAAATTCTGTTGAACTGATCGGGCTGAAATTTTTACATTTTTACACATCAGTAGCTCTGGGCTGAACGCTTTTTGATGGTGGCTACCATTTCTTTCAAATCTTACTATTATCTATTATAAACAGGTACGAAATATTACTACATAAATTTACTCTCAACATCAACCAATAGATTTTTGCTATACATTCTACATATTGGACAAAGTTAGGCAACTTTTCACCAAGGAATAGCATACGGAACTTCGGGGCAACAAGTTGTATTGACGAGGTTCATCGTCATCCTTTGATGAATTTCCATTGAAGTTTAACATCGGAATTTTCATCCTTGAGCAATCATTCAACTCCACAACTAAAACACAATTTTTCGAAATACCTAATATTCTATTTTAAATAGATTACAGAATATAATGCAGATACCACTTTATTCTGATTTCTCGAATTTACTGCCATAGAAGGGAACATATTGGAGAACGACCTTCCAATCTGTGAAGTAGAGAAGGGCCAAACCAGCTGCTCCGCCGAAGCCAGCTCCGGACGATACCCTATCAAATAGGAAACAATATTTTCATGATCAGAAAGAGTCCAGCCTAATTATGTAACCTAACAGGGAGCTTCGGGTATTTCTCCTGAACTCACGAATTACATATCTTTCACTCACCATCGAGTAGCTTGCTCAGCGTGCTTCTTGCCAAACGGAATCCTCACCATGATTACGATTTCAAACTCGGAGTATTAAAAGTATTTCGGGGTAGACCCAACTTCGTCGAGTACTTCAAATGTCAGTGGCTGAAAGATTACCCTGGCAATGACAAAGTCAGAAACTAACCTCAATTGAAAATGTAATAGATTTCCATACGTTCAATGAGAATTAGCGACTACTTCCAATATTTTCAAATTAATTCACAAAAAAGATTGAATTTTCGTTTTAAAATTATTGGCTCATTACATTTGCATGTACGATTATTCAGGCCAACATTAACAAATCCACCGCTTTTTACACACAGAATGGTAGACAAATAAAGATGGCAGGAAATAAAAATGTTAATACAACTAGAAATTCAATTTAGTTTTGATTTCGCAAAAATTAGTGTAGATTTCCGGGTTTCTAATAATCGCTTGTGAATGGGACAAAGACTGAAGAAAAAGAGTTCTTAATTTACACCAATAGTATAGTTCTCGAAAAAAATTCGAAATAACTTCGCCTGAGAATTAACCGTATCTCGGCAAGAACTTTAAATTATCGACGTAGGAATGAAGCTAATTAATTATTATTCAGGTGTTCTGATTTTTTCAGGTGAAACAAGAACTTATTAAAATAGATTTAATGCGTTCCAGAACTATTTTAACTACTATCTTGGCAACCTCTTTAGCTGTCGCACTCAAGACGGGGGTCCTTTTTTTTTGGATCTTAACAGTCATTCGCTTCTTCCATCCACCCTTGGGAAATATATATAACTCTGTGGAGACCCCATTAGCTGCGTCAAAAATTTCCTGAGAAAGACCGTCATAGTCGACGGCATTATTCTGAATACACTATTGGTTAAGATGATTTCAATGTTATTTAGAGTTGCAGTCGGTATCCGGATGTTACAGTGATTAGCCATTTCATCCATGATAGTTGGAATTTCACTAGATGTTATGCAGACCCAAGCTAATTAGTGACGATTCGTTCGGGCTCCGCACGGAAAAGATACAATTCACCACGGACTGAAACACCCGTCTGAGTGGCTCGCCTACCTGTTGAGGTGAAAGTCACGAGGCTGGCGGAACAATCGAGTATTAGAGAAAAGTCAGTCATTAGTGATGGGTGAAAAATAGTTGAGATAAGCTTTTCTCGTTTTGAATTAAAAAATACAAAAATGACATTGTTTTATAATTGATTTCTAATAATTGATAAATGTTCTGAAATTGACTTGTCATAAGTCGTTAACGTTTATAATGGTGTTTTCTTTTATAAGTAATAATTGATTTAAATTTATTGGACGAAATAGCCGCACTTTAATTGTGAACACCACAGTTCATTCTATATACTTTCTCAGCTCTCTTGTACGTTCTTTCGTAATGCGGTAAACGATTCGGAACCGTTATCATCAACATCCTGCGCAGCATAATAATAAACTTCCTCTGGTCACAGTGCATACTGTGCTGTGAAAGTGAAAGAAAGAGAACACCTCAAGAAGAAGTTTAGAGCTCTTATGTCCACTAAATCGATAACTTTGTGGTAGATCACTCTTCGCTGTCCTTTAACTGTCCAAGGTCGAGCAAGTATATCACTTTTCATCACAGATAGATGAGCAAGTCAACATAACAGAAAAAACACATCAGGGCAGCAACAGCGAACGCCGTCGAGGAAAATAACATTAGGAAGGTCAGAAACACCAACAAAAAGGAAGATAAACAAGGACCTCAGAGAGAAGCCCATTCAGTACATCAAAACGGATGAATGGAATGTACTATTCATATTGGAGAAAGAGGACTGATAAGGATAAGCTGAATAAAGGACCGTATAGAAGACTCAGGACTAATCCTCTACTAAATGCTTTCATCAAATAGCCAACTGATTGATAAAGGGATTCCAGAATATGGAAATTCAGTTTAAGATTAGATCAGTTAAGCCTTGAGATATCAAGGAGGCAAAGGCACCTCATAGGCCGCGCTTCTGAGTCTCCAGAGGCATTCGAAGCATCGGAAGAATGTGCAATTCGTAGTGAGTCCTTTCTCCCTCGATTGCGATACAAGGGGTTTCCAGCTCTCCGATTCAGTGCGTATGATCGAACCAATAGTTTATTTTATTGTATTTATCTTTTTCACTTTAGGTTATTTCTGAAATTTTTCGCGATTCCCTCCATTTTTAGCTTGCGTTCCCAATTGACTATGTTCTCTACATGTTGTTGTTGTCCCACCTTTCCGATTGTGATTAGTATAGAGGTAAGCAAGCGCGTGTTGTGGAGCTTTACTGGGATGCTAGTAGTTCTCCATAGTCAGCCTTCGAAACGTTTCTAGTTTTGGGAAAAATTGCCCCATCATTGGCTATAGTCAATCCGGATGATCATTCTAGCCATCCCCTTATCAAGTTCATGACCAGTTACCGCAGATAACAAACATCAGTAATATCTGTAGACCGTTTCAGCATTCACACAACATAATCTCATTTTCATGAATGTTTTTCTTGTTTTTTTTTTTTAACTTAAAACAGTTATATCTGATCAAGAAGTATATTAGTGAGAAGCTAATAATTTAACCCTCAAATAAGGAATAGAAAGCCAAAAAATTACTAGACTACTACTATTAACCTGCGATGAGTTGCTCATAGAAAGTCTGCTTTTGTCCTATATCTGCTGTATTTCTTTCTGATATCCCTGAATATTCGTCAATCAAACACACTTCAGAACTCTTCTCTTCTTCTGTTTTTCATACAAAATGGGCTCGCTTTCTGAGTATCCTGACTTACAAGATTGGTTCACTTTGCATATCGATTCATTATAGAAAGGTTTGTTTACTTCAATTGAAATTGCTTTCGGATCCTGATTAGAATTCCCAGAATCCGATGCATTAAAGAACCTCTACTCTTGATTAATCCAATTGTTTTTTATTGTATATCATTCAACGTAAAGCTGATACCTACCTTCTGATCATATTTTAAAAACCATAAATTAAAATGGAAGGAAATTCATTATCTATTTCTAATATTATCTCAAATTCTTAAATTTCACCATCAATTTCAGCTACTGTCAAGTTCCTTCTTGTCTTACTTGTTTCAAAGCTATTTCTCGCGCTTTTCTATAACGAAAAAACAAATAGTAGCTTAGATACAGCTTCATGCTGAAGTACCTTCCAACTTACTCTTTCTCCTCAGCACGTTTCTGATTATATTCGGCCAACTCATTGGGATGCATTCGCTTGCGATGTGAGTAATAATTTCCACTTGAAGCGAATCTTTTTGTGCAGAATTCACATGAATACTTTCGTTCGCCGGTATGCTGCACCATATGATTTAACAGTGTGTTTTTCAACTTAAAACTACGTCCACATTCGTTGCAAACATGCGGTTTGTCGTTAGAATGCTGCACCCGAATATGATTGCGAAAACATTGCAAATTAACGGAGGAATAAGTACATGACGGACATTGGTGACGGATTTCTGAATGTTGAGACATGTGTTTCCGCAGGCATAGTTTATTTTTCAACCTAAAGTAATTGATAAACTGAATAAAATAATATATTGGATCGATTTTGATTTCATACCATTTTTCACAGACAGTACACTGCACTTGATGGATTTGCTCGTGTGTAGTTAAATGATATGTTAGGTTTCCCTTACAACTAAATTGCTTCCCGCATTCGTGGCAAACGTAGCGTGGCACATCATTTGAATGTGCTATGCCTATGTGAGTTGTTAATCGGCTAGCAGTGAGGAAACTGAAATAAATTATCGTTTACGTTGATTACTAGAAAATTCTTACCCCGATACCAGATCTATTTACAGTATCGAAAAAACGTGCTCAAAGTTTTCAAAGAAGATTTCCGTTAAAAAACGAATGGATTTTTAATCTTTATGTTTTATGTTATACATGATTTTGAAACTTATCTTATACAGTGGAACTTCTCATAACTGGACACCAGTGGAGGCAGAAATTTTGTAGTCTTAAAGGACTTTCACAAGTTTTCAACATGATCCGATCGATCGCAGATTGTACAATTGATGAAATCGACATACGAGCTTCCGTCTTCTGACGATTTATTAGAGATGCTTGGGTGCACACTTAAAACAGCACAGAGTCCATCAGAAGCTGGTTGAAGTTTCTACCCACTTAGCAGTAATGCTCTTTAACGAACGTGTTTTGTCCATTTTGAAAATCATGGACGTGTTCCGAGCGTACGGTCAGTGGCGAGAAAAAAAATGTGGCCAACCGAGAACATTTTCTTAATGAAGAAGAAGGACTCTCCGGCCCTTTTTTGCAGATTGAATCGTACATTTTTGTAATCATTTTTTTATACCATACTTTATCTTTAAACGTACTTTCCCGTAAGTTGACTTTTTTAAACATTGTGGCATCCCTTCTACCAGAAATGTTTATACTAAACTAAATTAACTAAATGTTTATACTATACTAATTTAAAAACAAATATCTAAAATGTATGTATGTGCATAATTATAAGTGCTACCCTCATTTGACTCTATTTCTTCATCATCCTCTGCGTTTTCTGGTATGCAGGTGATCGTAAAAATTATATCCTCACTTTGTAGAGCTGAAATCTCTGTTACTACATTGTTGTCAATGTTAACATAGTTTTCTTTGCAGTTTGAATCAACGCCTATTTGTTCCATAAGCAGGTTTATAGAGTGTAAGGGGCCTTCAACGTCAATACTGTTGATATCGTTTTGAGGATCATCAATCGTTTCAAGATAGCCAGACATTTTGAAACAGTTCTTAACCTGAGTGTGATTACGCGGTATTTCGATCTCATGAGTGAAGGTTATTTTAGGGTGTAGTTTATTGATGTTATCCAACATATTGTTGATACTTGTTTTCGGGATCACCACATATCTCAACCATATATTTGCAATTATTTCACATTCAGGGGAAAATACTTCAAGACAACCTCAGGTGTAGTGATAGGCAATCCTCTCTCCCCACTCCTAAGTGAAATCTTTATGGCTTCACTGGAGCAAAAAATGGAGCAAGATTCCCAAATATATAGTTAAGATACGTGGATGACATTTTGGGAGTGATCCCGGAAACAAATATCAACAATATGTTGGATAACATCAACACACTACACCCTAAAATAACCTTCATTCATAAGATCGAAGTTAATAACCAATTGCCTTTCTTAGATATATTAATCAAACGTCAAGACGGACAATTTTCTTTTTCTGCTTATAGGAAACCCACCAGCACCCAGCGGACAATCCCGGTCACTTCGTTCCATAGTTACCAGCATAAAATGGCACGATGATCCATCACCTTCTAACAATGCCACTCACAGAGGAAAACTACCAGAGCGAAAAACACTACATTATGGACACTGCAAGGAAGAAAGGGTACACCAGCATCACCATAAATACGATGATCAGGAGACACGCACGAAGGATAGAACGTAGTGAATAACCTCACTACACTGCACAGCCAACAATCGACTTCTACCGCATTAAAAAGATAAAGTGTCACCTTCTCAAATCTGTCCAAGTATATAAAAAGGACATTAAAAAGTTTCGATATACAACTGGTAGGATCAAGCCGTATCTACCAGCTAAAATTTCAGCTGGCTAGAGAAAAGGACCGGAAAACGGTAGAGGAAATGAGCGGTATATATAAAATCGCTTACTCAGATTGTCCGAAGGTGTATATCTGACAAACAAAAAAGGCTGGCAACCACTAGAGGAAGCATACGAAGGAGGCAGAGTTGGCCATCAAGTACTGCTGAAAACCCACAAAAAACCAATGGCGGCTAAGCATATGGGGGAATGCGGCCATAAAATAAGCGCCGACAATCTGAAAGTGTTAAGAAAAATTAAGCAGCTGGACGCCTCCGAAAGCTTATTCATTAGCATTCAGCCAGTAGACACTAGATTGAATTCAGATCTAGGCAATTGCTATTCACCGTTATTTAAAAAACTAATTAAAAATATAATAATATAAATATAAATAGCTAATACACCCACTGTTGGCACTGATGAAGGGAACAAGTGGTTCCCGAAACATCGGAATTTGCAAAATATAACGCAACACTAACGAATAGGAAAAACAAGTTTTTATTATTTCAAATAGTTCTTAACCGTTTCTTATCAGAGTGAAATTATGCGGTGTTTCCAACGATTAATTAAATGAAGTAATAAAAACTTGTTGTTTCTTTTTCGTTGGTGTGGGTATTTATTCTTGCCAATACCGATATTTCGGGAACCACTTGTTCCCTTCATCAGTGCTAACAAGTTGCTAACAAGAACTTGTTAGCCCTGATGAAGGGAACAAGTGGTTCCCGAAATATCGGTATTTGCAAGAATAAATACCCACCCCAACGAAAAAGAAACAACAAGTTTTTATTACTTCATTCGTTTCTTATATTCTTTATAACAGCATTGTTCCACTGGATAGCTTCTAAAACTGTGATTTTTTCACGTCATTGACCGATATCGCACTTCCATTTCGATAGTTCATTTTAAAGGTTTTTATTATGCCTTGATTAAGGGGCTGGCAGGCGGAGTTGTATTAGGTGGAAGAAAAATAATTTGAATATTTGATAACTCCATCTGGGAATGTGATGCAGCGTAGTCCATAAACAAGTAGGGAAACCGGAAGCTTGACGCTTCAGGTATAAAAGGTTTTGTGTTTCCCTAAAGGAGGAGCATAACGTAGTTCTCCATTGGCTTATAGCATTGACCCGAGATATTTAAATCGCTCAGTTCTGGGCAGGTTACCACCATTGCCAGAACTCAGCGATTTAAATATCTGGAGGGGCAGATTACTGCCATTGAAAGAACTGAGCGATTTAAATATCTCGAGTCAATGCTACCAACCAATGGAGAACTGCGTAATGAAATGTTTCAAGCATTAACGCCACCTGACATTCCGCAACTGGTGTTCTCTGTGATCGACGTATCAGCGCACGTCCCAATTCTAAAATTTACTGCAATGTTGTCCGTCTGTTCCTCTCTATAGTTTGAGTGTTGACTATAAAGGACAATGAACGGCGTCTTGCGGTAATGGGGACGAAGATGTTGCATTGCACTGGTGGCGTGACACGTTTTGATCACGTCTGAAATGAGAATATCCGCGATCGATATGGGTTTGCACCGATCGTGGAAAAACTGCAAGAGAGGCGTTTTCGATGGTGTGGTCACGTAATTCACGCTAACGAGAATTCAACAACCAGTATTGGTCAGAACATCGAAGTCAATGGTAAGCAACCAAAAAGCCGGCCAAACAATGGTGGCTTGATACACTGGATGGGGATTTGAAGGTCTCGCGATTACAACCTGATCAGGCATTTGATAAAATAAAATGACGAAACCGATCATGACGAGCCGACCCCGCTTGTGAACTGAAGGCTGAAGAAAAAGAAGAAGATGTGAGGAGCGGTGAGCCTGACAGTTCCGTGTCACATAGTTAAAAATTCTATTGGCATCTATTTTTTAGAAAGTAATTTAAATAAATCATTTGATGGAAAGTCCTGTATTGAAATAGTCAACCTCATACGCTTCACACTCTGAGTTTAATATTATTAGCAAATGCCAACAATTTAACCAACATCAAATATAAAAAAGGGCTAGAGAGAATTAGATTCTTCTTGAATGGAATTTTAATATTTCACTCGAATTTTAATTATTCTCGTTAATTATGACGTCAGCATCTTATTGGTATGGCTTAGGATGCTGTTAATTAGCACGAAATTGATAAGTTTGAACTGCTATAATTTTCCCACTAATAGTTGCATTTTCATGAAACCTGGCATGTGTATGCACGAGGCTGTCCTCTATGTCGGTGCAAAATTTTTTTTGTGTCCGGATAGCTAAGTGGTTAGAGCACAAGGCTGTCGTACGGAAGGCCGCGGTTCAAATCTCGCTGGTGGCAGAGGGATTTGTATCGTGATTTGACGTCGGATACCAGTCGACTCAGCTGTGAATGAGTACCTGAGTCAAATCAGGGTAATAATCTCGGGCGAGCGCAATGCTGACCACATTGTCTCCTACAGTCTACTGTAGTGTACCGTCCCGGTCTTGAATGAAGTGCTCTAACACACTTCAAAGCCCTGATCCAATATGGATTGTTGTGCCAACGATTATTATTATTATTAGGATGAACTTAAGGGGAGTTTTTTAGTCAATTTCTAAAAGTTGATAAAATACTATTAGAAAATTTTTTGAGCAGATACCGGAATAGGACATCTCTCGAAGATTAGATTTCACATAAGTGTTTTACACAAAATCTTAAAAAGTGCTGCAGATAAGTAGATTCTTCATAAATGCGACTTTAATTATTCCGAGTAATTATGACGTCAGCATCTGATTTGCATGGCTTTGAAAGCAGTAAACTCGTGCGAAATTGCTAAGTTTGAACTGCTATAACTTTGGCGTTAATCGCCTGATTTCCATGAAATTTAGCACATATATACGAAATATGCTGGTACAAAATTTGGAAGTCCTAGGATGAACTTAAGGGGGGTTTTTCAGTAAATTTCTAAAAAGTAGTAATATACTATTAGTAAGTTTATTTGAGCGGATATCGGAATGGCACATATTTTGAGGCCTAGATTTCATCTAGGCGCACCACCCTGATTTTTTTCGGATTTTTAGGTTGGGTAGTTTCCGAAAATGAGTCCTGTCTCACTTCAAGTGCGTACATTTTGACTCCTTACTCACGCACTTTGCAATTTATGCCAAAACTAATGTCAGTTTCGGAAAGTACAAATCGAGACCTTTCATTTGATACCCTACACAACTATATCCGGTGAAAAAAAATTTTGAATCCCCCCTTTGCATGTATGGGGAGCCCCCCTTTAAACTCCACCTAAATTTATGCCACTCACTGTATGCGTGGGATTTCATAGTTCCCATCTGTCCACCAAATTTCGTTCGGATCGGTTTAGCCGTTTTGGAGAAAAATGCGTGTGACAGACAGGCAGACATTGAATCGATTTTAATAAGGTTTTGTTTTACACAAAACCTTAATAAAACAACATCTCTTCTCTGTTGCTCCAATCAATTAAAATTCAATAGTCAAGAGGACATAATTGCTTGAATCATCCAAGCTTTTTTGTTGGGGTTTTTTTCCGTCAACTCGTGTGGCACCCAAACATCCAGCTTTTTTTGGAATCCAATCTTCAGCAAATGGTTCCAAACGGTTTTATGATCCTTACCCAATTCCTGGCTAATCGAGCGAATGCTCACATGCCGGTCTACTGGGATGATTTCGACGATTTTATCGGTTTCTACGACGATTGACCTACCAGTACCGGGTGTATCTTCGACATTCACTACACCAGAATGAAATCGATCGAACCAACGCTGTGCTGTGCGAATCGTTACAGTATCGGGCCCATAAACTTCACAAATTTTTTCGGCCGCCTTCGTTGCATTTTTACCTCAGGTAGTACGACAACACGTGGAAGTTGGGAGTCACAACAAGTACGGCTAGAAATATTTTGCGGTGCACAATGAAATTTGTTTTTTATGTCTTATTCATGTTACATTATGATATTGTATGGCTAGGTATGCAAAACCGATTGCTTTCCGATCCACTCGGACTGTTACGCAAAATTACAATTCGCGAAAGAGCACGTTGAATGGAGTGTCAAATGCTGCACCTCCGTATTTTATGGTTCGGCTAATCAAAATTTATGCTCTTTGCAATAGAAGGCATTCGTCATGAACTATCTTTTTGGAAAACATTAGGACGTCAAATACCAAGTGCCGGCGGTCAAACATGGAGGCGGGTCTAAGATAGCCTAATGTTTAAAGCCGTGGGTGTAATGACTACAGCCAAATACTGTAATTCTCGCGACAATTGGACAACGGGTGGATTCTTATGCACGACAATAATTCGAACCTTTCGACGAAGAGTCCAACAAAAATGTAAACGTTTTGCAATAGCCTGCACAAACCCCTGACTCGAATCACATCGAATATCTCTGGGAAGTTGTTGGCAAAAAGATCAGGGATCGTAATTTCACAAAAACAACTGACCTGTACACCACCAATGAGCAAGCGTGTGTAGGACTTCCAATGGATCTAATGTTTTTGGCTTGTTGACTTCATACTTCAGCGCTGTCGTACAATTATTACTGGGAAACAATATGCAGCAAATTATTTAACTTTTAATTCGCTTCTTTTTAATTTTTTGCATTTTTGTTAGTTTTTTTCGTAAAAAATATTGAAGAAAGCGGCAAGAAGGAATATGGTTGCTTCATGGCAACTTTTTCAAAAATTGAAATTATATATCTAATTATATATATATATATATATATGACAAAGAGTGAATATACATTCATTTTTTACGGAAAATATCTTTAACAACTTTAAGCAAGTTTTTTTCTGGCACTGTATGTAAATCTCGATTAATGTAAAATTTCAAAAATAAATAGAAAGGAAAATATAAAAATAATAGCTTACGCTTTTCCACATTCATCACATATATGCGTATCTCGCTGATCCTCAGGCAGATGAGATACTGTGTGTGCAGTTAGAGCACTACTGTAGCTAAACCTTCTCGGACACTTTGGACATGCCAAAGGTCTGCTTTCTTCTGGCAAATGATTCTGAATATGATATCGTAAAATCTTCGGACAAGTCATCATTTTACCGCATTCCGGACATCTGTTTTTTAAGACGAAGGAAGTTATTTAAGAAGTCGTAGTAAAGTAGATAACATACTTGAACGCATCGGGTTGCACATGCCGTGCCATATGCAATGCCATCGCACGAGTTTTTGTCAACTTTGCACCGCAGCATTTTACAAAACCCTTCGTCAGATGCATATCTTCATAGTGTTCTAGGAGGCTTGTAAGCTTTATAAAAACACTATCTTTCTCTTGACATATTTCGCATTGTAATTTATAAAATCTAGAACAA
This sequence comes from Hermetia illucens, assembly GCF_905115235.1. Lineage (NCBI taxonomy): Eukaryota > Metazoa > Arthropoda > Insecta > Diptera > Stratiomyidae > Hermetia > Hermetia illucens. The sequence goes on along the minus strand of NC_051852.1, from coordinate 104,332,594 downwards.
ATGGTTTTACCTGTTATGATTAAAACAAATAATTGAAACGCATACTTAGACATCAATTGAAATAACTCCCTCCCTCGCACCACAAGCTTTGCATCCTGAATAACGACTTTCGGAAACCCTTCAATGCTATTGTGCCACTCATCGCTGCTGTCGTAGTCTTTCTCTATTGCTCGGTCGTCTTCGTTCGAACTTGCAATTGAGATATTGTCGAAATTGTCGATGTCATTGATATCGTCTTGAGTCGGTGGTAACGGCGATTCTGCTGTGTTATTTGGAGATTGGATTACCATTATTTGATATTCCGGAGATTGTTCAGGGTTTTGAATGATGTCAGTATTGGTGAAATGTAAATCGTTAATTATAGGCGACGAAAACGAATCACGATCCACGTGGACATTAATATCATAGGGCTGGACATTAACAAATTGCTTTGTAGGCTCTTCGATATTTGTATTTTTCTCGAATATGATTTGGTAATGTGTGGCAGCTTGCAGCTCAATAATCTTTTGTTGATTTTGTTCCACCTAGTATTGAAAGAAAAAATGAATAGTATCAAAGAAATCAATCTTTATACACATATAGCATAAATTTACAGGATCAAATTTATTTCATAATCTACAAAAAAGAATATGTATGACATGGGACCATATTCCCACTTTTCACAAACATTTTTTTCATATTACTTAATAATCTGATCCTGTAAATTTGATTTGAAAAAATATTAATTTTCATTAATTTTATTCGGAAAGACTTGAATTCGGCGTGGAAAGCCATTAATTTGATTTGGAAAATTATTAACTTATCTGGAATGGAAATGCTATATAAGAAAAAGTCGGGTTTGTTGCAGCATTTATAACTCTCTCTAGGCTGGTTCGATTTTCTTGATCTATAATTTATTGGGTTTGCCTCCACCCCAAATAGCAGAATAGTTATCAAAAAAGAGAGAGGTAAAATCACGCAAAAAAAGTATGGAGAAAATTCATTTTCCCATACATTTTGTGTGGAACGAGGTTTTTGCATGCTTGATTTCACAAGTGGATTCGTTCGTAGGTTAATTTGAATTTCCATTTCTGAAAGCTATTTTCCATCGAATTCCTACCAATTCAAACATTCCCGATCTTGAACTGAATATATATATGTACATAACCAGGCTTTGCTTTTCATCGAAGCCATGTACTACCTCATGTGTTTGTTAGTTAAGTTCGGAATGTGGAAGTGGAATGAACGACGCTTTCAATCGAGAATTGAAACATGAATATGACCAGGGTATATTGAAACTATCAGTTCGAACGAATGTTCCACTTTACCCCAACAAAACGGAAAGTACGATACGTTCATGAAGGCAATTGATGAAAGAAATGGTGGTTTTTTCCTAGACGTTAAACTTCCCCTAATGACAAATATTCGGTTTCCATTGCTAATACATTTGCCAAAGATTTATCGAAGCAATTGCTGATTATCGGTAATGGCCATGCTCCTGTCGACGAATCGAATTCGAGCTTTCATTTCCACCGAATTTTTGAGAATTTCATCTCAACGAAGGACGAATTTAACAATAAACTTACCGCGCATAATTGGTAACCGTAAAAATCACTATTAGTAATAGTGAACAAACCATTTCTGCGGCAAAGTTCGAAAATATTGACACAAATCAAAATCAAATCTCCGGTCCATTGCATCACTTCAAGTCTATCAACTGTGAAAACAACGAAAACGAAGCAACCATCTCAATGAATATTTAAACTCATTCGATTTTCCTGGCTTGCCAACAACCAATTTACAGCTGAAGGTTGGTCCTGTGCGATCACACTTGAAATCTCAACCATGTATGTAACGGATCGCGTTTGGTAGGGAGGAAACTCATGAGCAACGTAATTCACGGGACGATACTTAAGGTGGTAGTATAGTTTGATGATTTTAAAAAAAGCTTTTTTTTCTTTGCATATTTTGATAGTACATTATCTTGAAAACGTACAACCAAAAGCTCAGATTGAAATTCAAAATATTTCTAAAGTTAGAATGGAGCGCGCCGCACTAGGTATGGGAATGGAAATTAGGCGGCAACATCTACTTCAATCGTCCCTTCTATATAATATCCTCGATCCTATATTATTATGGCCAGCTGACCAAGGTCTAGGCATTATGTAAGAACATATACTATCAGCCTGGCTAGCAAAGTTTCTTTCTTCGTTTTTGTGACTGCACGATCCAGACCGGAAACCAGTCTGCTGGTTTCAAAATGTTTTTAGTTATTGCACACAAATACAAATCCAGTTGCCTCACTTAAGACGAACACATCACGAGCATCCCCTTCTTCCACTCATTGATAAAAATCTCAGTTTACCAGGATTTACGAATGTGTAGAATTAGCATCTCTGCAGAGACTTCAGGTGCTCCGTGAAAAATTTTTAGATGGAAATCGTCAAGGCCGGTACCTTTACACCGTTTAAACTCGTTGATAGCAAAGATAATTTCACTTCTGTTTAGAGAAGCAGTTCGTATCCATATGTTAAGGTGGCCACCTTCCACCTCTTCAGCTGCTCATCATCCTGTTAACATCCCTCACACGACAATCGAATGGCTTATGATCACCTGTAATCTCTTTCGTGATGCAGTGTATTGTAGCAAAATTGTTGCTCTTTGCTACAGCTTCTGTTTTCCTCACTAATGTAACGGTGGACTACGTCACACATCCCGGACTTTTCTACCATAATGGAGTTTAAACACGCGTAGCATTCGACAGAGCTCTCAGCTCATTATGCTCATTGATCCGTCTACAAGTTTCAGTTACAGTTAGTAAAGTCCTGTAATGCCTTTTTGGGACGTGACCGACAACTTCGTATAGGATAAGAGGACCCAGTGGTGGTGGCCCAATGTTCATAAATATTTTTCGAAGCGGTTATTAAAGGCTTTTCGTTGTCTAAGCAATAAAAAGTTTTCCCAGTATTGGACGATAGCCGGATTGCGAATACAGCCTGAAATGAATTTAGGAGCAACGCCTTGTTCCGTGTTGCAGAATATACAGCCGATTATGAAACTTACTTGTTGCGGTCACCAAGATTACGCTGGCGTTTAGATCGTCGATCACGCTCCAATGTCACACACTGTATGCAATTGCTCATAGAAAGCATTCTGCTCCGTTCCAAGTTTCTGTCAGAAATCAGCTTCTAGGTAAAGAGAGTGCACCTTGGGGTAATTGTCACAGTCAATCCGACACATAAAAGTCCAGTTTGGGACTCTCGCTCTCGATCTGTTGTGCGTATATTCCATTTTGTTTTAATAGCCAAATGTCTAAACCGAAGGTCGAAGGTCTTTGGACCATAAATTTCTATCTCTTACTCTCTTTTTACAATAAGCAAAGAACCCTTTGAGTATATTTTCAAATACCAACTCAAAGAATAAAACCATCATCATCATTCTTTCATGAGAGGAGAAAAAAATAACAATACGTGATAGAGTGCTTGCGAGCGTTTAATGCGCACTTCCAAATGAAGTGAGTCTGAGGGCATTGCGAGCGTTTATCTGTCATGGCATGTTCAAAACGCTTTTAGCGAACTTTATTAATTGCACAAAGAAGTTTCGAGTTGAGATTCCTTGAAATTACAATCACTTCTATGATTTCGTTTCTCCCACAACTACATAGCGCCGAATTTTCATTCAACATTCATTTCAGTTTTTCAAGAAAGTTGTCATAAATTAACCACATTCATTATTTCCATTTTCGTCGTTGTGCGAAAAAAAAGGGCTCAAAATAATTTTTTCAATGTATGGTTCATTTAATGGCAAAAAAGTGCTCAAAGTAATTTTGTTAGCTTATTGTTGATTTGTTGTGTTGTTGGAAAACAATTGCCCGAGAAGCTGAAGCCCTTTATCGTTGAATTGATTCAAAAAGGCTCTAGTCTGAGGGTAGTTGCTAAGAAACTCAGCATCTTGCAATCCGATTCCGTTACAGGAACACAGTTGCAAGATAGAAGATTAGCGGACATACGAGGAAATCAACTGAGACCCAGGAAGATCCGTTTAAAATGGTGTCCTCGTATCTCAGATTAGGACAACAACTCGTGAAAATTGGGAGTCGCGGTAGGTACGGGTAGAATTATTTTGCGGTTATTTTATGTTACATTATGTTGTCTTATGTCGAAGCATCCAAAACTGATTGCTTTCCAACCCACTTGACATCCATCAACATCATAAAAAAGCTGTTACGCGAGATTATGATTCACGAAAGAGTACTTTGAATGGAGTGTCACAGACTGAACTGCCATATCTTATAGTTCGGCTAGTCAAAATTCATGTTTTTTTCAATAAAAGTGATTTGTCATGCTTGACCTTTTGGAAAACGTAAGGACGTCAAACACCAACAGCCCGCGGTCAGACAGGGGGATAGATCTATGATGGAGGATCTTGTTTTTTCATGATACATTTGGCCCAAAGTTTAAGGGTGTGGGTTAATGACTGCAGCCAAATACTGTAATTTATTATCGGGATCTATGCTAGCTCATTCTCGTAGCAAATTTGGCGACGATTGAATTTTGATACAAGACAATAATCCGAAACTTTCAGCGTGCAGTTGCGAAACGGGAAAAAGCGTCGAAAAGCATTTGGTTTTGCATGCCTACGACAACATAATGCACCATAAATATGTCATAAAAAAAACAAGTCTGATTGTCCACCGCGAAATAATTCTAGTCCGTACCGTGACTCCCAACTCTCACGGGTTGTCGTCCTAATCTGAGATACAAGCAAACCATTTTAAACGAATCTTTTCTCAAAATACGGACTTGCACACGGTCCCCCTTCAGTCCTGCAATTGGGTTTGTGTTACGGAATCGGACTGCGAGATGCTGAGTTCCTTAGCAACTACCCTCTGATTAGACCTTTTTGAATCACTTTAACGATAAAGGGCTTCAGCTTCTCGGGCAGTTGTTTTCTAACAACACAATTAATCAACAATAAACTAAGAGAAATTTTTTTAGCACGTTTTTTGCCAATAAATGAACCGTAAATTGAAAAAATTTGAGCACGTTTGTTTTTCGCTCAAAAAATTAACGAAAAAATAAATAATGAAATTGTTTTCTTTATGACAACTTTTTTTAAAATGGAAATTACACATCTAATTCTATATAAGATATGCTACAATATGTTGCTGATTCGCCTGTAGTGAAGCCTCTTTGGTATAGACCGATGATATTCTGGGCGTATACGTCTATCCGGCTTAGCAAGATGTAGAATGTCTTATAGAAGGTTCTCAGCAAAGTGATACCTCTATAATTGCTGCACTGCGTGATATCTCCCTTTTCATGTATGGGGCAAATAATTCCTCTTTACCAGTCATGACGCGTTGATTCGCTGTCCCACACCTTGAGTATAAGTTAATGAACCGCTGAACCTCCATATTTAACCAGTTCAGCATTCATCTGTCGTCTTCAGCTGGTGGGACCTCCAACTAACCGATATTTTGGTTGTTGAGCAGTACATCAAAAAACTCAACGCATTACTGAAATATTCCCATTCGGACGGAAATCAGATTTTTCTTTTTGTCTTGGCAGGATGAGCATTAAGGTATAAGGCTTCATCCTGCTGACTTCTTGTTAAAACTTCCGCGCTTACTGTGATTGCCCCCTGTACTTTTCGAGTTCACAGACATGCTGGTTCTCCCACGCTTCCTTTTTCGTATGTGAAGTCGCTTCTCCGCTCGACGAAGTTCATGATAGATCTTTGGGCGCGGTTTTTAAGAGATTTAGTTGTAGACCGCTTTCCGCGCAAACCAGATACTTCCAAAGTGCGTCACTGCTGATTGAATAATCCGCAGTCTATTATCATTGGTATCAATCTCACTTGCGGAAGTGGAATTTGTCTCGTGATTTGACGTCGGACCCCTGTCGGCTCAGCTGTGAATGAGTACCTGAGTCAAATCAGGGTAGTAATCTCGGGCGAGCGCAATGCTGACCACATTGCCTCCTACAGGGTGTTGTAATCCTGTAGTATGCCATAACGTACAAACTGCCTTCATCCAAATCGAGCAGGCGGCGCAAGATCTTGGGCTGCACATCAGTGAAGGCAAGCCAAAGTATATGGCGACAACGTCAGCACCAAAAACCAACCAAATAACAACATCAAACCGCGCTCGTCAAACGGGAAGAATAAAGATAGGAGACTACAACTTTAAGATCGTTGATAATTTCTCCTATCTAGGGTCGAAAATGACAAGCGATAACAGCTACGATGATGAAATCCGCGCACGGTTGTTGGCAGCCAACAGAGCGTGTTTCAGCTTACAAAAACTGTTCCGCTCTTACTGTACAAGACAATGATCCTGCCAGTTCTCATGTATACCTCGGGGACTTGGGTTCTTAGTAAGAAGAATTGCGAACTATTGGCTGCGTTCGAGAGAAGAAAGCTCTGAAGAATTTTTGGCCCCCTACATGAGGATGGACGATTCCATAGCCTGCATAACGGCAAAATCTATCAGCGATACCATGATCGTCAGGTTGTGGATAAAATCCGACTCAATAGAATACGGTGGGCGGGTCACTTATCCGTATGGATGAGGATGATCCAGCCCGGAAAGTCTATAAGGACAATATCTATGGTAGAAAAAGAAGACCTGAGATGAAGCGATGGCGTAGGTCAGGACGCCAGACAGCTTTCAGAGATGCCAAATTGGTGGACGTCGGCGCAAAACCGAGATGTTTGGAGTTCCTTATTAAGGCAGGCCTAGACCAGATACCGGTTGTTGCGCCATTGATGATGATACCGTAACGGCCTTGAATGAAGTGCTCTAACACACTTCAAGGCCTTGATCCAATCGGATTGTTGTGCCAACGGATATTATTATTGTGATGTGTGTGATATGTAACGTATCGCCTGAATATAGGCTCCGTCTTTACTTGGCTCTTAAAATCTCCAAGTACGATTTTGATATCATACCACGAGGCAGTAGAATGAATGAAGGTAACTTTCCCCGACTCTGCAGTCCCCTCTGTAAGGGTCTGAACACTGATGATTCGTAAATTTCGGAATTTGCCTCGCAAACGCAGAGTGCATAGCCTTTCGCTTATGTTTTCAAAGCCTATAACTTCAGGTTTCATTTTTTAGATGACTAAGAAATCTACTCCGAGCACATGGTTTACTGGATGGCCACTATAATTTATGGTGTCGTGTCTCCTCTTTAGAAAACCAGTTCCTGTTCAGTGCACCATTTGTAACGCAATTACATAAGCCTTGTATTTGGACAGGGTATCGGTTAGCTGCTGGGCAGGATCCGAACCAAAGAAAAAATGCGCAAATCACCAGTCCGTTTTCGTTGCCTTGTTCGTCGTTATAACCATCTAATCCGAGGTTCCTTTTTAGATTCGTAAAAAGTTGTTTTTCGTGTAGGTTTGTTAGCCCTACCCAAATCCCAACCAGGATCAGTTGGTAAAATTTGTCCCGTTTTTAGGTGCCGAAGACTCGCCTTCATTCTTTTTCGGCTGCAGTTTTTCATTAAGAAAAATGCCAGCAAACACCACATGGAGGTGGAAATAGGGCTTGATAGTAGAGCTGTTGATGTTGGTTCAGCAGTTGTTTCCCAAGAATTTACGTTTTGGCTTTGGGACTTATACTACCCTTCGGTCGCCAGGCAATCGATAGATTTATTAGAAGCTAGCCATGAAGATGTGTTAGGAGTAGGAAAGCTAATTGCAGAAAAAGGCTTCTCCATTTGCGGTGCCGACGTTAACAAGGGCAGCAAAGAGTGGAATACGCACGTCAAATACGTACATTAACTTACCTCAGTGCAAAAACTATGAATATCTTCTACTTTTCTCATACAGTTAACGCATATTGACTTCGTAATACTATCTGTTGACTTTATCTGCAAATACAAACAGAAGCCGGTCATTATTCTCCCTCAATATCAGCCGATATCTCCTTACGTCCAGATATAAATATTTCTCTATTTTGGCATGCATGTCGGCTTGCACCAAGCCCTCACTGAAAACATTCAGTACAGTTCGGTTTTCATTCAAACACAACCGACAGAAAGACTCTAGATCCATCACTATAAACAGTATTTATTCTAATTTTATACTTCTTATCGCCTCATTCTAATTTTTACACAAGTTCCGGTACCATTTGAGGAATTCTTGTTTATTATGTTTACAATTGGAGCGACTGTTTGACAATCCACTTGACGTCTGTATGCACACAAAACATCTGCATAGCGTTAATTCACAGTAGGAACTGTCACTAATGAGTTATTTCAACGAACCAATTGAACGAATGTAATATACTAGAGGCACGTTTGAATAGTGTCTAGGTTTACCTGTAAGACCTCTATTTACGAGAAATGTGTAACATTCTCAATTGAATGAAAAGTATAAAGCAGCCTATCCCATTTGAATTTAGTCTAGAAATGATATTTGTTCAATTCTTCAACTTAGAAGATCTCATATTCTTCCTGCGTGAAACGAAGACCTAAATAAAGGGAAGTGATGTGTTTAGCCCCAAAAGTGATAAATTCTAATTATCTATATTCACTAGTTTAGGCATTAATTAAAGAAAGGAATGAGAATTTTTAGCATGAAACCAAAGTCGAAAGGAGTTCTATCCAAATTATTTCCATATTCTGTCATCTTCTGTTACTCTACTCATCACGGCACTCCCGCCAAACAACTTAAACTTCGTTGAAAACTTGTTGTGCTGGCAGTCCCTCGACGTTGCTCATATGAATAATGGCCTCACAGAGAGTGATGGTGGTCCCGAAATGAAAGGGCGAGTTTCAAAGAACGTTGACGTGATGAAATAACCGCGGCCGGGGAATATTCGGGTCTTCTGTTCGACGTGCAACTCGGGCTGAACTATCCGTTACAATTGCAATTGGATAACAAGTGCGCGGGTTCGACTTGTTGATATTTTAGACGTGCTTCCGGACCGTGTGAAATTCCTTCATCGCCAATGGCACCTAAGCACGATGTTAGCAAGAATCATAACAGTGTCTAAGAAGAAAGTGGCTGCGGCTTAGTTTGGCAGGAAAGAGATAAAATTCTCGTGGTTGTGAGTTGTTGGAATGCGTTACTGAGGTCATCATCATCAGCCATCATGGACGAGAGAACTTTAAACGACTTGCTGGAGTGCTCCGTTTGCCTGGACCGCCTGGACACCTCATCCAAGGTGCTGCCGTGCCAGCACACATTCTGTAGAAAATGCCTTGAGGTAGGTTTTTATCCCGCAATCCGCTAATGTTGCGAAATTCTGCTGATCAACGGGCACAGGTGTTCATGAATACTAAATACCTGTTTTCGTGTCTCTGGCAGGTGATTGTCTCGAGTCATCAAGAGCTGCGGTGTCCAGAATGTCGGATAGTTGTTGAGACGAAAATCGACGAGTTACCGTCGAATATACTCCTGATAAGAATTCTTGAAGGTAAGTGCAGTTTCCCTTTTATAGAATTTCCGGGGAATCTTCTCTCCAGTGGCACAAATATTCCGGCTGACTAAGAATCACTGGGGTAAAAGTTGTTGGATACTCTCTGAATACTTTTAATTTATTCAAAAAGACACTTCACCTAGTCTTCTGTTCACGATTAGCTGATGATGATAACTACGTTCGCCCGATCTAGTTTAGATACTATTAAATTTCGAAAATGTTCAATAATTAAGAAAAAATTGCGGATGAATTTGACTGGAGAGCAACTTGATGAAAACGGGTGGAACCAAAGTTTCTTTTTCGAAGAAATATGCTCCCCTTTTCAATACAAGTGGTCGTTTCCGAGGCGAAACAACTTGTGATTTCTTCCAGGTACAGGTTTATGTAAAACACTGCCGTCTTGGATCATGCAGTCTTCTTTATCTTTAGCCTTTATCCTGTTCATAAACGAGTCGGCTGGTCATGATCGGTTGCGCCACTTTGTTTTATCAAAGTCCTGTACTGAATGCAGTCGGAAGGCTTTCAAATCCGCAACCAGCGTATCAAGTCACCGATATTTCGGCCGACTTCGATGTTCCAACCAATCTTGGCGAATGAATACTCTTTAGCGCGGATTAATGACCATACCACCCAAGATCCCTCTCTCGTAATTTCGCAACCCCATATCGATCGTGGATATCCTCATTTCGGATGTGATCAAGCCGTGTCAAGTCACTAGTCCAACGGAACATATTTGCCTCCATTACCGCAAGTAGCCGTGCTTTGTCTTTTATAGTTGGCCAACACGTATAAGTTTGTAGGTCGGAGCAATGACTTGTGCTGTGGGCAAGAACAACAACTATTACAACGTACATTTAAAATAATTTTATTCTACAAAATCGAGAAAACAAACATACAAACAATTGAATTTTAAGTGAATTAATTATCTGAGGGTGTCCGTCCGCTCGCCTCGAGAGCTGAACCAGGAGAGAGATGATTTCCCATTTCTAGGTTAGTAGGAATGTGACGATTTTATGTTGATGGCGAGTTCCTACTGCACTTGTGGGAAGTACATCAGAACCGTCGAGTTGAGTCCGAAGACGAAGAAATGGTGATGAAAACACAACGCAGGTTTCAGCCCATCCGTGGAAATGTTGCAACTATTTGGATTGACGTCGATTGTGAAAAGCACATTTGACATGCGGCGAATTACTATGTTCAGACCAATCTTGGAAAGTGAATTCTCGTTAGCATGAATTACGTGACCATACCATCGAAGACGCCTTTCGCGCAATTTTTCAACGATCGGTAATATCCTCATTTCAGATGTGATCAAAACATGTCACGCCACTAATCGAACGCAACATCTTTATCTCCATCACCACAAGGCACCATTCATTGTCTTTTATATTCGGTTAACACCCAGAACCACAGAGAGCGACAGGACGGACGACATTGTAGTAAATTTTAAATTTAAGACGTTCGTTGATAGGTCAATCACAAAGAACGCCAGTTGTGGAACACCACTTCATGCAAGTTGCGTTAATGCGTGAAGTAATTTCGCAACACAGTTCTCCATTGGTTGATAGCGTTGACCTGAAATATTTAAATCGCTCAGTTCTGGACAGGTCAGCGCCGCTGACAGTGACTGTCTGTTTCATTGGGATCGGTTGTCAAAAATTCAATTTTATTTAGATTTAATTTGAGACTGTGTTGCATGGGCCGATCATTCCATTTTCGGACGAAGTTATTCGAGGTTATTTTTGTTATTAAACGCTAGGAGAACATCATCTGCTTAAAGCTGTGTATAGGGCGCTGGCCGTTGGATGTTCCGTGTGACAAGGTCCATAACAAGAACAAAGAGAAGTGGTAAGAGGACGCTTCGTTGATGAACACCAACAGAGACACGAATCGGTTTTGATACATCCGCCACACTTCGAACTTTACGTACGAGGTGAAGAAGTCAATAGTGCGATTAGCTGATATATTGGTGAGCTTCATCAATCGGCCATCAAATCGATCGCAATGCCAACATCGTATTGAGTGTGTGGGCTACCAAAATAAGGAAGTTTATAGCCACTTTTACCGCGTTCGCATTCTATTTCGCCGCTTTTTGCATCAGACCATCGAATTTCTTGTAGAGTACAAACATCAATGCGGCTTTTCCGAAGGGCTCTTGCAAGTTCCTCGGTCTTTCCCGTGAAGGTACCATTATTTAGCTTGCAGACACGTATTTGATTTGCTCAGATTAATTTACTTACGTCCGTTCATGCGTCAAGAACCTTTGTCCAGTTCTGGACAACATTGGGGCCCGTCCTCCGGGTCGACTGAGATGAACACCCTTGCATTTAGCTTATGATTCAACACGATCATTTTGTTTTTAACAACATTGGATGCATTTTGTTTTTCGGCCTGTCGCGGGACCTGTGGGATGAAGAGCACCCACGTTAAAAACGCAACTGGCGGGGTATCTACGTGTTTCTTGCTTTTCCAAAGGTATTGGCTAATATCATCTTGGAAAACATCAAGCACACCTTGAAAACTTATAACAAAGCAAGCTGTTTTCCATTCTGAATTCTCCTTCCTTCGGATTATTATGGATCAATGTGTGAACTTCAGATTTCCGAGAGAGGCGTTCCGGGGAAAATATTGGGCCATTTCCGATCAAATAAATAAACAAAAAATCTAATCCCCTTTATTTCAATGGAGTGTTCTCATGTGACACTTTCCAAAAAGTATATTTTTTTTAGTTTTGGTATCTACAAATAAGATACCAAGAGGATTTTGCCGGATCCGAGGCTAGTTTTCTGACGCGCTCCGCTGGGTTTCGCGACGCCCCAGGCTCGCACATGACACTAAACGTCATCTGTTATTTCAGGTGTACATGAAATTCTTTTCTACATCTGAGGAAAGGACAATAGGGTAAGTAGTGGCAGAAAGAAGGTCTGTCTGAGAAACTTACAGATTTCGTTTTGATCTAGTTAGTTTCGTTTTCATCGTGATTGTGTTCCTTCGTCTCCTTATTCTTGTGGATTCGCAAATAGTTTGCCTATGCAACCATGGATATATATTATCGAAAGATAAAGTCAAGTTTCCTTGGAAATGGTCACACGTCCGAGGACTCCATTGACTACGCGCACGTAAAATTCGAATCGCAGGTGGCGTGGACTTTGACATCAACGGAAATCTCAGTTACAGTTTCATAAATTTTTTTTCCCCGTCTTCTCGACACTCACTGCAATTTTAGTTTGAAATAACTTTGAGCAGAAAAGTCAACGTGGCTTGGGCTTTGCAGTGTGCATGAAGTGCGGTAGTGAAGTTTTAATGAATCCGTGGCCGCTGATAAGGAATGTTTACGAAATAAACTGTCGTATTGTGCTGATTGTACTTCTCTTAAGAGTTGGTTTCCAAGCATTTATTTTGTGCTCTAACGTCTAACGTCTGGAAAATATATACCATGCGTTATCGGCGATTTATGATTTCTTTATTAAAAGTACGATATTTTCGTCACGATTACCTATCCTTAGCAATTTCAACGAGTCGTCAAGCTGATTACGAAGCTTTTTCTACTGACGAAATACTCTCCCGTTGTTTGGATGCTGAAATTCCAAAAGGCAATGCATTTTTGAATTCATTGATTTGGACCTTTGCCTCAAAGCCCCTTCATTCTGGAGCTGAAGTAATAGAAGTAGCAAAGTATTTGGCAGTCGCATCTTTAAGGATGGCTTTTCATCAATTTTTAAAATATTACACGGGATGGGAGTCAACAAGTGAGAGTTTCTCCACCTTATGGGCTAACAGTCAAATCAATCGATCGTAGAGACGCATGAGCGATCTCGCTTAAAGGGCCAGGACCAAACGAATGGGAAGAATACCATCAAGAACGTGGCAGCTAACGGAGAGTTTCTAGCTCTTGTAGTTTTGCTACGGTCACTTTAGTGAAATGTGAAAATGTAATTCGCGCTGACGAGAATTCACTTGTCAAGATTGGCCTATACATCAAAGTTGATGGCGAAAAAGATCAAAAAACCGGTCGAAACAACGATGGCTTCATTTGCTGGATAATGATTTGAACGCCTTCGCCACTGCATCCAAATCAAGCCTTTGACAGAGCAACATTGTGCAATCGATCAAGACGAGCCGTCCCACTTTTGAACTGAAGAAATGCTAACGAGAAGACGTGGATCGTTCGATAGGCTGAAATCGTGTCAGCAAAAAAAACCCTGCAACCAAAGGATTTACCGTGAATTGAGAAGTAACTTCCGCTCCAAAAACATAGTGAATATTCCGATTTGTGTCGGATGTTCCAATTTTACGGTGGAACTCGTATTTCATTAAAACCCGAATTTCAACTGAGGTGTTTGACGGTCTTCGTTAAATAACGCATCATGAAGTGCGAGGTTTTGAAGATGATCAGATAATCGATCGGAGTTTGGGCAAATAAAATTCGACACAAAAAAAAACAAACGGGTGGCGCGTGAAATCAAACATATCGCTAAGGCTGCAGTCTGACAAGGCTGTATCATAATGCATAATAATAATCTTTGGCGCAACAATTCAAATAAATTTGGCCCTTGGAGGATGTAAGAGAACCTCATCGCTCTATTCGATTATCCCGCGCAACACAAGTCGCAGAGTTAGAGCAATCTCACACGGAACTATTTCGTTTTCAGCGATTTGCACTTTGACCTCAAATTGCTTTGGAGTTAGATTTGAAAATCGCACCTTGTTACATATGCAAAGCGACCGGATGAAGTAGAAGTTTTGACCGTTTTCTGCTATATATTAAATTAGCATAGCTATGATTGTGCAATAAAGATCAAATTGCTGCTTTGTTCAATATCTGTTGCTCAGTTTAAAGGCAATTTCATAATTGTAGGATCGCAAAAAACGCGTCTCTATTCGTTAAAAACTTAATCCGTTCATTGTTACAAGACTCTTTTGGAGCCAAAAATTTCCTAAATGTTTGGAAATGTGATAATCGGTTTGTACCAGATCTGGACTTTACAACGAATGCAGCAGAATCTCTCATCCAAATTCTTAGAGTTTCTGGCGCGTCGGTGAAGATGTATGTAGCCGGATATTGTCTTGATGGAACACAACACCCTTTCTATTGGCTCTATTCTATTGGATCGCTTCTAGACAATCACCTATCTCAATCTTGTCAGTTGTTGGCAGGAGGTGAGTGATTGACTAGAAGAGAGCAACCCATAGTGAATGTTTCTTTTGCAATACCATCAGACACACAGCCAAACCTATTTGGCTGTTATCCGGACTTAGCGACCGTTTCGATCAACCTATCACTATCTGACCATTAAATTAATTGATTTCGTCAAGTTTTAACAAAGAATCTCAGTAATCAATTCGGTCCAAAAGGCTCTATTGTCTCGATAAGCCGTACAACCAACTTCTTGTTAAAACCAGTCTTTTTTCGCCTTTGCATTTTTGTTTTAGTGGTCGCTTACCGTCGACTTCGGTGTTCAGACCAGTCTTGGCAAGTGAATTCACATTAGCGCGAATTATGTGACCATACCATCGAAGGCGCTCATCTCGCATTTTTTCCATAAGCGGTGCAACTGCATGTGGATCGCGGATAACTTCATTTTGGATGTGATCAAAACGTGTCACATCACTAGTCCAACTCAACATCTTCGTCCTCATTACCGGAAGACAGTTCATTGTCTTTGATAGTCGGCCAACACTCAGGACCATAGAGAACGACAGGACGGGCGACATCGCGGTAAATTTTAGATTTGAGACGTTCGTTGATACTTCGGTCACAAAGAACACCAGTTGTGGAATGCCTCTTCATCCAGTTTACGCTGATGTGTGAAGCAATTTCATAACGCATTGATCCATTAGCTGATAGCATTGATCCAAGATATTTAAATCGCTTAGTGTTGGGCAGGTCACTGCCGCTGACAGTAATTGTGCCTCTTTCATTTGGATCGGTCGCCAAAAATTCAGTTTTATTTAGATTCCGTGTGACTGTGTTCATAACAAGAACCAAATGGCGCCTCCTTGATGAATACCTACAGATAGACGAAGCGGCGGGGTGGGAGGGATTTCAAATTCCAATTAAAATTTCAATTCCATTTCAAATTCCAGTTATTCTAAATCGTAACAAGTTGCGAGTTCGTTTGTATTGAAATTCAACTACACCATCTTACAGCCACGCTTTCGAATTCTTCACCTTATTGTTGCTCTTGTACCTGATTGATCGCCTTTAGTAACGTTCCAATGTTCCAGTATACTAAAGAAAATCAAATCGACCCTTTCAAGGCATGCTTCCCCGTTTCCTAAAATTAACAAAAGTTAACCGAAAAATATGTCTTATTTATGGCCGTGGTTCCCCTCAATATTATATTCTGGTCCATCGGGGTTGAATTCCACGTAATTCGTATTGTCGACGGTCTCAATATAGTTAGTCATCATCTAAGGTCGAACTCTGCCTGATTGTTTCTTCTTCTGTTATTTGATTGATGCTTCATGGTCTTATCTTTATTGGCTTTCGAAACGATTCTTGATCATATTTGCATTGATTTTCAGAGCAATGTTTTTGACTTCTGACCTCAAGCATGAAAATTATTACTTTGCATCTGAATCAATTCATGTCACTACAGTGGCGTCGTTACTATTATTACAATTTGGGAGAACCTAATAAAATAACGTTAAAAGACAGAGTTGTTGCTCAGAGTAATCTAAATTGGAATAGTCTCAAGGATCTTCAAGTCGATGTTTGACTTGTATGTTATACCGTCTTGCGGAGGAATTACCACGATATTGAAGTTTTCTGTGTCGTATCGTTCAATAGCTAGCTAAATGTATTTGATAAAATTATCACAATTTACCAGGCGTTGTAAGTCTTGCAGGTTTATATCGTACAGTTTAGAAATTATTCATTTCTCTCTTATGACTTTTAGTGTTATTCTCATTTATGGGCTTTAAGGAAAATCAAATCATGTGGTAATTTAAGGAACAGCGTCCCATTAAAAGATTTACTAGGTGCCCATGAATGTCCGACGGTGTATTTCTTTATAAATATGGCCCCCTCATTTTTTTCCGTAATTTCGTTAAGTGCTGGTTTCGTGAATTTTCTTTTCTGGTAGGCATGCTGCAGTGAGCGAAATCGATCCTATTAGTCTTTCCGGTCTAGGCCTGCCTTAGTAAGGAACTCTAGACATCCCGCTTTTCCGCCGAAGTCCACCAATTGGATAAAAGCTGACGGGCGTCCTCGCCTAGGCCATGGGTCCATCTGAGGCAGAGTCTGCCTAGTCTTCGTTTTCTACCATAGATATTGCCCTTATAGACTTTCTGGGCGGGATTATCCTAATGCAGTGATCTGCTCACCGCAACTTATTGTGGCGGATTTTATCCACAACCAGACGGTTGTTGTATCGCTTATAAATTTCGTCGTTATATGAGCTCCGAAATCGTCCTTCCTCATGTAGGGGTCCAACAATTATTTGAAGGAATCTTAACCCGAACGCGACCAAGACTTCGCAATTTTCCTTGCTATGAACCTAAATCTCCGAGGAATACATGAGGACTGGCAAGATTATTTTCTTGAACAGTAAAAGTCTTGACACTATGGCGTGAGATTTCGAGTGGAAAAGTTTTTGTAAGCTGAAAAAAGCCCCGGTGGCAGCCAAAAACCATGCGCGGAATTCATCGTCAAAGCTGTTATTAGTTGTGATGTTTGACTGTAGATAGATCTAAATTATCAACGGTTCTTGAGAGTGATCCTTCTGTTTTTATCTGGTCTCGCACATTGGTCAGGGTCAGCTTAGTAAGTCTTAGCACTTTTGTGGGGATATCAAATTCGCTCACGGTCACGGCCCCATACGGCGGAGAAAATCTTGTGGATGGTACTCAGCAATGTGATACCTCCATAATTGCTACACTCGGTGATATCATTCTTTTTAAGATTTTGTTGGAAACAAAACATTATTAAAATTGGTTTTCTGTCTGTGTGTCTGTTTGTCTGTGGCACGCACGTTTCTCAGAAACGGTCGAACCGATTGATACCAATTTGATGGGAAGGTGCGAGCTGTGGGCGTTCACCCACGCATGCGACAAATGTCCACTCAAAGGTTTTTATAAAAGAAATACACAAAACCTTTCAGACCTGAAACGTCCAGCTTCTCGTTTCACGATTTTTCCCATGCTTGGTGTTAACAATATTTGTCGGTCGTCTTCAGTGGGCGGAAACTCTTAACATGGTTATTGAGGAGTTCATCAAAGAACTCAACCCGTTGCTCCAAAGTAGCGCATTCTGTCGAAAATCAAATTTCCCTCATTGTCTAGGCAGGATGAGCTTCGAGATGTATCCTGCTGACTTGTTGGTAAAGCTTTTCCACTTGGTGACGTTGCTCCCTGTACTTCCCCATTCGACGGCGTTCGTGATAGATCTCTGCACGTGCCCGTGCTTCTTGAGGGTACAAATTTCCGTCCCGTTGCTAGTGTGGCGCGGCAGGATTCGCAGCATTCGAAATTTATTTCGAATGTTGCGAGTGCGAGCGAATAGATGGCGCGGATCTATCCACTTTGCGTAGCACGCCACGGGAGTGGAAGATCGGAGAAAAGTGTGCCATGAGTTCGAGAACGAATTCAATAATTCCTCATGCCAATTTAATTTTGTAATTAGAGAGTTTGAAAATAGACTGAATTCAATAATTCCTCATGCCAATTAATTTGTTATTAGAGTTTTAAAATAGAATGAATTCAATAATTCCTCATGCCAATTAATTTGTTATTAGAGTTTTAAAATAGAACGAATTCAATAATTCATTTGTTATTAATAAATAATAAGTATTCAATAAATATTTTAAATAAAGAATGTTAAATACTTAATTGGTGACCCCGAAGAGCACCGCAGCCCCAGACACCATCCAATTCCGACAGCGTCAGGGGTCGTCTTTTTGTAACCGGCACAACGGCCCGGGCGAAGAACAGCAGCAGCGCAAATAACACATATTGGTGACGCCGGAGCACGCACCATAATTGCGTGAACAACCGCAGCCGCAGTCGTTTCCAGGGGTCGAAGCCGCCCCCGTCACTGCAGCCCCGCTGTCCCCGTCGCCACAGACGCCGCAACCACCACCGCTGCCATCACAGACGCAGCAGCGGACACCGGTGCTGCCACAGACGCAGCAGCTGCCACCGCTGTCGCTACAGACGCCATCAACGCAGCCCCAGCCACCATCATTGCCGCAGCCACTTCCGCCGCCGGAATCGTCTCCACCATCGCCGCAGAGGTCGAAGCCGCCGCCGTCACTGCAGCCCTCGCCGTCAAGATCAGCGCAGCTGACCGACACCAGCATCACTGCCACAGCCACCGCTATCAGGCAGAAACCGAAGACTCCGCCACCATCGCTGCAGCAGAAGCCGCCGCCACCGCCGCCGCCTTCACATCGACACCGTCTTCACCAAAGAGGCCGCAGCAGCAAATCATTATTGCAATTTATTTTAAGTGAAATTATTGTTCAATACATTAAAAGTTAAAAAAAAAAAAAATAGTAATAAAAGATTGAAATCGCTGCAAGAGACGGCGAGGAGGTGTTTAGCATCGCGAGTTCTCCATTTTCATTGGTGGTATTTTTGGTCTGCGCTGGAGAGCGTCCGCTTCGCTCGTCGTTTTTTCTCGTGCGTGCATTTGTGGGTGCGACCTGCCGTGTCGGTGTAAAGTTCACCGCGTTTCAGTATAAACTCACCGCGTTTACATCTCAATCTCGTACTCCTCAGTAAGAAAAATGTCTTTTGACAATAAAGACGCGGCAGGCCCATCGGACCCGCAAGTGACCGCCCTCGCCGTACGCGTTCCTCCGTTTTGGCGACGGAACCCCGAGCTGTGGTTCGTGCATTTGGAAGCACAGTTCCAAATGTCCGGCATCACATCGGACGCGACCCGTTTCAACTACGCGGTGGTCGGCCTGGACGAAGAGTCCATACTTCTGGTGTCCGACGTGGTGAAGTCGACATCGTACGTGCAGCTCAAGAGTGAGTTGATCAGGCGCCTGTCGGCAAGCGAGTCGGCAAAATTAGACCACTTGCTGGCGGGTTTAACGTTGGGTGATCGAACTCCCAGCCAATTGCTTCGTGAAATGAGGCAATTGGGTGGGAGCAAGATCGGCGATGACCTGATCAAGTCGCTCTGGCTGCGTCGGCTCCCGGAGGGCACCCAGGCGATCCTCGCTTGCGTCTCCGGCTCCTTGGAGGAACTGGCAGCGACGGCCGACCAGGTCCAGGAGGTGTACGTACGCCCAACCTTGGCGGCCGTTCAACCACCGTCGGATGAGGTGGGTGAATTGAGGCGCGAGATTGCTGCTTTAACAGCCAGTATGGCCGAGATGCGGGCGACGTTGGACGCTCAGCGTTCGGGCGCCAGATCGCGAGCACGCTCGCGGTCTGCCACCCGAAAAGGGCGATCAGGTAGCAGGTCGTCAAGACAGTCCACGGACCAAGGGATTTGCTGGTACCACCGCAGATTCGGGGATAAAGCGACAAGATGTACGCTACCGTGTAGATTCTCTCCTACCGCAAAAAACTAGGTCCGCGGGGGGTCTTGGCGGCGGCCACCCAGAACGCAGCGCCACGTCGCCTAACTATTTTCGACCCCCTCAGCGGGCGCAGCTACCTCATCGATACTGGTGCGGAGGTTTCGGTTCTTCCCGTACCTCGGCAACATCAACTTTTCCCACAACCGCTCAAACTTGCGGCAGCAAATTCCTCCCGCATAAACACGTACGGGTATAGGCAAGTGGACGTGAGTCTTGGCTTGCGTAGGACGTTTTCGTGGCGTTTCATCCTGGCGGATGTCAGCTTCCCCATACTAGGCGCAGACTTCCTGTGTCACTATGGATTGCTGGTGGACTTGCAAAACAAGTCTCTTATAGATTCCACGACCAACCTTAATTCGTCGGGACATATGGTATCTCACCCAGGCAATAATCTTTCCGTTCTTTTAGAAGACATTACCGACTCTCGTGTTCGGGCACTTCTCCAAAAGTTCAGCCAGATTACTACCAACTGTAGTCTCTCCAAACCAGTGAAGCACAATGTGCAGCACCACATTATCACTACTGGTTCCCCGATCTTCTCGAAGGTGCGTCCTCTACCATCTCAGAAACTGGCAATTGCACGGAAAGAGTTTGAACAACTCGTTCAACAGGGTATCTGCAGGCCCTCAAACAGCTGTTGGTCTTCCCCACTGCATATGGTCCCTAAGCCAAACGGCGAATGGCGCCCATGTGGGGATTACAGAAGGCTAAATGCACAGACTGTTCCTGACCGATATCCAATTCCACTCATCCACGACTTTGCGCATCACCTCGCGAATTGCCGCATCTTTTCAACCTTGGACTTAACCAAGGCTTATCACCAAATTCCAGTAGCTCCTGAAGACATTCCAAAGACGGCAATATGCACACCCTTTGGACTCTTCGAGTTCACCCGGATGACTTTCGGATTGTGCAATGCGGCGCAAACCTTTCAAAGGTTCATTCACTCAGTCCTGCGAAACCTCGATTTCTGTTTCGTCTATTTGGATGATGTTTTGGTCGCTTCTTCTACTGAGTCTGAGCACTTAGCCCATCTCGAGTGCATTTTTCAACGTCTCCTTGAGGCCGGTTTAGTCTTAAACGTTGAGAAGTGCCAGTTCCTTCAAAAACAGGTGAGATTCCTCGGCCACTCCATTTCCTCTGAAGGAATACAGCCCGACCCAGACAAGGTGCAAGCAATCACAAGCTTCCCGCGTCCAAAAACAGTGAGGGAGTTGAGGAGGTTCTTGGGCATGCTAAACTTCTACCGTCGTTTCCTGCCCAAGGCCGCCCATCACCAGTCCGTTTTGAACGCGTACTTGTCTGGCCCCAAAACAAAAGACACACGAGAGATTGTGTGGTCTGAAGAGGCTGTCTGCGCGTTCAATAAATCCAGACAGCAACTGGCTGATGCTACACTTTTGGCATTTCCTCATCAAGATGCACCCCTAGCCGTTTTTGTTGATGCCTCTGACATCGCAGTAGGTGCTGCCCTTCACCAAAAGGTGGACCAAATTTGGCAGCCGTTGAGCTTCTTCTCGAAGCAGTTGAATCCCGCTCAACGGAACTACAGCACCTACGATCGCGAACTGCTCGCCGCATACCTGTCCATCAAATACTTCCGTTTCTCCCTAGAAGGCAGGCCGTTCACAGTGTTCACGGACCATAAGCCTCTCACGTTCGCTTTGAAACAGAAGCCCGACAAAGCGTCCCCTCGTCAGCTTCGACACCTGAGCTTCATAAGCCAGTTCACGTCAGACATCCAGCACGTGTCCGGGAAGGACAACATTGTTGCTGACGCTTTGTCTCGTGTCTCCGAAGTTAACATTCCCGCCTCACTCGATTTCTCGGCTATTGCCAAGGCGCAAGTGGATGACGCAGCACTTCAGAGCCTCATGTCCAACCCCAAATACAAATTTCGGGAGTTGCCCATCTTCGGCTCAAACCTCTCGCTCTGCTGCGAAGACTCGGAAAAGGGACCTCGGCCATACATTCCGGCCACATTTCGCAAGGAAGTGTTCCACGCAGTTCACGACTTGGCGCACCCCGGCATCAGGACAACAAACCGGCTAGTCACCGGAAAATACTTCTGGCCCTCCATGAACAAGGATATCAATTCCTGGGCCAGAGAGTGCATCGCATGCCAAAAGTGTAAAGTCTCCAGGCATGTAAGGAAAGAAGTGGGCTCATTCCCCCGCACTACCAAGCGTTTCCACACCATACACCTCGACATAATAGGGCCTTTGCGAGACTCGCACGGTTATAAGTATTGCCTCACAATCATCGACAGGTTCACGCGGTGGCCTGAGGCAATACCTCTGAAAGACATTACGGCGCATTCATGTGCTGAAGCCCTCTGTCGAGAGTGGATACCTCGCTTTGGCGTCCCTGCAGTGATCATCACTGACCAGGGAATGCAATTTGAGTCCACCCTTTTCTCCGAGTTAGGCAAACTCCTTGGTTTTAAACGCCAGCGGACTACTGCATACCACCCGCAATCCAATGGAATGCTAGAACGTTGGCACCGGACGCTGAAAGCCGCCATTATGGCACGCGACGACCCGTCCTGGACTCAAGTCTTGCCTCTCGTCCTACTCGGCCTTCGAACAACCCGCCCTTCGAACAACCCGCCGAGAGGAATTTGCTGCCAGCCCCGCGGAGCTGGTATACGGGGAGAACCCGAGACTCCCAAGCGATCCGGTCTTCGACAAGAGATCGGGTCTCACGGAGTCGGGGTTGGTGCGTCTGCTGAGGGACAATCTCCGACGCATCAAAGCGCCACCACCCTCTCGACATTCGTCCATACCTGCCTGTTCGCCCAAGGAGCTGGACACTTGCACGCACGTGCTGATCAGGACGGATGCC
Organism: Hermetia illucens; assembly: GCF_905115235.1. Lineage (NCBI taxonomy): Eukaryota > Metazoa > Arthropoda > Insecta > Diptera > Stratiomyidae > Hermetia > Hermetia illucens. The sequence continues at coordinate 104,309,804 of NC_051852.1, read as the reverse complement.
GTCCGGAAGCCGCTGCAGCCTCCATATGAGGGCCCGTACCGCGTTCTCGAGCGGGGAGAACATTTCTTCCAGCTCGAGATCGGTGGTCACAAAAAGGCGGTCTCTTTGTCCAGGCTGAAACCCGCGTGCGCCCCGAAGCAACGTCGTGTCCGCTTTGTGGATTAACGGCGAACGAAGTTCGGGGATCAGTCGCCGAAACCCCTAGGTTTCATCTGGGGGCGGAGTGATGTGGCGCGGCAGGATTCGCAGCATTCGAAATTTATTTCGAATGTTGCGAGTGCGAGCGAATAGATGGCGCGGATCTATCCACTTTGCGTAGCACGCCACGGGAGTGGAAGATCGGAGAAAAGTGTGCCATGAGTTCGAGAACGAATTCAATAATTCCTCATGCCAATTTAATTTTGTAATTAGAGAGTTTGAAAATAGACTGAATTCAATAATTCCTCATGCCAATTAATTTGTTATTAGAGTTTTAAAATAGAATGAATTCAATAATTCCTCATGCCAATTAATTTGTTATTAGAGTTTTAAAATAGAACGAATTCAATAATTCATTTGTTATTAATAAATAATAAGTATTCAATAAATATTTTAAATAAAGAATGTTAAATACTTAACTAGCATACATTTTTTTTGCGACTGGGGCGAAATATGTTTGTAGCTATATCAATAATAGTCAACATCAGGGGGTGGTAAAGATTATTTGTTGATGTTTCATTTGCAGGACCTCTGTTAACTGCGGTTATTGCGGCATCCGTTCCCCAATTATATTTGTTGCTTGTTCACCTGATTGTCGGAGGGGATTCTAGGCAGTGTTGAGATTCGAGCTTCGGAACACTTGCCAATCAAGTAATGATCCGAGTCTACATTGGCCTCCCCTGCTAACTGAGAAATCCGCAGCCTGGTAGTATTTATCCTGAATAATGGCACCGTCCCTATTTGACTGTTAAAATGTCCAAATATGATTTTGGGACTTGGGACAAGCTTCGAAGGATCGCTCTACTGCCTCGTAGAAGATATCCTTCTCTGGCTCTACAGTCTTCTCTGTGGGGTCATCAACGTTAATGACGTATATGTTTAGAAATTTGCCTCGCAAACGCAGAGTGCATAGCCTTTCATTTATGTTTTCAAAACCAATAACAGAAGGTTTCTTTTTTTGGCCGACTAAGAAACCAACTCCGAGCACAAGATTTATTGGAGGGCCGCTATAGTATGTGGTCTACTGGCTCCTCTTTGATCCCTGACCAACGCATGTAACGTTATTACTATACATTTTTAGGGACAGGATATAGGTTAACTACTGGGTGGTATTCAAACTCTGCAGGGAGTGCACGTTCCATGAGAAAATTCTCAAATTGTGCTTATTTCTCCTTAGACGCAGGAAACTCGTCTTCATCTTCTGTCTGCAGTTTTTCACTAAGAAAAAACTCCCACCGATCACCACGTCGGGATGGAGATAGGGTGGCTTAGTAGAGCTATTGGTGTTAGTTCAGCAGGCGTTTCTCAGGTTTATGCTCCATTGTGAGTACCAATCCAAATTTCGGCCTCGAACCTATACTAACGTACATATAAAGCGTACAACAAGCTTGTGCAGTATATAGTATATAATATATTCCGAACACGCGAAACCTGACCATCTATTCCTCCTATTACTAGGGTAGGAGTTATGTCATCTGGACTCGCAGGTTTGTACGTTGTCCGTAGAATAAGTTATTTAACTCATTCAAGTTACACTATTTTGCATGTCATATTCCAATTTCTGAATTGGGATACCAGGGCTAGAGTGCTGATGTAGTGTATATCAGCTCCCCACTTGAGGTCAAAGCGGTTTAGGTGAAGTTGACACTAGACATTCATACCACGGGATTCTTTTAAAGTAGGTGAACATAGTTCCTGCATACCAACCTTTAATAGTTCCATTGTACTGCCCCTGAAGATAGTCACAAACATGAATGTGGTCGAGATTGAAATTAGAATCACGAAATCGTGAAGCGCGGATATGAAGTCCGTTTAATTTTCTATCGCCTTATGTATCCGGTTGAAAGTCCGCTCACTAGGTAGCTAACCGGATGTCATAGATGGTAGAAGAATCCTACAGAAGATCCAGGTTCGATTTGAGTGTCTGGTATATTTTTGCTTCCAAATATAGATAATTGCTTAGAAACCGAAATTAATTCTCCACTTTATCGAAAAATAGTACATTTATTCACTTTTGCTCATCGAAATTACTTTCAGGTCAAGATTCAGTGGTGAATTATTATAACAAAAGTGAATACACATTTACAATGTAGAATTCCTTTAACAAAGCAATAGCATCGACACACATATATACTTCAAAACAATTACAAAACCTTCGTTAACTGTACATACCCTTTTTGAGTTAGTCTGCCAATATGTCGGTCCATTTTCGTATGACCCTATTCAATACCAATTCAGATTATTGATTTTGCTAGAAAAATAAAAGTCGTCCTTGTTTCCTCCTACGCTGGAAGTTCATGAGCTCAAGAGCAATTCAGGCTTATGGACTAGCATTCAAATAGATTTGCTGACTACCTATCACCTTCACCTCCTCATTTCTTTCAGAATATAATAGAAATAGCATAGAAGTAGCCGTGCATAACTATGTATGTAAAAGTAACAATGATTGCATCAAGTGTTTACACTATTTGCGCGTATATATTTTGAAAATATGAAAGAAGTATGTACAATTATCATTGAATTAGTACATAGTTGAGGCTCATTTGTGGATCGCCAATTAGCATTCATCAGCACGAAGTTTTTTCCAGTGAGAATATATATAACTTGAAACCAGGAAATATATAGTGTGTTAGAGTGTTTCATTTAAAGATCTTTCTGATAACGTCGCGTGCCTGCGATCTTACTTTCGTTTGCTATGTACAATGGTATGATTCATTCACTTTTTTTATAAGGAATAATAGCAATGGTCCAATTCCAAACTAGATCTTGAGGCAGGATAGGACTTTTCAGGAGCATAGGGAACAAGTAATGATACGCTATTAGGTGTATGTCGCCCGGAATTATCAGCCTGATTTGACTCAAGCACTCGTTTACTTCGGTAAGTTGACTAATATCCGACATTTAGTCTACGATGCAGACTTCTCTATTACCAGTAAGATTTTAACTTCGATATCCATTCCGACACCTTAGTTCTCCAAGCACTAATCTCAACAATAAGGTTCGACTGCATGACTCCAGCTAGACTCAGTCAGGGGAAGAGGTAGAATTGCATTGAATGTGTGTTTAATTTCAATTCCCGAAAGTTCATTCAACACTTTTCCCATGATGAGGTCATGTCCTGTCTTTGGGTCCACTTGCTCTTTAAAGATCCAAGCATCTTGTTTGGCCCAAAATGAATAGTTTCCCGTCCGCCTACCCATAGATATTTTTGGAAGTTTTAGTTCTATCTGGGGTAAATGGGGGAGAAATGCCGCTCCCTTTTCGGCATCGTTTCTTGCTCAGTTGTGGTTTGCTGATTTGGCGGCGATTCGCATTGAGCAGGTTTCTTCATCTTCATCTTCTAGCTTTCTACAGGAAAAAAACTATTATGTAGTCGTCGATAAGCCTCTTAAATACCTTTGTATCTCCTGTTCGCGTTGATCCTTGAGGGCTTCATGTGGCGATCGCCTTGTTCTGGCTTATTGCTGTTTAGGTCTATATATCTGTCAACCTGCGATTGTATTCTCAACTTCCACTTTGCTTGGATCAGTTAGCTGCTGTGAGGTGTACTATTTTTTGGCAGTTTGGAAACACATGGGCGTGGTTAGTGAGTTGAGTAGTCTCGGTCATTATTTTGGGAATGTTAAATTGTAGATGAAGTTTGAAAGATATTATCATATTTTGCAGAAACAGCGTGATGAATTTGTTGTTTCGGCTCCGATTTCTGCTTAATTCCAGTATAGACTGAGCAACCTCTCTGTTAGATGTGTGCGATCAACCACAATTGTTACAGTTTTTAGTGTCAATTTCCTCTTCATTTGTCTTACATTAAACTGTAGCGTATAGATCCGCACAAATGCTGCAAACTTAGATAGCGTAGACAGCAGTACGATTTTGTGTAACCAACTTTTACACGGCTACGACGAATCTCCGGCGAAGTATCAAATACTGGGTGGGCTTTGGTCGTTGTATTTTCCTTTTTGATGATTGTGTGATGTTCAAGGTAATACAGATAGATTTCTACCTCACTCTACAGTAGGTTACTGTCCTTATCAAGCTGGTTTTCAAACTGGCTTAAAGGTATTAATGCCCTGTTCCGTGAGTTCCCCAATGGAGGAATACTAGGATCATATTTGAATGATAATGCTGCTCTGATAAATATTTTCGCATTCACTAGCAGACGGCATAACCTCTGAAACATCTTCCTAGTCCTAAGCGTTTAAGCGCGGCGTGGAAATCTAGTCTAGATATATTCGATGCGAGGGACGGCTTCTCTTCAATAGCCACTTTTCGATGTATGACTCAGCCCAAATTTATTCTAACAGTTAGTAAGGGGTTTCTCTATGATTTACGAGATACAATCGGAACTTCAACTGGTGTTGTTCCAATAGTGCTTGCAAAAATCTTTCGCTCGAAACATCTCATCATAGGTTCAAAGCTCTTACTGTACAAGACCATCATGCCAGTCCTTATGTATTCCTCGGAGACCTGGGTTCTTAGCAAGATAAATTACAAACTCTTGGCCGCGTTCGATAAAAGAATCTTCCGTAGAATTTTTGGCCCCCTACATGAGGATGGACGATTCCGTTGCCTACATAACAACGAAATCTATGAACGATACCATGACCGTCAGGTTGTGGATAAAATCCGGCTCAATAGGTTACGGTGGGCGGGTCACTTAATCTGTATGGATGAGTATGATCCAGCCGGGAAAGTCGATAAGGAAAATATCTATGGTGGAAAAAAAGAGCTGACAGATCCTGCCTGAATGCCGTATAGTTTCTAGGGGTATCGATTTGGTGGACCCCTAAGCAAAACCGGGATGTCTGGAGTTCGTTACTAAGGTATAAGGTTACAAGTTGTTGCGCCGTTGATGATGATGATGTTCTAAGTATAATAGAACGATACATGTATGAGATTGCCTTTGCTGGCTGGAAATAATGGTTAATATCTTCTGGAAATGGAGGAAAATGTGGCGATCCTTACGGTATCTTTGCTTGATTTACGAATTTGTAATGAGGACGGGATACATAGTATATTAATATGTTGTGGACATCAATGATTCTACAATATAATCGATGTATGCCATTACAATCCTTGCAATAAGCAATGGAAAATAGGTAGTCTACCAAAAATGATGGAAGGGGTAACTGACAATAGAAACTACTTTCAATAATTTCATTATTAGTTTTATATGATAAATGAACCTTTTGAAAGAAGTTATTAATAATTATTAGTTATTTACGCAATTAACTCTTTGCGAATGAGAAATCAATAACAAATTTATGGATAAAAATAGGCTCGTAATCCTCTATACCAAATTGAGTCACACTAATCATATCAAATCGATATCGCTATCCTATCCTTAATACCACAGGTCACTGAGAATCCAATTTGACAAACATTTGAATTAACTACAATTCCAAAATATATCCCTTATCAAATTATCGATTTATCATTTTATTAGCGAAGGTCATTTGATCGTTTACTTAGCAAATCAATTTTCCGAGAAAGATAAAGCTTATCAGTAGAAAGATAGTGCATATTCGTATAATAAAAATCGCTTAATCAACGACCTAGTTCATTGTTACGATTTAAACTGAACTTGTGAATAAAACGATGAAAGATGTGATTACTAAGCGAACGTTTGAGGGTAGTTTTTGTAGGATGATGTTTGATTTAATCTACACATAGTAGCATACTTCCAAAGTAATCATTTGGACCCTTGAATCTACTTCCTCAACTTCTGTCTAGTAATTATTTCAGAAAATTTGCACGCCTTCTATCGTCTTCTATCCTATTCCTCATAAAACATGGCAAAATATTATGTTCCTTAAAATTTTCATAGAATTTATGGAATGCTCGTAAACCGGCAAGATAAACCTGATAACAGTTTTTATTTCATAAAAGTATAGAGGCAACGTGAATCAAATAATGAGTAGTGCATGTAGCTTGAATTACTAGGTGTATCGAAAGCTGTGTCTAAGTTAGTATCAATTAAGTTCTCGTATGTTAATGTAAATTACGGGGACAGTGACCGTTCAAATGAGAACTTCGGACATCAGAAAACGGCAAAATTAAGAAGGTGCTATAAAATAGGCATGTAAATTTGAGCATGCATACAAAATAACATCTGAATTGTTGTAACAAATTTGGAAGCAATTGATTGATATCAAAGCGAACTGTTGAAATTATAACTCAAGATGCTAGAACTGAAGTCTACATATGTTCTTATTCCAAATAGATTTATTGGCATTAGATTCTTTTGGTGCTGGCAATGAATGATGACATCTGCATCGACGTCAATATTCGATCGATTGTTGAGCAAACAAGCAATGTTTTCTTATTCTCATTCAAGAACCTAAAAACTGCGAACAATAGGTTTTTCGCTCCTCTTTTAAATTTTTATATTTCTAAGGTGTATTTCGTCGAAAAATGGCTAAATATAAATTATTGTGCTATTTATTTTCTAAAATGCACTAATGTAAGTCATGAATTGAACTATGTCTCATAAAAATAAATTAAATTAATTAAAGGAGTTTACGGTTAACCTGAAGCACAAGCAAGCAATTAATATCTTGAAACATCTAGTCGTCAAGCGAATTTTAGATTTGGTGAGGGAGGACACCCAGTTCAAAATCCGGAAGCTCCACAAAAGTGGCATCACCTTGAATGTAATATCACCTCACCATTATCGAAGAAGATCCAAACATCATCGCATCATTACCCAGTCGAGGAGCGAATATTATTATCGCTCCCATGATAAGTAGTTTTTTGTAATGTCCACGCTGTCTTAATATAAGACATTGATTTTTTTTTCTTTTCACTTGTTGACCTGTTGCTCGCCTACAACCGAAAAATTCTGTCTCAACTCACGTTTTCCAGCAGCTTCCATGAGCAAAGCCGAGTCATGGTGGTTCGCGTTTCATCGTAGTGTTTCCTTTATCGGCGGCATTATTTACACTTCAGTCAGAGTAATTCAGCTCTCCACATACGATTGAATAGCAATTATTAAGCTTTTGTTTGCGAAACAAAACCTTATTAAAATCGGTTCAATGTTTGCTTGTCTGTCACATGCACTTTTCTCAAAAACGGCTAAACCAATTTACACGAAATTTAGTGGCGAAAGTGAGAACTGTCACCACTTACAAAGCATTATTGTGTGATGATAACGAAATTGAAGCATAGTCTCATTCAAGAAACAATACGAAAAAAACTAGGGGGAGATCCTATATTTTACAAAATAGTAAACAGGAAACATACTTAGATTTGTGTGTTCTAGGGAGTCCATGCAGTCTCATCGGTATTATCGCTTTTCTCCCTACTTCCTTTTTCATAAGGCCAATTAATAAGCATAGAGCATCGGAACAAACACAATTATTTATCACACAACTAGAATTCGAAACCGAGACAAAAGATCGGAAAATTGACTCTCAAGCATCTGTGTCGTCGCACCTTGGCTCTGTAAAAATTGTTGCCAATCCTGTGGTTATTCTGCAGAAACTCCCAATGTTCATCTGTCTGCCTGTTTATCACACGCACACGAAAAGGTAGGAACTATGTACGCCCACACATGCGGTGAGTTACGTTGAGTTTAAAGGGGAACTCCCATACAAGGAAGGATAAACTACACCCGAACAAATAGTATTTACTAGTAAACCGTTGCTGCTCTGTTGAGGCTGTGATTCCTCCCCTGGGCTGCTGGATTTAGAATTCACTCAAAGTATTCCCTGCTTGTCATAAAAGGCGACTAAACAGGAAAGAAAGATTCCTTTATGCTTTGGAAACGATTAACATGCCTCGGAGACTGATCTGTCAGCTAGAATCTTTTGCTTTCAATAACGGTTTATGATCGGATTCCGTAATGGTTGATTCAGCGGTGGCCTTTCTGATTTTAAGTGAGGTAAGGTGAGGACTTTGGGGAGCACTCGTCTCCCTCTTGCAGCACTGTGCTATTGTGCTCTAATAAGCCTGCCGGAAGTAAGCGTGAATGTGGCGTCGAATTAATTATTGATATACAGAGCGCTACTGCTAGCTTCCGGGTCAGAATTAGGAACATCTCCATAGTACAGAGACCCGCTGCAAAAGGGAAAGAGGCCTTCTATAAGCAACTCAATATAGTCCACGAGAGACTTCCTAAACGTGACGTTGCAATCATTGTTGGTGATCTGAGTGCCAAGTCGGTCGCTGATAACCTCCTAATTGGAATAGGGTAATCGGGAGCTTAATAATAATGATGCAAAGTTTGTGGCTTTCTACAGCTTCCAGCGTCTCATTCTTGGTGATATGCCGCCGAGCAAAGAGTTTTGCCATAACTTCAGTTTGACTTGAAATGACCTGCAGTGTATATCTATTCAGTTAGACCACATCCCGATTGACAGTAGATTTAGAAGTTGTCTTCTGGCTGTACGAAACAAGAGATGCGCGGACATCAACCTCACGTGACTTCACCGCGGATAGCGACCGAATCTTCTTGCAGGAATGTGAAGCCTCCATACACGAATGGCAATACGGTTCGCTTTAGAGGCCCCTCTGTCGTTTCGCAGCGGGAAAATTATCTTTCTGCCCGGACAACAAACACCTTGAATAGCTCGCCGGATAATATTGACAGACTTTGGGCCGTCATCAAAACTGCTCTTTTCTCTGGCACAAGTGAAGTTGATGGCCACGTTCCATAGGGACACCATAAGATTTGGCTAATTGCTGAAATTTGGAGGCGATCGGGGAGGTTAAGAACTGAATGCATGTGTGGGCTCTGCGAGAAGGACAAACGTCTGCTTAGGCCCCGCAACTGCGTCAAATCTCGAGAAGCGTTTCGTAACGTGTGCCGTGACAAAAACCAATTTGCGCTGGTTAGGCAAGCAGAAGCTGCTACAAATAATAATGGCTTCGCTGCCATATACTGCATCGGAAAAGAAAGGTCATAAGTCTCTGTGAGCGATGTTATCGGTCGGATCCTAATCCACATTGACGAGTAGCTTTAGAGAGAAAGAACTATTTCACTGTCAATTGTAAAACATCTCGTGAACTTCCACCGCATATAGATAAAATGGCTCATCACCGTAATATGCGGATATGGCCTGCTCCTCCAAACAAAAGTGAAATAATTTAGGCCATTAATTCACTTAAGCGAGGCAAATCCACTGGGTTTCATGGTCTCTGTGCTTACCGAGTGAAGGATTCGTTCTTCCGCGTTGATTACATCAACACCCTGCGGATCGTTTTGGAGCAGTGTCCAGAGTTCATTGGATCACCTGCTTTGTATCGTTTTCGAGAGAATTTTCGACAGCGTAAACGGGGTTTGTATCCGGAAAAACTAATAGTTATTATCCGAGCAACATATGACGACGCAAAATGTCACGTGCTGCATCGAGGTAACATTTCGGAAGAGTATGAAGTGGAAAACGGAGTCCGACAGGGTTACATTCTGTCACCGATACCATTCCTTCTTATTTCAGTGACTTGCCTCCCTTGCCCGAATGTCGTGGAGGGCTTCAATCGATCATCACATCATTCCTCAACCATCTGGCGTCCATTGATGCCATTCGCTTGCTCTCTCATCACCTTGGCTGAAGGACTCTGAATTCCGAGATGGAGGCAAATAGAGTGGGAATGATTAAGATCAACAAAATCAAGGTTCTCAGACTAACGGTTCTCCCTTTTCCTGTCTGCATGGACGGATAACACAATCTCGAACGAAGAACTCTATTGGGGTTGGGATAATTTACAATGTATTTAAAATTGATCGCTCATCAAGACTTTTGCCCCTGAATTACTTGCCTTTTACACAAAATTGCGTTAACTAATAATAAAAAAAATACATAATCTAAAATTTGAAAAGACGCAAAATATAAACAAATTATTTCCTCTCATTTCAGGAATGAAAAATGCCACACAAAATCAGAATAACGCAACAAAAACTGCATGTCCAACTATAAATAGTAATGTTAATGCAATAGTAACTGGTATAAATAATTTTGAAATAAAGGAGAGCACAAAGTTGTCGACAAATGGCGTGCCACCAGGGCGATGCCAAAATGAACAACCCGGTGCAGGTGCCTGGTTTGTTCCACACGCATTTGCACTGTATGACTTTACGTCGAAAAAGACTGGGTAAGTTGTATAGATAGAGAGATTTAATTTTGTATGGAATATTTACTTCATGTTCTGTACTTTTACAGAGATCTTAATTTTAAAAAAGGTGATATTATTTTACTTAAACGAAAAATTGATGTGAATTGGTATGTTGGGGAAATAAATGGTCGGGAAGGTGCTATTCCCATGAACTATGTACAGGTAGTTTTTATTAATATTTCAAACTATTCAAATTTTACTTAATCATTTGGTTAGGTTATCGTCCCATTACCCGTCCCACAATGCATGGCCTTGTACGATTTTAAGATGGGGCCGAATGAAGAAGAAGGTTGCCTTACTTTCAAAAAGGGAACTATAATAAACGTTTTACGTCGAGTTGATCATAATTGGGCAGAAGGGTGCATTGGGTCGTGCATCGGCATTTTCCCAATTGCTTTCGTAGAGATGAATGCATTAGCGAAGCAATTAATGGAATCTTCATGTGGACCTGCTCTTACATCAGCCAGAATTCTCCCGCAAATTCCGCTTGAAAGTGCCACAAGTGATTCAAGTTCAATGGCTACGACTAGCCCAAATTCGACTTGTAGTAGCAACACAAGCACGAACTCGATACCAAGCAGTCCAACATCAAAACCCAATTCACCACAAAATAATCCTGCCACAAAACATGACATGAAAGAAAAACGACATTCACTCAACGCACTGACAGCAAACACAAATTTAAGTGTAGTTCAATCTAATCGCCATTCAGCTGAAATTCTAACGATACCTGAGCCAACCGAACAAAGTTCGCAACAAACGATTTCAACAGAAGTTCAATGTGCCAATAACTGCAGTCAATCTCAAGATGTATCTTCAACACAATCTACTGCTCGTGCCAATGTACTTAAGTCAAATATGCACCACAATCAACCGAGCCTGCCATGGGCATATGTTGCATTATACCCTTATAAGCCACGAAAGAGTGATGAATTGGAATTGAAAAAAGGATGTGAGTAGAGTTTCTATGATTTTTTATTACAATACAAATTTCGTTTATATGATTTAAATTATGTCATTTATAATTCTCCTTTAGGCGTTTATTTCGTGACTGAACGCTGTTTAGATGGTTGGTACAAAGGGAAAAATTGGGCCGAAAAGTGTGGTGTGTTTCCTGGAAACTATGTTACTCCACTACGATATAGAGATCAGGTACACTTCAAATATCAAATCAACGTATTTGTAACTTATGAACCATATCTGAATATTTTTAGCAACAACTCATCCATCAACGGAAAACAACACAAAATCCATTACATTCCCCTCAAACAACACCTCCTCCGCTACAACAACTAAGTGCGCATGATCATCCAAACAATCAAGGAACTCAGACAGGGTTCCCACCCCCAGAGCTACCGCCACGAAGCAATACAAATACGTCTGCGTCCTCGGAGTGGGCTAAAGCTCATTTCCAAGCATTTCTTAGTAAAAGATTTACAACGGGCCCCTCTCAAGCTAATAATGAAACCAAATCGACGAACACAACGCCAAAACACGAAAGTAGTTGCCCCAATTCGGCTGTTAAACATTCACAATCTTCACCGCAAACGAATGTCTCCCAGCAAAACCCCACGAAAGACAAAGAAAAACGAGAACAAAATCCGTCTACCGCACTAAATTTAATGAAGCGCTTGACAAATATCAAACGATCAAAGTCTCCACCAAATTCGAATGTGAATCAGTGCACTTATTCAATGGATAATCCGGTATTTGAAGATACCTCAACTAATCAACCATTGATGCAGCCAAAACATAGCCATTCGATGTCTCATCATATACACGTTCGGTATGGACTATCGTCAGTTGTGTTTACACAATTTTATATTAAACGTTCTCCTTCAGGTCGGGTTCATGTCCAAGTCAACTGCTTCAAAGTCTCCCTTTGGAGGTAGAAAGTGCACCAAATTCGTCAAGTAATTCCAAGGCATTGTTTGGGTCGCAGCGAATTAAAGGCCATAAAGAAAGAGCACCCCTACAGAGGTAAGTTAGGAAACAATAGAATATAAAATACATACATGTAGAAGTAAAAACCGTTATATATGCCACTTTCAGTATGCGACAAATCAGTGATACAAATAATTCTCGAGGACATAAGGATAAAGATAATCACTCATTGAATCCTATGAACAAGGGCAACCTAAATGTTCAACATAAGTCGATTATCCAAAGCCATCAAAAGTGTGCATCAGAAGTTGGCGCTCATGTAATTCATCATCGCAAGTCACAAAGTCTTGATGCGAATACAATTTCGTCACAAATAACTAATAGCTCTCTAAATGGCGGGAAATTACATGGGTCCCATTCAAGAGAAAGGTAAGAATATCTTATGATTTATCAATGATTTAATCAACGTTTTCTATGTTAAATACATAGAAATAAGTAATTATATGAATAATCACATTGACCCACATAGGTCAAATTCATTGAATTTTATTCGGTCCTCGGATTTGGGCCTCAAAGCCTTCCCTGCTTGGCGTAAGGAGCGACTAAAAAGCATAGAAATTTATGGGTTAGCAACTTGCAAATTTTGAAACTCTATTGCCTCTATTACCGAGTGTAAACAATGCCTCGGATAGGGACTGAACTCACATACGCACGCTCCTCGACAACGGTAGCAATCTTCAGAATGGCGGCGCTTTCTACAATTTGAGCGAGAATTCCAGCGACATAAATTGGATATTCTGGGGCTAAGCTAAGTAAGATGGTGGGACTCTGGAAAGTACTCCTCTCCCTCTCGCGACACTGTGCTTTCCACCATCATCATTATCAACGGCGCAACAACCGGTATCCGGTCTAGGCCTGCCTTAATAAGGAACGCCAGACATCCCGGTTTTGCGCCGAGGTCCACCAATTCGATATCCCTAAAAGCTGTCTGGCGTCCTGACCTGCCTCATCTTCTTTTTCTACCATAGACCTTATACCATACCCTTATAGACTTTCCGGGCTGGATCATCCTCATCCATACGGATTAAGTGACCCGCCCACCGTAACCTATTGAGCCGGATTTTATCCACAACTTGACGTTCGTAGTATCGCTCATAGATTTCGTCGTTATGTGGGCTACGGAATCGTCCATCCTCATGTAAGGGGCCAAAAATTCTTCGGAGGATTCTTCTCTCGAACGCGGCCAAGAATTCGCAATTCTTCTTGCTAACAACCCAAGTCTCCGAGGAATACATGAGGATTGGCAAGATCATTGTCTTGTACAGTAAGAGCTTTGACCCTATGGTGAGACGTTTAGAGCGGAACAGTTTTTGTAAGCTGAAATAGGCTCTGTTGTCTGACAAGAACCGCGCACGGATTTCATCATCGTAGCTGTTATCGGTTGTGATTTTCGACCCTAGATAGGAGAAATTATCAACGGCCTCAAGGTTGTATTTTCCTATCCTTATTCTTCCTGTTTGATCAGTGCGATTTGATGTTGGTTGGTTGGTTTTCGATGCTGACGTTGCCACCATATATTTTGTCTTGCCTTCATTGAGGTCCAGCCCAAGATCTCGCGCCGCCTGCTCGATCTGGATGAAGGCAGTTTGTACGTCTCGGGTGGTTCTTCCCATGATGTCGATATCGTCAGCATAGGCCAGTAGTTGGGTGGACTTAAAGAGGATCGTACCTCTTGCATTTACCTCAGCATCACGGATCACTTTCTCGAGGGCCAGGTTAAAGAGGACGCATGATCTCCTTGTAGACCGTGGTTGATGTCCAATGATCTTGAGAGCGATCCTGCTGCTTTTATCTAGCCTCGCACATTGGACATGGTCAGACTAGACAGTCTTATCAATTTCGTCGGTATACCGAATTCTCCCGTGGCCGTGTGCAGTTTTACCCTGGCTATGCTATCATAGACGGCGTTAAAGTGGAGGAAAGATGGTGCAACTGATGTCCATCGTTTGCCGCAGAGAGAAAATCTGATCTGTTGTTGATTTGCCTGGAGTGAAGCCTCTTTGGTATGGGCCAAAGATGTTCTGGGCGTATGAGACTGTCCGGTCTAGCAAGATAGCGGAGAATATCTTATAGATGGTACTCAGCAACGTGATACCTCTATAATTGCTGCACTGTGAGATATCTCCCTTTTTATGTATGAAGCAGACAATGCCTCGTTGCCAATCGTCAGGCATTGATTCGCTGTCCCAAACCTTGAGCACAAGTTGATGAACCACTTGGTGTAATTGGTCGCTTCCATATTTAACCAATCCATCCAATATTTCCATCGGCTCCTGGTGACTTATGATTTTTAAGCCGATGAATTGCACGGACTCTTTCTCCTATACTTGGGGGTGGCAGTATCTGTCCGTCGTCTTCAGTTGGCGGGACCTCCAACTCGCCGATGTTCTGGTTGTTCAGTAGCTCATCAAAGTATTCAACCCATCGTTCCAATATTCCCATTCCGTCGGAAATCAGATTTCCCTCTTTGTCTCGGCAGGATGAACATCGTGGTGTATAAGGCTTCATCCTGCTGACTTGTTGGTAAAACTACCGCGCCTGGTGCGGTTGCTCCCTGTACTTTTCGAATTCACAGAGCTGTTGGTTCTCCGAGGCTTCCTTTTTCCGTCTGTGAAGTCGCTTCTCCGCTCGCCGGAGTTCGTGATAAGTCTCCGCGCGTACCCGCGTCCTTTGAGAATGCAACATTACTCGGTATGCGGCATTCTTCCGTTCCGTTGCTAGCTACATTCATCATGAAACCAGCCGTTCCGACTCCTTTTGTGGCTGGGGCCAAGTGTGTTTGTGGCCGTATCAATGATAACGTTCTTTAGATGATTATTACGATCATTTGTTGATGCTTCATCTCTAGGTCCTCTGTTGACTGCGGTTATTGCGGCATCCATTTCCCTCTTATAGGTCTCGTGGAGGGCTGTGTTGTGGATGGCTTCAAGGTTAACTCTCACCTGATTGTCAGAGGGGATTCTGGATGGTGTTGTTATTCGAGCTCAGAGCAGCATGCCAACGAGATAGTGATCCGAGTCTATATTGGCCCCCCTATATGTTCCAACAGTCATCAAGGCTAAGAGGTGGCGGATTTGGTTAAACACGTGGTCAATATGGTTGAAAGTGGTCCCGTTTGGAGAGGCCCATATATGTTTGTGGACCGCTTTCCGTGCAAACCAGGTACTTCCAACAACCATTCCGAGTGACACTGCTAATTGAATAATCCGCAGTCCGTTATCATTTGTATTTTAGTGTAAGCTATGGGAGCCAGCGTATCGCCTGAATATGGGTTACGGAGTCCTACTTGGCTGTCACAATTCGCAAGTATGATTTTGATAACATATCTGGGATAGACTCCGAGGGTTCGTTCTACTGCCTCATAAAAGGTATCCTCCGACTCTGCAGTCACCTCTGTAGGACGTGAACATTAATGAGACTTATATTTCTAAATTTGTCAAGTAAGCGCAGAGTGCATAGCCGTTCGCTTATGTTTTCAAAGCCGATAGCAGTAGGTTTCATTTTTTGGCTGATTAAGAAACCTACTCCGAGCCCATGGTTTACTGGATGACCGCTATAATATATGGTGTAGCGGCTCTTCTCCTGAAAACCGGCCCCTGTCCAACGCATCTCATGTAACGCTGTTACATCAGCCCTATATTGGAACAGGGTATCGGCTAGCTGCTTGGCAGCTTCATCTCTGTACAGGTAGCGCACCTTCCATGAGAAAATGCGCAAATCGTTATTCCTTTGTCGTTGCCGGGTTCGTCGTTATGTTTTCCATCCAGTCCGAGGCTCCTGTTGTGGCTTCGTAACTTCGGCTTTCCGTGTAGGGTTGTCAGCCCTACCCAACCAACAACCTGGAGAATTGGTTGGTACAATTTGCCCCGTTTTTAGGCGCGGGAGACTCGCCTTCATCCTTCTCCGTCTGCAGCTTTTCGTTAAGAAAGAACTCCCAGCGGTCACCACATGGAGGTGGAGATAGGTTTTGGTAGTAAAGCAGTTGGTGTTGGTTCAGCAGGCGTTTCTTAGGTTTTATGCTCCATAGTAGGTACCAATCCACGTTTTGCCTTGGGACCTATACTATCCTTTCACCACTGAATGATCATTTAGTAATACTATAAAATGACTACATTAAAAGTTGAAATGTATTTAAATGGAAATGAGTTTTAAAATTTTGGGGAAAGGTCCAAGGTGGTTGAGGTGACTTTTAATATAAGCGAATATCTGGCTGAGAATCAGGAAATTGGAAGGAGTGTATTGAGAAGTTAAGGGTGCTAAGACGTAAGGCGCAACAATCCAATTGGATCACTTTCCTATAGACATTGTCGTTCGTTAAAAAGCAATCTTTTAGTTTTAAGCCTTTTTTTGGAATATTCTCATCTAGATATTGGCTTATAGCATGAATATATTTGAGGAAAATAATTACTATTTTAGAAAGCTTGTGTTAGAAGTTTATTTAAAATATGTCAGTTTGAAAATGTTCAAGTCATTTTTACATTCGATGATTATGACCTTCTTAACAGTGTATAAAATTAGTATCCCCGAAATTAAAAGAGTACAATGTATTTCGGAATAAGCTTGATCGATTTCCTATTTTCTTACAGTTCTAGCCGATTTAAATGTGTCGTTTCCTATCCACCCAATAGCAACGTTGAATTGGAATTGAATGTTGGCGATATCGTTTACGTGCACCGAAAATTAAAGGACGGCTGGTATAAGGGAACGCATGCGCGAACAAATAAAACCGGATTGTTCCCAGCATCCTTTGTAGAGCCTGATAATCTATAAAAAGACTACACAGATGAACAAGAATATATAAGGTGATCAGAAGAGCTTAGAATGATATTTATAAATAATGAACAAAATGTATTGACATTTGAAAAGTAAGTTATGTTTCAAAGAAAAGTCCGAGATTAAGTTGAATTCGCTCGTAATTTAGCAGATTGTCCATGGGCGAATTCAATGTAGAACATTTTTTTCTAATTAATAGTGTATTAAAAATCGGATGTTGAGAATCAGAGAGAGCCAAAATTATATTTCGCACACTTAGGCTAGTCTTCTCAAATACATATTGTATTCGTTAATTCATGCACTGTGGAATAATAGTTTGCTGCTGAAATTGATTTATAGGTAGAGGTAGAGAGAGAGAGTTCAAATAGGAAACTATTTCCAATTCAATTGGGCGTTGTTCAAAAAAGTTCGACTGTTGTTTCTTATCTGCTAGCAATGTTCAACTTTTGGCCATATATTTTAAGCAATAACCTGCTTAGCCATATAGACACGATCCTGCCGGCAAAATTGAAATGTAACTCGTTTAGTAACAGATTTATTTTCTTTTGTTTTTGAAAATGGATGCACTATATTTCATTTTTAGCTTGCGTCCAGTCTGTAACAATAAAAATTCCCAGCATTTACTTTTCGATAGATCAAGCCTAGATCCAAATTTTCCGGAGAAGAATGATTATAGCTTAATTGGAGTCGCTTATATCTCATTGAAACATGCATGCAGCTCTGATTAAATCACCATCATTTGACAAATAATGAAAAATACAATTTATGAATTAAATTCTTTTTTGAAGAAATATATTTAATAAAATCCTTTGGCAGTGATATTTGATTTTTCGGAGTTTTTCGAATATTAAAATTATTGTAGACTAGTTAATTCAGTTTTTTATTTTAAAATATTTTGTTTGTGATCAAATTCGAAATTTTTTGTTTGTATAATGTGCGGTTTTCCTTAACAAACTACACCGTTATCAGCGTAGATTTAAATAATAATGAGACTAATTCTTTACTATTATTGAATTATTATTCAAATTGGTTGTTAAAATGAAAAGTAGCACAAAAAGTGTAAATGCTTCCATTTTTTTATATTCGCTATGATGAAATCATCTGTGGACACAGTGTCTTTATTATAATTACAAATTTCAAAAGGAAATTATTAAAGTCGTTTTAAACGTCCTCTAAGGTATTTCTGATGGTAACCATTATTTGAGGCATTTCCGGAAATATATTAAATTTCAACATTTAATTTAATATATATGCATATTCAACTTTAATTTAGCGTATTTAGTTGTTCTTATGGAACGAAAGAACTATTCTCCTTTCCTCTCTTATTAGATTTGTAACAAAGGAGGAATGATCAGATTTGCATTTATATTATTTATTTTTCTTATTGAGTTGAAATTACAAAAGAAGATCTAACTATAAAATAAAGTTTAATTTAATTCCAACGTATAATTATGATCAGAGTAAACATTCTATCAATTAATATCCCAATTTTGATGAATTTCATAACTTCAGTTTCTATCGAAAATGTTTTATTTAAATATGAAACAAATTCCCCCAACATTCCTATTATACAAACCTAACTCCAC
This sequence comes from Hermetia illucens, assembly GCF_905115235.1. Lineage (NCBI taxonomy): Eukaryota > Metazoa > Arthropoda > Insecta > Diptera > Stratiomyidae > Hermetia > Hermetia illucens. The sequence goes on along the minus strand of NC_051852.1, from coordinate 104,291,190 downwards.
AATTTCTTCACATAAATAACTTGTAAAAACGAAAAAAGTGTATATACGCAAAAAATATAAAAATAAAGAAAATACAGTATGTATGTACCGAATGAGTTTTGATCGATTCACACAATTCAGAGTTGATTGTTTGCTTCCTGTTCACTCCTTTGTGGAGTATAGGGCATTCATACAGTCTATTTGTTATTATTTTTTTTCTTTCCCACGTTTTATTTTCATTGAGACAGTGCTTCAGTTTCACTATCACCACACTTAATACTGTGCAAGTGATTGAGCAACGAGATCGAGAGTCTATCGCTTTCATACTGCGCCCATTGAGCCGTCAAAGCGTTGGTTCGTTAACTATTTTTGCATTTGTACATAACTAAAAATTCATTTATTCATTATTGTTCCAAACCTGTTTGCACCACGAGTTCATTCTGTACCCCAAGGAAAAATTAATAATCTCGACGTAGTGATTACTGCATTTATCTATTCTTAAGTAAATGAATTTATTTTACAATTAACTAGAATCAAGTCAAATATTTTCATTTTCTCCAATGCATCCCTGTAACACGAGCGAGCGATTGTACAGCGTTTATTCTACATTCAATGGACGAAGGTCTCGGCGCAGAGTACAAAACAAGTTTTGAATAAAATAATAGAAGATTAACGGAAATGGGAAAAACCAAATCGCTGAACACTTAAGAAGTCGATGGGATTTTGTCATTGTGGCAGCCGCAGAACAATAGTATTGCAGCATTCGCTTGAATTATTGGCATAAGTCGAAATAAATTGTGGGTTTAGGAAAAATGTCACGGGCCTTGAATGGTTTTGGGGTACAAAAAAGGCATTTTCAGCTATTGACTTCTTTGTCGGGCAAGACTATGTCGTCGAATTTTTATTCCATACATTTACTCAAATCCAGAAAAAATGCACCGTATAATCATGCCAAGTCCATTGGAATCTGCAGTCAATGTTACGGAAAATATCATTTCACATCATCAGGGAATATGCAGAAAAATCAACGAATGAGTTGATTTATTTGCTTTTGATCGAACGAAACAGCCGTGCATTGTTTGGTATTTCTTCTTCATGGCTATGACTAGAAAAATCAACCATGAATCACGGAGCGTCCTGAAATCTTTTGTTTTTCAAATTGTACAAAATTTCGTTCGATTTGACAAAATCCTCAACTTGGAGAGTATGTTTTATTTTTTTTTCGACATTTTTTTTCAGATAAACCCTAAAAAAGCATTTAGAATGTTGAGAAGCGCATAAGTTCTACAGTGAATAATTGAGCATGTTTTTGTTGTTTTAACACTTTAGAATATAGAAAAAGTCAAAAGTATTTCTTTTTGTTGCCAATCTAATGAAATCTGTTTCTCTGCTCCCTTGGCCTGGGAGCCGGTTTCTAACTGACTGCAAGTTTTCGGTCAGGGAAGCCTTGACACTGTGATCGCTGCTCGGACATGTCATGTGAACCGTACAAGCAAAGAGATTGTTCAGCAATAGATTTAAAAGTTGTCACCATCACTATCGTTTGCGAGTTGCGTCCATCACTTTTTGCAGGGTTGGAGAGTTGCGACCCTCGAAGCTCAATATCTACTGTTTGTACAGCTGCCGCTCGACAAGATAGCTCTATAGATCGTTGTCTTTCGGGTGCTACGCGGGCCGTCGACCACGTCCTAAATTACATAAAGTGTAATAAAATCTGGCTGACTGCAGAATTGTGGAAATGGATACGCCGATACCGAGCGAAATCCCGAGGGAAGTGGAAGATGCAACAGAACGCAATGGTTTCAAAAATCTTTCGACAATCCTGTGGAGAACGTTAACGACCGAGGAGCAACCAAAGCGGTGGAAAGAACGCTTCAATAGGGTTCTTAACCGTATCACATCCGGTGAAATTCCTTCTCTTGTGGATGAAATGACTAATCACCGTAACATGCGCATGCTGACTATTATTCCAAGTAGAAGAGAAGGTAGGGCTGACAACCCTATACGGAAAAGAACTTGTTACGAAGCCACAAAAGGACCCCCGGACTGGATTAACTACACAACGGCGAACCCGGCAACAACAAAAGAATAACGATTTGCGCATTTTCTCATGAAAGGGGCGCTCCCTGTACAGAGATGGAGCTGCCAAGCAGCTGGCCGATATCCTGTCCCGATATAGGGCTGATGTAGTAGCGTTACAGGAGATGCATTGGACAGGGACCGGTTTCCAGGAGAAGAGTCACTACAGCATATATTATAGCAGCCATCCAGTAAACCATGTGTAGATTTCTTAGTCAGCCATAAAATGAAACTTGCTGTTATCGGCTTTGAGCGAAAGACTAGGCACTCTGTGCTTGCAAGGTAAATTTAAAAATATAAACCTCTTTAAGGTTCACAAAGGAGACTGCAGAGTCGGAGAAGGATACCTTCTACGAGACAGTAGAACGATCCCTCGGAGCCTACCACCACCCAGAATCCCCTCTGACAATCAGGTGAGAATTAACACTGAAGCCATCCACAACACAGCCCTCTGCAACACCTATAAGGGGAGATATGGATGCCGCAATAATTGCAACCAACAGAGATTCTGGAGATGAAACATCACCAAATAATCTTCACAATCACCTGAAGAACGTTATCATAAATACGGCCACCAACATACTTGGCCCCAGCCGCAAAAAGAATCGGAACGGCTGGTTTGACGATGAATGTAAGCTAACAACGAAACGGAAGAATACTGCATACCGAGTAATGTTGCATTCTCAAAGGACGCGGGTACGCGCGGAGACTTATCACGAACTCCAGTGAGCGGAGAAGCGACTTCACAGAAGGAAAAACGAAGCCTGAGAGAACCAACAGGTCTGTGAACTCGAAAAGTACAGGGAGCACCGGCACCAGGCGCGCAAGTTTTACCAACAAGTCAGCAGGATGTTCATCCTGCCGAGACAAAGGGGCAAATCTGATTTCCAACAGAATGAGCATATTGGAGCGATGGGTTGAGTACTTTGATGAGCTACTGAACAACCAGAACATCGGCGAGTTGGAGGTCCCGTCAACTGAAGACGACGGACAATTACTGCCACCACCAAGTACAGACGAAACAGTTCGTGCAATTCATTGGCTTAAAAATCATAAGTCGCCAGGAGCCAATGGAATTAAAGCGGAATTGGTTTAATATGGAGGCGACCAATTACACCAAGTGGTTCATCAAATTGTGCCCAGAAAGGGAGATATCACACCGTGCAGCAATTATAGAGGTATCACGTTGCTGAATACCATCTATAAGATATTCTCTTCTATCTTATTAGGTCGGATAGCCTCATACGCTCACAACATCATTGGCCCATACTGAAGAGGCTTCACTCCAGGCAAGTCAGCAACAGATCAGATTTTCTCTGTGCGGCAAGCGATGGAAAAACTGTTGGAATATAGACACCAGTTGCATCATCTATTCATCGACTTTAAAGCCGCCTATGATAGCATGGCAGGGTAAACTGCACACGGGCACAGGCTGACCCTGACCAATGTGCGAGGCCAGATAGAAGCAGCAGGATCACTCTCAAGACCACTCTACATCATCCACGGCCTACGATAAACGGATGCCCTAAATGCAAGAGGTACGATCCTCTTCAAGTCCACCCAATTACTGGCTTATGCTGACGATATCGACATCTTCGAAAGAACGACCCGGGACGTGCAAACTGCCTTCATCCAGATCGAGCAGGCGGTGCGAGATCTTGGGCTGCACATCAATGAAGGCAAGACAAAATATATGGTGGCAAGGTCAGCACCAAAAACTACCCAACCAAAAACATCAAACCGCACTGGTCAAACGGGAAGAATAAAGATAGGAGACTACAACTTTGAGCCCGTTGATAATTTCTCCTATCCAGGGTCGAAAATCACAACCGATAACAGTTACGATGATGAAATCCGCGCACGGTTGTTGTCAGCCAACAGAACCTATTTCAGCTTACAAAAACTTTTCTACTCGAAACGTCTCGCCGTAGAGTCAAAGCTCTTACTGTACAAGACAATGCTGTCATGTGTGCAGTCATCGTGTATTCCTCGGAGACTTGGGTTCTTAGCAAGAAAAATTGTGAACTCTTGGTCGCGTTCGAAAGAAGAATGCTCTGAAGAATTTTTGACTCCGTACATGGGGATGAACGATTCCGTAGTCTACATAACGACGAAATCTATGAGCGATACCATGACCGACAGGTTGTGGATAAAATCCGGCTCAATAGGTTACGGTGGGCGGATCACTTAATCCGTATGGATGAGGATGATCCAGTCCGGAAAGTCTATAAGGGCAATATCTATGGTAGAAAAAAAAGACGAGGCAGACCCTGCCTGAGATGGAGCGATGGCGTAGGTTAGGAAGCCAGACAGATTTTAGGGATATCGAATTAGTGGACCTCGGTCCAAAACCGGGATGTCTGGAGTTCCTTATTAAGTCAGGCCTAGACCGGATACCGGTTGTTGCGCCGTTGATGATGATGATAATGGGTATCATCTTCTTTCTTGTATATAATTGACAAATAACGTCTCATTGCCAATCAGCAGGCATTGATTCCTTATCGCCGACCTTGAGCACACGTTGATGAATTGCTTAGGGCAGTTGGATTACCTTCCTTTCATCCGCTTCTTAACAATTACACAATTACACGGACCATTTCTTCCATAATAGGCTCCTTGCCTTTTCGTCGGTAATGGTGGAAATCATTTCTGCATTTAATAAAATTTACTATAACAGGTTTTGAAAAATAATATTGCCGAGAATGCAAGTAGGTGTCGAGTAACATCCTTCCTTGCCAACGAGTAGATGATCCGAGTCGATATTGCCCCTCAGCTGTTAGATCAATACGTGGTCAATTTGGTTGAAACTGTTCTCATTTGGAGCGATCTATGTTAATTTTTGGATCTCATTACTCATCAACAAGGGACTTCCAATGACCATTCTGTGCGCTAACATCCCTCGTCAGCAATATAACATACACACTTTGCGACTTCGTCGAAGCTTAAAAGGCGGAATATGCGATTCTGGATCCGGCCAGTTGGTTTAATTCAGCAAATTCATTTGACCGCTAAACTAATTGTTTTAAAATATCTTTGAATTTTATATCTTACAACGCACACTACATCGCAAAGACAAACCAACAAAAAAGCAGGAAACAAATCGGAATCCTAAACATATACATGTAGTAGTGCAATAAATTGTTTTGTTTCTATTGTTTTCAATAAAAATCCTAATCAACCGCAAGAATTGTTAATCGGTCCTTTGAATGGTAGCAAACCAATAATTAAAGACCACACAAAAATGTTAACTAACCATGTACAACGATGCATAATGCTGACCGGTTAAAATTTTTAGATAAAATTATTGAAAACGGTTTCTCAACAGATTTCCACGGGGCTCTTTGGAGCCCCATTCAAGCGTTTTAAACCCCATATTCAACCCGCTCAACTTTATCCAACCCTACCGATTGTTTCTCTCTGTTCGTTGCACTTCTACGAAGATGGTCACGGGAACTGTCAAACGAGTCGAACCAGCTGAGCAGCTAGACTACTCCCACGTGCGGGATTGTGTTCTGTTCACAAAGTTGCAGTGAGAATGTGTGAAGCGTGATTTTGTGAGTGCGTGGTGCATTCCTCTGTCCTTCTGTCCATATTTCGAGCTCCATATGCATCGGCGCATTGAGAGTTGCATACAAATGTGGACAAAGTTGCACTTTCTCGCCTCCCGTCACATCGGTAAGTGGATACAGTTCTAGCTCGAGCGACTCCCCGCCACTGGGCTATTTTCGTTTGCTCTTGCTTTGTTTCAAATATTCCCAGCTCGTTCGCTGTTTCCGTGCTTGTTGGAGCTTTAAATTGCTCATTATTCGACCATCGTGGTGCCGAGAGGAGTATCTGGCCCGTGTTTTCCTGTTGGAATTTCATCGCGTGAGTTTTCCATTCGGTAGTGAGGAAGCCATAAAAGTTCCTGGAGCAGATATCGGAGTGGATTCCAGAATAGATTGATACGTACGAACGGAAAGTGCTGCTTGTTGATTCTTTATCGGGAGAGAGGAGTCGATTAGACTTGAATTAGCTACTTAATCGCGGGCTCAGTACTCCAATATACAAAAAATGTCAGTCGTCCGTCTTTCGAGCCGCCTGCTCGCCCCGTTGAATTCGACGGTAAGGTCGTCGGCGTGTTCTAGGTACGGTAAATTACTGGCGAGTGGCAATAGGAAAGGTTTCGTGATTGTGGGCGCAGCTGCGTTGAGCACTTCCTCGAGTGACAACAACAGTGTAACCCCCTTTCTCCAGGCCCAGCCTCATCAGGATCAATTCCAACAATTGCGGAAGTTCTCTAGTCTTCAGAAAAATCAGGTGAGTCTGGTTCTACTTTTTTCTTTGTTCAACTGGAACAGGTTCGGGTAAATCGATTGAATCGAATAACATTCAACCCCACAATCTGCGTTCATTTAATCGCATTACATTGGCTCCTGCCATTTGCCTCGAAGAGACTTTTTGGTTCATTCGTAGGAGAAACATTTAAAATATCGAAAAACGACCTTTGGACTTGCTCATTTCCCGCGATCTGCCTACATTGTCCAATGTGTATCTGCATACATTTGGCGAGTTTTGCCGGAAAGTGTAATCTTCGCTTGTCTCGAACCGCTGCTCCATTTAATGGCATCTGTTCCCTCCCAATGACAGCAATTATGAAGCCCAACTCCCAATGTTTACCAAACTGTTATTTTTTGTGCATGTCGGAATTGATAACATTGAGTGAAAATGAAATAAATTGAAAAATCGAATATTGGTATGTGGATAATGTTTTGTACCGTCATCTGCCGCAAGGACTTTGCTCGGTCGCCCCGGGGCACTCAAGTGGTCGCACTGCACTCAAGGCTTCTACGCAAATTAATAACAATAAACGAAACGCGGTAAATTAATCATCAGTAAATATTATTAAATATTCCCGGCTCTGTCTAAATTTGAATTCAACGGACTCAGCTGGGATGAGCGTGGTGCAGTGGCATGACCATGCAAATTTGTCATTCTGCCAAATTTCTGTAAAAATATAGCAACCTTTGTACTTCACGTTGTGGACTGCTCGCAGGAAGAGTCTGGTGGATGTTTAGAATTGCGTGAGTTGCGTGAGTTTGAAATTGGTTGGCTGATGTCTGGCACGAAAATAAATTTCTGCAGATCAAATGTTAATATGCCGCAGCTACTTTGTTGTTACACCCATTGAACAGTGGTTCAGTGACCTGAGCAAATGGTAATATTACTTATAAAACGTTGCCATTCCATTTATTTCGTTTATTTTTGGCTGATTTTTCAAATTAAATTTAAAAATCTTATCATAATCATCATAGAATACTCCGTGTCGTCGAAAAACGAAAAACCTTCTTTAAGGGAGGCATAACCGTTTCAGCAAAAGAGTCATTTCTAACTGAGTGTAATTATGCGGTGTTTCATAATCGTCATCACCAACGGCGCAACAACCGGTATCCGGTCTAGGCTTGCCTTAATAAGGAACTCCAGACATCAGGAATTTACGCCGAGGTCCACCAATTCGATATCCCTAAAAGCTGTCTGGCGTCCTGACCTATGCCATCGCTCCATCTCAGGCAGGGTCTGCCTCATCTTCTTTTTCTACCATAGATATTGCCCTTATAGACTTTCCGGGCTGGGTCATCCTCATCCATACGGATTAAGTGACCCGCCCACCGTAACCTATTGAGCCGGATTATATCCACAACTTGACGGTCATGGTATCGCTCATAGATTTCGTCGTTATGTAGACTACGGAATCGTTCATCCCCATGTACGGAGTCAAAAATTCTTCAGAGCATTCTTCTTTCGAACGCGACCAAGAGTTCACCCAGTGCTAAGAACCCAAGTCTCCGAGGAATACACGATGACTGCACACATGACAGCATTGTCTTGTACAGTAAGAGCTTTGACTCTACGGCGAGACGTTTCGAGTAGAACAGTTTTTGTAAGCTGAAATAGGCTCTGTTGGCTAACAACAACCGTGCGCGGATTTCATCATCATAACTGTTATCGGTTGTTATTTTCGACCCTGGATAGGAGAAATTATCATCGGTCTCAAAGTTGTAGTCTCCTATCTTTATTCTTCCCGTTTGACCAGTGCGGTTTGATGTTGTTGGTTGGTTGGTTTTTGGTGATGACGTTGCCACCATATATTTTGTCTTGCCTTCATTGGTGTGCAACGCAAGATCTCGGGTCGATTGCCGCCTGCTCGATCTGGATGAAGGTAGTTAGTACGTCTCGGATGGTTTTTCCCATGATGCCGATATCGTGAGCATAGGCCAGTAGTTGGGTGGACTTGAAGGGGATCGTACCTCTTGCATTTACCTCAGTTTCACGGATCACGTTATCGAGGGCCAAGCTAAAGAGGACGCATGATGGGGCATCCCCTTGTCGTAGACCATTGTTGATGTCGAATGGTTTTGAGAGTGATCCTGCTGCTTTTATCTGGCCTCGCACATTGGTAAGGGTCAGCCTAGCGAGTCTAATTAATTTCGTCGGGATACCGAATTCTCTCATGGCCATGTACAGTTTTACCCTGGCTATGCTATCATAGGCAGCTTTAAAGTCGATGAACAGATGGTGCAACTTTTGTCCATATTCCAACAGTTTTTCCATCGCTTGCCGCACAGAGAAAATCTGATCTGTTGCTGATTTGCCTGGAGTGAAGCCTCTTTGGTATGGGCCAATGATGTATCTTATAGATGGTACTCAGCAACGTGATACCTCTATAATTACTGCACTATGTGATATCTCCCTTTTTATGTATGAGACAGATAATGCCTCGTTGCCAATTGTCAGGCATTGATTCGCTGTCCCATACCTTGAGCACAAGTTGATGAACCACTTGGTGTAATTGGTCGCTTCCATATTTAACCAATTCGGTTGTAATTCCATCGGCTCCTGGCGACTTGTGGTTTTTCAGCCGATGAATTGCACGGACTGTTTCTCCTAAACTTGGTGGTGGCAGTATTTGTCCGTCGTCTTCAGTTGGCGGGACCTCCAACTCGCCGATGTTCTGGTTGTTCAGTAGCTCATCAAAGTACTCAACCCATCGCTCTAATATGCCCATTGTGTCGGAAAGCAGATTTCCCTCTTTGTCTCGGCAGGATGAGCATCGAGGTGTATAAGGCTTCATCCTGCTGACTTGTTGGTAAAACTTCTGCGCCTGGTGCGGTTGCTCCCTGTACTTTTCTAGTTCACAGACATGTTGGTTCTCCCAGACTTCCTTTTTCCGTCTGTGAAGTCGCTTCTCCGCTCGACGGAGTTCGTGATAAGTCTCTGCGCGTGCCCGCGTTGCTAGCTTACATTCATCGTCAAACCAGCCGTTCCGACTCCTTTTGCGGCTGAGGCCAAGTATGTTTGTGGCCGTATTTATGATAACGTTCTTCAGGTGATTGTGAAGATCATTTGTTGATGCTTCATCTCCAGGTCCTCTGTTGACTGCAGTTATTGCGGCATCCATTTCCCTCTTATAGGTGTCGCGGAGAGTTGTGTTGTGGATGGCTTCAGTGTTAACTCTCACCTGACTGTCAGAGGAGATTCTAGGTGGTATTGTTATTCGAGCTCGGAGCACCATGCCAAAGAGATAGTGATCCGAGTCTATATTGGCCCCCCTAAATGTTCTGACATTCATCAAGGCTGAGAGGTGGCGGCGTTCGATCAACACGTGGTCAATTTCGTTGAAAGTGGCCCCGTCTGGAGAGGCCCACGTATGTTTGTGGACCGCTTTCCGTGCAAACCAGGTACTTCCAACAACCATTTCGTGCGACCCTGCTAATTGAATAATCCGCAGTCCGTTATCATTTGTTTTTTCATGTAAACTATGGGAGCCAATGTATCGCCTGAATACGGGCTCCTTCCCTACTTGGCTGTTAAAATCCCGTGTATGATTTTGATATCATATCTGGGACAGGCTTCCAGGGTTCGTTCTACTGCCTCGTAGAAGGTATCCTTCTCCGACTCTGCAGTCTCCTCTGTAGGGGCGTGAACGTTAATGAGGCTTATATTTCTAAATTTGCCTCGCAAGCGCAGAGTGCATAGCCGTTCGCTTATGTTTTCAAAACCGATATCAGCAGGTTTCATTTTTTGGCTGACTAAGAAACCTACTCCGAGCACATGGTTTACTGGATAACCGCTATAGTATATGGTGTAGCGGCTCTTCTCCAGGAAACCGGTCCCTGCCCATCGCATCTCTTGTAACGCTGTTATATCAGCCCTATATTGGGACAGGGTATCGGCTAGCTGCTCATCAGCTTCATCTCTGTGCAGGGAGCGCACGTTCCATGAGAAAATGCGCAAATCGTTGATCCGTTGTCGTCGCCGGGTCCGTCGTTGTAAAGTCCATCCTGTCCGAGGCTCCTTTCGTGGCTCCGTAACATCGGTATAGGTGTGTAGGGTTGTCAGCCCTACCCAACCCCCAACCTGGAGGACCAGTTGGTACAGTTTGTCCCGTTTTTAGGCGCGGGAGACTCCCCTTCATCCTTCTCCGTCTGCAGCTTTTCGCTACGAAAGAGCTCCCAGCGGTCACCACGTGGAGGTGGAGATAGGGTTTGGTAGTAGAGCTGTTGGTGTTGGTTCAGCAGGCATTTCCCAGGTTTTATGCTCCATCGTGGGCACCAATCCACGTTTCGCCCTGGGACCTATACTACCCTTTGACCAACATGATGGTTACAGGAAATATCTGTACCGATTCAGGTTAGATTATTCTTCATTTTATCCTGAATGTGGTTGAACTTCGGAGTACGCAGAGCATGCCACGTTCTACTGTCTGCGATTTTGTTTAACGGGAGGAGTCCGGAAAATTCTTTCAGAATATTATCGCGGAAATGCTGAAGTCAGAGGAAAACGAGTGAGTAATAAGGGGTATTCAGGCGGAACTTGGTTGAAGACTTGGTCGCTTAAAGTGCAGTCTTCGACTTGAAGTAATGCTTTGCGGTGATGCTGCGGGGAATGAGAAAAGAGAAGGCGGGGGGTTTTAATAGTCGAGACACCCTTTCAAAGATTTTCACCTTCAGTCTCAAAAGGGAGACGGATGGTGTATCAATTTTGTTTGTTTTACACAAAACCTTAAAAAGGTTCCAACTGTATTCCTGTGGTGCTTCTAGGGACTAAATTAATGCAAAGAATTAAACGATTTTTCTTTCTCGCTAGTATTTATTTTGGTGTGCATAAGCCAATATTTCGAGAAAAATGTGTTGTGTAGTTGCGATTTGTCGGCGAAATGTGTTTTAACAATGTGCCGTTGATGAATAGGCGATGAAAGCTCAGAAGTCTACAAGCCTTTCTTCGTTATTGTTACGATCACCAAGTACCTGCCATCTCAACACATGTCCGGGGAAGGTCTTGTCTCCTTGGCATTGGGATCATCCACCAGAATGTCATCCTGAACTGCCTGTAATTGCTCAGTGTACATATCCTCATCATTGATGTGTCTTTTCCTCCCCCATTTTTCGCCTATACGATTCAAGGCTTCTACTTAACATGATAATATATTGGCATAAGGATATGCCAACAAATTATAGTTAAGGGGGAAACCACATTACGAAATTTTCAGAATCGACTTGTTACCCAGGATATAGTCGCTTTATATCCTTATCTAATATTGTGTACAATGTAAATAGCGTTTTTGTAAATACTTGGCGTCAGTCCATCCTACGAGTGCATTTGGATTGGTGGTATTATATTTGTTATAATTAAGAGTGAGAAATTTTAGCAAGTAAGAAACCGATCATTTCGAAATTTAGAGGTATGGTTCTTTATAAAACTTCCAAGAATATGAACCAACATTTGGGATGATATCATACTTTAAGGGTGCCTTTTTGCGTTATCAGTAACAAAAAGTTGTAGAAAATTTCCTTTCCTACAGCTGCAAACCGTTTGGCTTTGATTATTTTCACCCGCATTGAGGTTCATATTCTGAGAAAATAAATTGAGAATGTAAAATTAAAACCTTTTTGGTTACAGATAAAAATTGGAGTCGCAAACCCTTCCCGCAATTGGAGGACTCTAGTTATGAACTTCAGCGGAATAATGTCGCCTAAGCTTCTTCTATTCTTGCCTCAATTTTTTCGAAAAAAATCCCAAAAGTTGCTCGGAATATTACTAACATAATGTACAAATTTGATTGGATTCCAGTTTTTTTCCTATTTAATACATCTCAAAAACATAGGTAAAAATATGCCGTTTAATGTGGTTTCCCCCTTAAGATAAATTCTGTTCTCCTCCAGTTCATTTCATCTCTGAGAAATAATGTTCTTTTTTTGCAATTAGTAGATGCCTATTCATCTCTTATCATTGGGAATTTTTTTCATGTCTATGGAGAAGCTTTACTTAACGCATTGTAGTGACATAATAATGGTTTCAAAATGGTAAAAAAATCCTATTTGTTGACCGGAGTCGACCTAGAGAGGAGGGGTATCCAAAAAACCTAACCTTGATCATAAAAGTTCCTCCATAAATATTGAAGCACCACTGAGGTGTTCTGTTGGCATGTGCTTGCATGCCTCTGTGCTAGCCAAATTTGAGAATACATTTGCCTCTTCTTCTGAGCTTCGAATCTGGGGCAATGGCTGTCCATGCTTTCAGTCTTCCCGTGCAGACAATTCGGAGAATCAAAGCGGTTTCGATACTTTCTATAGCAGCCTCCATGTCCCGTGAGGAACTGCGTCAGCAGAGGTCGTGGCTCCCCTCAATCCATTCCATAACAATAGAAATAAGTTTGTGTCACCGTTGTTTCGGGAACCACTTTTATAGTAGATGGATAATACAATAATTCAAGAGATGCCCTTATGAATTGATAGAACGGCAAGTTTTCAGTCTACTTTTTATTTAATGAAGGGTTTGGAAGTTCTGTCTTTTATGTATACTGAAATATTGGCGGGAAACTTTCTTGTATTCGATAAGGTTGTGACAGTAAATTGCAAGCTTTAGGATATCTACTCACAGGTACCAATCAAAAGGTTTTCTTCACTGCGAGGAGTTGCACGTGGTACATTGCAAATAATTTAATTAAAAATTCGGGTTGCGTGGTTAATATTGACAGAATATCTACTACTAAAACCAAAACTGCAAATTTCTTTATCGAAATTTTCCATTGAATCCATACTTGAGGAATATTTTGCGAATCTTAAGCGATCGTGCCAACAATGGTGAGACTATTATATGGATGCTGATCACACATGGCCTAACTGTAGACTTGTTGTTGCCCTATCCTCAGAGGAGCGGACTTTTTAATTAATGCAATCGCAGCATGGATTCAGCATTGTATTGAAAAATATCACGTCATGCTTAATGGAGTCAATTTCGAGTTCATCTTGCGTGTCACTGCTTGCAGTGTTCACGTGAATAATGAATGCAGTAAAATATGTTTATCTAGCCGCGCAGAACTTTAAAGTGTAATTTATGATATGATATTGTTTCCTAGCCCGATTGGGAGAAGAGAACTTTTACCTGCTATATATGCGTAGATATGTACATATCTGATCCGTAAAACTTTGGTTTTTGTAACAATTTTTTGGTTATGGTATCCTGTTTTACTTAAAAAGGTCACAATAATTAAATTAAAATAATTAAAATGCAGTCATAAATAGCATTCCTTTCCAATGTAGAAGTGGGGGTGTAATGTAAATGTAATGTAATGTTCTATTTAAATATATACAGTATGGTGCAGAAATGAATCAACGCTGTTTATTGGAAGGTATAAAGAACTTCTCATTATGACGTATGTGTTGCTGTTAGCAGAAAAATTTATTTATGACAGTACTTTATAATGCGGGAATGACCCATTCAATTTGAAATCAGGCTTCCCTTTCTCCATCCCCCCTTTCTCTGAAAAGAGAACCCTGGCGCATCATTGGCTCAATTTCGTACTTAGTGAAAAACTGTTCTCATAACAATATTTCTTTTATTCATATTATAATGGGAAAATACATTTTGATAGTCATTGTTTAAACACGGGCTAAACTATGCAACATTATTGAGTTGCATTGAGACCTTTTAGCATCGTAATATAAATTAAAGTTATTTCTAATGCCAAGGAAGGTAATCAAACGAAAACATTGCGGATTGGTCAAGGCTCTGTAATTAGAATTATCAAGAATTTAAATGTGATTAAACAGCCCAGAATTCAAAGCCGTCTTCAAAAAGGGGGTCTCAAAAAAGATCACGTCAGTTAAAGTACGACTCGCAAAGGAATGAATCAGCAACGAAGAATTTGAAATTACGTGGCTAACACAGAACCTATATTTAGGTCCGGTTGAAAATTGTTATGCTTACCTTAAGAACCAGCTATAGTGAACATCCTTGTGAAATCAATCAATTCTGGGGAAGAGTACAAAACAAATCACAAAGTATTATAGAATACACTACCAAATTATACAATTCAATGTTAATCTGTATCAAACCGTTAAAAAAAAAGCCAAAAAACTTTTGACATTCCACAAATTATTTGCCACAAGGCCTTATTAAGATCGATTCAATGTCTGTCTGCCTGTCACTTCCGATTTACTCAAAACGACTAACCCAATTGCCACGAAATTTGGTAAGAAGGCGTGATCTGTGAATCCCTTCACATAAAGCCAGTGGCGCCATTTTGAATTGAGTTTGAGGGGGGGGGGGGGTTCCCTTACTTGTGAAAGGGGGTTAAAAATGTTTCTTCTCCAAATATGATGATTGGGCATCGAATGAAAGGGTTCAATTAGTACTTTTCGAAAATGATCTTGTTTGATATTGGGTTCAATTAGTACTTTTCGAAAATGATCTTGTTTGATATTGGGTGAATGATAGAGGAGTGAGGGCTCAAAGTGTGTGCCCCAAAAAGTGAAGCAGGTCTCGTTCTCAGAACCTATCCAGTCAAAAAATCTGAAAAAAATCACAGTGGCGTATCTCTAAGTAATCAAGGCCTCCAAGTACATCCGGTTCCGATATCTGCACAAATAAAGTTAATAATAGTATATTTCCATATTTTAGAAATTTTCCCGGCGATCTCCCTTAAGTTCATCCTAGAAATACGAAATTTGGCAAAAGGAATAACATAAGAGATAATTTGGTCAAGCTTGAAGAAAATCCAACTATTACTAACAAAGTTATAGAGGGTGAAACTTTGCAATTTTTTGTGAATTGCATGCATTCTAAAAGATGTATTTCGTCATTATCACATATCAATTCGTCAATACCACAACAAAGTGAGCTGACATGAATGAGGTGTTGCGAAGAAACTTTTAGTTTTTTAGCTATTTATATAGCAAACTAAATTACTCCAAACTAACTTACGTGCTAGTGAAGTGTCTAATTCAGATAAATATATTTGTACATTAAACCAGCGGTATTCAATATACGCACTGAATTGAAATAATAAGAACTTGTTGTTTCTTTTTCGTTGGTGTGGATATTTATTCTTGCAAATACCGATATTTCGGGAACCACTTGTTCCCTTCATCAGTGCTAACAAGTACCGAAATATCAGTATTGCAAGAATAAATATCCACACCAACGAAAAAGAAACAACAAGTTCTTATTATTTCAATTAATTAATCGTTGGAAACACCGCATAATTTCACTCAGAATATACGCACTATTTATGTACATATGTATGCTTTTGTGCATGAAGTGAATCGGAAATATGGGTACGATCAATTTATATACGTGCATGCATATCTACAGTATTCGGTAATAGGCAGTTTGTTTGTTTAGGGTGAGGATAATATCTATGTCTGTTTGGAAAAAATAAAAGAATATGTTGGATTTGTAGCTATATACGGATGGGAAAATGTGCGTAGAAGTTTCTCACATAAGATGAACACAAAACCTTTATACCCAAAGCGTGAGCTTCTAGTGTTTCGATTTGTTTGACATAAGGGAATGGTAGTTCAATAAAATAAAAAAAAAAAAATTCGACGAATCCCATAAAAAAGTTTTTGATTGGGATTTTTTTTCATTTTCGTATGACGTTGACTAAGGCTTGGATGAATGGAAATAGTTAAAAACTTCTGCCGTTGTAGACTAACATTTTTATGTATGTTGAAAACCTATACGGCATTTCAGAAACCATTTAATTCTTTCTTCACTTCTGAAGAAGAAAACCCAGTACCTTTAACAACTGAGGCGTCCGAATTCCGGTTTCCAACTGGTTTTGAATCAGCTGGGTTATTTTGAAGCAAAGTAGTAAGCTCGAGTTACCTTGACTTAATATATTTCAATAACTTATTTTTTTTTACGGATAATAACCTACAGAATTAATATTCGGTTATCATCTTTACAAACATATTCTCTATTAATGACATAAACTGGGTCTGGAAGCGAAAATTTTGGCAAACGGAGTTTGCAGTTGAATGCTCCTATGGAATGGGTCTTTGAAAATTTGCATAACTAACGATTGACTGATTATTTGGCATTGCGGTTGGCTTTACAACACCGGAAGAGCTTTTAGTTATGGGTGTTCTGGGGGGTTCCTGATGTAGTTACAACGTTATCACTAAAGTTCTGCTAAATCTTTGAACAAATAACTACATATATTATTTGAATCGTACAGAATTCACCGTTATGTGACCAAATTCTTGATAGTTTTGGCATTTTTTATATCCGTTTCGACTGAGTTAGATTGTAGTCGCTCGCCGTTTCTTCTTTTTTTCGCGTAAAAAAACGTTTTTGAAATACTGTCCATGCCGATATCTGCTTAAAGACAGCTAATAATAGTTAATAAAAAAGAAATTGATTAAAAACTTCCCTTCAGTTTATCCTAGAATCATCAAGTTTTGCATGAGTATAGACTATATGTATTAGAGAAGCGATTACTACTGGAAATTGCGTTATTACTAACATGTGGGTAGCTTTGTACTGATGAAGGGGGTAAGTTGCTCCCGAAATATATATTTACATTGAAAACTTAAAATTGTAGTTTGGAGGAAGCTACCCCTATCAATTTTAGGCTAGACTACAAATAGCAGACAAAAATCTAATCTCTTATTACTAACAGTGTTATGATAGGTCAAAGTTGTCTCTTTTGTGAAAATTTATTGCAAATGAAGACTTTGAAGGTGAGTTTCACACTAAAGTGAATAGTTTGGAAAACTAAATGGGACAAATGTCCTCTCAAATATTCTTACATAAGAAATACAGAAAACCGTTCATACCTAAAGCGTCTAGCTTGCGGTGTCCTGACTTGTTTAGTTGCTTTTTTTTATCCGGATTACAATTTAAATTCTGCTATTAGCAAAACTTCTTTGGTTTCGTTAATATCACTACTTAGCCATGAGTACTTTTCAATTGGCAGATGTAGTATTGCTTTCCTATTTGTTCGAATTCATGATGACTTTCATGGTAAATTTGAATTTTGGTTGCATGTATATTGTGCTAATTTCTTGGCGGCTCTTGGTTACGGGTTTTACCTTCGTTTGGTTAAAATGTACCTATCCTGCTCAATTTCCATCTGCTGTTATTTTTTTACATTTATATGTGCCTTTCCTCGATGGGAGTTTTTGTTTTTATCGGATTGAGCGCAAATTGACTTTTACGTTCGATGCATTCTCGATGAAATTCTCCTGTGCGGAGTTGGATCTTCAATTGCACGAGGCTACTGTAGAACCAAGGTCCATCCGATACTAAATATAAACTATCTTATTCGATGCGAAAGTATTAAGGGATACGTTTTAATTGATTGGACTATATTATTGATATTACATGAGTTTATAACAATGAAATTTCCTCACAAGTAGTTGGGCTAAGGGGATGACATATATTGGCTTTACCAATAGGTCTCATCATTTTGAATTATTGAAGGTACTAAAATACTAGCTTATTAGTAAAGTTTTCTTCTTGTAGTTCATGGAGGTGGATTATAAGCTTTGTTTGCAACAATTTCACTATAATGCGGGGCTAGCACTTTAATAGTTCAGAATATTTGATCCATATAGCCATATTGGGGCATTACTCCACTATTGGGTGAACTACAGCTAGGGTAGCATATCGAAGTGCGTTAGGGAAGGTCCTTAAAAATTTGAAGATATCTAAATTTGAAAGTGGGATCCAATGTGATTCCCAATTTTCAGAGGACCCTTACTGTGGCGAAACATTGCGTACGCCGGTGATTATTACCCTGATATCACTCAGGTACTCATTCAGAGCTGAGTCAACTGGTATGCGACGTCAAGTCACGATAAAAATCCCACTGCCACCAGAGAGATTTGAACTGCGATCTTCCGAAAGACAGCTTAGTGCTCTAACCACAGAGATATCCGGAAAAAATAAAATAGTTCCCTGCTTTGAACGTGTCTTGAATTAGAGACCAATTCCAATTCCAGATTCAAAAACTTCAAAAGAATACTTTTTAGGGTTTTTAAATCTAATGTCAGAAGTGTATGCCAAGGACTTATAGGCCGGCGTTAGATAGCTAGAGCTAGTCATCGTCATATTCAAAGTTAATGGACTAAGAATTGATCTTTGCGGTGGACCATTATTCAATCTAATCTTATCTATCATTCAAGGAGATCTAGGCGGTTTGATGATTTAAAAATACTCCAGTTTGCCAAACTGTGCCATATTTGACAGTTAAATTTACGAAAACCACTGCTGTTCTTTCCCTTTCCTCAAACCGTTCTTCAGTCACTCAGGTAAATTATAAAACTGGGTCTGTTACTTCACGCTCGGGCGGAATCACGAATTATGTTATGCTAATCTAGAATTCTAGGAATTTATAGTAGATGCTTAGTGACGCTATTCAGCGGCAATAGAATGTATAGCTACTCTCTAACGTTTTTACCAAAATTTCTGATAAATTCCGTGTACAAACATCTCAATTTGCGCCTTGGCGATTTAGTCAGATAAATTTCGGCGGGATATAGAGGTCTTTGGGAATGAATGCATAAGTTGAACGTACTTCAACTTGCAGCATGAATGTGTATTTACGGTGTTTCTGGTGAAGTCGCTAGTAAAGTTTTATTGTATTATCACAAATACTGGAAGTTATTCCAAAAACATCGGTATATGCGAGAATAAAAATATTACTCATAAGTTTCGTTGTTCTCGGAATATCGGCATAATAAAAATTTTACGGAATTTACTCCTGAAATGTGAGTAGATGCGATAATAAAAACTTTACTAGCTACGGAAGCGGATCTCTAATTGAGTTTCTTTTCAGCATTATCTTTCAGTGAATGACTTTCAGATGTTTCAATGATTTGGATCGAATTAACCTAGGATCACCCTTCGTGTCTTTTTACTAGAATGGTTAAAATTCACAAACTCTCGTGGGATATGCAAATTTGTAATGTCGATTACTAGGCCAATGAATCTTTTGTAGTTTGCGCTTTAGGAAGACGCAGAGTACTTTCGAGTTGAGTCCCTTTGAACAAGTTGGCTTGGATGCTTAAGTGAAGTTCCTTTTGGGTTCCGCAGAGATTTTATTATAGACCTTTTTGTCTCAACATCTACTCTATTCTGCTACTGTGGTACTCTGCTCTTATTGTCCAGACGGATGTCGGCTATATGGAAAATTAATTAGCACGTCCATTTGATTGTAGGAAGAAGAAATGATACGGGAATGAAATGTACCTTTGTCATCTGTATCGAATATTAACATAATTTGGTTACTATCAGCCTAGTCTACTAATTTTCGCTATGGTAACCGTTCAATAAGTAATATAAGCAAGATATTGATCGTTTGAAAGTAGTTAGGCTGACTGGGCTGGCCAATAGGCCAGATTCAGACTGAATCTGAAAAAACAGAATTCTTGGTGAGCAACCTCATTGAAAGGTAAATTGCGCTATGAGATCGCTTAGCAGAGCATTGCAATGTGGATGAAGTAGTGCTCCACAAGTGCTGTCTTTTGCAATCGATGTATGAATAAAAGTCTCAAGTTGAAAGTCTATCGCAGCGTCGTTCGCTATGTCACCCTCTATTACTACGAGTGCTGGCCAGCCACCGAAGACAATGGACACAGTTTCCCGATAATGCAGACGGAGATGTTGAGCTGGATCAGTGGCATAACACGCTATTATAACATCTGAAATGGCCATTGGTGATTCGATGGGAAGTTTTACCCATCAGGAGGAGTGACGGGAAAGGCCTTTTTAAGGTGCAGTCATGTAATCATCGCTGATGCGAACCATCCAGTTAAAATGAGCGCCGAGATCTAAGTCAGTTGAAAATTACTCAAAGGCGACCAAAATTGTTTTCTATCGATAAGAATGCCAACCCGATTTAGATGACCTGATATCGCCACTGAGCGCAAAAAAGAAAGAAGTGGACAAGTTTATGTGTGTGGAATCTCGTTATTCGACAAATCCATTCTACTTTTGTTATATGGTGTTAAGGGGGTCATCCCGTGTGTCGGGTTGGAGAAATCGATTTTTTCTTGCATGAATTGTATCTATATATAGTGGAGAATATGTGGGCAAAGGGATTTTCCGATATTCCGAGTCATTCAGAAATTACAGTGTTAAACAGGTAAGGAGTTTGCAGCCGCGGCTAGAGTACTCGCTGAGAAAGAACATCGAATCTTTTTTTACCTGTTAGTTTTTTACCTGAGCCTTATAAATTCGAACACAGGTATAAATATAAAAAGATGGAAAACCAATCAATCGTCTAAACTTATTTGCTTTTTGGAATAAAAAGGATAATCCAGTCTAGAGTGAGCACTAAAAGGCTTTCAACCTATCCTCAGTTATATTTTGTTGTAAGTATTGTGCTGTTTGTGTGTTCAGTGATTTTTTTAAATGGATCGTACGAAAGGAGATCGCTTTAACGTTCAACGTCATGCTCGCACTAAAAAACGAGTATTTCATGGGAATCAATACTTATCAGAGAAGAAAAAGGACTTTGCATCAACATCAGCAAACTTTTAGCAAGCATGAACATGGATGTTCCAATTGCGACAAGTTTTGTATATTGTATGTTATATTGGATTTTACTGGAGTTTTCTCTGGCATTTCTGCAAATAATAAAATATACGTAGTAGTAAACAAGTCGGGAAACCGGAAGCTGGACGCTTCAGGTACGAAAGATTTTGTGTATTTCTTAGTACGTAGCACGTAATATATCCATATATTATGTGAGAGTATCCACTTTCGGGTGATATTGACATTCATAGTCTTCAATTTTCAAAGAAGCAACAAATTTGAGGTATTATAACTTTGTTAGTAATAGTGCGATTTCCACCAAACTTGGTAAGATCATGCTCTATATTATAGCCTATATCACTGCAATTTTATGGTACTAGGATGAACTTAAGGGGGATTTCTAACCAATTACAAAAAATTGTAGTAATATACTATTATTAATTTTATTTAAACAGATATCGGCATGGAAGGTATTTCGGAGCTCAGGCACAATATATAATGGCAGCCTCCTGATTTTTTTCAGATTTTTCGGTTTGGTAGTTTCTGAGAATGGCTTCCTTAAAGAAGTGATCACTTTCAACCCCCCGCACTCCCCACCCTTCAACGAATGTTAAAACTAAGATCGGCTTGGAAAAGTACTAATCGAGACCTTTAATTTGATACCCTATATGACTAAATTTGATGAAAAAAAATGTTACACCCCCCTTTTGCATGTATGGAGACCCCCCTTAAATTCGACGTAAAAGGATGTAATTCACTGTATGCGTGATCGTTCACAGTTCCCACCTTTCTACCAAATTTGGTGTCAATCGCTATAACCGTCTCCGAGAGAAATGCGTGTGACGGACAGACAGACCGACAGTAAACCGATTTTAATAAGGTTTTGTGTTTACACAAAACCTTAAAAAGGACATGTCGAGAAAAGAATGGGAACGCGGCTTAGAAATGCAAAGAAGAATCACAAAGGCATTGGTGGAAAAGGGGCTGGAAAACTTACAGATAAGGTTATTAACGACCTCACTAAATTTTTTGGGCTAGCTATTCGTCGACACACAAATTCGATAGAAGGAATGAAGCAAGAAATTTGGGCAACTTTCATCCATAAATGTTCTACAGACGAAAATCCTCAGCATCAAAATTGTCCAGCAGGCGAGGACAGTTGGTGCAAATGGCGTAAAGCAGAAGCTAAAGAAGAACTGGATAGATTCCACCACGAGAAGGCACCTTTGACTGAGGAAGTTCAAACAGTCATCAAACCAATCTACGAAGATTTGGCACGAGATGATCTCTTGAACAGATGTTTAGGAGCAGAGACCCAGAATAAGAATGAGTCGTTAAATGCATTGATCTGGACTTTCGCTCCTAAACACCTTCATTCTGGGGCAAAGGTCGTAGAAATAGCCACTTTTCTGGCTGTAATTACTTTGAATGCAGGATTCAATGGCATTCTCAAAATCCTAGTAACAATGGGATGTCAAGTTGGGCTCATATGTCAGGTTTAAGTCGCCCCGCGTAATGGAGCGCGAATTTGACGGTCCGAACGACGATCGAATAACCTCGCTGAAAGAGCCAGAATTGAAACCAGAGAGCAACAATCGGCCTTACAAGACTTTTTTGAAGGAACGGAGGGTGCTCTCTATGGACCAGGTATAGGAGATTAATGGTGAGTTAAAATTTTACTGTTGATAACCACATTTAAATTTTCAAATGCGTTTTCCTCGAAACTGCATCTTGAAAATCGGCTGCCACCATAGCTCAAAATCTATCCAACCAAATTCTTTGAAATTTTCACTTCTTTAATATATATTTCTACGGTCCGCAAACTAGGATAATTGCAATCGGCCGGGTCGTTTTTTTTATTCATAAAAAAAGCCGTAAAAAACACCAAAATCCAAAAAAGTAAGTTTAGAAGCGCACCAAAAATTTACCTTTTAATATTTTCTAATTGTCCTAGTTTGCGGACCGTGGAATATTGTCCACATTAAAATGCCGTTTAGTTTTTTTTCCTCACATGAACACAGCGCCCTCCAGCGTGGCAGCAGAAAAACACCTTTTTTTGGAGATGGGTGTATAAATTGACACGTATTCCAAAAACTAGCTACGATATCAAGCTGAAAAAATTATCACATATACTACAGATATCAATAAACATATGGTGAAAAAATCACGTTTCTATCTTCATCCAATCCTCCAAAATAATTTTTCAAAAAAAGGCAAAAAAAACGGCCTTCACACGGGATGAACCCCTTAATAGTAAACCAGCAGTACTAAACAGGCAATGGATGTCTTTGAAATAAGTAATCCCAGAATCCCTTACATGCAAAAACGCCAAATCTTCGATATGTGAACCATCATCCAACTCTGTAATTGCCTGATGGACTGCTTTGCATCTTCGGACATTATTTTTGCAAAGCTCGCAAGTTACTTTTGATCTTCGATCCGGACATTATGACGAACCTGCAATGCCCAACACTTTCCATGGCGATTCACTCATCGCCTTTTATTTCTATTATAATTAAAAATTCAACTGTCGTCCTTTAAAAAATGTTAGATATTGTCTTCTATTTGTAGTTAAGTCTATAATTGATAGACCAGTAGCTTACTCCAAACTACAATTTTATTTTATTATGTATATATATTTCTGGAGCAACTTACTCCCTTCATCAGTACAAAGCTAGCTTTGGAAGGGAGTAAGTTGCTCCCGAAATATATAAAGATAATAAAATAAAATTGTAGTTTGGAGTAAGCTACTGGTCTATCAATTTTGTCGTCCTTTAATTAATGTGAATCTGATTTTTCCTACATGTGTCATCTCCGAAATTTCGTTTATTCCACATTTCAGAACAAACTTCAAACTCCTTTGCGTTACGAGTTACAATTCAGAAAATATGTTGTTATAAAAAAAACAACCGTTTAGTCACCCTTATCAAGGTTAACGTTTAATGCAAAATAACTTCATATTCTAGTGGCAATCTACTTTTGTTGATTAGCCCCAGTTTGGCCCGGACCAAGCGGTTTCTCTCATTATAATTCCTATCCATGTTGGGTATGCGACTGAATAAAAGGGAACAATCGACACCTGGCTAACACTGGTCACGCAACGAAATCGTCAGTAGTTTTTTTCTGTATTCTTATGTTAATGCCAACCCTTTTGGCAGTTTTCCAACCTCATTTTGTTTGCTCGAACTTTTGTTCTAGCAGAGAGGGAAATATAAAACGTAAATTACACTAAGTTGTAACCCTAACATTCATTAGTCAATCGTGCTCTTGAAAATAATATTTCCAGCAATTTTCCGCTAGATTCACTCGATACTCTTGATTTCATGTTCTGATTTCGACGCATGCCAGAGAATACCCACACACTTGCACTAAATCAAAATTGTAAGTTTAGCTTATCTTGCCCAACATTGTATATATTTAAAACGATGCAGCGTTGGTTGAAATTGTTAATTTTTCCGGTTACTTTTTGACAACAATTCTTGCTTATTTCGTGGTGAATCAAGTACTGGTTCATTGATCTATGATCTTTGCATGTAAGATTTTATTCGCAAAAGAACTTTCGAACACTCAAACACTCTGTACTCTGCAGATAAAGTGTTTCATATTTATATTAATTTAACTAAATATAAAGTGACATTTTTTAATTGAACAATTAAACCAGCAGACTATGTCGCGTGAGTTTAAAGTTGGATGTTTCAAGTTCCGCGATCATAAATTGAAATCATTTATTGCATGCTCCATGGGCTTAAAATGGAAAGCTGGGCCTTTTATGGGACGAGTACACATGGTGGATGGACAAACAGCTAACATTATTGTTGCGTTCGATCGATCGTTCGATCTTTCAATTGAATTGTTAGCAATCAAGGGTAGTCAACCTTAAAGGGGTCGCCTTATTTTTTCGATCTTGCTGTGAAATTTTATTTGTTATAAAATTAAATTATTTGTTATAAAATTTTCCATCGAAGTTTATCAGGTAGACAAAGTTAACTGAATCGTGAGTTGTATTCTTCCAGCATCAATTGTCTTTCTCTGCGGGCTATGTTACTTGTGCACCCCGAATTTGCAAATAATATACATACGTGTAGACTGCATGGTTGCGATTGTATCATGAGGTGTAATTTATAACGCCAGTCAACCTTTTCGATTAGAGGCTACATTGCGGTTAGAGCATGACGCGGTAGCGCCGTACCCTGTTTCTTCGTTGATACTACTTTCAACATAATTGAAATTGATATAAATTGATATTTATCGTTTTCAACGTTCATAATAGTTTATGCTTTCTATTACAGAATCAAATGACTGCCCTCCCCGAACGGCGACAATTTTCGACACAGGAAATTACGAAAAATCTTACTCTATATTCAAGCCAACCTAGAAATGTCGAGAAAGATCCGAAGACTTTAAAGTATACATACTGTAGTAATAGTTAAAAACTTTTGTAATAAAAAATGTCTTTTTTTTTTCAGATTGAAACATGAGATAGATAAGCCCTTGGTTGTCATGTTCTCATGGCTACTTGCGAAACAGAAAAATCTTCTGAAATATGCAAAATTGTATACGGATCAAGGTTATGACGTGCTTACTATTGAGATTACTCCATGGCAATTGTTATGGCCGACTAAAGGGGCTCAGGTAATTCATGCTTATCTTGTTTAATTTACTATCGAATTGCATAAATTGCGATGATTAACAGTGTTCGATTGACCGTGAAGTAACTCGCTATGTAAATCCTCATTTGTCAATTTACGAGGTTAAATTCAATTTAAAATTTGTGCTAGTTGAAACAATTTCATTATGGGACGTTCAAGGAACACAGACGTATATTAATCAGTGAGAGAGGTGGGCTGATAAGATTTTAGACTTGGAAATCATACCTGCCTCAACACTGTTCCTATATTTAAGAGTATGGGCACATATTTTTATTTAGGTTGGTTAGGTCTCTTTTTCTCGTCACGTGCAGCTGTTACCATGAGTATGATTACGCGTCTAGAAGTTTGCTGTAAGTAATCGCCGGTATAAATGTTATCGAACTCAAGAATTTATCTCTATTATCAAGAAAAAGTTAGACGATTCAAAGGTCAGCTCACGTTATGGAAAATCACTGTATAATAATGAAGTTTTGATAATTGAAGCAAACTGGTGTGGAAAGTTACTGGGCTTTCTATGTACGGCAAGCTTCAGGATTCACTTAAAGCAAGATCAGTAGTGGGAATAAGAGGCGTCAAAAGTATGTTAACTCTTAAAAAAGTTATGTTGCACATGCTAAGTATGCTATATGATGGAAGTCCACTTTTCTATCAACATGAATTGAGTGTATTGCCCCCCAAAAGTTGCATATGTATGTTATTATCTGGATATGCTGATAGGACTGAAGATGGAGTTACTTTGAGTTCAACGAAGAGATACTTCAAATAATCTTCTGATTAGCACAATATAAGCTACTAATAGATGCCAGCAATTTCGCATTCAAACCGCCGACAGAAACATTTATGTACACTGAACAGTTGGGAAAGATTTGAAAATTATTTCCGATGAAAGTTGCATCAATCCTTAGGTTTAAAATGGACTATTTTGCCATCGATTATATCGTTGCCCTGAATTGTTTAATAATAATAATAATCGTTGGCGCAACAATCCATATTGGATCAGGGCCTTGAAGTGTGTTAGAGCACTTCATTTAAGACCGTAACGGTATACTACAGTATACTGTAGGAGGCAATGTGGTCAGCATTGCGCTCAACCGAGATTATTACCTTGGTTTTACTCAGGTACTCATTCACAGCTGAGTCGACTGATATCCGACGTCAAATCACGATACAAATTCCACTGTCACCAGTGAGATTTGAACCGCGACCTTCCGTACGACAGCCTTGTGCTCTAACCATTCTGCTATCCGGACACCCTGGATTGTTTGCTGCAGTTTATTTAATCTCGGCGTTATCGTTCCTACCTTCTACCAATACAAAAATACCAACGTTTGTAGTTAGTCCTTAGAGGAATAGTCCTGTGGCGCGAATCAACTTGACAACATAAGGTGGTTTGGCCAAGTTTCAGCAGTATGAGCAATTCCTCTTTTTACTCTTCTTGCGCAGGAAAAATCACTTTGGAGTGCCTGTTAACTGTACGATATATAATAAACAAGTCGGAATACTGGAAGCTCGAGTATAAAGGTTTTGGGTTCATCTTATGTGAGAAACTTCTATGCACATTTTTCCATTCGTATATAGCTACAAATCCAACATATTCCTTCATATTTTTCCAAACTACAAGATGTGCGTACATATTACAGACATAGATATTATTCTCACCCTAAACATACAAACTGCCTATTACCGAATACAGTACGTATCCATGCATATATAAATTGATCGTATTTATATTTCCGGATTACTTCATGCACAAAAATATACATATGTACATATATAGTACGTATATTGAATACCGCTGGTTTAATGTACTAATATATCTATCTGGATTAACTACCCGCCAAATTCATTAGTACGTATATATACCTACATACACACATATGTCTGTCTGAAGTAATTAATATTGATATACAAGTGACCCAAAAATTTAAAATGTTTCTTTGTGACCCCCCATTCATGTGAGCTCACTTTGTTGTGGTATTGACGAATTGATATGGTATGATGACGTCATACACGTTGTAGAATGCACGAAATTCACAACAAATGGCAAAGTTTCACCCTCTATAACTTTGTTAATAATAGTTGGATTTTTTCAAACTGGACGTGTATAATTTGTGCCTTATGTCTTCCTTTATACAAATGCACAATAGTTCGTTACTTTCGAAAAGTATTAAATGAGCCCTTTTATTTGATACCCCACTTTTTTCACTCTCCATTCTCATGTATGGGGAGCCCCTCCCCCCTTAAACTTATCACAAATTGGCGCCATTTGCTATATGTAAAGGGAACATCAGACCACACAACCGTTTCCGAATAAATTGGGTGTGACAGACAGACATCGAACCGATTCTAATAACACAACCCTTAAGAACAAGCTGGACAAGTGTTGCGCTCCAGAGATACACATCCGGAAACAATGACATATATTCATGATTGAGATGTTAACCCCAGTTCGGGTGC
Source organism: Hermetia illucens (assembly GCF_905115235.1). Taxonomy (NCBI): domain Eukaryota; kingdom Metazoa; phylum Arthropoda; class Insecta; order Diptera; family Stratiomyidae; genus Hermetia; species Hermetia illucens. Next base: position 104,263,219 of record NC_051852.1, on the reverse strand, counting down.
ACCATAATGATTTTCTTATGCCTTACAGGACTGATGTGCCGGAATGGATTTCATTCATCGTCTTGGGTGTTTGTGTTTGTCTTCCTGCTGTGAGCTTACCATCATCACAGTGTTAAGTGTGATGATAGTGAAACTGAAGCACAATCTGACTGTGTGGATGCCCTATATTCCACCAAGGTGGAAACACTACATCTAAATATTCTGCATTTTCATCATTTTCCTCTTAACGTCCTTGAAATTCTTTTTCTAATCCATCTTTCCATGAATTCTTTCTAATCCATCTTTCAGACTCTACCCTTCGATATGCTCTGGTCCTTATGTATCGGAATCTTTAGGAATTGCATTAACGTAATTTGTTGCAGTCAATTACTAAAAATTATAGTAATATACTATTATTAACTTTATTTGAACAGGTATCGGTATGGAGGGTATTTCGGAGCCTAGGTACCATACAGTGGCAGCCTCGTGATTTTTTTCGAATATTTCGGTTAGGTATATCGCTACAACCGTCTCCGAAAAAAATGCTTGTGATGGACAGACAGACAGTAAACCGATTTGAATAAGTTTAATTTTACACAAAGCCTTAAAAATGCCGCTCTAGTAACCCAAAGAAAATTTACGAAGTCATGGCTGTTGTACCAGAAATATATAATGGCGCTCTGATGATGCCGATTGACCTTCGAATCAGATTCACACTTTTCTACTACCAATAAAATAGTGTACCGTGAAATTCTCTAAGTTGCTTGAAAGCCTAGATCCAATTGGATTGTTGCGGCAACTATTATTGTTTTTATTGCTAATAACATGACGTATAACTCCATGTGTAATATGGAGAACACTTTACCGAAGGGCTGGGTGAAGACTATTATGTCCATCATCGTAAACAACCCATTTCCATTCGTCGATCATTCTTCTCTTTTTGTGAGTACGACAGTATATCTTCTCAAAGACAGATCTGAAAGTTGTATGATCTGCAAGGATTTCCATTTGCGTGGACATACGATTTGGTCGCCTTCCTGTGCATCAACGGTATCAAACGGAAGTGAATATAGGATACATTTCTACCGCTTTATTAATGTTTAGGCACTAGTTGGAGCCCCATGATAAATTAGAAAGCGTGTAGCCGTCACACCTAACATTTTTAGTGAACATAAGTAGATCAAATTTTGTTTACTAGGAAGAAACTTTCTTCGACTGTTTCGGTGAGTTCGTTTCGTATGCGTAAGCTGTAAATCATCTGCCGAACTGTACTCGAGTGGTTGTCTAGACTGTTCGCGAATGCTTGTACAAAAACGCCTTCATAGCACGGTATCCATTGCCAGGAGCTATAAAAGGGGAAAGGGCTCCAGCATGCAAGGAATCCAATTAATTAACAGCGGTCGAGTCTATGTTCCCTTCCCACATCACAAATCGCTGCAAACAAAACACGTGGGCGTAAGGTACTAGTTTGTCCATTGTCCAGTTTGTCTTCTTCGGATTTTAAAATAGAGCGGGTGCAAGTGGTATCGTAGCCATTATAAAATTAAGGTGCCTCTTGATCAGGAGTGCGAAACAGTTAGATATCCGGACACTCGGGCATTGATGTCAAAGCTGTCCCAATAAATGATTTTCCGCTAGAATCTTCGTCTTCGTCGTAGAGGAAATAAACAAAACACCAAAAAATCTTATAATCTTTCTACTGGTTTTGTATGGTTAGGTTGATGATTGTTGATCGTTACCTAGGGTCGTCTGGAGCTTTTTTGAAACCATCATACAAGAACAGTATCGAAAGCTTTATCAAAATCGATGAAGAGTAGGTGAAACGAATATCTAAACTCCGGGTGAACAGGGAGTGTGCTCTACGCAAAAAAGAGAAATTAATGGTTATTATCAGAGCGACATATGATGCACCGGGGTAAAATCTTAGTGAATTTTGAGGTCCAACGCGAAGTTCGCTAGGGTTGTATCTTGTCACCGATATTATTTCTTGTTACGTGGTGGAATTCAATGGACTGGGACCATGACATCTTTCTCAAACATCACCAGACGATGAATCTTAGTCAAATGGCTCTGGATGTAGAAAGAAAGGCAAGTAGAATTGGGCTGAAGATAAACAGCATTAATGGGCGGAGCATCGAAGGCGTCGATCAATTTGTATATCTAGGAAGGCAATAGTCTATTTTTTTTATAAACGTCTCCATTTGATCTAGGTCGAGGGCTGCATGCCTCCTGTCTGGTCTTGTGAAGTATTGAATATGTCCTAAGAACTGGCCTTACTTTCAACATTGTTTGAAATGAAGGAAAATGAGGGATTAAAAGATTTAAGGCTTATTTTACTATGGGAAACGCAACAGAAATGTTATTATTATAAGTGAAACAGTAAATAGTAGATAAGAACTGAAACGAGACGCCTTTATTCACAGAAATTTGGAAGATGAATTTATTGTTGTGCTATTTTATAAGAAATAATTAAATATTTTCAAAATCTTGAGCCAGCGACTATTTCACATTCTTGAATCGAATGCTAATAATATAATTAATTAAAATGACGAGTTTCAATTAGTTAATGAAATAATTGTATTAAAATATTTGTCGTTTTAAATTATAAACATACAATACAAACATTGAGTGAAATTGTGATCACGATGGCGTGCGCTTCTCGATCTGTGGTCCGGGGTGGAATCCTGGCTGTTTCATGGATTTTTGTGTAGGCCTTTCTACTTGTTCCGCTTCTGAGGCTTGGCGCTTGCACAGCATTAATGTAGTAATAAAAATGACCCACAAGCTCGTGGAATGTAGAAAAGTAATAAGAAGTAGGAGATTGTTTGATTGATTGTGCCAAGGTAAGGCCCGGGCTATCAACACGCTATAAAAGATAAATTTGACCAAATATGTCTTGTTGGATGTGAATCAAAGTATTAACTATCAATGTTCTAACGATTCCAAGCAGAAAATCTTCCAAATCTATCGTTACTAGGCTAATAGACCCATTTTAATTTGTCACTGACAGTGAAATGGTTTCCGGTCAGGGAAAAATTAAAATTGATTTCTTGGACAACCCCCAAAAAGTTGGGAAGTTTTGTTAGCTCGAAACGTTAGTACATTGAAATCTATTGTACACATTTTAATTCCCTTCTAGTCAGACTAATTTGGTCCAATTTATCTTTTATAGCGGTTGATATTGATCATTCTTCTGAAAGGCTATAGTCCGGTCCTAACTCAACGAACCAGCAAAGATGAATGTAAATTTAAAAAAATCTAATACTAGATCGCGGGGTTATTATGTTCCCCATAGACAAAACTATCTATATGTAAACTCCATTCTACATACTTTAGAGGTTATTCTGAACCCCACTTATTCTTGACTCTCTGCTTCACATATGAAGGTTAAATTGTGACTTCGCCAATAGTATTGGCCCAAGTGAAAGGTCAGTTTGGTAAGCTTCCCTTCTAGTGCTTAATTTCATAGATACCTCGCCGGGCCGTGTAAAATTTTTATCATGTCTGTTGAAAATTTATTAATTTTCAGAATAGATAAGACTAAATTATAAATAAACAAATGAGGACACTACCAAAAATGCATTAACGATTATACAACAAACGTAATTATTCCATTAAACGTAGCAAATAGATTAGGTTCAGTTGATAAGGTTAATGATAATATTTCAAGTTGACAGTTTCGTTCCGTATGACTGGTGGTTTGTTGTATGGAAGCACTCAGTGCATTTTTTAATAAATAAAACCGGTATTATTTAGGAATTGGAATGACGTTAATAATATTTTTGAAGCATATGAATTTTAAGAGTGTGTCTAAATATAATGTGATTATTATGTATGCGTCGAGAAAGAAGAAGACGTAATATTATTCAACACTAAGAGGGGAAATCTGAGCATCCATTATAATAGCGTCATTCGCATGTTTATCTTATCCACTATCTTCGATCTTGCTTTCTTGAAATTCTATAATCTTCCCTAAATCAAATATGTTTTAACATAGAATTGTCTCGTAGGGGACAGAAGGAGGAATAGAATAGAATTAGGAACAGAATTGCTTTTGTTTGCATTCTGTCGATATTACTCCTTCTTGTCATCGATAATGATGAGGACTTCAATGAATCATGAAATCTTTCTCAAATACCTCGACTCTGCTGATGACATCTATCTGCTCTGGACTTGATCAAATGGTTCTGGATTTGGAAATAAAGACAAGCAGAGTCGGACTGTAGATAAACAACAACAAAGCTAAGGTTCTCAGTCTGCCGAATCATCGCACTCTATCCTATCTATCGGGCAGAACATCTTGGTGGTGGTTTTGTTTCAAATTTGAAAATGCAGATACCTCAGCGACAATATCAAGATGAGGTTGTTCCGCACTCATGTCCCCTCTATGCTGTTATATGGGAGCAGCGCACGGAAAGTTACTGCCAGCCTTCGTAACCACCTGTCTCCGCTTATCATCGGAGTACTGTGGTCTGAGAAAAATTCGAACGATGATCCGAGCCGGCGTAGAGGCCGGTAAATGTGTTGATTAGATGGCGGAAGTGGCAGTGGGTATGTCACATTTTAAAAAAGGGAAACGCTTGCTACGTCATGAACCCACTTTCCCAGAGTGGCTGTGGCGTTATTTTATCTACCCTTTTTACAAGACTGAAGAACTTTGTTTGATGTATGGCGCTGGTGGAAGTAAAACTTTGAATACCTTAAATACAGATGAATCCTACAAATATATTTTGTAGGGGATGGTATCTATCCACGCTGGAATTCGTCAATGAACGGCAGTTTTGTGACGAATTGAAAGAGAAAAATTAAATATAATTTTATTTTAAACGAATTCGTGTTTCATATCTTCCAAGAAATATTGAGATATTTATTTTTTATTTAATTCTTGACGAGTTTGTTTTTACAATGAATACTTCACAGTTGAATTGAGTTTATCCATATGTCATTCAAATGAAAATCCACTATCGTTGAACACAGAGTCTAAGAAATTCCTTGGGTTAGATCTTTTACAATAATTCGGGTTCGACAATCTTGAAGCCCACCGGAAAATTAATTTTCGATTGAGGCTAACATTTATCTATATAATGAAATCATTTATACATTTTCTCATTTTCATCACTGTCTTCAATGTTGCTATCGCTGGAAGCTTCTAATTGCATCACTTGCTGTTAAATGAAATCTGTCACTATCGGAATCAATAAAAAAATTCTCAGGACAACACTCTTTACTTTTCATTATTTTTCTTGTTCTAATTCTATTCTATATCAAATTCAGAGAAACAAAATACAATTTGTCATCGCTACTTCCAATTTCATGGTACTCTTCTTTTGGTGATTCAATTTTTGCCATTTCAGGGTGTTACTTTTAGAATATTTTAAGAAGCGAAAATAAAATGTAATAACGTACATTTAAACGCAATAAATAAATATTATTTAGAAGTCTACCTTTTAAATTTGTAGGTTTGATATAACATAAAATTAGTTTTGTTTTTTACTGTGGTGGCTAAAAGCAGACACACGACCGGAACAGTCAAAGAGCTTACCGGTCCTTTATTAGAAAATGTTTAAAAAAATGACCAAACATATTACCTTTACATTTATTCCACGGAAAAATACAAAGATGAAGAAGAAAATGCATGCATATCTTCAATCTAACAATATACATATATTATGTTACTGCCTCTTTTGGTGTGGTGAATAACCTATAATGAGAGTTATAGGGAGAGTGAATTAATATCGTTTATTACTAACAGTACTACTCGTTACATGGATTCTTTTGTGCTGTTCTTATTATAAGTACAATAATAAGTTGTATATACGCGCTTCTACCGCTTCCTTTCTAATGAAAGTATCGTGACGTATAAAATATTAATGGTGGTGAAAAATAATAATTACAGCTAGTGGCCGCTGACGTCATAAAATTCCTTGAAAGTAACACATGCTTTTCACCACTAATTCTCCATGGATTTTCTGTTGGTGGGTATGTTTGGGGTGAATGCATGGTCCACATGGCAAGAGATATGGATCGCTATCAACCCCTAATCGATCGAATTGTCGCACAAATTTGGGATAGTGCTGCTGATATCACGGAAATTCCTATTGGAGTTCCGAAGTCTATATTTCCACGAAACCCAACACTGCAGAAAGCTCTACGTAATTACACAATGTAAGTAAATCAAGAGAAAGCAATTCCTATTATTGTTGAAATATATTTTCGTCAACAGCTACCACTTGAAGACATTCCACGAACAAGCTACCACTCACTATATACGATCCAGCCAAATGTTTCACAGTACGCTTGTCAAAGCACCGGTGCTGTTCTTCCTATCCAAAAATGACCCTATCGGTGCTGAGAATTCGAATCTATCTGTTCGTGAAACAATGGAATCGCTGGGAATTAAGTGTACATGGAAATGCTGGGATAGGTCAGCTCATGTTATGCATTACAAGCATCATACAAACGAATATCTGGAACATTTGTTTAAACATCTCGAAGAAAACCATGTTGGATGGCGAGCGGAGAAAAGCCGCGCTAAGTTGTAAGAATCTTTCTGATGAATTTTATGGAAAGGAACGGTCTTTTGTATGCTGTGATTAAAAATGAGAAATCTGGGTAAGGCAGTATTGGAGTTGCTGAAAAGAAAGGTCTGGGACATCAAATGGCACGACTTTTTCAACAATTATGCAATAAGTTTTTGAGTTTCTTTTCGAAATTTATTCATAGACTTCCTTTGTGATTAGGTTGATCAAGAGTTATTGTATTCACCAAACGGAACATGTTGTAATTTGATTTTATTGGTAATGTAATTCGTTTAGATTTAATTAAACATTCTTATATTTGAGAAAAAAAAACTTGTTTTTCCTCAACGTGACTTAACCAGTTTCTGAAGTAGCGAAGAATCTAAGGAATAAAGTAAGTGTTCAATGAGAAATTCCGAATCCAAATTAGTATTCACCACTTGGAAAATTCATCGACTATGTAAAATGAAAAAGTACCGAAGCACAATGAATATTAAATTGGAAATAGCCAGCTGCCAACTCCAGCATGGACGATTTTCAATTTACTTGAAAACATTTTTGGAATGTATTATACACATGGCTATAAGCGATTGGAACTGCCAATAAGTCTCATCACGTCAGTTTACAAAAGAAAGAGGAAATATTTTGTGCGATAATACCCACAAGAGGAAATAAAACCTGGATCTGAGTAAAAATGGTACTGTGACGTTGGTTAGGTAGGTTTGGCATAGAAAAATCAAACATTTCACAATATTAGATCAATAAACTAACAACAGTTAAAGGGATTTCAAACGAATGAGTGCGGTTGTACGAATAAAGATTATTCCAACTGAAACTCAGTACTCGTTCGGGTTTTTCTGTATGAAGATGACACGGTTTTTATAAGATAACGGAAAAAATAAAGTGATGAAATCATAAGTTTTCAACAGACATCAATTTCGTCAATGATAATATAATATGACACGTCCTTAGAGCTGCATGTCTGTTGGATTCTATATAGCTCAACTGTATGAAAATCTACATACTATGCAGACCTGCATACAGTGCCATTGGGTGCGAATTTTTTTCAACTATGAAACGGTTAAAAAGTTCGGGATGGTTATCTTTTTAACATACTAAAAGGGGGAATGTTTCAACTAGAGATCTATTGAAGTCCGTGTAAACGTTGCGAAATTGAGAACGCTAGGGAAGCGTGCAGATCAGTAATAATTTCTAGTGAAAGAAGAAGAGAAGCAGAAATTCCGAACTTTAACAAATGGTGACTTATTGATTTAGAGGCTACAGTATAAAACGTAACGGAGCAACCACCACATCTGAAGCGTGCGTTCCGTTGTTTTCTGATATTGCATTTGGATTCTATCGATGATGTTGGCCAATCACTCCACTTGCCATCATGTCTAGAGCGCTTTAGAGAGTAGGTAGGAATACACGATTTTTTGAATTTTGCTGACATTCTTTCCTTTTCTTTATAAAATTTATATTCGCAATGTTTAGGTGGATATAAAAACAGCGACCTCATTTTTCGTTTAGTTCGCTAAGTTAATATTGTTTGCATCCTAAATTATGAAAGCATGGTGTATTTAGTTTAACGCTAATGGTTAATGTATGTTATGAACGCATGATTTATTTATTAGAATGTTGGTGGTGATTATGCCCTAGGGTAACGAATTAAAATAATAAATTTTGTATAAATGCACAGAATTTGTACTTTGTTTTTTTTAGAAATATAGTGGAGTTACATTGTTAGTGCATTTTTGATTTGAGGTCTTCTTTTCCTTCTTTGTCGGGCTTCCACTAGGAACTTATTAAAATGGCACATTTCGATATACGTAGCCCGTGAGTTCCTAAGGAAATTTGGAGACCAACTTATTGATGTGATCAGAGAAAATATTTTTTTCGCCATTGGTTCATAGCATTTTGAATAAAGTGCCAGAGTCCATAAAGCACAATTTCGCTTACTTTACGATGGATATTTTCTTTAAATTCAGCGATATTATTCGGATTGTTAACTTAAAATTTGCTCTCAAGATACCCTGAAGTTCATGGGAGTCAAATATGGTGATGCCGAAAGTTATGCAGTGTAATTAAAATGGTATATCTATCCTTGGTGAAACAACTCACAAAGTGTGGGAAGTGTGATCATTTACCAATATGCAACAACAGTGACAGTTCCCATTACATCTTATGCACCTTTTCAAAAAAAAAAAAATACGGCCCGATTATTCTGTTCACGAAGGACACAACACTGACATTTCTGTGCTTTACAGCACTGATTGAAGTTTTGTTGGGTTACGAGAGGCGATCACTCCGGGATTCACTTATCTATAATATTTAAATGGAGATATTCTTAATCACTACAAAATATATTATCCAAACTGCTAAGTCTCACTTCACACTTGCTCCTGTTTTTAGCCAAAAATACGATGTACTTCCCCAAATGAAAACTTCTTCTTCTTTAGCCTTTGTTCTGTCCATAAAGGTGGTCGGTTCATCTCAATCGACTGCAATGAAGTTGAGAGGCTCTCAAATCCCTATCTAGCATATGAAGCTACTGTTGTTTCGGTCCTTTTGGTTGTTACCCATGACCTCGATGCTCAAACTAATCTTAATCGGAGAGTTCTCGTCAGCGTGAATTACCCATCGATACTATCGAAGGCGTCTTACTCCAAATTTTTGCAATCCCATGACAATCACGGATGTCCTCATTTCAGATGTGCTCATGGCATGTTACGCCACTGCTCCAACGCAACATGTGTGTGTCCATTATCGCGAGGTGTCCTTAATTTTCTTTTATAGTCAGCCAGCCCTCAGAACCAATAATGGAAAGAGGGCGAACCTGGGGTAAATTTTGGATTTGAGGCGTTTGTTGCATGCTGCATGAGGCGATCATTTCACTTTTGGACAACATCTTCTGCATAAAGCGTTGGGCGTTCGATGTCCCATGTTACAGTGTCGGACGATAATGTAAACATTCTGATATAATACTTCTCTTTTTCGAACGATCGTGTTTTCTTGCAATTGGATGGTGCTCTAACTCACTGAGCCAGAGTGTTGGGTCCCAGTCAAGAGCTCAGCTGCGATGTCGTCAGTTTCTCTTGGCTTGACAGTAAGTAAGCAAAGTGCCGTTTTTGTCACTAACACAATAAGAGTGTTCAATATTATGTGTGCTTTGGTAACAACTTTTGACAAGTCGATGCAGATCTCTCTCGACATTCCGAGTGTGCGGTTTATCATCTTTGTAATGGACCGCTCGGGTAATAGGAATCGCTTTCTTTGGTTCTCGGTTGGCATTGTTGATAATTTCATAATTGGCCCGTATTTTATCGACGAGAAGCGAATGGCTCAGTGGTTAGAGTACTAGTCTGTCGATGCGGAAGGTTGCGGTTCAAATCTCACTGGTGGCAGAGGGATTTGTATCGTGACTGGATATCGAATACCAGTCGACTCAGCTGTCATGAATGCATACTTGTGTCAAATTAGGGTAATAACCACGAACGAGCGCAATAATGTTCACATTGCTTGCTACAGTGTACTTATGGTCTTGAATGGCTCTTGTGAGTTCCTTCATCTTACCAGTGATTACAGCAATATTTAGCAGACAAACGCGGATTTGTTCGTCGAGGGCTAATTCGCTTACATCCTGATGCCGTCCATGCGACATGAAGTCTTATTCATTTATCGACAGGACCAAGGCCATCTGCCGCGTCGGCTGAAGCAAAAACTCTAGCATTTCTTCGATCCTTTTTAATCAATGGTGTGATCATTTTTGTAACGACATTGAATACGTTCTCTTCGTCGGTCTCTCACGGAACCTCTCATGATCGTCTACTCTGTCTGTTTTATCCTAGGTGAGCTCACGAGTAAACTCGCTAAAAATATGGCGCGATTGATGGTAATATTCCAACAGCTGCACAAAAGGAAAAGATCCGTTGATGTCTGGAGTGAAGGCTCTTTAGTATGGATCAATTTCCTTCTGGATGTATAGGGTTATTTAGCCTTAGATGGTTCTTCACAAAATCATAATAAATAAAAAAAATAACGTCACGCTGCCGACTTTAATTCGCTAAACCAGCATAAGATGAAAATAAGCATATAAACTGCTTGGGGTGGTTAGTTATATTGACTCTTTGAACCTAATGGTGCTCTTCCAAGCTTGGTGGAGGCAGCATTTGTCCGTTTTCTTCAGTTAATGAGACCTTCAAATAGTTGATATTTTGTTTGTTGAGTAATTCATCAGAATGGCTCTACCATCCGCATCCAAGTGTATATAGGTTCATTTGGACTTGTTGCGGTGTTTCCTGTACTTTTCGAGTTCACAGACTTGTTGCATTTCCTAGGCTTCTTTCTTCTGATGTCACACACGCTTTACTGCTCGACGGAGTTTTCGATGAGCCTGCGATCATCGTGTTCTTTTAGATGTTATTTATTTTCTGGGATGATGATGATGATCTATCTATCTGCTTCTAACCTTTTAGCTTTTTACCGTACTTTGTGATTTTATTATGTTCTTAAAAATAAAAATCTTCAAGTAAATTCCAAAATGTGGTAAATTCCTCAATGCAAACTATTATTAACTTTAAAGTGAGATACTAGGATATGTTTTGAGGTCTATATTTCCTATAGGGATATAATCATAACTTTCTTCTGTTTTGCGTTTAGCCTTTATTTTTGATCTTTGTTTCAGAAAGTATTAATCGAGACCTTGTTTTTTTACTCAACATGATTATATTCAGAGAAAAAATTGCACAAAACCTTAGGAATGGGTTTTTCCTATCCACCCGTAGTTGAAATGAAGCTGTATGTTAAGCAGAATATTAATGCAGATGACAAACAATATTTACAGCTGGTGACTGCTGACGTCGTGAAATTTCTTGAAAGCAACGCAAGCTATTCGCCATTAATTTTGCATGGATTTTCAATCGGTGGGTATGTATGGGGTGAATGCATGGTTGAAATGGCAAAGGACATGGATCGCTATCGACCAATTTTCGAAAGAATTGTCGCTCAAATTTGGGACAGTGCAGCAGATATACCGGAAATCCCTATTGGGTTTCCAAAATCAGTATTTCCGCGAAATCCAATGCTGCAAAATGCGCTACGCAAATATACACTGTAAGTAGATTGACTTAAAGGAATTCCTACGATTATTGAAATATTTTTTATTCAACAGCTATCACTTAAAAACATTCCACGAACAAGCAACCATCCACTACATACGATCCAGTGAAATATTCCACTATACTCTTGTCAGGGCACCAGCTTTGTTTCTTCTATCTAAGAATGATCCAATTGGCTCTGAGAGTTCGAACCGATCTGTTCGGGACGCAATGGAATCGTTGGGCATCAAGTGCACATGGAAATGCTGGGATAGGTCAGCCCATGTGTTGCATTACAAATATCATACGGAAGAGTATCTGGACTATTTATTCAAACATCTGGAAGATAATCATATCGGTTGGCGTGCGGAGAGACTTCGAGCTAAATTGTAAAAATGTGGATTGATATCATGGCGAAATGAAAGCAATTCTTTACGTTGCATTGGAATATGGACGTCACTGAGAATAATAATACCATAGGATGTTATATGACACGATTTTCCCCGACACTTGTATAAAGGTTTTGGTTTTTTGAAAATTTATGCACTGACCTTTTGTGATAAAATTGGCTGAGAATTATCACTTTCACTAAATTCATGCATTTCGTGTAATGTGCCTTAAATTGTAATGTAGGTTTTATTAAATATTTTTAGACCTGAAATAAATTTTGTTCATTATTCAATACTTTTGGAGGCTTCTCCTTAACGATTTATTTAACTGAAAATAATCGGTTTGCACGGATAGGAGGTAGAAAACTTCCCACTCCACTAAAATTTACTACTTTCAAACATATCTCTAATACGATTATTGAAATTCAGTGGTAAGTCTCAATCACGTCTTAATCACGAATCTCCTCTTCCCATAATTTTGAGGAGCTAACTCTTCACCTTCAAGCACTGTTAATGAGAGTTTCATCCCAAATGGGGAAACATCATCGTCCTTTAAGGTATTAAATAGATATGCCAGTAGCTGTAAAAAAAATACCACTTTTTATTGGCATCGCCTTGTTATTGTAACTGACCTCGTAGGCTAGCATGCGTTTGATTTTCTCTGGAAAGTTACTAGGCATTTACATCCTCTGTCCCAAAAGTAACCGAAATCGCTGTATACACATGGAACCAATGCCAGCATTTATTGGTTGACTTACCTAATTTAAACCATAGCAAACCGGTCGGAAAACGAATAATTAGCTAAATGACGATCAAAAATTGTATCGAAAAGAACATTGCAGGGACACATTGAACATACTCGAAATTATGAAAACTTTGTAAAAGCTATTGTTACTTGTCATAAAACGTGGTGTTTTCAGTAAGAATATGAACTAAGCGTCAAAGTGCTGAATGGCGGTCATAAAAAGAAGGAAAGGCGTTAAATGAATTCTAAATTCAAAACAATGCCACAACATTCTGAAAGTACGGTGTTCATTTCAACTGACGTTACTTATTCATCTTGAGTCCATTTTAAGGTTTTATGTGAGACAGAGTATGGTAACGTGGGGTATCAAATATAAGGACTTAATTATTTTCCGAAACCGATCATATTTTCGATATTGGGTCAAACATAAGAGAATGAGGGTTCAAAATGTATGCTCCAAAAAGTGTAATAAGTTTCGTTCTCAGAACCTATCCAACTTAAAAGGCTGAAAACACCTCACAATGGTGCACCCGCACGAAATCTAGGCTTCATCCCATTCCGACATCTCCTCAAATAAAGTTAATAATAGCATATTACAATATTTTATCCCAGAAGTACAAAATTTGGCACCATCATAAGTAATGATATGATATGGTGCTACCATGCAAATGAAGCTGCAACGTTTCTACTGTATATTTGTGGTACTTTTCTCCTCCTTTTTTAAAGTATTTGGGGCAGCACAAGCGGCCTTATTCCGAACTTTGCGAAAATTTTCCATTTGATAGTTTTAAAAATTGGAAATTTTCCCTCAGAGAACGATTTTAGTCTACTCATATCTTGTTTAAGTTTAAATTTAGGCCGGTCAAAAGGGAGTTGAAAAGTTGGGCTTTCCGCTGGGTATAGAGCTTTCTTCACTGAATCGGAATAGAAAGTTTAATAAAATTAGATTAATTATTTCACTAGAGCGCATAATTTTCACTTTGGGTGCAGTTTCTCTCCTACGACTCTGCAGCCATTAGTTCTTCCATTCACATTTGATTAGTTTTATGGTTTTGGACGGTTGTAGTTTGGGATGTTGAGGCAATCTCCGGGTTTGAGGAACGTTTCTTGTGAAAGGAGAAGGTAGATTTTTACTTTTAAAAAGTGCTTTCAATTTCTTATTTTTCCTTTTAACTTCAGATGAGTATTTTAAATTTGATGTTTATTATCTGTTTTGTTCACCATAAATATTAAATTTGGTGAATGTTACGAAGAAGTACGGCGTTGCATCATCTTCGCACCAAGGCTGTCAACCAACCAAAATTTTTCGTGAGTACCGATTGCACGAGATGATATGTAGAACCAGATGGCACGTGATGGTTTGCCAGTCGTGAGCACCGACTGCTAACCCGAATACATGCCTGACTAGCGACCTGTCACTTCAAACATAATGGGGGGCCTACATAATTGGGTGAACTGGCTTCTTCCTGAGAAGGGCTCGAACAAAATAATCTAATTTGTATTCATGATAATCCTTTATATGTAATGCATATAAAAAATTAGCTTAGAATTAAGCATTCGTATTTAAATCTGGTGATCAAAGGGTAGTATAGGTCCCAGGGCGAAACGTGGATTGGTACCCACGATGGAGCATAATACCTGGGAAACGCCGGCTGAACCAACACCAACAGCTCTACTGCCAAACGCTATCTCCACCGCAGGGAGCTCTTTCTTAACGAAAAGCGGAGAAGGATGAAGGCGAGTCTCCCGCGCCTAAAAGCGGGACAAATTGTACCAACTGGTCCTCCAGGTTGGGGGTTGGGTAGGGCTGACACCTCTACACGGAAAATAATGGACTGGACGGATAATACAACGACGAACCCGGCAACGACAAAGAAATAACGATTTGCGCATTTTCTCATGGAATGGGCGCTCCCTGTACAGAGATGAAGCTGCTAGCCGATACTCTGTCCCAATATAGGGCTGATGTAACAGCCTCTCCAGACGGGACCACTTTCAACCAAATTGACCACGTGTTGATCGAACGCCGCCACCTCTCAGCCTTGATGAATGTCAGAACATATAGGGGTCCAATATAGACTCGATCACTATCTCGTTGGCATGATGCTCGGAGCTCGAATAACAACACCACCCAGAATCCCCTCTGACAATCAGGTGAGAGTTAACACTGACGCCATCCACAACACAACCCTCCGCGACACCTATAAGAGGGAAATGGATGCCGCAATAACTGCAGTCAACAGAGGACCTGGAGATGAAGCATCAACAAATGATCTTCACAATCACCTGAAGAACGTTATCATGGATACGGTCACAAGTATACTTGGCCCCAGCCGCAAACGGAGTCGGAACGGCTGGTTTGACGATGAATGTAAGCTAGCAACGACAGACTTCACAGACGGAAAAAGGAAGCCTGGGAGAACCAACAAGTCTGTGAACTAGAAAAGTACAGGGAGCAACCGCACCAGACGCGGAAGTTTTACCAACAAGTCAGCAAGATGAAGCCTTACACACCTCGATGTTCATCCTGCTGAGACAAAGAGGGAAATCTGATTTCCGACAGAATAGGCATATTGGAGCGATGGGTTGAGTACTTTGATGAACTACTGAACAACCAGAACATTGGCGAGTTGGAGGTCCCGCCAACTGAAAACGACGGACAAATACTGCCACCAAGACTGACTAGGCTGAGCCTGACCAATGTGCGAGGCCAGATAAAAGCAGCAGGATCAGTCTCAAGACCATTCGACATCAACAACGGTCTACGACAAGGGGATGCCCTATTATGCGTCCTCTTTAACCTGGCCCTCGAGAAAGTGATCCGTGATGTTGAGGTAAATGCAAAGAGGCTTCACTTCAGGCAAATCAGCAACAGATCAGATTTTCTCTCTGCGGCAAGCGATGGAAAAACTGTTGGAATATGGACATCAGTTGCAGCTTTTTCTGATTTTGAGAACATCCTAACTATAATAGCTTCCTAGATATTGCTCTCCTAATTAATGCATTTTAGTTTCTCCCAGCGTTTTTCATCACATTCAGAAATATAGTGGCCTTCTTCATATCTTGCGCATTTCAGTTGTGTTAAGTCGTTATTGGCCGCAAGTCATTGGATTTTCCTCGCTCACAGCTACTCGATTATTAGATTGCAGATACAGGTATACCTCGACTTATCACACTTCGACTTATATCATTTCTGACTTATATTGGATAAAGATAGGCAATTATCAATTAAAGAGAAAATTTTGATATTCTCAAGGCTGTTGAAAATATCGAAGCCTTTTGGAAAGCAGTAACTAGTGGCATATTGAACAAAGCCTGGCGTAAAATCTGGCCAGAAGCGGTTGAGTTTCTTTCTGGCATTGATATCGACATCGATTCAGAAATTAACAGAGCAATACTTGGTATCGGAAAAACTATAGGTGTAATAATCGATGAAGAGGATGTATTTGACGTAATTAATACTCCTGAAGTGCCACTTTCCAACGAAGAGTTGTTGAATATTGTAACCGCTGACACAGAATTAGTACAACAAAATTTAGACGAGGGAGAAAAAAAGTTTCCAACCAAAAAAATTTGGAACACATCGAGGCAATGAAAGAAGGCAAATTGTGTCCTTTTCAATAAGTAAAAGTGTTGAATGTTGTCGGGAATTGCACAAATCGACAACTTCTCAACTACAAACCTCAGTAAGGATTCATCGTGATTTGTCATCAAATGATGAGGAGTGACTCATAAATATTCATATTTATATACATGTGCATTTTTGTATGTATTTTGAATTGATTCTTAATATGTTCTATATGCGAAATGTAAGTTTTGGTACTTCATAAGCAACAAGCGACAATTAACGCAGAATTCTTCTCTTCTTTACCCTATGCATACGAGCATGTATTTCTTACGCTTCGACTTATCACATTTTAGACTTATAACGCCCTTTTATGGAACCAATTAACGTGATAAATCGAGGTATGCCTGTACATAGCCTTGATATTATATATGTTTATTTTCCTTTATGGGAGGAATTTCACTAGTTTCCAAGTAGAAGCACACGTTCCAGAAGAATACCGAAGAACCTTTAAGGATAATGAGATTTTTCTCATTTTTAACTTCTCGGAGAATAATTAGTACTGTACCGTTTCTTTGTGGATTTAGTATGTTTATAATACAACATATTCTTTCTCTACTCTGCTTGGTCTCTGCGAGGCTTTTTATCAGTGCCTATTTCATCTCCCTCACTGGGTTCAGAGAATCGCGTACAATTCTACATTCTCAGAAATTAAACAACCGAAAAATCTGAAAAAAAGGTGAAGCTACCACTCCGTACCGATATCTGCTCCAATGAAGTTAAGTATATCTTAAAATCATAAAAATTTGCATTGTGATAGTATAGAGCATGATATACTATTATTGACGAAGTTGTAGTAGGACATAGAGTGAATCCCCGGACATACTAAACCCATTTACATTTCTAGTTATGTATAAATGGGGGAGTTGTGCATTCAAATATTTTTCCATAAGAAATACACAAAACCTTTTATACCTCAAGTGTCGAGCTTCTGGCTTTGAACTTGTTTAGATGTTTGCCTGTTTTAGTTATAAAGTGTCCTCGTTAACGGAGAACGGTTTAAATTGTTGTACTTCACTTATAAGTTTGAGAAACACAATTCGCTTACAAAAGGGTTTGTATCTCCGATTTGAAACACAAATGTCAAGTGAAACTTCTCTGCGCCGTTCTCTTCGTTCCACAAACAGCAAATACGTAAAGTAAATGTCAAAACGTCGAATGAAAGCAATAATGAAATCGAAGAACGCGGAGCGACTGTGTGATAGAGTGTTTCGATAATTTACGTATTAGCTTTGCATAATTATTTATCCTTGGTGTGTTTTATACTTATCAGTGATATCGGCGGTGGTTTCATTTTATTGATAGATGTAGATTTGTGGCTGCAGTTGCGGTTAATTGATTGGGAAGTCGAGAAAGTCAGTCGGTGGCTATTGGTCTGAATTGGTGAGTTCTGCTGGAGGCTAGAATGGACATTCAGTGTGTTTGGTGCTTTATTCGACTTGTTATCGCTCCTGGTCTGGTTGCTCCATTGGTGGCGGCGCCTCCAAGAATCTGAGACGGCTGAGGTGTGCCAATGGGCCCCGTGAAGTTCGATATGTTACTCAAAGCTTCCCAGGAATGGGTTGGTGATTAATGGCAATAATCGTTTATGTTAATACAGCTCAGCTCGAGCGACGGAGTCATTGATTAAATTACTGCTGTTGTACTATACGTTCTGAAGACTCGTTAAGGTCAGTTATGGATAGAAACATTCAATAATCTTGCATCGAATCGCGTGAGTCATCGCTCGCTTCATTCCTTCTCCAGCAGACGGAAATAGTGCGTATGCAAATTATTTATCCATTTTAACAATTCGTAAGCTTTTGTCGCCCATGCTTCTTCTGTATTGTGTCCAAACTGTGTCCAGAACGTACTAATAGTTTTAGTCGAGTGTTGTATTTATGGAGTGCTCGCATTGTATGAGATTTGTGTAAAGTCAGCGACAAAAAGAAATTCATTTGAAGAAGAAGTTGATGGTAAGGTAATTAATACAATTAGAATCGGCCCTTTGGTTCTTTGCTTTGAGTCAATTATAATGCTTGAAGTGAGGAAGGATTAATCAGGAATGTAGTAATCTCTACCAGCTATTGTATTTTGGATCTAACTTCTTTTTTAAAGATGCATCCCAGCGATTCTCACTAGTGTAAGACAAATCCATCCCTTGTGAGGCTGATTTAATTCAACCTGTAGGAAATTACTTTTACAAACACGGTGTTAGTAAATATGTTGAATTCAAAGTTTAATCATTGGAAAAACATTGTCTTTTTTCTTTTGAGTTTGTTTGCTCTCTCGTTGTCCTAGCAGACCAGAGGTGTTAATCGTGGTTCGATCCGCGATGACCCCAAGAAGACCAATTGAAGGATAATGTCTATGGTACGATCAACATCGGCAGGATGGCTCTTTGTTTTCCAACTTAATTGCCACGATTACCTTGGTCTACGTGACCTTGAAGTCTAGCAAAAGAGTGTATCATCCTCCTTCGATTTTATCTCAATTCAGCTGTCCTTAACACTCTTCTATTCCCTTGTCAGAAACATCCTTGAATATTGTGTTGTGTAGTCTGGTCCTCCTTCCGCATTTGTGACTGCTGCGTTCTTGAAGTTGTATAACGCATATTCAGCCGGACCCTCTTTTACAAAAAGAACCTTCCACGGGTTGATTATCCGTCACGACTCCGTACCCGCAATCTCGCCTCTCTACAGCAGCGACTTATCTTCCTCGTTATTTGTAATCTGTCAAACTCTGCAATTGTCTGATGCTCCGCCAACTCGGGTATTACTTTCCGTATCGCCTCGTCTTATAACACACGTAGTGCGGACATTTTTGAAGTACCCTTCGCGAAGCTCGAGATTGACTTCTACTTCCACGAGGCTATGCCGGCCGTACAACACCCTACAGCTCGGGTCCTTTGACTTTATTTCTTTCTTTAGTTTAAAGCGTAAAATAAACCCTTCACTTGCTCCTCCCTCTGAGGACAATATGTAAAAAGAAATTTGTTTCCTCATTAATTAAATTAAATTAAATCTTTCGACAGGAAATAAAATGCCTTTGTAAAAATTTACAGGCTGGTGCAAAAGTTACTAGAACTGTTGTTTTTTATATTAAATTTAAATCAAGAGATGAAATATTTTAGATTTTAAATCTGGGATCCATAAACACGTCCTCCTTTAAGTCGGGAGTGTCCAAACATTCGCGAAGCGTTCGTAACAGTTGACAAAGCTTTATTCAGTCGAACTCCATCCTGCAACAAAATCGCTCCTCTGTTCGTGATCCTCTGATCCTATGGTAATTTTATAAGCTTTGGCTGCTAACAACCGTTAAAAAAGACCCATGATAGAACACCTTGTCTTGGCCCGTTGTTCATGATGATCTAAAATTTTTCAGGAACCTTGTCGGACTTTTAATTTGATTAGGATATCGAATTCCCTTGTTGATTTTATTCTAATTAATAATGAATATAACTTTAATAAAACTTATTTGTATAAATATTGATTGAAACGATGTATCAAGTTTGACAGGCGTTGCGAGAAGCAGCTCACTGTCAGAAAACAAAAAAAAAAAATAATGAAATTTCGGAATTATGGCCAAGTGCAAATTGTTCGGAACTTGAAGAAGTCCGAAAGGTGTGTATATTGCCGTTTTCTGAATGTCTTCGGGAGCTACAGAGATTTAGTGATATGTTTTAATTAAGTCCAAGGTTGAGAAAATACATCAGTTATGGACAAGCGGAATGGGGTATCGGTCTGGAATCGTCAGGGTATTTATACGTCTGTAATCGCCTCAAGGTCTCAATTCGCCGTTGAGCTTAGGAACCGTATGAAGTGGCGAAGACCAACAGCTGCCTGCAGGTTTGCAAATACCCTGCTTAAGAAGTTCTTCGAAGTCTTTCCGGACAACTGTGAGTTTCCACGGTGATGATGGAGGAATCTTAGAAAAGATAGTGTGGTCAGTTGTGTCGAGAGAAACTACGCTCGATAGAATTTTTGGAGAAGTACGCGAATATGTCGAACGGCAATGTCTTCAAAAACGATGGAGAGTGTGTACGGAGTGCAGGTTAAGATTTTTCCTGACTACCTGAGAGAGGTTTTGGAGTCAATCAGGGATCGGCTGTGCAGATCCACTATTAATCCATAGTGGCACAGGAAGGGAGTGCTGATGTACTTTTTTAGGCTGTAATGATAACAAAGCGTCAATCCTGTATCGATTGGGTAGTGGTGCCGGCTCAAGTGGTCATAAATTATTAGGTGACATGGTGTTGCATTTCGGGTAGCCGCCGCCAGACTCCTGGAAAGTCTTGTGAAAAAGGTGAAGGGCTGGTACATTTACCGACCTTTCCCGTGAATCTACTACCACATCACCCTTTAACGGAGCCGGATCTAGATCTAGATCGTGATCTAGTCCTACTCTCCAGATGCAAAGCGCCGGCTGCATTCGTTAATTTAAAAACGGTGGATGCGGCTTCTCCAGCAACTGTGTCAACCGGCTTGATGTATCACGTGACATCTCTTCAACCACGGTTTGCGCATAGATTTCATGAATTTTATCAGCGCTAGCAGCTAACGACCAGCTCACACATACCAGGATGGCATGTAGGCTCTCTGGAAGTCTCTGCAGTCATAAACACTATAGCAGTTTGGTGCCGACTTTGTCATTCCGCAACTCCTTCATCTCGCGCAGCAGTTGGCTTGGCATACGATTACCAAGCGTTAACATAAGACGTGGGGACGGGAAGCAATTAAGTGTCTGCAAATAACAAAATAATGAAATTCTGGAGGCACGGGCGTCTGCGTTTTTTCAAGTACGTTCAAAGTTGAGGGCGTTTGTTACGCAAACTGCTCGATCAGCGGTACGCTACCCAATTAAAGGCCATATTCCAAAAGTTGTTCCACCGCTTGCCGCCGAGAGAAAATGTGTTGGTGCTGGAATAAAGCCTTAGTCGCTTTTAGGTTCATTCGTCGATGCTTCGACATCTGATAGCTGTTGTAATTGCGGCATCCATCTCTCCCTTGTAGGTGCTACGGAGGTCTTTGTTACGTTAGCTTCAGCGTATACTTTCACCTGATTGCCAAAGGGAATTTGTAGTGGTGTTGCACGATAGTCATCAAGCCTGAGAGGTGGCGGTGTTCAATTTGATCAATTTGGTTGGAAGCTGCCCTGTCTGGTGAGATCCGTGTTTGTTTCTGGATCTCTTTCCGCGCAAATCATGTGATACTACTAGTTGAATAATCCACAATCTGCTGTTATTGGTAATTTTATACAATCAAGACGTGGAGTTCCACTACATAAAGTTTATTAGTCATCTAAGTGTAAACTTGACCATGAAGTCATTCATAACGACATATTTTCAAGAAGTCCGCCTCATCATATTATTAGGTTTGTGAAAATGATTCGTTCGTCTTTTTTTGTTCGAAGTAAACACATTTGTTTCTTTATTTAACAAAATATTTATTATTCATAATATTTTCCATCGTTGTGCTATATCTTTGGTCCATCTTTCTGGCAGTGTATGGATTCCGTGTTGGAAGAACTCATTTTTCGTGGTAATCCAGTGAGATACCCATTTTTCGGCACTTGCTGCAATCTCGAAACTCTGGTTAGCTAAATCCCTGGACCATTGACCGAAACAAACGATAGTCTGATGGGGAATTATCTGGTGAATATGGCGGAGTGGGCTAACACCTCCCAGCCGAGTATTCGCAGAGTTCCCTGGACTGCTTTTTGACATGCAGTTTTGCATTATCGTGCTGAAAAATGATCTTGTCATCTCTGTCCTTTCATTCTGGTCTTTTTTCTTGCAGCACCTGGTTCAGACGTTACTGTTGCGGTCGTTCATGGTTTTTGTCTTTTACACTGAAATTGGCAAATTGAACCGTTGAAACCCCTTTCGACACATGCGAACTGTTGGAGAATGATCGTCGTATGCTTTTACAAGCAGTCGATGCGATTCCAACGCACTTTTCCTCAAGAAAAAATAATGTAGCAACACTTCCCGCAAATCACGTTTTACAGACTTTTTGTCTTTCATTTTCACACACAACACAGTACAAACACACTTGTTGACGCGATAAAGAAATAAAGTCAACTGCTCAGCTATCTAACTGATAGACATCAATTTATTGTTAAAATTGCATTTCTTGTGAATGTTGGAAGTAAGCTTACTTGAAGTATATAAGCGAATTTAATAATTAAGTCATTACGACAAGACTTTTCTCTACGATTAATGTCGGTGAGTCTGCCTCAGCGTTGTGGTTTACCCATTATTTTGGTACTTTACCAGTGTTGTGGCTAAGTTAACATAGCTACAATCAAGACGTATCGCCATTTTTGGCTGATTAGGAAATTAACCCTGAGTAAATCGCTATAATATATGATGTAGTCCTGTTCTCCAGGAAACCGGTCCCTGCTGTTGCCTTATGAGAAACATCCTTTTAATTTCTTTTTTTACTTGAGGTCAAGACTAACTCAGTGAGTGACTTGAGAAAAACGAATTCCCTGCCCGAACCATATTTGTCTCTCCAGTTGTTTGTGTGTGTGTGTGTGTGAGCTGGAGAGAGGCAAAGCCTCTGAGTATTGAGCACCCCATAGTGATCCATTGTACTCGATTCTTCCGTCTAACGGAATATCCCGGATTCGTTTATTTAACTAGGCTTTCCGTTAGTCAGCACCAAAAATCTGATGTCTGATGCGTCCATAGGCGGGGCACCGGCATAGAAAATGTTCCGTGGATTCCTCATTACAGGAGGGATACGTATCATCTTGGAGAATTCCTAATCTAAACATATGCCCA
This sequence comes from Hermetia illucens, assembly GCF_905115235.1. NCBI lineage: Eukaryota > Metazoa > Arthropoda > Insecta > Diptera > Stratiomyidae > Hermetia > Hermetia illucens. Next base: position 104,240,101 of record NC_051852.1, on the reverse strand, counting down.
GCTAGTGAATTAAGGCCTGTCAGAATGCCTACAATACTTCTGCAAGTCTTCCTGCTTTTCGACAGCATAAACTTAGCACTATCTTTGTTTGGTTCTGACAGTGCTGGTGTGTTTAGCAGCAGCCACTTGTCATTTTGGGAAGCTTGTTCCCAGTTTTTGATAGCAGCATTAGCCAATGCTACTGACACCCTAATTGCTGGTTCCGGTCCGGGCATGGGGGAAATTGAAACCTCTTTTGGTAAAGCATCCGATATTTCATAAATATATCACAATGATCGGGTACCCAGAGTAGTTTCACCCTATTGAATCTAGAAACAGAATTCAATCGATTTCTATATTCGTTAACGATCTTTGAAGTGATCAAAGGACTGCTCAACGCCCTCAATGCAGCTTGACTTTCACTACAGATTGCGATGCGCCTGTCCTCCAACCGCTCTTCAATCATCCACATTGCCGCCCTTAGGATCGCATACACTCCAGCCTGAAAGACAGTTGTATATTCTCCCAAGGGAAAAGACCACTTTTCGTTTTTACTCGAGAGGTAGACTCCAGCTCCAGACCCCTGTTCTGTTTTTGAGCCATCGGTGTAGAAGTCATCAGTATATCTTGACACGCATTCTTCTGGTTCGTCCTAGTTCGTTTCAAGACATCTTCATATCTTCTACCAAACAGATGTATGAGGATCCGAGAATCAGAAGGCATTGCAACAACTCTTCCAATGCTCTGTATCCCCCATGCCCATTATTTCCCCATAGATCTAATCGAATTAGTCTATGAGTTGCTCTCATTGGAGTGCTCTAAATAAGCAAATCCAATGGCTGCAAATCGAGTAATGCATACAGAGCTGCGCCAGATGTCGTGCTCATGGCACCGGTGATACCCAGACACAGTGTGGCTAGTTTACAGCGAAAACTCTTTTGTTTCACCTTAACACACCACATAACGAATGCATAAGTGAACATCGACCTAATGATAGCAACATATATCCACATTACTATCTGAGGTCTAAGTCCCCATGTCGAGGCAAAGGTCCGCCTACACAGTTCATAAGCTGTGAGAGCTCGTTTACTTCTACATATTTGCTCCGAAGAAGCTTTTTGTCTAGACTAACTCCCAGATAATTCACTCCTTCGGAGAGTTGAAGGGTTGTACCGCTTATCTGTGGACAGCAAAGACCATTTAGTTTCCTCCTTTTTGTAAATAATACCATTGTGGTTTTATTTGGATTTACTGAAAGCCCATGCCTTGTCTTTGAGGGCAGCCTTCCGTCGCTTCCGTTTTTAGGTAGCCGACTCATCCTTTTTAAGGACTCTGCACAGCTTAGAAGTCTCCCTTTCACCTTCTGGTTCCTCACAGTATGCTCTAAAACAGTCTCGTTTCGCACATTTTACGAGCCTCTTATATTCACGTTGTGAGTTCCGGATATTTAACCAGTCTTCTTCCTTATTGCTTTTGCAAGTACGATTTATAAGTTGCCTGGTTGATTTCGTGAGTCTTTGCAATTCTCGGTTCCACCATGGAACCGTTGGCTTCGGGAAATAGGACAAACCTCTTCCAAGCACTCTAAAAGTGTGCGATTCAGACTTTCCAATTGATTTTCTATCGCCAAAGGAGTCCTTAGTCTCCTAGGGAACTCCATTTTGTCGGCAAGAAGTTCATTGCACTTTGTTCAATTCGTTTTCCTAGGGTTCCGTCTTTGCCTCTCCAGACCACATTGGACTCAATTTTATCCGTTTTTAAAGAAGGGTTTATTCTAAAAGTGAAACCTGATCAGGTGGTTGATCATTTTGGCTTCCATCATTTGAAAAGTTGGCGTGATTTTGCAAACTCTTATTGATAGGCTCGGGAATGAAATATCGGTAAATAATGTTCCTTCCAATTTGCAAATATGATGAATAGGGAAGCCATTGGAAGCGCCTGGGTTGAAGGTAGTTGAGGCTTTGAGTTTGAAGGAAAGGTACTTTATTATGAGGAAATTTTGCGTCTCCTACATCCACTTACAGATTCACAAGCCTAGATCCTGAGCACCGCAGCTACCGATTCCTTCGAATAAACAGATGTTCTTGTGAAGTGTTTCGGTGTATAAAATGAATAGCACAGGGATAAGTGCACAACTTTGAGGTATACCATTGTTGACATTCACTGACTACCTTTTTGTCTGATACAAACATTTCCCGCGATATGTTTTTCTTTCATTCAAAAATTTGGGAAATTATTCAAAATTATAAACTTACGGGCGACTGGCAGGAAGTAAAATTCAAAATTTACTGTTTTGTTGTTCGGTTTTATCGTCTTTTATGGTGCTAGCTGGCTACCAAAGATAATGAATGACGTCTCGCGGTAATGGAGACGAATATATTGGCTGGAAATAGTGGTGCAATACGCTACCATCACGTCTGAAATGGTGACATCTGCGATCAATTTGGGGTTGCACCTATTATATTTAATGATATGGTTATGTAAATTCATTAGCCTAAACATCGAAATGGATGGGAAAGTGTCCATGGGCCGACCGAAAACGTGATGTTTTGATACATTAGACAGTGATTTGAGGACCTCTAAACTGCATTCGAACCAAGCCTATGATCCAGACACAAAAAAAAAATGATTAATACACTCGTCGTTAATGATCAATACACTCGTCGATAGGAGTTAATTATTTTCCTTTTAAAACAACACATGCGATAATCTTGTAAAACTTATATTAAATCATTTTATTTCTTCTTTTGATTAGACAACAAAGGGAAGCGAGTTATTTTTGACCATATTTTCTTTACTCATTCGATTTGAGAACATATATTTCTATTTTTGAGAATTCTATTCCGGATCTGCTGTTTCTTTGCATTTAATTTTCACGCATAAATATCAACTTTCGTTTATCCTTTACAGTTTCTGGTGTTACCACCATTTCCTCTTTGCGGCTTTCAAGTAGGAACATTATTGTTAGTGCAGGAGTATGAATTTGTCTCTCCTTCTACAGAGCTGCGAAGAATGAATTTCTTCCTTTTTATCTTTATCCATTGAATACAAAAGAGTATTATTGATTTTTTTATGAGTCATGTATATGAGTTTAGTATGAACGTTTAATTTACGTATTTCTTGCATACACATTACAGGGAGCGACGGAGTAGAGGATAATGTTGCGGAACTATGGAGGATTCTTTGATACAGAAGAGGACGGCGGGGGCGACAACTTTGCAAATGCCAGACTACAAAAGAATTCAATGAGTAGCGATGGCAATTGCACCACTCCAGATGACTTTCTGCCTAAGAAGACATCATTCAAAGTTAGGGTAAGTGTACGATAATGTATGGCAATGATTTAATATCCAAGGCGTGTCTGCATAATTAATTTTATATGCGATATTACTAGATGGGTAGAGGCTTAACTAAATTATATATTTTTTCAGTATATCGGGTGTATCGAAATCAAGACGTCCGTGAAGACATTGGACTTCAAAACTAGAGCACAGCTTGCAAGGTAAGGGTTTATGTTTATATTGTGTGAAACGACTTTAATATGATTAGGTGATTAGGCGTTGTTTTGTGTTTATGGAATTTTATTCTTTTACTGCACAGGAACGTTGTGAGTTGGCATTAGGCCTTCCAAATTGTATAAATGAGCATGTTGTTGGTCATTATCATTTTCACAACATAAATTTTGAAGTCTGAAGCATAATTACTCCTTTAGTAAACAAAGTTGTAATGAAGCGCATATCGCTCGATGCGGTTTTAAACTTTCTAAAGTAGCTTCTAACAAAATTAAAGTAAATTCCACAGTTGTTAGATTTCAAACACAATCAATGGTTAAGATACATGAAAATGTTCAGCATATTTCAATATAATTTAAATATATATACATATAAAAGTTGTTTCAAAACGAGTTGTATGTGTGGCGATTTCTCATGCAATTCTGAGCAAAAAGTCTTGAACGATTTTTTTCCGATTTCTTAATTTGTTAGTTGTTATAGGCATTTTTTTTAAGCGCCGCCTTTACAGTTGTCTAAGTGTTGGGTTCGTTGTGTACTGTGACGCCCTGGCAAACTAACCTCTAGCGTGATCGGGCCTTCTTCTCTTAACATGGGCGGCGATGCGATATCTAGAGTGTGATTTATTACAAAACAAGTCAGAATACCGGAAGCTTGCGCTTCGGGTATAAAGGTTTTGTGTTTATCTTATGTAAGAAATTTCAACGCACATTTTTCTATCCGTATATAGCTACAAATCCAACATAATCCTTCATATTTTTCCAAACCACGAGACATACGTACATATTACAGCCATAGATATAAACACTCTAAACAAACAAACTGCCTATTTCCGAATACTGTACGCACATAGGCGCGTATATAAATTGATCGTACCCATATTTCCGATTTACTTCTTATATCTATTTGAATTAGGCACTACCCGCAAAGTTCATTAGCACGCATATATTATATACCTTCATACAGACATGTCTGGTTGACAGATAACTAAAAAACTAAAACAAAATAATTCTCTGCGACCCAGTCCATAAGAACTCATTTCGTTGTGGTATTGACGAATTGATATGTGATGATGACGTCATGCAGGTTGTAGAGTGCACGAAATTGTGGAGTTTCACCCCCTATAACTTTGTTAATACTAGTTGGATTTTCTTCAAACTTGACCAAACTGTGCACTATGTTCTTTATTACACACATGCCAAATTTTGTACTTCTGGGATGAACACAAGGGGGGGGCCGGGTAAATTTCTAAAATGTGGAAATATACTATTATTAATTTTATTTGTGCAGATATCGGAACCGGATATATTTTGAGGCCTAGATTTCGTAGAGATGCACCACTGTGATTTTTTTCAGATTTTTCGGTAGGATAGGTTCTGAGAACGAGACCTGTTACCCTTTTTGATGGTCATATTTTGAGCCCTCACTCCCCTATGTTTCACCCAACATCAAATATTGAACCAGTTTCGAGAAGTACTAATTGAGACCTTTTATTTGATACCCCACATGGCTACATTCTGTGAAAAAAAATTTGCACAAATTTGTTTCACACAAAATCTTAAAAAGCAAACATAGGACGGGTCGTTCCATCTATTTTGCCTAGCATAAATGTAAAAAGCAACCAACATGCGTTAGAAAAAAATGGAGTTCTATAGTTTTATTCTCGATATTGCAATGAAAGACTCTTGATGTGACTCAGATTTCCATCTTTAAAAAACGTTGCCAGGAAGTCAAATCCTTGCATATGCCAGAGACTGGCTACCTATTTTTTAAAAAAAAGTGTGTTGTACAAGTGGAAGTCAAGAGGCGATTTACCTTCTTATCTCCCGCTTTTTTCAGTGATAAGGTTGGTCGAAACAGGGGTTTTACGGGTAAGCAAAGAGTCTGTGATGGCGCCAACTTTTTTATGAACGTAATGGCACAAAATTCTGCTGTCAGTTCTTAGATGTTTTCGGCCCTGTTGAATTCTTTCTGATTATAAACACAGTACATGCATGCAATCTTTTTCTTGACTACTGGCGCATCAGTAGCAATTAGAAAGTCAAATCTTTTTGCCTCCTCATCATGATTTGAAGGTCAACGCTCTCATACACATGTTTTCCGTCCAACGTCGCAACCATAAAATATTCCTTATTGTTCTTGGCAATTGACATATGAAGAAGAGCTTCATTTAGGCAGGAGGTAGCCGAGTGCTTTTTCCAGTACACATGGTTGAATTTGGAGTTTGAGTTCAATAAAAACTGTTGATCTGTTATTTGAGCTGTATCTTGACTTGGTTCACGGCCTCTCTAAGGGCCTCCTTGAACTTTGCCGTTATGAAAGGAAGTTGAAAAAATGGTAAGAAGGGGGCGGTGTAAGTACGAGTACCTTCAGTGTTGTTATATCATTTGGCCATTAGTATAAGATGTTCCTTGTTGTTCTGATTATCTCCGCTTTCTCCACTGGTACTCCTCGTGAAAGGAGCGAAATCTTTTAATGGATACCAACAAATTTTAGACGTTACAGTCCTGGCATAAGTTTGAGTTGGACATCATTATATGAGCCACGGATTGTGTTGCAAGTATTAATTGATTTTATTTAGAAATCTGAAATTGGAATTACAAATTAGCTCCTTTAGTACTGAGCTTTGTGTGGAATTGATGGAGTCGCCATTGAACATCGCTTTGGTGTATAGCAGTTTTAGTTATACGAATATTCGGTTTGTCATGCAAAAAGAAAATTAAATCTGCAACGGCCTTTTTGAGAGCACTGTTTGGTGTGAAAAGTAACGATATTATATGATAATTGTTTTGATTTGCGAAAAATTCTAAAGAGGTTTTGTTTTTAGCAGAACTTGAAACGTTATGAAGTATCTTGCCAGTGATATTTTTTATTGCTTTGAGGTCACTAAGTTTGGGAAATCGAAATGTGACAGTCTAAATTAATTAATTCAAAGTAATTCCATTAAAGAACTTTAGAATCTGGTGTAGGATCTATCGTTTTCACGATGCGATAAAATATGATGAGTGCTCAAAAATTGGTAGCGAAGAAAAATCTGCTTTAATTGGAATATGAATCTTAGTCATGCGTTGTTCGTATGCAATCCTAAGGGCTGCAATCTGGATGATTAACGAGTGGTTGAAGGGCAGGTGCATCGCAATCTGTAACGATAGTCAAGCTGCATTGAGGGCGTTGAGTAGTGCTTTGATCACTTCAAAAATTGTTCAGGAATTTGGAAACCGATTGAATTCTGTTTCTAGATTCAATACGGTGGATTTACTCTGGGTACCTAGTCATTGTGGTGTAGAGGGAAATGAAATCCCGGATACCTTAGCAAAAGAGGCTTCAGCTTTCCCCATGCCCGAACCGGACCAGCAATTGGGGTGTCGCTAGCATTGGCGCTAGGATTGGCTGAAAACGAAAATAAGGGCTCAAAAAAAAGCTAGTTTGTCGATGCTACATCAAAACTATTTAAAATCATATACGCACATAAAGCACCTAAGAGAAAAACATGTCCTGTCGATGGTCTACAGGAAAGTTATACTAAAATCGTAACAACTCAGAAACTATGATAGCTGAGGAATTGCGATAAAAAATATGTAATGGAAAGGAGCCTTCTATTATTTAACAATAAAGAGTGGTCTTTGGAGAGTTATTACTTTCAAATAATTTACTTTATTTTTACAGTTTTATATTTATGGCAGTTTTTGAGTTATAACGATCTTAGTATTGTAAAGGTGGTGATTTTTTTGTTTAGAAATTACAATGTATGAAGCATGAAATTTCAAGGTCAACATCACATTTAATTTTTTTCTTTTAAAATCATTATTATTTAGGGAGTGCATAAACCTAGTTTGTGAAGCGGCTGGCTTGAAATCTCAAAGAAAGCGGCGACCTGACAAAAAACTAACGCAATACATATCAGAACGACCATGTATGCAAAATTCAGGGGCCAATGTGAAAATCAATGTCACAAAAAACGCAATAAGTTTAAGGAGTATTGAAACAGGTGATATGATCGTCAATCACGACTTACCGAGAATAAGCTTTGCTTCGGGTGGTGATCAGGTAAATAGCACCCTAAATTTATCGATTTCCAATACAACGGTTTTGATTTTAAGGATACCCTCGATTTCCTGGCTTATATCGCGAAAAACTTAGACGGCTGGAGAGCGTGTTACGTTCTTGAATGTGGCGGGGATCAGTCTCAAGAGTTGCTTTCTACAATCGGGACAGCTTTCACAACCCGCTTCAAAGCATTAAAGTAAGTTCACCTTTCAGATTCATATGTCTTTCAAACAGTTTAGAAATGTTTACTTCTCCTATCTAGTTTAAACAATTACAACATCAAAGAAGAATATGATAAGGATTATTACAACGATTTGCCAGATAAGCTACCACCAGATCTCCTTTTTGATAATGACCTACCCCAACAGGTGACACAATTACATTTGAAGGTAAACTTTAATTAATTTAATTAATAATTAATTAAACTTTTAATTAATTTAATTTGCAGAAGCCAAGACATAGACTAAGCAGTAATTTGATCGATTTGAATAGCCCACCGCCCGATCATATACCAAAAGTGGATTTATCATTGGATGCCAACAGTAACAATAACTCTGCTGTAGTTGTAAGGGATGTCTTTGATATACGTAAGTTTCTTTTGTTGATTCAAAGTTATAATTTTATTCACCTATACCATGTTGACTTTGTTTGTGGTGAGATTGGATAAATGTTTTGCTTGCAAGGTTTTGTGTAAAAGAAAACCTTCTCTACATCGTATTAATATTTGACTTTGTCACATGTTCTTTTCTCAAAAATGTCTGTATTGATTGAAACGATGTTCGGGGAGCATATAGAAACATGCACAAGAAAGGGGGAATGAAATGTTTCATCGTTGTGGATTAAACGGGATCATGTATAATTTTGAGATTTAAATATACTGGAAGGGAAATAGGTAAAAATCAGACTTAGGATCCAGCGGCGATGTTGAGGCTATTGAATGTTATCACAACAAAGTTGTGTATTTGATTTGTTCGCAAATTTTTGCGAAATGGTGGGTAATGCAACAAACACATCGGTGGTGTTGATTTGGACAACATGCTAGTAGCGCTATATCGAATGGATATAGGAATTAAGTGCTATTATATAAAGATATTTTTTGTTATGTTAGAAAAATCCGAAGTTCTTTATTTCTTTACTTTATTTTTATTTTTATCTAAACCGAACACTAACCCAGAGGTTTGGATAATAGGTTTTTCCCCTACGGTTTAGTTTTTATATCTAAAAACGAATACCTGAATAAGGTAATGGAAAATTTTATTGGGTACCTGCTAAAATAGTTGTTAAGTACATTAACTTATGTAGAGCTGATCTTGGTGTAGTTTTGCAGCTTTATTCTTGTTTGTTTTAAAGTTTTCCCATGATTTCGACTTTAACATAGCACCCGAACGATGAGCACCATTTCTATTATTATAGTACAGGGAATAAACCCTGACCCGGGGAACGATTCGCGGTTCGCTAAGCCATTTTCATGCAGACCTACTCCCCCACTTCGACCAGTAGATAGCAATTGAAGTGCTACTAAATGCAACTGGTCGGAGGGAGGAAAAGAACAAAATGGAAAGGAAGAAATTCAATGCTTACTTACAGATAAATGAATTAGTTTATATATATTTGGTTGTTGTAAACCTCTATGCAGTGCACAGTGCGGCAATTATATCTACGCCATTATTTACGGTTCTTGGGAATGTGTTCCAGTGTTCCCAAGAATGTTAGGAGAAACTTGCGAGCCATCTATCGATCGCCCTGGAATGGTGAGAGTTGTATTGCATAACATAGCAGTTGACGTCTTTTCTTAATGTTACCTATTCCCTGCGACTTAAGTCTTCTGATCAAATTGTCTATGAGTATTTACCTGAACCGTCCTTCGGACACTTAGGATTGTCTTTTGACCATTTTCCACGTTTTCGTAATAAACTAGGACGTGCCACAGATAAAGGCGCGTTTGATGGCGGTCCATTGCTCATTAATATTTTTGGGCAGTCAATTTAAAGTTCGTGGTATTTGCAACAGGAAATGTTACTTATTGAATTTAAGGAGTCGGTCCTTTGTGCCTCAGTAAGTAGATGCAGCCACGACGAGCGATCGAAGGTAAATCGTCTCACTGGCACGACATAGCTGGGCGCAAATTTAGAAGCATACAAAGCGAGTGAACTGATAAGCAGCCTATTTCTGAATCAATGCCGTATGTTTTTGTTAGGGATTAGTGTTTTCTTTCGCCAGAAAATCTAAGACTTTATCCAAGAAGAAATAGAACTGGGCTTTATGAGCACTAAATTTTCAAAGTCCGTCTTGCTTCAGCATAATCCTTACTATTGCAGTACATGTCCAAAGTAGTATTTTCGGAATGCAACTTGATTTTTCTCCTGCTATATTCCTGCAAGTCATCTGAGTTCTCATAGCTTTCCGACGTGTGTTTCCAACAATCGTCTTCCAGAGTATTTTTTTGTCTAGTGTTATTCCCAAATATTTGAACTCTGTTTCTCGTTGCACCTCTATCCCATGTAACTTAATGACTCTCAAATGATCAAGTTTATGCTTCCTAGTGAATAGTACTAAGGCTGGATTGATACGCAACCCGCCTTCCTGCATCAGACACTAGTAATTCTTAGTTCAGTTTGGATTGCATCACATAGCGTATCCTCATACAGACTTGTATTTCAATATTCGTTAGCTCTCCTAGGAGTTCATCAACTTACCTTTGCCTTACTTCTGAAGACAATTGAGGTCCATAACATCCTCTTTGGGAAGAAATAAAGTCCTAAGCCATTCCACAATGCCTTCCGTCGCGCAGTATACTAGAATGTGATCTGGTCGAAAACACGAGCTTCACACTCCATCTCTTGTACATTTGCCTGACGACAAGGTCTTCTTTAATAATTTCTTGCTCCTCACGAGTGAGTATTTGCTCCGAAAATACTTTCGGCAGTATGACCAATAGAATACCCTTCACCACACTAGCATAGCCAATGACGGGCCTCCCGACTCCTGCCTTGACCGCTGACCTACTTGAAGTTTCCTTCCTCTTCGGGGGTTGGGTTTTTTGGGAGCATTCTCCTCATGTGCGCTAATTTCCGCAGCTCCCCGTTTTCTTGGCTCCGATAATGAAGGCTTAGGTCTATTCTGAGCCTTGTTTAGGGCATCTTCTGGTTTCAGGCCTTCCTTCAGATAACAGCAGGTACCATTTAGCACCTCGCCACAGTTCCAGACGTGCTTTTGCTTGTCTCTGCTTATTGAGCAGTGGCCTTTGTTGGTTATGGTCCTCGCAGTAAGCCAATGTTGACCTTGGCTCCATTGCTTGACTTCTCCACTTCTTCCATTTTGGCTTATTGTCCTATCATAGACAGGCTTTTAAAAAAACCCAAATCGTAAAAAGGCGTAGGAGGAAAATAAAAAAAAACTGTAACTGTCTTGCCCTTGAAAATGTGCAACATAAATTCACCCGTTCCCTCTTCTTTAAGAAAAGCAAGGCTCGTGTGGACTAGCGTTAAAATAAATAAAACAATTTGGCGAAACTCGCACAAACACTTGGAAAATTGGCATGAGAAACTGTGTCTCAACTGCAATGCGAAGACCGTTTCAGCTTGCTTGAGTCGCACCCATTTATTAATGTGCACCATTTTATTAGTTCCCATTTATCATAAAAGAGTGCGCTGTGACGAAATCATTCCTTTTGTTACGTACATTCGAAGAACAACTCTACAAATCTGTCAAGCGGATACTGTCAGAATTCTCGCTTAAGTTGGAGAAACTAAGCATTATAGGGTCTCGTTACAATTGTGGAAGAGCGTGGGCACATTCAAGAAACTTTTTTCGATAGCTAGAAATAGCAGTCGTAAAGTCAGCCTCCATTCGAAGCATGTTTGATTTTTCAGTAACAAAGTAGTTTCGAAATTTGCGCGTTGTTAGTGTACAAATTTTAAATCTCTTTTTCGACCAAGCAGAGAACAGTTTAGAGCGTATCCTTAAGCCACCTCAGTTTAAAGGCGAAATAAATTTGATAGATTTTATCGAATTTTCCTAAGACCAATTTTATACTACACGTGAGTATTTCTTAAGGATGAAATTAGCGGATGAAATTGAGACGTCGGCGCCCAGGAGAATATAAAAGCGGAGAAAAATTAATGGTGATCATGAATAGAATTACGGTCACAAGCAAACTGAAGCGCTGTTGGCGGGCAAGATGATCACTAGTTTCTTACTTCCTTTTGTAATCATTTCAGTAGATCCATTGACTATACACACTACGATCGCTCACTGGGAATATATTGATGTGTACAGTTTCTTCTAGGCTGATTTCATATAAATATAATTAGCTAGGTTAGTTTGGTGAGGGAAGAAGCTGCTTCAAGCACTCAGGTCATTTGTTAGGTCCATTGTACTGCGACCTAAAAGCGTCAATTTAGTGGCCCCCGCCTAAGGTATTCGCATGCTTTTGTGAATCTGAAAACATCTTCCAGAGGCAGAATGTCCGTAGGTTCTTCTTGGAAGAAAATCTTACCGAGGATCTTCGTAGGCCATACAATATTCCATGTGGTTAGTCAGAGTATAACTTAGATCCTGAGCATTTCAGTTTATTTGTGAAGTGAATAATGCATTTTTTGATTTCTCATTTTTTCAATTTCCAGAACCATTCTCACTTTCCGCTGAGGTACAACGTTCGCAACTAATGACAGAATCATGGTTCCACCCATCTATAAGCCGGCCTGTAGCAGAGGGTCTTCTCAAAAACGATGGCGATTTCCTAGTGAGAGAGTCTCAAGGCAAACCGGGTCAATATGTTTTAACAGGACTCGAGAACACTACACCGAAGCATTTGCTGCTCATAGATCCTGAAGGCATTGTGAGAACAAAAGACCGTATTTTCGACAGCATAAGCCACTTGATAAATTATCACTGGACAAATTCCTTACCTATAATATCGGAAGAGACTGAACTCGTTTTAAGAACTCCAGTCCTTAGAAGTGCGCAAAAGTAAGGGTTGGAAACTACAACGAATGTTTCTAACTATTCGTATATTTTTATTAAAGGTAACATTAATAAATGTGAAATGGACTTTGCTGTGAGCGGAAATGTGTCAGGGGAGATAGTAAGGAAATGATACTAGAGTTACTTAATTCTTTGATAGACACGTTAATTTTTCGTTGGGAGCTTACGACACGAACTATCATTCGCGCTTTTTAAAACAATATGAAGTAATTATATACAAGAGGTGATGGATAACGATATGGTCTAAATACAAACAATGACTGAAACAAACTGATCAATGGACGTAATGCATATTTTGATAAATGCTAAGGGTCACCCCAGGCATGTATTTAGTTCCCTATACAACGTAATAAAGTAATCGCTTTGAATATTTAGTCAATTAGCACTACTCAATTTGAACGGACCTATCGAAAATGCTTAGCACTATTAGAGCAAACGCTTAGAAGTTGTCAATTGAACAGGAAGGCTTAACAAAACGAAGCAATGACGGAACGACGAAAAGATAAATGCATTTATTCAATATATTTATTTTACTTTAGGTTTAAGATGTTTGCAAAACGAACAAATTTACGCAAATCACGAACAAAATTTCACTTCATTTCAGCACAATTATATTAGGCTGGCCTTTTTAGGTGTATATTCAACGTCAAAATTCACTTTTCTTATAGATCTTCCATTCTACATGTGCCATAGAAGTATTTAATCATTCTCCTCTTCCTAAGATACGATTTGGCCACAACTTTTAAGTCTACACTGCATGATTATACACTATCTATTTTACGTGCTGTGCTATTAAGCCTTCAATATTTTACCTATAAACGTAATATAATTTTAAATGGAAATTATTTTTGAAGAATTCTCTTGAAGTAAAGATGAAAACTAGACCCTGGTTTGAGAATGTACTTTTTAACGAATTTTTACTATTGTATGAGAAAAGATGATGTATTTTCGTAGTAAACCCATGAATCGACTGAAAGAATATTTTTTATAATGCAAGTTCATCCTTCATCGAGGAGCTTTACACTATTCTGGGAATAATGTCGATCTGATTCATATTTCTTGATTGTCGTTTGTATACATTTAGTGTACGTTTCTTAGTCATCAAGTTAATGAGAAACTATGTGTTGCATTGTAAAAGAATACATTTTCACTTCATTGGATGTACATTTTGGTTGTATATATTTTTATTAGCAAATATATATATGTATGCAATTCTAATTCCGTTTTCTTTTTTTGAATTTATTTAAAGGTAATTTAAATATTCAGTAATTCAAGCCCCTTTGCCTTCATCTATGTAAATTTGGGACGAAGTTTTACTTAAGTGATATTGTTCTTATCCTGACCAGAGTTTATAAACAATCCAGCTTAGCTTCCAATTGTATCAACCAATTAAAGTTAGGATCATTCAATTTCGAAGGATAACACAATTTGTTCGGTAAGTTGAGTAAGAGAAAAGAAGGCAGTAATCCTACGTTCCATAACAAACCACAGCAAATGCTGTTGATAATGTACAAGTGACGCACCCTTATAAAATATTTAATAATGGCTTGCCAAATTGATTATTTTAAAATTGTGCCGCAACTGAGCAGTTTCGAAAATCTAATCAGACCGACCATCTCATGATCAGCAATAGAACATCGGCTCCGGAAGGGGTCATCATCTGGTCGCTGAGGCGTATGAAAAGCGGAGCGTAGTGCGCATCGTAACAAAAGTAATTCCACCATTGCACTAGTGAGTAAAGCAAAAATTGCTGCAAATAACACGAATTTCACCATCGTATACTTGATCCAAAGCCGTTCAGTAGTCTTGTAAGGGGCGTTAATGTAGGCTTCCCATCCACAACGATAAGCATCTAAAGAAGTAGCAGGAGCACTTCCCCACTGAATCGTATAACAGGCGGTCAAAATCCACCTTTTGTGGATGATATGAAAAGCCGCGGATGCGGATATGGACTGCCTCTTTAAATAGAAACGAAATTATTATTCGCGCACGGCTGTTGGCAGCCAAGAGAGCCTATTTCAGCTTATAAAAACTGTTCCCCTCGAAACTTCTCACCATAAGGTCAAAGTTCTTACTGTACAAGACAATGATCTTGCCCGTCCTTATGTATTCCTCGGAGACTTGGGTTCTTAGCAGGAAAAATTATGAACTCTTAGTCGCGTTCGAGAAAAAATCTTCCGAAGAATTTTTGGTCCTTCTACATGAGAATCGGCGATTCCGCAACCTATATAGCGACGAAATCTATGAGCGATACCATGGTCATTGGGTTGTGGATAAAATCCGGCTCAATAGGTTGCGGTGGGCAGCTCACTTAATCCGTATGGATGAAGATGATCGAGCCCGGGAAGTCTATAAGCGCTATATCTATGGTTGAAAAAGAAGACGAAGGGATATCGAATTGGTGGACCTATCTTTGCTACCAACACACTCAATCGGTCTCCCTGTGAAACTTTTCCGTGCAGCTCCTGGGAATCTGAGATCTTTTCCAACGAGTTGAAGGCGGAAATAATAGTTGCGAAGAATAGTGCTCGTCTTGAGTGAGGTGTATTCGCGTGCTTTCTGCTATCGCCAAGATATTAGTTATAATGATCCTGGAACGCATTAAGGGACACCTCGAAAACTTGATCGACAGGGAGTAGGCTCGTTTCCGTTCTGGATCCTTCTGTACTTCACAATTTTCGGATCAATGTGAAATGATATTCGGAGTTTAGGTCAGCGTTCTACCTGTTCTTCATTGATTTCGAGAAAATTTCCAATAGCGTGGACAGAGTGGAGTGGAGTGCTCTACGCAGAAAGGCCTTTCAGGAAACTAATAGCTATTATTGGGGCGGCATATGACAGCGCGAAATATCACAAGCTGCATTGAAGTAGAACCTAAGACGAATTTTAGGTTGTAATGACAAAACGTGGTGGGCGATGGACAAAACACCACCCTAAGTGGCTGGAGGGCTAAGAAGGAAGAGCAATCCCAAAAACCTGAAAAAATGATGAAATTGGCCGTGAAAATTTGCCCGCAAATATTGAAGCTTCAACGAAATGTTCCGTCAACACGTGCTTGCATGCCTCTATGCCAGGCTCGGGAACATGGGTAGAGGGGGGTCTTTTGAACACTTCGATTCCTCACGTATCTTTATACGAAAATGCACCGGAACCTGAAAATTACCAAACCAACACGGGACTTCGTGTAAACCTATGAAAATGCACACGCGAGATAAATTGGAATTGAAAGAAAATAACGGCTCGAACTTGCGCCTGGACACGAGTGCCGCGATCGAAAAGGAAGATCCACAACGGATTACAGATATACATACGAAAAAACAAAGGGAATAATCAACACATTCAAAGAATATTTAATTGAAGCAATTTCAGAATTCAGGGTGAAGAGTTTTCGGACCTTCGTTCTCAATCTGACTAGGTTCTTGTTCCAGCAAGGTACATCCCTTGTCTGTCTTAGCCGGAGCCCCCAATTACCTGCATAATTCCTTCTTGTAGACCACGAATCTGACGGCGGCACAACCAGTGTCGTTGAACCAGTACTATTCCAATGTTGTCCTTTAAGGTTGCTTTTGCTATCACGGCAGATGCAGCTCTTGCATGGTGCAGGTTTACCAGGACTATTTTAGCGCTAGCCATTGGCTCCATGTGTCCGGATAGCTGAGTGGTTAGAACACAAGGCTGTCGTACGGAAGGCCGCGGTTCAAATCTCACTGGTGGCAATGTGATTTGTATCATGATTTGACGTCGGATACCAGTCGACTCAGCTGTGAATGAGTACCTGAGTCAAATCAGGGTAATAATCTCGGGCGAGCGCAATGCTGACCACAATGCCTCCTACAGTGTACTGTAGTGTACCGCTACGGTCTTCAATGAATTGCTCTAACACACTTCAAAGAACTGATTCAATATGGATTGTTGTGCCAACGATTATTATTATTATTATTGGGTCCATTCGTGTTTGGAGTTCTTCTCCACTGATGGCGTGTCATCCTTCTCCGACGATCGATGTACCCCCTGAGCCCTAGAAGATCTAAGTCTAGGGCGTCTAACTTCTCCTCCTCACTGGGCAGCAGGTCTACTTCCCTGCTTGATCCTGCTCTTTTAGCTTCTATGGACTCCACGACTCCTTTGGGGACCTCAGTAGGTTTTCCATATCCTACTTCCCCCTGTACACAAGCACAGGTATCTTTTTTTGCCGTTTGATTGCCTCCAGGGATCGGTCATCTACCAAGATCGTGTGGTGCCTGCTTTTGCGATTCACCTTGCTTGTGAAGACTCTCCATAACCGCGTATGGAGGTCATCATTTTGAGCAATTAGGAGGCTTTAGGAAGATATACTGTCACCATGTGTGCCTCTCTCTCATCCTCAGCACATGTCGACAGTTCTGCTCCTTTCCAGCCTGTCAATTGAGGGGCTATGATCCTAAGTCAGCTCGCAGTGTCCTCCGTTGCGCATTCCATCAGCATGTGACCTGGTCGAAACCGTATGCCGGTGAACACCAGCTTCGCACTCCATCCGGAAATGTTTTCGGCAGTATGGCCAATCGAATGTCCTTGACCACACTAGCGTAGCTAACGGCGAGCTACCTGGCTTCTGCTTCTACCCTTGACCTGTTCAGGATTTTCCCCTCTTGAGCTCAGGTGTAGGTTCTTTGGGAGCATTCCCTAAGCTAATTTCCGCTGCTCTCCGCTTTTTTGGTTGCCGTATTAAAGGCTTAGGTCTGCCCTAAGCTGTCTTAAGTACCTCAATGTTCACCTTGACGCCCCCACTTCTCTCTTTTTGGGTAGTCACCCAGCTCTTAGCATTACGAAAATGTGTCTCCGCCTGGTGGGTAGGTTTTTCCTTCTTTGTATTATTGATTGATTTACTCATTTGATCCCTCCCATTTTTCGACTGTACAGTCAAGATCGGTAGCGTCTTGTTAATAGCAGAGTTACCTCGTTAACGTAATTTGAATGACAAATAGCGATTATATTCTCATCATTTTTTATGATTGGCGGATAAATGATCTTTTGAAGCAAAACAAGTTGATAAGGGCATTTCTTTTGCATATGTACATACTTGACAATTTCCTTTGCATATGTACATGCACAAGTAGTCTCCGGAGTCTCACCGTCTCATTTTGCTCAGGAGCAGATGTCCAAGCTAGACGAAGTGATATCATGCGACACCGAAAATAGCGGCGTATGCATGATCTCCTGTGGCGTGATTTCCATAGAACACACCAAACGGTTGTGAAACATATGATAGAACGAGGACCCTTGGGATTTCATTTCCTTGTACGCCGCAGTAACTAGCTTCCATGGTTGTGCCACCGTATTGACTCTAGAATTTAAGATCAAACGAGTCCTACATTCCTGAATGCTTTTTGAGATGAACCAAGGGATGCCCAATATTCTCAGGGTGACTTGGCTATCGCTTCAGGTTATTGCTTTTAGGAATGCATATAATTTAGCTTGGAAGAGTGTTGCATATTGTCTCGAAGAAAAACTCCATCTGTCGTTTTTATCTTTCCCAGAAAAATTTTTGTATTTTTGACCGATCGACATAGGAGACTTCAGTATACTTGGCCCGGCTTTGTTGGGTCTGTTTGAGTGTTGTCTGCGCTTGAGGTTAACTTAATACCTCCTACCGTACAGATGTGCGGGGATTTGAGAATGGCAATAAGAGCTGCATTTAGTTTTCCTAATATCTCCTCTGTCCCTCATGTTCATTGTTTCTCGATAGACCCCAAACGAATCAGTCTGTAAGCTGCTTTAATTACAGCGGTCTGTATATACGTATATGCATATTAAAGAGTTACAAAATATCTAGAGCTGCGCCCGATGTTGTAAAAGCGACTTTGTATCATCTTTACCGATGTGTAGGCAAACATCGGCTTTATGATAGCAATGATACACCCACATTATTATATGAAGGCTGAGCTTATATAGCCCCATAAACTTTGAGAGCTCAAGTGATCTTTATCTCTACATGTTTGTGCAAAACAAGCTTTTTATCCAAAATAATTCTCAGGGGTTTTATCTCTTCAGAACGTTGAGGAATAATTCTGTTAATCTTTGAAAGACAGGACTTTTCAGTTTTGCTCCTTTTCGTAAATAACAATCACTATCATTAACAGCACAAGAAGCGGTATCCGGTCTAGGTCTGCCTTAGTAAGGAACCACCAATTCGATATCCGTAAAAGCTGTCTGGCATCTTGCGCCATTGCTACATTTTACTCTCTCACGTCTTCTTTTTCTACCAAAGATATTTTTCTTATAGACTTTCCGAGCTAGTTTCATCCTCGCCCATAGAAATTTAGTAACTCGCCCACCGCAGTCTGTTGAGCCGGATTTTATCCACAACCAGACGGTCGTGGTATCGCTCATAAATTTCATCGTTACATACGCTCTGTTGGCTGCTAATAACCTTGCGCATATTTCATCGCGATAGCTGTTATCGGTTGTGATTTTCGACCCTAGATAGGAGAAATTATCAACAGCCTCAAAGTTATCGTCTTCTATCTTTATTGTTCTCGTTTGACCGGTGCCATTTGATGTTGTTGGTTATTTCGTTTTTCGAGCAACGTTGCCACCATGTACTTCGCCTTGCCTTTATTAATGTGCAGCCCAAGATCTCATGTCACCTGCTCGATCTGGATGAGGGTAGACTGTAAATCTCGGGTTATTCTTCCCATAATATCAATATCGTTGGCGTAGGCCAGTAGTTATTTGGACTTGAGCAGGATGATGCCTCTCGCTTTTTCCAGGGCTAGGTTAAAGAGGACGCATGATAGAGCATCCCATTATCTTAGACCATTGTTGATGTTGAATGGTCTCGAGAGTGATCCTGCTGCTTTTTTCTGGCCTCGTACATTGGTCAGGGTCAGTCCAGTCTAGGCAGTCTTATCAATTCCGTCGGCATATCGAATTCTCTCATGGCCGTGTATAGATTTACCCTGGCTTTGCTATCCAAGGCGGCCTTGAAGTCGATGAAAAGATGATGAAACTGATGGCCATATTCCAAAAGTTCTTCCATTATTGCGGCAGGGAGAAGAAAGTAAATAATAATATCATGGTTTTATTTGGATTTACTGAAAGCCCATCTCTGAGGCACCAACTGTTAATCAAATCAGTTGCGCATTGTATATTTCTAAACATAGTTCCAAAATATCGATCAACAATCAACACAACCACGTCATACTTGGATGTGTATTGGCAGTTCTTGCAGTTCACATAGCAGTGAGTCGATCAGAATACTCCACAGAAGGGGGGATAGCACACCTCCTTTGGGGCAGCATTTCGTTTCTGTTGTCGTCGGTAGCTTCAGCACACAAAAATCTCTGCACAGCGGAGATCTTAAGCAGATCCTAAGTATAATCGCCGTCATGCTCTCTGGCAGCATCACGAAGTTTTTGGTAAAAGGCATAATCAAAAGCGCCTTCACGAACACCTTTATTTTTGAGATTAAGGAATGGAGAGAACACTCATATCGTGACTGACGGGCATTATATGGGATTTTATACTCAATATAGGTATATATAACAAGTTGTATTGTTCACAGGGTGGACTAAATATTTGAATTTTAAAGGTAGTATAGATATTTAACTGCCATTAGTTTTTCAAATTTACTAGTAATAAAATAGTCTAACTTATTTTATTAATTCTGTGACCTGAATTTCTAGATCTACTATTTGTCATAGTCCCTAATATTAAGGTGATTATAAAAGCAACTGAGTGCAATTTCCGAGATGAGGAACTCACAAACTGGAAGTGGTCTCCTCAGCTTTCTCTGCACAAACTCGGTCAAAATATATCTCTGGAAAATTTCCCTCGGCCAAGGTTGTTTCAGAAATTCCATCGAAATCGGGACTGAACATTAATTTGAGATTTCCCACATGAGCATTGGACAAGCCATTCACACCGCGATAAGTTTTGTACCCATCAGTGTTGAGGAAAAGGATGTAGCTTTCGTATCTCCGCACTATGATAGGTTCATGGAACAAAAGTCGCACGATCTTCCTGTGACCATCGAATTGAATCAATTTCGAATTGTTTGATAGAATTATCTTCTTATTGCCCGGGTTACAGAAATCGTCTATTAATAACCCATATTGTATGTTGAGTTCTTTCTCGGTCATTGGGCCATACATTCCAAAACCGTGGATTTTGAAAGGATGATTCGATTTGAATGCGAGAAAGTGGGTTTGTTTCGTTTTAATTCCAGTTTTGACATCGAAGCAGGGCAGCAAACACTTCTTTTTTGGGAATCTTCGTAACGTTTCCATTATTCTGCTTACAGGTGTTGAGAAAATGTAGTTTATTCTTTCGGGCGTAAATTTTACTGAACATATGAATTTTACCTACTAATACTATGATTAAAAGCGTAGACTTTATTTTGTGATGAAAGAAAGAGTGATCTGACGCAGACCAAGTAGACATATTTTTATTTGATGCTTTGATTTCAAAAAACTTGAGGAGGGCATACTAGACTTTGTAGCTTTCGATAGTTTAGAAATGTGCAGGTTAAGTATTTAACATTACTTATATTTATTATAATATTTAAGTTAACATTTATTATTAAATTAGTTATACATGTTATTTGACCTAATCTTAGTCGGCGGACTCAACTTCCGTTTTCCTATTTTTAATTCAAAGGACTTCAGTATTTATTCATATATTCGAACTTAATATTACAAATCAGAGACATTTACGAAAAACATAATTACTGCATTAGATTCATTTTTTGTGTGTCTACTACGTTTTAGACAACAACTCATGGCACACTTTTCTGCGTTCTTCCACTCCCGTGGCGTGCTACGCAAAGTGGATAGATCCACGCCATCTATTCGCTCGCACTCGCAACATTCGAAATAAATTTCGAATGCTGCGAATCCTGCCGCGCCACATCACTCCGCCCCCAGATGAAACCTAGGGGTTTCGGCGACTGATCCCCGAACTTCGTTCGCCGTTAATCCGCAAAGCGGACACGACGTTGCTTCGGGGCGCACGCGGGTTTCAGCCTGGACAAAGAGACCGCCTTTTTGTGACCACCGATCTCGAGCTGGAAGAAATGTTCTCCCCGCTCGAGAACGCGGTACGGGCCCTCATATGGAGGCTGCAGCGGCTTCCGGACGGCATCCGTCCTGATCAGCACGTGCGTGCAAGTGTCCAGCTCCTTGGGCGAACTGGCAGGTATGGACGAGTGTCGAGTGGGTGGTGGCGCCTTGATGCGTCGGAGATTGTCCCTCAGCAGACGCACCAACCCCGACTCCGTGAGACCCGATCTCTTGTCGAAGACCGGATCGCTTGGGAGTCTTGGGTTCTCCCCGTAAACCAGCTCCGCGGGGCTGGCAGCAAATTCCTCTCGGCGGGTTGTACGAAGGCCGAGTAGGACGAGAGGCAAGACTTGCGTCCAGGACGGGTCGTCGCGTGCCATAATGGCGGCTTTCAGCGTCCGGTGCCAACGTTCCAGCATCCCATTGGATTGTGGGTGGTATGCCGTAGTCCGCTGGCGTTTAAAACCAAGGAGTTTGCCTAACTCGGAGAAAAGGGTGGACTCAAATTGCATTCCCTGGTCAGTGATGACCACTGCAGGGACGCCAAAGCGAGGTATCCACTCTCGACAGAGGGCTTCAGCACATGATTGCGCCGTAATGTCTTTCAGAGGTATTGCCTCAGGCCACCGCGTGAACCTGTCGATGATTGTGAGGCAATACTTATAACCGTGCGAGTCTCGCAAAGGCCCTATTATGTCGAGGTGTATGGTGTGGAAACGCTTGGTAGTGCGGGGGAATGAGCCCACTTCTTTCCTTACATGCCTGGAGACTTTACACTTTTGGCATGCGATGCACTCTCTGGCCCAGGAATTGATATCCTTGTTCATGGAGGGCCAGAAGTATTTTCCGGTGACTAACCGGTTTGTTGTCCTGATGCCGGGGTGCGCCAAGTCGTGAACTGCGTGGAACACTTCCTTGCGAAATGTGGCCGGAATGTATGGCCGAGGTCCCTTTTCCGAGTCTTCGCAGCAGAGCGAGAGGTTTGAGCCGAAGGTGGGCAACTCCCGAAATTTGTATTTGGGGTTGGACTTGAGGCTCTGAAGTGCTGCGTCATCCACTTGCGCCTTGGCAATAGCCGAGAAATCGAGTGAGGCGGGGATGTTAACTTCGGAGACACGAGACAAAGCGTCAGCAACAATGTTGTCCTTCCCGGACACGTGCTGGATGTCTGACGTGAACTGGCTTATGAAGCTCAGGTGTCGAAGCTGACGAGGGGACGCTTTGTCGGGCTTCTGTTTCAAAGCGAACGTGAGAGGCCTATGGTCCGTGAACACTGTGAACGGCCGGCCTTCTAGGGAGAAACGGAAGTATTTGATGGACAGGTATGCGGCGAGCAGTTCGCGATCGTAGGTGCTGTAGTTCCGTTGAGCGGGATTCAACTGCTTCGAGAAGAAGCTCAACGGCTGCCAAACTTGGTCCACCTTTTGGTGAAGGGCAGCACCTACTGCGATGTCAGAGGCATCAACAAAAACGGCTAGGGGTGCATCTTGCAGAGGAAATGCCAAGAGTGTAGCGTCGGCCAGTTGTTGACGGGATTTGTCAAACGCGCAGATAGCCTCTTCAGACCACACGATCTCTCGTGTGTCCTTAGTTTTGGGGCCAGACAAGTACGCGTTCAAAATGGACTGGAGATGGGCGGCCTTGGGCAGGAAACGACGGTAGAAGTTTAGCATGCCCAAGAACCTCCTCAACTCCCTCACTGTCTTTGGACGCGGGAAGCTTGTTATCGCTTGCACCTTGTCTGGGTCGGGCTGTATTCCTTCAGGGGAAATGAAATGGCCGAGGAATCTCACCTGTTGTTGAAGGAATTTGCATTTCTCAACGTTTAGGACTAAACCGGCCTCAAGGAGACGTTGAAAAATGCACTCGAGATGGGCTAAGTGCTCAGACTCAGTGGAAGAAGCGACCAAAACATCATCCAAATATACGAAACAGAATTCGAGGTTTCGCAGGACTGAGTGAATGAACCTTTGAAAGGTTTGCGCCGCATTGCACAATCCGAAAGTCATCCGGGTGAACTCGAAGAGTCCAAAGGGTGTGCATATTGCCGTCTTTGGAATGTCTTCAGGAGCTACTGGGATTTGGTGATAAGCCTTGGTTAAGTCCAAGGTCGAAAAGATGCGGCAATTCGCGAGGTGATGCGCAAAGTCGTGGATGAGTGGAATTGGATATCGGTCAGGAACAGTCTGTGCATTTAGCCTTCTGTAATCCCCACATGGGCGCCATTCGCCGTTTGGCTTAGGGACCATATGCAGTGGGGAAGACCAACAGCTGTTTGAGGGCCTGCAGCTACCCTGTTGAACGAGTTGTTCAAACTCTTTCCGTGCAATTGCCAGTTTCTGAGATGGTAGAGGACGCACCTTCGAGAAGATCGGGGAACCAGTAGTGATAATGTGGTGCTGCACATTGTGCTTCACTGGTTTGGAGAGACCACAGTTGGTAGTAATCTGGCTGAACTTTTGGAGAAGTGCCCGAACACGAGAGTCGGTAATGTCTTCTAAAAGAACGGAAAGATTATTGCCTGGGTGAGATACCATATGTTCCGACGAATTAAGGTTGGTCGTGGAATCTATAAGAGACTTGTTTTGCAAGTCCACCAGCAATCCATAGTGACACAGGAAGTCTGCGCCTAGTATGGGGAAGCTGACATCCGCCAGGATGAAACGCCACGAAAACGTCCTACGCAAGCCAAGACTCACGTCCACTTGCCTATACCCGTACGTGTTTATGCGGGAGGAATTTGCTGCCGCAAGTTTGAGCGGTTGAGGGAAAAGTTGATGTTGCCGAGGTACGGGAAGAACCGAAACCTCCGCACCAGTATCGATGAGGTAGCTGCGCCCGCTGAGGGGGTCGAAAATAGTTAGGCGACGTGGCGCTGCGTTCTGGGTGGCCGCCGCCAAGACCCCCCGCGGACCTAGTTTTTTGCGGTAGGAGAGAATCTACACGGTAGCGTACATCTTGTCGCTTTATCCCCGAATCTGCGGTGGTACCAGCAAATCCCTTGGTCCGTGGACTGTCTTGACGACCTGCTACCTGATCGCCCTTTTCGGGTGGCAGACCGTGAGCGTGCTCGCGATCTGACGCCCGAACGCTGAGCGTCCAACGTCGCCCGCATCTCGGCCATACTGGCTGTTAAAGCAGCAATCTCGCGCCTCAATTCACCCACCTCATCCGACGGTGGTTGAACGGCCGCCAAGGTTGGGCGTACGTACACCTCCTGGACCTGGTCGGCCGTCGCTGCTAGTTCCTCCAAGGAACCGGAGACGCAAGCGAGGATCGCCTGGGTGCCCTCCGGGAGCCGACGCAGCCAGAGCGACTTGATCAGGTCATCGCCGATCTTGCTCCCACCCAATTGCCTCATTTCACGAAGCAATTGGCTGGGAGTTCGATCACCCAACGTTAAACCCGCCAGCAAGTGGTCTAATTTTGCCGACTCGCTTGCCGACAGGCGCCTGATCAACTCGCTCTTGAGCTGCACGTACGATGTCGACTTCACCACGTCGGACACCAGAAGTATGGACTCTTCGTCCAGGCCGACCACCGCGTAGTTGAAGCGGGTCGCGTCCGATGTGATGCCGGACATTTGGAATTGTGCTTCCAAATGCACGAACCACAGCTCGGGGTTCCGCCGCCAAAACGGAGGAACGCGTACGGCGAGGGCGGTCACTTGCGGGTCCGATGGGCCTGCCGCGTCCTTATTGTCAAAAGACATTTTTCTTACAGAGAAGTACGAGATTGAGATGTAAACGCGGTGAGTTTATACTGAAACGCGTTGAACTTTACACCGACACGGCAGGCCGCACCCACAAATGCACGCACGAAACGAGAAAAAAAAAATGATGAGCGAAGCGGACGCTCTCCAGCGCAGACCGAAAACACCACCAATGGAAATGGTGAACTCGCGATGCTAAACACCTCTTCGCCGTCTCTTGCAGCGATTTCAATCTTTTATTACTATTTTTTTTAAAACTTCTAATGTATTGAACAATAATAAATTACAATAATGCTTCGCTGCTGCGGCCTCTTTGGTGAAGACGGCGTTGATGTGAAGGCGGCGGCGGTGGTGGCGGCTTCTGCTGCAGCGATGGTGGCGGGGTCTTCGGTGTCTGCCTGATAGCGGTGATGCTGGTGTCGGTCAGCTGCGCTGATCTTGACGGCGAGGGCTGCAGTGACGGCGGCGGCTTTGACCTCTGCGGCGATGGTGGAGACGATTCCGGCGGCGGAAGTGGCTGCGGCAATGATGGTGGCTGGGGCTGCGTTGATGGCGTCTGTAGCGACAGCGGTGGCAGCTGCTGCGTCTGTGGCAGCACCGGTGACAGCTGCTGCGTCTGTGATGGCAGCGGTGGTGGTTGCGGCGACTGTGGACGGCAGCGGTGGCGGCGACGGGGACAGCCGTTTGCTGCTGTTGTTGATCGTTGTGACAATGATGACTAGTCCGGTGCGTGAAAGGTGTTGTGCAGGAGGGCGTGCGTACGGGAAGTCGCGTGAAAATCTACTTCTGGAGAGGGTCCGACGTGTGTCGCGCAGTACACTGTGTAGAGAAGGTTTTCTCGCGTTTTTTCTTGCCTCTGCTCCGACTCGGGATGTGGAGATGCGACACGTTTTCGTGATGTTTACAACGGCACTCCACACTCAACTGTAGATGCGAACGCGTGAAAATCACTTGCCGTACGGTCTACTGATGTTTTTGATAGATTTCTCGGTGTTTGGAAGTTCTATTTCTGCCGTGTTGCTCGGACGAATTTTGTCGTCAATAGAGCTTCACCAATGGCGGCGATGGCGGATAATTTGTCGTTTTTTAAATATCGGGGTCACCAATTAAGTATTTAACATTACTTATATTTATTATAATATTTAAGTTAACATTTATTATTAAATTAGTTATACATGTTATTTGACCTAATCTTAGTCGGCGGACTCAACTTCCGTTTTCCTATTTTTAATTCAAAGGACTTCAGTATTTATTCATATATTCGAACTTAATATTACAAATCAGAGACATTTACGAAAAACATAATTACTGCATTAGATTCATTTTTTGTGTGTCTACTACGTTTTAGACAACAACTCATGGCACACTTTTCTGCGTTCTTCCACTCCCGTGGCGTGCTACGCAAAGTGGATAGATCCGCGCCATCTATTCGCTCGCACTCGCAACATTCGAAATAAATTTCGAATGCTGCGAATCCTGCCGCGCCACACAGGTGTCCGTTTTTCATGATGTGTCATTTCCCGGAGAAGTGCTCCTCCACTTGCATCCTTTTAACTTGAAAATGTTGCGGCTAGAATATGCCGATGTTGCCTTCTATATGCAGAAAAAGAATATTTGGATTTTTTTTAGTTAAAAATTTTAAATATTTTTACAACTTTTACTGCCTTTTACTGCCTTATAATTGGTGGTAGGCTGACTGGTAATGAACGTAATCAGATCAGCCACATCACGGTTAGTCGTTGATTTAGGAGTTGTATCGTGAATGTAAGTATAAATTTGATGCAAACCTCGGTCTGAAAAGGACCATAATCTCGAAACGCAGGTGCGGCGGAACGGAGTTCGACTGAAAGCAGTCGTCGATCGCGGAACATATTTTTTTTTTCAATTTTTCATTCGATTTGGCATTGAGATAAAAAACAGGCTGGATTATTAACGTAAATTTTACCTGTGAATGTAACAGGAATTATTTTTATGATAATGTGTTGTCTAATTTAACAAAAGAATTTAAATAAAAATACTAAAATAATAAAAAATACTGCATAAATTCCATGAAGGAAGGATACCAGGACGGAAGGAAAATCGCCAATATTGTTACTCGGCATTCTGAATGCAGGAAGGATGAAGGAAATTTATCAGAAGTGTTTACTGAAGACGATCAAAGGGCAGTAGTCAGGAGTTTGGGCTATGGACACACGTCAGCAACTTGCAAGGGACCGGACAGGAGGATAGCATGCCGGGGATGCGGCCAGGTAGGTCCTCAAGCGAAGACCTGCAATGAAAGCGAAAGTTGCGTTCTCTGCAGGGGTTGTGGCGTGTCTGGTGAGAGCACCGTCCAGACTGCCGGCTCGGGACGGTGTCCAATCTTCAGGGTGGAAATGGAAAGGGCTAGGCCGTGAATGGCATGATCCGCATTTTACAAATTAACATGCACCGGAGTGCAACCGCTTTTACCTAACGTCGAATGAGACGATGCCGGACTTTCGGCCGAAGGAAGGAAGCATTCCTGACATTATTTTTGCGTTGGAATCTCTGGCATCATCGGTGGAGGGGTGGCAAGTCCTACAAGACTTCTTGGCAAATGATCACCAGTCGATCGCGTTCAAAGTGGTTGACGCTACTTGTCGGCGAGCACCAACCCGAAGCTCCCCTTGCCTGCGGAATGTGGCGAGGGAACATCTGGAAGTTCGTCGAAGCTCTTGGAGCAGGCAGAGCCGCGCCGGAGGACGCTCCGGGGGTGGTAGCGTCGCAGCTTACACCGTTGAAAATTCAGTGATGAACCTGATAACGACGGCGTGTGAGGCTTCTATGCCCCGGAGGTACCCCAGTCGCGAGAAGCCTTCTATGCACTGGTGGACGGCAGAAATTGCCGTCATAAGTGTCATCAGCTCTGCCGTTTGGCACAACGTTACACGCCAACGAGGAGGCATGTGGTCACCTATAAATAAAAGCAAAGCTTGCGGCTGGCAGAACATTGTCAACGAGGTGACTTGGCTATAAGCTTGCCATCCGGAAAATCGGGGCTCTGCGGAAACCTTGCATACTAACCATACTACCTACCGACCAGATGGACCGCATTGCGCGGGCATTTTTCCCCAGACATCTTGTGCGGGTTGATGCCAATAGCGCGGCAAAAGTCGAGGATTGCCCCCTTCTCACAATGAGAGAGCTCGAGGAAACAGTTCACACTGTGAAAAACAAGAAGCCGCCAGGTCCTGATGGCATTCCGTCGGAAGTT
Organism: Hermetia illucens; assembly: GCF_905115235.1. Classification (NCBI taxonomy): domain Eukaryota; kingdom Metazoa; phylum Arthropoda; class Insecta; order Diptera; family Stratiomyidae; genus Hermetia; species Hermetia illucens. Next base: position 104,211,595 of record NC_051852.1, on the reverse strand, counting down.
TATTAACTGGTGTTCCGTCAATGGCCAGGCTTGCTGCTTGAGGCGTTCAGTCGATAGTACTCCTCATAACGCTTGATGTCAGAAATGCCATCAATTCCGTAAGATGAACAGATATGCTACGCACATTAGATAACTCATTCCACGCGTCAAGCTATCTCTTGCACTATAAGACGCTAGAGGGCCAGAGGAGGATGGAAATCAAGTCGGGAGTAGCACCTCCTAGGGCCGGACCTCTGGAGGGCTACCTGCGATAGTCTGCTGAGATGCGCGAAGCAGACTTTGCATATTGATGCGACGGGTAAGCGGATGGATGACTGCTTACGTTTTCAGCCTTACACTGGGAAAAATCGAAATAGTCATCTTGACCAGAAAGAGAATCGCGACCCTGCGTCCCATGTCGATCGGCGAATTGACTTTAGAGTCAAAACCAGCGGCTAAATATCTTGGTTTAATGCTTGACTCGAAGATGAGCTTCTTCGAACAAATCCAAGCAGCAGCAGACAGGGCTGTAACTAGAGTCTTGGCCTTGAGTCGGCTAATGGCGAATGCTGGGGGCCCTATATCTAGTACAAGACGTCTCCTTATGGGGGCAACGCAGTCAGTTCTGCTCTATGGCGCGGAGGTATGGGCTGATGACCTTGTCAAAGAGACGCATCGAAAGCCCCTTGCTCAAGAGCAGAGACGGGGAGCTTTGCGAGTGGCGTCTGCTTATCGCACTGTCTGCGAACCGGCCGTGATGGTGATCGAGGGAGTGATCCCCGTTGCTCTCCTTTCCAAGGAGCGTAAAGCTGTCTACCGTCGCAAGGGCGAAAACTTAAAGGAGGTGGTTGCTCGTGAAGAACGTCAACGCACCCTTACCGAGTGCCAACTCTTTTGGAAAATTGAGCCAGGGGCAGATGGACTGGACGGCTCATCGACAATTTAGACCCTTGGCTGAACCAAACGCATGGTGAGATTTATTAATTCGTTACTCAACTTCTAAGTGGTCATGGAGGTTTTAAGTCTTGGCTGCACAGGATTGGGAAGGCGCGATCTCCTGATTGTGTGTTTTTCAATGGATTGGTGGACGACACTGAGCACACCTTTTTCTCTTGCGAGAGGTGAGACGCCTTTCGTGAGCAGCTTTATGTAGACACAAGGGTGCTCTCTGCAGTCAGCATTGTCAGAGAGATGCTGAAGAGCGCTGGCAACTGGAGTCGTGTTGGGAATTATGTTCGGGCTCTTCTTATTGCGAAGAAGATTGAACTCGACCGGCGGAGGGACCGGATGGCAAAGGGTTCCCTCAACTAACAACTCTTTTCGTCCCCTCTCCTTCCGTTGGTGAAAGAGATTGCCTGATTTGAAGGCTCACAAAGCCGGGAGACCGGGAGGGCTAGCCCGAAGTAATGTGTCAAACGGTTCCAGGCTAGTTCTCTGATAACAGGGAGGTGTTTAGTTTGTAGTCTGACACCGTACTGTTGCGGGAGTCCAACACTCTGTGCATGAAAGCATTTACCTACCCTACTCCCCAAAAAAGGATAGTATAGGTCCCAGAACAAAGGTGTGAATTGGTTTACACGAACCTGGAAAACACCTGCTCAACCAACACCAACTGTTACCAAATCATATTTCTACCTGTACGAATGGATACAGGACAGGACAGAACATTTCTGTTGCGTTAATGACAAGAACGGTACTTTGATTACTTACCGCCGAGTCACGACGGATAGATGGCGGGAATATTTCGAGCAGATTTCAATTAAAGAATTTGTTCATCCCCGACTTCCACAATCATTGCCGACATTTGGAGCAGTTCCACCCATTAGCGCAACTGGTGCTCCGAGGTGGCAGGGAGGAAGACGGGGCGGCAACCCTGTCGGCTGAACCAAAGCCAAGTGGCCGAGGGGAACCTCCATAGTGGCGGCAGTGGGAGACGCTGTATCGCACTTGCTTGCCGGCTGTGATGCAGTAGGCGAATGCTCCAATGGCCTAATTAGGGCGATCAGACCCGCGTCTGCAAGGCGACTTATCTGAAGTGGCAATAGTCACGAAACCTTACCAGGGGTATACTGGTACCATAGGAACCGGGATAGCCCCTGAATTCACACACGCGGTTACTCATGGAGATATACCGTGAGAAGCATCGTCCTCTTTATATTGCATTTCTGGATCTAGAGAAAGCGTTTGACCGTGTGCCACACGAACTCATCTGATATGCTTTACGACAACACTTAGTGCCAGACGAACTCGTGCGCTGGGTTCAATTGCTCTACTACGATCCGAGAGGTGAAGTTTGAAGTGTGGCGGGTGTATCAAAACCGCTTCGTGTTTCTTTTGGTGTTCATCAAGGAGTGCCCTCTCACCACTCCTCTTTGTTTTTGTTATGGACACTGCCACACGGAACATCCAACGCCTAGCGCCCTACACACTGTTTTATGCAGGTGATGTTTTCCTAGCATCACATAGCAAAAATGATCTCGAGCAACTTGTCCAAAAATGGAAGTTTTATCTGTGGAGCCAAATCCAACACCAAGTATGACATCCAATATATCCTATGGTATGTATTCCGCAGGCAAATGCCCCGGAGAGAGCGAATTGCTGCCTGCTGGTTGCTATACGCGCACAGATCGGTATTTATCAAAAAGATTGGGACAATAAGTTGTTGTCAATCAACTGTGCTCTTCTTTCAGCGGAATAGAAATTTCACTGGAAAAAAGGGATAATAGTATAATCTTCTCCTCAAGCGCAGTTTTTATACATAATTTTTACCCCGGTCCGCAACTGTTCAATCTAAACTGCGGTATCGAATCATATATTTGAGGTGAAGAGTGCGGTGCCACGGATCGAGTAAATGGCATGTGATATTTTGTCAACGATATGAAAGGTATTGAAGTATTCAAAAGGTTCCCCTCCGACATTCCTGAGCTGAGCTAGCACAAAGGCGTTTAAGCGCGTATCAACAGGACACTTTAGGGGAGCTACAGTATTTGTGGGCGGACTTCCACGGTCAATTTCGTCAAATCTTTTGGTTTTTGGGACAGTTTGGTTCGTTTACTATTTCGATGCAGTTCTGTATAATAAATGTGTTAAAATGCAAGGTGTATAATGTTTGCCTTAAAAAAACGGAACAGAAACACAGAAGTATCATAAATGTTCGAAAGTAGGACTTTATGTACTTTCAAAATAATATACTGACCGTCTGACTGCCATGTAACGACTTTCGTTTTGCTTAGATACTAGTTTTCACTCAAAAAGAAAAAAAAACACTCAATTCATTTGTGTTGGGAAGCACGCTTAATACGAGTCATATGGTTTTGACACCTGCCGGTGTATAAGTGGATTGGATTCTGCGGATAGAGGGTGGTATTCCCTGACTTTGGGGACTCTTAGTGCAATGAGCCGAATCCCAAAGCAAGCATTATCTCTAAAGCAGGTATGATGACTAAATGTTTTTATGAATGAGTGTTAATCAAAAGATCCATTACAGTTTATGCTCAGGCAAGAGGTTCTGAAGCTTTACCGTGAGATCTTCCGATGTATCCGGCAGGTGCCGGACGCCGCAACCAGAGCAGAGTTAAAGTCATGGGCCCGCCACGACTTCCGGGCTAATCAGCACCAATCAGACGAGTCTGCCATCAAAATACTTATAGGACACGGACGGAAATCCCTTACGGAGTTACGGAATAGTCTAGCTTTAAGCGGATCAGGAAGCGCAGGGAATAAAAAATGATTGTTAGAAAGTTTTCCATTTTCTATTTCTCTACCAAATAACCTTAGAACTACATAAATCGTGTGACTAAAGACGACCATAAAACTTTGATTATAGAGCTTAAGAATAAGAGAGTTCCCAAACAGGACACTGCCAGCAACACAAGCTCGCGGCGCGCCCGCTCGGTAATCTTGTTTGCGAGGATACTATTAATGATTGTGCTCGAAATGTGGTGGCCATCCAGGCTGAAGCTGGGGATGGCATTTATCACGGCTAGGCCAAGGGAGAACACCACGTTGTACTTGAGGAACAAAGAAAGCGAGTCGGCAAATTCCGGGGTCAAGAACGACGTCTTGGGCACGAACTCCGACAGTTTGATCGTCCGGTACAGGTCCGACGGGTGCCCGATGTATATAACTCGCTCGCGATCCTTGCGCGCTATCGTCAAGAGAGTTGTCGAATTGTTTATGACGGGGCGAATGCAGAATCCTTCGTCGCAAGTCGTCGTGCAGAGGCTGGTGGCCTCCTCCACCGTTTTGCGAATGTCCAGGCACATATGTTGCGGGATCTCCAGAGGATCGTCGTTGCTGATGTCGTTGATATATTCGAAACAAAGAACTTTGGTATTGCTAGGATCACAACATTGAACTAGGCCGTCGTCAATATGCGCGGTTAGGCCGGTTTCGTCGTTCAATCGGATGAACTCTGAAGAGACGCAGAAGGCCGGCTTCGAGTGCAGCGTCTTCACCAAGCATGAGTACCATGTGTCCAGGTTCCGCACTTTGCACTCATTAATGGACTGGATGACGTCATGCCAGTATAGTCCTCGGTCCCCTCGTAGATGAGAGTTCGGTGAAATGTGCGTAATGACCACTGCAGAGTTAGTTTGGTAGAAAGGGGTTAAGGCCGGCCCGAGACCGATGAAAATTACATAGAAAACTGCAGCCAGAACTACATTGTGCCAAATGCCAGCACAGAGCACTCTAAGCTTCCGCAGCGGCTTCAAAGCATTGAGGTGTTCCGTGCTCAGTTCTGTGTAGGCGACAGGGAAACAGAATAGAACGTAAATCCCGAAGCCGGTGACCGGCACGTCCTCCATCACCGCGGCTATCGCGTGCCCCAATTCGTGAACGACACTACAGATGAGCAGAGCTGTTATGTAGTAGCCAATCTCGCTGAGCGGCAAATTCACCCCCGGCAGGAGCAGCTCCATTTGCACCTCAAACTTCTTGGAAGTGACGTCACTTCCTCCGCCGCTCGATGTTCCGAAAAGGGATGCAGAGAGAATTAGTATTCCAAGGGCCATGAGTACGATAGAAGTGATCACGCCGAGGTTGAAGGCGTGGATAAAGATTTTGGAGCATGATGAGCCCCATTTGAAAATTGTGCGGTTGAATGCCGTCGTGTGCCAGCGCAGCCTCATGAACTGCACGGTCAGCCCAGTGTTGCGCAGGAATGCATCGTACGGGTAGTGCATGCAACTCTGAAAGGGAACCTTTGGTAAGGGCGATGGGTGGGTAACAATCGACACGGACATTACCTTAAAGAAGCAGTCGAAGAAGAACACGGTGCCGTATATGACACCAATGACCGCAATCAACGTCAAGGGTTCCATTGCCGATTTCTGCTGCCCTGCTACGCATCTGCTAGTCACTGAAAAGCCATTGGGAACCTCCCAGCCAAAAGTAGCTCGTGCACAATAAAAAAACAACGACACGACACAAATATAAAGACTAATCTTCCCGGATGAAAAATAATTGATTTGACACCCAAACAAACGCGAAGTTGGTAGAGTTCGAGTTGGAAAGAATGCTGAGTGTGGGTAATGTGGGTGCTCCTGTCCCTGGAGGGGTGTAAACAATCACGGTCAGCTGTTTCGCTGTCAACATAGATTCAGAGTGGACGCCGGTAGGTTGCATCGTAAGTTGGAGGAGTTTAGGGAAATATCGGCGGAAATGGAATTGTTTGAAAGCAATAATCGTATCGATCATGGCGGAGCTCTGGTCGCGTTACCAAAACACATTCCTTTCCCCGATGTGCCGCATAATTCGGAAGTCGTCAATGAGTTTATCACGTTCCTGTTTGTGGTGTTCGCGGCTGGCATGCAGTTTCTACACATCTACAGGACGGCGTGGTGGCTCCCCGACTCCTATATAAATCACTCAATAGTACGGTCGGTGTTAGATTCTTATCGAATATGACCCTAATTTGGTTATTTTCCAGAATATTCATTTGATTGATCCGTACTTGGTGTTGTTCATCGTTGTCATGGCATCTCGGAGGCTAATCTACAGTTTATTGAACAAAGGAATAGAATATGTGTACAGCGGGAGCACGAGGAAAATACAAAAGGTGCCAGCCAGGTGAGTTGATAATGTATGATAACATGACCGTAATGGTTATTTCTACGATTTATGTGCTCAGTGCGTTCACTGGGGATATTCATAGCAGTTCAAGCAGTACGGACCATGCATGTGTACTGATTACTTATTCTACCCAAATATATGAAAGTTTCACAATGTTTAGTGGGTCTGGAGACTATTTTATCGTTCATTTAATTTTCATTACAATCCGCCTAGATTTATCAATAACCTTCAAATTGTTGACCAGAATATGTATAGATATATATGGATGCTTGGTATATAGATATATATAGATCGTTCGTATTTATCCTTTGTGGGATATAGCGCTTCAACCACATCGGCGCGCCATCGGTCGCCCAAGGGACTTCTCCTGATGCCTGCACTCCCTTACTGTTTTGCGCCAAGTGCTCTTGGAGCGACCCACTCTCTGGTCATTTTGGCAGAGTGGATTCCACTGCATAGCGTAGCCAGCAATGAAATTATCGTCCCTTCTTAATGTGTAATCTATCTGTTGCTGCTTCCGCCTTCCGGTCACATTGCGTAAGGGTAAGCTATTCGTTTGAAGTAGTATCAGGCTAGCGTTCTCTGATGATAAAGGCGTAAACAGTTGTTGATGGAAGCTTGGAGCTTTCGAGTGGCAGTGGGGGTACTTACCAGGTGCTACTCCCATATAGCCACACAGAAGACACACTAGCACAGCCTCAACATGATTTTGGTGTTGAGATAAGTGCATTTCCAGATTTTAGATAAGGAGCACAAGCGACTCTAGCGCTGCTAATGCATTCGGCAAGCTACACCCGTCAGACTGAAAACCTTGGTTTTGTTGGGGCTAATCTTCAGTCCAACTCTATTTGCCTCTCTTTCAAAATCCAGAGCCATTTGACATTTTTATCATCATCATTATCAACGGCGCAACAACGGGTATCTCGTCTATGCCTGCCTTAGTAAGGCACTCCAGACACCCCGATTTTGAGCCGAGGTCCACCAATTCGACGCCATCGCTCCATCTCAGGCAGGGTCTGCCTCCTCTTCTTTTTCTACCAAAGATATTGTCCTTATAGACTTTCCCGGCAGGATCATCCTCATCCATACGGATTAAGTGAGCCGCGCACCGCAGCCGGATTTTATCCACAACCAGACGGTCGTTGTATCGCTCATAGATTTCATCGTTATGGAATCATCCATCTTTGCGGAATCATCCATCCAAAAATTCTTCGGAGGATTCTTCTCTCGAACGCGGCCAAGAGTTCGCAATTTTTCTTGCTAAGTACCCAAGTCTCCGAGGAATACATAAGGACTGGCAAGATTATAGTGTTGTACGGTAAGAGCTTTGATCCTATGGTGATACGTTTTGAGCAGAACAGTTTTTGTAAGCTAAAATAGGCTCTGTTTGCAGCCAACAACCTTGTGCGGATTTCATCGTCATAGTTGTTATCGGTTGTGATTTTCATCCCTAGATAGGAGACATTTTCAACCCTCAAAGTTGTAGTCTCCTATCATTATTATTCTTGTTTGATCAGTGCGATTTGAGGTTCTTGCTTCTTTGGTTTTTGCCGCTGAAGTTGCCACCATGATCTCACGCCGCCTGCTCGATCTGAATGAAGGTAGACTTTACCCGCTCGGGTTGTTCTTCCCATGATGTCAATATCGTCAGCATAGGCTAGTAGTTGGGTGGACTTGAAGAGGATAGTGCCTCTCGCATTTACATCTGCATCGCGAATCACTTTCTCCTGGGCCAAGTTGAAAAGGACGCATGGCAGGGCGGCATCCGCCTGTCTTAGACCGTTGTTGTTGTTGAATGGTCTCGAGAGTGATCCTGATGTTTTAACTGGCCTCGTATATTGGTCAGAGTTAGACGAGTTAGTCTTATCAATTTGGTCGGGATATCGGATTCTTCCATGGTCGTGTACGGTTTTACCCGCCTATGAGGCGGCTTTAAAGTCGATAAAAAGATGGTGGAATTGATGACCATATTCCAACAGAGAAAATCTGATTTGTTGCTTATTTACCTGGAGTGAAGCCTCTTTGGTATAGGGCTATCTGGCTTAGTATGATAGCAGAGAATATCTTACAGATGGTACTCAGCAACGTGATACTTCTATAATTGCTGCACTCCGTGATATCCCCTTTGCCTCGTTGGCAGTCGTCAGGCATTGATTCGCTGTCCCACATTTTGAGCATCAGTTGATGAATCACTTGGTATAGTTCGTCGCCTCCATATTTAACCAATTCGGCTGTAATTCTATCGGCTCGTGGCGACTTGTGATTTTTAAGCCGGTGGAATGCACGGACTGTTTCTTCTATGCTTGGTGGTGGCAGCATTTGTCCGTCGTTTTCAGTTGGCGGGACCTCCAACTCGTCGATATCTTGGTTGTTGAGCAGTTCATTAAAATACTCAATCCATCGCTCGAATATGCCCATTCTGTCGGAAATCAGATTTCCCTCTTTGTCTCGGTAGGATGGGCATCGAGGTGTATAAGGCTTCATCCTGTTGACTTGGTAAACTCTCCTAGGCTTTTTTTTCCGTCTGTGATGTCGCTTCTCCGCTTGACAGAGTTCGTGATAGGTCTTCGTGCGTGCACGCGTTTTTTGAGAATGCAACAATACTCGGTATGCAGCATTCTTCCGTTCCTTCGCTAGCTTACATTCATCGTCGAACCAGCCGTTCCGTCTTTTCTTGAGGCTGGGCCCAAGTATGTTTTTGGCTGTATCAATGATAACGCTCTTCAGGTCGTTGTGAAGATCATTTGTTGATGCTTCATTTCCAGGACATCTGGTAGCTGCGGTTAGGTGTGACGGAGGACTTTGTTGTGAATGGCTTCAGTATTCACTCTCGCGTGATTGTCAGAGGGGATTGTAGCGGGTGTTGTCATTCAAGTCCGGAGCTATATGTCAACGCGATAGTGATCCGAGTTTATATTGGCCACACTACACGTTCAGACATTCATCAAGGCTGGGAGGTGGCGGGGCAATTTGGTTGAAAGTGTTCCCATCTGGAGAGGCCCACATATGTTTTGGACCGCTTTCCGCAGAAACCAGGTACTTCCAACAACAATGCGATGCTGCTAACTGAATAATCCGCAGTCCGTTATCATTGGTATCCTTATGTAAACTATGGGGGCCGACTTATTGCCTGAATACGGGCTCCGTCCTTACTTGACTATTGAAATCTCCAAGTATGATTTTGATATCATACTTGGGACAGGCTTGGGGAGTCCGCTCAACTGCCTCGTAGACGGTGTCATTCTCCGACTCTGCAGTCTCCTCTGTAGGGGAACATTTTGACCACCTAATTTCGATCTGATAATAGCTGTTAGTTTTTCCAAAATGCCCCTTCTGCTTAGAGCACGCCAAATATACTTCACGCTGTTCACGTTGTCGATATCTTTCTCGAATTCAATGAAGAGCAGATGAAGGCACATACTAAACTGGTGGCCTTCTTTAGAATCTTAACGAACTTCCCCTTCTTTCATTCTTTGGGAAAGATGCCGGATTCCCAGTATTTCTGTATGAGCGATAAATAACACTGCGGTGAGACCATCAAGCCTCTGTTTGGAGGAGCAATCGTATTCGATTATTTCGGCGACTAGCCATTTCATTCACAAGAGGCAGAACTTCACCGGACGTGATATTGTTAAAAGCCATGGTAAAGTGTTCCTTCCACCTCTTGACCTTATGGCAGGCTCTTGCTATAACAATGTGCCACCAATGACAAGGCGGTGGAAGCTGAATAAATCGACAAACCTTCCACCATTATCGTCATGGTCACGAAGACCATGCTTGTCAATCACATGTCTGTCCGAGCAAGGTGTCGTCAGAGCCCATATTGGCATTCAGATCACTTATTACGATTATGATGTCATCTTTAGGAAGCCTTTCCTGAGCAACGTGCAATTGCTCGTAGAACGTATACTTCTCCATCATATCACAAATTTCATTGTCCAATTGGGATGTTCCTTAACCTTGACCGGAATCTTGCATTCAGAAATCTGTCATTCTGAATGCAAGATTCCGGTCAAGGTTAAGGAGTACATAGTTGTACAATGCTATGTCCTAACGGAATTGTTGGAATTCTCGTTCGAGTTGGAGAAAGGGGGTATTCTCGGGATATTCGCACATTGCAGAAACCAATCATAATCCGTTTTCGATAGCCAAAGGTCTTCGGCGTGAGATAAGTCTCTATCCTGGTAGACCACAAATTTCTTTTCCTTTTAGTCACTGTTTCCGAGAAGCATGGAAGACTTTGAGTGTATTCTTAAGCCCCAACTCACAGGACAGAGGAGTCATTTAGCTTTTTTTGAATCCAAATACATCCCTTTCCGATATCTGATTAGATCAAGTTAATAATACTACTATATTAATCTATTATAGAAATTTAGCCGAAAACCCCTCTTAAGTTCATCGTACAAATACAAAATTTGTTGGGGTTATAAATAATGCATAATTTTGGAAAACTTGGCAAAAATCCAACTATTAGTAACAAAGGTATAGATGGTTAAAATTGTGTATTTCACGTGAAATTTTTTACACTCTAAGAACGTCAACTTCATATAAAGTGAACTCATATGAACGGCGGAGTTGGAGTTTGGAAATATATTTGCATATCAAGGAATAGTTTGAATTGAAGGTATGCGTCACTGGGAAAACGTGAATAGGGAATTTCTCACACAAGATGAACACAAAATCTTTATACGCGTTTTGTATGAAATAAAACCTTATTAGAATCGAATCGATGTCTGTCTGTCCGTCTGTCTATCACACCCGATTTATTCGGAAACGGCTAGAAGGATTGTCACGCAAATTGGTCAGAGCGTGTGATCTGTCGTTACCTTTACATGCAGCAAGTGGCGCCATTTTGTGTTAAGTTTTACATGTGAATGGAGGGTGCAACATTTTTTTTCATAAAATGTGGCCATGTGGAGTATCAAAATAAAGGGTTCAATTAGTACTTTTCGAAAGTGGTTCCATATTTAATATTGGGTGAAACATAGGGGAGTGGGGGCTCAAAATATGACCATCGGAAAGTGCAACAGGTCTCGTTCTCAGAACCTAACTAACCGAAAAATCTGAAAAAATCACTGTGGTGCATCTCTACGAAATCTAGGCCTCAAAATACATCCGGTTCCGATATCTGCACAAATAAAGTTTTTAATAGTATATTTTCAAATTTTAGAAATTTACCCGGCATCGATGCATCAGATACTTCCACTCGCATAAACTATGATTGCCATTCAGATACCAAAAAAGGATCCAAAAGTAATACAAATATTTTTATTTAAAAAATTTTCCGTATACTGGATCTAAGTTAAGATGTACAAAGGGTCCTACAGAACTAATAAATGTTAATATCCGATTTTTGCTGCCAGGATTCATGGCAAGTATTTCAGCTGTCCGACAAGGATGTAACGCTAGAAGGGGAACAAACAATTGTGGATGCTCCATTTGTGTCAAAATTTTGTACATGTCAAGATGAGTGTCGTTGGTACATTCACCATTTAACATCCCTGGTGACTTCTTAAATATATCCCATGCCTCCTCCACATCTACAATGCTTCCATCTAAAAGAATATGGGTTTATCAAATGGTGAAGTGTGTTTATCTATCATCAAACTGTCTTACCTTCCCGATTTATTTTGAAAAACAAAACAGGAACTTGGTAATTCACGTTATAAGCCACATGATACTCGAAATGAAAAAGGCGTTCTTCCATGGTTACCTTTTGTCGGTATACTAAATATTCTTGTCCATATTCTTGGCACTTTAAATAAATATTTGAGATTATAATATGAGAATGGGTACTTGATACGCTTACCTTCTTAACTAGTGTCCAGTTATCACCAATTTCGTCAGACGCCTTTAAAAATGCATGCGATTCTTTTGAAAATTCTTCTGGAGTGAGGGTTCCGTCCATTTTCAAGCAATTTCATTGCTGGTTGCCTGGAAAGATATAAAAAATCTGCTCTAACAATTTGTTTGAGAGTCGAAACATTTAATTGAAGCGCTGCTGCTCATTGCTCATGAAACTTCTAAGGAGAAGATTTTGATCGAAGTAGATGGGGAAAGTAATTTTAAATGGCTTTAACAAAGACCTCAGGTAACTTTCACAGGGCCACCCTTTGATTTATTGATTGCTCCTTTTCTGCCTGGCAAGCATTTAGCCATGAACTTTTTGATTGAATCATTATTTTTCTATATATTTGTAATGTTACTTCTTGGATAATTTAGAGAACTAAAACTTGCGATTTGATATGACATCATATATTTTTATTGGGGTACACAGGTCGAGAGAATTACCTGGCCAAGATACAATTGAAATAAACCCTACAATGTTTTTATGCTTTGAGAACGATGGCAGGGTGGACCGTTATGCATAAAGGTAGTGGCAAGTTCAAACGACATCAGGTAATTAAAATGAGTCCTCCATCACTTTATGATACTAGGTAATTTCAACGAAATACATTGATTCAGGTCAATCATTGCAGCTGGTGAATGCCTTATGGACCTATCAACACAATCTGGGCTATAACGTTCTCATGACCTTTGAACGAATTGTCGCCTCTCCGTCGCCGCTTCTAGCCTACAGTCGTCACTAAATGTCACCCGATATGGAAAAGGGATTTTTTTTCTGTAATTACCCTTTACGGTACTGAGTAAACTGGGTGGAAAATATTTCATCATCATATCAACGGCACAATAACCGATATCCGGTCTAGGACTGCTTTAATAACGAACTCCTGACATCCCGGCGTTGTGCTGAGGTCCATCCATTCGATATCCTTAAAAGCTGCCCCTCATCCATATGGATTAAGGGACCCGCCCACCGCAACCTGTTGAGCTAGATTTCATCACAACCAGACGGTAGATTTTGTCGTTATGTAGACTACGGGAACGTCCATCTTCATTATTTGGGTGATTCTTCTCTCGAACGGGGCCAAGAGTTTGTAATTTTTTTTGCTAAGAATCCAAGTCTCCGAGAAATGCATGAGGACTGGCAAAATCATTGTCTTGTACAGTAAGAGCTTTGATCCTATGGTGAGACGTTTCGAGCGAAACAGTGTTCGTAAGTTAAAATAGGCTCTGTTGGCTGCCAACAATCGTGGGTGGATTTCATCGTCGTAGCTGTTATCGGTTGTGATTTTCGAACCTAGGTAGGAGAAATTTTCAACGGTCTCAAAGTTGTAGTCTGCTATCTTTATTCTTCTCGTTTGACCAGTGCGATTTGATGTTGTTGGTCGGTTGGTTTTTGATGTTGACGTTGCCACCATATATGTATTTCGTCTTGCCTTCATTGACGTGCATGAAGGTAGACTGTACCTCTCGGGTTGTTCTTCCTATGATGTCAATATCGTCAGCATAGGCCAGTAGTTGGGTGGATCTCGCATTTACCTCAGCATCGTGGCTTACTTTTTCCAGGACCAGGTTAAAGATGATGATGATGATGATAGGTCTTAGACTTGTTGATGTTGAATGGTCTCGACAGTGTTTTTATCTGGCCTCGCATATTGGTCAGGGTCAGGCTAGTCAGTCTTATCCATTTCGGTCGTGTACAGTTTTACCCTGGCTATGCTATCATAACCTTAAAGTCGATGATAAGATGGTGCAACTGATGTCCATGTTGCAACGGTTTTTCCATCGCTTGCCGCAGAGAGAAAATCTGATCTGTCGCTGATTTGCCTGGAGTGAATCCTCTTTGGTATGGGTCAATGATGTTCTGGGTGTAAGGGGCTATCCGATCTAGCAAGATAGCGGAGAATATCTTATAGATAGTATTCAGCAACGTGATACCTCTATAATTACTGCACTGTGTGATATCTCCCTTTTTAAGGTTTTGTTTGCAAAACAAAACCTTATTAAAATCGGCTGTCTGTCACATGCACTTTTATCAGGCTATACTGATTGACACGAAATTTGGTGAGAAGGTAGGAACTGTGACGTCCAGAACGCCCGGACATGTAGTGAGGGATATCCTCCTACGTTGAAATTTAGGGGGGGTGGTCCCCATACATGTAAAAGGGGGGTGTGAACATTTTTTCCACAGAATATAGTCATATGGGATATGAAGTTGCCTCTATGGTGCCCAGGCCAAAATATTCTCCATATTGATATCTGTTCAAATTTAGTTAATAATAGTATATTACCATATTTTTGGGGAAATTGAGTAGAACTCCCCTTAAGTTTATCCCAGATTTATAAAAGTTGGTATTAGTATACAATATAATATGAAGCATATTATCCCCAAGTTTGGTCAAAATCATACTATTACTAACAAAGTTACAGTAGCTCAAAGTTGATTTTACCCTGTAAATTTACTGCAACTAAATATCAATATCACACTAAAGTGAGTAGTGAGACATGCTAAATGCATATAGATAACGGGCTACGTACAAATGGGATAGCTCTGCACTCAAATATACTCACAGAAGAAGCAAACAAAACCTTTCATAACTGAAGCGCCCACCGTTCGGTTTCCCGAATTGTTATGTTTGCGACAGATAATGCCTCGCTGCCCCACAAGTTGAGCATAAGTTGATGGACCGTTTGGTGTAATTGGTCGCCTCCATATTTAACCAATTCGGCTGTAATTCCATCGGCTCCTGGCGACTTATGATTTTAAGCCGATGAATTGCACGGACTGTTTCTTCTACACTTGGTGATGACAGTATTTGTCCTTCGTCTTCAGTTGGCGTCACCTCCAACTTGCCGATGTTGTGGCTGTTAAGTAGTTCATCAAAATATTCAACCCATCGCTCCAATATGCCCATTCTGTTAAAAATCAGATTTTCCTCTTTGTCTCGGTAGGATGAGAATCGAGGTGTAAAGCTTCATCGTGCTGACTTGTTGGTAAAACTTCCGCGTGTGTTTGCTCGGTGTACTTTTCGGGTTCACAGACCTCTTGGTTCTCCCAGGCAGCGTAAAACGCACAAAATTTACAAAAATTCAAAACTATGTTCATTGCAATCACTATTATTCTCAGCTGGTTAACTAACAATTTTAAAATACTTCTGGAACATTAACGACATCGGGGTTTTCACTTGTTTTACATATACAAGTACATATATAATTGATCATCATGCGTATACAAACGGCAAGCTTCGTACAAAAAGAGCGGGGATATGGGATCCATATTCTAACCAAAGTCCTTACAGTTACGAGGAGAAATCTTCGACTTTTCGAAAAACTGAATTTTTATAAATCTACAGGTGTACAATATTGAGAAATGAGGAAAACCATTCTCAATTCAATGAAGAGGGACTCTAAAATAAGATTTAGAATCAGCGTAAATTTCAGGGTCATGGGCTCTATTTTCGATCGATCAAAGCTAAAACTGTAAACATATTATTTAGAAAATTCTCGTTTTTGTTACTAAAGTTTAGCTAAGGGCGTTGTTGAAATTTTGGGCACACTTAAACAGAAATTTTCTGCCGCCCAGTGTGACAGTACAGCAAAAGTCACTCTGAACCTGTTCACTTGCGCGAGAAGCAAGTGCAAGTTTTTTAACGAATTTCAACAGAGCGTCTCGGCATTTTAGGTCTCAATAATTGTAATGGAAGATTGTTAGGGTGAACTATTATAGGGACTTGCCTGAATCAGGAGCAGAACTTCTACAAAAAGTTTACTAATAGACATCGTTGGTTGGCACAGAGTATAGGTAAATCATTTCATTATTTGGCCGGAGGAATTCATCTTTCTCCACTGCGGGAATAACTAAACATGACATAGAACTTCGGGGGCACAAGACCAATGATTGTTAACTCTTTACAAATTCATAACATGCATTATTATTAGAACCATTAGTGTGTACCTCGAGATTAATAAGATTTTGTCTTAGGAGCAGATGGGCTGAATTGGATTGGCTTGGTGGTTGTAGGACAGGCAACTAGAAGTTAAGGAAGTTGGTTTTGTTCCTATATCAATTATGCCAAAGCAGTGCCGGTATACTTGGCTACTTGATGATTCAGCTATATACCGTACAGATTCAGCTCTAATAAAGTTTCTGGCGGTTGTTATGACAAGGTGGCATACCACTTTCTTAGTACGTTTATCTGAGAGCATAACATCATAGAACCTAGGCATCTTCTAAGTGGATTCATTGAGGCCCTTTTAGTTTGTATGCCGTTGAACCCCTTGTAATGGTTATCGAACGATGTTAGAATATTTTGCAATAAAACAATACTATTAAGATAAAAAATTTAGTAAAGTCAAATACTAAGATAATTCAATTTTTTGTTAGGGTACCTATCCTAACAAAAGCCAGTTGAACCCAATTGGAGGTGTGGTGCGCCGCTTTAATGTCAGAAATTTCTGAAATCATGACTGCTGTGGTAAGAGCAAGGAGGCAGAGTCCAGCCAGTTCATATCTTCAGCGTTTCCATCCTGCAACTAGAGAACTCCTTGAAGTCCTCCAAGAATGGTTTGCGTAGTCTCAGTAGCATGGCTCTATTTAGAGCTGGGCAATCGCAAAGCAACTTCAGTAGCCCAAACTGTAGGATATGCCGACTCTGGTTCCATATAGGCCAGTGCACCATGCATGTTTGGCACAACAGCTCTTGCGATTGGGTCTTGTTATAGGAGGACCAAATCCTCCTAGGTTCAGAGATTTTCTATTGGGTTAAAGTCTGGGCTTTGAGCAGGTCATTCCAGGATCGCGAAAGGTTATATCTGGAGTCACTCTTGCCCTTTCTTGGCCATGTGTTTGGGACTTTATCGTGTTTAAACGTAACCCCCGCAGGAGACATTGACATCAACTTCATGGAATTCAGCATTACTTTTTGCAGTCTACTTGTATGCTGATACTGGTCCATTTTGCCTTCTATTATATAAGGCGTGATTCACCAACACCGAAAGCATTACTCCATCCCCATAACATTATTGAACCGCCTTCGTGCTTTATAGTTTGTTTGACGTGGCTTGCCTTCAAGCACTTACCTTTCCGTCAGTACAGGAGCGGTTGATTTTAGCTTGGTCAGACCACAAAATCGACTTCCAATCTTCTTCAGACCAGTTTGAGTGCTGACTAGCGTAGCGTAACCTCGCCTCATGCAGCATTGTTTGATTGAATCTGAATAAAATTGAATTTTCGACGACCATCCCCATGAAACAGGCACAATCAGTGACAGCGGCAGTGACTTGCCTAGAACTGTGCGATTTAAATATCTCGGGTCAATGCTATCAGCCAATGGAGAACTGTTTTATGAAATTGCTTCACGTATTAGCAAAACCTGGATGAAGTGGCGTTCCACAACTGGTGTTCTTTCTGATCGATGTATCAACGAATGTCTCGAATCCATAACTTATCGCAATGCCGTCCGTCTTGTCGCTCTCTATGGTTCTGAGTGTTGGCCGACTATAAAAGACAATGAACGCCGTCTTGCGGTAATGGAGACGAAGAGTTGCACCGATCGTGGAAAAATTGCGAGAAAGTCGTCTTCGATGGTATCGTGACGTAATTTGCGCTAACGAGAATTTTCTCGCCAAGATTAGTTTGAACATCGAAGTAGAGGGTAAGCGACCAAAAGATGAGCCGACCCCCTTGTGAATGGTACAAAGGCTGAAGAAGAACAGTAATGAAATCAATAAAAAAAATTTAACTGGATAAAAAATAAAAATAAAAAATAAAAAGTATAAAGAAAATAAATTTATTTGCTTCCAAAAACTTACATGCTAAAATATTAAAATCATGTTGGTTCTTCTTACTTATAAAGGGTTTTTTTCATTGCTGCTCCACCATCGATCGTCCGTTGCATTAAAAATTTCGTTCAAAACTTCGCCGTTATTTTCAACTCTATTCTTATGCATAAAGCGGGATATTATATCCCGAACTGTAGAATTGCTTAGACACACTATCTTTGCTATTTTCCGATGCGACTGACCCTTTTTGAAATGTAATAGGATCAACTTTCGCCGTTCAGTGGGGGTAGGTTGTCCCATTGTAATAAGAGACACTAATAAACAAGTCGACTAACGAAATACTATTGAAAAGTGTTTTAAATGATTTTGAACAAAACTACGAAGTATAGAAAAATAAAGTACTGTTAGCTCCAATCTATATGCAAACGTCTGACAAAAATTTTTTCGGATCAATATTTACAATCTGAATCAAACGACGGTTGTTCCTTTCTGTTGTGAGAAGTGGACTATTTCAAGTTGATCTTTACATGAAATGCTCTCAATGACAATTATCCAAAATTCGGTGAATCATTCTTCCTTTTTTTAACCTTTGTCCCGTACAAAAGCGGGGTCGGCTTGTTTTGATCGGTTTCTTCACTTTGCTCGGTCAAAGGCCTGATCTGGTTGGAGCCGCACGTCTCTCAAATCACCATCTAGCGTATCAAGCCATTGCTGCAGCCTTTTCGTCGTATCCTATCCACTTCGATGCTCACACCAATCTTGGTAGGTGAGTTTTCAGCAGTGCGAATTACATGACCATACTATGGAGGCCCCCCCCCATTTCAATCGTGGATATCCTCATTTGGGATGTGGTCATGGTGTTTTAGGCAACTGGCCAATATAACACCTACGCCTCCATTACCGCGAGGGGCCGTTCAATGTCTTTTATGGTCAGCCAACACTCAGAACTATAGACAGGGCGGACGATATTGCGGTATTTGAGACGTCCGTTGATACTTTCATCACAAAAAACGTCAGTTGTGGAACGCCACTTCATCCATGTTTGAATCCATGTATGAAACAATTTCATAACGCAGTTTACCATTGGCTGATACCATTGATCAATCCCAAATTTAACAGAGAATTCGTACACCGTGTGTGCTTATCTTACTCTTGCCTACTGCTTGATACTGCTGAACAGTTAATAGCCCCAAACAAAAAGTGAAAATTTTAATTAAAACATTTTATTGGAAAATATTTTTGGAGCATAAAATATTAAATTATGTACAATAAAATGTTGAAGAAAAATTGGGACAAAGTGTGATTATTTTATCATGTTTGATCTTAAAAGTTAGTTTAACAATGTGGCACATGACTGCATATCCTATAAATAATATCTTACTACATTCTTACGTTTTCTTTTGACTTGGATTGTGCATTATTAAAATAGGACCAAAATTCATGCAGCTGTTTTTATTATTCAAAGATCCTCAATTTCTAGACATTCCTTATATAATAGACTACAAACAGCTAATTGACGAAAGTTTTACTAAAAGTCAATTCACTTTATAATGATGAGTGAGCGGTTAGTAGCAGTGCTTAAAGCGTCTGTACTTCATAGAATTTACAACACAAGATTATTCATCAAAATCAATATTGTCCCCCTTCAAGTTATCCCCATCTCATGGAAGCGGTTCATTTAATCGTTGAAATATTTTTATATTCGGTGTTTGGTATGATCATCAGATCAGTCTTCAATTTTACCATTACTTCCTTTCGGCTACTAAAACACGTTCCCCGCAGTGCTTTTTAAACTCAATTAAACAGAAAGAAATGACAGAGAGCCAAATTAAGTGGTCCGGTGGCTGTTGGATGACATTCGTTGTTCATTTTCTCTAAAATCGGCGGATAAAGTCCCCTTTTTCCACGTTAAGTTATCGTTGTGCAAAGTACACGTGTTGCTTGCCTATAGATTCTTTCGTTTGATGAATTACTGTACGCAAACGTTTTACAACGTCCAAATAATACTCCTTGTTGATTGCCTGACCTTCCGGCCAAAATTCATTAGGCATATCATCATTATAATGGATGATATCGAAATACGTCGCCTTTCCAGTCTATCACTGAAACAAGATTTATATATTCGTATGTAAAAAATTCTTATCAATATATTTTCATCTTAATACAATTCAAGTTGGTAATTTTGCTTAAGATAGCCCAAGGATACGACTATAGGAAGAATTATGACGGAGTTCTCACATTCTTCACCTTTTTCCGAATAAAACGCGGTCCTCTCACTCGCCGCCGTAGTTTGATAGCCGGTAGTCTACTTTTTTACATCAGAAAGTCCGTATTACAAAGAATGCCGAGCTGTGAACGTCTGAACCACAGTTAGATACTAGACAGCTACCTCACTCCCCCTTGCCCCTCAAGGGGGGAAATCAGTGCGAGTACACACGATTTCAAATTGTTTTGCCCTTGAGCATGAGCGAGATTCACCGAAAACCCGATCAGCTGTGTTTGACATATCGCCCGGACTTGCCAATGTATTGGTGAGATTGGCAAGTTTTTGCTTATGTATAAGTGAATACGTGAAACAACTTTTTGCTATATGCGTGAGCACGCCGTAGTACCAGAATAGCAAAAGCTCACCGATCTCTCTCTTACCAATACGATTTGATGAAGATTATGTCTTTTCCTTGTTTAGCGTGTCTGATGTGTACAGATAAGCTTCTGCAAGCACATTTGCAAGTGGGGTCATTTTTGTAAGGGTACTGCCTATAGTAGATCTACTGTGGTCTGAACGTACTTTGTGTGTGCGTAGATTGATATTGGGATTGTAGAAATAAGAGAAGTTGAGTACGAAGAAATTTCTCTTCGATATTTTCAATTTGCATGATCTAAGGGTGCTAAGGGAGGTGTCTACCGTTTGATTAAGAAGTTAAGGGTCTGACGAGCGAGCACAGCGCCGAGGCGAGAAGTTTGCCGGGAATATAGGATTTGGTTAGAAATGTAATTGGAACGGTTTTCGTTCTTGTAAATAATGAAAGATCTTCCATTCTTTTAGACAGATAAGAACAGTGACGACAGATCTGATGAGCTACTTGTAAGAGAATAGCTTCACTTTTGCTTACGAGTTAACGTAAACTAAACGACAAAAAATGACGTCCATCAGACAAAATATAACGATTGACGAGTACAACTTGAAAAATGTAAACAACTTTATATACTTAGGTGTCCAACTGACGAAAGATGGAAATTAAAATGCCGAATTCAGTTCGTAAACAGAGCATTTTACTCGGTACTGCCGGGTTTAAAAGCCAGTTGCATACACAGGAAAGCAAAGCTATGAATTTGAAATATGAACCCTAACATAAACTTCCGAAAAACTGGTCAATACCTTCGAAAGGAGGACCCTGGGGAGAATAATAGGAGCTAAATATTATATATGATACAACCATGAATTGTACCAAATATTTGACGACCCTGAAGTCTCCAAATAATCAAACTTCGGAGGTTACAATGGGCTGGCCACTTTCAACGTATGGACGACACTATACCTAAAAGGATATTTGAAGAGAGAACAGAAGGAAGGAAACCTCTAAAACGCGAACCAGATTTTGTTGACGAAGACAGCGTATCACTGCTCAGATTTCGAAATTTGAGGACGCGATCGATGGACCGAGATGTTTGGAGGAAGGGCATCCTGAAGACTAAGGCCCGAGATGGGCAGTAGCCCCTCAACGACGACGAGGTCATTCGCGTATTCTAGAAATTTAATAGGATTAGGGTCCGTCTCTCAGCTTAGAGTTAGGACTCTCCTTGGGTCAACGATGAACAAAGAAAGGGGTGTTGGAAGGAAGCTAAGGATTGTGGAGGTGTTGAGGATTTTAGAAAGTTTAAAAGTGAGGATATACATACGTAGTCGAAAGTTTCTCTTAGGTCTAGGAGGCGGGCTATAGTTTGAGTTTCCCGGTTGATACCTAGGATAAAGTCCGTTTTAAGGATAAAAAGCTCGTGCTCGACGAATATGGTTCAGGCGGTTGTCGAACTGGAAGTCAGGAAGTGTAGAATTGGAGTTACAGTGCTCATTGATAATATACTTAATTGTTCGTTGCCCGATAGGCTATCGGAATAAGAGGTGTGTTAGGGATAGGAGATATGCAAGTACCCTTTCAATCGGAAGGGAAATGGGGTTTGAGAGTGCAGCGGTTGATAATTGAGGAAAGGAAGATGAAAATGCTTAGAGCACTATTTTCGAGGATTACACAATGACGAAATCTATGGGCGATACCATTACCGTCCGGTTGTGGATAAAATCCGGCTCAATAAGTTACGGTGGGCGGGTCACTTAATCCGTATGGATGAGGATGATCTCACCCGGAAAGTCTATAAGGGTAATATCTATGGTAGAAAAAGAAGATGAGGCAGACCCTGCCTAAGATAGAGCGATGGCGCAGGTCAGGACGCCAGACAGCTTTTAGGGATATCGAATTGGTGGACCTCGGCGCAAAACCGGGATGTCTGGAGTTCCTTATTAAGGCAGGCCTAGACCGGATACCGGTTGTTGCGCCGTTGATGATGATGATGATGATGAATGGGTTTGATCGTGACAATATTCGGTGTGACAAAATGAAACGGGAAGATTTGGGTGGTTGAAGATGATAGGTGTGGTAGAGGTAGGATCGGTATTTTCTGGCTTGTTTTGTCCAAACGAAACCAAGTTTTTCTGAATTTTCCATTGTTCAGGTTTATGTTGGAGGCATTATCTAGGTGACGCCAGGACCCTAACTTAATAAAGATCCAAGTAGTTGAGAAAAAATCAGTTCATTGTGTGGCTGAACATAATATGTCGGTTATTAATACCAGATTATGTGAAAAAATAATTATAAATTGACCACAATACATAAAGTAGGATTAAATATCTAATTGCACGCCAGATATAGAAGCTTAGCGATTTCAGAAAAAAAATCAAAAAGAACACTTGGTTATCCTTTTTAACAAACGTAACTTCTCTTTATCATTCCAGATTTATGTTCGCTCTATTATCCATCCATTTGAGTTACTGTGTCCTAAAAATTTTCCTACGACAGAATTATCTATCTCCGTTCCTATTATTGTATCCGTGAGTATCATTTACTCTCAGTTAAGTAAAAATCTTTTCAAAAATACTTTTTTCAGATTCATGACGTACTTTCTAATTTTTGGGTTTCGAATTGAACCACTAATACGAATAACAAATGTGATTGAGACGTCATATCTTAACGGAATTCCAATGCATTGTTGCTCGACAAATCCTTCCGTTGTACGCGACGAAATAGAAATGCTGAAAAACGACTTTAACGACCGCTTTAAACAAACATTATTCACATCTGTGATTAACGCATACTATGCAGGGTTTGTGCCGTGCTTCTTTGCCCAGAACTTTCTTTACTATGATGTTTTATGGGCGACACAACATATAGTCTTCGTGTGGCTAAGTGGGTTTACAATGTGCGCGAAATTTTGTTTCCCGGCAAAGTATTGTGATGTTCTTCATCGGGCAGCACTACATCTGGGCCAATGGACACGGATAGATGGACGTTCAAATAATAATCAGCCTCCTGCTACGTGGTCTAAGACTGTGGCGTGGCCTACGGGCAGTGTAGTGAGGTACAACGGGGAGTTGTACAAATCGACTGGTCCAGTTACATTGGCCATTCCTGGAGATGTGACTCATTATAGATTCTATGTAAGCGTTGTGTCTCGTGGAACTCCAGGATTATCATCTAAATATGTCGTTTTTTTCTTTCCAGAAATTATTTAACAACCCGTCCATATTTTATATGGTGCTGACGTCAGTTCAAATGTTTCTTGTCATGCTGCAAATTCTGCTGCTTTGCTTCTCGGTGGAGTGGCATAATATTTTATCTTTGAGTTTTCTAACGCTAACGAACCATCATACATTGTTTAAGCTTGTACGCGATTATTTGGTGACGCAAAAAGTTTATGCCGCGGAGACATCTATTTATGAGAAATTGAATGCTCATTTTAACTGAATATTGCTTGAACAGGTTGTTTTTTTGAAAAACAACCTTCCATTCAGACTGATTGTGTACAAAAATTAATTTAATTTTTTGAATAAGGATAAAATGATTGGACTATTCTCTTGTATTTCCTTAGGGAGCATTGAGCAGATTTGTTGTCGATGCCCTTCAAATCTATGTCATCTATTTTTTATCTACAGTTATTTTTCCAAATGCGAGTTGTGTTTCCGGGACAAATGGAATTCTCGCGTGGCTTGGTATTGGGAGGCCTATGCCAGAAGACGGTTTTCGTTTCCATTTCTTCATTGAACCTTTCCGAGAACCATTTGCATGTGTTGCCGTTCAGTGCGCTGGAATTATTGCAACTAAATAAGTAGAGCTATTTTCCGGAATTATTAATGTAGACAATTGCTATAAAACTGTGTATTGATGATCTTCTTCGTTAACTTTTATCCATCATCGCCACTTTTCCGTATCATATACTTGAACCAGATGGAGTGGAGAGGTTCCTAGATCATCGTTTAGTGTACAGAGCCATTGATGTCTCGGTCAACGATGGGTTGGTACGCTATATGCACTTCTTGCAATCGGAAAAAGGCTAAACTATAACGAACGGAAAAGGGGAAGCAATGTCCAGCTTCGGCGATGTAAAAAAGAATGACAACGGGCCACAATTACAGTAGCGAAAAGGATACTATAACGAAGCGAAGAACAGCCCTCTGCAAGAATAAAAACTAAAACTTTGGAATTGGAGCGACCTAACAAAACAATGTCACCAAAGAACCTTAGTCCTTTTGTTAACCACAACCAGATTGAGATTTATAAAATCATTAGAGGAATTACCTCAGAGTATTAGTGGATGAGCTTCCACTATCAACGGTAAGCGGATTGTAAGTAGGCTTGCACCATCTAAAAATGAATAGAACACATGCGATCCATAAGACATGTTGATAATCGCCTCACCAAGGTCCTATGTCAATATTTTGGATCGGGGGTTTAACGTGAATACCATGTATGTAGGCATAATCCAACAGTTCTTTTCAGACACGGATTGATTTAGGGATTACAATCAGATCCGCTATACTGGTTTATAATGAGAGGTTCATACCAGTGGATGCGAGACCTATATAACTCCTCTGCTGTAACTAAGAGGTAGAACGCATGTCCACGCTTGAGTCCACAAGGAGTTCCCCAGAGATGTGGGCGCAACTACAATCAATATGGAAACATGGAACTCGCACAAAGGTCGACCGAAATAACCGGGCCGAGAGTATATTCTTTAGGAGTTCTTCTGGAGCATATGCTCTCAGAGGGCCATTCCGGCTCCCATGGTACCAGATTATCTCCGATGAGGCTTCATGCCAAGACCCACTCCTGATAAGTCCCTTGCAGACTCCGGTCGGATCGCTCTCCTCGAGTACGGTGGGGTAGCCATTTTGGAGAGGTGATTGACGCAAAGCATAATCACTCCATCATTAAAAAAAAGATGATAAACAATTTTGCAGGGACTAAAAAGGGATTTGTGTACAAAATTAAGCTTGATTTTGGAATGTTATCAAAAGTCACAATGAGAAGCACGGATTTCCACGGAAAGCTTCAAAAAAAGCGATGGTTTGTTTTGATGTCGCACTGTAGCAGTAGTTGCAAAAACTGTATGTAATTAACTTTTCCTAAAAATTGTTCAGAGCCTTATACAGAACTTAGGGATACTGCAAAAGAAAAGGGATGACAATTTCTCTTTAAATGATGTAGGCTCAGACTCTCTCAATTTAATAAACAAGCAATTTTTCCCTGGGTAGTTACGGCCATTACTGTGGCGTTTTTTTTTAATATAGTTCGCAGCAATGGCCAATAAAAAGTGAACAATCAGCATTTGGGCATTTGCGGTAACGCTATTCTGAGGGCAGATGTTTCAATGCACCTTCAGTGATGTTTTTTCCCAACCATTGTGGGCGGTCACATTGTCTCATTAACACGCAACTTGCCCGTTTGCCATAGCGTTAACGGATACGTTTTTCTTATAATATTTTCCTATTACGGCATGATTTATTTTTGAAATAACGTAATTGGTTCAAGGTGCAGATATCTCTCAGAATTGCACTTTATCCATTCAGGACGATCTCGTTGTACCTGTTTAATATTTCGTAAAGTATAATTTTTAATACAATTGTGTATTAATAATTACAGGACGTCAATCATACTTGAACGCCGCCTATATCGATTCCTGCCAATATGCAACAACTCTCCCCAAGACTTTCCAAGGAGGTTGCACCCTTCTTCCTCTATTCTACGCCAAGCAATACTCTCCATCTAGCGTGAAATAGTGTTACAAGAGAGGGGGAGGAAGAGGAAAGAGAGTTCATTGAAGCCCAGGACGTTCAGCCGATAACACTGGAATGCATGCCCTAATTGTTCGATAGCCAAAGTTAATAATTGTTAAGTCAGTTCCTACTCGACGCGTGTTGGACGTTTGGGTATGCACCGTATATTCCAAAAGTTAGTTGCAGCCAGTATTCGATGACTAAAGATTGCAGCTCTAAAGTCTATTCCTGGCCGATATTTTCAAGACTTCCTAGTCAAATCTAAACAGTTTATCATGTCGAAATAGCGAGACAAAGTTGTTTCGGCTCGTAGAAATCGCTGACAACTGAGAATAAATAAGGAATAGGTTGGCCGCTATTAGCACTTTAGTATCCTGCATGTATCTATCTAGAGAGCAATCTCCAAAGTGGGTGAGATGATCTGCACTATCCGAGCCCGCGATGAGAATACGTTCACTATCCGAACCCGCGACACACAAAGATCCTTTTAATTGTCTTAAGCTAGCCTAAATTAATGCTTGGAATACGTGAAAGTAAACCCCTCAAGAGCACAATAGAAATTTTGCTGCGCATATTTATTTAAACAGTATTTCTGAAATCAGGACTACACTACTATGTATGCCGAAATCATTACTAATCCGCAAATAACCAAGTGTATACATATATGAGGTTTGTTCAAAAAATATGTGAGCTGGCGGTGTAGAGCAAAATTTATCTTATTCAGAAATTGTTTCAATCCCCTTTAAAGTATTCTAATAACCAACGCACACTCTCTTCCCCAATAGTGTGTCCACTTTTGCAATAGGCTTGGTACGCTTTTGTATTATTTCCGCTCCTTGGTCGCATTAAACTTTGGGGATAAGAAAAGGCTACACGGAGGTAGCTATCTCAGGCAAATAGGAGGGAGAACAATGATCAACAGTTTGGTCCAAAACTCCCACATAGTCTATTCGTTTATGTAATTTTTAATGAGGCTGGGTTTTAGTTTCATTAGTAGTGGAGGTAATCACATAACGTTAATAATAATATAACCGTTGGTGCAACAATCCAATTAAATCAGGGCATTGAAGTGTACGGTGCACTACAGGATTACAGTACCCTGTAGGAGGCAATGTGATCAGCATTGCCCTCGCTCGAGATTAATACCTTGATTTGACTCAGGTACTCATTCACAGTTGAGTAGGCCGGTATTCAACGTCAAATCACAATACAAATTCCACTCCTATCAGTGAGATTTGAACCGTGACCTTCCGTACGACAGCTTTGTGCTCTTAACCACTCAGCTATCCAGACGCATTACATTACTTTTTTCTCATTTTGTAAGAATATAAACCTCAATACAGTTAAAAAAAGTTGAAAATAAAAATGCATACATGTGTTAATTTTCACCAGCTTTCACTGATTATGCAAAAAAAGACGTCTTTAAAAATATCTCTATTCTCAATCACAAACAAAAGACAATTGCAACAAAAACAAATGCGCTCCAACAAGGTGCGCTCAAGCCTGAGTCTCTACCCGTGTAGTGTTGTCAGAGCCTACTTTCGCATTCAGATTACCTATCATTAATCCAACACAGGATTTTTCAGTGTACAATGGTACATTGCCGAAAGAGCAGTGCACTTCCAAGTCCATCACTTCCGCCACTCTCGAAATGAAGAAGGTGCCCCAATATTCGCCTTGGCAAGGAGATGTAAAGTAATTGACTTAACAATATGCTATTCAAAGATATTAAAATTGGTTAGAAACTGGGCGGTGCTGGACGAAGTTTCATTGCCAGACCTTCGGCGGCTGAATGAGCAAAGATTGGTTCTTTCCTTCAATGTAAAGTATCTGGCTGTAATCCTGAATCCGAAGTTAAATTGGAGATTGAACATAGAGCTGCGAGCTAAGAAGACCTGTATAGTCCTTTATGTCTGCAAGAGAACCGTTGTAAAGAAATGGGGTCTGCTCCCGGGGATGGTTCTCTGGATGTACACAGTTGTGATCCTAACGTATGGCTCGATTGTTTGGCGGCAGGCCTTGAGCAAAAAGTACAATAGAACGAAAATTAATAGGATTGAAAGAACCGGCAGATGCTCTCAATATACTCCTGTACCTCTTCCTCTAGAGCATATTAAATACGTCGTAGTGTGCAGTGCTGTCAGACTACGTGAATCCGGGAAATCGGAACTTCACAAGAAACTTTGCTGTGAGCTATCCAATCAGGGCAGAGTTGAAGACCGACGCACACTGTAAGAAAATCACAATCACGCGGGATTTAATTCAAAATTTCAACCTTTCTCATTCATTATAACTATGACTACTTATACTCAAGCACTAAATACGACAGCACATATCTTTCAAGTTCTGGAAAATGGTAGATAAACTGGGTCATTTAAATTACTTGTTGTGTAGCGTTTATTTGTTCGAACTATTAATATGATTACGAAGTGAATATCAACACAATTGTTGATTACTTCATTTGTTGTTATTGGGTCTTATACGTAAGTACAAATACATTTTATTAAACTTTTTAGAAATAATATATGTAAATAAGCCTATTCAAGGAAGACATGAAATAAACTTCCCTTTGTTTTAAAGTTCAAAATTCAGCGGAGCCAAAATCAAGTTACTTCACATCATTCCATCTTATGCATCCAATCATAATAAAATCTAGAGTGTTAAGTATCAGATACAACTAACATTTTATTTTTTATGTTTAACCTGTTAACACAGGAAATGATCGATTCAATGAAGTTTATTCTTTTTTCATGAAGAATTGCCATCTTCCAAGGTTTTCCGCAGATTCGGAAAATAAAACTTAGGGTTTATTGAGAATAATTGTTATAAAATCGAAGAGAAATGGGCTAAATGTGTTCGTCATCGTGAAAGGGTGGGTAGGTAGGTATCAGTGGCCGCTCCGAGGAGCCTAATTAGCGCTTCAGTGCGCCGTTTTGATGCCACAAACTCCTAAGACCATGACTGTTGTTATGGGAGAAGGGAGGCAGAGTCCAGCCGGCTCGGATCTTCAGAGCCAGCCCGTAGCATTCACGAAAGAAAGCAGCTCTCCCACCCTGCAGGTAGGTAGTGCAAGTAGACTCGACCCCCGACAGCCGCCAGCGGTTCGCCGACTGTATTCGCCCAAGGACTGCCACGGTTCAGCGTGCCTCTGCACTACCCACCAGCCTGGAAGAAGTCATCGCTGAGTACAAGGACTTGATGGCCCCTTGGCTGTCGGTCAGAATGGTTATGTTACGTTTGGGGCTCGAATCTCGCTCCAGCCATCGACAGACTTTTAATATCGCCAGTACTTCCGCCTGGAATACACTGTCGAAACCTGGGAGACCATACGCCTTGGATACACTGTGTGTATTCCAGAAAATCCCCGCGCCGACTCCACAAGCCATCTTTGATCCGTCCGTAAAGAATACTGTGTCATAACCTTGTAACACGCCGCCGGTCTTCCACTTTGCCCCTCTTGGAAAGTCCACAGCAAAGTTTTCCGTGAAGTTCAGTTTGCGTGTGGCATTGTCCTTGGGGAATGCCCAGATTTCTCGAGGTACTTCATCTAGGATGTTGTTGTGGCCGTAGGGTTTCGCTGCTCAGCATCCGCACTCACGTAGTCCAACGACACTGCATGTTGTAACGTATTTGATGTGGGCGCTCTTATGTTTCTTGGACAAAATTTTACTGAGCCTCGCGGATTTACTGGCGCTTTCGATGTTCTGAAAATAGTCCAAGCAAGACTGCCTCTTGCGGACCTGATGGCTGACTTGTGCTTCTTCAGGCAGTCCTTGTATGGCTGCCACTATTTTTGCTTGTAGCAGATGTTGAAGATTCCTCTGGTCAGCTTCCTGAGGCTGGAGAGATCTTCTTTCCACCACGGTGACAGTGTCTTTTTGCTGTACTTAGTAGGAAAAGAGACTTTAAAGGCGGTATCGAATGCCTTTTGAAAGAGCGACCTTTGGCTCCAGTTCATCTGTCGTGCGAATCTTACCAATTTGCGCACCAGAGAGTTTGTTCTTAATTACTTCACCAAACTTTCTCCAGTCGATACTTCTGGGGTCGCTGAAGGGTTTGGAGACCACTGCGGTGAGATCTAGACTGACGAGTATCCAACTGTGATCAGAGAAGGATTTCTGGTCAGGCACTCTCCAGTCCTCCACCCTAAGAATCCTATTGTCGGTTATTAGGGTGATATCAAGGACCTCCTCCCAACTGTCACAGTTCTCCGAGCAGGGGAAATGGAAGCATGGTGTACTGCCCCTGTTACACACCGATAGGTTTGAAGCGATAATAAAATCAAAGAATGACTCACCTCTCTCGTTGATTTATGCCTTGCATTAGCGCCGCAGCCTATCAGTAGGTTGGCTTTCTTTGTTGCTGTGGTGTTCGTCAGATGTTGTAGTTCTTCTGGTCGAGCTGATCGTGAAAACTTTTTAAGAAATAATATGACGGTTATCTCCCGATGAATCACTAAGCATGATAATGGATTCTAATCTACCTGCCCACCAATGCAATTTATGCAATTTATCTAATAATACAATATAATTCAACAAAAGGCAAACAAACTAGTTAAAAATTGATTATCTTCATATAACCGAAAAATAGGGACGAAACTGTAGCAAACCTGAATGTAATCTCCGCTCATTACTCGATCATATTATCAAGCGTATCTTTCAAAGTCAAAAGGAAGTGTTAAGCTGTGTTGAAATATTAATAGTGGAAGGAAAGTAACTAACGTTCTTGATTAACTGGAGCGACAAAAATATAAGCAACAAAATTTCATCAATCTCTCAATAGACAATGGTATTTATTCAAATACTAAAAAAGAGAAAATTATAGTATGGAATGATCCAGTCCCCTCTTGTAAAGGGTTCTGTTGGCAATATTCTTCGTAAAGATGTTTTATATATTGAGCAAAACCATTGGAGATGAATTACTCTCTGCTCTAATTTTGAGGAAAATTCTCAATGCACCGATGCACCCATTTCATATAATTTGAAAAACCCTCGAATCCACGTTGATGATTGACTCAAATGCTTTTCATCTTTACACGTGTGTATAAAGTACTGTTCCATGCCAAAGATATTGCCAGGCATTCTTCTAATTGACCAATTATCTGAAGAAACCTCGCCGCCCAGAAAAAATAATAGATACTATCGGAAATTTTCCACGAGAAAAATCCTGCGTGGTGATTCCAACACAGGTCTCCTAAATAGAATTTTAATATCAGCTCGTCCCTACTTACCAAGTTAACGGCGTATTGCAAGAAGAAATAAAAGCCAAATTTAGGCAAAATGAACAATAATGTCCCAGCCCATAATGAATGAATAATATAGTTACATATGTATCTTCCCCGCAATAATTAACTCACAATGCATTTATTACCCTTTAACACTAGGTATAACTTATTTCAAACAAACTTATGGGTTTCGTGCCAAAAAGAGTTAAATCTCGCTGATTTTCGTACAGTGTCCGGTGACATGTTGCAAGGATATGGCAAAGTATTCTCCACCTACGGATCAAAGTTGGTCTTTGGAGTCGGTGCAGAAGTTTTTTCGGGTACATACTGTGTATTCATCGGCGACATCGTCCATGCTGGTTGAGCAGTGCCGAAACGCGCTGAACAGTCTGGACGGCACGCGTAAGGTCAATCTCCCCTGGGCTCCCGGTCATAGGAGCAGAGAAGGGAATGAGCGGGCTGACGGAGAGACCAAGCGGGGCTTTGCTCTTGGCAGTTTTTCGGTGGGCACAGTCTGTGTTCCGGTGGCGACTGTGAAGGGTGGAATCTACTTAGCAGGATCGGACCTCGGATAACAAACCCGATCGAGATGAGAGCTCTTGTGACATACTCATTCAAATGCAAATAAGATTATGGCGGACTGCACGGGGCACTGGCCTATAGGGGAGCATACAGCGACTTCTGGAAGCCTTTTGATACGAGCGTTTCGAGCGAGAGCGGTAGGTACTGGTGAAAAGGAAAATATTGCTATGCTATCCTTTGATCAAAGAACCTTTGGTTATTTTAAAAGTCATCCAGCTCGTTTGTCCGGCACATCTGCTACCAAAATTGGAAACCTGTCTATAATCTAGTCTTTCTTGGCTCAAAGCGAGCAGTATTAGTTCACTGGGGTACTGAGAAACAAATCAACAACACAGGTTGCTCATATGTAAATAATTCTTGAACTGATTGTGCAAGGCACTAATGAGCAAATATGTATGTATTACCAGTTAAATCCACAGCAACTTCCCATTGATCATAATGACACCAACTCCTAAATTATTATTACACTGCTTAAGAACTTCCCTCGCGCTCTAGAAGCTGAGGTAACTTGTCCTCTCAATGTCCAGTCAAGTTTACCACATACTGTCCTTCTAGAAGCTGTCAAGATGACGTGCGAAAGAAAAGATGCTGCCATAATTTGAAAGTTTTGAAATACCGCGTGAATTTGACTTCCTATAAAAACTATTCAAAGAAGGCTGCACCAATTATCGAATGCATACCCGATTAAATGTTGATACTGTGAAAGTTTTTCAATTCAAAGGAATATGTTAGAGGCAGTATATGCCCTTCTGGTTAGTAGAGTTTGCACTTGTATAGAAAGAAGTAATCTCTATGGTCCCTTTCTCTAAATTGAATTACATCATGTCGTTCTAGACTGCAGGAGGAGAGATCCTACTTTTCTTACTTAATCTATTAGCGCGGTCGTTCCAATATCTTTCCTTACCTTTGGCTAAAATATCATCGACTTTAAAACGGTTTGAGCGATCCTAGCTCGAATTTTAGGAGTGAAAATCACTGGGAGAAATTACGTTGATTAAAACAAAGATTTCATTTTCTATACGATATCCTAATCCGGATGTTTCACATTAATTGGACACTATTCAGATGAAAATTCGTTGAAGAACCCAATCAGTATTCGGAGTTCCAATGAAAAACGATTTGTATTTGTGTAACAATTAGTTTATATGCAAAGCAAATTTCTACAAATCAAATGTTTAATAAGTTGTCACTAGTAACCTTTTCGTCCTCGAAATCTCTGTCGGGTGTCCAGCTAAAAGTACAATTAAGTATGCTCAAATATGACCTCTCGTTTTTTGAAAATGATACACCCACCAATGACCGCTTGCACTCAAAAAATGTATTCCGCAGAGCATAGCACTCCTCTGGCACAGTGTGGTCAGTCCTTCGTAGGCATTCTTTCGGGGTCTTCTTTTCCTGATTATTTACAATTAGAAATGCTTGTCCTGACAGTTCTAAATATTACGCATGTACCTTGGTGCAGCAGTCACTTTTCAGTAAACACATTTTCAAATCTGCTCTGACTCCAGCACAGGCTGAGTGATCCGCCAGAGTTTCCTCTCCTCCGTATTTCATCATCTTGTCGGCTAAAGTGAGACTCTTCAGAACAACGCAAACGAAACTACCACCTACTGACAAGCTTCCAAAAAACTAACCCGAGGATTGTGTCAAGATGTCATTATTGACATATAACAGCTGATCGTTGTACCGGCGAATGTGAAGTTCGGGGGTGTGTGCATAGTGCCGTGAACCCGTGAGGCGAGTCTTCGTTGTAGATTTTTGAAATGGGACTTTGGTGACCCTTTTTACCGCGATGAGGACCTTCCAACTCAGTATCTTAGTTAAAACTTTCAAGAGTTCCTGGGCCAGAAACAAAGCTGGGTTTCATTCATGGGTTCAGCCCACAGGACATAACACTGGAATTGAGGTGTACAACTGCACGGCCAGGACGATCGTTCCAGTTATTCTGCGAGATGGGAATGTTGCTAGCTGGTATACCTGTGGTCCAACAGTGTACGCTCCCTCACATTTGGGTCACGCCAGTTGTTATGTTAAAGTGGACATCATTCAAAGGATCTTGAGGAAACACTTCAACATAAACCTCGTAACTGCTATGAATATTACCGACATCGACGATAAGATTATCAGGGCATGCAGCGAGGGAACGACCTGGCAAGAGGTGGCAAAAGCTAACGAGGCAAGCTTCTGGGAGGATTTGAAGGGACTTAACGTCTTGGAACCTGATATCAAGCTGAGAGTCTCCGAACATATACCGCATATAATCGATTATATTTCAAAACTTGTTGACGAAGGCGCTGCCTACGTAGGTAAAGATAATTCTGTTTACTTTAAAGTAGAGCAATGTAGGATCTATGGCAAATTACAAAAAGTAAATATGGAGAAAGGAGTTGAACATGATGTCAAGGAAGCAGCGGTTGATTTTGTTTTATGGAAAGCTGCAAAACCGGAGGAACCGTTTTGGGACTCACCTTGGGGACAGGGTCGCCCAGGCTGGCATATTGAATGCAGCACAATGGCTAGTAAGATATTTGGTGACTGTATAGATTTTCATGCTGGTGGGTTGGATTTACGATTTCCACATCATGAAAACGAGGAAGCTCAAAGTTGTATGTACCACGGAAAATCGCAATGGGTGAACTACTGGCTTCACGCTGGTCAATTGTACGTTAAAGGCCAGGACGAAAAGATGTCGAAATCCTTACAAAACACTGTGAGCATAAAAGACTTCCTTCAAAATCATAGAGCAGACGTTTTTCGGATGGCATGTGCTCTTTCAAACTATCGCAATGGAATGATTTACGGTGATGAAACTTTAATCACTGCTCAAAAAACCCTTCAAACACTAATTGCATTTCTGTCTGACTGTCAGGCGTACATAGACGGCAAGATACCTACATCTGAATTTAATTCATCGCAAACACTTGAAATGATTTCAAAGACCGAATCATTAGTGGACACTGCCTTGAAGTCGGATTTTGATACATCAAAAGCGATTGGTCATTTGATTCATCTTGCTTCCTTTGTGAGCAAAGGTATTCATTCGCCAAACACCCTTAAATGGCTAATTCGTAGCAGCAACGTAGATTCTGTGATAGCGGCTCGAAATTACTGCGAAAAAATACTATCAACATTTGGATTCGATGTACGTAAACAAGGAATGAACAGTTTAGTCGGATCAGAGACGGTGGATATCGGAGCCATTCTGGAAAATATCATCGCTTTGAGGAGGACTATTCGAGATCAGGCGAAAAGTGCTAAAAATAAGGATCTCTTCGCAGTGTCGGATGATATAAGAAATGCTTTAGAGTCTAGTGGAATTGAAGTAAAAGATCATGAAAAAGGAAGTTCATGGCAGTTTGTTAAAAAATAAATCGATTTTATAGATAATTGTTTGGATTCTTATTTGTCATGTTTTTGTCACTTCTAAGTTTAGTAATACATTTTGGACGGAAGTGCTACTTGGTAAGAATGCAATGGTTGGTTACTATTTGCAGAAGATTTGTAAACCCAGAAATTTGGCTTAACATTTTCGTGCAATTTTAATAGGTCTGCATAGCCCCCAAAAAAGAGAGCGTTTTTTATGGTGGCACAATGCTCCTCGATATTCTCAGACGGATCATTCAGTGTATTTGTCGTCCGATCAGCAAGATAACTCTCCCACTGTCGAGCGACGGTTGGATCATACAAGTGATCGATGTTGAACTTGGTGGAGGCAGCTCTCCAATCCTTCGAGAATTGGCGGACGCAACACGCAAGCGAACGTTAGCGACAATCAGATGGTGATCCTTTTACCGGCCGATGTCAGCGCGCCTGCTGTCAAGAACATGCAGGAGACACCTCGTAAATCTACTGCTTATCGCGAAGTGGTCGATCTGATTGGAACTCATTTTTATGGCAGGTTCTGTATTCAAAAAATGTGCCACCAATGATGAGGTCGGGGAAGCTGCAGAAATCAACGAATCTCTACCATTATCGTTACGGTTGCCAAGCCGTTTCTTCATCACATGTTTGACGAAGGTATCGTGAGAGCCAACCCTGCATTCAGATCACCCAGCTAGATCATAATGTCAATTTTGGGAAACCTCTTCTGAACTGCGTGTAATTGCTCATAGAAAACGTCCTTCTCCTTTATATGGGAAGTTTCTGTTAGTGCATAGCACTGCACACTTGTGATACTTCTTAACCTGGATTGGAATTCTGTCAGAAACTGATATATAATAGAGCGCACCTTGCGGTAGCCGTCAGTAACAATCCGATATCGGATTCGCGTCTTCTACTATTTGGCTTTCTAGAGTACAAAAGCATATTATCACTGGTGTGGCAAGAGGGAGAAGAGCACCATCCAGAGTCCCACAATCTTACTTCGCTTAGGACCAGAATGTTCAGGTTATATCGTTGGAATTCTCGCTCAAGTTGGAGAACGCGAGCATTCTGAGGACCTTCGCTACCGTTGTCGAAGAGTGTGCGGACCTTCAAGAAACTAATCATTGTTCGTTTTCGATAGCTAAGGTTTTCGACGCGAGGACGGTTCCTATCCGAGTTTCAAAATTTGAAGGCTGTTAACCCAAAAATTCCTATTCGTTTTAGTTGATGCTCAGAGGTGTCGGTGAGGAAGACGGGGTGAACCTCCATAGTGGTGGCACCGGGAGACGCTGTATTACTTTGCAGACCGTGACCCGAGTCTGCACGAGGACTCATCTGAAGTGGCAGTAGGTCACGAAGCCTTACCAGGGGTATACTAGTACTATGGGAACCGGGGTAGCCCTTGAATTCTTTTGTTTCAGTAGAATTCCTGTTTAATCAATTCGTGTCTTAAGAGGACCGTGGCATGAAGTCCACGAGACAGGTGCTCACGTAAAACCACAGAGACGTATCCCTTTTAGTCGCCTTTTATGATAAGCAAAGAAGACTTTGTGTGTATTCTTAAACCCCAACTCACAGGGGAGTTCTAGCGTCTTTTCAGTGTCGAATAAATCTTTCACCTTACACCACATATACGCTTCTAAGAATATTTTGATAACTTTTTTTACGTTGGAATATAACGTGAATATATATATACTTTAACCAATCGTAATCATGATTTGTTGGCATGAATAGTTTCACTTCCATAAAGTTCCACGCCCTTGGAGTACTGCGTAATCATCACCACGATCAACTTATCTGCAAAACCAATCAATGTTGTCTCCTCTAAGCTGAGAAGGCCCAGCACGCCATCGTACATAATGCTCTACGGCAGGGGTTTCTGTATGGATCCTTGGAGAACATCTGCTGTCACAATAGCTTTTCCAGACCGCTTCGGGCCAGTAGCTCGTTGTATGGAAGCAGCCTTTTATATATCACCTTCTCTAAAATTTTCCTTATAGTGTCTCGATATGAAGTATTCAGTACTTCCAAATTCAAAGCAGCTATACACATTTGAGGGAGCTATTTTGGACACCGCGTCACTCCAACCAGCATTATTTCAGCCCACCGTTGTTACTACGGCATGTGATTTTCAAAGCTTCGTAAGTGGAACCAGTTTCTGTCTTTTCGTTTGAGTGAAACGTTTATTCCATCACGCACGATTCAAATATGCTATCGTATTGATTGGTGCATGTTGCTACACTTGGGCCTGATCTAAGCAGCGAACTTGGGGACACTTTAAGGCTTTGTTTGGAATTCTGTTCAATCTGGAGGCCTTGTTATCCGCAGTGCGTCCATAGATCTCTCATAGTTCCTCCTCAGTAGCCGCGGGAATCGAATAATTTTCTCTTTCTGAGGAAAAAGATTTGTTATTATTTTGAACAAGAGTCACGGGAGCGTACCTTGAGGTGATTTTTATATAATTTCTCCTATCTAGGGTCGAAAATCACAACCGATAACAGCTATGACGATGAAATCTGCGCACGGTTGTTGTCAGTCAACAGAGCCTATTTCAACTTACAAAAACTGTTCCGCCCGAAACGTCTCACCATAGGGTCAAAGCTTTTACTGTACAAGATAATGATCTTGCCAGTCCTTATGTAATCCTCGTAGACTTGGGTTCTTAGCAAACAAAATTGCGAACTCTTGGCCTCGTTCGAGAGAAGAATCCTCCGAAGAATTTATGGCCCCCTACATGAGGATGGACGATTCTGTAGCCTACACAACGACGAAATCTATGAGCGATACCATGACCGGCAGGTTGTAAATAAAATCCGGCTCAATGGGTTGCGGTGGGCGGGTCACTTATTCCGTATGGATGAGGATAATCCAGGCCGAAAAGTCTATAAGGGCAACATCTATGGTAGAAAAAGAAGACGAGGCAGACCCTGCCTGTAATGGAACGATGGCGTAGGCCAGGACGCCAGAGAGCTTTTAGGATATCGAATTGGACCTCGGCGCAAAACCGGGATGTTTGGAGTTCCTTATTAAGGCAGGCCTAGACCGGATACCGGTTGTTGCGCCGTTGATGATGATGAAAGTACCAAATATCAATATCATACTAGAGTCGGACATGTCAAATGCAATTATATTATGTGCTACGTGCAAATGGGATAGTTCTGCATTTCCGGTTTCCCGACTTGTTCCTGTTGTGCTCGGTTAAGTTACTTTTTTTGTTTTCTTTGTGTTATCTATATTACGTGGAATAAATATTTCG
Organism: Hermetia illucens; assembly: GCF_905115235.1. Taxonomy (NCBI): domain Eukaryota; kingdom Metazoa; phylum Arthropoda; class Insecta; order Diptera; family Stratiomyidae; genus Hermetia; species Hermetia illucens. The sequence continues at coordinate 104,173,165 of NC_051852.1, read as the reverse complement.
GGCTATTTTTTGTGTCGCTTCATACGTGTGTAGATACACGCTGTTCAGCTTCTTCTCTACTAAGACAATTCTTCGCAGTGTACTAACAATAGTCACATTACGCGATATACATGGGCATGACAACAGCATAGGTGAAAATCTTTTTTTTTTGCTTGAATCTAAGTACGCCCATATAAAAGTACCATTTAGTGCTTTTTAGTTACAGTTTTTAATACCATAATTTTCCTGCTTCCGACAACACTCTTTGTCGTCCCTCTGGTGCCAGAGTCGGGCATATTTGTATTCGTAAATACGAGTACGACTAAATTTGTACGATAATTTTCTATGCAGTCCAACTTCACCATACATAACATGATCAGATCATTAAGGCGCTAATATTCGCTATTCAGGCGAATACTAAGATTACGATATAAAAAAAGTCGTATTCGCACTTGGAAATACAAGTATTCACCCAACAGAATTCGTATTCGTACTCGCAAATATGAATACGCTTCTATTCACTTTTAGGCGTGAGAATACAGTCGTATTCGTATTCACTTGTGTAAATATCGATATTCAGTTCGTATTCGTATTCATAGAAAATCATTGTACAAATTTATTCGTATTCGTATTTACGAATACAAATATGCCCAACACTGCTCTGGCCATATCGAGGCGCAGCTAAATGTATCTTTGGCTTACGTAGTGTTACCATGTGTTCGGTATGGCTTGCAGATTACTACCAGTCTCTGTTCGATTCTCGAATCGTTTGCTAGAGCAGTTCTTGAGTCGTTTCGAAATGGTTGAGGCTAATTTGTGTCAGCCTAATTTAGTTACGCGATACAGCTCTCACCTATGTTCCGGACAGTTGTTACCACTTGCCACATCCCGGTCGTACACTTTCGCTTCTCCCTTGCATTGTGCATCTTGAGTACAATCTTTAATGAAATGATCCTTTTCTCCACACTTTCTGCACATTTTTGAGGTTTTGTTAAAACAAAAATTCTAAGTTGTACTCGTCAATCGTTATATTTTGTCTGGTGTGTATCATTTTTCTCATTTGTGTCATAATTTTCGTCTTGTTTTAGTTAATTCGTAGAAAATTTTCGTGTGCTGTTTTATTGAGGTTGATAAAAATCTCCTTTGCTGATGTGAAAGATCGCATCATGATGTTCATCGTCTGAATATGCGACGATTTGGCAGGACTTATAGAGCAGCATGCCTTTTGTGGCAGGGAAACTTTCGTATACTCTGGTCCAGTGCCAGATTGAATTGTAGACGTGTTACTCCATCTCCTTGTCCTAAATTTGTCTCAAACGCATTTGTCAGGCTATTATTGACTTTAAGCTGCCCTCTTGTGTGGTACATTGTCATTCTGGTAAGGCTTACTAGCTTTGTTGGGGTTCCCAAGTTAAGTGTAATGCTATACAGTACATGTTGACTAGTAGTTTCATATGCCTGCTTGAAGCTCACGAGTATTTGATGAAGATGGACGTTGAATTCCCAGCATTTTTATAGCATCTGTTTGACCATAAATCTTAAGAAAACCTCCTTGGTAATCGCCAATCATCGGCGTCCGTTCTAATTCTTCTCGCTAGAATTTTTGCATATATATAAAATACACGTACAAAGTAGTGGGATGCCTCTGTAACTGCCACATGTCAACTTGTCATCTTTTTCTGACATATCCTACTTTTTTGAACATTTTTGCGGGATCTTCGTGTTCCATATGGTGGTGAGGAGTTGTGGAGTGCTTTGAAATAAGACGTCCATTTCTCACTTGATTGTTGTCGTCAGTTTTCTTTAATTTCTGCTTCTTTTCGCTTAATATTCTATTAACTGCTCGTCGGTGATTTTCGTAATTTTTCGTGTCAATCGCTTCCTGGCATTCATCGTCAAAGCAATCATCTCTCCGGCGATACGCTTCAAATACAACCATTTCTCCTGCTGTTCTTCTGATAGTGTGTTTTAGGTCATACCAGTATCACATATAGGCTTCCAGGTGGGATTCTAGGGAATAGGACCTAATCGTTCGTCCAGTTTTGCCTTGTATTCTCCTTCTATTAAATCATTTGTTCTATTCCGCTATGATCAATTTGCGCAACATAAATTTCCTCCGGTGAAGTAACCTTTTCTATGTGCTGCATTCGGTTACTTTTAGTTCGCTCCTTCCCCCTTCGCTATCAAGTATCTCAGTTTAGAGCTTCGTCCTGGTGAAACTCTCCCTTTCTTTGCCGACGAAAAAGTAATTCCTGGTGTTCCTGGACGTAGCATAGGTATTTTATAGAGTATGGCACGAAGATCTGGTGTACAAAATTAAGAAACTGTTTTCCGCTAATGATCACAAGATTCTCGAATCCTAAGGAATTGGAAGTTTAGAATTCGGTACAAACGCTTTACCGCGCGTGACCACAACAGCAATGCTGGCGTACCGCAAGGAATTGTACTAGAATGGATACTGTACCTTATCTAAACATCAGTCATGCCAAATAGCAGTAATATAGTCACATGTAAATTGCGGATGATACTTCGTTCATGCCAACCATCTTGAATCTCGATTAGCATCTTGCGTCCTACAGCGGCATTTGAATTGGATTGAGGAATGGCTGACCACTGGAAAATTAAAGTCAATGGGTCGAAATGCTCTCATATAACTTTCACGTCCCGCCGTGAAACTTTCCCTCCAATTAACTTAAATGGAACTCAGATTCCCCAATCTAGTCGTGCCCAATACCTAGGATTGCACTTGGACAGACGGCTTAGTAGAAAAGGCATATTGAAGTCAAGAAGCAATATATGAATATTAAAGCAAGGAGTTTACACTGGCTTCTAAATAAGTGCTATATGCTTAAATGGGAGTACATCTTCTTGTACAAGGCAGTTATAAAGCCTATCTGTAACGCGCGCAATCTCGTATTCTGTGTACAATTATATCGGCGTCTTGGTTTGTGAAAAATAACCAGTTTCATATAAATCTTAAGATATTCACAGCCTTGCACGAGATGGCAGCCTATACAAGTAAATACATCTACAAACGGACAACTCACCCCGACATAACGTTCTACTAGCTTCTAACAAGCATACATACATGAAAAGAGGCATGTTAAGTACTCTAGTTTTAAGATTTGATTTCTTAATTCCAGTTTCATTTTCTGTAAATTAAAGATTCATTAATAAAAGAAAATTGTTGAAAAAGTCGGCTACTGTCTCCTCCTTTGCGGCTTTAACCTCCACGCACTTATATATTACCTTTTTCACCTGACCGCGAAAACTATCCACTGACTTCTCGTTGGATTTATTTTACGCTAACATCAGAGCGTCTTATTGCGTTGATCTCATATGGTTCGCATTAACGCTCAAGCTTGTCAATTCCGGATCTGCTTTCACTTTCGAAAGGATATCTTCTTTCTTGGAAATAATTATTGTTTCCGAACGGATCTTGTCGTCCTTTTGTCGCGGTTTGCATTCCACCTATCCAGTGCTCGAGTTTAAGAGTTTTTGGCTCTTCTCCTCTTGCCATCATCGGGGAATTACACATTTTCCTAGGATTTTTGTCGGCTCAGCTTTCTTCGGTAAAGAGGCGCGGTGCAGACTACTCTGAGTGGCTTGCCATTTTTCTATTTACTTCTTCCTTGGTTGAGTTCCTCATTGATAACCTGACACCAATATCGGACGTGGTCTCGATGGACTCCTCAACCTCTTTCTGGTTGACTGAAAACAATGCATTATCTTCATTGTGCATATATTTTCCAAAAACGTTTTTCGCAATGCTACTTTTCTTACCTTTGAAAAGAGCGCTTTAGTTTCCTATTCTTAATAACGAGGAACCTACTCCGCTGGACTATGCTCTCTTCCGATCTAACTTGTTGTAATTGGCTGATGGACAGCCCTGTCTATTCGGATATTATCTCCCATATTGCTTGCTGTAGCACCTTCCTTTCCCGGAGTACGACAGCTATTCTTACTCACCGATTCCGAGGTTATGCCGGTTTCACAACGATCCTTGTCTATAGTTTTAAGGGTAACTATTACTTCCTTATGCCTGTGACGACAATAGATAGTTGGAAACTCATTTTTTCTGTTTACTGTTTAAGTATGTAAAAGCGTAGATGTTCTAATTCGCGATGCCAACTGCGAAATTTAAATTGCACTTGCAAGGAGCAATGAAAGGGGCCGAGCATTTCGAGCTCTAACAGGTGCACCAGCATTACTACGCAATTTTTACGACATAGAGGTCCAGTTTAAACTAAACAAACCCTAAAAAAGTTTTATTTTGCAGAAAAAAATGTTATATTTACATCTCCTTTGTGGAAAAACTATTTTCAAGCTGAAAATTTCAAATTGTGATACCTTGTAACATTTTTTTTCAGTGCAAACACTTCCCAGATTCTGTTCGCTACGAAGTCAACATGGTGAACAACTGCTCGTAGGGTTAAGGAAAGCCCAGTACAGGGATGAACCCCAGCATAAACATTGCCTAGAGAAGCCCTCCAATTCGATTCAAAGCTTTTCATTCAGGATTTGTTCCACTTTCGATTGCAGGTAGCGACGAAATCAGCTGGGACTAGGACAACGCGCATTGTTGGATGCAACTTGGGGGTTGGGGGCTTCCCTCGCTCCATTCCTGTTCACTACGACGAAGATTCTAAAGTCGTGGTCGGTTACTTACTAGTTCGCGTTGAATGTTTGTGGCCGGTGGATGTCCTGGCGGTAGTGATCCAGTGTCGGTTGTTTATTTGCGCTTGAAAGGCTCTGCAGTGAGAAATGTCATAGCGAGCCTCTGCTCCGTCCTTGCATAGCGTTCAGCGGGTAGCGAGTGGTGGCGTGTTTTGACCAAGTGTTGTCCTGAAGATGCGTTTTTCGGCGATACCGTACTCCTGCAGCTGTGAGAAGTGAATAGTGCGAATGTGGTCGGTATTGAAATGAGTCTGAAAGCGAGTAATGAGTGATCGAACCGGAAGCGGGCGGCTAAGCCGAATTAGCCCGTCACCGGGTCGCAGTAGTGTTAAGGTTGCATACTCGCCATGTCCACGGCTGGATCCGCACGATATAGAGATCTCCGGCAACGTGCTAGCTATTCCGTTATCCGCCATCCAAACGGAGCCTAGCCCCGCAGGTTCCTGGCTCCTTACGTTTTTCTTCACTCAGATCTGGTTCTGTCTTGCGTTTTAACGAATCTCATAGTGCTACGATTTGGGGGTTGCATGCGAGGGGATGCATTCAACATCCATCCTGCGGCATATTCGCAGACATGCATGGCCGGGATGATTTTTTTATTGAAGTAGAACTGCATGCATATCCCAGCGTTGCCAGTAGAGAGAGTGTTTTTATAGAGTCATCCTTAATAGCATGCTTTCTTTTGTCTGGGGGAGGATGCAGCCGTTGCGCTGCAATCTTGTCAAAATTACCCTAGATATGTTCGTTTTGAGCGATTCAGGATGAATTAATTCCAAGTTTTTCATGATTTGTACATAATGAGAAAGGATTTAACTTATTATTCACTGGAATGTTGAAATTCTATATCTCATCTATCTTCATTCCTTTGGAGTTCCCACTTTTTCGAATTTCATATATATTTTCATTTTTCAAATAGTTTTAATCATTTCGCAATCAATACTATCACAGCACTAGATCCTCATTCCATTTACGTACGATATTTTATAGTAATGATTAGTAAATTTATTTGGAATATGTGAATAATTGTTTTTAATTTTATTCAATGTGCTCAATTCTCAACTATAAACAAATGAAATTGGTTGAAGAACCATTTCACAATAGGGAGGAAGTGTAATGAAATTTTTTTTTTAAATTTTCCTACAATAGCTAATGGCATATCACTCCAACAGGTTTACTTTTGAATTTCTTCAATTTTCGTTAGGTCTTCTCAGGAAATTTCGTCTCCTTTTTGCTTGCTCTGCTTCCCATAGTTTTATCGGGATATATTCGTTGTTGTTGGTCAGAGATCTGTGGTTTTTGTTACATATAATAACCCGTCATAAAAGCATATTAAACAGGATCTATCCACTTCCACTATCGCTTCCTACCCACAGGTGTCTGACTAGTATACTGGTGCAATTCTCGGTTCGAAATTGTGACCAGCATGAACTTGCCGGTGAAGAATCGAAGAAAGTGCTGGTCAAATTTTGTAGTTTCTGAATGATAGCGGAATTTTCTTTCATGGTGCGATTCCATTTAATAAGATCCAGAACTGATCCAGACTACATTTACGAACTTAAGGTAGAATAGGCTAAGATAAAGGAAATCATAGTTTCAAGCATTCACGCCACAAGTAGGACCATTGTACTCGCTCCGACCCATCTGTTTAGAGAGTTTTCTAGTTTTCGTGAATTGTATAGCTTTTCATAAAGAAGACTCTTCCAAGTTGTTACTCTCCTGGTGAGTCTGCAGGATGAAAGATTGCCCTCTCGTAGTCCTAGGAATCGAACTGTCTTTGCACGGTGGAGTCTAACAATTTTGGTATCAGGACGCAGGCTCTCGGTTTTGAGGATTTCTCATCGAAGAAGATATTAGCCCCCTCTACTAATCCAATTCCACAGATTTTGTTAAACAGAACCCATGGCTCTTGTATCAGAAATATATAAGAGAAGTCCTGTCAGCGTTGCTGCCAGCAGGAAGGAAGAGGCTTGACATGTTGCAAGTTTAATTGATTAACTTTTATGTTTATGAAGAGTCTACTGTGTTTAGTTTCGCGGGGGTTACCAGTTTTCCCCACCTTTCGCCGAAAGTTCTTGCTTCCTTGCCTTCGGTTTCTCAGGATATTACCACACTTGATGCTGAAGCAATGGTCATGTTCTTATTCCCAAGAAGCTTTGTTTTTTTCAGAGCAACTTTTCCTTCGGTCGGCTGGGAGCTTTCGTAGCTTTACGGTGTCTGAGCTGCATGTATCCGGCATTACACCAGTTACGTTCACTCACTCTTTCGCCCGGTGGAATAGACCTAAGCCTTCAACATCGGACCCAAGAATTCGGGCAGCAGCGGAGATTAGCTAAAAGTGGAATGAACTCAAGACAGGAGAAATCGCGGGTGGGTCAGGATGAAAGCAGAAGCCGGAGGCCCGCCATTAGCTACGCTAGTGTGGTCAAAGGGATTCGACTGGTCATACTATTAAAAACATTTCCGGAGCAAATACTCACTCGTGACGAGAAAGAAACTATTGGAAGAACTTGTCGTTAGGCAGATGTGCTAGGGATGGAATGCAAAGTTCTTATTCATCAGCGTAGGCTTTCGACTAGTTCATGTGCTGGTGGACTGCGGAGGACGCTGTGATCTGGCTTAGGGTCATAATGTCCAAATTGCTAGGCTGCAGGGGAGCAGAATTGTTGACGTATTTCATAATTGAACTAATTGCTGATCCGTGGATCCTTAGACTGTCTTTTGGGTATACAGTTGGACTCCGATGTAATAATTGAAAATTCTCTCGACGGTTTTGATTTTACTTGTAGTGTTCCCCACAAGGACGCAGTTAGGACTCTGCCAAGAAATGGGACTGATTTTTTGTGGTATAGATTATGGCCACCAATTCGGCGTTTAAAGGAGTTGTTACGACTTTTCGTGAAAGCTATCGTGTTTGATTTCTCCAGGTTTAAGGTTAGTTTAAAAAGTCACTAAAAATCGAAGGAATGTAGTAGTCCTTCGATTTTTAGTGAGCTTAGTCCTTAAATATTTTTTTGGCATTTTTCCTTGAATTGTTCGTTACGACTATGGGGAAATCGCTTCATATTGGAAGATAATTCAGTACTGAAGAGAACAAACTATAACTCATTCCAGAAGGTTCATTAGTTTTTCTCCAATTACGCCCGCTAATCTTAAAAATGAAAAGTTTAGAAAAATATCTTCAAAGTTTTCAATAAAGAAAACTACCATTTTCCGAATACTTACAGTAGTTATCCGCTAATCAATTATTCCTGATCCATAAAGTAGTTTTTCATTTGTTCATTTACATGTATCTGCTCTAGTCCACGGGCAGTACGAGTTTCCTTGCTGGACAATGAGAGCTGCATCTTGATTGGTCAATCGAGCAGGATGCTTGAAAGATTTCAATGCATTAGAGGATTCAGATTGACGCGATTCGCACTAGCTATTGGCTCCTGTTCGACAATTTTCATGTCCAGGAGATTCACTTGTGGAGCAATAATGTTTCAAAGATACCATTTGTTCATCTCTTGGACAGAATTCATATTCTTCCTAATTGCCAAGCATAACCGGCCCAATAACAATCTGCGCAAACTCTAACTTTGTGTAAATTTTTTTTTTGTATATTAAGAATCGATTAGCGCAAATTTTATTTTGATATTTACGACCTGGTAAAGCAGGCCCCCCCTTTAACTGAGCTCGGTGTAACATAGTCCACCACCGCGACCTTCTCCTGAGCCAGTACAGAATGCCGCGAACATCGCCATCGGTGGGCTGATTCTTTTTAAGGTTTTGTGTAAAACAAAACCTTATTAAAATCGATTCAATGTCTGTCTGTCTGTCTGTCTGTCACACGCATTTTTCTCCAAAACGGCTAAACCGATCCGAACGAAATTTGGTGGACAGATGGGAACTATGAAATCCCACGCATACAGTGAGTGGCATAAATTTAGGTGGAGTTTAAAGGAGTTCAAAGGGATTCAAAAATTTTTTTCACCGAATATAGTTGTGTAGGGTATCAAATGAAAGGTCTCGATTTGTACTTTCCGAAACTGACATTAGTTTTGGCATAAATTGCAAAGTGCGTGAGTAACGGGTCAAAATGTACGCATTTGAAGTGAGACAGGACTCATTTTCGGAAACTACCCAACCCAAAAATCCGAAAAAAATCAGGGTGGTGCGCCTAGATGAAATCTAGGCCTCAAAATATGTCCCATTCCGATATCTGCTCAAATAAACTTACTAATAGTATATTACTACTTTTTAGAAATTTACTGAAAAACCCCCATAAATTCATCCTAGGACTTCCGGATTCTGTACCAGCATAGAGGACAATATTTCGTGTATATGCGCTAAATTTCATAGAAATCAGGCAATTAACGCCAAAGTTATAGCAGTTCAGACTTAGCAATTTCGAGCGAGTTTGCTGCTACCAAAGCCATGCAAATCGGATGCTGACGTCATAATTACCAGGAATAATTGACATTCGCGTGGAATATTAAAGTCACATTTATGAAGAATCTATTTACCTGCAGCCCTTTTTAAGGTTTTGTGTAAAACACTTATGTGAAATCTAATCTTCGAGAGATGTCCCATTCCGGTATCTGCTCAAAAAATTTACTAATAGTCTATTATCAACTTTTAGAAATAGACTAAAAAACTCCCCTTAAGTTCATCCTAAGTGTACGAGGACAGCCTCGTGCATACACATGCCAGGTTTCATGAAAATCCAACTATTAGTGGGAAAGTTATAGCAGTTCAAACTTATCAATTTCGTGCTAATTAACAGCATCCTAACCCATACAAATAAGATGCTGACGTCATAATTAACGAGAATAACTGAAATTCCAGTGAAATATTAAAATTCCATTCAAGAAGAATCTAATTCTCCCTAGCCCTTTTTTATATTTGATGCTGGTTAAATTGTTTTCATTCGCTAATAATATTAAACTCAGAGCGTGAAGCGTATGAGGGTGACCATTATCAACACAGGGCTTTCCATCAAATGATTTATTTAAATCGCTTTCTAGAAAATAGAGGGCAATGGAATTTTTAGCTATATTACACGGAGCTGTCGTGCACTCGTCGCTCCTCACATCTTTTTATTTTTCTTCAGCCTTCAGTTCACAAGCGGGGTCGGCTCGTGATGATCGGTTTCGTCATTTTATTTTATCAAATGCCTCATCAGGATGTAATCGCGAGACCTTTAAATCCCCATCCAGCGTTTCAAGCCACCATTGTTTTGGCGGATTTTGGTTACTTGCCATTGCTTTCGATATTCTGACCAATACTGGTTGTTGAATTCTCGTTAGCGTGAATTACGTGACCACACCATCGAAAACGCCTTTCTTGCAGTTTTTCCACGATCGGTGCAAACCCATATCGATCGCGGATATTCTCATTTCAGACGTAATCAAAACGTGTCACGCCACCAGTGCAATGCAACATCTTCGTCCCCATTACCGCAAGACGCCGTTCATTGTCCTTTATAGTCGGCCAACACTCAGAACTATAGAGAGTGGCAGACGGACGACATTGCAGTAAATTTTAGATTTGGGACGTGCGCTGACACGTTGATCACAAAGAACACCAGTTGGGGAATGCCACTTCATCCAGGTTGCATTAATGCGTGAAACAATTTCATTACGCAGTTCTCCATTGGCTAATAGCGTTGACGCGAGATATTTAAATCGCTGAGTTCTGGCAATGGCAGTAACCTGCCCTTCGAGATACTTAAATCGCTGAGTTCTGGCAATGGCAGTAACCTGCCCAGAACTGAACGATTTCAATATCTCGGGTCAATGCTATGAGCCAATGGAGAACTACGTTATGCTCCTCACATAGGGAAACACAAAACCCTTTATACTTGAAGCGTCAAGCTTCCGGTTTCCCGACTTGTTTTATCTTCGGTGAAGCTCAAGTGTTTTTGTGTTTACAGATGCGGGAGGCATGTCGAGCTAATGACCATATTTCCGTTGGATGCAAAATCAGTAAGGCAATATGTTACCTCATTATTGACTATGGTGCTGAAGTTCCTAAGCAATATTTTAATATCATGCCGGGCCAGTAGGTGGTTATAAAAACTATCCATCATTTCTTCGTCTCTATCTGCCGCATAAGCATTAACAAGTCAGACCTTGAAAAATTTAGTGATTATTTGAGCCGCCCACGATCGCTAGTTAGTGGGTGTGGAGTAAGTGGACTATATATAGAAGATTTGTCTCCCGGCGAATTGCCTGACTTTATATGATGAAAGAAAAAGATCACACATGTTCAAAATTTTTCAATTACGTGCGTGCGCAGTGTTGGTGTCGTGTAGGTAGTGCATGGGATGGGGAAATATACATAAGAACACTATCTAGGCGGCATCAACACATTGACTCAAGCCACAAGTGCCACATACCAGTTAGTTACCTCGTACCTAACCCCTGTAAATGGAACTGCTAAGGCGGTGGAGATTTCTTTATGCTTTTAAGCACGTACGCCAGTATTCTAGTAGATTTCTGACTTGCCTTCAGCTTTGCTCTCGTCCGACCTTTTCAGTTCTAGCATGCGATCATCCTGATCTCAAAGGGGGGATCAGGATTACCTTTCACTTTTTTAGTATGTTACGTTCGTTTCGGCGCGGATTTGCATTTTCTCCTGATTCTTTTTAATTTTTTCTTGGGCTTTTCATAGGACGTTAATTTCATTGGGGGTGCTAGCATTTTAGGCATTGTTTTCCAACTTATCACGCCCACTTTATTTAAAGTGGGCGGCAGGCCATTTTGTTTTTTGGGACATGCTGGTTTCCTGGGTGTTTCTTCTCCTTTTGCCGAAATCTCTTGTTCCTCCTCCTATCTGTGAGTTGACTGTGTTACTTTTGAGACTTTCACTTCTCGCTTGCAATATTCGCACTGGAATCGTGCACCACTTAATTTATGAGCACCTAAAATGATCGAATGTCAATGCCAAATACGGTTCAAGATAAATGCAGGTTGAAGGATGACAAACCAAAGAGCCGCTTAAGTGACTGATAAAAACTTTATTTTACTTTTTTAACTTATTGTTTCTAATACAGAAAAACGTGTTCACCTCCCTCAAGTCGAGGCAGAAGAGACCGGTTGATTTTTCTTGAGGTCCGTTTGTTCCCAACCAATGGAACTTTCACCGCTGGCTTTCCCCTCTCTTGGCGAGTTCGAATAAGCTACGGAGAGCGCCGGCGGCGTCATCTATCCGCTCGCATTAACAACATTCGAAATTTATTTCGAATGTTGTTAATCCCGCTGCGTCACATTACTATCGTAAGAGTAGTTTTAGGGTTTTCTTGCGATTCTTTCGCATCTTCCCAAAATTTATTATACAGAAGCCTGATGGCTCTCACCATATGTTTGATTGTTTGGTGGACGTTGTGCCTATCTTTAATTAACTCCGACAGCTCATTAATTTTCTCTCCAAGCAAGGGTGACTCTTCTAGATGAGACTTCTGTATAAAAACTTTTTTCTCTAGAGTGACTGAATGGATTCGGCTCTTACTGGTTGTTACAATTGTACATCATAGCCCAAAGAAGTCTTTTATGATCCCTCACGCTCAGATTCGGTCGGTGTCATTAGGGCTTGCGGCGCCCAATTCTTCCTCCTGGGCGCATTCTTCTGCGCTTTTGTTCTGGGTTTTGTAGGGAGCGATGTACTTTGTTTAAACATCTTCTTTTCTAAGCTGCTTGTAGCATTAGGTGCTACGGTGGTCAAACTGTGAATCATCGAGGCCCTGTATTGGAACGATATTGACGACTTACTTGCCCACTTCCGAAAGCCTAGATGCTGGGGTTTCAACGCTCACACCGTAAGTTTGCACTTTCTTTCTTCTTCGATATTGGTTTATGTGCTACGTTCCCTGCCCATAGCAATTTTTCCGACCCCACCTGTGCGTAAACATGCTCATGTACGCACACTTTCAAGTGCGTACAAGCGCATGTTCATCCGCATCCTCTAAGGATAACCTTATTTACACGGAGAGACACGCCTGAGAGCAGATCTGGCAACGCCGCACAGGCTGTCTGTCTATCTATTTGTCTGCCTGCCTGTATTGCTGTCATACACGTTTTTCTAAGAAACGGTAGCATGTATTTTTTTTGAAATCATAAAACGACATGTGGAGCTCTCTCTCTCCCCATATCAGAACGATCAAAAATAGGGCGCAATCTTCTAAGTCTCAGCACGTCTACCTCAAAGGAAATCTAGAAACCGCTTTTCACGAGGTAAGTAGCACTGTTCGGCGTTCCTTACACTACAAGCAATATACCCATATGTATATATCTTCCTGGATATAGAGAGAGCATTCGACAATGTTAGTACTAAAACCCTCAAGGAGGCTCTAACCAGTATAGGATTCGAGGAACGTTTTACCTATTGGATAGTATATATGGAAACTAGATAATCCAATCCAATCTGGCGACCAGAGTTATGAGGAGAAACACGCCCCAAAGATGACTGGCTGATGGTGATAGATAAAATTGCCGGGCTGATGCTATTTAGCACCAAGGTACCCGAATTTCACCTCTAGCTGCTAAATGGACAAAGATAGGCATTTTCCTTCAATATGAGGTCCTCGGGTGTGATCCTGGATCTTAAGTTAAATTGAAGACTAAACGTACAATTGCGAGTTAAGATGGCTTATCTTATGGCTGTAAAAGGATCATTGTATGAAAATGAGGTTTTCGGCCGAGAATAATTCTCTGGATGTATATAGTTGTGGTTCATCCCATTCTAACGTAGGGTTCAATTGCGTGATGGCCGGTGTTGAACAAAAAATATAACAGAACCAAGCTTAATAGGATTTAAAGAACTGCGTGTACGGATACTGTACCACTGGTGTGGACTCGGTGCGAAGGATTTTCTGGATACACGCAGTGTACCCGTATACTCTTCCAGGATTCGCTGCTGTATTTCAGTAACTGACGTTATAGGAATTCTAGGTTATAGGAACAGAGAAGGGAGTGAGTGGGACTACGGACTAGCCAGACAGACCTCTTGACACTCACTCGGTGGATGCAGTTGGCGTCCTACTGGTGACTGTGAAGAGTGGAATCTATTCGCACTACCTAATAGTCACTGATTTTTGATGGTGAAAGTTGGGAGGGGTTTGGCTCTCCTATAGTAAGACTCGATTGAGAAAACTTTTTAGCCAGACATGTACAAATGCGTACAGGATTGCGACGGTTTGCACGGGGCATCAGCCTATAGCGGACCATGCCGCCAGACTCTGCATACCCTAGAATTAGAAAATTAGGAGGGAGAAACCCTTAGGCACTTTTACGATTAACCGGTTCTATCTTCAGCCAGGCTGCAGATATTAGGCAAATTATACTTTAGGGACCGTGGCTGAGGGAGCTGGTATCCTTCGTTGATGATGAGTTGGTTGTTCGTCCGTCTACTATTTCCCAAGCTAGAAGAACCTGTCAATGTTTTGTTAACCTTCTTGCCGAAGCTATGAGGTCAGGTACGATTCAGAATGGCTTCAGCATTCCTAGTTATGCTGAGCGTCTACCTATACTTTCTTTATCACGTACCGGGATCAAATTGTGATTAAATACATTGCCTCAAACCTCTTCTCTTCTCTGCATACTCATTCTAGTCTAGTTAAATACATATTGTCTGCCGCCAGAAAGGTTCGATTGCTTCCTTAGCCTGCAGTTCATGTTTGCCTTTGATGGCAAAAATCGAAGACCTTTGACTTGTTCAAATTTAACAACTGACACTTCCGAAGGCAATCTATTTGTCCTGTGTAGACATCTTGACGACTTATTCAGATTTTTTCATTATTACACTTATCCACTTCATGTTCATCTATTACAGCTGTATCTTACTCGGAAAAACACTTAAAAATCTTCAAGGATTCTGTCTAACTTAATTAGAACTCATCATGTTCACTATCAGAAAGCAACGATTTAATTAACCAATATCAACTACTAAGCACCAAGGGTAAAGTTCATCACTAAATCTGTTGACGAAGTATCTTCAGACAGCCGGAAAGTATTCGAGGAAAGCCATTTCGTAGTATTCTTTCCGTTTCAGTGGATTATGGCAAGTTTCCAAGAAATGTTATCGAACTTAAAAAAGGAAAATCAGCACCATCAGATTCCTTGGCAATTGTCACGCAAATTGGTATTGATTCATTGGATTCGTAGTGGTACTACCACAAATTATCACGGATAGTTGGCGAAGGCAACATTGTAGGAGAATTTTATCGGAAAATGTAAATAGGAGTAGTATGTGGTGTGGCGTAACTGCCTGAGAATAAGAATATCCTAACGAATAGTGCGTGAGGTTTGCTGGAATCAATAATTAATGTATTCGCTTGTTGGATCCTGGGAGGATACCACCCAAAAACATGGGACTCTTGATTCAGAATTTAGAATAATTATCTGGTAAAAACTTATAAATAAAGAAGCTCGAGGAACAGGCTCCTACTATCTTACACTTATGTAAATGAATATAATCTTCCCATCTACATATATGTGATGTCTGTAAAAAATGCATATCCGCATCAGGTCCTGCATACAAACCACATATACAAGAATTGATGGACATATACTGTGAGAGGATAAGAAGAACCTAAAATATTTTCTAGTTCTTATCCTTGTCTTTTGTATGTGTGCTTAGCACTTTGCTTAAAGTCTGTCTGGATTGCTGTGAATTTTTGCTTCTCAGGCGCAGCGTTGTGACCTACAAATTCCACTTGGATATAAAATATCCATCGACCTAGCTGATAACCTTTTCGTTGGTGTATTTTGTGGCACAATTGCTGGTATAATTGCTCCTAGGATAGTGGCTGAAGGACATAATGATAATGAACACCAAGTGGAATGAGTGGAAGACTATTAAACGCTGCTCTCACAGTAGCCATTACCTCGTTCGTCATCAAGGGAAGAGAACAAGAGGGTAACCTTTTTATATGGAACATTCTTTTCGGTTAGTATCATTCCCATTCAGGGTAAAATCAATATAATTTTTATTTGGTTAACTTCAACAAACTTTTTTAGGACAAGATTGTTTTTACTACAATTATAAAACTTGTGTAGTAGTTGATGTGCAACTCTTTTACCCTCTAGTGGTTGCTGCCATAAATAAGCAATAAACCTCCTGCCATGTATCCTTTTTTAGTGTCAAACCAAGGCTCAGGGGATGTACTATACCGCAACTGTATACCTTTGATAAGAAAGGAAAAATGGAGGGAAATTGATGTTTGTTGAATACAATTTATAAGGAAGTACGGTAGATAATTCGTGATGTAGATAAGTAGCACTAATGAAGGACCTGTCATGCCTTATTATATTGTTGCACCGGGGAGCCAGTACCACAGGTTATTGTATCGCTACCCATGAGCGCTCTGTCTAACGCTGCAGCAATGCGTCCAGCTGTTGTGCAAATATGGCAGTTATATTCGAGTGTAGGCTTTATATTTTTTGGATAATGAAAGCATTTACTATCGCAATTTTGATCTTCTTAGGCACAGATAAACAAAATATAATTGGTCTAACTGAATTTATTGAATATTTAGTGCCTATGTTAGATTGGACCAGATACCAGGATACCAGGATAGGAAGGTGGTTTGAATACCAAACGTTACCACCATAGACGGTCCCAAGCTCTTTTGGAAGCGGAGGAAGGACGAGTCACTTAACATTGAATGGTCACGAAATCCCTAGACGTCTCTAACTGTGGTAAACTTCATTCGGGATAATAGTATTTATTGTTAAGCTGAGGAGTTGCTGATCCACTGAGATAGTGAAATTGAAAATTCGTTCAAAGTGTTCTCTGTTTGTGGCAAAAAGCGACTAAAAGGGATAAAGGCTTGTGGGTTGAAAGCATGTAAATGGCCGCCATACCTCGGAAGTGGACTGATCTTTTAGCTGCAGCCTTTTGCTTTTGTGAACACCTTATGATTTCATTCGACGACGTTACCGAGACTTCCTAGAAGGTTCACATGCTCAAAATTTACTGAAAATTCCAACATATACTATACATGTACGGTGAAATGTACCCATGTACCCATGCAAGTTAACAAGAAATAAACGTGGATCTGTTGACGAATTGAAGTTTACTGCATCTGCAAGGATCTGCAAGGGATTTTGTCAGACAGAATATTAACTGCGAGATCCCAGTCTGGAATGAGAAACATCAGAATAGCACGGTGCAGCCTCTCAGCCTCTCAAGATCTCTGATGTAAAGGAGAAGGAGGTTTCTTATGAGCAACGCAGCCCAGGAGTCACTTTCTGAAGTTGACATTGGGATTGTGAAAGCTGATCTGAATGCCAAGGTGGGTTCCGATAACACCTTCATTGGACATGCAATGGGGAAACACGGGGATCATAATGGCAATGGTGAGAGTTTTGCCGTTTTCTGTAGTTTCCACTGCATACTCATTGCCACCACACTGTTTGAATACACAGTCTGGCATAAGGCTAGTTGAGTTTTTTTTTGTGGGCATGGTGGGTGAATGCGCTTAAGCATAGAGTGTTGGACTCCTGCGAACGGTACGATGTCGGACTACCAACGAAACACTTCTCCGTCATCAGAGAACTAGCCTGTAACACTTTGACACATTACTTCTGACTAGCTTTTCCCGTTTTTCCGGCGTAGGGAGCCTTAAAGTCAGGGAATTTCATCACCGGGAGGGGAGTGAAGAGAAAAGGAGTTGCCATCCAGTCTTCCTTCTGATCGAGTTTAATTTTCTTCGCAACAGAAGAACCCGAGAGTAATGCACATCTAGCAGTGCTCTTTAGCATCTCACAGGCCGCGTTGTCTGAAGAGGGCTCCTTTGTGTTTGCATAAAGCTGCTGACGAATCCCATTCCACCTTCCACAAGAGAAAAAAGTGTGATTGGTATCATTGCATAACACATTTTCAGGGGTTATAACTTCTCAATTTTGTGCAGTAAAACTGGAAATCTCCATGGCCACTTAGAAGTTTATTAAGGAAATAATTAACTTCACCACGCTTTTCATTCAACTACGGATTAAAATTGCCAATGAGCCCCGCAGTTCATCTGTCTCTAAACCCTCCATTGTCAAAAGACTCGCCACTCTTTGGGAAGCTAAAGCGCATTTTAGATAACCACGAATGATGACGCGTAGGTGCGGTTGACGCGCTGTACCCCACCATGTTGTGTAACCATACCTAGGGTACGATCTCCACAAGCAACTACCTTTTCTCTTTCTTGCGCCTGTAGAAGGCTTTACGTTCCTTAGCAAAGCGCGTAATAGGGATCACTCCAGCGATCACCATCACAACCGGTTCTAATACAGTGCCATAGGCAGATGCTACCCATAAGCGCTGGCGATACACTTCCTTGCCAAGAACATCAGCCCATACCTCCGCACCGTAAAGCAGAACGGATTGCGTTGCACTCATAAGAAAACGTCTCCTGGTAGATATAGGGATACTAACTTTTGTCATTAGCCGACTTAAGGCAGAGACTTCAGCTGGAGCCTTGCTTGCTGCTGATTTGATTTGCTTGAAAAGGCGTTAACGAATCGTTACGAAGAGTACTAACCGTCGAGGTAAGCGACTACGTCCTTCTGTTCATTGAGCTACACTCTCTATCTCCTTAGCAGTGTCCACCGTGAATCTCCCTCCTCTAAAGCCGAAATGCTTTGGGGATAAGCCCCTGGAGGCACGTACCACTTCAGCGAGTCCTCTCTGATGAGAGGCTCGATTCCATGAGCTCTGGGGAAAGTTAATTTGTCAATCACATTTCGAATGTCCGTCAATCAATCTGGCTGATTGCTGAATCTATATATAGTTATTGCGATCGGGAATTGAAAATTCTTATTGCTATTGTGAGTGAGGGTAAACGTGAAACGCTTGAGTTCGGGTGCCACGACACATCTCGGGAAATGCATCGTAGCATATGCCGTGGAAATATACCAAATAGTAATGATTTCAGAACCTTATAGCGGATTAAGAAAGAACCTAACAAGAATTTGAATGGCGCAGTGAAGCAGTAAACGCTACAACATTGATGACGCTATCAACATCGATAGGAGGCCGGACCAGTGCCGGACCGACGGTTCTCAACCGTATAACATCTGGTAAAGCTCTTGTCAATGAAATTGCAAGTCACCGTACCACGCGGGCACGAACTGCTCCTCCAAAGCGTAACCATCTTGCCCATTAACGTCCTCAGATGGGGTAAAACCGCGGGCTCTTCCCTGCAGCTCCTGTAGTTTTTACAGTTTGCGCCGTGTTATCAGTGTGCTCTGACCCGAAACAATTTCAAATGAAAAACTACGTCGGTGGACGGGCAGATACAGATAGAAATGTTGATTACAGGGCGGAAGTGGAAGTGAATAGGTGTAGGATTTTTATTAAAGCTGCAAAAAGTGGGTAATCTGTGTGATATTCACTGCTTCCGTTTGTTTCCGGTTATTGTACCTGTGGAAGCCGCTAGGTGTGGCGGCGTTTTATCAATGTGAAAAGCAACTTTTTACTTTGTTTTTCTTAGAGTTTCCTATTTTTAGAAGTTGTGTGCGGGTTCCTGTTCACGGTCTTATATATATGGTTGCCATTTATCTCCTAATGGGCCACAGTACGTCAGGCATGCTATGCGTTATTATGCGCCGCTCAATGAAATGCGGTGTCAGCTCCCTCCGGAATTTCATGAAATGCTTGCGTTCCTTTTCTACTGTTCTGCACCACGTGCCCATGGAGCGACCCATTCATTTTATGATCTACTCACTGCTGCATACACGTAAAAGATGTGAGCAAATTTCTGTCTATCGAATATAGGCATGTGGATCCAGTGCCACTGAAATCAAATGACAGGTGTCAATTAATATTTTTCAAAGTACTTTAGTTTTAACATTGGTTGCAAAGGGAGGAAGGGAGTCCGAAAAGTAGGGCAAAGTTGCCTCTTTTGGGTCAAATTACTGCTCCTTAAGAGAAAATGTCTGGACCACATCGAGTTGAATATCCGGTATATTCAAAATATACATACACACCACGATCTATGTAAAATGGAAACATCCTCAAAATCCCCCATTTCACATCACATCTGTCGCCAGGCCAGAACTGTTGCCTTTGACTTTTTTTTTGTGTTGAAATACTAAATTCATCTGCTCTATCGGCATATCCGTTGGAATTTCTTTTTAAACTCTGATGATGTCACTGAACAGTCAAGTAGAGACGAAGCCGGCATTCAGGCGATACGTCGGCTCCCATAGCTTACATACGGATACCAATGATAACGGACTGCGGATTATTCAGTTAGCAGTATTGCACGAAATGGTTGTTGGAAGTACCTGTTTTGCACGAAAGCGGTCCACAAACATACGTGGTCCTCTCCAGACGAACCACTTTCAACCAAATTGACCACGTGCTGATTGAACGCCGCCACCTCTGAGCCTTGATGAATGTCAGAACATATAGGGGTCCAATATAGACTCGGATCACTATCTCATTGGTATGGTGCTCCGGACTTGAATAACAACACCACCTACAATCCCCTCTGATAATCAGGTGAGAGTGAATACTAAAGCCATCCACAACACAGCCTTTCGCAACACCTATAAGAGGGAAATGGATGCCGCAATATACACAGTCAACTGAGATCCTGGAAATGAAGCATCAACAAATGATCTTCACAACCACCTGAAGAACGTTATCATTGATACGACCACAAAGATACTTGGCCCCAGCCGCAAAAAAAGTCTGAACGACTGGTTCGACGATGAATGTAAGTTAGCTACGGAACGGAAGAATGCCGCATACCCAGTAATGTTGCATTTTCAAAGAACGCGTGCACGCGCAGAAAATTATCACGAACTCCTGCCTTTACAGACGGAAAGAGGAAGCCTGGGAGAACCAACAAGTTTGTGAACTAGAAAAGTGCAGGGAACAACCGCACTAGGCGCGCAAGTTTTGCCAACAAGTCAGCAGGATGAAGCCTTATACACCTCGATGTTCATCCTGCCGAGACAAAGAGGGAGATCTGATTTCCGACAGAATGGGCATATTGGAGCGATGGGTTGAGTACTTTGATGAACTACTGAACAACCAGAACATCGGCGAGTTGGAGGTCCCGCCAACTGAAGACGTCCGTGCAATTCATCGGCTTAAAAATTATAAGTCGCCAGGAGCCGATGGAATTACAGCCGACTTGGTTAAATATGGAGGCGACCAGTTACACCAAGTGTTTCATCAACTTGTGCTCAAGTTATGGGACAGCGAATGAATGTCTGACGACTGGCAATGACGCATTATCTGTCTCATACATAAAAAGGGAGATATCACACAGTGCAGCAATTATAGAGGTACCATGCTGCTGAGTACTATCTATAAGATATTCTCCGCTATCTTGCCAGCCCGGATAGTCCCATACGCCCAGAGCATCATTGGCCCATACCAAAGAGGCTTCACTCCAGGCAAATCAGCAACAGATCAGATTTTCTCTCTGCGGCAAGCGATGGAAAAACTGTTGGAATATGGAGACCAGTTGCACCATCTATTCATCGACTTTAAAGCTGCCTATTATAGCATAGCCAGGGTAAAACTGTACACGCCATGAGAGAATTCGGTATCCCGACGAAATTGATAAAACTGACTAGGCTGACCTGACCAATGTGCGAGGCCATATAAAAGCAGCAGGATCACTCTCAAGATCATTCGACATCAATAACGGTCTACGACAAGGGGATGCCCTATCATGGGTCCTTTTTAACCTGGTCCTGGAGAAAGTGGTCCGTGATGCTGAGGTAAATGCAAGGGCTAGGATCCTCTTTATCTCCACCCAACTCCTGGCCTGTGCTGACGATATCGACATCATGGGAAGAACCACCCGAGACGTACAAACTGCCTTCATCCAGAAAGAGCAGGCGGCGCGAGATCTTGGGCTGCACATCAATGAAAGCAAGACAAAGTATATGGTGGCAACGGCAGCACCGAAAACCAACCAACCAACAACATCAAACCGCACTGGTCAAACGGGAAGAATATGAATATGTATGACTGCAACTTTGAGACCGTTGGTAATTTCTCCTATCTAGGGTCGAAAATTACAACCGATAACAGATACGATGATGAAACCCGCGTACGGTTGTTGTCAGCCAACAGAGCCCATTTTAGCTTACAAAAACTATTCCGCTCGAAACGTCTCACCATAGGGTTAAAGCTCTTTCTGTACAAGACAATGATCTTGCCAGTCCTCATGTATTCCTCGGAAACTTGGGTTCTTAGCAAGAAAAATTGCGAACTCTTGGCCGCGTTCGAGAGAAAAATCCTCCGAAGAATGTTTGGCCCCCTACATGAGGATGAATGATTCCGTAGTCTACATAACGACCAAATCTATGAACGATACCATGACCGTCCGGTTGTGGATAAAATTCGGGCTCAATAGGTTACGGTGGACGGGTCACTTAATCCGTATGGATGAGGATGATCCAGCCCGGAAAGTCTATAAGGGCAATATCTATGGTAGCAAAAGCAGACCCTGTCTAAGATGGAGCCATGGCGTAGGTCAGGACGCCAGACAGCTTTTAGGGATATCGAATTGGTGGACCTCTGCGCAAAACCGGGATGTCTGGAGTTCCTTATTAAGGCAGGCCAAGATCGAATACCGGTTATTGCGCCGTTGATGATGATGATGTCACTGATCGAGTGGTTTGAATATTATTATATGATAGTTCTGTCAAGTTAATGTAAAATTAATGTAAATTGCAATATAAATTAATTTGTGGGTCCAGATGTTAAAGCTTTTGGGGATGGTACAGTAGGGAGAGCGTAATCGATTCAATTTAACCGCAAAATTGTTATTGCAAGCTTTGCTGGGTTGCTCCAGAGAAATGATTTTCTTCATTACTGAAAACCAGAGACAATAGTTTTCAAAATGACTAGTAGTATAAAAGATTATTGTAAACTATCACACAATTGAATTTTCAGCTGCACACAAATAGGGCCACCGTACAAAGCTTTTTACATAAGAAATACCGTTCATTCCTTAAGTGTCTAGTTTCCGGTTTCAGGATATGTTTTAGCTATGGAATTGGAGAACTTGAAAGGAAATATCGAACAATTGTGACAATTCCATTGTTTAATTCTCTTTTCGTGTCATTTGAATCTTCCATTCAACGCTAGAAGACATAACGCAATGGGTGAAAACTGACTTCGTGACGCATCAACAAAGAAAATAAATGGAACCAGGACGTCCAAATTAGGAGCATGTTTCGGCTAGCGGAACTGCGTAAATTCGTGACCATTTTACTTTATAGGTTTTTCGCATGTCAATAAATAACATTGAAAAGATTAATCGTATCGCAGCTATGACCTCTACGAGAGGGGTGAATCATTCAAAGGCTATAAAGCCGATTATTATTAGTATTGCAGGTCAGTAGTACCAGGACGTCATACATTATCCGGTGTGGTATGATATGTTTCAATAAGTGCGCACTGCGGCATGATACTTTGCTATTTGCCTCCAACTTCACCTGATATCCTTTCACTTCTAAATCGATGCAGACAAGGAGGGGGCTTGGCACGAAAGAGGTTGAGAGAATAAATGTAAAGGATTCGGAATCGATTGGAACGTGGCACATTTTTCACATAAACATTCATGTGTGCATTTGAACATGGATCTGGGTTGTAGTTGGAACACAGCGGATAATTTAGCTCCTCTGAGTAATACGTTAAATGAAATGTACATACATATGTATATATGTATGTTTATGGTTTGATATTTCTTCCACTACCCCTGCCAAATTCAATAGCGTGAGTACGGATCAGTTTGACAGCGCACAATGATTCGAAGAAGCCATTGAGGCTGTGCTAATGGCAGGTCCTTGAGGTGCTTTTTGACGTATTTTAATCCTATACTTTCAGAAGGGTATGAATTCCTTCTTGGAATAAACTGTCAATAAACAAAAAATAGGAGAAGGGCGTGGGCCAGCAACTATTTATAGATTTAAATCAATGTTTATGACTACCCCTGTTTCTACTTCCAGGATCAGTTATATTACTTCATTAAACATGCATATGTATGCAGACGACTCGTTCTATTAGTTGCCATAATTACATGCCTTAATTCGATTTAACATTGCGTTTCGCTTCGTTTGTGGGAACTCATCGATTAGTTATACGTTAACTACCAACGGAAGAGTGACTTCGTAGCTACTTTAATTCACGGAAGTAATAATAAATCTACGTACACACAAGTTAATATGTGTGGAACCACCAGGAGCACCTGTGGGTCTGCCATGCTCGAGCTTGGAAGGATAGCGTGTTGGCTTTACTTTTTGCGTGCCTTACACTCTGCCATGTCTGCTAAACGTTTTCCGCCTCAATTGCTTACGGAGAACTAGTTTTGCGGAAAGTCTCACCACATAAAAGTTAGATAAAATCATTTAATGTTAGACTAACTAGCATTTATGGCTAATGAAATAGTCACCCATTTAATTTTTCCAAGTAATTTTCCTCAATCTGAAGAAGTTGACCGGAATATATAAATCAGCTTGGAAACATGAGTAGATATTTGAATTAGGGAGAGTAACTCGTAAATAATAGGTATACTATATGTATTTAACGCTGGACATTTCTAATAAATTGCGTAGACTTTTGGAGATATTATGGTTATTTTAACAACATAAATTCATAACATAACATCAAGGTTATTTGAACGAAAACCGAACCAAAGAATTTGGGGGAAGCAAACATACTGCGTACACCAGACGATCAATTATATTTCCTAATGTTCTACCATCCAGCGGTCAAAGGATAGTTTAGGTCCCAGGGCGAAACTTGGATTGGTCCCCACCGTGGAACATAAAATCTGGGAAACGCCTGCTGAACCAGCACCAACCGGTGTACTACCAAACCCTATCTCCACCTCTACGTGGTGATCACTGGTGACCACTTTTCTTAATGAAAAACTACAGACGAAGAAGGATAAAGACGAGCCTCCCGCGCCCGGACAAATTATATCAACTGGTCCTCCAGGTTGGGTCGGGCCGACAACCCAACACGGAAAACTGAAGTTACTAAGCCCCAGGCTGGACGGATTCTAAACAACAAACCTGGCATCGAAAACGGACGAACGATTTGCGCA
This sequence comes from Hermetia illucens, assembly GCF_905115235.1. NCBI lineage: Eukaryota > Metazoa > Arthropoda > Insecta > Diptera > Stratiomyidae > Hermetia > Hermetia illucens. The sequence continues at coordinate 104,148,459 of NC_051852.1, read as the reverse complement.
TTTTTTCATAGAACGTGCGCTCCTTGTATAGATCGATAAGGTTGATGTAACAGCGTTGCAAGAGATACGTTGGCCCAGAGCTTGTTTCCTGGAGAAGAGTGGCCGTCCATTAAACTATGTGCTCGCAGTAGGTTTTCTAGTCAGCTATTATCGGGTTTGAAAACATAAGCGGAAAGCTATGCACTCTGGGCTTGCGAGGCAACTTTAAAAGGAAGATATCTTCTACGAAGCTGTAGAACGAACCCAAGTATGCGATCAAAATCATTCTTGGAGATTTTAATAGCCAAGTAGAGAGGGAGCCCGTATTCATGCGATACGTCGAGAACGGACTGTGGATTATTCGGTTGTTGAAAGGGTGTGACCTGCGCGGAAGCAAGTAGTCAATAGTCCGCACCCCCAAGTACGTTAACTTCTCGCAACGTATCTGTGGCGCAGACTCCTCTTCAAAGAACATCAAAGCTAACGAGCCTAGCCTAGGCTTCCAAAACTCTCCTCTATTAGAAAAGACATTCAGTAAGTACAAGTGGCCTAAGTTCTTTCAGGATACCGATTGCCAACCTTGACTTCAAAGGTTATTTCAGTCAATCTGCAAAAGCAATAACAGATGCAGACTAAAAAGATCACCGTATAAGGGCATATAGAAATCTCTATTTTTCTTCTTCGAGAGGCTCTCAAGTTTCTATCTAGCGTATCAAGCCTATGTTGTTTTGGCGAGCCTTTTGGTCTCATCGACTTCGATATTCAGGCCAATCTTGACAAGTAAGTTTTCATCAACGCGTATTACATGTCCATGCTATCGAACACGTCTTTCTTGTATTTTCCTTACAATCGGTGTAGATTTCATTTCGGATATAATCATGGCGTGTTATGCCAGTGGTCCAACGCAACATTTTCGTTTCCATTACGGCTAGGTGCAGTTGTGCATTGCCATTTCATCCAGGTTGCACTGATGCGTGAAGCAATTTAATAACGCAGTTTACCACACCTCGAACTTTACACTTCGGATCGCTGTAGGACAATTTAACTCAGTGCGTCAGTGTTGCCGTAAAAACAAACCAGATGAGTTTCTGTGTACACGGTCAAACGACTCCTTTATATAGATATTGAAATGCAATGTAGAAAGGGTAATGCTTCTGACGATGTTTCTCCATGTGTATTCAGCGAGTATTGTGTCATTACTTCCGCAGTTCTTGACAAACTCGACTTAATTCATTGTCACTTCAATGATATTGCGAATACGGTTGTCTAGAATGTGTTCAAAAATGTCCATGACATGGGACAGCAGTTGGTTCGGACGGTAGTTGGAACATTCTGTTGAAGCGCCCTTTGGTTTTTAAGGTTTTGTTTGTAAAACAAACTGTCTGTCTGCCTGTCTGTCACAAGCATTTTTCTCAGAAACGGCTATACCAATTGACACGAAATTTAGTGAGAAGGTGGGAACTGTGGACCCCCAGACATGCAGTGAGTGATATCCTTCAAGGTTGAATTTGGGGGGGGGGGGGGGGGTCCCGTACTTGTAAAAGGGAGGTGTCAAAATTTTTTTCACCGAATGTAGTCATGTGGGGTATCAAATGAAAGGTCTCGATTAGTACTTTTCGAAGCCGGTGTTACTTTTGAGATTTATTGGAAAAGCGTGGAGTGGGAGGAGTTGAAAGTGATGATTTCTTTAACGGACCTATTCTCAGAAATTACACAACCGAAAAATCTGAAAAAAATCATGAAGCTGCCCCTATACGGTGCCCAGGCCTCAAAATACTCTCTATATCGATATCTGTTCAAATTAAGTTAATATACTATCACAATATTTTTGGAAAAATTTAGTAAAACCCCCCCTAGGGTTTATCCCAGAGTTATAGAACTTGGTAGTAGTATAAAATATAATATGAAGCATATTATCCCGAAGTTTGATCAAAACCATACTATTAGTAACAAAGTTACAGTAGCTCAAAGTTGTCTTTACCGTGTAAATTTACAACCCGAAGTACTAATTCTGACATGCTAAATGCATATATATAACGGGCTTCGTACAAATAGGATAGTTCTACACTTAAATATACTCATAGAAGAAGCAAACAAAACTGCTTACCAGCCCTTCTTCCAGGACCAGTCGATACAGATCTGCCTCGCTGTCCCGATTGTCCAGTTTGTCATTGAGATCTTTGCAATAGAATACTCAGGTAACATCGACCAACTATTATACTTACCGGTTCTTATTCGTATACATTTACCAATTGCCCAGTATTTTATCGACGGGAAACTTATGGTGGACACTTTTATTTCATAGTTAAATATCTTTATTGATGAATTACTTATCAGGCTTGGTGACCGCGATGGTTGCATAGACTGTTTTGTGGACCATGATGTCAGCTTAATTTGTCGATTCTTCGACATTCGTAATGGTCAGTAATCGCGTAAGTGAGGTCATTTCTTCTCTTTTTTTAACGAAATCACCACTATTTATTATAATTCGCAGCGGACCAATACGTTCCTCAAGTTGTTTTTACGGTGGCTTGCTGATGTTGAGGTGTGTTGGTTTCATAGGGAACGGGTTTGCTCTCAGTTTGTTTATCTCCTATTCACTCCCTTGGAGGGCATCCTCACAGTGAGACTATGCTCCAGTGTCATTATCATCACCATTAATGCTGTGTAGGTGATAAGCTCAAAACAGTCAATGACATTGATAAAATGCCTGCGTTTTACTGTTTCTATTGTGAAATGTAGGAACATGAGATAATCGTTTGGTAAACCATGTGTTAAAGTCGTGAGTGTCCGCAAAATCGACTATGCGGTTGCCACTCTCATTGCGTGCTGCAAATCCTTTTCCCCAAACGATTATTAATCACAGTTATCGGCAGGCACGTCTTTGTGCCATGTAGTTTTCAGAAGGCATCATTTTGAGTTGGCCGTGGTGCGTATGCGGTGAAAAAGTGAATCATGCGACCAGTCGCTATAATAGTGAGCTTCATCAGCCAGTCATCAAATCGTTTGACATATTTAATGACAACAAGGGGATCCTCTGACACGACAATTCCGACATCATATTGCGGGGTTGTGTTACCAAAATAGAAAAGTTTAAAGCCATTTTTATTGCGTTCTACGTCGCAGCTTTGACATTTCCCTATCGAGTTTTTGTAGAACGTAAATGCCCATGCGCCTCTTCCGAAGGAGTCTTACGGGTTCCTCTATGTTTTCAGTGACGGTACTAATTTTTAGCATGCAGACACGTAGTTGTTTGGTTCGGATGTAAGTAACAACTTGCTGCCATCTATGTGTCAAGAATCTTTTATCGACAGGACCGTGGCATATAAGGCGGCTAACGGAGATTTTAGGGTTACTTTGTATGCTCTTTAGCCACGTCTCTGCAAACGCATGCCTTGAATATTTTCATTTTACTGTATTTTGTAAATTTATTGGTATTCTTGCGGCCTAAGAAATCTCATTTCCAATGTCAAAATTACATTGAATTAACTAGTAGTCAAACATCTTCAATGCATATATGACACAAGTTACATACAAGTGAATCAAAGACTAAAATATTGTTAAATACGAGATGCGCAAAACCTTTCATACTCTCCTGGTTTCCGAATTGTTTATAGATGGAGGTAGAACCGTTAGAAAGATGTCGTTACGTGTAGAATTCATACCCAGTGAAACCATCCAGACACTATCGCGGGGCTGCTGAAGGTCCTGGGGATTTAACGTGAGCATCTGCCATGTAGGCATGATCTCATGGTCCTTTTCGGACTCTTCATAGCCCGTCCGTGACTGGCACAGTGTGGTTTACACTGCGTGCAGGCTCAACATTCATACTAGAGGATGCCAAGCCTATTTAACAACTCAGCCGCAACTAACGGTTGCGACGCCCGAGTCGTATAGCGCAACTCCACGTTTGGGCCTACAACGAGATCTGCCCGCGACATAGGCGCAATCAAAACGAAACTTCTACAAGGAGGCCAACTGCAAACAACCGGGCTGAGAACATATCTCCAGGAATACTCCTGGAAAATACACTCACGGGGTATTTTCATATTCCAGATAACTTCCGGTGAGGCCTTGCCACAAAGTTACTCTAGATGAGACCCTTACAGATTCTGGAGAAAGAGGCGATGTCACCCATATTAGTCTCACTTTCGGAGCGCTCTTCAGCTTCTGTAGTAAATTTTATATCATGAGTATTATAGAATTCATCGTGGACCATTTCTCTCTATGAATATGACAATGAATCATTACGGTTTCTGGGTGCTGCTGCTGCTCTGTATATTTTTTTAATATCAGGAGTCGTATGCCATTTTATTCTCGACCCCCATGTTATCTATCATCCTTATCAAACACGGGTCAATCCTTACGGTATTTTGCCGGGCATAATCCATAATCCATATTGGTTGAAATGTAGTTGCGGATCGATTATCACCTTCAGACACTCAACGGTAGATTTTGAGAAGGTAGTAATGTTCCTTTCCTTGTGGGTGGCATGGTAGCATTGCAGGATTCGATTACGGGTAGAAACATCTGCCTTATCTGCCCCATTGCCATTATGTACTGGTCATTGTCTGTTTATCTTCCTTCAAAGTTACCAGAAAAGCAACCTCTTTTAAAGTCATTTAACGTCGTTTACATTAAAATGTTAGGTGTCTCAGAAGCAGGCTGGCATAGTTTCAAATTTGTGTTGCATCTGCAGTGCATGATGTCATTCGAATAACTGAAACTTGGTTCGTCTCTAAAATACCTAATCCATAGCTCTTAGACGGTTAGACTATGTTTCTGTCTATTGTGATTGAGTATTGGTATTGGTATCAAGTGAACTTTCAAGGGGAGGAGATGATTTCTGTTTTTATTTCCTAATTTGTCCTTAAATTTTTCCATAAAAACGAAGGAACACAGTTTCCGGATTGGCGCCCTTCTCTTCTCTATTGGCGCCATTTTGTATTTCATCCTCTCCTAAAAACCTGTCGTCTCTTGATTAACTATAACGAACGAAAACGCAGCTACAATATGTGGTTAATTTATCGCACTTTTTTCTATGCCTCGACATTCACTGCTTTCTAAACTAGCTAGTCTGATTGAATGTATATACATATATGCATATACCGCCATTTCAATTTCGCAATATGTTGCTGGAGTCGTGACACCCGTCAATGAATCCTTTTTTCCAATAGTTAAACTTTTCGTGTTGCTTCTAATTGCAATAAAAATGACTCCTTCTCTTGACAAGAGGAGTTATTTTTGGAGTCATTGTTGGTGAATTTCGAGGACTGAACGGATACACTGTAGAGTCTGTCTAAGAATGAAATTGTCTTTGTTTGGACTAATGTAGGCATGCGGTGTCAGCTTTCATTAAGAAGAATATGTAGAATATGCAGTCATTCATTTCTTGATTTGTGTGGATATGCAGGATTTTACGACTATGTTGCCTGAATTGAGGTCACATCGATTACTTTGGTCATTTTGGAAATTTCTCTCGTGAGTGGGAGAAAGTAAAAGCGCATGAAAAAAGGTAATAGGTCCTCTGTGGGATTGACGTAAACGAGTCATTCCCATTGTTCTTTTCATCAAAATTACGTTCTCTTGATGTTTAATGCAGAGTGTCCCCGTTTTGAATTTGGTCTCTGATCCTTAAAACTTCTCAACATTTCAAAGTTTCTATTCAAAATCTGTTTCTAATTCATGTCATTATGGATTAGGCAGAAGCATGCAAATTTCATTTTTCCGATTGGGAATATCTCGACCACTCATCCTTTTAACAAGGTCGATTCCTAGATACTCTGGCACAGTAGTCCATTTTACTCGACCGTCTAATGGAATATCTCACATTTCCGTTACCAATTGCAACTGCAGTACGTTGTACAAAAATCTGGGGCCCGATGCGTACACCTTCATGTGAATGGGTCCAAGGATTTCACTTTCACTGTTTTATGGGAGGGAATTACTATCTTGCACATATGTCCATCTAGTGAAGTATGGTGTTATTGTATCAACCTTATTTAGTCCTATAATTCAGTTCCCTCCTGCACTTGCCATTACCTACAACATGCCGGTCATCTACTCCCTCCTTTCCTTGGTTTAACATGCATTGCAGATCTTCAGTGTAATCTCTGATGAACTGAACGCTTTTCCAGTTTGCTGCCTTCTGCGATTGTTTCTTACAACGGTAGCATTGTTGTTGATCGGAGGACTATCCGTATTCCTTTCGGAGCTTCACGATGAATTTCTATTGCCGAAAGGTAGCGTTTTCCTCGGTGATGGCTTTTTAAACTTTAAGCTCTTACGAAAAGGATCCGGTGTGGATCTCCATTCATCCACTCTACTATTAGCTTTTGTACGCACCCCGAAAAACTGCTTTTGGCGCACACAGTACGATAAGAGCCCTGCGAACTTTGATTGGTCGAAAAAAAGGGCGGACGAGATTCACGAATTCACAACACTTCACTTAGTAGAACTTTTGGAATCGTTTCAAAAAGGAACCTTTTATCCTCCCGCGATGCCTAGCACTCTTCCACAAAGGAAACTTCTTAAAATCCTTTCCCACAGTGTCACTTCACGGCTATTCCCGGTGTCAATCAAAACCTTTCCCCCATCTCATCGGCCGTTGCATAGCTGTTTACCCACGAACCGGACCCAATCCCGCTACGCTCGCTTTGAACTCTGTTGAACTGCAAGAGTTCATGTTGCAGCAACATGTCCATGCGCCTACGAATGCGGCAAATCATTCCCTTCTGTCAAGATCAATTCTCCCGAATGCATTCAATAATGTGCAATCTGCGGCGAACATTAGGGTAATTGCAGATTATGAAATGCATTATTTGAGCAAATTAATTCAGAAAGAGGCGAATGAGATTCCGCTCCCGTCGCGAAGTCGCGGTCACTACACTTTCTGTCTTTTATAGCGATGGTTCAGAAACACGGTAGGGTTTAGGAGCAGTGATTGCCTCTTAGTGTGGTGGACTTTCCTTTTGGGACAATATATACATAATTGTGTTTCAGGCTGACGTGTAAGTGATCTTTAGAACGACAATCGGAGTAGTTGGTGATCGATTGAAGGACAGGTGAATTGCAATTTGAAGCAAAAAGTCAGCAGGGGTAAACTACTTATCTTGTCGTTTTCGTGGAGAGGGACATGAAATATCGAATGCCTTAATAAAAGAGGTATGAATTTCTCTTATGTCGGGATGGGAGCCAGTAATTGCAGTGTTATCAAAAGCTGTCAAAAACTTGCAACATGTTTTTAATAGCGACAAGCAAAAAAAAAATTAAAAGTCCTTAGACCCATCAAACTTTTTTCATGAGAAGTAAATAAATATACCGCAAAATTTATTTTATTGAAGGGGAGGAGACAAACGAAAGAGATAAGCAGAAATCTTGACTACCTCTTAACTCTCATAATATCTAGACATATGTTACCTTATGGTGATTACGCCTTTAGCCTTACCTAACCCACTACGATTGCATGAGTAAACATCGAATTAATCATAACAACATATATATAACCAGATTACTACATGAGGCCTAAGTTCCCTGTTGGGAAAAGTCTATCTGCACAGCTCGTAAGCTTTTGTACTATCCACTAAAATCACCTATTCAAAGGAGTTCTGCCTGTAACATTCACATATTTTTGCGAATCTACTAGTATTCTATTCTTCCAGAAGCAGAGTCTGTTAGTCGCCATAAAGTCAATGTTTGTTCAGTCTGATGCGTTTATGCAGCAACTCAAACGGTGTGACCTTGCTAGTTTTGTCGCAGACATTCCTCTGCGCCAAAGTGGCATATATCTTTGCCTGGAATCTGGTCGTCATTTTTCTGGAGGAGCGTTTTCTCAATCAGCAGGTGTCAGTGTCACCTAATACTTATTCCAGACAGGCGGACATTGAACCGATTCTAATAAGGTTTTGCTTCACACAAAACCTTAAAAAGGAATGTAAATGATCGCGAAACTGAAAATAAAATGAAAATTTAAAACAAGTTAAATTCAAGTATAAATAATTCGGGAAACGGGGAGCTAAATGCGTCAGTTATGAAAGGTTTCGCGTATTGCTTATATAAGCATATATGAGTGGGCATTTGTCCCATTTGTGCCTAGCTCGCAATGTCTATGCATTTAGTTTGTCAGACCATACACTTTACACAGTAAATTTGCAAAAAAGTGATAACTTTGACCTATTATAACTCTGTGAGCAATCGCGAAATTTCCACGAAGTGTCCTTTGTTACTGCAAATCTCGGAATTCTAGGATGAACTTATGCGGCGTCCCCATTCAATTTCTACAAAATATACTTACAATGAAGATGGTAAAATAATATTATTAGCTTTATTTAAACCGGTTAGGCAGATTATTTTAAGGCCTAGATACCATGTGCATGGACCGTTACCTTTGTAAGGTTTTGTGTAAAACAAAACCTTATTAAAATCGATTCAATGTCTGTCTGTCTGTCTGTCTGTCTGCCACACGCATTTTTCTCCAAAACGGCTAAACCGATCCGAACGAAATTTGGTGCACAGATGGGAACTATGAAATCCCACGCATACAGTGAGTGGCATAAATTTAGGTGGAGTTTAAAGGGGAGCTCCCCATACATGCAAAGGGGGGATTCAAAAATTCTTTTCACCGGATATAGTTGTGTAGGGTATCAAATGAAAGGTCTCGATTTGTACTTTCCGAAACTGATATTAGTTTTGGCATAAATTGCAAAGTGCGTGAGTAATGAGTTAAAATGTACGCACTTGAAGTGAGACAGGACTCATTTTCGGAAACTACCCTTCCTAAAAATCCGGAAAAAATCAGGGTGATGCGCCTAGATGAAATCTAGGCCTCAAAATATGTCCCATTCCGATATCTGCTCAAATAAACTTACTAATAGTATATTACTACTTTTTAGAAATTTACTGAAAAGCCCCCTTTAAGTTCATCCTAGGACTTCCGAATTTTGTACCATAGAGGACAATATTTCGTATAAACTTGCAAAATTTCGTAGAAATCTGGCAATTAACGCCAAAGTTATAGCAGTTCAAACTTAGCAATTTCGTGCGAATTTACCGCTTCCAAAGCCATGCAAATCAGATCCTGACGTCATAATTACCCGGAATAATTGACATTCGCGTGAAATATTATATTAAAGTCGCATTTATGAAGAATGTATGTATTTATATTTGATGTTGGTTAAATTGTTGGCATTTGCTAATAATATTAAACTCAGAGTGTGAAGCGTATGAGGTTGACTATTTCAATACAGGATTTTCCAACAAATGATTTATTTAAATTACTTTCTAAAAAATAAATGCCAATAGAATTTTTAACTATGTGACACGGAACTGCCAGGCTCACCGCTCCTCACATCTTCTTCTTTTTCTTCAGCCTTCAGTTCACAAGCGGGGTCGGCTCGTCGTGATCGGTTTCGTCATTTTATTTTATCAAATGCCTGATCAGAATGTAATCGCGAGACCTTCAAATCCCCATCCAGTGTATCATGCGACCATTGTTTTGGCCGCCTTTTGGTTGCTTACCATTGACTTCGATGTTCTGACCAATACTGGTTGTTGAATTCTCGTTAGCGTGAATTACGTGACCACACCATCGAAGACGCCTCTCTTGCAGTTTTTCCATGATCGGTGCAAACCGATGTTGATCGCGGATATTCTCATTTCAGACGTAATCAAAACGTGTCACGCCACCAGTGCAATGCAACATCTTCGTCCCCATTACCGCAAGACGCCGTTCATTGTCCTTTATAGTCAACACTCAAACTATAGAGAGCGACAGACGGACGACATTACAGTAAATTTTAGATTTGGGACGTGCGCTGATACGTCGATCACAAAGAACACCAGTTGCGGAATGTCACTTCATCCAGGTGGCGTTAATGCTTGAAACATTTCATTACGCAGTTTTCCATTGGCTGATAGCATTGACTCGAGATATTTAAACCGCTCAGTTCTTTCAATGTCAGTAATCTGCCCCTCCAGATATTTAAATCGCTGAGTTCTGGCAATGGTGGTAACCTGCCCAGAACTGAGCGATTTAAATATCTCGGGTCAATGCTATAAGCCAATGGAGAACTACGTTATGCTCCTCACGTAGGGAAACACAAAACCTTTTATACCTGAAGCGTCAAGCTTCCGGTTTCCCGACTTGTTTTCAGATAGTTGGGCTAGATTGTTTCAGAGAACGGGTCACTGAAGTACCTTACCCTTTTCGGAGTCCCGCACTCCTCTTCCTTTGCAACCAATATCAAAACTAATTTCGAGTTCGTAAAGTACTAATCGAGATCTTTCTTTTGATATCCCACGCGAGTATTCGGTGAAAAACAATTACACCGCCCTTGTGCATGTATGGGCATGCTCCCCTCTCCTTTCAACTCAACGTGGAACCATGTTACTCCCTGAATGCAATGTGATTCACAGGTCACACCTCTCTTCTATATATCTCTGCGATATAAGGAGTGACAAACAGACAAACAGACAGGCGGACGGACAAACAGACAGACAGTAAACAAAACTGCGATTTGTTTTACATAAAACCTTAGAAAATGAAGTAAAGAAATAAAATATCAAAGAATAATAAAAGGCCATCACCGTATAGAGCTCTTAAGGGATTGGTTTATGTCTTAACTTTTTGGTCATAAATTGTACTTGCGCCAGCACAACGACGACTAAAAAAAATCCAAATTCTCGTTTCCGTGTTATTCGGGTAGCACCTCTTAACAAAGTTCCACCAGTAAGCTGACCATCGGTCCACATTTCTCAGGTGCTCGACGTGCTGCTAAGTTCGTTATTGACCCCGACTTCGACAATATTGCTGACATGGTGCTCCGGGCTCGAATAACAACACCGTATAGAATCCTCTCTAACAATTAGGTGCGAGTGAACATCAAGGAAATCTACAACACAATTCTCCGCATCTATAAGGGAGAAATGCATAACCGCAATAAATAGAGGTCCGGGAGATGAAACATCAACAAATGATGCTCACAACCACTTGAGGAACGTTATCATTGATACGGCTACAAACATACTTGGCCCCCGTCGCAAGAAAAGTCGGAATGGTTGATTTGACTATGGAGCTGACTTCGTCGTACAGAGATAAAAAGGAAGCCAGGGAGAACCAACAGTTCCCTGAACTCAAAAAGTACAGGGAGCAACTGCATCAGGCGCAGACGTTTTACTAACAAGTCAGCCGGATTAAACCTTACGCACCCCGATGCTCATCCTGCCGAGATAAAGACCGATGAACTGCTCATCAACCTAAATATCGACGATTTGAAGGTCCGCTAACTGAAGACAATGGACAGGTGCCGCCATTACCACCCATGGAAGAAACAATTCTTGCAATTCATCGGCTTAAGAGCCATATGTCGCCAGGAGCCGATGAAACTACAGCTGAGCTGGTTAAAAATTTAAGCGTCCAAATACACTAGGTGTGAGACACCGAATCAATACTTGGGGGCTCGCAAAAAAGTATTATCTGCCGCATACATAAAAAGGGAGATATCACACAGTACAACAATTACAGAGGTATCACATCACTAACTATTATCTATAAAATATCCTCTTCTATCTTAGTAGGCCGGATAACAGCATACGCCCAAGACATTTTTGGTCTATACCAAAGAGGTTTCACTCCAAGCAAATTAGATTAGATTTTTTTTTCCGAGGCAAGCGAAGGAAAAGTTGTTGGAATATGGCAATAAGTCGCACCATCATAATAAGCATAATAATAATAATCAATGGCGCAACAATCCGTATTGGATCAGGGCCTTGACGTGTGTTAGAGCAATTCAAGATCGTAACGGTACATTAAGTACACTGTAAGAGGAAATGTGGTCTGCATTGCGTTCGTCCCAAATTATTACCCTAATTTGACTCAGGTACTCATTCACAGCTGAGTCGACTGATATCCAAGATCCAATCACGATAAAAAATCCCTCTGCCACCTGCGAGATTTGAACCACGACCTTCTGCTACGATAGCCTCGCGCTTTAACCACTTGAGTCATCCGGACACAGTTTCGGTATCATAACTAGTGACCAATTTGCGCGACTAGATAAAAGCAGCAGGATCTCCCTTGAGACCCTTCGACATCAACAATCGTCTAAGGCAAGGTGTTCTACCGTGTATCCTTTTTAACTTGGCCCTGGAAAAAGTGATCCAGTGGTCCATGATGTTGAGGTAAATCCGAGAGGCATCATCCTCCTTAAATCCTACCTACCTAACTACTGGCCTATTACGGTGATATCCACATCATGGGAAGGACAATCCGAAATGTATAAACTGAAGGCAAGACAAAATAAATGGCGGCAATGTCAGCACCAAAAACAAACCAGACAACAACATCAAATGATACTGGTCAAATAAGAATAATGAAGATAGGGGACTATCTACAGTCGATAATCACAACCAACAGAGCCTATTTGAGCTTAAAAAAATTGTTCCGCCCAAAGCGTCTTGCCATAGGATTGATACCATACTGTAATTGATGGGTTCTTCATCATCATCATCATCAACGGCGCAACAACCGGTATCCGGTCTAGGCCTGCCTTAATAAGGAACTCCAGACATCCCGGTTTTGCGCCGAGGTCCACCAATTCGATATCCCTAAAAGCTCTCTGGCGTCCTGATCTACGCCATCGCTCCATCTTAGGCAGGGTCTGCCTCGTCTTCTTTTTCTATACCATAGATATTGCCCTTATAGACTTTCCGAGTGGGATCATCCTCATCCATACGGATTAAGTGACCCGCCCATCGTAACCTATTGAGCCGGATTTTATCCACAACCGGACGGTCATGATATCGCTCATAGATTTCGTCATTGTGTAGGCTACGGAATCGTCCATCCTCATGTAGGGGTCCAAAAATTCTTCGGATGATTCTTCCCTCGATCGCGGCGAAGAGTTCGCAATTTTTCTTGCTAAGAACCCAAGTTTCCGAGGAATACATGAGGACTGACAAGATCATAGTCTTGTACAGTAAGAACTTTGACCCTATGGTGAGACGTTTCGGGCGGAACAGTTTTTATAAGCTGAAATAGGCTCTGTTGGCTGACAACAACCGTGCGCGGATTTCATCTTGGCTGCGTTCGAGAGAAGAATCCTCCGAGGAATTTTTGGCCTCCTACGATTCCGTAGCTTCTATAACGACGAAGCGATACCGTGACCGGTCTGCCTGTTGACAAGATCCGTGTTCTACACAAAACCTTAAAAAGGGCCACCTAATAGGAGCAAAGGGTAAAACGGCTAAGGAGAAGTAACTTCTTCATATATGGGACTTAATATTTCACTCGAATGTCAATTCTCGTTAATTATGACGTCAGCATCTTATTTGCGTGGATTGCTATAATTTTGGCACTAATGGCCGAATTTAAATGAAACTTGGTAGCTGCTGGCTTTGCCCTTTGACGAGAATCCGTTTCAGACAATACTTAAGCCTGCGTTAATTATATTACGGTGTAAATATTTAATGGATGTTTCTATAATATCTTAGAGTGTTATAATCATTTTGACTTTACATTGCATATATAGAAAGAAGCATCCGGCGAAGGACTATAATAGGAATTCAATTAGGCAAGAGGCAATATCACAACGGCTGGCGCCGTGTAAGATCAAATTATTACAGGAGAGGATTCCAATCAACAACATTTTCGTCCGATATGAAAACAATTCAACTGCCAAGTTGACCTTTTCTTTCTCCAATCGGCAAATTCACATCTGAACATTCTGTCGGAATAAATTTATATTCTCCCTCCCATAATATTCTGAAGTTTGAAGCGAATTTCTACTTTGAATATTATCTGCATCTGTTACAAAGTTTTGAGAAAAACAACCGAATAATATTTTCAGTATTCGAAATCTTATCAGAAAGTATAAAGTGTCACCTTTAAATGCATTTAGTGAACTTTCACGCTCCAGATTAATTCGTTTATTTAAATTTTACGTTATAATTACCTTGAAGTTATATGGAAACTTTTGCTTTACCTCACTCCTCTACTCAGACGTTTTCGTCCTTTGAAACTTTTACAAGGCGGTTGATTGCAGGGCATTTAAATTTATGTATACAGTCGGAAAGTTTACTCTTCCAGTTAATGAAATTGTAGCTTCAAATTTCCTGAGATGGGGTGGGTTAACGATGTAGGCCCATCTACCTGGCTACTGCAAGGTGGAAATTCAAAAGGTCCTTTGATTAAACCTGTTTACATAACCCACATGAAAAATAGTTAGCGTGTCAAGTTCTCTGAAAGGAAAATTCGATGGGAGGTGACTAGAAACTTTAGAGCTCGATACAAATAACCTCGTCTACATTTGATAAGGGTTTCGTGTTTGAAAGGCGGAGGAATCTGATAAAATCAATAACATAAGTATGGGTTCGACAACATGCCCAAGAACATCAACCCAGCACGCATTTCTATTAGAATCAGCGCCACAGTTTCCAATCTTCGATTAGCGTTTCTCTGTAACTTGGAAGTGAATGTCTAACATGTTTGCAGCTAGGAGGTAGGAATGTGTAAATTTATTTGAAGTCGACTGTTTTCATCATCGTCAATTTAGTTTTGGACAAATTGTCTGGAAAATGGTAAACTTTTTTGACAGCATAAGTCCGTATTTCTGTTTTTCTTATATGGGGAACTTTAGTTGGATGACTTTTTATGTGCCTTATATATGGGCCTTTCGTACAATATACAGGGTGCGGCAGCATAACTTCCTTTTTTAAAATGCGAGTTATGTATAAACACTCACAATCCAATATCGATAAGGAATTGCATTTCTTCAACAAACCAAAAGATAAGAAAATAACATCTTAAGAAACAAATGTGTATCTTATCTGATGGTTACGAAGAAATGTAACGTGATCATAAAACGAGAGGATAAGGATCGAACTGTGTTCTATGATGGGAAATCAACAGAGCAGAGTCGTTCTTATCCATACTATAAATATGAGAACGACTAGTATCTTATCTAATGGTTACGAAGAAATGTAACATGATCATAAAACGAGAGGATAAGGACCGAACTGTGTTCTATGATAAGAAATCAACAGAGCAAAGTCGTTCTCTCATCATTTAACATATGGTTACTTATCCATACTATAAATATGAGAACGACTATTGAATCGTTGCTCATTACGTAACTGTCAGTATTAGAGTTAAGATATATTTTTTTTAATAATAAATATTATTATTATCACAATTTTTTTTGTTGTTTTAAATTGAACAAGTATTGTTCATTTAACTGGCGCAGTCGGTAGGATCGCCCAACGTAAAAGTGAAATTACTTAGCATAAAAACGTTGTCAAATTTTAATTTGAAACCGGCGTAGATCCTTATTACAAAGTACAAAAAAAAAGAAAAATATCTTACACTGACGACTAGGCTGAA
The DNA here is from genome assembly GCF_905115235.1 of Hermetia illucens. Classification (NCBI taxonomy): domain Eukaryota; kingdom Metazoa; phylum Arthropoda; class Insecta; order Diptera; family Stratiomyidae; genus Hermetia; species Hermetia illucens. The sequence continues at coordinate 104,133,104 of NC_051852.1, read as the reverse complement.
TTTTTATAGAATTCGCCCCTTGCCGAGAAATTCGAGCAAGTTAGCTTGAAAGCCAACATTTCCAAAATTTTTTTTTTTTCGCTCTTTGCGGAAAATCTAAGCAACTTAACCCGAAAATAATTATTGAAACGAAAATTTCCCAGCAAAGTGAAGAAAATGGCAACAATCAGTTTCAACGATGTTCTACGAGAAGCGAGAAGCATCCCAAATTTCAATGGAACCGAGGAGTATGATCTAGAGTGCTTTTTGGACGAAGGAGAAACGATCATGGCTATGGTTACCGACGCATCGCAAAAGCTGTATTTAACGAAAATTGTTAAATCAAAGATACAAGGACGAGCTCGAGAAGAACTTCGAAAATTGATAAACCCCACATGGAGTCAAGTGAAAACGGCACTTATCAGCAGATTCGGAGTACAGGAGGAATACATGGAGCTAATTAATCAGGTGAATAGTATAAGATACCATGAAAACTTTTTAAATGTGTACAACTGCCTAAGTCAAATATTAGTGAAAATGAATCGGAAATATCAGTTAGACGCAAATAAGCCGCATCAATATAGTCCTGACCGAAACGAATCGTTTGTTTTAGAAAAGTTTAAATCGTGTTTGAGTGAAAATCAAGTTATTTTATTAGAAACTAAAAACGTGATAGAACTAGAATCCGCAGTTAGATTATTGAAATTATGTAATAAAAGGCATCAAGGAAATAGTCACAATCGTGCTAGTGCTAGTTCAACTAAAGATAAATATGTAAATTTTCGTAACACCAATAATTCTTTCAATTATCGTAACATTGATAATTCGCGTAAAAATTTTGAAAAAAAATCTTTTATCAAACCTTCAACACAAGTTTCTAGAAACCGTGAAGAACCAATGGATGTAGATGTAAATTTTACAATACACGCCTCGAAGATATCTTACCGGTAGTCATACTTTCAATTAATAATAAAAAACTTCCAATATTAATAGACACGGGAAGTACTGTCAATTTACTTGATAAACGTGAAGTAAATAATTTATTAAAACTCTCTCAACCTCTAAGAGTCCAAACGGTAACTGGTTCGCAAGTTATAACTCATGAAACTTTGACCGCTTTACCATCAGAATTCAATGACGACGCTAACATGTATTGGAATGTAACTGATTTAGGGAATAAAAACTTTAGAGGAATAATCGGGAATAACACTTTAAAGAATATGAATGCGATACTTCATTTAGGAAAGGGAATTCTTGAAGTAAACGGAAAGCAAATCCCATTTACTTATTCATGTCCATTAGAATATGTTAATTATATAGAACCAATTGAACATTGCGAGTTCAATCTAAGTCACCTAAATTTAGAGGAAAAAAAATCTTTAGGTAAAATATTAAAAGAGTATAAAGGCCTCTTCTATCAGGAAGGAACGAATCTCACAAACGTAAAAGACGTTTTCCACGAGATTGTTACGACAGATGAGAAACCTATATTTTCTAAAATTTATAGATTCCCTCAAGTTCACGAAGAGGAAGTCAAATTACAAATAAACAAAATGTTGGAACAAAATATTATTCAAGAGTCAACTTCTCCATATAACAGTCCGATATGGGTAGTTCCAAAAAAAATGGACAATAGTGGCAAAGCTAAATGGAGAATAGTTATTGACTATCGTAAGCTTAATGAAAAAACGATAGATGACAAAATGCCAATTCCTAACATAGAATCCATTTTAGACAAACTTGGTAGAGCAAACTATTTTTCCACGCTGGATTTAGCAAAGGGATTTCACCAAATTCTGGTTAAACCCGAAGACAGAGCTAAAACCGCCTTTTCAACTAATACAGGTCATTATGAATTCGTGAGAATGCCTTTCGGATTGCTACCTTCCAAAGAATGATTAATCATGTCCTTAAGGATTATATTAATAAAATATGTATCGTATACCTTGACGATATACTTATATTTAGTACTTCTCTACAGGAACATATAGATTCCATGGGGAAAATATTTGACAGATTAAAAGAATACAATTTGAAAATACAACCGGATAAATGTAGCTTCCTACAAAAAGATACGGAGTATTTAGGGCATATTTTAACTAAAGATGGAATCAAGCCCAACCCACAAAAAGTTGAAAAAATAAAGAATATTAAAATTCCGGAAACACAGAAACAAATTAAAAGTTTCCTAGGAATAACCGGATATTATAGGAAATTTATACCTAATTATGCGAAAATAGCAATTCCATTAACAACATGTTTAAAGAAAGATCAGAAAATTAATATCAATGACATCAAATACATAAAGAGTTTCGAAAAACTTAAAGCAGTTCTAATATCAGATCCGATATTGAAATACCCTGATTTTAAGAAACAATTCACGCTAACAACAGATGCATCTAACTTCGCAATCGGAGCCGTTTTATCTCAAAACAGCCATCCGATAGCATATGCTTCTAGAACGTTAAACAATAGTGAAACCAATTACGCGACTATTGAAAAGGAGTTACTCAGACCATATTTATTTGGAGTAAAATTTAAGATAAAAACAGACCATAAACCACTAGTTTGGTTAAATAATCTAAAAGAACCAAATCAAAAATTGATTCGTTGGAAAATTAAATTAAACGAATTTGATTATGAAATCGAATATCTTCAAGGGAAAGAGAATAAAGTTGCAGATTTTCTAAGTCGTTTAAAATGCGATGAAATAAATCACATTGACGAAAACGATGACGCAACTATGGCAACAGTTCATACTTCTAGAGAAGAAAGAAATGAACATATTTTCATAAATGATACTTGTGTGAATAAATATGAAACACAAATTATTTTGCAGGATAGTCCTAGTACAGAATTAGAAATACATTTTAATAAAAAAAGAGTATTTATTTCAAGAAACATTCTTAACAATCCCGAAGATCTATCTAACATATTAAGAAGATATATATTTAAAGGGGTAATAGCCATATATAGTGAATTGGAAGATCGTGAATACAACAAACTCCAAAATAAGTTAATAGAACTTTTTTCTCATAACACTAGGTTGAAATTTTACAAAACAACAAAATTTCTGAAGGATGTATCTAATTTAGAAGATCTACATAAAATTATTGATAAAAAACATCAAGAAACAAATCACAGAGGTATAATTGAGAATTATGAGGAATTGAAAAATGAGGTATATAACCCAAGCTTATTTAAAGAAATAGAAAAAACTATTAACAATTGTGAAACATGTAATAGGTGTAAATACGATAGAAATCCAATTAAAATGGAATATCAACTTAGCGGAACTCCAAAAAATATTAATGAGGTAATTCACATTGATACATTCCATATAAAACATCATTATTTCCTAACAAGTATAGACAAAATGACAAAATATGCTCACATATCTGAACTAGAAGACAAGACAATGGTTACGGTAAAAGAAAAACTTCAAGAAAGAATGGCGAATTTAGGGAAACCAAACAAAATTATTGCCGACAATGAGTTTAACAATATTGAAATAAAAAATTTTTGCAGGGAAAATAACATACAAATACACATACAGGGAATTCAGATGTTGAAAGGTTTCACAGCAGTCTATTAGAACATTTTAGGATCCTTAGTGTAACTCAAAAAGAAAATGCTTTCAAAGTAAATTTGTATAAAGCTGTGGAAAAATATAACTCAACTATTCATTCAACTCTAAAAGAAAAACCGTATAACATCCAATTCAATATGAATCCAGAACAAAGGCTAGCAATTTCTCAGAAAAACTTAGAAATAAAGCAAAAACGGCTAAAGTATTTTAACAAGAATAGGGAAAATATAAATTACAACCATGAAAGAGCATTCATAAAAAACTACGAAACACATCGTCATAAACACTTACCAAAATTTAGAAGTGTTCCAATAGATCAGAAAGAAAATAAATTATTTTATAGAAATCGTGAAATAAGCAAAAACAATCTAAAAAGACCTACGAAATTCTTTTTAGGACCCCCGGAACAAGAAAAGGAATTTTCGAAAAGAAGAGGGAATACTAGGAAAGTCAATTATTCAGTTAATAATAATAATTCTAGCAGTAGTACAAGGAATACAAGGAATGTTTCAAGTACACGAAACCAATAGTAACAATGGAATAATCATTTTTGAAAAAAAGAGCAAGTCAACCTAATTTCAGAATATTTCAATGTTTTACACTCGATATGATGATAAACCAATTCAACTTAGGAAAGAAAGTATATTCATTAAATTGCAAACTTTATACCCCACGAGATCGAGAAGAGGACTTATAAATGTAATAGGTACTGGTTTTAAATATCCTTTTGGAATCTTAGATGAAGAGGACAGAGAGAAAATAATAAATTATTTACACACAGTAACATCCAATAATAAAAATATGATTAACACAATCAATAGTCAAAATGTAATAAACTTTTTAATAAAGATTTCACTATAGAAGAGTTGGAAAAAGGCCAATTACTTATTAAAAATGCGAACAATGTATCAATAAATCAAAACTGTAATGAACACGAATACATTTTAAACGGACAATATGTCATCAATTTCGATAACTGTAACGTACAAATATCCAATAAAATATACAAAAATACTAATGACAAAGTACAACAGATTATTCCTAGACCATTATACAATAACATAAAAAATTTAGAAATAATTTATCCAGAAAATGAAATGCACCTAAAACATATAAAAAAAAAAATCTCAAAGAAATAAAAGAGATTAAAGTCGAATACCAAAAACATGTACTATATCTTGGAACATCATTAATATTAACAATGATTCTCATCCTAATAGGAATGAATCTCTATTTTAAATGTAAACAAATGTAAACAATCAAAATAACTGTAAACAATGATCATGAGGACATTGATCAATCTAAGGATGGAGGAGTTATGTATAAACACTCACAATCCAATATCGATAAGGAATTGCATTTCTTCAACAAACCAAAAGATAAGAAAATAACATCTCAAGAAACAAATGTGTATCTTATCTGATGGTTACGAAGAAATGTAACGTGATCATAAAACGAGAGGATAAGGATCGAACTGTGTTCTATGATGGGAAATCAACAGAGCAGAGTCGTTCTTATCCATACTATAAATATGAGAACGACTAGTATCTTATCTAATGGTTACGAAGAAATGTAACATGATCATAAAACGAGAGGATAAGGACCGAACTGTGTTCTATGATAAGAAATCAACAGAGCAAAGTCGTTCTCTCATCATTTAACATATGGTTACTTATCCATACTATAAATATGAGAACGACTATTGAATCGTTGCTCATTACGTAACTGTCAGTATTAGAGTTAAGATATATTTTTTTTAATAATAAATATTATTATTATCACAATTTTTTTTGTTGTTTTAAATTGAACAAGTATTGTTCATTTAACTTGCGCGCCACTCAGTTAGTTGATGTCATAGCGGAGCGCTAGTGGTCTCGTTCAAGAGGGGATACTGTAAAGTTTTGTCCCGACACGGTTCAGTCGCCATCATGCGTTGGAATAGCGAGGAGCGTGCCTTTGCCGTTGAGGTTTACTTTTCAAGCGGATGTTCGGTTATTGCAACACAGCGTGCATTTCGGAATCGCTTTAATTTAGCCCCGTTGGCTCCCGTCCCAGACCGCAAATCAATTGTTACATGGGTCACTACATTCAGACAAACTGCAAGTGCGACAAAAGCAAGAACTGGAGTCCCTCGGCCCGTTAAATCACCTGAGAACATTGAAGCAGTGAGAGCGTCAATGTTGCGATTGCCACGGCGTTCTGCGCGCAAACACGCATCTGCCCTTGGACTATCCGATCGTTCTGTGAGAAGAATTCTTCGTGATGATCTTCATTTTCATCCCTATAAGATGGCGATAGAACAGATAGAGCAGGAACTTTCAGAACGTGACTTCAATTCTCGGATGAAAGCGTGTGAGCTTCTTCTTGATGTCGTTCCCGAGGGTGCTATTGTTTTTTTAGCAATGAAGCCCATTTTCATTTGTGTGGGTCGGTTAACAAACAAAACATGCGCTAGTGGGCTGACACCAACCCTGGAGAATTGCATCAAAAGCCTTTGCATTCACCCAAAGTCACAGTGTGGTGTGCAATTTCCTCAGCTGGAATTATTGGTCCCTGGTTTTTTGAGGAAAATGAGGTTACAGTGACAGTGAATTCGGACCGGTATGTAAACATACTACAGAATTTTTTTTCCCACGGCTAGAAAATTTGGAGTTGGGGAACACTTGGTTCCAACAAGACGATGCAACAGCACACACTTCAAGAGCATCGATGGCTGTTTTGAGGGAACACTTTCCAGAGCGCCTTATCTCAATTAGAGGCGATTTGGAATGGCCGGCACGCTCTCCCGATCTGTCCCCTTGTGATTTTTTTCTATGGGGTTTTTTGAAATCCCGTGTTTATGTGAACCGTCCAAGAACCCTACAAGATTTGAAGACCAACATCCAAGAAGAAATTGCCAACATAACACCTGCTATGCTAACAAGAGTCATGACAAACGCCAGAAATCGCAATGTATGGAGAATGGGGGACGTCACCTAACAGATTTGATAAATAAAAACTTTAGACATGTACCTACATTATAAAAAATAAATAAATATTTGCCGATACATACAATAGTTTTTATTGAGTTATGCTGCCGCACCCTGTACATCAGACTTTTCGTTTTATTTTCACATTACATTGTACATATAATGATCCTCGTTGAAGATAGCTTCGGCCTACAATAAGTTTCTTAATAATAGTAGAATTTCTCCCAAGTTTCTACTAGCGCGTCCTGTTCTGAATCTACATACTTTATTATTAACTAAATGTGTAAATTTAGTTCTCATCTGAGAACCCTTAATCTTGGTGACACCACTTTATGAATTTAACCTTATCTGCAACTGATTAGATTGCTACAGTAATTTGTAATGTACTTAAGGTTATACAGCCTAGTATTATGCCATATACGTATGCAATTGGTAATACTAATAACTTAATAAATGAGTTTTAGTTTAGCGGCGTTTTAGAAAGATTGCCCAGTAGTTCGCAGTTAGCAAGAATACTGTGACTGAAAATCACTTTGGAAAATTATGTGTGACGTCAATGTAAATCGTAGTAATGACAATTAGTCAGGACACCAAAATTGCATAACAGTAGGGCGAATGTTTAATTAGGATAATTGTTAACAGATCACTCTAATGCCGGTAAGAAGATCTTGTCAAAGAAGCAAAGTAGTTTTCTAGTAAAGTGTTTGCATGCTTTTCTGGAATATTCCACGCCGTATGAAAGGGCCGAAAGTCCGGTCACGGAGTCACTCTAGTTCTAGAGTTAGAACAGATCGTGTCGGCTATGAATACGCCTCGAATTGTATCATTGTTCTATAATTAATTGTGCAGTACGGTTGTATAAGTTAATGTAAAATAAACGCTTATATGAAAGTTATAGAACGGGTTTTTTTTAGTGCTGCGCAATCCAGTGATACGTGTCTACGTAAAGCAAGCAACGTAACAAGTGACGAGCCTACGTAAAGTAAGTGTTGGGTATCGGAGTATAGCAAAAATCCTTGGAATATTTGGTTAAGGTTTTTAGGCTACAACAAACATTACCGATCCTTGGGACGAGTAATGGGGCTAATAAAAACCAGCAATGGAAAACACCACGGATTGTTTATGACTAACCGACTTTATTCATTTTGTTCTGATTTATATACGAAATTATTTCTTACTTTAAATGCTTAATCAACAAATTACAATTCTTTGCAAAAAGCTAAATTGCATGTTCAACAAAAAATTCTTGGCTGCCTCGATCTTGACCGTGATGAACTTCCGTCAGGGGGGGAACAAAACCTATATTATTTGCAGGCACAGTTGATATGGGTCGATTACCTGTTCGTACTTAATTAGCACGTTTTGTGGTGCAAGGTGAAGGTCGCTGACTTGAGTATGGGGCATTGTGCGGGTGGCGTGTATCTATCATGAACATTTTGTCGTGAAGCGAAAAATGTTTGATTATCTGTTTCTTGGGCAATTGTTGTTCGATTGTGCTAGTGCTTTTTGCCCGGAAAGAATTGTTGCAATAGATTTTGATTGTTTTGTATTTCGTTCAGTTTATCTCTTGATGTGGATCAATTCTTTTGATTTATACAGCGAAAACTGTTCGATGATCTGTTTCTCGAACAGTAAGAATAGGGATTATGTTAGCCAGGATGGTTAAATTCGAGGGCTTGAAAATGGAGCAGCTGAAAAGCTGTTAGCGTTAGAGCTGCCTACGGCGGGAACTAAAGCGGAATTACAGAGGAGACTTCGCGAACCTTTGGAGTCGCGAGGTGTTAATGTCGACGAATGTGAATTCCACTGTGAGCTTACGTTGTCTATGGAAGGTCGCGAGGAAACAGCTTGAACTTCCACGGTTCCACAATTTAGATAGCAGTAAGGCAAGAGTTTATCCCAAAACTCTTGCCTTACTGTGAAGAAAGCGAAGTGATAAATAGAAGAAAATTGAAAAGTAAGGGGGATACACGAGCGAGTATCGTAGAGCGATCCAGTAGTGCTTATTGTTTGAGTGCTGCAGCAGAGAAAAAACCTAACTCTCGAGCAAGTAAGGCAATGCTATGGAAAAGAAGTAAAATTAAGGGAAGCAATTAGTTTCGAGGACCAGAACCAAACACGAAACTGGACTGAATTAATGGTTAAATTTTGGATAGCGCACGTACTGACTAGTAGGAACGAAGTTGTAGGATGAGCTTTTACCAGTTAACCTTCTTATGTATATGCTCGCCCAAATCTACTAACGTGCGGGTAACATTTTTGTTATATAATTTCGATGATTTCCCGGATTAGGCTTAATGCTTTGTATTCGTTGTTGTTTGTAGAAATCATTAACTCAACTTCCACATTAAAGATTGGTTTGCTCGAGATTTCCTTGTTAAATCTGCCGAACTTTCAATTATACCATTACGCTTTGTGGCGGTTTATTGTGTTGGATTTTATGGACGTTTATTAATTTTAAGTTGCATTTAGCAATGCTGATGGAGTCAGTAGCTAAAATTACAGCCAATTTTTCAGTTTCAGAATTAATGCCAAACTTGATTTGATTTTGTCGTAGTTAGTGTTAGCATAGTATCTCAGGAAGAGGAGGTTACCCCACTTTGAGTATTCGTCGCCTCGCCTCAGGACGTGTGCTCCAGAAAAAAAGTCGTCAATTCGAAGTTGGAGTATTTGGGGGATGTGCGATCTCGTTGGACTTGTGGCCGCAGTGGTAACAGTACGACGTTTTTGCCATGGGTTTTAAGCATTTCCTACGGGAATGGCTGTTCGAACGCCTGACGAACTTTAGCGTTGGGCTATATCTTCGAAATTCCGTGTAGAGACTGTAATTTATTAAAGATTGAACACTTATAGAAGGGATGCTGTATTATCGTTGAGCCTTTTTTCTGCAGTTAAGGAGAAAATTCGTGCATGATCCTCGATGGATTCAACGAAAATGAGGGTCTTGTCTCAGTTATACATTACTTCTCAGTTCATTGAAAAATTTCATTCATCATTTGTTTCCATTTACGAAGTGCCGATTCGGGGGGTGGGGGGTTAATCTTATCGCAACGACTACCTGTATTTTATGTAGTCTGCATGTCTGTTTCCGATCGTTCGCTAAGGGGCCACAGTTTCGGATTTTTTCTTACTGTTTTTCAACAGTGTTCCGATACATCGATTATGCAATACGATCATTCTTCCTTGAGAAGCAGAACTAAATCGGGTCTGATGTCAATGTTGGAAGACTAAAGTTACAACCGACATCCTTTTCTCTGCTTTTCAAATTCAATGGAGACAATTTATTGTCAGCCATGATGGCAGCCTGATGTAATAATATAGAAGATTGTTGTTGTTGAAAAACTCACGAAGAGAATGCACTTGATTGTAGTGTGAAGTTTTTAAATCAAGAACCCCTCTTCCGCTCTGATGACGTGCGATAGTGGCCTTTGACTTTTTTCTGTAGTTCTATTGTGTATGTGTTGTTTGCCGCGGGAGCTCGCCGCTCAAACCTGACCGGTGGTAGAGGTAGGTTAGTGGGAAAATCCGTCGAGAACTCCCCGCAACATGGTAACTCGTTTTGTCTAATAACAGCACGTTAGACTTGTTTTGTGGTATATGGCGAGCGGTTTTACCACCAGTATGCTTGTCTGCGAATTACAAGCCACATAACTGTGCAACCAGAAACCAGAAGGTTCAAAGTCTCCAGCTTCGAACCACATATTCTGAATTGGTCGTTGTTCACCTGCTCTTTCATTATGAGCTTTTTATAACCCCGGTTGCCTGCCACGTGGTCCTATATGACACCACAATCTGTTTGACAAATGGTTGCCAAGGGCACAGATTTATAGTGAATTGCCTTTGACTTCCATTCATTGATCCTAAAAGTGCACTTCCTAAGTAGCATCCGAAATCCCATCTTGGGGACGACAGGTGCATACAGCCCTCAACTGATAGATTGGACTCTGGCATTCAAAATAGTATCGCTGGAACGAATGAAATGGGAATTTAACTCGTCCCGTAGATGCATATTCATACATATTCCGAATATACACCGTACGTGCCAAGATTACGATTATATTCCAATTAACTGGTGTGATATGAAGATAATATTTATTGCCAAACCAAGCAAACCCACCTACAGGAAGGCAAAAACTTCCGATTCGTCTAACTTCCTTTCTGTTAAAAGGACTGGCTGCTGGCCGAGGCTGAACTTTACTAACAGAAGGAAGTTACTCGGTTGCCTAAGTATTACTGGAGCATTGAGTAGTACCCCGACCGCGCCACTCGAAACAATCCTAAATCATCATTTGAAGGTGAAACGGAAAGCAGCTATTGACGCATATAGACTTGATACCATTGGGACGTGGAAAGGCAGCCTATAATACGGTTATGCGTCCATCTGGAAATTCTTTGGCAAACATCAGGTGGCTCTGATGCTCGTCAAGCATATGGTTTCCAGATTCGTTTTTGAGAAAACATACTCCGCCGTAATCATCAAAAGAGGGGGTAGTCGATACATGGCCACGAGTCTTTTCGAATCACAGACTTGAAATTTTCACCGAAGGGTTAGAAATGGAAGACGAATTGGACGCAAGAGTGTTCTCGGGAAATCCGATTATGGAACTGGCCCAACGTCTCGCAAAAATGACGATCATATTCCAAGCGGAGATATATGCCTTTTCATTGGTAGCAAAGGAACGCTTGCGACAAAAAGGAAGGGGTTACACCTTTCGAATTTGTTCCGACAGTCGGGCAGCATTATCAGCACTAAACAGCAACTACATATCAAGCCAATTCGTGTGGAGTTGTCATCAGGTGCTGCTGAAACTTGGTCGTCAGGGCTCTCAAATATTGCTGATAATGAGGAAGCTTACAGACTGGTTCGCTAAAGTTCTAGATCTACAATTGTGGGAACAGGACGAGCTTTTGGCATCCGCCATCCACTGTCAAGTCGTTTTTGAAAGGGAAAATTGCAAAGATTCACCCCGCTGACTAGAGAAACTTGAACTTTTGCTTGCAGGCGAAAATTTGATTGTCCCTCAAGAAGTGGGACATGAAATCCGTAGTGAGGAGTTAACAGGACACTGCTTGTTAAATTACCACATGGAAAAAAGTCGAGTGATGGTCATGACTATATACAGTCACTGTGAGATGGAGGAAAAGACGTTTCTGCACATCGTATGCTGCTGCTCGGTCTCCTTAAATATCAGACGAAGACATCTTGAAGAAGAGTGTGCGCATTCTCTGTCTCTGGAGATTGTTTCCAAATTCGTGAAAGCCTTTAAACGCGGTAGGCGAGTGGCCGTTGAATAAGCTATGTCCGGAGGTAGTACAATTGATCCAACAAAGGTTTGAGTACTTTGAGCTGTGGTTTCCCCTATTAAACTAAACTAATTAACTGGTTATAGTAGTCTGTATCCGTTACCAGATGTTTTCCAGATACAGAATACACCAGTATTGTTGCTTATGTCAGAAAATAAAACGAATACGTTCAGTGCACTTATTTTGTTCTTCCACGAGAGATATGATTTCAGCACCAGCTTTACATGTCGAGGAATTCGGGTAATCGGGCATCCTTCAAATCACCAATTCGAGCATGGGTGGCCTGCAGATTTGTTAGGTATTTGTAGAAGTCTGTCTCGGTCCATTAGAATGACATGGCTAAACATCTCTATCATTTGCAATAGACTTTTGAGATGATCATTAGTACTAGCACACAACTTGATATCATCAAAGTACATCAAGTGTGTCAGCTCGCACTCAACACGTATGCCATACTTTATTGCAAAACCAATCCCTCTAACATCATTCAGTAGTCATGAAAGCGGGTTCAATGCTATACAAAACCAAAACCAGTCCCTCTGTATGCGGATGGATTGTGAGGTTTTGGTACCCTTAGATGAACGCATTGACAAGGTGGTATGCCACCTTTCAATGGCTGTGGAAAAAACTTTATTAGTTTGGAAACAATGCGGTACAGATGTAGGACATCGATTAGCCAGGTATGCGGAACATTGGTCAAAGCCTTGGAATAAAAAGATTTCTTTGGCCTGTCCTACAACTACCAAGTCGATAATGCGTAATGTTGCAACTGATTACAAGCAACAAATAGTTTTCTGCTATAGTGTGTCCTGATTTTCTACTGCGAATGTTTCACTGGGGATGATATAGTCTCTGTTAACCTTCCGCTCTTTATTGCTCAACCATCTGCTGGCATTACCATTGCTAATTTGAGCCATCGTGGCAATATACTGCCTTAATGAGACGCGCCGACATTCCAGACGAATTTTCCATGGAATATTTCTTCGGTCACTCAAATCAATAACCGTGTCGTCTGACCATGCAACCCGATACTCGGAATTCCAGTTGCAGTAGTGACATATCAGCACATAATCGTGACGCAATTTCGTCATCGACATTAAATATAGTTCTCGGGGATATTCAAGTTGCATAGAGCCTGGGAATAGCTGGTCTTTGCAAAGAAGACATTTCCGAAAATTCAATTTCATTCCGAACCTCAACGGAGACTTCAGAAACCGTGAAAAAGAATGCTTCAGCGCCGCGTAGTGCGGCGCGTGGCTTTATTGATACTGCCGCCTTTACCCATTGAGTTTTGATCAGCAGTTTCCGCGATGACGTCGAATACGCTCCCTGATGACGGCCGAGATTGTTTTGCTGCGAGTAATAAAGCGGTACTGGTCCGCAAATCACTGTTCGGTTACGTGTGGGTATTCCGGGAAACGCAAGCTAAATCTTTGGCATAGCAAGGGACGGTGTTGTAGTTGCCCCTGCCAATGTTATTCCGTAGCAGGGGCGGGTGATAAAGAGGTTTATTTCCTCCGTTCACTTCATCTGCTGCCTACGCGCATCTGCTGAAGTGGTCGCCATACATTCTGGCAAAACGGCTACAAAAGGCGAAACCATGCTCCTAGTGATCTTGGCGCCTAAACGTCAAACCTCCCACGATTAGCAGTTCCGCGGCTGTGCTTTCCTTTACCGGAGCCCAACCCAGTCGCCTGGTCAGACGATTCAATATGAGGGGCAAGATATATACGATAACAGCACCAAACTGCTTTGTTATCAAATTAACGATATTTTGAATATCCTAGAGGGTAGCCATTATTGGTTAATATTCCATTCCTGTTTTAGTGTGGACTAAAATCATTACTACCTAATTTACCTATGGGAATATCTAAGTAATCCCAAATGGAACATTAAATTGGTGCTACAGTGAATCGGATACGTAATAATGCTTTCTATTAAACTAATTTCCTGGCTCCCAACATGAGTTCACCTGATGAGCATGAAACACACGAGTACACATTCTTACATGCCCCAGTTATTAGAGCGTTTATTTTTCGAATATTCACGTGTAAATATTAGTTCTGTGAAGTATCTCGCTACGTTTCGTATCTGACGAACGAAATGAAAAGTTTCCTGCCGTCGGGTACTGAAATATTTAATGTTATTTTCATCTTTCAAGGCAAAATGTTCCGTTTTACCTTCACATCCGCTTACTAGCTGGATCTACAATTGCTGCAAACTGAAATTGCATGACTATATCCGACAGTAATTTGCTGACATGTCTGCACGCGATGCCTCCATTAGATTTACATTTTTAATATTAAAGAAATAGAAGTTGCCTTTACGTATCTGGCCCTTGTTTAGTTGGATCACTTGTTCCGGCCTTTGTTAGAATATCATTTCAAGCTGAGTGGGATGGGCGTGTAGGTTGGCCGGAATTGTCTTTCTTCCTTCGTGCGAAAGTTTCAAAAGCTGACCCCGAGCTATTTATTGCATTGCTTGGAAGTGGAGTTCATGGTTGCTGAGTAGTTTATTTGCGAAAGGCCGTTTTCTTTTTAGCCTGACTTGCAAGCTCCTATTAGACGCCTGAATGGAATATGGAGCTATGCATTGCCAGGATGCAGTAAGTTCCAAATGTAAAAGGAGGACTATAATTGACCCACTTTCCCCCACAAATGAAACAATCGAAAGGAGGAGAATGACGATTGTTTGGTAGAATTCTTGGATCACTCTTCCCAAGACAATTTCAATCCCACTTGCATAAAAGTCTGGCTTCATTGTTCATTCGAACTAGTTTTTCGCAATAAAATCCTATTGTATAGTACCTCACTGATGACAATGGAATAATTCAGATTTAGGTAGTTTTATTCAGACAGAAATAAGATATTTATATCTATTGAGTGTAGAAATAAGGTTTTAGAGATGGTTTCAGACGATGTGATTAAATTTTGGGATATGAAAATCTTTTTCAATAGCGATGTCGGGTGTCGCTTAAGTGGCTCTGATTTATAAAGATTTGTGTGAAACAAAACCTTATTAAAATCGTTTCAATGTCTATGTGTCTGTCACACCCGATTGTTACGAAATTTGGTGAGAATGTGTGGTCTATGAATCCCTTTATATATTTTAAGTGTCGCCATTTTGTGTTGATTTTGAAGGGAGCTCCTCATATATGCGAAAGGGGGAGTGTGCATTTTTTTCACCGAATATAGTCATGTGGGGTAGCAAATGAAAGGGCTCGATTAGTATTGTCTGGTAGTATGATGTTGGGTAAAATATAGGAGAATAAAGGCTCAAAATGTGTGCTCCCAACCGAAAAAACGAGAAAATTCATAATGGTGCATCTATACGAAGTCTACGCCTAAAAATATACCCCATTCCAATATTTGCTCAAATAAAGTCAATAATACCATATTACTATATTTTAGAAATTTACCCGAAAACCCGCCTTAAGTTGATCCTACAAATACATGGTATTGGTATAAGGCATAACCTTGCGAAGTATGAATGAAATTCAACTATTATTAACCAAGTTATAGAGGGCCAAAGTTTCACATTTCTCGTGAATTTATTGCACACTCTAAGACGTGTATGATGAGGTCATCATCATATAAATTGGTCTTAAATGAGCGGGGGCGGGGGTCAATGGGGATATTTTAATTTTCTTTAAGTACATATGTATATGTATGCTTTTCTGCACGGAGTAGCACAATATTGATGTCTTTGATATGTATTTACATATTTATATCTAGATATATAGATATAGAGATGAACATAAAACCTTTTACCCGAAGCGCCCAGCTTCTGGTGTCCCGACTTGTTTTTGAGGGAGTGCGTGGGATTTTTACCCACTTGAACCACCCGCAACTCCCACCTGCCGCCCGAAACCACCATAAGGTATTATATCACGGGTCGGAATCAGCTCACTCTAGCTTCGACATCTTTCTTTTCTACGCCGGCACACGAAACAGCATTTTTCTCCTCTCCTCTGCCTTTCGCATTTTGTTTTGGATAGATGCAATCATGAAGTTAACCGCATCTCAATCCTCTTGACATGTTACCATTCTCTCCATTCAGCACCTCTCCTAGAATCTCCTCTAGATTCCTCCTTGTTTCCATAAATCTTGGACAGTGGAAGAAAATATTCTGTGATTTCTCGAGGACTCTATGTCAATTTGGACAGTCGGGTGAGTTATCCAGCTTAAACCTGTGCAGGTGCTGGCGATATCCTCTGCACCCCGTGAGAAACTAATATTATAATTAATCTCACCTCTTAAACCAGCCTGCGACCCTTTCCCGAGCGTCACTATCGCTCCTGCCATCTATTTACGGATCTCTTCCTCCCAGCGTCCTTCGTCTGCGATAAAGGGGAGATTGGCTTCCCATTGTATATATTCACCATTTCATTTGCCAATATATCAATTGGCATAATTCCCCAGTTAACAGCCATTGTCTCATCTGAGACAGTCCAGAAGGCAGAGCGTACCCTCTGGGATTTCCTCACTGCATTCAGTTACCTGACATCCTCAACTCCTCTCTCCAAACAGGGGTCGCATAGAGTGTGATTGAGTCCACCACGCTGGCTATAAGCTAGAGGTATACCGTGGCCCTCCCACGTTTGGCATCATTCTTACCAGGCCCATAATTGAAGTGGATGATTTGTCGCAAACATACTGCACGTGTTGCCTGTAACTGACCTTCCTGTCTATCACCACTGCCAAATATTTGATGCTCGACTGGAAGTGATGATATGATTCATCACCATCATCATCAACGGCGCAACAACCGGAATCCGGTCTAGGCCTGCCTTAATAAGGAACTCCAAACATCCCGGTTTTGCGAGGTCCACCAATTCGATATCCCTAAAAGCTGTCTGGCGTCCTGACCTACGCCATCCCTCCATCTTAGGCAGGGTCTGCCTCGTCTTCTTTTTCTACCATAGATATTACCCTTACAGACTTTCCGGGTGGGATCATCCTCATCCATACGGATTAAGTGACCCGCCCACCGTAACTTATTGAGCCGGATTTTATCCACAACCGGACGGTCATGGTATTGCTCCTAGATTTCGTCATTGTGTAGGCTACGGAATCGTCCATCCTCATGTAGGGGGCCAAAAATTCTTCGGAGGATTCTTCTCTCGAACGCTACTAAGAACCCGAGTTTCCGAGGAATACATGAGGACTGGCAAGATCATTGTCTTGTACAGTAAAAGCTTTGACCCTATGGTGAGACGTTTCGAGCGCAACAGTTTTTGTAAGCTGAAATAGGCTCAGTTGGCTGACAACAACCGTGCGCGGATTTCATCATCGTAGCTGTTATCAGTTGTGATTTTCTACCCTAGATAGGAGAAATTATCAACGGTCTCAAAGTTGTATTCTCCTATCCTTATTCTTCGTGTTTGACCAGTGCGGTTTGATGTTGTTGGTTGGTTGGTTTTTGGTGCTGACGTTGCCACCATATATTTTGTCTTGCCTTCATTGTGCAGCCCAAGATCTCGCGCCGCCTGCTCGATCTGGATGAAGGCAGTTTGTACGTTTCGGATTGTTCTTCCCATGATGTCGACATCGTCAGCATAGACCATTAATGGGTGGACTTGAAGAGGATCGTATCTCTTGCATTTACATCAGCATCACGGGTCACTTTCTCGAGGGCCAGGTTAAAGAGGACGCATGATAGGGCA
Source organism: Hermetia illucens (assembly GCF_905115235.1). Taxonomy (NCBI): domain Eukaryota; kingdom Metazoa; phylum Arthropoda; class Insecta; order Diptera; family Stratiomyidae; genus Hermetia; species Hermetia illucens. Next base: position 104,115,598 of record NC_051852.1, on the reverse strand, counting down.
TCCCCTTGTCGTAGACCGTTGTTGATGTCGAATGGGTCTTGAGAGTGATCCTGCTGCTTTTGTCTGGCCTCGCACATTGGTCAGGGTCAGTCTAGTCAGTCTTATTAATTTCGTCGGGATACCGAATTCTCTTATGGCATGTACTGTTTTACCCTGGATATGCTATCATAGTCGGCTTTAAAGTCGATGAATAGATGGTGCAACTGTTGTCCATATTCCAACAGTTTTTCCATCGCCTGCCGCAGAGAGAAAATCTGATCTGTTGCTGATTTGCCTGGAGTGAAGCCTCTTTGGTATGGGCCAATGATGTTCTGGGCGTATGGGGCTATCCGACCTAGGAAGAAAGCGGAGAATATCTTATAGATGGTACTCAGCAACGTGATACCTCTATAATTGCTGCACTGTGTGATATCTCCCATTTTATGTATGAGACAGATAATGCCTCGTTGCCAATCGTCAGTCATTGATTCGCTGTCCCATAGAAGTTCGCCACCAAATTTAACCAATTCGGTTGTAATTTCATCGGCTCCTGGCGACTTATGGTTTTTCAGCCGATGAATTGCACGGACTGCTTCTCCTAAACTTGGTGGTGGCAGTGTTTGCCCGTCGTTTTCAGTTGGCGGGACCTCCAACTCGCCGATGTTCAAAGTACTCAACCCATCGCTCCAATATACCCATTTTGTTGGAAATCAGATTTCCCTTTTTGTCTTGGCAGGATGAGCATCGAGGTGTATAAGGCTTCATCTTGCTGACTTGTTGGTAAAACTTGCGCGCCTGGTGCGGTTGCTCCCTGTAGTTTTCTAGTTCACAGACTTGTTGGTTCTCCCAGGCGTCCTTTTTCCGTCTGTGAAGTCGCTTCTCCGCTCGACGGAATTCGTGATAAGTCTCTGTGCGTGCCCGCGTTCATTGAGAATGCAACATTACTCGGTATGCGGCATTCTTCCGTTCCGTAGCTAGCTTACATTCATCGTCAAACCAGCCGTTCCGACTCCTTTTGCGGCTGGGGCCAAATATGTTTGTGGCCGTATCCATGACAACGTTCTTCAGGTGATTGTGAAGATCATTTGTTGATGCTTCATCTCCAGGTCGTCTGTAGACTGCGGTTATTGCGGCATCTATTTCCCTCTTATATGTGTCGCGGATGGCTGTGTTGTGAATGGTTTCAGTGTTAACTCTCACCTGATCGTCAGAGGGAATTCTAGGTGGTATTGTTATTCGAGCTCGGAACACCATGTCAACGAGATAGTGATCCGAGTCTATATTGGCCCCCTTATAAGTTCTGACATTCATCAAGGCTGAGGGGTGGCGGCGTTAGATCAACACGTGGTCAATTTGGTTGGAAGTGGTCCCGTCTAGAGAGGCTCACGTATGTTTGTGGACCGCTTTCCGCGCAAACCAGGTACTTCCAACAACCATTTCGTGTGACCCTGCTAATTGAATAATCTGTTACATCAGCCCTATATTGGGACAGGGTATCGGCTAGCTGCTTATCAGTTTCATCTCTGTACAGGGAGCGCACGTTCCATGAGAAAATCCGCAAATCGTTATTCCGTTGTCGTTGCCGGGTTCGTCGTTGTATAATCCGTCCAGTCCGAGGCTCCTGTTGTGGCTTCGTAACAAGTTGTTTTCCGTGTAGGGTTGTCAACCCTACCCAACCCCAACGGAGGACCAGTTGGTACAATTTGTTCCGTTTTTAGGTGCGATGATATGATTCCTGATTCTAATACTGAAGCAATTTATCTTTCCTCTCTTCTCTTCTCTTCTCTGTCTGTCTGTCGCATGCACTTTTCTCAGAAACGGTTATACCGATTGCTACTAAATTTCGTGAAAAGATACCGAAGATACCGCGCCTAAGCTTCAAAATGTCCTCCACACTGATATCTGCTCAAATTAAGTTAATAATAGATTCACGGCATAAAGTTGTTTGTTTACCTTGATGATGTAATAATCTACCTTATAAATTTGGATGAGTATAACCAAAAGTTAAGGAAAATCTTTCAACGGTTTCGAGAAGCTAATCTTAAATTACTGCTAGCCAAGTGTTAATTCTTGAAGGAGGATGTAACCTAGGATATGTGTGCTTTGAAGAAGAAGTTAGGCTAGACTCCTGGTTAAAAATGAGAAATTTCCCTATACCGAAAACCTAAAACAGTTAGGCAAGTAAGGTCGTTTTTGGGGTTTATTAATTATGATCGCAAATTCGTATCAGCTGAATGTGTGAGGACATTTATTGAACTGAAAGATAAGTTCCCCCACCTGTGCTAGCATGCCCGAATTTTGAGGAGAAATTCACGTTAGTAGCGGGTGCTAGCGGTGAAGCCCTGGGGGTTGTATTGGAACAGCGATGAGGACCGAGTGCGTATGCTAGTAGGGCAATCGAAAATAGCTAAAGACTGGTTTCTGGAATGTACGCGCACATCTCGACAACCGAGAGGTACCGAGCGTCTCCTCAATGTTCGCTTTTCTAACTCGAGTGAGATTTTCAACGATAAAAGCCGGAAATTCTGGGCCTGAGCGAAGTAAGGTGATTCTGGAGAGGCTTATTTCTCTCTTGCGACAGTGTGCTTTTGTACGTTGGAAAGTCAAGTGGTAGTTGAACTCTTATTGACGGTCATCGCAAGGCGCGCTCTTTTGGTCTACGAATTAATTTCTGTCGTTTTCTGGCTGCGCGTAACAAAGCAGTTACGACCCTCAAAGTTCAACCATTGGAGAGCTATCTTATTGATAGAATGACATCTGCCTGAGTAACCCACCCGAGAATATTGATGAGCATTGGGTCGCCATAAAAAATGCTCTTTTTTCGGGTGCTACACGGTTCGTTGGCCATGTCCCGAAAGGGTGTCAAAGATCTGGCTGACTGCGGAACCGTGGAAGTGGATTCATGAACGGAAGGTATTTAAAGCTCTATCGACCGCTACGATGGTAAGCGTGACGCCCTCGAGTTTCGATACCCCTCGGAATCCCGGAAAGTTCAAAGTGGTATGCGCCGTGATAAAAGGGAATTTGTTATTGCATTGGTCAGGGAAACGGAAGATGACACAGATCGCAATGATTTACCGCATCACGAAAGCGCTTGAATGTCAAAATTTTCGACGGTCCTATCAGGGACGCTAACGGGCGATGCCTCCTCATTCACGATAACTACTAGATGAAGAGGGAAAGGGAGGGGACACTACACCAGCGTATCACATTTGGTGAAATTTCGCCGCTCCCTATAGAAGAGAGATCATCTATTTCATTAATGCATTCAGAGAGTGGGAGGAGTTAATCATTAAGATTCTAAAGAATGATGGAATAGTGCACGAAATTTAGATAGTGTGAACAAGGAGTGTATCTGGAATGCGCAAATTTTATGTTCAGTATCGAAGTAAATATCGAGGCAGTATAGAAGTAAAACCTCAGAGGAATTTGAAGTGTAAATGGGAGGCCACTGCGGTTGCATTTTATCACCGATGTTATTTCTTCTTGTAGTTGGGGACGGTGTTTATGCTACTTTGGCTAGAGGACGTGCAGGGTTTCAATGGACTATGACGGTTTTCCTCAAACACTTTGACTATACTACTGATATCTGTTTGCTCTCTCGCCGGGTCATAGATTTTGGCCGAAGGGCCAAAACCAAGGTTTTCATCGGGTCATCGCACTTCTCCCACCTCCATCAATGTCCAGAATGTCAAAGGTGTTGACCAATTTGTATATTTAGGAAGCATTGCTTCTGCCGACGGTGGCACCGTACTTGATTCTGCTCGACTCATTAACAGCGGTAGATTTGCCTTCACTACGTCGTCTAAAATCTGGAAATGCAGTTATCTCAATATCAAGATCAAGTTGGCACTTTTCTGTGCTAATGTTCTTTCTATATTGCTATATGCGAGTGGCACAAGTGACCACCAGTTACTGAATAGATCATCAGATGCTGTGTGCTATCGGGGTCCCCTGGGATTGCGTCAGCCCCCCAATGGTGGACTTCGTCGAGGCATAGTCAGGTGGATCAACAGTTCCAGATTTGCTACTAGGAGAGATTAGGTCAAATCTAGCATAGTGGTCTAACTTCATCTCTACTCTACTACTATAATCTCAGCATTTTGATTTGATTTTACGGAGGATAGTGTCAAGTACGTTAGCTCAGGAGGATACCACTCCCCCTCGCCGCGCTTATGCCCTCTACACCCACAGCAAATTTCATGTCAATCGACCAAAAGAATTCGGAGGTTGAAAGCATGAGTGAGTGAACAAAACCCTATTAAAAGTGAGTAACATCGTGACGTCCTGAGTTTGAGGGGGGCGGGGTTTAATAAGTAAGATTTGTAAAGGCATATTACTTTATTTTACAGCTTACCTCCATGCTTATCCTAGAATCATAAGATGTATTTGCAGTAATATGAGACTATCAAGTTTGGTGGAAATCATATTATGTCTTAACAGAATTATATTAGGACAAAATTGTCGTTTTTATGCAAATTTACTGCTATTTTCTTCTTCTTCAGCCTTTGTCCTGTTCAAAAGCAGGGTCGGTTCGTTTTGAAGTTGCTGTTGCGGCGACCTGATTGGTCAAGTGCAACTAACACAACAAACACCCTACCCACGCGATTGCGTTTTCGACTGTTTCTTAAGGTTTGACAAACATGGGGATGGGCCTGTACGAGCTAGTTACAAATGGGACATATATCGACTCGAATATTCTGGCATAAGAATTACACAAAATCGTTTATACCTGAAGCGTCGACCTTCTGGTTTTTGACTTGTTATAGGATAGTCAATAATTTTAAAGGAAAAAATTTTCATGTTTGTTTGTTGGCCATTCGAAATATTATATAATACACGCCTTCGTCTTGTTTGAACCAGACTAATCTAATTTGGAAAAATTTCAGAATTCAGGTTTCAAAATCTTGGTACTTTCCCAAGAAAATCTTGGACTTGAAATAATTGCTTTCAATTTCATATTCAATGCTCCGATATGTAATCTGACATGTCAGCCTAATAACAACCTACATTGAAACCAACATGACCTGCCAAGCTATCATTTGCACAATTCTCGTGTTTTTTCAACGTCCAGAATTGTAGACCAAAATCAACATTGGCCCGGTGGCTCCTTTGTCGACATTACCATTTCGTGACTAATAAATCGCCAGGAAAATCAAGAACAGATACGATAGGAATCAAGAAATACACCTTGGAAAGTGGTTGTGATTCGGTTTATTGTATATATTTGCTACAAATGAACTGTAATATTTTCCTAATCGATTTTCCCGCATTCGAGCAAGGCAATTGCTTGTTAATAATTGGAATATTTTTTCGCGCTGTAGTCACAAAAGTTACACAGGGTTCCAATGGTTCATAGGAAATATGGTAATAAAATAATTCTGATGTTCGTTATAATTTGGAATTTAGCTCGACGTTAGGTGAGGTGAAATATGGGAAGGAAAAAAGTCGATTTGCTACTAGGAATGGTTGCATTATTTTTTCATGCGAGGGTAGAATATCAGTTCCAAACTAAAAGTGACCTCTAAAATGTATCTATCTACGATATTTGTATAGGGGTACGCGGAGGGAGTTAACGGATAAGATTAAAGAGCTTTCTAATTCCCTACTTTCGAAATGTAATTTACTTAATGCTGTATTTGGAGATCAAACATACTAGGCAGTTTCGAAAAGTAAAGGACGTTCTTATATACTTGCATTCAAATATTGGCAGCTTGTCATCATCAGTAACGGCGCAACAAGCGGTATCCCGTCTGAGGCCTGAACTCCAGACATCACGGTTTTACGCCGTGGTCCACCAATTCGATATCCTGACAAGCTATCTCGCGTCGTGGCATACGCCATCGCCCTTTCCGGATTTTCCGGGCTGCATCATTCTCACCCATATGGATTAAGGGACCGGCCTACTTTAACATATTGTATTTTAACCGCAACCAGGCGGTTATAGTATTACTCACAAATTTCGTTGTTATAGAGACCACGGAATCGTTCATCCTAATGTATGGGGTAAACAATTTTTCGAGAGAGAAGAATTCCTCTCATTTCGAGCTTTTTTTGTAAGCAGAAATAGGTCCTGCTGGTTGTCAACAACCGTGCGCGGATTTCATCGTTATAGTTGTTATCGGTTGTTTTTTTCGACCCTACATAGGAGAAATTATCAATGGTTTCAAAGTTGTATCCTCCTGCCTTTATCGTTCTCAGTTGTTGTTGTTTCTTTCTTCATTAATGTGCAACCCAAAATGTCCCCTCTCATGGTCGATCCGAATGAAGATAATTTGTCGGGTTGTTCTTTCCATGTCATGTCAGCATAGGCGAGTAATTGGGTGGACTTGAAAAGGATTGTGCCTGTCACCATTACGTCAGCATGGCAGTTCCCTTTTTCTAGGGCCAGGTTAAAGGGGATGTATGATAGGGCAAGTCTTAAACCGTTGTTGTGGTGAATAGTCTCGAGAGTGATCCTCTTGATTTTATCTGGATTCGTATGTTGGTCAGGATCAGCCTAGTTGGGATACCGAATTCCCTTATGGCCGTGCCCTGTTTTATGCTGACTAGACTATCATAGACAGCCTTGAAGTCGATCAGATAATGGGGTCATTATCTTTTGGGCATATGGGGCTATTCAACCTAACAGGATAGGAGAATATCTTACAGATGGTATATAGCAATCTGATACCTCTGCAATAGCTGCACTGCGTGATAACTCCCTTTTTATGTATGAGGCAGATAAAGCCTTTTTGCCAGTGGTCAGGCATCGAATTATTGCCCCGCATTTTGAACATAAGTAGATGAACCGCTTGGAGTAGTTGGTCGTCTCCATATTTAATCAGTTTGGCTGTAATTTCATGGGCACCTGGCGACTTATGATACTTAAGCCGATGAATTCCACTCACTGTTTCTTCTATTGTTGGGCATCAATATGCCCATAAGATCGGAAATCAGATTTCTCCCTTTGTCTCGACACAATGAGCAACGAGGTGTATATGCTGACTTGTTGATAAAACTTCCATGCCTGGTGCGTTTGCTTTCGGGGTCCGTTCTACTACCTTGAAGGAGGTACCCTTCTCCGACTCTGTAATCTTTTCTGTAGGGACGTTAACGCTAATAAGATTTATATTTTGAAATTTGCTTCGCAAACGGAGAGTGTACTGCTTATTAAAATCTTAAAATTTTTTTTTTCCCGATGGAAGGTGGAAAGCTACCGCAGGCTCCTGCCACACGGTTATGTGGGACTCTTACCCACTAAAACCACCTCCTTCTCCTTCCACTCTCCCCGCGGGACTCCCATTTGGTATTACGTCGCGGGGCTGGATCAGAATTTATTCTGCGCTCATGTCAACATTCGTGTTCCTCTCGCGTTCTTTCTTTCGGATGACTTCCTCCTGCCTAAGCTTCTTTCCGATGGCTGTAATCGCTTTTTCAACTTCGGTCCATATCCCCTTGGCTTTCACCATAAGCTCCATGATATTTTCGGGTGTAAAGTGCTCCCCGATTGTAGCTTCTAATGTAGCCCTTTGGGTTTCGAATCTGGGGCAGTGAAAAAAGACGTGTTCTGCGTCCTCTGGAATGTTTGCACACTGTGGGCAATATGGCGAATCATCACGCCCAAATCGATACAGATATGCTCGATAGCCTCCGTGCCCGCTCAAGAATTGAGTTAGGTCGAAACCTACTTCGCCGTGAGGTCGCTCGATCCATTTCCGGATATCCCATATGATAGTGAAAGTGTAGTATCTGTCTGTCTGTCCGTCTGTCTGTCTGTCTGTCCGTCTGTCTGTCTGTCTGTCTGTCCGTCACACGCATTTTTCTCGGAGACGGTTATAGCGATTGACATCAAATTTGGTAGAAAGGTGGGAACTGTGAACGCTCATGCATACAGTGAATTACATCCTTTTACATCGAATTTAAGAGGGGGTCCCCATACATGCAAAAGGAGGGTGTAAAATTTTTTTTCATCAAATATAGTCATGTGGGGTATCAAATTAAAGGTCTCGATCAGTACTTTTCAAAGCCGATCTTAGTTTTGACATTCGTTCGAGGGGTGGGGAGCGCGGGGGGTTGAAAGTGATCACTTCTTTAAGGGGGCCATTCTCAGAAACTACCAAACCGAAAAATCTGAAAAAAATCAGGAGGCTGCCACTATATGGTGCCTGGGCTCCGAAACACCTTCCATGTCGATATCTGTTTAAATAAAGTTGATAATAGTATATTACTACAATTTTTTGTAATTGGTTAGAAACCCCCCTTAAGTCTATCCTAGTACCATGAAATGTTGCAGTGATATAGGCTATAATACAGAGCATGATCTCACCAAGTTTCGTGGAAATTGCACTATTACTAACAAAGTTATAATACCTCAAATTTGTTGCTTCTTTGAAAATTGAAGACTATGAATGTCAATATCACCCGAAAGTGGATACTCTCACATAATATATGGATATATTACGTGCTACGTACTAAGAAATACACAAAACCTTTCGTACCTGAAGCGTCCAGCTTCCGGTTTCCCGACTTGTTTTATGTTTTAAAACAGTTTTTGGCTGACTAGGAAATCTAATCCGAGCACATGGTTTGTGTGTTTGTGTGGTGGGGGAGAAGCTATAGCACTGAGCACTCAGGCCGTGTTGGCTCATTGTACTCGCCACTCCCCTCTAACGGAATATTCTGGGTTCGTTAATGTATCGTAGGATCTCCGTTAGTGGATGTGATGCTACCCGTCGCAACTGGAGAACATCGGTACCAAAAATCTGATGCCTGATGCGTCCAAGGCTGGATTCCCCTTCCTCATTACAGGAGGGACACGTATCATTTTGAGTAATTCCTATTCTGAATATATGCCTATAGCTAGTGAATTATCGCCTGCCAGAATGCCTACAATACTCTTGCAAGTTCTCCTGCTTTTCGATAGGATAAACTTTGCGGTACGTATGCTTGGTTCTGGTAGGAAAAGTTTGGTGTGTTTAGCAGCATTTAGGCTTTGCCACCTATCATGGAGGGAAGCTTGTTCTCAGTTTTTGCAGGCAGCCTTAGCCAATGCTACTGGTACTTCAATTGCTGGTTCCGGTCCCGGTATGGGGGAGATTGACCCCTCTTTCCCTAAAGCATCCGAGATTTCATTTCCCTCTACGCCACAGTGACCAGGTGCCTAGAGTAGTTCCACCGTATTGAATCTAGAGATAGAGTTCAAACCGTTTCTGCATTTCTGGATGATTTTCGTGGTAGTCAAAGGACTATTCAACGCCCTGAATGCAGCCTGGTTATCACTGCAGATTGCGATGCGCCTGCCCTTCAGCCGCTCGTTAATCACCCAGGTTGCTGCCTTTAGGATCGCACAAAATACGGCTTTAAAACCCGTTGCATATTGTCCTAAAGGAAAAGCCCATTTCTCGCTTCTATTCGAGAGGTAGACTCCGGCTCCAGAACCCAGTTCTGTTTCCGTATATCCCGCCACGCATGGGACTTCTCAGTTCTCTCTACGCTTCAGGATAACTTCATATCTTCTACCAAATAGATGTATGGGGACACGAGGATCGAAAGGCATTGTAAGAACTGGATTCGGTACTTCCAGTAACTCTTCCAATGCATTGGCACCGGTGATACACAGACACACAATTCTTTGCAATGCGGTTAGTTTACGATGAAAACCTTTTTGTCTCACCTTAACCCACCACACTACGGATGCATAAGCGAACATCGGCCTAATGATAGCAACATATGTTCACATTACTATGTGAGGCCTAAGTTCCTATGTGGAAGCAAAGGTCCGCCTACACAGTCTATAAGCTGTGAGAGCTCGTTTCATCTTTATCTTTACATGTTTGCTCCAAAGAAGCTTTTTATCTAGAGCGACTCCCAGATATTTCACTTCTTCGGAGAGTTGAATGGTAGTACCCCTCATTTCATGGAGGCAAAGTCGATCCAGTTGTCTCCTTTTTGTGAATAATAGCATTGTTATGTCAACTACTTTGCTTCTGCTCGGTCCCACGAACGTAGGGGTGCACACTACGTTTGCAGTCATGAGTCTAGCTGAAGTGAGGAAATCAAATAGTTTCTCTCCTTTTGGATTGCATTTGCTTTCGAGACCACTTGATTCTGCATACGCTGGATACAAAGGATACAAAGAATCATAGAGTAAATAAGCGGAAGCAACTATGATGTTTTTCCTCTCGCCATGAATCTGATATTATACGATGACCGTAACTAAGTCCTGGGAACAGAACTGTCTCAGCATGGTTGCCTCTAGCCGTCTTGACATCAGGACACAAGTTTTCGGTCTTATGAATCTTTCATCGTAGAAGATTCTAGCCCCTTTTACTGATCCAATGCCACAGATTAGATTAAATCGAATTCATGTTGCATCAGAAAAATGTAGGGGCAGTCCTACAGCTTTGCCAGCCTCGCTGCCAATAGACAGGAGGAGACTTTCGCATGCTGCAGATTAGTTTGATCAATATTTATGTTTTTTGACATAAACTTGTGTGTTAGGGGGAAACAATGAGAAGCATATGCCGCGTTTATCCCACAGCGTACCGCCAGAGAAAAGCCGCACTTGGATGTACAGAAGTTCCAATGTTGATTTCGTAGCGGTTTTATTCTCTATATGGGTACCAATGAACTAGCTGTTGACCGCCCATAATAGAGTGTTTTTAACGTCCTGACGTGACCAATGAATAATATTGATAGATTTCATCCGCTCGTCTCTCTTCGATATTTTTTACTCTTTTCCGATGGTTAATTGTTGTTCCAACAAGTAAATTTTTCATGTATAAGTCATTAAGAAATCATTCTTAGGCAAGACTAGCAATAATGATATATGACTTGCGGTTTCGTCCAGAGCAGAGGCAACTCATCAGACGCTGCCTCACCTGGAAGCAGTGTAACCGAAGTGGTTACATGGTGGCATTTGTTTCCTTATATTAATTCGAAAACACGATATATGCATGAATTATAATGAAGACAAAAAGCACCTTGTAAAATTCAGGCCTTGGCCGCCCGAGGCTAAACTAGGATTTTATTTGAGAATCGAGGGATTCCTAAGCCCGCCTAATCCACCTAATGTATTGACCCGCAAGTCATATACTTTTTTGTAACGTGGCCCAAGAATGAGGGTTCCGTGGATTATATCCGAGGAAGTAAGTTGTTTTCCAATTGGTCCGGTCCCCCATTAAATGGATGTCGGACTTAGGAATCCCTCGATTCTCAAACAAAATCCTAGCAGTAATGATGTTAGGATTTTTGCTGTTGTATTAACCACCTGGTGTCACATCAGCTCAGAAGGCTCTGTGAGCAAACTGATCACCTGGAAGCTGGATTGCGTAACTGATCCTGATCCCAATTCAATAAACGGAGACAGCGTCCAAGTCCACGAAATTGATTATTAAGTTTTTTTCATCACCATTTTACGAAGTCTTCCTAACCATGCCAGGGGAAAAGTCAAAGCAAGGCGAGTTCGGGAAAGTAACTACGTCACCCCGAACTTCGGCGACCGAGGACGCCCTACCATCTAACTAGCCGATATATAGTTTCGGATCGAAGGGGTGGAATGTGCTTCCTTTATTAGCAAATGATAAAAATCATTATACACCTACGCAGTCTTTACACCCCTAACGCACATACAAACCTAAGGAGAACAAATCATACCCTCGAATCTGATTATGGTGGCTATTCATGCGGAAATCATTTTCTAACGACTTCGTGAATATGGGTTATCGATTAGTTGGAGAAATGTACATTTTGTACGTCATCAACCTAAACCTCGAATATTTGTTGAGCGGGCAAGGCTTCAGACCTCTTCCTGGGTGATTTTTTGGGTGGGTTGTTGAACGGATTACTACTTGAGCAATTCAATAACAATGGTTGGGGACCGTTTGGATTTTTTCTAAGAAATTCTCAGAAGCTCAGCGAAAATATAGCACCTACGAGAAAGGCCGGGATTAGCAAGCAGTGTACAGCGCAGCCAAATTTGTTCGTTAGATAATTGAAGGACATCCGCTTGTTATGAAAACGGACCATAAACCAATAACCTTTACCGTCAAACAGAAAGTCAATAAAGTGAGTTCGAGATAATTACGGCAATTGGAACACATCGGATAATTCGTGATGCATACTGGCTCCATTGCTGGCGATGAAAGCGTAAGAGCAGACGCGATGCCCCAGGTTAGTGTCGGCACTCCGCCTGTTTTGGTGTTTTCGGAAGAACTAATGTTAACATAGACCGAACGGAGACGAACTACAACGGCTACCTCTCTCCGAGACGCCATTGGTTCTGAAGAAGCTTTGGGTTTACAACAGGGATACTACATTATACTGAAATGGATCAGGCCGTGTCACACTACTGGCCTAACGCAACATCTTCATCTCCATTGCGCGAGGCGCCGTTGATTGTTTTTTATAGTCCTCCAATATTCAGAATCGTAAAGGGTGGGAGATATTGAAATAAATTTTGCATTTTCTACGTTCGTTAGAGCGTCGATTACAAACAACGCCACAATTCCACAATTCTTTGACATTTGTAATAGGCGGCAATCGTAGAAGTGAGATCGCTTCTTTTCTTTTCCCATGCAATTACCATCGTTTACTTTGCGTCGGGTCAGTGCGTTGCCCGCATTGTCTCAAGGGTGACTTGATTGGCAAGAACAGCTTTACAGTCAGTTGCCAGAAGGCATCTTTCTCGGTACCGTATCGATCTGCCTGCGGTGTGTATGCTGCGAAGAAATGAATTGCGCGAGCTTCATTAGCCGTTGTTGACACCATATTGAGCACGTGGGCTACCAAATTAGGGCGTTGTCAGGCATTTTTACCGCGATTGCATTCAATGTCGCGTGTCCTTCCTATAATGTCAATATTGTCAGCATAGGCCAGTTATTGGGCTAGTGATAGTCCTCTTGCGTTAACATCTGTATCGTGGATTACTCCAGTTGAAAGAGGAAACATGACAGGGCATCCCTTTGTGCTAGACCGTTGTTGATGTTGAATAGCCTTGAGAGTGATCCTGCTGCTGATCTCGCACATTGACCAGGGTCAGCCTAGTCAGTCTTATCGATTTCATCGTGATACCGAATTCTGTTATGGTCGTGTACAGTTTTACTCTGGCTATGTTATCATAGACGACCTTGAAGTTGTTGATAGTGTAACTGATGGCTATATTGCAACAGCTTGCTGCAGAGAGAAAAATTTCCTGAACCTCGGATATTGGAAGAATACGTGATGTGGATCCCCTCGGATCCCATCGCAGTTTGGAAAATCCCGTGAGGTGTCCACCTGTACAGATACTGACGATATCCTCCATGATTCGTCAGAAATCGGGTAAAGTTATAATTAATTTCCTCATGCTTTCTCCTAGCCATTCCCCGATGACATACCATTTAGCAATAGTTCTTCCCTTTTTGCCATCTCATCGGCCAATATGCCAATATATAATATTCTTGAGATGCAGAACGCTGTGGCATCTGAGACGGTCTTGAAGGCGAAACGGTTTATGTGGGTTACGTAAAACATTCAATGATGTTCTCTAAACTGGGACTGCACACAGTCAGATTGCACTCACTTATAAACAGCCTGCAAATATGCCGCAGCCTTCCTACATTCAGCGTCAGTCTTTCTAGAGCCATACTTAGTGGATGCGTGCTGTCGTCATTTCGACGCGATCACGTTTCGACTCCAGATAATAATTTTTCACTAATGTTTTTTCCAAATTGTTCGTTTTGATGACATGTAGTTTTTCATCAGCATTAAGGTGGGGGTGTATTTTAACGTATATTCATGTATAAATATACATGATATAGAGGCGGTAAAAGTTAATGAACCGAACAAGTAATCTATGCTGCAGAAGGTTGTTATGGACATTCTGGAAAAGTACTCCCTCCTTGCGAATCCGTTGTCGGGTTGCTTCTGACGGCTATTGCAAGGCGCGTTCTGTTGACCTGGGAGCCGATTTCTGACAGACTTCTAACTGCAAGATTTCGGCCCAGGTTAAGGAGCATTACAGTTGTATAATGCTACTCACCAACGGAGACTTTTGATGTAATTGGAGAGAAGGATGCTATCTATGAGCAATTAAACGCTGTGTAGGGGAAGATTTCTAAAGGTGTCATTGTGATCGTGATGGGTTGGCATTCAGGCCAAGGTGGGAACTGACAAAACCTTGCTCGGGCATGGACAAATACGGTCTTGGCGATCACAACGGTAATGGCGGAAGGTTTGTGGATTTCTGCAACTTCCACCGCCTCGACATTGGTGGCACATTGTTCGAGCACAGAGCCTGCAATAAGATCAGTTGGATTTCAATTGACCGACGCCGAACGAGCAATCAAATCGGTCACTTCGTGATAAGCGCTAAATTTAGAAGTTGTCTTCTGGATGTGCGTAACAAAACGCTAGCATCGGCTTCGAAAGGGATCATTATCTGATGATCGACGTCTGTTTGCTCTTTCATCGGGTCATGGACCTTAGCCAAATGGATCTGCATTTGGAAAGAGGGATAAGCGGAGTTGGATTGAAGACAAACACGAACAAAACCAACGGGTCGTCGCACTCTCGCTATCTTTATTAAAGGGCAGAGCATCGAAAGCGTCGATAAATTTGTATATCTATAAAGCGTAGTTTCTGCCGACGGAGGTAGGGACCCGCTTTCGGTGTCCTGTCTAAAATCTGGAAATACAGTTTGAACACTAGGATCAACTTGCGAGTATTCTACGCTAGTGTTCTTTCTGCGTTGCTAAATGGGAGTAGTGGAAATTGAACTCCACTGTTACTCAAAACCTCCAAGCTTTCGACAATGCCTGTCTGTGTCGTATCATGGGAATATACTGGCCTGATACTATCCCAAACAAAGAACTTGATCGGCGCATAGGCTTAGCACTCGTACGTGATGTGATCGGAAGACGGAAGTGGCAGTGGACAGGTCACACATTAGAGAGGGGCGACAATTGCATTGCGGGTTACGGCATGACGTGGAATCCACTCTCCCAAGAAGGCCGACGAGTGGGTCGCCCCAAGAGCACTTGGCGCAGAACAGTAGGGGATGAGTACGAGCGCTCCGGGAAGTCCTTTGGGCAACTGAAAGGCATTTCAGGTAATCGCGAGCGATGGCGTAGGTGTAGTTGACGGACTATACCCCACCGAGGGATGAAGGGCAACTATATAATGTATATCAATAGTATACAAAGGAATGTTAGGTTCGAAACAGAACCCTGCAGTACACCAGCAGCATTTTGTTCAATTCAAAGTGTGTTCCTTCGTATTTTACTCTAAATAACTACTCAGATAAATAAGATTTTAGGATGTCAAAGGATTCTTTCAGGAGGTCCTTATGCAATTTATGCAGAAAATATTGATGCCAAGCCTTATCGATCGCAGATGCGTTCTTTCCACTGCATTTTAATTCCTCGTGATCCTGTGCATCCATTGAATTTTCACGGAAACTAAACTGGTGAGTTGGTATATCCTTGTTTGCGAGCATCCTCTGAATAAAATTATTCCGTAACGGCATTTCACCGACAGTTCTCTCCAAGTTTATATTTTTCTCATGACCCTTGGGTATTGGGAGAATACGTGATGTGGGTCCCATCGCACTTGGACAACTCAGTGAGGTGTCCAATTTAAACCTGTACAAGTACTAATGATATTTTCCATGGCGCGTCAAAAATCGGGTGAAATTATAATTGATTTCCTCATGCTATCTACCAGCCACTCCCCCGTAGAAGGGAACCTGACCGGAGGGATTCCATCGCTGTTTCCATCTAGCAACAAATCTCTCCCTTTCGTCACCTCGGCAGTCAAGATTTAATAGGTAACAGTCCATAGAGGGGGACCGCCATGACATCAGAGAAGGCCCTCGGTGGCTTTTTGTAGATCGTACTCAATGAACATTATGTAAAACATGCAGTGATGTTCCAAATTAGGACTGCAGTAAAAGTAGTAGTGATAAGATTGAGCTCATCTATAAGTAGTTATCGGCTGCCTGCAAGCATGGCGCGGGCCTTTCGCACTCTGCACCATGCTTGCTAGAGCCATTCTCGTGGTGGATGGGCTTTCGCAAGTATCCTATACGTGCTTCTCAAAAATTGAGCTTCAGATTGAATCTGAATAAAACAGAATTTATGTCGACCAATCCCCATGAAGTGTCCGGATAGCTGAGTGGTTAGAGCGTAAGGTTGTCGTACGGAAGATCGCAGTTCAAATTTCACTGGTGGCAGTGGGATTTGTATCGTGATTTGATGTCGGATACTAGTCGACTCAGCTGTGAATAAGTACCTGAGTCAAATCAGGGTAATAATCTCGGGCGAGCGCAATGCTGACCACATTGCCTCCTAGTGTTCCGTTACAGTCTTGAATGAAGTGCTCTAACACACTTCAAGGCCCTAATCCAACATGGATTGTTGAGCCAACGATTATTATTATTATTATTAAATGTTCTCCCAGATGCTTCGACCTACTTTGCACAAGTGTCCCTGGATGTGTATAGAGGTTTCATCACACTCCGCAAAAAACCTGCCAGAAGTGTCCGTGGATATCCCTAGCTTCCCTAGGTGATACTTTAGTCGACAGTGACCAGTGAGAATTCCCACTATCATTCGGAGCTTCTTTCTAATGATGTTTAAACAATCCTTTGTGTGCATGGGTTCGTATCCCCAATAAGCACCAACCCGGCATGGCCTGGAACCCAGGAATTTGGGCATGTTCTCATTGCCCCACTGAATGCTTGTGTAATTTCCTGGATTGTGTACTGAGTTCGGTTCTTTCTGCCCAGATTACCGCTCCATAGGTAATCATTGGCCTTACTATTGCAGTATATATCCAAAGTAACCTTATGGTTATCAGGTGATCAAGCTTACGTCTCCTAGTGAATGGTATTATGGTAGTTTTGACTGGATTGATCCACAGTCCCACCTTCCTGCACCAGGCACTAGTAACTCTTAGTCCAGTTTGGATTCAATCACATAGGGTATCTTCATATTTGCCCCTACAGATTAAAACAATGTCGTCCGCGTAACCCTGGACTTGTATTCCAGTATTTGTTAGCACATCCAGGAGTTCGTCCACTACCATACTCCACATAAGCGGCCATAATATCCCGCCCTTTGGACAACCTTGAGTAGTGTTCATGACAATAGAATTTGTGCCTGTTGGTACTTCTATTTGCCTGCTTTCTAGCATTTTGTCCATCCAGAAGGACAGGGTGTCCCCCCCCCCCCTTTGCGGCTCAGGGCATCTTGTATCTCTGTGTACGATGTATTGTCGAATACTCCTTTGATATCCAAAAACGCAAAGTGCTATTTCTTTTGTTTCTATGCCATCCCATAGTATATCCACCAGCTGGTATTCTTTGTGATCGACATCTCAAATCTAAAATTTACCGCAGTCTTGTCCGCCCTGCCGCCCTCTATGAGAATGAGTGTTGGTCGACTATAAAACAAAATGAACGGCGCCTCACGGTAATGGGGACAAAGATGTTGAACCAGTGGCGTAATACGCCATGATTAGTCTGAACATCGAAGTCGACGGAAAACGAGCAAAGGCTGACAGAAACAACGATGGCTTGACACGCTTGGTGGTTCGCCTCGCGACTGCCTGCAGATCAGGCCTTTGAGAGACCCCACTTGTGAACGAGACAAAGGCTGAAGAAGAAGAAGAAGTATAGACGGTGGTCTCACACAGATATTCGTTTGAAATAGATATTTATCCGAAATAAATTTTTATCAGTCTATTTTGGAAGGCAGACTGAGACATTTGCTTAATCCCGCGTGAAGGTAGTTTTTTTTCGGTTTTTTAGAAATTTTTTGTGACAAACTGGATAAAGGTACAAATATGAATTTTTTACCATATATTTATTAATGTCTTGAGCATGCGTAGTAATTTCCAGCACGATAGCATCGTTCGTTATTAAAAGACAGGGCAACTTATATACCCATCCCCCAAAAAAGGTGTTTTTCTGCTGCCACGCTAGAGGGCGTTGTGATCATCATAAAGAAAATATTGAAAGCTATGATAAATTGTTGGTGCCTTATTAAATTTTTCTTTTGTGAATTTTGTGTGTTTTTCAATGCTTCTTTAATGAATAAAAAAAACTTCTGAATCAATTACAATTATCCTAGTTTGCGGACATTTCTGCGGTCCGCAAACTATTCTGAATAAGTCCTGCCAATTTCAAAGAATTTCATTGGATAGGTTTTGGGCTATAGTGGCAACCGATTTTCAACATGCAGTTTCGAGAAAAACGCATTTAAAAAGTAGAATGCGATTTTCAACCATAAAATCTTACCATTAATCTGCTATTCCTAGCCCATAAAACTTTCTTTCTTGAAGAAACACAAGTAAAGCCTTGGCTTCAATTCTTATGATTTTAGCGAAGTCATTTGAACCGATAAATACGCGCTTTATTACGGCGATCGACATAAATCTGGCATGCGACTTATCACGTGTTTAACACTATAATTTCCGAACGACTACGAATATAAAAAAAACACTTTGCCCATATATTCTATCTACACTACATCTAGATACAATTAATGCCAAAAAAAATCGATCGTGTGTCGGATTCGAGGAATCGTGTTTTTTTTGGCATCAATTGTATATAGATATAGTGTAGAATATATGGGCAAAGTGTTTTTTTGATATTCGGAGTCATTCGGAAATTATAGTGTTAAACACGTGATAAGCCACATGCCAGATTTATGTCTATCGCCGTAATAAAATGCGTATTTGTCAGGCGGAATGACGTTCGAATAACTTCGCAAAAAGGATAAGAATTGAACCCAAGGCTGCACATGTGTTCCTTGAAGAAACCTAAAGTGTGTGAACTAGGTACAGCAGATTAATGGTCTGTTAAGATTTTATGGCTAAAAATTAAATTCTACTTTTTAAACGCGTTTTTCTCGAAATTGCATATTGAAAATCTTCTGCTACCGCAGCCCAAAATCTACCCAAAGAAATTCTTTGAAATTTTCACGACTTATTCGGAACATATTTCTACGGTCCTCAAGCTAGGATAATTGCGATTCATTCAGTAGTTTTTTTCATTAAAGAAGCCTTGAAACACCAAAATTCACAAAAAAAAGTTTAACAAGGCACTAAAAATTTAGCTTTCAATATTTTCTTTATGATGATCACAGCGCCCTCTAGCGTGGCAGCAGAAAAACCCAATTTTTTGGTGATGGGTGTATAAATTGCTTTGTATTTCAATAACAAACTATGCTGTCGGGCTGGAAAAATTGTTACACATGCTCAAGATATTAATAAACATAT
Source organism: Hermetia illucens (assembly GCF_905115235.1). NCBI lineage: Eukaryota > Metazoa > Arthropoda > Insecta > Diptera > Stratiomyidae > Hermetia > Hermetia illucens. The sequence continues at coordinate 104,096,377 of NC_051852.1, read as the reverse complement.
GGTGAAAAACTCGTATTTGTATTTTTATCCAGTTCTTCACAAACATTTTTTAGAAAAAGCGAAATAAATGGCCTTCACACGGGATGACCGCCTTAAGCAGACATAATTAATGGTAGCGTTTCAATGCGCGTAACTTGCAAATACCCCAGGCAATATTCTGTCCATCAAATCGTAGCAGCACCTATCCAGGAATTTAATGACTCTTATGGATTAGATATTCCTGATCATTTAGCGATTCATTATGAGTGATGTAAAATATCACTTGACGGGCACTACTAAAAGAAGTCATGGCCGAGCATCGGAAATCATAATCCTTAATATGCTTTCTTACAATTCACCTCAGGTTGAAGTCATACAAATATATATTTGATTAAACAGCGAAATAAGACTATTGCAACTGAAAATTCAGGATGGTGAATTTATGATTACATTATTACAATCACAATCAGGACAGCTCGATTATGATTGCAATCACGTAATCCTGAAATTCGCAATAATAATCGCGTAATCATTGATTATGGCATGCCCAACTGTACGTGAGACTCGACTTCCGATTTCCGCCTTGTTCCTATTAACTCTAAAATATCCAACTAATACTAAAAAGCAGTTCATCCATCGTATATTTAATACAAATCACAACTGCACAGGAATAAAATTTTGACGACCGTATTTCGACTAAGAAATTTCAGCTTTTCTTTTTTAAATACAACAAACTTAAAGAAAAAAGCTCATTTCGGATCAGTGTCGCGTCATTTTCCTCGCTGAAAACATATCATTCACAGATATTTTGCGCCAACGGTTGAACAAGTATTTTCAGTGGTGACTATAATAAAATTGTGTGTACTATTAGTGGCGTGAATTTTTCCGAAATTTTCCTGTGCATCCACTCACGGCGCAGACTTGAAATGCTTTTCTATTAATTTGTATACTTTCGGTTGCCAGCGGCCATATGAAAAGAAGAAATTGCATCCAGGCCGCGGATCTCAATTCAAATTATCATTAGAACTCCATTTGAAGCATCAAATGATTGCGGAAAATACTAAAAATTCCAGGAAAAATAGTGAGGATTAAAAGTCCTATTTACTTATATAAAAGCAACACTTGGTCATCGATGCGGGCTTGCTAAGTTCCGTATCGTACTATGAATTTAATCTCCGACAAGCTTAAGCCGCTTGGAGGGCATTTTCCTTCTATCATCTTCACAGGATCTATTTAAATTAATTAATATTAAGCCTTAATCTTGATTTTTCAAGGAACGCCATGTTTTGCTTTTAAAGGGATTTGTATAGTTGATGCGTGTCGCACCAATTTAATTAAGCCAAAACGGTTTACAATGTCTAAATTTAACTTCACGTGAGAAAGACAGATGCGATATTCAGAATATTAAAGCGAAAGCGCGACAAAAATTGTGTTGATATCAACTTGAGCGACAAAGAGGGGTCGAATATATAAATTTATGAAATTCTGTACACATTAAAGAAAAAATAGATTATTTGGGTTGGCCATAAGCTCTTAATATTCCGACGATATGTGAAGTTCACTCTTTAGACCCGGACGAAAGGGCGAGTGCTCGAGGTGGGACTCTTTAAGTTTGTTCTGCTTCTGCTGTGTACAGAGGAGAAACTCATCATTTCAAATCACCCGGTGTGGGTTCAAATCAAGAAACAAAAGTCTACAGTTTGAATATTGCAAAAAAGTCGCCGAAAACTACAAAAGAGGTTTATAGTATAATATTATTAACACGTGATATTTGGACATCCCTTCAGACACTGAAAATATTTGAAGGATCAGAAAATGTTCTGCGATTCTGCAATTTCGGATTTTTTTTACTTAACCTCAGAGCTTGAAATACCTGGGACTAAACGCTCGTCGGCTATTTTGAGAGAATAGGTTCCACTGCATGGCGTAGTGGCCCTTCTTTAATGACCTATCTGCTGCCACTTCCGCTTTCTAATCAACACGCTAACAGTTAATTGGCCTGTGCGGCGACTTGCTTCTTCATTCAAAATAGTATCAGGCCAACGAACCTCGATGACACGTCGCAAAAAAGTGTTGACGAGAGCTTTTGAGTAATAGTTGTGGCCAATTTGCATGCGCTACTCCCATGTAGCAGCACATAATGGACCTTGGAACAGAACAGTCTTAACTTGATCTTGGTGTTGAGATAACTGTATTTCCAGATTTTACATAAAGTAGCGACCATGGATCTAGCGTTGCTAATGTCTTGAGCGTCAGTTCGATACCACCATTGGTTGAAGCAGCTACATATCAACGCCTTGGATGCTCTGTCTATTAATGCAGATTGGAAGGGCGTGATGATTCGTCATCTTCTTCCGTAGCGCCCCTTGGCCCCCTCGAAGTCTCCGCCTCAACTCCTATTGGGCGAAAGGCTTCGTCCTTAAATTTTGAAAAGCGAGCTTCAGGTTAATTCAGTTGTCAATCGAGTCTTCCCATTCGTTTCAAGGTTTTACAAACAATCATTTATATTCCACCTTGCTATTGAGTATGCTTCTAGCAATTTTTCTATCATCAATGCACCCAAAATTTATGGACGGGGTTGGATCGCATGACCTTACTATCTCTCAACTTCTAACCACCGCAAAAGCACTTAATTTATTATTTCTTTCTATTGTTTGTTAACTACAAAACTCTACTTAAATCGGTTTATCATTTGCCTTTCTTTTTAGTCATAATGTGGAACGATGTAAAACCCTTTACTTCCTTTTTAATTACTAAAACCACCATTCCCTTACGCTGCGGAACTGTCATACGGTATCTTGTTTTTTTTTGGGCGACTGGGGGTTGGACTCCCCGGTACACTTCGTACTACTAGCTAAATACCTTCCCGCCATCGGAGAACTAGCCGTTGACGCATTACTTCGGGCTAGTGCTTATGCTCTCCCGGCGGATAATTCCTTTTACCAATAGGAGGGGAGAGGAGGAAGGTTGAAGGAATCCCTAGCCATTCATTCAAGAGCCCTCTTCGCAACAAGAGCTCGAACATCCATCTATCAGCACTTTTCAGCATCTCTTTGTCTGCAGCAAGCTCCCTTGTTAGATTGTTGACAAGAGAAAAAGGTGTCATCGAGGCTGTCCACCACTATATATAATCAATCAATCTCTCCATACGTTTGATTTAACCACGGATTTGAATTGCCGATGAGCCATGCAGTCCATCTGCCTGTTGACTCATTTGTATATACTTCAACGGGAAGTTACTCTTACAGTGGAAGTAAGAATATAATTTGGAATCCTTTTTATTTACTTTCCTTAGGTCGTGTCCTTTCTTAGGGACTAACTTCGTTGTGGATTATTATGTAACTCGATTGAGTAATTTTCTGTGTTCCCCATTGGTATTGCAACTTCTCTTTTTAGGAATTTTAAATTTAATTTTATGGTTTTCTCCTCTGTTTATTATCAATATCTTCTGGCAATTTAAATATTGGCTTAATTAGGTACCCATTCTTTATTAGAAGCTCTGCGGGGTTCCGTTATTATCGCGATTTCGTGTTCCTGGTTATTGGTATAGGTGGCTTTATTTTCACCACCGCGTTTCGAAGAATCCGTCAAAAATTACTTTAATATAACTGGGCACAGTCTGTCTAAGATTTTCTTGATTTACTCTTCCGTCTTCCTTAAGCTTGCCTTTAGAAAGCCACCTTCCTTCCTGTGCATTTAGACCTGTTAATGTCCTGTGTGCTGATAGTTTTTCTTTTTTGTTTAACGCTTTGCTTGTTCTATGTCTACTGGCACTGATCTCGTTACCGTAAAGCAGCGCTTCAAAAAGACTATTTTTTGCACAGATTTCATTGTGACTCTGGATGTCCCGATGTCAAATTATTAATCTTTATTGCAACTGTGTAGCTATTTGTCATCCCTTCTGGACGCTTTTCTCTCTGCCGCACGAGATCCATCCCGAAATGGTTGCAACTATTGGTTAGCAATTTGGTGAGGATTTACAAACTATGAATCAAACGCTTTCAGCAAATGGAGTAATTTCAATTAAAAGTGCGAGTTTTCCAAATATGTGGCAAAACGGTGTTAAACTGACGATTATCATCGTTCTATTGAATGAACACATTTAGGAATTGATCCAAACAGAAGCAATTCTTTAATATATGGTTGCCGTTCATCCCTTGGTGGGGCATAGCGCGTCAACACACCTACACGTACGTGTACGATGACGCTTCAACTCCTTCCAGGTTGCCCCGAGACGCCCGAACTCTTCCTCTACTGTTTAACGCCAAGCGCTCTTGGGGCGACCCACTCGTCGGCCATCTTGGGAGAGTGAGGTCGACTTCATGGCGTAGCTAGCAATAGAATTGCCGTCCTTCCTTAATGTGCGATCTATCCATTGTCACTTCCGCTTCTCCATAAACTCGTCCACGGGTAACAGGGTCCTTGTATCAGGCGAGCATAACTCGATGGCATGTTGCAGACAGGTGTTCACGAAGGCTTGTATCTTTTGAGTAACAGTGGGGGTCACTTCAACAAGGCAACAAAGGCGAATTTAGCACTGTTAATGGGCCGAGTAACATCAATGCGCCATTTGATATTTTGCTCCATTACATTTCGCTTCGATAATATTTATTAGTTTCTCCGGAATGCGGCTCCAACGTAAAGCATACACTCTCTGTCGACGCTTCCGAAAGCTTTCTCGAAATCGTGAAGCTAATTGTTTCAAAATGGTTCATCCGCATCCGTATGTTACGGTGATTGGCCTACAATAGACTGAACTCCACCCGATGTGATACGGTTAAGAACGATAGTGAAGTGTTTTTTCCACCTCTTCACCTGCTCACCATCGCGGATGGAGGCCTGATCGTTAACGTCCCTCACAGAACCACCGAAAGATTTGCGACCACATGCAAATTCTTTCGTGATGCGGTATGCATTTCTGAAATCATTATGTTCTGCGGCATTTGCGGCTTCCTTGATTACCGCAATAGCAAATTCCCTTTCGAGGCCGATATCAGCGCTCATCTTGTTACAGACATCCAGGAGACACCTACTAAATCTAAATGATTGCTGGTACGCTGACGGTCAGTAGAATCCAAACTGGCTTTATGGAGAGCTCTGTGCTGGGACAAGGCGGTGTAAGGTGTATAGATCTACAAAACATCTTACTCCGCTTAGGCCCAGAATGCCCAGATTATATTGTTGGAGTTCTCGCTCGAGTTGGAAAAGCGAACATTCTGGGTCACTAACTACCGTTTTCGAGGAGTGTGCGCACATTCCAGAAATTAATCATAGTCCCTTTTCGATAGCCAAAGGTCTTTGGCATGAGATGAGTCCCTACCCGAGCCGTTGTTGACGTTCCGGTAGGAGTGTAGTTTCGAAGTTTGCAGATAGCTGGCCCATAACTCTTAATAGGTTGTGATGCGACCGCTCAGCATATTTTTTGGAGCAGTAGCAACCCTAGATTATGATTGATCTTATCATTTCAGCTGGCTAGATGATCGTGAAAGCAGGTTGCGTCCATACCTTCGTGGGGCCAAGAAGAAATAAAATAATTGAACTAACAATCTGCATTACAAAGTTGTTACAGTTGATTAGAGACTGGCGGCTAATAAGTGAAGTTTCACTGTTAAATATATCGTTACTTAGAATTTAGTCTGACTATTGCTGGTGAACAGTCTTTAATAAAAAGACGGAATCCTAGGAAAACGGATTGGACAAAGTTCAATGGGCTTCTTGGCGACAAAGTAAAGCTCCCTAAGAAGTCATGCGCTCTTTTGGCGATAGAAGATCAATTGGAAACCTTGAAACACATCCAATTAGAATGATTTGAAGAGGTTTGTCCTATATCCCCAAGCCAAAGTGTTAAAACGGTGCTATGGTGGAACAGAAAACAGTAAAAACTCAGAAAATCTGCATTCTTGATTTGGTTAAGCCTCCGGAACTCGCAGCGTGAATATAAGAGGCTCGTAAAACGTTCGAAGCGACACTCCTTTAGATCATACTGCTAGGCACAGGAAAGGGTGACTTCCAAGCTGTGTAGAGTCGTCAAAAGTGATGAGCCGGCCAAGATGGACTCTTTTGGAAAACCTGACGGAACTTTCATGACTTCAAAGTACGGACTCTTTTGGAAGTACAACACCCGGGGGAACAGGTGGCAGATATGGGGGGAAACAATTGGTGGTTTCCGCAAATTTTTCAGTCTATTCAGTTCAAGTATTGTAAAGGAAATTGGGACATTGTAAGAGCGATTACACTCAATGAAAAGATGAGAGCTTCTATACTACCCTCTGAACACTTCAAAGCACCTGCCGTGGATGGCATCCATCCAGCGCTGCTAATGTGTATAGAGCACTTAGAGCAACTTAAAAAAATGTTTTTTCTAGGATGTCTTGCTCTGGATTACGTGCATGGCAGAAGGTTTAGGTAGCTTTCATACCTTAGCATAGGAAAGATTCAAATCCAAAGAACTTCAGGCAGATTAGCTAAACATAATTTCCATTGAAATGTCAGGAGATACTGGTTGATCATCACATTCGCTAGACGGCGTTAAGGTTGTGTCCACGAAATGAAAACCAACACGCTTACCAACGTGGAAAGTTCTTTCTCTCCACTCTTTGGTTTCAAAGATAGAGGACGCAACTCTGAGAGGCGAATACGCGATGGAGGTATTCGTGGACATTGAAGGGGTGTTTGACTCTGTGCTTTTTCCGAAGGTCTGTGATACCGTCAGAGAGCATGGTGTTTATTAAACTTTAATTAAGTGGATCTATACCATGCTAACGCAGAAATAGCTGTGTGATGTAACGGGTGTTGATCATCATCATCATCATCATCATCAACGGCGCAACAACCGGTATCCGGTCTAGGCCTGCCTTAATAAGGAACTCCAGACATCCCGGTTTTGCGCCGAGGTCCACCGATTCGATATCCCTAAAAGCTGTCTGGCGTCCTGGCCCACGCCATCGCTTCATCTTAGGCAGGGTCTGCCTCGTCTTCTTTTCCTACCATAGATATTGCCCTTATAGACTTTCCGGGTGGGATCATCTTCATCCATACGGATTAAGTGACCCGCCCACCGTAACCTATTGAGCCGGATTTTATCCACAACCGGACGGTCATGGTATCGCTCATAGATTTCGTCATTGTGTAGGCTACGGAATCGTCCATCCTCATGTAGGGGGCCAAAAATTCTTCGGAGGATTCTTCTCTCGAACGCGGCCAAGAGTTCGCAATTTTTCTTGCTAAGAACCCAAGTTTCCGAGGAATACATGAGGACTGGCAAGATCATAGTCTTGTACAGTAAGAGCTTTGACCCTATGGTGAGACGTTTCGAGCGGAACAGTCTTTGTAAGCTGAAGTAGGCTCTGTTGGCTGACAACAACCGTGCGCGGATTTCATCATTGTAGTTGGTATCGGTTGTGATTTTCGACCCTAGATAGGAGAAATTGTCAACGGTCTCAAAGTTGTATTCCCCTATCCTTATTCTTGTTCGTGCTTGTGTTTGACCAGTGCGGTTTGATGTTGTTGGTTGATTCGTCTTCGGTGCTGACGTTGCCACCATGTATTTTGTCTTGCCTTCATTGATGTGCAGCCCAAGATCTCGCGCCGCCTGCTCGATCTGGATGAAGGCAGTTTGAACGTCTCGGGTGGTTCTTCCCATGATGTCGATATCGTCAGCATAGGCCAGTAGTTGGGTGGACTTGAAGAGGATCGTACCTCTTGCATTCACCTCAGCATCACGGATCACTTTCTCGAGGGCCAGGTTAAAGAGGACGCATGATAGCGCATCCCCTTGTCGTAGACCATTGTTGATGTCGAATGGTCTTGAGAGTGATCCTGCTGCTTTTATCTGGCCTCGCACATTGGTCAGGGTCAGCCTAGTCAGTCTTATTAATTTCGTCGGGATACCGAATTCTCTCATGGCCGTGTACAGTTTTACCCTGGCTATGCTATCATAGGCGGCTTTAAAGTCGATGAACAGATGGTGCAACTGTTGTCCATATTCCAACAGTTTTTCCATCGCCTGCCGCAGAGAGAAAATCTGATCTGTTGCTGATTTGCCTGGAGTGAAGTCTCTTTGGTATGGGCCAATGATGTTCTGGGCGTATGGGGCTATCCGGCCTAGCAAGATAGTGGAGAATATCTTATAGATGGTACTCAGCAACGTGATACCTCTATAATTGCTGCACTGTGTGATATCTCCCTTTTTATGTATGAGACAGATTATCCCTCGCTGCCAATCGTCAGGCATTGATTCGCTGTCCCATACCTTGAGCACAAGTTGATGAACCACTTGGTGTAACTGGTCGCCTCCATATTTAACCAATTCGGCTGTAATTCCATCGGCTCCTGGCGACTTATGATTTTTTAGCCGATGAATTGCACGGACTGTTTCTCCTAAACTTGGTGGTGGCAGTATTTGTCCGTCGTCTTCAGTTGGCGGGACCTCCAACTCGCCGATGTTCTGGTTGTTCAGTAGCTCATCAAAGTACTCAACCCATCGGGGTTGAGGTGTTGATCGCTCCCCAATAAGTGGCTCAACTCTCCGAAGAAGTGAAATATATGGGAGTTATTCTGGGCAAGAAGCTTCTTTGAAACAAATATAATAAATAGAGCTAAAGATGAAATGTGCTATCATTAGGTAGATGATTGTTCATACATCAGTAATGTGGGGAGCTACACGACAAAAAACTGTGTGACTGCGTATTATCGAACTATGAGCATGACATCCGGCGCAGCGCAGCGATATGAGCAGCTCATTAACTAATTCGATTAGATCGATGGAGAAACAATGGACGTGGGGGTGCAGAGTATTGGAAGAGTTATTGAGAGAACTGAATCCAAATTTCGTAATGCGTTCTGATTCTCGGATCCCCATACATGTGTTTAGTAGAAAATTTAACGTTGGCTTGAAACTTGAGAAAACTGGGAAGAATCAGATGAATGCGTGGCACGATATAATGAAATCGTCTACACCGATGTCTCAAAATCCAAGCAGGGTTCTGGAGCAGGGGACTTGGGACAATATGCAATGATCTTTCAGGCTGGACTGTATGCGATGTTAACAGCGAAAACCTGATGAGCAGGTGCATTGCTATCTGTAGCGATATTCAAGCTGAATTGAGAGCGTCGAGAATTCCTTTGATTACTTCAAAAATCGTTCAGGCATGCAGAAATCGATGGAACTACTCCGCGTTTCTGGTTTGGTGAAACTACTTTCGGCACCTGGTCACTACGGTGTACAGCGAAAGTCTCGAATGCCTTATCAAAAGAGGGTTCATTCTCCCCTTGGCCCGGATCAGAACGAACCATTGGAGTGTCGGTAACATTTGGTAATGGTGCTATAAACAATGGGAACAAACTTCACATAATGATAGGTGGCAGAACTTTAATGCTGCTAAACACGCCAAATTTTTCATGTCAGAGCCAAGCAAAGAAATTGCAAAATCAACCCTGTCGAAAAGTAGGAAGATTCTTGTTGTGGACATTCTGATTGACCATAATTCATTAGCTGGTCATATGATTAGAATAGGTATTCTTGAAGATGATTTGTGTCCATCCTACAGTGAGGAAGCAGGATCCACCGAACATTTTCTATGTAAGTGACGCATCAGACATTAGACTTTTGGTGTTGATGTGCTCTAGCTGCAGCGGGTAGCATCACATCCGCTAACGTAAATTCGGTGAAATATAAACGAATCCGGGATATTCCGTTAGACGTGGAATCGAATGCAATGGACAACTAGAGTCTGGGTGCTCAGAGGCCTGCCCACCTCATACACACACCTACATGCTAATGTTGAGTTTTGCTTTGCTGCTTAATTTTTCAATTCTCTTGGATCTTATCACCTGCTTATCGGCAATACGAAAATATTCGTCCGCTTGATGGATCAGTTGTGGTGGTTCCTTATTATTGTTGTTATTTTTTCTTCATATTTGAATCAGTTTCATTCATTTGGATTACAAGAGTATGGCGGTTGGACGTCTACATTATAGTCCTCCATAGTATGGAAGGGTTGAGCTTACTCATTGAGGCGTCCTGCTATCAATGAGGCTTCGATTGAACATAGTCAGTTACCTCCGATTACCAGCTATTCATTGACCACGATTTGCATAAAATCCTAGTGGAGGTGTTTTTTTTAATAAGATGGTCATCTCGTACAGTGTCTTGGGAGAAGAGAGGCGACATGCTGCATCAGTTTATCTTCCAGTCCACTGCTTGACATATTAAATTCTAAATGGTGGACTGATATCAGTTTAAAAGTGTTGGTTAAGTTTCAGAAAATACAATGAATAGCTTTCAAAAAGATATTTTGAGGTAAGATGTCGTTTTGAGGGACAATTTCGTTGGAACCTAGGAAGGTTCATCGGAGTTTCCTATATTTGGGTCCGATGTTAGCAGATGTTAGCAGTTAGTTTATGGGGTTTGTAAATTTTTTGGAATGGAGTTTTTACTTATTTCGAACGTATTTATGTGTGCCAACGATTTCTACCTTTTCTTAGTTAGGAAACTCGGAAGGGGGCTGCCTAAATTAGCTCAGGCCTTACTTTTCATGTTCTTGAATGGTGTGAATTTCATTAATATTCGATTGACTTAAAAAGGATTCCAAATTTCATCTCAGGGATTGAATAATCTTTTTTGATTCGTTGGCCTAAATCTACGGAAATATTAATCATCTAGGAAAATATTATTGAAAACTATTGATGGATGTAAATGGTTACATATAGCATGGTAAAATTTTCAGTTAATGGGAATGTCATCACCAAAAGTAATGCCTTTTCGGCCCAGATTATTGCGCGCATAATTAGTTTAGCCTCCTCCGTCCTTTGACCACTGCGATATACATTATATTTAAATTTTAGTGGAAAATGAAACATTCTGATATGATCAAATTAACTCTTGCTTTTGAAAGGAATTCTATTTCGATTTTTTTTAAAGCAACTCCCAATTTTTTATTGAAATAAAATGGAAAAAGATCTAGTGATAATTTTAGAATTCTAAAAAAAAAAACAAAATCCATTTAAGGATCTATATCGTCTTGCCAATGACTTATTGAATTTACCCGTGAAGGTTGCTTCTGAAATGCAACATTTTTTTAAAAATTGTTATTAATACCAGTTAGCTGGCAACCGAAAATATAAACATTATTTATTTCCATGGTTAGAAGCAGCTCATTGGAAACGTGGAAATTACTTGAAAAGTTCCTAACGGGAATAGCAGATTTAAAGGCGGAACAATGAATTTAATGTTCCGTAAGAATTTCCACGAAGGAAGGACATCAGGCGGTCACGGTGGTCTCAAGCTGGGCAACAAACCGAACCGCTCGCAGCAGGCAAAGAGATCCAGGGACATGGCGTACCAATACGCCGAGGAAGTACACTACAGGACACATATTTTTTTCGCTCCAAATCGGTCTGGAAACCAAATCGAGCAAGAAGGTTGCATTGATGTTTCTGTGTGCTATTCGTACTTATTTTCTGCTTTCATTATTCATAGAGTTAAAACCGTAAAATTAGCAATTAAAACCAGGAGAACTCTTAAAAATTAAATTGATAATATTTCACTGTTTTTATAGCAATGGACTTGGAGTGGTCTTTCGAGTTCCATTAACACTCTACTGATGCACGTAACATATAAAGTGTGAGGCACTTTAACACAAGTAAACAGTAATTTCAGAAAAAAAAAGAACATATGAATTCGCACAATTTTTGTTATTTATTACGAAAAATAGATGTGCCAAAATTATTAATGTCCGTTCGTATGCTTATTTATGTGTTGCTCATCTTTTAGGCTTAGTCTAATATTTATTTCATTTGCAGAACTGCAAATAAATTGCAATTAAAACACGAATGTACTACTAAAAAGGAGTACTATCTTTACGTAGGGTTTCTGTGGTAACTTTTTAAAACAAGCAAACTCTACCTGCTTTGGCGAAGATTCTCTTATGAATTATGAATGAAGATTATAAAATTTTCCAAGGAGAGATGAGTAGTAATGTCCTGTCACTTCATAACTGATGACTTTAAAGGTTCGCAATCGGTGTTTTTTTTCAAGTCAGTTAAGGGCTAGGAGAACAGAATTATTATTCCCGTCATCTCTTAATTTGAAATCCTTATTTATGTCTTTTCGACCGTGGATGTATTAATTTATTGTAATTTCTACGCCATTAAGCCTTTGTGATCAGTAACGAAATACTCCTGGCTAGTGGGGCAGTGAAGAAATGCACTGAACAGTCTGGGTGGCACGCTCAAAGTTACGAACTTTTGGGTTCCCGGTCATAGGAACATAGAAGGAAAAATAGCGGACCACCAGACTGACCAGGCTAAGGGTGACAGTGAAGGGTGGAATCTACTCGTATTACTTATCTAACTCCAAATGGCGAAGGCTCACCACCTGCGCTTATTCAGACCAGAGCCTTCTAGTCAACCCTTTACAGCACTTCACATCTTTGAGATGCTTTGTGACGACAACCAGTGTTATGTCGTTGGCGTAATCCACTACTGTGGTTTCCTCCGGAAGGGGAACATTGAGTACATCGTTGTACATGATGTTCGACGGTATATATATATCGTTGTCATACCAGAGCCGCCTTTTCCTCCTATCCACAATAGCTGTGATATAGGTGGAAATACCGCTCTTTGCCAGCAATGTCCGCATTAGATTTCAATTGGCCGAGTTGAATGCATTCTTCACGTCGCGTGAATTGCATCTTCGAGCAAGCCAGTAGTCAATTTGATGGCACCAATGATACGTCTGTCATACTGCCAATCTGCAAGACCCACTTGGCTCTCAACAACCGGAAGTAATCCATTATGTATTACCCGCCCTAACATTTTCCCCGCAGTGTTCAGAATACTTATGGGTCTGTATGTGGGTGGTTCACCTGCCAGTTTACTAGATTTAGGCAGCAATACCTGCTTGTGCCGCCCCCATGCCGTCAGGAAACATCTTCTCGAACATGCACGCTTCAACTGCAACTCAGAGAACATGCCCGCTATGGATTTCACGGTAAGTTTAAGAGCCTTATTCGGGACTTCATCCAGGCCCGGGCCTTACCGTCGCCTATACCGCCGCAGATATCCAGCAGCTCGTTCTGATAACTGGCAGTATTGGCGTCATAATCAGAGGTCCTTGGAAGCTTTTAGTGCTCTCCTCTCGCTGGGGGAATAGTCCTGGGAGATTTTTAACAAGAGGATAGAGCATGTAGCACGTGGAGGTGAACAGCCTCTGAATCACTCAATCACGATTGCATAGGTCCTGCTGCCTGGTCGATTATACCTACCGCCTTCTGCGCCACTCTTCTAGCTCGGTGGTAGGCTGATCGAAGGCCGCCTCTCCGAAAGGTTCACCTTCGTTTGCTAGAACTATATCCAACTGCGCAAAAGCTTCTAATAAACTGTGCCCCCTTACTTTTCCTTCTCTGCTATCCCACTCGAGTGCCCAAGCGCTGAACTTATCAGTAACCTTTGCCTTCCTCCCCTTGCGTCGAGAAGCAGATTGTCCAGCAGTCCTCTATTTCGCACAATACGCGTTTGGAGTCCGGAGTGGAGTGTAATCACTCCCTGACCTTTCTCTTCATACCTTCTACATTGATCGGATCGATCTATGCCGCTGGTGTATGACTTCACAAAGTGCCTAAACATGAGGCATTTAAGGCACCTTTTTAGTCAAATCTGTTCTCTTAAACGGCAGACTGCCCATCCAATCCGAACTTTTTGGATCGCCCACAACTTCTGTGTTGCCTTCGCCTGTACTCGTATTGTGGCCGCTTGAATAATGCTGTAGACTTTTCGTAAACTTACAATGTACTACTCCACAAGTTCTCCTAACTTAAATTGTTCCTTCGAGGCAGTGGAAATTTATCCTTTCGAAGCCACTTCATTAAGATCCTTACACTGTATGTCGATCTCATGTTTTTGCGCACGCACTGTGGCATTCTCCCTGAGTGAGTTTTTAACTTGATTGCGAAAGCCATTATTTTCGCCTAAGGTGGATCGTTTCAGCTCGAACATGAGATCCGCTTTCTGGGTTCTTTGGATTTTGTTCGCATTTCCGCTCAGACTTGTATGGTTAGGCATCACCTTAATCGCTTATGACACTGTTGGAACAATAGGTTTCCGCGTCTCCTTAGAATTCCTTTCTTCCTCCTGTGATCTATTATGAAGGACTCTAATAACTCTAACCATATTCGTTATGGTGGTGCTTGGTGCATGTTGTGCTTGTCCTTGATAAATACGGATAACTCAACTATTTTTCCCAAGCTGGGTGAACGGTAATTTCTCCAGATAGGGAATCTGTTCTTTATGAGTCCCGACACTACTCCTTTCGTACATTCCTTTACCTTTGACATGTATTGGTCTTGCCATTTTCTTATCCTTTACTGTATTTAACGTTGGTGGAGATCTCAGAGTCGATGAGCTTCTTCTGAATGGGTCTCTTTCATGGTCCTGGAGTACCTCCTGTTGTCACCCCTCTTGAACATACGCGGTGGGTATTGTTGCCGTTTTTGTCGTCCAGCATTCTGCTTCAATTCATCTTTGGTTTTGTTACCGGTTTTCTCGATAATGTGGTACTACGCTTGAACATCTACTTCTCCAAATCCAAGTCCACCTGTCTGTTGCACCCGATTTGTTTGAAAGCGGCTGTGGCTATTGGATTAGTACTTTTCGATAGAGATCTAATTTTTGATATTGAGTGAAACATAGGGAAGTGAGGGCTAAAAATGTATGCATCGAAAAGTGTAACAGGTCTCGTTCTCAGAACCTATCCAGCCGAAAAATCTGAAAAAAATCACAATGGTGCACTTATACAAAATCTAGGCTTTAAAATACTTCCCATTCTGCATTCTCAAGTAAAGTTAATAATAGCATGTTGGTGTATTTTAGAAATTTACCCCCATACCAGTACAAAAATTATACAAGTAAAGAATAATATAATACACAACTTTGGAAACCAAATCGAGCAAGAAGGTTGCATTGATGTTTCTGTGTGCTATTCGTACTTATTTTCTGCTTTCATTATTCATAGAGTTAAAACCGTAAAATTAGCAATTAAAACCAGGAGAACTCTTAAAAATTAAATTGATAATATTTCACTGTTTTTATAGCAATGGACTTGGAGTGGTCTTTCGAGTTCCATTAACACTCTACTGATGCACGTAACATATAAAGTGTGAGGCACTTTAACACAAGTAAACAGTAATTTCAGAAAAAAAAAGAACATATGAATTCGCACAATTTTTGTTATTTATTACGAAAAATAGATGTGCCAAAATTATTAATGTCCGTTCGTATGCTTATTTATGTGTTGCTCATCTTTTAGGCTTAGTCTAATATTTATTTCATTTGCAGAACTGCAAATAAATTGCAATTAAAACACGAATGTACTACTAAAAAGGAGTACTATCTTTACGTAGGGTTTCTGTGGTAACTTTTTAAAACAAGCAAACTCTACCTGCTTTGGCGAAGATTCTCTTATGAATTATGAATGAAGATTATAAAATTTTCCAAGGAGAGATGAGTAGTAATGTCCTGTCACTTCATAACTGATGACTTTAAAGGTTCGCAATCGGTGTTTTTTTTTTCAAGTCAGTTAAGGGCTAGGAGAACAGAATTATTATTCCCGTCATCTCTTAATTTGAAATCCTTATTTATGTCTTTTCGACCGTGGATGTATTAATTTATTGTAATTTCTACAAATTTGAAATTGTTAACCAATTAAAACTCTTACCTGGAAAGGTATCAAGAATCGCTAAAAACGCTAATAAAACTCTCATAAATTGTCTAGCATCGGAATTTGAAAGTTTCTATCAACTTCTATCTGGAAAAAGGAGACTTTTCACATATGGATCTGCATAATAAACTTTCTTTCTAAAGAGTATCTAACATTGGTATCTTCGATTCCTTAAACGGTGAGGTACTCATTAAGTGCATCCCATTCTGTTAGTCCTTTTACCCGATCGTCATTTTAGAAACTATCGCCAATTTCATCCGCTAGCTTGATGACGTCTTCATCAAGTGCGTTATTCATCCTCCGAGTGGCGTGATTACATAAGCTTCTATACTGATTTGAGTCTAATTTGATTGATTTTTTCCTTAATGTGATTAGGCCATAGTTTGAACACAATGTTTTCACACACTCGTTACAGTTTTGCTTCAAAATGTGTTGGGCCACTTGCTATGCTGAAAGGACATCCAATCTCATACGTAATTGACCAATATTTTCCGTGAATTAGACCTTTTCTCTAATAATTTCGCATCAAGATTCTATATATTTTCAAAACGCGGGAAACCGAAAGCTAGGCGCTAAAGCCCTAAAGCGCTTAGCTTTCGGTTGCGCCTACCACATGATGTATATCCATATATTGAGACAAAATGTTCACTTCAGCGTGGTACTGACATTCAGAGTCTTCGAATTCGAACTGAGCGACAATTTGACCTACTATGTATAAATTCGTTAATAATCGGGTCATTTCCACCAAACATGGGAGGATTATATCATACAGGATGCGGCAGCATAACTTCCTTTTTTAAAATGCGCGCCACTCAGTTAGTTGATGTCATAGCGGAGCGCTAGTGGTCTCGTTCAAGAGGGGATACTGTAAAGTTTTGTTCCGACACGGTTCAGTCGCCATCATGCGTTGGAATAGTGAGGAGCGTGCCTTTGCCGTTGAGGTTCACTTTTCAAGCGGATGTTCGGTTATTGCAACACAGCTTGCATTTCGAAATCGCTTTAATTTAGCCCCGTTGGCTCCCGTCCCAGACCGCAAATCAATTGTTACATGGGTCACTACATTCAGACAAACTGCAAGTGCGACAAAAGGAAGAACTGGAGTCCCTCGGCCCGTTAGATCACCTGAGAACATTGAAGCAGTGAGAGCGTCAATGTTGCGATCGCCACGGCGTTCTGCGCGCAAACACGCATCTGCCCTTGGACTATTCGATCGTTCTGTGAGAAGAATTCTTCGTGATGATCTTCATTTTCATCCCTATAAGATGGCGATAGTGCAGGAACTTTCAATTCTCGGATGAACGCGTGTGAGCTTCTTCTTGATGTCGTTCCCGAGGGTGCTATTGTTTTTCTATGGGGTTTTTTGAAATCCCGTGTTTATGTGAACCGTCCAAGAACCCTACAAGGTTTGAAGACCAACATCCAAGAAGAAATTGCCAACATAACACCTGCTATGCTAACAAGAGTCATGACAAACGCCAGAAATCGGTTTACGCAATGTATGGAGAATGGGGGACGTCACCTAACAGATTTGATCTTCAATACAATGTAAATAAAAACTTTAGACAAGTACCTACATCATAAAAAATAAATAAATATTTTCCGATGCATACAATAGTTTTTATTGAGTTTTGAAAAAAGGAAGTTATGCTGCCGCACCCTGTATAATACATAGTATACATTACCGAAAAATTTCATGACTCTAAGATGAATTTAAGAGGAGTTTTACAGTCAATTACTCAAAAATATTGTAATATACTATTATTAACTTTATTTGAACAGATATCGGTAAGGGGGTATTTCGTTAGCCTAGTCATCGTGTAGTGGCAGCTTCGTGATTTTTTCCAGATTTTTCGGCTGTTCAGATTCTGAGAATGGGTCCGTGAAAAAAACGACTGTTTTCCTTGCGCATTAAATGTAAGAACTGATGACATTTCAAAGAACCAATTGAGACCTTTTATTTTTTATTCTACATGACTATATTTAGTGAAAAATCATTTTACACAAATCCTTAAAATAACGACTGTAAAGAGGGAAAACAATAGATATTTCGACCGAGCGTAGAGCCGAAGACAGACTTTAATAATACTTTATTCAATGGACCTATCGAAAATAAATATACTCATGAGAATAAACTGGATAAAAACAAACAATAAGGAGAAAAATCAATTGTCAATGGTAGCCATTTGTTGATCTCTCTTTGCTGAACACATGATTGTCTGATGGGGAGGTCTTTGTTATGACGGAGAATTTTAAATGCACCATCCAGGACGGTGTGGTGTAGAAAACTTGTAATGAAAGAGCGGCTGGGGAGCGACTAATGCAGAATGTGGCGGCGTTACAAATGTTGGACTGTCTCATTTCTGGCTCCATTATGATGGTGGCGGTGCACTACACTGACAGGCATAATGCTACATGTAAGCTGATTTATCAGAACCTTATACACAAGTATGGACTGATCACAAACACATGCCCGGTTGACCGATATGGATCCTTCAATAGTTGTTCTTACCACATTAATTGAAATCGGCGAGTTTTAACTGATTGCCATATTCGACATATTCCAAGCCTGACTTTCTGTCAGTTGACAAGAAGGGTCGCTCAGCACACAGTGTTGCTTTTGCGATCTCCAATAATAGTAAAATTGTGCAGAAATACCCGAAGAAGAAAGTGAACCATGAGCTACTAGCTTGGAAAAATAAAGAAATTTGGCGTTGTAGTTCATAAAATATTGTCAGTTCTACAGGACTTCCTTAACTTTTCCAGCCTGTGGTAAACAAAACTGCGGTAAATTTTGTATTTGAGATGCTGATGTTAAGTGGAGGTTGCATTCTAGTGTCTTAATCGTGAGCTCAAGGGTGACTCTGTGGGGAAGGCAGGAAGTCTGTGAGGATTTTCAATGTCGAAGTCTTTGCATCATCACCATATAAGCCTTAGATAAGAAGCTAATATCCAATCTAAAATAGTTTCTTGTACTTTTCCATCTGGCTCCTGCAAGCGTCTATACATGGATTCCAGGCGGAGATACTGGCGATTCCGAAGGTTGTCGATGGCTGGGGCGTGAATCGAGTCTCAAGCCTAACAAGGTCATTCTGAATGTAAGCCAGGCGGCCATTAAGCCTTTGTGATCAGTAACGAAATACTCCTGGCTAGTGGGGCAGTGAAGAAATGCACTGAACAGTCTGGGTGGCACGCTCAAAGTTACGAACTTTTGGGTTCCCGGTCATAGGAACATAGAAGGAAAAATAGCGGACCACCAGACTGACCAGGCTAAGGGTGACAGTGAAGGGTGGAATCTACTCGTATTACTTATCTAACTCCAAATGGCGAAGGCTCACCACCTGCGCTTATTCAGACCAGAGCCTTCTAGTCAACCCTTTACAGCACTTCACATCTTTGAGATGCTTTGTGACGACAACCAGTGTTATGTCGTTGGCGTAATCCACTACTGTGGTTTCCTCCGGAAGGGGAACATTGAGTACATCGTTGTACATGATGTTCGACGGTATATATATATCGTTGTCATACCAGAGCCGCCTTTTCCTCCTATCCACAATAGCTGTGATATAGGTGGAAATACCGCTCTTTGCCAGCAATGTCCGCATTAGATTTCAATTGGCCGAGTTGAATGCATTCTTCACGTCGCGTGAATTGCATCTTCGAGCAAGCCAGTAGTCAATTTGATGGCACCAATGATACGTCTGTCATACTGCCAATCTGCAAGACCCACTTGGCTCTCAACAACCGGAAGTAATCCATTATGTATTACCCGCCCTAACATTTTCCCCGCAGTGTTCAGAATACTTATGGGTCTGTATGTGGGTGGTTCACCTGCCAGTTTACTAGATTTAGGCAGCAATACCTGCTTGTGCCGCCCCCATGCCGTCAGGAAACATCTTCTCGAACATGCACGCTTCAACTGCAACTCAGAGAACATGCCCGCTATGGATTTCACGGTAAGTTTAAGAGCCTTATTCGGGACTTCATCCAGGCCCGGGCCTTACCGTCGCCTATACCGCCGCAGATATCCAGCAGCTCGTTCTGATAACTGGCAGTATTGGCGTCATAATCAGAGGTCCTTGGAAGCTTTTAGTGCTCTCCTCTCGCTGGGGGAATAGTCCTGGGAGATTTTTAACAAGAGGATAGAGCATGTAGCACGTGGAGGTGAACAGCCTCTGAATCACTCAATCACGATTGCATAGGTCCTGCTGCCTGGTCGATTATACCTACCGCCTTCTGCGCCACTCTTCTAGCTCGGTGGTAGGCTGATCGAAGGCCGCCTCTCCGAAAGGTTCACCTTCGTTTGCTAGAACTATATCCAACTGCGCAAAAGCTTCTAATAAACTGTGCCCCCTTACTTTTCCTTCTCTGCTATCCCACTCGAGTGCCCAAGCGCTGAACTTATCAGTAACCTTTGCCTTCCTCCCCTTGCGTCGAGAAGCAGATTGTCCAGCAGTCCTCTATTTCGCACAATACGCGTTTGGAGTCCGGAGTGGAGTGTAATCACTCCCTGACCTTTCTCTTCATACCTTCTACATTGATCGGATCGATCTATGCCGCTGGTGTATGACTTCACAAAGTGCCTAAACATGAGGCATTTAAGGCACCTTTTTAGTCAAATCTGTTCTCTTAAACGGCAGACTGCCCATCCAATCCGAACTTTTTGGATCGCCCACAACTTCTGTGTTGCCTTCGCCTGTACTCGTATTGTGGCCGCTTGAATAATGCTGTAGACTTTTCGTAAACTTACAATGTACTACTCCACAAGTTCTCCTAACTTAAATTGTTCCTTCGAGGCAGTGGAAATTTATCCTTTCGAAGCCACTTCATTAAGATCCTTACACTGTATGTCGATCTCATGTTTTTGCGCACGCACTGTGGCATTCTCCCTGAGTGAGTTTTTAACTTGATTGCGAAAGCCATTATTTTCGCCTAAGGTGGATCGTTTCAGCTCGAACATGAGATCCGCTTTCTGGGTTCTTTGGATTTTGTTCGCATTTCCGCTCAGACTTGTATGGTTAGGCATCACCTTAATCGCTTATGACACTGTTGGAACAATAGGTTTCCGCGTCTCCTTAGAATTCCTTTCTTCCTCCTGTGATCTATTATGAAGGACTCTAATAACTCTAACCATATTCGTTATGGTGGTGCTTGGTGCATGTTGTGCTTGTCCTTGATAAATACGGATAACTCAACTATTTTTCCCAAGCTGGGTGAACGGTAATTTCTCCAGATAGGGAATCTGTTCTTTATGAGTCCCGACACTACTCCTTTCGTACATTCCTTTACCTTTGACATGTATTGGTCTTGCCATTTTCTTATCCTTTACTGTATTTAACGTTGGTGGAGATCTCAGAGTCGATGAGCTTCTTCTGAATGGGTCTCTTTCATGGTCCTGGAGTACCTCCTGTTGTCACCCCTCTTGAACATACGCGGTGGGTATTGTTGCCGTTTTTGTCGTCCAGCATTCTGCTTCAATTCATCTTTGGTTTTGTTACCGGTTTTCTCGATAATGTGGTACTACGCTTGAACATCTACTTCTCCAAATCCAAGTCCACCTGTCTGTTGCACCCGATTTGTTTGAAAGCGGCTGTGGCTATTGGATTAGTACTTTTCGATAGAGATCTAATTTTTGATATTGAGTGAAACATAGGGAAGTGAGGGCTAAAAATGTATGCATCGAAAAGTGTAACAGGTCTCGTTCTCAGAACCTATCCAGCCGAAAAATCTGAAAAAAATCACAATGGTGCACTTATACAAAATCTAGGCTTTAAAATACTTCCCATTCTGCATTCTCAAGTAAAGTTAATAATAGCATGTTGGTGTATTTTAGAAATTTACCCCCATACCAGTACAAAAATTATACAAGTAAAGAATAATATAATACACAACTTTGGAAACTTTAACGAATATTCAATTATTATTAAAAAAATTATAGAAGGTAAAATTTTTGTATTTCGCTTGAATTTATCGCAATCTAAGATCTGTACGATGGCATCATCATATAATGTGAACTCATATGAATGGTTGAGTTGAATATACTCGTATCAAGCAATATTTTGCATTTTTAGCTATGTACGAATGGAAAACGTGCATAGAAAATTTCTCACACAAGATGAACAAAACCTTTCTGCCTGAAGCGTCCAGCTTTCAGTATTTCGACATAATATATGAATACGAGTGCCTTGGAGGATATCAAATGAAACACCCTAATTGGTACTTTTCAAAATTACGTTTGATATCCATTGAGATGCAAGTGAAACCTCCATATCAGATTTGAAATAGATTGAGAAATCCCTTCCAGATTATTCTTCTAGAATAAAGTTTTCAGCATTACGAAGCCACGGTACAAGGAAATTTGATGCAATTTTCATTAATTTAATTATTAATGTATTAAGTGGTCCTACTTAACATCGTTGAAGTATGTAAAGGCAAGCAACTGTCTACGCAGTATCCTTTTGAGGGACCAATCTGTGTTTTTCTATGATTTAACAGTCTGTGCTCTGCTTCAGAAACATATATAATAATATGTTGCTGATAAAATCCTATGTAAAAGACTGCTTGCTTCAGCGTGTGACAGGTTGTAGGTTTTAGCTGATTAATTTTGATACTTTACAGTTTCATTCTCTTCAATTTAAGAAGCCAAAAGTAACTAAGTCTACCAACTTTCCTGATGAACTTTTTTCTGGATATTACTTGTATGGTTTAAGGCAAGAATCCTACCTTTAAAAATAAATTGCTTTACAATAGGGAAGTCCGTGTATATATAATACTTGCTAGATCGCATTCAGTGTCCACGTTAAACTCAAATAAAAATAGCAAGTTGCTGATAGCATCGCAATATCGATTAATAAAAATGAAGTGCCCCGTAACAGATATACAAAGGCAACCTCTATGAATTTTTCAGGAGTTGTTTTGCGGTTCCACATGCAATTCAGAGAAGCAATCCATGCTGTTGCAAAATTGATAACATTCCGTGTTATGCTTGTACCGACTCACGTAATTACTTTCTACGAAAGGGTGACCCACATTGGGCGCACATAAAAGAGAAATGTAAACATCGAACCCCCAAGTAGAAAAATCTTGTATTTACGAGCATAATATGAGCTGATGAAAATCTATTTGAAGTAGAACAACTTCAGATCCTATCAAAAGAGCTTTGGAAGGTGAATGAAGAGGAAGAGAGAATACCATAGATTCTGATAAATACTTTTGTCAATTTCTACGTTCGGAAAAATCTCGACTTGTTGCAAAAATTTCATCCTGAATGAGTCAGATTTTTATTGGAATATTCAGTGCATTTTGCAAGATATACATACATATTGTCAGTTGAAATTAAATGTAGCGAGAATTAAATTTTTCTCTGTCATGTATTCTTACTGCAATTGCATGCATGGTATTTTTAATATCCAAAAATCCATTAGATATCCAGTAAAATTTTTTCTGTTGGAGCCAGAATTTTTGGTTTATCGCTTTTCTATTAAGAATTGTTTGCTGATTTTTCCTTTAGAATTATCTAATACACTCCTCAGATCTCTACTCTCTCTCGAGTAGAGTCGGGAGATTATTAAATCCCCATCCAGTTTCTCAGGTTATCGCCGTTTCGCGGTTTGATTGCACCTGCCACATTCGACCCAACAATGAAGTGCCTCAATGTACAGAATTCAGCACCTGAAAATGGGTAGCTCTAGTAGCTTCATGATTCATTATCCCTTATGTGAAGTTGCCTTGTTACCTTCCAACAATTGTACTTCACCATTACCATATGATTATATTTCCGAATTTCAGTTTAGCAGCCGCCTTTTCTACTGTTTATTCTACAAAATGAAATGCGCTTGATCGTATAAGATGAAGCTCACAGTTGCCACAGGTTAAGGTATTCTTGCCTTCAATTAATTGCTACTATTTTTAATATCTCTATCGAAAGATAGCTGATGTAAAAGCACTTTGGTAAGATTGAACTTTTGATTTACTGTCGGGGGAACGCCATAAGAGTTTTAAAGTCAACAACACATGTATAGCCTTCAGAGGGATCGTTCATCAGATCGTCATTATTATTTTTGGGATGAAAATAAGCGGCCCCAACTAAACTGCTGATTCCACAGTCCATGAAGAGTGTGACTTCTACAATTTAAGGCTTTGTGTGAAACAAAACCTTATTAGAGTCGAGTCGATGTCAGCCTGTTTATCTGTCTGTCACGCCTGATTTATTCGGAAATGGCGGGACCGTTTGTCACGTCGTCTGTTGTTCCCTTTACATACAGTAAGTGGCGCTGCTTTGCGTTAAGTTTAGGGGGGGGGGGAGGGGGCTCCCCATACATGTGAAGGAAGGGTGCAAAATATTTTTTCACAGAATGTGGTAATCTGGGATATCAAATCCTCAACTAGTACTTTTCGAAATTGGCACCATATTTGGTATGGGGTGAAACGCAGGGGAGTGAAAGGTCAAAATGTGACTCTCGAAAAGTGT
Source organism: Hermetia illucens (assembly GCF_905115235.1). Taxonomy (NCBI): domain Eukaryota; kingdom Metazoa; phylum Arthropoda; class Insecta; order Diptera; family Stratiomyidae; genus Hermetia; species Hermetia illucens. Next base: position 104,072,216 of record NC_051852.1, on the reverse strand, counting down.
CAGGTCTCGTTCTCAGAACTTATCTAACCGAAAAATCTAAAAAAATCACAGTGGTGTATCTAAATAAAATCTAAGCCTCAAAATACATTCCGTCCCGACATTTGAACAAATAAGGTTAATAATAATATATTAGCATATTTTAGAAATTTAGAAAAACCTCCCCTTTAAGTTCATGTTACAACTACAAAATTTGGCGCTAGCATAAGGGAAATTTGAAAGAGATCCAACTATTATTAATGGAGTTAGAGAAGATTTGGGGTAGTGCCTAATTCAGATAAATACATTTGTACATTGAACGAACAGTATTCAATATATGTACATATGTATACTTTTATGCACGAAGTAAATTGGAAATATGTGTACGATCAATTTATATACGTGCATGTATAAGTATAGTATTCTTGGCAATGGGCAACGTTTCTTTGTTTAGGGTGAGCATAATATCTACTTCTGTAATTTGTACGTATTCCTTGTAGTTTGAAAAAAATATGAAGGAATATCAAAGGCGCAGCAACCGGTATCCGATCTAGGCCTGCCTTAATAAGGAACTGCAGACACCCCAGTTCTACGCCGAAGTCCACCAAATCGATATACCTAAAAGCTGTCTGTTGTCCTGACCTACGCCACAGCTCCATCTCAGCAGGGTCTGCATCGTCTTCTTTTTCTACCATAGATATTGCCAACAATCGTGCGCGGATTTCGTCGTCATAGCTGTTATCGGTTGTGATTTTCGAGCCTAGATAGGAGAAATTTTCAACAGTCTCAAAGTTGTAGCCTCTTTATTAAAAAAATGTTAGATATTGCCTTCTGTTTGTAGTTAAGTCTAAAATTGATAGACCAGTAGCTTACTCCAAACTACAATTTTATTTTATTATGTACATATATATTTCGGGAGCCTCTTACTCCCTTCATCAGTACAAAGCTGACTGTACATCTCGGATTGTTCTCCCCATAATGTCAATATCGTCAGCGTAGGCCAGTAGTTGGGTGGACATGAAGAGGATGGTGCCTTTCGCATTTACGTCAGTATCGCGAATTACTTTCTCCAGGGCCAGGTTGAATCGGATGCATGATAGGGCATTACCTTGTCGTAGACCGTTGTTGATTCTTGAATGGTCTCCAGAGTGATCCTGCTGCTTTTATCTGGCCTCGCACATTGGTCATGGTCAGTCTAGTCAGTCTTATTAATTTCGTCGGGATACTGAATTCTCTCATGACCGTGTACAGTTTTACCCTGGCTATGCTATCATAGGCGGCAAATAAGTTAAACCATAAAGAAATTATGTTTTGAGAAAATTATATTAAAATGTTCATAAAAGTAACTGAGCATCTAAGCACCAGCCATTCTCTTCTTTTTCATCATTAACATCATAATCAACGGCGCAACAACCGGTATCCGGTCTAGACCTGCCTTAATAAGGAACTCCAGACATCCCGGTTTTGCGGAGAGGTCCACCAATTCGATATCCCTAAAAGCTGTCTGGCGTCCTGGCCTACGCCATCGCTCCATCTTAGGCAGGGTCTGCCTCGCCTTCTTTTTCTACCATAGATATTGCCCTTATAGACTTTCCGGGTGATCATCCTCATCCATACGGATTAAGTGACCCGCGCACCGTAACCTATTGAGCCGAATTTTATCCCCAATCGGACGGTCATGGTATCGCTCATAGATTTCGTCATTGTGTAGACTATGGAATGGTCCATCCTCATGTAGGGGGCCAAAAATTCTTCAGAGGATTCTTCTCTCGAACGCGGCCAAGAGTTCGCAATTTTTCTTGCTAAGAACCCAAGTTTCCGGGGAATAAATGAGGACTGGCATTTCAAAACTTTACTTTTTTGACAATAATTCATTTTTTCGAAGAGACCCGGCAGCTTTCTCGCGCGACTATTCCTTCAAAGTCAATTGATGATCCAGTATAACGCCGAGGTATTCGCGGACTCTATCACATGAAGTCTCACATGAAACCGTAGAATTTCTTTCAGTTTGCGGCTGCTGATCAGCACAGCCTCAGTTTTGTTTTCCGCCAACTCTAATCAATTGATACCAACTAGTCCTTGATCAGCCTAACCGATGTCTCACATGCCCAGCAACATCCTCCAGGTGTTTGTCTTCTACAAAAATTGCGAAGTTGTCTGCATAGCCGAGTTTGATGTGTAGCACATGGTCTGTCTGGCTGTCTGTCATATCCGATTTATCTGGACAATGGCTGAAACGATTGCCACAACATTTGGCGGGAATATGTGGTCTATCTGTTCCTTTACATGCAAAGTATGGCATCATTTTACGTTGGGATTAAGGGGAGCCTCTTCATATATGCAAAAGGGGCGTCTAAATTTTTTTACAGAATATGGTCATGTTGGGTATCAAATGATCAGTACTTTTTGAAACTGATTTTATTTTTCATATTGCGTGCAACACAGGGAGTGAAGACTCGAAATAAGTGCTCCAAAAAACTTAAGAGGAAAAAATTCACAATGATGCATTGATAAAAAGTCTAGACTACAAAATACATCCTGTTTCGATATCTACACAAATAAAGTTAATAACAGTGTTTTACCATATTTTACAAATTTATCCGAAAATCCACCCTTAAGTTAATCCCAGAAGTAGAAAATTGCGGTATAGGTGATAATATGGGATACAATTCTGGAAAGTTTGAATGGAATATAACTAATATTAACAAAGTTATAGAAGGTCAAAATTTAGCATTTCAATTCACGTGGAATTGCTTGCTCTATGTAACCACATAAAGTGAACTTTTATGGACGGCGAGTTCCATGTAGCTTTCCTTTCTTGGCTGTTTTTTGTTGCCTAGCAGTATCAATTACTGCAGCCAGACATGTGTAAATATGTATGCGCGAATGAAGTTTCCGGGTAGTGTACAATAAGATGGACATGTGGGTACGCACCAGTGTATGCATTTGAGCATGAGGTAAAGTAGTAATTTGTGGAGATGCGTAAGATCAATTTAGATGCGTACATATACTGGGTGATACGCATAATCCGACAAACAGTGCGCCATGTTTCGAACATGTTTATTTGCATTAAATTATAAGTTTTTTTCTCAAAATTTATATGGAGCTCTTACCTTTCAAGAGATGTATACAATAGAATACATTTTCATTCAACATTATTCTAAAAAATCAGAAAACAAGAAATAGCCAAAAATCACGTCAAACCAATAATCGGACACATTGACAAATCGGCATAATTTCGCCAAATAACGTTACTTCGTCCCTGGAATTATTTGCTACTGGTAGACACAAGTTTACATGAGTAGTATGTTAATTGACAAACACTATTTAAGTTTTTTTTTGAAAGGAAAAGAATATGAAAGCAATGACTGACGGTGCCGAAAGAAACTACTTGTTAACCCCGCTGCGATGAAACCTAGGGGTTTCAGCGCTGACTTCGGCACTGCGTTCCCTGTCATACGGCGAAGCAAACGCGACGTTTATTTGGGGCACAAACGAGCTTCGCCCTGGATAAGGAGATAACCTTTTTCTGCCCCCGATCTCGAGCTGGAAGAAATGCTCTCCACCCTCGAGAACACGGTACGGGGCTTCGTATGGAGGCTGCAGCGGCTTCCGAACAGCATCCGTTCTGACCAGCCCAAGGAGCGCAGGCAGGTGCGGGCGAGTGTCGTGTGGGAGGTGTGGCTTTCATGTGGCGAAGGTTGTCTTTCAGCAGACGCAACAATCCCGAATCTGTGAGACCCGATCTCTTGTCGAAGACCGGATCACTTGGGAGTCTTGGGTTCTCCCCGTATACCAGCTCCGCGGGGCTGGCAGCAAACTACTCTCGGCGGGTTGTTCGTAGGCCGAGTACGACGAGAGGCAAGACCTGGGTCCAGGACGGATCATCGCGAGCTATAATGGCGGCTTTCAGTGTCCGGTGCCAGCGTTCTAGCATCCCATTGGATTGCGGGTGGTAAGCCGTAGTTCGCTGGCGTTTAAATCCCTGGAGTTTCCCTACTTTAAAGAAAAGGGTGGGCTCAAATTGCATTCCCTGGTCAGTGGTGTTAACAACATTCGTAATAAATTTCGAATGTTGTTACCCCGCTGCGCCACAAACTCGTAACGTGGCGTATGTCAAGAGTTTGTGGCGCAAATTTAAAATAAAAGCAAAACTGCTCAAGAGAAAAAAATGGACGATCATGATGCGCGACGTATTCTAAAAAGAAGTTAATAAAAATTTCTGCTGGCAGGGCAGAAAAAAAGCACATTTGGGGGGGGGGGGGGGGGATTATTTTCTTTCGGGTCCGAAGTTTCCGCAGGAGCCAGGAATAGGGACTTTGATTATACCATCTAACCTTCATCCTGGGTCCGGATTTTCAGCATATTTTTTACCTCACTTGCGCATTTTGTTTTTACGACTCTGAATCCAGTTGAAACACTTTCACATTCGAACCGTTGAAACGTCTATATATAGCAGATAAATTCCCATCTATTTAGCATTCTTTTAAGCTTCGATGAAATTTTATATACTTCTTTTTTCCATTTAAACGAATTACCGTACACCTTTAATAATCAAGAGTTTTCGTTCGGAGCTAACTTGTCTGTATCTCTGGCTTTACTTTGCACTATTTCGAATTTTAATTTCTGCTCAAATTAAAAATTACGTAATTTTTAATACCTTTCCTTCTTTCTCCCTATCTATAAGAGGTTAGGGTTTGTGTACTCAGCCACTTCCTTATTTTCTAAACTTTTTATATCTAGGACGATGTAGGAGGAAAAAACGACCTTCACGATCGATTGGACTGCATCCCCATGTAGCTCATGCATTGCCCGAAAAATTCCAAAGTCACTCCTTTTTATTAATACATTCTTAAATTTCTATTATTTCTCACGAGAAGTAGATTTTGGCTTTTGCTTTTTGACTTCGCTCTCCGTATTAGCAACAGAATCATTCCATATTTGCCTAGATCACATTTTCATCCTTTTAGCGATAGTTTAGTGTTTGGAACACTCGTTCAACATTGTAAATACTTATTCAAATGATATCATGTACAAATTTATTTCAAATATTTCTCTTTTTAGTTAACGGTTTTTTGGTTTTGTAAATAATTCTTTGTTTCAATTGGTAATTGGTAAAATTTCAAAATTTATTAGCTGTGGTATTTTATTGTATACATAGTTGTCAATGTCATCAGTAAAACATTTACAGAGCGTTGTGGCCCTGTAGCGGGTGCTGCCATCTCCTCCTATCCATTGCCATCTTCCTGTGATGTGGATGCACCCCAACCCTTAGTCGATCGTAGACCATCTGTGCCATTAATGAAATGGAACGCTAGCAAAAGGAATGATGCGCCTACGCCTATAGCTGCCAGGCAAGGTTTGAGTTGCTGTTTGAAATGTTAAAAATATTTATATTGTAAAATTACTCTGTTGATATGTTAATTGTACTTTATTGTTTATATCTAGATTAAGTGTTAATTGTTGTCTCTAAATAACAGCTTGTCTTACTAATTTATTAACTGTTCGAAAGGTTCTTCGTGTGTGAGACTTTACAACTAAAGCGGAAACCTTTCGAGTTTACAAATTGGATATACCATCACGAATATGGCCACAGATTCCCTTTACTATACAATACAAAAATACTACTGTTACACGCTCCGAATTCCTCACTTATGATAGATACTGCGTAGAAGGCACTTCATTCTTCGAAATACGAATAAAATGTTCATCAAATCAGAGAAAGGATAATAATTCGAACTACATTTAGACGAATTAAACATTAACCTGCCAAATAGGTGATGACACCCTTACATTGAAAAGTTCGCGTCTACCACCATTTCCTCTTCATTGTAAACATGTACTCGTAAGAGGCCTTAGGATTAAAGTGCTTGTCCTTCGACTCTTTGCTATGTCTGCCATGAATGCTATCAGATGCACCATGGGAACCGCGCCCCTCTCTGCAGTTTTGATTTAAGGTTTCTTGATGGTTTTCGCGCTTTTAGACATCCTCTTTTTGAAATATGTTAACCTGTTTTTTATCTCGAATATCTAAATTCAGCTTCCCAATTCAACATTCATCGCAATCAAAATAATAAGTCTTAAGTTGGGTACTCTCTAGCATCACAATCACCTCGTCTAAGTTTCCAGTGATGCAGCTCAAATCGATGCTTATCATTCCCATGGGGTTATTTATTGTTTCGAAAATGTAATGTGGTAATTTCGCGACTGTAAATAGGTAAATAGGTCCTCTCAATCTAGTTTTCAGAAATAACTTAAGAAATAAACAATTCAAAAACCTTTTCTACTTTACGAACTTCCTACTTTCAGCAATCAGGCATGTTTCGGCCAATAATTGTCGCCTTTTTCAGCGCCAATGGGGAAAGAAATTCAATTTATAGTTCGTTTCCTAGGTTTTAAGAGGGGGGTGTGTCGAAGGTTCTAAGTAAGAAGTAAGCTCCCATTCACTCTTTTCCCCGATTATTTGTCTAGCCGATGCTATGGATAATAGACACAATTATGCTCACGAGTTCCCTAATCAATTTGAAAAGTAAGGAGTATCCGTTGCCTTAATCTCTCGGTCACACCCACCTTCCTAAACCTCTTTTCCCTGGAGACGATATGATTATTTAAGATGATATGCTCCGTTACCTTGGAAATGAAGAGTGGCATCCCTTTTTTCGCCAAGTTTGCTACTTTTGGGTGCTCTTGCAGACGAGTTTTCACATTCCTTCTGGTTTGTCCGATGTATCCGGGCTGTTGATCTGAAGTCAGCTTGGTGAACGTTTGCCATTGAAGCGCCTTCTTCCGTTCGCTGATCAACCTATTGATTATCAGGTTGAGTTGTATATTCACTCTAGCGACCTCAAAAATGTGCTTCGTCTCTTTCACCACGCTTTCCGAGGAAATGGGAAGGGTTAGCTGATCCGCTGATCCGTTGGATCATGTGGTTGAAACATGCGACTTTGTGCCGACGGCCTTAGTAAAAAAGTGTTGGGGATAACTTGTTTGGGACCTGTCGTTTTTTTGTAGATGTCCAAATCTAATTTCAATTGCTTTCTCCTCAGCTGTAGGTTCAAGAAAGGATCTTCCTGTTTCATCTCCAAGGTGAACTCGATATTGGGATGCAATCTATTGAGGAATTCGAGCGTATTTTTGACTTTGCTTTTCTTGATAATTGCGCAGATATCGTTTACATACGTCTTCTAAAATCTTGGCATCAACTAACTTGGATTCAAGGTCGGCCATGAAAGTTTCGCCGATGATCGCGGAAAGGGGGTTCTCCATCGAGGTTTCTGTTAACTATCTAGAATTCTTGACCAATCTAGTCTCAAATTGTTTTTTCGTATATTGGAACTCCTTCACTAACCATTTGGCTATTTGATGCGTGGGCAAGATTTCCGCGAAAGCAATTTTCTTCACCTCCTCGCGTGGTTTATGGATTGGGGAGTTCCTTGATCTTAGGAAGTACTGGCTTTGAAACTTTCGGTCTGTTGATTCTGAAATTTAGTTGGAATTCCTTATAAATCTGTCCACTTGTTTTACAAGTTGTGGTACAGGATCGGTCTTGAGTCTTCTATACGGTATATTCTTCAGCTTATCCTTCATCTGGCTCTAGCAGTCTTATATGACTACACAGCTAAATAAACTTCAGAGTCGAATAAATTCCTCGAATTGAGGAAAGCAACCGCATCGCTCAGTAGATTCTAATAGATATTCTCTTTTACATAGATCACTTCCAAGAGTCAAGCTGAGAACGTCGTTTGATAGCATTAAAATAAGTAAAATAGAGAACGAAGTGTTATCTCACATCAATACAGGCCTCAGATCAAAGCTGAACACAAAAATCCTGAAAGCACCTTCATCTGAAATTGACCCGTCTATTTTTCAACGGCTGAAAGATGCAAAAGTGAAAGGAAGAAAAACTATTCAAAAACAAGTTGAAAGCTCTACAGAGGGAAGATTAGTCCAGAAGGGTACCTGGACCTTACGCCTACCAAATCGATGACTTCCTGTGAGTAATCTTCGCAGCCCTTCCCAGAGCAACAGTCGAAACTTCTATTCAACGGGCAGAATTTTGTGTTTCAAGGTCGACAAAATATTAAAATTGTCATAACCGACATAGATCAATACTCCCCAATCAATACTCCCCAATGTCGCCATCACTCCAGGATTGAAAGAACGCACCAGGGCAGTAACAGCGGCCACCATTAAGAAGGCCAGGCACACCTACAAAGAGAGGATGATTTCTTTCCCCATCCAAACTCAAGCATTGAAGAAATAAGCATACTTGCTAAAAATAAAAATTAAGCAAAATAGAAGCGGTGTCTGATTTTTTTATTTTTGAGTTATATATGTAGCTTTACTAAAACGTTCTAATTTAGGTTTGTTTTCGTGCTAAAAAGATTTCAACTGAATCTCCAGTTTCCCAATAGTATTAACTATTCAAATGAGACATGCGTAGACACAAGTTTTCGCGAGTGTTAGAGGTCTTTCGTATGATAGGAGTGCAACCTATTTTGATTACATCTCTGCTCTTTTGGATTCAATGCAGCCTTTTTGCATCTCCTCTTCTGAGTGTAAAAGTTTTGTCTTAGTACTTTAATGGATCACTTTACTTTCTAGAAGTTGATGCCTTCTCACATTTGCCTCGACCTCAGTATATTATTTTTCAATTTCGTCATCAGCGTCTCCTGACGCTTCGTCGTAGCTCGTTGAACTATTGACAAAAGCCCCTGTTACGCTGCGTACTTTCTTGCTTTCTGTTGATGTGCTTTTTTGTCCTTATGTCAAATCCCTTCTTTCGCTAAAGTGCTTCCTGATTTTGTGGCTATTCAGTTCGGTTTCTTGGGCTGTTTGATTAGGGAGCGTACTCTGAAAATGAATCATCGTTGATTTTTCAAAAGACTAGATTAAGTCCATTTTTTTTTCAATAGTTGCCCCTGACTTCGTTTCGACCCTTCTAGTAGAGTTCCATGGGGAGTTTTATTTGGTCCTTACCTATTTTCACTTTTCTGGTAGTCGATGGAAGTTGAAGAGGCCTACCTTTGGCTCTTGCCATACGGTTATGTGCGACCTTTTGCTTACTAAAATCACCTCCTTCTCCTTCGCAGGAGGCGGGGTCAGTTACCGTGACTTGTGTTTTTATTCGTCATCTTCCTTGGAAACTCCTCCACTCTTTACACATTATCGATTCCCTTCATGCATTTTTTCCATCACACTCCAAATTTTTTCTTTTCTCTCGGGCCTGGCGATAGTTTTCACCTTTGCTCTGTTTGCGGCAAATGGCGAACATTTAGAGACAAAATGATCCACGTCCCCTGCAATCATATCGCATATCGGATAATATAGAGAGTTATCATCATCGTCGTCGAGGCTCTACAGCTCATTTTAGGCTTTGGCCTTCAGGATGTCTCTCATTCACCCATCTCGATCCATCGATGCTACATCCAATTTTGAAATCCGAGCAGTGATATACTGTCTTCGTAAGCATAATCTGCCGGTCGTGTTCGGGGTTTTTCCCCGGTCTTCGTCCTTCTGTTCTCCTTTCGAATACCCTTTTAGATATCTCAGTGTCGTTCATACGTTGAGCATGGCCCATTGTAACTTTCCAGGTTTGGCTATTTTGGAGACTTCAGGGTCGACAAGTCTTTGATACAGCTCATGATTCCATCGAATTCGCCATTAATTGTGCTCTCGTTTAGATTCTATTATTCTCCTCGGGACCGTCCTCTTGGAGGTTGACCAGTTTTTTGAAAGTTTGTGTTAGGATCCATGTCTCACATCTGTAGCATAGCATAGGTTTTATTATCGATTTGTATACACGGAGCTTTGTTTTTCGATGTATGCAGCTGGCTTTCAAAATCGGCAGGACCGATAGGAAAGTTTTGTTTGTGAGCTGAATTCGGCGTTTTATTGCGTCAACTTCATTTCTATCTTTCGTCAGTTGCATACCTAATTATATAAAATTGCCTTCTATTCTAATCTTTATATTTTACTAATGGGCTTCAATTTTCTTCTTTGATTCATTATTTTCGTCTCCCTTCCTTTACTGATGTAAAAGATCAGGCCATGGTGTTTATGTCGTCCGGATATGTCAAGCGCTGCAAAGGCTTATAAAGCATGTTGCCTTTTTGGTTCACAGCAACTTTTAGATTACCTGTTCTAGGGTCAGATTGAACGGCAGAGGGGCCAGCCCATTTCCTTGCATTAACGTGACGTTTATCTTAAACCCATTCATCAGGAGATTGTTGATTCTGATCTGCGCTATTGTGTGGAGCATTGTCATTGTAGTCTGGTGCCAGCTTTGTGGAAAATCGAAGCATTATTTTGTATAGTGCATTTCGATCGAAGCTGTCGTATTTGGCGTCAATGTTTAACTCCCAGCATTTTTATAGCACCCCTTTCACTGTAAATAGCCATTCAATGGTCAATCTTTCAGTCCGAAAATCTCTTTGGTATTTTCCAGTCATCTTATCGGCGTATAGACTAAATCTTTCCTTTAGTGTTTTTTAGAGAGTTATCATGCCGAAGCGATAAAGATATGCATGATATGCTCCGTCTCCGCTTAGGAATCGAATTAGGTCGTAGCTAACTTTTCTATGTCGTCATATAATCCATTTTGACACATCCGGGGCAATCCCAGAATCAGTCTGTGCTAATTGCCGAAGATAGGTATAGGGCTCGCCGAGATGTTAAAGGGGATAATTATTAGAGCTGTAACATTTTTCCCTTTCATTTCGCACCGAATGCAAAGGATGAAACAGGAGCTACATAAAGCAAGATCACGTTAATAACACTCCAGACACGATGATGAAAGCTTTGCCTTCAATGTATTCACTCCAGACGCTTTTATTGCTCTCAAAATGAGGCTTGAAATTAAGTTCTTGATGAACGTTGCCTTGTAGGTATTTGAGTGCTGGCTGCGAATATATGAACTCGTTTTATGGTACTTTCCATGTTTTCTTCTAACAATTCAAGCCATAAATTTTGGATTTCTTAAGGAATGTTCTGCTCAATGGTTTTCAAAATCTAAGGTTTATTCACATAACCCCAATTAAATGTGGTGAACTTTTCGGCCACTGAATATCGCCAAATCGCGACATCAATCGGTTCGGAAACACATTTTTTCGCGTACTATGTGTGTGTTGCACCATCCTGCACATATTACTCAGTCCTATTCCTACCTAATTGTGGCATGAGAAACTCCCTAATCAGTTGTTATTTAAAAAAAAATACACAGTTGATACCTGCAGAGGAGAGGATATAATGATTCTTCAGGAATAACACGGGGATTCTCGGAGTTCTAGAAATGAACATTTTGTTTGTTCACGATTTCGCAACGATTTCGATTTCACGATGGCGCATCCGCATCCGGTATCCGGTCTAGGCCTGCCTTAATAAGGAACTCCAGACATCCCGGTTTTGTGCCGAGGTCCACCAATTCGATATCCCTAAAAGCTGTCTGGCATCTTGATTTACGCCATCGCTCCATCTCAGGCAGGGTCTGCCTCGACTTCTTTTTCTATCATAGACATTGCCCTTATAGACTTTCCGGGCGGGATCATCCTCATCCATACGGATTAAGTGACCCGCCCACCGTAACCTATTGACCCGGATTTTATCCACAACCGGACGGTCATGGTATCGCTCATAGATTTCGTCGTTATGTAGGCTGCGGAATCGTCCATCCTCATGTATGGGGCGAAAAATTCTTCAGAGGATTCTTCTCTCAAACGTGGCCAAGAGTTCGCAATTCTTCTTGCTAAGAACCCAAGTCTCCGAGGAATACAAGAGGACTGGCAAGATCATTGTTTTGTACAGTAAGAGCTTTGACCCTGTGGTGAGACGTTTCGAGCGGAAGAGTTTTTATAAGCTGAAATAGGCTCTGTTGGCTAACAACAACCGTGCGCGGATTTTATCATCGTAGCTGTTATCGGTTGTGATTTTGGACCCTACATAGGAGAAATTATCAACGGTCTCAAAGTTGAATTCTCCTATCTTTATTCTTCCCATTTGACCAGTGCGGTTTGATGTTGTTGGTTGGTTGGTTTTCGGTGCTGACGTTGCCACCATATATTTTGTCTTGCCTTCATTGATGTGCAGCCCAAGATCTCGCGCCGCCTGCTCAATCTGCATGAGGGCAGTTTGTACGTCTTGGGTGGTTCTTCCCATGATGTCGATATTGTCCGCATAGGCCATTAGTTGGGTGGACTTAAAGAGGATCACTTTCTCGAGGGCCAGGTTGAAGTGGACGCATGATAGGTATCCCCTTGTTGTAGACCGTTGTTTATGTCGAATGGTCTTGAGAGTGATCCTGCTGCTTTTATCTGGCCTCACACGTTGATCAGGGTCAGCCTAGTTAGTCCGACTATGCAATCATAGGCGGCTTTAAAGTCGATGAATAGATGGTGCAACTGTTGTCCATATTCCAATAGTTTTTTCATCGCTTGCCGCAGAGAAAAAATCTGATCTGTTGTTGATTTGCCTGGAGTGAAGCCTCTGTGGTATGGGCCAATGATGTTCTGGGCATATGGGGCTATCCGGCCTAGCAAGATAGCGGAGAATATCTTATAGATGATACTCAGCAACGTGATACCTCTATAATTGCTGCACTGTATGACATCTCCCTTTTTATGTATGAGACAAATAACGCCAGTCGTCAGGCATTGATTCGCTGTCCCACACCTTGAGCACAAGTTGATGAACCACTTGGTGTAATTGGTCGTCTCCCTATTTAACTAATTCGGCTGTAATTCAATCGGCTCCAGGTGACTTATGATTTTTAAGCCGATAAATTGCACGGACTGTTTCTCCTAAACTTGGTGGTGGCAGTATTTGTCCGTCGTCTTCAGTTGGCGGGAACTCCAACTCGCCGATGTTCTGGTTGTTCAGTAACTCATATGCCCATTCTGTCGGAGATTTCCCTCGTTGTCTCGGCAGGATGAACATCGAGGTGTGTAAGGCTTCATCCTGATGACTTCTTGGTAAAACTTCCGCGGCTGGTGCGGTTGCTCCCTGTATATTTCGAGTTCACAGACTTGTTGCTTCTCGTGATAAGTCTCTGCGCGTGCCCGCGTTCTTTGAGGATGCAACATTACTCGGTATGCAACATTACTCGGTATGCAACATTACTCGGTATTCTTCCGTTCCGTTGCTAGCTTACATTCACGATTTCATTTCAGATAGAAATGGGCCTCATCACTTATGTTGACTTTTTACAAAAATTAGGCAGAATGGCACGAGGATATGTTAAATACATTTCACAATGAACTGGCGATAGTTGATGAACAGTCTACATCTTCAAATCTCAATTGTGTCGCCCGTCATTGAGTTGCTGTTGTTCGTGCAATAGGCGTTGCATGACCAAGAAAACGATGGCGAAATACAGACTAATTATTCTACAAAAAATAGACAGAATCATTTCACATTCTTGGGGAATATAGCGTTCGGTGGTTCTTCATAATTTGCAAAAGTTATTCTTCCAATATGGTCATTTATGTTGGACCACCTTGTACATATATGGTGGGAATACAAGTAACTGATCTACTTTTTAACATATAAGTTCTTGCTCTTGATTTTACCACGACAAAATCAGCCAAGAGACAGGAAACCATGATCCTAGCCAATTTGGTGACGATCCGCGGCGGTTTTAAACGTTTTTATATGACGTGTAAGTGATCCTATGATGTTTGGTAATGCTTGGTGCTTGGATCGCGCTCAGTGTTAATAATGTAATATTCAACTTTAAGGAGATATCACTTTTGTGATATTACATACATCACCTATACATCTCTTCTAACGTAAGGTTAACTAGGCGTCAGTTTGCTATGAAATTCACTCTTACTTCATATTTGCGCAGGTATTGATCCAAGTTATTGCTTCAAAACAAACCATGTTTCAGGAGATGATGCGTCATCATCATCAGGGGCACAATTACTGACCTCGGGTCTGGGACAGCAACATTTCAAAGTTTGAGATGGCCTACTTCCGTGCCAAGATTTTCCAGTTTATTACTCCTAACATACTTTTAACCTCTTCGTATATGGCATCGTTCCATCCGTCTCTTATCCTAGATATTATCCTTTTAGCCTTTTTTGAAATGGACTTCCTCGCTTATTTGGATTATGTGGCGTGCTCATTGAAGTCATGATATCGCTTATAGATTTCTTTTGTTGTAGAGGCTTGGGAATTGTCCATCCTCATATACGGGAAGATTCTGCAGAGGATCTTTATCTTGAACGCGGTTAAGAGTTCATCAATTTGTTCGTTCATAAGTTTTCGAAGAACACATGTGAAAAGCAAAATCGTGGTTTTGTACATAAAAAGATGTAATGTGTTTTGATTGAACTAATCTCAGTTGGTTGCCTACATTCATGTGCGGATTTCTTGATTGATATTGTTATGAACTTAGACGAATGATCCACCTTCTTTGAAGTAGAATTTCTTATTTACAATTGACCAGAAAGCTTTGTCCATGAACCTTGACCTTGTAGGATTAGAGTACATCACTTCTAGAAGGTAGCATGATCAACATTGCGTTAGCTAGGGATTACGAGGGCGGGGTGCGGGGCTTGAAAAAGAAAAACCATTTTTTGTGGCGTTTTCCATTTTATATTTCGACGTCATTTTCATGAAGATTTATACATTTTTCATATCACGCATTTATAGCATTAACAACTTCCTGGTTTTCCCTATATTTTTTACCTCCATTGTTTGAGGTTTAGGCAACGAACCACAGTCACTTGAATATGTTAGACGAGAGAAAAAACCGAATTTGAGCTCATCGATTTTAGCCATTGCAACATTGGACGTATGAACGGGTACGTTGTCATGAAGAAACCACAGTTTTTTCGTTACCAGATGCGGTCATTTTTTCCGTTTGGTCCTTCAAACACTGCAATAACCTTGCGAGGTATCTCAATGAAGATAATTCCTTTTGAGTCCCGAAAACAGCCGGTTAGTTATCGAAAAAGTGGTTTTTATTTTCTTTCGGCCGGGTTCATTTGTTAAATCCATTGTTTTCCTTTTTTTGGTTTAGTGAACTTTCATCCACAGTTATAAATTGCTGTAAAAATTCCTCGAAATTTTGCTTGTGGAATACCAAATTCGTGATCTTCGTTAACAAATGCGGCACGCACCTAGCTGAGAGTAGAGCTTCTTCATGCGAAAATGTTCGTTAAAATATTGGGCGTATGTTAGTTAATATTCCAGTTGTCTCAAATTTTTCACTAACTTCCCCCTAGGGTCCTCTACCAAGATTTTATGAATTTTTGCAATTATCTCGTTGTAACCTCAGCAGGACGTCCTGAACTTGATGCGCCATCAGTGCTCATGCGACTTTTTTAATGTTGTTAATGTTGAATACCATGGAGAAGAGTCTTTCTGTGTTGAATTCATTCTTCGATAAAAAGTCGTGTTGATCTTTCATATAGAGGTATTTAATGATACCACATTTACTTGTTTTCTCCATTTCCACGTACACGACCGAGGTGTTTTCTTCAATAAGCTCTCAAACGTCTAATAACAGAGCAATCGACCTGAAAGTTGGTCAGTATCAGTAAAAAATCAGACCACGGCCTCACTTTCGTATCACACTGGTTTAGCACAAGTAGTTTATTCACAATTGTGTAGGCTGGTATCCGACATCTCATCTACAACGCAAATCCCTTGAACCGCGATCTTCTGTTGCGACAGGTCAGCGATCTAACCACTAAGTCCTCCGGATTTCTTTGTATTTTACTTCAACGTGTTACATTGCAATTTCTATTAATGCAGAAACTTCTAAATTCAAAGTATTTAGCTCCACATTAAATTTATGTATCTTTAATCTGTAATGCCAGGGTAATTCCGGCGATAGAGTTTCGAACCCAGGGTAACGAGATTGAGATGTTGACGAGCAATCATCTCTACCACCGCACCCGGTATTAGATGACATTGGCCTCAAATATACATACCGCTTGGGTCTAGAAATGAAATCCTCTAACAGGCTTCAGGACCAAGGTTTAAATTGAACTGTTGTGGTATCCTTTCACTTCTGAGCTGATTGAATTGCTAAGTAGCGCATTCGCAGGCGCTTTTGAAACACTGCTCCAAGATAATAACGAAAATTATGAGGATTCTGCGCCGTGAACTACAATTAACATCTGTTAAGGATACTATTTTGACATGGCCCAGTTGGTGGAATATAAGTCTTTTCATTATGTGTTTCACTTCTCATATTCAGATATTATACTTTTTTGAAAATACAACAAGTGATAGAAACTATGTTGCAGTGCAGTATGTTGCGTTTGAAGCGAAGATAACTGACTTTCCCCTAATTTCATGTTATCCTCTTCGGTATCATCATAGCCAATGCTCTATTCTTCCGTTAGTAGATGAAATATACTAATGATTATAAGTGGAGCCTGTTTTTGATAGCCAGCCTAATTGACTTGTTCAAAAATTAATTTTATTTTGGGGTTTTTTCCTTGCTACATTTTTTATAATATCCTCTCGACAACCGTAGGTACCATAAAATCTTGTAGTTTCTACCAGCGAGTAAGTACTACTCTTCCGGGGAGAAGAGGACAATTATTTTCAACAAGAGGCATGGGCAGGTCACTTGAGGTGTTGCTCTCCCATTAATCTTGTTCATATGCACATTGGGAATACTTGTCCATCTATTCGTATTCGCCTCCAAGCTCGTTCTTCTTTAGCCCTCCCGGTTGGTTTTCTGACCTTAAACTTTTGTACTTTCTCCAGCTCCTAGTTTTCGATCTAGGGTTGAATAAATCTTCAGTAATTTAACTGGTTTTCGAACTGTTGTTTAAAGGTACCTAGTAACATTCTGGTTTTATGATTATTTGAAGAAATGCCTTTGACAGAAGTGCCTTTGTTAGTGGGATATCTTTTACATAGAGGGGAGCACTTTTAAGCTGGAAACTACACTGGATCCTTGAAGAGAAGAAGCAATAATGAAAGAAACTACTTAATTCGGCTTGACTGACTTTTGTACAAATATCAACTTCCACCTTTGCAGCGATGTTCACGGTTCAGCAAAGCATCCTTTCTGTGGTATATAAATATATTGTAAATTCGCAGGAAGGAATCCATGTGAACATACGTGCGCTACCAACTGACTGAAGAAGTGTTAACAAAGCATGGAGCACTCAACTGAACAAGTGGTTCTTTGACTCTGCATGATGTATTGTTGGAATGTTTTTTTCCTAGGATAGCGCTTACGGGGCCTGCTAGAGTACTACATCTAATTAGGAGCATGCATTATCGTGTGACGCTCTATTTGAATCTTTCATGGAAACTTGAAAACATCATGCTTTTAGTGCTTGCGTCTTTCTGCTTGCAGCTCTTGTAGTTAGTATAATTTCATTTTGAACATTTCCTACTGAAAATGAGAAGCAAAGCAAAGCGCTTTTTACTGAACAAAATAACGCAAGCAGCTTCAAGCCAAGCATAGTCCGCGAAATAAAAGGAATGAGCCAGTTTGCGAAGACCAAGCGAAACAGAAAAGAAGATTTTAATTTCAAGTTTTATATCAATAGTTTGTAGAATAGTTGCCGCTTTCTTAATAGTTTTGCAATGTAACTTTGGAAATCTTATACGATGTACATTTCTTACAGTAAGCTTCGGAGGAACGGGCACTACAAGAGCAGAACCTATATCGTTGGCGACCCTAGACCGTGACTGCTTTATAATACCGGTTCATAGCATCGAGAGATTTCTTCCTTTAGGGATACCGGTAAGATGTTTTATTTTATTACTCTCCAACAGGGTTTCAAGAAGCTTTTAATTAGCGAAATAATGAGGGTCAACAACGCGGGAGAAATCCAAAACCATTCTCAAATAGTAGAATTTTTTCAACTTCGGATAAAGTGTCCTTTTAAGAACTGTGAGAAGTTCATAGAAATCATTAACATTAGTTGCAAGCTTTACCTACATAAGAAATGGTGTAAGGTCTGCTCAAAAAAGTTTACTTAGTGTTGGTGATGAATAGAGAATCTGTCGAGGCGAGTACAGACGGTCAAAGAGGATTTGTCTATATATTCGGTACGTCATCAATTTATCTTGGGATGGAACTTTGCATGAAATTTAGCTTGTCAGACTAACGCTGCGTTCACTTGCAGCTCACTCATATATTTGTTAAAGAAAATTCAGAGTTATGTTATCTAAGATTACACTTTACGCTTTACGAGTATTGTCTTCATCTTTATAAATTGATCATACGATCAATTGACTATATTTGAAAACAGGTGGCGTTGCCGAAGGAAGTTGGCTTAACCATCATTGGCTACCATCTTTTCGTTTTAATGGCTATTTATATTTAAATGTTGATATCTGTCAACAGAGTCCTTTGTGGAGTATAGAGCATTTACACAATCTGAAGTTCCAATCAGATTGTGCTTAAGTTTCTTTATATTCAAACCTAATGCTGTGCAAGTGAGAAGCCTACAACAGCATGTCAGCACGAATAGAAAACAAACATCCAAAACGACCGCGATTCGAACTCGAGGTAACCTCACCCGTCATTAGCATAATGGATCAAAGGTATTATTGGCTCCCGATTCTCTTTTTGTTTTTGAACAAAAAAATTGGCCAACATTATATCGACTGTAAATGCTATCTACGCCTTATCCTACTCTTTCTGCCTCGTTGCCACTAGGTTAGCGGGCGAAGTTAGCTCCCTTTCTAGACGCCTCTCCGTTATTGCAATTTATCCAGGATCGACCCGATTATGAAGTTCATCGTGTCCGGATAGCTGAGTGGTTAGAGCACAAGGCTGTCGTACGGAAGGTCGCGGTTCAAATCTCGCTGGTGGCAGTGGAATTTGTATCGTGATTTGACGCCGGATACCAGTCGACTCAGCTGTGAATGAGTACCTGAGTCAAATCAGGGTAATAATCTCGGGCGAGCGCAATGGTGACCACATTGTTTCCTACAGTCTACTGTAGTGTACCGTTACGGTCTTGAATGAAGTGCTCTAACACACTTCAAGGCCCTGATCCAATATGGATTGTTGTGCCAACGATTATTATTATTATTATTATCGTATCGCAATCCTCCTAAGATGTTATCATTCTTCACACAAAATTTTCCGAAGATAGGATTTCACCTAAGGGTTTTCTAGTTTTAATCTCAGACGCTGAAAGGATAGGTGGGTTTTCCGGGACCATATCGTAGTTTGGTAAATCAGGATAAGTGTTTAATTTAAATCTGTGCAGCTACTGATGACATCCGTGTCCCGTGAGGCACGGAGCGAAATTATAATTGATCTTCCCGCGCTTTCTCTCCAGCTACTCTCCGGTTTCAGGGATCAACGTATGTGCCCAGCGACTCTTTTTTGAGTGATTCTATTTTTTTTCGTCTCCGATAAAGAAAAAAAAACGTTGATCTTATATATGTTTAAAACTGTCAAGATATCAATCAACATAATTCCCGAGGTGATGGACAACGAACCCTTATAGCTGTTCTTCTGTAGACATGCAGCGCTCTTCAATAAAGTGGTACTGCTTACAGCAAGATGGAGTTCATAGCCAGAATTATAAGTAGCCTAGAAGTAAACCGCGGCTGTCTTACATCGACATCATTCTTGCTGGAGCCATTATCCTGGTGGATGCTTTACCATAAGTATACTCCTCGTGGGGCTCGAAGCTGAGTTTTGAATTTATGATCACTTGCAATCAATTGACGACCGGCTTGAAGAAGTGCCAAGACCACCAATTTTAGTGTAGAACGTCTTTTCTGTTATGGTGTTTCGTGATGAGGACCAGTTCAGTTTTTCCTTTGTAAGTGTCGGTCCAGCACTATCTAACAGCACTGATTGCTTCACATGAGTATAGCTCAGCATCTTCTAGATGTTGTATCGTAGCAAATCCCATCAAAGTGTTTTGTGAAACAAATTTATTAAAATCGGTTTTATGTCTTTCAGTCTGTCCGTCTGTCTGTCCGCCTGTCTATCTGTCTGTTTTTCACACGCACTTTTCCCAGAAACGGCTATACCCATTGTCACGAAATTTGGTGAGAAGTTGGGATCTGTAAACAGACACATATGTATTAAGTGACATATTTCTACTTTGGCTTTAAGGGGGGGGCTCATACATACAAAAGGGGGCTGTACATTTTTTCAATAAATATAGTCATGTGGGGTATCAAATGAAAGGTCTCAATTAGTATCTTTCGAATTGAATCTTGATATTTGTTAGAACGGCCGGCAGTATGGGGGTTGAGAGTGATAATTACTTTAGCGGACTCATTATTAGAAACTAACCAACCGAGATAAATGGGAGTATTAATCTCCGCCAAGGGCTTCTGTATTGGGTTGCAATTGGCTGAATGGGGTTCAGGGCCACTAGCATGCAATATTTGCTGGTCTACTCTTTCCGTGAATTCCATCTTCCGGCAAACCAGTAACCAATTTAATGGCATCAATGGTTGATCTGGCCATACTATTCGATGGAAAGGTCACTGTGGCTCGCAACAACTAGGGGCAGTGTATTCTAGATTATTCGGCCCAACTTTTTCCCATTATATTTAAAAGACATGTCTATAAAGGACATATGGGTGTAAAGGGAGATGGTTCGCATGGAGCTTTACCAGTCTCTGCTGCTTTGTTGATGGAGAGAATGTTCCCTTGGACATGCATGCCTCGAGCAACTGAGTAGACATGTCTGCTTGAGACTACATTCCGTCCTATTGAGTATTCCAGTCCTGGAGCTTTATTGTAGCCTATTATACTGCAGATCTCTAGCAGTTTATCCCTCCAAAAATCCCCGCAAGCGGTCAATGAACTGTTTTGCTGAGGGAATAACCCCTGGAGACTTTGAGCAAGAGAGTAAGGCAAGTGGTCTGTGGAAGGGAACGGGATCTAAGTCGTCCCATAATCATTTTGTAGGCCCCTGAGTAGGGGTGCGTAAAGCAATCTCTCTTGTTCGCTGGATTGCCAGCTGAATGTTTCTACGGGCTTCCTTACGCTCTTTGTAACTTTGACTGTTCCTACCTACCGTTTCTGAGTTACTCGTTTGGCTCTGTCGTAAATCAATCAAAGGTTAGCTAATTCACTACTCCATCATTGGCTCAATGGATGTGCATCTTCTAAGTGTGGAAGTATCAAACACTTTGGTGATGCGTTACGTTATATAAAGAGCTCTATCAGCGGAAGTGCTTGCCTTATTAGATTCTTCTAATCATATCTCCATGAATGCTTAGGATATTTATCACTTCTGGTAATATACCGGTTACCCCGTATCTCCTTTCCTTCCCATGAATTCATTTGGCGTCTCTATTTCATCCCTAGACAATATGTCTCATGTCCGCATATCTTGACCGATTAATGCCGCTGGTACATGCATACTCTCTAAACAGGCTTTTTAGCTTGGATTTTGGATTCGCGCATGCTTTCTCCTTTCCGAACTTTTAGCTCCTTTTTTGGAACGTAAAAGATTCTAACGTTCCGGCCCTATCATTTTCATGCTCTAGATATAATAGATCTCCTCCATAGCTATTTTAAGGCAAACCCAATAAGCAAACACGTGCCCATGCACAGGCTGAAAAGAACTAATGGGAAATCTGGCAACTCCTCGTAGGTTTTCTTTTATATTAAGGAAATTGAAATCTTCTGCCGGCGTGTGATATTTTTATCCATTAAAACCACAGCCGACACTCCTCCGTCCAGGGGAATCAGCGGAAGGTATTACATCACGTGGGGTTTTGCACTCATAACCCCATTTTAATAGTCTCCCCGGCTTTACGCAGTTTACGTTGAATTAATTGAAAATTTTATTTATTAATTTTGCTGCGAATTCGGTATCCGTCGAATTCTAAAACTTATCCAACATGAAAATTAGAAAATCAAATAAGCGGTACATCATACAGACATAGCGTTCTTTGACGACTTCGTTTTCACCATAACCCTCAAAGGAGATTAACGAAAAGAAAATATGGATTTTCATTTCTAACTTAGGTTTAGAATACGAAGGAGGATTTGCATTTCACCAAGTTTGATTGTCCATTTACTTACTATTTTCCAATGATTACAATCTATTTATTCTCTTGAATTCATCAGCAATTAATTACATAATCATTTTATTTGTTTTTAATTGCAGATACCACCCCCTGCTGCAGATGGAACACCTGGTAGTCCACTCAGTGTTCTGGAGGTGTCGGATCCAAAAGTATGTATACTGGTACATCTTATGAGCCCTCTAGAACCAATTGATCCTGTACTGGAATCGCCGCTGGCTCATCCTTTGGTGAAACAAAGGGCAATAGCGGCAGAACTTGTCAATGAAGTGCAGCAAGCCAATACTGCGGTGGGTGGGATGCTATTGGCCAACATGGAAAGAAATTGTGAGTAAGCAAAGAGTATTAAGTTTTTACGTTTATTATATTGCTAAGTAATTGCCTGTAAATATAATTTACATGACGGACTTGTCTCTTATCCCCCTCTTAGGTTCCAATTGGGCAAATTGAATTTGTTTTCAACCAAATTTGTATCATCCCTTCATCTAGAAATCTCTGTGGGGTCCCCAAAGAATGGTTTACCCAGTGTTCGAAGCCTGACTCTAGCCAGAGCTGGGCAATCGCAAAGAAAGTGCATGAGGGTTTTCCTTCCTTCTCCGCAGCTCCGGCAATGGGAATTGTAGGGTATCCCGAGCCTAGCACCACGATCCCCTATGGGCCAGTGCCTCGTGCAGACCGCCGTAATTTTGAATGCATTTACACGCGTCTGGAACAGGAGCTCTCGTGATCGGGCTGTGTTATAAGCGGGCCAAATTCTCCTTGACTTGGCACAGCTTGCAAACCTTCGCCATCTCAGGCCCGCGGCTGCTAGGTAATGCGGGTAGGACTCGGCCCGCGACAGCCGCCAGCAGAACACTGACTGTATTCGCCGAAGGATTTCCAAGAGCAGAGACTTGCCTGGCCAATCCGTCAACCCACTCATTTCCCTCTATGTTCCTATGCCCGGGAACCCAGAGGAGAGTGACCTTGAGCATGCCGCCCAGATGGTTCAGCGCGTCTCTGCACTGCCCCACCAGCCTGAAAGATGTCATCGTTGAGTACAAGGCCTTGATGGCCGCTTGGCTGTCGGTCAGAATGGCTATGTTACGCTTGAGGCTCGGATCTCGCCCCAGCCATCGACAGACTTCCAATATCCCCAGTACTTCCGCCTGGAATATACTGGCGAAACCTGGGAGACCATACGACTTGGATACACTGTGTGTATTCGAGAAAACCCCCGCGCCGACTCCATAGGCCATTTTTGATCCGTCCGTAAAGAATATTGTATCATAGTCTTGCAACACGCCGCCAGTCTTCTACTTTGCCCTGGTTGGAAGTTCCACAGCAAAGTTTCTCGTGAAGTTCAGCTTGCGTGTGGCATAGTCCGTGGGGGATGCTCAGATTTCCTGGGGTATTTCATCAAGGATGTTACTGTGGCCGTAGGACTTCGCTGCCCAGGATCCGGACTCACGTAGTCTGACGGCACTGCACGCTGCAACATATTTACTGTGGAGGTCTAGGGAGAGGAGATGCAGGAGTATATTGAGAGCATCTGCCGAGCAGGACTGCAGAGTCTCAGTAGCACCCTCACAAGCGGTTCTTTGAATCCTATTAAGCTTCGTTCTGTTGTATTTTTTCTTCAAAGCCTGTCACCATACAATAGAGCCGCAAGTTTGGATCGGACACACTACAGCGGTCCAGAGAACCATCCCCGGCCGGAGACCCCATTTCTTTGCAAAGGTTCTCTTGCAGGCATAGAAGGCTATACATGCCTTCTTAACCCTCAGTTCTATGTTCAATCTCCAATTTAGCTTAGGATCCAGGATAATACCCAGATACTTTACATTAGAGGAAAGAACCAATCTTTGTTCATTCAGCCGTGGTAGATGGAATTCAGATATTCTTGTCTTGGTGGTGAACACATCAGTTACGTTTTGGTTGGGTTTATGCTGAGTCCGCATCTTGCGGCCCACAGGTACACCTTTCGCAACGCTCCTTCCATGATGACGCTCATAATGGACAGAAACATCCCTGATACTAATATCACCAAGTAGTCGGGATACGCCACCGTCTTCATCCCGCTGCTATCCAATGTACGTAAAATTTTGTCCATCACTATTAACCAGAGCACCGGTGAGATGGCGCCACCCTGGGGCGTGCCTCTGTTCACAGCTCTGGTCAAGTGGTTGGTGTAATAATGTTTTTCAAGTTGTTCTATTTATCAGGAACAGCAGAAGTCAAACGTTCTTCATGATTACCAAATGGAATACAATTTCGCACATGTTCAGCCGCATTGTGGCTCCCAATTGTTGGTTTACCCTCAAAAATTTATCAGACTTTCCCTATATGAGCGATATATCCTAGCAAGAAGCAGCCAATCAAAATCTGCGTGGAAAGTAATCAAGTTGAGATTTTCGCATTTGTTTTTGCACTGCATATACACCCTGTATATGATTATATATACAAGGTGGCCTCATAAACGTTCACGCCCCTACAGAGGAGATTGCAGAGTCGGAGAAGGATACCTTCTACGAGGCAGTAGAACGAACCCTCGAAGCCTGTCCCAGATATGATATCATATGAATATGAAATCATACTTGGGGATTTTAACAGCCAAGTAGGGAAGGAGCCCGTAGTCAGGCGATACGTTGGCTCCCATAGCTTACACGAAAAAACAAATGAATAACAATACCACCTAGAATCCCCTCTGACAATCAGGTGAGAGTGAACACTGAAGCCATCCACAACACAACCCTCCGCGACACCTATAAGAGGGAAATGGATGCCGAATAACCGCAGTCAACAGAGGACCTGGAGATGAAGCATCAACAAATGATCTTCACAATCACCTGAAGAACGTTATCATGGATACGGCCACAAACATACTTGGCCCCAGCCGAAAAAAAAGGAGTCGAAACGGCTGGTTTGACGATGAATGTAAGCTAACAACGGAACGGAAGAATGCCGCATACCGAGTAATGTTGCATTCTCAAAGAACGCGAGCACGCGCAGAGACTTATCACGAACTCCGTCGAGCGGAGAAGCGACTTCACAGACGGAAAAAGGAAGCCTGGGGGAAGCAACAAGTCTGTGAACTAGAAAAGTACAGGGAGCAACCGCACCAGGCGCGCAAGTTTTACCAACAAGTCAGCAAGATGAAGCCTTATACACCTCGATTCTCATCCTGCCGAGACAAAGAGGGAAATCTGATTTCCGACAGAATGGGCATATTAGAGCGATGGGTTGAGTACTTTGATGAGCTACTTAACAGCCAGAACATCGGCAAGTTGGAGGTGACGCCAACTGAAGACGAAGGACAAATACTGTCACCACCAAGTGTAGAAGAAACAGTCCGTGCAATTCATCGGCTAAAAAATCATAAGTCGCCAGGAGCCGATGGAATTACAGCCGAATTGGTTAAATATGGAGGCGACCAGTTACACCAAGTGGTTCATCAACTTGTGCTCAAGGTATGGGACAGCGAATCAATGCCTGACGATTGGAATGAGGCATTATCTGTCTCATACATAAAAAGGGAGATATCGCACAGTTCAGCAATTATAGAGGTATCACGTTGCTGAGTACCATCTATAAGATATTCTCCACTATCTTGCTAGGCCGGATAGCCCCATACGCCCAGAACATCATTGGCCCATACCAAACAGGCTTCACTCCAGGCAAATCAGCAACAGATCAGATTTTCTCCCTGCGGCAAGCGATGGAAAAACTGCTGGAATATGGACAACAGTTGCACCATCTGTTCATCGACTTTAAAGCCGCCTATGATAGCATAGCCAGGGTAAAACTGTACACGGCCATGAGAGAATTCGGTATGCCGACGAAATTAATAAGACTGACTAGGCTGACCCTGACCAATGTGCGAGTCCAGATAAAAGCAGCAGGATCCCTCTCAAGACCATTCGACATCAACAACGATCTACGACAAGGGGATGCGCTATCATGCGTCCTCTTTAACCTGGCCCTCGAGAAAGTGATCCGGGATGCTGAGGTAAATGCAAGAAGTACGATCCTCTTCAAGTCCACCCAACTACTGACCTATGCTGACGATATCGACATCATGGGAAGAACCACCCGAGACGTACAAACTGCCTTCATCCAGATCGAGCAGGCGGCGATTGGCGCGAGATATTGGGCTGCACATCAATGAAGGCAAGACAAAATATATGGTGGCAGCGTCAGCACCGAAGACGAATCAACCAACAACATCAAATCGCACTGGTCAAACACAAACACGAAGAAGAATAAAGATAGGAGAATACAACTTTGAGACCGTTGACAATTTCTCCTATCTAGGGTCGAAAATCACAACCGATAACAACTACGATGATGAAATCCGCGCACGGTTGTTGTCAGCCAACAGAGCCTATTTCAGCTTACAAAGACTGTTCCGCTCGAAACGTCTCACCATAGGGTCAAAGCTCTTACTGTACAAGACTATGATCTTGCCAGTCCTCATGTATTCCTCGGAAACTTGGGTGCTTAGCAAGAAAAATTGCGAACTCTTGGCCGCGTTCGAGAGAAGAATCCTCTGAAGAATTTTTGGCCCCCTACATGAGGATGGACGATTCCGTAGCCTACACAATGACGAAATCTATGAGCGATACCATGACCGTCCGGTTGTGGATAAAATCCGGCCCAATACGTTACGGTGGGTGGGTCACTTAATCCGTATGGATGAGGATGATCCCACCCGGAAAGTCTACAAGGGAAATATCTATGGTAGAAAAAGAAGATGAGGCAGACCCTGCCTAAGATGGAGCGATGGCGTAGGTCAGGACGCCAGACAGCTTTTAGGGATATCGAACTAGTGGACATCGGCGCAAAACCGGGATGTCTGGAGTTCCTTATTAAGGCAGGCCTAGACCGGATACCGGTTGTTGCGCCGTTGATGATGATGATACAAGGTGGGGCAAAAGGAATTACTCTATTGGAAAACACTATAGCTTTTGCAAATGGCGCCGATTGTTCATCCGGTTTTGACATTTGTGAAGTATACAAACGCATAATATAAATCACAAGCCGTGAATCGGTTTACCTTGCAAGAACGCGTAATAATTGCTTCCATTTGTTTGCACAACAATTCGTAGGTTGTGTTGACTCAGCATGAATTATTATTATTATGAAATATCCTGAAACTGCGGCGTCTATCCACTCGCCTCGAAGAGACTGGGACAACACGAGATTTTTTCAAGGGTGGCCGGAACGTCGACCAGACGACATGCAACGCAACTGGGCATTAGGTGGCGGTCTCTGCGCAGAATTTTGGTGGAAGATTTAAAATCGTTCCCCTACAAAATGCAGACAGTGCATCAGCTATTAGCTGCTGACGGTCAAACGCGTCTAACCTACGCCCGAACTATCCTGAATCTCAACGAAGAGGAGGACGATTTTTCATCGAAAATTGTGATGAGCGGTGAGGCTCATTTCCATCTTAGCGGTTACATGAATAAACAAATCGTTTCTGGGGCACTAAAATCTGTGTTTCACCCACGAAGAGCCATTACACATGCTCAAAGTTACTGCGTGGTGTACTGTTTACGCTGGAACAGTTATCGGGCCATTTTTCTTTGAGAACGCCGCGGGCCAAATGACAACTGTGGACGTCGTTCGCTATAGAGCTATGATTACCGATTTTTTTCTTCCTCAATTGGATGAATTGTGACTGGAGAGTATGGGGCTCCAACAACACGGTGCAACACGCACATTGCTTGAGCCGATATTCTGAAGGAAGCATTTCCGGGTCGCTTAATATCTCTCTGTTAATGACAAATTTATATTTTTCAAGCAAAATAAAGCTACTTTACAAAAACCTGCACATTCCATCGGTTGTTTTTATTAAATTCAAAGTTAAATTCTAAAATTGTATAGGATTATATACAAGGAACCGATGAGGGTTCAATTTCTAGCAAAACTATAGAGTGCGAAAGTACCTTGACGCCTGCGAGAAAGAGCATCTTTCTATACTTCCGCAAGGACTGCTTGCATCCGAAGTTTTCCTGTGGTATTCCTGGTATTTCTATCTCAGGCAGAGAAAGCGAGCAGTGTGCGGACCTTCGGAAGTTTGTTCTCGCAATTTCAATAAAAGTCTTCCCTATGATATGGATATTTGGACAGTAAGTAAGAAAATTTCGAAAGCGATAGGGTGCTTGCCCATAAATTTGTGATAGTTGAATTCATTTATCATTCAATTCTACAACAGAAAATTCAAATTCCTAGCTCACAGAGCTCAGGCCCACAAGCCCCAAAACCCTTGAAAAGAAGAGACCAGTTTGTGATCTTCGCTAGTTTCATAATAACTCTCAAGTCTCATATGCAAACCTTCTAATTCTCTCGACCATACTTTTCTATAGCACTCTGGCCCAATACTACATTAAATTGAACTAAATTCTTTACTATTTCTCTCCGCTAGACTGGTGCTAGGATAAGTCAGTGCTTACGAAGTATCTTTCCTTTTTTACAGCGGATTTCCCATTCATCGCTTACTATATAATCAATACAATGCAGACGGATCCAACTAGCTTCTATTCAGGAATAAGGGTAGCATCTTTATCGAAGTTTGAACCGAGAAATCTAAGGTACGTCAAATAAAGCAAACGTAATAAGCGAGGTTATTGCAACTCGCTTGGCGAATTGAATATCTTGTGTATACTAATTAATATAAATTAGTAACTGATGTTATTATTTATATTATTTATAGATATACTGCAGCGCACACACTAGATATGTACTGCGAGGTAGCATCAATATGTCGTCCTCCTCTTGTTCTAGCTCCCACGGAATCGGGTAGCTTCAAGAAAATGCAAACGCCTACAACCGGATACATAATAAGCGTATACAAGGTATAGTCAACGGAAGTGGTGGTTACCCAAGGGCTACTATTTTATGCAAACATCTATTTCAGGTCTTCGAAGGAGATGATCGGGAGCGTTTCGAAAAGAATTGGCTTTATTGGACAGGCGCCAGAATGCTATATAGGTGAATGAAAACATTTTAATTCCTAGTGAATGGCTTAATTTAAATTATCCTTTTTCAGGTATCTCCCCAGAAAGGCAGGTTTACGTCGCATTGCACTGCATAAGAGTGTCTCGCAGCGTGGAGACAAGATGTATCTGTTAGTATGTGAATGTGCCGATCTTCTCAAGGATATTTCTTGTGCGGCTTTCCTAATTCCCGCTCTGCGAGCGCGACTATGCGGCTACACTGGACTCTATCGGCCTATTCAAGTTTTCTAATTAGCACTCCTGCGAGGACCAGATTCGCATGATTCGATTCTAATTTTACTTTGGTTTTAGCTTGTTATGTTGAAAAAACGGATTATAATGCGATTTAAGTTAAGATGAATTGAAAGTAATATCGATAGCAATAATAGTCTCTGTGAAAGCATCGAAAGTCATATCATCCTTTGTTTTAATGAGGTCAGATTGAATTGTTTGAAAGGACAGTTAGAAGTCAATGAATTCAAAGAAAAAAGAAAGAAAGCAAAGAATATGTTCTTCATCAGAGAACTAGGTGCTAACATAAAAGAAGAATAACAACTCGTCTTGATTAAAAAGGCGCAGTGACATCAGAATAAAAAGTCTTCACTCATTGGCTCATTTCAAATTTAACAGATATGTATAAAAGTCCTTGAGCTGCTATGGAAGAAAATAGCTAGGAACTGGGCCTTCGTGTCTCCAAAGAAAGTTCTTATTTGATTTACACTATCGGACAAAATAAAGCGCAGAATAAAGTAAGAAACATTTTCGCCCGGCAAACACGAAGTCACAAACATATTTTTTGAAAACTAATACTAAACTCTCTTCTTTATTTCACAACAGTATATACAGTGCTGGAAAGGAAAACGTGCTCAGACGTTTTAGTAATGTTTCTCGTTCAAGAACGAATGTATTTTTAATTTTATATATATATTATATTCTTCTTTTTCTTCAGTCTTTGTCCCCTTCACAAGCGGGGCCGGCTAGTCGTGATCGGTTTCGCCATTTGGCTCTAACAAATGCCCGATCTGGATACAATCGCGAGGCCTTTAAATCCTCATCCAGCGTATCAAGCCATCGTTGTTTCGGCCGGCCTTTTGGTCGCTTACCATCGATTTCGACAATCTTAGCAAGTGAATTCTCATTAGCACGAATTACATAACCATACAATGGAAGACGATTGATACAGCCCCATATCGATCGCGGATATCCTCATTTCGAATGTTATCAAAACGTGTCACGTCACTAGTCCAACGCAACATCTTCGCCTCGATTACCGCAAGACGCCGTTCATTGTTTTTTATAGTCGGCCAATATTCATAGCCATGAAGAGCGATAGTACGGACGACATTGCGGTAAATTTTCAATTTGAGACGTTCGTTGATTCGTCGATCACAACGAACACCAGTTGTGGAATGACACTTCATCCAGGTTGCGTTAATGCGTGCAGCAATTTCATAACGTAATTCTCCATTAGCTGATAGCATTGACTCGGATCGGTCGTCAAAAATTCAGTTTTATTCAGATTCAATCTGAGACCGTGTTGCGCGAGGCGATCATTCCATTCTTCGACAGTGTCCATAACAAGAACAAAGAGGAGTCGCGAGAGGGTGCTTCCTTGAAGAACATCAACAGAGACACGAAGCGGTTTTTATATACCTGCCACACTTTGAACTTTACTTTTCGGATCGTGATAGAGCAATTGAACCCAACGCACGAGTTTTTCGGGCACAAAGTGTTTTTGCAGAGCATACCAGATAGGTTCGTGTGGCACACGGTCAAACGCTTTCTCCAGATCCAAAAATGCAATGTAAAGAAGGCGACGTTTCTCACGGTGTTTCTCCGCGTGTATTGCCTCAGCAGTTCCACAGTTTTTGACAAATTCGGCTTGATTCACGGTTATTTCAACGATTTCGCGAATATGGTTGTTAAGAATGCATTCATGGTATGGTAAATCGGGAATCGGATGGTAATTTGAACATTCTGTGGACTATTTTTCTTTTTCCATATTGCCAGCCAAACATGTGAGCGCAATTATGATGATCCGGTTTAATTTTTCTCATGATGCAGTTATCTCAGTGTTTAAGGTCGTAGGTGTAACGACTGCCAAATACTGTAGTTTATTATCTACGCTACTTCATTATTGCGACAAAGTGGGCATTTTTATGCAATAGAATAATCTGCAGCTTTCGGTTCTAATGACGAAGAGTTGGCTAACCGACAAACACGTGAACGTAATTCAATGCCATGTACAAACCCTTGACTTGAATCCCATAGAATATCTCTAGGTAACCGTTAACGAAAAGATTAATTAACGCAATTTCACAAAAACAACTGTACTGCAATGGCTATTTAAGGAGGTGGAAATCTTTAAAAGACCCTGGCCTGGGCATGCCAGAGTGTGGGATTTTTACCCTTAAAACCACCCCCAACTCCTCACCCTCCTCTGCTTTTCGCGCGATCATGGAATTGATCGCATCCCAGTCTTCCTGCCAAGCTACCATTCTCCGGACAAAATTTTCTGGTGATAGCACTTCACCTAGAGTTTCCTCCAGGTTCCTTCTTTCTTCCACGACCCTAGGACATTGGAAGAATACGTGCGCTAGGTCAACTGGGACCCCGTCTTAGTTTGGACAATTAGGTGAGGTGTCCAATTTAAACCTGTACAGGTATTGACAGTGTCCTCCATGGCCGGTGAGAAACTGGGTGAGATTATAACTGATCTCCCCATGCTTTCTCTCCAGCCACTCCCTGATGGAAGGGATCAACCTGTAAGTCCAACGACCCTTTTCTGACTGGTCCCATCGCTGTTGCCATCTGCTTATGGATCTCTCCCTTTCGGTTTTTTTCAACTGCGATAAGGGAGAGATAGACCTGGTGTTATAAATGTTCATTATTTCGGTTGCCAGGATGTCAATCGGCATCATTCCCGAGATGACGAACGCTGCATCGTTTGAGACGGTCCTGAAGGCAGAACACACCCTTAAGGCTGTTCTTCTGTAAACCGTACTCAGTTTATATGCATTGCCTAAACCTTGCAGCTCGTTTCCCCAAACTGGTACTTCATACAGCATGATAGAACTCATCACCCTGGCTATGAGCAGCCTGACGGTTATTAGTGATTGACACCAAATTTGGTAGAAAGGTGGGAACTATGAACGCTCACACATACAGTGAGTTATATTCTTTTACGTTGAATTTAAGGAGGGGTCCCCATACATGCAAAAGGGGAATGCAAACTTTTTTTTCATCAAATATAGTCATGGGGGTATCAAATTAATGGTCTCGTTTAGTGCTTTCTGAAGCCGGTCTTAGTTTTGACATTTGTTTGAAAGGTTGGAAGTGCGAGAGGGGGGGGGGGGGGGTTGAAAGTGATCATTTCTTTAAGGGAGCCATTCTCAAAAACTACCAAACGGAATTATCTGAAAAAAATCAAGAGGTTGCCACTATATGGTACCTGGGCTCTAAAATACCTTCCATACCGATATCTGTTCAAATAAAGTTAACAATAGTATGTTACTATATTTTTCGTAATTGGCTACAAAATTCCCTTTAATTTCATCCTATCACCACGAAATTTCGCCGTGATATAATGTGGAGCATGAGCTCACAAAGTTTGGTGGAAATCGCGTTATTACTAACAAAGTTGAAACAATGTCAAAGTTGTTGCTTCTTTGAAAATTAAAGACTATGAATGTCAATATCACCCGAAAGTGGATGCTCTCATATAATATATGCATATATTACGTGCTACATACTAAGAAATACACAAAACCCTTCGTACCTGAAGCGTCCAGCTTGCGGTGGCCCGAGTTGTTTTTATTTTGTTAAAGTTTTTGGTAAAATTCGAATTTTAAATGAGGAAGCACGTTTTTCTCCGCCCAAAAACATCTCGAAAAACTTTATGCATGTTTCCGCCATTGTAATTATTATAAATTATGATGTTCAGTCTTCAAATTTTATTTGAAAGAGTTAAGACTTGTTTTTCGCTAGTAATATTTATTATACTTGCATATACCGATATTTCGGGGATCACTTGTTCTCTTCACCAGTGCTACAATTCTGCTCCTAACTGGAGTTATTAAAAATTAAGGTACTATTCTAAATTTTATCCAATTTTATGAAGCTTTATCTTATTAACATAATATTACCTTTGAATTTAATGACAATATTATTTTTAAAATGCTTCAGAGACAATATTCTCTTGATAAACGGATTTTTTGTCCGAGTGCGAGCATGGAACTGTGAGTTTGGTTGTTTTAGCTCACTAAGGCGTGTAGGATTTGAGATTTTATATTCCAATTTTGTTTGAGGGAATCCCCATCGTATAACTAGAATGTGACAGAAGGGTATTGAAAAGTCTCCATCTTTACATGACGTATTGATCTTGCAGTGGATGTGTTTGCACTTTATTTTGTCTGATAGTGTGTTAATATAAAAGAAAAGTTGATTTTTCATTCAAATAATTATATTTTAAAGTACATATATAGCTTGGGTATTCACTTTTTAAAAATAATGTCATCCAAATGCAAACTATCACGGTCACACCCTCATCTGAACGAAAAACAATATTTTTTAAGAACCTCCTCCTTACTCCTTGACTAACTAATGTATTGCTGACATACACTTTGGATTTGAGATATTCGCATAATAATAGATCAACAGGATAGAAATCAAGCGTGGGGGGGGGGGCGAAATCATCTACCCTGGAAATTGATTTATCAGGTGAAATTTTCATGAGCTCATCACAGAGTTGCATTGGATATGTTTGACGTGGCTCTATTGATTTTGGTTCTAGTCTGGAAGTGATTGCAGTTCAGGTGCCAAGAAAGTGATCTAACGTGTCCATGTAAGATTCTGGATTTACATACTTCAGCTTCATGACCCTTCTTTCTCGAGAAATACTCAATGCCGACCTCTCAAATATGAACCTGCACTTGGAACACTCTGTATTCCAGTAGATTTTTTTAGATGTCGTATAGTCTTTTTGTGCATTTCCTGGTTTGTGATCATAATCGGGCTACTTGTTTTACTTCTACGATGAAACAAGACAAAACAGAAAAAAAGTTAAAAATAGCCAAAAAAAAACAAAGGTACAAATTGTTTATATTTGGGAGATACTACATAATCCGTGAAAATCTTTTCAGCGAAGCCTAGGATCCAAAGAAAAAACCATTTTTGAAATAGTTATAGTATAGAAAGTAGATATAGTCCCTGGCCGCCGCATGAGTATATTTTTAAATTATTCTTAACGACGACCATCTAAAATTGTTTATGTGCGATGGTCCAATAAAATCTCGTGTCCAATCGTAATAGCGGGAAAAATGGACATCGGGCTAACCTCCACACAGTACCTTATGTTTTTTTTGTTACCCTCTGCGGGAAAGCTTGAAGTCGTAATGCCCTCGCTGCTGGGATATAGAAAAAACGTTTCAAGGAGAGCTCAGAAAAAGGCGGGTGCCTTTTCACTAATAGCCGCCTAACAAAGAACAACTGCAGCTGCAGACCAGGGAAACCATTTCATCCCGCCATGTCTATAATATTTCACGATTTAGGCATGAGCAATTTTGTGGTAGCTGCGACAGAGTACTAAAATATTGAACCGACCTCGTCGCAATTCCGAAAGTTTCTACCACAGAACCATGCAAGCGCGGGATGTACATTTTTATTAATTGCATCAACATGCAACGTGCGGTTTACTGTCTGTCTGTCTGTTACACGCGCTTTTCTCAGAAATGGTAACACTTGCTGACACGAAATTCGATAGAGAGGATGGAATGCCACAAATACGGTAAATTATATTACTGCACGGTTAACTTGAGGGGGGGGGGGGGGGGGGGTCCCATATAAGAGGGGTGTACTTTTTTTCGCATATAACCATGTAGGGTATCAAATGGAACGTCTCAATTAGTACTTTTGGTAATAGTTTTAGCAGGGGAAGAGAGTGGGGATCCGAAAGGGATTAATTACTTCTCAAACTTATTTTCTGAAAGTATCCAACCGCGAAATGTGATAAAGAAATCTAGGCCCCAAAATATTCTCTGTTACCATATATTATCAATAATAATAATAATAATAATAATCGTTGGCGCAACAATCCATATTGGATCAGGGCCTTGAAGTGTGTTAGAGCACTTCATTCAAGACCGTAACGGTACACTACAGTACACTGTAGGAGGCAATGTGGTCAGCATTACGCTCGCCCGAGATTATTACCCTGATTTGACTCAGGTACTCATTCACAGCTGAGTCGACTGGTATCCGACGTCAAATCCCGATACAAATCGCACTGCCGCCAGCGAGATTTGAACCGCGACCTTCCGTACGACAGCCTTGTGCTCTAACCACTCAGCTATCCGGACACTATTATATATATTATATATATATTATTAAGCTTTGAAAATTTACTGCAAACCCTTTTTAAGTCCATTCTAAATCCATAAAAATTTTGCTTTAATGTACGTTTTAATAGGAAGCTGCATACTGAAAAGTTTGGGGGAAATCTTGCTATTATTAACAAAATTACACTAGTTGAAGCGGACGGGCGGGCTTCCGGTTTCCGACTTGTTTTCAGCAAATATGCACATTTCGGCGACTAATTGTCGCCTTCTAAAAAAACGGTCGTCAAATCCCTAGACTCATGTCTGCCTGTTTGCAGCGTGGTGCTAAGAGACTATTCAGGCATTTGACACCACCAAGAAACAGCTTATGGAAACTATACTTCTGGCATTCCTTCAGTTAGAGTTTTACCCTTCACCAAAAGGGGAACCAAATCAGTCAGCTGTTAAGCCTTTTTTCAAACAACTGAAACCCGCTAAACAGAATTATAGAGGCTTCGCTCGTGAGTTAATAGTCGCGTATTTCGCAACTAAATACTTCCAGTATTCTCTTGAAAGCAGTCTGTTCGCTGTGTTCACGGACTATAAGCCAGACAGAATCCCGATAAAGTGTCCCATTGCCAACTAATGTATCTGAGATTTATCTATCAGGTGTGTCCGTGTGATATAACGTGTGTAGCTGCCATTTAGGCGCAGCCTCATAGTCTTCTTGAGATACGAATTGATTTTGTGACTACCATCAGAGCCCCGCTATGACAAGCAACAACGATACCAGTCTAATGAGTGCGTGACTGAGATGTAGAGTAAAAAGTGTCTCCTCTAATAGTTGAATCGATTCGATTTTTCTGCTCATCAGGATTACCCCATACTCCCAATCGCCAGTCCATTTCTGTGTTTTGTATGAAACAAAACCTTATTAAAATCGGTTTACAGTCTGTCTGTCTGTCACATGCACTTTTCTCAGAAAATTTCGTAGGAGGGTGGGAGCAGAAAATTCCATGCATCCAGTGACTCACGTCATTCTAAGTGGGTGGGGAGGGCGGTCTACATAGGGGAGGAGGGGGCTGGAAATTTGGTATTTTTTTCGCGGATCCATCCTTCTAACATACCTGACTGAAAAATGGAGCCTAGGATACGAAATACTCGTGGTTTGGCTAGTATTTGCTCGTAGATAGTATGAGTGATTTTGTCGAGCTTTCAACAGTAGATGTAGTATAACAGGATCAGATAGGATAATTGGTTATTCCAAGCAGACTTTCCTTGGTAACATCATGCAACTTTTTTATTGGTTTGGAAAATTCAGTTGAATTTGGAAAGTACGGATGGACGAGGCAAATGTAGTTTATCTACTTAATGTCATGTTTTGGAGAATGAAGCCTAAAATTCATCAAGTCGTGTTTATCGTGCTAGCTATTCCTCGGTCTTCCTCTCTGTGCACTACTTCCGGTAGTTAGATATGAGACGCTGGATTTCTTGGTCGGTCATGTTTTGATACCAAGTCACCTCCTGAAATTGTGTCATGTCTGCTCGCAACACGTTTAGTCCAAACTGGCTAAATCTAAGCTGCGTACACGTGTTCGAAGAATGCTAATCAAGATTCGCTTGCGTTTTGAGTGTCTTAGAAATTAGAAACTATTTGAACTTACTTAATTACCTTTCTTTTCTACCGAAAAGATCTACTTGCTGAAAGTTATCTAATTATTAGAGGATTAAGTAGAGCAATCTCTCGGTAGAAATTTCAAATTTTGCATTCAAATTCACACGTTAAGTTTATATCATCATCATCAACGGCGCAACAACCGGTATCCGGTCTAGGCCTGCCTTAATAAGGAACTCCAGACATCCCGGTTTTGCGCCGAGGTCCACCAATTCGATATCCCTAAAAGCTGTCTGGCGTCCTGGCCCACGCCATCGCTCCATCTTAGGCAGAATCTGCCTCGTCTTCTTTTCCTACCATAGATATTGCCCTTATAGACTTTCCGGGTGGGATCATCTTCATCCATATGGATTAAGTGACCCGCCCACCGTAACCTATTGAGCCGGATTTTATCCACAACCGGACGGTCATGGTATCGCTCATAGATTTCGTCATTGTGTAGGCTACGGAATCGTCCATCCTCATGTAGGGGGCCAACAATTCTTCGGAGGATTCTTCTCTCGAACGCGGCCAAGAGTTCGCAATTTTTCTTGCTAAGAACCCAAGTTTACAGTAAGTTAAGTTTATATACAAGGCATTTATTTACCTTCTGCCGTCAAATTTCAACCTCAATTGGTAAACAGTGCACTAATTTTTCCAGACTTCAATCCCCACGACCCTGAAAATTGGTTTAAAGTCGGGCAGGGAAGCTTTGTGAATTATTACATAACATAATATTTGCAAGTCATAGCAGTGTTGCCCCTGCGGTATGTCACCGAAGTCCCCGACATAATTACAAAGTCGGTGACAGATAGCTCATACCAGCGGTTACACGGATAATTTATAAATCGGTTGTGTGTTTTTCAGGATAGGAAAATGGGGCAGCTCGTGAACGACACTTACATCGGTGTCTAAAAACCTTTCGACATAGCGGATAAGGTCAACGCTCTACTTCCATCATTTATCGGGGAAGCAATATCAGATATACAAATATCTTCGCCTTCAACAGTGGAGTTCAGTTTAACGCTATCATTCTCGATCTCATTCACAGCTCAGGTTCAAAAGTTTTCGTCCTCAAGGTGTATGCTGGTATCACTGGAGAATTAATACTGAAACCACCAAATGCCTGAAACTGCATAACTTGACTTCGTGAAACGCTATCGGGAGCCGTTAAAGTTCGCAAACGATCCCGTGTCATCGTCTTCATGATGCGTGGCTGTGTTCGACTAAAATACGAGAACATGGTTCCTCAAAGACACAGGGGTCGATATATGGGTTTATGCGCACTCAAAATTCCAAGGAGCATGTAAAAAGGAACGGTTCGAGCTTTCGACTGCCAATGGGACACCAACGGCCGCATATGTAACCGTTAAACTCTCACTCAACCTTGACCTTCGGCAGAGTAGATTTCACAGCACATTACGGAATCCGCTCAGACCTTCAGCACGATTACGTTCGCAATTCAACAGCTCACCTTACGTACCAAGGAGAGATTGCTGAATATACAATTCCGACCATCAGGACAATTACTGTAGAAACCCGTTATTATGATTTTCTACAGGAGTTTCCGGAAATAACTCCCCGGGACGGAACTGGAAAAATGAGGTGTCATCGAGACCTTGCCAAGATGATCGCACATTCAACGCCGGAACTTGTGCGGACAAGTACCCAGTTCGACACAATCAAGATTTCGCCTAAACGTTCTATAGTAACAGTGTCTTCTGAACAATAGACCTGGTAAAAGCATTTAACCAGAATTCGGCAGCTCAAAAAGACGTACCAAAGACAGCCACCACAACATCATTCGGCCATTACGGGTATCCGCTTATGGAATGCAGCGCAAAAGTTTCATCGATTCATTGACAAGGCTTTGACAGGTGTGTACTTCTAGAACACGCTCACCACTTAAGAACTCTGTGCGAAGGTTGAAACAATATGGCATAGTGCTGAAGCAAAAGCATTTTTGGTCAGCACGAGGTCAGTTTCCTTCCTACAAGTCGCTTGTCAATCGAAGTCAAAACAATCTTGTCATACCCGCAACCAAATAACGTGGAGCAGAAGGTTCATACCTAGAGCAGCAGCAGTACAGGCATGACTCAACGAGATTGCATAAGGCAAAATTAAAGGAAATTCAACAATCAACTTGACCAGCGAATCTACCGCAGCTTCTGAAGTTTCTAGAAACGCACTGAAACCGGCAACGGATTATATGTAGTTGACAATTGTTGGTTTTTCTCAAGAAAGCTCGATCCAGCGGAACGTAAATATCACAGTTGCCAGAGCGTTCATTAATACATGGATCTCCACTTTGGATCACCACAGATCAAGGAAAACAGTTTGAATCGAGTCTTTTCAATAACTCAGCAATCTGATCGTTGCAACCCATATCAGAACTACATACAGCATACCATCCGGCAGCTAATCGCAAGGTCTAGTGTTTTTACTGTCAGCTCAAAGCAGCAGAAACGTTCCACTACAGCCGCTGGATGGAAGCATCATCTGTTGTGCTACTAATCATTCACTCAGCTCGGAAAAAAACTGCAGCGGGAATGGTGTATGGTCAGCAATTATTCCTCCCAGGCAAATTTTACAACTCATAATCGAACAACGGCCAGGTAGACCCATCTAATTTCACTAACGAATTAAGAAAGTCTTCATGACAGTGCCCACTCTCTCGAGTGACATCCGTAAAATCGTCCAAGCTTCCATTCAACAACCAGAAGTAGCAAACTCAACGAAATGTAGGAGACTGTTGAAATTTTCTGATCGTTACCAGGCAGGACTTCAATAGTTTGACCATAACAACACCACAGATCCACAGCTAGTGGGGACACAGCCAGCAGAATCATCTTAATTTGCTTGAACTCAATCACTAACAGGGGAGTGCTGTGGCTCCAGACACTTACTTCAAGTAAGAAAGTCGGGAACTGCCTGAACTATGATAATTACCTCTCTTTTCTACCGAACTGATTTACTCATTAAAAGTTACCTAATTGCCAGGAGATCAACCAGAGCAGTCACTCCCTAGACAGTTAGCTTACTCACAGTTCCCACATTGTAAACAATACACTGGGAAGAAAGTCCGATTTGGGGATTCGGGTATAAAGGTTTTGTGTTCATTTTATGTAAGAAACGTCAACGTACATTTTTTTATCCGTATATAGCTGCAAATTTAAGGATAATCCTTCATACTGTTCCAAACTATTATACAAGGCATACATACATATTACAACCATAGAAATTATGGCCACCCTAAAGAAACAAACTGCCTATTTCCGAATACTATACATATATGTATATGCACGTATATAAATTGATCGTACCCGTATTGCTGGTTTACTTCGTATACAAAAACGTACATATCCACATATATAGTACGTATATTAAATACTGCTGGGTTAATGTACAAATATATCTATCTGAATTAGACACTACTCGCAAAGTTCATTAGCACGCATGTACTATATACGTACATACACACATGTCTGTTTGGAGTAATTGATATTCATCTACAAATGACTTAAACCATAAAACAAAATAATTCTTTCCGACCCCATCATATGAACTTACTTCGTTGTGGTATTGACGAATTGACATATGGTAATGTCGTCATACACGTTGCAGAATGCATGAAATTTACAAAAAATGGGACAGTTTCACTCCCTGTAACTTTGTTTATAATAGTTGCATTTTCTTCAAACTAAATTGTGCACTACTCGTATGTTATCCCTTACACCCATGCCAAATTTTGTGCTGTTGGGATGGACATAAGGGGGGTTGCCGGGTAAATTTCCAAAATGAGTAAATATACTATTATTAACTTTATTTGTGCAGATATCGGAACGGGATGTATTTAGATTTTTCGTTTGGAAGAGGAGGAGAGGAGACCTGTTACACTTTTTTGAGGTCATAATAAAGTTAATATAAAATGCCGCCACTTGCTGTATGCTCTTCCTAATTTTCGTGTTCATGTTTTATTCAGTTTATTCAGTTACTTCAGTTAATCAATCAAGTCGCTATTTCAAATGAGAACTACTCGCTTAATAACGCTAAATCGTCGTGAAGGATGACAATAACCTACATAGCTCTGTAGAACGAACTCCTGGAAATGGAGTTTGTCTCGACTAGCTTACAACTGGCTGGGTCCTGGGCTTTAGTAATTTTAATAATGTGGTTAGTATAGGGAGAGTATATAAATTTGTGCACCAGCTGATGGGGAACTTTTATTTGCTGTGTGAATAATTCGACGTATTTAATTTTAGGGGTGCGAGATTAGCAGGCATATGCCCTGTGAAAGCAAGAAAGTTCCAGTCTCATTAAAGCAAAGCTATCATATCAATAGACTCGATCTAATGTTTCATACATATACTCGTATCATATCAGTCATATCCTGCGATTAATACATATTAAAGTCGAAATGAATTTTTGAAAAAATACAACCTTCTCTTCTATTAATAACTCAATGCCACTTCTCAATTAGGACCACTTAGAAATAAATATTTAAATATGAACACACTAAAATTAAACCAACAACGATATTCGCTTTAAAATTTCTACTTTTATACGAAATATTATTGCTTAGATTATACGGGAAAAATTAAAAGAAAGCGAAATTTTTCCTTTTTGCAAGTTATAAAGAAATATCAACTGATCAACTGATATAATTTACTTTTTTAAAATATTAAAAAGCATGGCTTTACGGATTCAGATGCAACACAAAAACAATCTTTACAATAAATTAAGCAATTGTGCCAACAAAATCAAAGTGTAGTGGCCTTGCAAGAGTAGTCGTTCGGTAAAGTAAATTAAATCAATTTTAATAAACCATAATTCAAATATAGTTGAATGATAGATCGTTACAGAAAAAGATGGTTGATTTACAACAAAAGAAAATTTACAATATTTCAATTTTAGTGTAGCAGATTGGAAATTTCGAAGAAACACGGAAAATAATAGTCTTAAATTGTATAAAGGATGTTCAAGCGCATTGCACAATAAAAACCAAAAGTGCTGTGATAAATAAAATTCAATATTTATCTATCTAAATAATCGATGCAGAAAATCCATTGATTATTAATACAATGTAGGATAAGACCAGGTTCAACTTCAAATAGATAAAGCTTAATTAAAGTGAGTTAGGTCCAAACCGGCAATTAAGTCGAAATTTTAAGGATCAAATAAACGAATTATTAGATTAATCGGAAAGTAGATGTACCAAGTGTTGTATGCAAACCGCAATAATAAATTCAAAAATTTCATCAACTTCTAATACAGAAAATTGCTGTTTCTTTGTTGTCCTGTTTACAACTACATAAAACTATCTAGCTACTCCATTTTAATTGAAATATATTGCGCCAAAAGCAACACCGGTTTCGTTTAAAAGGAAGCACAGTTTTCACTTATTCGACAATATTATTAGCCTCCAACGAAATCCTCCTCTTAACGAACGATAAAGCTTTTATTAGACCTGCAAAATGGTAAGGGTAAGGGGGTCCAGGGGATGGAAAAACGGCCGGAGAGTGGAGAATTTTTTTTAAAAATTTTAAACGGCGGGATCTTAGTTAATATTGAGAATTCCAAGGAAATGAGCTTAATTCGTGATCACCTGTTTAGAGAAGAGCTAGACCTTTTAGATGGTATGTAGGTTGGGGGGTCTAGCAGCCGTAAAGATGGCCGGAAAGTCGAGGAATTTTATATACATCTTTAAACGTTTGTTAATATTTGGAATCTCCGGAAAATGAGCAGAGAGAGCAGAGTTATACTTTTCAGATGGTGTACAGACTAGGGGGGTCTAGCAGCCCGAAAAATGGCCGCAAATTGGAGGAATCTTTTGAAAAACTTTAAATGTTCAAATCTCCGTTAATATTGGGGATTTCGAGAGAAGGAGCTTAATTCGTAATCATTTTCAGATGGTATATAGTTTGAAAGGTGGAAAGTGGAGCAATCTTCCGAAAAACTTTAAACGCTCGTATCTTCGTTAATATTGAGAATTTCGAAAAAACGAATTCGCGATCACCTATTTAGAGAAGTGCTAGACCTTTCAAATATTATGTAAGTTGGGGGCCTAGGAGCCAAAAAAATGGTCGGAAAGTCGAGGAACCTTATCTTTAAACGTCAGTATCTCCGTTAATATTGGGAATCTCTCGGTTTTATTCGGGATCACTTATATAGAGCAGAGTTAGACTTTTCAGATTACTAGGCCCCCTTCCACTAACTTCTTAATATTAACGCAGATCTAAGCGTTTAAAGTTCTTCCAAAGATTGCTCGAACCTTCAGCAATTTTCCTGGCACCCAGATTCCTCAACAATACTCCAATTGGGAGCTCAGACCCTTCCCGATAGCAGTGGTCGCGAAATAATTTCTGTTTCCCGAAATTTTAAAATTAACGGGGATATAAACGACTCAAGCTTTTTCCCAAGATTCCTTTAAATTTCAGCAATTTTCCTGGCACCCAGACCCCCAACCAACACCCAATTGGGAGCTCAGACCCTCCACCAATAAAAGTGAGAATGAGTTAAGCCCCTTTTCTCGAAATCCTCAATATTGAGGGAGATACAAGCGTTTAAAGTATTCCCCACATTTCACCCAAATTTCAGCAATATTCCTGGGACCCAGACCCCTCAACCTATGTACCATTTTCAAAGTCAGACTTTCCTCCGATAGTAATGATCACGAATTAAGCCCCAACCCCAATTGGGAGCTCAGAACCTCCCCCGATAGTAGTGTCATGAGTTAAGCTCTATTTCTCGAAATCTTCAATATTAAAAAAGATAATAATAATAATAATCGTTGGCGCAACAATCCATATAGTATCA
Organism: Hermetia illucens; assembly: GCF_905115235.1. Taxonomy (NCBI): domain Eukaryota; kingdom Metazoa; phylum Arthropoda; class Insecta; order Diptera; family Stratiomyidae; genus Hermetia; species Hermetia illucens. The sequence goes on along the minus strand of NC_051852.1, from coordinate 104,028,483 downwards.
GGGTCTTCAAGTGTGGTAGAGCACTTCATTCAAGCCCGTAACGGTACACTACAGTATATTGTAGGAGAAAATGTGGTCACCATTGCGCTCGGCCGAGATTATTACCCTGATTTGACTCAGGTACTCATCCACAGCTGAGTCGACTGGTATCCGACGTCAAATCACGATACAACTCCCACTGCCACCAGCAAGATTTGAACTGCGACCTTCCGTACTACAACCTAACCACTCGACGAGAGAAAGAAGCTTTTAAGTTTTAGCCAAGATTCCTCCAAATTTCAGCAATTTTCCTGCCACTCAGACCCCCAACCTATATACCATTTTGAAGCTCAGATCCTCCGCCAATAGCAGTGATCTCGAATTAAGGCCCTTTTTACGAAATTCTCAACATTAACAGAGATATGAGCGTTTAAAGTTTTTTCCAAGATTCCCCCAGAAATTTTCCTGGCACTCAGACCCCCCAATCTGTATACCATTTTGAAGCTCAGACCCTCTACCAGTAGTAGTGTTCACAAATTGAGCTTCTTTTTTGCGAAATTCTCAATATTAACGGAGATATAACCGTTTAAAGTTTTTCTCAACATTCCTCCAAAAATCAGAAATTTTCTTGGCACCCAGACCCCTAACCTGTATACCATTTTGAAGCTCAGATCCTCCCCCAATAGTAATGATCACGAATTAAGCTCCTTTTTGCGAAATTCTCAATAATAACGGATATATCTTGAGATCTCTCAACGAATCCCAACAGAGCGTTCAGACAATACAGTTCTCGGTTACGGAAGCGAAAGAGTATTGGGGTGGACTTTGGGGGTTACCCACCCAGCATGCTGAGTGGATCACCGCCGAAGGCACCCGCCATGCCAATACGGCTGGCATGAATTTTGCGGATGTTACCGAAGAGGAAGTTCAACGAGCCATAAACAGCTCGAAGAACTGGAGAGACCCAGGTCTGGATCGGATGCAGAATTTCTGGTATAAGAAATTTACCAGCATACACAGTCGGTTGGCACGCAGTATATATGAGGTCATGAATCGGTCGGAGGAATTTCCACTCTTCCTCACCTTATCCCTAAGAAGGACACGGTACAGGACCCCGCACACACAAGACCGATTACTTGCTTACCAGCCCTCTACAAATTCATCACGTCCATTATTAGTGAAAGGATCAATGGGCACCTCGAGACCAACAACATTCTGTCCGAGGAGCAGAAGGGCTGCCGAGTTGGTTCAAGGGGTTGCAAAGAGCAGTTCATTCTCGACTCGGTAATTGTCGGACAAGTTACTAGAGGCCAAAGAAACCTCTTCAGTTGCTATATCGATTATGCCAAGGCTTTTGATAGCGTTCCGCATACCTGGCTAATCGACATCCTGCATGTATCGCATTGATCCGAAACTAATAAAGTTTTTGGCGACAGTCATGGAAGGGTGGCATACCACCTTATCGGTGCGTACATCTGAGGGTGCTAATACCTCAGAGCCCATCTGTATACGGAGGGGCATCTTCCAGGGGGATTCGTTGAGTCCTCTTTGGTTTTGTATGGCACTGAACCTCATGGCTAGTGAATGACGCTAGAGGGCATGGTTTTGCAATAAAATATGGCCTACGTGCTAAGTGCGAACTGACACATTTGATGTACTTAGATGGCATCAAGCTGTATGCTGGTACTGACAACCATCTTAGAAGTCTCTTACCAATAATAGACATGTTCAGCCGTGATATTCGGATGGAGTTTAGATTAGACAAATGTCGAATCCAAGCCATCCGCAAAGGTCATCACGAGCCGCATGCCGGACATAGCATTGGTGACCTCCACATCGAAGCTATGACCAAGACAGAGTTCTACAAGTACCTAGGAATTCTGCAAGGAACCCATGCTCGAGTTTGTGATCTGAAGAATGCTCTGCTATCCGAATTCCTGCGACGTGTAAAGCTGGTGCTGAAATCGCATCTCTCGGGGAAGAATAAAAGGAGCGCGTTGAATGTAGTCGCTATCACTTCACTGGCTTATGCAGTCGGAATATTGCCGTGGACGAAGACCGATCTGGAAAACGTCCAGCGGCGAATACGGACAACTATGTCCAAATTCCAAATGCATCATCCAAAGTCTGCCGTGGAGCGGATGAACCTGCCTCGTGACATCGGAGGTAGGGACGTGATTGACGTGGCGGCACAACATCATCGCCAAGTCGACTCGCTACGCGCTTATTTTTACAGCAAAGAGCAGGCGAGTCCCTTGCATGCGGCTGTCAGTAAGGCAGACTGTGGGCTGACTACACTTAACTTGAAGGATCGATCTTTCAATCCTCTGAGTGGGGTGAAGTCGGACCAAGAGCGGATCGATGAATGGAAGTCGAAGGCAATGCACGGTAAACACGTGAATTGTCTTTGGCAGCTATTTGTCGAACAGATGGCTATGTGCTGGGGAGCTCTTTGCTGAGACGGAGGGGTTCATGTGTGCCATTCAGGACGGCGTGGTCGCCACCCGAGCTTATAAAAAACTCATCATGAAAGAACGGGTGGAGAACGACCAGTGCAGAATGTGTGGTTCAGCGTTAGAGACGTTGGACCATCTCATTTCTGGCTGTACTGTTATGGCACCGGTGCAATACATCACCAGGCATAATGCTGTATGTAAGGTTATCCATCAAAACCTTGCCTACAAGCATGGCCCAGTTTACCGATATGAGCCGCCAGCAGTACTTGATAGTTCTGCTTTCAGCATGTGTTGGGACCGGCAAGTTCTGACTGATCGCCACACTCTACACAACAAGCCTGACGTACTGTTAGTTGACAAGACGGGTCCCTCCGCGTATATTATTGATGTTGCTATCCCCCATAATAGCAACATTGAACGGAAATACGTGGAGAATAAGGTGAACTACGAGCCATTGGCTCGGGAAATCAAAGAAATTTGGCGTCTCGAGCGGGTGGTTGTAGTTCCCATAATATTGTCAGCTACAGGTATTGTACGTAAATCCCTCACGGCTTCCCTTAATGTCCTGGGACTTTCGCACAGTCTGGTTCAAACCATGCAGAAGTACACCATTCTGCATACGTGCTCGATGTTGCGGGGAGTACTCGACGGATTCTCCCATTGACCAATCACCGGCCACCACCACCAGCGCCCCTTTAGTTTTTAAGTAGGTAGGATCGTCCGAGCCTAAATGCTTGGCACTTAGCGTTAGTATTAGGTAAAATCCGTCATCTGCCGAGATTGTGATAACAAGGATATATAAACGTTTAAAGTTTTTCCCAAGCTTCCTCCAAGAATCACCAATTTTCCCGGCACTCAGACCCCCCAAAGTATAGCCCATTTTGAAGCACAGATCCTTCCCCAATAGTAGTGATCACGAATTAAGCTCCTTTTTGCGAAATTCTCAATATTAACGGAGATATAACCATTTAAAGTTTTTCCGAAGATTCATCCAAAAATCACCAATTTTCCTTGCACTCAGACCCCCAACCTATATACCATTTTGAAGCTCAGATCCTCCCCCAACAGTAGTGATCACGAATTACGCTCCTTTTTGCGAAATTCTCAATATTAACGGAAATATAAGCGTTTAAAGTTTTTACCGAAATTCCTCCAAAAATCAGAAATTTTCATGGCACCCAGACCCCCAAGCTGTATACCACTTTGAAGCTCAGACTCTCTTCCAATAGCAGTAATCACAAATTAAGCACCATTTTTCGAAATTCTCAATATTAACGGAGATACAAGCGTTTAAAGTTTTTCCCAACAATCCTTCAAAAATCAGAAATTTTTTCGGCACCCAGCCCAACTTATCTACCATTTCGATGCTCAGACCCTCTTCAATATCAGTGATCAGCTGATTTCTGCGAAATTCTCAATATTAACTTAGTTGTAAGAGTTAAAAGCCTCTGCCAAGATTCCTCGAAAAATCAGCACCTTTTCTAGCACTCAGCCCCCCCCCCCCCTGCCCCCCTGTATACCATTTTCAAGGTCAGATCTTCCCCCAATAGTAGTGATCAAGAATTAAGCTACTTGTTTCGAAATTCTCAATATTAATGAAGATATAAGCGTTTAAAGTTTTTCCCAAGATTCATCCAAAAATCACCAATTTTCCTGGCACTCAGACCCCCCAACCTATATACCATTTTGAAGCTCAGATCCTCCCCCAATAGTAGTGATCACCAATTAAGCTCCTTTTGCGAAATTCTCAATATTAACGGAGAAATAAGCGTTTAAAATGTTTCCCAAGATTCCTCCAAAAATCACCAATTTTCCTGGCACTCAGACCCCCCAACCTATATACCGTTTTGAAGCTGAGATCCTCGCCCAACAGTAGTTATCACGAATTAAGCTCCATTTTGCGAAATTCTCAATATTAACGGAGATATAAACGTTTGAAGTGTTTCCCAAGATTCCTCCAAAAATCACCAATTTTCCTGGCACTCAGACCCCCCAACCTCTATACCATTTTGAAGCTGAGATCCTCGCCCAATAGCGGTGATCACGAATTAAGCTCCCTTTTACGAAATTCTCAATACTAATGGAGGTATAAGCGTTTAAAGTTTTTCCCAAGATTCCTCCAAAATCACCAATTTTCCTGGCACTCAGACCCCCCAACATATATACCATTTTGAAGATCAGATCCTCCCCCAATAGTAGTGATCACGAATTAAACTCCTTTTGAGAAATTCTCAATATTAACGGAGATATAAGCGATTAAAGTTTTTCCCAAGATTCCCCTAAAAATCAGCAATTTTCCTGCCACTCAGACCCCCCCAACCTATATACCATTTTGAAGCTCAGTTCCTCCGCCAATAGTAGTTATCACGAGATCACGGAGATATAAGCGTTTAAAGTTTGCCGCAAAATTCCTCCGAATTTCAGAAAATTTCCTGGCACCCAGACCCCCAACCTATATACTGTTTTGAAGCTCAGACCCTTCTCCGATAGTAGTGATCACGAGTTAAGCTCCCTTTCTCGAAATTCTCAATTCTAACAGAGATATAGACGTTTAAAATTTTTCCCAAGATTCCTCCAAATTTCAGCAATTTTCCTGGCACTCAGATCCACCTTTCAGATGTTATATATATATATACAAAAAATTATAAACGGTACATTCTTCACGACTCCTCAATCACCAACTCCAGTTGTAGGTTATGCAACTGTGAAGAGGAGACCATCCAGCACATAACATCTGCGTGCAGGATGTTGAGCGGTACCAAGTACACCAATCGTCATAACTCCGTCTGCAAGATTCTCCATCAAAACCTTGCGTTGAAGTATAACTTAGTGGCAACCTACCATCCTTACTATAAGTATACTCCGCAGAGAATCTTGGAAAATGATCGGGTCAAACTACTGTGGGATCACACTATTGCCACCGACCACAGTGTTAATCATAACAGACCCGATCTAGTTCTGCTTCTGAAGGAAGAACGAGCTTGCTTTATAATCGATGTAGCCGTACCGTTGGACCGGAACACTGTTGAAAAACAGCACGAAAAAATCCGGAACTACGGCCCCTTGGCAGACGATATGAAGCAGACTTGGAGACTACAAAAGATCCAAGTAGTCCCAGTAATAATTTCAGCGACGGGATTAGTCCCGCAGAACTTACATAAAGCGCTGAAAACGCTCGATCTTAGGGCTGGACTATACATGAAGATGCAAAAAGCGGTTACCCTTGCAACCTGTACTATAGTCCGAAGAGTCCTGTCCGGTAACAATCTGACCTAATGGGTTTCAGTCTTGATCCGCACTGTCTTCGATATAAGATCCATGTCTCTGAGGTGTAGAACCTCCGCGCCATTGGCTAAAGTGTTTGCGACCATCGGGATGTATCATAGTAATACATTTTCGCATGGTCGCACACACTTTGCGTTAAAACGCATCATCGCTGTGATGCGGGCCTTTGGATGTTGCCTTCAGCCCATCCTTAGGTTGGTCGCCCCTCGGTCCGGTTGGGCGGGAAGAGGGTCCGTGGGCTTTTTTAAATATATAGGTTGGGGGATCTAAGAGCCGGCAAAAGGGCCAGAAAAGGGAGGAATATTTCGGATAACTTTAAACGCTCGTATCTCCGTTAATATTGAAAATTTCGAGAAAAGGAGTTTTATTGTTGAGCACTTGGACAGAGGAAAGTTAGACCTTTCAAATGACGTGTGTGGTTTTTGGAGCCTGGAAAAGACCGAAAAGTGGAGCAATCTTTTGACAAATTGTAAACGCTCGTATCTCCGTTAATATTGAGAATTTTGACAAAAGGACTGTCACAATTCTCGATCGCTTGTATAGAGTTAGACTTTTCAAATTGTATATGAATTAGCGATCCTCGGACGCGAAAAAATGCCGGAAAATAGAGGAATTTGTCAAAAAACTTTAGACGCTCCGTTAATATGGAGAACTTTGATAAAAGGAACTTAATTCATGATCGCTTGTAAAAAGGCGAGTTAGACCTTTCAGATTGTTTATAGGTTTGGGGTGTAGGAGCCGGAAAATAGCTCGAAAGTTTAGAAGTCTTTTGAAAAATTTTAAACGCTCATGTCTCGGTTAATGTTGAGCCTTTGGAGAAAAGGAGCTTAATGCGTGATCACTTGGATAGAGGAGGTTTAGGGCTTTTAGATAGTATATAGGTTGGGGGGTCTAAGAGCCGGAGAAATGGCTCAGTGGAATCTTTTGAAAAAGTTTAAACTATCGTATTTCCGCTAATTTTCAGAATTTGGAAAAACGGAACTTAGCTCGTGATTGTATAGAGGACAGGTTTGACCATTCAGATCGTGTATAGGTCGGGGAATTCAGCAGCCGGAAAGTGGAACAATCTTTTAGAAAACTTTAAACGGGGGGAGTCTAATATTGGGAAAATTGTCGGAAGGTGGAGGAATGTGTCTCCGTTATTTTTGAGAATTTCGTGGAAAGGATTACCAATTTGAAGAAAAATTATACCTGCTAAATTATATATAGTTTGGGAGTCTAAGATTGAGAAAATTGTCGGAAGGTGGAGGGATCTTCAGGAAAAGTTTAGATGCCCGTATCGTCGTTAATATTGAAAATTTCGGGAAGATGAGCTTAATTCATGATCACTAGTTTAGAAAAAAAGCAGACCTGCAATATTGTATAGTTTGGATAGCAATCTGGACAAATTGGAGCCAACTACGGAAATATCTGTGGAGTTAGTATTCCCGGCTTTCTCGCTACTTTTGTCGTGTAACCCAGCGCCGCAAAATAAATTATACCCACATTTAATTCAGTCATTCATGTCGCAAGTTTCAAACTGGCCGCCAAATAGTTGGAAGTGATGATAGATGCAAAGCATAGTTATAAGCAGCACATTCACTCTGTTTACGATGAAGCATCCAGTAGGGCCACTACATACTTCTAGGATGCTTATAGCCAGGATCATAAGCTCAATCTTCCTTTATACAGCGCCAGTTTGAACAGTCATTGCAGATTTCATTCAACGCTACTAAATCAAATGCAATTTATAGGCTAGCCCTAAGGGTTTGCTCTGCCTTTATGACTGCCTCAGATGCAACGTTCGTTATTTTGTAATTAATCCCGATTGACATCTTGGGAAATGAGATTGCGAGCAAATACGGGTAGAGGCATCTACATGTGACCCGTACAAAGTCATAATAACTTTGACATATATAGTCAAATCGACAAAAGTATGATTGATGCGCCATTTTGAGGAGATTGACCATGGATAACTAACTATGCGCAGTCCGAACGTATTGAAATTGTTCAGTTGTATATCCAGAACAATTTTTAAATTTTGCCCACTCAACGTCAACTCCTAAAGAAAAAATAAAACAAAAACTGCTCCCGGGAAATACTATAAAGCGTCTGTACGAAAATTTCACAACGGATGATAAAATCTAGGCAACGCCAAGCATCCAAAATAACCTCATCCGTTGCGTTTTAACCAAAACATTGCGATCATACCGGACATTGTTGTAAATTCCCGAAAACATTGAATCAACATCGACGTGCACAGTTAGACCTCACAAGAACCAGTCTCCCACGCATAATGCATGATAATTTGAGTTGGAGCCCATATAAAACTCGAATTACAAATAAGATTGAGCCACTAGACAAACAGTGTCGTGCTCAATATGACAAACTTTGTGTCGAATTGGCCGCGACGAGACACATTTCACACTGAATGAAGCAGTGAGCAAACAAAATTGTCGCTACTACACCAGTGAAAACCGACAATCAATCCAGGAAAAGCCTGTGACCACAGAGTGACCGTGTGGTGTGCTATTTCTGCCAAGTGATTGGTGAGTGATTGCGCCGTACCTCTTCGAGGACGACCGATTGAAGCCAGATATTGCCAATGGTGAGAGCTATCGAACCATGATAACCGAGCCCATTATGTCGTAAAGGCAAAAGGCGAGCATTTGGACCAAGTCATGTTGAAGAAATAGCTGACAGGTATTTTCTGACAGCAAATAAATGTCTGAATAGAGAAAGTAATGAACAGTTTTTTCCCTGATTTTTTAGAAACAAATCGGTCACATGTATATTGCCCACCCTGTATAATGTGAAGTCAATCTATCGCTTAGCGCAGGAAAAGAATGCCGGTTGGTTTTAGAGGGGTCTTTTGAACATTTCCACCACCTAAACAAGTCGGAATACCGGAAGCTCGCGTTTCGGGTATAAAGGTTTTGTGTTCATCTTATGTGAGAAACTTCTACGCACATTTTTCTATCTGTATATAGCTACAAATCCAACATATTCCTTCATATTTTTCCAAACTACGAGACATACGTACATATTACAGCCATAGATATTACGCTCACCCTAAACAAACAAACTGCCTATTTCCGAATACTGTACACATATATAAATTGATCGTACCCATATTTCCGATTTACTTCTTACATCTATCTCCCTATAACTATGTTAATAATAGTTGGATTTTCTTCAAACTTGGCCAAATTGTGCACTATGTTCTTTATTATACGCATGCCGAATTTTGTACTTCTGGGATGAACATAAGGGGGGTGGCCGGGTGCATTTCTAAAATGCAGAAACATACTATTATTAACTTTATTTGTGCAGACATGGGAACCGGATATATTTTGGGGCCTAGATTTCATGGAGACGCACTACTGTGATTTTTTTCAGATTTTTCGGTTGGGTAGGTTCTAAGAACGAGACCTGTTACACTTTTTGGGGGTCAAATTTTGAGCAATCACTCCCTTATGTTTCACCCAATAGCAAATATGGCACCAGTTTCTAAAAGTACTAATTGAGACCTTTCATTTGATACCACACATGACTACTTTACGTGAAAAAAAAATTTGCACCCTCCATTCACATGTATGGGGGGCCGCCCTTAAACTTAATACAAAATGGCGCCACTTACTACATGTAAAGGGAACACCAGATTACTTACTTTCACCAATTTTCATGACAATCGGTCTAGCCGTTTCCGAATAAATCGAGTGTGACAGACGGACAGACACCGACTCGATTCTATTATAATAAGGTTTTGTTTCACACAAAACCTTAAAAATACATGGGCAGACAGTCGTTAAATCGATTTCAATAGTTTTAGAAATTAGAAAAAAACACATCATAAACGATAAAAACGTTTTCAGTCAGCTTTTTGTGCTAAGTACCAATGCCTAAATATCGAAACTTTAGATTCCGTAAGCTATATAGTGTCCGGATAGCTGAGTGGTTAGAGCACAAGGCTGTCGTACGGAAGGTCGTGGTTAAAATTTCACTGGTGGCAGTGGGATTTGTATCCTGATTTGAAGTCAGATACCAGTCGACTCAGCTGTGAATGAGTACCTGAGTCAAATCAGGGTAATAATCTCGGGCGAGCGCAATGCTGACCACATTGCTTCCTACAGTCTACTGTGGTGTACCGTTACGGTCTTGAATGAAGTGCTCTAGCACACTTGAAACCCTTATCCAATATGGATTGTTGCGGCAACGATTATTATTATTATTATAAGCTATATAACAGCGCAATTTATGAGCAATGCCACGACCGTTTGGTTGTAGATAAAATCCAGCTCAATACGCTGCGGTTGACGAATCACCTAATTCGCACGGGGCGGAAGGACCCAACGCGTGGACCAGTTGTGCAGGCAAGCAACTGCTGAGACTATCGAAATAGTTGCCCTTGGTGAAAAATTTGGATGCCTGCGGTTCTTGACGTTGAGGATTATGAGAATTATGTAAAAGTAATGATAGGCAACATTCAATTGTAAGCAGCTCCTGCAACATAATAATAATAATAATCGTTGGCGCAACAATCCATGTTGGATCAGGGCCTTGAAGTGTGTTAGAGCACTTCATTCAAGACCGTAACGGTACACTACAGTATACTGTAGGAGGCAATGTGGTCAGCATTGCGCTCGCCCGAGATTATTACCCTGATTTGACTCAGGTACTCATTCACAGCTGAGTCGACTGGTGTCCGACGTCAAATCACGATACAAATTCCACTGCCACCAGCGAGATTTGAACCGCGACCTTCCGTACGACAGCCTTGCGCTCTAACCACTCAGCTCCTGCAACATACCCGTTACAAAACATCTAGTGGCAATATGATCCACACAGACGGAGGAAGTGTGTCGTATACTCTGGGGGAGTGGTGGAGAGGAGGTTTCTCTCTCCAGGCCGACAGACTCACAACGAAATAGTAAAAGTTAAAAGGACCATAGAGGCGGACCCTGCTCATGGATTCCAAGCATGTAAAATATAATTGAATTAAACGTGAAAATAGACCCTTTCATCGAGGAAGTACTTAACTATTGGGTACGGGCGGAAGAGCACCGGTGGTCTAGTTGTGAATCGCACCAGTCTCTCGAAGAGTTTAACATTTCATAAAATCCTCGGAAGGAAAGCACAATGTGTTGTTGGCTAGTTTTCCAAATCCACCTGGAATTGTAACAAATTAACCACTAGTCATTTCTGAACAAAAACACACAATTTATTAATTAAAGTATTTATTTCATCGTATTTAAGTAATAGGTAGTAGAATATTAAAGAAATTAAGGAGAATGAAATAATAAATAATTTACTCAAAGACTGGCGCGCACAGCATTCACTCATCCAAGAGACGTCTTAAAACAAAATTTCAAGTGTAATCCGAAAGAGATTGACTCAATTTCCGCTCGTCACGTTGCGTATAAGTAAACTATTTCAAAGTTTTTCTCTTTTTTCTTTTCGTTTTACAAACTGAACCAATTCAAAGTTGCAATGACAAAAATTAAGTGAGCAAAAGACAAAAGAAAAGCTTAACTATTACAATTGTTTAAAACTATATCATGATTTGTTGCTAGTTATAAGTAACTAATAAGAACTCGCTCTGACTCCAGAACTGTACCAACTTACAAATTCTTCAATAAATACTAGCCTGACAGCTCGAAAATAACTTAAATTCAATTGAAACACAAATACTTCGGATTTTCATTGTTTTTGATTCTTTTACCACCTCAACATGGAGGAAAGGTCTGTTTTGTCTTTTTTTTTTGTTCACACGCATCCAATATACAATAGGAGGTCTTGTTTCGAAAACGGCCTGCGCGACTCTCATCAGTAGATTCAACCGAAATACAAAATAACATCCGCGCGTTTCAAAATCTCCTGATTCCAATGCCACTTCCGCACACACAGCGCATTCTCGCGTGCGCCCACTTTATTCAGTTTACGCGGAATAAGCCAGAATGCCAAAATCAATTTTTTACTTCCAAATTGCATTATATGAGTTAGTTAGACGCTAATCAAGTCACAAAGAAACACGAGTAGCTGCTGAAGATTTCAAAACGAATCTCCCTCGGGGTTAATAGTTTTTTTTTTCTTTTTTCTTGAACCGTTCGCGTTCGCTTGTTAGGTACATATGCTAAAATGACTTGGTGTTCTAATAAAACGACTTCCAACAAGCCCGTTCAGCGGCGAACGGGCCTCCTTCAACAATTAGTGAACAGTTTTTACTTTAAAAAGCTCGTTTCTCATCATTCAACTCTTTAAAAGATGTCAGAACGTCAAAATCTTTTCAATATTAGTAATTACACTGACTGATAAAGTAAGACTCAAGAAAATACACATTTTTCGATTAGTAGGTTTCATATTTGCGTTAGATTTAATTCTGCTTGTTTCTTCGTCTTCAAATATATTCTTTATATTTACTTGGTTTCAAATTTCTCAACTAGGTACATTTAATGTTCATTTTGTTATAGTTTCTTAGATCTTTATGCTGTTTTTGTTTTGTTTACAAAGAGGTAAATGCTGCACTTTCGTTAATTGTGTGTAATGCAATTTTCAACGTAATCAAGGCTCAAAAGGACTGCGAAAGTTAAGACAAAAATGCTTTGCTGAAATCAGCTCGTGCCGAGTCAGACGTCCGAAAGGACCCGCTCATAGTACAACACGCGACAGCAGCAGCGTACGGAATAGTGACTATGAATGAAGCTTGCCGCCTGCACGTCAGCTTCGCAGCATCGCTCTACCGTTGCCTTTGACACTCTTAAACAAATCCCGTGATACATAGGACGTGGTGACCTTAATCACACTTTCTAACTAGAGCATGAATAATTTGAAAAATTAGTGACTGTTACTTAAGTTTAGCTAAAATTATCTCATCTTTAGAATGTAAGTTACATTTAAAAATATTGTAATTGTATGTGAAAAGCAAACGATCGAGTCGCTTAAAAAATAGTGTGGTGTCATTTTGCCTGATCGAAAGTACTTCGTCTGCAAAGTTACATATGATTAGCTAAGGAAATCAACTCAAGACACAAAGACAAAACACATAGTAATGCAATTAGAAACGCAAAAAAACTTTGCTGATTCTATCTCCTACTTTAGTTTAATTAATTTTAGATCTATTTTCACCTTCCATCACATACATACTGTGAAATTAATCGATTTTGGTTTTGTTTTATTCCTTTTATTCCTTTTTTTATTATATATTTTACAAAAATTTACACAAATATAGTTTCAAGAGAAAGATAGAATGTTTGGGGTGTCCGTGGTGTGGTTTCGATTGGGTTGTATCGAATCGGGAATAGGGAAACCGGGAGCTGCTGGGGAGTCGGAGGATGGGACTTGACACCGATCAATTGGGAAACGTTCGACGATATGGGTGGGATGGTGGTAGTGGACGAGGCGGAGCTGGAACATGTTCTTTTTATTTCAAATTGAAGACTTTTCGCACAGAGTTGAACAAGTGGAAGAAATAGCTGAAACAAATTTCTCTCAAATACCCTCGCAGGAGAGCCAAAAGGACTATCTGGGGGGAAATTGGAACGCAGGACAGTGGTGTGATTAATTTATATATTTATAATAATTATTTTTTAATAATATATGTTTTTGTATTTTTATCTTTCTTGTATTTTAAATTTATCCTTAATTAAAATTGTGTTACGATTAAATTTAAATTATCTCTGTTTTTATTTTTCAATGTTTATATCGAAATTACTCTTCTTATGTTTTCTTTCTCATTTAATTTAAATTGTAATTCAATAAATTTCCTCTTCTGTTTTATATTTATTTTGTTATATTAAATTTTTTGTTATCCATAGCAACACAGCAACGCGCGATGGTATTGCGCACAGCTACAGTCTTCGTCAAACATCTTAAACAAATAGAAAGGCTTAAAAAGAAGTTTAGCAGCTCACTTCGATGTCATCATAGTCACGAATTCTACAAAAAAGGAAAAAGAAGTGAATTAGTACGTTGCGAAAAGTTGTAGCGAAAATCCACCATATGTTGTGACGTGAGAAACCGCATATGAACAGAACTGTTTACAATCGGACTGTGAAGACACATAAAAAGCCTTAAAAAAACTGGAAGAGATTACGTTTCAAAATTCATAAATTTCACGTCTACGAAAACATGTCTCATTTTAGATATAACATTGGACTCCAGCAATTACGGTTAATACCTTCAGTCGCGGCCAACTATATTACGCAACAGTGCGGATTGCATTACTGACTGAGAAGCAATAGACATTAATATTCTTGCAAGGTTTTCTGCAATGTCAGAGAGGCCTGTAGTCGGATTACGAATGCGTGTTATGAGGCTGCCTGGCAACTTACAGTCAGAAATGTGTTGAACTTTGAGTTTTAACTGATTATATGCTACAGATTGGGTGGGTGGAAGGTAAGGTACCATCAGAGATTTAAAATGAACTTACTGCATTTCAGGTTAAATCCTCAAGAATTATTAGTCGACTTATAAGAAGATGGTTCGTAGACAATATGTTACCCAATTTCAATTTGTTATACGCTCTTTTGTATTGTTGAGGACTAAGAGTCTATTACACCTTCCCCTGGATGTGCCTATATTTGAAAATTCCCCACTTCAGTCACAGAAGGAAAATACTTATTCCTCAAATGTTGACATTTGTGATTATTTTTACACAGTATTGAGCACTACATGTACAGCACTAATCTGTGCAGTACGTAGAAACCGCCATTCAACCGTCAGTAATTGATTTGGTGGTGATATCACCTTCTAAATCATAGAAAAAGGAGAATATGATAGAGGGACTCCATACTTCCATATTTGACGGAAAATACGGAAAGTATTTCAGATAAAATGAGGACATAGTGTAGAAAAATTCAAAAGTCCAATAATTTTGCCAGAAGCAGTCACATCATAATGTCTTTTGTGCCATTCGGTCTTCCTACACCCTGTCAATGCACCTTTTCATTTGGGAACTGTGAACTGTGAAGCTGCAAGCCAGGTTGATAGTTCCGCTGAAAGTTCAGTGAAGATGGATGCCACATCAGGTCACTAGTTGAAGAATGGCACAACAAATTGATATTTAATTTACAAATTATGTCCGTAAACTCTTCGCCATCTTCAGCCTTTGTCTCGTTCAGAAGCGAGGTGAGCTCATCTTGATCGGATGCCGTCGCGCTTCCATATCACCACTCACATATCAAACCACCATTGTTCTGATCAGCCTTTTCGCTGTTTCCCATCTACTTTAATGTTCAAAATAATCTTGGAAAGCGAGTTTTCATCAGCATGAATAACGTGAACATACCATCGAAGACGGCTTCTCTCGCAATTTTCCCATGTTCCGGGCAGCTTTCCGTTTCAAACGAAAATTGCAAAAAAAAAATGATGAAAAAATTGCACATGTCACTGGAAATCATGCCTTTGATGAGCACGTTACTAAACCGCGATATGCAAACGGCGATTACTTCTACGAAACTGCTTAGATTTTGGCAAATCAGCACAATCACCGTACATTATTTATTCAACTGGCACTTATAGCTCCGCCCTCCTCAGTGACAAGAATCAAACCTTAGCGATCTTGTGATCATCCTTCAACAAAGGTTACATTTCGGATTACTATAGTAGTAGTAAAGAAAGAAAATGTTAATACGACGAGAGTAATTAAATAACCGATCTGACTTTGCTAAATAAGAATTGAATTTAAAATTAAAATATCAAAAAATGGCTGTACGATAATGACAGTACGCTGAGCAAGTGAAATGACGTAAGGGATTAAATTAAGAAAGGATAATTTATATCCAAAAAAAGATAAGAAGAAAATCAAGAACGGATCAAAGTCGAATCGAATAAGTTCCTAATTCTACGAATGCTCTATTCGATGTCAACCCACTCAAATAAGAACCCATAATTAACATTAAAGATTCGATAGTAAAACTATAGGTAAATGCAGACGGGGATCAAAAGACTGTCTTTTAATATTAAAAGGTAAATACAATTATTCCTGTTTTACAGACTCAATCTTTCATTTGCCAAATCGGGCAAACAAGATGTTCAAAGTAGCTACAAATCAAACGTAAAACCAAGAATAAACCATTGCATTTGGCTTTAAAGATCAATACGATTGAATGTTTGATAACTCTTGGGAAGCTACCGCGCTGTAGGCTTCTAGTCACATACGCCTTCTATGTCAGAAATGAATAACCAACTATGCAGTCACTTATTGTCTCTGTCGCTACCTCTCGAAAAGCTTCTCTAAGCGCGAATTTACCCGATCCTGAAATTGAGAATCATCGAGGAATCATAAAGCGGTACACGCATTACTGTGAAGCTCTAATTGAGAACATTTACTTGAATGTGGTAGATGGTGGTCCATATCGATAGTGAACCTGAACCTGAGAAGTATATAGACATTCTATAATACTTTTTCCTCAGGAGCTGACCTTTGGACTTCGCTATGGTCAGCCCACTGCAGTCATCATCCGTGCTCACGATCATCCTCTAATTACACAAACTACCTGAACCTAATAACACCCCTTCTACTCTCTGCAAGCGGATGCCTCGGAGAGAGTAAACAGTTCGTTATTAGCTGCTGCGATAAAGGCTTACATCGGGTTGTCATCAATTTTTTCTTGCTTGGCGCTTCACTAAATAAATTTTCATCAAAACATCGCTTTACAATGTAGCCTTTGAGTAGAACTTTATGACGCATGGGAGCTCTTGTGCCTTGGTAGATTTACCGACTGCTGACTTGGACGTGTTCTGGAAACTAGCTTACTTTTCCTAAAACACAGGTTCAGAGGCTCATTTAGTAAACAAGTGAATCGCACGAAAAGGATTAAAATAATCGGTCCTAGTTTCACGAACTTGGGATCGAGGCTGTCATATATTCACGCCACATCAAACAATCTGTTCGAGGCTGGATAGGGCCTCCACTTGAATAAATATAAATCTGTCAATAAAATGTTTTGGATTCAATAGAGACGTTAAGTCAAATAAATTTTAGATTTCCCAATTGTGTGGCTAAAGGGATCAATGAATCAGAATTTGCGGGTTTAGTTCCATTCAGATTTACCTTATATGAAACCAATAAAAATTAGCCCATATTCCTGGGAAATCAAATTATGAAGATATTATCGCCTTTTTTCAAACCGCAAATTTCACTCTTAATTTGAATTTTTCTGATTCAGATATGGAACACCAGCCTCCAATTACGTAAACGAATCACAATACCAACAATTGTTCGAATATAGTAGCGTGAAAAGCGCAAACTTATGTACAAATAAGTAGACAGATGCTACAAATTTATTGTATGCGGATAAAACACTGCGTCATTTGTCGCAAATAGTTTTCATCAGATAACTTTAAATAGGATGTAAAAGTCACAAAACACAGGCGAGAGCTAAGATGCGATAATTCGTTTATGCATCTTACATTTGATGAAGTTAAAGTTAAGCTAGAACATTAAAATTTTCTGAGGGTGAATTACTGCATCAGTAAATTAAGCATTGTATTTTTCGATAAACATATGTGTTTGTTAAGTCCCAGGTGCGGCTGCCTTAATCTTCCCTAAATTGCCTCATGATGCAACGGACTCTCTAAAGCCAGATGGCAACAAAATTATTTTTATCTCAACAATCATATTGATTCACAAAAGCAATGAAAAAATAGTTGTGTGGCATTCTTGTTGAAATTGTTTGGCTGAAAACCAATTAAAGCTGAGACAGTAATCGATAAATAAACGCAATTAGACTCCCATACAGAAGCTGTCGCGTGACTCACAGCAAAATCATTGCTAAAACTGAAATACATATAATATTATTTTTACCATGTTATCTGTCTATTTATAATTGATAAACAAGTTCCTCCTTTCGACCCTGTTTAAATTAAAAGTCCCAAAACAATTCTGTTCATTACTTATGCAAATAACGATGATCGCTTAGATCAGGTACATTGTACCATTACCTAATATGACATTTCTGTAAGTTAAACTCACCTTCATAATTGACCTGACCGTCGCCATCGATATCGGCTTCACGGATCATTTCATCTACTTCTTCATCTGTTAACTTTTCTCCGAGATTTGTCATGACGTGACGCAATTCAGCCGCTGAAATGAATCCATTACCGTCTTTATCGAACACTCGGAAAGCTTCCCTAATTTCTTCTTCGCTGTCGGTGTCCTTCATTTTTCGCGCCATCATCGTTAAGAATTCAGGAAAGTCAATAGTGCCGTTACCTGTTCGAAAATTGAATTTATTTAAATTTCATTTCCATAGGAATTTTTAATTTAGGTTGTTTGAAGTTGTAGATTTTAAACTTTAGAAAACCCGCCTAGTTTACAAATAGAGGAACTAAATATATGCATTAGAAGCCTATTGAGTTTCTATAAATCTTGGATAAAAGTTGCTGTACAAATTGCAACCATTAACCTCTTTTGAACACTTAACATTCTCCAATCCTCACGAAATTCCAAATCCGGACAATAGTTTTAGTTCAAGTAGCTTCTAATATCTATTTCCCTATGAAGTTGAATTATTTCCTTTCCTATTTCTCTGACTGAGCAGCTTATAGTCTCGGAAAATTTATTCACAATTTGATTTTTAACGAAAAATATCCCTACATTGATGAAACATCATTCAATCCCGCTTCATTTCGATTCAACATGTTAAAATCTTTCCCTCAAAAATCTGGTAAGCAAATAATAAACCTTTAACTGATCCAATACCGTTTACCTCCGCTTCAACACAAATGACTCAAAGTGAACGTGGAGAAAACGCAGATCAAAACCAAAATTTTGTGGATCCAGACTCGACCTCAAATTTAAATATAATGCCGTCTAAATCAGCGTCAAAATTAATGGCAACACCAAGTAATTGGTCGTTATTTAAAAACATAAGATCACATGGAACTGGAGCTGAAATTCATCGAAGAATTACGCAGACGATTCTTTATAATTCATCCTAAAAACGTTTTGAATATTGTTGAATGACAAATATGAATTTGTAGGAGCCCCGTGGATTGCTGATGCCATACACATGTTAAACAAAGTCCTCTTAATAACAGACAATGACCCAAGCATCAAGGCTAACGAAACGCTCTTGAGAAACCAACAAATCGAAAACCGGACACTCAGCGCTTGATTTTTTATGTGAGAATATTTGGATGAAGGCTCCATTTCTACACAGCTCATAGTATATATACATTGAATATACCCGATAATCAATTCGGTATGGTGCTGAAATTTTACTTAATAATTTGACGAGAAAAAGGCAATTTGACCTACTGCAGCCTTGTTAATAATAATAAGGTTTTCACAAAATTTTCCAGAATGACGCTATATTACTGCAAAATTTTACGGACCTAGGATACTTTTATTAACTTTATTTGAGGAGATAACGCGGTATAAGCAATTTCGAGGCCTAGATACCAGGACCACCCTGTTTTTCAGATTTTCAGTTGGGTAGTTTCTGAGAGCAGATCCTTCAAGTAATTGACCCTATCAAACCCCCGCAGTTTTCCCTTTTGCAACTAATGCCAAAACTAATTCTTACTTTGGAAAGAACTAATCGAGACGTTTCATTTGAAAACCCACATGGCTATATTCGGTAAAAAAAAATATTGTACTCATCTTTACCACCCGGGTAAAGTGGTTTTCGTTCGGAAATTACACTTGATGACTTTTAGACGTACATTGGAAATCTGCAGCCATCTCTTTTCTTTTAACCATTGAAATTTAAACTCCGTCGATAAAATTGATGCATCGATTTCTACTATCCCGTCCGGATAAAGTGAGCGGATAGAGCACAAAGCTCTCGTGCGGTAGGTCGCGGTTCAAATCTTACCTTCCTAGTTGTAGTGGAATTATTATCTTGATTTGATGTCAGATACCAGTCGACTCGGCTGTGAATGAATACCTGAGTCAAATCTCGGGCGAACCTAATGCTGACCGCATCGCCTCCTATAGGGTTCTGTAATCCTGTAGTCTATCGTTACGCTCTTGAATGAAATACACTTCTAGGCCCTGATCTAATTGCATTGTTCCGCCAACGATTATTATTATCGATTTTTTAACACGAATAGCTTTTATCACCTTAGTGAAAAAGGGTAGAATAAAGCTAAAATTTGCTTATATTTATTAATAAAGGAGTCATTCTGTGTGAAAACCCTTTTGTCTATTTTTCTCGGAATGTTTTTAAGGAACTGAATGTCGGATTTTCCACCATGTATTTTTTAATACCTTGAACACACTTTACAACTTGTCAGCCCAATTTCGTTACAAGTACACGGTAACTTATGCAACCATGGTTAAAATAAAAAGTTGTTTTTCGATTGCCACGTAACCTGTGGAGTATTAACTAGTCACTGAACCAAGATTATTTACAAAAAAAAAATGTAGGAACCCCAAATGAGAAAGTACTAATTGAGAGTCTTCATTTGATATCTCATTTGGCAACATTCGATGAAAAAAGTATCGCTTCCGTTTGCATATATGAGGATCTCCATCGCGCTTTAAGTCAAAGTGTCATTCACTGCATACGTAATTTACAATTCCCGCACTTACAAGGAATTTCGTGTCAATAGATACATACAGGGTGAAGAAGAGATTGCTCTATTATAGATGATCGATGGTGTATCTTTTAGAGACATTTTGTCCTTCAATACACCCCAGACAGAAAAATCTAACAGATGTGCATCAAGACTGTGCTAACCATTCTCAGCTGAAAATGAAGTGTGAAACGTTGTTTTTTCACTATTCTTGGCTGACGCGCGCTTTGTGAAGTTCCGAAAAGTTCGAAAGACCTATAATAAAGTCGGTGATTTTCTTTGTTCACGAATTGTTCAATCGCGAATGTGGCCTCGTCGAAAAAAAAACGAGTTCGGTAACTCACCAATTCCACCAGTTCCTCAATCTGTTCTAATTTTTTTGTTGCGGTGTTAGATCGTGTGCTTTTTGGAACTCCACATGCTTTAGTTTAACCAATAAGAAATTAATAAAGTGACATTGCGATATTATTCGGAACGCAGTCTTCTACGATTGACTTTGACACCAAGTTGGAGCATTTCTATAACAAATGCAGCCACGTGCACCAACCCCATCACACAAATGAAACCCAATAACAATGATGAACATGCGCATAAAACAACTACGATCTTGACTGAAAAGCCCCGCCCATCTATTCTCTCCTGTAAAAATTCAAGGTTTACCACCTGTCTCCTCCTGTCTTCTAGTTTGAAGCTTATAGTAGCCGAAGTAAATTACAGTTTAATTGCCTTGCCCTGTATGAACTAATAAACCGCATGACAGGCAAACAATAAACCAATTTTTTTGTAAAATGTACAAAACCTTAACAACGAAAACCGAGTAGTGGTTAACTGATGTGTGACCTTTCCCTGAGATCTCAGAAAACTGATAAGGCAGTATCCAAAGAACGATTACTGGTAGACGACACGTTGAATTCCGAGAATATTAAGCAATGAGCAAAACAGGCGACGATTTAATGGGCGAATATTAAAGTGTGCCAAAATAGCAGGGCACGTTACGTTACCGATAAGATTTACAGTTTGTCACTTTGATCCCAAGAATAAGGGCTTGTCCATAGCATGGAAGCAACCATCATCGCCAAAATTGAGAAATTTGAGAGTCAATTACTCCGTGCAGGTTGTGGCTTCCGTTTTCTCGGACTTTGAACTGCTCGATCCTAATTGTAACTGGGAGGTATTGTAAGAGGGTGAAAATTAATAAATGAACCTATTTCCCCAACACGACGCAGGCATCTTTTGAGTAAAAGGACGATGGACTTATTGCGTCCGAGATAAAAACAAACCCCTCTATGGATCGTATGACAGTAAGAGATTAGAAGTGAATTGGCAAATCCGATTTCAGTCGTTGGCTAACGTGATGTCACATTGGGATAGCAATTGTAAATAGAAATAATTAATTACAAAAATGAACAAATCACAGGGCTATGGCTCTTATCATGTGCCGAACTTTAACAAAACGAAGGATCACTCCGAGAAATGTTTTTACGCATCAAGACGAAAACGGGGCAAATTTTGCCTCAAACAACCTCGTCGTAAAGATATCCCAAGGATGTCCAAATATTTTTGTTGTCAATATCATTTCAAAATAAATGGGCAGGCTATCACTGATTACAACAAAAGATAATTCAATTTATAATGTGAAACTTGGTTGACTATACGAAAGGCGAAAGCTTTTATTGTGAATGTGATAATTTAATTGAGAGTTGTAAATTTAAATCTTATAGCTGAAGGAAGACAAGGAAAATTATGCACCATATACTCTAATTGGCGGAGGATGACCGTAAAGCGTGTTATTTCTCATTTTTTAACGCCGGTGCCACAAAAACAAATATGTAACTACAAAACGCGAAAAAGGGTTTTACTTGAGATCAGGCCGGCTTTGGCAGAAATCGAGAGATATTTTCGGAAAATCAACCTTTAAGATTGCCAAAAGATTAAAAAAAAATCAAAACCATTTCAATTCGTTTGAGGGACATATAATCTACATCAGATTCACCATTTCGGTACATTTGAAATTCATTCATTTCCAGACATCCGAAATTCGAAAAATTCTAGAAATATACACTAATTATCGAATATACATTTGAATGAAGACAAAAAACAGCATGTTTCCAATTGCATCCAACAACGTAAAGAAAATAAAATTGGACTAGAGTAACAATAGGACATGTTTGAAATGCTGATCTCCACCAAATAAATATTATATCACATCTTTTCGGCTACAAGAGAATTATAGAATCCAAGCTACTTCGATGGGTTGAAACCATGACCGCAAGGCACTTTAAGCAGTCATTAGTCTTAATATTATGATGCGACCTGAACATGCTAAAATTAACTAATTGATAAATAAACGCTTAGTTTGATTGATCAGGCCTAAGTCTACGCAATGATCGAACATTTTGCTGCT
The DNA here is from genome assembly GCF_905115235.1 of Hermetia illucens. NCBI lineage: Eukaryota > Metazoa > Arthropoda > Insecta > Diptera > Stratiomyidae > Hermetia > Hermetia illucens. Next base: position 104,005,854 of record NC_051852.1, on the reverse strand, counting down.
CCGATTCTCTATGAATATCTCCCTGTATTTTTCTTCCGATTTTTAATGTTGTTGTTTAATTTTAGATATTTCTCAGTAAGTACTGTAAATCGAATGTAAATGGAAAGAAAAATAATTAATCTTTAATGTTTTCAGAGAGAGGGTTGTGTATCGTAGCGACAGATGAGTCTGCTCCTGTCGACGAGAAGATTCAACATAATTATCGATAATAGTGGCAAGATAAAGGCAAAGTTAAAAAACAAGTGATAGAACCAAAAGATCTGAGAAAACGAGATCGACGAGTTATTATCAAATTAACATTAACATTATTGAAGTTCAGAAGTTAAAACAAAAATATGCTGAAACTACTTTACATTTTGAAGGGCCCAGTGCCACATAAATAGCATTTTTAGCCCTTTAAAAGTATTATACTTTTCCCCAATTCTAACGACCAAAGTATTTAATTCTATAACTTTCATTCATTTCATTCAAGCATTTGAAATGACTGACTTCGCTAATAGCTTTTTGCCACGCTAGTGACCCATAGTTACGGAGCTATATAACGACAATCAATGTGTTAAATTCGCCTACATCTCCATTAAATATGAAATATCCGCTTCATGTGATTCAACAATAGCGAAAATAGCCTCAGTTCTTCACAATTTCTCCACAAAACGCAAAAAAAACCCACAATGTTTACACAGGTAAATATCGATTACATAAACTTAAAGGAAAAAGTGCATCCGGCCAGAAATATGCCTCCGCCACCAATCATAACAATTGTGTGGTCGTTTTCCCCCAACATACTTCCGGGCACAGAATTTTATCTACAGAAAATTCATTCTACAATTTTTTTCCTCATTTTTATTTTTGTTCTCAATTTCACGATTCATTTATGTTGTTAATTGCTGAAAGATAAATGATGTAGAATAGTCGAGTGGCCGAGAAATTCACTAGCTGTTTGGAACAGGAATATAAACTTAGAAGAAGTAATCATCATTTGATATTTATTCGTTTTGCGATGTCAGTGGCATAGCAACGATGTTTCAATTTCCACTCATACGAGTATATATGACTTATTAGCATATGAGGAAAAGGAGAACGTGTTTGCCTGCCATTAGGAAACTTTCATTGTAATTTCGTTTCTAAGAAGCCAACAAAGTTCCATTAAAAGACTTTCTCTTTTCGCTGCTTGCATGAAAGAATATAATCGAATTCATTCCCTACCCTAAGGAAACTACCATGTTGTTTAGAATCTTACAAATACAATTAATTCCTACAAACGCAGAATGAAAATGAACTAAATTAATGTATTACTTCAATTCCCATATCAGCTCTATAACTAATGAATCAACGCGCTGGACTATTATGATTCTAATAATTTTCATTCTGACCTACTCCAGCAGCTAATGCAATCATAGCTTGGGGTTCGCACTAAGAAAATTAATGTTTACGTCGCCGTTCACTAATAACTGCCATTTTGCAAGTGGCCGATGTTTTATTCATACCGACTCTGGGTACGGTCCACGCAAGAGCTGAACCAAACCTTCATCTATTCATACGAAAGAGAAAGAAAAAAAAATATCAGCACCACCCTGAATTCATACCAATTAGGCCACCTTGCCTGCGGAAACTTTTGTAATATTGTGAAAAGCAGCAGAGACCAAGAGCGCATGACGCTACAAAACGAAAATCTGAACGAAAACTCCAACCTTGCAAGCTCTTCGGAGGGAAAAAACGGAAAACTTAGGAGTATAAATGTGTGGAGTTGTTTTATGTTTTTTTTTTAATTTCGCTTTACGGAATAATAATTTTATGGGAAGAGTTGGAATATTCCGGGCAACGACTATTCCCTGTAATTCACGCCTATTTCTACAACCTCCCCATTTCAGATAAAAATACAGTCAACGCCTTTCTCAAAAGGATATGCGATATACATAGATCACTTTGATAAGAGAATAAATTATACAAAAGAAAGAGTAATCAATTACCGTCTGCGTCGACTTCATTTATCATATCCTGCAGTTCTGCTTCTGTTGGATTTTGACCTAGTGACCTCATTACTGTGCCCAATTCTTTTGTTGTGATTGTGCCATCTCCATCCTTATCGAATAGGGAGAATGCTTCTTTGAATTCAGCAATTTGTTCTTCTGTAAGTTGATCAGCCTAAAAAATACAATAAAAAATATAATTAATGATGCGATTCCAATAAACAGTTGGAAATGCAGTAATCAAACGCTGCTGCGGTAAAAGGAATATTATTTCTTTATTGCGCTTATCGTGCGGTGCATTGCCGGGTTTTATGGTTCGATAGTTGCTCATATACAATTGAGATGAATTTCTTATAACCCAATTTATACTATTAGATGCAATTAGATATGGATTATCTCAAAAACAGAACCAGATGCTTGAAAATATGCACGGCTTACCGCGATCTAATTTCAAATTGCATATACATATTATACGAAATATTCAATCGTTTAGAAATAAGCTCCGTAATAAAACGGAAAATCATTTCTGGTGAAGCAATAAAAACGAATAGAGAAGAGTAAAAACTGGTAGACATACAGCCGCCACTGGTTTTCTATGGTGGAGGAATTAGAAGACATAAATCACACATCTTTCTCGATATTAAACATAGTTGGCAATATCAACATGGATTGTCATCCTAACTTTTAGAGATGTATAAAACCTCCCACCCTCCGTCTCCTTTTCATGTCAAAGTTTTCTATGATAATAATTGATGGTTTGTTAAAAAAGAAGGCCCAATAAAAAGACGTGGAGCCGAAAAAGCCAAGATATCGATTAGGCGCAAATCCGCGTTTGGGCGAAATTCCCTCTTTTTTGTATTGTTATTTATATTTGAGGATTTTAAAAATTAAACTTCGAATTCTCTTCCAATTGTTCGATAGGGAAACTGAAAAGTTGTGCTACTACAGGACCCTCGCAATTGTTTAGTTACACAATAAAGGCGGTGGTGTTCACCTCACTCTCAGTCGGTTTCAAAATAGATAATAGCATTACGATGAGTTGGATATGTGCTACTTAAAATGACATAAAAATCGTTAAAGATACAAAGACCACATGTAGTGAACGATAAAGTAAAGCAGAGGGTGAGACGATGGGAACCACTTTTTTTGGCTCCGGAACATCCTCCATAGTTATATCTGGAATATAAATTACTGACAAAATTTTGAAATCACGAATGCCACATAAAGAGTGGATAAAGGGATGTGGATTAGAGCACCACGAAACTAGACGACGCCTACAAAGAAAGATTATGATTCGCTTTCAAAATTTGCAATTAGCTAGCGTTTGGCTTTCAATAAAAAGTCGAAAAATGTTTTTTTTTTGTAGATCGAAAGGCAGCTCTGATTCTCGTGCCACCAGCCGTCATTAGTTTAAAAGGAACCAGGAACATGCTCGAGGTGAACGAAAACTTCCTAGAGTAGAACAAGGGGAACAAAATGGATAATGATACGCTTCAACTCAAAGTGTAAATAGAAAAAAACATACTGTTTACCGTTTAAAATCAAAAATAAAAGTTATGTATCTCAATTTAAAAACAACTGCGTAGAAAGGACTGGCATCCAAAAAGGAAGAAGGAAAACTGTTTACTGGCCCCTGCAATTAGAGCAATTAGAGGAAACACACATCTCACATCCACCACGTTCCATCTTGGCAAGGAAAACGCCTAAACTATGTGGTAATAACAAAACTGCCTGATCGTTTTCTTAGAGAAGTCATAGACAACTCCCGATAGTTTACTCCCAACATTAAGATGTGAATACAGGGACAATCGTGAAGCTGTACCAATGCCACAATAAGCATGTGTTGCTTATTGATAAAGCTTGAAAGATCACACAAACGACATCACTAAGGAAAGCAAATGTGTCGTGAATTATGTCAAAAAACGTCCCACATATATTTTTTCCAACAACCAAATCGAGTGAATTAAGTTACAGCTCCACAACCAATTTGTGATAAAACTATGGTTCTTCATAAAGGATTCACTTCACAGAGCGAGAAAACGAAACAAAGGCAAGATCTTGCCATGTCAACATTACGTAGCTGTTCATGGTAGTCCAGATTTTTCTTTCTTCACATCGACAGTTGCTCTGAAGATGTTTACCATGAAATGCGAAACAGGAATACGACAATATGCGTGATATAGAAATGCGAACGCCCTTACGCTGGTAACAATAAAACTAAGATTGATTACCTCTTATCAAACTTGAGCGAAAATCACATTCAGATACGTAAGAAATGGGCCGTAATTCCGATTTTTCGAACCTAGTTTTTACTGATGGATCGGCTTTTGGGTCATACCTACAAGGGACCGTGGACGATACGCCAAGTTTAGGTCCACGTTTAGGGATATTTCAGTAAACGGGTTTGGTACCCTTTATCAGTTTGTTGGCACTCTGATCGCAAAGTCTGCCAGTAAATGGTTTGTTACAATGCCGAGCGTATGGATCCTTAAAAAAAAATAAAAATCCGAAACACCGCAGTCGACTCCGCAACAAATGGGAAACCCAAGATGAATGCGATTTAAAATGTATGGACCACCATGAAGCCTAGGCTATTTGGAAAGGCTTCTGCGACATTGGCCAAGAATTTAGTCCACAGCATATACAAACGTTATCCAGCCTTGCAGCAAAATTTTGGCGGTTGGACTTCCTATTAGTACAGCGCGTGTTAACCTTACTGTTATATGAGTTAATAAAATGAAAAAAATACTGTATATCCAACGAAAATTCTTGGGATCAAAAGAAAGACAAGATAGAGTTTTATATGCCTTACATTATTTTAAAGTTAATAGACGACAAAAAGTTGATGTTTTGTCTGTGCACTTATCGGTGAAATGTTTTACATTTAAATTGATGACAACTGACTTCAAATTATTCTATTTAAAAAATGTGAAATCTTTTCCATAGACATTGACCATGTGAAGAAATCGAAATCAAAAAGGGCAAAAACCTCTTAGTAACTTCGGTCAAAAATTACGTCAGCTGCACATAATACAAGTTTACCGACTTAAAAGATTTGAAAAAAATTCAGCAGATTTTCTTTGGTTTGTATTGAACATAATAAAATATAAAAAAATAGTTGTCTCCAACCGGAACTAAGCGAGAAATGTATCATTGCAGCTTGAAGCTACCCCAATTATATTAACTGACCAATAATGAAGGTATCATCGAAAATAACAGTGGGAAATAAAAATATAATGCACCATAACCTGCAATCGAGGCCTCCATTAATATGCAATCGGATAGCCGGATATTAGCCGTCACTGATCATCTTACAAAGTAGATCGTAGGTCTCAATACAGGCCAGCCGCATGTAAGATAAATTGAAACATGTTTGCAAATTTGCAGGGTATAAAATCCCTTAGTTAGCGTAGGACGATACCCATTGCTATTTTTGTGTAAACCATCTCCGGCCAAGCTTTGGTCGAACTATGGTAAATTCGCACTCATGTTGTGTTTTGGAAATATATCGGTGACGCTGCTCACAGAGGAGAGGTGAAGCAACGTCTGATGGGTTGCCTAGGCCCTGGATGGAACCGTAAAACATGTTCGTCTCTGATTTTTGAACCCCATAGGGTTTCTTAACTGTTTCACTTCACAGAGCAAACTGATTAAGATAAGGTGGACGCTGATTTGAAGACGCGCCAACACTGGCAGGTGTTAACCAATATACCATACTGCTTGACGCTCATATAGTCAGTCAATGAACACTCGCCAACACCTACGAATTTTTCCAGCTGCCAAGTTTTCCACCACACCTTTAGATGAACACTTGAATACTTTTCTGTCTTTCACTCTTTCTATCCTGGGCTTTGCAAAAGAAGATCAAGACTACTTTTGTGAGGTACCATATTCAAATTAACAAAGTATCAATCGAAAACGACCTTGTATAAAGCCTTTTTCGTTCCCAGTTTTTAATAGCAATCAAAGGACTTGAAATATTAATAGGCAGCACCCCCTTGCAATCTAAATAAAATCCTTTTAGCGTACTGCAATGTCCAACTAAATTTCTGCTTACAATTCCATCTGAATCTTTGGAATTGTTTTTCAGTCATGTGCAAAAAGTAGTTGACGTAAATGCTGCGCGTGACTACCAAATGTGTTCGCATTGACTCTGGATACTTTTATCTTCCGAAATTGAAATACTTGAAGGGAATGCATCAATCGTTTGTTCCGAACTCAGCAAATTTCACGACACAACCTCATTCAAACTAAAAACGTGCTCTCAACATCATTCATTCCAACAATGTGATACGAGGCGAGCACGGGTTCGATTATCCCCATATTCGTGCTTTCTTCTTTCAATCGCTATCGAATACACTTATCTGAGTTATACAGTGGAATATTTGCAAGTAACAGCAATGAAAAAACCAGTTGGATTCGATTGAATCCAGTTATCGGCAGTAATAACACTCTTATGTACGCCGACAAGCCGGTGTTTCACTTCCAGCATGTTCGAAGCCAAAACAACCAAACAGGTTGGCAACCATATACATTGGAGAGTCTGGGCTTCTGGAAATCACGTTGAAGCTCCTTCTGTTTGTATAATTCGAAACCGATGCGCTCGGAGAATTTCAAGAAGCAACATATAAGAAATATCTTCGGAAAAAATTTCATATGACCGACTTGCACGAAATTCAATCATGACCACATGTAAGCCGGCATAGAATGCAAAATTGTGTCGTAGATATTATAAATTCAATCGGACCGGCATGTCTCAAAGACCAAATTCAAGTAAAGCCAACACGTTGTCTTTTCTGCTTAGCCGTGCAATAGCATTTTAGATTGGATTGCTATGAAATGTGGCAGGCACATATGAATAGCATTCATGAGCCGGCGAGACAGTGGCGAACCGACAATCACTTGCTCGCCGCTTAGTTAAATAGCAATGACCTCTTCCCTTCTTCTGGCCAAAAGAATTTCGCCAGCTTGTTGCGACAACCTTTTATTCATAAATATATTACGGAAATGTAGAAATACTGAAATTCTCTTTGAACAGCATAAGTAAACCCATCATACATGCCGGCCACGATCGCCATGATCTTCGAGAGACTATTTCGCGTGGCTTATTATAAATTTTGTGCGCTCTTTGGAAGTGATCCAATGGAGTACATTCTGTTGCTAAACCGGCTCCGAATACCAACGTTTTCTATCAATAATAAGGGAACGTCTAGTCGTGCTGCCTGAGAAAAATTATTCATTGTTGATGTTTGTGGTAGTTAACTTAATGGATTCTGTCTTTTGATATTTCTCTTTGGCTCTTTGCCTTTGAGCGGATTAGGAGAATCTTGCGATGGCTCGTTGCCTGGGACCGAAAAAGTCGGAAAAGTTAGGTTGACATTCTCAAGCAATGACTTCAGATTGGGTCGAGAAAAATCGATCCCCCGGCCTCTAAGATCGCCTCCTCAAATAAAACATCTAATGATAATTTGATTCACATCATTCTGCTCGTTTCCGATGTATTGTTCTCAGAAATCCTACTGTTGAACGTTTTCGAAAGGTATTTACTCACTACGCACACTAATTAGATTCACAGAACGTACCGCAGAAGCAACAACAGAGCCAGCAGCGGCTCAGCAGCTCTGTAATGTGCTATTTTCGCTAGTCTGACTAACTTCCCAAGCGTGTTGCTTTAATACAATGCCGATTTCTCATTTATTTCAATTAATTTTTTCCTGAAATTTATAAATTTCTCAGCAAAAACTTCTGCCACAACACGGCACATATTGTTTCGTAACAACTTGGGGTGTTTGACTTCAACTAGAATTTAATCTCAGGCAATCTTAACAACGTCTTTGCGGCTACGGCGATGGCGGCAACTTTCTGGCGACATAAAATCGATTTTCCATTCATTACACAAATGCCGAGTAGTGATTCCTGGTGTTTCTTGCTGCTAAATTCTGACCTATAAATACTCCAGAATGTTCTTTTCATTTTACGGTCGAATGGGAATTAGCTAAAACAGATTGCGACTCCAGCTGTTTAAATGTGTGGGAGGAAAACTACCGGCAATTTGAAAAATTACTTTGTTACATACAATTTTTTTGTCTATTCAAGATTGGAGGCGAGTTTTTCCATTTTGATGTGAATTGTTTGCAACAATCCTATTTAGACCGGACATGATTATATTAATGTGTGCATCCAAACGTTCTTAGAAGTACAATGCGTGTGAGACTTTAAAGGAGGCCAGAAGGTTATTCCCAAGTTTTAATGTTTTTGTTTAGTATGTGTTCTCCAAGGCAAACCAATGAATTTCGAAAAGATCGGAATCGGAACAGTCGTTATGGACAGGCACATGTAAGACTTTTTAACACCCCTTGGATGACCTACACAACAAAAGGCAGGAACTGCAATGTAGAAAAGGTCAGCGGTGATACTCGTTAAATTTACAAAATCCTCCAGGCGAAACTTGAGGTTCCACGCACATGAAAACTGGGAGATATTAACTTCTGTAACCTGGAGGGAGCTCCCTAGACAATGTCGACACATCAGACAGATCGGATAAAAATAGACTTCCCATCGAAATCTTCGAGTTATTCGAAAAGTCATTTCGTCTTTTTCCTAATAGAAGGTGTAATTGTTCTTTTGTTTCCAGCGCCAACTTCGCACCTAAGCTGCGTTTTGATATATATTTCGGCGGGTGATACAACGAGGTTTCTCTGTATAATAATCCTTGTTCGGTATCAAAAAAGGAAATCCGAAAGCATCATTTTCGGTATATTTACACCGCGGACCTGAGCTAGATGAGCCGACACCGCTACTGAACGGACCAAATGGTAAAGAAAAAGAACAAGACCATTGAAAAGGTAAGTATGCTGTCCACTCACGAAAAAATTGGTTAATTTCTATTGGCAGAACGCCAGTGACAGTTTATGATCACGTGAAACGCTTTGGTTTAATTTTTATGATTCCAAGTAGTTTTACAGAGAAAAATACACTCCCCTTCACATTTACGTCATTCGCTTTTCAAACGTCAAGAATGGTCAATTTATGAAGCGAATCCTTATTGAGGACGAAATGTAACAATGTTAAACTCAAAAATGTTATGGAATAAATATACCACCACCATCGTTATCACCAATGGCACAAACAGCCAAGCCTCTCCAAAATACATTGCCTCCAGAGTTTCCGATCTGCTGACCGGACCCTCTAATTGCCACATCCTAATAGCGATCTGTAGTTGCCGAACATCTTATCCTCCCATTTTTTTCGTAATTTCCTTTGTGGCCATACGGCTTGAACTTCAGCATGCGCTGAGAGATTGTCGTTTGCTAAGTTGGATTAGGGTGGATATAGCTGGATCGTCAATGAATTCACTCCACCTCCACCTCACTTCAATTGATTGATGGCTCCATTACTTCACTTACAAGATGCAATTTCAAGTTATGGACAAATCGACCGTCATTTTAGTCTCCCACGCAATATCATCAAAAATATTTCGTCTTAACCCAGTAGGCTCTGACTACAAAAAAATCAATTCTACCCTGAAGGACGAAATGCATAATTTGTAGTAAAGCAATAAATTCAATGAAGCGTTCGTTACGGCTTCAGCAGGAAATAAGAACCACTGATCACATCAAATGGTATTAAGAAATTTGAAAAATCAAGCGTTTTAATAATTTTTTTAGGATATTAGATGGCGGCGGATAAAGAGCCTCTTTTTTACCTGAATTAGAAGGGATAAATATCAGTTGATTAAGTTCGTCACAAAACAAGGAACAACTCGTTCATCTATTTAGGAAGAGATGTCCTATTTTTAGGACGACTATTACCTAGGATAATCCAGGAAAGCAGAGATACGCCGAATCGATCGCAAATCAAAGCATCTCCTACATTTTGAAAAAGTTCAAAATACTGGAAGATACTTATTTGAAAAAGAAACAGCATGTCTGATGACTGATACATGACTATCTTGGCATGCCAAATGTGATCGTAAGATAGGTGTCAAGAATGCTCCCACCAGAGAAAACATTTCGGACCGAATTTTTACTGAAAATGTAAATAAGGCTTCATGAAGTGACACGAAAAGGGCATATCACCTCAAAGAGTGGCTTCAGTTTCTTCAGGTTCACAAGGAGTCATATTGAACGGCTGCGAAAAATACAGTATCCCCAATGACCGCAGAATAAAATGCTGGACTACTAGAAAAAAAAAAAAAACACACTATGGAAAAGGAGGGGGGAAGTGGACTGAAATTGTTGCTACTTTTGCGTGATAAGGCACCGTGCACAGGGCGCATCTTTGATGGCTGCCATTCCAAAAAATACTATATATTTAGAATACTGGATCACCCTCCACATACAGATTTATCTCCGAGGAATTATAATTCGTTCCCGAAGAGATGAAAAAACAGCTTCGGAAAAAGAAACTTTCCAGCGACGTTCAGGTAAAAGTACGCGATTTCTGCTTATCTTTTTCCTAAGGGAAAGATAGGCTTGTTGCGAGATATTCGAAATGTGAATACATTGAAAAGGAAAAATAATTGATAGTTTCACTTTACTTCTTTAGTCTCCTCCGCGAAATTACCAACACCGCTGTGAAATGTGTTTTTTTTATAATAGAAGAGCTCAAGAGTTTCAACCCCTCAACTGAAATATTCTCAATTCTCAATTTAAATGCAAAGCTTTTGTATCTATTGGACATATTGATGATGAGCCTCGCAAAAGACCCCATAAAAACACAATATCCACAACGCGTCCAAATAAAACCACAATGGTATTATTCACAAAAAGGAGAAAACTGGATGGACTTTGCCTCCCTGAGATGAGGGGTACTACCCTTCAACTCTCCGAAGAAGTGAAATATCTGAGAGTCACAGTAAAAAACTTCTTTGGAAAAAACATGTAGACGTAAAGATGAAACGAGTTCTCACAGCTTATGAGCTGTGCAGACGGACCTTTGTCTGGACATGTGGACTCAGGTCTCATGTGGTAATGTAGATATACGTTGCCATCATTAGGCCGATGTCCGTATATGCATCCGTAGTGTGGTGGGTTAAGGTAAGACAAAAAGGTTTTCACCGTAAACTAGCCGCACTGCAAAGAACTGTGTGTCACTGGTGCTATGAGCACAACATCCGACGCAGCTCTGAATGCACTACTCATTTTGCAGCCCCTGGATATATTTATTCAAAGCACTGCAATGAGAGCAGCTTATAAATTCGATTAGATCTATGGGGAAACAACGGATGTGGGGGCACAGAGCATTGGAAGAGTTACTGGGAGGACTGAATCCAGTTCTTACAATGCCTTCCGATTCTCGTGTTCCCATACATCTGTTTGGTAGAAGATATGAAGTTACCCTGGAGCCTGAGAAGTCCCAGAGGAATGCGTGGCGGGATATACGGAAGTCTTCTACACCGATGGCTCAAAAACAGAAGAGGGTTCATAAAAACGAGAAGTGAGCTTTTCCTTTGGGACAATATGCAACGGTTTTTCAAGACGAAGTTTATGCGATCCGAAGGGTGGCAAACTGAGTGATCCTTTGATCACCTCGAAAATCGTCCAGGAATGCAGAAACAGTTTGAACTCTATCTCTAGATTCAATACGGTGGAACTATACTCTGGGTACCTAGTCACTGTGGCGTAAAGCAGAATGAAATCTCGGACGCTTTAGCGAAAGAGGGGTCAATCTCCCCTAGGCCAGGACCAGAACCAGCAATTGGAGTGTAAGTAGCATTGGCTAAGTCTGTTTTCAAAAACTGGGAACAAGCTTCCCACAATGACAGGTGGCAGAGCCTAAATGCTGCTCGATACACCAAACTTTTCCTGCCAGAACCGAAGAGGCGTACCGCGAAATTTATCCTGTCGAAAAGCAGGACTAGCAAGTGTATTGTGGGAATTCTGACAGGCCATAATTCACTCATGATACGTGTTCCTCCTGTAATGAGGAAGCGGAATCCACGAAGCATTTCCTATGTGAATGCCCCCGCCTATGGACGCATCAGGCATCAGATCTTTGGTGCCGATGTTCTCCAGGTGCTACGAATAGCATCACATCCACTAACGGAAATCCTGGGATACGTTAACGAATCCGGAATATTCCGTTAGACGGGGGTGGCGAGTACAATGGGACAACACGGCCTGAGTGCTCAGAAGCTGTAGCTTCTCCCCCACCACAAACACACGTGTCCGACTTCCGCATCAGTTGGAATAAAAAGAAATTAGTATATGTATACCCTTATGTATTTTTCGCTTAAAACCAAAAGGCTTGAGCCTCCCCTGTTGGCTAGGAACTAGGTTTGGAAAAAACACGTATCATAGAAGTGTGGTCCAAGGACTGAAAGAAAGTTTCTTCCCAATTGATCCGATCCTGTATGCGGACTTAGAATTTCCCCGATTCTCTAACAAAAAATGTCTTAAGATGACACAACAGCAACGAAGGATGTCCTATCTCATCCCTATAAAATCTTAGAAACAGTTCCTTGCAAACTCGGCAAGTACAACTATTAACATAAATAGGTCATGCACTAAAGTGAAAACAGAAACGTGAGACGTGTTGAAGCTAAAAATTACTGACAGGAGCTCTTTATCTCAAAAGCTTCACGGTTCAACGACTTTGTAACATAATTATCAAAACAGTTTCAAATAATTGCAAAATTCTTAACATGGACTGTCCTCGAAATAGCACATTCCACCTCATATTCATTCATTATAATTCAGAAGCCCACACACACTCAGCTCTATCATAACCGATCGAACGGCTCCCACAGTATGAAACTTCCGGCTAGAAAATGAAAAAAAAAACATTTGTTTATCTGCGCCTCCCAAAACGAAGAAAAATTATGAAATATTCAAAGTATTTTTACCGTCCTAATTATAATGTAGCAGTGCGTACATACAATTAAAAGCGGACAATAACATATTTCACAGTATGTGCTTTCTTTTATCACTCCTCCCCCGTTTGCCGTCACCAGCGTAGAACGCTGTATGTCGTGACCCCCGCAATAAACAAAAAAAAATTTCAGCAGACAATTTTGCACGTTCCCAAAATAAAATTGGGGTATATTTACAAGAATATTGTTTGTCATACATCGGCGACGATGGCGACGAGGATATTCTCGTGCACCAAAGTACATACGAGTCAAGTATGTTCCGATTTGGGGATACTATTTTGGCACGGTGCCCACATTTTTTCCTGACACACACGGGGGATTGTAGCAGCCATAATCTATGCCGGTGTGGTTTAATGGCGCTGTCCGTCTTCCACAGTCTATAACTCAGCTGAAAGGGAATAATAGGTGACGACGTAAGAGATGCAATCGAGATGAATTATTGAAATGATTATGGTCAAGAAGATGACTCCGCCTGCAGGAAGGTGGGCTTTATTGTGTCATTCAAGAATTTCTCGGCGTTTTAAAGATAATTTGAGGTGAAATAACCCAAGTTGTTCTTCCTTGTTTCGTTGTCGTTCTTTCGTTTTTTCTTTTGTTGATTCGCCAAGAGCGTTTGCTTTCACTTAAGTACTACAGCCCAAAGCATTTACTTTCCAAATAGGATCCCTATGTGATGCAGTGATAGTAAAGATTGTGCCTAAGTAACTTTGTACACACCCCCGCGATGTGCTTATGAACGACAAATCGAGTAGAAGCCTATTTGCAAGATGGTGTTCCTCCTTCACACAAAACGGTCCCGATTTGAATAGAGAATTCTTTAGTTTCCGTAAATATGACCTCGCTACTAAGTATCCCACTATGAACAACTTTCGTGGGAAGAAACACAGAAACTACATGGTATATTTCGCCTTTGAGAAAGCCATCAATTTTAATTAGTTGCGAAATGAATCCGCACATCTGGGCTCAGAAAGCTATCATTTTCCAATGAGCATATTTATTTGTGGGTATTATGTGCCATGTGGTCGAGTTTCTCAGTGAATCCAAAAAATTTAGCAGTCCCGGCTGTGATAGATTTTCTATGAAGCAACAGAGCGTCCACAAAGACTTTAGAAGCGCCCAGTCGTAGGATACGTGGCGCACATGCATAGATCATACTTGCTCATATTGCATGATTTTATCATCGTTTAAGCGTTGGCTGCAGCCAAGATGGCAAAGACAACTTTCAAAAAGAGAAAAATGATCAAATACCATGGCACGATTGGAATGGGACATGACTCAGACACGAACGATGACAATATGACTCGTGAACTACATCAGCGCGGCCAAGCGTTAGTGTGTCATCATTAGCGCGAAACCGATTCGCATTCATACGTTCCCTTTTAGATGAACGAATAAGCGTGCAAGATCTTATGTGGTCTTAATCGATGTTAATTGTGATGACAGTAGTCATGGTATCGCGCACTTTAGTAAAATCCAGCTCAATGTTTGGTATTTCATGTACTATTGTGAAACGGTTGGTGGCCTGACGGTGTTGTATTTCGATGCATCTGAATTGTTGAATATTATGATAAGGATGGATGTTTACATAAAGCAAGCAAGATCCCCCTTGTTGCTTCAACAAAGAGAATTTCTTTGAAAATTACCGGTAACTACCAAATCCGAACCCAAATTGTTTCGGCCTTTGTATTTGAGATTACCCAAATCAGAGGCTCTATGGCAACACCGGATAACCGACTTAGGTGAGATAACAGCCCCCAGAAGTCCAACGAATGGTGAAGGAGTTGTCAGAAAAGAAACTTATCTTAGAATTCGATACCCAGACTACCTGGCCCCGAAACCTACGAACGCGGAGTGACCTAACAAAATGGCGGGGGTGACCCTCATTGCTAAGATGAGAAATGGTTCTAGTAAGGTGAAGAAATGGTTGTCGCTGTGACCACAACTAATGTTGCAACGGTTAGAAGCCAACACTTTGGTTCGTCATCCTGAACATCTGGAATGATAGATGGACGGCTGATATAACACCCGCGTATCGTGGAATGCAATAAAACGACAAATTATTATTACGTTATTCCCGATGAATCAAAGCATATTCAACAAACTACTAACCAGTGAGTCTAATCAACATTCCTATTAGAGAATGTGAGGTTTTTGTTCCGCGGCAAATGTGAAGATGCCCAAGCTCAAGGATCATCAAGAGATTTTAAGCCTTAAATGATTCACCAGACCTTACTTTACTTTACTGCGATTAAAGCGTTTGTCGTTTGGCCGTTATGAAAAATAATCGTCAATAAGGAGGCAAACGAGAGGACTGAAACTCCGGACGATATCAAGGTTGGTGACAAGGATTTGGAAAATCTCAATCGCCGGTACAAGCGGTATGAGCAAGTTCGATTTTACTACAGAAAGAAATTTAGATGCAGAAGCTTGAAAGTGCAAAGACGACTGCTCATTTAGACCCCGAAACCACCAGGAACAGAAAATGGCAAGAATTTAAAGCAGTAAGCGAGTGTGATATTGTTAAAACTAATCAGTCAATCATTGACGGTTTATTCAAGGTAAATAAAATTAAAATTTTGGCGATAACTATAACAGCAGCTTTTTTTAATGAGTAAAAGAATCTCAATAAACTCAACAATTACTCATATATCAACATATGTTCAGCACCATAGTCTAATTCGTGGACCTAATGTTGCTGAAGGGCCCACCGTTCACGCCCACATAAATTGCTAGTAACCATTTCGATTTGATAAAATAACTTCCATCATCGCATGCATTTCAATATTTACCAACTATGGCTGATCGTTTTTCTCGCTATCGGAAGGCAGCACCACTTCTTAGTATCGAGGCAGATACGGTCCCAAAAGCTTTATCAAAACTAAGTATTGTCGAATTGGTGCTCCGAAATCATAAGTATGAGAGTATGGTAGAATTTCTCCATCACTTCAAAAAATCAATTAATCACCGCGGTCCGACTCCATATAACGCCACTTTATCTCGCAAAAATTAAAGAAATGGAAATGGATTCCACACACTGATTTTTGACCCAACAACTCCATAAGTCGACTAATAATATTATTAGATCTACAATTTTACTTCTGCCATTTCTATTTTTGGCGACGTACAGCTGTTCACGTGTCCAAAAAAATTGATCATCTTTTAGAACAAAAGCTGATCAAAAAGGCTTGATATTATTAAACGTCAAAAAGAACAACGTCCGAGGAATACGGCGGATGGTGTAATTCTTCCCGTTTCAATGTTTTGAAGTATGCCTTGATTACTTCCTGTTTCGGTCGAAACGCCTCACCGTGGAGCCCCTGTGCAAAACAAGGATGACATACTTTACTTAGGTTCACAGCAAAGGAAATTAAGAGATCTGAGCTACATTCCAGGGGAGAATCCTCCATCCTTCCGTACCAATATAATGAAGAAATTATGAGCAATATCGCGACCGTTTGGTTGTGGGTAAAATCAATGGGCTGCGATGGATGAATGACCCTATCCACATGAGTAAAGATCCAGGAATATATAAAGTAGAAAAAGAAGACGTGGCAGACACTGTATTAGATGAAGAGATTGCGCAAGACAGGACGACCCGAGAGGAGGTGCCAGAGATATTAAAATCGGTGAAGCTCAGCGCAAAACCGGAATGTTTGGCAGGTCTAAACAAAAAACCAGTTGCTGCGCGGCTGATGATCATGATGACCACTTTCACAACATGGGATCGAGCATTGCTACGCTGCAAAATTACTATTTTATTGCAACCATGGCTTTTTTAATGTCAATCAGACGCATAAATGAAATCGAATCCGACCGACTATGATTGTTTCACTTAGGTTTCTTTCTGCCTTCTCAGAACATTGTGACCAAGCTAACCATCCACCGTCTGCTACTGAAGAAACGCATGCAATTATGGTTTTACCAGCTAACGAGCATGACTTTTTTGTCTCCAATCAAGATAAGATATTAATTCATAATTCCGGTTTTGCCTTTCAATCAACTGTGCATAAGGAAACAAATGCCGTTTAACACCTCTTGGCTCCAACTCGCAAAGCATCCAATTTTCTTACTTGTGAATTATTTCTATGACTTTGAAGCATTTTGAAAAGTGTGGCTGAGCTGCTACGAATGGTCATTCTTATTTCTATACGAGTCTTAGACAAATAGTACCACCACCACCCATTTTTGAAGTCCTCTCTTTTGAAGCGTTGGAACTACTCAGGATAGTTTCTTTCACTCTTAGCGGCTATATTGAAAGCATTTGAGAATACTCAACGAACCTCAGACACAGATTTCTTCATATTGGAAAGTAGATCTTAGCACGCGACTAGACAAAGATGATGGTGCTTAGTTCGCAGAACATTCTATTATTCCAGTGTTTAAAGTGTTTCAATTTACTGAAGTGCTCTTCATCGACGACATTATAGACACTGCCCCCCAACGGGCTTCACCGGACTACTCTAATACAACAAGTTACCTAGGCGCTGCGAGTCCCCCAAATTCAAACAAACAAAACTCTAAGAAATTTTGTTAGAATCCCAATAATTCGTAGGCTCAAGGAGCTGAAGATTTGATACGAAATGCCAGGATTACCAATTACCGGGAATGCAAAATAAAGAAAATTAACTCTGGGGATCGGACGGGTTAATGGAGCACAAACCAAATTGTTCGATGGAGAACGAGCGAAGTTGCTCGATGAGGGACGACAACTGTTCTTGGGAATCCTTCCGAGAATAACCCAACTTTTACGAATCAATCACAATGGAAAGGAGCCTTTTCTTAAGGCAGACTGTTGGTGATGGATCGTGCGTGACATGTACATGAACAGCAACGTGTATTGCCATGGAAATACTGGAATTATATCTCGCGCTCTATATGAGAGGGTTCAGCCTTCAGAGGTTGAGAGCTGACCTCGGTCTTGACGTTTTCAGTTTGGTTTTCCTTTGATAAATTTCCTGTCGCCTACTTCAAAGCATTTAAATCACCAACGAGATTGCGTCATTTTTTTAAAAAAAGGATTACTCATTACTGGAAATGAGATTTGCGTTATGAGTAACACACGCCACTCGTACATCAAGCGAATGAAGACCAAAAAAACGCGCGATTTCCAGTAAAAAGGCAGTGCTCACAGTTTTTATCGATTACAACTGTGTTTTGCTAAATCTAGACATACTAAACACAGAATATAGAAAATGTTTCCAGGACCGAATCAAGCATCGACATAAGAGCGTTTCAATTACTTGCAAGGGATGTGATTTGAGCTGAGAGAGTGGCATAGCCTCTGAGCACTCAGACAGTAGTGGTAGTGTGATTGACACCTCCTTTTTAAGTATTGCATCTCCGTTAAGGATGTGATACTTCCACACAGCTGGAGTTCACAAGCACCAAAAATGTTATTTCCGATGTGATGTTGGATCCTGTTTCCTCGATACAGGATTCTGAACAGCTAGTGATCCAGGACCGGTCAGGGAGCCCACAATGTTTTTTTGCTTTTCGACAGGATAAACTTTGCAGTATATCTATTTGCTTGGAAAGGTAATAGTTCCGTCTGTTTAGCGACATTTAGGCTCTGCAATTTGTCCTCATAGGAGGCAAAAATATTAATTTTAATGGGAAATAATGAACTTTCTCTCCCTGCCTACAATTTAGCGACTATACCGCAAAATACGACCTCATAATAAAAGAGAAAACTTTAGAATCAATCGATTGGTCAATATTCACCAATCGACTGATTTTAAAATGTTTCCTTAACAAGGACGACGTATAAGTCGATATATTGTACGTTCACAAATTGCCTCCCATTGCTAACCCATAGGAAGTTTACCGTACCGTCGAAAATCAGTATCAGGTTTATCAGCAACAACCATAAACAAATAGGAATAAATGGATTCAGACTTTCAATAACTTTCGATATCATCTAGTTCAACCAGAGTGCATCAAACATGATCTTTAATTTCATCTTGCCAGGACAATTTGCGCAAATAACAAAAGACTTTTTCAAATTTCCTGGAAAAAAAACACAACCACATTTGCCGTTTGGCTTATCATTTTACAATAAAATAAAATAATTAATGTTTCATTTTGAGTTCACAACAAATTCACTAGACGACTCTGATAAGATAGCCATCGCCGCGAATGATCGTAGAAATGATTAAACTTTTATTAAAGTACCGCGATAAGCAACAAACGCGTGGATGACGCAAACCATTTCATTGTATTTTCGAAATTTATTCAATTCATTCTCAGTTTCAAAGTCATACTCATTCTTGCGAATTTTCCCTGCAATATGTCACACAAATAATGATATGAAAACGATATGAGGCATAGGCAAAAATAAGCCATGAGTAAAAGTAGAAAAATTTAGAAAAAATATCCGATAATAAACGATAATACAATGCGATTGTAAAGCTGTTCAAGAAATTGTACAAATAATTATCTTATCAATAGTATGAGGTGTTATAAATTTCAACTTTGCAACGTAAGACATCTGCGGCAAATTAAGTCAATTAGTGTATGAATAACTGTTGCATAAATTGAAATTTAATTTGAAAATTATCACGACAATAAGAGCTTTTTCTGAATTGTATTGAAAGATATGCGGGTGGAAAAATTGTTGAAGAAACGTATTGCGTGTAGATAGGAAATGGGCACAATAGAGAGCTTATTTCAAATGCAGGCAATCACGGCGGAAATTTGTGGTTATTACTAGTATTAGCAATACAGTGCCGATTGTTTCAATACATTCAAAACTGATTTTTTTTCCGCAGGCTTATCATTCGTACAACTTCCCATGTACAGATAAGAAAATTCAAAAGTTCATTCCCATTGAAAAGAAAAATGTTAGCGAACGAGACGAAATCCCCGCAAAACCACTGTTTATCGATCTCTCACTACAACTTTGCATATATATACATGCTCCACATTGTCCTCAAAACAGGGAGATTTCTAAATCAAGTCGAAGGACTGAGAAAACTATGGCCCATAACCCATTGCTAATCCTAAGATAAACATTAAACATTGTGCCAAAGCCAAAGCTTTCAGCAGTATACTGTGTTTGGATTGTCTCCTAACTTGTGTGATAGAGCCGGCTCCTCTGGATTAGGTTTGCCAGTTTTACCAGTTTTAGGCGACACTAGCACAGTGACAATCTAATCGCAATCGAGTATGAGAAACTATTCAAAATAATAAACAACTTGTTGTTTCTTTTTCGCTGGTGTAGATATTTATTCTTGCAAATACCGATATTCCGGGAACCACTTGTTCCCTTCATCAGTGCTAACAAGTCTTGTTCTGGGTTTAGATCTCCAGGGCAGCCGGTAGAGTTTACAAAAGAGGCCCCACCTTACATCTCTTTGAAATTGGGTTTTCTTACAGAAGGGTCATATTCTTGCAGATGGTGAGCCGAGCAAGTAGATTCCACCCCTCACGTTGTTCGGACACAGGTTTGCCAAGAGCGGAACCGCGCCTGACCATTACGTCGGCCTGCCGTCTGGACTGTTTAGTCAGTCCTTGCACTTCGCATAAATCAGAAGCAGTAACCTAATAATCAGATAGTTCAGTTTGTGAAAGGCCAATAGGGCATTCCTCTCGACGCTTAAAAAGGGCGAAAACCCTAGAAGGTTTTCTGTCGGATGTGGAGTAGCCATTAAATTGACTACCGCGCGCAAAGTAAGGATAAGTTGGGCCATAAACAGACTTAGGGAACAGATATCTGCTTCAGCTGCCTGGATTTGGCTCACTTTTTGAGTAGCATGAACCAATGAACATAATCGCAACATAATTCGCAAGGGTGCAGAAAGTCCACGTTGCACAGGGAGAAAAGCAAAGGTAAATGAGATCAATCTAAACCACTGGGAAATAACCTCAGGATCTGTTTCACAAACCAATCAAGAGTCAAATGTAAATGGGGTCGTAATTTGTGAACCGTACTAAATTTATGGTAACATTACTTGGATGGGAGATACACACTACACTACGATACAGGCATGTGGCAATTAAGTCCTGCAAGAAACAATTTCCATGAACAGCCTTTCTTCCTAATAGAATAATAGAGATGTTAGACAGTTTGGTATCAAAACACTGGAAATCATCGCTTGAGAAGTGGAAAATGGGTGACAAACACTAAGGGGCAAATTTTAATGGAAAGACTTGCGGAACTAGACAACATATTATCCAACGTTAGAAATGTGCCGCCTTTCCGAGGTAGAGATTTCTATCGTCCACCTAACATGCTTCAGTACCACTTCAGTGGGAGGAATGGTCTTAGGAGTGAGTGATCACTACACCCTCAGTTACCACAAGGATAACTTTTCGACATTGGAAACGGGAGAAGCGAAACGGAAGGTGCATTCAAGGTAAAAAAAAGCTACGATAGTTGGCTGGTCTCCCATTATTTTCCAGAATTCCTGGCAACCTTCAAAGATCACAGCTCGAATCGAACAGAGTTAGAGACGTTGACTCGGCTGTGTCAGCATGTAACTGAGGCATGCGACGCTTCAATGCCTCGCCGGCATTTGTACCATAACCGAAAAACGAAACTAATGAAGTTGGGATCCTCATGCCTCCGAGCGAGGAGACATTGCCAGGTAAGAGGCAAGCCAAAACGTCGAAGGTTGAAGGAAGGATATTGGAATCTGCGAAATATAATAACTTAAAGTAGACCATAATGAAAAGGAAATGAGATAGCTAAAAGCAACAGTATTTCCCCCACAGGGTTGTAATGGACAAGATACAAAGATATGTTGAAATAATTGCAACCCGGACTTCAGCTATTTAACAAGACATTTTGACCTTCGGGTTTACCGGAGATCAGCAGAAAATCTATGAAATTGGAGACAAGGCTCCGGGATTGGATAGGATTCTGAACAAAATTCTCAAGTTGGTTTTTAAGGCCAAGCCTGAGTGGTTCATAAGTATATTTGAATCATAGACAATGGAAGCAACATTTGCCGCCCGGTGAAAAAAGTGAAAAATGGTTTCGTTACCAAAGACCCCAAGACGTGTCTTCTTCATATCGCACTATCTGTTGCTGAAGCCGGTACAGCAGCGTTTTCGCTAAATTACCTATCACCCAAAATGAGGCAAGTTGTTCAATTACATTCATTAATGATCAGATACAGAAGTGAAACCAATCCAGATTGAAATCTCAAACAAATAGAAACGAAAAAGCCATTAAGGACATCTTTCCTTTGCGAATTACATCCCTCTATGATCGCTGGAGCACAGAGTGAATATAGGAAGGTGTCACATTTGGCAAGAAACTGTAAATATCTAACCTACTGATCAAGAAAATCAATGGTTGAAATAACAATACTTATAATATGGTTCTAATTCTTGAAATAAAGCTCCCACATCAAAACACCAGTTTCACTTTTTAAACGTCAATAAAGCAATCCTAAAACGCATTACCTCAAAAACCCCGTTTTCCTCATTCGCACTAAAATTATTCGGTTTAAACCACGTGAAAAAGATTGATGCCATGACATTGCATGTCCATTTGAAACCAGTAAAATTGAACAGATGAAATCTGAAAGAAAAACGAGTCCATCGATTCATACTAAAAATAGGAAATCTATTTTAAGCCGGGAACTCCGCTACGTGCTCGAATAAGAGATATGAAACCGATATAACAAGAGAATCTAATATGTAGTAAGGATAGAATCAAAATAAAGAGAGCTAGCTCAAAGTATTTCGACGTTACCGTACATCGTCTGTCGGCTAATTACCACACCACAATGGTGGGATGCTGCTAACATTGAAATTATTAGGTAAATTCGAGCAGGCTCTATGGGGGAGTTGTGAATGTTTGGAAAAAATATATTTGTGCGAAATGAAATAGTGCACATTTCACAGGTCCCAACAAAAAAAAATTGACAACTTCGCGAGGAACATGCCACCAAGCGAGAGGAGTGGTTGATCTTGGCGGGCAAGTTTTATTTCAGCTGTCGATATTTGATGAATGCTTTTCGGTCTTTAGTTAGACATAATAACGAGCTGGCTGGCTCGCTTTGAAACATTGTATATATGAAAGAGTGCTTGAGTTGCGAACGTGTAAGACACATTGCACATGGTTGAGCTTGTTATTTTTGCACAGGTTTGGAGAAGTACTAACAGAGGAGAATCTTTCCTTCTTTTGAGCAAAAGTATAGTGTCTACTTCCTGGATAAGTCTTGGTTTGCCATCAATCAGCCTTTTTGTCCCTTCCTGTTTTCTTCTGGGTTTATTATTGAGGGTACTGCTTTCTTTTATTATTGCTACTGATGTAGGTATAAGATCAGGAATGAAGCGTAGCATCGTTTCACCCCCACACCTTCAAAATTATCAGAAAGTTATTGTTTACAACCGTTAAAAGTTAAGTTAAAATGGATCACTTTGAACGAAGATGAAAAATTGATTAGAATTTCTTTTATATAATTAGAAACTTCGCTCGGTTCTGGTGTAGTAGAAGCCAAAAATATAACTAAACAAAACTTTTGAAACAATAGCACCGGAACCCATTTTAATAATTTACAATGTAACGTGGAGAACACATTAACCAAACAAAATTGTAAAAGTCCCAAACAAGTTGTTGGCATCAAAAATGCAAGAACTTTTTCATGTGAAACGGACCACCTTCTTTCACGTCCATTCATTAGAGCAAAAAGCGAAAACATTGTATTGAAACTGCCCCTTCTGTCCCCAAACTCAGCGTCCAAGGAAACTACATTTCAGTCAGGCGCCCCAATAGTCGCTACCGAGAAACGTTAGAGCTCTGGTCACTAACCTAGCAAACCCACTGGAAGCCATCATTTCAACATCGTCGCACGTCCAACAATACCATAAACCCAAGCCAGTTGGAAGCTATGCACCATCCTAAAAAGGTTCCAGGTCCAAACCGGCGACAATGAATCAACGACAAAAATACGTTACTAATCATAAGCTTTTTATGACAATGGCATAACGCTTTCTCATAAAACATTATTTATCATGGCTCTGGAATATCTACCGGAAAAAAAAACAGAAAAAAACGTGCAGATAAAATTCTTGCGGTAAAAACTCAACAGTCGTCATCGAGCTCAGACTTTCGGCCCAAATCGTTCTTGTTGCTAGCGTGCTTACTAGGAAAATTTCACGGTAATTCCAAACTTCAGTTCAAGCAATAAGCAACAGCAGTTTGTAGAAAACTTAGTCTACACCCAAGGCCAATACATAGAAAACAACATAACATTAACACATACATATCTCATTATTGCGTGTTGCTCATACACAGAGTTTGTTGGCACAGTAATTATCGATAACAATAAAAAACGATAAGATTTCTATGCGGTAGCGGCGGTGGTGGTCTTCTTTTGGAAAAAAAGACCCTGACTTGCGGACAACTAATTCTATGCGAAATCAATTTCTTGATAACTGATAAGAACCATTTGACTTGTTTGCATAATTCGGTAATGGAACTGCTACTCATAATCATATGGCAGCGAAAGGCCAAAAGTTATGAGCATACCAAATTCGTAGGAGTGATAAGGCGTACGACTCACATCTAATTTCATTGTCATTCAAATTTGTCTGTGCTATTTTAACTCTACATTTTCTGGTATCGCCTTTCACTTGAATTTAGTTAACTCATAGGCAATTCTACCGTAGGAATACTTTTGCTTTCGTAGAAAGTTTCTTATTCACAACTGTCGCAATAATAAGAACCGAACGCCATCCCATTGTGGATGGAGATTGCTCAAACCTTCCCTGAATCTGGTTCAGAAAAACGATGCTAAGGATCGTGCATGGTTGAACAAACTCCCGATTTTGGAGATCTTACGTAATCTCAACAACTCCAAGGGAATTTCAAGTGCAATTTTATAAATATTGACATTTCCCTAACAATATCACAGAAATTTAAACGCGTAGCCCTTCCGGTCCAACGATAATTGCAAATTCTCCGAATAGCTTAACCGCAACGTTTCGAGTTTTGAAACTCAATCCCAACTCTTCCGGAAAAATATCTCGGAATGTGGTGTTTAATTAAATATGAAACCAAATATTGTCGCGCTTCGCATAGCTATTTCAATCCTACAGCATCTCCTGACTTTGCATTAGTTCAGAATTAGTTTGGTTCTTTTGTAAGATTACGTTATCAGCGCTCAAAATCATGGAAAATATTATTTTCTTGATATACATCCGCAACTGTTGCAGGGAATTTTATTGAAAACAAATGCGAACTATTAGGAATTAGCGAGATAAGGCCCGGAAATGAATTAGTGCTCATGTGACATGACAAATTGAGAAAATGACGAAAAATCTAAAATCTACAAACCGGAAACTGAAAACTTGCGCTTCAGTTTTGTATAAGTCTTTGAGGAACGAAAATCAATCTTTTCTTCAAAATTAGTTCTACTTATTGGGTTGAGCAAACTTCTAGAGTGATTCGCTAGCAGTTTACACTTTAGTACGACAGAATATTCACTTCCATGTGAAACAGACACTCTGCGTTGACAAAGATTCGATCAATTTAGACAGAAATCACAAATTTAACATCCTACAAGCTTTGCTAAAGGTAGCCTGATTTGCACGAAAATTTCTAATGTCGTGTATGGTTGATTTCTTCGACCCTAGATGACGCTAAGCAAATTTTCAAGATATGCTACGATACTATTATTTTTTTTATGTAAATAACGGAGCGGGATGATGTATGAAGGGGTTTTCCTGTGCGATGGTTTCCAGAAATCTATTTTTTCTTTTATAAATATTTTGACAGCAGAATATGTTCAGATATACTGCAGAAATTTCAGACCGAAATCAAAATACTTACTAAGTTCAGCAAATAGAAAGCACGCGCCATGCAAATACGCATACAAAGTGAAAAGGTTAAACGTTTCTTTCCCCAAAACCACAGTTTTCAAACTGTTGAAAAGCACAACTAAAATTCGGTTGAACCGATGTTTGAAAATATCTTTTCTAGTTATCATTTTAAGATATTAACTATTCAATTATCTATTGATCCAAAGATCTAGTTCTTAAAATCATGTCTAGTCAGCGGAAAAATCTCCTGATTTGATGTTCGAATGATTGAAACTTAGCTCCAACACATCGAATGCGACCAAAACGAGCGATCACAAACGTTTCCAATCCAAAGGATTTGTCGAATGTAGCTTGTGAAATTTCAGCATGCCCAGACAAGTGAATATGACAAACAACGCTCTGGACGACCGTTTACGATAAACGGAAGGCGCTTGATTGAGGCTTTCAAAACGAATCCAATGCAAACACGTGCATCCATTGGTTACTGAACCCCGCCCCTGCCCGTCATTTGCATAAAATTGACGGAAATGCGAAAAATAATGTCTTGCTTCGACTGTAAAAGTTACTGCATAGGTTCAAGCGAGTGCATCGCAATGTTAATTGTGATGAAAAATGAGTCCAACTTCAAATTGTATAGTGGATGGGACTTCGAGAGCATTTGACAAACATCCGCTATAAGTGATGAGTCAGACGTGATCTGAACGTTAAGTATCTGACAGAAATTGACCATCCCCGAAAAACTTTTCCCATTTTTTCATTCGATCTCCTCAAGCCAACAAAATGCTTCAGGTTACTCATCCCACTATCAACAAGATCCCTACCAAGCAAAGCCTCATACGAAGATCCTCTCCAAGCGATAATCAACCGGCTCGACACGCTCCAAACTAGTTTCTCTTACTCAAGAATACGGAGCCAAAGCAGATAATGGTCTAATTTCCAAGATTGTTCACCTTCGGCATCCCAGAAATCTTACTACTATCGACGTTTTCGAATCGTGCCACAAAGTGTCAAACGCCTTGCGATTAGAACAGGCCCTCGAGTAACAAACCAAGAAAACTGAAGCAATATTTCTGAGCATAAGCGATCGGGGATGACGTTGCAAAGAAACGCTTGAATTCCAAGCACTAAATTACACGACCCTAGTCGACTCTGGTGTAGATGTTTCTGTTTTACTCGAGAAGTCTGAGAACGCAAAAAAGGAGCCAGAAACTGGTGCACTTCTCACCGTCAACGAGAAATATATCGAAACCCATAATAAACGTAGTCGACGCATCCTTCTCCAGCCGACGTAGCCGTAACGATTCTTGTGCCACAAACAAAGAAAAAAGACAGAAAAGGCGGCAGGCAGAATGACAGGGATTTTCGCCCGCGGTAATGACTTTCCCAGTAGAATCCCTACATTCTGTTGAATCGATCGCACCCAACCCTACTAGAATTTCTCCCACGTTCAGCGCAGCTTTCTAAAGTTACTCACGATTTTTCAGCCTCGTTACAAAGGTTTTCAGTGTTTTTCAATATGGATTTGTGCCGTATACTTCAGCAAATTCTAGTCGCAGCAGCGAAATAGCAAACATCGCCTTTTAGACTTTACGAATTACAAAGTAACGATGTTTGGACTTCGCAACGTTGCTCAAGCATTCCAAAGCTACATTGGCACATGCTTGTGAGATTCGACTTCGTTTTCAAATTCATCGATGACATCCTAATTGTCTCGAAAGGATGTGAGAAGCATGAGCAGCATCTGAGAACGGTATTCCAGCGTCTACGGGATTTTAAAATGTCTATCAATGTGACAAAGTGCGTATTTGGAGCTTCTGAAATCGACTACTTAGAACACTCTTATTTCAAAAGGAATCGGAACGCGTCAATGCTATTCGAGAATTTCTCGGCATGGTTAACTTCCACTGGCCGAACGACGCCAAAAACCACTTCACGCTTAATTCCGCAAACAGATCCTCCGGGAACTCTTCTGAAACATATGCTCTCTCAGTGGATCATCCCGGTTCCAATGGTACCAGGTAACCTTCTTTGAGGCTTCCTCGCAAGAGCCACTCCAGATGAGCGCCATTGCAGACTTGGGTCTGATTGTCCTTCTCGAATACGTCGGACTTTTGTCGCACACTAACAGTACAGATACATATGCCCAAAGAGCTCATTTTCCGTGTTTGTGTGTGATAAAAGTTCATTCATAAAAACTAAAGGCAACGCCGAACAACCACTCGACTTGTTAGAAAATAGCGCATGTTGAAATAATTATGTCACCACCTGTGTAAATTCTGGTTGATACATCATCTTAGTAAATTAAAGAGGATTTTTTTACACGCTCGCTACACCATCTGATTAAATTTGACCTGGACTGATTCATTCAAACCGTACGCTCAATGGGGTAAATGTTTTCTTCTTTGTGGATACCACCTTTTTGACATTCGTGTGAAGTTTAAACAAAAAACGTTCATTAGGATGGATTCAATAGCCATTTGTTTACGACACAAAAAGTTCGTTTGCCAATTCTTCTTTTATGGAAAAAAAATTGAGCAACGAGTTTCCATGAAATTCTGTGTTTCCAATCGAATTACGGGATCGTTGATATTGTTGCGGAAGGGTTTCGGGAGTCCATCTTAAACGCAAATATTTGGGTGGCATAAAGCATTCACCGAGGGTCGTGTGGCCGTAGAATACGAGTCGTCTACCCGCCACTATTGACTGTGTTAAGTGAAGGGAATTTTGTTGTAAAACCTTAAGACAGCAGATACTCTCAGTATCTCTTATTGATCGATTCGACGCATTGTGGTTAATGTTTTAAATATAAAACGCGTCGCTACTAGACTTGTTCCGAAAGACATGAATTTTTTTTAAAAAAAAAAACGTCAATAAGAGACCTTAAAAGAAAAATGTCTTCTAATGAATAAATTGAAATTTTGAGGAAACACGAAATAAAACTCATCGGTCCACTACCAAACTCGTCAGATTTGGTTTCGTGAAACTTTCTCCTGCTCCTGAAACTCGTAATATTTGCTCCACCGTATGCGCCATGAGCCCATTGCGGCCATAAAAACAAATTCGCTCAACGAACTGAAGGTTATTCTAGCCGAACCAATGCAATGAAAGTTAGATTAACTTTTGGCATGCTTGTATTTACTCAAACGGAGCCTATTTTGAAAGCAATGATTAAGACTTGTATTCAAATACATAAAAATGTTTTTAATCGGATAGTATTCTGTGCATACTGACAGCAGCGAGACAAGCACAAAGACGAACGCGAACCGAGATTCCAAAAAACTGTTTGCAGTTAAAAAATAACATCGAGCTTTGAACTGTAGCAGAACGATTTTGGAAGGCGGTCCGTGTTGAAAGGTGTGAAAAGCTTTTGGACTCAATGAAGCATCTTTGCGAGGCAGCTATTAAGGTGAATGGACATATCGTTATTATTGTATATCCAAGCACTATTTCGCTCCTTTCTAAACCTTACATAATGAACGCCACTTTATTTAATAGAAATTAAGATTTTCTATATAAATTTATTTTCGTTTTACCTTTGCTACACATTTTGGCTTCATTTTATCATTATATTCTAGTTTTAATCAAACTTTGAAATTCATGTCTGGCCCTTTCATAGATCATGAAGTCGGCACTGCCATTTTTTTACCGCCACTGTTTGTTTTACGTTTGGCTTTATCTGACACTGAAAGTGTACTCGGCAATTTTTGCAGTATCTAATTACATTGAGCAAGACAGTTACAATAAATGCAATAAATGTATCTATGTAATCAAATTTCGGATAACGAAACGATCGGGATGATAAAGAAAACCTTTGCGGACTGCTTTGTCACAAAGGAATGTTTTCAAGTGTTGTTCAGTTCAAACAATTTCGTAAAAGTGTTGGAGAAGAGGAGAGTTTCGGACGACCATTAACCCCTACCGATGAACAACACGTCGAAAAACTCAAAGACCCTTTGCTTGTCAATCATCGAAGGTTGCTATAGACCACACTGTTGATATTTTGAAAGATATTTTAGGCCTGAAACACGTAAAGTTTCAACTAGTGCCCAACCAAATCAATTTTTTTTCGAAAAAGAGCATCCCATTGAAATCTCTGGAAAAATGTTTGCTGACTATCTTCTACTGGTCACGAAACGGTTTATTACAGGAGATGAGACTTGGATACCAAAAAAATTGCGCCAAAGTCGATCGAAAATCAAGGTCATGTTGACAGTTTTCTACGATTATCATGCTGTTGTCTTCTCAGACTACCTTCCGTTGACCAAGTAAGAATCGTGCTCTGAAAGCCATCCTGGATGACAATCCTTATTTCGAGGATTAGGAAATACTTTGGCTAATTGTATTGGGTATGGAGAGGATTACTTTGAATGCGGCGAAATAGATTTAAAAAATAAATACATTTTGAAATAAATGAAAATTGGTCTTACTTTTTGGACACAACTTCTCTCATCGTGCATGCTGCATACTGGCAGGAGCCTTTGATCTTTTTTAGTGATTTAATATTGAAAAAAATGATCAAAGAATCTGCATTGTAATATTGCTGTTTCAAGATGTAATTCCGAAATTGAAGGACTTCCTGATATTTCTGAAACTGAAGAGGAGCCAATATCCCTCAAATTGGACACATACCCAATAAGGAGGCAACCAGCACAATCGTCACAAAATAGTCTCTCCGAAATTAATGTCCACACCATTGTTAGAAAAACTCCTTAACAAATTGCCCAAGGTCCTAATATCGATTTGCTCTGAAAATCATAAGTAAACCAAATACTCAAAATAAGCAGAATCCAAGCCTACTAAGTTAGACTTTTAACACACGTCCCTTACCCAAAACCCAACCAGAAAGGAAATGTTTTTCACTACGGCCTTAAGAGCGTTAAATGCTTAAGTCTCTCTTGAATCCTTTCCTCTGTTTACAAATCAACTATAGGATTGAAAGCACAAATATTCTTCATAGTTTTCTTTCCCAGCGTCACGGTCGAAGGAAGTCAAAGCCATTAAAACTTCTCGCATCTGCTTTTAAGTTGATTTTCCCAAACAATCACACGTGGAACCCATTACTAAGGAAGTGTTCGTTCGAAGCGTCCTCGATTAATACCCCTGCGCCTTTGTGTAGCCAGCGTTCATCAATATTTTGTTGCTCTGCTTTTTATAAATACTCAAAGTTTAAAAAAGAAAACTTCTTGATCCCTAGATTTCCAAAGCTTTTTCCATATATTTTCCTCTACAAATTTAATTTGAAACTGGAAGTAAGAAGTACCGTTTAGGAATTAATCTAATCAAATTTTCCAAGTGTGTGAAGTGCAGCACATTGCCAAGAGATTGATTTAACCGCCCACATACCAATTTGTCCCAAAATCGGCTATTGTTAGAAATATTGATTCGTTGGGCACGAAGGACTATGCATGAAGCGTGTGGATAAGTTGTCGTGTCATAATTAGTTTCTACGACTTCATTTTTCAACAACTGCCCAGAACAGACTCGAAAAGTTGATTTAATTTCGCCCCCTCTCTTAATAGTAGTCAAGCCCCCGATTCGTGCAATATGATGGCAATCCTTGGAAGGGATTTTGAGCGCAGTTGTAGGAGAACCTCTTATGGAACCAGGAAATGATGTACTTACCGACCATAGAGAGAGGTTCAACCAGTCGCCAAGACTTCTAATGAGAAGGGCAACCAATTATTGAGAAGTCAATTCCTGATAGGCAGTGTTGGGTTTGAAACCACTTGAAAGTGCTCAGATTGCAAAATGAATTCTCGACATATCGAAGACCACCCGAATAGAACTGAATTTAGAAATAATTATCGGAAAAAACGCATCCATTGAAGCTTTCAACGAGGTACCTTCCTCAAATGAATAAGGACTAAGTCGCCCAACGAAATCAACGTCAAAATAGAATCCTCCCAGTGAGTTTGGCTTAATCTGCTTCTATTGCCCACACCTGCTCCTGCTGTATTTTCAGAGTTCCTCAATTAATGTGCGCAAAGTTACAATTAGATTACCCGAGAAAATGCAGTAAAATTTCTATTAGAACAGACACTTCCGAATCATTGATTTGATTAGCAAAGCTGGTGTGAAAGATTCCCTCCAAGTGGTAGCTATGAAGGACGGACGGTGCGCCAGCAAAACGCAACTACATAATTGACACCATCGCGCTTCAACCGAAGCCTTACAACATGCAAATGCTGTGCCGCAATGTCGCCTCTGCTACTCCCGATGACAACTCCTCAGTAGCTGACTTCGCCTGAACGTTCGCGACCGTCTCCTTGTTTGGCGTGAAATGGTCGTAAGCCGCAAAAGCACCCAGCCCAGTTGGCTGACATAGTGAAAAACAGATTTCCCTCGCGCGAACTTTATTCGATTTGTGCTTCTCGGCCGCACATTGCGCAAAAGTTAGGCAACACAAGGATCGACCGAGCGCCTCTCCGTTAACCGCAATTGCGCATACTGCAGCAGACCTTGAAAGTTCCAGATAGCAGTGCTGCCTCGCAAAAAATCATTTCGGTAGTTTATTGTATTTTCTTGTCACTGCCGTTATCAGCCCAACGCACATCCGCATATTTGCTGGAGAAATGAGGCGTCGATAAATTGGCGTGACATCATGCCTCGCGGCGTTCGTTACTCCTCAACTCCATGTTTGAATAGAGATTTCGTTTTGGGGAAATTCTGCTCGACGGGGATTACGTTTTGATCTAGCAGCGAATGCACGCTACTTACTCGAGTCGTGTAAAAGCGGCGGCTCGCGCAAGAGTTCAAGGATGCCTGCAACGCAACATAACCCCGAAATCCTTATCGCCAGCGACTTTACTACACAACCCTCCAATCAAGGTTCCGGTTGTACGCCACGAAACCAACGGGAGCCTCATCCGCATTATGCGCATGACATGCCGATAAAAAATCCAGGGCAAATCTACCTCGAATTCAATCGAATCTCGCTGCCACCTTCGAGGCAAACTTCTAACCCCAAATTAGCAATTTCCACAATTTGACGTGCAACATCGAAAACGAAACGGCATGAAGGCAAGAATGTAGCGGCGGCACGAGAATCGTCCAACAGCACCAACTTCTTCCGCCATTCTCGACAGAACCCGTGACACCTGAAATACCAGAAACTAGACATGAATCAGCCGCCAGCTGCCCGCGCGGAGGTTCCTCAACCCAAATCTCCAGATCGCTCGCGAGCGCCCCTTCCGAACGTGGCACCCTTGCCCGGGCTGCTCGCACCGTTCCAGTCCACTCGTTCCACATCCGCGATCGCAATCCGCCGATGATTTGACAATTGCCCGCGACGGCCAACGGACCGCACCGAACCAATTTCAAACTCGCCCAGCTCGAAAAATAACCGCAATGCGGCAAAACTTCGAGAAAACGAAGAGGCGCTCGTCGCTCGGCGACAGGTAACGAATGGGGAAAACAAAAGTCAAAATGCACAGCCATTTTGAGCAAAACTGTACGGGAACGTGCGAGAAGTGCGCGAGCGTGGGCCAGGACACCAGCCCAATTCGCCGCGGCTCGGCCAATTGGAGTCGCAAAACTCCAACTGGAACGCTCGACCGCGGGCCAGGCCGCCATGTCAGCGCGAGCGGCTCCGCTCGAAAAAGCATAGCAACGACACTCGCCCCGCGGCCGGGCGCGCTGTCCTCTACAAGCCCTGTCGCGGTCGTTGCTGACAGCAAAATCCAGAAACCGCACGACCCAGCGAAATCGATCGATTTCGTCAACCACACCAACACGTCAACGCACCACACGGACCCGGACCCACGACGCCCGAAAACACGCAAAAATCCAACAAATTCGTATGCATATTTACCATTGTAGCTTCTAAGGTGCTTGCGGGACTCTCTAAAAATCGCTAATCGCCAAACTTCTGTTCCGCTTGGGCAGGATCCCAACAAACGATCAAGAATGCTGCCCGGTCTCGAACACGACTACAAACTCACGACCAACTTCTGGAACTAAACCAGCACAAACTCCGCGATTCAGCGACGACAGCGGCGAGAATGCAATCGGCAACAGATTATATCCAAGACTGTGCGGAAGTCCACTTTTCTGCAGCTCAAAGTTTTATCTGAAATTGTGTTCTCGTCTAGAAAAACACTTCACACTCGCAGATCAGCACAAACACCCGACGGGATCGACAGTTCAATTGCAACTGAACTTTCCGAACGACGCAGCCAAGCTCGTCGCACGAAGAATGACACCACAAAAGGGAAGCCCCGAAGCCCGTACACCAGCGCAGCGCGGCTTGGTGTTCGTGCGGAGCCCGTGTACTGACGGGCAGCGCTGTGACTGGTTGCGTTCCTGCCAACCGAGCTTTCAGGGGACAGCGGCAGTGGACCGGCGCACGGCTCGCTCCAACGGTCGCCAGCGCGCCTTTCCTGCGCCGTCGACGCGCCAAACCGACGTCCGGTAACCGCCGAACCCACCCGAGCCGAGCTTCGCGATGCGATAAGCTCTTGTCGCAGTGCACTCTTTTTGCTCGCTCCTCGCGCTTTTGCTTTTCGTCGTTCTTTCGCAGTGCGCCCGGCGTCCCGCCACGCCCCTGGCTGGCCTACTTCCAGCCTCGATAACGGTCAATTCATGCATGAATTCGCGTCGCACGGTATATGCGAATCCGCTGAATTCAGCGAGCCCGTGACACTTGGATTCGTGCTTTGCGATTTTTGATAGCGCGTCGGAATCGCCGCCATGCCCCGCACGGTCGCTTTCCGACTATTTATGCGGCAAAACCCCAATGCAGGGCGTCGGCGGGGCAGCCTTGGATCGGGCCCGTACGTCCGTTGCTTTTCAATTTCAAATTCACCGTTAGGTATCCATGACACTGCGGCGGTGGGTGCGGCCAAGTTTACTCGCATTTCCCTCTGCAATCGTTGGCCCGACGATTTGCCGTTTTCGCAACCTCTCTTGCAGCTTTTGTGGCATTCGCGACGGCGGCCGTCGACGGGAGTTTGCGCGCTGATTAGCTGGCACGCACCTGCAATGCGTCAGCTTTCGCGTTCCTCGCTAGCACGGCGGAGGAAAGCTCGCGGATTGCCACCATTTCCACCTTTCGCTGGCGCGGCCTGGGGCTCTTTCGTCTCGAGCTTTGCCCCGGCCAGGTGGAGCGACACGCGGGGAGCATCTGCACACCTTGCGGGCTCTTTGTCTCGCCCCGCCGCCCCCGCGGCTCTGTGCATTGTGTCGCGCCACACAATCGCACAGCCCGCCGCGGCCCCATCCACCAGCAGCCGTGCAGTCCACAAACAACCACTTGTCGAATCGAGCTCGTTTCTCCTCCGCACTCCAAGGATAACTCCTGGCTTTGATTTTGCAATTTCCTCGAAACCCTCGCCGTGGACCCGCTCGCAATTACGCCTGGCCGCGCCCCGGTCCCTCTCCCCCGCATTCCTGGGCTTGCATTCAATGAAATACGCTCCCAGAATAATAATTGACGTTGGCACCTCGCGCTCAGGAAAAAGGGAAGAGTGCGAACGAGTTAATTTCCATCTGAGCCGCTGTCGGATTTGGAGCGACTTCCAACTGAAGTTTTCCTGAAGAGGTTCCTCGCACTTGACACTTCGCTTCCCGGCTCGGGGGATTTGCATTTTGCGCTTTTCGAGGATAATGGAAGTGCACCGAATGGAATTATGTAGTTCCCTGATGGTGGCCCAAGCGAGCGGCTTACGAAATTCGCTTTCGAATATGGGATTAAGTGGGACTTGTGGTCGAGCGCTTACGTTGTGTTATAGACCAAATTTCCAGGGCCCTACTATGTACTTCGGAAGCTACAAGAATTTGCTCATCTTCCGCCATTTAAAAGGTTCCATAATCCGCCATTCGCCCAACGGCGAGGGCGTTATATCACTCTTCATCATTCGCACTTTTCTAAAGTCCAGCGCCGGTAGCAAGAAAATACGGAATCAAGCATTTATGGGAAGCAAATTGCAAGGCTTGAATTTGTTTTTTCTGCATATTGTCTAATTTCTTACGTAACGGGTGGACTGCACCTCCAAACAGGCGAAACTAGACTTGTAAGCGAAAAAACACAATTCCTTTGTTTTAAATTCAGATATCAATCTCCGTTTTATTGGGTCTGTACTGAAAATAGATGGCATGTATTTTGAAAGTGTGTAAGGTAAGCTTTCAAAGGGTTTATAAACAGGCATTTTAACTCAAAAAACACCAATCAATAACATCAAAGGATTATGCTTCAGGTTAAGGAACAGGGACTTCCGGGGGCAAGGAGGCAGACGGACTAGTGTTCCCAGATTGGGATCCGCTTTCTTCGATCCGCTGTCGTCTAGCTAGACAGAGCGTGGAGGGCCAAGTAACCTCTGAAATGTTGCGAGTGTGAACATCGGGAAGTTTATCGAAGCTCTTGGAGCAGGCAGCGCCGCGCTGGAGAGCACTCCCGGAGCGTGGTCAGCAGCTGGTACCGTCGTAAGTTGCGAGGTTTTTATGCCCGGAGGGGCCCCAGGCGCTACAAGCCTTCCATGTACTGGTGGATGGCAGAAATTGCCGACCTACGGAGGGAGTGTCATAAGCTCCGCCGTTTGGTACAACGTTTGCATGCCAACGCGGAGGCATGTGCCATAAAGGCACAGTATAGATCAGCAAAAAGGAGACTCTGCAGCGCTATGAATAAAAGCAAAGCTCGCGGCTGGCAGAACCTTGTTAACGAGTTGAATAAGGACCTGTGGGTACTTGGCTATAAGCTTGTCACCCGGAAAATCGTGACTCTGCGAAAGCCCTGCATGCTGAGTTCCGACCAGATGGACCGCATTGTGCGGGCATTGTTCCCTAGACACCCTGTACGGTTGATGTAAATAGCGCGGAAAGCGTCGAGGTAACTTACAATGAGGGAGCTCGAAGAAGCGGTTCTCACTATGAAAAACAGGAAGACGCCAGACCCTGATGGCATCCCGGCGGAAGTTTACAAACTGGTGTTCAACGCTTGCTTGAAGGAGGGCATTTTTCCTTGTCGCTAGAAAATGGCCAGACTCGCGTTGATCAGTAAGGGTAAAGGAGACCCGGAGCTGCCGTCTGCATACCGACCGCTGTGTATGCTTGACACGGCCGGAAAAGTGCTCGAGAAGCTCATCAGGGGTAGACTCGCTGAAGCGATCCGAGCTTCCGGGGACTTATCCGGAAGGCAGTGCGGGTTTAGTACAAGGAGATCTACAGTGGATGCTGTTATGGAGGTCGTAGATGCGGTTCATCGAGCCGAGGCACACAGCCGCCGATCTCGACGGATAGTGCTTCTCATAACACTTGATGTCAGAAATGCCTTCAATTTCGTAAAATGGGCAGATAAGTATGGCACACTAGAAAACTCATTTCACGTGCGAAGCTGTCTCTTGCGGATATCGAGGGATTATCTGAAAGAGCGCGCCCTGCTCTATGAGACGCTAGAGGGCCAAAACAGGATGGAAATCACGTCGGGAGTAGCACAGAGATCCATCCTAGGGCCAGACCTCTGGAACGCTTCCTACGATAGTCTGCTCAGACTCGATATTCCCCAAAGAGTCGCGACTGGTCCGTTATGCAGACGACGTCGCGGCACTTGTTGCCGGACACACTGTTGAACAGACGCAAAGCAGACTTGGGACGGGGTAGAGGATGGATGACTGCTCACGGTTTCAGCCTTGCGCTGCAAAAAACCGAAGCAGTCATCTTGATCAGAAAGAGAATCCCGATCCTGCGTCTCATATCGATCGGCGAGTTGACTATAGAATCAAAACCAACGGTAAATACCTTGGTTTAATGCTCGACTCGAAGATGAGCTTCTTCGAGCAAATCAAAGCAGCAGCGGACAGGGCTGCAGTTGGAGTTACAGCTTTGAGTCGGCTAATAGCGAACGTCGGGGGCCCTATATCAACTAGGAGACTTCTCCTTATGGAAGCAACGCAGTCGGTTCTGCTCTATAGTGCGAAGGTATGGGCTGATGCCCTTGACAAGGAGGTGCATCGTAAACGCCTTTCTCAAGTGCGGAGGTGGGGAGCTTTGCGAGTGGCGTCTGCTTATCGCACCGTCTCCGAACCGGTTGTGATGGTGATCGCGGGAGTGATCCCCGTTGCGCTCCTTGCCAAGGAGCGGAAAGCTATCTACCGCCGTAAAGTCGAAAACTTAAGAGAGGTGGTTGCCCGTGAAGAATGTCAACGCACCCTTACCGTGTGGCAACTTTCTTGGCAAAATGAGCCAAGGGGCATATGGACTGCGCGGCTTATCGACAAATTAGATCCGTGGTTGAACAGAACACACGGTGAGATTGATTACTTCCTTGTCCAACTTCTAAGTGGGCATGGAGGTTTTCAGTCTTACCTGCACAGGATCGGGAAGGCGCGATCTTCTGATTGTGTGTTCTGCAATGGAGTGGCGGACGACGCTGAACACAATTTTTTCTCTTGCGAGAGGTGGGACGGCTTTCCTCAACCACTTTATGCAGATACAGGGAACTCTCTTCAGACAACATTGTCAGAGAGATGTTGAGAGCGCTGGCAGCTGGAATCGTATTGCACATTATGTTCGGGCTCTTCTTATTGCAAAGAAGATTGAACTCGACCGGCGGAGGGATCGCACGGTGAGATGAATCTTTCTTCGATTTTATTATTAACACAAATTTATCAATGTGCAACAGTATACTAACCTTCCATTTTCCCAGCTCGAAAAACTGTGCCAGTTAGGAGGAGGTGCTACCTACTCACCGAAAATGGGATTCTTACGATGAAGAACTGGAGAGTATCTGACCATAAATCTTTTTCCAATCACAGTTGGATACTTTTCAGTCTAAATCCCGCTGCAGGGAGATTCCCTACCCTTTCAGAGACCTCAAGAGGACGTTTGGTCAAGTTATCAAGAACATACTATCCGGTGCCCACGACAATGATCGGGCTCTGGGAAAGACATTTGGAATTGCCTTCAAAGCTAACCAGGAAAATCTTCAACATATCCTATAGGCGCAAATATTGGGAGCCAAACAAGGACTACCTGAAAAATAGAAGTCGGCTATTAAGACTGCCAAGAGACGGTCTTGATTGGACTTTTGTCGGAACATTGAAATCACCAACGAATCTGGCAAACTCAGTGAGATTCTGTCCAAAGATCATAGGAACCTATGTTTTCTTACAAAGTCGAAAGGAGTTTTCTGGTGAAGCCCTAGAGTTGCTGATTCAGACATACTCCCCCGTCAACGAGGAGGACTGCGAGCCTTGCTTGGAGGGTATGCAGTCCCAGTCGTGTAAGAGGTTGAAACCGGTAATTGCCGAGGATAAGATCGGCAGAGCTATAAACAGCTTCTATGCAAATAAACCTTCGTGAAGGTGAAGGAAAATACATTAGACAACACTCTGTCGTGTCGTTCCCAGTGGGCGTTAGCCAATCTGCCGTGTCGTGTCGTCCTCAATGGACCTCACAAAACTATTGTGTCGTGTCGTGTGGGTTCCAATGAGCGCGTTCCTTGAGAGTGCAATAGATTCACGCAAAATACAAAGCTTTCACCTTCTCTAACTACGTTATCAATAGTTGGATTGCCTTCAAACTTTCCAGAATTTTGTACTTCTCGAATAAACTTAAGGAAGTTTTCGGGTAAATTCCTAAAATATAGTAATATGTTATTATTAATTTTACTTGAGCAGATATCGTAATGAGGTGTATTTCGAGGCCTAGATTTTGTATCGGTTGGATACGGTAATAATGAGACCTGTTTCACGTCTTGGAGATCTTATTTTGAGTTTACATTGCTCTATGTTTCACTCAATATCTAAAATGGGACTAGTTTGGAAAAGTACTAATTGGCCCTTTCGTTTGATACCCCACACGCCCATATTCGGCGAAAAAAATTTTACGACCCCCTTTCCCATGTATTAGGGTTGGGCACTTGCAGAGCTTAAAACGGAGATAGTTCAAATCACCAAACGAAGAAAACAAACG
This sequence comes from Hermetia illucens, assembly GCF_905115235.1. Classification (NCBI taxonomy): domain Eukaryota; kingdom Metazoa; phylum Arthropoda; class Insecta; order Diptera; family Stratiomyidae; genus Hermetia; species Hermetia illucens. The sequence continues at coordinate 103,966,329 of NC_051852.1, read as the reverse complement.
TCGATGAAGATTAGGATTGGCGAACAAACCATACACTCGCAATCAGCGCTCAAATATGTGGAATCAAAGATCGCCGAAAAGTTAAAACTTCAAGCCACATCTTGAAAGTTTAGTAACAAAAATATTCGGAGTTATGATACAACATTATTGACCAAAATGTTACCGAATATAGGTGGCCAAGGCAAAGCGGTTGGCTCCTTATTTCCAGCGTCGTTAGCTCGATTTTGCTTTATGCAGCTCCAATCTGAGCCTCGGAATAGGAACACGAAACAAATAGGAAAAACATTGCGCGCCCATACTGATTAAGTGCACTGAAGACATCGTGCGCCTATGGTATAGCATCTGACGAAGCAGCATGCGAAATAGCAGGCATGGTCCGCATCGACATTTTTGCGAACTAGGGTCGGCGAATCTTAACCTATTTTTGACAGTTTGCACGAACTGAAGCAATACTGGAGTGGCAGAAGAAATCGAAAGATTCTCTTAAAGGCCGCTAGACCTACAGAATTATCCCAAATGTCGCAAAGTGGATTAAACGGCGCCATGGAGAGGTTAGCTAGGACGTAACCTAATTCCTGAGTGGACACGGACGGTATCGCGCATATCTTTACCACTTTGGGCGTGATACCTTCCCATATTGCCCAACATGTGATATGATTCATGAGGATGTAGAAACACGTTGTCTTTAACTGCCCAAGATTCGTCACACACAAGGCGAAAATGGAAATTGTGCGGTAAAAAAACTAATGAAGGATCCACAATACGCCTTCGGAGGAAGATGATAAGTATGATGATAACATAGCCGCAGTTCGTAAATTATTCTGCCTCGTGACATAATACCGAAATGAAGTCCGGCGAGGTATGCGAAGGAGGTGGTTTTAGTGAATGAAACTCTCAAAGACTGAATCCTGCCTGTCACACTTACCAGGAACTTCTTCGCACTTACCAGAAACAGCTGAATAAAAGGAAGCTGGTGTCGTAGACGCTACTGGTCTGACGTCAGTTTGTAAGCTGGTCTAATGCTAGTATGTAAAAATGAACCAAGCAGCCCGGACACCATGAGCCGGAAAAGCCCCCTCCCCACTGCGGAAAAAGGTGAAGCTCTCTGGGCATGAGGACATGAACGTAACTTCACCACCAAGTGCGTTAATATCCAGAGAAATCGGACGCAAGAAAACAGGATATTCGGTGAAAGGTGGGGACAAACTGGTAACCCCGTTGAGACCCATACTGAATGTAGAAGACTCTTCTGTCTGCAGTGATGCACGCAAAAAACGTAGGACCAATAAATCTGTGGTAGGCAACGCTTTATTATGCTTCACACTATGGCTTCCTTCTACACTTTCCTCGGGGACTAGGACTGCTGTGCCGCGAGATGATCAAATCAGCGAGAGAGATCTCAACGAAGCTGGCCCTTCCGATAGAAATACGGACATGAAGGCAGAACAGAAGGGGAGGTAAGCGCAAGCTGCAACCTCATTTCTGACCACTGCCGTGGGAGTTTCCTCCAAGGATGGCGAAATGCCAGAGTGACAATTTATCATCCTCCATTTGCAGTGCACTCATGAGGTTACCTTAAAGTTCAGCGGCCGCCCAAGTATATTCAGGACTGCTTGCAAGGCGCCACACAGTAAACTCTGTGTGCTAGCAACTTTTCCGACACTTTTTACAGAATCGGTTTGATTCCAGATTGTGGGATCGGAGACAACAAACCAGAGAAGGTTTTAATTGGAAAACAGAAGAATGTGGTACGCGAAGAGATGAGACCCTTTATTGATGATAAGATGGGTTCTGCTGCACCTTTAAATACGGCAATTACCGAAGAAATGCAGCATGAGGAGGGTCCATCATTGACGAAACATTAAAAACATTGACAACAGTAGATCAGAAACGTGCAGGGAGTGTGGAGCAGAGGGTCATCTCATCAAAGATTGCACTGAAGATGCACGATGTATGGCTGTGCAAAGGGAAAGAGAGGGTGGACAGCCGGTACATTTCACATGGTGTCCGGCATATAGGAAAAAGCTGAGTCTTAGGGCTAGAGGAGAACCATTGCTAGGCAGTTCAAAAGCTGCGCAAACCATTCGAAAATCGAATGTAGATGTGGCTTTAATGGGCGAACCATATTCAAATTACTGTAGTGTTACCCGGATGAAAGACTCATCTGTGTACTTCAGCTAATGCATCAACAGAACGTCTTCTCGATCGCCGAGGTGGCTAAGGAGGAATTACAGAAGACAAATTGGAGATAATAAAACTCCAGAATCGGACGGGATTCCAACAAATCCTTGAAGCTGCTAAAATCAGGTCTACATGTCTGATAAGCATATTTGAATCGTGCATGGTGAAAGGAGTGTTTCCAGCCTAGTAGAGATTGGTTCTGCTAGCCCCAAAAATCATAAGGCACACCCTCTTTATATAGCTCTATCTCTGTTCTATACATTCCATTCGTCAAGCCAGCGGCTGGTCTATCGGAGCGGCAATATGGGTTTCGGTCAGTAAGTGAATGCAGACTCGAAATGTTGAATTTAAAGTTATAAAGATTGGGCTAATCTACTAGTTAGTTGAGTTCGATTATCAACGAAAATTATTGATCAAAGATAACTTCAGATTCTGTTAAAGGAAAGTAATTGTCATTGTTAAGCACGTTTTGTTTTGTAGACCCAGAAGGACATACATTTTGCCTGTTATACTGTTGAAAAATGTTCAATAAATCTCTGAACAATCACAGCAAACAAGCAAAGACAAGAGAGTAAATCTTTAATAGATCTGACTCGGGAGACAGCAGCGGTTGGTAAGTGCTGCGCGGTGGTGACGCTAGATGCTAGGAATGTCTCTAATTCGGCCAAACTGGGGTTGGATTAAGTTCACTCTGGCTAAATTGACTGTCCCTGGTTACTTATTTTGGATAAAAGACTTTTTTGGTACCAGATGGAGAGAAAAAGAATATATTGTGACAGTAAGGGGTCCCCAAGGTTCGGTATTGAGGCCCCTTCTATGAAACATTATATTACGGAGTGGTTGGCACTATCGTGGCACACGAAGGGCCAAAAGAGGCAACGTTGATTGGTTTTGCGGACGACCTAGCTGTGGCGGTAATTGCAAAGCCCTCCAAGGACGTGGAACTTTATGGAAGTGAAACAATAAGTGTGATCAAAGCATGGTTACAAATGGTTAAACCGGACCAGCAAGACGAAAAAATGGAAGAGGTGCCTATTACCAATTGCTGAAAAAACAATAATGTCAAAATTCGCGTTGGTAATCACGAGGTCATTTTAAAGTCGATCATTAAATACTTGGGGGTAATGGTCCATGTCAAATTGAGCTTCAATAGTTGCTTGGACTATCATGATCATCATCAATTGCGTAACAAACGATATCCGATCTAGGCCTGCCTTAATGAAGAACTCCAGACATCCTAGTTTTGCGTCGTGGCCCATCAATTCGATATCCCTCCTGACCTATGCCATCGCTCAATCTCAGGCAGGGTCTGCTACCATAGATATTGCCCTTATAGACTTTCCGGACTGGATTAAGCGACGCACCCACCGCAACCTATTGAGTCGGACGGCCATGGTATCACTTGGACTATGCGTGAGAAAAGGCAATGATCGCTAGCTGATCACCGGTTACTTATCGCAGGGTGGTGAAATCCATCCTGATCTACGCGGCTCCTGTCTGAACGGGACGACCCCTGGACAACGTAGTAACTCGGAGAAGGGTATTTTGGTCATATCGACAAAATCACACTGAGGGCATAGAAAGGATAATTCGGGAAAGGCCACTAGACTCATACATTGATCTCGTGTATTGAAATAAGGGTCATAGACTCATACATTGATCTCGTGTATTGAAATAAGGGTCAACATAAATAATTGAATTACAACCTAACACAGTTTCCTACGGAACACGGTGGTAACAGGAAATAATTGCTTCGCTTCGGATTGGACGAGTCCCCTGACTGTCCGGAATACGCCTCTAGACCCTACACAGAACTTGGAGCATGTTATATTCTTTTCATGGATCGAGCCATTCTCGCCAAGTAATACTTCACGGTGATCCCGCGGGGATATGGGCGGTGAAGTGAAGGTGGTTTCAATAGGTGAGAATCTCTCATACTGCTGCAGCTTGGCACAGTATTGTCTTTTTAAGATTTTCACCTCCATTCATAAACCGGAAACCGGAGGCTCGACGCTATTTAGTTGTTCCATAGTTAATTTTTAATCTATCACTTTCAGAAGGCATCAATCGCATCCTGTCAGAATCCTTATTGAATCGTCGCTCCAGCTGTTTAAGCTTTAAGGTGTAGCCTGCTCCATAGAAAAACGGTTGAATCGAAGAAAAACGAAAATTATTTCAATGTTATGAAATCACGCTATATCCCTAAAATAGAAGGTAATTTTCTCCAGTTGAATCGAATTCGTGGCAAGATGAAGGTCCCTAATAATTCTTCCTGATTTGTTTATCCACAATACACAACATTCTGGCTAACAACTTGCAACCTTGAACTCGCAACGACGCGATTCAAGGAGCACGATTCAGTTTTGCGTCAGTAACACTTTTTCCTTCGCCAATACACCTAACGCTGAGCAAGCTGGAGTTTGTTTCTCGTGGTACTAATATAATTCTGACTATAAATAATTTATTTCTAACACGAGGGGCACTCCAATTCGGTAGTTCACAGACTTTATATTTTCCACCGCAGGTTTTGTTCCCATCAGATTATCGATTTAATAAAATTTTAAACGTCGGATAAAAGTTTCCTTTTTGCCCTGTCAAAATGTGGTGGGATTTGGGGTGTATGGCTCTACAGGATAAAATGAAAGTTTATCGAACATCGGTCAATGCCATTTACTCATCCTTTATTTTAGTGAGTTGAGTGATTGCCAGCGTGTTTTTCGGATATAACTTCTCCGAAACGAACTTTCTGGATATATAAATATGAAGAATGAAAGGAATGAGCATGGATGTCGGAGTCATAATCAGCATAAAGTAATTCCCTGGGGATACTCCCAAGGGATATTCAATGGGATGGACTAGTAATGGGAAATGAACATTAGGGAGACATAAATATTCTTATGTTTAAGTTCTATGAATTTATCTTTTACAGTTTTGAATTTAATCTGGACAAAATTTGCGTTTGAAATCCATCTAGGCACCATCGCTACCTGCCCCTAATTACACTTTTCAATCCCAGCCAAAAATTCTCCGGAAGATCTAGGTTTCTATGCAAATCTCCTGAGCTAAGCAGCTCAAATGTAATCTTATTCGTTATAAGGTGGAAAGATACAAAACCTACCACTAGGTTCTGGCATCCGATTATGCGAAACTCTTACTCACTAAAACCAACTACTTCTCCCTGGTACTCCACGGGTCGGTGGAGTAGAGTCAGCTATTAAGTGTGGCTCGTGTTATCAATCATTACCTTTCTTTAAAGTCCATCCTTCTTTAGAGTATTGTAGTTCGCCTTCATGAATTTTTACTATCGCTCTCCAAATTATCTTCGAAACTAACATATCCTCCACGATATTCCCAAGGACAACAGCGCTCCGGTGTAGCACCTTCGATCCCCCTTTAGGAATTGTGTTAGGTCATAATCAACTTCTCCATTTCGTCGTTTAATCCACTTTGGAACATATGACATAATGTTGTAAGTCCAACGTCCTTCTTTTGAATCGCCCCATCTCTTTTCCACTTTTGAAAAGATTCAGTCTCCGGTAATCGCGTATGAGATTTGTTAGACTCGTGGAGTGTATATATCGCGACAAAGAGTCGTCGATCCTCGTTAGCTAAGATGTCGATGGGGTCCACGTCTACTATAACAGATGTTCGGATATTGTTCAGTGGGCTGCACGTACTCCAAAACGCTGCAGTAAGCAGTTTCTTACTGGACTCCAACACATGCACAAGGCATACGCGTGTATAATTGAGCTCAAATCCGACAAAAGAAAGTCCTACGATGTCCATAAGCAAATCGAATCATTTCTAAGTAAAGCAATAAAGGGAACAAGTGGGAAACCGGAAGCCAGGCGCTTCAGGTAAAAAAGGTTTTGTGTATTTCTTTTATAAAGAGATTTGGGTGTGCATTTGTCCTATTAGTACGGAGCATATTACGTGGGAATATCCACATTCAGGTGATATTGACATTCAAGACTTTGAATTTGCAAAGAAGCGACAACTTTGACCTATTATAACTTTGTTAGCAATGGCGCGATTTCCACCAAACTTGTTAGAATCATGCTATGATCATATACTCTATATTGTTGCAAAATTGGTGCTAGAATGAAGTTAAGGGAAGTTTTGCAACCAATTAATAACAAGTCGGGAAACCGGAAGCTTGACGCTTCAGGTATAAAAGGTTTTGTGTTTCCCTATGTGAGGAGCATAACGTAGTTCTCCATTGGCTTTTAGCATTGACCCGAGATATTGAAATCGTTCAGTTCTGGGCAGGTTACTGCCATTGCCAGAACTGAGCAATTTAAATATTTCGAAGGGCAGGTTACCGACATTGCCAAAACTCAGCGATTTAAATATCTCGAGTCTATGCTATCTGCCAATGGAGAACTGCGTAATGAAATTATTTCACACATTAACGCAACCTAGATGAAGTGGCATTCCCCAACTAGTGTTCTTTGTGATCGACGTATCAGCGCACGTCCCAAATCTAAAATTTACTGCAATGTCGTCCGTCTGCCGCTCTCTATAGTTCTGAGTATTGGCCGCCTATAAAGGTCAATGAACGGCATCTTGCGGTAATGGGGACGAAGATGTTGCATTGCACTGGTGGCGTGACACGTTTTGATTACGTCTGAAATGAGAATATCCGCGATCGAACGGGTTTGCACCGATCGTGGAAAAACTGCAAGAGAGACGTCTTCGATGGTGTGGTCACGTAATTCACACTAACGAGAATTCAACAACCAGTATTGGTCAGAACATCGAAAGCACTGGTAAGCAACCAAAAAGCCGGCCAAAACAATGGTGGGTTGATATGCTGGATGTGGATTTAAAGGTCTCAAGATTACATCCTGATCAGGCATTTGATAATATAATTTAACCAACATCAAATATAAAAAAGGGCTAGGGAGAATTAGATTCTTCTTGAATGGAATTTTAATATTTCACTCGAATTTCAATTATTCTCGTTAATTATGACGTCAGCATCTTATTTGTATGGCTTAGGACGCTGTTAATTAGCACGAAATTGATAAGTTTGAACTGTTATAACTTTCCCATTAATAGTTGGATTTTCATGAAACCTGGCATGTGTATGCACGAGGCTGTCCTCTATGTTGGTGCAAATTTTAGTACACTTAGGATGAACTTAAGGGGAGTAAGGGGAGTAAACTCGCGCGAAATTGCTAAGTTTGAACTGCTATAACTTTGGCGTTAATTGCCTGATTTACATGAAATTCAGCACATATATACGAAATATTGTCCCCTATGCTGGTACAAAATTCGGAAGTCCTAGGATGAACTTAAGGGGGGGTTTTCAGTAAATTTCTAAAAAGTAATAATATACTATTAGTAAGTTTATTTGAGCAGATATCGGAATGGGACATATTTTGAGGCCTAGGTTTCATCTAGGCGCACTACCCTGATTTTTTTCGAATTTTTAGGTTGGGTAGTTTCCGAAAATGAGTCCTGTCTCACTTCAAGTGCGTACATTTTGACTCCTTACTCACGCACTTTACAATTTATGCCAAAACTAAGGTCAGTTTCGGAAAGTACAAATCGAGACCTATCATTTGATACCCTACAGAACTATATCTGGTGAAAAAAATTTTTGCATCCCCCTTTTGCATGTATGGGGAGCCCCCCTTTAAACTCCAGTCCTAGGATGAACTTAAGGGGGGGTTTTCAGTAAATTTCTAAAAAGTAGTAATATACTATTAGTAAGTTTATTTGAGCAGATATCGGAATGGGACATATTTTGAGGCCTAGATTTCATCTAGGCGCGCTACCCTGATTTTTTTCGGATTTTTAGGTTGGGTAGTTTCCGAAAATGAGTCCTGTCTCACTTCAAGTGCGTACATTTTGACTCCTTACTCACGCACTTTACAATTTATGCCAAAACTAAGGTCAGTTTCGGAAAGTTCAAATCGAGACCTTTCATTTGATACCCTACACAACTATATCTGGTGAAAAAAATTTTTGCATCCCCCTTTTGCATGTATGGGGAGCCCCCCTTTAAACTCCACCTAAATTTATGCCACTCGCTGTATACGTGGGATTTCATAGTTCCCATCTGTCCACCAAATTTCGTTCGGATCGGTTTAGCCGTTTTGGAGAAAAATGCGTGTGACAGACAGACAGACAGACAGACATTGAATCGATTTTAATAAGGTTTTGTTTTACACAAAACCTTAAAAATGATAATGATATACTATTATTAACTTTATTTGAATAGATATCGGTATGGGCGTGTGAGACATCGGTTAGGCTTATCAAGGATTGGTTGGTATCATATGGATTAGATTTAGTGGAACACAAAACTGATACTGTACTGGTCAGCAGCCGTAAATTAAAAGAAATTCTACAGTTCCGTGTGGGGCAGCATGTGATAGAATCCAAGCATTTCATTACCTCGGCACTGTGGCTTTCGATGCTTTCCACCTGGAAGCAACGGTCGAGAGAAGAAACATAGACAACTGAGTAATCGTTTAAAAGAAACTATTCGGAGGAGTAAAAAGAGATGGTTGAAGCGGTTATGCAACCATACTGATATTAACCATTGGAATGGCCCCTACAGAGTAGTAAGGCTGCGAAGACTGCCTCAGCTGACTTGACACCGCCTCCTAATAGAGACTGCTGCCACTCGGGTGGCAGTACAATGAGTGCGTAATAAGGAGTAGGAGGAGCTCCAGGAAATATGTAGTAGTATCGAAAACACGCCAACTTTCGATTGCTAGCGCAGTTTGAAGCTGGTAATGAAGAATATTTCCTGCTCAGATTGATTGATTGATAACAAAACTGAGTTTAGGGAATCCCTAGGGTATGCATGTTAAAAAGCAGCCAGCACCACCGGGGTACTTGCAAAAATGTTGCCGAATATTGACGGGCCGAAAAATTGTCGAAGGTTGCTTCTACTTATTTCAAACTAACTAGGAAGCAACAGGACAAGTCAAGAGGGCTTGTACTTTTAAAAAGGAAGCAAAAACAGCTTAGGCGAAAGTGACAGGCAATTTCTACCGCCAACCCTGGAGAAGCAGCTGAACTATATACATAGTCTGAAAGTAGGGTCAATATTTGGTAACAATAAATGTTTCGCAATGTAGATAGTATGTGCATCAAAAACATCATCGGCAAAGCAAACGAAAAATCACAACAAAAAACATAGAATCTAATACGACTTTGAAACGCGGTGCATTTAAAGAATATTTTCATCCAAAATCTCCAACCATTTCCGAAATTCTTATAATAGTTTTGAATAATAACACTTGCATGTATATAATTGCGAGCTCGATAGACCCACCTTACAGCCAAGATAGTTAAAGAACTACCCAAAATTGCACCAAGTCACAAAGACAATGGATATCTTTAATAGCATTCTCAGGTTGTAACACTATCCTTCCGCGTTAAATATGGTCCTCATTATCCGATAAATTTGGCACAATGGTGTGAATGGTACACCTATGCTTCATCGCTATCGGTTTATTGAAATGTGTTTCAGATCAAGCTTTCAAGCAGTCTCGAGAAGTCTACACTCCCTTATTTCCTCTTCTACGCCATGCGTTGCTAGAACGACTCGTTGGCCACTCTGGCGTCATGGGTTGCATGGCATAGCTAGGAATGGAATTGTCACCTTTCAATAAGGTAAAATCTATCCACTGCCACTCCATCTGCTGGTCAACACCTCAACCGATACCCGCCCCGCGGGTCCTGGCACCTTCTTGTTTTTCATAGAAAGGAGGAGTACCTCTTCCAACTCTTTTATGGAGAAAAGCGGGTAATTCTTGGCGGCGTCCCCGATACTGTCATCTACACGTACGAAATGTACAGAGAATAATGCCTGTACAATGCGCTCCATCTGTTCACTATTAAGTGAACAAGGTTTCCGCAGAGCACTGATTTTTCGGATAACCAGTTTATAATTGAGTCCCTGCGGATCTCCATTCAGCTTTGCTTGTGTTTATCGCGCTACGGAAACTCCTTTTAGTTGAGCTGTACTCCGTCATTATGATATATACCTCCTCATGATCGTTTAAACTTTGTGTCAAAACTCACCCCCAATCACGATTCGCCCCTTCGTGTCTAAGACGAGAATTCGGCATCCTCTTATACAGTCTTACATAGACGCTATAAAGCGCCGCTATCCTCAAACATAGAATTTGAACAAAGCCATCCCCTCGACCTTAAGTAAGAAGCCTAAGGCGGGTTACGTCCTGAACTAAAATCGCAACGGTACGTGATTAGTCCAGGTGCATGAAACTGACCCCTTGCTCCAGTTCTGTTCACTATTGAACTTTCATCGCTCAAACTACATCAGCAATTCAGGAGCACACCGCGGTGCATGCTGGTCTGCAGAATACGGATCATGTTAACCACGTCTTAGCTCTTTCCAACTCTGATTTTAAGACTGGATATCGCCCCCAGTTCGAAGTATGTGCAACACCCTCATCAGATACCGCACGATACCTGCAGAGAAGACAACTCCCCTTTTCGTTGAAGTTATTTGTTCTGTGATCTATCTGACTGCATTTGCGGCATGTTGCCCTTGTGTCAGATTTGCAAGTGCCCATAATCTATGCGTTTGCAATATGTGGTGCGAGCTGATTCAGTGATTTCACATATTAAACAACCAATCGTGATTTTCCCACTTTTAAGAAGTTTCCTAGCGTATTGCTTAGTCATTTATGCCACAGCGAGTTTTTGGTCTCGAGAATTCGCATGGGTTATACCCACCTGGATTGGTTACCTCTAAGCCAAGAAGACTAAACACGGGGGATTCATATTCGACCGCATTGTTGGAAATAGTATGATGGGAAAAAAATCATTGCGCATGTTCGGCGTTCTACGTGACAAAAATTTCTCCCATTAGATATGGTTTTACTGCCAATAGATGTGTGTAATGCATTAGTGTGCAGCCACATGGTTACGAGCACAGCTGTTTGTGCCCTGCTATAAGAAAACAATCTAGGCACCATCGACACACCGACACACCAAGGGCCACAAGGGCCACGATCCAGTTAGCCACCTCTTCCTTACCTCATCGATACGTAATGACATTCCGTAACGAGGACTGCGACTCTCTTCGTTTTCTGACTGAAAAACACTTCCATTCCATAGGATTTGGGCCAGATCTTATACTGAATTTCGCTGAGGACTTCTGTAAAGGTCTGGTTGTACCCACCCCGGTATCCCGATGAGTGCTGTGGTGACCGGCGCAATTTCGTGCTACGCCCAAAACGGAGCTAACTCTTTCTCTGTCCCAACTATCTCCTCAGTTTTATAATTTTTTCCCCTTTTAAATTGTACCAGTACATCAGGTACGAGTATACCTTCGGGGGCAAAGCCTCTGCCCCAGTTCCCTGAGGCCTGATTAATGCTTAACTGATCCTAGAACTAGGTTCCCGAAGGGGCTGGTTTTAGATATACGTCACAACTACCAACCACCTTGGCATAGTTTGGTCCACATCATTATAGCGACGACAGTAAAGAGTTTTCGACGGCTCCGGGAACTCTCAGTGTATTCCGACATGTGCCGGTCATTAGCAGTTCGTTCTTCACTAAGATACTTTCTCAAAGCTACTACCTAGAAGACAGCTGTAATGGGTCAGAACTACTTGCTCCACCACCTTCCCGTCGACATTCCTCATATCGTAAGCGAACCGCAGGCGACCCCTGAGGGGGTCACATATTCGTCATTAGGAATCCTCTCCGGGACTGAATTGCAATTCTCATCTTCTCTGTATCGAAGGCCACCGTTATTGCATAGTTCTGTTCTGTTGAGATGTTTCTCATTCTGCACCGAAATCATAGTCAATATTCTGTCTGATACCTGCTTCCAGGACATGAGGTCATTAATACGACACCGGATTCACGTTTACCTCTGACAGACTTACCAGAATACAATAATGCGGAATCGCAAGAAAGAGAGGAGTATTCGTTTGTCAGAGTAGTTTTATGTTGAGAGTACCATTCTTTTCCAGCAAAACATAGATAGGATAGGATGTTGCTTTCGGCGGCATTTTATTTCTAACAAGTAATTCTTTTATATATATATACATAAAATCTGGGTGGAGAGGAAACTTTTTAGAGGAACGTCATTTGAATAGCTAATTCTCTGGATAATAATACTATTTATATTGAATACAAAAATATTTCCAGAAGAATTCCCAAGGTCTGTCTTGTCCATAATATTTGGAAGGTACAACTTTCCTTTGCATTAATATTAAATTTAGGATAATGCTTTCATATACGTATAACGTTGCCCTTCATACACTTTCATCTACACAATCTATCATTTTCGACTCAATTCTTAGGGGATACGTTTTCATTTTTTCGCTAAAAATAGGATGCTCGGAAGGGTTGATGCAAACCTGATTAATAATGCCCGACAAATTACTGGATAAATCTTGTCCGACAGGCTAAAACACTATTTAATTAAATGATAAACTCGGCATCCTGCCGTGTGATATTGAATCGTAAAATCGTAGGGAGTAGGAAATACGGATACATGACTATTGATTTCTTGGAAGCATGTGTCTCATCAGCTAGCGAAAAAGATTAATCCGAGGAGGTCTTCATTCATCTTTCACGCTTCAAGCTGCCAACGGGGAGAGAGGGAAGTTTACGGGAAATAGCAATTTAAAGCTGCAACAATTAACCTTGAAGCTAACGAGTTGGTACTGCCGAGGATATTCGAAACGCTATCCATTATTTATGCCAGAGCAGCTGCTCGTAGTTTTTAGCTTTCCATACATATATCACTCGCAGCAAACTCAATTAGATAATTACACAACACGCAACACTTGGCGCTCTAGTGGACTCGAGTCAAAAATGAGCAGATTAAATATTGTTCTCCTCCCTTGTCATAGCCTCGCAGGTGAGTTAATTACAATAAAATGTGCCAAGGGAGATATCTATTATTTTTAGTTTTTTTTGGAACGTTACGCAAAAGAATTATCGGAGATTATTAGCTAATTGAAGTAATATACATATTGTATTCCTAAAAAGGACGACGTATGCTTGTTGTAATTTGTGATAATTCATGGGTTTAGCGGTAAGCCAAGGCCAGTAGGGTCTGAAAAGGTAGGTAATTGTGAAAATTATCATAAATACTCAGAGATGAATTGATTGCGTGTGCCAAATTAAGGGGAACTTGTGAATTCGGTTGGTAGCCTCCTATTTGAATGAATACCAATTTTATAGCCCTTAGAATGCTTTTTATTTAATATAACGTTCTGGATATAATACTTTGATTGATTGAGTTAATACCAAAAAACGGGAAGAATAACTTCGAGGTCGTCTTCTAATGCTACAACCCTATATCGGCAAGGTTGGTTTACACCTAGCTCGGTACACATATCTAAAATTTTTTAATTTTTTTAGTTCATTCACGGAGGTGAAAAATCTTTAAAAGACACTTCCCCCTCACTTCAGCCGCGCAAGCGTCCGAGTTAGAGCAGGCGCGTGTGGGATCTGTAACGACTAAACCGCCCCTGTGCTAATTGGTCTCCCCGTTTTTTCGCTCTAGCCATACCTTAACTACATAAATAAGTTATCACGAACAAAAAGCGACTTCTCAGACAGAAAAAGGAAGTCTAAGAGAACCAACAATTCTGTGAACTCGAGAAGTACAGTGACAAACCGCACCAGATGTGAAAATTTTACCACCAAGTCAGCAGACTGAACCCTTATACACCTCCATGCTCATCCTGCCGAGACAAAGAGGGAAATCCGATTTCTGGCAAAATGGGTATATTGGAGCGATGGGTTGAGTACTTTGATGTATCCCTCAACAAACAAAATATCGGCGAGTTGACGACCGGCAAATACTGGTACGGGCAACCATGGAATAGACAGCCCGTATAGTTCATCGGCTTAGAAACCATAAGTCGCCAGGAGCTGATGGAATTACAGCCGAACTGGTTAAATATGAAGGCGACCAACTATAATATATCAAGCGGTTCATCAGCTGATGCTCAGCGAATCACTGCCTGACGATTGGCAACTGCGCTACTCCATACATTTTGCATTGTACAACGCACCAGAGAGTTCTCCCTGAGAGTTAATTCTCAACCAGACTCTCCAAATATTCAAGAACACTTATGTCCACCAATGCCACTTTAATTCGACTCCAGCTGGCGGAGTTAAAAGCATTTTAGACATTCAATGCCAACTCAGCGCGTCTTTTGTCAGACTCACCACTATGCTTATTGCATCCCTGGAATATGCGCACCTAAACCTATACTGACGACAGGCCTTTATTACTTTCGACGAGTGGTAGTCTATCATCTTCCCTATTGTATCCAATAGACAGATCGGTCGATATCATCTACTCTACTTAAACCCGGCCCTCCATACCCATTGGTCTGAAAAGTCTCTTTCGAAAGTCTTTTGGCTAAAGTTAAAGAGAAACTTACCAGCGCCAAACCATCAACTGCATTATCGGCACCGGCCCTATCAGCATCGCGCTGTAAAACATACATAATTATACACAGATGAAGGTGTTTACCCCCTTTTGCAATATAAATACAGTAAGGAACTCTTACATATTGAACCAGTTTTTCCATCTAATATCGGGTTTCCACTCAGTACAATTTGTTATAACAAATTAATAGCAATACCATATTAGGTTCTCGAGTTATGTTTAAATATTCGATAGTTAGTTATCAGCCATATATTATTATATTACTATCATTACGCTTTAAAATTTCTGTGAAGGAAAGATTATTGCAATTATCTGAAACTGTTTAGATTAAGAAAGAAAAATGAGAATTATGTGGATATATATATAACTGGCATATCAGGTTAATCCCGACCTGAGTTGCAAACAAAGAGCTGAATGCGACTAGGGGCGTATCATGAGTTGCGGATAATGACATGGCCTACCGGGTCAGCTACGAATATCGCAAGTTAATCTTGTAAATAAGTAGAACGTTTCCGTTTGTGTTCGTCTTCCCTTACCTATTCTTCCCTTCCGGGGGGAGTAAACCTCCTTAACAAATCCGTAATCCGGGGTGAAGGGATCGACAGTCCTAACGGATGAATTGAAGTGACGTTACACTGTATTTCAGCGGCTCCCCTCCAAATACCTGCCCTACCTTTGGAGGTAACCATGGGTCATTGCAACATTGACGCTCTGTTGCAGGGTTGAATGCTTCCCCAATACTCGTGGGAACAAAATTGGGGACATTTTTAACAATTTTAATGGGTCTCCAGGGTCACGAAGCCAGTAGCCAACATCAGAGTGTCTCTTCGCCCTTGGATGTTTCGGCGGTTATGCCGTCAACCACCAGGGACGGGAGACCTAGGCGTCGTATGGTTTGGACGAACCAACTCAATGAATTTATCGTTCGCGCCTATTACCGTGTCAGGGACTTGGAACGGAATCCATCAGGGGTACAAACATCGACTACATGACGAGCTCATAACCCGATTTCCGAAACTAAGTCATGTTCCGGAACAAAACGTCGTCAACCAGTACCGGGTGATAATGAATAACAACTGAGTTACCCTACCAACTAGGCAACAAATCTTCCAAGAGGTTTCACTTTAGCTCTGTCTGGAGTCATCAAATTACCGGAATAGTCAAAGGAGCAACACAAGTACTCCACCTGTAAGGCATTCCATGAACCCAGTAGTCAGGAGAAGCTTAGTAACTGGGGATGTCATCCCAATTTATAATGAGACTTTGACCGCATTCCAGGTCGCATTCACTGAATATGCTGAGATTCTCCCAGATGCTAGGCCAAAGATCCTAAACTACTACTAAAGTCTACTTCGGCAACTACTAACATTTTTTTGGTTGATCGTTTAGCTAGCGAGATTACTGCTACAGACGTTCACAGCCTGATCTGCGTCACAGCTGCCACGGTTATTCGCCTCCATAATCAACATCTTGGAGCGGGGTATGCGCAGAAGGATTTTACCGTTCTGGGTATTTCGGCTCAATAAAAGAGTCGAAAAGTTGAGAAAGGAGATTGGCAGTATCACGCAACCACTTCTTGGAAATCTATCACTAAGTGCACAGATGCGTTGCGAACATCATTGGAAACTACTATCTCTCCAATGATATGCCAAACGAAGAAATCCTCGACGTGCTGAAGCGGAAACTTGCGGTATGCTCCAATTGCATCCATAGGTATCAAAAGAGCTTCCAGCGAAGGACAGACAACACCTTGTTCTTCCAGAACCAAGGGGGATTTTATAAAAATCTCACCAACTTAAGTCGGGAAAGTAACCTCGATCTGAATCAGGCAGAGGATTTCTGGAGAAGTGTTTGGAGTGAACCTAGCCGTTGCAATTTAGAAGAAGCGTCACTCTCACACCTTATGCGTCCATGCGAGGCCCTCCCCGAAATGACCATGCCTGACATTACTGAAGCTGACGTAGAAGCAGCCCTTGTAAAGGCAGGTAATTGGAAAGCTCCAGGAGTTGATAAGATTCACAACTTCTGGCGGAAGCGGTTCAAGAGCACTTACAGGGTATTGGCAAATCATTTTAATCAGATGATTGTCGATCCGAAATTAGTTCCAGAATTTTTCACCAAGGGGATAACTTTTCTCATCCCCAAGGAACAGGGTGCCTCTTACCCTTCAAAATGTCGAAAATTACTTGTCTTCCTAGCATCTACAAAGTCTTCACTTCAATTTTGTGGGCGAACATCTTAAAACATCTTGATGTCCATAAATTGATAGCCGAGCAAAAAGGACGGGCAAAAGGCTCCTGCGGCTGTAAAGAACAGCTTGTAATCGATACGGTCGCGGTAAAACAAGCTGTCCACCAAAAACGAAATATCTCGACAATCTACACCGATTATATATCAGCCTTTGACTCCAAATCACATTTGTGGTTACTATAAGTGTTACGCTTGTACAAAATCAACCCGAATGTGGTTCTTCTCCTGAGAACAGTAATGAAGAATTTGAGCACGAAGCAAATTTTATGTCAAAAACGAAAACCAGCTTCGCTCCTTGCTGGACATCACCATCCAGTTCAACACGGATATCGGCATGAAGTTAGGTTTGGAAAAATGTCGCATAAAAACAATTGTTCGGGGAAAACATGCCGACAACGAGGGAAACAGCCACAATAATATCCGAATTGAGAGTATGGAGTCGGACGACGTCTACAAATACCTCGGCATATTGCAAGCAACAACACCTGCTGTGGCAATAATTAAATATAAGTTTCTGGGAGAATTTGAACGGCGTCTGGATCTTGTCCTTAAAACTGAGCTGTTCGAGAAAAATAAAATCATGGCAATCAACACCTTCGCCATTCCCGTCCTTCTTTATACTTTCAGTAAGATACAGTGGAGTAATACGGACTGAGAATATGTCAATAGACGGGTAAGGATAGTTCTTGCAAACAACAACATGCACAAAAGAGTTCCGAGAAATTGAAGATCACCATCCCTCGTCACCAGGGAGGAAGGGGGTACTTGATTTGAAAACATTGCACTACAATCAAGTGCAATCTCTTCGTGAGTTTTTCTTCGAGAAACAATCCTCTAGCCAAATACATCAGGCTACCGTCAAGGCAGATAATAAATTAACTCCTTTGAACTTGAGAAGCAGAGAATGGAATCCCATGTCGAATGTTACTTCAGTCCAACAGAAGATCGACATGTGGAAAGAGAAACCCATTCACGGAGGTCATATAAAAAATTTGTTGTTGTCAGGCATTGAAATCGAAGTCTCGAACAAATGGTTGACTAATGGTGTAATCATTCCTAACTTCAATTCAGGATGCTTCGTTCCCAACAAAGAATTACAAACGGTACATTCTTCATGACTCCTCAATCACCAACGCCAATTGTAGGTTATGCAACTGTGAGAAGGAGACCATCCAGCACAAAATATCTACGTGCAGGATGTTGGACCCATCCTTACTATAAGTATACTCCGCAGAGAATCTTGGAAAATGATCGGGTCAAACTACTGTGGGATCACACTATTACCCCCGAGTACAGTGTTAATCATAACAGACCCGATCTAGTTCTGCTTCTCAAGGAAGAACGACCGTCATCGATGTAGCCATACCGTTGGACCGGAACACTGTTGAAAAACAGCAAGAAAAAAATCCGGCACTATGGCCCCTTGGCGGACTATATGAAGCAGACTTGGAGACTACAAAAAAAGAAGTAGTCCCAATGGTAATTTCAGCGACGAGATTAGTTCCGCAGAATTTACATAAGGCGCTGAAAACGCTCGATCTTAGGGCTGGACTATACATGGAGATGCAAAAAACGGTTATCCTTGCCTGGCCGAACAGTCCTGTCCGGTAACAATCTGACCTAGTGGGCTTCAGTCTTGATTCATACTGTCTTCCATTTAAGATCTATGTCTCTGGAACATAGAACCACGACGTCATTGCTTGAAGTGTTTGCGACAATCGAGATGTAGCAGTACATTTTCACATCGTCGCACACACTTTGCGTCGAAGCGCATCATCGCTGTGATGCGGGTCTTTGAGGAAGAGGGCCCGTGGGCTTTTTTTAACTATAATAATAATCATGCATGAATTGAATTTAGATTTCTTTGTTCTAGCCCTTCCCAGGAAAACATCAGCCCTCCCATGTAAATTAGGGTTCCCCCTTTACATTGGGAGCGGGATGGGGCAACTGTTTAGGTTGGGGTGGGCCGCCGCAGAGTCAACATGTTATTTGACCCCCATGAAGAGGACTGGACAACGGGGGCGACTCGTCGTGTAAATGCCTGAGTTGGCGCAGGGCTAGTCCTTCCCCGTCCACCCCGTGCGCGTTTCTTTTTTGTGATTTAGTCCCCCCTTGTTAGGTCTTTTGGCAGTATAGCTCCTTTTGCAAAGAAACTTTCGGTGGTATCAGCACGTCTATAGACTACACGTTTCCATTAGAGTAGTTTACCCCAGGCACGTGATAAAATCTCTGGGTGATGACAGGGAGCTAATATTTGAGAACCAAGAACCTCGGTTGATAGACAGCATTGACGACGGTTTTGGCGCCAAGGTGATGCAACCCCTGACTCTCATCGTAATAAATTCTCACGTACTGCACCGTGCAAGAGGTATGTGCAGGTGTGTAGAACGCGGGAATACACAAAGTCAGATGCAACCAAATTCATTACCGAAGCTATCTATCACCTAAGAAACACCCTGGAACCCAGGAAAATGTAGTTAGAAGCGCCAAGAATATATGAAAAGAGATCTAGCTAGTATTAGCCAACTCGGTATCGTGATATAATTACTTACGGTGGCTCCATGAGGGGGAACCAGGGTAAACCCACCATATACTGGTCGGTAGTTTCTTTTTAGCTCTTACACCACTGATATCTGTTCTCTATCTGACTTCAACGATATCATCCTTAACTCAGATATCCTACTTTGGTTTCTATTGTTCGTGCCTGTCTGTCAGCAGTCCTTCTTTCCGCAATGATGTTGCACCATTTCGGCAGACTTTTATGGTAACCTAAAAATACTGTTGATAGAATATTGATTTCTCAACCACTAATTTGCTGGCGAATAACTAAAAAGTTGACTTGAGGTAGACCAAGCCCTGATCTTAATTCTGAGTTCTTCTTCTAAACATTAAACCTACATAAATTGGTTTTACTAAACTTGGGTCTATCTCGGTTAGTCGCACTACCTTGTCTATTCGCCTTCTCCATAAAACTGTCAATGCAGACGAGGCAACTGGGATTGCGCCGTTTTCATATATAGTGATCTTCGACCAGTTTTTTCTTGCAATTCATTTAAGCCAACGACTTAATACTATAGAAGGCGTCTGAATGCTAGGCAACAACCTACCAATACTATATGCCTTCAATCTACCTCGAACAAAATCAAACATTACTAAGAAATTCAATTAGTCATAAACAAACTGTATCACAATTGATCTTAACTGATAAGATTGGCCATTAATAGCTTTATCAATTTCCGAGACACTTAAGTAATAAAACTGTTCTCGTAACTCTTTTTTAAGTAAAATAATTAATTGCTCCTATTATCGATGTTACAGTTTTCAGATACTAACTGTACATAAAAATATCATAGATGGCATAGTTATCAGGTACATATGCCTTCTATACCTATGCGAAAGGTGAATGCTTGTACAGGGGAAAATTTAGATTAAAGCCTAAGAGAAACATAGAAATCTTAGATTGCGATAATCTCCACATTCGGGTTATGTATGTTATTGCTTTACAAGCAGAAGATAGATTAGCGTGAAAAATAAGATAATAACCGATGCATTCAATAATATTATATCACATATACGACCACCTGCATTCTATGAGTAATATATAGATTAATGAGAATTTTTATTAAGGGACTGCATAGAAAAAATTATGAAAACATTTGGGCGGGTCTACTCTATTATTGATACAAATGTCCCGAAAGAGTCAGTATCACTGTAGACGGCAATGATCGCTGTTCTTGATAATCACTTGTTTGATATCCTTCCTTATTTGCTGGTGGTCAAAGGGTAGTATAGGTCCCAGGGCGAAACGTGGATTGGTACCCACGATGGAGCATAAAACCTGGGAAATGCCTGCTGAACCAACACCAACAGCTCTACTACCAAACCCTATCTCCACCTCCACGTGGTGACCGCTGGGAGCTCTTTCTTAACGAAAAGCTGCAGACGGAGAAGGATGAAGGCGAGTCTCCCGCGCCTAAAAACGGGACAAATTGTACCAACTGGTCCTCCAGGTTGGGGGTTGGGTAGGGCTGACAACCCTACACGGAAAACAACTCGTTACGAAGCCACAACAGGAGCCTCGGACAGGACGGATTTTAAAACGACGGACCCGGCAACGAACACGGAATAAAGATTTGCGCATTTTCTCATGGAACGTGCGCTCCCTGTACAGAGATGAAGCTGACCAGCAGCTAGCCGATACCCTGTCCCAATATAGGGCTGATATAACAGCGTTGCAAGAGATGCGATGGACAGGGACCGGTTTCCTGGAGAAGAGCCACTACACCATATATTATAGCGGTCATCCAGTAAACCATGTGCTCGGAGTAGGTTTGTTAGTCAGCCAAAAAATGAAACCTGCTGTTATCGGCTTTGAAAACATAAGCGAACGGCTATGCACTCTGCGCTTGCGAGGCAAGTTTAGAAATATAAGCCTCATAAACGTTCACGCCCCTACAGAGGAGACTGCAGAGTCGGAGAAGGATACCTTCTACGAGGCAGTAGAACGAACCCTCGAAGCCTGTCCCAGATATGATATCAAAATCATACTTGGGGATTTTAACAGCCAAGTAGGGAAGGAGCCCGTATTCAGGCGATACGTTGACTCCCATAGCTTACATGAAAAAACAAATGATAACGGACTGCGGACTATTCAATTAGCAGGGTCACACGAAATGGTTGTTGGAAGTACTTGGTTTGCGCGGAAAGCGGTCCACAAACATACGTGGGCCTCTCCAGACGGGACCACTTTCAACCAAATTGACCACGTGTTGATCGAACGCCGCCACCTCTCAGCCTTGATGAATGTCAGAACATATAGGGGGGGCAATATAGACTCGGATCACTATCTCGTTGGCATGGCGCTCCGAGCTCGAATAACAATACCACCTAGAATCCCCTCTGGCAATCAGGTGAGAGTGAACACTGAAGCCATCCACAACACAACCCTCCGCGACACCTATAAGAGGGAAATGGATGCCGCAATAACCGCAATCAACAGAGGACCTGGAGATGAAGCATCAACAAATGATCTTCACAATCACCTGAAGAACGTTATCATGGATACGGCCACAAACATACTTGGCCCCAGCCGCAAAAGAAGTCGGAACGGCTGGTTTGACTAGCAACGGAACGGAAGAATGCCGCATATCGAGTAATGTTGCATTCTCAAAGAACGCGGGCACGCGCAGAGACTTATCACGAACTCCGACGAGTGGAGAAGCGACTTCACAGACGGAAAAAGGAAGCCTTGGGAGAACCAACAAGTCTATGAACTAGAAAAGTACAGGGAGCAATCGCACCAGGCGCGCAAGTTTTACCAACAAGTCAGCAGGATGAAGCTCTATACAACTCGATGCTCATCCTGCCGAGACAAAGAGGGAAATCTGATTTCCGACAGAATGGGCATATTAGAGCGATGGGTTGAGTACTTTGATAAGCTACTGAACAACCAGAACATCGGCGAGTTGGAGGTCCCGCCAACTGAAGACGACGGACAAATACTGCCACCACCAAGTTTAGGAGAAACAGTCCGTGCAATTCATCGGCTAAAAAATCATAAGTCGCCAGGAGCCGATGGAATTACAACCGAATTGGTTAAATATGGAGGCGACCAGTTACACCAAGTGGTTCATCAACTTGTGCTCAAGGTATGGGACAGCGAATCAATACCTGACGATTGGCAACGAGGCATCATCTGTCTCATACATAAAAAGGGAGATATCACACAGTGCAGCAATTATAGAGGTATCACGTTGCTGAGTACCATCTATAAGATATTCTCCACTATCTTACTAGGCCGGATAGCCCCATACGCCCAGAACATCATTGGCCCATACCAAACAGGCTTCACTCCAGGCAAATCAGCAACAGATCAGATTTTCTCTCTGCGGCAAGCGATGGAAAAACTGCTGGAATATGGACAACAGTTGCACCATCTGTTCATCGACTTTAAAGCCGCCTATGATAGCATAGCCAGGGTAAAACTGTACACGGCCATGAGAGAATTCGGTATCCCGACGAAATTAATAAGACTGACTAGACTGATCCTGACCAATGTGCGAGGCCAGATAAAAGCAGCAGGATCACTCTCAAGACCATTCGACATCAACAACGGTCTACGACAAGGGGATGCGCTATCATGCGTCCTCTTTAACCTGGCCCTCGAGAAAGTGATCCGTGATGCTGATGTAAATGCAAGAGGTACGATCCTCTTCAAGTCCACCCAACTACTGGCCTATGCTCACGATATCGGCATCATGGGAAGAACCACCCGAGACGTACTAACTACCTTCATCCAGATAGAGCAGGCGGCAATCGACCCGAGATCTTGCGTTGCACACCAATGAAGGCCAGACAAAGTATATGGGGGCAAGGTCAGCACCGAAAACTAACCAACCAACAACATCAAACCGCACTGGTCAAACGGGAAGAATAAGGATAGGAGAATACAACTTTGAGACCGTTGATAATTTCTCCTATCTAGGGTCGAAAATCACAACCGATAACAGCTATGATGATGAAATCCACGCACGGTTTTTGTCAGCTAACATAGCCTATTTTAGCTTACAAAAACTGTTCCGCTCGAAATATCTCACCATAGGGTCAAAGCGCTTACTGTACAAGACAATCATCATCATGTATTCCTCGGAAACTTGGGTTCTTAGCAAGAAGAATTGCAAACTCTTGGCCGCGTTCGAGAGAAGAATCCTCCGAAGAATTTTTGGCCCCCTACATGAGGATGGACGATTCTGTAGCCTACATAACGACGAAATCTATGAGCGATACCATGATCGTCCGGTTGTGGATAAAATCCGTTTCAATAGGTTACGATGGTCGGGTCACTTAATCCGTATGGATGAGGATGATCCCACCCGGAAAGTCTATAAGGGCAATATCTATAGTAGAAAAAGAAGACGAGGCATACCCTGCCTAAGATGGAGCGATGGTGTAGGTCAGGACGCCAGACAGCTTTTAGGGATATCGAATTGGTGGACCTCGGCGCAAAACCGGGATGTCTGGAGTTCCTTATTAAGGCAGGCCTAGACCGGATACCGGTTGTTGCGCCGTTGATGATGATGATGATTTGTATCTTTATTCAGCGCGTAAAAAAAACACAAAAAACGGCCTCCACACGAAATCACCTGCTTAACTAATGCTGTCACCAAGTTTGATTGTGGCATGTATGTCGCGAGTTTCAAGCTCAGTATTGGCTTACCTGCAGACATACTGCTTTCTGTCAAACCTAAATAGGTTGTATTCACTTTAGCCAGAGCACATAATTGAATAACAAAAGTCTTAGATTTTTATAGCACGTTCTTTCACAACGGTAAGCTTTTTCCTCCATTATTTTCGGATATCAACGGCTGTTTCTGCCAGGACGACTATGAAACTTCGCTGTCCACAGTACTCTGCGTATATTCTAAAAACAAACCTATCTTTCAGTGCATGTCGCAACATCTTCCTCCAATTTCGATGTGCTTTTAAACGGGGTTCACTGTGGATTGCGAATAACGTCGCGCTATTTTCGAATTAACAGCTTCTGGAGTGGGTTCTTCTATTTCACGCCCAACTTAGTGGTTTATTTTACAGCCTCTACGATATGGTGAGCTGCAATCATCGTGAGGTACTGATTAACATCAAGGGGTACTAAATTTGGTACCACGGTAACAAACCAGAAGGAGATGGATTTAGTTGGGAACGGAATTCAGTTGACGCTTTCTTCACGGATTTGAGACAGGCTATCGAGTCAAATAAATTGCTTATATATAGACCATAGATTTACCTTACATTAGATGTGTATTAAAGAATGGACAGACCCTTTTTACCTATAACGACTTAAATTTTAAACTATGCTTTGCAAGCATTAGGGATGAGAATATCGACAATTGGTCCTCCTTTTGAGCTAGATTGAAAACAATTTTCTTGCAGGATTTTCACTGTTTTTAACTCAAACAGAAATGTTGTAAAGGAAATACATGAATGGTAGGCATGCAAATACTTCTAAGGAAAAAGGCATATAGATATTCTACAGAAATCTGTATCTATTTAGAGAACGCATATCAGCGGTATTGTACAAAGCAGTTTCTTCACATTGAGGATAGCTAATTTACTCGGGTATCAGGAAGGTGTCAAGAGTATCTAACAAAAACATCGGAAAACTCTTATATATCATGTCTATCTGTTTCGAGACATCTCGACAGATACTTACATATAAGATCATCATATTACATCCGAAAGTAAAGAAGATTTCACGTAACTCAAGCGCATTAGGGTGGGGAAGCTCCAGAGCTTTTCGTTAAAATTCGCCTGATTGCACCAATTTCTTCAACGGGCGCATGCGTTCCCTTAAGTACTTGTTGCTGAGATAATGCTAATAATCAGGAGGTCGGGGTGCGGAGATTGTCATGGTCGGAAGCTGCCTCCCTTCGACAGACAAACCCACCATCGATTAATGCATCGCATATTCTGCATAAGCAACGCTACAAATATTATTTCTTACAAGTGTATTCGTACAATGGTGGTATGTCTGAAGTTCGCAAGGTTACCGTAGTTTAGGTAATATACCCTCGTCTAACCGTAAATACCCCAAAGAACACTGACAATAAAGAAGTGCTACAGGCATATGAATGGATGATAAAAGGAACGGGGTCGAGGTGGACGCTTTCGTATGCACAGGGTTGAGGGCCAACTCTCCCGGGGATAATGAAGCCTTGTTATGGTTATTTTACACTCACGTTTGCGAGTGAATGGCATGTGTATAGCTTTCAGAAAACGTGAGTATTTTTCAAGCTACTCTCCACCTCCTTACTAATTTACATGACTTGGTGCAGTATACGTTCATACATATGAGTGCCCACAGAATTATAATATCAATCCTGTGACATAAAACTGCAGCCGTACAAGTTCGGAACGAACAACAAAGGTGGGTTTATGTCTTGTGAAACCGTTTTCAAATTACCCACGTATTTATGGAGTGTTATTCTTGATATATGCACGGACATATATCAGCGCGCAATGACGACCACCTCATTGGGAGCTAGTGTTAAATTGAAACGAACGTATTTATCTACTGCAATGCGTCTCCAGTTCCAGCCATTTTTATTAGAGCACATGAAATTTATAGGAGTGAAATTTCAGTTGGGTGCCGAGCAAAATGGATAAATTTCTTTTCATTTCATGGGTAGCAATTTTTCATTGGAGTGATAGGTAATGGTATATCAATACTTTTGGAATAAGTTTAGGGTTTCCATTCAAGGGATGAGGTGTTACCATGAAGATAAAAGCTGTTTTTCATGTACTATTATCGCTCTGATACAAAACGACTGCAAATTATCTGCAATTGCATCCTACGACCGCAGTTTGCTTCCGTATTTGATATTTAGCTCTTATGGCAATTGCGATACTAGCACTAACAGCGATTAGCAGGATCTCGAGCTTCAAGATGTGCTTTAGATGGGTCATGCGAACCATCCGCACCCCTGGATTTGCGCTATATTTTTGGTCAATTTGTGCGTCTACCTTATTTTTATGTGAAATTTTAAATTACATCGTTTCCAACCTTAAGTGGTCTGATTTTGTTCATCTATAATCTGTGGATACTCAAAATGAGTCAAGATGGCTCTTTTTTACCCCAAGGCAGGGCTATCGAATGACCGGAAAAGTGGCCAATTTTTACCGTTGCGGCTCGCGAACGCGGGAAGTTGGGTCAGGGTCTTTAGTATTCAGTCCCTCTTACGTCATCATTATCATCAACGGCGCAACAACCGGTATCCGGTCTAGGCCTGCCTTAATAAGCAACTCCAGGCATCCCGGTTTTGCGCCGAGGTCCACCAATTCGATATCCCTAAAAGCTGTCTGGCGTCCTGACCTACGCCATCGCTCCATCTTAGGCAGGGTCTGCCTCGTCTTCTTTTTCTACCATAGATATTGCCCTTATAGACTTTCCGGGCGGGATCATCCTCATCCATACGGATTAAGTGACCCGCCCACCGTAACCTATTGAGCCGGATTTTATCCACAACCGGACGATCATGGTATCGCTCATAGATTTCGTTATTGTGTAGGCTATGGAATCGTTCATCCTCATGTAGGGGACCAAAAATTCTTCGGAGGATTCTTCTCTCGAACGCGGCCAAGAGTTCGCAATTTTTCTTGCTAAGAACCCAAGTTTCCGAGGAATACATGAGGACTGGCAAGATCATAGTCTTGTACAGTAAGAGCTTTGACCCTATGGTGAGACGTTTCGAGCGGAACAGTCTTTGTAAGCTGAAATAGGTTGTTATCGGTTGTGATTTTCGACCCTAGATAGGAGAAATTGTCAACGGTCTCAAAGTTGTATTCTCCTATCCTCATTCTTCTTCGTGTTTGTGTTTGACCAGTGTGGTTTGATGTTGTTGGTTGATTCGTCTTCGGTGCTGACGTTGCCACCATATATTTTGTCTTGCCTTCATTGATGTGCAGCCCAAGATCTCACGCCGCCTGCTCGATCTGGATGAAGGCAGTTTGTACGTCTCGGGTGGTTCTTCCCATGATGTCGATATCGTGAGCATAGGCCAGTAGTTGGGTGGACTTGAAGAGGATCGTACCTCTTGCATTTACATCAGCATCACGGATCACTTTCTCGAGGGCCAGGTTAAAGAGGATGCATGATAGCGCATCCCCTTGTCGTAGACCGTTGTTGATGTCGAATGGTCTTGAGAGTGATCCTGCTGCTTTCATCTGGCCTCGCACATTGGTCAGGGTCAGCCTAGTCAGTCTTATTAATTTCGTCTCTCTTACGTCATTATTAAAAATTATAATAACAATAACTATGCCATCCCCTGTGAGACACCCGTAGTTGAAATTCTGGACACAGTAAAACAGAAACTTTCTGTCATATGCAGTCGGTTACGACGGTATGGCGAAAGTTATTCCAGACGTGTCCAGAATGCAACATACGCGAGGAACCAGCGGAGCTTTTTCAGATCTCTCAACGAATCCCAACAGAGCGGCCAGACAATACAGTTCTCGGTGACGGAAGCGAAAGAGTGAGAGAGAGAGAGAGGTGGACTTTGTGGGTTACCTGCCCAGTATGCTGAGCATGCTGAGTGGATCACCGCCGAAGGCACCCGCCATGCCAATACACCTGGCATGAATTTCGCGGATGTTACCGAAGAGGAAGTTCGACGAGCCATAAACATCTCGAAGAACTGGAGGGGCCCAGGTCTGGATCGGGTGCAGAATTTCTGGTATAAGAAATTTACCAGCGTACACAGTCGGTTGGCACGCAGTATAAATGAGGTCATGAGTCGGCCGGAGGAATTTCCACCTTTCCTCACTGCGGGGATCATCTACCTTATCCCTAAGAAGGATACGGTGCAGGACCCCGCAGACACAAGACCGATCACTTGCTTACCAACCCTCTACAAATTCATCACGTCCATTATTAGTGGAAGGATCAATGCGCACCTCGAGACCAACAACATTCTGTCCGAGGAGCAGAAGGGCTGCCGAGTTGGGTCAAAGGGTTGCAAAGAGCAACTCATTATCGACATGGTAGTTGTAGGACAAGCAACTAGAGGTCAAAGAAACCTCTTCAGTTCCTATATCGATTATGCCAAGGCTTTTGATAGCGTTCCGCATACCTGGCTAATCGATATCCTACATCTGTATCGCATTGATCCGAAACTAATTAAGTTTTTGGCGACAGTCATGGAAGGGTGGCATACCACCTTATCGGTGCGTACATCTGAGGGTGTTAATACCTCAGAGCCCATCCGTATACGGAGGGGCATCTTCCAGGGGGATTCATTGAGTCCTCTTTGGTTTTGTATGGCACTGAACCCTCTTTCATGGCTACTGAATGATGCTAGAGGGCATGGTTTTGCAATAAAATATGGCCTACGTGCTAAGTGCGAACTGACACACTTGATGTACCTAGATGACATCAAGCTGTATGCTAGTACTGACAACCATCTTAGAAGTCTGTTACGAATAATAGACATGTTCAGCCGTGATATTCGGATGGAGTTTGGATTAGACAAATGTCGAATCCAAGCCATCCAAAGGTCATCACGAGCCGCATGCCGGACATAGCATTGGTGACCTCCACATCGAAGCTATGACCGAGACAGACTTCTACAAGTACCTAGGAATTCTGCAAGGAACCCATGCTCAAGTTGGTGATCTGAAGGAAGCTCTGCTGTCCAAATTTCTGCGACGTGTAAAGCTGGTGCTGAAATCGCATCTCTCGGGGAAGAATAAAATAAGCGCGTTGAATGTATTCGCTATCCCTTCACTGGCTTATGCATTCGGAATATTGCTGTGGACGAAGACCGACCTGGAAAACGTCCAGCGGCGGATACGGACAACTATGTCCAAATTCCGAATGCATCACCCAAAGTCTGCCGTGGAGCGGATGAACCTGCCTCGTGACATCGGAGGTGGGGCGTGGTTGACGTGGCGGCACAACATCATCGCCAAGTCGACTCGCTGCGTGCTTATTTTTACAGTAAAGAGCAGGCGAGCCCCTTGCATGCGGCTGTCTGTAAGGCAGACTGTGGACTGATTCCACTTAACTTGAAGGATCGATCTTTCGACCAGGAGCGGATCGAGGAATGGAAGTCGAAGGCAATGCACGGTAAACACGTGAATTGTCTTTGGCAGCCATTTGTCGATTTGCATTTGTCGAACAGATGGCTGTGTGCTGGGGAGCTCTTTGCTGAGACGGAGGGGTTCATGTGTGCCATTCAGGATGGCGTGGTCGCCATCCGAGCTTATAAAAAGCTCATCATGAAAGAACGGGTGGAGAACGACCAGTGCAGAATGTGTGGTTCGGCGTTATAGACGTTGGACCATCTCATCTCTGGCTGTACTGTTATGGCACCGGTGCAGTACATCACCAGCCATAATGCTGTATGTAAGGTTATCCATCAAAACCTTGCATACAAGCAAGCAGTACTTGATAGTTATGCTTACAACATGTATTGGGACCGGCAAGTTCTGACTGATCGCTATACCGCACACAACAAGCCTGACGTACTGTTAGTTGACAAGACGGGTCGCTCCGCGTATATTATTGATGTTGCTATCCCCCATAATAGCAACATTAAACGGAAATACGTGGAGAAGAAGGTGAACTATGAGCCATTGGCTCGGGAAATCAAAGAAATTTGGCGCCTCGGTTATAGTTCCCATAATATTGTCAGCTACAGGTATTGTACCTAAATCCCTGACGGCTTCCCTTGATGTCCTGGGACTTTCGCACAGTCTGGTTCAAACCATGCAGAAGTACACCATTCTGCATACGTGCTCGATGTTGCGGGGAGTACTCGACGGATTCTCCCACTGACCTACCACCGGCCACCACCACCAGTGCCCCTTTAGTTTTTAAGTAGGTAGGATCGTCCGAGCCTAAATGCTTGGCACTTAGTGCTAGTATTAGGTAAAATCCGGCATCTGCCAAGATTGTGATAACTCGGAAATAATAATAATCGTTGGCGCAACAATCCATGTTGGATCAGGGTCTTGAAGTGTGTTAGAGCACTTCATTCAAGACCGCAACGGTACACTAGGAGGCAATGTGGTCAGCATTGCACTCGCCCGAGATTATTACCCTGATTTGACTCAGGTACTCATTCACAGCTGAGTTGACTGGTATCCGACGTCAAATCACGATACAAATTCCACTGCCACCAGTGAGATTTGAACCGCGACCTTCCGTACGACAGCCTTGCGCTCTAACCACTCACCTATCCGGACATTACAAATTACCCCTCTTAAATCCGACTTATCTGAACTTGCATCGGGGGCAAACAACCGATGAAACTTGGTTCAGACGTAATGAAAAAGTAAGAAATCGGAAAGGGCAAACTCGACACTTGAGGAATGAAAGATTTTGTGGATTTTTTATGTAAAACTATTTGGGTACTCAATAGTACCATTTGAGCAAAGTGGTTAGTATATATATATTAAGCAAGGCAGATTATTCACACCGTCAAAGGGTAGTTTAGACTCCAGTAGGCAGTACAAAACCTCCAGTCTATACGAAAAAACGTAAATTATGTATTCGAAGTAGGCTTTTTAGTCTATCAAAATATGAGAAACCTGCTCTTATTGGGGGGAGGTTAGATACTGTCTTCTATTTATAGTCAAGCCTAAAATTGATAGACATACTCTTACATAGCTTACTCCAAATTACAATTTTTATTTTACAGTAGCTTTGTACTGATGAAGGGGGTAAGTTGCTCCAGAAATATATATCTACACTGTAAAATAAAAATTGTAGTTTGGAGAAAACTATTGGTCTATCTGCTCTTATTGGCTTAGAAGTGAATGGCAATGCACTCTTTGCTTGCAATTCAGATATCGAAAAATTAAGATTATTGACGTCCAGGGTCGGAGAAGGATATCTACCCCAGGTATGACGTCAAAATCAGATTTTAACAGCCAATGGTAGGGACAGTGATATGTCGGCTCCCATAAAATTACTATTGACAACGGACTCCAAATTATTCAACTTGCAGTGTCACTCATAGTGGTAGTTCGTTGAAAGTAATTCACAAGCCAAGGCGGAAAATGATCTACACATAAATGTTGGTTTTTTCCCACAACCAACTAAGTGGACCACGTGTAAATTGAATTCTTCTTGATGAATATTAGAACTTATAGAAAGACCAATATAGACTCGGATCACTATCTCGTTGACATGGTGCTCCGAGCTTGAATAGAAATTCCATTCTGACAATCAAGTGACGGTGAGAACTGAAGCCACCTATAATAAAGTCCTTCGTACCACCTATGAGGGGGATATCGATACCGCAATAACAGCAGCTAATAGAGGTCTGGAGATGAAGCGTCAATAAATGGCTCTCATAACCACTGAAGAGCGTCAGTAAACAAGTTAAAACGACTGGTCCGACGATGGTTGTATACTAACAACGGAACGAAAGAACACTGCATACCGGGCAATCCCAAGGAATGCGAGCATGTGCAGAAATTTAGCACGAAAGCGACTTCACAGACAGAAAGAAGGCTAAGAGAAGTGACAGGTTTGTAAACTCGAAAACTACAGGGAGCAATCGCACCTGTCGAGATAAAGAGGGAAATCTGTTTTTCGATCCGATGAGCATACTGCAATGGGCTGAGTATTTTGACCAATTGTACAACAGGATATCAGCGAATTGGGGGTGTCTCGAACTGAAGACGCCGGACAAACGCTGCAACAAGCATGGAAGAACCGGTCCGTGCAATTCATTGGCTAAAGAATCATAAGTCGACAGGTGCCGATGAAATTACAGCCAAACTGATTAAATATGAAGGTGACCAACTACACCATAAATTCACCAACATATGCTCAAGGTATTGAACAGCGAATCAATGCTTGATGATTAGAATCGAGATATTATCTACCCCGTACATAAAAAAGGGGTATCACTCAGGACAATCATAGAGGCACTGCGTTACTGAGTACCATATATAAAATATTCCCCACAATTATGCGCCCATACCAAAGAGGTTTCATTTCCGGCAAATAAGCAACAAATAAAATTTTCTCTTTGCGCCAATGAAGGAAAAGATTTTGGAATATGGGCATTAATTGCGCCATCCTTTCAACGACTTCGAGCCGACCTATGATAGCATAGCCGCAAAACAAATAAGCTGACTAGCCTGATTCAGACAAATGTGCGAATCCACAAAAACCAACTCAATTACCTTCAACTATCAAGATAAAGGATGCATAACTTTGGTCTGGAAAAAGTGATCCTTGACGCTGAAGTAGGTACGGCTCAAACCAGCAACTGATTACTTGGTGTCATTGGTCAAAGGAAAATGTACTTTGAGCCAATGGGCAGGTACACTAGTATATTCCAGGCGGAAATATACGCCACAGACAGATGTGCTTCCTTTAATCTCCAAAGGAACTACAGGGGGCAGAACATAACTGTCAAGTCCTTAAAAGCGCGTCATTCAAATTCAGTCCGGCCTTTCAGGTACGCCTGTAGAGTCCGGATTTGTCCGGTTTTCAGTTTTGACTGTTCAGGGTGATCGAACGAAAAATTATTCGGCCAATCGGGTAGACATATTTGTTTAGGATGTGAACGAGATTTCATGTTTACTTAGGGTGTGAGGGAGAATTTTATGGGCTTCTTTATCACCAATGAACCTTTTTGATGAATGATCACACACAAAAATATCTCAAATTGGCGTCTCAAAGACCTACACGTTCAGAGTCCAACATCATTAGTTGCCTCTTGCCGGTACAAGGATGGTATTTACAGTTCAACTGGTGGCCTGCTGCATTTCGTTCTCTTTCAATGTAACTAGCAGGCCGAACTGAACGTGAATGGCGGGCTTAACCAATCGAAAAATCGCAAGTGGAAATTGTAAATTTCTACAGCAACGAACTATTAATTAAATTAATTAAAACTTAAGTTTTTTGAATTTCGTTTTTCGACAGCTATTTATTTGAGGACTCATTCTTCTTCCCGTTGACTTTTTTTTATTTGTTTGAAACAAAAGTAGAAATTATTTTCATTTTGATCTTAGTTGCTATTATAGGAATATTTTTCTGTTGTTTAAAAAGGAATAAGTAGTAAAATTATATGCTGGTTATATTGTATCAACGAATCCTTCTCTCGAGTAAGCCCCAAAAATATACAGCAGAATTACGGCCTGGAGGTTGCGGAGGTGTATGAAGCTGTTTTGGGGCATTATCCAGTCACCAAAGCCTCACAACTTGGGCTGTATGCTTGGGATCATTATCATGTTGAAAATAATAATCCTAAGCCCAGATTTCGCGCACTTTGCTCCAAATAATTCCTGAAAATATTAAGATCAGCTAGTTTATGCCATGTATGTTAGCCACATAAACCCCAAACCATTATCTCTCCACCACTGTTGAAAGTAAATTTTCTTTTTGGAATGCTGTCCCTGATTTCTTCCGTACAATTTTTCGTCCTATTATTCTGAAAATGCAAAATTTGCTTTCTTTTTAAAACCAAACATCTTTCCAGAACGATTTGGGCTCATTTATGTTCTGCTTAGCAAAGGCAAGGCTTTTTAAGGTTTTGTGTATACTGCGCTTTTAGCGACCACACCTTACGTTCTTCGTACACTCCTTGCACGCTCCGCTTTTCCAAGTTCCTCCTGTATACTTTTGATTGTCGAGTTCACCGAACACCAGTTTCCCTCCGACTTCAGCATTTCCTGACGATGCTCTGCGGGCTTATGTTGATTTTCAGGGAGTCTTCCAGGCTCCTCCTCTCTGAGTAAAATCGTGGACAGTGGAACATAACATGCTTTGCGTCTTCAGGTATACAACCACATTCAAGACAAAAGGGAGAATCATCCAGCCTGAATTCGTGCAGATATTTCGTGTAACCACTATGTACTGACAGGAATTGCATCAGATCGTTGTTAATCTCGCCGTGTCGTCGCTTTATCAACTTCTCAATACGGGGAATCACAGTGTGGGTCCAGCGATCCCTCTGCGAGTCATCCCACCGCAGCTTTCCAGCGTCTGCGTCCTTTTCAGGTCGATTCATTTTCCTTTTCTCTTGCACGCAGCGTGTCTCACTTACGAGAATGTCTATTGGGATAATTCTCGCAATAACACACGTTGCGTCGCCTGATATTGTTCTGAAGGCGCTCCACGCCACTAAGCGGTAAGTCATGTTTACCCTCCTCCGATTACTCTCACATGCTAGTGCATCCTACCAAACGGATGCCGCGTATAATAGTGTGCAGTAAACCATTCTGGCTACAAATAATCTGTGACTGTACCTTGGGCCCCCAACACGAATATTAACTGTATTCCTCTTCCTACGGTTGGTAATCAAGGCCGCCTCCGTTTTCTGTTCCACAAGGACAAGCTGCTGCCAGCGACGCTTTTATGGCGCTAATGGTTTCGTTAGCATACACTTCAACGTCTACCACAGCTAGATCATCTGAGAACTCGATTATCGTGGCCTCCTTTGGCACGGGAAGGATAAGTGTCCCATTGTACATCACGTTTTACAGGAGAGGACCCAACACTGAGCCCTGTGGTACTCCTGCGGTGACGGTATACTACTCATCTGTCTGTCTGTCTATCTATAATTATTCATACCAAATTTGGTAGAAAGGTGGCAACTGTGAGCACTCACGCATACAGTATGCTACGTAATTGTGCATCGTCCCCATACATGCAAAAGGGGGGTATACACTTTTTTTCACCAAATATAGTCATGTGGGATATCAAATGAATTAGTACTTGCCAATCTTAATTTTGACATTTGTTGGAAAGGTGGGGAGTGCAGGGGGGTCGAAAGTGATCATTTCTTCAACGGACCTATAATCAGAAACTAACCAACCGAAATATCTGAAAAAAATTACGACGCTGTCGCTATATGGTACCTAGGCTCAGAAATACCCTCCATACCGATATCTATTAAATCAAAGTTAATATACTATAATTTTTACTATTTGGCTGCAAACCACCCCTTAAGTTTATCTTAGCCCCACAAAATTGCAGCAATATAGGCCATAATATAGAGCATGATCCTACTAAGTTTGCCGAAAATCAAATTCAAAATTTTAAATGTCAAATTCTCACATAATATATGCATATATTACGTGCTACGTACAAATGGGACAAATGCACACTCAAATGTCTTTATAAAAGGAACACACAAAATCTTTCATACCTGAAGCGTCCAGCTCCCGGTTTTCCGCAGAGTTTTTCCGCTAGGTGTATATGTAAATTTGCGGATACAAAGCAAAAACAACTTCAACGAAGAATTCACCTTTATGTACTTAGCATCACAAAAACTTGCGAGCAACGCAGATAGGAAACCGTTTGGGAAGACGTGCCAGGGGAAAAATAGACTCAATGTTTTCCGAGTGCTTGGAATTACATTTTCTTAATTCAACCTATGCTGAATACACGCCTCTTATATCAAGAATAAAAATCACAGCCCGAAGGGGTTAAATAACGCCTTGAACACAACTTTGCCTCAATCTTGTTATGAATCGTTGATAATAGTATTGTCCAGTAAACAAAGTTGTCGACAATTCCCAGATTATATGTACAATATGATCTACCTATGTGTACAGGTCACGTATGTTAAGTACTATCTGAAACTTTGTATATTCCTTCAAGACATTAAACCCTCCTATATATTTTTACCAGATGAGGTTGTCATTGATATGCGACATTAATCTGGACAAAAAAAAAACAATCATTCTGTATCCCATGCTACCAAAAAGACCATAAAGCTTCCCGATACCCACATCATAATTTCAATTTAAAATTGGATTGTAATCATTTGATTACATGTACTTTCATCTGATAGACCGACGCCGATTATTTACAACCATACCCAATGGACTAATAACATGCTCGTTCTGCAGATAAGGTGGTAACAGCCACACTAAAAGCATTCGATTGCGCTACATTCAGTGAACTTTCCTCGTCATTCCCATGAATTCCTGATGTCCACCTGCGATACGGACGTGGAGTTTAAGAATTATGCCTGCTCATCTTTATCGATTATTTCTGGCTTGGTACCGAAGTGTTACATGAAAAGCTTAAGAGCATTCGCACAATATAGGGATATACACTTTAAGTGAAATACACCATATTTACTACATAGTGTTCAAGTCCACTTAAGCCGATTATATAGTGAAAAGCTGTTGGGAACGTAATGGTCACTGAGGCCAAGAAAAGGACGACATGGCTTCTGACTTAGCAGCTTGACTCCCATGCGGGTGTGTAAACAGAAAAGATGCATTGAGTTTTTGGGTTTTGTTGTTCCTAACAATTAACAAGTTGGCCTGGGAGTGTGTAAGCAGATCTACCCTACACTAGGAAGCGACATACTTTGCGTGGTAATCCATCGAAGCTAAAAGGGGGGTGGTTAGCACAGTATCCAAGCGGTAGTATGCAGAGTGAATTTGAATGACTATCAACATTTTACTTTAACATCCTTTTTCTATATTAAAGTACACCGATTAATCACTCCATGTTGGAAGTGGGTAATTTGTTGTCTGACTGGCGACCGACTGGCTCATTACATTGAAAGGAGACCACAAATAGAAAAAGTATCTAAAAAATAATTAAGTAGTTGCCGAAGCAGACTTCATTAACAACTAACATGTTTCATTCCCCTGATCGTCCAAGCAATTAGATTGCCAACTATTAAGTAACCTTGTTCCCAGGCAGCATCATGGTGACTTTCCAAGTGTCTGCTGATAAGATACTAAATATTTTATGCAATATCAATTTCAACAACATTTCCGATATAATATCTAAAGTGCAACTGCATTATTAACAAAAAAGTGCGCCAGGTAATTAGACAGGTGCAATAAATATACTTTCTCTATTGCCTAATTGTAAACTAAAACGTACAATTTTGGACTACTCAATGGAGTCGCTGTTTAATAATGTTCATATGCCCATTCTCAGGACTTTGATCGACTAGAATCATTCTTTCTCATGTAATTAAGTCTGGTATGCTCCGCGGTTTTTTTTCATACGAATTAATGCATTTCACCTTCTTTTCATATGAGACACTGACAATAGCTCATTAAATTTCAGGAGTTATTAAGTGTTTCTTCCGATGTGCGGCAAAACTGTCTTATCAAAAGGACCTTCTCCAATTTAGTTAACTTTTCCCTTTATCTCTATATAATATCAAACTATTATTATTTCGGCCGGCCTTTTGGTCATTTCCCATTGACTTCGATGTTTAGACCAATCTGAATTCTCATTATTGAATTACATGACCATACCATCGAAGAAGCCTCTCTAGCAATTTTTCCCCGATCGATGATTGCTTAGCATGTTGTCCGCATATTTTGAAGCTGGAGTTCAGGTGAGCTCATAAAGAAGAGAAATTTCCACTGTGGTTTTATAATACCTTGAATTTTTTATTTAGACGACTCGCTACCTCCTTGCACTTTTCGGCAAAGCACTATATCAGAACACGCGGAAGAAACCAACGCTGCCTCTAACATAAATAGTACCAAGGCTCCCTTTCTGTTGTGTTCAACCGTCCTGGCTCATGAACATGGAAGAGAAAATGGAAATGAAAAAAGCTTGCATCATGTGTCTAGCTTCTTTCTTGAAAGTGCAAATAAGAAATAAAAATCGTTTAAAAAGTGGGGGGGGGAGGTCGAAAAGTAGATGGTGGTCCAGGAAACGAAATTATTAGGCGGTGAGGTATTTGACTATTCAAAGGAAACTATTTTTAAAAGCCGAAGAAACGCGAGAAGCTTTTGCTGTCGAAATGAATTTGGCTTGTAATATTACAGACTTCAG
Organism: Hermetia illucens; assembly: GCF_905115235.1. Classification (NCBI taxonomy): domain Eukaryota; kingdom Metazoa; phylum Arthropoda; class Insecta; order Diptera; family Stratiomyidae; genus Hermetia; species Hermetia illucens. The sequence continues at coordinate 103,928,203 of NC_051852.1, read as the reverse complement.
ACCAATCAATGGTATGGCGACCAACTATAATATGAAATACAGAACTAACACATATGATGATCCAACCCTGAGTGTCGAAGCAACCCTGAACTCATCAATGAAGAACCTGAGTCTCGATTCAGATTTTCCGTTCATTCAAATTGTGACCTCCGGGCAAACCGGACTAACCTTTGGGCTGTGCCAAGGTTGAGGGGACCGGTTGACGCTACTTGCCAGCGAGCACCAACGCATCGGGAAGTTCGTCGAAGCGCTTGGAGCAGGTAAGGCCGCGCTGGGGGGCACTCCGGGAGGTGGTAGTGTCGCAGCTGACCCGGTCTTAAATTCAGTGATGAACATGATAACGCCGGTCTGTGAGGATTCCATGCGCCGGAGGGGCCCCAGGCCCTCTATGTACTGGTGGACGGCAGAAATTGCTGACCTACGGAAGGAGTGTCATAAGCTCCGCCGTTTGGCACAACGTTTGGACGCCAACGAGGAGGCATGTGCCATAAAAGCACAATATCGATCAGCAAAAACGAGACTCCGCAGCGCTATGAATAAAAGCAAAGCTCGCGGCTGGCAGAACCTTGTTAACGAGGTGAATGAGGACCCGTGGGGACTTGGCTATAAGCTTGTCACTCGGAAAATCGGGGCTCCGCGGAAGCCCTTCATACTGAGTACCGACCAGATGGACCGCATTGTGCGGGCATTGTTCCCTAGACATCCTGTACGGGTTGATGTAAATAGCGCGGAAAGCGTCGAGGATTGCCCCCTTTTCACAATGAGAGAGTTCGAAGAAGCGGTTCTCCTTATGAAAAACAGGAAGGCGCCAGGTCCTGATGACATCCCGGCGGAAGTTTACAAACTGGTGTTCCGCCAACGGCCAGAATTGCTGCTTGAAGTGTTCAACGCCTGCTTGAAGGAAGGCATTTTTCCTCGTCGCTGGAAAGTGGCCAGACTCGCATTGATCAGTAAAGGTAAAGGAAACCCGGAGTTCCCGTCTGCATACCGACCGCTGTGTATGCTTGACACGGCCGGAAAAGTGCTCGAGAAGCTCATCAGGGGTAGACTCGCTGAAGCGATCCGAGCGGCCGGGGACTTATCTGGAAGGCAGTTCGGGTTCAGAACAGGGAGATCTACAGTGGATGCTGTCATGGAGGTCATAGATACGGTTCATCGAGCCAAGGCACATAGCCTCCGATCTCGACGGATAGTGTTCCTCATAACGCTTGATGTCAGAAATGCCTTCAATTCCATAAGATGGATAGATATGCTAGGCACACTAGAAAACTCATTTCACGTGCGAAGCTGTCTCTTGCGGATATTGAGGGATTATCTGTAAGAGCGCTCCCTGCTTTATGAGACGCTAGAGGGCCAAAGAAGGATGGAAATCACGTCGGGAGTAGCACAGGAATCCATCCTAGGGCCAGACTTCTGGAACGCTTCCCACGATAGTCTGCTCAGACTCGATATGCCCGAAGAGTTGCGACTAGTCCGTTATGCAGACGCACTTTTAACAGGCGCAAAGCAGACTTGGGACGGGTAGTGGATGGATGACTGCTCACGGTTTCAGTCTTGCGCTGCAAAAAACCGAAGCAATCATCTTGATCAGAAAGAGAATCCCGACCCTGCGTCCCATATCGATCGGCGAGTTGACTATAGAATCAAAACCAACGGTAAATACCTTGGTTTAATGCTCGACTCGAAGATAAGCTTCTTCGAGCAAATCAAAGCAGCAGCGGACAGGGCTGCAGTTAGAGTTACAGCTTTGAGTCGGCTAATAGCGAACGTCGGGGGCCCTATATCAACTAGGAGACGTCTCCTTATGGAAGCAACGCAGTCGGTTCTGCTCTATAGTGCGAAGGTATGGGCTGATGCCCTTGACAAGGAGGTGCATCGTAAACGCCTTTCTCAAGTGCGGAGGTGGGCAGCTTTGCGAGTGGCGTCTGCTTATCACACCGTCTCCGAACTGGTTGTGATGGTGATCGCGGGAGTGATCCCCGTTGCGCTCCTTGCCAAGGAGCGCAAAGCTATCTACCGCCATAAGGACGAAAACTTAAGAGAGGTGGTTGCCCGTGAAGAACGTCAACGCACGCTTACCGCGTGGCAACTTTCTTGGCAAAATGAGCCAAGGGGCAGATGGACTGCGCGGCTCATCGACAAATTAGACCCGTGGTTGAACAGAACGCACGGTGAGATTGATTACTTCCTTACCTGGTGCTCAGAGGTGACGGCGAGAAAGATGGGGCGGCAACCCTATCGACCAAACCAAAACCAAGTGGCCGAGGAGAACCTCCATAGTGGTGGCACCGGGAGACGCTGTAATCACTTTGGTTTGTCGGCCGTGATTCAGTAGGCGAATGCTCCAAAGGCCTAATCAGGGCGATCAGACCCGAATCTGCACGGGGACTCATCTGAAGTGGCAAATTGGTCACGAAACCTTACCAGGGGTATACTGGTACCATGGGAACCGGGAAAGCCCCTGGACTCATATACTTCGGGTGAACTCCTGTTGTATGTGAGCACAGCTCGGTTATTTGCGGTTGGCCCCCCTAGTAGGAGTTTCATGGTGGTTGTGGTTGTGCTCAAGCGAGAAGAGACCTTCGGGCCTCGACGTGGTGTTGCGTATCAACACGGGTGCCGTACTCCATAGTTCGATGGAGATTTAGGTAATTCTTGCATCCACCAGTATGAATGCTAAGCCATGCACTTGGTATAGACTGGTACCGTTGTTGCTTGTCTCAGCGGGGCTCTGATTGTGGTCACAAAATGGGCTTCACATCCTTACCCAACTTTCAAGTGGGCATGGAGGTTTTCAATCTTAGCTGCACAGGATTGGGAAGGCGCGATCTCCTGATTGCGTGTTCTGAATGGCGGAAGGATCGGGCGATAAGGGGTTCCCTGAACTAACAACAATTTCCTCCCTTCCCTCCCCTCCCGTTGATGAAAGGAATTCCCTGACTTGAAGGCTTCCAAAGGCGGGAGAGCGGAAGGGCTCGTCCGAAGTAATGTGTCAAACGGTTCCAAGCTAGTTCTCTGATGACAGGGAGGTGTTTAGTTGGAAGTCCGCCAGCGTGCTGTTGCGGGAGTCCAACACTCTGAGCGTAAACGCATTCACCTACCCTACTCCCAAAAAAAAAAGTTGAGGGGAATGAGCAGTCAGGTCGGCAGCCAAAGCTATTGAAGTCGATGCTTCTTCAACAAAGATTGGAGAGTACGCGACTAACCCTGAAAAGGGTGTATGAGATTTCATCATTTAAAAAGTGCCTTTTCTAGCTTCCTGAGGAAGAAAGTAATGAATACATATATGGTTGCTATTTGCTGCTTGGTGGGGTATTGCACGTCAACCACATCTACGCGTCATCGTTTGCGACTACTTGAAATGCGCTTCAACTCCCCCCGACGACTGCCCGAGGTGCCCGCACTCCTTCTCTACTCTTCTGCGCTGCTCTTGGAGACAGCAGGCAGTACCCTTTCCAACTATCATACTCAAAACGGGTGCCCTTCTTTGGAATTTTAACGATCATTCCCTTCAGCTCCTACTCCTTCTGGAAGGAGATCTGAAGAAACTGACCGATTTTACTTTGTTGGAGTGCTTTGGTTGCCAAAATGATTTCTCTTCTGCTTGGAGGAACAGTCGGCATGTGTATGGTAAAGGAAGTAGTCATTTCATCCACCTGGAGGGCAACTTCTCCGAATATGATACGGTTAAGAACCGTGCTGAAGTGTTCTTTCCAGCCCCTCAACTGCTCGTTATTGTGGATGAAGGATCCACCGTTATCGCGTTTCGTTACCTGCACTCATCTTACAATATCAGATTAATGATAAGAAGAAAAACGTGATAATTGCCTCTGTGAACCAATTCTATGATTCATGTACATGGAGTCAAGTGGCATTCAACGCACAATAGGTTGCGAACCAAATGCTCAACATTTTTGTTGGGAGGTAGCAAATACAGTTCTGGAGGAAAGAAGCTATTTGATTTTGTTACCTCAGCTGGTCTCAGTGCTGCAAATGTGGCGTGTGTCCCAACATTCGTCGGCCCATGGAGAAGTGAATTAATTGACCAAACAATTTGTATTTATAAAATCTTAAAGTTAATTAAACTGGCGGCTACTAAACGATATCTTACTGTCTGACAGTTACTTGAAATTTGCTCTGGCTATTGCCGGAAAACAGACTCCAATATGAAGGCGGAATTGGACATACGTCAAAGAGCGGTAGAAGTCCACTTTGAAACTTGGTTTGTCCTATCTTCCGATGCAAATGCCATAAAATAGTTGCCTGCTCAAATCAAGAACTGTGAAACAATCAGACGACTTCTGCATCGAACTTGTAAAAGATATAAGAATGAATGTCGGCTAAATTTTAAGAAACTCGTAAGAAGTACGAAACAGAAACTCTCTAGAATATATTGTGAGAAACTGGAACGTGGAAAAAAAATTCAAGGCTGTATGTCAAGGAGTCCTTTAATGGAAAGGAAACCGGATGGAACTTTTACAAAATCCAGAATTGAGACCCTACAAACTATCTCGAAGGTATACCATCCAGGAAAGCAGGTGACTGAATTTGGAGGAGGGGAACTGTTGATTTCTTCAAATTTTTCAATGCGAAAGCGTTGTAAGATGGCATCTTTCAGCAATGCTAAAGGAGGGTATAGAGCACCTAGAGCAACTTCTAAGAAATATTTCATTCTCGCCGAAATATCTCCAGCTTTTCCTGGCTAAGCGTCATATTTGCCGGAAGGCTCTAAGGTCGCACTACCTAATGAAAATCAGCGTCGTACCAGTGTAGAAATCCCTGTGAATCTGTTCTTCGTTTCTTGGCCTCAAAGATACAGGGTACAACTCTGAAAGGGGAAAACGCGATAAGGATGTTCATTTATATTGAAGAGGGTTTTGATTGTGCCCACTTCCAGAAACTATGACGCCGCCAGAGGGCATGGTGTCGGTGATAGTTTCAGTTGATTTACGCAGCGTTAACACAGAGATTGCGGTGTGTTGAAGGGTAAATCGCCTCTTGAACAGAAGCTGAAGGCTGCAGCAAGCAGGTGTGCTATCTCCATTTTTATGGAGTATGTTGATCGACTTACTGCCATGTGAACACCAAAACCTGCCAGTACAAGCCCAAGCCGGCTGACGGGACTGTGTTAGCTGTTAGTCGAACTATAATATATGTACGGGTATTATCTGGCGTAGTTTTATATGAATTACTCAATTTGGATATATTTATTCAAAGCACTGCTCGAGACTAATTCATTTAGGTCTATGGAAAATCGGCAGGCGGGAAGGCACCGAGCCCTGGAATAAATATTTTGAGAAATGAGTAAAATTCCTGTTTTGGAGCAGTAGCCAACCTTTCGAAGGGAAACAGAAGTGTGCTTTTTCCTTGGAAAAATATGCAACAGTCTTTCACGATGGAGTGTATACAATTTTGAGGCCAGCAACCTGGATGACGAGTGATTGAAAGATAGGCGTATCGCAATCTGCACTCACAGTAAAACTGCATTGAAAGCGTTGAACGATCCTTTGATCACCTCAAAAATCATTCAGAAATGTAAAAACCGATTGAGTACCTGGTCACTGTGCTGCACATGGAAATTTCAGTTGACTTAGCAAAAGAGGATTCAATTCTTCCCTTGCCATCCCTAGAATATACCTTCCAACAAATCCAGATCATCTCATAAAACAGCGCCCACACTAGTCACTTATCAGTCTACATATAATGGGACATTAAACAACGCACTGCAATACCTTACATGTAGGCATAAGCACATTTGTAATTTGGCCCCATTTTAAAAAGCAGCAGCGTGAGCGCCAAAAACCAAAGAACTAACAACATCGAATCGCAACGGTCAAATGAAAACAATAAAGATAGGAGACTATAACTTTGAGACCATTGAAAATTTCTCCTATCTAGGGTCGAAAATCACAACCGATAACAGCTATGACGATGAAATCCGCGCATGATTGTTGGCTGCCTATTTCAGCTTACAACAACTGTTTCGCTCAAAACGTCTCACTATAGGGTCAAAGCCTTGTACAGTAAGAACAAGACTATGATCTTGCTAATCCTTATGCTTTCCACGGAAACCTGGATTCTTAGCAAAAAAATTGCAAGCTCTTAGCCGTGTTAGAGAGAAGAATCCTCCGAAGCCATTATAATTATAACATCCATGAGCGATACCACGACTGTTTGGTTGTGGATAAAATTCGGCTTAACAAGTTCCGGTGGGCGGGTCATCTAATCCGTATGGATGAGGATGATCCACCCCAGAAAGTTTATAAGGGCAATATCTATACTAGAAAAAGAAGACGAGGCAGACCCTGCCGCCTAGCGGGGGGTCTAGACTAGGTACCGGTTGTTGCACCGTGCATAATGATGATGAGCACAATGCTGACCATATTGCCTGCTATAGGATACTGTAATCCTGTAGTGTACCGTTACGGCCTTGCATGAAGTGCTCTAACACACTTCAAGGCCTTGATCCAATTAGATGGTTACGCCAACGATGATTATTTCATTGTATTGCTAGGCGGTCACAACGGAAAGTCGCGATTCAAATCTCACTGAGGGCAGAGGAGTTTGGATCGTAACTGGATTTCGGGTACCACTCGACTAAGGTATGAACCTAGTACCTGAGCCAAATCAGCGTAATAATCATGGGTGCAGTCAACTAAGGTATGAACCTAGTACCTAAGTCAAATCAGCGTAATAATCATGGGTGGGTGCCTAATACAGTTTACCGTAGGCATGAAGTGTACCCTTATGGTCTTAAAAGAAGTGCTCTGACACATTTCAAGGTCCAAATACAACTAGACCGTCGCGTCGAAAAAATGGTAAGCACATTCCACGATAAATGTACATGGGTACGACACAAAATACAACAACGCTTGAATCTAGGAAAGCTCATACAAAAGTACTCCGGCAGCACTATTCATAACAAAGCTGATGTTGAGTAACTTGTCCAAAAGTGGGTTTGCTTCATACGCATACACGATCTGATACTGAATTTGAACAAAACATGAATTTTGACAACCGGCTCCAATGACTATCACTTTCAATGCCAGCGATCTGCCTAGAGCCAAATTTATCGCGGTGGCGTCCACGCTGCCGCTCTGTATGGTTCTTCCAAGGACAATGATTGCGATAGTGGGAAGAACAATGTGGCATAACATCCCATGATCACATTCGAAATGAGGGCACCCGCAATCGATGGAAAAATCGCAAGAGAAGCGTTTTTAATAGTATGAATATCTAATTCGCGCTGACGAGAAATCAGTAGCTACATAAATTGGTCTGAGCATCGAAGTCGATTCGAAACGACCAAAAGGCTAACCAAAAATAGTGGCTTGATAAGCTAGGCGGTCATTTGAGAGCTCCTCGACTCCATCCAAGGCTTATGACCGAGGAAACTGGCACAATCGATGCTAACAATAAACCTCCTCCAACCGCCAATACTATCTGAATAGAAGAGTAAAGAAAGATACATTTTAAAGTCTAAATTTTATGTATGGGCATCAGCATCATTTTGTTTAGCTTTTCAGTTGGTATGTTTCTGAGAATGAGCCCCTCCCTCACTTTTTACTTTCTTCGACCCCTACTTTGCAAGCAGCGTCAAAACTATACTAATTGTGCTTATTGTAGTTTTTTCGACAAGTCTATATTCAGAGAAAAAAATTCGTGACTAGTTGTGAAAAAAACAATAAGCGAACTTTGGATAATTTAATGTAGTGAAAATCATATCTTTCAAATGACACAGATACTTTTTGTAGATATTTTATCAACCAGGATACCGAAATCTTTCCATTACATAAGTTTATCCCAAGATCCACTCAACACGTTAAATGCCCAGCTCTTCTTAAGTAAAAACTTCTTGGATTTAATTTTCGAACACTTCAACCTCTAAGCTACGTGTGGGATACACTTTTGGTTAGTTCGTAAGGTAACCGCATGAACACAATACATGATCTGGTAAACGTTTGGAATTCCAGGTCATCACCAAATTTGACTAGAGAGATGTTCTCCGATTCATGTTGTGGTTAAGATAATTGCGTAAAGGATAGCAAACATCCAGACAATGGCTTTCTGAAATCTCCAGGCTAAAATTAGATACAGTATTGGGTTTATTTTTTCTATTTTTGATCATAATCCATGCTGAAATGTTTGCTAAAATGCAGTTACCCACAAAGCCGCCAAACAAACCATCCCTTCCCCATCATTAGCGCTATTTATAAAAAACAAGGCTTCAATTGATGACAGTTGCATGACTCCCTGTCCCCAAAGTTTACATCCCCATTCTAGAGCAATTGCACTATTTCGCCGCAGCATTACGTCTGCCTGTTGGCCACCCGCAACGAGCATGCAAAACAAATCGATGGCACAAACGACAAAGAAATCGCAATGCAGCAAAGATGCGGCTAAAGTGCTTATGACAATAGGCGCTAGTCAGTTGGTGCTGCGAACGGGTCCGGGGCCGAGACTGGCCTAAGGAAGTTATACCGCGCAAAGTGTTGCATTTTTTGCCGGAATGCCGAAGACGATAGCGCGACTGGGCATGGGAAAAGCAACAAATGTCTGGTCTCCATTCAACAGATGTCTGCAACCCGCCAGCCCCAGGTGAAGTCGACTGCCCCATACTGCAGTGCACCATAGGGAGGCATGGGCAAGTGTCGGCTGCTCGAGCTTTTACTATCCCCCGTAAATCGATAAGAGTTAGCCGCACAATAATCGCAAGCCGCAACCATAGACACCACCCACCCTGAAGGAAGTACTGGCCATGGGGAGCGAGTTGGGGCGCAAGAATTCCAATCGGATGGCGTAAAACATACATTATCGATATAACTTTCCCTTGTCTTGGCTGCACGCTCAAGGCTTTTATTTCGACACCATAGAAATATTGTAGAGGGCAAAAAATATATTAATGCGTACTTTTGGTTGCAGTCATCCAATTTCCACTGAAACGAATGTGGTCAGGGCATATCGGCAAAGGAGCCAGAATACTGCATTGGTACTGATGGCGTTGCAGTTAGCTCCAATATGAAGAAGTTTCTGAGTGCAGCGGGAATGAGAAATTTAAACTTGTTCATCTGGGTAGATACTACCTAATCACTAATTACCTTAGCGACTAATCAGGCCCTTATACGGGTAGATTTACAGTAAGCTATATTTTTCAGATTGCATTGAGGGATATTGATGAGTACCTAGAGCGAAACGATAAAAATAAATGAAATGCATCGCACTCGCGCCAGTAATTATTTTTATCTAGCATAGAGTGATATATTAGGTTAGGTCAGGTTGAGAAAGTGGGAGGTGGGGACCGCATCACCCAGGAATCAGACCACCTGAGTCAAGCTCATTGTACAATCTGCTAACGTATCTATTCAGATCTCCTACCTACGACGCTCACAGGCTTTTAAATCCTTAATGCAGAAAGCTATAGATTTCTTATTGAGAAAACTTTTCGGAGTTATTTCATCCTAAGCATGAAGGGGCAGTGTTAACTTGAAATTTTGCCAGGTTTTTCATGTTACCCTTCTTAGAGGACATTAACAATTTCACTCTAACCCCCCTAAGATCGTTTACAAATTTGCTCGTTCAAAGTTCGTCATTGGACTGCGTAAATCCTTGTGACTCCAATTTAACAGCGGTCTATCTATCTATTAGCCTTCTCATTACCATTATCTATTGATATGATAATCACATCAAGAGCGTTCCCTCCAATTTACCGACTTTAAGCAACATCTTATGGCAGTTCTATACTTGGTATGGTGTTGTCATTTAGTACTGGTGCGACCATGCCAGTTCTACCACAGTCATCCTCCTGGGGGAGTGGCATCCTCAAAGCGCCCGAGCAAGTAGTTCTGGCTCCTGGCATTATACCCGCTTCTTAGACTTTAACACATTTTCTCGTTGAAGAGCGAACCGCGAGTAGGCCAGTCCCTTCGGGTTGGGTAATGTATATTAAACCAGTGTTAGTAAACCGCGACGCCCCTGATCCTGAGGTGGGAACTTTGTTCCAAAGGGAACATCCATTCCCGACTATTTGCGCACGATGTGCGGGTACCATTTCCATAAAGAATAAAATTTATAAAACTGAAAAGATGATTCAATCGTCGCTGCGCCCAGAAGGCATCAAGAACTGAAATATCCAAGGAGAGACCACACACAACAGGATACAAAGGAAATCTTGCAATATAATGTGCCAACTGATATGGGGACGGTAACCGCAGTAACCTGCAGTGCTCCTGGTCCGAAAGAAGACGCAGAGGAAATCGCTGAAACTGAGCAGATGGCTTTGGATATAAGTCGAGTAGGAGCGCAGTTGGCTGTCTTTGGGGCAGGTGTGAAGCGTATGCAGTCTGCAAGCTTCCTTCAGAAAAACGTCAACGATGCCGTGAAAAACGAACTAAGGGACCTGGAGGAACTCGTGTATCGCATTTTCTTCTACAGACAAACATGGACAGCAATAAAACCAGAAACAGCAGCACTTCCCGTTTAGAGCACCGTATCCACCAAAGAGAGAGTAGATAGCCCGTTACAGAGCGAAATGGGGAAAAAGCAAAAAGAGGAACCTGTATGGCAAGACCTTTGCGGAAGTCCCCAACAAGATTCGCTGTAAGATTAAGACCAAAGACAGCGGAACAGAACTATTCTCCACACAGAAAACGAAGACTGTTCGTTCGAATGTCTTTGTCCAAAGACAACAAACAAAAGTACGCCCTGGGAGGCGGTCAAGGAGCAGCTGCGAGAGAAGGTGCGGGTTTTTAGCCTAGAATTCACATACCCTCTGGAAATCTTTGCCTTACATAAAAGTTCCATCAAGCGTGAGTGGATACGTATCACCACTCCATCAGTGATGAATGCCCAGATGTAACCGTTGCCCGGATAGTTATACCTCTGCGAATACTCGAGGCCAAAAAACTCGCTTCCGGGATAGTTGCCGAGCAATACGCGAAGAAATTTTTTAACAGCGTGTAAATCAGAACTGGCTGGGAAGAATGTAAGATATGAATTTTTTGTTAAATTATAGGGCACATGTATGGAATCTGCTGGGCATTTGATAGGAAGGCAGTATGCCCCAGATGCGGCCAGAAAGGTCCCAAAACGAATACCTGCAACGAAAACGAGAGTCACTTTCTCTGCAGGGATCGTGTGTTATCTGGTGAGTGAGTTGTATATGCTGCGGGGTTAAGGTGGTTGGTGTCCGGTTTTTAGAGTGGAATTGGGATGACAAGGGACAAGGACCCAGCTTCTTGGTATCTCGACCTTTCAGATACTGTTGCCATCTGGGTTGGGACGGTATCGGACATCGCTTTCTATATATTGATGGAAGTTCGCTGAAGCTTGCGAGACTTGCGTTGATTGGCAAAGGGAAAGAGACCTTAAGCTGTCGTCTGTATATCGATCACTCTATACGCTTGACATGGGTACGGAAAAGCTCATCAGGAGAAATCTCGCTGCAGTAAGGGTGGGACTTATCTCCAAAACAATTCAGTTTAAGAGTAGGAAGATTCACGATGGATATTATTATAGAGGTCGTGGATCTGGATTATCGAACTGAAGCATACAGCCGCCCATCTTGACGGGTAGTGCTCCTCGTTATACGTAATGTCCTTAATGGAAAGACACGCTCGGCATACTAGAAAGTTCATTCTATGTGCCGGGCTACCTCTTACGAATATTGAAGGATTATCTGATATACCACTCTCTACTCTATGAGACACTAGTGGCTCAGAGGGGAATGTCGACCACGTTGGGGGTAGCACAGGGATTCTTCCGAAGGCAGGACTACCACGCTCCTATGATTGTCCGCTGAAGACTCCACACGCCAGAAAAGTCGCGCCTTGTCGGTTATGTAGATGATGTTGCCGCACTTGTTGCCGGATGCTCTGTTGAACGGGGGTAAAGCAGATTTAGCATATTAAAGCGACGGATAAACGGATGGATGGCTACTCACAATTTCAGCCTTGCGCTGGAAAAAATCGAAGTAGTCATCCTGACTAAAAATGAATCCCGACGTTGCATCGAATATCGATCGGCGTTGGTAATAGAGTCAAAATCAACAAAAAGGCCAACATCTGGCAGGAGACGGCTTCTTATCAGTGCAACGCTGTCCATTCTGCTCTACGGTACCGCAAAGGACTTGCGTAAATACAGAGACGTGGAACTTTGCGGGTGGCGTCTGCCTATCCCACTGTCTACAGATCGGCCGTAATGATGATGTTAGCGATTCCATGTTACTTTTCCTACGAAGAAACGTAAAGTCATCTACAGGCGCAAGGCAGAGAAGGCAAGTGAGGTGGTTGCTGGTAAAGAATGGTAACACACACTAAGGGTGATCTATTCTCAAAGGTAAAAGTGAAAATTTGCTCTGCCGCGGCAAAGCCACCAAGAGATTTGAAAGTGAAGAGGCCGTACAATTATCCCCTTTTCAACGCGTAACGAGCACGGTAAAATGCTTTCTGTTTCACCTGAGCTAGTAATGCTCAGGACCGCGAAGTTTAGCCTCGATCGACAAATGTTGCACATCAAAATATGCTGTATTATGAAGAGAATTCGATATCCCAACGAAATTGATTAGGTTGACCCTGACCAATATGCAAGACCAGATAAAAGCAGCAAGATCACTCCCGAGACCATTCAACATGCATCCTCTTTAAACTGGCCTTGGAAAAAGTGGCGTCAATGCAAGAGGCACCATCCGCTGGCGATATTGACATTATGGGAAGAACAACCCGAAATGTACAGTCTACCATCATCCAGACCGAGCAGGCGGTACGAGATCTCGGGCTGCACATTAAGGAAGTCAAGATAAAGTACATGGTGGCAACGTCAGCGGCAACAACATCGAATCGCGCTGATCAAACGAAAGCAATAAAGATAGGAGACTACAACTTTAAGACCGTGGAAAATTTCTTCTATCTAGGGTCGAACATCACAACCGATGATAGCTGTGACGTTGAAATCCACGCACGGTTGTTGGCTGCCAACAAAGCCTATTTCAGCTTACAAAAACTGTTTCGCTCGAAATGTCTCACCATCGGGTAAAAACTCTTACTGCATAAGACTATGATCTTACCAATCGTTATATACTCTTCGGCCGCGTCCGAGAGAAAAATTCTTCGAACCATTTTTGGCCCCCTACATGAGGGTGGACGATTGCGTAGCTTAGATAACGGCGAAATCCATGAGTGATGCCACGACCGTCTGGTTGTGGATAAAATCCGACTCAAGAGATTGCGGTGGGCCGGTCACCTAATCCGTATGGATGAGAGTGATACAACTCGGAAAGTCTATAAGGGCAATATGAGATGGTAATATGAAACGATGGCGTATGTCAGGACGCCAAACAGCTTTTAGGAACATCGAATTGGCGGACCTCGGCGCAAAACTGGCGTGTCTGGAGTTCCTTACTAAGGAAGGCCTAGACCGGATACCGGTTGTTGCGCCGTTGATGGTGATGATGGTGTACATCCAGAGTGATAAGAGCCCTACCTATCATAGTTCTACAAAACCGAAACTATCTATAGGACTATGGTGTTCTCGACCTAGATACAATAGACAGCGTTTAACCAGCTCATGTCACGCTCCTAATAAATATAACTAGTTCAGTTGCCCTAACGGGTAAGCTTAAGTTCATTATAGAGGCACGAACTGTGGATCATCTACAAAGTTGGTCTGATGCGATCACATACGATGTCAGTAAAATTGCTGATGATCAGATCATCTGTAAATGCTTGCAGAAAAACTACTCTCGTATCATTTCCAGTATTCAGTTCAATTTGTATTCAAAGTCCGATGAAAATATACTCATCTTCTTACTGATCTCCTCTATCTTGCCTGAGAGAGGAGCTTCCTTAGAAAGTTTGTATTATGTCAAAAATGATTATTAGGGGCACTTCCACGAAAGCACGCTTAACTTGGGGCTCAATACAAGTTTGTATGTTGCCCAGTCGGTCATTCACAGATTGGAAAATGAAGCCGCACGAACGAAAGCTGCTGGTGCAAGGAATTTTACCGTGATATCGACGGCTCCGGCTGCAGTAACGAAAGTGGATTCATTTACCAGACCACGCTGATCTGAAGTTTTATTACTACTATGTTCATATTCTGATAGTTTATTAGGACTCACCTAACAGGTATAATGGCCGTTAAAATCACATGCTGCTATCATCCCCATATCTTACTTGACATCAGGGATTGGCCTTCAGAATGTACTGCTACTACTTCGTTCCCACAATCAAGCAAATAAGCAGGATACTGAAGAATTTCCATGTCACTCTATTGATTTCTTATGATTTTTCCGATAATTGTGGTATTGCCATCACATAAGGTGTTATTTAAATAGCCAAAATAACCATCTTGTAAAAACGAACTCTTGTATTTCCGTTGGTATACAACAAAGCAGCATACCGTAAGTTTAAGGACCTAAAGATGTCTTGCAGCAATCCGTTGGCCCGCTTATTATAAAGTACGACTAAAAGGGATAGAAATTTGTGGGCTAGCAACCTACGTATTTTGAAATTGCTTTGCCACCAATGCGGACTGATTCAATAGCTACGACACCATCGAAAAGGTCGTTGGTTGGTTTGGGGAATATGCGCATACTCCCCGATAACGGCCTGGGAGCCCTCAGAATACTCGCTTTCCACGGTTTGCGCGAAAATCCCAGCGAACATTCTAAGCCTAAGCTAAGTAAAGTGGGGGATTTTTTTAGAGGATATTCCTCTTTTATCTATGCAAAATTTTGTGGTTTTCGAGAATTCCTAATAGCCACTTCCGTCTTCTTCATATGTTCTCCAAATCTAGTGGTTACTAACCTTTTTGTCTGTCCGATATACGATTTTATAAATACCGCTCATCTCAGCGATACTTTTTCGGTCCTTTGTATGTTGAACGTTTTAAATATGCGTTTCAAAAGATGACGCTTGTTCCTCGTGGGGTGATGAGGCTGATGTCGATTGTTGGCGATATAATGTAGTGAGGTCCGATCTAGTCTTTGGGCGTGTTTCCCACTCATCGTTTCGATAGTGGTGCTGCTATACGCATTCTTCCTTATGGTACCGACGATATAATGTTCCTCTCTCTCGAAGTCTTCAGCTGCAAGTAGAATTGCTAGGAGGCGATGGATCATCACTTCAAAGACTGCCATTTTATATCGGTACTGGTGAGTTTTCTGTAAATATCGAACGAAAATTGTAAATATCAAAGAAAACAATTGCGGCAGTCAATAGGGACGAGCAGCTGAAGATCTGCGGTAGAATAGATGACAATTAATAAAACTTGCGTTTTGAGGGTTTTAGTCAAGCTCTGTAGCTATAAAAAGAAAATCCAACCCGTTTCTTCTACAAAATCTTTTTACTTTTTGCATAATAGAATAGATAACAATAAACTCTCAGACCTGTACCGCATACCAAATAAGGTAGTTACGTTTGCAATGAAGTTCAGATCTAACATGAGGAAGCTGGCGCTTTGGGTATAAAGGTTTTGTGTTCTTATTTCAGAAACTTTCTGCGCACATTTTTCCATTCGAATATGACTAACAACTTAAAATATTCCTTCATATCTTTTACAAACTACAAGATATACGTACATATTATGCTCACCCTAAACAAACAAACATTGCCTATTGACTAGCATACTATACTTATACATGCACGTATATATATTCATCGTACACATATTTCCGCTTTACTTCGTGGATAAAAGTATACATACGTACATAAAGTACGTGTATTGTTCAATGTACAAATATATTTATCTGAATTAGGCACTACCCTAATGCTTCATTTATATATACATATAAATTCATACATATGTCTCTCTGGAGTAATTGATATTGATATATAAATGATTAAAAAACTAAAACGAAATGTTTCCCTGCGACCTCCCATTCACGCGGGCTCACTTTGTTGTGGTATTGACGAATTGATATGTTATGATGACGGCATACACGTTTTAGAATTCATATAAAAAGTAAAAGTTCCACCTTCTAAAACTTTGTTAATAATAGTTGGATTTCCTTCAAACTTCCCAAGTTATGTTATCCTTTATGCAAATGCCAAAATTTGTAGTTCTAGCATGAACTTAATGGGGGTTCCCGGTTAAATTTCTAAAAAAGGCTAATATACTATTATTAACTAAATTTTGCTGATATCGGAACGGGTTGTATTTTAAAGCCTAGATTTCGTTTAGATACACCACTGTATTTTTTTTCAGATTTATTGGTTCGATAGGGAACGAGACCTGTTATACTTTTGAGTCCTCGCTCCCTATGTTTCACCCGATATCAAACGTGGCACCAGTTTCGAAAACTACTAATTGAGGCCTTTCATTTAATACGCCACATGGCCACATTCTTTTTTTGTAATCTCTCACAAAATGGCGCCACTTACTGTATGTAAAAGGAACAACATACCACACACTCTCACCAATTTTTGTGATAATCGGTCCAGCCGTTTTCGAATAAATCGGGTGTGACAGACAGATAGACAGGCAGACGGACAGACAGGCATAGATGATGAACCCAAGGGGTACGTTGTCTCCGCAGGCGTACCACAGGACTCCACACTGGACTCACTACTGTGGAACATCATATACAATGATGGATTTAATATTCTTGGTTCAATTTTTGGCAGACTCAAGTGAAAAAAGCCGAAAGGAAGAGATCCACTGTGATAGGACCACTCAAAAAAGGTTCGCGCATAGAAGAAAGGGAATCTAACTAAAGTCAACTAACTCCGACCCGTGGTTGGTGGTTCCATGAGGCATAGAGGGGAGTCGTGAGTGAATAAAAAATATGGCACACTGGAGTGTCCAGGTCTGTGTCCTTTAAAGATTTCCACTTCTTCAAAAAAAGGTTTGGTAACCCCGATGATTGCATAGGGCTTTGTGGATTGTGTGAGATTTGATTTATAAGAAATTGATTGATTTATAAGAAAACAATCAACAAACGATATTGAAGTGCTCTCATAAGACAGAACCGCCAATTTTTACCATGAAGGCACGGATTTATATGGCTTAGGCTAGCTCAGCAACGTCATTTAATATGTTTT
This sequence comes from Hermetia illucens, assembly GCF_905115235.1. Taxonomy (NCBI): domain Eukaryota; kingdom Metazoa; phylum Arthropoda; class Insecta; order Diptera; family Stratiomyidae; genus Hermetia; species Hermetia illucens. The sequence goes on along the minus strand of NC_051852.1, from coordinate 103,911,167 downwards.
TTTTTATGAACGTCATTTAATATGTTTTTTTTTTTTGTCTGTCGTACAACCTGTCACTAATAGAGATCAGGTAGAGATTCACGAGCTTTTTAATACAAAGGAGTTTATTACTTGTTTATAAATTTAATGTCGACTTGAGATTAATCATTGAAATGGGAAAAAATCTAGTCCTTTTAATTACACACCATCCGACCAAATTTCATCAAAAAACACTGGGACCAACCGTATATCGAATTATACAAGCTTTAGCTTTCTTATTCTTGTTTAAGAAACCTGAAAAGGAACCTTGAATTCCAAGGGAATTGAAAAGTCAACTTTAAAATTCCCAAATGTCAAGTTCCGTAATAAAAAATCTGTTTCGTCCTTGTTATATGGGCAATTGCGGGTCCGAACCATTAGAAAGTTATCAATAAAATGACTTCGCAGTCGGCAAGTCAACTTTTCCAGTAATATGGTGTTCGTCTTCCGTTCTTATTTCAATTCCGAATTGGGACAGCATTTTTATGTCGTCCTGATAGTTTTTTAGTACTCCTCTATGAAGTTCTGCTTCAAGTCCTTCCAGAGTACTCCCACGATGTTTAGTCTTCACCTGCAACCACGCTCCGTGTCATTTCCGTTTTCGTATTTTCATGGTTATGCATTTACCTTGTACATGCCTTCTGCACGTTTATTTGCACGAACATCAAAAGGAGCTGAACGATGTCATAAACCTGCAAAGCCCACACCCTCAATCCGTTCGTGCCTGCTATTTTCGGAATCGAACTTCTGATTCTCGGAATGGGATTGTTTGCAGAACCTCATCTACCAAGCATAAACAATTGTAAGGCATTTTGCTTTGTATCGATCCGTAGAGCAAAGTTTGTGCAACATGTAATTACGTTCCGCCCGTTCCAGGACTATTGTTTCGTTCTACACTTTCTAGTGAGCAAAGCTCCAGGTGTAATTTGTTGGGAGTGGGAGGAAATAGTTAAAATTTTAGGTCAAGGATAAACACATGAAAAGAGAGCGAAGTCGTGAAAATGGGACTTCGGTAAGCGCACTTAGGAAAAGGAATAGGTTGTAATGGTTAAATAATTGTAGGAAATACATTCATGCATGGTACATTCAGGATAAAGGTACGTACATGTATCGGCAATAGGATTTCCATGTCGTCCTTTGAAGTTTCTGGGTCAACTAATTAGGATTCGCTCTATTAACAAGCTATAGGGGGAAGTTTGCCACATTGCTGGTGGTAACAATGTCATACATAAATTCATAAATTTCCGCGTAAAAGCAAAATTATGTCGTTACAGAATTCGTACATTCGCTTGTTATCCTTTCCGAATAAAAATGTTTGCGAATGTAGTTGGGCTAGCTTTTATTCGTCTGGCAATTATCTGAAGTGGCACAAAATTGTTTACTTTTGCCTTCTGGGAATTTTTGGTGATAAAAATTCCACGAAAGCAGAAAGTTGAGTCGACAAATTCTGAAAATTTTCTTGGAATGTGTAGGCCGTTGTGCCATTGTTAAATGCCCGTAAAATCGTTCCCTGCACTGATGGTTAGCTAGGAAGGCCACTACTAAACCTTGACCCTTTTGATATTTCTATATCCCACATTTACACGACGAGCAAGTCTGCTATTCCTGCAATATATTGTAACACGCAATCCTTTTATTTCCACCATAAAATTCTATAGACCAGACAGTGGAGACGTTCTAGGCCCTATATCGTTAATTGTGGTGGGAAATGTTGTGTTGAGACCATCTGTTGCTCAATAAATATATAATGCTTGTCATGATAGAAAGCTCCTTGAGGGCAAGGTACGACCTCAACTTTGCGGACATAAAAGCTACTGGGAGCTATTACATAACATCACGAAAGAAAGTGCATTCCTCTTCCTTTAGCTACAATTTGTTGTCTTGAGCTCATAATTTACCTGAAGTAAGGCGTTATTCCATGAAATAAAACTGAATGAACGAAAATAATTTTTAAGGCCATACGCAAGAAGCAGAACATAAACACGAGATGAGGAAAGTCAGTTACCTAATTTTGGTTACTAATTCAGCAGTGGATGCTGTAATGTATCTTCCTTTGGAGGTTCCGCCCCACTTTTCTGTAGCAAGTAGAAAAACTAAAGGAAAACATGTCACTACGTTAAGTTGACACGAGTGTAATGTGAGAACTCCAAAAAACTAAGTGAGCGGTACAGTGGGAAGATCAATGGGAACATCTTAGAGTGGAATCTATAATTTTTTCGTTTATTTCAAATTTCGAATTTGGAAAAGTTTGTGTTTCCCCTCTTTGCAAAATTGAAGGAAAAATTAATGAAATTTTGCATATTTATTCCTAACATTTAAAAAATAACAAAAAACAAAATTTCAGATTTTTTCAAAGTGATTTTTGCTTATGATTTTCTTTTTAATAAAAACGGAGATAATCACAGTCTAATCGGTTTGACTCACTGGGACATATAGATAAAAACACTGGGTTTTAATTGGTGAAAAACAAAACAAGTCATATGTAAGTTTATTTGAGCGCAGGACTATTCCATTTGTACGAAGCCCATAATGTACAATAGCGGAAAAAACGTGCTCAAACATTTCAATAATTTTTTTCCTTCAAGAACGAATTATTAAAATCGATTTACTGTCTGTCTGTCTGTCACACGCATTTTTCTCGGAGACTGTTGCAACGATTGACACCAAATTTGGTGGAAAGATGGGAACCGTGAACGCATACAGTGATTTACATCTTACTTACATTTTACGTTGAATTTAAGAGGAGGTCCCCATACATGCAAAAGAGAGATGTAAATTTTTTTGCCACCAAATATAGTCATGTGGTTTGTTTTTGACATTTGTTGGAGAGGTGGGGAGTGCAGGGGATCGAAAGTGGGCATTCCTTTAACAGACCTATTCTCAGAAACCACCCAACCGAAACATCTGAAAAAAATCAGGAGGCTAGCACTATATGGTGCGTGGACTCCGAAATACCTTCCATACCGATATCTGTTCAAATAAAGTTAATAATAATATTTTACTATAATTTTTGGTAATTAGCTGCAAAACCCCCCTTAGCACGACGAGCATGATCTTACCAAGTTTGGTGGAAATCGCATCATTACTAACAGAGTTACAATAAGTCAAAGTTGTTGCTTCTTTGCAAATCCACGACTATGTATGTCAATATCACCCGAAAGTGGATACTCTCACATAATATGTGCATATATTATGTGCTACGTACTAATGGGACAAATGCACACTCAAATGTCTTTATATAAGAAATACACAAAACCTTTCGTACCTGCAGCGTCCAGCTTCCGATTTCCCGACTTGTTTTACTTGTCATCACAGACTAATTCCCCCACAGTTGCTCTGTCGGCCTCGTGACTATCAACCCGCTACCAACAGGTAGGCGAGCCACGCAAGCGGGTGGGTTTCGCTTCGTAGTGAATTACGCTACTCTCGTGCGGAGCACAGTAGATCTACTATAGGCAGTACCCTTACTAAAATGACCCCACTTGCGAATGTGCTTGCAGAAGCTTATCTGTACGCATCAGAGACGCTAAACAAGGAAAAGGCATAATCTTCCTCAAATCGTATTGGTAAGAGAGAGATCGGTGAGCTTTTGCTATTCTGGTACTACGGCTTGCTCACCCATCTAGCAAAAGGTTGTTTCACGTATTCACTTATACATAAGCAAAAACTTGCCAATCTCACCAATCCATTGGCAAGTCCGGGCAGTATGTCACACACAGCTGATCAGATTTTCGTTACATCTCGCTCATGCTCAAGAGCAAAACAATTTGAAATCGTGCGTACTCGCACTGATTTCCCCCCTTGAGGGGCAAGGGGGAGTGTGGTAGCTGTCTAGTATCTAACTGTGGTGCGGAGCTCACACGAATCCTCGTTAATCAACTCCACACTGCAGCGCCTCCACAGATGTGAGGTCACCGATGCCATGCCCCACGTGCGGCACGATATGACATTTGAGGATGCCTTGGATTCAACATTTGTTTAAACCGAATTCAATCCGAATATCACGGCTAAGCATCTCTACCACAAAAAGAGGGACTAACGGTTTCGTCCAGGGCAGAGGCAACTAATCAGACCTGCCTCAACTCTCCCCTGGGAGCAGCGTGACCGTAAGTGGCAACAGATGGAAAACGCTCCTTTATATATTCGCAAAAACACGCCAAGGGTGCGAATTATATCCAAGTGAAACCGGCAATAGTTTGAGCCTAAGCTAGGCTAAAGCTAAGTTATTGTTTAGGATAGTGAGGGATCCTAAGTCCACATCCACTTGATGTCATCAAGTCACACGAATCCCGCCGGTTATCCATACCGGACGTTGCGTACACACTTCTCCCCATTTAATGGATTTCGCATTTTAAACCTAACTGCCAGGTATGGTGATAGCTTCCTCAAAGCTCCTGCATTCCCCCACCTACCCTTTGAAACGCTGCGGTGACCTACAGCCATTCAGACTGAAGTTATTTCATCCCCTTCTTTGACAACCAGGCTTGGGATCGGCTACGGCGGAGTTCAATCTGTTATTATTATTTATTTATTATACCAGGCCATCTTTGTCGAGGTTGATCAATTTCAAATTACACTATAAGTGAAAGATCTATAATATCTACATATGAACGTGTATAAATTTTGCTCAAAGTTCACTTTATCTGGGCGGATTTCTAGCATATGTACATATCTTTAATAAACTTCATCCGAATTTGTGTTCTGGGTGGTCTGGGCTATTAAGCCGGTGTTTGACATTGTAACTTCACGTTACCAATGGCCAATCTTCGGATAAGCAATAGTCAAATCTCTTCAACCGCATTTGCGAACGGTTTCCATCCATTGCAATAACCGAATTTGATTTAAGGGTTCATTCTGCTAATCTATTGTGGCCTCCTCATGTCCTCCAATAATTTATGGTTGAAATGGCATTCACTTTGGGTTGATAAAATCATAAAATGAAAGTCTAATTAACACATAACCACACATGTTTGCATACTAGAATCCTTCGAAGAAAGTATTAAATAACTTCTTTGGGGCATTTTAGATGTATACATTAAACATAATTAGGGGTTGGAAGAACAGTATGAAAATTATATGCAAATTCCATAATGGAACGATAACAAGAACAAGGAGAGTCCCCAAAGCTGTTCCCTATACATGTATTACCAACACTTCAGGACGACAAGGGCATTTGCCGTAGCAATTACACGATTGCCAACAATCGCAGTCAAAACTATAACAATCAGGCATTGTTGGGAGGAGCAATGGAAGAGAATACAACCCACTGCCGCGTTGGCTAAGACTCTCGCTAGAATTCTTATTCTGCAGGATGCCAATGCAGACCTGCTCCGCTCCTGAACTATCAAAGTTATGTACATATTCTGATTCATCCAATCGATATAATAAAAGTTGAGTGTGTTGTGTCATGAATGCGTCAATTCTGCGTATATTTTTGTCATAATGTCACAGACCATGTCGCAAACATCCTAAGAAAACAATTGGAGAAGGGAAAAGAGGATGGGCGAGAGTTGCGAATAATTTGCAATATATCACTCGCTACACATATTAGAGCTGCTAAAAGATTCTGACTTTCGTAGGAACAAATGGATGATAATAACACGTGTCTACTTGGATATTCCGCACGTGCTGTGTATATGAGTATCTGTGGAGCGATATAAGGATATATTGTAATCAAATTGATCAGAGCAATTAACCTTGACTTGAATTATTCCTCCAAACGGCGAAAGTTATATGACTTTCCCATTTCCTGTTTACTCCTTTGGGTAATATATGGCACTCGCTTAATCTTTTGGAGTGGTTTGTTATTTCTAATTTAATTATTTTTTGTCTGAGTTATACAATTTAGGTTGATTCAAGAACTATGATAAGTACCATAAAGCAAGGCTCGAATGTCCCCTCGTTCACCACCTTGACGTGATGGAGTAGTCTGAAATAATTGATAGTGTTGAAGCTAAGGATTTGTGCTCTTCAAGTGGGAAGATGTAGACTTTGAATCCACTCACAACTTTGAGTAATCAAGTCATGACCGAGGTGCGAATTTTAGATCCCTCGTCAGATTCATGCTCCATCACGGAGAAATTTGTGGAAAAACAACACTTCAATAGAAACCCTGTATTTAGTGCCTATGGCATGGTCTACTAAAAAAGAGAGTACAGCCACTCTCATAATGGGAGAAACTAGAAACCCGACTACGGCCAATCTGTTCATGGCTTTTTTGTCTAAATCTTTTGGAAAACGGAAGAAGAATACAAGACAAAAGGGAACTTCAGCCACAGAGGGACTACAAGCTAAATTTTCCCTTATGCTTCTACCAGAAAAAGTGAAAGAAAGTGAAGTTGGTGATGTAGACATCTCTGGTATACAATGTACCGGTATGTGGAAATGGATCCAGGTGGATCGAACGCCGCGCATGGAAGACTCCCAGCAAATCGGACGCAAGGGAACAGAACCCTCGGTGGAAAGTGAGGACAAGCTGGTAACTCCAGTAGGAATTACATCAGGAGTATTCGATTTTTTGATCAGCGCCGATTTTTACGACGTACCCGGATAGCTGAATAGTTAGAGCACAAGGCTGTCGTACGGAAGGTAACAGTTCAAATCTCACTGGTTGCAGTGGGATTTTCATCGTGATTTGACGTCGACTTAGCTGTGCATGAGTACCTGAATCAAATCAGGGTAATAATCTCGGGCGAGCGCCATGCTGACCACATTTGCTCCTACAGTGTACTGTAGTGCACCATAACGGTCTTGAAAGAAGTGCTCTAACACACTTCAAGGCCCTGATCCATTTGGATTGTTGCGCCAGCGATTATTAATTCCGAGTTATCACAATCTCGGCAGACTCCGGATTTTACCTAATACTAGCACTAAGTGCCAAGCATTTAGGCTCGGACAATCCTACCTACTTGAAAACTAAAGGGACGCTGGTGGTAGTGGCCGGTGGTAGGTCAATGGGAGAATCCGTCGAGAACTCCCCGCAACATCGAGAACGTATGCAGAATGGTGTACTTCTCCATGGTTTGAACCAAACTGCGCGAAATTCCCAGGACATCAAGGGAAGCCGTGAGGGATTTAGGCACAATACCTGTAGCTGACAATATTATGGGAACTACAACCACCCGCTCGAGATGCCTAATTTCTTTGATTTCTCGAACCAGTGGTCATTGGTTCATCTTCTTCCCCACGAATTTCCGTTCGATGTTGCTGTTATGGGGTATAGCAACATCAATAATATACGCGGAGCGACCCGTCTTGTCAACTAACTATGTCAGGCTTGTTATGTGTAGTATGGCGATCAGTCAGAACTTGCCGGTCCCAATACATGCTGTAACCAGGACTATCAAGCGCTGCTTGCAGCTCATATCGATAGACCGGACATGTTTCTGTGATCAGCCCATGCTTCTATGCAAGGTTTTGATGGATAACCTTACATACAGCATTATGTCTGGTGATGTATTGCACCGGTGCCATAACAGTACAGCCAGAAATGAGGTGGTTCAACGTATCTAACGCCGAACCCACACATTCTGCACTGGTCGTTCTCCACCCGGTCGTTCATGATGAAGTTTTTATAAGCTGGGGTGGCGAACTCGCCGTCCTGAATGCACACATTAACCCCTCCATCTCAGCAAAGAGCTCCGCAGCACACAGCCATCTGCTCGACAAATGCAAACCGACAAAAGGCTGGCAAAGACAATTCACGTGTTTACCGTGCATTGCTTTCGACTTCCATTCATCGATCCGCTCTTGGTCAGACTTGGTACCCCACTCGGAAAATTGAAAGATCGATCCTTCAAGTTAAGTGGAGCTAGCCCACAGTCTACCTTACAGACAGACGCATGCAAGGGACTCCCCTGCTCTTTGCTGTAAAAATGAGTGCGCAGCGAGTCGACTTGGCGATGATGTTGTGCCGCCACGTCAACCACGCCCCTACCTCCGATGTCGAGAGGCAGGTTTATGCGCTCCACGGCAGACTTTGGGTGATGCATTCGGAATTTGGACATAGTTGTCCGTATCCGCCGCTGGACGTTTTCCAGATCGGTCTTCGTCCACGGCAATATTCCGAATGCATAAGTCAGTGAAGGGATAGCGAACACATTCGAAGCGCTATTTTTATTTTATTCTTCCCCGAGAGATGCGATTTCAGCACCAGCTTTACACGTCGCAGAGCATCCTTCAGATTACCAACTCGAGCATGGGTTCCTTGGAGAATTCCTAGGTACTTGAAAAAGTCTGTCTCGATCATAGCTTCGATGTGGAGGTCACCAATGCTATGTCTGACATGCGACTCGTAATGACCTTTGCGGATGGCTTGGATTCGACGTTTGTCTTATCCAAATTCCATCCAAATATCACGACTGAACGTTTCTAATATTCGCAACAGACTTCTAAGATGGACGTCAGTACCAGCATTCAGCTTGATGTCATCTAAGTACATCAAGTGTGTCAGTTCGCACTTAGCACGAAGGCCATACTTTATTGCAAAACCATGCCCTCTAGCATCATTCAGTAGCCAAGAAAGGGGGTTCACAGCCATGCAACACCAAAGGGGACTCAACGAATCCCCCTGGAAGATGCACCTCCGTATACGGATGAGCTCTGAGGTATTAGCACCCTCAGATGTACGTACTGATAAGGTGGTATGCCACCCTTCCATGACTGTCGCCAAAAACTTTGTTAGTTGCGGATCAATGCGATACAGATATAGGACATCGATTAGTCAGGTATGCGGCTATCAAAAGCCTTGGCATAATCGATATAGCAACTAAAAAGGTTTCTTTTGCCTCTAGTTGCTTGTCCTACAACTACCGAGTCAATAATGGGTTGCTCTTTGCAACCCCTTGACTCAACTCGGCAGCCCTTCTGCTCCTCGGAAAGAATGATATTGGCCCCAAGGTGTACATTGACCCTCCCACTAAAAATGGAAGTTATGAATTTGCAGAGGTTTGGTAAGCAAGTGATCGGTCTTGTGTCTGCGGGATCCTGTACTGTGTCCTTCTTAGGGATAAGGTAGGTAATCCCCACAGTGAGGAAGAGTGGAAATTCCCCCGGCCGACTCATGACCTGGTTTATGCTGTGTGCCAACCGACTGTGTTCGCTGGTAAATTTCTTATACAAGAAATCCTCCACCCGATCAAGACCTGGGCCCCTCCAGTTCTTCGAGCTGTTTATGGCTACTCGAACTTCCTCTTCGGCAACAACCGCAAAATTCATGCCAGGCGTATTAGCATAGCGGGTGTCTTCGGCGTTGATCCACTCAGCATGCTGGGCGGGTAACCTCCAAAGTCCACCCCAATACTCTTTCGCTTCCGTTACAGAAAACTGCACTATCTGGACGCTCTGTTGAGATTCGTTAAGAGATCTTAAAAACCTCCGCTGGTTCCTCAAGTATGTTGCATTCTGGACAAATCTGGAGTGACTTTCGCCATATCGTCGTAACCGAAAGCGAATCTTCTGACCGTGCAATCTGACAGTCGTAACTGCACCACAAGTGATTGTAGTTGAAGCAGAGATATATCAGCACGCAGTCGAGTTGCTGGAGATGCATAGAGCCTGGGAATACCTGGTCTATGCAAAGGATCCATTTCCGAGAATTCTATACACGCTCTTTGGAATTCGTCCTGAACCTCAGCAGAAACCTCAGCTTGACGGTGGATAAGAGTGTTTCTGCGAATACTGAAACTGTTGTCTGCAGTGCGGCGTGGTGTTGTTGATGCCGCCGCCTCATCGACTCTGGGTCACCAATTTCCGTGGTGATCTTAAGTCGAACACGCTCCCCAATGATGGCCGGGATTGTCTCGCTCCGAGGTATAAAGCGGTACTGGTCTGCGACTCGCTGCGCAGTCACGTGCGCGTATTGCGGGAAACGTTCGACGAATATCTGGTGCAACAAGGGGTGGTAAGATGTTGTACCCGCCCCCGCCGTTATTTCGTAGTAGGAGCGGCTGATGAAAAGGGTCGTTTCTTCAGTCCATTTCATCCGCTTCCTACGCGAACCTGCCGAAGTGGTCGCCACAGATTGTGGCGAAACAGCTGCTTTTAAACCTAGCTGCCAGTTGTGGGGATAGCTTCCTCTGTGAGTAATCTACAAGACTGCAAAGTTCTTGCACTTTCCTCACCTACCCCCTGAGACGCTGCGGTGGCGTACAGCCATTCAAACTGAAGCTATTCATCCCTCCTTCTTTCACAACCGGGCTTGAGACCGGCTAGGGCGGACTTATTATTATTATATGAATATATATACGTATTATATTATAATGGGATTTGTTTTAGCCGCATTTGGATAAGCACAATTTATTGCTTAGAGCAGCCTAGACGGTGTAGAACTAGCCTGATCAATCAAGGTAAGAACCCTTTTCTCTTTTATTCGTTCCTTTTTAACAGCAAGGAAGCTGTTGTAGCTCAGTTGGATAAAGAACGGGGGTAGGTAACACCGTGACTTCTGTTGTGAGAGCAAGGTGGCAGAGTCCAACCGGCTCAGATCTTAAGAGCCAGCCCGTACCATTCACGAAGGAAAGCAGCTCTTCCACCCTGCGATCGCAAAACCGTCTTAGGTACCCAAAGAGTGGTTTACTTAGTGTTCGTAGCCTGACTCTAACTAAAGCTGTTCAATCGCAAAGAAAGTGCCTGCCGGTTTCTCCCTCTTCTCCGGCGAATTGTAGGGTATGCGAGTCTGGCGACATGGTCCACTATAGGCCAGTGTAGACCGGCCACCTGATGTCCGCAGCTGCTAAATAGTGCGAATATACTTCGTTCTTGACAGTTTCCAGCGGGATACACACTGTACACACTGCGTATATTTGAGATGGTCAGAATGTTACGCTTGAGGCTCGGATCCTGCCACACACAAATAAACTATCGGATGCAGTGTATACATTCTAGAATACCCCGCACCGACTCCACAGACCATCTTCGATCCGTCGGTGAAAAATACTGGGTCATTACCTTGCAACACGCCGCCGGTCTTCCCCGCTGCCCTAGTTACTGGCGTTGGTAATAAAATTGTTGAATGCTCCCTCTATATCCAAGAAAGCAGCTAGAGTGTACTGGAGTAACCGCTCAACGGTGCTAAATACCTCGTGGAGAGCAGCTTCTGTAGATTTGCCTTTGAGGTAGGCATGTTGGAACTTAGAGAAAGGCGTTCTCTCCATAATCGTGTGCTGCTTCTGTATCATGACTGGCATTATGCCATCTGGACACGGAGATTTATATACAGAGAAGCAGGGCTCGCACTGCTGGGGTGGATACGTACCCTCCAAGCAAAGCAAGGATGAATTTTATTCACAAATCCTCACCCTTATACACAATTTTAAAACGCTTACGTGGCTAATTTCTTACCTGACTTAATGTTGATTCCTAAATTACAAACTATTGGTTCGGAATCATAATTTGCCACTGCACGGATCATTGCTGTAGTACATTTTACTCGTAACAATTGTACGGTGCATTCATATTTTCATAACAAAATGTAAGGAGAGTTAAGATCTTCACATCCACAAGATCGAGCGCCTGTATCCTTACATTAAATTTATTTATAACCATGCTGAGGCAATTATGTGCGACCGTCTTACAATGCTAGGTTAATAGTAAGAGGAAAAACATTATAGGCGCCTTTGTGTACCTACCCTAATTCCTCCTCAGAAGCAAGAATTAAGGGATCTGATAATGTATGCGTCGAGTGGTATTGAACTTTTATCATAATTCTTTTTAATGTGAACGCACAATATATTACTTGGGAAGTAGCAAATTCAATTCTAGCGGAGAAAAGTTATTAACTTTTATCGTTTCAGCTGGCCTCCGACAGCATACACACACTGCCGGCCTGGCTAAAGGGGGTGGAAAGGGGACGATTTCCCCCGGGCCCCGGAGTTTTCTTAGGGCCCTAGAATAGAAATTTTAATGCAAAAAGGGGGCAATAGGGGACCCGCATAATCCCAGATCATATAATTTTCACCCGAGCCTCGTTTTTCCACATAATTTGAAGATGACATTTTACCTGTTTAACATTGTAATTTCCGAATATCACAAAATCACTTTACCGACATATTCTACACTATATCTAGATGCAATTGATGCCAAAGGAAACAATCGACTCCGCGGATCCGACACACGGGATGACCCCCTTAAAAGAAAAAAAATTGGAGTAACAAGTTTTTAACACTAGAATAGTCCCGTAAGTCGAAATCTCTCTGTTGAGCATTTTTTCCTGGCAACTGAAAGAGATTTCACTGTAAATATAAAATATCCTGTCTCCACTTACTTTCGTCCATTTCTCTGCAATCCGAAAGCAAAAAAAAAACGGCCGCCCTAACCAATATTTTTTTGAGGCACGAAAGGAAACTGATCCGAACCGCACTCCGAATATTTTCTGTAGAATTTTCTACGACACTGTACAGTTGTCAGATGAAGTAAACAGCAAACGTAAACATAACCTCCACCAGTTTGTATGACGACTTTCCTAAAATATTTTACAGTTTTATAGACAAATTCGATAATAAATTAAAATAATACATACAAATGTTCTAATGCGGAGTTCCTGCTACGGTTTTTATAAATCCACAACCGTTGACAATTCACCATTTCACGTGCAAAATATTGACAAAACTATCAACCATTGCTAGGCGGTGTTTTATTCCCTTGTCGTTGTCCTATCAGCTACAATGTCCTACGCAAACTGGTTGACTTTAATCCGCAATGCCGAGAAAACATCAATGATTTCTGGAAAAGTGAGAAAAATTCACTACACTTTCCCAGACGGCAATGAGATGGCGGAGGAATATAGCATGGAAACTGGCGTTGTACTTCGCCGAGCTTGGAAGCGGAAACGCGAACTTATGGGTGAACCCCAGTGGGAACTGGAGCTTGGCGAGCCGATCAAGAATCCCGCAGAGAGTAATAATTTCGTTGTAAGGGAAAGCAGCGAACAGCCAGTTCTTACCAAACGAATAACTAAGAAGAATATTGAGTGGCGAATCCGTAACCTACCTTACCCCATTGAAACTTACTCAGTAACGGCCAACCCGGACACCAATAACATCACAGTGCGAACCTCGAATAAGAAGTATTTCAAGAACATCCCCATTCCGGAGCTGGATCGCTGCGGTGCTAAGGTGAATCAAGGGAGCATTTCTATCCACCATCAATACAACACACTCATAATCACGGTAAGTCGGAACAAATTCTGAAGCAGTTGCCTCTTATAAAAGTCCACCCGAATTTCAGTACAAGAAACCTGATATCCTTTGTGAAATGGAGGTTGCGGTATTACGGGAGCTTCAGGAGGTGGAAACAGAAACTGACATGGATGATTTATTGAATGATTTGCTTAGAAAATAAATTTGTTTCAAAATAATTAATTAAACTCGATTTTTTAGCTTTTCATTTCTATGGGAAACCCATGAACTAAAATGCCAGCAGGTTTTCGTTTGCTAACTTTGTGAGTAGGTTCTTATTGAGTATTTCTTTGGATTTTTTTTCTCTTCTTAATCTTCTAAATGGGTACCGATCGCAGGAAATTCTTCTAGAAATTGACATTTACTCAATTCTATGACGAGTATGAAATTTTGCTTAATGCTCGCTATGCCTGACAAGACGAGGGGAGGATTCTTGGGCCCGCACGTATCGGCTTCGAAAGGGATCAGGGATGTGATGGTCGCTTACCTGTTGCGTATGTCACTTCTCGCAGGTTTGAAGAGCTACGTCCTCAGAAAGTAACTGCTGATCGGACGGCAAATGCCCTGAATAGTTGAGAAAATAGTGATAAGCATATTTTCTAGAATTTTATTCCCGTAGGGTGTCACACCGGGGTTAAACTCCATCAGGCGGGGCGCAAGTTGTCTGCGCCCAAGTAGAGCAAAGATTGGGGCATGTTTTTAAAACGACTGCGTGCATTACGCTGAATCGATGTGTGGGCAATTGCTGCATATTTAGAATCTTTGTCAAGTTCCGAATCTAATTAGGATGTTGAAAAAATGGTCGCAATCATATGTGGTAGAAAGGTCCCGAAAAGTGTTTGTGTGAAACAAATCCTTATTAGAATCAAGTCGATGTCTGGACTGGACCGATCGTAACGAAAATTGCTGAGAGGGTGTGGTCTGTCGTTCCATTTACATATACTAAGTGGCGCGATTTTGTGTTCAGCTTAAGGAGGAATGGAAGGTGCAAAATTTTCTTTCACTGAATGTGGCCATGTGGGGTATCAAATCCAAGGGCTCAATTAGTATTTATTTGTTTTATTTAATTTAACGGACAACAAACAGAGTAAACTCCAATTACTTATTGTCTTCAGGAGGAGGAGAAAGCAATAATCTTATCCTATGCTTAAAACTACTTAAAGTAGAGAAGTTAAAAGGACTAAGCTGTTGTGCATTGTAATTTCGGCAAAGCCTAGGAATCGGGGAATGAAAGTAGACTTCGAGCCCTGTGAAGAGCACGCTGAAAATGTCTGCGCTACGTGTGTTAAAAGACACAGGACGGCAGGTGATGTCGTTAGCGGCGGAGCAGTCCATCAGACCCGAGGAAAGTTTAAAAAAATGTGCATAGATCCAGATAGGATCTACGCTGTTGTAGAAAGGGAAGGTTCAGAAAGCGAAGGCGGGAGGAGTAGTCCACACGAGGGAAGTTTTTCTTAAAGAAGAGGGAGCGGGTGAATTTATGTTGCGCATTTCCGAGGGTAAGACAATCACAGTTACGGGAGGGTGGTCAGATCACGGAGCAGTAGCCAAGGATATTCCTCACGAGGAAATTGAAGAGAACTAAGGAGGGTTGGATAGAGTGAAAATCAGAGGAGTAGCGAAGTATAAAGCCTGACAATTTTGCTGTTCGAATGGTGATTTCGAGCCAATGGGTGTCAAAGCGGGGTTTTTCGAAACTGGTCCCATATTTGATATCGGTGAAACGTAGGGGAGTGGAAGCTCAAAATATGACCCCAAAAAGTGTAACAGGTCTCGTTCTCAGAACCTATCCAACCGAAAAATCGCAGTGGTGTGTGTAAACGAAATCTAGGCCTCAAAATACATCCCGTTCCGATATCAGCACAAATAAAGTTAATAATAGTACATTAGCATATTTTAGAAATTTAGCCGGAAACCCCCCTTAAGGTCATGCAGTCAGAAGTGCAAAATTTGGCACTTGTATAAGGGATAACATAAGGCATGACTTTCGGAAGCTTGAAGGAAATCCAGCTATCATTAGCAAAGTTATAGACGGTGTAACTTTTAAATTTTGTGTGAAAACGTGTATGACGTCATCATAACATATCAATTCGACAATACCACAACAAAGTGAGCTCACGTAAATGGAAGCTCGCAGGGAAATATTTTGTTTTAGTTTTTTAATCATTTATATATCAATATTAATTACTTCAGACAGTCATATGTATGTATTTATATGTGTATATATGTATGTATGTGCGGTGTATATGCTCGGTGTTCATTTCACGCTCATTTCACCCACTTTCGTTCCCTACATATTTGCACAAATTCGCGTCACTTTCGTCCGCCAAATTTGTTCCCCATATAAGGCTGAAGAAACCCCATCTGGTGTTGATCTTTTCACTGTTTTATGGAAATTGAATGCATTAACTTTTCTCAAGTTATTTTAGAGTCAGAACCTGTATGGAAGTAACCTAAACGAATGTCGTTCGGTGAGAATTTTCGTAGAAGCCTAACTACGACAAGCAATTGATTTAATTAGAAGAATTGTTTGTCCGGCATGTTGGATTTGAGGAAGGGGCTTGCAAGTTCGCTTTCTTAGACCCTGAGCCACTCCTTCCTTCAATATTATATATTACAACCTTAATTATATATCTGTACATCACTCATATGTCTATACTTATTGTGATTATCCCATTTGGAACTGTATGCATTTATATGCTGAAACCGAAAAAAGAACAGTGGGGGCAATCGCTCATGGCTTTAAAGAAAACTGGCAATTTCCCCATTGCGTCGGAGCAATCGGCGGGAAGCACATTATAATTGAAAGCCAGCGAACACTGGATCTTTATTTTTTAATTACAAACATACTTTCTCCATTATTTTGTTGCTGTTGATTCAGATTACCAGTTTATCTCTATTGATGCTGGGGTGCTCAGAGGTGGCGGTGAGGAAGCCCCGTCTTCCTCAAGCAGTCGCCCAACCAAAACCAACTGGCCGAGGAAAACACACATCACTTTGGCTTGCTGGCCGTGATGCAATGGGCGAATGTTCCAAAGGCCTAATCAGGTCGATCAGATCAGATCTGAAATGGCAATAGGTTTCGAAACCTTACCAAGGGGAGACTGGTACCACGAAAACTGGAATAGCCCCTGAATTGATATGTTTCAAGAAAATTCCTGCTTCATGTGCGTTCAACTCCGTTGTTGGGGTTGCACCCCTAGCGGAAGCTTCATGGTGAATGGTTACGTTCAAGTGAACAGAGACCTTCGAGCCTTAAACGTGGTATTGCATTTCAACACGGGTGCTACTCTATAGTTCGGTAGGAATTGAGATAGGTCTTGCATCCACTAGTATGAATGCTGAACCATGCACTCAGTGTGGGCTCTGACTGTGGTCTTAAGAAGACCGTGGTATTAAGTCCATGAGACATGTACTGACGTAAATCCACAGATATAATTATTGATATTGGGTCAATTTGAAGATTCAGTGATGGAAACGCCTTTGCTAACGGTATATTGACAAAAAAACATCGGAAAAATACTTTAATGTTAAGAGTTTAATTATAGATTTTCGCGGGCCAGGCAAACTGTTGAATGTTGTTTTAATATCCTTGAATGTAAAGTAAGCATTGTAGTAAAAATTGTTAAAGCGTCTTGGGTGCTGCATAGCTATTTGAGAAAATCTGCAATTTTGCAACCTGGAGGCGACATAACCGATAAAGAATTGCTTGCACTGCATCCAATCAGTCACCAATTGCGTCCACTGCATCCAACAGTGCTCGAAGTGGATCTAAAGTTTTTTGAATTCATGAAAATTTACATTCAGCGGTAGGATATGTTCCCTGGCAGACGGATTACGTGCTGAATGGAAGATGCGACAATACGTATGAGTCATTTACAATAACTTCTAATGGATAGAAGTATGAGCAAATATTAATTAAATAAAAAAAGATAATCTGTAAACTGTAAATTTCGGTTGTTGGTGAGGATTGTAAGAGCGAAGAAAATAAATAAAATTTCAATTGACGAAGAAAGCTCAATTAAATTATGTACATATCATGAAATTTATTAAGTTCTAGATCTGATTGCTATATTGAAACCGAAAAAAAATGCAACAATACCACCTAGAAGTTTTTGGAAATAAAATTATGCAAAAGGAAAAATAAGGTTGAATTTATCGTTAAGGACGAATTTCGTAATGAGAAATGTGAAAACTATCGTTAAGCAATCTTCAAACAATTTTTTGAATTACGTCTATTCATCAAGTAGTCAATATTTACTGTAGGTGGTAGTCACTAGTAAAAACTGCGGCATAAACACAGCCCTTCGCAGCTCACAGACACTCTCAAACTGTCGCCTTGCGTGCGAATATTCGCTGTTACATTCATATCCTTGTTTCGTAAAAATTCACGTTCCCCACTATGCTGCGTCTGAATTTCCGGCCGGCATTACCGTCAGAAATCTGGCGGAATTCAAAGTAGCGTGCGCCGTGGCAAACGGAAATTTATTACTGGGCTGGTCAATCTCCTGCAAACAGTAACGATCTCAAAACTGTATGCCGCGTCCCGAAAGGACTAAGATGTGGTCGCTAATCTTTCGAAGGCTCAATCACAGACGTCAGCGGTTAACCCATTATTCACGGTAATGAACAACTAACTACGAATGCAATCCCTGCAGTTTCGGCAGAACTGCTGTTTTGACTTATATGGAAATCCTAGGATAATTTCGAAAATGGTGTGTGTGGATCGCCTCAAGAGCAGCTGGTGCAGAGCCATAGAGGAGTGCGCAAGTGTCTCGGGACGCACAGAAAGGATTTAAAGCGCTTTTTAGGGAATCATAATCAATGGTGCGTAAACGTAATTGACTGCTGAATGGCAACCATACGTAATTTATAGACGGAAGAAGCGACTTTGATGCAGGCTGGAGTTAGACCACCTATGGCTTGACAACTTATGAAGCGATTTATGAATAGTACGTGAATGGTTGTAGAGGTTGGCTTGGTAACTGTCCCGATTTGAATTCCAAAGAAAATGTTTGATCCAGGGTAAAGGAGCGTGTGTTTACGGATCCAGACCCAAAAATAGGCAGCAGTTGAGTGAACGAATCCAGAATGAGAGGGACACAGTTTCGCCGGTGGATCTGTGCGAAGTGAACTTTGGACTGGGCAAGAAAAACGGATGAATGTACACTTCTTTTTATTACAATATTGTATAACCCAATATCTGTCCTTCATAACATCACCATCATCAACGGCGCACCCAGTATCCGGTCTAGGCCCCTCCTTCATAACAAGATTGTCAAAATTAACTTTTCCCCTTTCATTTAAATTTTATACGAAAAACAGAAGGTCTAGCAACGTTTGTATCACCTTGTATTTAAAACAAGTCGGGAAACGGGAAGCTAGACGCTTCAGGTATAAAAGGTTTTGTGTTTCCGTACGTGAGGAACTTTAAATGCGTGGCGGTTGCACTTGCATAATAATTTAAAATTCAACCGCATCAGCAGCTATTTACACAAGTCATTTGCTCTACAAGGTGTTCTACCAATTATAGCTAATTCCATACGCTTCACACTAGGAGTTAAACATTATTAGCAAATGTGAAGAATTTCACAAAAGCAGATACAGAAAGTTCCAGTTTCCGAAAAGGAGTCCTATCTCACTTTAAGTGTGCACATTTTGACCCGCGCATTTACATTTTACGTCAGAACAGTTTTGAAAAGTACTAATCGAGACCTTTCATTTGATACCCCGCATGACTATATCCGGTGAAAAATATTTAATATAAATAAAATAAAACCCCACAGAAATTTATGTCACTGCATGCGTGGGATTGCATAGTTCCCATTTGTCCCCCAAATTTCGTTTGGATCGCTTTAGCCGTTTCGGAGAAAAATGCGTGTGACAGACGGACAGTGAATTGATTATAATAAGCTTTTGTTTTACACAAAACCTTGTTTGGATGCCTTCCAAGCGAGCACATAAAATGAGGTATGACTGGGATTCTATGTTACGGTGGTTGGTTGAATTACGCACCCAAGTTTAGAACAAGCTTGTCATCCTAAATCGACAACGCTCAACGTTGTTGTAGGTGACAAGCTTTATTATTAATCCTTTTCTTATTAAAAATCGAAGCAGGCTATGTATTTTGTGTCTAATGCTTCTAAACCGACGTCGTTAAGAACAGCGAGACAGCAAATCCGAATGTAAATTCTAAATAGTTACTAACGCTATTCGCAGAAACGACATACCCCTCAGTATATATACTCTGCGATTTTTAGAGAGATTAATAATGATAAAAATATATGGCACAACAGTCACCATAGTCCGTCCTCAAATAATTTAACAATTTGCGCCCAACATTCTATTTAATTTGTTAATTAATAGGTAAATAAAAAAGTAACTTATTTAGTTATGATGGATGAAAAAACCTATATACAAAACAACAAGTAAGGAGTTTCTAGAATCGACATTTATATATCAGATAAAATCCGACTTATTCAATTGTGCCTGAAGCCACAGAAACTGAACGCCAATGAGGAAAGCAGACACTAGAGTTAGCAATAATTCCACAGTGTCTGCATTTTTTTCAGTAGATAGATCCTTATATTCAGCAATTCAAGCTTCGACTCGATGCATAGCATTCTGAAAGCAGGCAGCGATAACCGAGTAGGACGTATCTCCTCTTCTTGAGACAAGAAATATAGATAAATAGGTAGATCATGAAAATTACTCTAAAGTGTGAGCGAATGTCTCAAGAATTGTCAACATCAGTTTCCTTGGCACTAATAGAGAGCATGCTACATATGGCTCCCCGACATGATAGCTAATAATTTTATTATGTAAATTAAATTAATTACACAGTTTCCTCTGATCATTCATCCAAATGGAACCAAGTGCTACTGGCCAATATGGTATCGTTCGTTTAAAATAATTATAACACTCCTGTTTCGAAATTCATTTCCCAAATCAAAATAATGTATTTTTTTTTAAAATAATTCCCAACTTTATTTCCGCCGTTTCTTCGCATAATCAACATCAGCACACAACAGGGGATTTTGCTGTTTTGATTCAAACCTCGCCCTAGTCGCGGTTTTTGTAAATTGCCGTTTACTTTTCACATGTGTTGTGACTCCTATTGTACGTTTGAGTGCGTTGGGAACAATATAGTCTGGAACATCAGCTAGGTGAGGCTGTATTTTCACAGTTCTAAGCTGTTTGTCGTGACGTAAAACCTCAATATCTCGGGGATTACTTTCGAAAAAGCCTTTCAGTTTTTCACAATTGAAAATTTCCATCTTGATTTCTTTCAGACGGGCCTCTTTCACTGCAACTCTAGTTATAGCGCGCCATGCATCTTTCGCACGATATCTAAATGCCTCAACTTCATCTAGTTTAAATTTGTAATTCCTAGTTTGGGAAGCAAAAAAGTTTTAAAATGTTGCTACTTTTGATACAAATGTAACCAAACCTGATCACTTCGTCGTCGGTCATATATCCCCCACGAAGGTGGTCCTCTACCTTTTCCAGTAACTTTTTCTCCCTGGAGTTTACATATGATAACACACTTCCCTGTAGAGATACAACACAATACAATACAATAAAGTTAATGATTCCTTGCCTTAACAATAATCAAACGAACTACAATTTATTTACTTACAGTATTGTTGCCTCGCGCTGTCCGACCCGCTCGGTGAATATAGGAACTAATATCCTGTGGGAAGTCAAAATTGACCACATTGTTAACATATTGAAAGTCAATTCCTCGGGCCACACCAGACTCCTTGTCCTGTTTTCGTTTTGATGTGACTGTAGTGCCTTTGGGGTCAGGATTTGCTAAAGCTTTTTCATCCGATGCAATTATTATATCGTATTTTCCCTAAAATATTGATTGAATATTTTAGTCCATATTTTTTTCATTTTGAATTGTAATGGAAGCAACTAAACAAATGGCTGAATTCTGCATTTATACATTAAAAACTAAATAAATATACTCATCGCTCATTAGCAACAAAAAACTCTAGGCCACACAAATAATGCCACAAGTAGGACTTCAACCGAAGGGTGGGCTTCTCGAGTCACTACACGTCGGGAAATCACCAGTGGAGATTATTGGGTGGTAGCGGTTGATGGAATAAAAAAACACACGTCTACGGCATTACCAAGTAGTTTTCGGAGGCTTAACATACCAGCGAGATTTATTCTGAGCGATAAATTCAAGAGACGAATCGGAAGAAAACCTTTATTCCCCCATAAGAAAGTAAAGTTTCGCCATACAATGGTCTGACTGTAGTTTTTTAAATGAAAATACGTGCGTCTCTACGTGCAATAATTTTTATCACATTTATAAACTAACTGGTAGGACTCTGAAGAGTACTCCTCTTCCGCTTGTGACACTATGGTTTTGTTCTTTTGAAAGCCAGGTCGTAGCAAATGCGAATCCGGTGTCGGATTGTTTCCCACGGCTGCCACAAGGTACGCTCCTTTATTTAACCTGGGAGCCTGACAGAATCTTGACTGCAAGATTCCGGTCCAGGTTAATGGGCATCATAATCGTATAAAGTTATGGACCAACAGAGGTTTTCGATATAATGGAAAAGTTCATTTTCTATAAAAAATTGCACCCATTTCAAGAGAGGATTTCTAAAAGTGACATTTTGATCGTTATGGGTGACCTCAGATGGGCTTTGATAAAATCATGCTTGGACATGTAATGGAGAAGAGGCGTCACAAGATCTGGCTGCGTGCAGAATCATAGAAATGGATCGATGAAGAAAAGGAACTGCAGGTTCCATTGATGGCTGCGAGCGATAGAAGGCGTAACGCGTTCGAACCACAATACTGTGGGAAATCCCGGAAATTCCAACGTAATATACTCCGTAATAAAAGAGAAGAACTTGCATGTGGTCGCAAATTTTTCGACGGAACGTTAACGGTTGACTACGATAATGAGCAGCTGAAGAAGTGAAAAGAACACCTCACTACGGTTTTTAACCGTTTCACATCCTGTGAAATTCCAGCTCTTGTGAATGAAATGGTTAATCACTGTAACATGCGGATACGGATTGGTTCTCCAAATGCACTTAAGCGGAGTCAAACCACTGTGTTCCCCGCTGCTCTTACAGTTTCTGCAGATTTGCTACTTCCAGTTATAAGGAAATCCTGGGAATCCGAGATGTTTCCCAAAGAATGGAAGAAGAGGATCATAATTCAGATTCCGAAAAAAGCAGTCGTTCTGAATGCGACAATTAGAGAAGTATCTGCGTGCTCCTTCCCGTCGCAAAAATAATCCCGGGTCGAATCTAGAAGGCTTGATCGAGAAATTGCAGGCTAATTCCTGTCCTGTATTCTCCTACATTGACCACATCAACACTCTGCAGATCAACATGGAACAACAGATGGAACAGTTGGCAAAGTTTAGATGTTTGCTTCATCTCGATTCCGAGAAGACAGCGCCAACAGATAGTGTATTTGGAGTGCCCTGTGATGCACAAGTGTGTTGCTTCAAATATATTAACATCAAATCATCAGATATTACCCGAGGTCATGATTTTCCTTCCACGTCAGATACTATGGAGATAAGTACGCAACATCGAAAAACTCATAATCTCACGAAACTTCCGAATCAGAAAAAGTTAAAATCCGTCTACCCTTCCCCCGATATCATCTTTCAAATCACTCGTGTGAGTAATAGAAATAATAATCTAGTATCAGTACCAAGAACAGCCTGAAACAAGGTATTGGAATTTGTATTTCGTCGAGAAGGCGATGCCCACGAAAACACTTTATTAACAAAATCTTTCCTTGGAATCTTAATGATTATCCCCTTCTTCCATTATCTGTGAAGGACCCCGGATTCCCAAGATTTCCGTATGAGTGGAAAGTAACAAATATGCAGAAATCGTAGGTGCTGATAATGAATGAATAACTCTGTGGGGAGTGCGTCAAGCCCAGCGGCTTTAGTCCGTTTAAGTGCATTGGAGGCTGAGATGATTTCTCTTCTGTTTGGCGGAGCAGTTCGTATCCGCATGGCGGTGACTATCTATTTCAAGAGGCAATATTCTCAGATCCCGCTGACCTTATGGCAGGTTCTGTGCTCAAACAATGTACATGATGATAAGACACAATGCGCTCTTACTATACTTAAAAGAGAATATAGCGGTGGAGATATGTAGCAGGCTTCTTCATTCTATTTAATTATTTGACCGTTGTTGAAAGAATATATTTCACGAAATGATTTAAACTTACAGCAAGTCTCGTTTTCAAATATATAATTACGCGACTGAATAGCGGCGCAGGTTTCGATACTATTTATTATCGATTATTGTCTGAAAATTCAAAGTACTAAATCACAGATCCTTTAACCGACTGCATTCGCTGGAATGTGCGCCAATAACGTAACATTTTTACTGCTTCTCCCATAATTTGATGTCTGTATTTGGAAAGTGCTTTATAATTTTTACCATTCACAACTAAGTCCTTAAGTTACTATATATACACCTATAATTGCACCCCATTTAATGTCCAAAGAACACGCAACTTGAAAAATATAGCATAATAAATATATTACCTGATTGAATTGTGTCACTGTATGCACTCGAATTTTCGCTGGAAGCTCGGAATTAAGAATGCATGACCGAATACCAAATTGTTCCAAAAACAGTTTAAGCCTATAATAGGAAATATTTATTGAATAAACCACATATGAAACGTGTCTCTTTCAAAAAATACTACAGGGAAATTTTCAGTGAGAAGATTAGACAAAACAGCATTTAAAGCCAAGGAACCTCATGAAGAAACCATGCTTTATCATTTTCATAAGAATTTCATCATGGTAACTTGGCGCCACAAAAGCGCCAAACTCATAATTCCAATCGAAACTAATTTGAATAGGCTGATACTCACTTATAGCATCTGTCGACGGTATTAACAAAAATAATCGTCTTTCCTCGAATCAAGTGCAATTTCAACAAGGCATAAAGGATGGCTGCTTTATCATTCTCTTCAGCTTCTATGTGGTATTGTGAGAGCTGCCCTTGCGGTGCCAGTTCTGGTTCTTGCAACTTTAACGTGACTGGATTGTGCAATACCAACTTTTTCAAATCAACGACTTCCTCACTAAGAGTGGCTGAAGCGAGAATAGCCTGGAAAAATAGACAAAAATCTTTTGAACAATTTTATAAAATTATTTGTTTGCAATGTTAGGATAGACCTACCTAGAAATTTATAATATAAAACAAGGATCAACAATGCTAAAATTAAATTTAGGTTACATTTACAACGCAGAAAAAAGGAAGTCGAAGAAGTTATTAGATTTGATCTAGTTTGATCGATTATCTAAGGGGAGGGAACGATGAAAACTAACGATGTAAGATGTTAGGAAGTTTATCCTTCATATGGAGTACTGCTTGGCAATCCCGAAAACAATGAAAGACAGGAATCAAATGTTGGGGTAGTAATAATAGTAAACTCCAGTGTTGGAGTAATAGCGCAGAAAACTGTGTATGTCTAATAATCGTTAGCGCAACAGCGGGTTGGATCAGGGCCTTGAAATGTGTTAGAGCACTTTATTTAAGACCGCAACGATAGACTACATGGTACAGTCCTATTGGAGCCAATCGCGTGTATTACTACCCTGATTTGACTATGTACAAATTCACAGCTGAGTCGACTGGTATCCCACGTCAAGTCGCGATACAAATCACACTGCCACCAGTGAGATTTAAACCGCAACCTTCCGTACGACATAGATATAATCTAAAAGGATTATCATCCGTAAGAAGGGATAGCGCATGTTCGGCTGATACGTCCGTCGGGTGCGAATGAAACTTACAACAAGCATTAATGCGGTAAAAACTGAGATCAATGATTTTTGTATAAAGCTTTAGAAATTCTATTAGAACCCTCCGCCACGACAACTTATTTGTTTTATCGCGAGTAGCGGCCAGAAAAAAAGCCTAGGGCAATTTTTTTCGCTAATAGGTGGTTCTGAGGTATTTTTCGATAAAGTACGTTATTTTAAATTTGTTTTGGGTTTATTGACAGTGACAGTGGACTTTCAAGGAAAACGAGTGAGCGTAAGAACAGGAATTTATTCTGCATAAGGCAGTTGCCTTGAAACTTTCTTAACTCTGTCGAAACTGCATCGTATCAAGTAAATTTACTGATTTCCTTCAATTTTTAAATATTTTTGGATTTATAATGGTGTATATCTCAACCGAGTTGAGCTCCGGTCAGTTTGCAGGCTATAATAGAAACTTAATTCTTGAAGCATTCTAATACTCTTTAACCTTTGCACTAAGTTCGCCCTTTTCATGTGTACTTTCTTTCTTTATAGTTTCTGCATAGGCTACCTAATTCACAGTGCCTTCCAGCAATATAATTTCTTCAATACTACGGCTTGTAATTGGTTCCCCAGACCGTAACGCATGTATCGTCCATTGCTTATACGTGGAACTATAACTCCTAAACCAATTAAGGTATTGCTGTTTTCGCCAGAGAAAATTATATCAGCTCCATCATCTGATGACCAATTTGTCATCTTTCTGCAGCAAATTATTTGATCACGTTTAAGTTTTACGACGATTACCCAGACATATTCAGAATAAATTAATTAAATAAAGTGACAATACCAATTCTTGCATTTCTTTCAATACCATCGTTTTGCTTATAAATTCATTTATTATATCAATTGATAAGCTAATACTGATTAATTGATACTACTTTTGCCTTTAACCCCAATAAACCCAAAAGGAATTGAAAAAACCTTTCAGATAACGTGTCTTATCGAAAAACACCTCAGAGGCAACCAGTTGTATAAATTTTGCAATCGTAGTGCAGTCCAATTAACTGTTTTCTTACAGACAAAATATTCCATTGGTTGGACTTGGAACTTATTATGGGGAGGGCCAGCCAGGTCTAATTTATAATGATGAGGACTACTTTATTCCGAAGCTCTATCTTTTGTTTATATAGTGGGGCAGAGAATCGTATCAGCAAGCTCCACGATGCAATTCAGGCAATCTAAGAGATGCTAATCAATTTGAAGAAGAATATTTCCACTACAATCGTAGGTCCTCATACATTTGTTAATATTATTCCATAGTCACCAAACCGTGAAAGCTCTACCAATGGATGAATATCGGCTGGACAGATAATCTCAGCCAGAGGGGCGAAGTCACTTTTCCCATCTACATTAATCGGTTGATACATTGGTGCATGGGGGGCAATTTGTCCATCTATATAGAAACAAGTCAGGAAGCAGGAAGCTTAACGCTTCAGGTATGAAAAGTTTTGTGTATTACTTATATAAGCATATTTGACTAGTCATTTGTCCCGCATTTAGTTTATCCGACCATTCACTTTAGTATGACAGACATTCAAAGTCTTAGAATGAAAGAAATTTGCACAAAAATGACAGCTTCGACCTTCGAATATAACTTTGTTACTAATAGTGCGATTTCCACCAAACTTTGTAGAGTCATGCTCTATAGTATGGTGTATATTACTGCAGTTTATGATTCTTCTATGATTCATTGCCTCCTATAGTGTACCTTTTGAAGTGTACCATTACGATATTGAATGAAGTGCTCCAACACACGTCAACGCATGGATCCAATTCTATTGTTGCGTCAATGATTATTATTATTAATGACTTCTCCGCTCGCTCTCTCTATTGTGATGGGCCCATCAGTGTAGGTCACGGCCACGCTATGCCAGTTTGCTCTGTTCGTTCACCGTGTTTTAAATTGTTTGTCGAAATGAAAAAGGCATTGTCATATTATCAAATGTCATAAGTGAGCCACGATACCGCGTAAAAAGAATGTCAATCTTCCTTCGAAGAATGCCAATCTTCCTCTCCTTCTCGCTGGTACCCCTGAATGTTCTAAAAATTGCCTTGCTTGACTACATTTATATGTAAAGACAAAGAGGAATCAATCCCAGAATACCTCCAAAAGTTGGTGGTGCCATCGCAAAATCTGCGACATAGAATGCGAACGCATGGCTTTTTTCCATCGTCGCTGATTGCAAAGCGGTTCCCTATAAGACCCATGCATCGCAACATTAGCGCGCCGTGAATTTAATGATGGCGATTTCGTGAGTAAAGAGAAAAAATGATCTCACTTATCGAATTGTGGAATCAAACTGAAAACACGATCCAAAAAGCGAACAATATAACTCTCGGGGTTACCTAGCTTGGTAAGTGATTCATCAACTTATCACCAATTGCCAAAATTGGTCTGAACATCGAAGACAAATGAGGCCTATAACCGAGCAAAATAGGGCAACCGATCAACACAAGCCAACCCCTGTTTTGAGGTGACGTTCACTGGAGGGCGTGAAAATTCCAAGTAACCATCCCACCTACCCTAAAACACTCCGACTATACAGACTACATTTACTTGCTCTCTCACCGATTCATTGAGAGGTAGGTAGGCATTGGTGTCCGCTCCGAGGAGCAAAATTAGTGTCGTTAGAAGGCCAAATTCCTAAGACCCTGACAGCTGTGGGAAGGGCAAGGCAAGCATAATCCACACAACCCGGTTCTTTATAGCTAGCCCGTACCATTTACAAAGAATAACAGCTCTCCCACCCTATGACCTCTCTTGAAAGTCCCAAAAGAATTATTCACTTAGTGTTCGTAGCCTGGCCCTAGCGTATATTGGGCAATTACAAAAAAAAAGCGCCAGAGGGTTTCTCTCGCCTCTCCGCAGCTTCGGCAATGCAAATTGTAGAATATGTCACTTCTGGCGGCATGGTTCCCGATACACCATGGCCCTGTGCAAACTGCCGTAATCTTGCACGCATTTGCGATCGTCTTGCAGAGCAACAAAGCGTCAATTTATATATGATACCTCGGAAGGGTTGTTTCTGCAGACGACAGACGAACTTGATGTTGCCGGTCGCAAAAACAACGCTGAATCAGCTTTCACTGTTTCGTCCAAAATATGGAAATACAGTTATTTCAGCACCAACATAGAGTGGAGACTGCTCCGTGCTAATGTTCTTTCTGTGTTCTTATATGAGAGTAGCATATAAAAAGTGATATCCACTGTTTTTCAGAACCTCCAAGCTTTCATCAACTCATGTCTACGTCGGGTTATCTGGGGTACTCTAGTCTTTTAGACCGCCAATGCACTATTGCGCGTGTTGATTAGAAGATGTAAGTGGCAGTATGCAAATATACATGGTACAGAACAGTGGAGGAAAGGAAAGCTTCACAGTAAGTCATGGGAGGATATTGGGCACATCTTTAATAATAATAATCGTTGGCGCAACAATCCAATTGGATCAGGGCCTTGAAGTGTATTAGAGCACTTCATTCAAGACCGAAACGATACACTACAGTACACTGTAGGAGGCAATGTGGTCAGCATTGCGCTCGCCCGAGATTATTACCCTAATTTCACTCAGGTAGTCATTCACAGCTAAGTCGACTGATATCCGACGTCAAATCACGATTCAAATTCCACTGCCACCAGTTAAATTTTAACCGCGACCTTCCGTATTATAGCCTTGTGCTCTAACAACTCGGCTATCCGGACAAACATCGGCACATCGTTAGGGACCGATAACGATGTCGGTAGTTATGGTTGACACGCTTCGCCCCACATGGCAACCATATATTTCGAAAATAACTCTTTTGAGTCTATAATATCAACCGCCAGAAGGCATGGTGTAGCCAGTACGATCGCAAGTAGAAAGTATAATAGATTTGCTCAAGCGCACTTATGTAGGGAGACAATCTATATGTGTAGAGGTTGCCCCCAGGAGAAGCCCTAGAAATGATGTTATAATAAAGTAATAATAAAATAATAAAATAAAAATCATAATGGTTATATGGTTGCCATTTACCCCCTCGTCGGATTTAGCGCGTCAACCACACTTATACGCCATCGTTCACGGTTACTGAATTTTGCTTCAGTTCTCCCACGGCTTCCCGAGACGTCCGCATTCTTTCTCTACTGTTCTACGCCAAGTGCCTTTGGTCGCCTCAGTCTCCGGCCATCTTGAAAGGGTGAATTCCACTGCATGGCGTAGTCAGTATTGCAATAGTCGCCATTTCTTAGTGTGTGACCTATCCATTGCTACTTCCGTCTTCTGATCACATTGCATACGGGCGCCAGGCTTGTGCGCCAACCACCAGGTCAGCGTACTCCGATGATACGACGCAAACAGGTAGAGCCTTTGAGTGACAGTGGGGATCACTTTCCATGTACAACTCCCAAATAGTAACAGAGAAAGAACATTAGCACATAACAGTCTCTCGGTGCTACCATCAGCAGAAACACGTTTTCTAAGTATACAAATTGATCGATATTTTCGATGCTCTGCCCATCAATGCAGATATGGACATTGTGATGACCCGTCGGGCTGAGAACCTTGGTTTTGTTGGTGTTTATCCTCAGTTCGACTCGATTTGCCTCTCGTTTCAGATCCAGAGCCATTTGACCAAGGCCCATGAACCGGTGAGAGCAAACAGATTTTATCTGCGCATTTGTGGTATTTGAGGAAAGATGTCATGGTAATTTGAAATCCGCCACGTCTACGGGACATGTCAGCGTCAAGGACGTCACTGATACGAAGAAGAAATGATATCTATGACAATATGCATTGCACCCGCCTGAGATTATTATCCTGATTTGACTCAGTTGCTCATTCACAACTGAGTCGATTAGTATCCGACGTAAAATCACGATATAAAATCCCACTGCCACCAGTGAAATTTCCCATTGGCTTCGCCGGAATTTCCTTCCTGCGTAGAGCACAACAGATACACTTTCTGTTCAGACTGTCAAAAGCCTCCTCGTAATCAATGAAGAGTAGGTGAAGCGAAGATCTAAACTCCACACACTGTTTCAAAATTGATTTGACAATACAGGGGGCTCCGAAACGGAAACCAGCCTGTTCTCTGGCGATCAAATTTTCACGTTGTAGTTTCATGCGGTCCAGGGTTATTCTAGCTATATATTTACCACGGAGGTGAGCGAGCAAATACTCTCCAATTATTACACTCAAAACAGGTTCCCTTCTTTGGCATCTTAAAGACAATCCACGTCACTTTCTGGGAAACGTTTGAAGTGTTCTTTCCACCTCTTCAGCTGCTCGCGGTCGTGTATGAGTCGACCGTTAACGTTCCTCACAGGATCATCGAAAGATTTGCGACCAAATTCACACACTTCTGAAATCGTTGCGTTTTGTAGCGTCTTCTGCTTTTCTGACCAGCGCAATAGCAAATTCCCTTTTGTCACCGCGCACACTATGCTGAACTTCCCGGTATTTCGCATGATATCAGAGCTCTTCGCTACCTTATATCAGCTTTCACGATTCCGCAGTGGATCAGATCTCATGACGCCCCTACCGGACTTGGTCGGCGACTAGCGTAGAACCCGAGAAAAGAGCATTTTTAATGCTGGCCCAATCCTCATCGATATTCTTAGTCGGCTTACTCAGTGCATCTGCCATCCGATCAACTCTCACACTCTCCAGCGACAGCTCGATAATACAGCAGGTCTATGTTGAACCACAATACGCAAGCGATTGTAAACGACCATCAGATGGTGATCCCTTTCGAGGTCGACATCAGCGCCACACATCCAGGAGACAGCTCCTAAATCTACTACTGATCGCAAAGTGGTCAATCTGATCGCTCGTATAATGTCGTTCACCTGAAACCCAACTGACCTTATGGTAGGCCTGCGCTCGAACAATGTGCCACCAATTCGAATGAGGAGGCGATAGAAGCTGCAGAAATCCACAAACCTCCGACCATTATCGTTAGGGTCGTCAAGAACGTGCTCCTCAAACAGATATCCGGGCTAGGTATTGTCAGAGTACATGTTGGCATTCAGATCATCCATCATCACAATGCCAACTTTGGAAAGCCTCTCCTAAACTGCGTGCAATTGTTAGTAGCAAGAATCCTTCTCCACTATATCAGTACTCTCCGTTGGTGCATAGCACTGTACAATTGTGATGCTTCTTGACCTGGACCGAAATCTTGCAGTCAGAAGTTTATCAGAAACCGACTTCCAGGTCAACAGAGTGCGTCTTGTGGTAACCGTCAGAAGCAACCCTACATCGCAATCGAATATGATAACACTGCTTTCTAGGGCATAAAGGCGCATATTATTTCGCTTAGGCCCAGAATGTCCAACTTATATTTTGGGAATTTTCGCTCGGGTTGGAAATGCCATTGTCATATTCCAGAAACTTATCATAGTTGGTTTTCAATTGCCAAAGTTCGTAGTTGTGAAGTTAGTCCCTATCGGAGGCGTTGTTGACGTTTTGGTACCATTGGTAGCCCACAAACTTCTATCCCTTTTTGTCGCCTACTTACTACAGGAGGAAAGACTTTCAGTTATTCCTATGTCCCAACTCACAGAGCGCGGAAAATTGAATAACAAGTCCATCTATAGGGAATAGCGGTGGATTACAGCCATAGCCAATTCATGCTCCAGAATGGACGGCAAAAAAAAATGGGCAAAATCTTGAAATTAAATAAAAACAAAACGGGGACATTGATGAGCCTGATAGCTGGCCACTGGCCCCTATGTAACCATCTGCATGCGATGCGTGCCTATACCGAAGAATGAATATGAAGACTTGCCTTAGTCTTCCATTTGAATTCGTTGCATACAAGGTAAATTGTGGAGAAATATGATTTAACTTACCTGATAAATTGGTGGCATATAACGCAAGATTTCCTTTAAATCATTCTCAAATCCGAAAGAGAAAATCAAATCAGCTTCATCAATCACCAAAGTTTCCAATCCTTTCTTCAAGTTCACATCTCCCGACTTCAGGTGAATTAAGATCCTTGCCGGTGTCGAAACCACTATATCTGGCCGCTCTGAAAGCATGTGTTTCTGCGCCGATTGTTCCACATCCGCGGATATATCTACGCAACGAATTATCTTCCCACATTTCTCCGTCAAATCTACTACGACTGTTTTGATTTGCTGACACAGCTCCTTCGATGGCGCCAATATGAGAGCGCTCACCAATTGTTCTGTTGCGTGCACTTTTGAGTTGAGTATTTTCTGAATCACCGGAATAGAGAATGCTGCGGTTTTACCAGATCCTGTCCGTGCCCGCAGAAGGACGTCTTTACCTTCAAGGAGTAATGGGATTGCTTTCTCTTGAATTAATGTCGGCGTGATCCAACCAAGTTTTGCAATTGCCTGGAATTTATCGTGATATTACTGGAAACCACTTACTAACAATAGTATTGTATACCTTCAGTATTCGGTCATCGATTTCCATTTGATGGAAATTCAGAACTTTCTTCTCATCCTCGTTATCAGACATTTTCCCTATATATCGCCACACCGCAAAACAATCCACGGACCAAAAGAAACACCAAACACAAACCACATGCTCTTGACGGTTCTAACAGTGCTTGTCAAACCTGCGACCAAAAGCGACTTCATACGCCGCAAACTTTAACCGAACTTATAAGATTCAGTAACAGTAACAGTAACAGTAAATTATACCAACGGAAGAAGAAAAACAGAAAGTTGCCAGACGAATCATGTTGCATCTAATTTTAGTCGCGTGGATAATTACTATTCGAATACTAGCTTCCTACTCAAGATAAAAAGTATAGTGGTGCTCTGTAACTGCAGGGTTAAGTGAACAGTGCATCTGCCAAGAACTTAACCAACTTCACTCTATTATTGACTGTCGGTGACAGTTTGCGTATCAAATATTTTTTGGACGGTTCTATTACTTCAGTTCGACTAAATTTTGGAAAAAAATGTGCAAGAAAATAGACAGGCTGATCGAGAACGACATACCGGTTCCTACCTACAATATTGAGCAAATTCTTCATCAAATCTTATACGGTAAGCATTGCGCTGACCGAGTTTCCACTTCGACCTTGTCGGAGACTTCTAACGTTACAAATATTTTCAGCCGAATTTCTCGCGTATTGCATGGAGGAGCAGCGCAGAAAACGATCGAAATTTCGTCAGGACATGATAAAGTTGGCAATCGCCGGGGTACTAATGTTGTTTTAGGGAAACTTATATACTTAATCAGACAAGCAGACTGAGGATGTCTGCAGCAACTACGATATTTGGTGACAGTGCAGCATTGTTTGATGTTGAGTCAAAGTTTGAAAACGTTTTGATAAAATATAGTTTAATATTTATCTAGAAAAGGTGTTTCCTTATGTGTGCAAACCACGGGAGAGTTCGTGACGTCGGGGAGTGGAGTGGATAGTCCAGTGCGGCATGTATTTATTCGTTTTTGTGCTTTATTGTCCTAAAGTAAACACGATTGTGAGCATCATAATAAATGTTACCTGCCCAGCTGGCGCCGGCTGCTTACGACGACTTAATGACGCACAGCTGAGGTGGAATTGTACTTTTAGACATAAATATATTTTTTACAACACACTTTATAACAAAATGTCATTACATAAAACATTTTAAGCCAAACAAATTGTGTATTAATTTCCGGGGGTTGACGTGTCTGAAATCCTTGTAATTAAAACTCGAGTTGTAATGTGCTGATATTCTGAAAATTACTAATAAATTTTTATTTAAATAAAGATTTCACCTAAGCTACGTAATACTCTAGACATGACCTGAATGAATGACAAAAATCACGCGAGCCAGCGCAGCTGATTTAGAGCTAGATTCGATCGAGAGTGATATCACACATATGAGG
This sequence comes from Hermetia illucens, assembly GCF_905115235.1. Taxonomy (NCBI): domain Eukaryota; kingdom Metazoa; phylum Arthropoda; class Insecta; order Diptera; family Stratiomyidae; genus Hermetia; species Hermetia illucens. Next base: position 103,877,319 of record NC_051852.1, on the reverse strand, counting down.
GTACTCGAATGATGAAATCACGCGGCGCATCGTGTGAAATACAATTTCGTGGATTATAACTATCACGGGTTTTCCCTTATGCTCTTCGATAATGGAATAGTTAGCCGCACTGAATGGACATGCGTTAAATGAGGCAAAGTGGTGGCTTTTTGCTAAGACTTCCTCTACCTGTAGCGCGACACAACTTTTTCAAGTCAAGCAGTGAACTGCAGTATAGACTGACGCGGAATTTAAATCTCTGGGAGCCAACCTGACTTTCTCTGAAGGTGATATGCCCCTCTTCGAGAGTGATAAGTGCCTCTCTAGGAGCCAAGCTTCTCGCCTACCAAGACCGGTAGGGAGTGATGATAGCCACACCATATATGAGATGACCCTACTGTTAATAAAACCCTACGGACCTAGACTGACTAGTCGAAAAACAGCTCCCCCAATCCAGGTGTAATGAGAACCGTGCCGATTGGATAGTTTGCAGTCGGGGGTCACTGACTGTATTCGAACGGAATATCATTGATGCCTGGTCGCCTCAGTAAGTAAGTTTGACCTTGCCGTGTTACGGGGGGCTATGGCACAGCGGACCTCCTAACCCCCATAAAAAAACTAAAAACTGCCAAACGAGACCCCTAACCACACAAAAACTGGCCCACCAGGCGAAGGTACACCTCCGAAACACTGAAGTGATTACACCCAAAAAGGGAGAAGTTGGTTTGTCAAGCCAAGGACAATATTGGTTTACTGTAAGGACTACAAACCACTGTTAAAGAAATAAGAACAAGTAAAAGCACGTCTGGCGTTAATATATCAGATATCAGGACGGAGACAGGCCTCAGTGGCGCAGGTGCTAAATGGTACCTGTGTTATCTGAAGAAAAACCAAAAGAAGCTCAGGACAGACCTGAGTCATCAAGCGCGGAGCAGCGGCCATCAGCCCACATGAGGGGAATGCCCTCAAAAAACCCAAGATGGGTGAATATCCCGGGTAGATCAGGTGTGAAGGCAGGAGTCAGGAAGCACACCTTTAGCTATGCAGCAGTGCAAGTGCATTCGACTGCCGTTTTCGTAGCAAATACTCACTCTTGAGGAGCAGAAAACATTATCGTCAGGCAGATGTGCAAAGGATGGAATGCGAAGCTTGTGTTCACTGGGATTTCAACCAGGTCATATACTGGTGGACTGCTCGACCAAGGGCACTGCGGAATGGTTTAGGGCTATAATCCCTAAACTGTCAGTTTGGGAAAGAACAGACACGTGCTGGGGATAATTTACCAGGGGCATACATAATGAAAATATTCCTTCCTAAAGCTGCAACGCTAGTGTCGAAGGATCTTATGGGCCTCCTAATTGAATGATGATCTCCACACAAAATTATGGAGAGTCTTCAGAAAGTGGAGGCCAGAAGTAAACATGCGGACCATATAGTGGTAACCTCCTGATCTGTTTTCGGATTTTTCGGGTGGGTAGCTTCTAAGAACGGAAAATGATCACTTACGACCCTCCGCACTCCCCACCTTTCCAACAAATGGCCAAACTAAGACCGGTTTCGGAAAGTACTAACCGAGACCTTTTATTTGATACCCCCCATGACTATATTTGGTTAAAAGAACATCGACACTCCCCTTTTGCATGTATGGGGACCCCTCCTTACATTCGACATAGAATGATGTAGCACTGTGTGCGTGAACGTTCACAGTTCCCACCGTTCCATCAAATTTGGTGGCAATCGCTATAACCGTTTCCGAGGAAAATGTGTATGACAGACAACAGTCGTAACACCCTCAGTAATGGCAAAATAAGTACTGAAGATTTGCGGTAGGCTGGGAGACAACAAAGCGCCGGGCGTTAATGGCATACCAAACAAAGCCCTTAGGCTGGCCGTTAAGTCGAGGCCACACATATTCGTTTGAAGAATGCTTGGCAAATGGGATCTTTCCCGAGATATGAAAAACACAAGTTTAGTGTCGCTGCCTAAATCTGGCAAGCCTCCTGGTGAACCGACCAACGGTCGACGCCATCAAACTGGTCATTGGCTTAGCTGAAAATGTGATGCACGGAAGGGGTTGCACTAGCAAGTATTGTGGTGTGATTACCCTTGAGGTGCAAAATGCGTTCAAATCTGCCATTAGTGGGGGTTGGTGTACGCAGTTATTTAACTGCGCTAATCGGCAACTATTTAACACATAGAAGGCTCTGGTAAGACACAGATAATGGAATCAAAGAATACATTGTCTTCGCGGGTGTTCCATAGGGCTCTTTTCTGGGACCGCTATTGTTGAACATCATCTATAATGATGTCAGTCCCAGTGACTAGTGAAACTACAATAGTGGGTTACGCCGATGACATAGCGGTGATCGGTGTTGCAAAAGATCTGGCGGATGTGGAATTATATTTATCTGAAGGAATCGTTTCTATGAACAGGTGTCTGAAAGATGCAGATTTTGAACTTGCGGAGGATAAAATAAAAGTGGTGCTTATCACGAAGCGGCGTAAAGAAACCACTGATCAGTACGGTTTATAGAAAGACCACCTTAATAGTGTGCTGTGGTTACAGAACCATCTCGAACGAAGCAGCCTATGCAGTAACATGTGAAAAACGGCGGAATGGAAGAATCGCTAAACAGATAGCAGCAACGGTGAGAACGGGCGAAAAAGGGTGGATGGACCCACAGATTGATTCCCAATATCAAGGTGTGGACCCAGAGAACGCATGGTGAGATAAACTATTATCTCACGCAGTTTCTCACAGGATATGGCGGTTACCGTAAATACCTCTATAGGTTTAAACTGGACAGCTCACCCAACTGTCCCAGCTGCGACGGTATTCCGGAAGACCCGGAGCATGTTTTCTTCCATTGTCCTAGATTCGCTGAGGAAAGAAAGAGTCTAGAGGAGGGATTGGGAAGAACAGTAGCACCGGAAAATATCATTGGGAAAATGCTTGCGTGTCAGGAGAACTGGAATGCAATGAACGACATGGTAAGGCGGATTCACAATTCATTCGGGTTGAGAGAGGCAGAGGAGGCAAGAAAGGCGCGGTTGCGAATACAATGGATGGGCGAAGGAAGATTTCCACTTCCGAAACAAAAGACAAACAGTAAACCGATTTTAATAAGCTTTTCTTTTACATAAAGCCCTAAAAAATTTCAACTCCAAACCATTATGAATATCCAAACTCTGAGTATGCGGCAATGTACTTTAACTCTATGCTAAAGTATGTCACATCATATGAATAATTTCGAATGCACTCTCTGTGAATTTTATGCAAATTCGTGATTCAATGTTAGCAATGTTCCATATATTTAATCACATTAAATTTAATCAAAATTTCAAATGTAATTTATTATGAAGGTTGACCTTCCTTTAAACAATATTTAGTTACATTATCATAAAATAAATTACAATAGACTGATATACATTTTTATTATTTCACTGAGCTACCCTTTTCTACTATAAGAGCTTCAAGTCCACGCGGTATGTTGTTGATTGGAGATTTCGCCATATTTGTGGATGAGGATTTTCCACTTGGACAATTGGTTCAAAGGTTGTACTTTGGTTATGATGACATCTTCAGCAGCTTCTCTTTCCATCAATTCTTAAACGTTTTCAATTGGGTTCATGTCAGAATATTACCTGGTCAATCCAACAAACGGACATTTTCTCCTTCCTGCAAATAGGTTTTCAGAAGTCGGGCTGTGTGGCAAAGAGCTCTGCTTTAAGTTGGAACTATAATGGTCATATCATAATGTCACAATTTTAACGAAGGTAAATTAGAGATCAGCCAAAACTGATTCTTGCCCATAATCGCGTTGACTCGTTTCAATAGTTGACATTTCGGTTTTATGTTTCCAGCATCTCACTTCTCACTTGCTCCGCAAAAACAAATTTCGAATGACATTTTCTATGACATCTGTTTGACATTTCCTATACTGAATTCGATTGTTACCGAATTTTCTATGTTTAATGGAAGTTTAACGAAACTCTTGGAGGGGAAAATTTCACGACGTAGGTCCAATATAGACAGTCATATTCAATTCTCATTGACGGATTTCAAGTACGTTGCGGCATATGTAAGCCAAATCCCTAATTAAGTTGTAAGTCTTCCGCGATAAGGAAATAGGATCTTGTCCGTTTCTGTGACAGTTGGAAATCTTCATCTGTAGCATTTCTACTTGGACTTAGGAGATGAAGCGAAACTGAAATAGTTACAATAAATTTAATTATTTACAAAAAAATATTAAATTAAAAGTTCGGTCTGGTCATACGGTTAGCTGTATCTTTTTGTTTTTTCATCGTTTGGTTGCATTAATTATGCACAATTGCAACTGCAATCCAACGGTCCTCGTCAAGGTTTTGGCGGCGCTTAATTCAACAACAAAAGCCTATTTTAAAAGAGATATGGTGATTTTTTGATAGTTTTCATGCAGGATGAATGCAAAAATTATAAAATAATCTATGTCCAGCGACCTTTCGTTACGACTGGTTAGTCATCTAACACTAAGCCAGACACTCCCATCTCAACGAAAATCTTATTATGCTAGTTATAATCCTTGTGCCGTAACATTAATAAGAGAACGCGAGCATCACCCGTTGCACAAACTTTCACTCAAATAGACCACGTTCTCCTAGAAAACGGTGCAGCCTCTAGTCTCGTGAATGTTTGCTCATATTGAGAGGATAGTTACCGTTTAAATACAAGTTCCAATGCCCTATAGCTTGCCAATACAACTATCAAGTCAAATCTGACCCCTAGATTCAGCACCCATAAACCACCAAGAGAACCGTTTCGTATCACCCTAAATAATAAAACTAACATGCCCGTCGAAAAAATGTGCAAATGATCAAGGTTAGCATACTAACATCTTAGACGAAGTACCTCGGGAACTTTGAGCATTCCTAACGGAATACGCCACACGTAAGTCGAGCGTTACGAGTTACTTTGTCGTGGACTTTCCAACCAAAACAGTATGGAGAACCGGAGACGTGCTGCAAGATTATCACACAGTATTCTTCACTGATGGATTGCACGTGATGTGTGAAGTTGGTGCGGGGGTTCTCTCGGATGCACACAGCGTAGCCGAGCAATACATTTTCCCAGGATTCGCCAGTGTATTGCAACAACACATAACCATTCTAACCGATAGCTTCAGACTTAGTGGTGACATCTTCAAGACTGGTGAGGCAGTGCAGAGACGCGTTGAATAGTGTGGGCGGCACGCTCAATCACCCTCAACTGGGTTCCCGATTCTAGGAACATAAGACTAGAATAAGCGGATTGACTAGGTGGACCTTTGTTCTTGGCAGTCCCTCGGTGGGCACAGTCTGCGTCCCAATGGTGACTGTCAGGAGCGGAATCTACTCGCACTACTTAGGAGCCGCTGACTTCAGATGGTGAATGCATAGGAAGTAAATTCTTAGTTATTATACATATTGTTCGCAGAGGGAGATGCAAATAAGTAACTTAACTTACGCTTAAAACTAAGGAAGGAGACGCAGCCAAAATGTCCAAGTTTTAGAGCGTTGTAGAACCAGCATAGTCTCGGGACCGGGGAGTGAAAGTAGAAGTAGACTTCAAATATGTCCGCACTATATATACTACGAGAGGCGATACGAAAGATAATATTAGAGTTGACAGGGCAGTCTAACAGGCAAATCAAGAGTTTTAAAAGGGTACACATAACAAGGAAGATGCGGTGTTGCTGCAGGGAAGAAAGATTGAGGATGCGGATTCGTGGCGGGCAGTCCATATTGCGGAGGTTCTTTCTGAAAAAGGGGGTCTGAGTGACAGTCACGGTTGCGGAAAGGGGACCAGACTCTACACCAATATTCAAGGATGTTTCTGACAAGGGAGTTCAGAAGTGTTAAGAAGGGCTGGATTGAAATAAAGTCAGAGTAGTGTAGCGGTTGTCCGCCAAAAGAGTAGGAAAAGGGTGTTCTGTGAATGGCACAGAAAGTGGCATTTGCTAACATGTTAACCGAGTGCCAGCGGACCAAAATATCCAAGGTGCTCCTTGCAGTCGAGCATAGTCCTGTCTTATACAATACCAGGAAGGAGAAAACAAACGGGAAGTATCTATGAAAAGAAAGTCTGCAAGAACCGTATGAGAGGTATGATAAAAGCCAAGAGATGACTGAACGGGGAAGTTGAGTAGAGAAAGTTGAGAGTTTGGAGAGGAGAATATTCTGGTAAACGGTATCAAACACTTTGGCGAAATCAATATAAATAACTTGCATCTGCTATCGTGAACTAAGGCATTTAGCAACGAAGTTGGTAAAGACCAGAAGGTTTGAGACAGTAATCGATGTTTCACGAAACTATGTTGTTCTTTCACAATGAGGTGACCGTATTTCCATTCTTTGACGTGTCTCGAAGATTTTGGAGCAAGAGGAGAGACGAGAGATGAGACGGCAGTTCACAGCTAGTGAAGGGTCTCCGCTCTTGAGAATAGAGATGATAAGGGCCTCTTTCCAAAGATGAGGAAAGTAGCATCCTCCGAAAATTTGATAGAAGATTATACACAAAGGGAGGGGAATGTGTTGTTTACAATTAACAAGGAAGAGATTATGAGGCCCGACATTGGTGTCAAGATGACCAGTGAAGGACTCGACTAAGGAAGCCGTGAAAAGAGAATTGGCAAGAGATTCTGAGCACACAGCATCAAGAAGAGGCGTAGAGGCCACGGTGGATGGGGGAGTAAACACAAAGGAGAAGTCAGGGTTGTTCTTGGCAGTCGGCAGTGGAGTCAGCGAAACTGATGCAAGAAGGGAAAGATTTAATGGGGTTACGGGAATAGCGAGTGTGGAACCAAAAAACCGTGGCAAGCGCTGCCTCGATGCTCAACAAATATCTTTTATGCGCTTTTTTAATCATCGACTGCACAGTGGAGCGCATAGCCTTGAAAAGAGCAAGGTCGACATTTTAAGGCGGATGTTATTAAGGATCTCCATTGCGAACCAAGTGGGATTGCAACGAAGACAAGTAGGAGAAGAAGCTACATAGCAGGAGGAGAGATCGGACAGAATATTATAAAAGGTGCCAAGAGCTTCAGTTGATTGGCCCTAAGGCTGAATTGAAACCGTCGAAGTTGGCTTTGCGGAACTTAAAATTAAAAGATTTACGCGCAGTTTTATAGTTTGAAAGGGAATGCTCCGCTTCAAATAGAAGGTGGGAGGTGGTGAGTGTCAATTTTGATATACAGGGATGTGCAAGAAAGCAGAGAGAGAACACTTTTAACTTTATTTAAGTAGATCGCAATGGTATGTTTTGATACCTAGATTTTTCATTTTTTCAGATTTTTTGTTGAATAGCTTCCGAGAAAAGAACTTGTTACACTTCCTGGAGTACATATTTTGAACTACAACCCCTTATTCTTCAGCAGACATTAACAGTTAGACCACTTATTAGACCCTTTAATTTCATAACCTGACAATATTTTGAGAAAAAAACATGTGCACCCTCCTTTCGCATGTATGGAGAGCCCCTTAAACTTAACACAAAATCATGTGGCACGATAAGTTTCGTTCAAACAACAGACAGACGGGCAGAGAGATGGACAGACACTGAATCATTTTATTAAAATTTTGTGTAAAAATTGAAATAAGTTGGGCAGGTAGAGATGGTAGAGAGGTAGAGATGCTCCTAAACGAATGATAACAGAAACGGCTAACAATCAAAATCCAATTGGGTTCTAAGGTTTCAAAACTGGGGAACGCGGTAGCTGAACCGAGAAGAAAGAGAAAGAGAATATAATCAAATAAGCCACGATTTTTTTCCTTACAACAGTAAAACGCGCGTTCATTAGATTTTGATTTGATTTTTCCGCATGCTTGTAGTTCGAAAATTCTATTAACGGGCACTTGATTGGAATTTGCAGTTAAATGTGAAACTGTTTTTTATTGCATAGATCGCTAGCTTAGCAGAATACGCTGCAAAAATTTCAAAACGAAATCCAGGGTTCTTTAGATTTTATAGGCGTAGAACCGAGCGGTTATCGGACACAGGCTCGGGTTCCACCACCACTTTACGTGTGTACGAAATCTTGTAGGGTTACGTAAATAATGTATTTACTTACTTTCCTTGGCCTCAGTTCCTTGTACGAGCGCTCTTCTATTTGTTGTAACTATATTTTGTTCGCAATTAAGAGTGGTAAATGTTTTCATATCCGAAAGAGGATTTTTCAAACGCGTTTCTCTCAAAAAAAGCGTTTTACACATTTGCGAAAGTTCTCACCCAAAAGTTCATATTCTTAAAAAATAAGTTAGTGTTGTAAAATTAAAAGCTTGAAAATGGAGTCGCTACACGTTCCGAAGTAAGAGAACTCTAGTTAGAACCTTCAACGGATTAATGCCGTGTGACTCTTTTATTTTTGGCGTCAATTTTGTTCGGAATATGATTCATGTAATGTCAAAATTTAATTGAATTCCAAATACAGCACAATCCCGATAATGCGTATCGTCGAGGGACTCACGATTTGATCCGAAAAATTGGAACTACAAATTATCGGGGGTGCAAAATAAAGGGGACGGGCAAATTTGTATGAATTAGCCGGGAATACGAATTATCCATGTACGCATTATCAAGATTCCATTGTCATTCTCCCCACTAAAAAAATCTCAAAAAGTACGTGAAAAAGGGTTTCTTATTTGGTTTCTCCTCTTGAGGGCACTTGTCACACCAGACCGCAATGGGCAGTGCTTTTAAAATTGTGATTTCTCAGAAATAAATCAGAAATCAAAAGAAAAAATGTATCTGCTTATTGTCGTTGTTGTACACAGGTTTGTATTTGATGTGGAAATCGACATTTTTTTAAGACTTTATCCAACATTTCCCGCGTTTTAGACCAAACCATCAACCCGAAGAAGAAGAATTCAGAGCACATATAGTTCTGGCTCGAATTAGAACTAACCGGATCGATTGAAAAAAGGAATTTTGTCAGCTTTTAAAAAAATAAATTTCAAAATCGTCCTCATTCCTCTTACCTAAAACATGGAAAAAATGACCTGATTCCAAGGAATCTCGAAAATCTTAGTTAGGGTCATAATGAAGAGTATTACGGTCGTTTTGATAAAAAAACTATTGAAATTGATCCATTAGTTTCTGAGAAACATGAGAAATTTCGAAAAACATGGTTTCGAGATAAACGCATTCATAATTTCAATTTTGGCCGAGCAATCTCAAAAAATATCCGGAAAAAAGTGGACTCATAAAAAAGTGTTAACACACTTCATATGAAAAATATGGTGTTTTGTTTTATTGTTATTTAGTGACTTTCATGAAATTTCAAACAATTTTTTTTTTTAAAATGTTACCAGTTTGACCTGAAGTTTGGAAGAATGATTCTTGGGACCACATGCTATCGAATTAGTAAACAACAAAATACCGAGTGTGAAAAGTCAATGACAATAACAAATAAATAACTCGGAGAGCAGAGGAATGGATGAGAGACTGTTTTTCCCGGCCACGTCGTTTAGGTTTTTAAATCACTCGGTTCTTAATGTACGTATCTAAATACTTTGTATTGTTAACCATGCATCAACTGTCTGATTTTGATTTAGGGTCCGGTTGACGAGTCTTTTGATGAATCAATGGCAGTTTTGAAGCCCCTTTTACGACGACATGACATACTTGTGATACAGACTTTGTTTTAAAGCAGACGCAGGCATTAGGGTGCCTGAGAGGCATAGACATTTGTCTGAGACAGAAATTGTCTGAGAGAGAATATTATTTGTCTAACACATTTGTCTGTCTTTTCTTTCACAGCCATTTGTATGCCTTTTGACTGAGGTAAACACACACGCTTGCTTAAACCAGACTAGCTTAATAATAGCATATTCAATATATACACCTGGCAAATATACCAAACAATATTTTGCCGTTGTCGTTTGGCCCCATCGTCAGCGAAGTCTAGAGAAACCTGCCGTGTCATCGTCAGTAGACACGCTCCTTGTTGCTGTCTTCTCATGACAACAAAGGCCGGTCCCAAGAACCTGCGAGTTAGCTATGCGCCAACGCTTACAGAACCGCAACAATCTGCCCAGGTGCTGGTCAATAAAAAACTATATCACCAAACTTATAACACGTACTGCCGAAATTACGGTGGGGAAGGCGAAACCCACATTCACTTCCTTCGCGATTGCCAAACAACAGTTACTAGGTAAACCTTTCCTTGGCGACGTCCAAGAAAGAACCTCCTGTAAAGAGAGAGCTCCGTGAACTCCACAAACGCCTCGAAGATTCAAAGCCGGACAGATCAGACTCCTTTCCCTTATAGTGGCCATTGTCTTGGAATTCGTGGCATCAAGACGAGATATCACAGCGCTAATTGTGCTAAGCTTCGCGAACGATTGACGGCATACCTATCATTTGGCTGTGTAGCGAAATCGTGTAGATAATGCGGCATAATCATGTTTAGTTGGTACTTACTAAATAACTCCATAAAACGATAAGGGTACAAGGTTACGAATAACAATACAACCAATATGGAATTTTTGGCGCTGTTTATTTATCATCTTTTGTATTTTTTGTTTTGTTAAGTTATTTTTTGTTGTTTTTTAAATCATTTTTCAAATAATTATTCAAATATAACTTTCATACGCTCACACTCGCTTATATTCAAAAAAATCAAGTTTTTTAGATTTCCTCTTTTGTTTCATTTAGCTACACTAAAAACTTAAAATGTACAATTATATTTATATATATTATATAATATTTATTTTTCATATTTATATATAGATTTACAATTGCATCCACGTTCACTTCACTTTATTACGTCAATCATTCCTTAGCTCCTATTTAATGTTTATTAAAATTAATAGATAGAAATTCCACCTATAGTTTATCTTTTATCCATTACTTTTTAATAATAAAATTGGTTGGTTGGTTTCTGCTTCTTTCACTGTTTTGTGTATGTCTCTCCCGTCAATCGTAGCAGTTCAATTTCAATTTAGTTTTTTATCTCACTCTTGAATTATTCTTTCAAAAATGTCTTTTATTAAACATGTTCATTAAAGTCACGCGTGCTTTCAAAAACCTTGATCACTTTCATTATAGTAGGGTGAATGTTGCTCTGGATTTAAGTCATTGGTGCGCGAAGACAGCCACTTCAGTTTTGCTTCCCTTAAAGTTATCAATTCAATATTGCATGATAAAAATTAGCCCGTTGCAGTCGTTTATGGTATCAAAAAACTTCGAAAGTTCACTGTTGTCCGCTCTACGCCACCGAATCATCGACCTTAAGTATTTCGAAAAAAACATTGTTTGTCTCTGAATCTTGTGAACTGTTCCATAGTTCGCGATATCAGTGTCGCTAGAATGAGCCCCAACACATCATGAGAATTGTTAACCCTTCCGTTTAAAACAATGTAAAAATGGCTAAAAATCGATCCGCATCTCCTTTAAAACAAAACTTAAAAATAATTAGTTTAACATCCGTCACTGTGACACGGCCGGACTTTTCTTATCGGTATCCTGATTGGACGGGGTATTTCCTTGTGGTCCGCCACCTCCTCCACCAGGACCTCCAGGCCCGCCTGGACCGCCGCTTCTATCCACATTCCATGAATTCGGTCCCGTGAGGGGCGAGTCAGCATGACCGAAGCCTGCATGATTCTCATGATCAAGCGAATTTGTCGCATCGTATTGTGTGTTTTCCAATCGTGTTATCAGTCGCTCGTCCTCATCTCCAAACTCGCCGCCCATTAACGACGGTTCACCCACTACCATCACATCCTGTAAAGATTGAGAAAAAAGAGATCAATAATATGATTCTGGAAAGAAGAGGCGTGTAATGTTGATGCTGTGGCCACCGAGCAACGTCAACATTACAATTATGTTTAGGCATCCTGTCTTAGTTGAACACGATTATGATAGTGAATTTTTATATCCGACTGCTGAAGGAAGCCTATCAACCGAAATTTGTGAGGGTGAGAATCTCATTTTTACACCAGAAGTATGACAAGGCTATCTCAAATAAGAGATTAAACTGCTGCATGTGAAATTGACCATGAACGTAATTTATAGTCTTGGGCTTTTCAAAGGGATAATAAGTATTCCAAAAGAAGAAAGTTAAGCCGACAGGCCTGTCTGTTACGCCTGAACACTCCACAGTCCATCCGGCCACCCGTTGGACTGAAACCACCATACATGTACCAACAAGTCGGATGGCAATAACAGTTCAACTCTGGCTGTGAAAGGTGTTGAGACGGAAATTTGAGATATTTTTGTGTTTGAGCATTTATAAAAAATATTTTTCATCGATCATGCGCATTAATCCACACACGTACCGGTTTGCCTGATCGACTTCAATCGAACTCCGGCCGCCGGAACAATCCAAATTGATAGGCCGCTTCCACATACGATCTGACTGAGATTCTGGGCAATCACAATTATCAAAGGGTGCACCAAGCTAGCACTTTGATAATTTGAGAAAGAAGATTATCAGGGAAACCTAAGATATATAGAATATCTCGCAAAAGAACATTAATAAACTCTGGAAAATGGTAATCGAAACAAGTAATGTTCACGAGACTATTGAGGAGGAATTAGCATTTCTTCATAGATGAATTATCCTCCAAACTAGAATTGTTCTTCCTATTACAATATGCGTGTTTTAAGAACACATCGACTTTCGGAAATCACTTATTCTCCGATCGACTTCATTGATTATGCACTGCAACCATTTGCCATCCCTGAAGGACTATTGAAACAAGAATCTATCTATGGGTAATTGAGCTATTAAAAATTAAAAGTTGTTTGTCGGAAAATTGCCTTTTATTATTGACGTGAAAGTAACGATGCTGCCACGGATTAATACATCACCGAAATCGTACAACGTCTATAACACCCATTGGCAGTTACTCCTGGTGAGAGTCCCTTTCAATCTACCGATAAATAGCATAAAACAAATCTAGAATGACGCAATATAGCCCATGAAATCGATCAAATGTAGAATAAAGGTATAGATGTGATGTGACTCAAAGACAAGATACACTCCCGACCTCAATTTTGATATGTAAAGGAAGGAAATGTGATTCAGACTGCTACTCTTGGAGAAAAAGTCGTTTGAAATCGCCATCCTCAAGATCTCTAAGATACAATTCAAACAAAAACTTTATGATAGAATTAAATATTTCTCATTCCGTATTCAACTTCGGCTACTCTTCAAGAAATTATCGAAGTAACAAGATACGCTCGTCGTCAAATTCAGAAATTCAGATTGGCCCAGTTCATGCTTTTTATTGTCGATCGAATTATATTTTTATGCCTTGACCTGGCATTCAGTTCAAAATTTAACCTGTTTTCCGACTTGAAAACACTTCAAAACTAAAATCAGATGGATTCTAGAAACTAACTATTTTTTCACGTGCAACATGATCTGCGCCCTGTGAGTTGAGGTTAAGAATACCGTCATTCCCTATTCGTCGTAAAAGGCAATTAAAAAGGATAGAAATTTTATTGCAATGGAAACATCTATAAGACTTGAATAGAGACTTACACCACGGCTACGATCTTTGGCTAGCGAAAAATGGCTAATGATTAGTTTCTGGAATGTAAGCACGCTCCTCGACAACGACACCGAGGGCTGCTTCCTCAAACTCAAGCAAGAATTCTGTAAAGCTCGACTTTCTGGAAAATACTTCTCCACGCCGCCGTTTATTTAAAAGTGGAAAAAGAGAATGCGGTAGTGATAGTGGGGACATTGGGATATTTTGAATTAAGGGAAGACCGCCCACCCAAAGATCACCAACTAGCTGATGGATAGGTTGAAGGAACTAGAGGGACTAACCATCAGGAATAAAGAGAACCTAATCAGAAAACTAAAGGAGTTCACGACACCGGATGGACGACTAGTTTCATTATACGTAGAGCCCTTTCAAGCACCCCGGTGAAAATATGAAATGACAGAGAGCTAATTGACTTTTAGAGGAAAATTATACAAAGCAATCAGAGATGTGGTAGTTGAGAACCCCCTGTCACTCTTTTTGAGATCCAACGCTTGCTCCCTAAAATCTTGTAAAATTACAGGAGTCATTTTACCATCCATTTACCATTTACCAAGATAAAGTACAGGAGATGCTCGAGGGTCTGAACAAGGTACTTCGAAATTTACAATTTACAATGGACTATGGAGAACTCCCGTTTCTAGATTTAGAAGTCATTTAAGGGGAAAAGATATCTTTTTTGTCATTTATAGAAAGCCTACACGACCAACGAACGGTTCCAGAAAATTCCAACCACTCCTACCTACATAAAATGGCTCCTTTCAATGCAATGATCCACATATTGTTCCCCGTGCCCCTCTGTGCAGAAAAATTTATAAAGGAAAAGAGATACATCTTCGACATTGGAGTCAAGAACGGCTTCCAACCATCGGCATTTAAAAGGCGGAACTCCAAGTGCGCACGCTGAAATCCTTCGTCAGCAGTATGGAACTGAATAGAAGAATATGGATCACACACTCTGCGGTTTCGTCGAAACTTAAAAGACCAATAAAATGGTTGAATATCGACATGATGCCATCCAGTAGGATACACCAAATCAAAACTAGGCTAGCATTCCTCAAAACCGACAAATTAAAACACGAGCCATAGAGGAGGGACACGACAAGACACGGTACGACGTATGCCATTAAGGAATGCGACAAAGGCAGAAAGCTAGATGTGCAAGAGAGCTTGGCGATCTTACGGGAACCAGAGGGTAACAAATTATATTCCGATACGGGCAACATACATACAATCGAAGCTGCTCAGAGAAATGGCAAATGAGATACCCGGCAATATCCTTGGTTCTCACCGAAACCAAGCCTTAGAGAGTTAACGTAATTAATGTAATTAAAATATTATGGCGACCATGCCTATGACGACATTTAACCAAACTGTTAAAATACAAAAATACGTTGGTAGGTTTAAGTGAAGACATCCGATTCCTTCACTTATGTTCAAAATGCAAATTCACACTTAAAAGGCATCGATGCTGATATCGGCCTTGAAAGAGACTCTCATAAACGGTACAAACTCAAACAATCTGCCCGAGAATATTGATAAAACGCCATCAGAAGTGTTCAGATGAAGTTGTCGGCCACTTTCCGTAAGAACGTTACAAGATCTGACCAACTGCGGAAACGCAATGCCGAAACAATAAACGTAAGGGGCTAGAGCTTTGTTGTTGGCTACGAGATGCGTTACCGTGGAAAATTCGGAGAAGTTCGAAATAAGGAATTCCATCATTGCGATAGTGGGTGAAGGAGAAGCTGTAGCAAATAGCAACGATTTCGCTTCCGAATATAGCTTCACGAAAGGGCTTGCAGGTGGTCCTTAACTACCACTTGTCTCACTGCGGAACTTTTCCGTGTAGATCCTGCAGAGTTGTTACTTCGTTTCATTTGTAGATACTGGAAATCTGAGACGGTTAAGAGCATAAATTTTGAGTGCAACAAACGGAGAGGTATTTGCGTGCTTCCCTCTATCGTAAAGATATTAGTTGAAATCACCCTGGAACGGATCAAAGAACACCTTGGAAGCTTGATCGACAGAGAGCAGAATAGTTTCCACTTTGGATCCTTCTGGAGTAATGTGCGGAGTTTAGATCACCACTTTACCTGAGAAGTTAGATATTGTCTTCTATTTGTAGTTAAGTCTAAAATTGATAGATGAAGGGAGTAAGTTGCTCCCGAAATATATATGCATAATAAAATAAAATTGTAGTTTGGAGTAAGCTACTGGTCTACCACTTTACCTACTCTTCATCAATTTCGAGAAAGATTTCGATAGCGCGACAGGGAGTGTATTTAGAATCCTCTACATAGGAGGGACATTCCGGAGAAATTAATAGCTTCTATTAGAGCGATATAAGACGGTCGAAAATGTTACGTGCTGCATCGAGGTAACATCCCAGAGGAACTTGAAGTTTGCCAGCATTGCATCTCGAAGTTTGCCAGGATTGCATCTCGAAGTTCGCCAGGAATAGTTTCTCTTTTTGTTATCGGTGACGTTCTTGATGCTGCCTTGGCTGGAGGACGTAGATGGTTTAAATGGACAATATCATCTCATGTCAAACGATTACGCTCATAAAATCTGCTTGCTCTCTCACCGAGTCATGGATCTTGGCCAAATGGCTCTGATTTGGAGGAGGCAGGTAGAATCAGACTTAAGATAAGAATCAAAGTTCTCAGCCTGTGTCTGCCTGTGGCAGCATTGCACCTAAGATCACTTGTCATACTAATAGCGCTAAATCTGCCTATTTCGTCAAAAATTTAGAAATACAACTATCTGAACGCTAACATTAAGTTGAGGTTGTTCCGCGTCAATGGTCCTTCTGCTGCTATATGGGACTAGTGCATGGAAAGTGACTGCCACCCTTACTCAATTCAATTCAAATCTGAATCTTGTCACCGGGGTATTCTGGCCTAATAATAATAATAATCGTTGGCGCAACAATCCATGTTGGATCAGGGCCTTGAAGTGTGTTAGAGCACTTCATTCAAGACCGTAACTGTACACTAGGAGGCAATGTGGTCAGCATTGCACTCGCCCGAGATTATCACCCTGATTTGACTCAGGTACTCATTCACAGCTGAATCGACTGGTATCCGACATCAAATCACGATACAAATCCCACTGCCACCAGTCAGATTTGTACCGCGATCTTCCGTACGACAGCCTTGTGGTCTAACCACTCAGCTATCCGGACACGTCTAAGATAATAAATAATGAAGAACTTGGTCGCCGCACGGGCCACCAGACAAACGACATGGCCATGTTACCTAGAAAGCGGAAATGGATAGCTCACGCATTAAAGAAGGGCGACAAAACTATGACAAGTCATGCTAGGCAATGGAACCTCCCTTTCCCAGGATGACAGACGCTTAGGCCGCCCTAGAGCGACGTAGCGTAGAACAGTGGAGGGAGAGTGTAAACTTCTCGGAGAATCGTGGAGGCTGAAGCATATTGCTGAGAATTGCTACGCCCCATATAGGGGCTTCGGACAACCGTACAAACTTTATTCACCAGATATATGCAGTACACAAAGCAATACGGAAAATTTTATAGACATCGAGATTCACTAAGAAGGAAAGTGAGTGCGACTGATCATTGTTACGCTAAAAAGCATGCATAGTCGTATCGAAAATGGTATCTCTCTTTACGATTATTTCATCAACAATGCATAAGGGTTTCTAAATAATGAATCAGTTGCATTCCAGCCCTTTTTTGCACATCGCAACTATTAAGATGTTCACCTGGTTTTGTCTGATGTTGGTCGATGTAATGATCAAATTTAGCGACACTTCTGTTATTTTTCTCTTTAGTTGCTATAAGAAATGGTAGTGTTCAATGGAAATATTATTGGTTTGGTTGAAAGAAGTGTTTTAATTTGAAAAAGATGGCAAGTAGTCGCCGAAATATTCATATCTGCGATAAATAAAGCACCTTTTTGAATCTTTTGAGTTTTTTATTTTAGTTATATAACTTTACTCAAAAGCTCCAGTTAGGTTAATAACAGACTGTTTATTTTAAATATTCAGCTCAAGGCATTTTCAAGAATTTAGTTTGCAATAGACTCCCCGCATTATAAAATGACACTTGCCAAATTACCATATCGGTTAAGAGTAGCAATTCGGAGCGCTTATTTATTAGATATAATGGTTTAAAAATCGAATTCTCACAAGGCGGACCAGTTGGAATCTTATCTACCTGAAGGCATCCAGTTTAATGTTTGTTGCTTGTTACTTTTCAAGTAATCAATCAGTTTTTAACAGGAAAGTGGGAAATTGATGCGTGAATGTACAATTCTTCAAGTTACTATACGTTTCGGTGGTAATGGTAACAAGCTATACAGCAAATTGTGAAATTTTTACCTGAACGGCAATAAAACGTACCTTTCTGAAAGATTCACAGACCACAAAAAATGGATTTGCAAGCGGGATTCGAACCTTGAGCACGTTGAATACTTTGCTATATCTTTGCTTCTTAATTTGAATTTGAATAATAGTGACACAAAATTCAAACGCAATCGTATATTATCAATTAAGATTGGAGTTAAAGTTTAAAAAATGTTAACTCACATTGAAATGAACCTCACAATTTAAACCTTACTCCAAAGAAACTGGATTGCGTCCGTCCACTAGCCACACTTCATTGGATTTTCTGCTTTACCATAAGTCCAGCTTCACTAGATGACTAATGGTTGATTAGTGTTGGAGAAGAGAACACATTCAGTGAAAGAAATAACCGAATTAGCATTCCCTTTCCTTTTCCATTTCCATTAGCAATTCAACAATTTAACATCGGCAATATTTATTCGTCACATATTAACCATGTTTCGTTCGCATACGACACAGCGGAAATGAGGTGATGGGGTATATTTTTTCCAAACTGATAATTCTGAGTGGCTTTATTTGATTCCGTTCTTGCAGTCTTTATCATTCCTTCAACATCAATTCTGACTTCAACAGTTCTATTTGACGTCATAAAACCTACATACTGTACATAGGAGTGTGCAGTGGAGAGGCACAATATAGTGCAATGATGAAATTCATCGATGAAAATGAGATTCTCATCAAAGCAGACGAAAAATATCTTCTTTTGATGTATTGTTATAGAACATTATGGCTTGCATCAAAGGAAATATGTATTACTTAGAATAAAGAGTTCCAACTACATGTTGTACAGGACCCAATATATTCCAGCTTTTGTTAACAAACCATACTCTAGGAACGAAGGCTACTTTGCTTTCTTGCTAACTTCTAAGAAGCTGTTATAGATATCCACAGATCAATAGCGGACTATGATGAATCTATTTTACTTAATTAGACACGATTACGATTATTATAGGAAATTCGTACCAAACACGTGTCAATTAATTTATATATTTACGCTGCTTGCATACCATTACATTGACATAGTATAATGTCCATTTTGCATGTGTATTCCCAAATTCTTTTTGTTCGTTTAAGCACATTGCCTCTCAGAAATTATGTTCCAGAACTGACCAGTTTGACATCATAGTGGTAAATATTCATGAATAAAGTGAAATTTTTTGTTAAAAATGAATTCCTTTGAGAATTTTCACAAATAACTACACGTAAAGGCAACAGATTCTTCCACAAAAAGATCTTTTTTCAAACTGGACATAAAAGACTACTACCTGCGACGCTAAGGAAAAATTTGGTCCTGGTGAACGTTTTTTACTTGGCACTGGTGGGGCATTATTTGCAGGTCCTCCGGAATTTGATCCTTTTCTTTTCCGTCGTTTATTTGCTGGTCTTTGTGCGTCTAAAAATAATTTCAAATTAGTATTTTCAACATATCTGATAAGTACATACAAAAACTATCACAATTTAGACAAAAAAATAAAGCATGAAAGAATAAACAAACAACAATCATGAAATTCAATCTTGTTTATTCTTTCAGTGCTTTTTTTATAAGATATCGTTTACATACACTTATAATGTTATCTTGTCCAGGTAGTGTTAGTTAGATAAAAAAAATCTATAAAATACCTCTCTTACCCGGCGGAGCAACCATTCTCTGCCACTTTTGGAATAATGTTGTTTTTAAACAATCGCGAGGACTAAGGGCGTAGGCTTTATGCCTTGACATTAACTCTTGCATTGGTTCTAATATTACACACAACTGAAATGAAAAACATTTGATTCCTTAGCAACCTTTCTTTCGTTAGGTTCCAAATAAAATGTTGAAACCGCTCCCTAATAGGAACAAGATTGTAGCGCAGTAATTAGATAAAAATAAAAACATTTTAAGAACACATTTTACCCAAAATTTTGAAAATGCAATTTGTTTGTGTGTGTGTGGTATAAAAATGGCCAATAGTGTCACTGCAATTTGTATTGATACCATTTCCCTGAATTTTATCGAACTGAGAAGTCAAAGGGCCAAAGAGATAGGACCTAAAATCCAATTCATGACACCTGATACATAGAATAAATGTCGCGAAAACGGTTCAGCTGCATTCTGTAATACTTGGTACTCTTTCAAAATATTGAAGAAAATACGAGTAGAGGCGATTGATAAATAACAAGGGTAAACCTCAAATTCATTATGTTGCGAAAACTGCTTGTGGTGGAGTTATTCGACTGGCGTAAGATGAGATTTAGAAACGAAATCTAGAAATACTGGACAACTGACGAAACTGTGCAACGCTAGCAAGAATGAACACAATTACATAGTATCGGAAACAGCTCCTAATTTGTTGGTGCATGAATCTAACTGCACATCGGTGCAAAAGGAATAGTAGTAACGTATTTTTTGTCATCTCAGTGGACACTTAAACGATGCAGCGAAAGTACTTCGGATGATATCGACCAGGAAAAAATCACTGTTCTTCAAGAATACATGATGTACCCCACGACATTGTAATGCATCTGATATTTCCACCAGTTGCAGCAAGAAGCAAGACATAGAATATGGCTAATCAATGCACTCTTTCATTTTGTATTGATGGGTAGAATATCGAAAATGAGACACTATTCTTTTTGCCTAGAAAATATTGTTCCTGTCGACACCGGTATCGAGTTCGACGTTGCGTTAGTCGCAAATACCTCATTTTACCTTCAGCATGCTGATTGAAATCGCACCATCCACTTCCGCTGCTGCAGTCTTATCTATATATCGCGCAACGTTAATTGTGATCACAATTAAACTGAATCATTGTCTAATTAACAACGAAATAAAGAATAATGATATTAGGAAAGAAGAGACTAATACTCTAGGTAGAAATGAACCCCTTGAATATACTAAACACAAATGCAAAACTCCGCAGAGGTGCAGATTAGCGGATAAATTAGTCAAAGCAAAACGTGATAGAGATTAGAACGCATATGAAGGAGCCGCGATGCTTTCATCATTGGGCATATGATACAACATTAGAGTCAATTTGCTAACAAAGCTGACACCTCAGATTGATATATATGATATATGATAATGAGTAGAGGTGAATGATATAAATATGCATTCCTATTTGTGAGCAAACAAATGGAACTAAAATCGAAAATATTTCATGGAATTGATTTTTATTTCGCCGATTTCCCGGCAATATGCGCAAAGGATAACACTAAGAAAAGTGTGGGGTTTTAACTCAATTTATCCGCTAACAAAAAACCGTAGAGCCTATATGTAGTTCCGAATCGACATTGAAAGTGCGTGAATTGATGCATAATATCTTTTTAAGAGTTTCAGCAACATGTGTATGGTATATGGGTTTCACCAGTTCAGCGAAATTACTATAAGTTGAGATACTCAGACCTTGGACGTTGGCCTCGAAGGATCAGCTGCCGGTATTAAGCAGTAGATAAATATACCTCCTTCAACCTAGAAAGAAACTATAGGCGGACGAACATTGCTATTCTAACCGACAGTCAAAAGACTATTATGGGCTGGTATAGGAAGGTTTTAACAGACTGAACATGCTCGGCTCGAACAATAAGGTCTGGATACTTTGGTTAACAGGCGACATTGGGTTAGAAAGCAATGAGACAACGGAGTAGCTAGCCAGAAAAGGAGCAGGGACGCCGCTACATGGACTAGATCCTGCTCTGGAATCAAAAATGGAACAGTTCAGACCGTTCCTGGGGACATACGAAGCCAAGCGCTGGGAAGATTATTTAAACCTGACGAAGAGGAGTCTCAGGATCATAGTAGAATTACTCACTGGTCACTGCAGGATAGATTATTATCTGGGGAAGTTAGGGATGTCTATGAACACTACAGATTTTGTGAGGAGAATAACAAAACCTCCACATATGATTTGGGACAGTGGCCGGAAATTGTACAAAGTAGGTTGAGGCATCTGGGAGAACATTTTAAACCAGATATCGTCAGGTTGAAAACCTTGGTAGTAGGGAAAGTTATAAAATTCGTGTTGGTTCCCGACTCTATTATGACATACTATAGTTAATAGGCATATTATAACCAGTAAAAAGGCACAATAGTTTTTCTAGGAAGCAATGTAACTTCCCTCTACCGGATTATTATTATCACCGGTATTAAATGCAAAAATAAAAAGCATCGTTAGGTTAAACCAGAAGCAAGAAAGATGAATTTGATTCTGGATGTGCGATATGTGTATGTTCTCAAAGTTTCTTCTCAAATTCAATCCTTGCATTTACATGAGTACATTAATAATTAATAATAATAATGGCGGCCTGGTCTGATTATGCTTCAGGTTAAAGTTGCGTAATTAGGCAAGTCCTCACACGACCTCCGCGTGGTGGCCGCTGGAAACCGTCTTCGGGCGGGCCAAGAGTGTGTAGCCGGGCTGGGAGTAGGCTCATCCAACTGA
Organism: Hermetia illucens; assembly: GCF_905115235.1. Lineage (NCBI taxonomy): Eukaryota > Metazoa > Arthropoda > Insecta > Diptera > Stratiomyidae > Hermetia > Hermetia illucens. The sequence continues at coordinate 103,855,034 of NC_051852.1, read as the reverse complement.
CGAGGATCTGCTTGTCTGCTGGTCATGTGTTAGGGGCAAGTAGATCTGGCGGGGGGATGGACTGAAGTAACAGCCCGGGGATCGTCCTCCCTGCATCGGAGAAGGTGCTAATAGGACCCCAAGCCAAGGTGGAACAGCATACGCCGAGGGCTGCGTGGCCAATGGGGAGCTTGGTCTTTAGTATGCGAACTTTGAATAACTTGGTCACCTTCAGTTTCAAATAAGACCCTTACCCTGGTGGCCGGGCCAACCAGGGTGGACATTCTTCCCGGACTACTCGTGGGACCAAGACATGGACTCAATTAATAATAAAAAAACCAAAACGACGATAGAAGAGGAGGCGATGATGCCAGGCGCATCATCGGAGGACGAGCTGCTGGCCTCCAGCCAGGAGACAGTGGCCGTCGAGAGCAGTACACTCGGTGCCAGCCGTAGCACCGTTATGCTGAAACCAACCGCAGGGACCTCCCGGAGCGAGGCGTCAGACGGACTAGTGGCTTCTAGCCTGGAATCCACTGCCGTCAGGCTGGGTGTAGCGAGTACCAGACATAGTACTCCTGACCCGAAGCCCTCAGCGTCGGGGGATCCCTCGAAAACGAAAACCGACAAGAATCGCCGGAAACCGGCTAAGAAGCGAAGGTCCACGGGTGTCCTGCTCAAGAGTCAGTACCAGAAGGCCATGCATATTCTCGGCAAGATTGCCAAGAATAAGGAGGCCGGTACTGTCGACGAGCGGGATGAAAAAGACCTCGCTAAATACCAGGCGATTGTTGATGAATACAACAGCAAACGCCGGGCTGACGAACAGAAGGCGAAGCCCATCCCTCTAAAACGCAACCGATCTCAAGACGAGGTCGAACAAGATAAAAAGCGGAGTAGAGTGGGCAAGAGCGCAGACGCCAAGCAACATACGAAGGAAATTGTTCAGCAACCGTCAGCCGGCGGGCCACGTACTGCGAAGACCTTCAGCGATGTGGCCAGGAGTCACTTATGGGTGGCGCTGGCGGATGGCAATTCTGCTAACGGCAAACTAACGCTGGAGGTGTGGACCAGTGTTGAGGCTAGGCTGTCGGGCATGGTCTATGAACATCTCGTGGAAATCGGAGGCAAACACCCGGGACTCACTCCCCACTTTGATTCATCTCATGTGGTCCGTGGGTTCCACGTAATAGCTTGCATGGACCAGTTCTCTAAGGACTTTCTCGGCTCGTGCGTCGCTAAGATCAGCGACGCTTGGGAGGGCGTTAAGCTCAAGACTATCCCTTACGACGAGATTCCCAGGAGACCGGTCGCTCGCATTTGGTTGCCGAAGATTCGCATGGAGAAGGACAAGCTGGTCCATTTCCTGCGCCTTCACAACCCCGGGATTCCCATGGACGACTGGGTTGTTATAAAGGAGGAGGAACCTCAGATAAACAGCCAGCCCGTACTACTCCGCATAAACGAGGAGTGCCTGGAGGCACTGAAAAAGGCCGATTACAAAGTGTGGTTCGGAGTCAGGAATGCCAAAGTAAAAGTGTTCCGCTCTGCAAAACCGGACGACGACCTTGACCCAATCGACGCCGCCAACGAGCTGTTGGAGGAGATGACGATCGACGGTCCGACGGGGGCTGTCGAACCCCCCACGCAAGCAGATCATGCTGAGGGTAACGCAGATAAATCTGCAGCACTCGAAGTGTGCCTCGGCTAATCTGCTCGTCTTCCTCTTAGAGGAAGACATCGACATCGCATTAATACAGGAGCCCTGGGTCGGAAGCGACCGAACCATCAAAGGGCTCCAAAACAAATATTTTAATCTATTCCACAGCACAGGAGACGCTGATCAGGCTAAACCTAGAGCATGTATTCTTGCGAGGAAGAGTCTGCACGCTTTTCTGTGCCCGGACCTGAGTTCCAGTGACCTAGTTGTGGTCAAGCTGGAGCAGGTGGGGGCAGAGAACGTGTATATTTCCTCGGCGTACATGGCTCACGACCGATCAGCTCCGCCACAAGAACTACAACATCTGATGAACACCATAACACCAAAGAAAGCCAACCTGCTGATAGGCTGCGACGCAAATGCAAGGCATACGCTTTGGGGCAGCTCTGAAATCAACGAAAGGGGTGAGTCATTCTTTGATTTTATTATTACTTCAAATTTATCGGTGTGTAACAGGGGCAGTACACCAACCTTTCATTTCCCCTGCTCGGAGAACTGTGACGGTTGGGAAGAGGTCCTTGATATCACCCTAATAACCGACAACGGGATTCTTAGGGTGGAGGACTGGAGAGTGTCTGACCAGAGATCCTTCTCTGACCACAGTTGGATACTCTTCAGTCTAGATCTCGCCGCAGAGGTCTCCAAGCCCTTTAGAGACCCCAGGAGGATCGACTGGAGAAAGTTTGGTCAGGTAATTAAGAACAAACTCTCCGGTGCGCAAATTGGTAGGATTGGCACGACAGACGAACTGGAGTCAAAGGTCGGGGCTCTGGAGAAGGCTTTTGATACCGCCTTCAAAGTCTCGTGCCCTGCTAAGTACAGCAAAAAGACCCTGCCACCGTGGTGGAACGAAGATCTCTCTAGTCTCAGGAAGTTGACCAGAGAAATCTTCAACATCTGCTACAGGCAAAAATACTGGCAGCCATACAAGGACTGCCTAAAGAAGTACAAGTCGGCCATCAGGACCGCCAAGAGGCGGTCTTGGCTAGACTATTGTCAGAACATTGAAAGCACTAGTGAATCCGCGAGGCTCAATAAGATTCTGTCCAAGGAACATAAGAGTCCATCCTTCCTTAAAAAGTCGGAAGGCTCCTGGACGGAATCTTCTAGTGAAACCTTGGAGCTGCTGGTGCAAACGCACTTTCCCTCCAGCGAGGAGGACTGTGAGTCAGAATCTCGCTTGGAGGGTTTGCGGCAACCCCAGCTGTGCGAGACTATCAAATCGGTAATTACCGGGGATAGGATCGGCTGGGCTATAAACAGCTTCTCCGCATACAAATCTCCGGGCCCAGATGGCATAATGCCAGTCATGCTACAGAAGCAGCAGGAAAGGGTTGTGCCGTGGCTTGTTGAGATTTACCGGAGCTGCATCACTTTAGGATACGTACCGCAGTCCTGGAGGCGCGCACGGGTGGTTTTCATACCGAAAGCGGGCAGGCGCGGTCATGAGTCCGCGAAGGACTTTCGACCAATCAGCCTGACCTCTTTCGTGCTGAAGACCCTAGAACGCGTCCTGGACATTCACTTAAGGACGATTATGGAGAGAACGCCTTTCTCTAAGTCCCAGCATGCCTACCTCAAAGGAAAATCCACAGAAACCGCCCTCCACGAGGTAATTGGCACGGTTGAGCGGTCGCTGCAGTACAAGCAGTATACCCTTGCTGCCTTCTTGGATATAGAAGGAGCCTTCAACAACGTCAGTACCAACGCCATCAAGGAAGCCTTGACCGGTATTGGATTGGAGGGGTATCTCACGCATTGGATTATATCCATGCTGAGTACCAGGATAATCCAATCCGATCTGGGAGGCAACCACTTGACCAGAGCTGTGAACAGAGGCACGCCCCAGGGTGGTGCTATCTCACCGGTGCTCTGGTTAATAGTAATGGACAAAATTTTACGTACATTAGACAGCAGCGGGGTGAAGGTGGTGGCGTATGCCGACGACTTGGTGATACTAGTATCTGGGATGTTTCTGTCCATTATGAGCGACATTATGGAAGGAGCGTTGCGAAAGGTGTGCCTGTGGGCCGCAAGATGCGGACTCAGCATAAACCCAACCAAAACGCAACTGATGCTATTCACCACCAAGACAAGGATACCTGAATTCCATCTACCACGGCTGAATGAACAAAGATTGGTTCTTTCCTCTAATGTGAAGTATTTGGGTGTAATCCTGGATCCTAAGCTAAATTGGAGGTTGAACATAGAACTGAGGGTTAAGAAGGCCTGTATAGCCTTCTATGCCTGTAAGAGAACCTTTGCCAGGAAATGGGGTCTCCAGCCGAGGATGGTTCTCTGGATGTACACCGCTGTAGTGCGTCCGATCCTGACGTACGGATCTATTGTATGGTGGCAGGCTTTAAAGAAGAAATACAATAGAACGAAGCTTAATAGGATTCAAAGAACCGCGTGTGCAGGTGCTACGGGGGCTCTGCAGTCTTGCCCGGCAGATGCTCTCAATGTACTCCTGCATCTCCTCCCCCTTGACCTCCACATCAAATATGTTGCAGCGTGCAGTGCCGTAAGACTGCGTGAGTCCGGATGCTGGGCAGCGAAGTCCTATGGCCACAGCAACATTCTAGATGAAATACCTCGAGAAATCTGGGCATCCCCCACGGACTATGTCAGACGCAAGCTGAACTTCACGAGAAACTTTGCTGTGGACCTTCCAACCAGGGCAAAGTGGAAGACCGGCGGCGTGTTGCAAGACTATGACACGGTATTCTTTACGGACGGATCAAAGATGGCCTATGGAGTCGGCGCGGGGGTTTTCTCGAATACACACGGTGTATCCAAGTCGTATGGTCTCCCAGGTTTCGCCAGTGTATTCCAGGCGGAAGTACTGGCGATATTGGAAGTCTGTCGATGGCTGGAGCGTGATTCGAGTCCCAAGCGTAACATAGCCATTCTGACCGACAGCCAAGCGGCCATCAAGGCCTTGTACTCAACGACGACATCTTCCCGGTTGGTGGGGCAGTGCAGAGACACGCTCAACCATCTGGGCGGCACGCTCAAGATCACTCTCCTCTGGGTTCCCGGGCATAGGAACATAGAAGGGAATGAGCGGGCTGACGGATTGGCCAGGCAAGGCTCTGCTCTTGGCAGTCCCTCGGGGAACACAGTCGGTGTTCCGCTGGCGGCTGTCGGGGGCCGAGTCTACTCGCACTACCTAGCAGCCGCGGGCCTGAGATGGCGAAGGCTTACAAGCTGTGCCAAATCAAGGAGAATTTGGCCCGCTTATAACATAGCCCGATCACGAGAGCTCCTGTGCCAGACGCGTGCAAATGCATTCAAGATTACGGCGGTCTGCACGGGGCACTGGCCCATAGGGGACCATGCCGCTAGGCTCGGCTTACCCTACAACTCGCATTGCCGAAGCTGCGGAGAAGGAAGGGAAACCCTCATGCACTTTCTCTGCGATTGCCCGGCTCTGGCTCGAGTCAGGCTGCGGACACTGGGTAAACCATTCTTTGGGGACCTCAGTGAGATTTCTAGTTACAGGGTCGGAGAGCTGCTTTCCTTCGTGAATGCTACGGGCTGGCTCTGAGGATCCGAGCCAGCTGGACTCCGCTTCCCTGTTCCTATAACAACAGTCACGGTCTTAGGAGTTTGTGGCATCAAAACGGCGCACCAAAGCGCTAATTGGGCTCCTCGGAGCGGCCACTGATACCTACCTACCTACCTACGTTAATAATATTTTATAATAAAATGGAATTACTAAAAGTTTGAGTCGGATGTATTCAACAGGACTAAAAGAGCTAATGTAAATGTTCAAAACAATACCTCGTAGGAGAATCCAAAGGTAATTTTAGCAAGCAAAACGATAAATTCATCAAGGATCACTCTATAATGCCATTCATGAGTAGGAACAAGAGCTGTTTTAAGAATAATCTCAAAAGCAGAAAATCAATATGAGAATGGTCTTCCGTAAAGTAGAGAACCAATCCAAAATTCTATTAAAAGAAGGGAAGCCCTTTTGTGTAAAATAAAACCTTATTAAAATCGATTCAATGTCTGTCTGCCTGTCTGTCACACGCACTTTTCTCGAAAACGGCTAAACCGATCCGAACGAAATTTGGCGGACAGATGGGAACTATGAAATCCCACGCATTCAGGGAGTGGCTTAAATTTAGGTGGAGTTTAAAGGGGGTCTCCCCATATACGCAAAGGGGGGGCACATGAAACGGTAAAACATTTTTTTCACCGGATATAGTCGTGTAGGGTATGAAATGAAAGGTCTCGAATTGTACTTTCCGAAACATTAGTTTTGAAGTGAATTGCAAAGTGCGTGAGTAAAGAGTCAAAATGTACGCACTTAAAGTGAGACAGGACACCAGGACATCATGGTGCCTCGGCCTTAAAATATGTCCCATTCCGATATCTGATCAAATTAACTTACTAATAGTATATTACTAACTTTTAGAAATTTACTGAAGCCCCTTAAATTCATCCTATTCATTACGTAGTTCTCCATTGGCCGATAACATTGACTCGAGATATTTAAATCGCTGAGTTCTGACAATGGTAGTAACCTGCTCAGAACTGAGCGATTTAAATATCTCATTATCATCATCAACGGCACAACAACCGGTATCCGGTCTAGGCCTGCCTTAATAAGGAACTCCAGACATTCCGGTTTTGCGCCGCGGTCCGTCAATTCGATATTTAAATATCTCCGGTCAATGCTATCAGCCAATGGAGAACTACGTTATGCTCCTCACATAGGAAAACACAAAACCTTTTATACCTGAAGCGTCAAGTTTCCGGTTTCCTGACTTGTTTTATTTAAAAACAACACTAGCCCAAACAGAAAATTCCAAAGTGACAGTAAAAGACCATTCGAGAGGTACAGAAACTGTAAAAGGAGGTCATGCGGAAAACAGAAAGAGGATACTAGTCAGGATATTTCCAAAGTTATGGTGCCAAGGCTTAAACCGGAAATCTCAAATGCCAAGGCGTAAACTGAAAATCTGAAAACATGAAAGATGTTATAAGACAGCATCAAGGAAATGCAGAGCAGCAGGTGATAACAGTCATATGTATGGCTTGACAATGGACAACTTGTGGAGTGTATCGAAGACTATAGTTTGTTGAATTGTGAAGTCATTGAAATTGAAATGTACATATTTTTCTAAACCAAATTTTACAATCCGTTCAACAAGTCTAACAAAGCTTGAAACTACAAGAAATACCGAAAAGTGGCAATTCCAAAGGCTGCACCTCATGAAAATTTGAAGTAGAGAAACATCCCAAGGGAGTTGTGCGGCAGGCAAGGTCGAAAACATCTGCCAAGGACAATATCCATCGGGCTTTGCATCAGCTTGATCATTTTCTTCCGAAAGAAGAAAACTACTGCTGGAGGAACAGCATCACCCAAGATTCAGCCTCCACCTCGTCTCATCTCATGTTCCTTGTTCGCGTCAAACGCGAGGTAGAGCCCAGCAATGGCTGCTAGCGCATGCAGCCGGGTTGTTAATATGCCTCCTAACTTTCAAGACCATTGCTTGGTCGTTGGATCCAGTATTAAAATCTAAGATAATTGAAATTAAGCCGGAAGTACAAGCACCCGAATTTAAATATACCAAACTCTTGTCAGGTAAGGAGGTTTTCGCGAAGCGCAAATAAGAATTAAGGAATTGGAAGGAAGGGATAATAAATTGCTGTGATGGATTTTTAGAAGCATTTTTGGACTGATGAGTAGTTAACCAGGTTCCCAATTAGAATAAAGAAATAAAGCAGTTTTTATAGGATTAGTATACAAATCAATTTGATAAGGCCCATCTTAATAACTCAAATAAGGAGTCGTGAATATTTCAAAACATATAATATGAAGAGACATGAAAAACTAGAATAGGTCTCGCGATGTTATCATTAACAACTTTTTCCTAAATGTATATTTTTTCAAATTACACAATTTTATTAATAATATTAACCAAAATCGTGTCCTTCCTCTTGCAAACCAACATATTATTCTAACGCTGATCCAACTCCCAAGAATGACATCGTACAAAAGAATGTCAATTCTGGTCACGTTAAGAAATTGAGCCAACATTTCTACCCATGCGACATGAATCATTTTAGTATGATATGACACACAACTGTAAAAAAGTCCAAACTTATCACAACACCGTGAGGAAAGATGAAAAGTATCCCTAAAAATCGTAAAAAATGGGGCGTAGGCGTCTTTGGCGAACTTTGTTCCACATCCAAATCATTTCAGAGATGAGATGTTATTGTCATTAAATAGGATATATTGAAGTCTTCTCATACGGTATCGCCTCGAGACTCTTCCTTTGATTCTGAAAGACTGTTCCTATCTTAAACCAAACAAAAGAGGATGCTCAATAAAAGTAATCAAAGGCGTACAACCAGGAAATGCTTTGACGCAAATGGAAATGTATGGATTTGTCCTCGTTATTCGTCGCCGAGGTTTCTTAACGCGATAGCATAAAGATAAAGCCATTGAATAATCAAATTGTGGTTAGGAATGACACACTGGCGCTTTTTAACGCTCAGGTATTAAGGAAAGTGATTTTCAAAATTTTGGGTAAAGAACAAAATCCAACTGATGAAAATGGAAACTTAACTAATCATAGAAATCTACAATTAACAAAAATATTAACCAAACAAAAAATAAATTGTCAACCGAAAAGGAGAATCCATAGGAAAATATATCACCCAAGTTATTTACAATATTATTGTCAATTTAGTATTATTTTTTGTTTGGAATCAATATATCACCACTCACGCGTAGATAATTAAGCGTTGAATTTGTGATCCCCTGACGTGTAATGTTTTTTGAAATTTGTTCGAGTATCGTAGGATCAGGCTGTGAGGAATGCATTCCAACAACATTTCTAGGTATAAGTTCCCGATGTGTTCTCACACTCATATGCCACGATTTTATTCTCATGTAATCATCATACATAAATTCTAATATTAGTCGGCCTTCTGTACAAACCTGTGAAAAAAGATAGAAAATAAAACGTTTACAAGTTAGGTAATTATATGGTATAAAGTGAAACAAATTGCATTTTATGCGTTTTGATATTTCCTTTAATATTTCACTTACTTTAGTAAACATAGGTTTCCCGTGATGCGTCACCATTGTACATTGTTCACAGTCTAATGTAATTGATGTATTATGAAAAGATTCCTTAGTGTGTTTTAAATGAAAATACAATTCGATTACTCCACCCTCGTATATACTTCGAAAGTATCGAGGTATTAGCGTCCTTCCTATTGCTGAAATATAAGAGAAAGGTCAGGAATTTAGTAAGTGTTATCTTAAGTCTTATTCAAAAGGAGGCATAACCTCATATATTCAATCGCAATTCTTTTAGAAAATTACAAACAATAAGTAAACCAACTATCGAAGATCGGGAAAAAACCAGGGTATAAACTGAATACGGACAGCCCTAAATAAAAGGATGGCAAAAGCTCCTCAGGTGTTGCCGTCACCTCACCAAGAGCGCTTTTGATTTTGTAATATTCCATTTGTAAACTTCAATATATGTATTTGAATTTCTATCTCCTCAGAGCAAAAAGCATAAGATGATTTCTGACAGTAGCTTTGGAAGCATAAGAAATTGGATGTCAATCAAACCATGGCCCTGATAAGTGACTCGATTTGATGTGCATAAAAAACACAGACAAATCGCTCCATATTAAGCGACTATCAAGCTGTTATCGGTCAAAATAAATCTATTTGGACAAGGAAATTTATCAACAGCGTTTCCTTTCTTCAATTCAGGTAGAAATAGTGGATGATCCCTAGGATATATAGTGATAGACACCAACAAACCTACTAAAGGGTGAGTTTAGTTATGAAGGCGCTCTGCTACACGATGCTTGCCCTAGAAAGCGGTGACTGTTCTTCATCACTCATTTTGAAGTATCATCGACACCTACCCCAGAAGGGCGATCAAACGGAAGTCTGATTTTTCTGAAGTGACTTTTACCACGAAGCCTCATCGGAGGTTATCTGGCACCATGGGAACCAGGATGGCCAACTGAAAACATATCCTTCAAGAGAATTCCTGGAGGATGTGCTCTTGGCCCGGTTTTTTTGCAGTTTTTCCCCTTGTAGGAGTTTTATGGTAGTTGCAATTGTGCCCATATCGCGGGAGGAGCTGTACAACTCCGGGTGCCGTACCCCTTAGCTGCGGCAGGGATGTAAGATAGACCTCGCATTCACTGGTTTGATTGCTGAACCGCGGTGCTAGTCACGGCGGGGCTGATGAGATCCCCAAAACAATCCATTTGCCAAAAGGACCGTGAAATTATGACTGCATGGCAGGTACTCACATTAAACTTCCAGGACCTTCATCACCCATTCAAGGAAAACAACAACAAAATAACGGATTTGAGATCTAGTTGCAGAACCGTTATGGGCGAAAGCCTTGCTTTGATGCTGCAGCACTGCGACGTGTAAGAGCTGCAGACTTTCCTCATAATGGTTGACTGGACATCCATAATAAAGGATCATTTTGATGCACGCATGCATTGTCTGTGTCAACGATTCATATTATTATCCATATGCTTGTGGCCGAAGCAGAGCATTGCTGACAGCAGGAAGCTGTTAGCAGAAATATAAATGCTCGGTTACCTAAGAATTACTGGAACGATGAGAACTACACCTTCTGCGGTATTCGAAGCTACCGTAAATCTACCCTCGATTCGCTTTAAGATGAAACGGAAAATAGCTAACGATTCAACTGGAAAGACGACCATGCGTCCATCATAGAAATCCCTCAACAAGCATTAAGTAAATTTGATGCTTGAGAAGTCATATCCTCTTGTAATAAGCAAAATAGAATAAAACAACATAGCTACGAGTCTTTTGGAATTACAGACAATAATCTTCACCGTATTTTTTGTGGCAAATCATGTCCTCTAAAACTGTCCTCAATTTGTAATCCAGCAGGTTCAAATCAGGGCTGCCAAGAGGGCCCCTTTTCAGAAGAAATGAATGCTAGTAAATTGCTTTGCAATTAGGTTTGTGTCGTTTTAGTTATATAAACCGGAACAGTCTTTCTGGAAAGTTAACCACTAGTTTTGGAACATGGAATGGTGCAATGGTTTTACAACAGCGTACAAAATGGTTTCATGGTAAACTTTAGCCTATGTTTTGCTCACTTGTTCGCAGAAATGCAAGTTTGTAGGAGACACCCCACTAAACCATTACAGAAAACTGGATCCTTCCTTAAATGAATGTGCATACACGTAATCATTTTGTTTGTTAAATTTTCCTTGCTCGGTAAACAAGATTTTTCCGTGTAAGTTATCAGCGTGTTTACCAAAAGGTATTTTTCCATCCTATTTTTTTCAAAGCTACAGTCAACAAACTTCCAGCATAGCTTTCGAAAACCCCAAGTCCCAACTCTTTATAAGGTTTTGTGTGAAACAAAACCTCTCGACATGCAAAAGGGAGGTGTACATTTTTTTAATAGAATATGGTCATGTGGTCATGTCATGTCATGTGTCAATCAATGCGCTTCATTACTACTTTTCGGAACTGATGTTATTTCTAATATTGAAAGACGCGTAGATAAGGCTCAAAATGTATGCCACGAAAAGTAAAACAGGTCTCCTTCTAAGAGCCTACCCAACCAAAAAATCTGGGAAAATTCATAATGGTGCACCTAAACTCTAGGCCTCAAAATACATCTCATTGCGATACTTGCTAAAATAAAATTAATAATAGCATATTACCATATTTTAGAAATTTTCTCAGTGTTCTCACCCCAGTAATAATAATTGAAATTGGAAGTACATTATATTGAATCCGCTTAGATGCAAATAGAATAGAATTACTATACTCCCATTATTTTCAGTTATTAGCCTTTGTTATTGTGATCCGGATTTGGAGTTTCATTTCGATTAGGACTACATTTGAATGTAAGTCAATTCATCTAAAGCAGGAAATCCGCATTTACATACCTAGTGTCTGTCCGCTTACTGACAAGACAGGAATTTGCGAGAATTGTCCGGAAAAGAAGCTTCACGAGACATGCGACATGGAGGCTGAATCGTCACAAAATTGGCTAAACAACGGAAAATTGCTCAATGATCGACAGAGGCAGCGATGGCTTGACGAAGTAAATAATACACTTCTTGGCACTACGCAAACTAAGCTAGATCTACGGCGAATCTAATGCAGACGTGTTGGCCCCATACCGAAGGAGGCAGAGACTGAAGAAGAACAAGTCCCCTTATTATTAGGACCGATTTTGCTTCCCAAATGCTTTTCTCCAAATACCCTCGGTCTTGGTCTTTGAACACCAGGCAAGTTTATCTAAATGTTCGTTACGTGCCTCTTCCACTTCTTCCAGGATATTTTATTCTTTCTCTTACCCTAAAAATCCAATTTATTCTGTTTCAACTAATTGACATTCAAATTTATCGTTCTTATTGTTCAAACTCGCAACCAATCGTAATTTTATGACTTTCTGGTGGGTAGTTTCTAAGAATGCTCCTTAATTCAAGTGATCTTTTATGACCCCCTTACTCCCCGTTTTGCAATCGGCTTCAAAACTAAGACTTGATTTGGAAAGTACTACACATGACTATAATATTCGATGAAAAAAGAATTTACACCCCTCTTTTCCCTATATGGGGACCCCTTTTAAGTTCCACATAGGACGATGTAACTCACTGCATGGGCATTCCTAGTTCCCACCTTCCCACCAAATTTGGTGTCGATACAACAGTTTCTGAGGAAAATGCGTGTGATAGACAGACAAACAGTAATCCAATTTTAATATGGTTTTGTTTTTAACAAAGCATTAAAAATTATGTTTGTTGCATCCATAGGCAGGACACTCACACAGAAAATGTTCCTCAACACAGGATCCCATAATGACATGGGAAGGTTCTTCTTAGTTTTTGATAGTAGCTTTAGCCAATGCTACTGATACTTCAATTACTGATTGCAGTCCCGGAATGATCAGGTAGTTGAACCCTCTTTTGTTACGACAACCGAGATTTCATTTTCCTCTACACCATAGTGAGCAGACACCCAAAGTATTCCACCGCATTGAATCTAAAAATAAGAATTCAATCGGTTTCTACATTACTGGATCATGTTGGAAGTGGTCAAAGACGTAGACACTCAACATGCAAATTGACGATAGTTTTCAATGACCTGTGGTATTGTCTTGATCGAAAAGCACTTTTTTCTTCTCCATATGGGGTCATAATGCTATGCAATAATCGCTGTTGGTGGTTTTATCTTTTTCAAGATACAGGTTGAATATGATACCGCCAGCGTCCCAAAATACCGAGGCCAAAACCTTACTTCTCTTTGGACAAATTTCACCGACTTTTCTCAACTCATTTGATTACCTATTCGATTCTGGTGTGTAATTGTGGATTCAGGTTTCGTCCATTGTTAGATACCGATGCAAGAAATCCTTCTCATTATATTTAAATAGCTCTAAACAACACTCTGCATCAATAACACATTGTCGCTTTTGATCCAGTATCAGGACGCGCGGCCCCCATTTTGGAAACACATTCTTCATAGATTAATGTTCATGTACAATAGTAAACACACTGCCTTTCGATATGTTTAAAGAGTCAGCTATATCTGGCAATTTCAGTTTTCGTTCGGCAAAATCATTTTGTGCAATGACGAACCAAAGTTCAACTTATACGGTCCTGATAGCAGAACGTATATGGGACGTCCTCTCAATAAGGATTTGGACTCTATGTGCACCAGGAAGGCGGTGAAATCTGGTGGGGCTAATGTTATGATATGAAGTTGTTTCAATAAGCATGGAGCCGAGTTTATTGTCAAGGTCAAGGGGAAATTTAAAGGTTTAGCCTACCGGAATTTGCTGTCAGAGCATATTCTACCATTTCTGGAAAACCTCCCGTTGCTAGTTTATTCAAAGACAATTTTCCTGCAAGGCAACGCGCCATATCATAAGTCGCGATTTGTACAGCCAGAGTTCAAGAATGAGGCAATTTCAACCATGGAATGGTCTGCACAAAGCCCGGGTTTAAATATAATAGAAAATTTATGGGCAATTGTTAAGCGGTGAGTTGATGACACTGGAATGAACCACTGTGCGACAATTTTGGGCCGCCATCGAGTAGGAGTGAAAGCAGATCCCGAAGAATGCATGCAAAAAACGTGTGGTCTCTATGCAACGACGATATTCGGTTATAATTTCACAAAAAGGATATCAAACCAAATACCAAGTAAGTAAACAATTTACATTTTTATTTATATCTATGATTTTTTGAAATTTAATCAATATTTTTCTCTTTTTATTTCAAATACGTTGACAGCTTGACCCAGGTTTTTCTACCTTTATTTTTAAAAAGAATATTTTCAAGTGTATATTCCCTGAATTAAAAGCAATTTTATTTTCCAAAATGAAATTAAAATATCAATAACGTACCAAATATGAATAATGATGGTATCAAAGGAGATTGCACTGCGCCCTGAAAAACTACTGTGTCCCTTTGATGGTTATTTTCTACCTATTAACTATTGTTTATCGACCAGTTCTATGTTTAAGCCTTGTGTCTTGTATCAGAAATTTTTCTAAGTGTATTTTTTTTTACTTTATGAGTATACCCAGTATGATCCCAAGAATTCGTTTTTGGCAAGGAACAAACAATCCTGTAAACACATTGGCTCTACTGTTGCATTTCTGGTAACTTCACCCAGTATAGTTTCCTTAGCTGTTCCTCTTCCTTTCTGAATATCATCAGAATAAACCCCTCTCTTCCCGATTCCACAAAAATATTCTGGTCCATAGAGCAGCGTTTCAGCTCCTCCTGCTACCTCCTTTCCTTCTACTAATTCAATAAAGGCTGAAACCCAGACTATCCTGATCCTATTACACGAGCTGAGCATATTTAGTTTAAGGGGGTCATCCCGTGTGTCGGGTTGGAGAAATCGATTTTTTTTGCATTAATTGTGTCTATATATAGTGGAGAATATGTGGGCAAAGGGATTTTCCGATATTCCGAGTCGTTCAGAAATTACAGTGTTAAACAGGTAAGGAGTTTGCAGCCGCGGCTAGAGGACTCGATGAGAAAGAGCATCGAATCTTTTTGTACCTGTTAGTTTTTTACCTGAGCCTTATAAATTCGATAACAGGTATAAATATAAAAAGATGGAAAACCAATCAATTGTCTAAACTTATTTGCTGTTTGTAATAAAAAGGATAATCCAGTCTAGAATGAGCACTGAAAGGCTTTCAAGCTATACTCAGTTATAGTATTGTGGTGTTTGTGTGTTCAGTGACGTGAGTTTTCAAATGGATCGTACGAAGGGAGATCGCTTTAACGTTCAACGTCATGCTCGCACTAAAAAACGAGGATTTCATGGGAATCGATACTTATCAGAGAAGAAAAAGGACTTCGCATCAACATCAGCAAAGAAACTTTTAGTAAGCATGAACATGGATGTTCCAATTGCAACAAGTTTTGTATATTGGATTTTGCTGGAGTTTTCTCCGGTATTTCTGCAAATTTCTGCAAATAATAAAATATACGTGCTAGTAAAAAAGGAATGCGTAGGACATGTCGAGAAAATAATGGGAACGCGGCTTAGAAATGAAAAGAAGAATCACAAAGGCATTGGTGGAAAAGGGGCTGGAAAACTTACTGATAAGGTTATTAACGACCTCACTACATTTTTTGGGCTAGTATTCGTCGATATGCAAATTCGATAGGTGGAATGAAGCAAGAAATTTGGGCAAAGCGGAAACTAAAGGAGAACTGGATAGTTTCCACCACGAGAAGGCACCTTTGACTAAAGAGGTTTAAAGAGTCATCAAGCCAATCTACGAAGATTTGCCACGAGATGATCTCTTGAACAGATGTTTAGGAGCAGAGACCTAGAATAACAATGAGTCGTTAAATGCATTGATCTGGACTTTCGCTCCTAAACACCTTCATTTTGGGGTCAAGGTCGTAGAAATAGCCACTTTTCTGGCTGTAATTATTTTCAATGAAGAATTCAATGGCAGTCTCAAAATCCTAGTGACAATGGGATGTCAAGTGGGTCACATATGTCAGGTTTGTGCCGACCGCCGTAATGAAGCGCGAATTTGGCGGTCCGAACGACCATCGACTGACCTCGCTAAAAGAGCCAGAATTGAAACCAGAGAGCAACAATCGGCCTTACAAGCCTTTTTTTAAGAAACGGAGGGTGCTCTCTATGGACCAGGTATAGCAGATTAATGGTGAGTTAAAATTTTACTGTTGATAATCACATTTCAATTTTCAAATGCGTTTTTCTCGAAACTGCATCTTGAAAATCGGCTGCCACCATAGCTCAAAATCTATCCAACCAAATTCCTTGAAATTTTCACGACTTCTTTAATACATATTTCTACGGTCCGTAAACTAGGATAATTGCAATCGGACGGGCCGTTTTTTTTATTCATAAAAAAGGCCGTAAAAAAACACCAAAATCCAAAAAATTAAGTTTAAAAGGGCACCAAAAATATACCTTTTAATATTTTCTAATTATCCTAGTTTGCGGACCGTGGAATATTGTCCACATTAAAATGCCGTTTAGTTTTTTTCCCTCAGATGAAGGCAGCGCCCTCCAGCGTGGCAGCAGAAAAACACCTTTTTTGGAGATGGGTGCATAAATTGACACGTATTCCGAAAACTAGCTATGATATCAATCTGAAAAATTTATCTCATATACTAGAGATATCAATAAATATACGTTGAAAAAATCACGTTTCTATCTTCATCCAGTCCTCCAGAATAATTTTTCAAAAAAAGGCAAGAAAAACGGCCTTCACATGGGATGACCCCCTTAACATGGCATTCTCATACTAATCAAGAGTTCATCTAGTTTGATCTGATCAACAGCAGTGGGAGTAAAATCAAATATCCTTTCTCACAGGGGCCGAGGAAATTATTAATTCCAATTCCTAACGAGACAACCCATATTTTAATAGTGCATTGATTTCAGCAGCCTTTATAAATAACTTGCTGAGAAATTTCCAGTACCTTCTGAAAGCGACTTGCCGAAATAGTTTGAAATAAACGATACTATCAGTTTATGAAGACCGAAAGCATATCCTTGGAAATATCTCAGGACAACATACCAACTATGCGGATGCTATGACATGTGATGAAGGCATTGACATTCAGTGAATGATTCTTAGTAAATCAAGTTTGTAACCTGCTAGCATTTTACTAGTGACTCATCAAGAAAATGGTATATGTGAATGCATGTTATGCAACTAGTTATTTAGTTGCCATTAACCTCTAAACATAGATTTGAAAACTTAATCAAATTAAGACAACTCTCGAAAGCAACGGTAAAGCCTTCCATTAGAATGAGACACCTTTTCAAGCTTTTGGCCGCAGAAAGACACGTTAATTCAATAGCTTCTTTTCGAACAATGGGTTCATTGCTTGAATGCATGACAAAATATTTTGTGAACGGATCAAATCTTGTCGATTACACATCTCTCTGTGACCCTATCTCGAAATTAGTGTCCAGTTATTTCTATTTTCATTACGCATACATACAATCCGAGGCTCCGTTCAATGCACGATTTCTTCAGCTCTTCTCGACGTCCGTATCGACCATCGACATTTCTTCGGTTTCTTCGTTAGCCACCAACTTTTTCTTGAGATTTTTCTGTTATTTTTTCACTATTACATTTGGACGGGCATTCAGCCTTCATACCTAGCGTTCAGTACATTCATTTCGAGCAGGTTACCGTTCTTTTATCACCAATCATCGTCAGCAGAGCAACAGGCGCCTGTCCGCGCACCACCGCTCAACATACCTTGCCTGCCTTTCCTATGATGCTTTTCACCTGGTTGTTCTTCGGCGAGCCTCTAAAATCAGGTAGAAAAAAAATACAGTCATTCGGGAAAGTTATTCTCTCCAACTAATCTCAAGCCGTTTTTTGGTTTCTATTATTCTTTCTTCCATCGCTGGTGATTGCAAATTGTCCGCTTCTTCACATTTCATGGTCCTCTTGCAGGTTTTACTAGCAGGAAGGCTTTCAAGATTTCAATCTTAGGTAGTTTTCGGTTATTTATCTTTCTCTCCGTGGCAGAATCGAAATCTCGCTCGGTTTGCTAGACTTTCTTCCTGGTTGGCCATACTGCAATGTGAGTACATGTGTTCGAAAAATTACATCACATACTTTCCATATGCCTACCATCGACTAAAGAGAACGTAAAAATGATGTAAACTATGCGGCCAACAGAATTGATTTTGTTCGCTGGAATCCACCTAATGAAGATTAACTGGGATTTGTGTGTTTGTGGTTTTTTGGA
This sequence comes from Hermetia illucens, assembly GCF_905115235.1. Taxonomy (NCBI): domain Eukaryota; kingdom Metazoa; phylum Arthropoda; class Insecta; order Diptera; family Stratiomyidae; genus Hermetia; species Hermetia illucens. The sequence goes on along the minus strand of NC_051852.1, from coordinate 103,837,051 downwards.
AGCTGTAACGTACGTACATAGCCTAGAGTTGAGGCCCAAACTCCCATCTTTTCTGTAGCCACCGGCGAAGGCCCATGGTGACAGCTAACATTCACTTCTGCCGGAGCGATGATGGTAAAATGCAACGTTGGAGGTAAAAGCCGTTCAAGATTGGTTATGATCTAGTTTAATTGACATGCATTATAAATTTACCGAGTTCTCTGTTAATGACTTTCCACTCAACAAACGAAAATACAAGTGGAATGATGCTAACGGCAATGATACATTCCCTAACGTGCGTGGCATGAAGTACAGTCTATTCTAGCAAGTGGAATGATTAAAATTTCTTGAGAAAAAGTATTTCTGAAAGCGATTGTTAAGTGACTTCTATTGGACTCCTGGACTCAGATTGGGAATTTGAATTTAACAAGAAGACTTTTAGCGTTTGTTAACTGATTCGAGAAGCTCAATCTGAGACGTCTGAAAAGGTCAAAGAATGTTATCCAAATTTGGAATTGAGGAGAAAGTGAGAACAGTTTCCAAGCAACGCGAGCGAGCCTTTCCAAGGATAATATGATCGTTGAAAATTAGTTGACGATAGTGTCCCAGGTAATCTTACAGGACTTCGAGTTCTCCACTGGAACTTTCTAAAGCAATTAACATTACATTCCCTTCCAAGCAATCAAGTGCACTTTTGTCCCACTAGAAATTAAAAATCCACCTCATAAAGCGTGATCACTAAGGTAGGTAGGTAGGTATCAGTGGCCGCTCCGAGGAGCCCAATTAGCGCTTTGGTGCGTCGTTTTGATGCCACAAACTCCTAAGACCGTGACTGTTGTTATGGGAGCAGCCGGCTCCGATTTTTAGAGCCAACCCGTAGCATTCACGAAGGAAAGCAGCTCTCCGACCCTGCAGCTAGAAATCTCTCTGAGGTCTCCAAAGAATGGTTTACCCAGTGTCCGCAGCCTGACTCTAGCCAGAGCTGGGCAATCGCAGAGAAAGTGCATGAGGGTTTCCCTTCCTTCTCCGCAGCTTCGGCAATGCGAGTTGTAGGGTATGCCGAGCCTAGCCGCATGGTCCCCTATGGGCGAGTGCCCCGTGCAGACCGCCGTAATCTTGAATGCATTTGCACGCGTCTGGCACAGGAGCTCTCGTGATCGGGCTATGTTATAAGCGGGCCAAATTCTCTTTGACTTGGCACAGCTCGTAAGCCTTCGCCGTCTTAGCCCCGCGGCTGCTAGGTAGTGCGAGTAGACTCGGCACCCGACAGCCCCCAGCGGAACACCGACTGAATTCGCCGAAGGACTGCCAAGAGCAGAGCCTCGCCTGGCCAATCCGTCAGCCCGCTCATTCCCCTCTATGTTCCTATGCCCAGGAACCCAGAGGAGAGTGACCTTGAGCGTGCCACCCAGACGGTTCAGGACGTCTCTGTACTGCCCCATCAGCCTGGAAGATGTGGTCGCTAAGTACAATGCCTTGATGACCGCTCGGCTGTCGGTCAGAATGGTTATGTTACGCTTCGGGCTCGGATCTCGCTCCAGCCATCGACAGACTTCCAATATCGCAAGTACTTCTGCCTGGAATACACTGACGAAACCTGGGAAAGCATACGACTTGGATACACTGTGTGTATTCGAGAAAACCCCCGCGCCGACTCCGCAGGCCATCTTTAATCTGTCCGTAAAGAATACTATGTCATAACCTTGCAAAACGCCGCCGTTCTTCCACTTTGCCGTGGTTGGAAAGTCCACAGCAAAGTTTCACGTGAAGTTCGGCTTGCGTGTGGCATAGTCCGTGGGGAATGCCCAGATTTCACGAGGTACTTCATCTAGGATGTTGTTGTGGCCGTAGGACTTTGCTGCCAGCATCCGTACTTACGTTACTCAGTGTCATTTCCTTTCAATTTGTCAACGAGTCGTGATTGATATTATTGGCGAATTGAAGTTTTAATGCCGCACATTTTTACATCGTTTATTGGAATTTAACATCCCTTACTATGTTGAACCCAAACATAATCATTCTGGAGATTTTGTTGTTCGGATTCCCTGGTTATTTGTCTCCTGCATTATAATTGTCATTACTGCGGAACAAGAATTGCAGCATCCAGATCAACTCCAATATCATATTAAAACGAAGCAGCTTTCACGTTATTATAGGATGTAAAATTTCATTATCTCCCCTTCATAGGTTGAAGCGAACTAAAAGTACAAATTTGAAAATAGCCTCTTAGCATCCACATCATTCAGTTCGTTGACAGATTCTTTTTTTTTGCAGCATATTTCCCTTTCGCCTACTTAACTCCAACCTCAAAATCTTCGTTATTTTGCTTGCAGTTCGCTATTTGCCATCTCGACACTCATTCAATGGAAAATTCCAAATGACCATTTTCATTTCATTTTCATTTAACATTTTTGCCTACAAAACTCTATCGCATTTTAACCACCCCCAAAACCCTAAAATCTATTTAAACATTTCTAAATTTTAACATATCAATATTTCTAATATTCTGAATCGACCATTATGTTTTTTGTTGTTGCCTTCATCGAAGGCTGCATATGCTGCATATTATTAAAGGCATTCCCAACATTTGGTTTTGGCTAGAGTGAAATCCATGCGAATGTAAATTGATTTTGTTGGTCTAATGAGGTCGGTTCAAGGCATACAAATTGTGGAAAAGCTCAGGGCAGCTTTTGCCATTGCCCCAGCCGACGTTGAATTTTTAGTTCAAGGTCGAGGTCAAAAACAAAATTAGCGGAACATTGGGCAACCGAGAAAGATGGCATGTGGCTTATCACCGAATTTCCGCGGATCCGACACACGGGATGACCCCCTTAAGTGTGTTTTTCTGAAAATGTCATACTGACTCAATCTATTTGGCACTTGGAAGGCTTATTCAATGCATAAAAATGCAGTGTTTAGTCTTTCGATATTTTTCAATAGAAAATAGTCGTTTTATAACGCAAAAACGACATGAAAAATCGAAACATTAACTTGGACTGTAAGCCATTTTGTTAAAATTTTTAAGTCCTTCGGACAAACACTCGTTTTTGCTGCTATTTAACTAACTTATTAAAATTGGTTTACTGTCTGTCCATCGCTCGCATTTTTCTCGGGGCATAGCATGATAGCAGTCAACCTCATACGCTTCACACTAGGAGTTCAATATTATTAACAAATGTGAAGGCTGAAGAGAAGTAGATTTTTCATAAACGGGCTTTAATATTTCACCCATATGTCAATTATTCTCGTCTGATTGTAACGTCAGCATCTTATTTGCATGGCGTTAGCTGCACTAAATTTGTATGAAATTGATAAATTTGAACTGCTATAAGTTTTACACTACTAGCCGGATTTCCATGAAACTTGGCATAGGTATGTGCAAAATGTAGTACCATTTTTCAGTCTAATTTCTAAAAGTTGGTAATAGACTATTAGTAAGTTTAATTGAGCAAATATCGGAGTGAGAATATTTTGAGGCCCTGATTTCATACGAGTGCACTTTTCTGATTTTTTCAGATTTTCAATCCTGTCTCACTTTAAGTGTGTACATTTTCACTTCTTACTCGCGCACTTTACAATTCACGTGAAAACGGATACCAATTTGGGAAAGTACTAATAGAGACCTTCCATTTGATATCGCACATGACTATATCCGGTGAAAAAAATTGTACACCCCTCTTTACATGTATGGCCTCCCTTTAAACTGTACGTAAATTTGTCACTGTAGCGTGGGATTTTATAGTTCCCATATGTCCACCAAATTTCGTTCAGATCGTTTTGGAGAAAAGTACGTGTAACACATAGATAGGCACTGAATCGATTTTAATAAGGTTTTCTTTTACCTAACCCAATTTCCCTCTCCTCGGCCGTTACTATGACTTTCTGAACAGTCTTCGTACTTGTAAATATTTTCAATAGAACCAGAGGCAAATCCTTTATCTCTTCCGTGAAGTGTTTTTTGTTTTGTATTTCCCTGATACCTGTCTCTGTAATTGCTCCATGAAAGGCAAAATATTTGCTCTTGATATTGGAAGAGAATTGAAGATTTGTCATCGCACCAAGATGAGAATTGATATAATAATCAATGAAAATCAAGGGATAACCGTAGCAAGTCCACCCTCAATTGAGGGGTCCAATAAGCAAGCCCAATCCGACTGATAAAGACTATAGAGACGCCAAAACTCCTCGATACTATACGGGAGCAGATAGAGGGAAGGCAATAAGCATTTAATATGCATCTGAAACATTCCTTTTTTTCGTTTGCTAATTAACGCCGGGTACGTTCCGAGTAAATATAGGACCCAGCGCATTAACCACACATATGCGCTAGCTTGCAGCTTGTTTGCTGAAATGAACTTCCTGAGAAATTTGATTTTTCCTTCATTATTCTGCGCCATGTAGTTTTAGAGCGACCCACTGAACGACCATATCTTTAGGTATGACCTATCTACTGCCACTTCCGAAACACGTACGTTCCCCGTACGTTCTTCTTTCGAAATTGTGGCGACCCAGAGTACCCTGATAACACGATCTAGGCAACTATCGATGAAGGCTTGGAATTTGCGAGCAACACTGACGATCCATCCATCCCATACATCAGCACAGAGACAACATTAGTAGGGAACAATATCAACTTCAGTTGATGTTGAGATAGCTCCCAGATTGCCAAAAAATGCAGCGCTAATTTTTCTACCTTAACTTTATTAACTGCATCAAGAATCTCATCTCTGGTCTTGGGCGAATAAAAAATTTTATTATGTTCGATATTAGTAAACAAATAATGTTGCTTAGTTTTTAAGAAAAGTAGCCAGTATTTAAGCCATTAAAGAGGGGCATGTGTTTTCTTAAACTGACAGAATAAAGCGCTACGATACAACCTGCTTTTGTGTACCTTAAGAAACAATGCTGCCAGGTTACTCAGATTTTTTAGACACGGGAATTGTTACTGTAGATGCGAAATTTAATCAAAGAAATGACCACCTGCTTAACAACGAATCCGACGATATCCCATTGCTGTAAGAATATATATTTTCCGGAAAATATTCCCGAGCTAGGTGATGAATCCAACGTGGGTGATGTCATACTACTGTAACATATTGCTGGAGAAGTTTGTTTGTCGTTAGTCAGTCAATTTTTACAATAAAAAAATATAATTGGAAAAAATATATGTTTATAAAAGTGCGCCGCCTTTACATTGTCGACAATTGTCGATTGTCTATACTTTCATTGCGTCGTAAGAGCCAAATTTAGAGGAAAAGATTATCCTTATAGACGTCGGTTCACCTTCCATGGCATGTATCAAATCGTATCAGGTTATACCTATATAACGTATGTATTTGAACGACATGATTCCGACGCCGATATAATAATTCTGCATGACTTTTGTGCCAGGCACCACTTGTGAATGAGATTGTAAGTTAAAACTAATGATTCCTAGGTGATGGATAAAAATATTTGAGGATTATATTCAAATAGAAACGAATATTATATTACCGGCCTTCACCTTCAAGCGATGGCTGAAAGGAAATATCAGGAACACCTGTTCTGGAGTTCTGGAAAGGATACATGAATGGACCTATCTATCAGATGATAGATGCTACGTATTGCGTGGATATGAAATATAAGAGGTGGCCGACATTCAAAGCGTAATCACCATTCTCAATCCTATCACTAATAACATTTTTTTTAAAATAATCAATGACGCAGGAGTTTAATTTGAAGCCAAACCTTGATAATTGCTAGAGAATTTGATTTCTAGGCAGTAACGGTAGACGAGCAGAGATTATTATCCTGGTTTCACTTGGGTACAACTAAGTTGACTAGTGCTCAACATCCAGTCCTAGGATATAAACTCCTATGCCACCAGTGAGATCCAAGTATTATTTCGTTTGATCGGTAAGATTTTTCATGCTACCAAAACCGCAAAACTTTAGCTGTAATATCTTGAAACCCTTCGACGAGTTCTGTTCTTTTCCTCACCGAGCCGTAGAGCTTGGTTAAATGGCTTTACATTAAGGAATAAGGTAAGGAAAATCAAATTGAAGATTACTATCAGTAAGACCAAGATTTCAAGTACATAGACCACCACGGCCTCCTCATTGGTGTACGGAGCAAGTCACTCTAGAATTATCTGATCTAGCAGTTTAGCAGGGGTGTATGCTTATTGAGAATCCCTAGCGAAACTTAAAGCATATTGCCCGAAAATCGGGAACTGTGTCGCGAGGGAAACTTTTTAGTACCTTTCGAACCTGGTCTCAGTTTTGACATTTGTTTGAAAGGCCGAGAGTGCAGGAGGTATAGTTGACCACTTCTTTCACGGATCCATTTTCAGAAACTACCCAACAGAAAAATCTGAATAAAATGATTGGTGCTCAGGCTTCAAAATACCGTTGATACCGATATACCACATACAAATTAAATTAATAATATATTACTATGTTTTGGGAAAATTGGCCAGGAAACATCTTAAGTTTATTCTACAGTCATAATATGAACAATGGTACAGTAGATATATAGTAGTAATATAGACAACATTATGAAGCATGATATCTCCAAATTTGGTAAAGACCGTATTATTACAGTTTTTCAAAATGTTCTCTTCCTTGTAAATTTACTGCAATTCAAAACACTGAATATCGATATTACAATAAAATGAGTAGTCTGACATAGCATGCATACATATTACGGGCTACGTATGAATGGAATAGTTCGGCACTCAAATATACTTCCAGAAGAAACACACAAAACCTTTCATACCTGAAGCGTCCAGCTTTCGGTTTTCGACTTGTTTTAAATTATGTAAGAAGGTTCCATCAATAAAAGTTTCCAGGAAGCTTTGTTAGTTCATCTCCGGAGGTAACGCAGGAGACAAGAGATATACCACTTCTCCCAATACAAGGATATAACTCGAATTGATTATAAAATTCTTTGTATATCAACCTTATTCCGCTTTTTCGATTAAAGATTGGGAGAATACTGAATATGCATCCACTTAATGACGGACAAGAACACTCGGTGAGAAACGTTTTCTCACTTTTTTTTTTTGGTCCATGGAGCCAAACACCCAACTTTTTAAAAAAGACAACTGAAGATTTCGACCAAGGAAGAGGCAACTCATCAGACGTTCCATAACCTCGGTGCTGAGAGCAGCTTCCTTGAGGTACAAATTTGTGACAATAGCACCAGAGGCCTTTTGATAATTTTTTGTCCGCAATGTGTCGCCTTGCTTGCTACCTTTCGATCTGCGATTTTATCTTGATATCAAACTCGTAGATAATAATAATGATTCTTTCATGAGGACATCATTGTTGCAGTCTTCAGGACCGTCAACAAAATGGTAAACTTGCTGAAAAGTGCGCCTTTTCTAGTACTTAATACCTTTTATCAAGCTTCATCAAAAATTTAATATGAACTTGCTTTATTTGTGTAGCAATTTGCATCGTCGACAAGAAAAAAACATGATACAATTCCAAGAGAATGTCAACTAAGTACCTAGTTCATATAATCGTCCACTTTAATTCGCATATTTATTGAACCCTTTTTTTAAACAAAAATATTCTTAACATTTGATATATTTATATTATGTACGTTTATCTTTCAAATTATTTATACTTACTATATCGCTTAGGTCCATCTTCTAAACAAAATGAAAGCGTTAAGGTAGCATCGTCTTCAAAAAATTCCGTGGCAAATGAATCCCACCAACAATTATCACTTTCCTGAAACAATTTACAATTTTTAGAATATTTACCAAAAGAAGATACCAGAAAATATAAATGTTGAAATCATAGACACTACTAACCTCGGTCCTTTGCTGTAACCGTTTATTTAATTCAAAAACCCTGTGCTCTGTTTGGCTAAAATATGATGTATGTCTCCTAGGCCTGCAATGGAAAGAATAGAAATAAATGGATTATCTCTTGAAATCTGAAAAACTTTTATATAATTTTTTAATAATCATATGCAGTGTACATAACACTGCATACAAACTTCAGGACTAACCAAATTCTTGTAAGCATCACCACCAGAGTTCACAGCTTTTCAATTCAATATATAATAGTATGGATAGAAAAATACATGGAAAAAGTGGCTGTGAATAGGTCACATATTTCATGGTTGTCTATACTGTTTCAATTGATGAATGGAAGAACTTTGAACACTCTATCACAGGATATTGAGAATATAATTAAACACGCATGAAGGGAATGACATATTCTTGCGTTGAGTTTAAGAAGAGCCTCCCAAATACAAGTGGAATTTTAAGTCACTCAGGACACTTAGTTGCCAGTTTAGATCGTATAAGTTGTACAAGGATTTTGATTGACTTTCTCCTTTATCTTTATTTTCACTGGAAGTGGGATATCAGTCGGCTAAGTCAGAGTAATGATCTCAGGCGAATGACAAACAATAGTAAAATTTGCAAATCCGACACTTGTACAAAGTAGGTTGACATATGAAAGAATACTTAATACAGATGGCAAGTTGAAATACTTGAAAGTAGGGAACATATTAAAATTCCTATCGGTCATAGGCTTGATCGATACACTACAAATCTGTATATTGTAACCATTAAGGAGGCGCAATATGTAGTTCTTCTAGGACGCAGCGAAACTTAAGTCGACAAACTTATGTTGATACCGTTTAATGTTTTTTGTTACAGCAAAAATCAGATTTTTTATTATTTCTATTTATTATTATTGCGGCTAACAAATCTTTCTCTTCGGATGTGATGAATTGTGAATATTACCAAGGGGTTGCTCCGAGGAAACAGTGATCCTCGGATGACAACATATTGCCGAAAGTGCAAGTGACATTCTCCATTCGGTCGGACTAAACCTGTCAACACTTTGATTGAGTCCAGTATTTCTGTGCCCGTTACCACCAAGATGTTTGGTGTCATGAAATGTAGAGCCCAGTATATTAAAATTGTATTCATCAGTTAGGTAGGATCTTCGATATAATACATATTTCTTGTCCAGTCCTGGGTGGAGTTTTTTTGTATTGTCATTCTGTCTTGGGTTGCAATTCATGCATTGCACCATCATGTTCTCATTTGACGCTTTAAAAAACAATTTTTTTTTAGTTTTTTATTAACTCTAGATATCTACAAATAAGATACCAGGAGGTTTTTGCTGTATCCGAAAAAAGGGGTTTTAAAGAGGGTTTCCGCGAACTTAAAACTTTGAATGAGTTTATCTCAAAACCACGTTTTCCAAACTGGATCGCACTATTTCTAAAGAACTAATAAGCCGATTTGAATCAGCTTTTTTAAAAATGAATAGTAATATCCGACTGTAACTTAGTCCCCTATTAAGAATGATAAACGTTTGGCCAATATTTTTAAATCGGAAAATGACTAAACAAATTATTTTCTTCTTGAGTCCGCCATTTTAAAAGTTGTTATAATAGATTTTTATAAAATAGTCAGACAATAATCACAACACTATAGATTGAAAAAAAATCTCTCCTTCTGTTACAGATCAACCGTAGTTACCATTTTATGCAAACCATCGATACACCGTTTTTTTGGAAGGCCTTACTTCGCAAGGGTGCAGTGCTCAGTCGGAGAAACTTTGTTTAACAAAATATTACTATCTTTTGTACTCCAAGTGTTAATAAAACTTTTAAAAAACCGCATTGAACAATATTAAATACTTTTCACACAGTAAAATTCCAAAAAAAAACGTTCAAAAAGCGGTCGTCATATGAGAACACACCCTTAATGATGTGTTAAGTTATAGGCCAACAAGAGCGAAACAAAACAGAACTGAACAGAAACATTCATGATCAAATAGGATTTGAACCCCGTACAACAAAATCTAGAGGCCGGTACACGTTCAATTTGGCCAATTTTTGCTGGTGGATCTACTCACATTCGAAGGAGAATAAGCATCTATTTTCGCATGATTTTTTGTATCGTATTCTGCACAGAAATTGCGAAATGATTCATGCTTGCACAAAGCTAAATCATCATTAATTCGAAGTTTGTAGATAAATAGTAAAAGTTGTGCAGGCTTCATTATTTAGGGCGTCGCCGTAAGACAAGATCTGTTAAAAAACGGATGAGTGTTGAAAATCCAATGCTTTAGGCCGGCAAATTACGATTCGGTTTTTCCCGAACCCTGCCATTGTAGAAATGTATGCATATGTAGTTTCAACATGAACTGGGCCACCCTTAAAAGTTTGTTGTATGATTATTGAAGCAGTTATATTGCTTGGTAGTGGAATCCACTGTGCTTAGAGTGTATTTGGACATTTCGTGAAGATCACCGCAAATAACGCATTCGTTGGACAGATTGACTGATTCAGACGAATCTCGACGAAAATAAACTCCCAAGTCCGAAATCAAAGTGGAGCTTACACAGAGTTTCAGGACTGCAACAGGCTTAAAAAGGGGAAATTCCTTGAAGGGAGATGAATTCGTTGTAATAAAATGTATCATGACATACGAAAGGAAGCGGCTCAAATCAACACTTGATTCCCCTGATGCTAAACTTTCAATTATCTGATCTAAGCACCACGTTCTTTAGTTAGAAGAATTCAGAAGCGATAAGCAATTTGAATCAACTGAGTCCTCTAAACATTTTTTATTTTCCTTTTTAGTCGTTTACTAGTGGCTCTACCCATTAGCACTCGTTTGGGTCTCCTTCTCTAATACATTCCCTCAATGTCGCTATCCCATTGCAATATTCGTAATTTGGCTAGAGGCCGTACTGGTTCTGGATAATCCGGAAAGTCATGTTGTATTTTACTAGCAGATAAAATTTGTTTATTTTTAAAAAAGATGCGCCATTTGCTTCAACTTATAAAAAGGTGACACATCTGTCTGTACAATAAAGAGTAAAAAGAAATTTGTCAAAATTTCGGTAAAGTTTACGATGATGATGGTTTAACAAAACGTCAGCGCTGGTTTCTGAAATTCCGTACTGGTGACTTTGATGTGAACGATTTTTCTCGTCCAGGAAGTCCAATGAAGGCTGCGAAAGACGAGCCTAACTCCCTCTACGAAATGGGAGGCGCTCGCTGGCTCACCCGTAAGCAAGCTTGATTTTCGCGTTCCTAATGTTTAGTACATAACCCATATGGTGCAGAATCATACCAGTTGAGATATGCTTCCTACGATAACGTCCAATGCAAACACATTGGATCGACATCGAAAGCTAACATTCACCAGAAGTTCTTGCTGCCATTGTGGTTGGATTTCAAAAGAATTTCGAGCTCTTACCAAGGAATCAAACGAATAATAAGAACATGCACTGCCGGAAGTATTGAATGGTGCAAAGAAAAGCGTCCAGACCCCGTCACTGACAACAACGCAAGATCAAACATCAGTTTGGTCAGCCCCCAAAGGCTGTTGAAGCTTGGTTGGGGTTTGTCGCCTCATCCACCACACCATTCGCCTTTAAAGGGAGGTTATTCTATTAGCGATTGTCAAAAGATCGTAAAGGGGTATCGAACAAAAAGGATCAATACAATTTGATTAAACTGTACGCTTTATATGAATAAATTATCTTTAAAAAAACAGTAAACAGTATGATTTTCCGGATTAATTGGTACAATTTAATAATTTGCTAAGAATTCACTTTCTGTCTCCCTCCAAAAATCTTCCGAATGATTTACCTTTCAAAAGCATTAATATGTTTTCCGTTACCTGTGTTAAGACATACGTCTAGTATCATATTTAATTTAGTTTCATCTTTCAGTTTTAGCTTGCCTGTTACTCTTTCGGTAGTGACGTGCGAAACCCTTCGAATTTGTTGGTTTTTCAGGATCCGGTGCATTCCGACGCATCGGCGAAGGACACGAGAATTTTTTTATGATGGCACATGGGGAATTGAAGCGCTCAAAGGACCGCCCTAACATTTGCGAACCTGGCTATTACAGAGGCACGCAAACATGTGTCGACGGAACACTTCGATGGAGCTTCAATATTTACGGGCGGATCTTCACGGCCGATTTCGTCATCTTCTTAGGTTTGTGGAATGGCTCCCCTCTCTTGGTCGTCTTCGGCACTCAGGATGTTCAATTTCATATTTTCCATTTTCGACTTTTGAGAGTAGGGTTCCTCAGCACACGAATTGGTTCACTTGTTCAAAATTGGACTTCCCAATTGCTTTATTCACCATAACAAAAGCAGTTTTCAAGGTTTAGGTCATGTATTTTCTTTTGGAATCGTTGGTCCACTCCTATTCTATTCTCCCTCCAATTCCTCGACTCATTTCACTTGCTGTTGCCTCTAACTTCTACAATACCTTTTTCGTGTAATGCATGGTCAAACAAAAATATTCACTTCCTCTATGTGCCAATTGCTAGGATTTTGTTAGTAGTGTATCTCTAGTATCACTTTTCCGGAAATTAAAGAAAGTCCTCTCCTTACTTAAGTAATGATGCCGATGAGAAGCTTTTTATTGGTTCAGTTGGGATGTTTGTTTGGTAGTCGTTACAGATTGTAGGTTTTACTAACCGAACTATAGTACAACCAACACTTTTGGCAGTGGAGGGACATCGATGTTGTATTGTCAAAATTTTTCGAGCACATGCCTTATTTATAAAAAGAATCGCTATTATTTAATCCCATCCAAACCGTGAGGTATCTAGATGATCAAATAATTTATCAAATTTTTTCTTGAAAACTGTGACGAATCTACAAACGATATGAATAAAACAGTCTATCAGTGATGGAAAAGCTTCAAACAAGGACACCTAGTTGTTAACGCTCTCGATTTGCCCGAACTCCCCAATACATCAACAGTCAACGCTGTGAACCAGGTCAAGTTAGTGATTCTGGAAAATCGTTGATTCATTATCAGAGGAGGGACTAATTATACCGTCTTATCATCTGATTCATGCGAAATATTTTCCAATGTTTTGTGCATGAAACGTATAGCAACAAAGTTTCTTCCGAATTTTTCTGAAATTTGAACTAAAAAGAACGTTACATAGTCATCGCTCAAGAATTGCTTAGTCAATATCGATCGACAACTTATTTAAATGTTCAAATCAAGTGACGAACGTATGGCTATATTCGTACTATGAAGCTCTTTCTGGCGGTTTTTCCTTCGATTTCAATGGCCTGGTCAATCATGATTTTTTTCCATACGATTGAAAAACCGAAAGGAAAATTATCGGGAAGCTAAGCAGTGTATCGCCAGATCACTTATTTCGGCTCATGCGTCTTGATCATGAATTTTATGAATTTTTCAGGAAGAACAAAATTGGTATGCCTTTTTAAGAAAAATGAACAATCCTAGTATTTTTCCTATCATATCTCCTCTATATTCAAAGAATTTTCGTTTGCATCCCGGCTGTTTATGTAGGTAACTTTGTCTTTGCCTGATGACACATTAATACATCGACGAATCATGGAACTATATACTCGTAGCTTCAATGCATTTTACAATGACTGAATGGAAACTATCCCTGACATTTTTCTTTCACTCTTAAAAGAAGACATCTTACTAAGTGTACAACATAATCTGATTGTCGATCCAAAAATACACATCTCCAATATTGCAGCGTCATCAAAAACCCCTTGTCGTCCTTACAAGTAGACCACCATGCTTGCATATTGCATACAGTTTCCACTCTACTGTAACTTCTTAACCCAATTATTCAAGATTCTGGAATAACTTCTACCTAATGACAGTTCTAAAGTGGTAACTAAAACCTCCTCCTTGCGCTGCCCTAATTAATACCCACTTCCCAAACTATCGTCCCCTATTGACGATACCTGACATAATCTCACGCCTAAGATACTTTCTTCCAATAGGACTAGAAACAACGCTCAATATGAGATCCAAAGTTGTAAAGTTAAGATAAAAAATAAAGAAATTAAATATAATCTAAACGTAAAAAACCCATATCACGTCCAAGCGAAAAAGCCAAAAATAGACACAGACAAAACTTTAAGGAGATACTTTAATATGAGCCTCACCAGGCCACCGGCCGCTCTCACCACAAAAACCAACCCTCATCCGAATCTCTCCGACCACCTTCCTCCCACAGGGTAGAATATTTTAAGCAAGAGCTCAACTTTAATGTGTGCCCAACTTTATTCGGGAGAATTGCAAATATAACACACACAGAACGAGAGCAGCCACGAGCAAGTTAAGGGTAAAAGAGAGACAGAGAGAAGCAGCAGGACAACCCCTCCTCCTGCTAAGAGCACGTTTCAACAAACCACCTACTAAATGCTTATGTACAAGCTACGAAGGGATGCTAGCAATTCAGCAGGTTGTACAGTGGGCGGTGGATACGACAAGGGTCGGGTTGAATCGGGGTCGTTATGAGTGTTCGGGGAGTAACACAAAACGCATAAAAACACACTGAAAAGCCTTTTGCAGATGAAAAATGGTCGGCAGGAGCCGGACGAGAGGAAAGGATACAGTGCAGTTCAGAAGTTACACTTTTTTAGAGAAAGTTTGTTTATGACTTAGGTAACAAGTGATAACTTAGGTAATCTCAAATATTTTTTTTTGTTGTATGTATTTTTGGAGCTTTCATTGGAAAATGGTAAATTGAAAAAATTGAATGAAATTCATATTCTTCAAAGTACATTGAATAAATATCAATTTTGAGGATTTTGATTTCGCTTCGGTGGATTTGATTGCTGAAATTCAATGATGAAATGTATTTGAATTATTTTCAAGGGCCGACATCCTAGGGAACTCCCACAGGGAACACTTTTAAGTCTTCATTACTTGACAGTATACTACGCTCGGTGTTAAAAACACTGGCTTGTGGATACCCTTAGGATGAATTTGCATATCAGAAAAATGGAAAAGATCGTTTTCCTAGACAGGTGAGAAAAGCACCTAAAGGATTCCCCAAAGATAGCCACTGGTTCACAAAATCCCTATGCTTCCTTCATTGTCTTCACCGAATAAGCAATAATCGCCCTCTACAAAAAAATTTTTTTCGATGAAAATAGGATCCGTTTATAAGAGCTTTACAAGAAAGGCTAATTGGTCATTGGGTTATGGCCTTACTAGCATTGCTATGTCAATGGAAACTTAGCAGTAGCTTACAAAAGTTTGATGAAGATAAGATAAATTCCGAGCATAATAGTCAATTGTCGAACCTAAGGTATACCAATTGAACATTTTCTGTGTTTACTCAGACAGAAGGTATTAAATGATGGTGGGTGATGTACTTGCCGGTTTAAATAGAGGATTGCCACACCCGTAAACATTAAAAGTGGAACTTTCAAGGGAAACTTTAAGAAGTTTCAATGAAGAGAGAGCCTAGCAAACACTTCATGATAGAAACGCCGATGACTGAAAGTGACTGAAAAATCAGGGCAATTTAATTAGACCACCTTTCAGAGAATAGGCGAGTAAATTTTTTTGCTTGTTAATTATAACTACAGAGATATTACCTTTTCTGTGACTTGACCGTTGAGTATTCATTCAAAATATTCACTTCTTGTATGCTTCCTGCACACTCCTTTGTGGAGCACAAGGTATCCAAAAAGTTCCTTTGTTCTATTGTTTTTCTCCATCTTGGTTTCAATGGCCTATGTTTCAGTTTCATTGTCATTATAGCTAATGCTGTTGTAAGGAATAAGCCTATAGCAGCAGGATAACACAAAGGCGAACAGAAACGATCAAACTGATATTCGAGAGTTCAAACAACTCAGTTATAACACCCTCGGTATTTGCTGCCTGTCGTAAAGCGAATAAATTTTGGGCTAGATACTTCCAAATTTTGAGTCATACTTATGCTTCTTTTTCTTCTTCATCGTCAGCCTTTGTTCCGTTCAAGCCCGTTGCGATCGGTTGCGCAATGTTATTCAATAAGAGGCCTGATCTGGATGCAATTGAGATGCTTTCAAATCATTAAGCCACCGTTGTTTCGGCCGGCCTTTTGGTCGTTCAGACCAAGTTTGGTAAGTACATTATCGTTAGCGCGAATTACGCAGCCAAACATCGAAGACGCTTCTCTTGCAATTTTTCCACGTTCGATGAAACCCCATATCGATCGCGGTTATCTTCATTTCGGATGTGATCATGGCATGTTACGCCACTCATCCAACGCAACATCTTCGTCTCCATTACAGCGAGGCGCCGTGCATTACCCTTTAAGGCAGCTAACACTCAAACTCACAGAGGGCGACAGAGCGGACGATACTGTAATAATTTGGTATTTGAGAAGTTCGTCAGTAGTTTTGTATTTCTCAACAATGGTTTGATTAAAGGTTATTTAAACAATGTCGCGAATACGGTTATCAAAAATGCGTTCAAAAATCTTCATGGTATGGAACAGAAACCGGATCGGACACTAATTTGAACATTCTGCTGGACTGCTTTTTCTTTCCCATATTGAAACGGCCGTGCTTTCTTGCCAATCAGGTGGTGTTCTACTTGCCTCAATAACCTGATTGAAGAATTCTGTAAGCCATAGTGTTGGGTCCCAGCTCTTCGTTTTGCAGAGCTCAGATGCGATGTCGAAGTCTACATAAAGGAGACCGGTTGCAAGATACAACAACAGATTAAGGAGCACAAAGGCAATGTAAAGCAAAACCGCTGCATAGAATTAGCTCTAGCGGAACACAAACTGATATCAGGTCATCGATTTTCCTTTCACAGGACCGAGGTACTGTCAAAAACTGCCTCAGATTACCTCGGAAAACCATAGGGCCATTGAAATCAACATGCTAATATGGACTATTTCTTTTGCTTGGGCCTTACGCCGTCCATGCGTTTGCCCATTTCTTGACAAAACCGGGGCTGGTTCTGACGCGTCAGGCGTAGTGAATGCCCTAGCATTTCTCCGAGGCTCTGAACTTCTCGGCCTGTTACCGGACCTGTCAACAAGAGAGATCAGCTAGAATTTAGCATAGTGGAGTAACTCCAACTTCATCTTCTATCTTATCTTTTTCCTTGATCTCAGCAGACTAAATAATCTGGGGAATATTTACTGCATTATCCCGGTATAGTGTTATATAGCAGGCAGTAAAGGAACATTGAACAGTTCTTGGGGAAATATTCTTAGTAGCATGTCGAACACCAGGTGCCCGAAAAAGCCTTATGATATCACTGGGAAATGTTTTTCCCCACGACACGGTAGCCAGGACTAGTAAGTAAAAAGGACGAGGAACGAAACACATATTATACACAGAGTTGCCATTATGCGTTACAGATACAAATTTCTATATTGATAATATTAATGCTGCAAAATACCCTGTTTTGCTTCGGTTAATTTCTAGCATATTAATGGAAATTTCAAATCTATCTATCAACCTTTTGCCAGCGAAAAGCCGCGACCCTACTCTATGGGAGTAAATTTACACTATCGTCCGGGTCCACCGACATAAATCATAAACTTCTAACTCAGCGAATTACTCCTTGTTCTAGGGAGCTCATCTTTGTCTAGATGATTATCCGGTAGAATAATTGTGCCAAGTAAAATCAACTAAGCGCCAACGAAAACTTCCAAAGCAGAGGGAAGAAGGCTTTCTGTGAGAAATTGAAAGCAGCCTAAAAGAGCCTTCCAAAAAGTGACATTGTGATCGTAATGGATGATCTAAACAACTAATATGGACTCTGATAATATTTTTCTTAGAAATATGATAACCAAACTCGACCAAACTTCCACCAAGTCATTGGTGGCATATTCTTCGAATACAGAGATTGTCGTAAGGGTAGTTGGATTTTAACTGTCTTTTAATGTATAACGAATCAAATCTACCCTAATCATATGTAGCAATCGATTTGAGCCTCGGAAGAGATCATCATTTGATACCTTTGTCGATCAGACTGTTTTGACACTCAAGTTCAGGGCCGACAGTTTTTAATGATCCAGCTGTCGTTTGGAAATGCAAAAATTATTTTAATAATCGCAGGGCATATATATTTAATTATTCATCGAAAGTGGGCAATAAACAGAGCAAATTCAACTAGATATTGACCTCAGAAGAAAGAGAAAGTAAAAAGGTAGCCTGTGCTTAAACCTATTATAGGAAAACGAATTTAAGGGACCAAGCTGTAGAAGGTCATGTGTCACGGTAGCTGATGTCAATAGAGACTTAGCAGTCCATCAGGGGGTATACATATATTGGAAAAGGTTCTTTGTTATTGTATGAAGAATATCAAGAAAGTGCAAATGATAAGCGCCCACAAGGAGAAAGCTTTTTTGAAGAGGAAGTGGATGACAAGACAGATACAAATGCGATAGGCAGAGCAGGTCGGGGAGCAATGGTTTAGTAGAAACAAAATATAGAGGATATTCTGGACGCACGACTGATCACATCGAGGCGTTGATTGTCTGTTGAGTTAAATAAGGAAAGAAAATGTTCGCCAAGAGAGTAGTAGGAAAAAGAAGTGAGTAAGAATTTAAGCGTGCAACTTATCAAGTGGCACATATTGGTGTTAGGTGTCAGAGTTTATCAACAGAGCAGCAATGAATCGTAATATCTAAATTTATGACTTTACAAAGGCAAGGGGTTAACGTCATCTGTGTAAAACAAACAACCACGAGTTAGAAGAGGGCGAAGATAGTTGTAGAAGAGAAATAATTTGGAGCTCAGAATGGATCCTGGGTTTAACGGGTAAAAAAACTTGATATGCATCCATCAAAATAAATGCTGTAGGATCAGTCAGTACGGTAGGACGTGAGCCACACAATAAATGACAGGGAAATGTTACCCGTAACCCATAGAGTTGATGGTTTCTAAGAAATCCAAAATACAATACCTGCACTTCAGGCCAAAAATTTAGGCATTTAGCCATCAGATTTGAAAAGCCTAGTATGTTGGTAGCAGGGGACGGACAAGGCTGTTTTTACTATGTAGAGTGCAACATACGCTTTAATATGGTCAACTTGAACGGACAATCAGCCTATATCTCTCAGGGATTATCTCGGCAGAGAGAGAGAAAAGCTAAATAGGATAGTAATTCTCGGCGAGTATTATCGCCACTTTTTGTATGGAAATAATTAATTCTTCTTTCCAAAGAACGGCAAAATTATGCTCGTTGATACTGTTGTTACAAATTAGGGGAAAAAAGAGCAAGGAACAGGATTGATTCGACTAGGGAAGGGGGTAGAAAGGAGGAAAAGTGGTAGTACACCGAGAAGTAATGATACTGTAAGAAACACCATAATTGAAGCGAGTTAACAGTGAACCCAGTGAACTTGATAAAAGCGGAAAATGTCTGGACAATTTTGCAGGAGTTGCGAAAATTAAGCAAGCCTGCAACTTCCGCTCACTAATCCGACTTCAATGCGAGGACCGTAGAGCTTTGAAATGACTCCAATCAGAATAATTTCCGGAAAGCAGAATTTTTTTTGGCAGAAGTTTTAGACGAAGTTTTTTTGCAGATTTCAGTGGTGAAATTTTATTGGAGGAAAAAGGGTGCAACAAGGAAACACCAGTTAGAAGGGTATAAAAGGTGTTTTGCCCCAAATTAAGGGAATGAAAATGGAAGGCCATTTACTTTAAACACTTCCTTGGAGAATATTGATGACTACTAAACCGCTTTCTGTGTTTGCGTAAGTATGTTCTCGGGCATGTTCCATAGAAGGGTCATAACACATCGTGTAAAGAGCGAAAGCACTAATGATTGTGGTGGGTGGAAACGAACTGACACGCTTGGGAATCGATTCCCTGAAAAATCCAGTGAAGTTCAGCGTAGCGATTTCGTTACTAAAAACCATAAAACGAAAGAACTTGTTAGTGGTCAAAAGTCTGTCGATACTCCCGCCAACGGCGTTCATTGTAAGCTTCTCAATCACAATCATGAGCAGTTTTTAAGTTTTAAGAGAGTTCTTCAATTGCTGGTCACCGTTACTTGTGGGAATGGATCGCTGTTGTAAATAGAAATGAATCGCCTCATGCATGCATTAAAATAAAATGAGGCAGACAAATTTGGCAATCTCCGTGCGGAACTGCTCATTGTAACCCCTGCAATTTCTGTAAAATTACTACTTTCACTTATCTGCAATTCTCATGCACTTGAGATCTTTCCTGGCGAGTCGAAGAATCGTAAAAAATCCAAAGGATACTCGTCTTGAGTTTGATAGCTGGAGAGGCTGTTTCCTTCTGCCATGATAATTGTGACTAAAATAACCCTGGAATGCATTAAAGCACACCTCAAAAGATTTATCGACGGAGTTAGGCTGTTTTCGCTTTGCATTCTTCTACATTCGGCATATTAGCACCTTGCGAATTACGCAATTTAGATCTGAGCTCTAACGGCTTTTCATCAATTTCGCGGAGACTGTTGACAATACAATTACCTGGAGTACTCCATACAACGCCAAATATGGTGAAACAAAAGTCTTGTACTACATCGAGGTAAAACTTCGGGTGAATTTCACTACCGGGATTACATTTAGTCACAGATTCTTTTCCACCCGATGCTAGTGACGTTCCCCATACTGCTTCAACTGTAGCACGTGGGAGGATTCCCTTTCCTCAAACACCTGGTCTACACTGGCGATATCTTGCTTTCTCACCGAGTCATAGAGCTCGCCGAAACAACTGAAACAGACTGTCAGAAACCTTGAGCGATGACACGTAGGTGTGGTTAATGAAATATATCCCACATAAAGGTTTATGACGATAACAAATATATCCCACTTCCTATAAGTGACTAAATATTTTTAGCACGTCGGCATCCCCCTTTGCTACAGCGTCCTGGATATACGTCAAGAGAAGCTGACACTGTTTGATGGGAACTGAAACTGCCAGGTTATAAAGAAAGTCCTTCATATTTCGACGGATTGCACAATACGCGAAAAGTTAAATTGAGCTCCACAGAAAACAAAACCCTGAATATTCTCCGCTATCTAAACAATAGCCAGAAAGTATGCTGTTGGTAGGAGCTAGTCAACAACATTAATAAGGACCTATTAGTGTAAGCTCGACACCCAGAAACTAGAAGCTCATCGATTACCCCTTTCATGGAAGTAATTAATGTTGAAGAAGTCATGAAGGCACTTTTTGTAATCCATCCTATTAGCGAAAGAAGCGGTCTAGTCTGTGAAAGACAAAAGAGCGCTAGAGCCGGATGGTATCCTCAGCGAAATGCTGCTTGTGCTTAGGTATAACTTATTATTCAGCGCATTCTCAAAACTGGAGAGGCTAATAAGCAAAGGGTACCTTGAATTCTCATCAGTGTATACTTTTCTCGGTATGTTAACACAGCGGGAAACTTCTCGAGAAACTCGCCAACGGAAGATTTGTGGCAGACCTGTTAACAAAACAGTATGATTCTAGAGCGCATCGATTTACATTAAATATAATTGAAGAAGTGGTCTAAACAGTCAAAGAGTCGTGCTCTTCGCAACATTGAATGTGAGGAACGCTTTGAATGTTGCAAGGTAGTTCCACATACTTGAGACGTTGGAAAATCCTAGAACACTTCTTTCTAACGTCGAGATGCGGAAATCTATTTTTGGTCTGGATTTGTTGAATTACACTTGGTTGATTATGCAGACAATGCTGGCACTAGTTAATAGGAAGCTTGGAATGGAGATAAGGCGAGTACATAGTTGGATGATGAATTCTACTTAGCTCTGGAAAAAACGTCGTTGCTCTGACCAAAACGAGGATTCCTACAGTATTTTCTATACGAGTAGGTAAGACTGCGGTCGTGTTCAAGCCGGTGGTGAAAAACCTCGGCATTATGATATACTTAAAGATGACTTCAAGCAGACATGAAGTGTTTTTGATCCGCCGGTTAATGACCATTGTCAATGCTAATGAACACGATTTAGTCGATCCTTCTTTATGATTCTGGAATGTGGGCTGGTGCCTTCAATACCCAAAGGTACCGCAAGCACGGCCATTCCGCCCTCGCGTTCCGCTTCCGAGAAAAAAACTCCAGCTTAATGTTGACTCCGAAAGTGTCCAGTAGCCTGCCTCAGAACAGGAGTCTAGCACTCTGTGAGTTAACGGGGCTTTCACGAGTTAAAAAAAATGAAGGATGAAATGGCTTCAGTTCTAACCATAGAATGAAAAGGATGACTCCATTAGATTATCTTATTTTTCGGGGATCGAAGTAAGGATAGATGAGAAAATAATAAAATTAAGGTGAAATAGTTGTTCGGAAGTGCTTACCGACCTGTACTAACTAGTACAAAATTGTGGGTAGCTTGCCGACATTATGGATTTACGGATGGACTTCAAAATTCAAGTGACCAAAAAAATTATAATACAATAAAATGACTTAACCGGCCTTCCCAATGCTCCACTTTTACTCTCTGCCTTTCTGAAATGGAACTGTCCAGGTTGTCAATTACGAAACTGGCCGATCCAAAGTATCGTTAGATACAGTACCGTTGGAGGAAAACTGAATTAAATCGAGTTTGCATTTAGGACATCAGTTCATTAGTTGTCACTTTGCCCTCAGGAAACCAGGCGCTTTGGAGGGCATTGGAGGGATTGGACATTGAGGATGATAGCATCGTGGTGACCAATGACAGAGGCACTTTTCAAGAAAATGATGAATATTTGGGTTGGGAACAATAGTATTGTCACTGGCAATGAGGAAGTAATCCAAATTAAATTGGTGATTACCTTGTTGTTGGGCAAAGATGTCAAGATTCAAATGGGGAAAATTAATATTAGAATGCGTGTTAGTGAAGGATCCCTGATCGCCGATCGATTAGCATTGAAGTCGGCATATAATATTAAGGACCAGAATTCAACGCAGGGCGAATGATTTCTAATCGTTGGTGCAACAACCCATATTGGATCAGGGCGAATGATTTGCCTCGGAATATGGAAGAATATGTTGGAGATCATATAGGATTTGGAAATTTTGATTAGTTGGTTTTCCAAGGAAGCTAGAATAGCCTCAGTACCGCGAAATATATAGTTGGACGCCCAAGAGAAAATGAGAGTAGTCCCATCATCACTGAAGGTGGAAATGTCTCGAGATCTGGACCTTGAAGTGTGTTAGAGCAATTCATTTAGACCGTAACGGTACATTAGGAGGCAATGTTGTCTGCATTGCGTTCGCCTAATTATTACTCTAATTTGACTCAGATATTCCTTCACAACTGGGTCGACTGGTTTTCGATATCCAGCCACTATACAAATCCCCTGTCAATCGTCCTGCGACCTTCCATTACGATAGCCTAGCGCTTTAAGTGGCTTTTGCACGCCAAAATTGCGCTCGAACTTTTACCCAGAGCTCGACATATGCATTATCATGTTAAATATCAGTTTGCTCACCATCATATTGAGCTTCTGAAAAACATCTATGCCGACCTGGCGAATACAAAACAATCAAGTTTTGAGATGGGTTTCTCGTCCAGGATGCGGCAAAAAGTGCTAAATATTAGACGGCCTCTGAGAAAAATACACGTGACTGGGTAAATGAAGAATTTGTTGGTGGCACACGATTATCCTTTAATGTTTTCAAAGAAAGCTAAACAACTCAAGTGTCTGTCAGTTGAGCGCGACTTATAATGTTGTTTTAATTCGCTACTTACAGATCACTCATTTACGAAACTTATTTTTTAAAAAGCACCGTTGACGCCCTGAAGTTACTTTTCCAGTCAATACTCAACGAATGAACTTAAAAATACTAGTTAAGATAGTACCGAAGCGAGAGACTGTAAGAATCCTTATTGGAAGAATGAAATCGGAACAAAAATGAAAAATGTATATTCAATGAACTGGAAACGAAAGTATGTATCTGCATATGTGATTGGTGATTCAGACCTGCAGGAATAAGAATGCTTGATACAAAGCGAAATTCGTAGATAGGTCAGTTTAGGGAAGAAAGAAGTGAATATACTCCCAAGAAATCCTAATCCAATTCAACCACTAAATCAAAGCAGTTTTTTCTGTTTCCCAGTTTCCTACACTCATTTGACGAAAATACACTTAAAGGCATGAAACAAACGTCTCTTCCCAAACTCATAAATTAGCTTTAAGATAGCAATTTCAGTAATACTCTTTAAAATTAAATTTTGTGCACACACAAACGTTGAAACGACAAATAGTTCCAAGAGCCGAAAGAAGGAACTAGCAATAAAACCCACACTGGATATCCAAACCACCCGATGTTACCACCATAGCAAAGCCTAAATCCATGTTACATCGTCAAAGATACACACGGCGGTATTTACTCTACACCACTGTCTACCCCCTCACCCTCCTATTCGCTAGGATTCATCCGCAGAGCAGAACAAGCTCATCTTTAGATCAAAATCACTCTCATCACCACATCTAACCGTAGCAACCTCCCTCCTCCGGGCCCCCGCTACAAGAAAGATTCACCAGTAACCCCTACCCACCCCCGAATAAGTTCGTCATTCGACCATTTATCGGGGATAAGAAGAAACATTAGACCAATCATCGAATACACCCACAATGGCAAAGAATCCCATTCTTCATTAGCTCAGCATTTACACACTGTCATGTGTGCGTTTCCTTGGCAGCGCTATAAGAACCAACCAACCTATGTTTCCTCATCGTCGGCCTACTGCCACCCGCAAGGATATGATGTGGTACAATTGCCTCCCCCTCAAGTGCATAATGAATATTGTGCAACGTGTATGTGTGTGAACATAATTCAAACAAAACGTGTTGCAGTTATATCACGTGAACGCAGACAAGTACACCTCACCTCCTCCGTACGTATAGGTAAAATCGGGGTTTCCAAGTCTGCGCATGACCACTGCCAGCGGATGTTCAGAAGAACATCCTTGGCCCACAAACAGCCACGAGAAAGCCCACACCAATCCAAGTGAGTAACATAAAGCTCCCTTCGTACCTACCCGGCGTAATGACTAGGAAAAGTACTCTCACACTTGCAACCAGGAAGTCTCCCTAGGCTTCTTTTAAATAAACTTTAAGGGTTGCGAAGTGGTTAAATTACCACCAGGCAAGGTGGATTTACAATTTTTTCTCATGTTCTTCTCTTACCACTGATTTCGGGGGCAGAAGGTGTGGGCGGGAAGCAGAAAAGGGCATGAAGGAAGCATTGCAACTAACAAAAAAAGTTCGATTGAAATCTTTTTCCCAACTATTCAAAGTCAGTGGAGAGCACAAAAGCTGACACTGAAAGGCAGATACCCGGGGACATTGTATAATTTTTGGTTGGCTTTGGTATAAACTCCTGAAATTTTCATAGGACAACGGTTTGGATTGGGAAATGAAGAGCGAGTTACACGTATGACATCACTTTTCCAGGAATAGAATCGAAATGATATTGGCTCTTGGGTAAGCACGTGGATAAACATTCCATCGAATTTCCTTCCTGTTTAAGGGAAAACAGGTGAATTCACAATGAACTCCGGAATTATTCTTTGACTTCAGTTGATAGATACATCCTAGCCCATATATAGGCGACCGAGTACCATCCTTCGAAATGCCTACGCTCCACTCCGATCACTTTTCAGTTACGAGATCCATCAGGAAACTGGACGTTTCCGGTATAAAGGTTTTGTGTTCATCTTATGTGGGAGATTTCATATGCACGTTTTTCCATTCCTACATACTTAAAAGTTTTAAATATTCCTTAATATGTCTCCAAATTCCAATTCCCCCGTTCATATGAGGTCACTTTACATGATAATGACGTCATACTCGCCTTAGAATGCGATAAATTCACGTGAAATGCACAATTTCGAACTTCCATAACTTTGTTAATAATAGTTGGATTTTTTTCAAATTTTCCAAAATTGTGTATTATATTATTGCCAGTAACGGTTTCGAGCGTCTAGCATGAACTTAAGGATGGTAAGTGGTAAATTCCTAAAATATGGCAATATGCTTTTAATTACTTTCTTTAAGCAGATATAGATTTCAGATTTTTCGATTGGGTACACATTACACTTTTTAGAGCACACATTTTGGGCCCTCACTCTCCTATCTTTCACCCAGTATAAAAAATATCATCAGTTCCAAAAAGTACTAATCAACTGTATTCTGTGATAAAAAATTACACCCCCTTTCACATATATAGGAAGCCGAAGTTCAACATAAAATGCCGCCACAAGTGTCAAAAGCTCCACCGCAAGCTAGTTAAAGGGAGACTCCCTAGAGTCAAAGGTAAAGCCAAACTCGCTGCTGGCAGCCGATCAGATAAATGGGGATTGATGTGGATTTGATAATAAACTGTTAACGCGAAAAATCGGGGCCCGCGAGAACCCCTACGCCTTCAATGTCGAACAGATGTACTGCCTAATACCAATATTATTCCCTATGCATTCCGTACGGATTGATGTCAACAACGTGAAAGGCGCCGAAGGCTAATAGATGTTTTCCCTTGTCACCGGAAGATTGTAAGGCTCGCCCTGATCGGCAGAGGAGACCTTAAACTGTCGTCTGGATGCCGAGTGCTCTGTGGGCTTGAAACAGTTGGGAAGCTGCTCGAAAAGCTCATCAGGAGTAGACTCGACCAAAAAACATTTGCTTTCGGAGACCTGTCCTCAAGACGATTCGGTTTCATAGCAAGGATATCTCCAGTGGATGATGTCATTCAAGTAGTGGATGCAGTCATGGAAGTCGTGGATGCGGTTCACCGAACTGAAGCGGTTGCTAGTAATGCTCCTCGTGGAACTCGATATTAGAAATACGTTTAATTTCATATTTTTATAATTCATAATTCTGCATGTGTCGGACAGTAAAGGATTATCTGAAAAACCATCCTCTGTGACGCTATGGATCCAAAGAAGCACAAGGACTCACTTTGGGGCCGGGTCTGCGATAAGAAATCATCGTTAGTTGGTTTGGTTTTGCAAACGATGTTGCGGCACTTGTTGTCGTACGGACTATCAAACAGTCGTGAAACAGACTTGGAATTTTAATGTGGCAGTTAAATGAATGAGGACTGCCTATGGATTCAGTCTTGTGCCAAAAAAAAAACAAAGTGGCTATATTGACTAAAAAGAGAATACAGGTATCAATAGAAAATGAAATTATCCCAGGAGCCCCATGTGTGTCCCTTTGAGCCACAGATGCAGAACAATAGAGCAATGCGAATTTCTCGGGAAGTCCTAGTGGGAGTTGAAGCACTTTGAAACTGGCAGCAATGACGCATAGAAGACTTTATCGATTTAAATAGTTTTTGTTTAGGGATGAGTGATCCTGAACTTGCCGTCTACTCAATAGCGGACCGCCTAATTTGAGGAGCAAGCTTCGGTTTAGTACACAGGCCATTCGTTTCTTGGACATAAGGTGAATCCGCTGTCCTATATACTCCTATCCTCCAAGTGTTTAAAAAGAATCCATAAGGAGGAAACGAGAGCTGATGCGTGTGTGACAACGATTTCCTCATCAAATTCGAAGAAGAACCATCAATTATTTCCTTTGAAGAGCGGGGAAAAAAACTGATGGGCCAGTCCAGTGCGAGTCACTAATCAGATCCTCCGACTGCTGCTTAGCGAAAAGTAATGCCGATAAGCAGGCTTGACGAGAGGGAAATAGAAAGGGGGGATTTCCCCGGGCCCGAAGTTTTCTGGGGGTCGAAATAGAAATTTCAATGAAAGAAAGGGATAATTGTGTTTTTCTCCCAGACGAGCATCATTTTCACCCCGAGCCTCGTTTCTCCACATAATTGGATTTTCTCTATCATTCTCAATTTTAGCTCATCATTTGAGAGACGTTTCTCAAACCCAACCCACAGATAGTAGATCAATCAATTTATTACGAAGTTATTAAGATTCTTGCAAGACCCGGCCGTCCTTACAAAGATTCCTGTGTTGACTTTTTTACGAGGAAAGTGATCCAGGGACTGTTAAGATTTGTCATCTTTCAACTGACCACTTATTTATTAGTGCTCTACCACTTAGTTACCTTCGCAGAAGAAATCATCGTAAATAACGACAATTCAGAAGGAAAAAAAAAAAACTAAGCCATCTAAAGCCAGCTATCGGTATGAAAGCTGTTAAAAAATGTTACTATTCAAGCTATAACAACACTGCTTCCACTCACGGAAAAATATGTCGATTATGTCAGAATAAATTGTATTTTGAAACATACAAAGTACTGTTAAAGCACATTTCTTGACGTTGCTTAGACGATTAATAAGATAATCAAAGAATAACAAACAAATGTCATCAGCGTAGTCAAAGTTTTTGAGGAAAGATTTCATGCTCCATTAAACTCCCCCACGTCTTCCGGACAAGGCCGCATGAAGTATGTCACCGATAACAAGAAGATATAATATCGCTGACAAAGTGCGTAGAGTACTCCGCTTTGGACCACAAAGTCCTCTGACATTTGACTACGGTGCAGCAAGTAACATTCTGTGCCATTATATATCGCTTTGATTATAGATATTAGTTTCCCTCCTGCATAGAGCACTCCAAATTCATCCCTGTCACACTATCGAAAGCTTTTTCGAAATCGATGAAAATCTAAACTCCATACACTGCTCCAAAATGATCTATCTAGAGGCTGTTGTGTGGTCGATGCAGGAGGATCTGCATATCCGAATTTTATGATCACTAGCCATTTCATTGAGAGATCATTGAGATGTTTGTCACATAGAAGGCTCGGTGTCCAGTCACAGATTTTCAAAATTTTCCAAGGATTGACGACCTCATAAAGAAGAAACAAGAGCTAAATAACTGGATTCGAAAAAGAATCTGGTAGCAGCCAGAAAAGTGCTACAAAAAAGCACTGGAAAAAGACAAACATAAGAACCCAAAAGCTTCCTTAAAAATCTAACAACATTTCCAACTATGAATTACCCTCTTAGAAAAGGATATCGACCTAGTTACAGGCAAAATAGTCCATGAATTGTCAAAATCTGCAATCATCTGACAGCCTCTTCACGACTTTCCCAGAAACAGGAAATTATCGCAAGTAACGATGATCTCAAAGGAAGATAGTCTACATTCCATAAACCAACAAAGCTGATTTCCTCGCTTTCAAAACTATCCAAGCTACAACACGAGGAGTAAAACGAAATTATTCATCTTCACCAATCTGGATTCAGAAAAGAACACGGAACGTTCGGTTACCGTTCGAGATAAGCTCTACTTTTGGAGATAGGAAGTACTGCTCGGCCGCATTCTTTGACATTGTTCAGGTGTATGATACGGAGAGAGAGAGCCATGTTTATAATGGTCTAATCATCGTTTTTAAGGTTTTGTATGTAGTTCCACCTAGAATCACGAAGCAGCAATGTAGGCTATAATATAGAGCATCATCTTACCAAGTTTGGTGAAAATCGCACTATTACTAACAAAGTTATAATAGATCAAAGTTGTCGTTTCTATGTAAATTCAAGACTTTGAATGTCAGTATCATACGAAAGTGAATATTCTCATGCTTAGATGCATATATTACGTGTTAGATTCTAATAGGACAAATGTCGACTCAAATGTTTTTATAAAAAAAAAACACAAAACATTTCATACCTGAAGTATCCAGCTTCCGGGGTCCCGACTTATTTGAAATTGTTAGGAAGACTGCCTTGGTATCTATTTGTGACAAAATAAGGCCAATAACCTTCATGTTTAGAAGTTTCATATAAAAACTTCTCACCACCCCTTTTAGCTATATTGGATTGGAGGTCAATTTTCCAAGTTTATCCAGTTGAAAAACCAGACCTTCATAGACACTGTATGTACTCGTGGATCTAAGCATGACAGCACGGATACCACTGAATCTGTAAATCCGGGGCACCATTGAAATTTTCATTCTTCATATTCCTTTATTGTATTACAATAGGATGAGTATATTCGTCACCAGGACCTACTTATTAAGCGGGGAGGCTACTAAAAGCAGGTAATTGTAAACTGCTGGAAGCGATGGAGAGACAAGCCGCGCTTCCTGACATTCGACCGCGCGAAATGAAGAGTGACGCCTGTCAAATGATATAGTCCCCGTTACTTTTGAATTCTATGGGTAATGATCTTCTTCAAGGAGAAGAGGAATTATATTAGAGCAATTTTCGGTTTTGCCAATCTATTTAAACCGTGAAAACAATGTATTATTATCAAGTCTTATGAAAGCACAACATTGCCATCTAACTCCTGGATACTTTGGTTAACTCTCTTGACTTAACCTAATTTCAAATGAAAAGTAACATTGGCAGATGTATCAAAATTATTAGATGAATTAAAGAAGGATTCATATATTTTTGACTGCACAAAGCAGGTAATATTTTTACTCATAAGAGTGTACGCGGTGAAGAAGCAAAGTGTACGGCATAGAGGGTACTTTTCGAAAATGAATGAAATCTTGACAGATGAATCCCCGATTCGTATATGTTCGTTTATTTGGCTTCGCTAATGCAAACATCGTAATGTTTCTCTTGGTTATAAAACGGTAGTTATAGGGTACATAGTAGTCTAAACATGACCCTGCTACACCCTAGGAATATTACAGGTGGTGCCTGTAAACCATTTTGCTCGGAGTAGAGTTCAGGTACCCCTCCAATTGTCGCACTAAAACGACACTAGGTTCGCAGCTCTTCCGAATAAGCCATAGTAGCGGCTATGTAGAGGTCGAAAGCCTTTAGACGCGCCGGTAGCACAGATGAGCATTCTGTATCCGTAGGTGACGGAGACATTTCATCCATGAGAGGTGGAACTTTACTGGATACAATTTGATCCAGTAGAGATAAAATATCATGAAATATTCCTTCCATTTCGACGTCTCTCACGTCTTTCTTATCGAAAAATGTAGGGCCTACTGTAAACTCTTTCGTGATTCTTGCCGTCTATGTATCCTAGAAATTTCTGGATAATAGCTAGATTGCGGAAATCGCACATCGTAAATGTTGCTGCTGGCAGATGCAGCCGCAACATGCAAACGGAGGTGGGCGACCATTAAATGAAGGCCTCTCTAAAAAAAAGCTTTCCTAATGTGGTGGCCTTACCAGAATTGTGATTGCAATTGCAATGGAATTTGTTCAAAAGCGATTTACTCGATCCTTAACCTACTCTTCTTAATTTGCCATCTCTACAATCCTGAAGATGATCCTTTTCAAACTTTGCAACGGCTAAATGGACAGCTCTGCAGCTTCCGAAATTCAATACTGTGACAATGTCGCAACCTGAATATTTTTTAGGTTCCAGTACAAATCCAAAAGAGAACCAATCTCATTGTTTTTAGATTGGCAACCAGCCCTAAATTGACGAGGCCAAGCAGAACTATTGTCAACACCGCTGATATACGGCATTAAGTGAAGCCACCTGCTGCGGATAACGCCTTTACTATGGGTAAAAACCCTCCTTCGGGCAAATTTATTTTGGGAAAACGCCTGCGAGCTTATTGTCTTTAGGTAAACTTCAACTATCGGCTTTCAGCTCGACTGGGTAAACCAAAGCGGAAACGATGTTTGGAGAATCTCAACTCATCAAATTAAATGGTAACAACTAGGATTTCCTTTGTAGAAAAGGCTATTGGAGCATTGATAGCGAACGGTATGAAAAGCTCAAAGGAAAATTAGTTGTGAAGGCAGCATCATTGGAAGGCATTCAGCCTTGCTTCAGTAGCATACGAGAACTTGATTTTTATCAACTATGACTACTACTACAATAAAGAAGAGAAAAATACTCAAATTTGACCGCGCAAGTTGGTTTAGAGTCAATTTCTCGATCGCGTTGCCCTGCATTCGAGTCCCGGTCGTCATAGATGTTTGGGTCTGTCCTTGTGCATATCTGTCTACTGTAGATAAAGACTATTTAATGCACATCATTAAATGTGATGATGATGATAAATAAAGTGGTCAGAAAAAAATAAAGAAGGCGCCGTTGTTTTATATTCCACAAAGGAGTGAATTTGGAACATATTAACTCAGATTTAGTAATGCAGAAAAGTACCGCGGGGGTACTTATTTTCATAGTTTGATAGTTACCAAAGTCAAAGGAAAGCATTGAGAGTTTCCCATTTCAAAACTGTTTGTTTACGAGTATAGTGACAAGTGGGATGATAAGAGCAGAGAGAAATGGTGATGTCGTCGGAATTTTATAATGAAGTTTACCAGTTCATGCAATAAATTTTTAGTGATGAACAAAGTGTGATGTTTGAAAGCAACGGAAACAATTAAGTACTGGAGGAAAAACCGTTAGTTAGAAATAAATTTAATCAGACAATTCAGTGTTTAGGACAAGTTGCTTCATTTCATAAAGGAGTGAACTATACCTGGCAACCACTTTCTATCACCCAAAACAAGGGATCCGTGGGCCAAAGAAAAGTAAATAAATAAAAATAATCTCCCTTTCACTGATCCGGTCCATCATTAAGTGGATGCAAATCTGGAAATCTAACTTAAAAAGTAATAAACCGATTATTATGAAATTTGGAAGCATGATTCTTTACAAAATTATGAACACAAGCAAAATTTTTAAAGTTGACTATTTTCAACTGCATTTAAGCCCATATTTTCAGAAAATAAGTTAGTAATGTAAAATGAAAACCTTCTCGGTTTCAGATAAAAACAAGTCGGGAAACCGGAAGCTGGACGCTTCAGGTAGGAAAGGTTTTGTGTATTTCTTAGTACGTAGCACGTAATATATGTATATATTATGTGAGAATATCCATTTTCGAATAATATTGACATTCATAGTCTTGAATTTGCAAAGAAGCGACAACTTTGACGTATTATAACTTTGTTAGTAATAGTGCGATTTCCACTAAACCTGGAAAGATCATGCTCCATGTTATATCCTATATTGTTACGAAATTTCGTGGTCCTAGCATGAACTTAAGGGGGGTATTGTAGCGAATTACTAAAAATTATAGTAATATACTATTATTAACTTTATTTGTGCAGATATCAGTGTGGAAGGTATTTCGGAGCCCAGGCACCATATAGTGGCAGCCTCTTGATTTTTTTCAGATTTTTCGGTTGGGTAGTTTCTGAGAATGGCCCCCGTAAAGGAATGGTCACTTTCAGCCCCCCGCCCTCCCCACCTTTTCAACAAATGTCAAAACTAAGACCGTCTTCGAAAAGTACTAACCGAGAGTATGTATGGGGACCCCCCCTTAAATTCGTCATTAAAGGATGTAATTCACTGTATGCGTGAGCGTTCACAGTTCCCAGCTTTCCACCAAATTTGGTGTCAATCGCTGCAACCGTCTCCGAGAAAAATGCGTGTGACGGACAGACAGACAGACAGACAGACAGACAGACAGACAGACAGACAACAGTGCATATCGGACAACATCAGGAGAAGCGACATATGTACTAGCAGGGATGCTCCCCATAGACATCTTGGCTAAGGAAAGTCGGCGACTCTACGACAAAACGTATGCAGCTGGAGAGTCTAGCGCATTTCGACGGCAGCTGGCACGGTGGGAATCTATCGAACGGTGGCAACAGCGATGGGACGAGTCCCAAACTGGTCGTTGGACATGCCGCACCATTCCGGATATTCGGAGATGGTTTGAACGAAACCATGGGGAATTAAGCCACGAGTTAACACAATTCTTGAGTGGACATGGAGGTTATCGTGCCTATTTATCAGGTTGTCCACAAAGTTTTCGCACAAATATTAATGTGACAATTAAAAAGCAATTAGCAGACAAACCAAAACAGCAGGTACAACATGTGATATCCCAATGGAAAGCTCAGAGTCCTAACTATAAAATGCATGGTAAATTATCCTTGAAGGATCAGTGTTGTGAAGGATATTCAAGGATAAACATGGAATTCGACAAAGTACATTTTCGTCATTGCATTTTGTACGAGTTTCAAATGGGGACGAAGGTGCCGAAGGCGATTGAAAATTTGTCGAAGGTATTCGGTGAAGGAAAGGTAAAGCGCAGGACAGTTTACGATTGGTTCGAAAAATTCTACAGCGGAGACCTGACACTTGAAGATGAACCTCGCTCAGGAAGACCCTATACGATTGACGACGATATCCTGCGCAAAAAACTGGAAGCGAATCCTTTTCTTTCGACACGTGTGCTTGCAGAGGATCTCGGTGTATCAAAATCAGGAGTAGCAGTAGCCATTACGCGTCTTGGATATGTTTTGAAGAGCACAAAGTGGGTACCGCACGAACTGACTGAGCGAAATCTGGCCGATAGAGTGAGAATTTGCTCCGCTAACCTTTTACGGAACGAAAACGACCCTTTTTTGAATCGATTGGTAACTGGCGATGAGAAATGGATTGTGTACGAAAACGTAGCGAAGAAACGAGCCTACACTCATCGAGATCAACCGGGTCCATCGGTAGCAAAGCCGTCTATTCATCAGCAGAAGCGAATGCTCAGTATATGGTGGGACGTTCGTGGCCCCATACACTACGAGCTTTTGGGACCAAACGAGACCATTACCGCCGATAAGTACTGCGAGCAGCTCGACAGATTAAACACCCAGCTACGTTCGAAACGACCAGCATTGGTCAACAGGCGAAATATTGTCTTTCATCATGATAACGCCCGGCCGCATACATCTTTAACTACTCAGCGAAAATTGAGTGAGCTTGGCTGGGAAGTTTTGAGTCATCCTGCGTATAGTCCCGACCTTGCTCCTTCTGATTACCATTTGTTCAGGTCCCTCCAACATTTTCTGGATGGTAAAAAAATGACTTCTGAAGCTGACCTCCAAAGTGCACTTCGCACGTACTTTGAGGGGAAGGGGGAAGAGTTTTATAGAGGGGGGATTTTGAAGTTGCCCGATAGATGGAGGGAAGTCGTATCTAATGGAGGCAATTATATATTAGATTAAATAATTAAAGGTTTTTATAAACTTATCTGCTGAATTCTGTCTTTGATTTGTGCGAAAACTTTGTGGACAACCTGATACATCGATTTGGTCACGACGAATCACCATGCTGCCCAAGATGTGGTAACGTGGCTGAGAATGCGGAGCATGTCATATTTGATTGCCCCAGGTTCACCGCGCACCGAACAAGAATGGAAGCGATCGCAGACAGGCGTTTAACACCCGAAAACATTGTGGAGTTTATGCTGGAGTCAACGGATGCCTGGAACCAGGTTGTAAGGGAACTGCAAGCTATCCACCAACAGCTTAGGCAGGAAGAACTACGACGAAAACAAGGAAGGGAGAGAACCATAATGAGCCGCAGTTAAAAGCTGATCCAGCCCCGCGATGCAATACTTGATAGGAGTTCCGTGGGGAGAGTGGAATGAGAAGGAGGTGGTTTTAGTGAGTAGAAGTCTCACATAACTGCGTGGCAGGAGCCAGCAGTAGGTTTTGAACCTTTCCACCTTCCAACGCCGAAAAAAAAAAAAAAAAAAAAAAAGACAGACAGACAGACAGACAGACAGACAGACAGACAGACAGACAGACAGACAGACAGACAGACAGACAGACAGACAGACAGACAGACAGACAGACAGACAGACAGACAGACAGACAGACAGACAGACAGACAGACAGACAGACAGACAGACAGACAGACAGACAGACAGACAGACAGACAGACAGACAGACAGACAGACAGACAGACAGACAGACAGACAGACAGACAGACAGACAGACAGACAGACAGACAGACAGACAGACAGACAGACAGACAGACAGACAGACAGACAGACAGACAGACAGACAGACAGACAGACAGACAGACAGACAGACAGACAGACAGACAGACAGACAGACAGACAGACAGACAGACAGACAGACAGACAGACAGACAGACAGACAGACAGACAGACAGACAGACAGACAGACAGACAGACAGACAGACAGACAGACAGACAGACAGACAGACAGACAGACAGACAGACAGACAGACAGACAGACAGACAGACAGACAGACAGACAGACAGACAGACAGACAGACAGACAGACAGACAAGCACAACGTGCACCAAGCCATAAAGAATATGGTGAGGGCTATTAGAGTGCTCTACAATAGATCACAGGAGGAAAAGAATAATAAGGACACGCCGAACCCCGCTGTGCCAACAGTATCACAAGCGACCCAAGTGACGCCTAACCGTACTACCATCCAATTCCAGCGAAATAAGCGAGTACGTGAAAAAGAGGGGGATCCTGTAAATAATCAGCAGGCGCCTAAGAGGAAAAAAGGAGGACAGGACATCCTGAAAACCAACACCAACAGGCCAGAAGGAGGAAACCGTACAGCGAATCTAGGAAACTCGACCAGCGTTGCGAAGCCCAAGACCAGCGAAAACGATGGATGGACTAAAGTTACCAACAAAAAAGCGGAACGAAAAGCAAAAGTGCGAACTCGTCCAGATGTAATTGTTATCTCCAGTAAGGGCAATTTGTCCTACGCGGAAATACTCAAAAAGGTCAAAGCGGATCCCGACCTGAAAGATCTGAGCGGAAATGTAAACCGAATCCGAAGAACCCAGAAAGGGGATCTCATGTTCGAGCTGAAAAGATCCAGCGTGGGCAAAACTGATGACTTTCGCACTCAAGTGAAAAACTCACTTGGGGAGAATGCCGCAGTGCGTGCCCAAAAACATGAGATCTATATTCAGTGCAAGGATCTCGATGAGGTAACATCGAAAGAAGAAATTTGTATTGCTCTGAAGGAGCAATTCAAGTTGAAAGAACTCACCGAGGAGTCAGTTGTGGGCTTGCGAAAAGCCTATGGTGGTACTCAAACGGCCACAATACGAGTACCAGCGGAGGCGGCACAGATGTTGTTGGCTGCCGGAAGGGTTCGGATTGGATGGGTTGTTTGCCGTTTAAGGGAACAAATTTCACTGAAGAGGTGCTTTAAATGCCTTATGTTTGGGCACTTCGCGAAGGCATGCACCAGCAGCATTGATCGATCCGATCGATGCAGAAGGTGTGGGGAGAAAGGTCATATTGCCAGAGAGTGCAATAGGGACCCCAAATGCCTATTGTGCGAGGTAAAAGAGGGACAAGATAACCGGCATATTGCCGGAAGTGGTAAATGTCCGGAATTTAGGAAGGCGCTCACTGCAATGAGAAAATGAGGTTTATCCAAATAAACCTCAATCATTGCAGGGTCGCTCAGGATTTACTTGAGCAGGCCACGTTTGAATCTGAGATGGAAATCGCCATCATAAGCGAACCGTATAGACACCGTCACGGTGGCATATGGGTCAAAGATTCGACTGGGGGAGCGGCGATATGGGCTTGCGGTCGACAGGCCATACAATGTACTGCAAGTCAAGCAGGCAGTGGCTTCGTGTGGGCGAAAATAAGCGGTGTATATGTATACAGCTGCTACGCCCCGCCAAGTTTGACACTGTCTGAATTCGAGCAAATGCTTGATAATCTTGTTCTCGACGCGAGGGGACGTAGTCCAAAGGTGATTGCTGGTGATTTCAATGCTTGGGCCCTAGAGTGGGGTAGTAGGGAATCAAATGCTAGGGGGCGCAGTTTATTAGAAGCTTTTGCGCAGATGGACATAGTTCTGGCCAACGAAGGTGCTGTAAACACCTTCCAGAAAGGGGGGTCAGGCTCGGTTGTAGACCTGACCTTTGTCAGCCCTTCGCTGGCGCGTGGTATGTCCTGGTGCGTCAGTGAACGCTACACCCACAGCGATCACCAGGCAATCTTCTTTGAGACATGTGTCGAGCCGCAGGCCAAAGAGCTATCATGCCCGAAATCGAGAAAGATTTCAGGCTGGTCCGCAAAATCTTTGGATGAGGAGACCTTCATAGAGGTGTGGTTAGATCAGCCTGATAAAGCAGGCACCTCTACGGAAAGAGCCGTCCATCTGGCTCAATGCATTGCCAAAGCGTGTGACGCGTCCATGCCTAGAAGGTGTTCATTCCCCAGTAGAAGACCAAACTACTGGTGGAATGATGAACTGACCGGCCTTCGATCAGCCTGCCACCGAGCCAGAAGAGTGGCTCAGAGGGCGGTAGGTAGAGTCGAACAGGGACAAAAGGAGCGCGCCTATAAGGCAGCCCGCAAAATCCTCAAGCTCGCCATCCAGCGAAGCAAGAGGGAGTGCTTTAAGGAGCTCTGCTCAGAAGCGAACATAAACCCGTGGGGGAATGCCTACAGAATCGTGATGGGACGATTCAGAGGCCGTTCATCTCCGCAGATCACGTGCCCCACCCTCTTGCTAAAAATCATCCAGGGGTTATTCCCCCAGCAAGAGGAGAGCACCGACACATTCCAACCACCTCTGAATGTGGCGGCAATTCCGCCAGTCACCAGAGACGAACTGTTGGATATCTGCGGTAGAATAGGAGACAACAAAGCGCCGGGCCTGGACGGAGTACCGAATAAGGCTCTTAAGCTTGCCGTGAAATCCAGACCGGACATGTTCGCTGAGTTGTTCGAAGCGTGCATGTCCGAGGGGATATTTCCAATGGCATGGAAGCGGCAGAAGTTGGTACTTCTGCCTAAACCAGGTAAACCTCCAGGTGAACCGTCGTCATATCGACCCATATGTCTCCTGGACACGGTGGGGAAAATGCTAGAGCGGGTAATCTACAATAGATTACTCCCGGTTGTTGAGAGCCAAGGCGGCCTTTCGGATCGGCAGTATGGGTTCCGTAAAGCCAGATCAACCATTGATGCCATCAAATTGGTTACTGGCTTGGCCGAAGATGCAATTCACGGAAAGGGTAGTACCAGCAAATATTGCGTGGTAGTAACCCTGGATGTGAAAAATGCATTCAATTCGGCCAATTGGAATCTAATACGGAAATCTTTAGCGAAGGTTGGTATTCCCGCCTATCTCGCTGCTATCGTCGATAGTTATTTAACTGAAAGGAGGCTCTGGTATGACACCGATGACGGACCCCAGGAGTACGTTGTTTCCGCGGGTGTCCCGCAGGGCTCCGTATTGGGCCCACTACTGTGGAACATCATGTACAACGATGTATTTAATCTTCCCCTTCCGGGCGAAGCCACAGTGGTGGGTTACGCTGACGACATAGCGCTGGTTGTTGTCGCAAAGCATCTTGAAGATGCTGAGTTATACTCAAGCGAGGCAATCGGTGCTATTAAAAGTTGGCTAAAGAGCTCTGGTCTGACGCTTGCGGAGGAAAAAACGGAAGCGGTCCTCATCACTAAGCGCCGGAAGAGAGATTACGCCTGTATTAGAATCGGGAATCATATCGTCACTTCCAAGCCGACCATCAAATACTTGGGGGTGGTGATAGACAGGAAGCTTAGCTATAAGCAACATGTGCGGTATGTTTGCGACAAATCATCCACTGCAAGTATGGCCCTGGCAAGGATGATGCCGAACATTGGAGGGCCACGGCATACCTCTAGGTTGCTTATAGCCAGGGTGGTGACCTCGATCATGCTCTATGCAACCCCAGTTTGGAGGGAGGCGTTGTGGATGTCAGGGAACGCTACCAAGCTGAGTTCAGTCTACAGGAGGACAGCCCTGAGGGTATGCTCTGCCTTCAGGACTGTCTCAGATGATGCAGCATTCGCCATCTCTGGAATGATGCCGATTGACATCTTGGCAGATGAGATGGCGAACATATACAATGCAAAGCCAACCTCATCGCGGACGAGGAAGACTGAAAGGGAGAGATCCATAAATAGATGGCAAGAGCGGTGGGAACGCTCGGGAAAGGGCCGGTGGACGCACAGGCTCATTCCTGCCATCAAGGAGTGGTTGGAGAGACGACACGGTGAGATTAATTATAATCTCACCCAGTTTCTCACGGGGCACGGAGGATATCTCCAATACCTTCACAGGTTTAAATTGGAGACCTCACCCGATTGTCCAAATTGCAATGGAGTCCCAGAGGACCCAGAGCATGTATTCTTCCACTGTCCGAGATTTGTGGAAGAAAGGAGGAATCTAGAGGAGACTCTAGGGGAGGTGCTGGTACCAGAAAATCTGGTGCCGAAAATGCTAGCACATCAAGAGAATTGGGATGCGGTAAACTCTATGATCACATCTATCCAAAATAAACTGCGAAAAGCAGAGGAGAGGAGAAAAACGCGGTCACGTGCGCCGCGTATAGAAGAAAGGTGACAAAGCTAGAGTGAGCTGACTCCGCCCCGTGATGTAATACCTTATGGTGGTTCCGCGGGGCAGGGAGGGAGTCGGGGGTGGTTTTAGTGGGTAAAAATCCCACACGCTGGTGTGTCCAGACCAGTGTCTTTTTGAAGATTTCCACCTCCTCAACAAAAAAAAAAAAAAAAAAAAAAAAAAAAAGACAGACAGACAGACAGACAGACAG
Organism: Hermetia illucens; assembly: GCF_905115235.1. Classification (NCBI taxonomy): domain Eukaryota; kingdom Metazoa; phylum Arthropoda; class Insecta; order Diptera; family Stratiomyidae; genus Hermetia; species Hermetia illucens. Next base: position 103,797,073 of record NC_051852.1, on the reverse strand, counting down.
ACAGACAGACAGACAGACAGACAGACAGACAGACAGACAGACAGACAGACAGACAGACAGACAGACAGACAGACAGACAGACAGACAGACAGACAGACAGACAGACAGACAGACAGACAGACAGACAGACAGACAGACAGACAGACAGACAGACAGACAGACAGACAGACAGACAGACAGACAGACAGACAGACAGACAGACAGACAGACAGACAGACAGACAGACAGACAGACAGACAGACAGACAGACAGACAGACAGACAGACAGACAGACAGACAGACAGACAGACAGACAGACAGACAGACAGACAGACAGACAGACAGACAGACAGACAGACAGACAGACAGACAGACAGACAGACAGACAGACAGACAGACAGACAGACAGACAGACAGACAGACAGACAGACAGACAGACAGACAGACAGACAGACAGACAGACAGACAGACAGACAGACAGACAGACAGACAGACAGACAGACAGACAGACAGACAGACAGACAGACAGACAGACAGACAGACAGACAGACAGACAGACAGACAGACAGACAGACAGACAGACAGACAGACAGACAGACAGACAGACAGACAGACAGACAGACAGACAGACAGACAGACAGACAGACAGACAGACAGACAGACAGACAGACAGACAGACAGACAGACAGACAGACAGACAGACAGACAGACAGACAGACAGACAGACAGACAGACAGACAGACAGACAGACAGACAGACAGACAGACAGACAGACAGACAGACAGACAGACAGACAGACAGACAGACAGACAGACAGACAGACAGACAGACAGACAGACAGACAGACAGACAGACAGACAGACAGACAGACAGACAGACAGACAGACAGACAGACAGACAGACAGACAGACAGACAGACAGACAGACAGACAGACAGACAGACAGACAGACAGACAGACAGACAGACAGACAGACAGACAGACAGACAGACAGACAGACAGACAGACAGACAGACAGACAGACAGACAGACAGACAGACAGACAGACAGACAGACAGACAGACAGACAGACAGACAGACAGACAGACAGACAGACAGACAGACAGACAGACAGACAGACAGACAGACAGACAGACAGACAGACAGACAGACAGACAGACAGACAGACAGACAGACAGACAGACAGACAGACAGACAGACAGACAGACAGACAGACAGACAGACAGACAGACAGACAGACAGACAGACAGACAGACAGACAGACAGACAGACAGACAGACAGACAGACAGACAGACAGACAGACAGACAGACAGACAGACAGACAGACAGACAGACAGACAGACAGACAGACAGACAGACAGACAGACAGACAGACAGACAGACAGACAGACAGACAGACAGACAGACAGACAGACAGACAGACAGACAGACAGACAGACAGACAGACAGACAGACAGACAGACAGACAGACAGACAGACAGACAGACAGACAGACAGACAGACAGACAGACAGACAGACAGACAGACAGACAGACAGACAGACAGACAGACAGACAGACAGACAGACAGACAGACAGACAGACAGACAGACAGACAGACAGACAGACAGACAGACAGACAGACAGACAGACAGACAGACAGACAGACAGACAGACAGACAGACAGACAGACAGACAGACAGACAGACAGACAGACAGACAGACAGACAGACAGACAGACAGACAGACAGACAGACAGACAGACAGACAGACAGACAGACAGACAGACAGACAGACAGACAGACAGACAGACAGACAGACAGACAGACAGACAGACAGACAGACAGACAGTAAACCGATTTTAATAAGGTTTTGTGTTTAAACAAAACCTTAAAAAGTCGAGTCGTTATCCATCCCGCAGTTGGAGAATTCTAGTCACGACCTACAACGGAATAATGTCGCGTAACTTTTTTATTTTCGGCAAAAATTTTAAAATTGTTTGAATTATTCCAATTAATTCTTCTCACTAAAATAAATCTCAAAGAGGTATACGAAAAAAGCCTTGTAATGTGGTTTTCCCCTAAGAAAGATTGCTAATCTTCCGGGTTTGACATTTTCTCTCTCTAATGATACCCGTAAATTTCTAATTACCATTACCTGAAAAGTTGTGGGAGTGGAACCACTCGGAACCCGAAAACTAAACGCTTCAGGTATAAAAAGTTTTGTCTTTCCCTTTGTGAGGATTGATGAGTGCATGATATACAAAGCTACAAATTCAATGGCAATATTTTTTAAAAAGCCATTTATACAAATAATTTGATTTGGAAAGGACTATTTGATAGTAGTCGTTTTACACTAGGATTCAACATTATTAGTAAATCTGAAGAAATCCAGGTGCAACAAGTACTAAACGGGCTGGAGAGAAATTCTTCATAACTTTAATATTCCACTCGAATGTCAATTATCCTCGTTAACTATGACGCCAGCATCTTATTTGTATGGCTTAAGTAAATTCACGCGAAATTACTAAGTTGCTTTAATTTTGATACTAATAGTCGGATTTTCACGAAACTTTGCAGTATTATGCGCGGTACTGTCCAGGAATTAACTTATTCTATCAGTTAATTTCAAAAATTTGGTAATATGCTATTGCTAAGTGTAAGATATCGGAAAGAATATTTTGAGGCCGAGATTTCATACAAGCGCAACACCTTGAATTTTTTGAGATTTCTGGGTTGGGTAGTTTCGGAAAACGTGTAATGTTCCACTTAAGGGTGTCATCCCGTGTGAAGACCGTTTTTTTTCGCTTTTTTTAGAAACCTTTTGTGGAGAACTGGATAAAGGTACAAATACGAATTTCTCTTGAGCATGCGTAATAATTTTTTCCGCCCCTTTAGCATAATTCATTATTGGAAAACAGAACAATTTATACACCCACCACCAAAAAAGGTGTTTTTCTGCTGCCACGCTAGAGAGCGCTACGATCATCTTAAAGAAAAAAAAGTAAACGGCATTTTAACGTGCGGACTTAACTACAGTCCGCCAACTATTATTAAAAAATATTAAAAGTGAAATTTTTGGTGGCTTGTTAAACTTTTTTTGTGAATTTTGGTCTTTTTTTAAGGTAAAGAAGCCAATATAATAAAAATAAAAAAAAAACTACTGAATGAATTGCAATTATCCTAGTTTGTGGACCGTAGAAATATGCTCTCAATAAGTCGTGAAAATTTCAAAGAATTCCGTTGGATAGTTTTTGAGTTATGGTGGCAGCCGATTTTCAATATGCAGTTTCGTGAAAAAGCATTTAAAAAGTAGAAAGTGATTTTTAGCCATAAAATCTTAATTGATCATTAATCTGCTATAGCTAGTCCAGAAACCATAGATTGCTTCAAGAAACACATGTACAGCCTTAGCTTCAATTCTTGTCCTTTTAACGAAGTCATTCGGACCGATAAATAAGTGCTTTTTTACGGCGATCGTCATAAATCTGGCATGTGACTTATTACGTGTTTAAGACTATAATTTCCGAAAGACTCCGAATATCAAAAAATCACTTTTCCATATATTCTACACTATATTTAGATACACTTAATACTAAAAAAATCGATCCCGCGGATCCGACACACGGGATGACCCCCTTAAGGTGTGCACATTTTAGCTCCTTACTCGCGCATTTTGCAATTTACTGATACCAATATAGAAAAGTACTAACCGAGACCTTTCATCTAATATCCAATATGACTATATTCGGTGGAAAAAAAATTACCTACCCCTTTGCATGTATAGAGAGCAGCCTTAAAACTTTATGCGTCGGATTTCACAGTTTCTATTAGTTCACCAAATTTGGTTTGAAAAGGTGTAGCCGTTTTGGAGAAATCTGCGTGTGATAGACAGACAGACAGACAGTCGATCGACTTTAATAAGGTTTTATTTTATACAAAACCTTAAAGCACTCTTGGAAAATGTTAACGATGGAATTTTATAATCATTTCTTCTTTTGCGTATTCTAACAAAAATGCGTTTTTTAAACTTCTCTAATTAACGGATAGCTGAGTGGTTAGAGCGCAAGGCTGTCGTACGGAAGGTCGCGGTTCAAATCTCGCTGGTGGCAGTGGGATTTGTATCGTGATTTGACGTCGGACACCAGTCGACTCAGCTGTGAATGAGTACCTGAATCAAATCAGGATAATAATCTCGGGCGAGCGCGATGCTGACCACATTGCCTCCTAGTGTACCGTTACGGTCTTGAATGAAGTGCTCTAACACACTTCAAGGCCCTGATCCAACATGGATTGTTGCGCTAACGATTATTATTATTTCCGAGTTATCACAATCTCGGCAGATGCCGGATTTTACCTAATACTAGCACTAAGTGCCAAGCATTTAGGCTCGGACGATCCTACCTACTTAAAAACTAAAGGGGCACTGGTGGTGGTGGACGGTGGTAGGTCAGTGGGAGAATCCGTCGAGTACTCCCCGCAACATCGAGCACGTATGCAGAATGGTGTACTTCTGCATGGTTTGAACCAGACTGTGCGAAAGTCCCAGGACATCAAGGGAAGCCGTGAGGGATTTAGGTACAATACCTGTAGCTGACAATATTATGGGAACTATAACCACCCGCTCGAGACGCCAAATTTCTTTGATTTCCCGAGCCAATGGCTCATAGTTCACCTTCTTCTCCACGTATTTCCGTTCAATGTTGCTATTATGGGGGATAGCAACATCAATAATATACGCGGAGCGACCTGTCTTGTCAACTAGCAGTACGTCAGGCTTGTTGTGTGCGGTATGGCGATCAATCAGAACTTGCCGGTCCCAATACATGCTGTAAGCAGAACTATCAAGTACTGCTTGCGGCTCGTATCGGTAAACCGGACATGTCCCCGTGATCAGCCCATGCTTGTATGCAAGGTTTTGATGGATAACCTTACATACAGCATTATGCCTGGTGATGTACTGCACCGGTGCCATAACAGTACAGCCAGAAATGAGATGGTCCAACGTCTCTAACGCCGAACCACACATTCTGCACTGGTCGTTCTCCACCCGTTCTTTCATGATGAGCTTTTTATAAGCTCGGGTGGCGACCACGCCATCCTGAATGGCACACATGAACCCCTCCGTCTCAGTAAAGAGCTCCCCAGCACACAGCCATCTGTTCGACAGATGCAAATCGACAAATGGCTGCCAAAGACAATTCACGTGTTTACCGTGCATTGCCTTCGACTTCAATTCCTCGATCCGCTCTTGGTCCGACTTCACCCCACTCAGAGGATTGAAAGATCGATCCTTCAAGTTAAGTGGAGTCAGTCCACAGTCTGCCTTACAGACAGCCGCATGCAAGGGACTCGCCTGCTCTTTGCTGTAAAAATAAGCGCGCAGCGAGTCGACTTGGCGATGATGTTGTGCCGCCACGTCAACCACGCCCCTACCTCCGATGTCACGAGGCAGGTTCATCCGCTCCACGGCAGACTTTGGGTGATGCATTCGGAATTTGGACATAGTTGTCCGTATCCGCCGCTGGACGTTTTCCAGGTCGGTCTTCGTCCACGGCAATATTCCGAATGCATAAGCCAGTGAAGGGATAGCGAATACATTCAACGCGCTTATTTTATTCTTCCCCGAGAGATGCGATTTCAGCACCAGCTTTACACGTCGCAGGAATTCGGACAGCAGAGTTTCCTTCAGATCACCAACTCGAGCATGGGTTCCTTGCAGAATTCCTAGGTACTTGTAGAAGTCTGTCTCGGTCATAGCTTCGATGTGGAGGTCACCAATGCTATGTCCGGCATGCGGCTCGTGATGACCTTTGCGGATGGCTTGGATTCGACATTTGTCTAATCCAAACTCCATCCGAATATCACGGCTGAACATGTCTATTATTCTCAACAGACTTCTAAGATGGTTGTCAGTACCAGCATACAGCTTGATGTCATCTAGGTACATCAAGTGTGTCAGTTCGCACTTAGCACGTAGGCCATATTTTATTGCAAAACCATGACCTCTAGCATCATTCAGTAGCCATGAAAGGGGGTTCAGTGCCATACAAAACCAAAGAGGACTCAATGAATCCCCCTGGAAGATGCCCCTCCGTATACGGATGGGCTCTGAGGTATTAGCACCGTCAGATGTACGGACTGATAAGGTGGTATGCCACCCTTCCATGACTGTCGCCAAAAACTGTATTAGTTTCGGATCAATGCGATACAGATGTAGGATGTCGAGTAGCCAGGTATGCGGAACGCTATCAAAAGCCTTGGCATAATCGATATAGCAACTGAAGAGGTTTCTTTGGCCTCTAGTTGCTTGTCCTTATTATTATTATTAATTAACGGGCATCCGAATGTGGATTTATTCATGAAGGCTAGTATACTATTATTTTCATATAATCCAATCGCTATTCACCCTTAAAAAAATTGCTCTATCACTTCATTCCACCTATGGAAAAAAATATAAATTTCAGTGAATAATCTTACGTGAGTAAGAAACTAAGGAACGGAATGTATAGATGTTTCCACAGCTACGCATCTACTTAGCAGTTGTTATGCAGAGACAGGATACCAAACAGCTTCATCGGTATCCTGGTAGCCCTGATTGAGCTTCTGCAAGCCTCCTACCCCCGAAATAGAAAGCTTCAAATCCTGTATAAGGCATCTCCCATTTCGTTATCAATTTACATATTGTAGACATTTTCCTCTGAAAATGTTAGTAATATATAAGAGGAAAAACTTTGAAGTCTCAATGATTACCTGAACAACTACAAAAATTTTGAAAAAAACTGGAGTAAACACAATCTTAACTATAAAGAAAAGGACACCCAAAGGGGTGAGGGGTGCTAGTAAGACAGTTGGAAATCTAAATATGCAACAAGACAGGTTGTTATATTCGCGACAATAATATAACCCCAAATCCCAGCGTTTCATCTTCGATACAATCCACTCCTATCGACATGTCCTGCCGACGATAACATACACAAATCATTTCATATTCGAAGAAACACTGACAATAAAATCTTTCAAGCAATCACACATCGTTTCCTATCCGTAAAAGTGATGTCGATTCAAAAAACGCAACCTCTTAGCAAGTGTCAGTCCAGACCATTCCCGCTGAGCGGGAGCAAGGGACTTAGCCTATCTAAGTTTTACGTGTTTCGCTCGTTCAGAGCCAACTCGCATAAATAAAACATAATGCTGACCTTAAAGGCCGTACGTGTGCCGGTCATGTGTATTTCTGCCTTGGTCAAATCACACATTCAGAACCAACACACAGGTCCCTATTGCTACATAAAAGCAAGGAAAGCTAGCAACTAACTGCGAGTGATGGTATGCTTCCCGAGAAGTCGTAAAAATCTTGAGGCCCAACATGTCACCCTGTGCGTCACGAAATGAGATGCATGTACACACATCTAGGACTATGTAGCCATGTACGATTGCCGGCAATTTGGAGCCTCCCTGCGCTCCACTATCTGTGCAAGTAGACGTGGGGCTCCAGCCTCGCTTATTTACATCCATGGAAAAAATGAAGGTAGTTATGTAAAACATTATAGACGAGAAAATCCCATTCAAGTGCGTATATTTATTCGCCCGGTACATAATGTACCACACAATGATCCACACGAGCTGGCAGAGTGGAGCGGATTCTCTCAAATCGCCCGTTTGGAGCCGTTCCTCCGCTACCCACCCACCCCCATGGGCTTAAAGCTACTTTATGTCTTTAAGAACTGTGTACACAACTCGGCAGTGTAAACACGTCGGCAGAAATGTTTGTGTATGTTGCAAGGAAAACGTACGAGAGTACTATGTACCTCGGCAGCGTTTGTGTAATCACTGGGAACGGGGAACCGGTTTTATCGGCAGCGCGAATGGGGAGCAGCAGTCCACTTGGAAAGGTCTACGCGCAACGGCGGCAGCAGGAGGGTTAAAATAATAATAATAATCATAATAGACCGGCTGTGTGTGAGTGCACTGGAGTCTTCCGTCTCTCTCCAGTCAGTAGGGAGCTGGGCTATATATTTCGGGTGGCATACCCCGGCCCGGCGTGTGCACGTGCACTTTTCTATCTCCTTCGAATATTGTCAAAACTTTTCAATATCTGAGCAGCGTTGCCACAGTCAGACACTCTTCAAATGGCTAATTGTTTGCCGAGGGGTCTGGACGAATTTGAGAAAATGATAGCTAAATGCAGTATCTTGATACTTGAAGCATGCAATTAAGCTCTAAGTAGCTATTAACCACTCAGTGGTTAACCTGGTAAAGATGGACTCTAACAAGGAAGTAACAACACTTCGAGTTTGAATGGTCTGATGTTCAGTGGATTGTTTACTGCGAAAAGGTCATGAGCCTACTACATTATTTACATGACTGAAGGGAAGGATACGAGTTCTTGCAACTACCACTTGCTTCCTTAAAGATCTTAGGGACGGCCTGGCTAATATTATATGTTCCAGATTTTAAGTGATTGTTAATATCCTCGGAAAGGCAGAAGTGAGAAAACAAGGAATTTAGTACCCATAAAACGTTTCAAAAATGATCCTTTTATTATATAGACACCTGCGTTGCTATCGGGTCCTACATGGCTTCATTGGCCAAATAATGTGGAAGTATCTCTTCCAGTGTACCAATGTCTCTAAGGATAGTGAAAATTTCCCTAGATAAGGGATAGCATTGACGGAATACCTGGCATAAATGCGACTTCGCTAGTACGTGAATCAAAGCAAAAGTTCGAGGTTTGTATCTTCCTTGGTGCAGGAAAATGTTCTGAATCAACGAAGAGCACTTTGCACAGTTTGCTTTGCTAATATGTTTTATGTGAATCTCCCCACATGCATAAAAAACTAGGTCGGCAACTGCATACTTATTCCTGTGGAGATAAACAGTCAGGACATAGAATTTAAAAAAAACTCTCCATCATTCAAAAGAGGACGAAAATGAAAAAGAAGTACTTGAGATGAAAATAAGGAAAAGTACGTTCCCTCCCTTAGATTTTGCTGCCAAACAGAAGAAGACTTACGCCTTTCCTGATTCATCGATCTTTCTTCCACTTCCGTAATTCATCAGCCTCCAGCAGAGGTTTTTTCTAGCCGCCCCTGCGTTATCCAACCGGCGACCTTAGTATGATTTCATTGTCACTGTCAGTCTTTTACCCGAGAGTGTCTTTCAAGGCCAAAATACATTTTATATTTCCAGCTCATGGGAGCGGTTCACTACAGCAGATATACAACTATTTGGTGATAGTTATTATTTCAAGAACAAAACACGTGTGATGGACAGTAATACGACTTGAATAAGGTTTTGTTGCATATAAAATCCTAAAAATCCGCCAAAAAGATTTATCTAAGTCAATCAAAGCTCCACTAGCTCTTTAGGGGTTAAAAAAGACCGTCAACTGAGCATGACAGCCTGCTACGTTGCCTGTTGTTTCTACAGAAGCTAATAATAAAGATTTTGACCATAAAATTGCATCATACGGAGTAACTGCTCATCTTGCACGAGTCTTAAGGGAAAATTTGCCATTCAGAAATGTCAATATTGAAAACATAAAACCCACTCAAATGCTCAAAATGTGAATGACATCTTTCAAACGATATTCGTCATACCGCTTTCCTTCTTCTTCCTTGAGACTCTCTTTAATAGGAGCTTGTAGAATCAATGACAAATCTTATTTATCAGAGCGTAGTGAATCAAAAGTTTGATGGCATGAAGACCCATCGCGAATTGACTTTGACCAAGTACTTCTGACCAGCTTTCTCCTTTTACTTTGAATTAAAAGGAACCAATTATATAGTTTCCTTAGCCATCCACGCTCGGATTACCTCTGAGAACTGTTAATCCAGCGACAAAGGCTCAAAAATACCAAAAATGAAGACGGATTCCCTATAAAACTTTGGGCTTCGAGATTTTTGATTTTATAAAATATCAGATGGCAAGGGGTACGTGATTGATATGACAGAAGTCACTGCGTTTGACAATATATCTGATGAATCACAGTAGCAGTAGATTTACATCCGGAATTCTGATCAAATAGTATTTAGTGAAAGGTAGAACGTTTAGTCAAGGGCAGATCTAATAGTTTTGATCCAAAAACTTTGGATCGTAAAAGATTTAGTGTATGACCCACTCGACAGAATGAAATGATCCCTATGTGCGCGCCAAAGGGCTAATCTTAATAATTGGGAGGCTAAAGCCGGCTTTTAGTGTCATAGCCATTGCCAGAACTCTTCTAAAAAAGATATTTATATTTACTTAAGCAAGAAAAGTATTTTAAACCTCTGACCCAAGGCTAGAATCTCCATGAGGCAATTAGGGAGCGCAAAAGTGATACAAAAATCCTAACAAGGTTCGCATTCTAATAGAGCACGGTTGCTTAAAATATCTTTAGAGTAAAACGAAAAGAGCAATTGTTTAGTCAGAGTCAGTACTGAAAATATTCATTTTGAGAGAAAATGAACGTGTCACAATGAACATCTCTGGCTCATCTCTAACGTAGTAATTTTCCCAAACTTCCATGAAAAAATATTAGTCATTACTGACGAATATGATAATGATGAGGATTGTGTGTGCCCCTTGAAACAGGCTTAGGCCAAGAGATGTTTATTGACAACAGTATATCCTTGCTAATTATCAGATGTGAAAAAATAACAAATAGTTCAAGGAGAATTGGACACATTCCGCGAAGGCCACCAAGGAACCGAGTGAGATAGATTCTATATCAGAGGGCGACAGAAATGTTTGCAAGCCGCATGCTATATGGAAACAAAAGGTACTCAAATAATTGAAATGGGTAAGATACAAAATCGAATCGAATTACTACCAATCACTGAGAACCTTCGGACACAAAAAATGAAGACAGAGGAGTTTTCTAAGCCCGCCATCTACGTTCAATTCAACCTGTTAATTATGCCAGAAGAGTTCCGCCGTCTGTTGAACTGAAAAGACCTTCCACGTACTGGCCAACCCAGCGGCATCATTAGTTCCCAACTCAACTGTGGACGTGGAAGGCCCTTAAGGTGCAAATTTGAGACATTTTTGTGCGTGAACATTTAACATAAAATTCTCGCTCGCAGCCTAGACATACATGAAATTGTCGCTCCCAGCCTAAACAAACATGTCTGGCCGGTTGACCGAATCATTTTTCATTTGACCATCGGCCGCCTCAACAATCAAAACTGACAGATCGAACGCGGATGGCGGGCTTTAGAGTGATGTCGAGGAGCAGAGGTGAAAAAGACTTTCTTCCTCCTCACTACTTCCTAGAACTGGATAAAAATAGGCAAATGTGCATCACGCCTGTAGAGCTGCACTATCTTGGTTCAGAAAAATCGGCTCAACGCAATTAACTTTTCTAGCAGAACCAAAGTACTTTTTTCTTGTTGATGCAATCCACCATTCTGAGAGAGTCCTAATCCAGAATGGAGATTATGGTGGATCACATCAACAAGAAAAAATGCTTTTGTTCTCTCTCCTCGTTGAAATACATACATTTTTACAGAAATGAACAATAGTCTTGCTCAAAGCGACTCGTTAACCGCTGCCTTACCGCGACCTGACAGCAGAGAGACCGTAAGTCGTAGCCGGAAATTGCTTATTCCTTTTTTATTAATTCGGGATTCTGTCCTTCCTGCATTTCCCAACAGTATTATATTTATGAATAGAAAGAAATTTGGCAATACGATACACAGTATACCAATTATTATTATTCTGTTAAGGGAAAGTCACACCGCGTCCTTGAAGAACTATTGTGCCCCTTTTACTGGTTATAGTGTACCTGTGGATCATAGTATCTCGAGCAGGCCTGTAACCGTTAGGAACTTTAGTATGTTCCCCACTTCCAGAAGTTTCAGCTTTGCATCTGGTATTAAGTGTTCTCCCAGATGTATCGACCTACTTTGCACAAGTGCCGGACACTGCCCCAGGACGTGCATAGAGGTTTCGTCCTCCTCCTCCCAGAACCTGCAGGCAGTGTCCGTAGATATCCCTAGCTTCCCTAGGTGATAGTTCAGCCCAGTATACCAATGCTCCCAGAACAAAAACGAGGCAAGTTAGAGCTCAAACTGAAGTTGGCCGAGGATGTGCGTCATTACAGATATATTACTTATATATTTAATTATTTTATTATATTGACAATGGGACACTTGGAACAAATAATATGGCAGATATTGGGGTACACATAAAATATTAGTGCTGAACTGCTAAAAACCTGAATCTCAAACACCGATGAATGACAAGATGCGAAAGAGTTCTTCCTTGGAAGATCACGAAGGATGCAGAAATATACATATATCAATGCCCGAAGGTTGATTTGTTTGAGGACTGATTTGATCTTTACACCCAAATCTCTTTCCGACTAACAGTTTTCAAATTTGCAAATAGAAAACAGTTACCTGAAAATTTAGCAATGGGTACAACAGCTATGCATTATCTTGGTGGAAAAAAAGTGCGGTTGGTTTTTCTTCAAATGTTTGTCCCATCTATTTAATATACATGATATGTGGGGAATAGTTCATCTACCTCACCTGCGCTATCAGTTTCTGAGAACGTGCTACAACTCCCTCATCACTTTCTGAGAAGATTACACACTTCTTCCATTGTTTTATGACCCAGATATACGTTTATGAATGCATGGAGTTTCGGTTACAATCCACATGTTGCTTCTCCCACACAGCAGCACAGAGATATTGGCGTGAATCAGAATGATTTTATCCACAACCAGACGGTCGTGGTATAATTCATAGATTTCGTCGTTATGTAGGCTACAGAATCGTCGGTCCTCATGTAGGGGGCCAAAAATTCTTCAGAGGATTCTTCTCTCGAACGCGGCCAAGAATTTTTTTTTGCTAAGAACTCAGGTTTCCGAGGAATACATAAGGACTAGCAAGATCAAGTCTTGTACAGTAAGAGCTTTGGTGGGACGTTTCGGGCGAAACAGTTTCTGTAAGCTGAAATAGGCTCTGTTGGCTGCCAATAACCGTGCGCGGATTTCATCATCATAGCTGTTATGGGTTGAGATGTTCGGCCCTAGATGGGAGAAATTTTCAACTGTCTCAAAATTGCAGTCTCCTATCTTTATTGTTTTTGTTTGACCAGTGCGATTCAATGTCCGTTCGTTAGTATTTGGCACTGACGTTGCCACCATGTACTTCGTCTTGCCTTCATTCATGTGCAGTCCGAAATCTCGAGCCGCCTACTTGATCTTGATGAAGGTAAACTGTACATCTCGGTTTGTTCTTCCCATAATGTCATTATCGTCAGCGTAAGCCAGTAGTTGTGTGGACTTGAAGACGATGATGCCTCTCGCATTTACGTCTGCACCACAATTCACTTTCTCCAGGGCCAGGTTGAAGAGGACGCATGATAGGGCATCCCTTTGTCTTAGGCCGTTGTTGATGTTGTATGATCTCGAGAGTTATCCTGCTGTTTTTATCTGGCCTCGCACATTAGTCAGGGCTAGCCTAGTCAGTCTTATTAATTTACCGATATCGATACCGAATTCTCTCATGGCCGTGTACAGTTTTACCCTGGCTATGCTGTCTAGGCGGCTTTGAAGTCGATGAAAAGATGGTGCAACTGATGTCCGTATTCCAACTGTTTCTCCATCGCTAGTTAGCTGACATATATTTGTTAATTTTTTCGGTATCCCAGAAACCTACTGATTCAACTGATGATTCCTTTTTGTTGGATTTCGGTGTGACCATGATTCATCCAAACTACTGATGGCTTTCGCACTTTCAACTGATCACTCAATATGGTAACTAAACCATGCTGCATATGAGGCCTATAAATGGACTACAACCAATGACGCCTTTTAGGCTGCAAACTGCTGTGCCCTGTTTTCAATGAAGAAAACTGTGAACAGAATTCATTCAAACTCTCTCTCAACAAATTAACATTTGTCTTCACTTAAAGCTAATTCTTTCCAATTCCTAAGAATTCCCAAAGCAATCATACTGTACTCAATTGATTTTTTTAGGATTCGCTGTAATCATCTGAAAAAGTATGTTTTTTTCCGATTGTTTTTTTTAAAGATGTCGAGAAAGCATTCTGCAAATCTGGAGTTAGTTTGTCAGGAAGAACGTTTGCTCGGGGTTCTAAAATTGAAAGTATTGGATGCAGAACTCGGCGATTCCAAGAGCTTGGCCTGTTCCGGGTGGGGAAGAAAGTAAACTGTTAAACATTAATTTAACGAATTGCCTCAACGCATTTTTCGAGCTTCAAACATTCAAATTTTTAAGAATGAAAACAAAAATGTAAAATTCCAAAAATCGCTTTTTACCATAAATTAGGCATGCAATCAAAAAAAGGAAGAGTCTGGCTTTCTCTTTGCACCTATACAACCCCTATTTTCGTAGATAAAGCGTCCAAAGTTAACCAGAAACTATCTCCGTGGGTTCACCATTTTGCAATGCCAAATAGACATTTAAACAAGATTGAGCCATAAAATATGGCCCAGAAAGTAAAAACAAGGGAAGAGAATTTTTTAATAAAGTAATCCTGGAGGAAAAAGTGTAAAAATCGACAATAAAACAACAAAATTTTCATAGCAGAAACCCTTGTGGAAACCCCAGAAAAAACCTTTTCTCCGGCTCCCCTTTTGACTTTCTCTTCTACAGCATTTCTATGAAGAAGAATCCACCAAATTTAAGCTAAACATTATCGTTTCCAAACCCGCTAACGAAGGATTGAGTGTGATTCATAAACAAAGCAAAATCAAAGACGATTTTCAGGATAGTGTAGACCGACTATTTGTCTAGCCCCTCCCAATAGCATCAAAATACTAGTTGGAAATCGGGGACAAAAATGTTTACAAGGAAATATGATTCAGGAACAAAAGCTATTGCCTTCATTGACTTAAAGATTAGTAGAAATCGTGAAATAACCAACCATTTCCACATTAACACATTCATAAAAGAACAGATGGCAAAACAATTTTGAGTCGAAAATACAATCAAACTACGGATCACAATTAATGGTGACAACCATTCGGTAATTTGGAAAATTTGGAAAGAAAAGATCCTTAAATTTGTAGAGCTGATCACTGTGGGATCTATGTTGGCATTTTGGGAGTGAAACGAACATAACTTCTGTCACAAAAAATTATATGCCAAAGACATCGACTCATTTGTAAGCATCTATGACCAGAATAAAGATATGAGCAGAGGAACTCGATGGATCCTTTCATCTAAAACTTCCATTCAATTCTACGGTGCTTGAATCATGCAGTATTCATTCTGAAAAGAAAGTTACTATACTCTTAGGCACTGAACAGTTGGTCAGTTAATGTATTTGGAAACGTGTTATAGACCTTCGACAGGATTAATTCATGATATCATCGTACTTTTCCTCAGTCTCATTTAAATGAATGAATGAACTTTGTGCCAATTAGCACTTCAATTACCTAATGAGGCTGATTATATTTCTGAACAGACCTGAATTCACGGAATTGGTAAAGCACATCAAAGCAGATCCTCCCTAGATAGTTCCTTGAATTGCAGTGGATAATGTACCAATTTAACCTAGCCTTCCTCTCGACTTTGACCAGAGATGCAGCAGAATTTTCAGTTCCACTTCGTCTAGGAAGTTTACGTTCCAAAACCAAACGAAATAACAATTTCCCAATTGCATACTATTGGCAACGCTGCCAACAAGTAAATGATTCCGAGTATAGGAATGGGGAGCCTATGTACCTTCTCGGTGCTGAGCGCGGGAGCATGGAGCAACATGGGGCTGCGCGCCACTCGTTCACATACGAAACGTATGTACATCGACCTTTAACATGTGGAAGTTGCACGCGGTTTGTTCGATACTCTGGCCGAGGCAGCGCAGTGACTTTTTTGGATTCTCCTCGAGAGGCTGCCGATTTGGTCGTTTTTTAAACAAAATACACTTTTTGCTGGTTTTCTCGGTGGAGTCTCGGCGGAGTTGGGGTCTGCGAGCGAGACATTCTTTTTTCTCTGCCTCTTGCTCGTCCATGCTTTCTTTTTTTGCGCTATTCTGTGCCTTTTTTGCGGACATGTAATGGGAATAATTTTGTTTTTTTTTATTTCTTCATGTTTTGCTTTACATCGGGGGGCAACACCCACCCACACATATGCATTGTCGTGATTGACATCTGATGGATAGATTTTGCCTTGTTTTTGCTTTTCTATTTTTAATGTGCCAAGAAACTTTATTTAAAGTTTATATGATTTGCTCTGGCCAAGGAGAGTAATAAACACAATTCCACTGATACTCGGTAGAAGATTAGGTTTTTGTGCTTTCAGGTGCATCAAATGTGAGGCGGGCTCATGCACTTGGTGTTCTGGAGGTGCAGTTGTTGGAAATTTTAAATAATCGTGGATGGGCTGATGTTTTTGTTCAAATATAGAAACCAGCTTTGAGACCGTGAACTATTCTTTTCCCAGTAGGTTATATAACATGCCTGATTGCTTCAAAATCCGTTCTAACAAAAGGACTCCTAACAATAGTTAAGATCTCATCTCCTAAAATTCGCTCCACGAGTCGTTTACTTCTGTTATTTGGGAAAGGTTTTACTTAAATCATAGAATAGACTGTCTTACATCTTTTCACTCAATTCGCATAGGTAGGGATACTTTCATATAGACACATTTGCTTAGTATTCTTATCCAGGGATATGATATTCCGATTGGAAAACCTGAATATCTTCACATTACCTTTGACCTGCTATGTCGTCATGTCCTCATTTTAGATAGATAGTCCAGATTCGTATTAGCGATACCATCAGTTTATAAATCCACCATTGAATGACCCTCGTTTCATAAAGTCCTCCAATTAGGGGTTCTGTTGAACGACTAGGAAAATCTGAAGCAAATGTTAATGCTGAAGGTCCATTTGAGTCTTTCAACAAATACAAAAAAAAGTGTAATTAACCATCTAGCTAGCGATAGTAAAGTTACTATTCCGTAGATTTAGTCTAGGAATAAATAGATCAATCTCCCTCTTTCCGACTAGTAGAAATTCGGAGAAACGTTCCTCAACAGAACAACTCCCAATCATTTTACAGATGTTTTACTCTGAATGTAGACTCAGTTCGAAGACACTGCCGTGGTTTGGCAAAATTATTTAAGTTACGTCTTGTGAAGACTGGGCAATTCTGGAGCCTTCTGTTATGATGAGTTTTTAACATGTACAAATTCCAATTCTTGACTAGCACCAGCTCTACAAGCCCAGCCCTAATCAAAAAGTTGTTTTCGTCAGTCACTGTGGTAAAGCCATCAGATTGTTCAAATATAAATCATACGGATTTGAATCATATGCTTGCATTAATTAGGAATTCAACGGTATTGGGTTGGGGAAAAGCAATGTCGTATTTGTGATCGAATTTTAACGCTTTTTTTAGCATACTTAGAATTATCCGATTTAAGTCAAATATGCGTCGTTTTGTTCGCAAACTTGTTACCATTTAGAAGACAACTCCATTATCCCACACTTATAAAACCCCTCTCCTTATTTGCAAAAAGCTCAGACAGACAGTTTTCGCAAGCCTCTTTTGAGGCCAACTTAGTATAATAGTAGCACCAAGAGCGTTTTCCATGGACCGGAAGAGATGGTAATCACTTGGTGCCAGGTCCGGACTATACGGCGGATGCGATAGGACATCCCATCCGAGCTCCCGTAGCTTCTGAGGGGTCATCAAAGATGTGTGAGGCCAAGCGTTGTCCTGGTGGAATAAAACACCATTCCTATTGACCAATCCTGGCCGCTTCTGGTCAATCGCCTACTTCAAACGATCGAGTTGCTCACAATAGAGAACCGAGTTTAGGGTCTGGCCATAGTTGAACAGCTCATAATGGATGACTCCCTTCCAATCCCACCAAACACAAAGCAAAACCTTCCTGGCCGTCAATCCGGGCTTGGCGATGGTTTGGTCCGGCTCGCCGCGCTTCGACCACGATCTTGTTCGCATGAGATTTTCGTACGTGATCCACTTTTCATCACCAGTCACCATCCGCTTCAAAAATGGGTCGAATTCGTTCCGTTTCAGCAGTGCATCCCAGGCGTTGATTCGGTCCAAGAGATATTTTTTTTTCCGTCAACTCGTGTGCAACCCAAACATCTAGCTTTTTTTGGAATCCAATCTTCTGCAAATTGTTCCAAACGGTTTTATGGTCTATACCCAGTTTCTGGCCAATCGAGTGAATGCTCACATGCTGGTCTACTTGGATGATTTCGACGATTTTATCGGTTTCTACGACGATTGGCCTACCAGTACGGGATGTATCTTCGACATCCCCTACACCAGCATGAAATCGATCGAACCAATGTTGTGCTGTGCGAATCGTTACAGTATCAGGCCCATAAGCTTCACAAATTTTTTCGGCAGCCTTCGTTGCATTTTTATCTCTCAGGTAGTAAAAACGTAAAATATGACGAATTTCTAGCTTGGTGGACTCCATCATTGACCAAGTAGAACTTGAGACTCAAACGTACGATCACAACACTCTCAAAGAGAAACTTTTAGCACAAATTGTCATCTTCAAATCGCCGTCTAGTATGACCCGATGCGATAAGTACAACACAAGATATATTTAACTGTTGCCATCTATTGACAAAATACGACATTTCTTTTTCCCCAATCCTATATTATCTTGATAAAATAGATATTTTTGATTCGATTAGCATGTTTCGAAGTGTTCTTCGAACGGTTTTCATACAATAGAAATTATTATTAAAGGCTTTTTTCAAAACATATTTTTCAGAATCGCGGGCAGCACAGAGTAAAAAAAAGGCACGTCCAGAAAGTGCGTGCACTGGGGCTCTCAGGGCCATAGGAAATGCTGCCGTATAGCTTGATTTCTCCCTTTCGAAATGAGATCAATTCGAGGTTATTATGTTGAAAGCTCTTAACACAGGATCATCTTTTGCGAAAAATAAATGAAAAATGGAGAAAACTCCAGTTGACACTTTTAATGAGGTTACAACTGTTTATTGGGGTTACCCACTACACACCTTAAACTTTTCAAACCAAAATACAGTCTCAACTGAAGCGTTACGACTTTTCAACCTCCATCAAAAAGTTTCAAAACCTTAATTATAGCATTTGTATTTTCGTCCATAAAATCATAATTTCGATTGAATATCTTGTTAAGCGGGAGACCATAAACGCGACAAGATACTGTGAAACCTTTGAAAAATTGAAAAAGGAGATTCAGAATAAAAAGAGGAAAAAGGGAGTCTGCCTCCTGGACTCGGTTGGATAGAATGTTCTGAGCCACTCTTACATTCCCTTGACTTCATGCATTCAGATTATCATCCACGCTTTTTCCTCGAAGTCCTTATGGGTGGAAAAAGTTCCCAACGAACAAAGAAGTGAAGGGGAAAGTGGAGAAGTGAGTGAACGAGCTGGTGACAATTTTTTTCAAGGAGACATCAAAAAATTGATGCTGCTTGCTTGACTACCTATATCGACATGGATAGCGACTATGTTGAAAAATTTTTTGTTTCTTAAATAATTAAATAATTTTCTGAAGACTCCATAAATAGAGTACACTTACTTTCTGGACGTGCCTCGTAGTTTTATTTTTACAAAAGTTTTAAAGACCGTTTTACGGATTTAACACTTGAGTAACTCCCAAGCATGGACCACATCGACAACTTGGTGAACGAGACCCTATTTTGGAATGGAAAAGAGATGGAGCAATTCATCAAAGAGACGTTGGACCTATAAAATTGTCCCAGACGTTCCAAAGTGAATTAAATGACGACATAGATAAGTTAGCGACGACCTAATCTAATTCTTAAGCGGACACGGAGGATATCGCGCATAGTATCGCTTCGGACATACCGATTCCACATATTATCCGACATGCGAAATAATTGCTGAGAGGTGCCAGACCTTCAAAGGAAAATAACTAATATCAACACGAGCTTTAGTTAGTAACTAATCTCACTCCGCGATCGTAAGGGCAGTCTCGGTGTAAGGAAAGAAGAAGGAAGTGGCTTTAGTGAGAAAGAATTCCACATTATCGTATGGCAGGAGCCAGTGGTAGACTTTACACAAAACCTCAGCAAGTGTACATAGGAAAATAATATATACAATTTTCATTTGACCCATCTTAAACTATAGTAACGAAACATGTAGAACTGATGAAGGTAAGTATACCTATCGTACACATTCTCTCAAGTACGAATAGTTATTTCTAGGAGTCTGAATCGTGAAGCATTGAACTACTGTCTTACACCATTTAAAATTACTGATGCTGATGAGTCAATAGGTTTTAAAAAATAATTCAGATTTGGGCGCCCTAGTTGAATATGACCTTTGGTAGGCTTTAAGGGGATCAATACCTTTTCAAATTGATTAGCAAATCGCCAAGATGGGAGTTCATTTAAAGATATTTGAACCAGAAAAGCCTTCTTTCTTAGAAACCTATTTTTAGCCGAATTACAGGTACTCCTCAATGAAGCTGCAGAGTGTTTGCGGTTGATGTACATTCCAAGTGACGATGATGGGGTTGTATCTTCCAACTTAGTGCCACATTCATTGATTCGAAAGCTGAGTTTGCGAATTCCACCAAACTTGGTATTATTCTCTATAGCATAGCCTTTATTAATGCAAAACTTGGTGATTCTAGGATAAACCTAAGGGGCGTTCCCACGTACTTTCTAAAAAAATACACTTATGGAACTATGCTAATATATCATTACTAACTTTATTTGCAACCAAGTTTAGTTTAGTTTACTGGGGAGAGCCGCAGCTCCGAACACTCAGGTCATTGTTAGGCCCATTGTATTATCCCCGTAAATCGCCTATTCAATGGCTTCCCACCTACGGTATTCGCAGGCTTTAGCGAAGCTGAGAACATTCTCCAGAGGCAGAGAGTGTGCAAATTCTATATTGAAGAAAACCTTGTCAACGTGTCTTCGTCTGAGATCCGAGAGTGCCGGGCAGCT
The DNA here is from genome assembly GCF_905115235.1 of Hermetia illucens. Classification (NCBI taxonomy): domain Eukaryota; kingdom Metazoa; phylum Arthropoda; class Insecta; order Diptera; family Stratiomyidae; genus Hermetia; species Hermetia illucens. Next base: position 103,776,207 of record NC_051852.1, on the reverse strand, counting down.
GCATAAAAAGTACCGGGCCGCCTCCCCATCCTCCTCACATTGGCTGCACATAGCCGAAACCACACTACGTGTGGCAGACAGACAATGAATCGCTTTTTTACACAAAACCTTAAAACACAGAGTTTCGGAAGAGCTTCAACGTCGCCGGACAGAAGCAGCTCAATGATATCTGGAAATCCTATTTACCGGTAAATTCAACAATACCTTCCAAATCTGCTCCTTCTAATGTGCATAATATGACTAAGATGTGCTGACCGTTTCAAGCATAGGTAAAAGTAAAGTCCAAGAAACCGTTTTCCAAAATTATCAACTTATAACTCCTTCCTTCCAGGTGTGCGAACAAAAACACAGACAGTTCGATGGTGGATGTTGTCGACATAGGATAATTATTTCCCATTGATTAGCATTACAGGATCTACACATTAGACAAGTTAAACTAGAAAGTTCGAACTAAGTTCCCCACCACAGATGATGCAGGAACGTTGAGCAGAAGATGCAATGATTCGTTCTTTGAAACTTCCCTTTATTGTTTTCGAATATGGAACATTATTTTTAAAAATATTATAGTTCATTGTAACTTCAATTAGCACTATACAAAAAATCAGGCGAAAATATCTGAAGTTTTCACTATTTTCCCCCCTTATTTTACCAGTCAGTCGAAAATCTGCCAGGTCGCCTTTATTTTTATTTTTTTTTCATTACTGAATATGAAGCACAACTTATCACAGACAACCATTTCATAATTTGATAATTCATCTGGTGGTTCACATGCTATGCATTCAAGGTCGCAAGTAGTGATCCATAAATATATCACGCGGCTCAGAAAAGCTCTTGGTAAAATTGAGCGAATTTCCAGGCTCGATTAAATTTTCGCTTGAATGAATATCTGTGACTTGTAATTACTTACTGTTATCGAAGTTTTTCGAAATTGTAATTTCATCTTACCTGTAAGAAAGAAAAAGAAAATTTAGTATTTCAATCCACAGCATTCCAACAATAAAATATTATTCAAAAGAACTAGAAAAAAATTATGATGATGCTGACAGGGTCGGAAATGTGTTGCTAGCTCCAGCCATGCCCTAATACTTTCACTACCTAAATAGAAGAGAACGTTTTTGGATGGGCAAAATGCTGAAAGGTGCTAAAATGTTGGGATCCAATTTTTTTGTCATAAATAAAATTCAGGTTGTCCATAGGGTAGGACATTATCGCCGTTAATGTGGAGTATAGTAGGGAACCAACTCTTTGAAGAGCTAACACCAGAATAAGGGCTCAATGTTACGCTGATGATGTAGTGTTAATCTTTATGATTAAATATAGGAACCCTCTATGTCATAGAACCTAACTGGGACTGAAAATTATTAGTAATTGGTGCAGAGGAGTAGGGCTGAGCATCAGCCTTGTCAAGGCTGTCATAGTACCATTTGCTTGAAAGGGTAGCTAGATAACCTATTACTAATTAAACAGGAAACCGAGAGAATTACTCTAGACTAAAATCTACTCTGGGAGACCCAAGTAATAAATGCATATAAAATACAAAAGCTTTCATCATTTGCAGGCGCATGACAGGAAAGAAATGGGGCTGAACCCTAGCAATACTATTTTGGACAGAGGGCATGAAACTTGGCAGTCAGAGAGTTAAAATTCTCTCATGGCGTGTAGTTTTACCTTGGCTATGCTATCATAAGCGGGTTTAAATTCAATGAAAAGATGGTGCAACTGATGTCCATATTCCAACAGTCTTTTCATCGTTTGCCGCAAAGAGAAAATCTGTTTTGTTGCTGATTTGCCTAGAGTGAAGCCTCTTTGGTATGGGCCAATGATGTTCTGGGCGTATGGAGCTATCCGACCTAGTCTTCAATTGGCGGGACCTCTTACTCGCCGATGGTCTGGTTGTTCAGTACTTTATCAAAGTACTCAGCCCATGGCTCCAATCTGCCCATTCCGTCGGAAGTCAGATCTCCCTCTTTGCTTCGACAGGATGAGCATCGAGATGTGTAACGCTTCATCCTGCTGACTTGTTGGTAAAACTTGCGTACCTGGTGCGGTTACTCCCTGTACTTTTCCAGTTCATAGACCTGTTGGCTCTCGGCTCTCCCAGGCTTCCTTTTTCCGTCTGTGAAGTCGCTTCTCCGCTCACCGCGTTCTTTGAGAATGCTACATTACTCGATATGCAGCAAATTTATTAATTAGTAATTAAAAATTAATTAGGTAGGTGAGAAAAGTGTAAGAACTTGTGATCTTGTAGGTTACTCTCTGAGGAAGCTCTCATGACAGCTGACAGGGATAAAATGCACACCCACAAAATGAGTAGGAGGAATTTAAGATTCGATACGAATAATACACAGCAAATTTCTCACTTGGTAGTAAGTCAAGTTCCAGTCAGGGATAGCACAACGCCGAAATCGCTGACCGTTCCACGGTTCGAATTTTAAGAATTACGATGAACAGAAGCATGGCTACGTCGGCTTCGTCGAAATCCACGGCAACGATTTCAGCAGGGTGGCATGAGCAACGAATAAAATGGAGAGAGGAAACACCTTTGCCATCAACAATCTACTACAAAGTTATAACGGCGGGGGAAGATTAAACCAAAGTTTCTTTCAGCATTTCTTCCAGTCCTGAATATTTAATTGCAGTAGAAGATACATTCAATACCACTTGCAGAGATCACTGGTGCTCAGAAGTGGCGAGGAGAAAGACTGGGCGGCAACCCTGTCGGCTGAACCAAAACCAAGTGGCCGAGAACAACCTCCATAGTGGTAGCACCGGGAAACGCTGTATCCAATTGGCTTGCCGGCCGTGTTGCAGTAGGCCTAATTAGGGCGATCAGACCCGAGCCTACACGGAGACTCATCTCAAGTGGCAAGTCACGAAACCTTACCAGGGGTATAGTGGTACCATGGGAACCGGGATAGGCCCTGTGCGTTCTGTTCGGTTGTTTGCGGTTGGCCCCCTAGTGGGAGCTTCATGAGGGTTGTGGTTGCATTCAAGCAAACAAAAACCTTCGGGTCTCAGCGTAGTGTTGCGTTTCAACACGGGTGCCGTACTCCTTAGTTCGGTAGAGACTTTGGTAGGTCTTGCATCCCCCAGTATGAATGCTGAACCATGCACTCGGTATAGACTGGTCCCATCGTAGCTTGCTGCGGCGGGGCTCTGATTGTGGTCACAAAATCAATCCGTGTCTTAAGAAGACCGTGGGATTAAGTCCACGAGACAGGTAAAGCTCGATGAGGTAACTGCAGAGATCACTGTATGTTTTTATAATAGACGTCAGCACCTTAAGGACTGGTTCAGTTCATTTTGTGTTTTTAATAATTTGAAAATAGCAGCATCCTGACTGTAAAATGTAAGGAGAAACTTTTTTGTACATAACCCTAGAGCGACCTTTTCACCGATCATCCTAGGATAGTGGGTTCCGTTGCATAGCTCACAATGAAGTTGTCGTCCTTCCTGACAGCATGAACTCAACTGACACATCCGTGTTCTTATCAATAAGTCTACGGGTGCATGGCCCATACCCCGGCGAACTTTACCATTGTCATTAAGTATTTCAGAGCACAGTGAAATGATGGTAACTTGGAGCTTTCGAGTAACAGTGACGTTCACTTTTCATGTGCTTAAAAAAGTTTAAAGAGGAGACAAATTGGCATGTGACAATTAAAGGGGCATATCATTTCTTTGTTCGATCTACAGTACCGTCCCTAAGCAGTCGAAGAGACCCTGACCCGATTCTGCAAGGGACTCATTTGAAGTGGCTCTTACTACGAAGCCTCACGGGAGGTTATCTGGTGAAATGGGAACAGGGAGAATCTGCCCTTTTCTTTGCGGTTGGCGCCCTTGTGGGAGTTTCATGGTGGTTGTACGCGCGAGCTGAGCTCCTTGTGGGCTCAAGCTTGGAATTGTGTTGCACAACTCGGTCACCGTATCATTTAATTTCAGCAGAGGTGTTAAATAGACCTCGCATCTACTGGTATAAATGCTGCGTCAATCACGGCAGGGCTCTGATTGTGGTCTCCAAATCAATCTGAGTCCAAAGAGAACTGTGAGATTATGCCTACACTGCAGATGGTCACTATAAACTTCTAGGACCTTCGTGTTCGACCAAAGCATTCATCAAAATCCTGAGAAATAGGCTCAAACCATGCGCAGAAAAAGTCAGCGGACACTTAACAATACGTCAACTCTTCACCGTGAAACAAGTGGTCGAGAAGTGCTGCGAGTTCAAAATCGATGTCTACCAAATATTTGTTCGTTTCAAACGACCATACGACAATATCGATCTGAACATACTGTACGATATTATATTCCAGTTTGGCCTCATAATAAAACTGATTCGTCTCACAAAAGCAATCATGATGGGCTAAACTTCGAGGTAAAATTGCAAAAATTCCAATGAACTGATCATGTTCAATGAATGGGTGAATTAAAAAAGCCAAAATGGTATTCGATAGTTTGACCCCAGATCGGTACTTCATTATTAGGTGTAAGGAACTGGCAGACGTGATCATTGAACTTAGCGGACTAGGAATCACGATCCAATGCACCTTATCTATGAGACTAAAAGTTACGTTTATTTTCAGTGTTGTAGGAAACCTAATTTCGGTAAACAGTTATAGTTGATATTCAAGAACAAGTACTGAGAAGACAATACTGTAACTTCAACTGAAGGGTAATGAGCCAGGAAGCTTAGTGACCTACTCTCAATCGCTATGAGGCAAACTAGGCACTTTATCTGACTAATTCTTTGTGCTTCACGGAAAGTTAAAATATTCCTTCAAAAATCCCTAAGAATTCATATGCCCACCATACTATTGGTGTGGTTTTCGTCTACGAAGTTAGGAAGACACTAACTTGCATGCGGAGAAACCCCATTGTAATCCAGACATTTTTTGAGATAGTGCGGAAGACATCTTGAGACCGCGATTACTGAAAAAGTGGAGCCCAACATAAAGGGGCAACCAATTATGTTGACTCGGGGGAAGCAATTGAAAATTGTCAAGAAAGTGCATTTTGAGGGTTTGTAAACTGAATAATGCCCAATAGTATTGTATCTTATAGTTGACGTTGATTAACTATTTGCGCATTTGGACCTTCGACTACATTTTCCTTCAATATTAAGGCTTGGACATACAATACGTGTTCCTTTTCGCTTTCAAATTTACAACCTGCTTAGAAATTCATTTCTACGGTTGTTTCTTATTGGCCTGGGATGAAAGGAGCTGAAGTATAATAATTTCCTGAACGTCGGCCTCGGTATATACTTCAAAAAATCTTGAGGGGGATTTCTTTATAGAGCAAACCTAGAGATACAATATTTACGGACAGCGATTTTCAGGGTATGCTTTATGTGAAATCGTAAAATGTTAAGGAAGAGCAGTTAAAGTCTTGGTAGAAATAATCGAAGTTGTAAAAACATGTAAGTTTTCGATATAATTTACTGTTTCCTCTATTAAGCCGTATTTCTTCCATAAAGACTTCTAGTTCACCTTTCCACTAGCATCCAACTAGTACTGATCTCACTATAATTAACCATAAATGACAAATAACACTAATTACTATTATTCAATTAATTTCTAAGTAAGAGTAAAGTACCCTCGCAGCGTGTGCCTTTAGCAGGCTTATCACATTCGCGTTGATACTACAAATTTAAATGCCAGTGCCAGTGATAAGATGCCTCAAAAAGCGTCGTGAATTTTTAATGTCGTCGTATTTCAAGCGTCTGACATTGGGTCCAAAAAACATCTCCCCGCGTAATCAGCCACTTCCAATCACTGAAATGCCTTTTCCCCATTCTCTGTTTCAAGCGAAGATTCATTACTCGTAAAATTTATGAACGGACTTGAGGTCGTGTAATTTGTCTGTCGTCCATTAAAAACTAAGGAAAAAAAACGTTACGTTCGGTCATAAAACTGCGCACCTTCTTACCAGCCATTGTATGGAGAATGAGTGGAAGCAGTAACGTTGTTGCACGAACGCAGAATGCGACCCAGGTTGCAGTTATACTCAAACTACAAGTGTCCAGTTGGCTGTGGAAGCCACCATGCTATGGACTACCCCGGGATTATATGGCAAAGTGCGAAGCCTATGCAAAACTGGACCAACGTCTATAAATCATTTTTGCTGCCTGGTCGCAAGATTTCGTTCCTGCTTGACCCTTCCAAGATCAGCCTCTGTATGAGTACAAACATCGTACAATGTGTGTCTCGTCGTCAAGTGTGTCATCGTATCTTCTTTACATCTCTCACCTGTTCAGCTTTTATTGTTCTATGTGGATCTCGCGAACCAGTTTGGAAATGGCGCGAAAGTTGGACGTGAAAGAAGATTGAGATAGTAAACCTAAATTCAGACGGATTTGGCAACAATATTTTATCTGGAGTTTGTTTGCGAAGTGGCTTCCACAAGAACATGTTCGAGAGTAATCTTGATTCTTTCCAGAATGCTCATTAACTGTCCCCAAAATATAATCAAACTTGCATGTCAAAAGTAAGAAGTAACTTGATAGATTTTAATGAAGTATTGTTGCCTCTTCCATCCCCCTGTCTTTGAAATGAATTAAAGCGAATGCGAAGGCATTCTTGTCCTTCCTATTGGCAATTTAAATCGAAATTTTGTCATGTATCCAGGGAATCCTTTCTAAAAATTTGGGAGGATTATACCATACTGAAAAAAGGAAATAGTGTGCGAAAGTAGGTCAACCATGCGAATTCACGACTGACATTTCCACCGAATCATGAATCCAAAAGCTTTGGCACTGAACCATTCTTATTAAGGGATGACGGGATGACGATGACCTCTCTTTAAAACCAAAATCAAGCTGAGGTTGTTTGGTTTGTTAACTGACGGCATAATAGAAGTGAATCCCTTCTGACAATCAAGTCAAAGTGAATATTGAAGCCATTCACAACACAATAACCGCAGCTAAGAGATGTCCTGGAGATGAAATATCAACAAATGATCTTCACAAACACCTGAAGAACGTTAGCATTAATACTGTCACAAACATGATATCCGGTCTAGGCCTGCCTTAATGAGGAACTCGAGACATCCCGGTTTTGCGCCAAAGCCCACCAATTCGATATCCCTAAAAGCTGTCTGGCGTTCTGACCTACACCATCGCTCCATCTCAGACAGGGTCTGCCTCGTCTTCTTTTTCTACCATAGATATTGCCTTTATAGACTTTCCGGGTTGGATGATCCTCATCCATCCGGTTTAGGTGACCCGGAAATCACAACGTGTTGAGCCGGATTTCATCCACAACCAGACGGTCGTGGTATCGCTCATATATTTCATTGTTATGTAGCCTACGGAATCGTCCATCCTCATGTAGGGGGCCAAAAATTCTTCGGAGGATTCTTTTCTTGAATGCAGCCAAGCGTTTGCAGTTCGCAGCAGGCAACTGTCTCTTGACGGACTCAAAATGTGTTGGACCAGGCCGAAAATAGGCTCATCTGTTTGACGAAACCTTCGCTTGATTGTATACCATATTTTAGAGCCAAGTGGAATCGACAGAAGAATGAACTAAAGGAAGGAGATCGATCAAGCAAACAGAAGGAACAGGTTTGGCAATGGTACTAAAACCGGAAGTCGGAAGTGATCACCGAATATATCTTTAAAAGTGCATTGAAATAGGAGGGGCTCCTGTTTTAACTCGTTTTATGAAAGATTTTCACATGCATCGCCAAAATCAGGAGTAGGGGTAGGCACGCGCTACTCAACAATCGCATGATAAAAAAAACCGCCTGCCATTTTTATCCTTAATAAATGCAAAGTGATAGGATGCATTGGAAAAGGGAGCTATGAAATACCTTTGGCATTAGAAACGCTTTAATTTCTTATTCGCCGCCTCTCAAAACTGGGCAGCAACTTATATTCAATCGGCATCACTAAAAAAACGTTAAAAGACAAAATCGATATTCCGACTGAAACGCTACTACGAAGGCAATGCCGAGGATAGTACAAATTAACCTATACTCTTCCTGTGCGTCGTCTTCACAAAAGCCCGACAATTGGAAATTTTATTATAGAGAGTCTCACGAAAAAGGAAATGTAGACTTAGATCACTGTCTCATTGGCATGGTATTCGAGCTTGAATAACAACACTACTTCGAATCCCCTCTGGCAAAGGAAGTCTGGGAGAACCAATTTTAGCAACAAGTCAGCAGGATGAAGCCATATCCGCCTCGATGCTCTTTCTGCCGAGACAAAGAAAGAAATCTGATTTCCGACCGTAGGGTTGAATACTTTGACGAACTGCTCAACAATCAAAATATCGCCAAATTGGAGGTTCAGTCAATTGAAGACGACAGGCAAATGCTGCCACCACCAAGCATGGAAGAAGCAGTCCGTACAATACATCGGCTTAAAAATAATATGCCGCCAGGAGCCAATGGAATTGCAATCGATCTGGTTAAATAAGGAGACAACCAACTACACCAAGCGATTTATAAACTGAAACTCAATTCGGTGTCAACCAAATTGATAAGACTCACTAGGCTGACCTTGACCAATGTTCGAGGCCAGATAAAAGCAGCGGGATCACTCTTATGACCGCTCACCATCAACAACAGTCTAAGAAAAATGAATGTCTTACCATGCATCCCTTTTAAATGTAAATGCGAATGCGAGAGGCACCCGCAGGATCACTCTCGAGACCACTCAACATCAACAACAACAGTCTAAGACAAATGGATGCCCCATCTAGGGTCGAAAATCACAATCGATAAGAGCTATGACGCTGAAATCCGCATACGGTGGTTGGGTGCCAACAGAGCCTATTTCGGCTTACAAATATTGTTTCACTGGAAACGTCTCACCGTAGGGTCCAAGCTGTATAGCACAATGATCTTGCCAGCCCTCATGTATTCCTCGGGGACTCGGGTTCTTAGTAAGAAAAATTACGAACTCTGCGACTGGATGAAGTCTCAATATCAAAATAAAACCCGAATTCCAAATGTTAGCATTCGGACTGGAGTCAATACCTGAAGTAGAGCTTGCGATTTTAGAGAAAGCAATAGAAGTGGTTTAAGAGTCGCGTGCCTGTCAAAACCGACACTATCACTGGGGTGGCATCAAGGCATCTTCAATCTCAAACAGATGACTATAAAGTTCTTCGATAGGGGTTATAAGCATGTATACTAATATAAGGACTATATGAAGACATATGTACATGCTAGTGTGAATCGGTAGGTAATGATAAGCGTAAAGGTGAAGGACCTTTCGTATCGACGCGAATGTCGAACATATGCATCGGTTGAGTGGGTTTGATTACCATCTAAGCCTGATAAGATGATAGGATTCTTGCACTACTGTTCTTTTGATACAAATGAAATGAATTTCACCATATTATTTACATAACATCCTGGCCCTAAGTCTAGACAAGAGAAAGAAAAAGATTTGCAGGAATGTTATCATCTTCAGTTAAAAAATAAAATGCTAAGATCAATGAAAGAGTGGGAGCGAGATTTACTTGCGTGTTCCCACTGTAAAGGTAAGAACTAAAAATAATTCTGGAAATTATAAAAGGACTGTCTGAGATGGAGCGATGGCGTAGTAGACAGCTTTTAGGGATATCGAACTGTTGGACCTCGGCACAAAACCGGGATGTCTGGAGTTCCTTATTAAGGCAGGCCTAGACCGGATACCGGTTGTTGCGCCATTGATGATGATGATGATGATGATGAAAGGACACTTTGAAAAAATTATCTATAGAGAGCCCACTGGATTCTGTTTTGGATCATGCACCGACTACACCGCAGATCATTGGGTAGCAGGGTGCGGAGTTCAGATCATCGTTCCATTTCCTTTTTATCGATTTCGAGAAGACTTTCGTCAGGGTAAACAGAGAGTTTATCCGGGGTGGAGAGGCATTCCGGAGAAACTAATAATTACTATCAAGATTTTGATTTTGATTGCGCACAAGGTCATGTGCCATCGAGGTAAAATTTCGAAGGAATTTGATATCCAAACCGCAATCCCACAACCCTAGATTTTGCCTTCGGTATTATTTCGTCTCGTTATCGATAACATCCTTAATACTGCCTTGGTTGGAGGATCTAACTATATCGATGGTGTTTGACGGGCCATCTCATTTTTCCTTAAACACGTCGATTACGCTGAAGGTACTTGTTTGTTCTTACAGGCGCTCTCAGTCATGGAGAACAGAGTCATCAAATTCCTCTAAAACCAACATTCACAGTCTGACGAGTCATTTCAAGCTTTCCAGCTGCAGTAATAGGCAGAGTATTAAACGCACTGATTAATTCGTCTATCCTCATGACATTGTTTCTACTGATGGTAGCACAAAACTCGATATTATTAGGTTGTTGCAAATGAAATGTCGGATATTTGAGTAAAATTTCAAAAAACTATAACTTTTATGAAAGTTAATTTTATTAGTCAAAATAAGAACCAGCAGCACTTCTCCCAACGAGATACAAGGGCATTTATTCCAGTTTCGTTAAAGTCTGGGTTTCTAGAGCTAAGAAATTCTTCAAAGGCACTTTTGACAGCTACTTCATTGCTGAATTGTTTCCCCGCCAAAAAGTGATCCAAATGCTTAAAAAAGTGGTAGTCGGTTGGCGAGAGGTCGGATGAATATGGTGGATGAGGAAGAGTCTCATATCGTAATTCATTTAATTTTTGGACCGTCATTCTGGAAACATGAGGTCGGGCGTTATCATGGAGCAATATCACTCCATCTCTGTTGACCAATCTAGGCCGCTGAACACGTAATTTCTCGTGCATTTCATCAAGTTGGGCACAATATTTCTCTGCATTAATTGTTTCACCACGCTCCAAAAACGAATAATGAATAATTCCAGATGCAGACCACCAAACAGTTACCATTACCTTCTTCGGGTGAAGGCTCGGTTTTGGCATGTGTTGTGGAGGCTGATCGGCATCTAGCCATTGCGCTGATCTGCGACGGTTGTCGTACAATATCCACTTTTCATCGCATGTCACTATTCTGCGCAAAAAGGGATTGTTCCTGTTGCGGTTGAGTAGAGAACTGGATATTTCCATTCGCAGCGCCATGTTTTGTTCGTTCAGTTCATGCGGAACCCACTTATCAAGCTTCTTCACCTTTCCAAGCTGTTGTAAGTGCCGAGATACTGTCGAATAGTGTACGCCTATTTTCTCTGCAATGTCACGAATCGATGATCGGGGATCAGATTCCCCTATCAAACGCAACTCGTCGTTGTCGATCGATGGTCCTGGGTGTCCACGAGGTTCACTTTGGAGGGTCATGTCGCCTGATCGGAATTTTTCGAACCACCGCTGTGTCGTTCGTTCGTTTGCTGCGTCAGCTCCAAATGCTCTGCAAATGTTTCTGGTTGCCTCCGCTGCGTTGTGACCAAGTTTAAATTCATATAGAAAAAGTAGACGTTTTTGACTCCCTTCCATGCTTTTTTCTTTGAGTTTTACTTGGAACTTCAATGACGATTGAAACTGAAATGACTCCTTGATCGAACGAACGACTATTTATACTCAATTATCCCATACCACCAGAGTCACCTTGCGGCAGTTTTAAACATTAAAATCATAACTAACTTCACTTCATTGAAAAATCCGACATTTCATTTGCAACAACCTAATACTTAAAGAATTAACAGTGCTAGATCTGCTTTCACTGTTTGGTCTAATCAAATCATCAAATTGAGGTTGTTTCACGCCAAAGTACGTCCTGTGTACATCAACATGGAAAATCAACGCCCCTGTTACCCAAAAGTTTTCGTTAACACTCCAATATATCATTGGGATACCTCTTACCCGACACAATCTTAGACAAAGAACTACGCCGGTGTACGGGTCAGGCACCCGTGGACACGTTGATCACAAGGAAAAAGTGAGAGTTGAAAGGCCACAACTACATTGCTGACTACAGCATGCAATGGAATCCACTATCCTACAGTAGTTAGTGTGTTATCTTAGAGGCACGTGCTAAGGAGGAGTATACCTAGAGGGAGTTGAACCAAATCTCTAGAAACCGACAACAATACAGATAGATGTGATTCTCGCGTTATGCCGCATTGAAGGAACAATGGTAACCATACGTATTCAAAACACAGTATGCGACCTCGTTCACTTTTTGTGTACGAGCACCAATCGGACGATTTTGCCGAATCCAAACTATTGTCGAAACACAATAACTACATTATCAGATCTAAATCAAAGAAATGCAGCTTGGGTCTACTCAAACCGGACAGAAACGAACTAGCAGCTTGTGGCAGTTATATCATCTTCAGTTTTCAAACCTGCTCTTGAATCTTTTGATGAAGATCCAACACTTACTGATAAGGTTCTGTAAATTCCAATAACCAAATTATCCTGATTGGTTAACTTAATAAAGAGACTTATTCAACATTTTCAGACGGAAACTGATCGTTTGAACAACAAGCGACATTAACACGACACCGTCTTCAGCATTTTGACATGTCCAATTCCGTGTTAGTTTTTTTGGAATATTATTGATGAGGGCTGAGAGCACCAGGAAATCCTAAGACAGTGGATGCCGAGAGTGGACACTAGAAATGTAGAAACGTCTCCTAGGTCCAAACTTTCCAATTCGATATTTCTCTTAACTGATTAAAATCAGACAAGAATCCATTGCCATTTCACGACGCAAAGATCTGTCAAATACCTGACAACGGCGGTTTATCGGCCAGGTTATAATGAAGGCGACCAGTGTATGGTCGAAACAAAACCAGTTCACATCCCGAGTCTCTCTTGTAAATGTAGTTAACGAAGGATGGCACCCTTGGCTTTATGATATCTGCCTTCAAGGTGACGTATCCCCATAACATCGAAATCTTCGCCCATTCTTCCTTTGTGAGAGGTCTAAGAACCAAGCTGTTGCATTACAATTTATCTGCCTTAGTTTCCTAGTACTACATCATCTATATCTCCGGAACTTGCCGGATAATAAAATCTTGATTCTGAGCTCCTTGAAGAATACTTTGTCTTTCATTATGATATCTACCGCGCAGCTTTGGTTGGGGCGCCTTACGGAGGCATATTCATTGCTATCAAGCCCCAATTTCGTGCCGAACCCATCTTTTATTCGTCCTCTTGCTCTGATGATTTTGTTGCCTTACGTACTTCTCCGCCAAACGCAGTCCATTTGTAATTTCCTGTGTAAATTTCAACAGTCTTAACTTTTTTTATCTGTACAAGGAATTCTTCGGTAAGTTAGACAAAACCTCGAAGAAATACCAAGGTGTCCACCTCAGTCGACACGAAAGGACGGGCCCTGTTCATGTCGAGAAATCAGCAAGGATTCTTAACGTATGGGCGGCATCAGGCCGCAAGTAAATTCATACGAGCAAAACAAATACGTGTATGCATGCGAAATAATGGCATTTTCATTGGAAAGACGAAGGAACTTATAAGAGCCCTTTGGAAAAGACAAATTGATATTTGCGCTCTACAAGAAACTCCACGGTGTGGTCACAGAAGCTGAGACATAGAACATAAACGCGATAAAAATGGCTATTAACTTCTCCGTTTCGGTAACCCATACACTCAATATGGTGCTGACCTGCCATCTCTAAGGGTTTCCGTGGTGCCCCTGAAGAAGTTGAACGATTTGATAGCTGATGAGCTGATCGCAATAGCCACTTCATCACCATATACGCCCCAGAGATAGGTCCTCCTGATGCCACGAAAGACAAATTCTGGCAACTTCCCGTAATGTACCGTAATGTGACTAAATCGTCATTGCATTTTAATGGGCATGTGGACGATAAGGCAAACGGGAACAAGTGACATGGAGGAAAAGGGTTTGGAGTTCGCAATCAAAGTGGCGGGCGTATAATCGATTTTGCGAACACTCACGACCTTGTACTTTTTTTACATGATCTATCAAACCATTGTCATCTTCCTACATATTATAGTGGGAACAGTAAAGCACAAATCGACTACATATATATTCTCATAAGACGCCGACATTTCTCGTTCCGTTCTCTTTGAGACCATCGCACCTCAAAATCGGCCTTTTATTACCGTCTTGCGAATCAAGCTACCGATAAAAAAGCGTAAGGAGCGCACTGGCCCGCGGTGCATTAAATGGTGCCGATTTCGTGAGAAAAAAAAAGAAGATTATCAACCGTTACGAATGTCGAAAAATCGTGGAACCAAGTTAAAAATACGACCCACAAAGCCGCCTATGCAGCCCTCGAGGTCACAAAGCCAGGTAAGCGGTTTATCAACTGAGAGACCGTGTGCCACACAAATTCATCTGATGTATTCTGCGGCTCTCTGGTACTAGGTGTTACTAAAAAACTCGTACGACGGGTTCAATTGCTCCACCACAATCCAACAAGTTTGAAGTGTAGCAGTTATACCAAAACCACTGGATGTCTCTGTCGATGTTCAACAAGGTGGCGCCCTCTTACCACTCCTATTTGTTTTTGTTATGGATATTATCACACGGGACATCCAATTTCCAGCGCTCTATAAACTGCTTTATGCAGATGCTCATATCAAAGCAACTTGTTCAAAAATCTCTCAGACTGAATCTCAATAAAACTGAATTTTTGACCACCGATTCTAATGAAACAGGCACCTCCACTGTCAGTGGCAATGATCTGCAAAGATCTGAGCGATTTGAATATCACGGATCAATGCTATCAACCAATGGTGAACTGCGTTATGAAATTGTTTCACGCATTAGCAGAACTAGGATGAAGTTTCCTTCTACAACTTTATAATCGACGTATCGCATGTTTCGAATCTAAAATTTACCGCAGTGTCGCCCTTCTATGGATCTGAATATTGGCTGACTATAGAAGACAATGAACGGCGTCTCGTGGTAACTGAGATGAAGATGTTACGTTTGACTAGTGCCGTAACACTCTACGATCACGTTCGAAATAAGGTTATCTGCGATCGTATGCAACCCCACAGATCGTGATGAAATTGCGAGAGAGGCTTCTCCAATGGTATGGGGTTGCGATTCGTGCTAACGAGAATTCACTTGCCAAGATTGGTCTGAAAATCCAAGTCGATGGTGGCTTGATGCACTGGATGATGATTTGAAAGGCATGCAGTCGCGATTAGGCCTTTAACAGAGCAAAATGGCGCAACTGATGAAGACGAGCTGACCTCGCTTCGGGACAGGAAAGAGACTGAAGAATCAAGAAGAGAAATAAGAAGATTCTAAGGTTCTCTACCTACCTCGCCTAAAACGAGGACGAAGTTCCCAGTTGAACATTCATAAGAGAGCGTAGGAGTAATGATAGGCTGCGATGTTAACGCAAAATATATTTATTGTGAAAGATCTAATATCAACACGAAAATAGAATGCTGACCTGACCCTCAACTTTGGCAATGAGGCCATTTCCTTCAATACAGCCTACGGTGGCCCTTGACAAAGCGGCTTTTTTGGAAGGTATGGTGGAATTCAGATTTGGAAAAACAAAGGAAAACGACAATAGCAAACTCTAAAATCTCAGTTCGGTGTTGGTTTGGAATCTATACAAAAAGGTTCTGGAAAAGTGGATATAGTATGACCGGCTAAATGATCATCATGGAAACGTTTTTGCGAAGAGATTAACGAACTTGAGGCGAATTCAAAACTGACGTAGATTCTTGTCAAAGAAATTAAACTGCAGATTAAAACCAACATATATGGGACGGGATATATACAGATAGCGGTGAAGCCAGGCAGAAATCAATGCCTTTTTATTGACAGCACAACAATATTTACGACAAAAGTGCCGGGATCACACACCGGCGAACGCCGCAGGCAGGAGGCTTTTATATAGGCAGTTTTATGCGGTAATACAACTGGCATAATAAAAGGCTTAAGTAGTTGAAGCTAACCTAACCTAGGTTACTACTTGCTTCTAAAGTTAAAGGGAAGTAAAGATGAATTATTATTATAACCATATCTTCTCTGGAAGCAACCATAAACTGGCAATAAGTAGCTATCACGCTACTCCCAGAACAAAGGTGAATCAGCGTCTGTTAATTTGCCTATGACCTGGATAAATCCGTAGACCATGTACCTAAGTTCCGAGGACACTTTCTCCTTAACTAATGCGGCCCATTATTAATTGGATACGAATTTAGAACTCCCTCAATAAACAAAAAATAAACACTTTAGGAAATTGACTTTCACAGTCTCAACATACACTGTCAATAACTTCACCTCACCCGATGTGATGTAGACTTATTATCATCCAATTTGAGTTTGATAATTTTTGGACAGAAAGCTACAAGATTATCAGAGATATTCATCGACCGCTCATCCTCCTGCTTCAAACAAATTTAAGAAAGTATGATTCGCGACCTTCCATTCGGTACCATGCATGACTATATTAGGGCAAGATATCAACCTCAGTATGCGTGAGGAACCATCTCAAAGGAAGCGTAAAAATAATTCCAGGTACTACATGCTTCTATACGAGTGCTCTCAACAAGTTCATTGACATTTCTAAAGAAATTACGTGGGACAAGCAGACAGAAATATTGCGAGTGAGAAAGAATATACTGAATGACAAATACAATATTAATAAAAGGTATAATTTAATGAAGTACGTTTTTCAATTTAAACGTATATTGCCGAACTCTCCGCCTCATAGGAAAATTTTGAGAGCAGAGTCAGAATTATAAAGAACAGGGGGAAATTCCATGAGAAAATATTTATTTTTGGGTAATTTCTGAATCAATATAGGCGGAAGATATGGATGAATGTTTAGGTTATAGATACCATCCTTCACATCCTTGCATAATCCCTACCTAAGCGCTGATTTATAGGTCCCAAGAAATTTGGCACTAGTTTAAGAAAAATATTTTGAGAAATCCACTCAAGAATCCCTGAAAAAAGTTTCAAGCTGTATTGATTATACTCTCGCGACAAAAGCCTCTCATCCAATGTACCTGCCATGAAATTAGTTCAATTATTATAAGATGTTGTAGAAAAAATCATCGAAACGTCACTATACACAAAAAAAATCCCAAGCCAATGCAAGATATCCTCCTTCGTCCTTAACAAGCCCAAGGCCAGAGTGAAATGTAACGTTCTCAACATACCCCCGTCCTGCCACCATTATCACCTTCCTTCCTCTCGTTCGCTAGCGATTCTTTCGTGTGTAAATAATTTTATATGTGGGCAGTGGGGTGACTGTTATTTGCCAAGGTGGCTGGTGGTTGCAAGGAGCAAATAGAAAAAGAAACATCATCGGAAGTATGGAAGATTTTTCCACCCCTATAATTCCCTTCTCAGCGAAAAGAATGTACCCTACCCTTCCTTGTGCCGTCATTCTCCCGGGCGTCATCGCGTTGTTTCATAAGGACACAAAATTCTTCTGTTGCGGTACAGCGCCGGAATGAATAGGACGAGGCAACAACAGAAACGGGGAACAGGAAGGTGACGCGACCGACGTTTTGAATGGACGAAAGGACGAACGGGTGTGGTGGATAATAGTGGATGGATGGCACTGTAGCGCTATCTATACAACACCGCATAGTTCGGCCCTGGCTCTCATCACAACTTAACAATAGCTGAGGCAACACGACGGCAGCAGGAGGGCGAATGACGGCCTGACTGGTTTCTGAGCTTTGCGGAAAAGCCGCGTGAGGGATGTGGGAGAGATGCGGTGTACGACATAGTCACCGAGTACCGATGTTCTACGAAGCAAACCCACGGAGGACAAAATACAGTCATACACAAATGAAAATGGAAAATCAATGACAACGAAAACAGTACCAGAGCTGGGAACGATGGTGTGCCTATTTGGCATTCCTAGCTATCTCTGCTCCCCCCGTACAGAAATATCGAAGAATTTCCCTCAGTCTCTACTTCCTGAAAAGCCAGTTGCCAACCCATCCTCCACCACTGAATCAAATATATATTCGTTATACTGTTTGCTATTCTGATTTTGTCAAATATCACGATGAATCTTGAGCGGCAATGTTGAAAATATACGACTGTGTTTAATTAAATATACTTAGCCATCTATTTACCGAGTATGTACAGAGTATACAGGGCAAACTCCTGAGTTATTGTATACCAATGAACTTGGAGGAAACGTAGACAAATAGACGAAGATGAAGCCTTGAATGCACTTACAAGATGTGGGTAGGAATTGTAGCAAAGCCTGACAGAGGTCGAAAAGATGGAAAGGTTGCAAAAATTATGCTGGGCACCTATATCATTGTTGGCAGGACCCATTCTCATGAAATTTGAATTCTGTTCTAATGTTCGCATATTTCTCTCAGGGATATTCCAATCAATGGTTATGTCAGTGTCTTCTGGAAGATTACGAAGTCTTCAAATGAAAGCTTACCTTCTTCCGATGGCTCCAGATTTTTATAGATTCAAAAGCTATGGTAAATAAATACAAGAGGAGCCCCTAAAAATACAAAAAAAAATTTACCCACACTTCCTTAAAAGAGATGAAACTCAAAATTGAAAATCGATCATCATTTCTATCAGCTACACTGATTAAAACACCAGTAATCAGAGAGAAAACATAATAATAGAAAGAAAGGCGCTGAAAAAAATCTGGCCAAGAAACACACGTGCGCTTGGTGGAAACATGAAACGACTGCGTTCCTTCTAATATCACAGTTGTCACGCTGGTCCCCATAGTTTAAGTTGATCAGAATATTCACAAACGTCGCAAACCGCGAAAATCGTTCATTTACGTCCCCTACAGAGAACACCAAAACCATCAGGCATTTAGTCGAAATCACAGCGGTCTGATATGAACTTCGCATGAAGAAGTACGAACAAAAGAAAAAACTTGACTTTCAAAAGCAAATTTTGAGATGTTCTAGCCTAACCTAGACTAATATTTCCGCGGATTGTGAGTATGAATGACAATTGGATCCACCAAGTAAGCTCTTACTGTACAAGACAATGATCTTGCCAGTCCTCATGTATTCCTCGTAGACTTGGGAAATTGCGAACTCTTTCCCGCGTTGCAGAGAGGAATCCTCCGAAGAATTTTTGGCGCCCTACATGAGGATGGACGATTTCGTAGCCTACATAACGACGAAATCTATGAGCGATAACATGACCGTCTGGTTGTGGATAAAATCCGGCTCAATAGGTTACGGTAGACGGGTCACTTAATCCGTATGGATGAGGATGATCCAGCCCGGAAAGTATATAAGGGCAATATCTATGGTAGAAAAAGAAGACAAGACAGACCCTGCCTGAGATGGAGCGATGGCGTAGGGGTATCGAATTGGTGGACCTCGGCGCAAAACCTTGATGTCTGGAGTTCCTTATTAAGGCAGTCCTAGACCGGATACCGATTGTTGCGCCGTTGATGATGAAGTAACCGTTGATAACTTGGAAGCAACAAGCATACCAACATCGAGAAATTGAGCTCTCTAGAGAAAGTTATGACATCCGCAAAGGATCATCATGACTGATAAACTAAAAAGGAAAGCAGCTTTAATCAGCACCTACTACGAAGAGCAGATAAGAAAAAAAAAAGACGAAGCAAATTCTTATTCTCTGATAGATCACTCTAGATCTGGCGTCTGGCGACTTTCACTTGTTTCCATGTTTAATTGAAAAGCTTCGAAAGCAGGAGAGACCTGACTCCTGAACACTGAGACCAAAGTGAACCATTGTACCCAGCGGAATATCAGAAATCTCGGTAGGACTCCGTTGGGGGCGGGTATCCTTATATGATTTAGTTTGTTGGCGGGCGCATCCATAGGGACTATTCCACCGATTCCATTGCCTAGTTTCAGAATGAACTTGTATCATTCTGTAACAAATTAACGAATTCACCCACTTTTCTTTATGCGAAGCCCGTTTCCAATTATTGAAACAAACATTTGCCAATGTGCTACCGATTGTGAGTTCTAATCAAGGGAGTGACTGACGCCCTTAACTATGGCGAAAGATTACGATTTCTCTGTCCTTCAATTGCTTGCATATATATACAGTCTATTTCCTGTTTGTGCATTAGCGGAACCTGGTTGAAATGGCGCATTAAGGAACGTCTCAAATCGAAAATATATCGCAACGTCGCTTGCCCTCTAAGGTTGAGTGTTGGTAAATTAACAAGGACAATGAATGACGCTGCGCGGTAATGGATACGAAAATGTTGCGTTGGATCGATGGCTTAACACGCTATACATCCGCAATCAGAAAAACCCCGATCGATATGGGATTGCAGGGATCATAGAGATATTGCGAAAGAGGCAGCTTCGATGGTATGTACTTGTATAATTCGGACTGATTAACGCTCACTCACCAAGATTGGTTTGAACATCGAAGTCGAAAGAAAATTACCAAAAGGCCGGTCGAAACAACGTTGGCTTAATGCGCAAGATAGTGTAGTGTGTACTTGAGAGCCTCTCGACTCCATCTAGTTCAGGCATATGAGGGAGCATATTGCAATCGATCAAAACGGGCCAAACCCTTATCTGAACAGGAGGCTGAAGAAGAAGTAAATATCAAACTCCATTCAAGCCTCCAGTCTTCCGCTTGTTTAGTTGAAGGCCCTGGAGAAAGTTCTAACAACTAGGATTTCACTTGTAGCTCGTCTGCCGATACGAGCAAAATGCCTGCTAATGTATGCTTCATCCTTCGCGCACAGACTCGTGGTAGAAAAGACCATTAAAGGTTTGGTTTCGAAAATTCAATTTTTTTCAGGAAAGAGTACTGTGACTGAGCACTGTGGGACTCTTTATGATTCAGTTTGAACATCAAGCTGAAATGCTCCTTATCTGCGGATCTATCCTAAGGAATATTGTCTACTACAGCCACGTTAACCTTCATTGAGATCTCTGTTGCGATTACTTCCCACTTCTCAACCTCAGTTGCGACCACTTCCCAAAATTCTGGTCCTAAGCCTTATGGAAGGGATAGAAACAGATCCTGATGTTGCTCAACTGTCGGCTTGGTATTATATTTTTTAACAGCGGAGTATGGATAACGATTTTCCCTTTCTTCTCTTTTCTATTTAGAAGATTTGCCGTAGTATCCTTCAGGGGGTACCCGTACTATCCTTTTTAGTTGACTCTGCGCAGGCGGATTTCAATCGAAGTGCGAACTGTATTTTTCATAGATTCATTTCATAGGTAGAAACATAAATTTGATTTACATCCCCAGCCCCAAGGCAGGTCTATTTGGAGCGAGATCAGCAGAAAATTGTTTAGACAGATGTAGAAATGCAAAGAAGAAAAGGAGCGAAAAATAACGCAAACAAAGCGTCGATTGATTGCCGCTCATAAGTCGAAATGGCTTGCCGCAAAACGGAAGAGCATAAAAATGGTTTTTGAAATGCCCATATGCACCGAGCCAACGGCATCGAGAGCCACCAGAATGCTCACTTTCTGCAACTTGAGCGAGAAGTCTGGCGATATCGGCTGGACATTCTGCGCATAAGCGAAATGTCTTGCGGCACTTTGGATTTGTATTTCTGAAAAGCCTAGTGTCGATAGACGAATCGAATGTCGAACAAACCGGATTTTGACTCCCCTCAAGATTGAAAAACAGCGCAACTACCCAGTGCTACATACCAACAAAAATGTCCGATACTAAGGAAGATGATATGAGCAATTGCACACAGTTCAGGAAGAACTTGTCTTGGTGACCGTTGTAATTACGGTGGAACTTTTACAGATTTCTGCAGCCTTCATCGTCACATTTTCTACCTCAGGACTCTGCTCTTCATTGATTTTGAGATAGCCTTCGACAATGGGAAGTGTATTTGGTATACTCTCCTCAGGCAAATTGATACCTATTATCAGAAATGGTAAAAATATCACTTCTTGTATCGAGCGAAGTGCACCAGAATTGCATTTTGTCATTGATACTTTTTCTTCTGGTTATCGATGACTTTCTTCATGTTATCTTGGCTGGAGGATGTGGAGGGGTAGACCGCATCGTTTCGAGTCATGAATTTTGGCCAACTGGCTTTAGATTTGGAGGAGGAGGTAGAGTCAGACTGAAAATAAACATTAACCAACCCAGGCTCTTTTCAAATCAGTTATCGCACTTTTCCTGTTCTTCTGTTCTGAGCTTGTATATTTACGAAGCTGAAGCGTTTTTCTGGAAACTGACAATAACGCATTATGGCTCACATAGAGGTTTATAGTAATTTCAAAAAGTTCACATCATCGTCATCTTCAGCATAGGCAGCTGAGATGGATGATTTCAAGAGAGCCAAAAATACCGAAAATATGGGCTTCGATTTTCCATATTTGTAGTGTGCAATTTCAGGGATACTCCCAAAAGCTGCCTCATACACAGGAGTGTTATCCGAGCCGTTTTTCTCCATTTTACGTGTACCTAACGATCCTACAAATTTTCGATTGTAACCCATCTCTAGTAAATGACGTGTGAGGAAGAAAAGTGTTAACCCTGCCTACATGATCGATCTAAATAGCACCGTAGCATGCGTCGCTGGGAACTTCCGTGTACTTAGTTGTAGATAAAACTCTACATTGATCCAGGCCGGACCTGAATGGTGAACGATCCAAAGTGAGCTACGGCCTGTGCCCTTTTAGTTTACAATACACAACTGGAGACTTGCGTCTAATTCCCTCAGTTTTCGCAATACCTTTTGATTCTCGGATACCATAAATCTGTTTGATAGAAAATAGATAGAAAAGAAAAAAACTGGGATGAACCAGAAGAATTCGTGGCAGGATATACTGAGATTTGCTACACCGATGGTTCAAAAACTCAACTGATTCAGAAGTGAACTTTCAGATGACCTGGGTGATTGACGAGCGATTAAAAGGCAGGCGCATCGCAATCTTTAGCGATAGTCAAGCTGCATTGAGGGCGTTCAGCAGTCCTATGGTCACTTCAAAAATCATTCAGGAATGTAGAAGCTGATTGAACACTACCCACGGCATATGATGACTTTGTTGTAGAGGGAAATGAAATCTCAGACGCTTAGCAAAAGAGGGTTCAATTTCCCCATGTCCAAACAGAAACCAGCAATTGACGTGTCAATAACATTGGCTAATGTTACTAGAAAAAATTAGGAGCAAGCTTCCATATTGACAAAGTTTATCCTATCGAAAAGCAGGGAGACTTGCATTGGGCGTTCTTAACGGACATAATTCGCTAGCTGGACCTATGTTCAGAATAGAGATTACAGGTGTGCATCCATTTTCTACGTGAGTGCCTCACATATGGAAGCACCAAACATCAGATTTTTTATGCTGATGTGCTCCAACTGTAACGGGTAGCACCACATACAAATCGAGTACAAATTCCTTTGTTCATTACACATTTTCTGAATCATGGTTTTATATAGTTGCCATCGAGGTGATAGCCCCAAGTTTGATTCGAAATATCTCTATTAATTGTTTAGTGTCGAGTGCTTGTGTCTGGTTGTATAACATATCAATTTTGAATTTGTGGAGATAAGATTTTCTTGAAACACCTTTTGTTGTCAGTGACTGCTTGTTCAAAGTAACTTATAGCTTACAGCTTCTTGTCTTTCTCAAATGTCTTCAAATCCTCTCTGTCCCTACTGAAGATACCAAAGCCTTGGAAAATTCTTTCACCAAGATTAGGGTTTCTTTTGTTCTTCTATCGATCTATGAGAGAATGGCTGACATCACGCTTAATATAACATCATATCAGTGTCAATCATGGGTTAGAGAGGAAGTATGAAACTAGAGATTATGCAAAGGTATGAACCTCAACAGCTGTTGGTGCAGCTCGGGTGGAGCACAAATCGGTGAGACGTGTAGCACCAAAGAAGGGAATAAGTGATTCTCGAAATATCGGTATATGCATGTTAAAATAAATAGTAGCGAAAAAGAAGGACCGTCTAATCATTTCAACTAATTTAATTCCTAGAAACTACGCAGAACACACTTAGACCAATCGCTAGCTGTGTAATGTTGTAAAACCAGAGTATGATTTTAAGTCCGAACTAGATGACGGTCAAAGGATAGCATAGGTCCCAATACGAAACGTTGATTGGTATCCACGATGGAGCATAAAACCTGGGAAACACCTGCTGAACCAACACCAACAGCTCTACTACCAAACCCTACATCCACCTCCACGGGTGATCGCTGGGAGTTCTTTCTTTATGAAAAACTGCAGGCGGAGAAGAATGAAGGCGAGTCTCCCACGCCTAAAAACAGGACAAAATGTACCAACTGGTTCCCCAGGTTGGGGGTTGGGTAGGGCTGCAAACATCTGATCTTACAACGACGATTCCGGCAACGAGAACGGATTAACGATTTGCGCATTTTCTCATGAAACGTTCGCTCCCGGTACAGGTCGAATACTGCTGAGCAGCTAGCCAATACCCTGTCCAAATATAAGGCTGATGTAACAGCGTTGCAAGAGATGCGATAGACAGGGACCGGTTTCCTTGAGAAGAGTCGCTACACCATATATTATAGCGGCCATCCAGTAAACCATGTGCTCGGAGTAGGTTTCTTAGTCAGCCAAAAAATGAAACCTGCTGTTACCTGCTTTGAAAATATAAGCGAAAGGCTATGCACTCTCTATAAGCCTCAGAAACGTTCACGCCCCTACAGAGGAGACTGCAGATTCAGAGAAGGATACCTTCTACGAGGCAATTGAGCGGACCCTCGAAGCCTGTCCCAAGTATGATATCAAAATCATACATACCATTAGGTGAGAGTGAATACTGAAGTCATCCACAAGACAGCCCTCCGCAACACCTATAAGAGGGAAATGGATGCCGCAATAACCGCAGTTAAAAGAGGTCCTGGAGATGAAGCATCAATAAGTGATTTCCACAACCACCTGAGGAACGTTATCATTGATACGGCCACAAAGATACTTGGCCCCAGCCGCAAAAAAGTCAGAACGGTTGGTTTGACGATGAATGTAAGCTAGCTACGGAACGGAAGAATGCATCATACCGAGTAATATTGCATTTTCAAAGAACGCGGGCATGCGCAGAGATTTATCACGAACTCCGGCGGAGAAGCGACTCCACAGACGGAAAAAGGAAGCCAGGGAAAACCAACAAGTCTGTGAACTAGAAAAGTACATGGAGCAACCGCACCAGGCGTGGAAGTTTGACCAACAAGTCAGCAGGATGATGCCTTATACACCTCGATGCCCATCCTGCTTACACAAAGGGTTCTGATTTCCGACAGAATGACCATATTGGATCGATGGACGCAGTGCAGCAATTATAGAGGTATTACGTTGCTGAGTACCATATATAAGACATTCTCCTCTATCTTGCTAGGCTGGATAGCCCCATACGCTCAGAACATCATTGGCCCATACCAAAGAAGCTTCACTCCAGGCATATCTGCAACAGATCAGATATTCTCTCTGCGGCAAGCGATGGAAAAACTGTCGGAATATGGACAACAGTTGCACCATCTATTCATTGACTTCAAAGCCGCATATGATAGCATAGCCAGGACAAAACTGTACACGGCCATGAGAGAATTCGGTATACCGACGAAATTGATAAGACTGACTAGGCTGACCCTGACCAATGTGCGACGCCAGATAAAAGCAGCAAGATCACTCTCAAGACCATTCGACATCAACAACGGTCTACAACAAGGGGATGCCCTATCATGCGTCCTCTTTAACCTGGCCCTCGAGAAAGTGATCCGTGATGCTGAGGTAAATCCAAGAGGTACGATCCTCTTCAAGTCCACCCAACTACTGGCCTATGCTGACGATATCGACATCATGTTAAGAACCACCCGAGACGTACAAACTGCCTTCATCCAGATCGAGCAGGCGGCGCGAGATCTTGGGCTGCACATCAATGAAGGCAAAACAAAATATATGGTCGCAACGTCAGCACCGAAAACCAACCAACATCTAACATGTCTAACATGAAGAATAAAGATAGGAGAATACAACTTTAAGACCGTTGACAATTTCTCCTATCTAGGGTCGAAAATCACAACCGATAACAACTACGATGATGAAATCCGCGCACGGTTGTTGGCAACCAATAGAGCCTATTTCAGCTTACAAAAACTGTTCCGCTCGAAACGTCTCACCATAGAGTCAAAGGTCTTACTGTACAAGACAATGATCTTGCCAGTACTCATGTATTCCTCGGAAACTTGGGTTCTTAGCAAGAAAAATTGCGAACTCTTGGCCACGTTCGAGAGAAGAATCCTCCGAAGAATTTTTGGCCTCCTACATGAGGATGGACGATGAGGGATACCATGACGGTCAAGTTGTGGATAAAATGCGGCTAAGTAGGTTACGGTGGGCGTGTCACTTAATCCGTATGGATGAGGATGATCCCACCCGGAAAGTCTATAAGGGCAATATCTATGGTAGAAAAAGAAGACGAGGCAGACCCTGCCTAAGATGGAGCGATGGCGTAGGCCAGGACGCCAGACAGCTTTTAGGGATATCGAATTGGTGGACCTCGGCGCAAAACCGGGATGTCTGGAGTTCCTTATTAAGGCAGGCCTAGACCGGATACCGATTGTTGCGCCGTTGATGATGATGATGATGTATGCGGATATACATTTCCAACATGTTACAAGTCCAAAACCAGGTGGTTGTCAATAACAGATTAGCAACAAGAGTCTTCGATATTTTGTCGTTCCATTTGTGTTGGTGCCACATTTGAATGGAAATATTTTATTTCGAAGTTTGGAACACAGAGACATCTAGTGAACACCAATTAGAATTTCAACAACAGGTACGGCTGCTATCAAAGTTTGTTATTCTTTGCAAATATAAAATGATTCTGGGGCTTTGACTATGTTTCCTGCATCATGTCTCAGTTTGACCTTCGGCAAAAGTATTTTCATGTTCGAATAAAACTTACTTGAGACAGACAGAAAACTTCAAAAAAGAAGGCCTAAATAGACCGCGTTCGCATTTCCCAAGAGTCAATCAAAACTTACAGATGATGATCATAATCTGGTCATTTTTCGCCATTGATAGAAACTACGTACCCATATGAGTTGACTCCGTTTCTGACACTTCTGATTATGGAAATATCCTAAGGAATTTACACTGTTAGCATCTGAAAGATTTCCACAACAAGTTGAACATCCCCTTTGACATCAAAACAATCGATTAATCGTGTCAAACTACCAGAATAGATAGATCACTGCTACTGAGTAAGTCCCGCCGACGGATTTCAAAACTATGAAATATTTCTGTTTATGCAAGAATTGCCTGGGAGATGATAAAAAATTGAAGAAAGAACAGAAAGATTCAAATGATGAATACAAATTTGAGTTCATTATTTCACTATTTCCTTTTGAATGAATCTGAAGGCAATATCTGATGGTAATTTTGCAGGTTTTCGGCAATCTAAAAATAGAAATTCGCGCTATCGAGTACATATACAATATACTTGGCTAAAAAGGTTACCTTCATTACAAAAAAAGCAAGCAGGTCCCCTTCTTACTCATCGACGAGTACAAAAAGGAATTTCTAATCGTAAGAGACGTCTTACTCTTTCTGCAGTACAAAGACTGAACGAGATAATTCCTAGTCTACAAATTAGCGGTCCATAAATACAATGCGCTACTGAAACGTGGCTGGGCATGGATTCGGTAACTACCCAAAAAACTAGAGTGCCCAAAATAATGGACACGATGTCATTGAACGGTACAAGCGATCATGCCCTAGAGTCTTCAGAAAGCCTCAAGATTTGGTCCGTTCTAAATTGAGCACTTCTCCTCTATGTGTTGAAGCAGTCTTGCGTTACCTTCATTCCGGTCATCGCATAACAAAAAAAAGAAAACAAGAAAAAACAGTACGATTGATGATAGTTACAGAACCCAATCTCTCCACTCCTTTCGTCACCTCTCCTACATGAGATCAGGTTCTATGAAACCGAGTAATGCCTTCACATACGCTGAATAGAAGCTGAAAACATAATGAAGAGAATCGTGGATGGTCTTGTGATGGAAGCAACTTCATTTTGAACCTAAAGGTATAACAACAAAATTTTTGGGGTCATATAGATTTTTTGGCGGTCAACTCATGTAGAGTGCGCGGATGATAGTAGCACGCGGGGGGATGCTGGTCCATTCTCCGCGGGTTATGTACACATTTAAGAAAAATCTGAGACGTTAGATTAGTCCGCCTTTTACCTTTTTTCCTGCATCATCTCCGCCGAGGATGCGGTCCAGAGGAGTAGGATTGTGTGAAAGGTAGGTCATTGAAATGTTTTTGGACCTCGGAATTCTGAAGAGAAATAACGATCTACCTGAAAAACGTTCATATGGAAATTTTTCTAAGGATGAACAACGTAGTCTACACAGGTCGGGGCAGCTCCATTGGAGGCAGTGGAATTTGCTTAGATCAATAGAAAATCACTTGCCCATTGCGTAAAATTGGGCCCAATTTAGGCCTAGTTTTATCTGAAAAAACGTTTTGTAGAGCTTTCCCGGCCATGATAAAATGGCACTAATTTATGCAAACGTGGGCCGTGATTGAATCAAAACCTGGCACCGAGCACATACATTCCCAAGTGCACCCCAATAAAAACTGTAGAAAAAGCAAATACACCATAGACTGAAGTGATTTTTTTCTACCTTTATGATAATGTATGTACATTACTCGACCGCAATAGATGCTAAATTTAGCCACGGCACCGAGGTCTTATCGCACTCAGATCGGCTATTAGAGCGCTTTCTGAGAATCAACGATTTTTCGCTTTATGACACACAACAAATGCAGATAAGATAGTGGGCGATTCGACGGTACACTCGGTGAATGTGTGTCTTCTAATCGCTTGTTTGGAGAAGAAAAAGCGATAGATTCGCACCGGAAGAGACGGTTCATGTATGTAGGCCTGTATGTGGC
Organism: Hermetia illucens; assembly: GCF_905115235.1. Classification (NCBI taxonomy): domain Eukaryota; kingdom Metazoa; phylum Arthropoda; class Insecta; order Diptera; family Stratiomyidae; genus Hermetia; species Hermetia illucens. Next base: position 103,747,462 of record NC_051852.1, on the reverse strand, counting down.
TCGAACGAGTTAGATTTATCAACAGGTGGGTTTTGGGCCTCAGACGATGCGTTCATCTACCTAATGATAAGCTGTAATAGTTTCCCTTGTGACAGTGCACTGCTTATCAAAAATTCAACAATTTTCCCTCTGATTCAGACCCGGGAACACTATTGGGGTCACATGAAGCAGAGATTGCAAAACAGAATTTCATGGAAAATGTTCGAAAGTAGAATATTTAGAGGGGAAAAATGAAGCAAGCGTGGATGCTTGCTTTTTGAGAACGTTCAGAATGATCCATTCTAAGAAGTCATCACGGAAGAAGCGAAATTATCTTGACAGTTTCTTGAGATAATTAACTTTAAGAAATGCATCCTTCCTCGATATAAAGCTTGCGTGCGATCTTTCAGCAGATTTGAATGAAAAGTGTTTTTCAATTCTGCTGAAAACGGAACTTCACTCCTAGGATGTGAAATGCGGGATAGATGTGGCTTAACTATGGGAAATAATAGGCAAGGATGGACAGAATAAAAAGGATGTCCCAATGGACAAAACAATGAACTGAATAAGTTGGGAAGTCAGAAGCTAAGTGCTCAGGTAGAAGAGATTTTGTGGTTTTTATATGTTTAACTATGAGTCTCCGACTGTGCTATTTCAGCATACTGACAATCTTTAGTCAATCAATTTACATCAAATTTAAACGAAAGGCACGGTTTCCCGCTGTAAGTTTGTTAGATATAGTAGGATTTGCACTAAACTTTCCAATATCAACATGACTTACGTTTATGGCTAAATGTGGTGCGGAGAATTCGAATTTCTGAGAAATGTGCGGGTGACAAGCAAGCAGAAAATAAACCGATTTGAATAAAGTTTGATTTAGGCAAACGTTTCAAATCACAGCTACCTGCATACATAAAAATTTTGAGAATAGGATCAAGTGTTACTTTTGCTGTTAAAAAAGAAACTTTTAAAAAAAAAAACAAGGCGGGAAGAAGGAAATTTGACGCTTCAGATATAAAAGGTTTTGTGTTTCCCTATGTGAGGAGCGATGATTGCATAACAGTTTCTTGTGTACACAGTTAAAAAGGAGCCTGCTGATTTTTTTCAGTTGGATAGTTTCTAAGAATGGGTCCGTTACAAAAATGATCACTTTCGACACTCGCACTCTCGACTTTTCGAACAAATGTCAAAACTAAGCTCGGCATTGTAAAGTACTAACCTTTCATTTGATAGCACACACTACTATATTTAATGAAAAAAAAATTTACACCCGCTTTTGCTCCTTTAATTCAACGTAGAATTATGTAACTCACTGTATGCGTGAGCGTTCACACTTCCCACCCTTCCACCAAATTTTGTGTGGACCGCTACAACCGTCTCCGAGAAAAATGAGCGTGACAGACAGTAAACCGATTTTAATAAGGTTTTGTTTTACACAAAACCTTAGGAAGGGCTGAGGAATGAATATAATTTTGATATTTCACTCGAATGTCAATTATTCTCGTTAATTATGACTTCAGCCTCGCGAAATTGCTAAGTTTGAACTACTATAACTTTGGCGTTCATGACCACATTTCCATGAAATTTGGCAGGTGTATACGAAATATTGTACTCTATGCTGGTGCGCGTAGTCCTAGGATAAATTTAAGGGGGGTTTTCCAGCCAATTTCTAAATGTCGGTAATATACTATTAATAAGTTTATTTGAGTAGATATTGGAATGGGATATATTTTCAGGTCTAAATTTCATGAAAGTTCATCAGCCTGATTTTTTCAAATTTTTGGGTTGGGTAGTTTCCGAAAATGAGTCTTGACTCACTTTAAATATGTACATTTTGACTTCTTACTCGCGCACTTTGTAATTCACGTCAAAACTAATATCGGATTTGGAAATTACTAATTGAGTCCTTTCATTTGACACCTCACATGAGTATATTTGATGAAAAAATTTTGACATCCCCCTTTACATGCAGCCGCCCTTTGAACTGCGCGTAAATTTATGTCACTCACAGTATGCGTGGGATTTCATAGTTCCCATATGTCCACTAAATTTCATTCGGATCGGTTTAGCCGTTTTGGAGAAAAGTGCGTGTGACAGCAAACAGACGGACAGACAGTGAGTCGATTTTACACAAAATCTTAAAATCGCAGTTCTTCATTTTACGATTCGGCTTATTGAATTTAGTGTCCGTGGCTTTTCAGCACCCGTATCATTTCCTGTGTTTGGTCACGAGCTGATGCGAGATTCATTTCCTTGTACGAAATATATTTTCATTTTGCCTGCTTAACTCCCATCAGCACTTCCATTAACCTTCCTTCCAATTCCCTATTCGCCATCCCGACATTTATTCATTTTAAAATAATAATACCAAAACGATTAAATTTATTCTTCATTTTAACAGTTTTTTTTTCTACAAAAGCCACCTTTTAACTTCCCATAAAACTCTAAATTCCAATATTTCAAGAGTAGTATAAAAACTTTCTGACATTTCGAAATAGTTTTAAATAATTCTGCTTATTAAGAGGTGCAATCCTAACGCTTGTTTTTGACTAAAGCGAAACATTGCGCATGCGTATGCTGTGATCTAGCTGAATCGCTGTCCAGTCGGAAACCCGTTTGAGATCGATCGGCCGCTGAAGGTTGGTGCGTGTTTGGGTGGCATTGTTGGATATAGATTGGAGACTGTTGTTCCGAAATGGCTAATTCAGTTCAAAGAGTTCTTGAAAATTGTTTTGCAACTATTTTAGTGCTTTAAGGCCGAAACAAGCATTTAATAATTAAGAATATTTGCCGTGATCATTGCTTGCTACTTAGCAATTGCATGTATGGCCGCAGAGTGAAAAGTACTTTACCTTTGGATATCAGGCGTCCACAATGGCCTTCAAAACATGATCAATTAGAAGAAGCCGCAAGAATTTTAATAGAGTCAACCAAAATCCACGACCAAATGTGAATAGTGCCACAGAATTTTCAGGAAGATTTTGAAACGTTGGCGACCTCTATCTGAAAACAAGAATAGCCTTTGGACAGGATCACGGGTAAAACTCAATTCATTGCAGCGCATACCATCTGGATACGTTTGAGGATACAATCCGTAGTAGATCTTCTCTCTCGCAGCACTCGGTTTTAACTGATATTCCGATCATTATTTGGGTTCCCTTTGTGTATCAAAGCATCGGTATAAGAACACGTGAAGTTTTGTAGAATAATATGTGCTTTAAATTCCTCCCTGGCTAGCAAAGAGGCGAACGTGCACATATCGACGGAACACTTCGGTTTCGCTTTTTTTAGGTTTTTTGAGATGGCTGCCCTCTTTTGGTCGTCTCCAGCCAACCAGGATGATCTTTTGACCACTACCAACTCACTAAAGTCATTACAAGGATCTGAGCACTAAGTCAAAGGACACCACTTTGTCACAGGCCAATTCAAGTGGGTAAAAGGGAATATTGACGTAATCAGTTACACTATTTTTTGTTAAATGCTCCGTTACATTATTCGAAGATGAAGGTCTGCCTGCAATAATAGGTTCCTCTACCATCCAGACTTTCGTGGAGTATAGGGCGCCAATTCACCCTCTTTCTTGTTGTTTTTGTTCTTCCCCTCTATTTGCAATGAGACTATCCGTGGGTATAATTATCATATTTAACGCTGTTTAACTGGTAAACTCACGGCAGGAAGACAAGACGACAGAAAACTTTCGTGACGACTGGGGTTCGAACCCAGGGCAACAAGATCGAGAGACTGGTCTGTAATCCCTCAACCATTGTGATTTTTGGAATCATGACAGCATTATATCATACAAAACCAGGGCCCTTTTGCTCAATAGGCAATGCCTGGCCAGACAGCGTCTACCGATTTATTTTTTCACTTAAATAATCTAACAAAACCACCAAAAAACTACTCTTCAGAAGAAACAGTACCTAAGATTTAGTCCTTGCAGGTACTCTAGTTATTGCAAGGATGAACGAGCTCAAACCAACAATTTGTCTTTAGAATCAAATGGGTAAAAGAAGGGTGATGTCAGACGGCGGGTCTAATTAGAATAAAAACCTCAAGAGAAAACTACCTGTGGAGCCAATTCAAAGCAAAACAAGCTAGCTCTGGGTACTTTTTTGAAAAGAGCAACCGTAATCACCACCCGATCTTTTAGTGAGTTCAGCATTGTGTTTATCATCGTGTCAGTCACGACCATGGTCGAGATTGTGAAACTGACACTTCGACTATCATAGAGTGCCTTTTACAACTCTTGCGGTATAATAGGTTGCGTAAAACTTATACATCTTTGATCTACGCTTTATAATCTGGTTAAATAAGTCTTTAATAATGATCGGATGCATCCAGATTATCTTTCGAAGCTAAAAAGATCATTAAGACTAGAAAATTTATAAAAGTATACTCACGAGATTCCGAACTACTTAATACCATTTTCTAGTCTGTAATACAAAAACAGTTCTAGGGAACTCACCTGAAAAGAAAAGGAAAAAATATGATTAGAATAACAGAATTATACATTGTAAAATAATAAAATATAATATTACAATATCATTATTGTTATTCAAAACAGAAAAACGTAGTCCTTTGATGTGTATGTTCCTGCTGGCAATCGTACCAAAGGGCTAAGTGCTGACAAACCCCCTCTTTCAATGCCAGGGCAAATATGTCGAAGTAATATTTTTAAATACAATTGCTATCAATTTTGTGTGTTTGCGCTGCAACTTACTGATAAATTCCGCCATGTTAGTGAGTGCAATTGCTATGACAAATGATACCCTCTTAGAAATTGTTTCGACCTCAATCAACATAGGCTTTGGTAAAAATGGTGGGCAACGAACGGTCACTTCAGCTACCGTGCAAAAACCTGTGTTGCCCTCTACCCCGCCTACAAGCTCGGAAGTGTCTCAAACAAGTTCAATGATACTAATATACCCAATATAAACCTTCGATGTAGCATCAATTGAGACTTTACTGGACGGACATAGGGTCCTGATTGCAGCCATACGAGATATCTTTTCGCCGTTATTTTAGCTTTTTGGTAACACCACGTACTCCGAAAACACCGAATTTTTAACGCTAATAGAGATCCTACGTTGATAACAGAACAGCACTGTGGGCTATAGCGTGAAACCCAGGCCAGCGTCATACAAACATAATAATAATAATCGTTGGCGCGACTACCCAATTGGATGAGGGCCTTAAAGTGTGTTAGAGCACTTCATCCAACATCGTAACGGTACACTAAATTATTACAGTACCCTTTAGGAGACAATATGGTCAACCATTGCGCTCGCCCGTGATTATTACCCTGATTTAACTCAAGTACTCATTCACAGGTGAGTCAACTGGTATCCGACGTCAAGTCACGATATAAATCTTACTGCCATCAGTGAGATTTGAACCGCGACCTTGCGTATGACAGCTTGTTGCTCTAACCACTGAGCTATCCGAATACAACATAGCCTGTATCTAATCAATTTCGAAATATGACCAATATCCACTGAAGTGCGTCATGCCGTCATCACATTAAAGCTAGTTGCAAAATACATTTTATAAGCACAAATTTCCACCAGTTTGGAGAGTGCAGAACATCTGCATTTTAGACAACCTAAGAATAATGGGCTTTAACCGTTTAAACATTGAAGATCCAAATGGCATGCACACCTGCGCAACTACAATCACGTATCAATCCACGGGTTCCAAAAAATGCAACTGTTATTTAAAATCAGTTCAATTAACGCCTGACACTTGACAAACGCAAGCACAAAATATAGAGAAAGATTCGCAACTTAACAGCAGACCAGGCGCTTCAATTCATTCTGATGGAATCTAGAAGGAGATTGCCCAAAAAATTCGAAACATCAGCTATGAGTATCTAACAAGGGCTACTCCACCGGATACTTTGGGTGGTATAACATCCCAAATTCCCAATGGCCAACCAACCAATCTTACCTTTGCCTATGAAGAATTTTGATAGTGCATGATGTGTTAACAGCTTTTGATACAGATAATCACAAATAACTTCTTGATTTTATCAGCTGGTCAGCTTGGTCCCTAAGCAAATAATGAAATGGCCAACAGTCCTTACAAGCTTCATCAGATTAAACAGGATGTCCCTCAAGAGCGAGCGTTACTGTCGAACCTATTTTTTTTCTTTATGGATGGAGGTGGAAATCTTAGAAAGACGCTGCTGCGCCAGGTTGCAGCAGTGTGTGGGATTCACACCCACTAAAACCACCCCCACTCTTCCGCCCCTCCCCGCGGGACCACCGTGAAGAATTACTTCGCGGGGGAGGCTCTGGTTCGCTATACCAGCTCGTCCATGTCACGTCTCCGTCGCGCCGCCTTCCGAGCTCGATCCAACTCCAGGAGTTTTGTCTGCACCACGGCTACTGCCTCATTTACCGCCATCCAGTTTTCCTCCGACTTCAACATCTCCTCCACCAGGTTGGAGGGCTCGATGTCCGCCCCTAAGATGCTGTTCAACCTCCTTTTCTGCTGCAGAAATCTGAGACAATGGAACATCGTTATGCTCCGGGTTCTCGAGTGTAGCACCGCATTCAGGACAGTTGGGAGACTCGTCCAACTCGAAGCGATGCAAGTACTTCCTATAGCCACCGTGTCCCGTAAGGAACTGTGTTAGGTGGTAATTCAATTCTCCGTGCTTTCGGTTGACCCATTTCTCGATACACGGGATCAATGTATGGGTCCACCTGCCCTTGTCGGAGTTATCCCATCGTTGTTGCCACTTGCCACACAACTCTCTCCTGACGGCTTTTCGGAAATCCGCATTCACCTCGGCTAGATTTGCCTTCCGTTTTTCGTAGAGCCAGTGTGCCTCGCTCGCTAGAAGATCTATAGGGATCATTCCTGCGATAACACACACTGCCTCCGTCGACGCCGTCCTAAATGCGCTGCACACCCTTAGCGCAATTGGCCGGTATGCCGAACGTATCTTCCTCCGGTTGACAGCGTGGTTCAACGCTCCCGCCCAGACAGGGGCCGCGTATAGCAGGATCGACCTCACCACTCCCGCGATGAGTAGCCTGCGACTATACTTCGGCCCTCCCACGTTAGGCATCATCCTTGCAAGGGATGAGCTGGCATTTGCTGCCTTCTCTCGCGCATAATCCAAGTGTCCCTCGAAACTCAGCTTGGCATCGATCATCACCCCCAGGTATTTGACAACCGATTTTGAGACGACCTCACGATTACCAACCTGGATGGTAACCGTGTTGTTCTTCCTACGGTTGGTAATGAGGACCGCCTCCGTCTTTTCGTCCGCCAGATCCAGCTTGGCCATTCGTAACCATGACTTGATGGTATGAATGGCTTCATTTGCATAAAGCTCCACGTCCTCGGGATGCTTTGCAATTGCAACTACCGCCAAGTCGTCCGCAAAACCAATCAGCGTTGTCTCCTCCGGCACGCGAAGGCCAAGCACTCCGTCGTACATTATGTTCCACAGCAGCGGTCCCAATACAGAACCTTGAGGCACACCTGCTGTCACAATGTACTTCTTCGACCCGTCGTCCGTCTCGTACCAAAGAAGTCTGTCCAAAAAGTAACTCTCGATGAGCCGAGCCAAGTAGCTAGGAACACCCAGTTTGGCCAAAGCGCCCTTAATCCAGCCCCAGTTGGCTGAGTTAAAAGCATTTTTGACGTCCAGCGTCACCAGAGCACAGCATTTGCCCTTGGCCATTGCATTTCGAGCCAATTCCACGACCTTTGCTACTGCATCGACCGTAGAACGGGCTCGCCGAAACCCATATTGCCGCTCTGAAAGACTGAAACTGTCGAACCTATTAAGCTTATACCTATCAGAGATGCTTACACTACCTGAGGAGCTTTAGTACATAGGCTATGATCAACAAATATCTAAACGACTTTAACACCTTCTTCAACAAGAACTTGAAAATTTCCTTCTAATTCCGTAATGATCCTTTTCACAGCACGGACTCCATTGGTCCATGCACAAATGCATCTAAATACACGATGCGATAGATAGTAGCAGTAGAACTGATTGTATAAAAAATTAGTTACACCTTACCTTATTACTTTCAAAATAGAATTCTTGCGCTTTGACACACCGGGTACAACATGTTTGACAGGTGTCAGACGGCTTCTGGAAATCATTTGCCGAAATGCTATCGAGCACTCTTGCTATAGCTTGGGCGCCTTCCACGGTGTCGAATCGCTGCCTCTTCATAAAAATAATAATATTATGTAGACCCTGAACTGTAGGGGGTGAGGCAATGCAACAACGCTATATTGAGCCTTCCTGTACAACATGGCGGTGGCCCATTGTTTTAATAGAGTTTCTGCCAAATAACGGTGTCTGATCAGACGCCGTGTGTCAACAGACCGCGCACTTTCATGAAAAACTGTACTAGGAAGTGAAAAAACCTTATGAACGATAATCAAAAAAAGCCAAATGAACTGGGCGTGCTCATCCGGGAATTTTTCGAACAAGAATGGATTGCGTGTCATTCGGAATGTTGCGTTTCTAGGTCGGGTTGGCAACGACAGGTAACTCCGGTAATCTTGTCAGAGAGAAAAAATATTTGAGTTTTTTTTCTAATGTCTATTGAAGTTTGGAAATAACTTACGTGATGATTTCTGCACTAATCAAACGAAGCCCAGAATTTCTTTGACTTCCGGCACATTTTCGTCAACTCTAGATGTTGACGGGTGACCAGCGTGTTTATCATTCTCGACGGGCTTTCTCCCTTTCAGGAAGGAGAGCAATCAGATTGATCACCTTGCGACCAAGATTTAGGAGTTGTCTTTTGGATGTGTATAGCAAGAGAGGCACTAACATTGGTCTCGAAAAGGGTCACCATCTATTGGTCGCTTGCCTTCGCTGGGCGTTGCTTCCTCCATTTCTCACAGGCGTCAAGAGCTAGTACCCCATCATGTTGATCGGGCGGTAGATGCCCAGTAATCCATCGATGAGCAATGAGCAATTTTGGAAGGAATTGAAGGATTATTGACCGCTGTGAGTGTGGGCGAGCGTGATGAGCTCGAACTCCGATAGCGTGTGAAATCTACAGCGTGCGCGTAACAGAAATAAATTTATTATTGAGCTGCTCAAGGAAGCACAAGGTGCCGCACATAATAATTAAAATATCCGCATCACTAGAGAACTAAAAAGGGTACGCTCGGGATCCGATACCGTGTGGAATCTGGGACGTGTGTGTGTAGCGCCATAGTGCCATAACAAAATGGAATTGATTATTGCAATGGCCAGAGAAACGGAAGCTGCCACAGATTGCAATGATTTCGCATCACGAAAGGAGTTGCATATGGTTTTAAAGCTTTTTGTGTGAGGGACGTCAATTTGATGTCCAAAGCGAACTTCATCAGGGTTGCATCTTATCATCGATATTATTTCTTGTTGTTATCGATGATGTTCTTCATACTACCCTATTCGGAGGAGATTAAGGGACCAGGAAATCTTCCCTCAAATACCTTGGCTACGCTGACGACTTTTGTTTGCTCTCTCATCGGGTCGTGAACCTTGGACAAATGGCTCTAGATTTGGAAAGAGAGACAAGTAGAATTGAATTGAAGACAAATACCGCTTTCGTTGCCTTTTCTGGAATTTTGAAATGCAGTTACACCAAGATCAAGTTGAGACTGGTTTGTGCTAGTTTCTGTGTTGCTATATGGGAGTAGCACATGGAAAGTCCAAAGCAAAGATCTGGGCTGTTACTATTTCAAACAAACGACTTGTCGGCGTAGAAGCCTGGCAGCCGTAGGCGATGCAATCGGAAGGCGGAAGTGGCAGTGGATAAGTCACACATTAAGGAGAGCGATAATTTCATTGCTGGATACGCCTTGCAGTAGAACTCACTCTCCCAAGATGGCCGACGGGTAAGTCGCCCCCAACAGAACTTGGTGCAGAAAACTTGAGGAGGAGTGCAAACGTCTTGGGAAGTTTTGGAGGGTACTGAAGGGCATTTCAGGTAACTGTGAACGATGGTTACTCGAATTTAAGCATTTAAGGTTCTTTTAAATTAAGAAAGCGCCGAATTTCGAAAATTTACTTTATCGAATTACATCTATACCACCTTTTCCATTACTTTTCTTATAATTTGTATTGTTATATGTTTCGCAACGTCATTTGGCTAGGAAAATACAATAACTATTGCATCATATCTACTTTCAATATATACATTCTTCTTAGAATAGGAGACGTCAGCAGTGGACTGTACACTGGCTTCTATCCAAACTAAATGGAACGGTACATGATCAATGATGGTATACACCTGAATTGTAGCTTACACCACTCTATTTACTAGTTTCCATCTTATGCTTTACTCTTGAGGAAACGTTTCACCATTGGACATGGCGAGTCATAACAAACCGCTATGTATTATGTGGAGCGCAAAAGAGAGTTATAAGGACATTCATTGTTTTTTATCTATTTTTTCTTTGTCTGTAAAAGACAAAAGACGGACTAATCTCATCACTTTCGCATCTTCCTGAATTTCAAAATGCCCAAGTAATTTACTACTATAGTATGGAGAACTATCTTCTAAAGAGGAAACCACTTTAGAGTATGTTTCTTCGGGGCTGTTTCCACATTTGCATCATCCTTTTCTTAATCCCTGCGATGACCATTATTATGCCTTAAGAAGAGCCTTCCTCAATGCAATGTTATCGCTAGATACAGCAGCCTCCTCTATTCTTTCTTGTGGTCAGGTTCGATACTTTTCTTGGTGTAGCTCGTCATACCCAAGACTCTTCGCTTAAACGCTACCAAGCAGCATAATCAAAAATTATAGCTAGATTGTCCATCCATCTTCGTGAGTTGCCACTTACTCATATGTATCCCATACATAATATATAGATATGTAGATGCCAAGCTACGAGTATGTGCAGCTTATTACATAGTCCCAGCGAAAATAGGAGAAAACCAATATACGCGAGAGGTCCAACATTACTTGACTGTGGTACACGAACTCTCCTCTGCTTTGACCAGAAAAATTTCAATTTGGCGGCAACCTAAACAATTCATCCAACTATCTATCCATCCGGTCGCCGCTCCATCGATCTACCATTCAGAAGAAAAATAAGAAATAAGAAAATGCCCCAAAGAAATTGGCTGCTGCGCGCATGTAAGGCAAGAAGTCATTGTCACTGAACATCGGTGATTTCGTCCAAGTAGAAAACGTGTTTTCTATTCAAAACTCTTTGAAAGTGCGAAAACTTGATGACGTGCTACCGAATCTTCGGCGCGTGAAAGAAGAGGAGACTCCAGTTTACTGATGGCCGCAAAGTGTAGCAAAAGTGATCTTTTCAAATTCAAATTTTGAGTTGTAAATTAAGAGTGTGTCAGCAGATAGATATCATCTTGACAAAACGTTATAAACTTGGAGAAAATGAAAACATTGAAATATGGATGGCCATGGGATTCTAGTTAGCAGGGAATCGGGTTTTCTGGTAGAAATTAAAAACAATTCAAACCTGTTTTTCAGGGAATACAAGTGGAATCTATGGATTTAGACATGAGTGTTACTGATTCCACTTTCTTCTGGTCTTAAATTTAAATTTGTTGGCAGAATACTAGAAACAATACCACCCAAAATCAGATGAATGAATACCACCCAAAATCAGATGACAGCTTTTGAAGTATAACCGAAAAAGGAAAAATGAATATAGGAAATACAGCACCTTGAAGTTATTTGGTTGGAAACAATAACGGATTAGTACGCTCTTAGAACTGAAAGACACTAGGAAAAAAGACGGAGTAAAAGGAGGCATCGAGCATCACCAAAATGAACGTCACAACGTTGTAACGCATGTTGAAAATAGAAAAGTTTTCACCTACCTAGAAATTGTGAGAGGTCATGGTTAAGTCATGGTTAAGTCACATATTAAGAAAAGAAGATAATTCCATTATTGGCTGCCTATACGAGCGGTACCACCTATCCAGAGTGGTTGACAATGGGCCGCCCTGGAATGATGTAGCGAAGAAGAATCGAAGCGGAATAGAGAAAAAAAAATCAAATTATAATAGAAAGTTATTCTGTATTAGACTAAAATTTTTATTTTAATAACATATACCGCATTTCGGGAACCATTTGTTCATTTTTTTAGTGTAAGATCTCACTGAGTGAGGGTGGTCAAAGGTTAGTATAGGTCCCAGGGCGAAACGTGGATTGGTACCCACGATGGAGCATAAAACCCGGGAAATGCCCACTCAACCAACACCAACAGCTCTACTACCAAACCCTACCTCCACCTCCACGTGGTGACCGCTGGGAGCTCTTTCTTAACGAAAAGCTGCAAACGGAGAAGGATGAGAGCGAGTCTCCCGTGCCTAAAAATGGGACAAATTGTACCAACTGGTCCTCCAGGTTGAGGGTTGGGTAGGGCTGACAACCCTACATGGAAAACAAATTGTTACGAAGCCACAATAGAAGCCTCGGACTGGACGGATTACACAACGACGAACCCGGCAACGACAAAGGAATAACGATTTGCGCATTTTCTCATGGAACGTGCGCTCCCTGTACAGAAATGAAGCTGCTGACCAGTTAGCCGATACCCTGTCCCCAATATAGGGCTGATGTAACAGCATTACAGGAGATGCGTTGGACAAGGACCGGTTTCCTGGAGAAGAGCCGCTACACCATATATTATAATGGCCCCAATAGCTCACACCAAAATACAAATTATAACGTTGCGGATTATTCAATTAGCAGTGTCACATGAAATGGTTGTTGGAAATACCTGGTTTGAACGGAAAGCGGTTCACAAACATACATGGCCCTCTCCAGACGGGACCACTTCCAACCAAATCGACCACGTGTTGATCGAACGCCACCCTTCTCAGCCTTGATGAATGTCAGAACATATAGGCATGGTGCTCCGAGCTCGAATAACAATACCACCCAGAATCCCCTCTGATAATCAGGTGAGAGTTAACACTGAAGCCATCCACAACACAGCCCTCCACGATACCTATAAGAGGGAAACAGATGCCGTAATAGCCGCAGTCAACAGAGGTCCTGGAGATGAAGCATCAACAAATGATCTTCACACCCACCTGAAGAACGTTATCATAAATGCGGCCACAAACGTACTTGGCCCTAGCCGCAAAAGGAGTCGGAACGGCTAGTTTGGCGATGAATGTAAGCTAACAACGGAACGGAACAATGCCGCATACCAAGTAATGTTGCATTCTAAAAGAACGCGGGCACGCGCAGAGATTTATCACGAACTCTGTCGACCGGAGAAGCGACTTCACAGATGGAAAAAGGAAGCCTGGGAGAACCAACCAACCAAGTCTGTGAACTAGAAAAGTACAGGGAGCAACTGTACCAGACGCGCAAGTTTTATCAACAAGTCAACAGAATGAAGCCTTATACACCTCGATGCTCATCCTGCCGAGACAAAAAGGGAAATCTGATTTCCGACAGAATCGGCATATTGGAGCGATGGGTTGAGTACTTTGATGAGCTACTGAACAACCAGAACATCGGCGAGTTGGAGGTCCCGTCAACAGAAGACGACGGACAAATACTGCCACCACCAAGTATAGAAGAAACATTTCATGCAGTTCATCAGCTTAAAAATCACGAGTCGTCAGGAACCGATGGAATTACAGCCGAATTGGTTAAATATGGAGGCGACCAGTTACACCAAGTGATTCATCAACTTGTGTTCAAGGTATGGGACAGCGGAATCAATGCCTGACGATTGACAACAAGGCATTATCTGTCTCATACATAAAATCGAAGATACCACGCAGTGCAGCAATTATAGAGGTATCACGTTGCTGAGTACCATCTATAAGATATTCTCCGCTATCTTGCTAGGCCGGATCACGCCCAGAACATCATTGGCCCATACCAAAGAGGCTTCACTCCAGGCAAATCAGCAACAGATCAGATTTTCTCTCTGCGGCAAGCGATGGAAAAACTGTTGGAATAGAACACCAGTTGCACCATCTATTCATCGAATTTAAAGCCGCCTATGATAGCATAGCCAGGGTAAAACTGTACACGACCATGGGAGAATTCTGTATCCCGACGAAATTGATAGGACTGACTAGACTGACCCCGACCAATGTGCGAGGCCAGATAAAAGCAGCAGGATCATTCTCAACGCCATTCGACATCAACAACGGTCTACGACAAGGGGATGCCCTATTATGCGTCCTCTTTAACCTGGCCCTGGCAATCATATCAGGAAAGGAGATATATTTTTATTTGGATAATAAAGAACGGTAATAACCATTGACTCAAACAGATTAGAGCAAATTAAAATATTAGTGCGATTTTCCACAATGCATCTACGCGTGGGGTATAGAGCATACATTGGCAAAACCTCGTATGAGGATTCACACTGTGACGAGAATGCAGGCCAAATCCTAGCTGTTACAATTTTCTCCCAAAACTTCACTAGAAGAGACGGGAATTAGACAAGCTAGCGACGTGAAAAGAACTCGTTCAACGTAATTTAGTGGAATCAAATCTGTGATGACCACCGATCGCGAACCAGAGAAGACGTTAAACTGAACACAGCTTTGCGTAAAAAACGAGACCCATTGTGAATGAGGACATGCACTCTGCTGCACTACCAAAACCGCAGGCTTCAAACTCGTCGCGGTTGATCAAATCAACTTACAGTTTATCAAATCCTTTTCCTTGCTCCTGGCAACAAGGCTAAAAAAGCTGCAGAATTGCCCTATCTCTCCGTTGGAAGAACAATGAATTCGATCTAACAAAATCTTTGATATCAAATCAGTTAATGGAGCTAAGCTCTTCTACAATGAAGACCTGTCACCTGACGTCGAAATTGTTAGAAGCAACTATCCTGAAATAAATCTATACTCAAAGCCTATTTGCCGTCATCTTACAATACTCTCATCCGATCACCCTCGTGTTATCGTAAACATGTTCGGACAGCGTTTCAGGGAAAGCGGAAGCTCTGACAAAAAAATCGACTGCCTGGTTGAAATATTTGGAAAACTATGTTCCCACTTAGCCAACGAAATAGCTCTGAATATGAAGCAAGACAATGAATTACCCATTTCACCAGCGCCCTGTACCTAACTGCATGACTTTTCACAACACTAAATTGAAGCGTAGTCAACCGATACAAGTTGTCAGCGCGTATCCTAGAGATGATCGAAATTTGAGACGTGCATAGGATACACATCGTCGTCCAAAGTTAAAAACTATCAGAGGTAACAAAAGGCCTACAAAAAGCTTTGCGCGATAAAAACCAACAGAGTATGCAAAATAACCTCAGAAGTCTAACTTCGGCAGCAAACACTGATCATTGTTATTCTCTTTTGAAAACTTGTAGAAGTCTGAAATGAACGAAACAACATTCACCAGCCTTGCGCCTAGGAAATGATGGCTGAGCCCGAAGTGCTTTTACACCCAACCCAGTCAAAAACTTCGTCTTGCTTTCATTAATGTCCAGTCCGAGATCTCGCGCCGATCTGGATGAAGGTAGACTGTACATCTCGGGTTGTTCTTCCCATAATTTCAATATCGTCAGCATAGGCCAGTAGTTGGGTGGACTTGAAAAGGATGGTGCCTCTTGTATTGCCATCTCCATCGCGAATATAATCTCCACGAACAATTCGAATTCCGAGAAAACCATGGCACAACAGAACAGTTTCACCATATCGTTTCGGCAATAAAACAAGCTCTCAGTAGAAAAAATCTTGTTCCGCCCCCTTTCTCAATTGCCAATGCTTGCGGCAGAGTGCGGTACAACGGGCTATTTTACAAAAAAATTCTCCCAGCAAATATGTATGCCATCTTGAAGTCCTATCTCAAGGGTTGGTCGCTCCCATTAAAATACAAAAGCTTTACGTCCAAAGATCATCATCAGGTGTTCCAAGGAACCGTACTAGGACCATTATTGTATCTGATGTATGTTTCCGATCTGCTGGTTGACGATAATCTGATTATATCTACATCCGCAGACGACAAGACGATCCTTAGCTCTCATAAAAACCCTAAGTATGCCTCCTCTCCAAATTAAATTATATTTACAAAAAGTTGAACAGTGCCTAATGGCTTGGAGAATTCGGGCGAATAAGAGCAAAAGCTACCTCGTTACGTTTACTCTGAATCGGAAAACGTGCCCGCCCATTTCGTTAATGGAATAAACATTCCACAAATCACAAAAAAATATTTGCACACCAAAGACGTGGCGGAAACCAAACGAATTGTTACTGTTAGACCACTGTACTTGGAAATTAGTTTGACTGTTACGGGCGAACAGACTCTAACACAAAGATAGAATTTAAGATAAATGGATTGAGCAAAATTCAATGGGCTTCTTCGATACAAAGTGCAGTTTCTTAAGTGACTATAGCCTCCCATGGCGATTAAAGCTCATTTTTAAGCTCTGAATCGCACACTATAGGAGTGTTTTGAAGAGGCTTGCCTATTACCCGCAACGGTAGAATCGAGAGCTGAAAGGCGAGAGAGAGACTTCAGTGAGCAGGGATCTTAAACGGGGAAGGGAGTCGGCCAAGTAGGACTTTCTCAGAAACCCGTATTATATTTTCTAAAACTCCAAAGTTGAGACAGTACAGGCTCTGTTGAAACTCTTGCAAAAGAAACTGGAACACTGCGAAATTAATTAATTACCCGTAAAAGACAAGAGCTTCTATAATATCCTTTGAGAATGTCGAAGCATCTGGCATTGAGGGCATCTGCTAAGCGATGCTGAAAGAGGTTATACAGCATCCAACGATGATAAAGGAAGGTATAGAGAATCTAGACGGACTTCTAGGAAACATCTCCTGTCTATTGGTAGAAGATTAGGGTAGCCTAGGAAAGATGACTAACTGTATTGGGAGACCCGCTAACCGTTACATTCGGGAAAAAGTGCTAACATCGTTTGAAGTGTTCAGTGACCTGACCAGTGACCTAACCTTCTTAACTTGCTTTCCAAGATGGAGGACGCAGCTCCGAAAGACATGGACATTCTGACATCCTAAAAATTGTGTCATGCTGCCAGAGAGCATTGTGTAGTTGATACCTTAGCTAAGTGGATCATCGCTGTGCTAATGCAAAGCTTACTGTATGATGAAGTAAGTGTTAATCGCTACTTAATCATAGTAGTAACGAAAGGCTGTCCCCAAAGACCATATTCATTGGCATTTCTGTGGAGTATGCTGATCGACTCATGGTTTAGTGAACTGCAAAATCTTACTAATACAAGCCTAAGCTTATGTAGATGACGTTTATGTGCTACTTGTTAATCAAAATCTCGCCATCGTTAATTTTATTGACAGTTGGTGCCTCAAGCACGGGTTTTCAGTAAATTAAAGTAAAACAAAAAAGGATGCTATTATTTGCAACAAGGAGCCTTCGATAGATGAAAAAATCATCCAACTTGAGCCATATTTAATACGGTGATATTATTTCTGGCTGGTCGAGTGGGTGCTTAGGAATTACGTCCCTTTTCCATCTCATGGACACACCTACGTTTTTTGAAAGCGATCGTTCTCACATTACAACAATCACTGTTTTGCTCAAAATACGGATTACAATGAATTCGTAAACCTACGATTACAAATGTGATTAAAATTTTTACCAAACCTTTTAAAGAAACAGAACATCAAGGACTGAAGACAATGTGCACAGCGAAAAAATCATCCACTTACAAAGAATTCTAAATTTGAATTTTAAACTACTATGTTTAAGATACAATTAATGTAGGAATTAAAAGAGCAAGATTTCAGAGCAAAATTGGCATTTGCTCAAGAAATGTTTGATTTTCCAATTTCAAAAATATGCTTTTATTGAGCAGAGCCTATTTTCATGGCTTTGTAGATCAACAAAACTGTTGTTGCTGGAGTTGAAGCATCAAAAGCCAACTTAGAAGGTTTTTTTTTACTTCTGAAGTTGAAGATTCAGGAATAGCCTATTCGGGATCATGATCTCAACAGAATGGAACTACTAGTCACAATGTTATTGGTTTTCCCCAAGTCTTGAAAACGACGAATTGTCAGTGGTATTTGAGAAGAAAAATAAAATAATTTGCCGAACTAGCAGAGAGGTTCAACGTACACCATACCACTATAGGAAGAAGAATCCAATCCCTAGATTATGTGATTGAAATTTGATTTCTAGGATCCAACAAGTTATCTGTCAAGAAACAGGTAACATAGCCCGCATAAACAGCTGTGTTTCACACCTGAAAATGACAAGCTTTACATTGCTGCTCTCCCCCAAAGAAAAATTGCAGAGTTATTCTAGCAGCAGGTTAGTCCAACCCCGTACCTAATTAATAATTTGAAAGGAAAAAAGTTTTCTAACAAAGGTGCTCTAAAAACCGAGCCTACGGATTCATTCTCATTCAAGTTATCTACGTTTTACAAAAAGGGGATTTGATTGCTACCAGTTCCTTAGCAGTATGTAATAGATCACGAAGGAAACGAAGTTTGACTTAAAAAAAAACGAAAAAACTTATGCAAACTCCCAATAGATTATCAAGCGGAAGTTATGCTTTTAAATATTAAAACAAACAATTAGTGTCTTACCAGCAATACAGTTGGTGAAGATCTTTGGGCCTTAGGGACTGACAATTGACTGGCTTTCTAGTCAAACTAGAGCTGGGAATATATTGGAAGTTGAATACTCAAATCCATCGAATATTAGTCTATTCAAGCGGAATTTGACTGAGACAATAATGAGCGCCTTTAAGCAAAGCCTTAAGAAAGAAAATTCTCCGGAAAGAAGTGCAATGGAAAGGTGACATTAGCGTCAACATGAGTTTTACGAAATATTCAGCAAATTTGATGTCTCCAGGCGTATGAAGCTGTAAAAATCAGAGTGGGTTGATCACGCATTGACTGTTCTGGTACACCTAACAAGCTAAGAACCAAATAATAAAGCACAGTAGGAAATCCTAAAAGCAATAAGAAGATTCGATCGATAAAAATATCTACACCTGTACAAATTCTGCGAATTAGATGGTGGAATCGAAGAACCCAAGCTTTTAGAAGTAAAGCCTTCTTAAAATCAAGGTGGCGATCAGCTTGTAAAAAATTACATTAATTCTTCAAAAAGCTTATCGTAGAAGACACTAAGTTCCTTGATTAGCTTGAGGACATCAAACCAGTCACTATAGTTGATGTCAATGGAGCAGTATGTATAAAAGCAGCCACGATAAATACCTGAGTGATATACTGCTTCAAGGATGAGCTTTAGACATCTTTTGGAAATAACCTGAACCATATTTAACCAAATTTCTACAGTACGTGTTAAGCTGAACAACTTCTGCAGATGTCTCTGAAGGTTTATATTGATTGACTATATCGGGCCGGTTTAAAAGCTTGCGTCTCTGCATCTAAATTTGTAAAACCTCAAATAACCAAGGGATCTCTTACCAAAGACGACAGAGCGTTAAGTCTCATTGGACCATTCCACAATAAACAAAGGAATAGCCACTTAACTTTCAGAAAGTGAGTATCCATTTAGTTTACGTATGTCCTGGCTATCCTGACAATTATGCATGGATAAAAAACGGAAAACACACTGACGACTTAGGAGGAGAATAGCAGGCCGCAAATTTTCTTTTTCAGGGTTTTGTGACCTCTCATTCTTTTACCTGGATAGATTAGAAAAGCATTTATGGAAAGTAGAAAAGAATATCTCAGAAAAATTTCTATTTACCTTGTCGTCCAGTTGCTTTCGCTGAAATACGTTGAAACAGTGTTAATTTGATTTGAAAAGGTAGAGAAGTATTTACTTAGTTGTCTAATTGAACTATAAGTGACTTATGGTCTAATATTTGGATGACGAATGGACTAGATTTGATTTACCAAAATTGAGTTGACTAGAATTCCAAGATATGGATTACAATCTGCGCGTTATGTTTGATCGTAACAAATGTCTTCTCAAAATGAGAAACATTTTTTCTAGTTATCAACTCTGTTAAACACAGTTCACCATGCGTAGCACTATCAGGAATTATATATCAAATATATCCTTAGTCTACTAAAGAGCGCAAACAAGAGGGAAGAACAAATTATTTGAATTGCCCCTGAAATACAAATTTTGGAAGGGATCTTGATAACAAGAAGCTGGCGCAAACTACTAACTGAACTTCTGACTCTGGCAGTAAACTGATTTGAAAAAATGCTTTAGCAACAGGCCCATACGAATGTATACTAAATTACAATGGTCGAGATGACGGAGGAGTAAAATCCTACCGGCAACTTAAAGGTATAATAGCAGAGCATAGCTCCTACCCATAAACACTCCACTATTGAAAAAGACTTTCGAAACATCTGACATGGAAAAGTATTCAGTGTTATTCAATGTTTTGGATTACAGTAGATTTACACAAAAGAGACAATTTTGGGCTCCTATAACTCAGTAATAGTAAGATTTTAACCAAGCTTGGTTTTTTGACTTTTGGATAAAGATAAGAGGGTTTCCAGTCAACTTCCCAAAAACATTTTATTATACTATTAACTTTATTTGAGCATAGGTATATTGATATAGAGATATATATTATACGCCTAAACACCGTACAGGATGCACTTCATGGTTTTTTTTTCAAATTTGCCAGTTAAGTAGTTTCTGAGAATAAATCAGTGAATGATCACTTTCTAATCCCCGCAATGTCAAAACTGATACTAACTTCGGAAAGCATTAATGGAGGCCTTTCTTGTGATACCCCACACTTGGCGGAAAAAAAATTACACCCTCCTTTGCATATACGGCGACCCTCCCTTAAACTCGATATAGAACGGTGTTACTACATGCGTGAACGTTCACAGTTCCAAGTTTTGCACCAAATTTCGCGTCACCCGGTACAACCGTTTCTGAGAACAGTATGTGTGACAGATATACAAACAATCAACCGATTTTAATAGGGTTTTTTTTTTAAAAAAAAAAACCTTCAAAAAGTATATCCATGAAAATAACCCCGTCGCTATCGTAGCTTATAGCGATGAGGAAAAATTTGCTTTCGGAACATTGATGGATAATGCGGCAAGGCGGTATAACAGATGGGTCCTTCAAAGAGTGAAAGATGAAGAAGCATCCATATTATGGCCGAAGAGAAATCTATTGAAGCAAGGGAATGGAGGGGTTCGTTCTCCCTTGTTGGTGCTCCATGTAATGGGAACTTTTCTATAGTTGCTGAGACTAGGTGTAGTAATGAAATATACGATATCCGAGGCACTCACAGTTATTTCAAATCTACGCCCCATTCAATTAGGGATCAACCTGAAAGAAATTAACGACGCAAACACTATTGGCGCTTGTAAAGTGAAGCAATCATACGTCATAAGTTCATTTGGTACCGTGGCTCTTATGACTGCAGATCATATGATGCTTCGGTTAGTCTCTGAGATTACATTCTCTGCGGTAATCGCCACAAGAGGGGAAAGGCGAGATGGAATTAGGGGCATAATAATGATATTCACCAACGGATCAAAAAAGAAGAATCGGATTCAGGAGTCTTTACGGAAAACTCAGAAATGGAATTGGTACAGTCACTACATTTCAGCTCAGGAGATATGTATGTATCTTACTGGCAGGCCGCGTTGGTCTCTAAACTATTACCTAGACAAAGTGGAAGAAGCGGGCTTAGTTACCTGGAAATAATGTGAGCCCGTACACGATGTCTCAAAAAGAACTTATTCATGAAAGGATAAAAATAAAGCAGAATGAAGAAGTGATGAAAACCAGCTACATAAAGTCACCAAAAACGTTCCGGAGAATTTTTTACTTTGTCAAGTGATAATTCGAGAGATACGCCACACAATCTGCCATGTCTATAAATCCATCTCGTACAAAGCGATCGACCAAAAACGGTGTCCTTAGCCACTGGTGCGACGAAGATTAAAACGCGAGACAAACGTTGCTAGATATCACCAGCAGCATTAGCTTAAACTGCGAAAGAGTTCACACAGCTTTGAAGAAAAACTTAAGTTAAATGTCGATGGTATCACTTCAATTGGTTGGGGGTTTCCTTTATTAACTTCATTCCTGGGAGTAGTAGGAGTAGGAGAAGGGAAGAGCGGATGAGCAAAGGTTGGATTGTTCATCACAACAATTACGGAATTGAACAGTTTTTGTCGAAAAATCAAATCATTATGCTGGAATAATCGATCTATTCCTCAGATTTAGCTCCTATGGATTTCTCGATTGAACGACAATATCAAAGGCATCATGCGTCATTAAAACCATCAACGCCAAATCCGTGTGATCCAAAAAAAGGAAGCCGGTGTATCGTTGCCCTCTGAGACGGAAAAATAAGGATTCTGTTAAAGACGTGCGAAGTCATCGCATCGCAACTTTGTTGACAGACCACCTCGTACGATATATTTCTGGTTTGTTTTTCAAACTGGCAATACCAAGCGATTTGTGCTCAGATTATTTTGCCATTGCACTATAAGTGCTATTGATTAAGTAAATGAGCCGAAAATGGGACTGCCAGAATTCAAAATGGAATGGCCACAGCGCAAAATGTTATTCAATGATTTAGGCGATATTTGGTTGAATGGCCGTATAAGCAAGCAAAATTGAAACTTTTTTAATATATAAAAAAAAAAATTATTGACATCCCGTGACATGTACAGAGTCCCTACCAAGAGTACTTTATAGATTCTAGGATAATTGTTCCATACTTCTTCAAACATGTCGGCCAGAGGCAAAATCTTTATTTTCAAGGAGCAACGTACGTAGCACACCGCAATCTATTGAAGGAAACATTCAATGATAATGGTGTTATATTCACCTAAATAATTATATGAGTTAGCACCTATTCGGTTAGGTATTTAAAATTGAAATTACTAGTTTCACCTATTTGAAGACGATAGGCAACATGGCAACAGTTGCATATGTCAAAAAGTGGTTCAAATTGAAGCTGTAACGATTGAGATCACTCCCACATACTCACATAAATTTTCCTAATAAAATCACAAAGATGATCAGTCCTACCATGTCTATGTTTGAATTCATTGTTAAGTTCTATATTAAAAGTTTGTTCGTAGAATATTACTCTTGACCACCAAAGTCCCCAGAATAAGCCATACATAATCCGCAACTCAAGTCCATTTGTATACAAAAGCGCGAACAGACGAAGCCATCTAATTGAGATACATCCCTACAGTCGATCCTTCCATGAAAAGGCTAAAGTTGAAATTGCTCTTTCTTTCACAACTTTCCAGTCACCAATTTACCAACTTATGATCCCACAATCCTCCACCGCAGTTGCACATATTCAAAGCATATCAATGCCGTCAGTTGAACCCTATCCCGAAAGAGCCATCTGCAAAGTACTTTAAAGTAAAAATCAGCAGGATTATAATCGTTTATTGACATATTGCTGATACAACTTGTTGTTGAATCTTCTCCACGAGCAAGTTTCCTGGCTAAAGATTTTTTGGAGTTTTTCTCCCGAAATCGACAAGGATATACACATGTGTGCTCATTCATATATTAGTATACAGGCGGTCGATAGCTCGTGACAAACAACTTTTCGCACCCAATTTCGATATATTCCGGGTCGTATCGATTAAATGGCGCAGGGAGAAAAAGTTTTAACTTTCTGATATGTGTATATAATGGACCTGGCGGTCTCTTCTGCGAAAATAAGACGAAATTTTGTGGTAGGTCAATGTCGCCGGGGGGTTGATAATTTATCGTTTACAATTGTTCTAGTGTGAAGTTGAAACGAAGGGGAAAGGGTCATGGATTTCTTTTATCAGATTTGAAATTATGGGCGATGCAATCACATATACCATACACATTTCCACTCTTGGTGAGCTTAGCATTTCGTAGCCAATTATCGCCTCATTCACATTGGATTGATGCTTTCCACTATAATGATCATCCTAGGAGTTAAAAACATAGAATTTCGGACTTTGCGATGATGCTTTCCATTGCAATGATGTTTCTGCGAGTAATCACCAAAAAATGCGCCCCATTTAGTAGAAACATAGGTAAAAATATCCAATGAAAGCAGAATGCAAATGACATTATCTTTATATTGCAACACCTTAATGTTTTACATAATTTGTGTTTAATAATGATTTAGGTATATTAAGGTGCAAGTACAAATCAAACCCAAAAAGAAAGTGGTCTTACGATGTCGGATTAGCCGATAGTCGTCCATTTGAAATAATCGACCAGATTAGTGGAGTTTGAACTAATTGATATAATAACGAAATGTAATATCACATTATCATCACCGAGCGAGATGCAAACATCAAATATCAGGTGACATTACAGCCTCTTTGTATTATCACCCGAGAGAGAAGTAATGAAGATGTTACTCTTGTGATATGAAGTGCTTTATGATGTCCGTGCCTGTGATATCAAATCACAAGCCATCACCAAATATTAACGAGTGATATTGTAATGTATCGTTCAATGCACCTCACGGTTTATTCTAGTACAAGTGGTGGTTGTCGAGGGCCGATACCGATTTCGCTTGCGAATCTGTTAGTGGTATGGCTCCCGTTCTCTTGGCTGACTTCAATGGTTTTGGGTTTTTGTGTGGTAATCAGAAAACACCACGTTAACATCACTGTGATTTAATGCAATTTACAAAACACCCCCGTTCGCAAGAATCATGATTCCCTGTTCTTTATATTTGAAAATATCTTACAATAGCATTTGGAAATCGTTCGCTTTTTCCTTCTCTTGTGTGAAGTCCATTCCTCGTTAAGTATTACCTGTTTGACGATGCCATGAATTTTACGCTACGAATGTCATAAACGTTGAGAATATCACTCTATTGATAGATAGTGTTTGGTAATATCGGTTGCCAAATCCAATATGTGATGTTGGCGATATAACATCACAAGTCTATACATATTAGCACACACTCTTACTAGCTAACTAAATTCGCTTTTTGATTTCGTTTGTTTTTCTTTCCATCACTTTTTTAACTTAAGAGACATTAAGACAATGATGTGATATGCACTTTTTGAAGATTGATTCTTAAATTTTCACTAACAACAGGTTGCTGTGCGGGTTCAGAATGCTTCAGGAAACAAACTGCGCTTTTTCATCGGTAACTTTTAGGGTAGCATCTACCTTTTTTATGGTGTGAGCAACTAAATTAAAATTTATTAAAAAATTATAGGACAGCGGCTTCGTCCAGGGCAGAGGCAACTCGTCAGACGCTGCCCCTCACTTATCCTAAACAATTAATTTAGCTTTAGCCTAACTCAGGCTCAAACTATTGGTTTCTATTGGACCCTTGGCGTGTTTTTCCAAATATATAAAGGAGCGTTTTCCATCTAATGCCACTCACGGTCTCAGCGTCTGACGAGTTGCCTTTGCCCTGGACGAAACTGTTTGTCCTATAATTTTGTAATGCTGGGGTGTCATGCCCCAAACGAGGGATCCGGGGACCAAAGAGACGTGGGAGTAAGTTGCTCTCCATTTGGTCCGGTCCAACAACAAGTGGTTGTGGACTTAGGATCCCTCACTTATCCTAAACAATTAAAATTTATTTTTTCCCGCTTCCGGAGTTTGCACAGAAATTATTTATTTGGAAAAAATTGTATTCTTGTTTCTCTTTTTTTAATTCGATTGTTTATTTATATACTACCTTAATATGCAATTTCCTATCAAGTGATACTAACAAAAGTCCTATTAGTAGGAACGATTATCCTCCAAATATTTATCAAATTTAGCAACTTCAATTTAAAATAAACATTAATAGTTTTTATTAAAGAGGACATTGAGCCGATATACATTTTAACACTACGATATCGATCGATATTATTGCTGCAAAAACTACGATTGCAGTCATAAGTCAACTAATGAACGCTGTACGAAATTGTGAGCCCTCCTAATTCTGACAGAACAATTGAAAGGAGGACTCCTCATACAGATAATACGAGGGTATCCGGTCTAAGCCTGCCTTAATAAGGAAGTTCAGACATCCCGGTTTTGTGCCGAGGTCCACCAATTCGATATCCCTAGAAGCTGTCTGGCGTCCTGACCTACGCCATCGCTCCATTTCAGGCAGGTTCTGTTTCGTCTTCTTTTTCTACAATAGATATTTTCCGAATAGACTTTCCGGGCTGAATGATCCTCATCCATACGGATTAAATGACCCGTCCACCTCAACCTGTTGAGCCGGATTTTATCCACAACCTGACGGTCGTGGTATCGCTCATAGATTTCGTCGTTATGTAGGCTCCGGATCATAGTCTTGTGCAGTAAGGGCTTTGACCCTATGGTGTGACGTTTCGAGCGAAACAGTTTTTGTAAGCTGAAATAGGCTTTCAAAGATGGGGTCGATGATAAGTGTCCTGGACACGGGTTGATTTGTAGACCACAATCAAAGCCCCATCGCGATTGGCACAACAGTACATTGTGGTTTGTACTGAATACAGGTTCTCATTATTCATACCAGTGGATGTGAGGCCTATTTAACACCTCTACCGCAACTATGTGGTCGAGTTGCACAGCGCAAGTTCACGCTTGTACCCACAAAGAACTCTGCCCGCAATATGGGCAGAGCCGCAATCATCATGAAACACCCACAAAGGGGCCAAACGCAAATAATCGAGCCAAGAAAATATCCCCCGGAAATTCTCCTGGAACATATGCTCTCAAAGGACCATCTCCCAGAGATTATCTGATACCAACCAGATAACCTTCGGTGAGGCTTTTTGACAAAGGCCACTTCAGATGAGTCTCTTGCAGATTCAGGTCTGATCGACGTCATCGAATATGTTGATGTTAAAAAGGAATAACTATTTTTTAATCTTAGCTCAATTTATATGCTTACAAACCCCAAATAGTGACCAACATTATTATCTAAAATCGGAATTTCGACAAAAAATTACATTAACTTGGCCGAAACTGGCAATACAAATTAGTTAGCAGGAAGCAACAAATTTTGTGTTTAGGCACAGTTCGACCGCCTTCGTCTTTCCACTTAACAGTTTTTCAATCAATCAAAGGGCAGCAGCATATTTCTCGCCCTCTTCCTAAGATGATCAAACATTACTCAGTTGCAAACATCCTAGGATAAAGTTTGTGTTTAAGGGGGTCATCCCACGTGTCGAATCTGAGGAATTGATTTTTTTGCAACAATTGTATCTAGATATAGTGTAGAATATATGGGCAAACTGATTTTATATTCGGAGTCGTTCGGAAATTAGAGTGTTAAATAGGTAAAACGTTACATTCCAGATTTATGTCGATCGTCGTAATAAAGTGCGTATATATCGGTCCGAAGGACGTTAGAATGACTTTGCTAAAACCATAAGAATTGAAGCCAAGACTTTACATGTGTTTCTTGAAGAAACCTAAGGTTTATGAACTAGGTATAGCAGATTAATGGTCGGTTAAGATTTTATGGTTAAAAATCGTATTCTACTTTTTAAATGGGTTTTTGTCGAAACTGTGTTGTAAATTTGCTGCCACCATAGCCCAAATATATCCAACGAAATTCTTTGGAATTTTCATGACTTATTCAGAACATAATAGGGTCTTGCAAACTAGGATAATTACGATTCATACGATATATTTTTTTTTATTAATTAGAGAAGCCTTGAAAAAAAACCAAAATTTACAAAAAAAAAGTTTAACAACCAAAAATTCAGCTTTCAATATTTTTTAATAATCCTAGTTTGCGGACCGTGATTAAGTCCGCACGTTAAAATGCACCTTTTTTGGAGATAGGTGTATAAGTTGCTCTGTATTTCAATAATGAACTTTGCTACAGGCTGGAAAAATTAGTACGCATACTCATGTGCATAATAATAAATATAAAGTGAAAAATTCGTATTTA
The DNA here is from genome assembly GCF_905115235.1 of Hermetia illucens. Taxonomy (NCBI): domain Eukaryota; kingdom Metazoa; phylum Arthropoda; class Insecta; order Diptera; family Stratiomyidae; genus Hermetia; species Hermetia illucens. Next base: position 103,719,721 of record NC_051852.1, on the reverse strand, counting down.
TACCTTTATCCAGTTCTTCATAAAAAAAAATCTAAAAGAGCGAAAAAAGGACCTTCACACGCAATGACCCCCTCAAGGTAGTTCTCTTTGTCGTCTTCCGCCATTTTATTCACCTAGGACCTAAGGAAATTGAGTGTTTCACACTCAACCTTAAGGACAAAATTGTTTCTCTCCTTTATCAGATACCATATACTATTACAGGAGGAATGAGACAAAATATTGCTTCAGTTTGTGAGAGGAGCTGAACCAATTGACAGCCACGGATTATCCGCGATTATAGTCCCTCACCAAGCAATACAATGTATGGCAGTGTACAGCAGCTTGCTTCACATATTAAATGCTATCGTCATAACCATTCTGTAGAAAATAACTAACAATACTCCTGACCACAGGAATATAGAAAGCTGACAACCATATGAATACCTCAGCAGAACTAATCGACAATGTATAGTGTCCATTTTTCTCACGGCCCACACACCCTCCTCTCTAAAACTTATTTCGCTTATTCATTCCTTTTGCCTCAAATTCCTAGTTCTAAGGAGGAGGAGGAAAAGCAGCTGTTGGGTCATCCTACAAAAAATAAATGAAATAAACGATAAACAAGGCGGGAAACCGGAAGTTGGACGCTTCAGGTATGAAAGGTTTTGTGTACTTCTTGCATTTGATCCATTAATACGTAGCATGTAATACATTCATATATCATGTGAGAGTATCCACTTTCGGGTGATATTGATATTCAAAGTCTTCAATTATGACTTTGTTGGTAATAGTGCGATTTCTACCAAACTTGCTAGGATCATGCTCTATGTTATAGCTTACATTACTGCGTGGTACTAGGATGAAGTTAAGGGGGCGCTTGCAGCCAATTATTGAAACCTATAGTAAAATACTATTAACTTTATTTGAAAGGATATCGGTATGAAGTTTATTTCGGAGCCTAAGCGCCAGATAGTGGCAGATTTTTCGGTCTCGTAGTTTCTGAGAATGGGTTCGTTGATGATCACTTTCGCCCCCGCACTTCCCACCTTTCCAGCAAATTTCAAGACCAAGTCCAGCTTCGGAGAGTACTAATCGAGACCTTTCATTTGATACCCCACACGACTATATTTGGTTAAAAAAAATTTACACCATCCTTTTGCATGTATAAATTCGACGTAAAAGGATGTAACTCACTGTATGCGTGAGTGTTCACAGTTCCCACCTTTCCATCAAATTTGGTGTCAATAGCTGTAACAGTCTCCGAAAAACACAAAACCTTAAAAATTAAAAGTCATAAAAAAGATGAAAATGCTGACAATTTCAGACCATTAAATAATGACAGCGAAACTGACACTGAAATACCCTCTACTTGTACTACAGTGATTTTTATTTGTATTCTAATGTGATTGGTGTTGATGATGAGAATAACGAAGTAACCTTCACTCGTGAATACTAAAAACAACAGTAGAAGAATTGCCCCTTTGGGGGTACCCCATCTTACCCACATCAGGGACTAGACGGTGTGGTGCGACTTTTTTTTACTTCCGCACCTCACGAATGATACGTACCATTCTTTAAATATTTCTGAATTAATAGAAAACCACCGAGATTTTGATCATTCAGAAACTTTAAAAATCTTAAAATAAAAGAAACGATATAAGTGCAACGGTTTAAGACTTATTGCTCTTTAAATATTAGGTACCCTTGTAGTCTTGGTGTACCCTAACCTAATTGGGCTCTACGAATAAGCTGGAAAATTTAAGTTTTTGGACCGAGTAAAATATTATATTCAGCTGTCTTATGTCGTTCTTGTATAGGGTGTAAAGCTAATTGAAGTCAATAACAAAGATGCAACCAAAATTCGACGAGTGCGCCGTTACCTTGAGTCCTGTTGATCATGGATGTTCACCTTTACACTGCCTCGCTGCTGGAGGCTTATCACTTGCACAGACTCATTGAAGACTGAAACTATGTGGATGCCCTACACTTCACAAAGGAGTGAAAAAAGGATATAAAACCAGAATTCTGACCCAGAGCACGAGATTGAGAAACTGATTTCCAATCATTTCGGCCATCATACCCTTATCAGAATGGAATTCTTTAACGTCTGGTACATTAAGGGGGTCATCCCGCGTGTCGGATTGGAGAAATCGACTAGAATACTCGATGAGAAAGAGCATCGAATCTTTTTTTTACCTGTTAGTTTTTTACCTGAGCCTTATAAATTCGATCATAGGTAAAATATGGAAAACCAATCAATTGTCTAAACTTATTTGCTGTTTGAAATAAAAAGGATAATCCAGTCTAGAGTGAGCACTGAAAGGCTTTCAAGCTATACTCAGTTATATTTTGTTGTAAGTATTGTGCTGTTTATGTGTTCAGTGATTTTTTTAAATGGATCGTACGAAGGGAGATCGCTTTAACGTTCAACGTCATGCCCTCACTAGAAAACGAGTATTTCATGGGAATCGATACTTATCAGAGAAGAAAAAGGACTTCGCATCAACATCAGCAAAGAAACTTTTAACAAGCATGAACATGGATGTTCCTATTGCGACAAGTTTTGTATATTGTATATTGGATTTTGCTGGAGTTTTCTCCGGTATTTCTGCAAATTTCTGCAAATAATAAAATATACGTAGTGGTAAGAAAGGAATGTGTAGGACATGTCGAGAAAAGAATGGGAACGCGGCTTAGAATTGCAAAGAAGAATCACATTGGTGGGAAAGGGGCTGGGAAACTTACTGATGAGGTTATTAACGACCTCACTACATTTTTTGGGCTAGCTATTCGTCGACACGCAAATTCGATAGAAGGAATGAAGCAAGAAATTTGGGCAACTTTCATGTTCTACAGACGAAAATCCTCAGTATTAAAATTGTCCAGCAGGCGAGGGCAGTTGGTGAAAATGGCGCAAAGCAGAAGCTAAAGGAGAACTGGATAGTTTCCACCACGAGAAGGCACATTTGACTGAAGAAGTTCAAACAGTCATCAAACCAATCTACGAAGATTTGCCACGAGATGATCTGTTGAACAGATGTTTAGGAGCAGAGACCCGGAATAACAATGAATCATTAAATGCATTGATCTGGACTTTCGCTCCTAAACACCTTCATTCTGGGGTCAAGGCCGTAGAAGTAGCCACTTTTCTGGCTGTAATATTTTCAATGAAGGATTCAATGGCATCCTCAAAATCCTAGTAACAATGGGATGTCAAGTTGGTCACATATGTCAGGTTTATGCCGACCGCCGTAATGAAGCGCGAATTTGGCGGTCCGAACGACGATTGACTGACCTCGCTTAAATAGCCAGAATTGAAACCAGAGAGCAGCAATCGGCCTTACAAGATTTTTTTGAAGAAACGGAGGGTGCTCTCTATGGACCAGGTATAGCAGATTAATGGTGAGTTAAAATTTTACTATTGATAATCATATTTAAATTTTCAAATGCGTTTTTCTCGAAACTGCATCTTGAAAATCGGCTGCCACCATAGCTCAAAATCTATCCAACTAAATTCTTTGAAATTTTCACGACTTCTTTAATACATATTTCTACGGTCCGCAAACTAGGATAATTGCAATCGGACGGGTCGTTTTTTTTTTATTCATAAAAAAAGTCGTAAAAAACATCAAAATCCAAAAAATTAAGTTTATAAACCAAAAATTTACCTTTTAATATTTTCTAATTATCCTAGTTTGCGGACCGTAGAATATTGTCCACATTAAAATGCCGTTTAGGTTTTTTTTTTGCGTGTCCGGATAGCTGAGTGGTTAGAGCGCAAGGCTGTCGTACGGAAGGTCGCGGTTCAAATCTCGCTGGTGGCAGTGGAATTTGTATCGTGATTTGACGTCGGACACCAGTCGACTCAGCTGTGAATGAGTACCTGAGTCAAATCAGGGTAATAATCTCGGGCGAGCGCAATGCTGATCACATTGCCTCCTAGTGTACCGTTACGGTCTTGAAAGAAGTGCTCTAACACCCTTCAAGGCCCTGATCCAACATGGATTGTTGCGCCAACGATTATTATTATTATTTAGGTTTTTTTTCTCTGGGTGCATAAATTGAGACGTATTCCGAAAACTAGCTACGATATCAAGCGGAAAATCAGATATACTAGAGATATCAATAAACATAAAATCACATAAAATCATGAAAAAATCACGTTTCTATCTTTATCCAGTCCTTCAAAATATTTTTTCAAAAAAAGACAAAAAAAAAACGGCCTTCACACGGGATGACCCCCTTAAGTGCGATGTACCCATGGAGGAGAAAAACCAGTCCAATGAGTTCTGACACATAAATGGAGAGATTGCAGGGACTGGAAAAATAACATTTCTTTTACGAACTCATTCTCAGAAACAACCTAACCGAAAACCGTGAAAAAAGTTGCGGTCTCTAGCTCTCAAAATACCGTCAATACCGAAATCTATTTAAATAAAAATTATAAGTTGAAATTAGTGTCCATGTTTTTTTTTACAGTTGGTATATAAGTTGAAAAATGAGAACTAGGTTTTTTCTTTATCCTACCTAATTAGGTACTAGTACTGAAGAAGGAGGCACGTGGTCTCCGAAACGATCGTATGCGAGGAAAAAATAAAAATATTTACAGAATAAGGAAAAAACCTAGTTCTCATTTTTCAACTTACAAAAATTATAATAAAATATTACTATATTTTGTAGAAATTGGCTGAGAACCCCTTAAATTCACCTTAGGATCATGAAGTTGCAAGAATAATATATAGCATGATACTACCAAGTTTATTGGAAATCGTACTACTCTTAACAAAGTTACCATCGCAACATTATCAGAACTAGACACTTGAAATGTCCACATTCACTACCGACAATAGTGAAAAGACTCTCGTATTTTTCCAATAACCGACAGTTGACATCAACTACCCTAAAAATAATTTCGGAGAGATATTTCCACTTCAGATTAATTACAACTTGAAAGTTCGGCTATATTTACCGAAAACCTATACAGCGAAAACTTTATTTGATTAAAAAACCATCAACATTTACTCATCGACCTAAAAATCTTCTGGAAATTCGTCACAAAACAATTAAATAAAAATTCCATCCTGTAGATCCCCCCGATAACCCGAAATGCACATTCTCTGATAAATAAAAAAACCTGTTTGGAGCCCAATCAAAAATGTAAAATGTTCCGATAAGATATGAACGGTACAAATTATTACTGTGAGAAAAAATCATAATTTTCCAAACGATTCGTATGACGGTGATGACTGAAAACGTATCTTATCGCTAATCTGGGAACACACTCCTGTTGAATATATTACAGGAGCGCGATTGAAAAGAAAAACAGTTACTACTAGATATGGAGAACATAATCGATTCCGTTTCATAATCAATCACTTCAACAAAAGGTATTAAGACGATAATCAACCAAATAAATTATTTGTTTGTGTCAGAATTGATTTTCTCAGGAGGAAATATTGATACTCGCAATCGTTTTAGATGGATATGAATCTGAATTGATGTTTTGATGTTGCCCAGGTGAAAATGAATGATAATTATGTTAATGGCATCTTGCAATATCAAGTAAATCGTGGGCGTTCGTCTGAACTTGAAAAAATGGTGTTGATTCGAAGATACTGGATAAGTGCAGAGTTTCTTCATAGAGGCCAATCACGATTCAAATGCATTCATGCTACCTGTCGTTTGGAAGAGGTAATCTCAGCTGTCTTGTGAGTGTCACGAGCGTTAATTTACACTTTATTAGCGACATCGCAAAGTTAGTTGAGAATGAGTAATGAAAACAACCATTTTTGCAATGTCATGTTGTACAAACTTTTGGAAATAATAAACCAGTTTTGCAGCGGAAAGGAAGGAGGGGAGCAGATTCTGTTTGAAGATAAACCAAAAATTCACAGACTCATCTCCCATAAGGAAACAGTTGAATCGACACCTAAGGGGTAAGGAACTATTAACAAAATATATCATATATGGAGGTGGTAAGAGATCAGGGTCATAGAGCTCTATTCCATAGAGCAATAAATGAAACTCCTAAACAACGGACTGTGCTTTGCCATCCGAGGGCGAGCAAACTTTCCACTACTCATTATCAATTTAGAAGCGGGAATTAACGCATGTGGCCCAAGTGGTTAGAGCGCTAGGCTATCTTAGCGGAAGGTCGCGGCTCAGATCTTACTGGTAGCAAGAGGGAATTATTATCGTGACTGGATGTCGGATACCAGTCGACTCAGCTGTGAATGAGTACCTGAGTCAAATCAGGGTAATAATCTCGGGCGAGCGCAATGCTGACCACATTGCCTCCTACAGTGTACTGTAGTGTACCGTGACGATCTTGAATGAAGTGCTCTGACACACTTCAAAGCCCTGATCCAATATGGATTGTTGCACCAACGATTGTTATTATTAATTAACGCATACTCTCCGACATTGCGAACCATTACAGAAAAAAACGCACCATTGGAACGCCATCAAAGAAAATAACATTGACTAGACCAGGAACACCAAGAACACACGGAAGAGGAAAATAATTAAGAAGCTCAGAGAGAAATCAGTTTACTACATCAAACTATAATAAGGGAATGCACTAGTTATATTGGAAAAAGAGGACTAGGGAAACAGGATGAAGCAGAAGCTGGGGAGCGGACCTTACAGAAAACTCAAGACCATCCTCCAACATAATTGACGAAGACGATGGACGGAAGTTTTGTATCTAGAAATGCCAATCAATTTTACGAAACAACAGACGCCTCTCCAAGATACTTAAACTAGACAAGATGATGGAAATCGTTTCTGCGAAAATGACACCAACGCATCAAATAACAAAATGGTTGGTGAAGGAATTCCAGATTATAGAAAAACAGTTTAAGACTAAAGTCAAGAACTCAAGCCAGTTCTCACAGGCTCTTCAGTTGATTGGCATTTTCGAGAAAAACGAAGTCTCGGTATCTTTTGACGTCAAGACTTTTCCAAGTATCCCAGTCCGAGAAGCGACCGCTTTAGAGGAGTATTGATTACATCAAACAATATATGAAGCTGGTTAAAAAATTACTTCATTTTTGGTGGCCAATATTATAAGCAGGTAAAACCAGCCCCGATGACCAAGACCCTGTCTTCGATCATCTGTGAAATCCTCATGGTCAAATTGGAAGCGGAGGTTACTTCAACTGGCCTGATACAACAATTTTGGAAGAGATATATGGATGACATTTACGCCATCGTCCAAAAAGACGAAGTATTTCAACCGGCTAGATCCAAATATAGAATCGCGCCCTGTACATTTGGACTTAAAAACACACTCAAAGTCTTCCCTGCTTGTCATAAAAAGCGACTAAAAGGGAACGAATTATATGGGCCAGCAAGGATACAAACTGAATAACATTCTGGGTTTAAGTGAAGTATGATGGTGGAACTCTAAAGAGTACTATTCTTCCATTTAAGGCAATGTGATTTTGTACTCTGGAAAGCAAGTGATAGCTGATAACCACCGCAAGGCGTGCCATCTTGATCTTGAGACCGGTTTTCGACAGACTTCTGACTGCAAGATTCCGGTCCAGGTTAACATAAACTAATTAACACTATAAAAGTGTGATGCACCAACCGAGGTCAAGACAGCGAAAAATGCCACAGAATTCAATGATTTCAGAAGTATACCACATCATGGATGTGGTCGCAAATTTTTCGATAGTCCTATGAAGGACGCTAACGATCGACTCATTATTCACAATGAAGAGCAACTAAAGGGGCGGAACCAATACTTCATCACTGTTCTTAACCGTATCACATCCAGTGAAGTTCTGCCTCTTGTAGATGAAATGATTTATCACCGTAACATGCGAATACGAACTGTTCCCCCAAGTAAAAGAGAAATCATCTGGGACAGCAATGCAGTAAAGAGTTTTGTGTACGACAATTGGATTGATATTTGCGTGCTCCCTCCCGTCGTAAAGATAATAGCTAAATTCATCCTGAAACGCATCAAGGAACACCAAAAAAGCTTGATCGACAAAGAGTAGCCTAGTTTCCGTCAGAATCTTTCTGCACAACACTCTCCGGATCACTTTAGAACGGTGAGTGGAGGTTAGATATTCGCTTCAACTGCTCTTCATTGATTTCGAGAAGGCTTTCGACAGCGTGAACAGGGACTTTATCTGGCGTGCTCTACGCAGCATTGGCATTTCGGAGAAACGAATAGCTATTACATATCTGAGCGATATAATGCCGCGAAATGTCCGTGCTGTATAGTGATAGGAGCTTAGATGAATGTGAGGTCCAGAGCGAAGTCCGCGAGGGTTGCATCTTGTCACCGTTGTTATTAGGACTATAACTTAATTTTAAACGATTTGTCTGCAAAAATATATGTATTTGAAAGATTGATTAAATGGTTATAAAAAACAAAATATTTTCCCTCGCTAATGGCACATTTTCCAATTTGTTTGACAATTTACTTATACCCTCGCGATAGAAAGGCTGCGATTTCGCAGCGATTGTATCATCGATCTTTTTTTGCACTTCTTCTACTTTGCGGAAGTGTGTGTTGCAACGACCGGATGGTAGTCAAAAGAGGACCGCTGGATGAGGGAGAACTTCCCACTTAAACTATAATAGGGTTTCCTTAGCAGCTTTCGCAACATCTAGCCGAGCATTATTATACAGCAAAATCACTTCTCGCCGATGGAATACTATTGTTGGACGTTTTGCATCAGATTCTGGTTCAAATACTTCCAATTGTTTGTAACGGTCGGCAGTGACTGTTTCATTCGGTTTCAGAGGCTCATAGATCAAGGCCCTTCCTTGCCCCAAAAAATATAGTGCAGTATCTTATGCCCATGAATGTTGGGTTTCGATGCCGATGTTGACGGCTATTCGGGATTTACCCACGATTTTTCACGCTTACGATTGTCGTAATAAACCCAGTGACGATTGGTCTCTTTTTTCTGCCTTGAGAGAAAGTGCGATGCTGAAACAGCTTGTAACGACAATTTCGGTCAATTCATATGGCAGCCATTTTCCTCCCTATCGAATCTTTCCTATGGCATGTAAACGTTTGTTGATAGCTCCCTCGGTAACATCGAGTGCTCCTGCGTTTGAGCTGAACTCTCCTTCAACCATGCTTCCAATTGGTCGACTTTAAACCGCCGTCATTTGTCATCCAGGTCAAAATTTACACCTCTAAAACGTCAGAGCCAATATTTACATGTTGATTCTGAAGGGGCGGATGGAAAATGTCTCAGGTTAAAATTGACATAAGCAGCAGCTGATATTGGTGCCGCATCAATTTAAAATTAAGTTAAGGTCCTAATATTTTTTCTTGTTATCGGTCACATTTTCATGTTGCCTTGTCCATATGAGATAGGACAAATTTAATGGGCCGAGGGATCTTTCCTCAAGCACCTCGACGACCTTCATCGCATTTGTTTATTCTCTCTCCGGGACATGGACCTCGGCCAAATGGCTTTGGCTTCCGGCTGTATGTCACTCGACGAATTAACAGCGCTAGATCAAACTTGGCTACCAAGTCTAAAATCTGGAAATGCAGTAATCTCAAGACCAAGTTAAGACTGTTTTGTGTTAATGTTCCTTTTGTGTAACTAGAAGAGATTAGTGCATGGAAAGTGACCTCCACTGCTTTTTAAAACCTGCAAGCTTTCATCAACACTTGTCTGTGACGTATCATCTGATCCAATTTCGAATAAAGGACTCGGTTGGCGTACGGACCAATTACCGTTGGTAATGTGATCAGAGGGCGGAAGTGGCAATAGATAGGTCACACCAAGAAGACTATCATAGGAGACTCAACTCCCAGCACATTCTTTGAAATTTTATGGAGATGGAAAAGTCTTACAAACGTTCGACTGCGACAGCAGTTGCGCGAGTCAAATTCCACGCATAAAGGCTGGTGTTATTGTCGTCTATGTTATGCAGTACATTGGTGTGCGCCCAAGTGTTTTCGAGTATATGGTTGCGAGTTGCCGCGAGCATGTGGCAGTATCTTATCGTAACAATAGATATCGCACAGCTTCTTATGGCTTCGCACACCTCAGCGGGAACCAAAGGCAGAGCTTCATTTCGGATTAATGATAATGGATCTTAATGGAATCACTGAGCGAATGATGTTTTATAGGAAGCTTGGTGCAACCAAAACGGCGCAACATTCTTGGCAATTGTCTAAAATGTGGAAATATACTATTATTAGCTTTATTTGTGCAGATATCGCAACCGGATATATTTTGAGGCCTAGATTTCGTAGAGATGCACCACTGTGATTTTTTCCAGATTTTTCGGTTGGATAGGTTCTGAGAACGAAACCTGTTACACTTTTTGAGGGCCATATTTTGGGCCCTCACTCCCCTATATTTTACCCGAAATCAGATATTGAACCAGTTTCCAAATGTAGTAATTGAGATCTTTCATTTGATACCCCACATGGCTACATTCTGTAAAAAAAAAATTGCACCCTTCCCCCTTAAACTTAACACAAAGTGGCCCCAAGGGAACAGCAGATTACACACTCCCACCAATTTTCATGACAATCGGTCTAGCGGTTTCCGAATAAATCGGGTGTGACAGACAGACAGACGGACAGATAGACACCGTCTCGATTCTAATAAGGTTTTGTTTCACACAAAATCTTAAAAGACGATGTTGACCGAACGCCATCGGAAATATTGGGATAGGGTGGTGTTTTCAAAAACAAATAGGTTGGGATCGGACACGGGGCAGTGCGCTAGAAAAATTGAGACCACACATAATTAAGGAAACTGTTACGTTCGGTGGGAATAATGTGACAATGGGGAAGAATAACAGCGCAGAGCTACATTGCTATTTTAAATTAAGGTGTCTTTGAAGAGTCTTTGAAAATGGAGAAAAAGTGCTTCGCACATTATATTCGAACACGAGAATGATCTGAAGCATTCCGCTAGGGCGACGGAAACGTAGATACAAAATCAGTCCTTTGAGTTACTCAACTGCCTAACCTTTGGCAACAGCTAAAACCGAAAATAGCACTCTATTCTGACCATCCAGGGAATTTATGCTCGTGCTGTCACAGAGTGGAATAAATTGACCTAGATATTTGTAGAAACTTAGTTCACACCATACCAAACCGAATTGAAACGAAAAAAAAGAAATTTTGTTCATTTATTTCATAAATGGGAACATTGGATCGGAATTGTGAGTCACTGTATATGGTGAAATAAATGTCTTATTACTGGAGCTCAAACAAATTTTGTCCACCCAGCGCTTTCCCGTAACTTTTTCACTTTCAAATTTAATTTTCTGGAGAAAAAAGAGAGAAAGTGATTCAGAAAATATTGAATTTGCGTAGAATGTTAACAATCATAATTTTTCCGCTGTTTAAATTCTGGAGAATGACGGAAATGGATTGATTGTTGATTCCTTTTAACATTTGTAATTACGTACGTAAAGAAATGAGTGACAACTGATCAGCTTATTTAGTCTTATATGGTAAAGAGAAAGAAAAGAACGACTCACAATGACCAATAGCTCTCGGTTATATAAATAACCCTGATGAACTTACCTGAAAAGAAAAGATAGACATATTAGAAATCCCGCAAATTATAAAATATAAATAATACCAGCATAAAGCAATACTAGTTACTTGAACCCTAACTGCTGGCAAATATTTCGTTTGAATTTTTGACCGTTTCAGAGTTTCGCCACCCACTAAGTGAGATTTTGGCATAAAATACATTAAGTACTTTAAAGAAATGAAAGACTGACCTAAATAACTGGTCGGAGTTATCAGACTGAGCTAGTAACAACTGAAAGTTAGATTGAAGCAAGTGGCGTAGCCACATGAACCCCTACTATCTAACTTTTTTTGAAGTTATTTCTGAGCCTCGGTCATATGCTTTCTCACTTCGAACTAAAAGTGTTCTCTTTGGTTGTTTGAATTCGGGGTCACAGAAGACTTAATAACTGTTCATTTTTTAGGGTGGACATTTTTGATTAGCACTTCTTTACATATTTAAAATCAATATGAAATTTAAACGGTAAACGGTAATGAAATTTAAACGATAAATTTCAAAAGAAAATGAATTCTAGTTGTATTTTTTGTCAAAACTAATGCATCATTTAAAAAAGACTGAATCAAAACTTAGTTCAACTATGCACGCACTGAATGGTGGTAAAGGTGATCCTGAGGCTCATGATTCACGGATTAAAAAAACCCAAAATTCGGGTTTGTGAAGAAGTCTTTGAAATGTTTAAATGACAAAGGTTCCTTAAAATAAATGACCACTTTCGAACGGAAGCACAGGTCTATCACCTCCTGCCTTACCCAGCTTTTTCTACAAATCTCCATCGGGAAGAATCAAGTCCTCCTCGGTAAGGTTTATAAGCGGGTGAATCTGTCTCTCTTGATGAACATGATATCCGACATGAATCTCCTCCCTGACATCATCCCATGATATTGGAGGATCATGTGTAACAGGAAACTATCTATGTGCGATCATCAGAGTTCGACAAACAATGGCCTGCCTCAAGCGTATGTTCTGAGTCCTGCTTTTCAACATCTGCACATCCGCCCTCCATGAAAAATGTTCCAACAAAGTAAAACTTTCTAAGGAGGAAGCTCAAGACATCCTGCACCAATAGGCATGTCTCTTCACTAACCAATATAGCAGATCCAGACTGTAACTTAATCTTGAAAAATATTGCACCATCGCCTTCTCCAGGGTTACACAGATGTATTTAGACTAAACAAAAACAGCGTCCTTCTTGAACAAAAAAATGCATTACTTTCTTAGGGAGAACGATTTGGGCTTCACCAGCAGTAAAAGGCCATGTTGACTTCAAAACTAACAAAGTCAAAACAACGCGACGAAAATGAAAACTGCGGTTACCAGCTGAGAGAGCCCCTCAAACCATATAGAGGGACAGTAAAACCTGTTCTGAACTATGCTTTCCCAACGATTTTTATGCCTAAATACCTCAAGAAGAAGATAGAATCCTTCACCGCCGTCTTCCCGAGGCCATGTCTTGATCTCACCTCAACTCACGTCGTTTTTGCTCTAGCTCTGCTCTTCCAGAAATACCCTGTTTGCGGAATTCTAAATGCCAAAGCCTTCACCCCTTTTTTCTACTTTCTCAGCAAAAGCATTCATATTGCCTGTAACGAATTAATCGCAATGTTCAATAAATTCCATACAATAGTTATCGTTCCGATGCTTGTAGTTCTTCTAAATGAAAATAAAACTAGGTAGCTTTCTCCTACTACAACATATTTTAATAGTTAGTAAATACGTATTTCGAGAGCTACTTACTCTCGTCCTCAGTACTTAAGCTTACCTTATTACCTATTGTAGTAGGAGAAAGCTATCTAGTTTTATTTTTATTCCATACAATCATAGATAATATTGTTGCTGATCAAACCTGGAATATTTTCAAATATTATACTTCATCAGGCCACAAATGGGAAGCCTTAGGTTTTACAACCTCGGCAACCGATACTTCGGTTGACCTAATGAATTCCGGATGCAGTGTTTATTCAAAGATCGAACCGCTCTGTTCCCTCTGTGTGGGTCAGTACAGAGGATATGAAGACAGAACAGATTGGCCAGCTCTTGACAGCTCTCGAATTCAACTCGTATAGTTCCCAGTGCCCGGCTTTTAAATCATTTCTAATAGCTTTCAACGTTTCGAAATAGTTGCAACACAATGCGTAATTATGACATATATAAGTCTTCACGAAGTAAAGCTTCCAAATCACCTCATTCAAGTTTCTATCAAAAGAAATTGTAAAATCTCTTTGCAGAACGTGAGAACCTAAGCTCTTTGATGGCTGGTGGACGGTTCGCACGATGCAAACTTAGATGTGGTCACTAAAAACAAACTTGCATTTCGCAGGGGTAATATTCAGAGCAGCATTCAACAGGCAAGGACGACGGGAAAGGACTGCAATTTACCTGAGCTCTTGAATTTCAGCTCAGGGATGTCATGTACGATACGTGTCCGTAAAATGTCTCTGTCTTTTCGTACGAACTGTTGTGCAATTTGATACCCCTTCGTCAACCAGAACTTGCTGCAATTCGCGGTCTTGACGATGGAACTCCGGCTCATTTCTCCTACCAGTAGTACCCGAGTGCCAAGAGAACTACTTCCACTTTATTTTATTGTCAGTTACGCGAAGTCTACGGGCCATAATATATGGGTCTAAAAAATATGCGAAAATGAGCCAGAGAGTTCAAGGACGGGTGCACAGACGCCTTCGACAAATAGCGTTTCAGTCAGTTTTTAACTTCAGGCGAAAATTCGGCATAACGTTAGTAAGACTTATGATTGACAAGATTTTGCCGGAACATTTACCCGCGGATGCTTTGAAGACTACCCAGAAAAAAGGCGAGGAATTTTCGTAATTGTCTTTAACGGCGAAACTTTGTTACACAAACGAGCACCCAGAATTTCTCGGTGGCACTGGAACACGCCAAAGTTGAAAAAATTCAAATGTAAAGCAAAGTGATGGCCACTCGTTCCTTTGGTTGAAGTTATAATTGTGCGGAACTAATTTCCACACTGAGTTGAAGTAAGTGCTGTCTGCGCGACGTCACGAAAGCGTCCCACGACAAAAGTGTACGAAAAATGTCACAGCATCTGCAAATCTGCACCGAGCGCATCGAAAAATAGCTGAAAGTCAAGCCTTAGCATCGATCCATCAATCACTAAACGTCTTCCTCTATGGAAGAAAAAAAATTGTAAACATTATTCTTCGGCCAAAGTAATTCGATAGAGCACTACAATGTTCAGCTTACATTGTAAAGCTGTGCCTTTGTAAAGGAATGAGCCATTGGAGGAGCTGTACCAGCTCGAGGTTAAAAACGTGGACGAACTTGGACATTACATATGACGATATTTGCGTGACAGCTGTATTGACCGATAGATAGAATCGTTGAAGAACACAATGAGAGAACAATGCTCCGTTGTGAATATGTGGCGGAGCGATATTTGACACCCACTTCACAACCCTAGCCAGGACGAGCAATGAGCTGGTCCACCAGTCAACTAAGACAATATGCGTCGTGGCCGTCGGACGAGCTCCTTACAACTGGCTAATGCCATGAATCCATATCGTCCACAAATGAGAATGATCAATGCTAACACCGAGGCAGTCAGAAATCTCAGGTAGGAACACTAGCTAACTCTCATAACTCCCTGGAAGTTTGCTGAAAAACTCAACATAAAATGCAGGACTTGGGATATCATTCATTCATTAGGTATGTTTGTCCCCCAAGGATCGAAAGAGACGTTGATTGGAAGTTTCCCAACGACGTCAAATAAATACCAGCAATAAGACAAATTATTTTTAATTTAATGATCTGTAACCTGTTATCAAGCTTGGGTGTCCCATTGCCCGGCTGAATCGAGTATAAAGTGAAACAAGAATGTTAAAGGGTATCGGTGAAGATGAAGGTATAATTGTCAGCCGAAAAGTCCATATACAGTGGTGGTCACACAATAAAGGACACTAAAAATGAAAGCATGAAGCATGAAAGCATAGCGCAGAACAACGCAAGAGGAGCGCAAGTGTCTCTCAACGAACGATGGCGTGTATGTGCGTTTGACCCACTATCACCCGCGTATGTTGTTCATGTTACCATTTCTCGAGATATGTTAGCAATATTGAGCGAATCTCGGGCGAACGCAATGCTGACCACAATGCCTTCTATATTATACTGTAGTGTACGATTACCGTCTTGAGTGAAGTGCTCTAAGACATTTCAAGGCCTTGATCCAATATGGATTGTTGCGCCAACGATTTTTATTATTATTGAGCGGGAATACGCGAAGAAGGAAGTAAAATATGAGCCACAGGTTCGGGATATCAAAGAAATTGGGCATGTCGAAAGCGTGTTTGTGGTTCCAATAACATTGTCAGCTACCAGTATTATACCTTAGTACGTCACAACATCCCCAGATATCTTGGGACTCTCGCACAGTCTGATTCAAACCACGTAAAAGTATACCATCTGGCAAACATGCTCGATATTGCATTTTGTGATAGATTTTTGCATTAACCTGCCACCTATGAAAAAAATTTACATATTTCATAGTGATAACTAGTGTCCCTGACCTCGATACTTCTCTTTATGATAGAATCCCCAACTTGTATGCTAACCACCTCCGCAACCTATTGTCCAATATAGAAGTCAACCCATATACCTATAGAGAACTGCGTAAACTCCACGCGTCTTGGCAAAGCTGGTAACCGCATATACATCTTGCATCAGTACAATTCTCCTCCTGAAAAAGGAATGTATTTGCTAACCACTTTCTCAAAGACCACCACTCCACAAGTGTGGCCAAATCTTCGGAGCCGAAGTCAATGTATCAATCCCCTCCCTTAAATCCATACCATCATATTCCCAAATAACCTACTTATCCAGCCTGTTCTAGCACTCACTTTTCCCAACCAGGTTTACAAGCTCTATCTCACCAACTAACTCCATCAAGCTCCGAACGATCGAAAGGTTCATTAATAGATTAAAAACAAAAAATCGACCAGTCCAAAATGCATGGAAACCAATCCCTTCTTGTCCTCTTTAATTATTACATGCTGAACGCCTCCTTCCCTTGAAGTGTGTTCAAATTACTTCTATTCCAAAAAAAAAAAAAAAAAAAAAAAGAAAATGATTTTCTTTTTGATAGGAACAAACCTATCTCCATCCTCTCAATTTCAGCCAAAATCTTCCGACGGGCCATCGAACTTATCGTCGAGCACTGGTGATAATGAACAGGTCATTCGCTTCAACACGTCCTCTTGGTCCTCAAAACCGATACCTTTCTCGAGGTTCATCGGAAGACATTGGGCATTGGGAAAGCTTTTGACTCCGTCTGGCAATGTAAGTGAGAGTTCAACAACCCTTTTCTCGTTCTTCACAGCGGACATTTCCAAAACGGTTCCTAACCATAAACTCTCTAGGAGTCTCCAATATATCGATGACCTCATAGTTTACACCCTCAACGAAGGACATTGTATGCGGGCAACCTCGTCTGAATTCATATTTGGACGGAATTTACTGATTCTTTACCAATCTTCACAAGTGTGAATCGAAAGGTGTCAGTCACATCCCAAGTCTTTAATAGTCAAGTGAACACCTCATGCTCGGAGCCTATAAGTATTTTAGTTTTCCAGGTAGAATCCGAGTTTAAATTAAATTATTTTTCATTACGAAAAGCAAGATACCACAGGATGATCCCTTTTCTTGGAGCAACGGGCATGTAGCCAAGCATAAGCCCTGTCTTTCCTTTTAGTGTGTCTTATTATATGCTTCGTATCCCACAACGCTACTAGATTGTGGTAATCAAAATGTGAGACAGATAATGCTTATATTTATATCAATATCTTGGATCCAATATCAAAAAGAATGGGGAGTGGCAGACTAATGTGAACGTATTGTACGGAGTTGGAATAAATGCGGAGTATACTCAATCTGCTAGGACATTCATCTAAATTATAAATAGATTTGATAACCTTAAAACGCTAGCAAGGTCAAAGCATTAGGTCACCTCAGTACAGTGACCCTGAAATAGAAACACCAGTAGTCTGGAAGACCATTTGGTATGTATATAAAAACGTTTTAACTGACATTCAAAAGATTATCAAGGCCCTCAAATCTGCTGCTACGATCACTAGGCTGGCAGGACTCTGATGAACGAAATGAAATTATGCGTACTGCAAAGGATAAACCTCCCTTGGCTTCAAGATATCAAATAACATAGTAGGAGTATTATAGGATCGATGAGCTAATGAAGAGGAATTCCTATCTGAAACACTCCCAAATACTGTCATTGGTAATATTTGGTGTCATTTTGTAGTATATCCTTAACGAGTTACTCCAAAATGGCGCCAACTGGATACCAATGAAATCTACGAAAATGTGGAGCTGCTTTGGAAAAAATGAGCCGAACACAAAACTGTGCCTTTTCAACAAGGCAATCCATATGAGTAAAACCCAATCTCAACTTCTACTTACCGAGGTAGGATCAAAAATTTGTTTTCCAGCCAATCCCAGGCAGGAATCCACATTCTATTGACCCTAATCATGATCAATGGAATGTTACAATGTTTCAACCGAAAGGAGAATCCAAGTTCATTAGGAGAAGCCCAGTACAAACCTCCGCACTTACGTTCGCTTTGCCTCAAGCTCTTCGTAGGTCATTTCGAACCCGGTACTTATGGAGAATTGGCGTCGTCATAATCTGGGAGCTACTTCATCGTAGGTCGCCATTTTTGTTACGAAAAATAAATGGGAATTGGGAACGATCACTGGATTTTCACAGGCATAGAAATCTCATCTCAAACAATTATGTATTGAGGTCCTCAACGTTTTCTTCGTGACCTTTAATAATCTGCACTTTTTTACTAATTTCAGATCAATTCAACACTCCATGTGTGATTAAGGCAAGGCATCCAAACTCGCTTCAATAAGGTTACAAAAAGTTGAATCCATAATAGTCTCACTGTCTACAATTTGAGCCACTATTCCTTTGACGTCCACTTTCCAGAAGAATGATGGCCTTATTAAAATTGCAGATTGGAACACAATATCAATTACCTCATTCCAATCTGGACACTAATTCCGACCCATGGTAAAATCTCACTTCGCACCTCTAAACCAACTGTTCCTTCTCTAATTATAGCGTAGATGTTTACAAACAAGTCATCAAATAAGACAATTTATTCACTATTTATGACTCCCATTTCCTATCCACTCTTTTTTCCCACACTTAATCTCTTCTTGTTTTGAAATCAAAAATGCAAATTTAATTGCTAATTCGGACCTGCCAATTGATCGGAATCCAATACTGAATCCATGCTGCAGCGCAGGTTTCGCTGTCGTCATTAGTAGGTCTGGTACTTTCGGTGTCGTATATCAACCGATTAAAAAATTAACAGTTGCGGCTAATTCGTTTTTTTCTACGCTCGCCTGAATCAAGTGACATTCCATCCGGCCCCGTGGGAACCATAAGAAACTTGGAGGCGTGGCAATGGTCAATTTGGTATGTTTGGAAAGCTTCCGAATGATTGAATGGCTTTCCGACGTGACGTTGTAATTTTATTCTTGGTCGTTTGGAGGCAGCTTATCTTTTATGCAGAATAGCGTGGCCACCGGGACTGCCTCCGCCTGAGGAAGATTGAGAGCCAAGATTTATGGCCTGTTGGCACTCCATATCAAATTTGCTTGTGTGACACTCAAATAATATAGTGCATAATTTATGATATATTTATGAATTTTGATTTGAATTTAGATTTTTCTGGTGGATACAGATTGGATGTGATACTGTGACTTTTTGGTTGTTAGTATTGTTACATGGAAGTTATTATATGGCGTACTTCGACAGATCTTGATATCTTTATCAGAGTTTTGTCCAGAAAATGTAGATCTTTGAAAAATTACTAGAACATTTGTGAATACCGTACCCAATATTTTTTCAATAAAAGTTCGGCCAATTGCCTTTTTGATCTTTTCCTTTCATCAACTTATGTTCTATATGTTCTGTCAGAGAATTTATCACTTCCAAGTTCTCCTAGTAGGCAGAACTTTATTTCATCCCGTCTCACCCTAGGCATCCTTTGGACCTACACCTCCCAGAACGGTCCCACGCCTGCTTGAGAATGGAGGTGGACAACTGCATCTTTACCCATTTGAGATAGTGGTTCTTCTTTGAGGTGGGGATTAAGAATTCACTCAAAGTATTCCCTATTTGCGACTAAAACGGATA
Organism: Hermetia illucens; assembly: GCF_905115235.1. Taxonomy (NCBI): domain Eukaryota; kingdom Metazoa; phylum Arthropoda; class Insecta; order Diptera; family Stratiomyidae; genus Hermetia; species Hermetia illucens. Next base: position 103,700,005 of record NC_051852.1, on the reverse strand, counting down.
CCAATTTGTAGGCAAACTGCAGATTTCGAATTTTTTTTCCTTTAAAAACGTTATCTATGATTCGGATATGGACGTGCCTACCGGTAACGACCTTTAGCTATCGTCTAGTACACGAATGGAATTTTGATGGTTGTACTTTGGATAACGGTGTCGAAGGCTCTCAGACTGATCTTTATCTTCAACTTGAACAAACGGTCCACTGTTACAAGCTGAATATTCGGGGGCTAAGTGTGAATAGGTGGTAGGACTTTGGAGACTCTCCCTCGTGCAGCAAGCAGAAGCTAGTGTAAAGTCGACGCCCTCATCACTTGGAGCTGGTTGCGGACAGGATAATAACTCTAAGATTCCAGTCCCAAATGAGGAACATTTCAAAATTAGTGTTACGCCGCAACAAATACTTCCGATATAGAGGAGGAGACTGTCTATGAGTAACACCACGAGATGTTTCCTAGAAGCCACATTGTGATTTTGATCGGTAAGCTGAACACCAAAATTGGTGACGATCGTAACGATAATAGCAAGAGATCTGAGCTTCCATTGTTTCATCATTGATAGTACACTGATCGAGCATTAAAGTTTGCCATGAAAGACTATGATCTAATGATAGCTTTCGCTTTGTGTTGCGTTCGCTGCTTCTGCTAGGGTCGGAGAGATGCTACTCCCTCAAGTTCAACACCAACCACTTATATTGCTCAACTGTCGTTCAGCAGTAGGAGAGCTATTCTGCTGGACAGAACTGCCTTTAATAATCCCTCTGAAAATATTCATGAGCATTGAGCCGCCATTAAAAATGATCCGGCGCAACTCAGATCATCGACCACGTCCCGAAGGGAGGTTATAACATGAGTCTACCATGGTAAGCGACAAGGCAAACAACGGTACAGAAAGTTTTAATTTTAAAACCTTCGTTCGTGCATCGATCGCAAAAGACGACATTTGTGGAATGTTACTTCGTCTACTTCTGAAAACGTCAATCCAAGCCACTAAGAGGCCGTATTTGTAGGTAGGTTACTATCGCTAACAGCGCTCCCGCCTGAAGTCGGCCGTCAAAAACCTCTGTTTTCTTCCGATCCAGACAAAACGGTGCTGTATGAGGCAGTTATTTCAAGTCCGTCTTCTTGATCGACTTTATTATAAGAGACTAGGAAAGTACGATTCGCATAGAATGGTGGATGGAGTGACAAAGGGCCTTGAACGTCAAGGAAGCTGCGCATGTTTTGATACAAATATTTCCTACGGAGTGTAGATCATTCAAATTATCATTAAGACCACAGTTCCTACCAAATGACAAGCGATCAATGCTCCGTTTCCTGACTTCATTCTTTTGTAATCAACTCAACTTCTGTGGAATTGCTGTATAGGGTTACCAATAGATAAGCAAGTTCGGATTCTGGTCATTAACCCAGCAGAAGTGTCCCAAATTCTGCGTGTGCTGGCATCAACTTCTGTTACAAATGGAAGAGCTGCTTAGAATTAGATACTCGGGTTAAAACGATCACTTTCTTAACTTTACCTTAGACAATTTTATAGATTTGTCTATTGGTCCGGCTTGTCGGTCGCCGAATTTGTGATGCAGGCACTCTTTCTTCATTAAAATATTGCCTTTTAGGGCCAAATGCCAATGGTCACTGAAACACCCATCAAGCTTGATGATGTCGAGAGTTGCGCAAACTGCTTTGTCGACCGTGTTCTTGGTTCGGTTCCAGGTTTCTTCGACGGTCGTAACGATCGGCAGTCGTTTTAATAAAGCATTTTGTTTTTTTTACGCTCGAAAGTGCATCACTTATTTTTTTGCGGGTCAAAAAGTATCTCACATTGTTTTAGTGGCGATTTACTGCGTAGAATACTGCTAAACAGTCGTTGATGAGATGGAATAATCTCGCAGACCCGGTCCGGTTGTCAACAGTGACAGTTGGCTTAGAATTCCGTCCCGATTTCTAGCTTTCACATCAAACCCTAAGTGAGCTCTGAGCAAATTTATACAAATAATACTCTATCCAATTCGAGGATTCCTGTTGGATCTCACAACTACAATCCATTTAGGAACATGAATTATTACCGTATAACTTCGATTCTAAGACGCCATCGAATCTAAGACGCACCCCACTTTTTGAAGCTCGAAAATTGAAAAAAGTGCGTCGTAGAATCGATGTTATACAGTTTATATCCAAGAAGTCGCTTCCCTAACTACGGGCAAATCATTGTGATTGCCGTTTGGTATGACCTTCGTTATCATCACAGCTATAAAAAAGCCGGCCTAAATTATAATTTCAACCGCAGACCATTGCAAAACGCTACAAAGCGTACTTATGTTGTCCACAAATGTAGCCTTCCTAGAAGGGCGACGCCAAACATATGAGTTCTACCATTTTCACGGCTAGTACCATGCCTACTTATAAATTGGATTCCTACCCTGCGCATAAAATTATACCGATCATAGGTCAATTTATCAGAATTTCCACTCTCTGTGTAAAAGAAGTATAGTCAACAGACCTTCAAAAAGTTTCAGTTTCTACCAATGAGCTTCATCATCATCAGTCCTGTTTTGAAGATTGAGTGTTCCAAAAGCAGGCATACTACCGAGATGCCGATAAATATCTGACCAATATTGCACTTCGTGCAGCACGGTCGATATCTACGCAACTGCCAACAGTTAGTTGACTCTACATTCACTCCAAACACTACAAGTCCTAACATATATGATCGAATGGCCATACCAATAAACATTTTTAACGGACCATCCCCAGGCAAAACTACGGTTCAGACTACTACTTCATACTCCTAAGTACTATATATCGCCTGTGAAACAAATCCTTAAAAGCTCCCAAATGACGCTAGAAGATCATGGTCGCAATTCAAAGAGAGGATGACGAAGTAGTGTGAAAAATGATGGGAAGGAACTACATACAACCCGACTTTGTGCCAAAGTCTCTTTTTATCAAATAGTGTTCGAATTTTAAAGACAATCAGAACTCAGACTTACATCCGAAATGGAGAGATGATCTCGCCCCATGCTCTTCAACAAGGGCCTGGATCAAGCCATCAGAGAAATATCTAAGGGCACCCGAGGAATAATCAAATTAAATTAAGGAAAACACATACTAGAGAATAGGTACAATCATAAGTTATACAAAGTATGCGACGGACTAGCTCTGCAGATTTGGATCAAATTATGGAAGCTGAATTGGAGTGGCGATGGGAACCGAATGACAGAAGATAAAATTCCTAGGAGCACTATGAAACACACGGCAAACAACAGAGACACTTCATAAACGGTGGAATGGCTCGATCGAAGTAGACAGAAAGTAGGCAAGTGTTAAAATTTTCTGAAGGATGTGGTCGTTAGACCGGGAAAACCAATTCTACCAATTCTGATTACAGAGAACAATTGAAAGTAAAATTATCGAAGTATAACATGTGCTTCTCAGCCAAACAGTGGGAAAAACGCATGAGTTCTTGAAATCGTTGCTAGGTTAGTTGGATATCCAGGAGTACTGGGAAGACCAGCTGACACTTAAGCCGAATATTTGCTCATTAATGATTGATACTTTATGAAGTAATAAACCTTGAAATCGAAACATACCCCAATCTATTGAAACAATTTCAAAGATAAAGGGTAGAAACATGCGCTGAATAATCAATGAAGAAAAATGATGCAGTATGTGTAGGAGCATGCAAATGATTGAAAAGATAAATGACCTCAATAAGCTGCTGGGTCCATCCTGATTAAAGTCAAGAAAGGAAAGCAAATGTCGGACGAATAAGCGCAACACGTGATTTATTCTTTGGGATAACTTTCTACATCTACAGATAGTAAACCTTGCATTCATATCATTTTCAGTGTTTAATATGATATTGTTAGTGTCGACTTTTCGAGAGTCTCTCTACCTCATTGAAAGAGATGACCAATGAAATATAAGTTGAACTGCGGTGCAATAGCTATGGCAAATGCATGAGCCTTCTAATTGCCCGTTCTCGTTGAAGCCCTGGCGATTGCCTCGCTATTTTAGGCATATCACTTGCACAGTGATATCATGAAATAGAAACAGTGTGGTACTTATAAGCAATGAAGTATTATAGGTCCCAGAACTTTTAGGATTATGAACAGGTGAAATATGACTACAGTCTCGGTTGAGATAGAAAACGTCCTACTATTTGCGATCACAAAACTCGTATCTCTCACATATCAAACCAGCTAAATGCCACGCATTGGCTCCCGAAGGGTCTGGTTTCACAATGGTACGATCGGGGCCGGGATAAAATGATCTTGACTCCATTCCGAAAGACCGGGAAACTCAATCCAAGTGAGTCAACCCCGAAAACAAATGAGACAAATGCTAGAGGAGAAATGGGGCCTGATACCTGTCGTCAATATAAGGCATCAGCTCACAAGAGGGGAATGGTCTCAATGAACACAAATCCTAATTCAAGAAAAAGGAAACTTTGGATAGTTCAGTGACGAAGGAAGGAGCCAGGAGACCCAGCTTTAGTTATGCTAGCACGGTAACGAGCATTCACCTGATCATTCTACCTAAATCATTTTCGAGAACAAATACTTCGAACGAGCAGGGAATCAATAAAGACGTTATTGTCGGCAGATATGTAAGAGATAGAATGCCAAGCATGTGTTCACCGGCATACGTGTTCGACCCGGCCTGATACTGGTAGACTCCGTGATGGAATACACGACGGAATGGGTTAAGATCCCATAAATTACCAGACTGGAAAGAAGCAGATGTGTCGATATATCGATATACCAACAGCACATATGGGGACAGTCTACCTTTCTAAAACTGCGGTGACGAAGAAGGAGCAGCTTCATAGCCTCTTAGTCGCCCTGAGTGAGAGTCTACACACATGGTAATGAATAGTATTCAAAAGCAAAACTGAGCGTAAGGGCAAACTTCTCACGATTATGCACAATCGAAATCAATAAGCCCCGTATTGACTATAAATTCGATAATACCTGGCTGTATGTGCAAAAGTAGAAACCAAAGAAGGATGCTTCCAAGGACACATCAGGCGGAGGTTATAGAAGCAGAACCAAACAAAAAGAAAAAAGGCTGGAAGATGTAGAGCCAGACCTCGTAAGACTCAATGCGATCAACGAGCCACAGGGAAGTGTATTATCTGAGCAAGATGACAGCTCCAAGCATTAATAGAGCCAACGAACAGTACTAAGATAACCCCGGTAAACTTCTACCATGCAAAAGCTAAATCTGCAATAATTGCAAGGCAACTTTCAGGAATGACATTGGAATAGCGTTGGTCCAAGAACCCTCGATGTACCGAAGGAAGATGAAAAAACACCGAGTCAAATCAAGGTAATAATCACGGGCGTCCATAATGCTAGGAATATCATGCCAACGATTATTATAATTATTGTATCAATATTAAATTCAAATCAAAAAGTTTCTGATTGGAGACATCGTCGTCGGCCAAATTCCATTGGAAAAACTCAAGAGACAACCATGGAATCCGATTACTTTCCAGGAAACGACAACCGGATCGCACCGAAACAAGTCGTCTGGTGATCTATTGCTAAAGGGATGCACTACCACTCCCCTGGGCTGTGATACTAACGCACACAAGAAGATCTGGGGAAACAGGAACACCAATCAAAGTACATTTCTGAATTTATCCTTAGCAATAGGTTAGAAGTATACAATGACAATATTCGTGACCAACACCGGATAGCTGAGTGGTTAGAGCGCAAGGCTGTCGTACGGAAGGTCGCGGTTCAAATCTCACTGGTGGCAGTGGAATTTGTATCGTGATTTGACGTCGGATACCAGTCGACTCAGCTGTGAATGAGTACCTGAGTCAAATCAGGGTAATAATCTCGGGCGAGCGCAATGCTGACCACATTGCCTCATAGTGCACCGTTACGGTCTTGAATGAAGTGCTCTAACACACTTCAAGGCCCTGATCCAACATGGATTGTTGCGCTAACGATTATTAACACCAAGAAAGAATTCCTAAATATAATTTAACTTAGGGAATACTCTTACGAACACAGTGAAGAATTGGAGGGTGTCGGAGGAGCTCTTTATGTGTGCTCACCGAAATAATAAGTTTCGACGTCCAAGGAAGTAATTCTATGGGTGTTCTCAAAATAAGACAGCTGGACAACAACATGGCTCATCTAGACGTACGCGATGATATCAGGAATGAACTGTGACGGTGGTGTAGACTTCAACCGCGTCATCATTGGCACATATAAAGCCAACTGCCCGGGGCGTACTTTGATGGAGTCAGAACCTAGCCAGAATGAGAATGGAGTTCCGAAAACTCTTCAGCCAGTCGAGATAAGCCGAGGATTGGCCGAGATACAGCATCGCGATCAAACAACAAAAACAAAACAGCTTCAGGAGATATTATTAATAGATTGAACAAACCAAATAAACATCTAGTCCATACAAGGATAAGGCAATATCCTATGGCTGTCTTAAAAAGCAAAATGGAACATCTGCCAAGAATGGGGGAGAAGAGATGCACCTGCTCTTTAGAACTCTTTTTCGGGAGTTCTATCGTGCTTTAAACCGCAAGGAAGTCTTGAACAAGAAAGTGGAAAAACCAATAGGTACCAATTCTATTGTCATGAACACAACGCTAGGCTACCTATAGGGTGCCATCATTAATATGGAGTATAGTAGTTTACGACATTCTGTGAAGGCTAACAAATAATGGGATAAGGGTTCAGGGCTACGCTGATGATATCGTATGTATTAATTTGTAGTGAAAATATAGGGACATCCTAGGTAACTGATAACTGAATCCATTTAGGATTGTGACTTACAAATAGCTGATGCAATAGGGCGGCGCTGCGCATCAGTCCATACAAGGCCCTCATTGTACCATTCATTAGGAAGCAGAAGCTTGATCACTTGGGAGTCATTTACTTCGTGGGACGGAAGTCACATTGGAGCCAAAGGTCAAATATTTAAAAATTACACTAGACTAAAAACTACTGATAGAGGCACTTCGGGTGCAAATGTCGGAAAGCAATGATGATCTGATCTGGGTAGACATCTCCAAACATATCTTTTGAGGTTTTTCTAGAATTGTCTCGTCTTCATCATGCAAGGAGCGTGATCTTCAAAAAGTCCGCGGGTAATAATGAAGCGGAGAGTTGCCTAAATCGAAAAAGGATCTTCTTTCTAATCGATATCCCGAATTACTGATATCATGACAATGAGGTTTCATTTCGACAACAAACTTGAAATACGATGGAGCAATAGAGCATAGTGGAAGAGCTACAGCTTAGACCAACAAATCATTACATGATACACTAACAGATCCTTCTCAGCAGAGGAACTGGGCGCAGGGCTCATTAATTCAAGGAAAATGTATCGCGAACCAATTGGTAAGTATACCACTACCTATCCGGTTGAAATATACATTATAGATAGGTGTGCCTACTTTACCTCCAAAGAAACCAAAGGGGTCAGAGTATTAGGATAAAGGCAGTTAGGTCCAACCAGGTGAACTCTAGATTAGTGTGGCTTGATAAATTAAATTAGCCCGACTCACACTATAAAACTTGGATACTCTGGATGAAGTAGCGACGAACTGACCAGAGGCGCAGCCGAAACTCCGCCCCACAGACCAAAAACCTTTTGTCAAATCGGGAGGGAGTTCATGACCATTACACTAAAAAAGAAAGGAAAATAAAGGAGGGAACTTTACTGGGAAAACTTCCCAGGAAGGAAATAGTCCAGGGTCCTCATCAGAAGACATATTATGGCATGAAACTTCCGGTGTTGTTGGGCGAAAACTACCTCAACTACAGTATTCTTCGCAATATTTGCTTGAATTTTTGTATATTTTGTAGTTACAAAAAATATTATTCAGTTCTTTGTGTTGCGCTTGGTAAGAGACCTTATTATCGCGAAACCAAATACCCACTTAAGTAGTTTGCTGGGAACATACCTTCCAAACATTATTCGGTAGAAGCACCGCAACCAGCAGGCTATCGAAATACCCCTTTATCAGTTCTGATAGCAGTTGAATCTACTGATATTGTTGCTTGGATACCTGAATCGCATAACTGAAATTCTTCCACATTAGGCGGCGTAGTTTTGGGTTGGTTTGACTCAATTTGACTATCTCAGTTACTCATAACCATTTATTTAATTACTATTGATCGAAACTCGCTGAACTGGCCCAACTTCATACCAAAAAAATGCTGGACGCCTTCAAATGTTATTAACACTTTTCCATCCAAATAGTCAATTTTCTTGCCATATGGATATTATTATCGGTTTATCAAGAAGGTTCGTATGTAGATAGTGACGACGGTGGTAATAAGTCATGAAACGTTACTACATGTCATATCTATCATTTCGAACACAATTGCATGAAATAGGAAGCATGCCATAAATACTTGGCGTGTACATATACGATATATTACCCCAAGGACGACAATAGGTACATACATGCCTAGGAATACGAGTATATTCCAGTCGATTTTCCTCTTCATCATAACCCTGGGGTGAATTTTTTCTTCCTGGTATTCGTTCTATTTTTCATGTTCACTTTTATTATATATCCACTCCGCTCACCCTCGTCCTTTATCCTTTTTGTATTTACAATATGTGTCACAAGTAAATTTCTACCTGGAGTCAATTTTACGCAGTTTAGGTCAGTGCAGGGCAGGTACGGTAACGTGGGACAAGCCGGCAGTAGTACGGCAAGATGCACTAAGTGAAAATGTTTGGCAATTTATTTCAGGCTAATGTAGAGATAAATCAATGCATCGTTAATTCATCCAGAAACAATGGCAAATGAACATCAAAACATTTCTTTGGCGTAGTGTACGCCAACATTAGATTCTACTGGTTCCCGTACTTGAAAGGATCAATAAAATTCCTGGCTTAAAACATACCAAGGAAAATGGCGGCAGCGAATGCGAACAAAGTGAGAACAAGATGTAGTTTGAGATGAATGAAAATAACGAACGTTTCAACAGAAAAATACAAAGGGACCGGAAAACGATGAAAAAACGGCAGCAAGTAAGGTGTACTTGCCAGAGGAGCCGAAAAGGGCACTTTAGTAGCAAACTCGACAGGAGCGCGGTGATTTTTGCAATCGATGGGGTCAGTTTTATATCGAAGTCAATAAAAGAATTTTACGCTTTCCTACTGATGAGCTGGGAATAATGGGTCCAAGATACAATACCATTCCAACTTCCTTTCCAAGAAAAGATAATCAGCGGCGAAATCATTGACTCGTTTCTGATGACCTGTTTCTTTGCGGTAATAAGGATTTTCGAAATTTCTTTTTCTTAGAACTCATGAAGTACCTGAATGGAGGTAGGAATTGAAAAGGTTTCTATAGGTAAGCAACAAAAATGTGGTATTGAAAACGAAATAGAGATATTTTGTAGTCAGAAAGCCAGGACAACGAAGAAACTATGAGTCAGAAGCTAAAACTTGGTAAATGTGCCGCACAATGGTTTGTGTGGGCTTTCATCAGGATGAATTTTTCAATAGAACGATCATGATTTGGAGAATTGCTATCCGAATATTGCGGCTTTAATCCTTTTGTAACTCTTAGAAACGAACTCTAAGTGTGCTATTACTTTATTTTTACTATTCCATTTTAGGATTATATGGCATTCCTCAACGGCCCTGCCCTTCACTCTCTGCTTATGCGCAGGAACACCTCCAATTACCCCAGTTTGCAATCCACGCAAGTTGTCGATCATATGGTATTTTGCCCTAGCAAATGCACACCATGCCAACACAGACTACGACATGTGACTCGTGGCAAATCAAAACCTCATTGTCGTTTACTTCTCTTTAGAAGATAAAAGTAATTTTTTGCGTCTGAAACAGAACCACTCCGATGATTGGACCTGAGCTTTGGAAATCAACATTTTTAAATACTAAACTCTACGTATGTTAGGTAGACCGCAGTCAAAGCAGAACCAAACCGTCTTCACATAAACTCTACTTGTGGACAACGCCAGAATACCAAAATTAATCTAAAAACAGAATCTTAAGATTGAGGACTTTCTAAATAAGCTCCTTGCTCACCTCCGCCAGCCGCAAAATGAAGGACCTGCTGATCCTAAAATCTTGACTCCCGTTAAGAGATGTTCCAACGAGTTGGCTAGACGACGTACTATATGATAGCCGTGGAAATCCTTAAACGGATCTTATTATAATCTCCCATCATCATCATCAATGACGCCTTAGTAAGGAACCTAGCCCTGCCTTAGTAAGGAAATTCAGACATCCCGGTTTTGTGCCAAGGACCACAAATTCGATATCCCCAAAAGCCAGATTTGATCCACAACCAGACAACCGCGGTATCGTTCATAGATTTTATCCTCTAAAAACCCAGGTCTCCGAGGAATACATAAAGACTGGCAAGATTATGGTCTTGTACAGTAAGAGCTTTGGCCCTATGGTGAGACGTTTGAAGCGGAACAGTTTTTCTAAACCGAAAAAGGATCTGTTGGCAGCCAACAACCGTACGCGGATTTCATCATTATAGTTGTTATCAGTTGAATTCCGCCATGCGTGCCATAGTATGCTGGTCCCAAACCCAGTCATAGGAGAAGAGTTTGAGGCAACGTATTTTGTACTATCCTCAGTAAAAAAAAAACAGAAATAAAATGCTAAGATCAGTGAAAGAGATAAATAAAGTATAGTTGGGAGTTATTTCACTATGCCAAATCCTACCTGATCTCTCTTGGTTACAGGTCCCGCGACAGGCCGACCAAGAAAATGCATCCAATATCGTTAGAAACAAGCTATCGTTAGAAACAAGCTATCGTTAGAAACAAGCTGATCGGATCGAGTAAAAGACCTCAGAAAAATGCTAGGGCGTCGACCTCAGTCGCCGTGGCAGGAAGAGCCCCGGTCCTGTCGAGAAATGAGCAAGGGTTCTTGACGCATAGACGGCGTCAGGACGTAAGTAAGCTTTTCCGAACAAAACAAATACGTGTCTTCACGCTAAATGTTGACACCCTAACGGGAAAGATCGAGGAACTCGCAAGAACCCTTCGGAACAGGCGCATTGATATCTACGCTCTGCAAGAAACCCGATAATCTGGTGCCAAAAGCTGCGAACGCGGTAAAAATGGCTATAAACTTCTCTATTTTGGTAGCCCACACACTCATTACAGTGGTGGCATTGCCATCTCGGAGGGTTTCCGTGATGCCATTAAAGAAGTCGAACGATTTGATGATCGACTGATGAAGCTCACCATTATATCAGCTGAGCACACTATTCACTTCTTCACCGCCTACGCACCACAGACAAGTCGACCTGATGCCGAGAAAGATGCCTTCTGGCAACTTCTCTATGAAAAACATGTCACGTGCCTGCTGACAACTACTTCATCATTGCCGACGACCTTCATGGTCATGCGGGTGGCGAGCATATAATCGATTTTGCGGACACCCAAGACCTTGTACTTATGAATACATGGCTCATCAAATGATTGTCTTATCTTCCTACATTTTATAGTGGGAACATTTAAACGCAAATCGACTATATTCTCATAAGACGCCGACATTTTGCCACCGCCACTGATTGCAAAGCCGTTCCCTATAAGACCATCGCACCGCAACATCGACCGTTGATGGCCGTCCTACGAATAAAGCCACCTACCACAAATTTCTCGGCAATAAAACGCTGGCCAATTAGCAAATTTATAAGAATGCCAACCGGGAAGCAAAGAAAGCAGTCGCTGTCACCCGAGCGGGCCATTACAAAAATCTGGATACTCGGGATGGCGAGAAAGATCTGTATCGACTTCGCAAAAGCCGTAACGAACGTACACAGGATATCGAACACTTCTGTTGCGTTAACGACAAGAACGGTACTTTGCTTATCAACCGTCGAGCCGTGACGAATAGATAACGAGAATACTTCGAGATTTCAACTGAAGAGTTTGCTCATCCTCCACTTCCACAATCATTGCCGACATTTCCCGCAGTTCCACCTGTCAGCGCAATTGAAGTCGAGGAGGCAATAAAACGAATGAAATCGGAGAAAGCAACAGGACCTGACGACATTGCATCTGAGCTCTGGAAAGCAAAGAGCTGGGCCCCAACACTGCGGCTCAGTAAATTCTTTAATCGGGTTATTCAGGAAGGAAGACCATCTGACTGGCAAGAGAGTACCACAGTTCTAATATGGAAAAAGAAAGGTAGTCCAGCAGAATGTTGAAATTACCGTCCGATCCGGTTACTTTCCTATACCACAAAGATTTTTGAACGTATTCTTAACAACCGTGTCGCAAAATCTTTGAAATAACCTTGAATCAAGCCGGATTTGTCAAGAACTGTGAAGCTACTGACGCAATACATGCTGCGCGGTTACTCATGGAGAACACCGTGAGAAGCATCACCCTCTTTTACATTGCATTTCTGGACCTGGAGAAACCTTTTGACCGTGTGCCACACGAAGTCATCTGGTACGCTCTACGACAACACTTAGTGACAGAAGAACTCGTGCGCTGAGTTCAATTGCTCTACCACGACCCGAAAAGTAAAGTTCGAAGTGTGGTCGGTGTATCAAAACCGTTTCGTGTCTCTGTTGGTGTTCACCAAGGATCCAACGTCCAGCGCCCTATACAATGCTTTATGTAGATGACGTTTTCCTAGCATCTAATAGCAAAAATGATGTCGAGCAACTTGTCCAAAAATGGAATGATTGCCTCATGCAACACGGTCTCAGATTGAATCTGAATAAAACTAAATTTTTGACGACCGATCCCTATGAAACAGACACAATCACTGTCAGCGGCAATGCCCAGAACTGAGCGATTTAAATACCTCGGGATGTTTTACGCAAAACCCTAAAAAAGCCTTCATAACATGAGATAGAAAAAGTCTGTCATGGCTGTTGAAGCAGCTCATTATAATGAAGTTCGATAAAGCTCGATTAAGGGGATAGTGAACCGTGACCGTACGGCCGACAAAAATGGACAATCTGGTAAATATCAACGATGAAGTGGACTAATGGCGTTTTTAAACACGTTATGCCGAAAGGCAGGGGACAGTTCCCAAAAATGATAGAAGAGCATAATTGTATAAGGTGTTTTTTTAAAGCCCGATAGAAATTACGAAAGGATTAACTTTCAAACTAACTGTCATATTGTGCTCACTTTTTGACTTTACTGATCAGTATACTCTGGTATATCACCAGGTTAACGCTTGAACAACACTACCAAATTATAAAGATTTGATCGCCAATTTGAGTAAGCAATCCGTCAAATTGTTGATAGATTTCATACGACATACTCTCTAGAGAATGGAATGACCTCAACACGTCGAAGAAATGTGCATACTGAGGAGAATATCGCTGCTGTAGACAAAAGTGTCGCAGAAAATCCAAATTTATCAATTCGTTGTCAGTCACAGGAATTGGACCACTGTCACCACCCTTTGGTGCGGTTTACACGTTGGTAAGATCACTGGACCTTATTTCTTCATAGCCAACCACAATGGTTTCCACTTTCTAATCTATTGAACAAACACCTCTCAATGTATTTATTGGAAAGAAAAAGCACCATATATTTTATGAGGGAGTCATAATTCCACGGATGACTATTTAATGTAGCGGAACTCCTCATCGCAAATTGTCTAAAGTGAGACGGTTTAGAACTACATGGCGCTGGGTAGTGGAAAATAGAAGGGAAAAGTGAAAATTTCGTGGGAAGTCTTGGAAGGAGCTGAAATATATTACCAAAAGCTGGCAACAACGGTTGCTACTAAAGAACTACGCCACACATAGGGGACTATGTGCAGAACTGTAGCCATTGCCTTGTTAAACCCAACTAAACTCAGAGACCAAATGTAAGATCACAAATCCAACGCAAAAGGGAATGATCACTATTATCTTTGGGACTGATCTAACAAAGCATTTAGATACTTCTTATTAACGCACCGCAAAATTAAACCAGGGCAATACTATAGCGATCAAGTGACACACAGCAGTATTGATTCTCCCTGACCATCGAATGGTCAACCATACAAAATGGAAAAACTAGTGTGTCGTCACTCTCAATGTTTTTTTTTAACGGAACCATAACTCCAGTGCGCAATACTTTAGCCAGTCCATTGTACCATCCTCTTTAGACAATCACCCAGGCCACGAGATAAACATCACTTACTGATAATGAAAACTGCTTAACATAACTTGCCATTATAAGAACTGAACGGGACACCAAGGAAAATTTAGAGGTTGCAACCCCTTTATAACAATTAAGTGACAAAAATGAGGTATGCTCGGAGTTCACTTTTTATGAAGGATAGACAACAGTGTGGAACCAACAGATAGACCAGCTATCATAACGTTCCAGTGTTTACCTAAATTGTAAGGTAATCCATAATAATTTGATAGGATACAGCGAACTCTGTTAAATAATAGTGGACTATTTGCATCTTCAAGAAAAATCCAAAAGCCAAAATCCAAAAGTTGGTGAATCCCGGAGGTTAGACTTCTTGACAAAGTGTGAGAGCCTCGGTAGGCACAAACTGCCAATGATTATTGACTATGCAGTCTATAATAACAATGTCATATTTTCACCATTTTCCATTAATATAAATAAAATTCAATAGGGGTTGCAAAAAAATTACCACTAAAGCACGAGTTTTGAATTAGTGATGGAAAGATAGGGAACTTGATTCCGATCACAAAACTTGATGTCAGCTGACACTCTACCCACCAAGTAATATTGAAGTGTCAAACAGTTTGGTTTTCGCCCCGCGTTTTTTGCAATCCCAAAGACTCATTCTCTTGCAACCTCATAACGTCGCAGTCGAAGCGAAGGCCGCCAGCTTCCCTAATAATAATGAGGTTAAGCCCAAGGTTTCACTACAGTAACTTACGAAATTACCGCAAAAGATGTACCCGTAATATCCCCAGGGTCATATGCTCTGGAATGCGATTTTTTGGCTCTAGTGATTATATGCCTTGGGTAGGCCGCAACCGTGACAGCAAACTCAGTGCTTATCCAAACTGTTTTCGTATTTTCAAGTATGTTCCAACTATACAATCCCAGTTTACCAGCCATAACAAATCTGAAATTTAGACCCTTAAATTGCAGACTTGCAGAGATAAGTTGCGCGGATAATCCTCCTTCGATATCAAGTCGTACTAGACTGGTTTCAGCCCACGAAGCAGCAATCGCGCTCTCTTTTGTTTTATTAACACGCTGACTGCTGGCGAAGATAGGCGTACCCCTTCTTTGTAGCGGCTTCGTTTTCTGTTGATATGAATGTATTATCAAATATCTATTACTTTGGCGGCCTGGTCTGATTATGCTTCGGGTTAAAGTTGCGTAATTAGGCAAGTCCTCACACGACCTCCGCGTGGTGGCCGCTGGAAACCGTCTTCGGGCGGGCTAAGAGTGTGTAGGGCCGGGCTGGGAGTAGGCTCATCCAACTGACGAGGATCTGCTTGTCTGCTGGTCATGTGTTAGGGGCAAGTAGATCTGGCGGGGGGATGGACTGAAGTAACAGCCCGGGGATCGTCCTCCCTGCATCGGAGAAGGTGCTAATAGGACCCCAAGCCAAGGTGGAACAGCATAGGCCGAGGGCTGCGTGGCCAATGGGGAGCTTGGTCTTTAGTATGCGAACTCTGAATAACTTGGGCACCTTCAGTTTCAAATAAGACCCTTACCCTGGTGGCCGGGCCAGCCAGGGTGGACATTCTTCCCGGACTACTCGTGGGACCAAGACATGGACTCAATTAATAATAAAAAAACCAAAACGACGATAGAAGAGGAGGCGATGATGCCAGGCGCATCATCGGAGGACGAGCTGCTGGCCTCCAGCCAGGAGACAGTGGCCGTCGAGAGCAGTACACTCGGTGCCAGCCGTAGCACCGTTATGCTGAAACCAACCGCAGGGACCTCCCGGAGCGAGGCGTCAGACGGACTAGTGGCTTCTAGCCTGGAATCCACTGCCGTCAGGCTGGGTATAGCGAATACCAGACATAGTACTCCTGACCCGAAGCCCTCAGCGTCGGGGGATCCCTCGAAAACGAAAACCGACAAGAATCGCCGGAAACCGGCTAAGAAGCGAAGGTCCACGGGTGTCCTGCTCAAGAGTCAGTACCAGAAGGCCATGCATATTCTCGGCAAGATTGCCAAGAATAAGGAGGCCGGTACTGTCGACGAGCGGGATGAAAAAGACCTCGCTAAATACCAGGCGATTGTTGATGAATACAACAGCAAACGCCGGGCTGACGAACAGAAGGCGAAGCCCATCGCTCTAAAACGCAACCGATCTCAAGACGAGGTCGAACAAGATAAAAAGCGGAGTAGAGTGGGCAAGAGCGCAGACGCCAAGCAACATACGAAGGAAACTGTTCAGCAACCGTCAGCCGGCGGGCCACGTACTGCGAAGACCTTCAGCGATGTGGCCAGGAGTCACTTATGGGTGGCGCTGGCGGATGGCAATTCTGCTAGCGGCAAACTAACGCTGGAGGTGTGGACCAGTGTTGAGGCTAGGCTGTCGGGCATGGTCTATGAACATCTCGTGGAAATCGGAGGCAAACACCCGGGACTCACTCCCCACTTTGATTCATCTCATGTGGTCCGTGGGTTCCACGTAATAGCTTGCATGGACCAGTTCTCTAAGGACTTTCTCGGCTCGTGCGTCGCTAAGATCAGCGACGCTTGGGAGGGGGTTAAACTCAAGACTATCCCTTACGACGAGATTCCCAGGAGACCGGTCGCTCGCATTTGGTTGCCGAAGATCCGCATGGAGAAGGACAAGCTGGTCCATTTCCTGCGCCTTCACAACCCCGGGATTCCCATGGACGACTGGGTTGTTATAAAGGAGGAGGAACCTCAGATAAACATCCAGCCCGTACTACTCCGCATAAACGAGGAGTGCCTGGAGGCACTGAAAAAGGCCGATTACAAAGTGTGGTTCGGAGTCAGGAATGCCAAAGTAAAAGTGTTCCGCTCTGCAAAACCGGACGACGACCTTGACCCAATCGACGCCGCCAACGAGCTGTTGGAGGAGATGACGATCGACGGTCCGACGGGGGCTGTCGAACCCCCCACGCAAGCAGATCATGCTGAGGGTAACGCAGATAAATCTGCAGCACTCGAAGTGTGCCTCGGCTAATCTGCTCGTCTTCCTCTTAGAGGAAGACATCGACATCGCATTAATACAGGAGCCCTGGGTCGGAAGCGACCGAACCATCAAAGGGCTCCAAAACAAATATTTTAATCTATTCCACAGCACAGGAGATGCTGATCAGGCTAAACCTAGAGCATGTATTCTTGCGAGGAAGAGTCTGCACGCTTTTCTGTGCCCGGACCTGAGTTCCAGTGACCTAGTTGTGGTCAAGCTGGAGCAGGTGGGGGCAGAGAACGTGTATATTTCCTCGGCGTACATGGCTCACGACCGATCAGCTCCGCCACAAGAACTACAACATCTGATGAACACCATAACACCAAAGAAAGCCAACCTGCTGATAGGCTGCGACGCAAATGCAAGGCATACGCTTTGGGGCAGCTCTGAAATCAACGAAAGGGGTGAGTCATTCTTTGATTTTATTATTACTTCAAATTTATCGGTGTGTAACAGGGGCAGTACACCAACCTTTCATTTCCCCTGCTCGGAGAACTGTCACGGTTGGGAAGAGGTCCTTGATATCACCCTAATAACCGACAACGGGATTCTTAGGGTGGAGGACTGGAGAGTGTCTGACCAGAGATCCTTCTCTGACCACAGTTGGATACTCTTCAGTCTAGAACTCGCCGCAGAGGTCTCCAAGCCCTTTAGAGACCCCAGGAGGATCGACTGGAGAAAGTTTGGTCAGGTAATTAAGAACAAACTCTCCGGTGCGCAAATTGGTAGGATTGGCACGACAGACGAACTGGAGTCAAAGGTCGGGGCTCTGGAGAAGGCTTTTGATACCGCCTTCAAAGTCTCGTGCCCTGCTAAGTACAGCAAAAAGACCCTGCCACCGTGGTGGAACGAAGATCTCTCTAGTCTCAGGAAGTTGACCAGAGAAATCTTCAACATCTGCTACAGGCAAAAATACTGGCAGCCATACAAGGACTGCCTAAAGAAGTACAAGTCGGCCATCAGGACCGCCAAGAGGCGGTCTTGGCTAGACTATTGTCAGAACATTGAAAGCACTAGTGAATCCGCGAGGCTCAATAAGATTCTGTCCAAGGAACATAAGAGTCCATCCTTCCTTAAAAAGTCGGAAGGCTCCTGGACGGAATCTTCTAGTGAAACCTTGGAGCTGCTGGTGCAAACGCACTTTCCCTCCAGCGAGGAGGACTGTGAGTCAGAATCTCGCTTGGAGGGTTTGCGGCAACCCCAGCTGTGCGAGACTATCAAATCGGTAATTACCGGGGATAGGATCGGCTGGGCTATAAACAGCTTCTCCGCATACAAATCTCCGGGCCCAGATGGCATAATGCCAGTCATGCTACAGAAGCAGCAGGAAAGGGTTGTGCCGTGGCTTGCTGAGATTTACCGGAGCTGCATCACTTTAGGATACGTACCGCAGTCCTGGAGGCGCGCACGGGTGGTTTTCATACCGAAAGCGGGCAGGCGCGGTCATGAGTCCGCGAAGGACTTTCGACCAATCAGCCTGACCTCTTTCGTGCTGAAGACCCTAGAACGCGTCCTGGACATTCACTTAAGGACGATTATGGAGAGAACGCCTTTCTCTAAGTCCCAGCATGCCTACCTCAAAGGAAAATCCACAGAAACCGCCCTCCACGAGGTAATTGGCACGGTTGAGCGGTCGCTGCAGTACAAGCAGTATACCCTTGCTGCCTTCTTGGATATAGAAGGAGCCTTCAACAACGTCAGTACCAACGCCATCAAGGAAGCCTTGACGGTATTGGATTGGAGGGGTATCTCACGCATTGGATTATATCCATGCTGAGTACCAGGATAATCCAATCCGATCTGGGAGGCAACCACTTGACCAGAGCTGTGAACAGAGGCACGCCCCAGGGTGGTGCTATCTCACCGGTGCTCTGGTTAATAGTAATGGACAAAATTTTACGTACATTAGACAGCAGCGGGGTGAAGGTGGTGGCGTATGCCGACGACTTGGTGATACTAGTATCTGGGATGTTTCTGTCCATTATGAGCGACATTATGGAAGGAGCGTTGCGAAAGGTGTGCCTGTGGGCCGCAAGATGCGGACTCAGCATAAACCCAACCAAAACGCAACTGATGCTATTCACCACCAAGACAAGGATACCTGAATTCCATCTACCACGGCTGAATGAACAAAGATTGGTTCTTTCCTCTAATGTGAAGTATTTGGGTGTAATCCTGGATCCTAAGCTAAATTGGAGGTTGAACATAGAACTGAGGGTTAAGAAGGCCTGTATAGCCTTCTATGCCTGTAAGAGAACCTTTGCCAGGAAATGGGGTCTCCAGCCGAGGATGGTTCTCTGGATGTACACCGCTGTAGTGCGTCCGATCCTGACGTACGGATCTATTGTATGGTGGCAGGCTTTGAAGAAGAAATACAATAGAACGAAGCTTAATAGGATTCAAAGAACCGCGTGTGCAGGTGCTACGGGGGCTCTGCAGTCTTGCCCGGCAGATGCTCTCAATGTACTCCTGCATCTCCTCCCCCTTGACCTCCACATCAAATATGTTGCAGCGTGCAGTGCCGTAAGACTGCGTGAGTCCGGATGCTGGGCAGCGAAGTCCTATGGCCACAGCAACATTCTAGATGAAATACCTCGAGAAATCTGGGCATCCCCCACGGACTATGTCACACGCAAGCTGAACTTCACGAGAAACTTTGCTGTGGACCTTCCAACCAGGGCAAAGTGGAAGACCGGCGGCGTGTTGCAAGACTATGACACGGTATTCTTTACAGACGGATCAAAGATGGCCTATGGAGTCGGCGCGGGGGTTTTCTCGAATACACACGGTGTATCCAAGTCGTATGGTCTCCCAGGTTTCGCCAGTGTATTCCAGGCGGAAGTACTGGCGATATTGGAAGTCTGTCGATGGCTGGAGCGTGATTCGAGTCCCAAGCGTAACATAGTCATTCTGACCGACAACCAAGCGGCCATCAAGGCCTTGTACTCAACCACGACATCTTCCCGGTTGGTGGGGCAGTGCAGAGACACGCTCAACCATCTGGGCGGCACGCTCAAGATCACTCTCCTCTGGGTTCCCGGGCATAGGAACATAGAAGGGAATGAGCGGGCTGACGGATTGGCCAGGCAAGGCTCTGCTCTTGGCAGTCCCTCGGGGAACACAGTCGGTGTTCCGCTGGCGGCTGTCGGGGGCCGAGTCTACTCGCACTACCTAGCAGCCGCGGGCCTGAGATGGCGAAGGCTTACAAGCTGTGCCAAATCAAGGAGAATTTGGCCCGCTTATAACATAGCCCGATCACGAGAGCTCCTGTGCCAGACGCGTGTAAATGCATTCAAGATTACGGCGGTCTGCACGGGGCACTGGCCCATAGGGGACCATGCCGCTAGGCTCGGCTTACCCTACAACTCGCATTGCCGAAGCTGCGGAGAAGGAAGGGAAACCCTCATGCACTTTCTCTGCGATTGCCCGGCTCTGGCTCGAGTCAGGCTGCGGACACTGGGTAAACCATTCTTTGGGGACCTCAGTGAGATTTCTAGTTACAGGGTCGGAGAGCTGCTTTCCTTCGTGAATGCTACGGGCTGGCTCTGAGGATCCGAGCCAGCTGGACTCCGCTTCCCTGTTCCTATAACAACAGTCACGGTCTTAGGAGTTTGTGGCATCAAAACGGCGCACCAAAGCGCTAATTGGGCTCCTCGGAGCGACCACTGATACCTACCTACCTACCATCTATTACTTTAGATTAAATAAAAAAAACTCACGGATAGCTGCCTTGTTCCAAGTCCCTACCACGTGAGGATAAAATACAAATGCCTACTCAGAAGAAAGAGTCCTGTATCCACAAAAGTTCGTCATATCATACACGGTACTCACAAAGAACGTGTTAAGGAATGTCTTAGCCAATTGGCTAGATAATGTGGTAACTATCGAAAGACGTGGTAACTATCCTCCGTACTATTCAGCTCAAGGAAATGCCAATTGTCTAAAAGGGCATTGAACGGATGATTAAGGGCATTACCAAAAGAAGACATTTCTATTTGTGGAACCTGAGTACCACTCCATTGATAGATGTCTAAGTTATGTGCATGAGTGCATAACAACCTGTTGAGTTAAATTCATCAAACTTTCCACGCCAGAAATATCGGACTCCAATTCAAGCATCAGCATCTAGCCCTGCTTCCCCATGCATGCATACGTTATGCGCGATCCTTGTAATGCAATTGGAGGGTTGTGGCAAACATTCTGGTGGCGGATAATCCCTGTTATACTGATCATCCTGTAAGCGGTGTCATAATCATAACTGTCTTCAAAAACATAATCAAGTCTCCTACCATGTCCCTGTTGCATAAATGCTGCTGTTGTAACCCTTGATATGTTGTTCCCGCATTCCCACATGGTTTTTTTTTACGTAGAAGATGCAAAGGAAAGCCGTTGGGCACTTCAACCATTCCCTATCCTCAGAAAAGTAGTTTGGAACCATTTTACACATTCTAGGTGGCATTCTAGTCAAAGAATTTCTTTCACCAGTGGGAAAGGAGAACAGTTTTGGGAATTCTTGCGCCAATTTTAGTTTAGCAAAGCTCGAAACATACCAACGGAGGAGGAGCGGATGAGTACCGCATGAGTACCTCCTGTCCTCTAATGCTAGCTCAACCGGTAGAGCACTACACTTCTATCTGAGTGTTGTGGGATTGAAACCCATGTTATGTTTCGAAAATGTTGAAAACATCAATCAATATCAGTTGCCAATACACTAGCCCTTCGCGCTTCGCGGCAGAGTGCTTAGGATCGACAAGTCTCACGACACACAAACGTAGCCCTTATGTTAATTACGCCGTCACTATTAGTCTAAATATTCGAGGAACTCCGTCAACTCAGGGAGTAAATGGAGAACAATTTAGAAGCCGTATGACTACTATTAAGTAAAACACACCAACTAACCCACTGTTTGTGATAAAAAGGGATACAAATTTGTTGTATTTGTACGATTCGATTCTTAACTTCGATTCCGATAGCGGAAAAATATTTAGTTGCAGCTTTGAGTTATCAATTTACCGCAAAACTTTCGGGACTTGTACATTTGCGATTTGAGTGAAGTGGAATAGCAGAATATGGTGATCTTTCCCTCCTCTGTGATAGCGAAATATTTTATTCTAATAGGCTTCCAGGACCATAACATATTGTATACATGTCCTTTAAGGGTCCTGAAGTAAATTAGAGCAAAGAAGTCACTTTGCCTGATCGCAGGCTGTACAGTATCTACCCATAATCTAAGCTTTAGTTACTGCCTAAAACCCAAGTGTCATTGCAGGCAGATTGCTCTGAGCCCTTTTTTAAGCATTCAAAACCGGAATGCTCCTCGTACTAACGAAAAAGCAACAGGACCTTAATTTGTAACATGGCCCCATTCCATTTTGAGAAACGGCAAATGTCACAGGATCGAACTTATCACGGCATCGCGTAAAATGTTTCAAGATTGATTCTTCATTATATAACCACCTCCACCGTTTTAAGAATTTTAAATAAAATATTCACAAATAGAATAGAAATGATTGTTGCCAAGCCAATCTAATTCAGTTATAGTTGCAAAATACCCAATAATCAGATTCTCATTCCAAATCGAATATTTAACACTAAAAATAATTTTTAATGCCAGGCATATGATCTCTATAAAGCAAATTTTCCAAGTGAAATCTTCGAGAAAAGGCAAATGAAAATTCTCCAATCAAATATCGCCTGCGATGGTGATGGCGATCATCTCGTATGGCTTCGATATTTCATAGACAGAAGATAGGAACCATAAAAATAACCGTCAGACATAGAAATAAACGCACGTTTTCACGAAACTCGCCTATTCCTGCTTACACCCAGAATTCAGATTGAAAATCGGCAGAGTTGCGAGTTTATTGCAAATCCACCGCTAAATAGGAAGAAACAAATAGTTTCAATGACGATTTATTAACTTTTTTCTGAATGAATGAGATTTTGTGCGATTGCCAAATGTAAAATCTAAAAATATAGAAGATATGAGTTTTCAATATTTGATGTAGACGAAAATCGTAGATAATTTTTTGAGACGGAAAATAATAACGATCATGCAAGTATTCTTGAAGTAGTGGACAAAGATACCAAGGTATCCTGACTAGATTAAGAAACTGGTTGAAGAAAGTTGAGAGATCTTAAAGCCTACCTAAGTGTTTACTCACAATTATTAGAAAAAAAAATAAAATTTACTCACCCTTGATCCATTCGGTCCACAGGTTGTGGTCCTCCCATCATATGTGCGGGACCCATAGGGCCCATAGGATGTCCACCGGGTCCATGACCAAACGGTGAACCAGGTGGCATACCGAACTGTGGGCCACCAAAACCGCCCGGTCCACCGGGCGATGCAAAATGTGGTCCACCAGGAAACGCAGGTCCCGAACTACCCGGGCGGCCAAACGGTGCATTGCCGGCAGATGGTGATCCAAATGGCCCACCGGGTCCTGGTCCTGGTCCATTATATGGCGGACCCGCTGAATTAGGTGGCGGTGGGAAGCCGGCTCCACTGACATTTTGCGGTGGCCCAGGTCCTGGCGTCGATGAACCTGATGGGGCGGGTGATGCTGTATATTGAGGTGTGTTGGACCCAGGTGTGGGCCCTCCTTGATATCCTACCGATTGATTACCACTAGCTGGTGAACCTTGCCCCGCTTGTTGAAAAACCGGTACTGAATTGCCAAATGAACCGGGTCCGGATGGTGTAAAGCCGCCATTTCCTCCTCCACCTCCTGGTCCGTTACCCGGTCCACTCCCACCTCCGCCACCTACTGATTGATTATCGGGACCACCTGTTGGTCCACCTTTCCACCCGGCCGTTGTGTCCTCCAGTGTGGATGGTAGACTCAATGGCGGCCCTGCAGCACGACGCCCTACACCTGCAAAAAATAAATAAATTAAAATTAGTTATTTTTTATTCATATGAATTATTTCAAATTAATTAACGTCAGCACTGCCCTACCAATCGAAAAATAGTAGAATCGCAAACAATACAAAGGTTTCCCTTCTCACTAACTGAATTAAGCCATATTATGAATGACATTTGGACGTCCCTTATTTGGTTATATAATAAAACATGTTAACAGGATCCACTTGATAGCACTCAAGCAGCGATAAGTTCGAGAGTGTACCTTCTGCCTGCCATGGGTGTACTTAAGAAAATCGCAGAATTTCTGTAAAGGTATCGCCATCAATTGTTGTGTTATCAAGAACTCCTTCATTTTTTGGCGAGATGTTGATTCTTTTTTGCCCTGTAAGAATTGGGGCTTAAGAATACACAATAATACTCCTCTTCCTCTTGCTACACTAATGGCAATGTCCTTTCGCACTCTGGAAAGCCAAGTGTTAGCAGACGCGAATTCGGATTGTTTCTGATAGCTACCGTAAGGCGCGTTTTCTTAACCTGGAAGCCGGTTTCTGATGTAATGTGATGGGGAAATACGGTCTTGACGACCGTAACGATAATGGTGGGAAGTTTCTCGATTCCACTGCCTCCTCATTGGTGGCACATTGTTCGAGCACATAGTTTGCCATAAGTTGGGTTTCAATCGACCGACACCGCACGAGCAATCAGATCAGATGCGATCAGCAGTAGATTTAGGAGCTGCGACCACCCCCCACCCCCCTTACTGATCGAGTAAGAGGCGCCAGGTCTGGCCGGCTGCGAAATCCTACGAATCAATCAATCATGGAAGGGATTGAAGGCTCTATTGGCCGCTGCGAGCGATAATGAGCGTGACGCGCTCGAATGAAACCCCAGGCAATTTAACGTAGTGTACGTTCTGACAGAAAGGAATCTGTTACAATGCTAGTCAGACGGGAAAAGACAGCGGAGTACACCATGGTTCTTAATCGCATCACATACAACGAGGTTCCGCCTCTTATGGATCAAATGGCTAGTCAGTGTCACATTCGAATACGAACTCTTCCTCCAACCAGAAGAGAAATCATTTCGCGCATCAATGCACTCAAACAGAGTAAAGCTGGGCTCGACGGTCTCCCCGCAGAGTTATTAATCGCTGTATTTGTAGTTACAGATCTGGTACCTACACTCGTATCTCAGAAGTTCGAGACCTTTCCCAGAGAGTGGAAGAATAGGATGATCGTTAGAGGAATATTTGCGTACACTCTGGCGTCGCAAAGATAATAGCTAAAGTAATTCTAAAACGCATCAAACAACACCTCGAAATCTTGATTAACAGAGAGTCGGATGTTCTCCGCTCCCCATCCTCCTGCATTAACCACATTTTGGATCATTTTGGAACAGTTTCGGAATTTAGATCTTCGCTTCACCTGCTCTTCATCGATTTTGAGAAAGGTCTCGATAATATAAACAGGGAGTGTATCTGGCTTACTTTACGGTGGAGGGGCATTCCGGGGAAACCAATAACTATGTATTATCAGAGCGATATATGCTGATGCAAAATATCACGTGCTGCACCAAGATAAAATCTACCAATCTACCTACGTTTGAACTGAATGCGAGCTCCTTCCCTTTCTTTACCTTTTTGTTGCAATTTTCAAGTATAATTTTGTACCTTGTAGGAAGGAATTCGTTTCACTGCTTCACTGCAGTCCCCGTTGAAAGTTGGAATATGTAGCTGATCACCTGAAATGAAGGTTGCTAAATACCTTAACGAGCAAGTAACTAGTGTTTCGTCTGGTCAAAGACAATGCTGTGATAATACACTGTAAAAACAGGGTCTGTCTCAAAACTTCTCGGAATTTTCTTTGTAGTTTGCAATGCTTGGTTTATCACGTACTCAAGCGGGGTGAAACTGTTGTAAATAATGGCGGAAAAGTTGATGAGAGATCTAAGCTTCGAAATAAGAACGGTGCCAGTCGTCTGCGAGCAGTTATTGAGGCAGAGTTACGCCTCGCAAAGAGGTACCTACTGCTCTCTCGTCAAGGAAAATATGGATCAATTTTTTTGTGAAACAGGAAATAACGGGCCAGAGAAGCTCGAATTACTTGGAAAAGCCTATGTCGACGGAGCGACGAAAATGAGCAAACTTTCATGTGATACAACTAGAGAAATTTACAATAACCACACTGCGCTTAATGTCTCCGAGTTGTTGGCCAAAATGGATACAACGCTACGCCGCCATACAGCCCCGATCTTCTTCTTGTTTCCAAGGATTAAAAGAAGTTTGAAAGAAAGTCGGCATGGGACACCGGGGCGGTAAATTAGTTGTAACCACCATACTGAAGATTTCAGTTGACGCCTTCAACGATTGGATGATGTGTTGGCAATTGGTGTATCGAATCAGAAGGACATTGCTTTGAAAAGCTCTGATTAATTTGTAAACTTATATTGAATAAACGATTTTTGTAGAAATAATACCGGGAACTTCTGGGACAGACCCTTTACGTTTGTCCCTCAAATGCTTTATAGACGTTTACTCCATGTCCCCATTCAGAAGTGTTCGCCCCTATTAATAAAAAGCTTTGACCAGTTAATTTTTACAAGTTTCAGCTCCTTAAGCGCTTAAGGGTTTTTCAAATACTGTCTGGCCTATATGACGGGAAAGCCTTCCCATTCTGGCCGCCCTTCAGTGTAATCAGTTGTCGACACCAGAGATCACATTTGTGTGGATTGGGCAGGTGGAAGCAGCTCATAGTGGTGATTAAACCAAACACACAGAAAAACTTTCTTGTGCATCGAGCTTCTTGAGACCAGCCTGATGTAAATGATTTCAAACGGTTTCCTGGCAAATCTTTAATCCCTGGGCAATGCAATATACATGGCATTCCGACTAGACGATGCCCATTATTTTATCTACATTTTCGACGAGTGGCCTTATCTTCGACGTTCATATAACCAGAAAGGATTCGTTGGAATCAGCGCTTAGCTGTTGCACTAGTACTGTACTGGGTCCATAAACTCTCAACAAAACATTAGGTCGCCCAATCCCAAAGTTTATAAACTTCTTTTTGCGTTTTATAGAGAACCTTTCAAGAATATTGTGAGAAAATTTTGAGATGAATCGGACTAAAAGTAACGAAGATACAGCGATTTAAGCAAAGCCTCATACGTGGCCCAGCGCGGGCTCCTGATTTGAATGGCAAATGTTGCAGCTGATAATACATTGGATTCGTCCAAACACACGTATACTGCTCTTCCAAAGAATATTTTGGATGCCATCAAGCCTATCTATGAAGATCTGAGGAAAGATACCCTGCTGGAGCGTGGTGTCTGAGGTTTTACGCAGAATAACAATGAAAGTTCAAACCAACATATTGGGAAAATCTGACCAAAGTACTTAAATGGAACCTCTGTCATCATTGAGATTGCAGCTTATGTGACATGTATCTTCAATGAAGATTCTTTGTTTTACTAACCTTCATGCAAGACGTGAGAATCAGTAGGATACCAAGCGCCCATGAATGGGCGTGATAAACCGAGCAAGGGCGGGAGCTGAAAAAGAGACTAAATAAGGCAGGTTTCTCGTAGACAGGCGCAAGACGGTGCTTTAGACATCACGGCATCGATGATTCAGTGTGAGATAAGACCATAAGCTTATGTACGATTTATTCCAATTTTTTTAGTGTTCAAAACTTCAAAGTCGGTGTCCCTCATAAATTCAAAATTAGTTCACCGAATCTTTTAAAATTTTGAACACTATTTCTGTACGTAATTTACAAGGTAACACTGCGGAGTTTTTTTCGAATTTGTAAATTTTCTTTTATTTTGCAATAATAAGTTAGTACATTTTTTTGCTTAAAATTCCGTTTTTGACTTTAAACTGTTCCCAAAAAGCGAAAAATTGGAAAAACTTTGACTTTTTGATTTCAGATGATCCAGCACCAAGTTATAAGGAGCACCGCAATTCTACGTTTTCCAAGACACTTCTGAATAATTGCTGCCATTGTCTTATTTTTTAATACTTTGTCATGAAAATTTTATAGAATATTCTTCGAATGCCATGGATTTTCATCGATTTTAATTTCGTCGTCAAAAAAAATCACAAAAATTGTTCCTGTTTTTGCACAAATTACCTCAGCATACCTAAGAATAATCTAAGGTTTTTGCCCGTCTATAGCATCGGGGAGCTCGTGATCGCTTGCACCT
Organism: Hermetia illucens; assembly: GCF_905115235.1. Taxonomy (NCBI): domain Eukaryota; kingdom Metazoa; phylum Arthropoda; class Insecta; order Diptera; family Stratiomyidae; genus Hermetia; species Hermetia illucens. The sequence continues at coordinate 103,671,823 of NC_051852.1, read as the reverse complement.
TGTCTGTGTTGGATTGTATATCGTCAGAGGTGATGTAATAGTCTAGAAATTACTGCTGGCGAAGTCTGCACTTCTCAACGTTAAGAATTAGGCCACCGTCAAGGAGGTGTTGGAAAACGGAATCAAGATGTGCCAAATGCTCGGACACGGTGGCGACCAGAATGCCATCTAATTAGGCGAAAAAGAAGTCCCAGTTTCGTAATACAGAGTGGATGAATCTGTGGAAGGTTTGCGCCGCATTGCGAAGGTCGAAGGGCATCCGCATCGAAAAGTCCGAAAGGTGTGTAAATTGCTGTCTTTTGAATATCTTCAGGAGCTACAGAGATTTGGCAATTAATGGTGGACTAATGAACCAAAGTGACAAAATTTTTTTTTAAAAATTTATCAATTTGACCACATGTCAATTGGCTGATACCAAACTGATTAGGTGCAGTAAATCATAGATTCAGTTAATTGTTTAGGTTCTCTTAAATATTATAAATATTGATGTCAACTATTTATAAAATAAGTCGAAAAACAGAACCTCGATGCATTCGGTTTTGTGTAGTTTCTATGTAAAAATATTTGATTGTATATTTGCCCCATTTGTTTCCAACTCGTAACGTTTATGCACTTAGTTTGGCAGACTATTCGCTTTAGTATATTACCGACATTCAAAGTCTTAGATTCCGATTAACTTACACGAGAACGAGATGACCTTAAGCTAGTATAACTTTGTTAGTAATAGTGCGATTTCCACCAAACTCCGGGTATCATGTTCTATAGTATAACCTATACTACTGCGAAACTCAATGATTATAGGATAAACTTAAAGAGGGTTTCCGAGCAATTTCTGAAAATTTTGATAATAATAAATATAGTAAGATACTATTATTAACTTTCAACAGATATCGTCATGGAGCGTATTTGGAGGCCTAGTCACCGTATAGTGGCAGTTTTGTAATTTTTTCAGAGTGAGATCGGATCCGTGACAAAAATTATCTCTTTCCAGTCCCGCACTTCTCTATGTTGAATCACATGTATAAAAAGGAGGCCAGCTTAGAAAAGTACTAATCAAGAACTTTCATTTAATACTCAAGATGGCTATATGCCGTGAAAAAGAATTTTACACCCCCTTTCTGCATGCAAGTTACAGTCTCCACCTTTCCACAAAATTTCAATAAGAGTAACCGTTCTTGAAAAATATAGGTAGATTTTTTGGTAGGGCAGTTTCTGAGAATGGGTCCGTGAAAGGAATGATCAATTTCGGCCCCCACATTCCCCACTTTTCCACCAGATGGCAAGACTAAGATCGGCATCGAAAAGTACTAATCGAGGCCTTTCATTTGATACCCCACCTGACTATATTTGATGAAAAAAAATTTACAACCGCTTGTGCATATATGGAGGCCCCCCTTAAGTTCGACCTAAAATGATGTAATACACTGTATGCGTGAGCATCCACAGTTCTCTCCTTTACTTTACTGACAATCGCTACAACGGTTTCCGAGAAAAATACGTGTGACAGACAGTAAGTAAACCGATTTTAATAAGGTTTTGTGTTACACAAATCCTTAAAAAAGATCCTAATATGCGCCTAATGATAAGAACAGAATTTTCCGGTATATCTAATATTTTTCCCCGTTTCATTTTCAGTAAGACTGTGCTGCATTTTCAATGAATTTTAATGTTGCGCAAGTGATAAGGTTCATCCCCACACCCAGCGATTAGTTTATTAAATTCACCGTTTCCGTAGCCAACCAGATCATATGACATATGACGTGATCCATGCCACAGATAAAGACACTTTTGAAGAGGGCGGTAAAGGTCTGAGAGAAGCAGGGTATAGTAAAAACAACTACAAAAATAAAAGGCTAAGCGGCTAACGGTTTCGTTCAGGACAGAGTCAATTCATCATACACTGCCTCACCTGTGCCCTAGCAGCGAGTCAGAAGGATTTCGCAGGTGTTAAACGATCCTTTTTCTGATTTAGTACGCTGCCCCGAGATGATGCAACGTCTAATAAGTTACCTCTTCCCTGGTTGTGCTCTCCATATAGTCCGGTCCAGCATCAAATAGATGCGGACTTAAGAGTCCTCAGTCTTTAAAAAAACAGAAATATTTCAACCACAAAATTTTTAAGGATATTCATGGTTCCTTATAGTAAGCACTTTAAAAATTAACTCTGCATAAGAAAGATGCGTTCATGTTGACTATTGGTTCCTACTTCGATGACAAGGTACCATCCATACCAAATTAATTCAGTACAGAGAAACTCTTCACTTCGCTATACTAATGGTCCCGCCTTCTTTCATATTACATAAAATATACTATCTATGTGGAATATCAAAAACGAAAGGAATCAAATCGTAAGCTCAGAGACAACTTGGCTCCGCTACTAATAAGAATCAATCCAGGCCTTTAGCAGCCCCATTGTACCCATTTTATATAGATATCTTCTTCTCCTTTAGCCTTTGGTCCGTTCAAAAACGGAGGCGGCTCGTTTGATCGATTGCACTATTTCGGTCGGTCATGAAGCTGAATGGAATCAAGAGGCTCTCCAACGACTACCTAGCGTATCAAACTATCGTTGTTTCGGTCGACCTTTCCATAATTTTCCATCGACTTCGATATTCTGAACAATCTTGATAAATGAGCGAGCGTATTACATGTCCTCACAATTTTTCCACAATTGATGTCCTCCACCACGAGGTACCGCTCATTATCCTTGAGAGTCAGGCAGTTGTCAAGCCTATAGAAGGCGGAAGAGCATCCGAGAAATTCAAATCACTCAGTTCTCGGCAAGTCATTCCTGCCGATTGTAATTAAGCCTGCTTCATTCAAGTAAATTTTAAAAAGGTTTTCTGACTATATTTTCCACCAAGCTGTGTAGAAAAAAAAAAGCCTAGACGAACCAACAAGTCTGTGAACTCGAGAAATACAGAGTGTAACCAGACCAGCCGCATAAATTTTATTAAAAGAAGCCTTATACACCTCATGCTCAAAAATATCGGCGACTTGGAGGTTCCACCAATTAAAGACGACGGCCAAATGCTGCCCCCGGGGAACCATGGAAGAAACAGTCCGTGCAATTCATCGACTTAAAACCAAACGCTGCCAGGAGCATCATCGGTTCATAACAAAAGGGCCTCACTCCAAACAAATGGACAACAGGTCAGATTTTCTTCCTGCGGCAGGCGATGAAAAACAGCCATGAAAGAATTCGATATTCCGACCAAATTGATAAAACTGACTAGCCTAATCAGACCCTGACCAATGTGCGATGCCAAATAAAAGCAGCAGGATCACTCTCGACACCATACATCCTCTCTAACCTGGCCCTGGAAAAAGTGATTCGCCATACTGAGATCAATGCGAAAAGCACTTTCCTTTTCAAGTCCACCCAACTACTGGCCTACGCTGACGATATTGACATGGGAAGAACTACCCGAGATAAGCCTAGTACTAGTATAAAAGCGGAACGACAGAATGTTTTAAAACTTTAATAATAGTATTTATTGTCAATATACTAAAAAATAAAACGATGAAGAACATTACTCAAATTGGGTAGGAGGTGATTGGCCATTTGCTTATCGGTACGCACTATGTACATAGGAAAATTTTCCACTGCTCGTTTTAGTGCTTTTTTTAGCGACTCGATATTTATGTATCTCTTTGGGAACAACATTCCCTCTAGACCTGATCATAATTTGTAGCCCGATTGAGATCTGGACTATCAGAAGGCCAATTGTCTACAGAATTGTTTCCGAGCCAGGTTTGAGTTGAGCGAGCTTTGTGCGGCGGCGCATTATCCTGTTGAAATGCCTAAGGTTTAGCAGCCGCCGATGTATTCACTCCTTTTTCGCCGAAATGGATGTTGGTGATACCGTCATAGCAAACACATGACCAAACCATAACTGTGGTACGATAGCGAATAGCGTTGAACTCTTGGTGCTAGTAGGACGATCACGAAAAAACTTTTTCATTCTGCTTATTAAATGACTCCTCTAGGGCGAATTTTTTTTGTCGAAAAAGAGAATAATTAGATGCGTGGTGTACCATTACGGTATTGAATGAAGTGTTCTACAGTACTTCAAAGCCCTGCTCGAATATAAATTGTTGCGACAACGATTATTATTATTATAAATAATAACGTAATGCATAATTTTGGAAAGTTTGATAAAAATCCAACTGTTATTAACAAAGTTATAGAAGGTCACAATTGTGTTTTCACGTGAATTTATCGTAATCCAAAACTCATATGATCGGCGGAGTTGGAGTTTGTAAATACATAGATGTATCAAGAAATATTGGAGATATATGCAAATGGGGAATTTCTCACACAAAACCTTTATGCCTGAGACATCCAGCTTCCGGTTTTCCGTCTTGTTTGTTTATACTGCCAGTTTCGTCGAATTCGAACATTGATCGCTTTGATGGCCAATCGTGTCCTTCTTTATCGATCCATTCCATTCAGAAACAGCAGAAACCGGAAAAACGATGCACTAGTGCAAATATTACTGGACGTGACTGACATAAGCCTAACTGTGAAAATCTGACAGCATACAATTTTTAACGAAATCATATGTACTTAAAATTGTCACAAAATGTTGGGAGTACTATCTACCATCATCTAGGCTGAGTAGGCGCGAAAACTTGGGCTGCACATTAATGGAGGCAAGACGAAATAGATGGTTGCAACGTCAGCACGAATCAAATGAGAACTATAAAGATAGGAGACTACAACTTTGAGACTGATAACAGATATGACGATGAAATCCGCGCATGGTTGTTGCCAGCCAACAGAGCCTATTTCAGGTTACAAAAGCTGTTCCGCTCGAAACGTCTAACCATAGGGTCAAAGCTCTTACTGTCCAAGACTGTGATCTTGCCAGTCCTCGTGTATTTCTCGGAAACATAGGCTCTTAGCAAGAAAAACTGCGAACTCTTAGCCGGAAAATTACCCCTACATGAAGATAAAATCCGGCTCAACAGGTACCGGTGGGAGGGTCACTTAATCCGTATGGATGATCCAGCCCGGAAAGTCTATAAGGGCAAATCTATGATGGCGTAGGCCAAGACACCAGACAGCGGTGAAATTGGTGAACCACGGTACAAAACCGGGATATCTAGAGTTCTTTAGTAAGGCCTAGACCGAATGGTGATGAAGATATGTAGGCAGCTTAGAAGAAGGTTAATAAAATTTGTTCTTCGAGTTTAGGCCAATGAATCAAACATCAACAATAAATTTCAGGCAGAATGTTGCTCTGATATAAGTCTTCTTCTTTTTCTTCAGCCTTTTTCCCGTTCACAAGCGGGGTCGGCTCGTTGTGATCGGTTTCGCCATTTGGCTCGATTGAATGCCTGATCTGGGTGCAATCTTGAGGCCTAAAAGCCTCCCCATGCAGCGTATCAAGCCATCGTTGTTTCAGCCTGCCTTTTAGTCGTTTACCATCGACTTCGATGTTCAGACCAATCTTGACAAGTGAATTGTCGTTAGCACGAATTACATGACCATACTATCGAAGACGCCTCTCTCGCAACTTTTCCATGATCGGTGCAGCCCCGTAACGATCGTGGATATCCTCATTTCGGATGTGATCAAAACGTGTCACGCCACCAGTCCAATGCAACATCTTCGTCTCCACTACCGCAAGACGTCGTTCATTGTCTTTTATAGTTGGCCAACACTCAGAACCATAGAGAGCGACAGGACGGACGATATTGCCGTAAATTTTAGATTTAAGATGTTCGTTGATATGTCGATCACAAACATAAATAAATAAAAAAATAAAATCTTATTGGCAAGTTATTGGAAAATTGAAATTTTTCCATCTGGAAATAACAGAGCCATATTTTCAGGGATCTCGAGATTGACTTGGCGGTCGATAAAGACAAAACAAAAATTGGTACACGCAGACTTCCAACACACTCTACTGTCAAAATATAGACAATTCCGAATGAAAGACATTGGAGAAGCTAACGAGCAATCGTTGCGTGAGAATGAGTCGGATCTATGAGTATCGTGCACTCCAGAACCAGAATTGAAAGGTGCAGTGCGACCCAATCGTAAATATTAACGAGGACAGAGGGAGCATGGACCTTTCGCGAAAGCACAACTCGGAACAGTTATCAACAACATATATCTTAATCAGTATTCTGTATTATTGTGATTTTTAGTTCAAGGCAATCAACATTTCCAATATTTGTTTATAAAAATTTTAAGGCTGATTAGATCTCAGAGAATGCCAAACTTTACCCAGTTCACAAACTCTAAGGACGCGTGAAGTGAAACAAACAATTGCCCATTCAAATACCTTCGCGTTGAACCTAAAAATACATCACGAGAGTAATAACACCACCGCTACCGACACCTGTAGCTCGCAGCCAAACATAATAAATAAAAACTGAAGTGGACACGCCACAAATTGTACTGGGACCCACCTAGCATTCCGACAATATTTCCTGAAACTGAGTAAAACGTTTTATCTGCCTCGCTCCCAAGTTTTCCCGATACCGGCTCACAGCCCGCGTTCTATACTGGCTTTTCCTTGAGTACCACTAGCCCAGCTAATTAGCGCTCTCAGGTCGGATCTGTGGAAACCACCTGCCAGCAAGGATAGCACGAGTCACCGGGCGCTCGTCGTCGGGGTCTTGTCTCCTTTTCTGCGTTTCGAATGCTATGGCGCGCACGAGATGGATCTCCACGAACTGAGCTCGTCACGGAGCGGAATCAATTTTCCAACAGTTTCAAAATTTCCGAGTTCGCGTGTTGTTCCATAAGTTTTGGTCGTCCTTATCGATTTTCCGGATTTCCCCCTCGGATCAAGGAGTAGCGACAGTTTACATGCGATTTTCTCATTGCACGGTGCGGTGGCGACGTCAAAATCGGAGAACTGCCGTCTAGGACTCGAGGCTGGAAATGTACGATGAGCAGTCAACCCTCTAATCCCTGCATTTTCGTGGCGTTTGAGGAGAATGTCGCAGGTAGGCGCGTATGAGGGGTGCAGGCAAGGACTCGTAGCAGGGTCGCATGTCGAGGGTTCCGTCACGGCACTCGGGGTACTGCACTGGGGCCGTTCGCGACTGCCAGTTTCTGTTTCACTTGGGAAATCTTCAAATCTCGCGAGCGACCGTGTCGCAAGGAACTGTCGGGACACCTTTATGTCAGAGGATGCGCAACCGCGTGAACTCACTCGTGACACTTTGCACCGCACTTTCACAGACGAGCTACGTGGTGGGGGAATCACATGTTTCACTGCTGCGGGAAATGCGTTTTCAAAACTGTTTCGCGTCTCGAGGATCTGGTCGGCGACTGGGTCGTGGACACACTCCGCACGGAAGCCCACTCGCGGGCCACTTGGGTTTGAAGCTTCTCAGTAGCCTCCTGCGAACCACGGAACCTCCTGTCCAGAAACAGGACGATTGGTCACACACTCGAGCACTCTTGCGGGCGCACACGGGACACTGTCAAACACTTTGCGGGGTTGGATTTTGTTTACGGCCGACCGCGGCACAGGCGGCGATGTCACAATTCACTCTTGCCCACCTCAGTCGCAGCAAATTGACGGCCCGTCTCGGTCAAATGCGCCAGAGGAACACCGCCAGGACCACGCACCCGAAAAGGATACAAACGTCAAACGCAGCGTAGCCAACTCTTGCCGACAGCCGTCGTTTCGGACACTTTCGCCGCTGGCGCGACAAACAGCGAGAAAAAAGTCGCGCGGCGTTTTCGTTTCGTTTACAAACGAGCGCGCGGACACAACAAAAAGCGACGCGAGCACGACAGATCGCGAGTAATTAATCGTCGCAGCTCGATCTGCAGATAATTTCCCTCGGATTAGACGCGATAAAAACGCTCGGAAAAATGCAAAAACGCCGTTGCCATCGACTCGCAATCGGACTCGAACTCGAACGAAAGCTGACACGAACTCGACGCCATGTCAAATTGTGTTGTGTGTGGTGGCGCTGCCATACGACGGCAGCGAGTTTGGCTGATGCTTGACGACTTGAGCTGGTGTGCGGACGTGATGAAAGGCTGTAGTGGTTGCTATTGCATATACGCACACGCCGCTAGTATATAATGAGCGGTGAGTGCACGCACACAGTGATGAGTGGAAACGATGCCACATAGAAGACGATGACGGGGACCGGACTGCAATGTAGAGAGGGCAATAATGTGAACAGTGATGCGTACTGGAAACGGGACTAGTTCAAAATAGGAAGTCCAGGTCAATTAAAAAAAGTTGCAAATTTGGCTGGCACTCGGAAGAGAAAAAATCGGCAAAATTCATTCTAACATTCCTCAGTAAATATTTTTAATTTGAACCAAAGCGGAAGGGCTAAATGGCCTTTCTCTTCGAAAACGATGTGGGAGAGAAGTCTCTTTCTATAAATTTGCTAATTTGTATCTCTGTCGTTCATCGATCTGCGAATTTTCCGATTTTCTTTGCCAGATTTTTCGCCACCATATATTTCCTGACGTTAATTGTTTCAAGTTTGTATTCGACTGACTAGAAAGGCCGAGAAGCTGTGAGAATATAACGTGGCAGGGTTAGTTTAACTGTCGAATTTACGCTTTTACGATGAAAATCGTAAAATTACCGCCGATTCCTGAGTTACTATTTAGATAGATTGGAAAATGGGCCGACTTTAAACATGACATCATTTCATTTGTTGTTTAAAAAAAAACCTAATTCTTGCAGAAGATGTTCTACATCAATCGAACACGATGCTTATAGCCCATCCCCAATTCAATGCTACAATACACAGCAAACATGTTGCAAAACACATTGGATACATTAATACAAACAGGTCAGGCAATTGGATTAAACTTTAAACAAGTCGAGTACATATTAATGTTAGACGTCTCGAAATATTGATCCGCCATTTCGTCCATGAAAGTTTAACACAATACAATGGAAAAAGATTGTAGCCATACAAATAGCAACTGAGACCCAAGAGAAGCGAAACAATTGACTCGATGGTAAATATGAGGGTATTATGCACAAAAAAATTGAACTTTCATCAATGATTGGAAGGATCACTTGTATCAGAAATCATAATCAGGCAAATTCCATACACGTTTCACATTTCATTATCCAATTTACCGTTCTCTTACGATCACATTCCCATGTAATTATTTGCAATTATTGTCTTCTCATTTGACTATCACACCCTATGGCCGGGGTCCTTTGTCGACAATCAGTTATCTCATGGGTAAGCAACTTTAAGAAAAAAAAGTTGGTGATCTATAGTTACTTGCGGATTGTTTTCTCGTCGTGTGGAGGCGAATCTTTCATGAAGTACTACAATTTCAACTGTATAAGATGATTGCGGTAGAGGTGAGGCTTTTGACATGCGTTATGATGTACTTGTTTTCTGAAATGAAGTGGTTCAATTCTATTTTTAAGGACTATTTAAATGAATAGAGCATCCGTTTATTTGAGGCTTCCCAACCTCAAATAATCTCACGACGAATCGCTACATTCATAACGCACTACCTTGTCGAATTTCAGTGATCGATCCCTAGTTTTTATTTTTTAAAAAAAAAGTAGGTCTCGGAGAACTGTTACGGATATATTTTCAGGGACACCGCAAATTGACAAAGTCCATAAATAAGAACGGTAACAGGCTACGGAACTGTAATCAAATGTAAGCGTGTAACTGGCCAAACTATCATAAAAATTGTAAGCAAGTTAGAGTTACCATCAAAAAATTCTGAGGAGCGAGGCAGAGGGGATACGATTTCCTTTATTGGAACTGGACTTGAAGGAAGCATAAGGACAAGAAAAAAAAAAATTCCAATAAAACCGAGGTTTTTAGTCTAACGTGCAATCCCAGTCCATCTGTATTAGTGGTGGGACCACCGAAAAAATCGAATAATTTATATATCCAGGCATCGATTTTTCTGTGGACGTGACGCGAAATTCCTAAAGATACAATCACACCATATATGCAAAATATACAACTAGGGAAAACGGAGGTGGGGTCCGAAACACATATGAAGTGAATTATCTTAGCTAATTTTCAACATTTTAGCATAAATAAAATATATAGTTGCCATTTACCCCTTGGTAGGGTGTAGGCCGTCAAAAATACCTACATACCATTATCCGCAGTTACCTGAAATGACCTACAGTCCCCCACGGGTAACTGGTCTCGACTAAGTCGACTAAGTTCTTCGTTCAAAACACTATCAGAGCAGCGTACTCCAAAGGTACGTCACAGACAAGTACCCACGAAGACTTTTTTGACAGCTTTTGACTAACAGTAGGGTTCACCTTCCACGTTTTACTCCCATATAGCAACACAGAACGAACACGGGCGCGGAATAGTCTCAACTTGATCCTGGTGTTTGGGTAATTGCATTTTCAAATTTTAGACAAGGCCGAAAACGAATCTAGCGCTATTAAAGCGTCTGGAAACATTCAGTTCACCCGCAGAACCTCGCTTCCAAGCTATATGAATTGATCGACGCCTTTGATGCTCAGCCTACTAATACAGATAGGAAGAGTGCGATGATCCGTCAGACTGAGAACCTTAGTTTTATTGGTGTTTATCTTCAGTACAACTCTATTGGCGTCTCTTTCCAAATCCAAAGTCATTTGGCTAAGGTCTATGACCTGGTGAGAAAGCAGACGGATGTTATTAGCGTAGTCTAGACGTTTGAGGAAAGATGTTACCGTTCTTCTCAGATATATTTCCACCTTACGCCATTTTAAAGGAAGGGTTTATTTACCATATTGCTGTTCGGGGCCCTGTTCGATAATGCTGTCAAGTGAAGAAACCAGCAAAGCGTGGTGCAGTGATAATACAATTATACATTGGGTTTATTGAAAGTTTCTATTATGCCCCGTGGAAAACAACGGATATTGGAAAACAGATCATAAGAGAAATTAAGTGAATAACACAGAGACAAAGAAGAGAAAGAGTGATAAGCCGTTCGTAAGGTGTGGTAAAAATTTCTCCGATAGTGAAACGAACTGAGAATGGGCGCCTGTTCATCACAAATAATGTGTCATTTTAATTGGGATTACGATTCAGTCTTGTCAGGAAGTGCGCTGTATCCTCCGAATACTTGAAATACTGAAAATCCATAACCAAAAAACTCTCAAAAAGTGACTTAGAGCCGTGCAAGTCCAAGTATGGTCCCATGTAATTTAAAGTAACGAAAAGAAATTCAACGCGGATGGACTCGAGTACCACTGGCATGGTTTGAGACAAGAATGGAGAATAATGCGGTGTAGTTATCGTTTGAGCAGCTTTTACCGAACACTTGAAACGGATACAGCCTTGATTTCTGATAGAATCGATGCACTACAGTGTTAGAATATGTTAGACGAAGATCTTTTTCCATTTATTACAATAAAAGAGGACCCGCATATTATTTTTCAACAAAATAAAACTCATGTTCATAAATCTTGAATAACAATTGCATGGTTTGAAGAATGCGGAATAAAACTCCTTTGACAATATATAGAGCATTTTAGCCGCACAGTTATGATAGAGAATAGGCAGAAATTGAAAATGTAAATGAACTTAGGGAAAGAATCATAGAAGCATGGAGAAACACACCAGAGATTTCACTAAACATGATTTTAAAGTTTACCGTGAAGATTACTCGAAATTATAAAAAATAACGGAAAAAGCGTTTTCTACTAAATAAATAGCTTCTGGGAAAAATATTTGAGTTTATACCTTTTTCACAGGAAAATTAAAAAGAAAATCCGCGGACCCCTTTTTTGAGCTAAATACCCCAAAAATTCGGTTTCGTCCAAGGCAGAAGATGGAAGAAAGTTTCATCCCAATTGGTCGGGTCCGAAATAAACTGGATACGCACATAGGACTCCTTCAATCCTCAAACAAAAATGATTTCGCTTCGGCCTAGTTTGCATCTGAATTACCACCCGTAGCCACTCTTAATCACGCCGTTCCCAGGGGAAAGGTGAGGCAGCGACGGATGAATTGCTTCGACCCTGGACGAGACCGTCAGCCACTTTTTCGAATTTTTGGGTGTTTAACTCGACCAAAAATGTGGAAGAAAATTTCTTCCCAATTGATCCGATCCGAGATCAATTTGATTCGGACTTAGGACTCCTTTAATCCGCGAACAAAAATAACTTTTTCAACAACACATCTCACATATCTCCAATAAAAACAATTCGGGAAAAAACCTTTTCCTTGAGTTAATATGGGTAGATAATATTTCTGGACAAACCCAATAAAAAAGTGTTTTTTTTCTACTAGAAATATGAAAATATGTGTTTGAGTATAATTTTTCACAGCACTCTATGTCGCTCTGATAATGGCTACTAGTTTCTCTGGAATGACCCTCCTGGATAGAGCAGATGCAGCGAAAGTCGGCGCACTCTTCGAAAATGATCCACAGGATGTTAATGTGGTCAATGGAGGAAAATCCGAAGAGCAAACCAGCTGTCGATCAAGCTTTCGAGATGTTCTATGGTGTGTTCCAGGATTATTTTAGCTATTATCTTTACAACGCCAGAGAACACGCACATTCAAAACGCCTTTCTTTGGAATCCTAACGATCATCTTCCACTCTCAGGGAAAAGTTCCCCTTTTGGGTCAAGATTTTTATCTCTGCAGATACACAGGTTTGGATTCCGATTACGGTCATGGATGTGTACGATTGACCAACGGGGACAGGATAGAACAATTAGCTTACCAAATGTCCAAGTGGTGGAGCTTTATTCTACGACACCATAATTCGACTTGTATTATGCTATGTGAAGAAAAGTAGAAGTAAAAATTCCATAGAATAAGAAACAATTCTTATTGAAATTTTCTTATGTTTCATAATTTTGATTTTGGCTTGTATATTGAAACACGGCTGTAATCCTTCTACTGTTGATTGCTTGCATACTCGTAATTGCAATAGGAAACATCTAAAAACAATGTCAAAGGCAATATAACGAGGTTGCACAGAAAAACCTATTGCAACCTGTGATTTACGCTCCTAATTGGAAGGTCAACTTTGACGGCACAAAACTAGTGTTCCGCAACTATTCATGTCGACTGTAGAACTAGGCCGGGGTGACAACCACTGGTCGTATATAGCCGCGGTGCATGTGTGCGTCACGGATTTACTCGAATTCTCCCTTATGTAGATAAGCTCCCTACTACGTAGGTAAATAGGAGCTGCGAGTACATAGCGATCAGCGTAGAGCAATAAATTCGTACATGGCCGCTTGTGGGGAACGGGACGCGGAGGCGAGCGGGCAGACTGAAATAAAAGCAAAACGAGCGACGGGCATAAAAAATACGTTCATCTTATGTACAGCTCGAGAGCACATAACGAAGCAGCAAAAAAGAATCACACGGCGAAGAAAAAAGACGAGAAAAGGCAGAAAAAAACCGAAACCGATTTTTTATGTGCGACAAGGAGATATGGGAAAACATTAAAATTAAGTGTTGCCTGATTGCTGGGAATTTCAGGCTGGCATTCGGCGACGGGAGCGCGCTAGCCGCCCGGCTCGGTGCGGGATCGGGCTCCACGCGGCCACCTTGGAATTCGGGCAAGGTGCAAAAGGTATTTACGCAGTGCGACTGCATCTCAAGGCTGGAAGCGGCGAGAGGCTCCAGACTGCGAGCTGGCCATCATTAAATTATGTCGACGCGGCAGAATGTGCGAGAGTCCTGGAAGCGGGTCCGCTGGGCTGGGGGAGCTTTCTCGGAACCCTGCCAGCTACGCTGCCTGGCGTCGCTTCGTGCACTTGCACACCTGTAGCTTTCGGCCGGACGGGGCTCATATTTTCCGTTCAATGTGCGATCGGGAAATTGCCTAGTCGCTGCGAACGTTGAGATATAGTTTGGCGAAAATTGAGGAATTTCACGTGAACGGGAAGGGTGAGTCGAGATTTATATGAGGAACGTACCGGAATGATTTCAACGATTTATCTTCGGGTGATGGCACGGTTGCATGTCTCGGGAGTCGCAGCGTAGACGGGGCACTACCAAAGAAGTCGGCAACGTCTCGAGACAAACTTATTGAAATTTTCAAGAAGCCTTCTCTGTGCTGTACCGTTTCACAAAGAAACGACTCAATTTAAATTTTCGTTGATTTGCAAAGGGTAAATGTTGGCATTACGTCGCTAAAATTAAAGCCAGTCAAATGGGCGAGATAGTTGGAGCGACAGCTTTGCAGGCTTGACTTCGTGACTCAGGTTCGAATCCTGGTTCCAGTGTAGAAATCGTTGACTATCTGAAGGCTGAAGCTTTAGCACTACGTTACGTAAGCACCAGGAACATGGCCTGAGTTGCATTTGTTGACCGATTTTTAAGGGTCAAGCTTTACATAGGAGTAGGGCAATCCTACACGGGAAACCAACGTTACGAAGCCACAGAAGGAGCCTCGGACAGGATGGATTTTACAACGACGAAAACAGAACAACGATTTGCGCATTCTCTCATGGAACATGCGCTCCCTGTACAGACCGACTGCTATTCAACAGCTAGCCGATACCCTACGCCGCAAAAGATGCGCTGGACAAGAACCGGTTTCCTGGAGAAGAGCCAGTACACCATATATTATAGCGACCATCCACTAAACCATGTGCTCAGAGTAGGTTTCCTAGTTAACCAAAAAATGAAACCTGCTGTTATCGGCTTTGAAAACCTACGCGGAAGCCTATGCACTCTGCGTTTGCGAGCCAAATTTAGAAATATAAGCCTCATTAACATTCACGCCCCTACGTCTCCTTTGTAGGGGCGTCGGAGAAGGATACCTTCTACTACGCAGTTGAGTGGACCCTTGCAGTCTGTCCCAAGTATGATATCAAAATTATACTTGGAAATTTTAACAGTCAAGTATGGACGGAGCCCTTATTCAGGCGATACGTCAGCTCCCATAGCTTACATAAGGATACCAATGATAACGGAATGTGGATTATTCAATTAGCAGTGTCACAGGAAACGGTTGTTGGAAGTACCTGGTTTGTGTGGAGAGCGATCCACAAACATACGTGGGCCTTTCGAGACGGGACCACCTTCAACCACGTGCTGATTGAACGCCGCCACCTCTCAGCCTTGATGTGATGAATGTCAGATTATATAGGGGGGTCAATATAGACTCGGACCACTATCTCGTTGGCACAGTGCTCCGGGCTTGAATTACAACACCGCCTACAATCCCCTCTGAAAATCAGGTGAGAGCCATTCACAACACAGCCCTCCGCAATAACTATAAGGGGAAAATGGATCCCGCAATAATCACAGCTAACAGATGTTTTAGAGATTAAGCATCAACAAATGATCTTCACTGAAGAACTTTATCATTCATACGGCCACGAACATACTTGGCCCCAGCCGCAAGAAAAGTCGGAACAGCTGGTTTGACAATGAATGTAAGCTAGCAACGCAACAGACGAATGTTGCATGCCGAGTAATGTTGCATTCTCAGAAAACGGGGGCACGCGTAGAGACTTATCACGAACTCCGTCGAGCGAAGAAGCGACTTCACAGACTTAAAAAAGAAGCCTGGGAGAACCAATAGATCTGTAAACTCGAAAAGTACAGGGAGCAACCACCTCATGCACGGAAGTTTTACGAACAAGTCAGTAAGATGAAGCCTTATATACATCGGTGCTCATCCTGCCGAGACAAAGAGGGAAATCTGATTTCTGACAGAATGGGCATATTGGATCGATGGGTTGAGTATTTAGATGAACTGCTCAACAACCAAAATATAGGCGAGTTGGAGGTCCCACCAACTGACAAGATGACATGTAAATACTGCTACCACCAAGCATGGAAGAAACAGTTCGTGCAATTCATCGGCTTAAAAATCATAAGTCGCCAGGAACCGATGGAATTAAATATGGATGCGATCAACTACACCAATTGGTTCATCAACTGATGCTCAAGGTGTGGGACAGCGAATCAATGCCTGCAACAAACGATGGAAAAACTGTTGAAATATGGACATCAGTTACACCATCTTTTCATCGACTTCAAGGCCGCCTATGACAGCATAGCCAGGGTAAAACTGTACACGACATGAAAGAATCCGTTATCCTCACGAAATTGATAACACGTTCGAGGCCAGATAAAAGCAGTAGGATCATTCTCGAGACCATTCAACAACAACAACGGTCCAAGACAAGGGAATGTCCTATCATGTGTCCTCTTTAGCCTGGCCCTGAAGAAAGTGATCCACGATGCAGATGTCAATGCCTACGCTGACGAAATTGACATCATAGGAAGAACCTGAAATGTACAGTCTACCTTCATCCAGATCGAGCAAGAGGCGCGAGATCTTGGGCTGCACATTAATGAAGACAAGACGAAGTACATGGTGGCAACGTCAGCACCAAAGAACAAAGAACGAACAACATCGAATCGCACTGGTCCAACTAAAACAATCAAGACAGTAGACCACAACTTTGAGATCGTTGAAAATTTCTCCTCTCTAGGGTCCAAAATCACAGCCGATAACAGTTATAACGATGAAATCCGTGTACGGTTGCTGTCTGCCAACACAGGCTATTTCAGCTTACAAAAACTGTTTTATTCGAAACGTCTCACCAAAGGGTCAAAGCTGTAATGTACGAGACTATGATCTTGCTAGTCCTTATGTATTCTTCGGAGACCTGGATTCTTAGCAAGAAAAATTGCGAACTCTTGCCGTGTTCGATGGACGATTCCGTAGCCGGTGGACCTCGGTACAAAACCGAGGTGTTTGGAGTTCCTTACTAAGGTAGGCCTAGACCGGATACCGATTGTCGCGCCGTTGATGATGATGGGAAGGATACCCGAAATCAAACCGAATATGGAAGGATTTTTTTACCCGTGTAGCGCTTCGGAAATCCAATACTGACGGTTTTTGGGAGTAGGCAAGCGAGCGTCATCGATATCCAGTGACCGCAGTATCTCAGTAGTTCCAAACTTGACTACTTTGACCTATAATACTATAGCAGATAATAGTGAAATGGAAATGAGGTCCACACCGGATCCTTTTCGTAAGAGGTCGAAGCTTGAAAGGTCACTGGCAAGGGCAATGTTACCTCTTGGCAGTCGAGATTCGTCGCGGAAATCGAAAAGGAATTCGGATAGTCCCCGGATCGAGGTTAATGCTGCCCTTATAAAAACGTAACAAACTGAAATAGCGTTTCTTTCACGAGGAGAACGCATAAATGAACTGTGAGTTAATCAAGGAGAGAGGGAATATCCACTAAAATATTAGGGCTTCCATTCGGGGTATTAAGTTGGCCTATATTAGGGCAGTAGAGGAGAAAAATACCCAAGTGTCGTGCGGCAAAGCTGCGCGAGAAATCCGTGCCGGCACCTCCTTAACATAAGGTAGGTGAGAACGCGGAGAAACGGGGTGGAGACTGAACCTTCTCGATATAAGGTAGGTGAGAATGTAGGGAAAGGGGGCGCAACCCTTTGGTGCCCAGCAAGTGGTCAAGAAGAGAAACGGGAAAAGTTGATAGTTCTTCTATTACGGACTCAACATTGGCAAAAGAGGAAAAATTTGTAGTTCCGAAACCCGAATAACCACAATGGTGGACAGCAAGAAGAAGTAAAAGGAGAAAAATAAGATCCATTCCGAAACAATTAATAAAATAAAATCATTTCCAAAAAGGAGATATCCCTTGGAAAGTGAAAGCGGATCCGGGCTAGATAGACTTGGGCGGTAGTGTGGATCATTTCAAGCGAACGCAAAGAGCAGATCTGATGTTTGAGCTAAATAAATCCGACTAAAACAAGCAGATAGTTTTCACAGTTAGATGGAAAAGGTACTTTGCGACCAAGAAGAAATGGAAGCTCGAAAGAAAGAGATAGTAATCGAGTGCAAAGGCTTAGACGAGATAAAATCATGGGAGGATATCTGCGCTGAGTTTGAGAATACACTTCGTCTTCCCTGCGTGTCATAAGAGGCGACTAATAGTCGTCAACAACGCCTCGGATAGGAACTGATCACACGCCGAAAATCTTTGGCTACCAAAAACGAACCGTGATTGATTTCCAGAATGTGTGCATGCTCCTCGACAACGGAGAGCATTCTGGAGACTCCCGCTCGCTTTCTCCAACTCGAGCGGAAATTTCAATGATATAAGGTAGACATCCTGGGTTTAAGTGAAGTAGGACGGTCGAACTCTGGAGAGTGCTCTACTCCCTCTTGCCACACTAATGGCCATGTGCTTTTGGACTCTGGAAAACTAAGTGGTAGCTGACGCGAATCTGGTATCGGGTTGTTTTTGACGGATCTTAAAGCGCGCTCTCTTGACCTGGGAACCGGTTTCTGACAGACTCCGATTTGGGTTAAGGAGTATCAGAATTGTATAGTGCTATGAACCAACGGAGACTTCTTATACAGTGGAGAAGGATGCTTTCTATGAGCAATTACACGCAGTTCAGGAGAGGTGTCCTGAAGGTGACTTTGTGATCGTGATGGGTGATATCGGATCACCCGATAATGGTGGGAAGTTCGTAGATTTCGGTAGTTGCCACCTCTTCCTGATTGATGGCACGTTGTTTGAACACATCCCATAAGATCAGTTGGTTTTCAACTGACCGTTACCGTACAAGTAATCAGATTGATCATATTGAGATCAGCAGTAGATTTAGGCGTTGTCTCTTGGATGTGAGCAACAAAAGAGGCGCTGACATCGGCCTCGAAAGGGATAACCATTTGATGGTCGTTCATATTCGCTTGCGTGTTGCGTATGCCATTTCTCGCAGGGTTGGACAGCTGCGACTCCCTAAGTTCAACATCGACCGCTTGTATGATCCAGCTGTCACTCGACAATGGGAGAGCTATTTTGTTGGTCGGACGGCAGATACACTGAATAACCCCGCCTGAGAATAACGACGAACATTTGGCTCTCATCAATAATGCTCTTCTCTCGCGTGCCACACAGGTCGTCCGAAGGGTGTACGCCATCACGAAAGAACTTCCATGTCATCGTAAACCTTTTGATGACCCTGTGAAGGACGGTAACGGTTGATTTCACTGAAGAGGTGGAAAGGCCACTTTACCACGGTTCTTAACCGTATCACCTCCGGTGAGGTTCCTCCTCTTGAAAATGAAATGGTTAGCCACCGTAACATGCGGATGCGAACTATTCTTTCAAGCAGAAGAGAAATCATTTCGGTCATCAATGCACGCGAACGGAATAAAGTCGCTGGGCTTGACGCAGAGTTATTTATCGCACCTCCAGTTACTACAAACCTGCTGCTTCCACTCGTATGGAAATCTTGGGAATTTGAGACCTTTCCCAGAGAGTGGAAGAAGGGGATGATGGTTAAGGTTCCAAAGTAGAGTACCTGTTCTAAGTGTGATAATTGGAAGGGTGTCTGCGAGCTCCCTGCGGTTGCAAAGATAATAGCTAAAAAGATATTTCGAAGATATCACCAAGATTGCACGTTGTCCCCGACTTTATTTCTTCTTGTTAAAGGTGACGTTCTTCATGCTGCTTGCCGAGAGGAAGTGGAGGAGTTTAATGGTCTCTGACATCTTTACACAGACACCTCGACTGCGCTGTTGACATCCGTTCGTTCTCTCACCCTTAGCCAAAAGGTTCTGGATTTGGGAAGAGAGGCGAGCAGGCAACACTAAAGATAAGCACCAACAAAATCAAGATTCTCAGTCTGACGGATCATTATATTCTCCCTATCTGCATAAAATCTATATCTAGGAAGAGTGATTTTTGCTGACAGTGGCACTGAAGTGGATGGCATTTCCGGTAATCGGGAACAATGGCACGTAGGTGTTGACACGCTGCACCCCATTAGAGGGTAAATGGCAACCATATATGGGAGTACATTGCTTGTCGGTGGAATTAGCATTCAAGTGATTGCCGCGGGCAAGGTAAGAATAGGTTGGGACGAATGCTGATTTGAGGAGCAAGTATCTCTCAACAGGCTCCCTTGACGATTAACTACCTTGTCGCGGTGAGGGAGCTCAGTAAGGAAAATCCTCCAGGAAACGGGAGGTAACACATGAAACCCCAAGCCAAGGTGTGACTACCGTACCGAGGACTGAATGGTCACAGGGGTTAAGATGTGACCGTAAACGGTGAACTCTGAGTACCAGGCGACCCCCAGTTTCAACTAGCCTTGCCTCGGCAAAAAGGGGCTCTGCTGAGATCGACCTACTTTCCCAATAACTTGGTGTGCAGAATAACCTCAATACTTCCACCTGGATGTTGCTAGAGAGAGAGAGAGAACCGATAGGCCGAGAACTTTTCTCACTATCGCCGTTCTCGAACCCGATGTTAAAAAGATTTGGGAAAAATCGGGCAGCCGAAACTACCGGCTAGGGATCGTAACGTTACAAGTGTCGTCTCCTAAAACCATTGAAGGAGACGTGCAGCCCTTAGCATCTTCATCTGAAACGTAGATGATATTTCCCAAATAAATTGCAGGATTTTAAGGCGGCGACTCACTAATTAGTCGTCGGATCGATAGCTGCCAGACATTTATATACCTCATACAAGAACCGCGGGTTGTTGGTGGGATAGCGATCGACCCCGCTCCTGCATGGTAGTCTCAAGAGGCTTTCAGACTAATTTAATTAACGATGGCGAAACTACTGGAGTATCTAGTAGGAACCGATTTGCAGACCCTTAATTTGGGTAATGAACCCACTTTCTTCAATGTGGCCAGGCGAGGTCATAGACATCACGGTAGCATCTCTTGACATCGCGGCTCTGGTCGGAGAGTGGAGAGTATCAAATGATATCACACTCTCGGACCACAGACACATTAATTTTGTAATGGGTATGGATCCACCGCCACCCACTCCATTTCGGAATCCGCGGAAGACAGATTGGGTGATGTATAAAATAGAATTGAGCGCCCGAGTCACGATCCCTGGAAAGCGCATCAAATCCATTGCTAGAATTGAGAAGACATCCAGTTGATCACAACTAGCATGAGAGAAGCTTTCGAAGAAAGGTGTCCACTCATGGTGCCACAAAAGGGTAAAACACCACGGTGGAACTCGGATTTGGCAAAGCAGAGGAGAACGACAAGGATGTGATTCAGACGCTATAAAGAGGCACAGAAGGCTCTAAAGAAGATGGAGACGCTTTTGCGTAGAGACTGACTCTCATGAGGCAACCTCAAAGCTGAAGCGGATTCTGATTAAAGAACGTAGCCAGAAACTGGGTTATTTACGTTTACAGAACGGGACGTACACAGAAAGCGATAAAGAAATGGAAAACCATTTGCTAGAAGTGGACTTCCAAGGCAGCATCCAAAATCTAATCTCGGGGCCAACAGGTGCATACAACCCTCTGGTTGTGTATAAGATTCGGTTCAATAGGTTGCAGTGGGTGGATCATTTAATCCGTATGGATAAGAATCGTCCAACCGAGATGCCTAGACGACAATTTTTATTGACCAAATATACGAAGTTTGTAGATATACCTTACGTGCACGGTCAATTTCTTTTTAGATTAGAATGACAAAACAAGTTGAACAAGCTTGGACACTACTAAGTGAAAAAACCTGCAAAATAAAAAGTGTTTGCATCAAGCAACGGAAGCCACGCAAATAAAGTAGTTGTATAACCGCTTCTAAGTGAGTCGCTCACCAGTGGAGAATGAAGGATGGATGGGGAGGATACCCAAAATCAAACCAAAAATGGAGGACGAGAAGGTATTTTTTTTACGGTGTAGGGCTTTGGAAACCCGGTATCGGCGGTTCTTGGGTGTGGGGAAGCGGATTCCCGCCGTCGATATCCAGCGTTCGCAATCCCTCAATAGTCGGAAACTTAATTAGTTTGACATCTAATGTCATAAGAAATAGAAGTGGAGTGGTAGGAGCTCGAAGCTTGGATAGTCGAGCCACCAAGCCAATTGGCAATTTTACAATTGGAAAGCAAAAGATGGCGAGAGTATTTGGTGCATTGGGAGAATTTCCGACATTCGGAGCAATTTTGCCTGTTAGCGTTACTGAAGTCGAGGAAGCAATAAAACGAATGAAATCGGGGAAAACAACAGGACCTTACGACTTGGAGATTGATAATTGAAAACAACCCCATTTAATGCAACCGGAACCACGCAGATAAAGGAGTTATACAACCTTTAAAGAGGTCCTTCACCAGTGGAGAATGAAGAACATTCTGCTTTGCCCCGAACATTGGAAAGTGATGTTTCATTGATGAAGTAATGGCGTCGATGACGCAGAAGCGCCGAATAGATGAGCATTAATGTTAGACCCATTGATGCAAAGTAACAACGCATAAGAGATGCTGGAGGCTGAGCAACGACTCCATCTTCCTCGATGTAATGATTACTGGTGATGAAACTTGGGTATACAGAGAAAAGCCAGGAAGCAAGTTGCAGTCAGTAAAATGTAACATGATCAGTATCTGACAAAGCAAGGTAAGTTTGTATCAATATCATGATGCCCATCGTTTTTACTGTAGAGGCCTGTATTCCTCACCCGATACTGCTATCACCAGGGAGTACTACCAATATCTCACAATCGTAGTCAAGAAGTATTACCAGGAGATTTTGCTCCGTATTCATAATGCAATGAAACGCAACCAGACTCAGAAATCAACGCGTTTGTAATTTTTCTGGAACTTTCCCTGTTGAAAATGCATATAAAAGGGGTCCAGTTTTCCGGCCGGAAAAGACATAATACAGAATGCCTCAGACCAATATCGCTTCTGCCAGCGCAAAGTCATTAGGTGAATTGTGCAATCGTTCAGTCAAGTTTCAGTTATGTTGACGCTCTCTGTTGAGGTTCTCCTTCCAAGGCCCTCACGATTGTGATTTGGGTGGCAACGAGTTCAGGGCATGTGAACGTGTTTACGGAATGACGTTGACGAGCCAATTTAGCGTAACAAACTCAAAGAACGCGGAAAGACATCGCTAATTTCAGGAAAGAAGCCACTTCACAGAAAGAAGACAGAATCCTGGGAAAATCAATGAGCCTATTACCTCGAAAAATACAAAGAGCAGCCGAACCAGCAAGAGAAGTTTTACAAACAAATCAACACGATAGGGCAATGTACACCATGATACGCATTCTGTTGAGACAAGGAGAAATCTGTTTATCGACCGCAAGAGATTATTGGAGCTGAGCCGAGAAAAAGAAGAAGAGAGATCGAGCATACAACACTAGACTTCGGCATCAAAAACAAAAACAACAACAGTTACGCTTAACTAAAAACAATGAAAACAGGAGAGCACAACTTGGAAACGGTTGAAGGTTTCTTCTATCTAAGGGCTACCTAGCCAAAACCAATGAAAGATGTGATGACGAAATCTGAAAAAAACTGTTGACAGCCAACAGAGCCCATAAAGTTGCTATACAATACGATGATCTTACTAGTCCTTATGTATCCTTCGAAGACCTCCTTCGCGTTCAAGAGGAGGCATTGTCCCTACATAAGGATTGACAGTACTGTAAACTAAAACAAAGACACGATATACATGATATAATAACTGCTTGGTCGATGATACGGTACCTTTGCTTCGGATCCCGGCCACCGTCATGGATATTTGTGATTGTCTACAGTTCCCCCTTTACAGGTTCTGATAATTTTCCGCAATGTGGACGGTAAGTATGTCACAACAGTTATTTAGCTTTCATTGAAAAGAGGCGGGGAATTATTTTGCTTTACCTAGGTATGACAATGCCCTGCGGGTTAGGGCTTTAGAATACACTCAGTCCTCATTGCTAGTCATAAAGAGGATAGAAATGTGTGGGCTAGAAATCTGCAAATTTCGAAACTGACGTCACGCCGAAATCCTCTGCCTATCGAAAAAGAACAATGATTGGTTTCTGAAATCTGAGCTCCTCGACAACGATATTAAAGGTATGGGGAATTCCAGCGATATAACCTGGACATTTTGGGCCTAAGCGAAGTAAGATGATGGAACTCTCTCCCCCTCTTGCGGCAATTTGCCTTCGTATTATGGAAAGTCAAATGGTAGCATACGCGAATTCGGTGTCGGGTTGTTTCTGTCGGCTACCACAAGGCGCACTCTTCATCTCGGGGCCGGTTCCTGGCAGGATTTTCGCTGCAAGATTCCGTTCCAGATTAAGAAGCATCACAATTGTACACTGTTCTGCACCAATGGAAATTTCAGATATGGTGGAGGAAAATGCTTTCTACGGACAATTACAAACAGTCTAGGAAGGTGACATTGCAATCGTGGTGAGTGTTCTGAAGGCCAAAGTGTGCTGTGACATCTTCCTCCGATATGTGACGGCAAAACATGGTTTTGACGACCGTAACGATAATGGTGGGAGGTTTGTGGATTTCTGCGGTTTTATTCATTGGTACTAAATTGATCGAGGACAGAGCTTGCCAGAAAGTCAGTTGAGTTTTAACTGATCGAAACCGTATGAGTAATCAGGTTGCTTCTTGATGTACGTAACAGATCGGCTTCTAAAGGGATCACCATCTGACGATCGCTAAATTCGTTTGTATGTTGCGTCCGCAACTTCACTCATCTTTGGAGAGTTGCGAAAGATCAAGTTCAACATCGACCGCTTGTATGGTCCAGCTGTCGATCGACAGTGGGAGAGCTACCCTGCTGATCGGACGGCAAATACACTAAGCAATCCCTGTGAGAATATCTATGCTCTTTGGGCGACCATCAAGAATGCTCTTTTCTTGGGTGCTATGCAAGTTGTCGGTCACGTTCCGAAGGAGGGTTATAGAATCACGCGAACTACGGAATCGGGGTGCGAGTGATATGTGACACACTCGAGCTCCAATGCCGTGCGAAATCCCGACAAGTTCAACGTAGTGTGTACCGTGGTCAGGGAAGTAGAAGGTGCTGTAGAGCGATGATTTCAGAAGTAGATAGAACGATGAAAGGAACACATCCACCCCAGTTCTTACCGTATCACATTCGGTGAAATTCCTCCTTTTGTAGACGAAATAAATAGTAACCGTAACAAACGGATGCGGACTCTTCCAAGCAGAAGGAAAATCATTTCAGTCATCAACGCCCTCAAACTCGCTGGGTTTGACGATCTACCTTGCGCTGCTGATCTACTACTTCTACTCGTACGGAAATCTTGGACATCGAAGACCTCTCCCAGAGAGTGGAAGAAGAGAAGGGTAAGGGGAATGATCGTTAAGATTTCAAAGAAGAGCACCCGTTTTGAGTGTGACAATTGGAGCGCTATTTGAGTGTTTTCTGCCATTGCAAAGATAATAGCTAAAAAAATCCCAGAATGCATCAAAGAACGTCTCGAAAGCTTGATCGACAGACAGTAGATTGGTTCAGCTCCAGGTCCTGCATTGACTATATGAACACCCTACGGATCCTCTTGGAACAGTTCGACAGATCTTAGCTGCACTTGCTCTCCATCGATTTCGAGAAGGCTTTGGACAGTGCGAACAGAGAGTGTATTCGACGTGCTCGGCGCAAGAGGGCCATTCCAAAATAACTAATGGCTATTATCAGAGCGACATATGATGACGCAACATGTCCAGTACTGCATCCAGATAAAATTCCATAGGAATTTGAGGCCAAATGCGAAGTCCCAGGGTTGCATCTTGTCACCAATATTACTTCTTCTTGTTATTGGTGACGTTCTTCATGTTGCCTTGCCTGGATAACTTGAAGGAGTTCAATGAACGATGACATCTTTCCTCAAACAGCTCGACTGCGCTGATGACATCTGTTTGCTCTCTCATCGGTCCATAGACCTTGGTCAAATGGCTCTGGATTTGGAAAGAGAGGCAAGTAGAGCTGGACTGAAAGCAAACACCAATAAAACCAAGTTTCTCATTCTCACCAGTCATCACGCTCCCCCTATCTGCAATAAAGGAACATAGAAGGCGTCGGCAAATTTTTATATCTAGGAAGCGTGGTTCTGCCAAAGGTGGCACCGAATTGAATGTCACTCGAAACATTAACAGCGCTAGATCCGCTTTCCTGCATTTTCTAAAATCTGGAAATGCCATTATCTTAACACCAGGTTCAAATTGAGACTGTTCTGTATTAGTATTCTTTCTGTGTTGCCATATGGGAGTCGAATTTAAACGACTCTCACAGTCGCTCAAAAGCTTCAAGTCTCCCTGAATATCTACGACGTATCGTTGGACTACGCCAGTTTGATATGTTTCGAGCGAAGAACTTTGTCGACGCACAGCCAGTTACCCGTGGACGATGTGATCAGGAGGCGGAAGTGGCAGTGGATAGGTCACATATTGAAGGGCCAACAATCCCACGCAAAGGAGCGCACTCTAGCAAGATGGCCGACAAATGAGTCGCCCCAAGAGTACCTGGTGCAGCACAGTAGCGGAGTGCGGGGGTCTCGGGAAGTCCTAGGGGAAGTGAAGCACATTTCAGCAAACCGTGAACGATGTTGCGTAGGTACGGTTGACGCGCTATATCTCGTGAATACCTAGATCTCGAACCATATCAGAGCTTCGTGCCCTTAAAAAACAGGCAAATGAAGTCGGTTAAGTCCAGATTATTGGGATTTTGTAATTCAATAAAACTTTTAAATCGGAAAATATGAAAGTCATTACATCTGTTTCTATACTTTTCCTCTGTTTTGCGTCCAATACGCATATTCTGGAAAAGTCTAGATAAGTTCACGTGTCCACTTGCCAGGAAGGCCTTGACGGCCACCCTTCCCAAATGACCACCCATTCTTTTACCAAAACATGCCTAATAGCGTTGACAGAGTTCCAATTAATTTATAAAACCAACCAAGTAACACCAGCAAGCTGCAAGCAACAAAACCAAAACCCCTCCGAGCAGATACAACAAACGATTACCATCTTGCTCGCCGGTCGCATCTTCCTCCAAACACGATTCTGGGCTAAATTTACTCATAATCCTATGAAATCACGGTGGCAGGATCATAAACATGTTGACCTTGGGCGGTGGCGACTCTTGTTTTCGGCTCGGCGTCTACCTGGAGCGGATCAGCGCAAAACGGGTCGAAATTTCCCTCTCGAAAAACACGTTCTCGGTTGCGATTCATTCAAGCCCTTGCGCGGACTCGCCTGTGTGCCGCGCGGCATTCCGCGTCCACCGGCCATAATTTACCAACTATTTTGCATAATTTTACTTTCAAACGCCATTAACACCGTCCGGCGATGGCAAAAGTCGAAAGTGATCGAATAAATAATTCGGTGACGACCAGCGAGTAAAAAGTTGAGCACCTGTAAATGGCATAGTGCTCGTGACGTCATCGTGATTGCGACTTCTCACCCCGTTGGGTGGTGGGTCGTGACGAAGGACGCGGGGTGGCGGGCAGCCGGAGCCGTCCCCCAGCCCCGGCCGGACTCCTCGGCGGGGTCTTATCACCTAACTGTCTGCGTCGGAGCGGCGACGGAGCAATAAATGCGCGCCAGCAAGAATCCAAACAAGTTTCTGAATTCGTGCATGAGGGAAGCGAATGTCCGATTGCTGAGCCCGCGCGCTCACGCCGTCACCCTGAAATGCTGCTCGACGTCGAAAGTCGTAACAGTCATAAAGGGACTAGTGGCCAGGACAGAGTCCTTCTGCGATGGGTTTGTGACATGAACCCGTCCCGACCCATGAACCCAGGCCCGAAATCCCTGCGAAGGGCTAAGCAAGTCCTTGAGGAGGCGAACGTATCGTAGTGAGTCTCCCAAATCCCAGTTCCAGTCGCACGAAATCGTGACGCACCGCGCCTCCAGGAATTTTCCTATTTCCTTTTCTTTTGCCTCCTTTTTGAATGTCTTCGCGACTTTTTATCACCTTTTGGATGGGTGTGCGCGTGTGTGGTGGTTGCGGTTGAGCATTGATTGTTGGTGTTGCCGCTTTCACTACGAGTGAGAAGAGAAAAATATTTGCCGTAAACTATTCCATGATGAAATGCTTTCTATCTTGGGGATGATTTAATGAGTTCCTCATATAATTGTTCGAATAGGTGTAGAAGAGAAGGGAGAAAATAATGCAATCCTAATGGCAAGATTGTTGTAAGGTTATGTGAAGGAGAATCCATAAATTTGCTGGAAATGTGGTACAAGGTAACGCGGCTCATAAAAATGGATGAAAAATGGATGGATGAAAGGTGAAAAGCAGACAAATTCGAAAAACCCAAATAATGGTAGGTGAAACATGACAAATGGTCACTCCAACATATGTTGAGAAGACCAGCGATCACATGCTCCTACAAAAATGATATAGTATTGAAAAGAACCTGAGCTTTGACATCGCAACACATGCTCCTAAGCTTGGAAACCTCCCTCACAAGTTAGGAATCCTAGATGAGGAATTTGCATTGTCTATGATTGTTACCCAAATATTGGTTTCCCAACTGCCGAAACTGATGCGCTTTTATAAGCGAACTTTTGCTAATAGTTGAAGTCCTCAAAAAGGGCAATATAATCTGGCTGATTGACATATTACATAGGATGGTTCCTTTACGCAATGAACGAAGCACAAGGTCGTACGAATTGGCAATAGAACTTTTATCTTCTACTCTACTCTCAACGGCGCAACAACCTGTATCCGGTCTAGTCCTGCCTTAGTAAGGAACGCCAGACATCCCGGTTTTGTGCCGAGGTCCACCAATTCGATATCCCTAAAAGTTGTCTGGCATCCTGATCTACGCCATCGCGCCATCTCAGACAGAGTCTGCCTCGTCTTCTTTTTCTACCATGGATATTGCCCTTATAGACTTTCCGGGCTGGATAATCCTCATCCACACGGATTAAGTGACCAGCCCACCGTAACCTATTGAGCCGGATTTTATCCCCAACCTGACGGTCATGGTATCGCTTATAGATTTCGTCGTTATGTAGGCTACGGAATCGTCCATCCTCATGTAGGGGGCCAAAAATTCCTCGGAAGATTCTTCTCAAACGCGGCCAAGAGTTCGCTATTCTTCTTGCTAAGAACCCAAGTCTCCGAGGAATACATGAAGACTGGCAGGATTATTGTCTTGTACAGTAAGAGGTTTGACCCCATGGTGGGACGCTTCGAGCGAAACAGTTTCTGAAAGCTGAAATAGGTTCTGTTGGCTGCCAACAACCGTGCGCGGATTTCATCATCGTAACTGTTACCGGTTGTGATTTTCGACCCTAAAGGGGAGAAAAAGGGGAGAAATTATCAACGGTCTCAAAGTTGTAGTCTCCTATCTTTATTCTGCACGTTTGACCAGTGCGGTTTGATGTTGTTGGTTGCTCCATTCAATAGAGAAATCAGCTCGTCTGCATCGTGTTATTCCATTTCTTTTTGCGGACTGCTTGTTGCGCGGAAAGAAAAGGCTTTTGAACTATTCATTAGTGTGTTTCAAGCGGCTTTTAGTTTGTTCAGTTTTTATAAACATGGATATTTAGACCAGCCTTTGCTAGTAAATTACCATCAACGGAGATAACATGACTACACCATTGAGAGACTTTTTTCCAACTCATCAACAACGTGATCACAGCGAAGCGGTGTTCACTGCCTTTGATCCATTTCGAACCAAGATGGATGACAGGACGAATATCAGTGTTGTAATAATTATCGTTGTTGCGACAATTCAGTTGAATCTGGACCTTGAAGCGTTTTACAGCACTTCATTCAAGACTAATAGGACACTACAGGACAACGATATCCCTTAGGAGGCAATGTGGTCAGATTTTACTCAAGTAGTCATTCACAGTTAAGTCGACTGGTAGCTCAAAGGGGAGAAGTCACTGCAAATTAGCTGTGCGATGTTACGACCATATTAGGGTGCTGATGATAGTAATACAAATCAAATTCAATCATTGTGGCCATCTGGTTTACAGGCAATTGGAGAGTCAAATAATGATATAGTTATAACTGGTAAACAGAATAGGAATTATGGTAGTGCTACTTGGTTGAGAGTTGCATCACGATTATATGCGAAACGGACCATTCAAGAAATCATTGCTTTTACGGGAACCGATTCTGTAATTGTAAATATCAAGGGCATCGACATCTATAAGTGTTAGATACCCCGTTCTAGTGTAACGGAATCATAATACGAAGATTCATTGTTGGGCGCTAGAAATCGCAGCTGGCGGTATGAACGTGTGAAATAGCCGGCTTACAGACACCAACAGCACCAATAAAACTAAGCTTAGTAGGATTTAAAGAACCGGAGGTGATACTGGGACTCTGCAGTACTCCCGGGAGATACCCTCAATATATTCCTATAGCTGCTCCTCCTGGACCTTTAATTAAATATGCATGCAATGCTGTCAGTCCGAATGTTGGACAGTGAAGCCCTACGACCATAGTGACCTCAGGATGTTTCCAACGGATTACACCTCGCGCAAACCAATCTTCAGGAGAAATTTTGCTGTGGGCTTTTCAACCAGGGCAAAGAAGAAGACCGGTAAAGTATTGCAAGGTTATTACAAAGTATTCTTCATCGACGAATCAAAGACAGCCTGTGATCAGTGCAGCAGCTTTCTTGGATACTCACAGTTTAGCAAAGTCGTTCTACCTGTTGGAATTCGTCAGTGTATTCCAAGCAGAGGCACTGTCGATACTGGAGGCCTACTTGTACTCTTAAACAGCGGCTGGCTTCAGATGGGGAAATTTCATCACCTGTGCAATATCGAAAAGCAATTGACTCTCCTATAACCAAAGCTTCCTAGCACCACGCGTGCAAATGCGTACAAGATAACGGCGGTTTACATGGGACATTGATCTGTAGGGACTATATCGCCAGAGTAGGCATACTCTACAATTTCCATTGCCGAAGTTGCGAAGAGGTGAGAGAAACTCTCAAGCACTTCCTTTACCATTGTCCGGTTCCGATTCGAGCCAGGCATCAAACCCTAGATAAAGAGTTCTTTGGAGACCTTAAAGACGTTTCTCTTCACAAGGTGGAGAAGCTGCTATCCTTCGAAAGTGCTTCTTCGGGCCCCTCGATACTTACCTACCATACCAAGGAGCAAATTGTATAGAGCTAAATATGATATTTGCCAATTTTCCAAATGTGATCACATCCCGAGACTTAATCGACTTCAACTCGAAAGTCAATCTGCGCATATCAGTGCCTTCTTTCCGGAAAAGAAGTGGGACATGGAAGTGGCAAGGAATAGTGACCACCTGATGACTTCAGTATCCAAGGGAAACGACGGAAAGCTTTAATGGCTAACTGATGTTTAGAAAGGATGATGGTTAGAATCGGGTGATCAAAACGTAAACGGGAGCAACTCGTGGCCAGAGATTCATCTGCTATATAAGACATCTATCTGGGGTGTGAGTTCATTGACAATTTCTGAACAAATTTGGAACCCCTTGCTTGAGCGTGATAGAGTTTATGATAGGCTTCATTAATGCACCTAGCTTTCAATTCATAAACCATCTAAATTACCCGTGAATCAATTCTAGGAAACTCTAATCTTATCCGGAATTTAGCATCAGGGACAAAACTAATAATCACGGTACATTATTTCTCTAACATACACGTTTGGAGCCATTTGTTCATTACACCTTTTGGTTAACGATATTATTGCCCCTGGCGAAAAAGTGAAAAAATTCCATTTTCTAGGAGGAAAGAACTGTCGCTTCAAGCACTTAGGCTGTATTAGGCTTATTATACTATCCTCGAATACGTCTATTTAGAAAATTTGCAGCAACGTTCATACAATTTTAGGTGAGTGGTAAGATTTTTGTTGAAGCAGTCTTTTACGGAGTATCTTTGCCTTAACACCAACGATTATATTATAGTGGATTATAGCGACCCGACATCACGATCTATTGAGCCGAATTTTATCAGCTACCAGGCGGTTGTCGTCTTGCTCATAAATTTCGTCGTTATATAGGCTACATAATCACAGTATTGTGTAGTAATTATTCAAGACATATGTGTCCGAATGGCTCAAGTAGTTAGGGGAGGGAATTTGTTATCGTGACTGGATGTTGGATACCAGTCGACTCAGTTGTGAATGAGTACTTGAGTCAAATCATGGTAATAATCTCGGGCGAACGCGGTTGCTGACCACATTGCCTCCTACAGTGTTACTGTAGTGTATCGTTACGGTCTTGAATCAAGTTCTCTAACACACTATAAGACTCTGATCCAATATCGATTGTTGCGCCAACGATTATATGTGGGAATCATGTGACCTATCGGCACAAGAGCCATCTAGTGCTTGTTAATGTATTAACAAATTGGTATGTGACGGTTTGATTGGTCCTCCTTCTAAGTGCCAATGAAAACACACATGTAATTAACTGATTTATATCTCTCCACTGGATGAGGGCGGATTCAGAGCAGCTTTAAGCGCCGCAATTGAGATGCTTAGGCAAACAAGCCTTTGCATTCATGCTCATGTTGATATTCAAGTTTAGTCACGGGCACAAGATGATGTTTGCAGAAATAAAAAAACACAGCAATGCTGGACTCCTATTGTCCTTCGATGTGCTGCTCTGAGATGGCGAGGGGGCAGACAGGGCAACAACTCTATCGACCGAATCAACATCAAGTGGCCAACGGAAACTTTCACGTTGTGGCACCGGGAAACGCTGTATTGACATTGCCTGATCGTGATGCAGTAGGCGAACGCTCATTTAAAGTGGGTTCAGCGACGAGGCTCCTCCAGAGGTTACCTTTTTTTTCTTCATACATAGAAGTGGAAAATCTCCGAAAGACACGTCGGCTCTACTTCTACCTCACAGACGTTGGAGGTAGAACAGGAGCGTGTGGGATTCATACCACTAAAAACCATAACCATGTTAGCCTCAGGCCCACGGGACTATCATTTACGTATTACTGCGCGGTTTGGGTTTACCTTTAGGCACTCGTCTTTCTGCACCGTTTCACTTTTCTACGAAAGCAGAGGAAACTGTAAGTCAATTCTCCTTTGGCTTCAGCATCTTCGCAATTATATTCTCCCATTGTCCCCTTGGGCAGTGGAACACCACATGCACTGGATCTTCCGGTATGGCACCGCATCTAGCATAATTCGATGAATCCCCAAACCCAAAGCGCTACAGATACTTTCTGTAGGAATCACCTGGGTAATATGCTAGAGGTTACCTCGTACCATGAATACGGAGATAGCCTTTTGAGTTCATATGTCTTAGGAGAATTGTTGCGACATGTGTTCTCGGCCCGATTACTTGTAGTTGGCCCCAAAGTGGGGCTTACGTCCATATTGCAAACAGAGTCTTTCGGGGTTCAAGCGTGGAATTGCGCTGTACAAGTCGTATACCGTACTCCTTAGTTTGGTAGAGGCTTTTGTCTTGCATCCACCAGTTGGCCACTTCAAGGCCCTGATCCAACATGGATTGTTGCGCCAACGATTATTATTATTATCCACTAGTTGAATGCGGAGTATGCACTCAGTATTAGCCAGCACCGTTGAACTTGCCACATCGGGGCGCTGATTGGGGTCATAAAGTCAATCCTTGTGTGAAGAAGACCGCGGGGTCAACACGACGGGTACAGACGTTAAGCCACCAGGACGCAATTGTCATTAAATGTGTTAGTTTGGATCGGAGATGCATTCCTAAATATTGGGCTGTTTATACAGGTTGGACTTCCTTCTTCGATTGTCAAGTATTGAGACTTAGCGTTTTTGGTAAACATGTTTAGTTTCCTTGTGTATTGAAGCTCCGTCACAAGGATGTTTTTTTTCTGTACAGTCCTTAAAAGCTTTGCTTTAATCAATTGCCTTCCGACCACAATATGAAACCTTCCCTACTACAACTTGTGAAAAACTCAAAGTGATCAACAGCGGATTAATTCGATTCGATATCCATAAAGTTGTCTAACGCGTGTTCCTTTATGCACATTGCCTTTTCAATTTTTGTCTTCAGCTCGTGTAGCACCGTCTTATTACTTTACTATTTTATGAACCAATCTTCGAGTCTTTCCAATCCTTTTAGAAGGAACCTAGGCTAATTGAATTTCTTACGAAAAAGCCATTTATTGGAAACATTTCCGTTTTGCAGCTCTTAGCCAACGCTTTTCTTTGAAAATCAGTTGTTCTTGCAGGTGGGCTGCGCTATAATTTTTTACATAATTCAGATACGTACAAAACTATGACATACAATCAAGCATAGAAAACTATCGCCGAGTTAACACACTTTTCCAGCTCCCACAATCGGATACTAGCGAAAACCCTTTCAGTAACTTCCCCCGGCCATTGCTCGGAACCATTCACCACCCACACCGGCAGCCCTAGCGCATCTTGCAGCCGGGTATCTCCTGCGACGGGTTGTTGTTGCTGCTGCCGGTGCTGCCGAACAAAAAAGCTAAAAATAAAAAAAAATCGCCTCTTGCTCTTTTTGCTCGCCTCGCTCTGGTCGTTGTTCTTTTTCCTTCACGACCGACTCTACACCTACACAAAGTAAACAAAAACAATGCGACACACGTCCATACACCGAATTTTAATTCATCCGCGCTCCATGTGCACATACACAAATCGATTGTGCCATATACAAACAGGTCGACATACATACGCGAGTGCTACGTCATCAACGGTGGACTCCTTATGTACTGCGCGCGTAGGAAACCGGTCGCCGGCCGAGGGGAGCAGCAGCGAGCATGTATGTATGTCGCTGCCATAATGTTTTGTCATGAGATGGTCAACCGAAGACTTGACTGGGCCTGCGAGGATTAGAGAACGCCTTTGGGGTTGCCAGACGCGCGGGAATGGATGTAAAAGGCCGGACAGTATTAAGTGTGCTCATACCTAAACTGTGGTCTCATTAGAAACATCAAATGAGCACAAAGTAACATGTAGAAAACCTGTCTTATTCTCCACAATCCAGTGCACGAAAATGTTGGATAAAGACCACAATTTTGTAAAAAAGGCAAATCCTGATCCCAGAGAATTAGATATGAAAGGCGTTCATACTATATTCATCATTCTAATCTATGCACTGTGCTTATCGGCGGTAACTCGATATATTTACATTAACTAAAAAGCTACACAAAATATTCCCAGCTGTCCCCCACTCTTCTTTTTCTTCAGCCTTTGTCCCGTTTAAGCGAGGTCGGCCCGTCGTGATTGGTTTCGGCATTTGGCTCTATCGAATGCCTGGTCTGGGTGCAATCTCGAGGCTTTTAAAATCCCCATCCAGTGTATCAAGCCACTTTGACTTTGGTGTTCCGACCAATCTTGGCAAGTGAATTCTCGTTACGTGAAAATACCATCGCAGACGCCTCTCGCAGCTTTTCCACGATCGGTGCAACTCCATATCGATTTCGGATGTGATCAAAACGTGTCACGCCACTAGTCCAACCAAACACTTTCGTCTCCATTACCGCAAGACGGCGTTCATTGTCTTTTATAGTCGGCCAACAATCAGAATCATAGAGAGCGACAGGACGGACGACATTGCGGTAAATTTTAGATTTGAGAACTTCGTTGATACGTCGATCACAAAGAACACCAGTTGTGGAATGCCACTTCATCCAGGTTGCGTTAATGCGTGAAGCAATTTCATAACGCAGTTCTCCATTGGCTGATAGCGTTGATTCGCGGTATTTAAATCGCTCAGTTCTCCGCGCCTAAAAACAGGATAAAATATACCAACTGGTCCTCCAGGTTTGGGATGGGTAGGGCTGACAACCCTACAGGGAAAACCGATGTTACGAACCCACGAAAGGAGCCTCGGACAGGACGGATATTACAACGACGAACCCGGCAACGACAACGGATTACCGATTTGCGCATTTTCTCATGGAACGTGCGCTCCCTCTACAGACCGAATGCTGCTGAGCAGCTAGCCGATACCCTGCCCCAATATAAGGCTGATGTAACAGCGTTACAAGAGATACGATGAATAGGGACCGGTTTCCTGGAGAAGAGCTGATACACCATATAGTATAGCGGCCATCCAGTAAACCATGTGCTCGGAGTAGGTTTCTTAGTCAGCCAAAAAATGAAACCTGCTGTTATCGGCTTTGAAAATATAAGCGAAACGCTATGCACTCTGCGTTTGCGAGGCAAGTTTAAAAATATAAGCCTCATAAACGTTCACGCCTCTACAGAGGAGACTGTAGAGTCGGAAAAGGATACCTTCTACGAGGCAGTTGAGCGGACCCTCGAAGCCTGTCCCAAGTATGATATCAAAATCGTACTTGGAGATTTCAAGTAGGCACCCGTATTCAGGCGATACTTCGGCTCCCATAGCTTACATAGAGATACCAATGATAATGGATTGCGCATTATCCAGTTAGCAGTATCACACGAAATGGTTGTTGGAAGTACCTGGTTTGCTCGGACAGCGGTTCACAAACATACGTGGGCCTCTCCTGACGGGACCACCTTCAACCAAATTGACCACGTGCAGATGAACGCCGCCACCTCTCAGCCTTGATGAATGTCAGAACATATAGGGGGGCCAATATAGACTTGGACCACTATCTCGTTGGCATGGTGCTCCGAGCTCGGATTACGACACCACCTACAATCCCCTCTGACAATCAGAACAGAGTGAACACTGAAGTCATCCACAACACCTATAAGAGGGAAATGGATGCCGCAATAATCGCAGTTAACAGAGGTCCTGAAGATGAAGCATCAACAAATGATCTTCACAAGCACCTGAAGAACGTTATCATTGATACGGCCACAAAGATACTTGGCCCCAGCCACAAAAAAAAATCAGAACGGCTGGTTCGACGATGAATATAAGCTAGCAACGAACGGAAGAATGCTCTCTCAAAGAACGCGGGCACGCGCAGAGACTTATCACGAACTCCGTCGAGCGAAGAAGCGACTTCATAGACGGAAAAAGGAAACCTGGGAGAACCAACAAGTCTGTGAACTATGGGCATATTGGAGCGATGGATTGAGTACTTTGATGAGCTACTGAACAACCAGATCATCGGCGAGTTGGAGGTCCCGCCAACTGAAAACGACGGACAAATACTGCCATCGGCTTAAAAATCATAAGTCGCCAGGAGCCGATGGAATTACAGTCGAATTAGTTAAATATAGAAGCGACCAGTTACACCAAGTGGTTCATCAACTTGTGCTCAAGGTATGGGACAACGAATCAATGCCTGACGATTGGCAACGAGGCATTATCTGTCTCATACATAAAAAGGGAAATATCACACAGTGCAGCAATTATAGAGGTATCACGTTGCTGAGTATCATCTAAAAGATATTCTCCTCTATCTTGCTAGGCCGCATAGCCCCATACGCCCAGATCTCTCTTGGTCCATACCAAAGAAGCTTCACACCAGGTAAATCAGGAAGAGATCAAATGTTTTCTGTGCAGCAAGCGATGGAAAAACTGCTGCTGTATGGCCATCCGTTGCATGACAGCATAGCCAGGGTAAAACTGTACACGGCCATGAGAGAATTCGGTATCTCGACGAAATTGATAAGACTGGTTAAAGTGACCTTGTCCAATGTGCGAGGTCAGATAAAAGTAGCAGGATCACCCTCGAGACCATTTAACATCAACAACGGTCTAAGACAAGGGGATGCCCTATCATGCGTGCTGTTTAACCTGGCTCTGGGGGTAAGTGATCCGTGAAGCAGAGGTAAATGTGAGGGGCACAATCTTCTTTAACTCCACCCAACGACTGGCCTACGTTGACGTTATCAGCATCTTAGGAAAAACGACTGCAAACTGCCTTAATCCAGATCATGCAGGCGGCGCGAGATCTTGAGCTAAACATCAATTCAGGCAATACAACATATATATTGGCAACGCCAGCAAAAAAAACCAACCAACAACACCAAAACGCACTGGTCAACCAGGAAGAATAAAGATAGGAGGCTACAACCTTGAGACCGTTGATAATTTCGCCTATCTAGGGTCGAAAATCACAACCGATAATCGCTACGACGATGAAACCCGCGCACAATTGTTGGGAGCCCATAGAGCCTATTCAGCTCACAAAAACTGTTCCGCTCGACACGTCTCACCATGGAGTCAAATCTCTTCCTATACAAGACAATTATCTTGCCAGTGCTCATGTATTCTTCGGAGACTTGGGTTCTTAGCAAGAAAAATTGCGAACTTTTGACCGTGTTTGAGAGAAGAATCTTCCGAACGATTTTCGGCTCCCTTCATACGACGATACGATGACCGCCAGGTTGTGGATAAAATCCGGCTCAATAGGTTACGGTGGGCGGGTCACTTAATCTCATCGTATACACAGTTACGAGATGTCTTAATCCGCATGGGAGTGGGAAACACCCTGGCCTGCTGGGTGGCCAGGATATTAGAGAGTAGTCAAATAGCAGTGCTGACAGGTACAAACTCTATTCTCATGGACACTACTCAAGATTCTCCACAGGGTAGAGTACTATCACCGCTAATGTGGAGAATAGTATAATAGCTGACGAAGTCATAGGAGAACTAACAAGCACTGGAATACAGGTACAGGGTTACAATAATAACATTGTATTAATCTGTAAAGGCAAACGTGAGCATACCTCATGGAATACAAACGGCACTAAAAATCACTATTACCTAATGCAAGAAGGCAGGAATGATGACTTGTAGGTCCATATTATTTCCAAAGACTTGGTTGTTATGTTCTAGAATTCTCACCATTATTATTACTATTCCGTGTGAAATGTTGACTTTGCCCGCTATTTGGCGGAGCAAGTAGATGAACTTGAGTTCTTTATCGTCCAACTCGGTCGCAATTTCATTGAAGGCTTACAAAATCTTACTTAGTCCTAATACCCAGATAGAGACTTAGTTTATTATTGGAATGCATATATGTGAACTATGGTGCGGAACTATTGGTCTTGAAGCTTCTTTTGTTCTTCTACGATTTTGTTTTGTGGGCAGCAATTTTCTCTTCTTCTATTGAAAAAATTGGAGTAGTTGGAGGTATAATTATGTTCGCTGTTAAGATCCATCACTCGAATCTTTTACGCAAGTGAAGCTGTGTAGGATAGGCACTTCCAACTCAAACTGGAGTTCTTTACTAAGCTAGGTCTAGATCGGATACCGGTTGTTGTTGACGATGAATTCCAGTTCAAAACTTCGTTTTTGATACAACCTCTCAACTTAACTTAATAGTACATTCTTCTCTAAACCAAATGCTGCTCTGCCTCAGCCGAAATTCAGTTTGTATAATTCTTTCTTTCCTGGTGGGTAAATTGTCATCTTTTGCAGTCTCTACAGAGTTGCGATTTCCACTCATTCAAAAATCCTGAAGATCTCAAATCCTCAAATGCGGAATAGAGCGGTATTTGCGTGGTTTCTGCTAACGAGAAGATTTTAACTAAAATCACCATGGAACGCATAATGAAACTACTCGAAATCGTGATCGAGAGGAGAGATAGGACTGTGTGCCTACCTCTTTCCTCATATGTTTCCTTGTTTTACACTTCTGGCTCATAATGCATTGCCTGGCCCCAAGAATTATTGCCTGTGTTGTCCGAAAATATTTCGCGTGACTAACGGATTCGATGTCCGTGAACGGCGTGAAGAGAAGATCAGCGACTGCCAGATTTGGTTCACCTTTCGGTGAAGAGCAGCATCTATGGCATTATCTGAAGTAGCATCTTGCTGAGGGAATGCCAAAAGTGTAGTTCCCACCAGTTGTTTCTTGGTGGTCTTAAACGCCTGGACATCTCTGAAGAAGTCGCAGCCAAGCGGGACCCTTCGGTCTCCGGCCTTAACAGATAAACGTTAAGCACCGATTAATGATGGACGATCTTGGGCAAGAAACAACCGTAGAAGTCTAATATTCCCAAAAACTTTCCCAGATCCTTAACTGTTTTCGGAAGCGGGAAGTGCGAAATCGTCTGCACTTTAACTGGATCCGGTTGGTTCTCTTCAGGTTTAATCAGATGGCCGAGGAATCTCACCAGCGGTTGCAGGAATTTACTTTTTTCAGCATTGAGTGTTGTAGGTAGACTGGCCTCAAGGAAACAGTACGCCGTCGGACTACCAACTAAAAACCTCCCTGTCATCAGAGAATTAGCCTGGAACTGTTTAACACATTACTTCCGCTCTCCCGGCTTCGAGAGCCTTTAAGTCAGAGGATTCTTTTCATTAACAGGAGGGGAGGGGAGGGGAGGAAGGGAGTTGTTAGTTCAGGGAACCCCTTGCCATCCGGTCCCTCCGCCGATCGAGCTCAATCTTCTTCGCATAAGAAAAGGCCGAATATAATGCGCAACACGACTTCATCATCCAGCGCTCTGACAATGTTGTCTGGAGAGAGCTCCTCTGTGTCTGCATAAAGCTGCTGACGAAAACTGTCCCACCTTTCCCAAGAAAAAACGTGTCAGGAGATCGCGCTCAATTTTGTGCAGGCAAGACTGAAAAGCTTGATGCCCACTTAACAGTTGTCTGCTATACGGAAACGTCAAGAAAATGTTCGTCGAAATTCCAGACTGCTTGATTGTAGCCACACGTGTGGATTAACGAGGAATTTGCTAGCGCGAGTTGTAAGGTTTGCGGGATTTATTTCGAGATGCGGGGAGAACTGAGATTGCAGCCACTTTATCTCTGTGGAAAATGATGAAAGTGTCCAGATTTTAGGAAGTAAACATTAAGTGTCATTCTTAATTCTAATCAGGTCACTCAAGAAGAATGGCAGAGGGTTTTCCGTTGCCACTCTTCTGGTTCCATTGTAAATTTTCCTCTAAAAGTCACATAACTCTCTGTCATGCATATTCCGGCCAGCTTCATGAGCATACCGATTTCACGTTTCTATGTCAAAGATTTTGATTTTTAGCTTGATGTTTAGAATAACTAAGTATCCCGTAGCCAAACGGGCTCAGGCAGACAGGGCAAATTTGCTGGATGACAACGATCTTTGCTATTTCCCAACCAAGTCGACTCAGGCCTCCCAGTTAGTAGCCCCGGATAACCACGAGTCCACTTAGTGGTGAACTAACGTCAGCAGCGATGACGACGACGATTTGGAATAGTGTGGATTTATGATTGGCAAACGATTCAGAATAGGTTGCACATGAGCTGCCAGCTGTGGATTTCTTATTACATCAGAGGGACAACTCGTGGAAACGGCTTTCAGGTTAATAATACAGCTGCTTCCGTAACAATAATGTTGGCAGGGCTGCAAGTATGCTCAAAGCTATGACACCATTAAGTTGGCAGTGCAGGCTCAGTTGACTAGCGCCTGACCCAGTCTCTGAACACAAACTACCATAAGGATTTGTGCTAACCCACGCGTGACCTCCCTGCTTATATGAACAATCACGGGGATTATTTAAGTCGACTGTACTTTCTA
Source organism: Hermetia illucens (assembly GCF_905115235.1). Lineage (NCBI taxonomy): Eukaryota > Metazoa > Arthropoda > Insecta > Diptera > Stratiomyidae > Hermetia > Hermetia illucens. The sequence goes on along the minus strand of NC_051852.1, from coordinate 103,630,759 downwards.
GCGAAGATAGCAGCTTGCAGCTAGAACTCAAAATATAATGACAACATCAACAACAACAATACATCACAGTGGCAGCTAAAATGGGAGATTTCTTTGCAGGAAGCGCAAAGTTACAACGGCCACCTACTGAAAAAATAGAAAGGCTGTTCCACTGTTCCAACGGTGAAGGCGACTATTAGTGAAAAAGTGAGGACACCGTAGAGGCTAAGAGCTCTGACGTCTAAAAAAGAAAGACATCGAACTCGAGTTGAGAAAAAGAGGTATGAGAAAAGATGGCCAGCTCTGAACTGCGTGGCACCCCTTTGTCGGGAAAAAAGAGCAACGAGCTTTCCAGCCAGGCGAAAAACGCAAATCATCTCATCGGAGAGGATGGATCTCATCCGAAATACAAGGGTTGAGGAAGAAAGACTACTTAAAAAGGGCGTGGTGCGGAAAATGAAAGCTGCTATCATCGTCCAGCGAAACATTTAAATGAACGTCAAAAATGGAATAATGAAGATGGAATTAAACGTTATTACACACCAGCGAAACTCATGGAAGACAGCCAAACAGGAGCTGAGGAAAAAACACATAACTAGCGCACAAAACACAGTGCTGATCGATCGATAAAAGGAAGCGAGGGGAAACCAGTGCAGCGCAGCAAGAATTCCGCGAAGTGGTAACCAGACGGAGCAAGCAGCATAGGAAAAAGGAGAATATTCAACAACAACAACCTAATTTGAATAACGACGGCAGTGGCTGCACTTTGTTAAAGTCGAAATCGACTACGACGATATCAGCGACAAATAAAAAAAAGGGCAAGCTACGGTCAGACGCCATTCTCATCAAGCCGAAGTTCTTGCAGATGTCCGCAACATCGCTGAACTAGAAGACTTTGCAGTAAATGCCAAATCTATTCAGATGACTAGAACCGGCGAGATACTTGCCGAGTTTAGCTCGAAGCTCGATAGAACATTCTAGGCTAGATCCTTGAAATAAGGAATCTGGATTGTCTCACTAACACGGAAGAGGTAAAGGAAGCAATAAAAAAAAGATTATTCAGATGTGAGCAACTTCAAGATGGGAGTTATTTCTGTCAACTCCAGAGGTTTGGCCATTGTCACTGTCGCTGAGAAGACAACGCGCCAACTTCTCCATTAATAATAAAAATAATCAATGGAGCAACAATCCATATTGGATCAGGGCGGCCTTGAAGTGTGTTAGAGCACTTCATGCAAGACCGTAACGGTACACTACAGTACATTGTAGGAGGCAATGTGATCAGCATTGCGTTAGCCCGAGATTATTACCCTGATTTGACTCAGGTACTCATTTCCAGCTGAGTCGACATCCAATCTCCTCAACGGAGATTTCCGATATAGTGGAGAAGAATGCTTTCTATGGTTAATTACACGCAGCTCAGAAGAACCTTCCTAAAGATCGTATTGCGATCATGATGAATGATGCAAATCCTAAGATAGACTATAATAACACCTTGTTCAGACATGTGATGGTGGCCTTCAAAGAAGAGTTACAGAAAGCAGCAAACATGCATATGAGTGCAGCTGCTTATGGAGCAGACAATCCAAAAAAGAAAAGTTGCCTAGTTGCTTCTTAGCGAGCAGTGCCGAGATAGGAGCTCACCATCTTGCTATGTCGATATATCTGGCACTATTGCCATCTGAGTGAGAAATACAGTTTACTTAATGAGAAGGGAAAGTTCTAACCGGAAAACACCAGATCTCTCGAGCATGTGTTTGGGGCATGCACACAGATTTTGGAGTTCCGACATTCTGAAGCCCTGGTTGCGAGGGAACTATCTCTTAGTGTCAACGGTCCAATGATGGAAGGTACTGGAAGATTTCACGGCCAATGATCATCTGTACATTGCCTCCTCAAGTGACAAACGGCTCCTCTCAATGTTCTGACATCCGGCAAACATCTACTGGGTGGAAAATCGGAGGAATCGACGTTGGAAAATTTGTCGACGCTCTTTCAAGAGGGATAAATGAGCGATAAGACTCAGCCGCGGACAGAAGAACTGCGACTGAATCGCTAGTTCATTCACCAATTAGCCTTATCACCGCTTGCAATGTACCGGCACCCAAAAGGAAACTCCGTCCCGGGAAGTTGTGGACGGCTGAATTTGCAAGTCTAGGAAGGAACTGCCTCAGAATTTGGAGGATTGCTCAGCTTGCAAGAGTTTCTTTCCCGCTGGAAGGTTGTGCTGATAAGCAAGGACAAAGACGACGCTGAGGCGCCGTCAGCGTACCGTCCTCTCAGTATGTTAAACACAGCGGGGTTGCTAGTTTAGACTACTCACCAGCATAATATGATTTTAGAGCGAGACGATCCACAATTTATACGATTGGGGGAAGCGGTTCCAGCAGTGAAGTTGGCTGAGCCACACAGTCGCCACTGACGGCGGATGCTGCACCGAGTTGATTTCGAGGACCTATTTAAAGGAGCGTGCTCTGCGAGACCCGGAAAGGAGAGCGCAAAGTGAAGGTTACATCGGGGCCAACTCAGGATGCTATTCTTTTCCTGGAACTTTCGAACGCCTTATACAACTCGAGATGCCTGATGAATCGCATCTAGTCGGATACGCGGATGATGTTGCGGCATTGGTTACCGCACGCACGATTGAGCAAGCTCAGCGTACAATGGGAATGGTGATATGGCGAGTTAGTAGATAGATGGCTGAACATCGATTCTTAGCTTTGGAAAAAGTCGATGTAGTTCTTCTGACCAAGGAGAGGGTTCCCACAGTCCTCTCTACTCAGGTTGGTGAAACCATGGTTTGTCGGAGCCGGCGGTGAAAAATTTTGGCTTCTTCGAGCAAATTCGCCACACCGCAATCAAGGCTGCGGCTAGAATGTTTAAGATTTGTCTGTTGATGTCCAATGTCGGAGGTCCTTATCCGATAAACGTTCTTTGCTGATGAATACGGTTTAGTCCGCCCTTTCTTACGGTTCCAAACTATAGGCTGACTCCTTCAGTAAGATGTACCTCAAGCGCCTGGTGCAACGAGTTGTGTTCACTTATCGTACCCCCTCGCTGCCAGCGGTAATGGTGATAGCAGGAGATAATGTCATCGCTCTCCATGCTGGGCGAAGGTTTAAATACCTCAGAAAACACAGGGAAATAAGGAAACCGTTGTCCGCGAAGGGAGAGCCCGCACTCTCTGCGCATCACCGCAATCTTGGAAATGAGAACCGAGGGTAGATCGACCGCACATCTCATCGAAGACGTGCGTCGTAGTTCAATCGAAAGCATGGTGAGATCGACTTTTACCTAACCCAGCTGTTCAGCGAACATAGGTATTTTCAGCCTTACCTGCACACTACTGAGAAATCACGACTGATCAACTATTGAAAGGATTTGGTGAGCGATGCCTGGTGGGATCGCAACCGCCACTACTTTTCGATAGAACGGTGTCAAGCGTCCCCGGACACCATAATTGAGGCTATGCTGCAGAGAGAGGACACGTGGAGCCGAGCGGCACATTATACTCAAAGTTTCTTAAGACCATGAGGTAGCTGATCGACACTTAGTCCCTAAATGCATTTCACTAGCATTCTAAGCTTCCCGATGGAAGACATACCTTTTTACCTGGAGGAGTAGTTATTAAGGAAAAGCCCTCAACAACCAACTCCAGAACTTATACCGGTATCGTAAAGTGTTAATTTTAATACTTTAATACTACGGTCCAAAAACAGAAGAAAAAAAAATTAAAACCGCATCTTGCATGTATAAGGGCTCTGCTAAGCGCAATGTATCATATACCATTCAGCGAATGCGCGGGGGTTCACAGTTGCAACATATCTACAAAATTTGTCAACCCTTTTCTGAATAAATTGCGTGTGACAAACAGACAGTAAGTCGATTTTAATAAGGTTTTGCTTTACACAAAAAATCGTCGAAGGATTCAAATTGTAGGAAGTTTACACTTCGCTACTTGTCAATCTACGCAAGCTTAATATTGTCATCGGAATCCTATATTGTCGATAACTACCCAAGTCTTTAATCTGTAGTGAGTCTAATAGTTTCGCCGTATGTCCTGCTTCCAAGAGCTCATAACATGCCCCTTGAAACCAATTAATCATGTTTACACATGATTTGTTGCACGTTGCATTTCTGATTGATTGATTTATGGGATGCGGATCGGCTCGATTAGGAATTAGAGTGCTTGGGTTCAATGTAATCATTAGCAGAACTTGCAAAAGACATTTCCCGATCACCACAAAATACGTTACAAAACAAAGTCACTTACCCTTTCCTGAGGACTTGACACAGAGATGTCACTGGGTCGTTGCGAGCGGCGAAGGGCGTGAAGACAGTCTGAAGGGATTAAACAAACACTTTCGGTCACCTCTCAGCAGTGGTCCTTGGGCTTGTAAAGTCCTTTTGTAACACTTCCGACACAGTCTGCAGTGGTCTCCGAGACCACGGAATGGTTGCCACGAATCCGGAGCCGGCTCCTGTCAAGCACTGGGACACGAAACGAGCGAAACACGGCCAGATCTGCTAGGCGAATGTCTCCCGGGCAGTTGTCACGTATGGTCCTTTTCGCGCGCACCAGGGAAAACACTAAATTTACTATGAGCGACCGCGCCGAGGACGATGTTTCCCAATTGGGTGCCTCTTGTACAACAAATCGGGGCAAATTTCGAAGTCAGCGGCTAAAACTATGGAAATGACAGTCACAGTGAAGAGATTGAGGTTAGATCGAAGGCGACATTTGCGCTCTTCGCGGTGTCTGTCAAATAACGAAAAAGAATACAAGTGACTTTGTGTCGGTGCTAGTGACATCTAGCGGTGAAATTCAGTATGGTTTCTAGATTGACTAACGGAGAGTGCGGTTTAGCTAATCAATTTTTCGTTAGTGGTTTTGTGCAGATTTAAATGGAAGTATCAGCATTTGGGAAAAATTGAGGTGGCAATTCCATTTCATCTGCGGTAAGTTCATCCCTTCTATCAAGCGATTCTATATATTGTGGCAGCGTAGTCCAGTACATCTATTATTGGATATTATATGTACTGTAGTGTGGATGCCGGACCAAAGCATGTAAGATAGCCAATTCTGCGAAAATCGGGTAATGGGGAATTACGACGTGGTTGATGTAAAGAAAACTCACTTGGAGGGGTCATAAATTTTCTAAGCTTAGTGACGGCCACGAGTTTTCATCAGGTTTGAAGAGTGGGCATCTCCTCCTTCCACCTTCATAGACATTCTACCCTGTCAGGGGATGGGAGATGGAGCAAAACTTATTCAATGAAATCTTGGAAGTAGAAAGGGTATCAATCTATAGTTGTATAGTAAATTAGTAAATCGTTCCACTTGAACTTTGAATTGAATAACAAAAGAAAGTTAAACGCGCTTTTCGTTTCACGTAATTCGCATTATCCGTGTAATAACACGGATTGAGGCGGTTGCAATTGTAACTTAGAACTTGAAATTAATATGAGATCTCGGCATAATTTCAAAGGTCGAGTTCGAGGAACATAGCCCCGTGGCTGAGGAAACCTCAACTACCCTGGTATCACTACTGTCTGTCTTTTTCTTTTCGCCTTAAGAGTGCCTTGAGTGTAACGTGCCACTCTGCTCCAGGGTACATTTCTTTACGTAGCGAGTCAGTCCATATTTCGGAACCATAAAGAACGGGGGACTGAACCTAAGGGTTCTAAGACATTGGACAGAAGCCGGTCCGCAGCTCTGTCTGCGATGTTGCGAATCTGCTCCAAGAACTTAACTTTAGGTCAATTATGATGATTAACCTGAACACCGAGGGCTATGCAAACCCGTACCCTCTATGAAGGGTAGCACCTCCTCCACCCCGCAACTGGACATTCCACATCTTCGGCAATGCAAATTGTAAGGTATGCCGAGTCTTCCCTGCAGGTCAATGCCCTGTGCAAACCGTCTTTCCCAGAGCTCTCGCGATCCGGTTTTGTTCTGGAATGGCCAAACCCTCTGACTTAGCGCAAGTGATAAGCCTTCGCCATCTAAAGTCAGCGACGGGAAGCCGACTGCTCCCATCTAAGGACTATATAGAACAGAGCCGTGCCTGGCCAGTGCGTCTTCCTGGTTACTCCCTTCAATGTTCCTTTGGATATCCGTTAACTCAATTCTTCAAATAACGAATACTATCACCTTCTCGAATTCGTATAAGAAATAAAGTGTAGAAACAGCGTCTGCACTCACTAAAGCCTAATACACTTCATTTCGCATATAACTTGCCTGAATAGACTTTGCCACTGAATAACGTTTTTGGGAGTACCGAATTGTATTTCATAATCAAGGAACATAAACTGCTTGGTACGCTTTTAAGGACAAAGTAAATTCTACTTTTATGTTGCGATAAGAGTCCAATGATGCATCACCACCTTGGTACCAACACGGTCATCAACGGTGTCAACCAACCAAACTCTCCTAACAGGTTTGCCAGTTGTGAACACCGACTGCGCGTGATAATGTATGGAACCGAACGGTACGTGCTGGAGCTAACCCGAATGTTAGCAGTTCGGCGAAATGTGGGCCGGGGTTCTTGGTTCTCCCATATTATCTGCCTGTCAGGACACAGAGATTTAATGACGTGCCATGACTCAATAGTCAACAAAACAAAACCCACCCAGGGTAAACTACTCTACTAGAGACGTGAAGTCTCGAGGTGGAATGATACCACCGAAGATTTTATTCCTAAAGGGGCTAAGGAGGGGACTAATCGCAAAAATTCCATTCAAGACCGTAGTGATAGACTAGCAGGCAATGTGGCCACCATTGCCCTCACCCAAGATTATTATCCTGATTTGACTCAGCTGCTCATTCACAGCTGAGTCGTCGATATCCAGTCAATATCTTCAATCATCATCATCAACGGCGCAACAACCGGTGTCCGGTCTAGGCCTGCCTTAATAAGGAACTCCAGACATCCCGGTTTTGCGCCGAGGTCCACCAATTCGATATCCCTGGCGTCCTGACCTACGCCATTGCTCCATCTTAGGCAGGGTCTGCCTCGTCTCCTTTTTCTACTATAGATATTGCCCTTATAGACTTTTCGGGTGGGATCATCCTCATCCATACGGATTAAGTGACTCGCCCACCGTAACCTATTGAGCCGGATTTTATCGACAACCGGATGGTCATGGTATCGCTCATAAATTTCGTCGTTATTTAGGTTACGCAATCGTCTATTCTCATGGCTACAAATTATTCGGAGGGTTCTTTTCTCGAACGCGGCCTAGAGTTTTTATGTATGAGACAGATAATGCCTCGTTGCCAATCGTCAGGCATTTATTCGCTGTCCCATACCTTGAGCACAAGTTAATGAACCACTTGGTGTAACTGGTCGCCTCCATATTTAACTAATTCGGCTGTTATTCCATCGGCTCCTGCGACTTATTATTGTTAAGCCGATGAATTCCATGGACTGTTTCTCCTATATTTGGTGGTGGCAGTATTTGTGCGTCTTTAGTTGGCGAGACCTCCAACTCGCCGATGTTCTGGTTGTTCAGTAGCTCATCAGAGTACTCAACCCATCGCTCCAATATGCCGATTCTGTCGGAAATCAGATTTCCCTCTTTGTCTCGGCGGGATGAACATCGTGGTGTATAAGGCTTCATCTTGCTGACTTGTTACTAAAACTTCCGTGCCTGGTGCGGTTGCTCCCTGTACTTTTCTAGTTCACAGACTTGTTGGTTCTCCCAAGTTTCCTTTTTCCGTCTGTGAAATCGCTTCTCTGCTCGATGGAGTTCGTGATAAGTCTCTCCGCGTGCCCGCGTTCTTTGAAAATGCAATATTACTCGGTATGCAGCATTCTTCCGCTCCGTTGTTAGCTTACATTCATCGTCAAACTAGCCGTTCCGACTCTTTTTGCGGCTGGGGCCAAGTATCTTTGTGGCCGTATCAATGATAACGTTCTTGACGTGGTTGTGAAGATCATTTGTTGATGCTTCATCTCCAGGACCTCTGTTGACTGCGGTTACTGCGGCATCCATTTCCCTCTTATAGGTGTCGCTGTGTTATACATAGCTTCAGTATTCACTCTTACCTGATTGTCAGAGGGGATTGTAGGTGGTGTCCTGTATCCTGTATCCTTAATAAATTCATTTAATTGCAAGCCAATGGTGATCCTGGGTGGAGTTACCGAATCTGCCATGGGGTGGCCCTCTATGTGGATAAGCGGATGCTCGGTAGATGTGTCATTAATGTGCGCATATGTCATGCTCCTAAGGCGCTTCTGAGAATGAATCCGCTAAAGAAATCGTCACTTTCGACCCCTCCCACTCCCCGTCTTTCCAACAAATGTCAAAACTAAGACCGGCATCGAAAAGTACTAACGAAGACCTTCCATTTGATATCCAGTATGATTATATTCGGTGAAAAAAAAATTTACCCCAAATTTGCAAACAAAACCTTAATAAAAAATAGGCGGAATATGGCCATTAGTTTCACCATCTTTATATTGGTTTCAAGAGTGCCTATTAAAGGATAGTTATCATATATATATAGGGACTAAGCTTCTGCAATTCAAGACAAGAACCTTAGTAATTTTCATACATTCAACGGAGACCTGCATTTTAACAGGAAAAATTTCAAACTCATAGTCGCGCACAAATGGAAACTTTCCATACGGAGCTGAAGGAGGGCTTTGATGAACAACTGAATATAGTCGAAGGCAAGATCCTCAAAGGCGACATTGCGATCGTGATACGTCGCAATACCATGGCGGCTCTGGCGGACATGCTAGTCATCGTAATACACGAACACGGACTGCTCCTTCATTTAAAACTGAAATAACCTTGGCCATTAATGCACTCTAGGCTGGACAGTCTCCCTACGGAACTGTTCTTTGCAGGTCCTGCAGTCTCTGCACAACTGCTACTTCCACTCATCCTTAAATCCTGGGGTGACCCATCCTGCACCAACTGAAGGGGTATTTGCGAGATTTCTACTATCGTGAAGAAATTAGCTAAAATCACCTTAGGACGCACCAATAGGAACATCTCGAAAGGAACGCCCCGAAAGGTTGATTGTACGAATTCAATGTTGAGGTTTCCTACGTTGATGCTAGAATGAGTTGGCGTTCTACTTCTTGATTGCATCATTATTTTAGTTTTGTCCTCATTGATGCGTAGTCAAATTTTTTTCGTAACGGTGTCAAGAGTTTGCAGAAGTTCCTCTGCATCGGTTAGTTTTCAGGACATGATGTTGATGTCGTCTGCGTACGCTAACGATTGTGTCGACTTAATGAGGAGCGTTCCACTGATGTTGGTATCCATTGCCGGATAGAGTATTCGAGTGCTAGGCTGAAGAGCGTCGGCACCAGTCCGTCGCCCTGCTTGAAACCAGTACGTGTCTCAAAAGGATCAGCCAACCTTTTGTGGATCCCGACATGTAAGATGGAGTTGGTCATAATCATCTTCGTCAGTCGAACTAGTGTAGTTATTATACCAAATTGTAGCATTATGTTGCTTGAAGTCGACCAAGAGTTGGTACACGTCAACGTTATATTCCCAGCACTGCTGCAGGACTAGTTTAACGGTAAAAAACTGGTTGGTTGTGGAGTGACCCCGTCTGAAGCCGCCTTGGTACTCGCCAATGAGTCGTTCGGCGTTTAGTTTTATTTTATTCTCCAGAATTTTCGTCAGTGTTTTATAGTGAAATGCCTCTGTAGTTTTCACAACGCAATCTATCTCCCTTTTTGTGGATGGGACAGATGATGCTCCTGCGCCAGTCGTCTGGGATCTCCTCATCTTCCCAGATTCGCTGCAGTAGTTGGTATATCGCATAATAGGCTCCTTCCACTGGATTTTAACAGCTCGCCTGGAATTTTGTCCGCACCCGGCGCGTAGTTTGATTTCAGTGAGCACAGGGCGAAATCAACTTCTTCTGCTGTGGGAGGATGTGTAGTGGGGCCAGGATCACCAATATGCCATCGATCTGGGCTACTTGTATGGTCAGGTGTCGGATTCAAAAGCTCGTCAAACCAGTTAATTCGCGTTCGCAGGGATTTGTATCCCACGACCTTCTCTGCGACTTCCTTGATTGTGCCTTTAAGTTCTTCCTAGAACCCGTGTACATCTGTCTTGCTGATGTCGTGTAGCATAGGTGATAGTTTTTCCTCCGGGGCGGCTGTATATGCCTGCGCCGTAGCATCACTCAGGAGTTTACCAGTCGGAAAGATTTTGGTAGGACTGACTCTCAATTGGTGCACTAAGGAGATTCTGTACCAATTTGTTGCCTTCACCAAGTGGTGGTCTGAATCGCAGTTTGCTCCTCGATAGGATCGTACATCCAATACACTGGACGCCTATCTTTTACCAATGAAGACGTGATCAATTTAGTTGACGGTATATGTGTCTGCTGATTTTATTAGAATTCACAATTTCAGGTGGACTTGTTTCAAATGTAGGCAATGTTTGTGGAAGTGGAGGATGAACAAATTTTTCCGTTGAAATCTGTTCGAATTATTCTCGCCATCTATCCGTCGCAGATTGTCCGTCGGTAAGTAAAGTACCGTTCTTGCCATTAACGCGACAATGGTGTTTGATATCTTGTTGTGTGTTGGTGTCGCCTTTTGACAAGTCGGTATTCCCGCCCCGGATCTCTCCCATTATCCTGAGTGTCCAGTTTATCGCAAAGATGTTTGTAATAGGCCGCTCGGGTAACAGTGATTAATTTATTTGCTTCCCGGTTGGCGTTCCTGTAAATTTGTCAATTGGCCAGCGTTTTGTCGTCAAGAAACTTATGATAGGGGTGTTCCTCACGGAACGGTGGCTTGATTCCTAAGAAAGCAATCAGCACCCGATATTAAAGTGCAAAGGTGTCATTGGAAACGGCTTTGTAGTCAGTAGTGGTGGTAAAATGTCGGCGTCTTCTGAAAATGTAGTCGATTTGCGTTTTATTTTAATAAGCCATTTATTCACAAGTACAAGGTTATGGGTAAAATCGAACATACGCTCGCCACCATCATTGCACGCTCCAAACCTTTTTCTTCCATGGCACCTGTTGTCGTCTCCTTTTTTATCTTCCTGACCATTATGGTCACCTAACGTCAATGACCATATAGTCATCAGCAGGTACGTTACAGAACTTTGCATAGAGAAGGTTATATTCATTTTTATCGCGTACGCGTTCTATGTCGCAGCGGGTTTCTCTTAGAGGGCAGATATCAATCAAAAATTTCCGAAGAGCTCTTGCGAGTTCCTCAGTCTTTCCACGGACGGTGGCAATATTATGCGTGCAACCACGCATGTGTTTTGTTCGGACAAATTTACTTGCGTCCTGATGCGGCCCATGCGTCAAGAACCCGTTCCCATTTCTTGATAGGACCTGGGTCGTTCTGCGCGTCAACTGAGGCGAACGCCCTAGCATTTGTCCGAGGCTTAGGATCTCTCAACATGATCGTTTTGTTTTTAACGATTTTGGATGCATTTTTTAGTCTGCCTGTCGCGGGAATCGCGAAATGGTTGTAGGAAATACCTGATTTGCGCGGAAAGCAGTCTACAAACAAGCGTGGGCCGCTCGAGACGGGACCACTTTCAACCAAATTGACCACGTGTTAATCGAATGCCACCACCTCTCAGTCTTGATTAATGTCAGGACATATGGGGGCTAATATAGACTCGGATCACCATCTCGTTGGCATGGTGTTCCGGACTCCAATAACAACACTAACCAGAATCCCTCCGATAATCAGGTGAGAATTAACACTGAAGCCATCCACAGCACGACACTCCGCAATACCTATAAGGCGGAAATGGACACCGCAATAACCGCAGTCGAAAGAGATCGTGAAGATGAAGCATCAACAAATGATCTTCACAATCATGTGAAGACCGTTATTATAAGTACGGCCACAAATATAATATATTTGGCCCCAGCCGCAAAAAGAGTCGGAACGCCTGGTTCGACGATGAATGTAAGTTAGCAACGGAACAGAAGAATGCTGCATACTAAGTAATGTTGCATTCTCAAAGGACGCGGGCACGCGCGGAGACATCACGAACTCAATCGAGCGGAGAAGCGACTTCATAGACGTAAAAAGGAAGCTTCGGAGAACCAACAGGCCTGTGAACTCGAAAAGTACAGGGAGCAACCGCACCAGGCGCGGAGGTTTTACACACCTCGATGCTCATCCTGCCGAGACAAAAAGGGAAATATGATTTCCGACAGAATGGGCATATTGGAGCAATGGGTTGAGTATTTTAATGAATTAAAATATCGGCGAGTTGGAGGTCCCGCCTACTGAAGACGACGGACAAATACTGTCACCATTAAGTATAAAAGAGACAGTCCGTGCAGTTCATCGGCTTAAAAATCATAAGTCGTCAGGAGCCGATGGAATTACAGCCGAATTGGTCTAATATGGAGGCGACCAATTACACCAAGTGGTTCATCAACTTGTGCTGAAGGTGTGGGACAGTGAATCAATGCCTAATTTGCCAGCAAAGAGGCATTATCTGTCCCATACATAAAAAGGAATATATCATGCAGTGCAGTAATTATGGAGGTATGACGTCGCTGAGCACCGTCTATAAGATACTCTCCGCCCATGATAGCATAGCCAGGGTAAAACTGTACACGGCCATGAGAGAATTCGGTATCCCGATGAAATCGATAAGACTGACTGACTAGGCTGGCCCTGACCAATGTACGAGACCAGATAAAAGTAGCAGGATCACTCTCAAGACAATTAGACATCAACAACGGTCTAATACAAGGGTATGCCTTACCATGCGTCCCCTTTAACCTAGCTCAGGAAAAAGTGATCCGTGATGCTGAGGTAAATGCGGAAGATCTTGCTCCGCACATCAATGAAAGCAAGACAAAATGCATGGTGGCAATGGCAGCACCAAAGACCAGCCAACCAACAACATTGAATCGCACTAGTCAAACGGGAAGAATAAAGATAGGAGACTACAACTTTGAGACCGTTGATAATTTCTCCTATTTGTGGTCGAAAATCACAACCGATCACAACAGCTACGACGATGAAATCCGCGCACGGTTGTTGTTAGTCAACAGAGTTCCAGTTCCAGGTTACAAAAGTTGTTCCGCTCGAAACGTCTCACCGTAGGGTCAAAGCTTTTACTGTACAAGACAATGATCTTGCCAGTCCTCATGTATTCCTCGGAGACTTGGGTTCTTAGCAAGAAAAATTGCGAACTCTCGACCGCGTTTGAGGGAAGAATCCTCGGAAGGATTTTTGGCCCCCTTCATGAGGATGAAGGACTCCATAGCCTACATAACGACGAAATCTATTAGCGATACGATGGCCGACAGGTTGTGGATAAAATCCGGCTCAATAGGTTACGGTGGGCGGCTCACTTAATCCGTATGGATGAGGATGATCCAGCCCGAAAAGTCTATAAGGGCACGAAGCAGACCCTGGCTGAGATGAAACGATGGCATAAGCCAGGACACCAGACAGCTTTTAGGGATATCGAATTGGTGGACCTCGGCGCAAAATCGGATCTGGAGTTCCTTATTAAGGCAGGCCTAGACCGGATACCGGTTGTTGCACCGCTGATGATGATGAAAGGGGAGATGGGTGGAATAGTGGAGAAATATCAAATATAATACCGAAATTATTTTTCACATCAAAGCTAGTCGTGAGCACAGATTCGTACCAAGACTCAATAGTCGCCTCGATCACTTGTACTAAGAAATATTCTGTAGATCAACATCATACACACATCAACCAGCAGCATTTGAAACCGTAACATTACAAATCAATTCCTTGAAGCTAAAAATGTCACCCCAATATTCACATGCACCTGAAATTATTTTCTAGCCCAAAAGCAACCCAAGCCCAGCCCGAAATCAGCCCAAGCGCGAAGTCAGGATAAAGCCAGCGCAATACTTGCCGCGACTTGTACTACGAAGAACAGTAATGTTAGGTGATGTTATATTACAAGATCGCAATAATACATTGGTGTTATCAGATCTAGTTTAAACATTGATAACCATGATTGTTGCATGAATGTTTGTTTTCATAAAATTCTATATTCTCGAGGTGCTTCGCAATTACAACCATTGGCAAATTGTCTGTAAAGCTTAGCAACACTGCCTTCCTTGGGATACGAAGCCTAACCACTCCATTTTCATAGCAGGGGTCCGGTGAGCACACTGTACCAGAGAAACTTATCGAGCGGTAACTCTTGATTAGCCAAGTTAGTAGTTAGGGCCATTTTTGTTTTTAATGACATTGAATGCATTTTCTTGAGAAAGACTGCGAAATTAAACTTAAATAATAAATAAAATAAAGTTTTTGCCGACCGATTTGAATGAAACAGACACTACCACTGCTAGTCGTAACAATGGTGTTGGGCTGACAGCTTTCCAGCACCGAAGCGCGAGAATACACCCAATCGTCACTTCCCGCCAGCGACATCATGGAAGGAGCGTTGCGAAAGGTGTGCCTGTGGGCCGCAAGATGCGGACTCAGCATAAGCCCAACCAAAACGCAACTGATGCTATTCACCACCAAGACAAGGATACCTGAATTCCATCTACCACGGCTGAATGAACAAAGATTAGTTCTTTCCTCTAATGTAAAGTATCCGGGTGTAATCCTGGATCCTAAGCTAAATTGGAGGTTGAACATAGAACTGAGGGTTAAGAAGGCCTGTATAGCCTTCTATACCTGTAAGAGAGCCTTTGCAAAGAACCGCTGTAGTGCGTCCGATCCTAACATACGGCTCTATTGTATGGTAGCAGGCTTTGAAGAAGAAATACAATAGAACGAAGCTTAATAGGATTCAAAGAACCGCGTGTGCAGGTGCTACGGGGGCTCTGCAGTCCTGCCCGGCAGATGTTCTCAATGTACTCCTGCATCTCCTCCCCCTAGACATCCACATAAAATATGTTGCAGCGTGCAGTGCCGTCAGACTACGTGAGTCCAGAGGCTGGACAGCGAAGTCCTACGGTCACAGCAACATCCTAGATGAAATACCTCGAGAAATCTGGGCATCCCCCACGGACTATGTCACACGCAAGCTGAACTTGACGAGAAACTTTGCTGTGGCTTTCTTGTGACCTTCCAACCAGGGCAAAGCGGAAGACCGGCGGCGTGTTTCAAGACTATGACACAGTATTCTTTACGGACAGATCAAAGATGGCCTATGGAGTCGGCGCGGGGGTTTTCGCGAATACACACGGTGTATCCAAGTCGTATGGTCTCCCAGGTTTCGCCAGTGTATTCCAGGCGGAAGTACTGGCGATATTGGAAGTCTGTCGATGGCTGGAGCGTGATTCGAGCCCCAAGCGTAACATAGCCATTCTGACCGACAGCCAAGCGGCCATCAAGGCCTTGTACTCAACGACGACATCTTCCCGGCTGGTGGGGCAGTGCAGAGACGCGCTCAACCATCTGGGCGGCACGCTCAAGGTTACTCACCTCTGGGTTCCCGGGCATAGGAACATAGAGGGGAATGAACGGGCTGACGGATTGGCCAGGCAAGGCTCTGCTCTTGGCAGTCCCTCGGCGAATACAGTCAGTGTTTCGCTGGCGGCTGTCGGGGGCGGAGTCTACTCGCACTACCTAGCAGCCGCGGGCCTGAGATGGCGAAGGCTTACAAGCTGTGCCAAGTCAAGGAGAATTTGGCCTGATTATAACATAGCCCTATCACGAGAGCTCCTATGCCAGACGCGTGCAAATGCATTCAAGATTACGGTGGTCTGCACGGGGCACTGGCCCATAGAACCATGCCGCTAGGCTCGGCATTCCCTACAACTCGCATTGCCGAAGCTGCGGATAATGAAGGGAAACCCTCATGCATTTTCTCTGCGATTGCCCAGCTCTGGCTAAAGTCAGGCTGCGAACACTGATTATATCGCGATGTGATTATATCGCGGATATCCGCTTTGACCGAGTAAACTGGCGCAATCGATCGAGACGAACAGACCCCGCTTTGGAATGGAACAAAGGGTGTAGAAGAAGACGAGGTTTCCTTAGTTCAACTTCAATTAGCAAAATTAAAGTTATTTTTGATATTTAGCGCCTCTCGTTCGACATCTACGATCATTGTTGTCGCATCTACCGTAGAACGAGTTTGCCGAAAACAATACTCTCATATACCACAATACCAGCTCGATGAATGAGTTCAGTGTTCCCCATATAGAGGGGAGTTCATCTTCCCCATATAGAAGAGATGTGAAGGGGGCAATAAATAACAGCGTTATTTGCTGGAAAATGTGTTAGTTTGGATTAAGTGTCCTCTAAATTTCCAAATTGAAAGTCTTCCATACTAAATTTATAGTTTATTTCGTACAAATTTATAATTTGGAATTTATTTTTTGTTTATTTATTCAAAGGCAAAATTATAATATTCTTGTCCTCTTAAGCCACGGATTCGTATCGATAACTCGGAAGTCATAAATTTCCACGCACGAGAAAGGGGTTGAGATGACATTGATGTTATGCGTTACAGCTCCCACTGCGGTGAAAAGGTTATTCTCATGTGAGACTGCAGTTGCGTCTTCATAGCCACCCTTTTTCAAGCCACGTGCAGATGGACGCATACTGAATCGAGGTGCGTAGCTGAATTGGTTAAAACAGAAATCGGCAGCATCTACGACAAAAGCGCAAAGACAATAAATAATTAACAATTTCATTATTCAGTTTATGGCAAGTCGGAAATGCGAGCACTGCGAGACCCTGACTGGCAGATTATTCTTATATACGCACCACAAACGCTTTTCCGGGGTAACCCCGTTTAAAGGCAGGTCCTTCACGTGACCGTTTTTGTGCTTCTGGAAAACATTCCACCGGACCTGCTAGTTTCAGATTTAACGAGCCACGACAGATTTCTGAAATGTTTACAAGAGAAAACCTTGATTATGATGAGTTGTGAACACTTTGCTCAGTCCAGGGGTTATCCGTCGGCGCATTGTGGTCGTACCTGTTGCTGCAAATCCGCTCCATATCAATGAATGCATCGCTTTTATAGCTGCAAAACATGCAATAAAGTCTTGCATTATGATTACCCAGAAGATAATCTTCTGGTAGTTTTCAGTAAAGCCCAGTCAGGTTTTAAGAAGGATAAATTCATACATATATATATCTATGTACAACGTGTGAAAATTACCGGCAGAATTTCATGTATCCATCGTAGTTAATATTTTAATTAGCGGCAGTAAATCACACCCCTAGCTTTTCTAACTTTTTCGTATGCCTATTGCTTTCGCCGAAAATGTCTGCATTATATAAAATGGCTAAGGCAATTGTCAAAAAAATGCGTTTATACACAAGATTTATATCAAGAAATAAAATAAAATAAGGTGGTCAAAGGGTAGTTTAGGTCCCAGGGCGAAACGTGGATTGGTACCCTCGGTGGAGCATAAAATATCAACAGCTCTATTACCAAACCCTATCTGCACCTCTTCGTGGTAACCGCTGGGAGCACTTTCGTAAAGAAAAGCTGCAGACGGAGAAGGATGAAGGCGAGTCTCCCGCGCCTGAAAACGGGACAAATTGTACCAACTGGTCCTCCCGATTGGGGGTTGGGTAGGGCTGACAACCCTACACGGAAAACAACTTCTTACGGAGCTACAAAAGGAGCCTCGGATTGGACGGATAACACAACGAAGAACCCGGCAACGACAACGGAATAAGGATTTGTGCATTTTCTCATGGAATGTGCGCTCCCTATACAGAAATGGAGCTGCCAAGCAGCTAGTCAATACGCTACCCCAATATGAGGCCGATGTAACAGCGTTACAGGTATCTGGAGAAGAGTACCGATTTCCTGGAGGTGAGCTAGTACACCTTATATTATAGTGGCCATCCAGTAAACCATGTGCTCGAAGTAGGTTTCTTAAACCAACCTGCTGTTATCGGGTTTGAAAACATAAGCGACAGGCTATGCACTCTACGATTCCGAGCAAATTTAGAAATATAAGCCTCATAAACGTTCACGACCTTACAGAGGAGATTACAGAGTCGGAGAAGGATACCTTCTACGAGGCAGTGGAACGAACCCTCGAAGCCTGTCCCAAATATGATATCAAAATCATACTTAGGGATTTTAACAGCAAAGTAGGGACAGAGCACGTATTCAGGCGATACATTGGCTTCCATAGCTTACATCTGTCGAACAGATGGCTGTGTGCTGAGGAGCTCTTTGCTGAGACGGAGGGGTTTATGTGTGCCATTCAGGATGGCGTGGTCGCCACCCGAGCTTATAAAAAGCTCATCATGAAAGAACGGGTGGAGAATGACCAGTGCAGAATGTGTGGTTCGGCGTTAGAGACGTTGGACCATCTCATTTCTGGCTGTACTGTTATGGCAACGGTGCAATACATCACCAGGCATAATGCTGTATGTAAGGTTATCCATCAAAACCTTGCATATAAGCATGGGCTGATCACGGGAACATGTCCGGTTTACCGATATGAGCCGCAAGCAGTACTTGGTAGTTCTGCTTACAGCATGTATTGGGACCGGCAAGTTCTGACTGATCGCCATACCGCACGCAATAAGCCTGATGTACTGTTAGTTGACAAGACGGGTCGCTCCGCGTATATTATTGATGTTGCTATCCCCCATAATAGCAACAACAGAACAGAACGGAAATACGTGGAGAAGAAGGTGAACTATGAGCCATTGGCTCGGGAAATCAAAGAAATTTGGCGTCTCGAGCGGGTGGTTAGTAGTAGTTCCCATAATATTGTCAACTACAGGTATTGTACCTAAATCCCTGACGGCTTCCCTTGATGTCCTGGGACTTTCGCATAGTCTGGTTCAAACCATGCAGAAGTACACCATTCTGCATACGTGATCGATGTTGCGGGGAGTACTCGACGGATTCTCCCACTGACCTACCACCGGCCACCACCACCAGTGCCCCTTTTAGTTTTTAAGTAGGTAGGATCGTCCGGGCCTAAATGTTTGGCACTTAGTGCTAGCATTAGGTAAAATCCGGCATCTGCCGAGATTGTGATAACTCGGAAATAATAATAAGAATAATCGTTGGCGCAACAATCCATATTGGATCAGGGTCTTGAAGTGTGTTAGAGCACTTCATTCAAGACCGAAACGGTACACTACAGTATACTGTAGGAGACAATGTGGTCAGCATTGCGCTCGCCCGAGATTATTACCCTGATTTGACTCAGGTACTCATTCACAGCTGAGTCGACTGGTATCCGACGTCAAATCACGATACAAATCCCACTGCCGCCAGTGAGATTTGAACCGCGACCTTCCGTACGATAGCCTTGTGCTCTAACCACTCAGCTATCCGGATACATCAAAATACAAATGATAACGGACTGCGGATTATTCAATTAGCAGTCTCACACGAAATGGTTGTTGAAAGTAGCTGGTTTGCGCGGAAAGCGGTCCACAAACTTACGTGGGCCTCTCCAGACGGGACAACTTTCAACCAAATTGACGTGTTGATCGAACGCCGCCACCTCTCAGTCTTGATGAATGTCTGAACATATGGGGGGGGGGCCAATATAAACTCGGATCACCATCTCGTTGGCATGGTGCTCCGAGCTCGAATAACAACTCCGCCCAGAGAATCCCCTCTGACAATCAGGTGAGAGTTAACATCCACAGCACAGCCCTCCGCAACACATAATCGAAATGGATGCCGCAATAACCGCAGTCAACAGAGATCCTGGAGATGAAGCATCAACAAATGATCGTCACAATCACCTGAAGAACGTTATCATAAATACGGGCACAAACATACTTGGCCCAAGCCACAAAAAGAGTCGGAACGTCTGGTTTGACGATGAATGTAAACTAGCAACGGAACGGAAGAATGCTGCACACCGAATAATGTTGTATTCTCAAAGGGCGTGGGCGCGGGCGGAGACATCACGAACTCTGACGAGCGGAGAAGCGACTTCACAGACGGAAAAAGGAAGCCTGGGAGAAGCGAAAGGTCTATGAACTCGAAAAGTACAGGGAGCAACCGCACAAGGAGCGGAAGGTTTACCAACAAGTCAGCAAGATGAAGCCTTACACACCTCGATGTTCATCCTGCCGAGACAAAGAGGGAAATGTGATTTCCGACAGAATGGGCATATTGGAGCGATGGGTTGAGTGTTTTGTTGAACTACTGAATAATCAGAACATCGCCAACTGAAGACGACGGACAAATATTGCCACCACCAAGTATAGGAGAAACAGTCCGTACAGTTCATCGCCTTAAAAATCATAAATTGATGGAATTAGTTAAATATGGAGGCGACCAATTACACCAAGTGGTTCATCAACTTGGGCTTAAAGTGACTCAATCGTGAAGCATTATCTGTCTCATACCTAAAAAGGAAGATATCACGCAGTGCAGCAATTATAGAGGTATCACGTTGCTGAGTACCATCTATAAGATATTTTCCGCTATCCTGCTAGGCCGGATAGCCCCATACGCCCAGAACATCATTGGCCCACACCAAAGAGACTTCACTCCAGGCAAATCAGCAACACATCGGATTTTTTCTCTGCGGCAAGCAATGGAAAACTGTTGGAATATGGACATCAGTTTCACCACCTTTTCATCAACTTTAAAGCCGCCTATGACAACATAGCCAGGGTAAAACTGTACACGGCCACGAGAGAATTCGGTATCTCTACAAAATTGATAAGGCTGACTAGGCTGAACCTGACCAATGTGCGAGGCCAGATAAAAGCAACAGGATCATTCTCAAGACCATTCGACATCAGCAACGGTCTACGACAAGGGGATGCCCTATCATGCCTCCTCATTATCCTGGCCCTCGAGAAAGTGATCCGTGATGCTATGGTAAATGCGAGGGGTACGATCCTCTTTAAGTCCACCCAACTACTGGCCTATGCTAATGATATCGACATCATGGGAAGAACGGCCCGAGGCGTACAAACTGCCTTCATCCAGAACGAGGAGGCGGCGCGAGATCTTGGGCTGCACATTAATGAATGAAATATATGTTGGCAACGTCAGCACCAAGAACCAACCAACAAACAACATCAAACCGCACTGGTCAAACGGGAAGAATAAAGGTAGGAGAATACAACTTTGGGACCGTTGATAATTTCTCCTATCTAGGGATGAAAATCATAACCGAAACAGCTCCAACGATGAAATTCGCGCACGGTTGTTGGCAGTCAATAGAGCCTATTTCAGCTGACAAAAACCGTTTCGCTCGAAACATCTCACCATAGGGTTAAAGCTCTTACTGTACAAGACAATGATCTTGCCAGTCCTTATGTATTCCTCGGAGACCTGGATTCTTAGCAGGAAAATTTGCGAACTCTTAGCCGAGTTTGAGAGAAGAATCCTCCGAAGAATTTTTGGCCCCTACATGAGGATGGATGATTCCGTAGCCTACATAACGATGGAATCTATGAACGTTACCATGACCGTCAAGTTGTGGATAAAATCCGGCTCAATAGGTTACGGTGGGCGGCTCACTTAATCCGTATGGATGAGGATGATCCAGCCCGAAAAGTCTATAAGGGCACGAAGCAGACCCTGGCTGAGATGATGCCCTTTCTTCAAGTGTCGTACAACGTGATGTGAACAAAGTACTGGCCTTGGATGTAAGATACTACTTCAAGTCATAAAAAACTTACTGGCTTACTATCTTCTTATTTCGCTTTCTACAGCACCTCAGGCAACTATAAATTACCACGTGCCCCAACTATAAATTACCACATGCTGATCTTATCTATGTGGTATAATATGCCGGGTGTCTCTACCTCTTGGGGTTACCCAATGACCGTAGGTACCCTGAGATCACAACAGTAGATAGTTTCCGTGGTGAAGTCAGGAGGTTGTTAGATTAGATAGTTTAGTTTAGTGGGGGGAGCCGCAGCTCCAAGCGCTTAGGCCTTAGGCCGCCCTAGCGGCCACGGATTCCACCCTAAACATTTTCGGTTGTCGGCAGAAGTTCAAGTTTCTCCATCCGGCTGCGTGAATTCTTCCAATTTCCCCTTAAAGTGGACTTGGCAGTAGGTAGCCGGATGTCAAAAGCTGGTTCTGACTCCACCATTTTTCGATTATAAGCTCTGTAAGCCGAAGAGACTCGTGGCCACTTATCGGCCATTGTTCCCTTTTAGTGATTACGAAGGAGTATGTCTTTTCAAAGACGAATCTGGAAATCATATGATCAGCCGGCATCAGACCCATCTGATGTTTGCCAAGGAATTTTCCAAACGAATGCATGATCGCCTTTCCACGCGCCAATAGTATCAAGCCTATATGCGTCGTTAGTTACTTTCCGTTTTACTTCGAAATAAATAATGGGTAGATTTAGGATAGCATCTAGTGTCGCGGTCTGTGTACTACTCATTGCGTACTCATTGTTCCAGTAATAGTTAGGCAACCGAGCCTCTGAATCTGAACGCCCAGAAGTTTCCTGCTGTTAGCAAAGTTCCGTCTCGGCTACCAGACGATGCATCGAGTTTGGAGTATGTACTATTATGGATATATACATCCAATAAACTCGTTTTGGTGAAAGTCCCCAGGTCTTACCTATCGCAGTTCTGCAGCACCAGGATATCTGGTATTGTGGATGAATGTGGTGCTTCTACGTTAACTGGGAGTGGAAATGTATCTTTAAATATTTGAGTGTTTGTACCAGTTGGATTTCCGCCCCTGTTAAGGTAGGTAGCGTGGTGGGACAGTTAATGAACATAAATAGTCCAGTCTTCCTAGCGTTCACCGTGAGTCCATTACGGAGGCCCCAACTGTGGATTACATGTAGTGTCGCATCCAGGTGGTCACATACTGTGTTCACAAACTTGCCGGTAATTGTTACGACTAGATCGTCCACAAACGCTTGTACGAAGGCGTTTGTTTCCTCCAGGAGGAGGAGCATCGTGTCCATAACCAGGAACCACAACAGGGGCAGAGAGCTCCTCCCTGTGGCCAACCCCTAGGACATCCTCCCTCAATCGAGTTCTGCCCGACCAACATGTGGATCTTTCTCCACTCTAGTATGTAAAGAGTGGAACTGATTAACAGAAAATAGATTCCATGCTCTCTTGTCGTGTAACAAATCGCCGCAAATGAGGCAAAATTTAAGGCATCTTCGATATCCATGAATGCGCCTAAGGTGTATTCTTTATCGGACATCACCTTCCCAATTTTCGCTGATAGCTCATGAAGTGCTGTTTCCGTGGATCTACCCTTCTGGTAGGCATGTTGCCTACAGTGAAATGACCACCTGGGAATGTGTGTATCCCTTATGAACCGATTTACTAGTCTTTCCAGTCCTTTTAGCAGAAAGGAAGTTAAACTGATCGATGCAAGAGTTTTGCCTCTATGTAGGTGGGTTTCCCTGATTTGGGAATAAATATTACTTTCACATCACCCCATCTAATTGGAATATAAGTGTGTGCTAGCAAGCACGGTATTTGTTCCGAATATGTAGACCCACGGCATCCATTCCCTCTATTAATAGAATGAGAATAATGCCGTCTGCACCCGCAGATTTGTATCTCAGGAACGAGTTAAATGCCCACTTCACTCGTTCAAGTGTTTGCATGGTAGAGTTAAATTTTTAGGCCGAGGGCAGCATGCACCTGTCGGCCCCGAGTGCACTTCAAGCAAATGATTTGCCGTTTCTTCATCGCTTTTTGGGTACCTCCTGCTCTGTAAACGACGATAACCCAGCTGCTGGCGACATTGTTTGACAAGAATCCGCTTTAACTTTGAGGTTGCCTCGAGACAGTCGGTATCTTTGCAAAGGAGTCTCCACGATGGTCGTTTAGCCGACTTTATGCTCTTCTTTAGAGCTTTTTGAGCCTCTTTGTACCGATATCAGTCAGCGGCTGAATCAGGCCTACGAGCTTGGTTGAGGCACCTTTGTCGTTCTCCTCTGTTTCGCCAAATCCGAGTTCCACCATGATATTCTTTGGGATCTTGTGTGGACTTCTCTCATGCTAGTTGTGATTATCTGGGTTTTTTTCTCAATTCCAGCAATGGATTTGATGCGTCTCTCAAGGATCGTAACTAGCACGCTCAGTTCTGTTTTTTACCTCACCCAATCTGGCTTACGTGGATTCCGAAATGGAGTGGGTGAGGGTGGATCCATACCAATTACGAAATAAAATGCGCCTATAATCTGAGACTCTCCGACAAAAGCTGCAATGCCGGGGGATGCCACCGTGATGTCGATGTCCTTCTGCCTGATAACATTGAAGAAGGGGTTCCTACCAGATACTCTAATAATCTCGATCCTATTACGTTAATGCTGAAGCTCCCCCAGCATATACGGTTGGTGTTAACACTACAATCTGCTGTTGCGCCCATGCTTTTACTTTTGGCATATTCGGTAGCTCTGTTGGTTGTTCCAAATAAACATAACAACAAAAAATCTCCTTATATTCCTGTTGAGTTTTATGGTCAGTTTGATCGTTGTGTCGCCATTACATAGGACTTTAACCAAGGTAACTTGGAGGTCTTTTGAAACCACCATGCAGGAGCGAGGTCTATTGCTTCCACTGGCATGCCGCAAGTCAGCATGTCGGAAGTTTAAGTCCTTAATTTTCCCACCAGCAATCCATGATTCTTGAATGAGGTATATACATGTCTTGTAGCTATTGATCCGACAACTGATAAGTGCAGTCGATGCTTTACAAAGCTGCAAATTTATTTCAGAGATATGACACTTCATCATCTACGATTAAGATGAAAATGCCGTGGGCTGCACGTCCCTTTCGATGGTTTTAGGAGCCGGTACTTGTAATGTGACGGTCCCAAGCCCACAGAGTTAAATTCCGATAAATACATACAAAGGCATTCACTAGTTTTTCCAAAAAGTTTATTAGCCTAAGTGTAGCTCGGTGCGAACATTAAATCCTTTCCATTTCAATAAGCATAATGCACTCCATATCCGTCGAATGAAACATGTGCAATCGGGGCAGCTAGGGCAGCTCCATAGGAAATGGTTTTAGCGGCCAAAGGAAGGACTGGACTGGCAGAAGCGTACAAACTTGGTGCAGCATACGATAGTCCTGAGGCTGGAGCAGCTAGAGCTAAAGCTGGAGAGTAGACCTTGTTATTGACGCGGGTATCCACCTTCCGGACGCTGGAGAAGGCAGTGTCTACAGCCTTAGAATGTTGTGACACTGTTCCATCAAAGGATCGAATAATATTTTGCTGGGTGCTTCCAATGGCTGGTGAGGAGTAAGCGATCTGACTTGGAGCGTAAGCGAGAGCAGCTGGTGCAGCTAATGAGCTGTATACATGGCTTACTTCGGTTGCAGGTGAATAACGGAGCACAGGAGCGGCGATTGGTGCTGCATGTAGAGCACTTGGTAGGTAAGAGGCCACCTTGAAGAAAAAAACCATGAAATATGTGCATTCGATATTTCAAGTTGAACTTACCGCAGGAGCAGCCGAATATGCCAAGCCTGCTTGAACACCTCCAAAGCAGGCGGCGACGAAGGCTGCACAGAAAATAACAATCCGGGACACCATTTTTTTGGGTAGATCCTTTGAATATACTATGAATAACGCAAGGCAATGTGTTCCTTCGAAACTGAAGATGGATTGTGATTATCTGTTGCAATTCTTTCGAATTTATATATTTACAAAATCGTGAGAATGATTGCATTTTACTTTTACTGATTCAGTAGGAAACTGGTTCGACATGCAATTTGCTCTCAATATTGTTGTAGATAACAAATAATTGGGACAATTTTTTAAAAGCCATCACCAAGAGCAAGTGCACGGTCCAGGGCTAGTGTACGGCGTGGTACATGTAGGTCATGGTTTTCCATTAATTTTGCACAGTCTTAAAGGGCCAATAAAGATAACTTATTTCTTTTGAGATAGTTTATTGAAAGTGATCCTAAGATTGGTTTCCAGATCAGTTGCAATCAATTGCATTTCACTTACGTTGTTACGTGAGTAGTGTCTGATTAGCAAACAGGTATTTGTGTGTTTCGGGGCGACACACATGTCCACATACTTGAATTTTCAACATGTTTTTATTATATCTTTAATATTTGTTTTCAAATCGAAATGAATGATTCTGCGCCTGGAACCGGGCGTTTCATTTTCGAAGGTCCCTTTAAATGCATGCTGGAATAAACGGGGTTATTCCAACGAGCCCAAAACAAATAAAGTGCCCTCCTAGGTTTGTGGATTAATTGGAGATCCATTTCACTTGGTATTGACAAAATAGAATATGATATAAGACCTCCTAGACATCATTGGTTTCAGAACAAATGCGAGTGATTTTTACGCAATTTCACCAACTTTGTGGTCGAGGGCACTTAAAAAAATTGTCCCATTATCTATCGTCATCATGTTTTTCGCGTAAAAGTTTAAATTGAAGATTCCCCGTCAGTGTTTTTTTTTTGTTGGGTAAGGAGATGAAATGCATTTACGCAAAAATTGCCGGACCCCTGCCTCAGACAGATCGCCGGCTAAAATATGCCTCTGGTGCGTCTAGTACTCTAACCCGGAGACAGAGAGACCAAGCCTATTAAGTGTAAGGGCAAAACCCCGTCCATCTCCCCCTTTTCCGTCTTTAGAATGCCTTGATTGCAACGTGCCCTTCGACTCCACGTGTCCTCGCTCTGCAGCATGGTGTCGAAAGGTAAAAACTCTCCCACCTCCTGCAGAAGGAAAAGGTGTGACAAGCATTATTTACCAAATCTTTGCAATAAATGAAGTCGGATGACAGCGATTTTCCGTTTGTGTGCAGATAAAATTTAAAATTCCCATGTCCGCTAAGTAATAGTCAACCTCACCGAGCTTTCGATTGAAGCATGGCCGCACGTTTCTGATAAGATGCGCAGTCCAGACTCTCTTTCCCAAGATCGTTGCTATCCGCAGAGAGTATGAGCTCTCTCTTCACAAGCGACGACTTTTTTATTTGCCTCATCTTTTCTGAGGTATATTAACCTCTGCTTGGCAGCATGGAGAACGATCGGAATAGCTCCTGCTATCATCATTTCTGCTGGCTCCGGGGCGGTACAATAGGCGGAAACAACTCGCAGAGCCATTTGTCTTTGTACTTGTGCGAGGCGCTTGCGGTACATCTCCTTACTGAGGAGGGTCAGCCCACATCCGAACCGTAAAGAAGGATGGACTGAACCGCACTCATCAACAAACGACGCCTACATGATAAAGGACCTCTGACATTGGGCATGAACCGGCAAAATGCAAACATTCTAGCTGTAACCTTTTCTGCGTCGTTGCGAATTTGCTTGAAGAAGCTCATTTTCGTGTCTATCATGATACCAAGGTATTTCACCGCCGGCTTCGACAAGACCAACCTGAATAGGGAAGTAGGGTGGTAGATATGTTGCCGACAATGAAGTGGCCACCTAGGTACTTATGTATTTCTTATGAACCGATCTACTACTCTATCTAGTCCTTTTAGTAGAAAGGAAGTTAGATTGATCGGTCAGAAAGTTCTCGTATCTGTGTAGGTGAGTTTCCGTGGTTTAGGAATAAATATCACGTTCACATTATGCCAGTTTAAACGTGTGGTAGGCATGTCTTTGCACCTCTCGTCTGTAAACGTCGATAACTCAGCTTCTGGGTACGCTGACAAGGATCCGCTTCAACTCTGTAGTTACCTCAAGAGAGTTACTCTCTTTGCAAAAGGGTCCCCATGATGATCCCCTAGTTGACCTTATGCTGTTGTTTTCTCAATTCCTGCAATGGATTTACTGCACCCGTTTCTGCTTTTTCTGTCGCCTCACCTGTCTTCCGCGAATCCCTAAATGGTGTGGCTGGAAGGGGATCCATGCCCATTACGAAATCAATGCGCCTATAAACCGAGAGCGTGATATCGTTTGAACTCTCCACTCTTTGACAAGTGCTGCACTGTCAGGGGAAGCCACCGTGATGTTGATGACCTTTTGCCTGACTACATTGAAGAAAGGGGTTAATTGCCTAAATTATGGATCTGTAGTCCAGTTCCTAGCAGATACTCTAATAGTCTCAATCCTATTACGTTAATGCTGAAGCTTTCCCAGCATGTACGATGGGCGTTAACTTCACATCCCCCCCCCCCACATGAGCTTTTTGGGCAAATTTAAAAATATAAGCCTCATAAA
Source organism: Hermetia illucens (assembly GCF_905115235.1). NCBI lineage: Eukaryota > Metazoa > Arthropoda > Insecta > Diptera > Stratiomyidae > Hermetia > Hermetia illucens. The sequence continues at coordinate 103,602,758 of NC_051852.1, read as the reverse complement.
CGATCACACCCATACAGAGGATACTGCAGAGTCGGAGAAGGATGCCTTCTATCAGGCAGTTTAGCGGAGCCTCGAAGCCTATCCCACGTATAATATCAAAATCATACTTGGAGATTTTAACAGTCAAGTAGGGATGAAGCCTGTATTCAGGCGATACGTCGGCTCACATAGCTTACGTAAGGATACCAATGATCACGGACTGGCGATTCTTCAGTTAGCAGTATCACACCAAATGTTTGTTGGCAGTACCTGGTTTGCGCGGAAAGCGGTTCACAAACATACATGGGCCTCTTCTGATTGGACCACTTTCAACCAAAGTGGCCACGTGTTGATTGAACGCCCCCACCTCTCAGCCAAGATGAATGTCAGAATATATAGGGCAGCCAATATAAAGTCGGATCACTATCTTGTTGGCGTAATGCTCCGGGCTCGAATTACAACACTACCTACAATCCCGTCTGACAATCAGGTGAGAGTAAATGTTGAAGCCATCCACAACAAAGCTCTCCGTAACACCTATAAGGAGACGTCCTGGAGATGAAGAATCACAAATTATCGTCGCAACCACCTTAAGAACATTATCATTGATACGACCACAAACATAGTTGGTCCCAGCCGCAAAAAATGTCGAAACGGCTGGTTCGACGATGAATGTAAGCTAGCAATGGAACGGCAAAATGCTGCATACCGGGCAATGTTGCACTCTCAAGAAACGCGGGCACGCGCAGAGGTTTATCACGAACTCCGTCGAGTGGCCAAGTGACTTTACAGACGGAAGAAAGAAGCCGGGGAAAACCAATAAGTCTGTTAACCCGGCAAGTACAGGGGTAACCGTCCCAAGTGTGAAAGTTTTACCAACAAGTCAGCAGGATGAAGCCTTATACAAATCGATGGTCATCCTGTCGCGACAAAAAGGGAAATCTAATTTCCGACAGAATGGGCATAATGGAACGATGAGTTGAGTACTTTGATGAACTACTGAACAACCAGAACATCGGCGAGTTGGAGGTCCCGCCAATTGAAGACGACGGACAAATAGTGCCACCACTAAGTATAGAAAAAACAGTCAGTGTGCAATTCATCGGCTTAAAAATCATAAGTCGCCAGGAGCCGGTGGAATTACAGCCGAATTGGTTAAATATGGAGGGGACCAACTACACCATGCGGTTCATCAAGTTATGCTCAAAGTGTGAGACAGCGAATCAATGCCTGACGACTGGCAACCAGGCATTATCTGTCTCATACATAAAAAGGGAGATATCACGCAGTGCGGCAATTATAGAGGTATCATGTTGCTGTGTGTCATCTATAAGATATTCACAGCTATCTTCCTAGGCAGGATAGTCCAATACGCCACGATTATCATTGGTCCATACCAAAAAGGCTTCACTCCAGGTAAATCAGCAACAAATCAGATTTTCTCTCTTCGGCAAGCGATGGAAAAACTGCTGCTATATGGCCATTAGTTGCATTACCTTTTCATCAACTTTAAGGCATAGCCAGAGCAAAACTGTACACGAGCATGGGGGAATTCGGTAACCTGACAAAATTGATAAGACTAACTAGGCTGACCACGACCAATGTGCGAGGCCAGATAAAAGCAACAGGATCACTTTCGAGACCATTCAACATCAGCAACGGTCCACACCAAGGGGATGCCTTATCATGTGTCCTTTTTAATCTTGGAAAAAGTGATCCGTGATGCTGAGATAAATGCGAGAGGAACCATCCTCTTTAAATCCACCCAACTACTGGCTTACGCTGACGATATTGACATTATAGGAAGAACAACCCGAGATTTACAGTCCACCTTCATCCAGATCGAACAGGTGGCGCGAGATCTTGTGCTGCACATCAATGAAGGCAAAATACATGGTGGCAACGTCAGCGCTAAAAACGAAACGAACGATTCAGCCCGGAAAGTCTATAAGGGCAATATCTATGGTAGAAAAAGAAGACGAGACAGACTCTGTCTCGGATGGAGTGATCGTGTGGGCCAGGACGCCAGACAGCTTTTACGGATAGCGTGGACCTCGGCGCAAAACCGGGATGTTTGGAGTTGTAAGGCAGGTCTAAATCGAATATCGGTTGTTAGGTAATGATGATGACTTTTCATGATCAATTTGATCGTTGTGTCGCCATTAAATAGGTCTTTACCCAAGATAGCTTGCAGGTCCTTTGCAACCACCAGGCAGGAGGGAGGTCTATTTCTTCCACTGACATACAGCAGGTCAGTATGCCGGAAGTTTAAGCCCCTGACTTGCATACCAACAACCCATGTTCTTGTTTGAGCTATGTAGACACTAGATTTACTAGGGTTCGAAGAATAGCGTGCGCCCTGAATGTATTCCTGCACCTCCTTTCCTGAACCTCTACATTAAATACGCTGTAGTGTGCAGTTCTGTCCGACTTCGTGAGGCCAGATGTTGGACAGTGAAGTCCTACGGAAATAGTTACATCCTAAATAAAATACCCCGGGAATTATAAGTGTTCCCAACGGAATACGTCATACGCAAACCAACTGAAGCTTTTGAAAGAGGAATTTTTCTGTGGGCCTTGCCACCCAAGGCAAAACGGAAGACCGCAGACATGTTGCAAGGTTATGACACAGCGCACTTCACCGATAAATAGTCTGTGGAATCGGTGCGGGGGTTTTCTTGGATACGCACAGTGTAGTGGATTTTCCGGGATTTACCTATAATAAGACTGTACTATGAGAGTTTTTCGGCTAGACGCGTGCAAATGCGTACAGGAGCGGTTTGCATGGGTACTGCCCTGTACCCTACAATTCCTGCTGTCAAAATTGCGGCGAGGAGGGAGAAATCCTCAGGCACTTCCTTTGAGCTTGTCCAGCTCTAGCTAAAGTGAAACTGTGGAGACTAGGTAATTAATTCTGTTGGTTTATGCTCTCCATGCCCTGCCCACAGCACTCACGGCCTTAATAGTTTATGGCATCAAAACGGCGCAGGATAGCATTCATCTTGGAGTGGCCACTGATACCTACCTGCCTATAAAAAACTTTTTTAATCCCGCTTGCAGAAATTACAACTGACGATGATACGGAGTACTATCTCCGTTCGGATCTTTGTTAGAAATTTGCGAAAGGCTGGAATCATATTCTGACTTAAATTACACTAGCTTCATTTATATTTTTCCAACATCTACACTTGGATTAAAAAACTTAAAATTATCATTTAAACTAGATTAACTAACTCTAAACAGTCTCAGATTCAACTTAGGTTCTCTACCATTCGTACTTGGTACCATGACCCTGGAAATAGACATGAACCACCTTTTCAGCAGGTGAGTGGGGTAGCGACCGTGGAATGTGTTCTGAGTGCTGTGGCTCGTTTTCAATCTCAGGTCCGGCTGTAAATGCAGTTGGGTTGGATGCTGCTGGACCCAAATCGCCATGCTCGTTCTGAGGTGCAACTCCTTCCGCTGAGTTGGATTCCTTAGCCAATGCAACCGAACGGTACACAGAATCCGCTGAAGACTCCACGGCTTGCTCATCCCGATGCTGCCCAGGAAGAACGGCTGCTGATACTATCGCGAATAATCCGAAGAAAATCGTCAATTTTGGTGACATTGTGCCCAATTTTTGAATGAATGGAAAACGTAAAGGTCTGAAGTAATGAACGATCTGACTGATCTGTAACTGATACAAATTCGATGGATTGCAGACAGTTTTATACCCGAAATTTTCACTCTGGAAGATGAGAAAACCTTTCACCCGTGGGCTAAAATCCGATCATGTAATCTTTTGGTAGTTCGGTAATGCCTTGCATTTGCATTGCATCGCTTCAATCCGAAAATTACGACTACGTACATTTTGGCCGCATCATGCTTTAATAAATCAAATGAATTGTTTGGAGTAAGCCTCCAGCATCCCAAGTGTCTTAACCGTTTAGCTGCCATATTTCGGAGTTTTCTGATTTATTTAGGTTCTATACACTTTAAAGCTCCTCGTTCTTTTTTAAGCCTGTCCATTATCTATTTTAAAAATTCGAATGTCAAAATTAAATAACTTTTATTTGGAGCAAGCACTTACCGTCGAAATTACCTTTAGGCGTGGTAAGAGGCGAATACATATCGGAATCCAATTCAATATCGCATCTGAGGGTTAATTTAAGTCGAGTTTTGGGAGTTATACAACACAATTAAGATTAAGAGGCCGAATGCAAGCAGGTAAAGATATTTATTAAATAATTTAGCGATAAATAATGATGGATATGTACAAAAACTGCGTGAAGAGTTCAATTTTCAGCTGTTAAACGAGTAAAGCCTACTCTAAGTGGCTCCCAAACAATAGGTACTTCATGGATCAAAAATACCAAATAAACATTCTTTGAGTCTCAGATAGTAGTTACAAATTACTGCAATTAGTAAGTGTTAAGTAGATCCATTGAAGAAATGGTTTTTTGGAATAGCTTATAGCCTGAAGGTTTGTATAGTAGATTTGGAGTTGTAGATAATTGGAGTACTTTTAAATGGGAGATGAAGGGTTATTGGCTCTACTTGCACGTTTCGATATGCAGAACTTCTATAGGGGATTGCAGGTGACTTGTAATGGGTTCTGGTTACCTGAAATACCAGGGTTCATTATGGGCCATTATGTGTATTACGGTTATGTGTTTCTATGAAATAGGGTTTTTTTTTAAATATGAGGCATTTTCCTCAGACCTGAGGTCCTGTTGTAAGTTCGTAGCCTAGAGCGTCTTGAAATGATCTGGCGAAAAGATTAGTTTAACATCAACAGCAAGCTAAGAATGATTTTAATATTATCCTCTCTGTATTGTAACCCACCACGCTTATAGGTGTCCTCAAAGGTACTAGTTCTGCTGGATTGGTTGTAGGCCAAACATTTTTGAATGAGCGTCAGGCATAAACAATACCATTGCTCAATTTGCGGTTACTATTTGTAAAATTGAACTCCATGTTAAACATAAAAGAAGCTCCTTTTGTGAAGTGTGTCAAAATGAAGCACCAACACACATTTACAAGAACTCCAAATGCACAGAAAGCGAAGTTGTTGGACGACTGTCGATTACAATTCAAGTGCTCTGGTGGCAGGGGGCGGAAACAATTCTCAAAAAATCGTCGACAGAACCAAGGCAAGGCCCTAAATACCTGTCGCGGCAGTACGGCCAAATAACAAGCAAGTTTTTGACTTGAGGATAGACAATTAGCCAGCTATTCACGCTTAAATAAGTGCAGACATATGACAGTGTTGACCGAAATGTACTGTACTGTGGTAGACCTTACCAGAGTGACAAAACGCATGCTGCTCTATAGCTCCTGCCAAATCGTCGCATATGCGGGCGATATTAACATCACGGCGTGATCTTTCACATCAGCAACGGAAATTTTTTCGAAAACCTCGACAAAACAGCGAAAGACGAAAATTGGGATGCAAACGAGAAAAATGAGACACTAGACAAAATATAAAGATTGACGAATACAACTTAGAAAGCGTAGACAACTTTATATACTTAGGTGTACAACTGAAGAAATTCAATTGAAATACAAATAAACTTGACTAATACAAACTTCTGAAAAATTGGTCAATACCTTCGAGAGAAGGGCCATTCCCCTCATGGTCTCCATTGGAGCTAAATGACATGACGACCAATGCCAAATCAGATACAACCGTGCGTTCTACCAAATATTTAACAATCCTCAAGTCTCTAAATTAATAAAATTTTGGAAGTTACAAGAGGCTGGCCATATTCAACGTATGAATCACACTCGCATACCTAAAAGGATATTCGAAAGGAGAACAGGAGGAGAAAGACCGGTAAGAAAACTCCGAAAGCGCTGTGTAGATTCTGTTGCCCGATTGGAGGAAGGCTAAGGCCAGAAATAGGCTGTAAAATCTCGACAACGACGAATACAGGTGCTGCCATTTTGGTGGACGTCCCCCGTTTTATCCATACATTCTTCCGGTTGGATGAGAAGACAATTGAGCTTGTCTCCGAGGTGCTCGAGGACTGCTCCTACCAAAGGTTGAGATAATAACTCATCCAACGCCTGTTATTGGGTGAAATCGTTAAACTAAATTACTTACTGACAAAGCTAACGTTTGGTATGCCAAGCCAATTGCTACTCGAATTGTAGCAGTTTGTTGCTGACAAAGTCGACACCGAACTGCAACAGTCTTTGTGGCTGCAGAGACTTCTGGCGAGAATCCTGGGATATGGTAATTCGTGTTCTCTCGACTAGTTGACCCCCCTGCCGTCTAAATTCATGACGTTCATGCAAGACCCGTAGTTGGCGAGGTGTCGCGTGATACGTCAAACCAGTTGGTTTAGCTGCAGCAGACGGTAGCAGCATTAATAGCCATTGTTTCTCAATTGCCATTGGCATTTGGTGCTTTGCGTTCCGGAAGCAAACTAGATTATGGTCTAGGTCCCCCCCGGAAAGAGCGACCAGGTAGCAGGTCGCCGGGACCATAGACAAGTGCCGGAACATAGTGGTAGCACCGAACATTTGCGAAACAGCTCATGAAATTTACTAGCTCCGGCACTTCTTGACTTACCGAGGGCTTTGTTGACGGTTACCAAAATAGAGCACCACGTTGCCTAACAGTCTATGACCCCTTGAGACGGCTTCCCTACGTTATGGATACAGGCGCTGAAGTGTCGGTTCTCCTCGCTTTCCAAAATCATAGATTAACACCGCAAACCTTAAACCTCGCTACTACTATGGATTGCTAGTGGATTTACATAACAGATCTTTCATTCACCCTGCTCTCTTAGGTCACCAGGAAGAATCTCAACCTGCATACCCAGCACACTTTCAATTGTTTTTGAAAATGTTCCTGAACCACATATACCCATATCAGGGCATTTGTAGACTTTCAGATAGTCGTTCGTCTTCGCTATTTCACGTGGTCCCTAAACCCAATGGTTCAGGCGGTCATCTAAAAGTGTCATGATAGTGAAAGTGAAGTACAATTTGACTGTGCCCTATACTCCACTAAGAATTGAACCGGGAACACTAAACACCATTTCACTAATCCACGAATTTGCGTACTCTATCGCATATCGTATTTGCGGCATCGTTCAAATAAATGTGATTCCATTCCAGCTTGTTGTGAACTGCGGAATTACTGACACAATCCTCGCTGTACGGAGATGGCGGAATACCATAAGAAGCATCACCTTCTTTACATTGTATATCTGGATCTAGAGAGCGTATGCTCTACGGTAACACCTAGTACCAGAAGAACTCGTGCGCGTTCTACCACTATACGAAAAGTAAAGTTCGAATTATGGCGGACATATAAAATCTGCTTCGTGTCTCTGTCGGTGTTCACCAGGAAAGCGCCTTCTCGAATCTCGCCTTTGTTCCTGTTATGGACACTGTCACACGGGACATTCAACGTCCAGTTCTCTATAAACTACCTTAAGTCTCACAGCAAAACTGATCTCATGTAACTTGTTCAAAAATGGCATGATGGCCCAACCGATCATGACAAGCCGACCCCGCTTCTGAACGGGACAAAGGCTGACAAAGAAGAAGAGGGCTATCCAAAAATCCATTTGGTCGGACTTAAATAATTGTATCAGAAAGCTCCCCATCGACAGCAAAGATGGGGAGCTTTCTGACTCCATGCTTGAGTGTTGAATTGAAAAGTATACTGACCAGCCCATTTCGTTATGCTAACTCTTTTTGAGTCAAATGGGTCAGTTGTGTCTTCTGAATTGATACTAGAGCTATTGTGCCCATAATCGTCGATTCAACATTATACTTTCAGCATTTCTCCTAGAATTGCTTCATCGTAAATACTTTAAGGCTACTTCCATATTCGTCAATTAAGCTTTCGGTGTAGGGTCTGAGTCTCTTCTCCTAAATATTGTAGAATCCTTTTTAGGGACTGCATAGAAGTGAGATGCCTATATGGTCTCCGCATATCAGTTTCTCGTTTTTCTTATGAAAAAGCGCCCAATTTTCTTCGCCAGAAAAAGAATCCTAAACATCTGTCAGTGCTTTCCTGAGCCTACATATAGTTGTTAACGAATCCCACCTTCTATAATGATCGTGCCTTGGCATTCTTGTGCAAGCAATACTGAATACCTTCATGAACCAATCGAAGCTGGGTAAACGGATTATTTGTCTGCTTGACCTGCTTTCGGTCCAATCACGGACCTAAGTTATCGATGACCTGCGCAGCTCATCTGTGCTACTTTAATTTGCTCGAAAAACTCATCTTGGAGTCAATCATCAATCTAGAGTACTTAACCGTTGGCTTCGATACGATACATAAGGTCGTGATTCTAACTAGATAACTACACCGTTATTTTCCAGCGCGATGTTAAAACCATAAGTAGTCATCCGTCACCTTGCCCATCGCATCAACTTGCCCAGTTTGCTTTGCGTCTGCTCAAAACGAGTCCAGTGGAAACCGCTGCCATGTCATCTGCATAACCATGCTCGTATGCCTCAGCTCGATGAACCACATCCACGACATCGTCCATCAAGGATCTCCTTGTTCTCAAACCGAATTGCGTTGGGCATAGAGACATATCGCTTTGTGAGAGTCTACTTCCGATGAGCTTTTCAAGCAATTTTCCGGCGTGTGAAGCATGTAGAATAGTCGGTATGCGCACTTCTATCTTCTATGACAGGAAAAAATATCAGTAGGTGTTTGGTAGAACACCAGTGTTCATATGGCAAGGTTTCCTCGGGTCTTTTAATTTTTATTTTCCACAGAGAGAATTGCTTCTATATGGTGAACGAAGCGTGGCGAATAATGCCCGCGTAATGTGGTCCAGTTGTCTGCCCTGTGAGTTTGGGCTTAAGAATACACTGCTTGCCGTAAAAGGCCAGTAAAGGGATAGAAATGTGTGGACTAGCACATTTTGAAATTTTACTGTGACCTAGACGCATTGGACAGCGACTGACCTTACGGCTACCCCCTTTGGCTATCGGAAACGGACGGATGATTGGTTTCTGGAACGTGCGCACGCTCCTCGTTAACTTTGGCGTGGGTCCTTAGAACAATTGCTTTCTCCAACTCAAGCGGGAATTCCAATAATATAAGTTGGACATTCTAGGTCTAAGCGAAGTAAGCTGGTGGGATTCTGGAAAGCATTCCTCTTAACCGTAACGATAATGGTGGGAGGTTTGTGGGCTTCCAGCGCCTTGTCATAATGTCAGTTGGATTTCAACTGACCGACTCCGTATGAGCAATCAAATTAACCATTTTGTGATCAGAGTTAGGAGTTGTTTTCTGGTTGTGCATAACAAGAGAGGGCACGAAAGGGATCACCGCCGTTTACGTTCGCTTTCGTTTTGCGTTCGCCATTTCTCGCAGGACTAGGAATCTGCGATCCCCCAAATTAAGATAAGTCATGATACACATCCCACTGCCACTAATGAGTTTTAAACCGCCATCCTGCATACGACAGCCTAGCGTTCTAACCACTGAGTTATCTGGACATGTTCCTCCAAGCAGAAGAAAGAGATGATAGTTAAGATTCGTTGGCACAACAATCCAATTCGATCAGGGCGTTGAAGTGTGTTAGAATCTTTCAACCCAATTTGACTGAAATTGTTTGTTCATAAAACAATGGAGAAGCTCATAGACAACTATGTTAGAACTAACGTTCTAATGCGTAATCACGTTTACCGGGCGGGACGGTCAATTAAAACTGCCCTGCATCAACGGACGGATGCGTTTTTGGACATCAAAGGATGTTCGCTAACAGATTGCAATAGAGATACAACATGTCCTCATCCACAAGGGAGTGGGAAGGGACAGTAGCCAAATAGAAGTGCTGACGGCATGAACACTACTCAAGGTTGTTCACAGGGTGGTGTAATATCACCGTTCATATGGAGTGTGATAGTGGATGAACTAATAGGAGAGCGGGAATACAAGTCCAGGATTACGCTGACCACATTATTCTAATCGGCTGGGGTAAATTTGAGGATACCCTATGTGATAGAATCTAAATTGAACTAAAAGTTACTAGTGTGGGTGTAGGAAGACGGGGCTGCGCCACGATTCAGTAAAACCCACCATAGTACATTCACCTTGAAGCTTGATCACCTGAGAGCCATTAGGTCACATGACGTAGAGGTGAAGCGAGAAGCAGAGGTCAAATATTTACACTAGACCAAAAATTACTTTGACGTATTTTGGAAACACATGTCGGGAAGCTACGAAGGTTCTGATGACTGCCACTACTTCGGATATACACTGCAATATGATGGTGTATGATTACATATGGGGCGGTAATGTGGGCAGATAGAACTGAACTCAGCACAACAGCATGAGAACATGCCCAACGACATTCCTAGAGGCCTTTCTGGGAGTACGTCCTCTCCATCTCCACACACAGATGCAGGCAAAGAAGAAGAAATCGAAGCAAGACTGATATTGATTGAACACGCTTAGCCCACACAGATTTTATTGTGCGGATCCTCTAAGTTCCAGGCCATATTGGGTAGGAAAGTTACGAGGCATCGGGCGAACTGGCCATTGCAAAATGAAGAGGAACGGCGATACGAACCCGAGCGCTCAAAAGGCTGTTTAACCACCAAGAAGAACCTCTGGATTATAATGGGAATTCTCACTGGCTTCCCCCTTGGAAGCTAGGGATATTTGCGGAGAGAATACTTGTTACCAGATACTAAGCTGGAATTCTTCGAAATATGGAATATATTATTCTTGAACTTCTCTTAGCAGAATGGTAATAAAAAGAAAATAATAAATCTCACTATGTTTTTGGTTCAGTTACCGACTTAAGTTTCCGATTCGCCGCGCAATCCATCTGCCTCTTGATTCGACTTCCCAAAGGAGTTACCATCCATTCCTTATAGGCTACCGGTCTTCACAAACAACCATCTCTCTTTAGTTTTTAAGTTACAGATGGGCTTGCGTTCTTCAGCAAGAAAGGCACGGAGATCACACTCGCGATCACCATCATAGTCGTCGCTGAGACTGCACAGTAGGCAGACCCCGCTTGTCTCTGCACTTGCCCATGGCATTTACAATTCACCTCCGTGTTGCATCAGACCTTTCCGACGAAGAGCAGAAAGGACTGCGTCGCACTCATGAGAACGCGTCCCCAGATAGAGGTTGGGCTCTCAACATTTGAAATTAGCCAACCTAAGCCCGCGACTTCTAATATAGCGTAGCCCGTCGCTGGTTTGGTTCGTCTGATAATCACCATGATGCTAGACTATGCCATGGAGCTGAATCTTTGTGCTGGTACTGTTCACCGATTAGCACTAGATTAACTTTTTCCTCTGGAGCGAACTGCAAGTTGCTAGACTTGTGAGCAGTTATATTCTGGTGTATATTCATTTATAAAACATGGATCATATTAGTCGCTTCTTAGTCGTTTCCAGTTAGTTCCCTGACGATCAGACACCGTCCGGCTCTTGCACAATATATTCAATGCTCTCATCAAATGCGCTACGATCCTTTCAGAAAATGCTGCTTTCCTTTTCATTACAAGTCTTCGCTTTATTTAAGTAGGCCTGCATCAATGGCACCTTGGGCGCTTGTCAAACCCCGGCATATTGTAGAGCTCCATAGTTTAAACATGTATAACATTTTATGGTGACTACCCATATTTATAGTCTATATACACATCTGGAAAATGGCAGATCCTGCCTCGGATGAAGCGATGACGTACGCCAGGATGCCAGTCAGCTGTCTCGGATATTGGAATGGTGGATTCCTTACTAGGGCCGGTCTGAACTGACACCAGTACTTGTGCCTATCTTTTGGGCTAAAGATTTAACAAGTAGCTGAAGATTTGATACGTCCAGTCCATTAATAAAACGTAACGATGCATCACTTTTTATGGAAGTTGAGAGAATAGATTTCGGGATGGCCATCCTGGCTTAACTCCTTCATATTTAGCCTCTGTTAGAGGTTAGTATCAAAAATTATATAGAAATGCATATGTAGAAAACAAACAAAAAAACAAACATTTAAATGTTTATATTTTATTTATTGATTTCATAACAATATTCAATAACCGATCACAGAATTCCAAATGTGGAAAATTTACCAGGCATAGTTAGCTCCATATCCGTTGTAGGACACATGGGCAACAGCGGTGGCTGGTGAGTAGGATAGAGCCTTGGTAGCATAGGCGGTAACAGCTGGGGTGGCATGAGCAGAATAAAGCGTTGGGGCGTGAGCACTGTAAACAGCTGGAGCGGCAGCGGAAACAATAGCTGGAGCACTATGGGCAACAACAGCAGGAGCGGCATGGGCTACAACAGCTGGAGCGGCATGAGCTACAAGAGCTGGAGCTGGGGCAGCGTAGGCAACAGTTTTGGCGATAGCTGGTGCGAAGACATTGTTGTTGATGCGGGTGTCGTATTTGCGGACGCTGGAGAAAGCGGTGTCAACGGCCTTGGAGTATTGGGACACAGTACCTCCTAAGCTGCGGTATACACTTTCTTGGGTGGCACCGACGGCTGGAGCACTAACAGCTACGGCAGCTGGACCATAAGATACAGCCTTGGCAATTGGAGCAGCATAGGCCAAAGCAGCTGGAGCGGCAATTGAACTGTAGCTGTGGCTAACTTCAGCAGCTGGTGAGTATCTGACGAGAGGAGCGGCATGGGCCAGAGGAAGACCAGGAGCTGCTGAGTAAGTTGTAACAGCAGCAGGAAGGAGTCCAGCGTTGACAGCAACGAACAAGGTGCAAAGAGCTACGAATTTTGATGTCATTTTTGGTTTGCTGATTGTTTAGTTATTCCACACTTGAGAACGATGTGATCGAAACTGATGCCGATTGCCTCGCTGTTTGCCAATTTTATAGTCCAAAAGTGTATACTTGAAACTGTCCTAAGAAAAGCAGCACCTCATTAAAGGGTGCCACCTTTCACTACACACTCATTCACAACTTGTCTTTCTCACTTTCATATGTGTATTTGCATTCCAAATGAAGTAGTAGCTCCCTAGGTCATTCAGCAATTGTTTGCGACTATCGATCGGATTAATCGACCTCGTTTATTTTGAATATTCCTCGACATGACAGGGTTTTATGTACTTGACTATACGAATTTGTATCTAGTCACACCTTCAAATCAACAATACCGTTTATTCGGAGATTACATGACTATAATGGATTGAACTGTTACAACTCGTACTTCATGTGATACAGTAATATGAATTGAAATAAAATTTTGTCATTCGTTGGACGCATGGCTCGCTGCGAAACTGGATTCGATGCGATTATATTTGTGGCGGATTTCATTGCATGCCTACATAAGGTACATTACCCAAATGCCTGTCTTACGTCTTTTAAAAAAGCATAATGAATGCATTAAGTAAGTAACATATGGAATAGATTGGTGTTAGGTTGTTTGACTTGATATGCAATTTTTACCCCTCACTTTAGAGTATTTCGTTCAAGGACTTCATAATCTAATGCAATTTATGCAGACATCTTATTAAAGTCCTCTTCTGTTAGTCTAGTCGTATAATTATCAAGTCTATATGCTGGAATTTAACTGTACGACGACTAAATTTTCGAAACTACGGAAACTTATTGCTGTGTGCAATTCAGTTGATCTTTGTCCGCTCAATCAATACTGTGAATGTCCATCTTTCAAAGTTTATTTTTAATTTTTTAGTTCGATCCTCTTTAATTTTAATATTTGCGTATTTAAAGTTGGTTCGTAACTACTTTGACCTCAGTTTCTTTCAATAACAACGTCTCAAGAAGAGAAAAGCTTATCCATTATCAAAACGAAAGACTTAAGGCAGTAACTCGATTAGCACATTTTAATTGACTTTCCAGTTGCATTTTACTTTAACATTATTTTTTATTTTAGATAAGTAAAAGTGCGTATGGCATCGTATCAGCCGCCAAAACATTTGAAATTCTCTATCGTTTAGATTGGCTTATTGGGTGACCGACTGTTCAACTGAAGTTCAAATCAGTAGAAATAATTATAATACAATTTAAGATGCTTCTATTCTGAAAAGTAAAAGTTCGGGGTTTTCTGACAGAATTATTTCGGTGGAGAATGGGATTATTGGATTATTTGGAGATTATGTGTATTCAGGGCAAAAATTAAAATGGCACTCAGAATATAGAAGAAGTCGGAAAACCGGAAGCTGGCCGCTTCAGATATGAAAGGTTTTGTTTGCTTCTTGTGTGAGTATATTTGAGTGTGGAACTATCCCATTTGTACGTAGCCCGTTATGTATAATATATGCATTTAGCATGTCAGATTTAGTACTTCGGCTTCTAAATTTACACGGTAAAGACAACTTTGAGCTAATGTAACTTTGTTATTAATAGTATGATTTTGATCAAACTTGGAGATAATATGCTTCATATTATATTTTATACTACTACCAACTTTTATAGCTCTCTTTATAACTTAAGGGGGTTTTACTCAATTTTCCCAAAAATATGGTAATATACTTTTATTAACTTAATTTGAACAGATATCGATATGGAGAGTATTTTGAGACCGAGGCACCGTATAGAGAATGGGTTCTGAGAATGGGTCTGTTAAAGAAATCATCATTTTGCACCCCTCCCACTCCCCGCCTTTTTAACAAATCTCGAAACTAGGAGTAGCTTCGAAAAGTACTAAGCGAGACCTTTCATTTGATACCCCACATGACTATATTTGGTGAAAAAAATTTGTACACCCCCCTTTTACATGTATGGGGACCCCCCCTAAATCTCAACGTAGGAGGATATCACTCGCTGCATGTCTGGGGGTCTGCAGTTCAAACCTTCTCACCAAATTTCGTGTCAATCGGTATAGCCGTTTCTGAGAAAACTGCCTGTGACAGACAGACAGACGGACAGACAGACATTTGGACAGTTTGAACACCTCGCCTAATTGTCCAAACTGCGGGGCCCCAGAGGACCCAGCGCACGTTTTCTTCCAATGTCCTAGGTTCGTGGAAGAAAGGAACCTAGAGGAAACCTCAGGTGAAGTGCTGTCACCGGAAATTTTTTTCCGGAGAATGCTAGCTTGTCAAAAAGACTGGGATGCGATCAATTCCATGATCGCTGTAATCCAAGATAAACTGCGAAAAGCAGAAGAAGTGAGGAAGACGCGGTTACGAACCATGCGGGTAGATGAAAGGAGACCTAGCTAAAGTAAGCTAACTCCGCCCCGTGATGTAATACCTAAAGGTGGTTCCACGGGGTAGGGGGGAGTCGGGGGTGGTTTTAGTGGGTAAAAATCCCACACTCTGGCGTGCCTAGGCCAGAGTCTTTTGAAGGTTTCCACCGCCCCAAAGAAAAAAAAAAGACAGACATTGAACCGATTTCAATAAGGTTTTGCTTTACAAACAAAACCTTAAAAAAGAAAGATGACAGGAAGCGGATACTCTCGTAATGGGAAAGTGAATCGCTATCTCTTAATATCTCAATAGCGGATATCTTGGCCATTGTCATATTATGATAATATACCGAAGTAAGATAGAGAAGGATATGTACGGTCTTACTAACAATGCCCCAAAAAGGTGCATGGGAAGGACCAAAGGGAGAGCGCTGGTCATAGGAATGGTTTCACGGCCAGAAGCTAAACCATACAGCAGTAACAACGTAATTATGGGATCTCCAACGATATCAAAGCCAATGGAAGATAATGGTAATGACGACTTCATCTAAAGGAATCAGTTTTCATGCAGTTTGGAGCGAAAATAGTTGAGTTGGTTAGGTTCAGCCAAAACGAGCAGCAGGTCATAGACAATAAAACAAATTTTTGGGCTGCCATAAACTCCTACCTGGGGTATTGCCCATCAACAGCACCGACACCGCTCTCGGTGCTTGACAATGTGTTTCAGATGCTCCCACGATTTTCTAAGAAGCTGACTCCTTCCACCCAATATTACTCTTGGGCGATATCCCCGGCGACCATCCTAGGATAATGGGTTCCATTGCATGGCATAACCCGCGATGGAATTTCCTCCCTTTGTTCCTGGGTGACTTATCTATTACTACTTCCGCTCTCTAATCAACACGACACTATTTATCTGGCTGCTGACGGAATTTTTCATTTTTTACAGTTTCAGGCCAGAGCCCACCGATAACACTTCGCGTACTTGAGTTGATGATGAAATTTTTGAGTATTATTATTATTCTGTTAAGGGAAAGTCGCACCGCGTCCTTGAAGAACTATTGTGCCCCTTTTACTGGTTATAGTGTACCTGTTGATCATAGTATCTCAAGCAGGCCTGTAACCGTTAGGAACTTTAGTATGTTCCCCACTTCCAGAAGTTTCAGCTTTGCATCTGGTATTAAGTGTTCTCCCAGATGTATCGACCTACTTTGCACAAGTGCCGGACACTGTCCCAGGACGTGCATAGAGGTTTCGTCCTCCTTCTCCCAGAACCTGCAGGCAGTGTCCGTAGATATCCCTAGCTTCCCTAGGTGCTAGTTCAGCCGACAATGACCAGTGAGAATTCCCACTATGATTCGGAGGTTCTTTTTGGTGAGGTTTAAGCAATGTGTGTGTCCGGATAGCTGAGTGGTTAGAGCGCAAGGCTGTCGTACGGAAGGTTGCGGTTCAAATCTCACTGGTGGCAGTGGGATTTGTATTGTGATTAGACGTCGGATACCAGTCGACTCAGCTGTGAATGAGTACCTGAGTCAAATCAGGGTAATAATCTCGGGCGAGCGCAATGCTGACCACATTACCTCCTAGTGTACAGTTACGGTCTTGAATGAAGTGCTCTAACACACTTCAAGGCCCTGATCCAACATGGATTGTTGTGCCAACGATTATTATTATTAAGCAATCCTTTGTACGCATGGGTTCGTATCCCCCAATAAGCACCCTGGACTGCTCCATCCCTGGTAGGCCCGCCCAATATAGTTCCCTCAACCGTTTCTCTTCGTTCCTTAGATTCATAGCCATGAAACCGTTTCCGATTCCACAGAAGGGTTCTGGCCCATGTAAAGGCATCCCTGCTCCCTTCTTGGCTAATTCATCCGCTGCCTCATTGCCTTCCAACCCAGCATGGCCTGGAACCCAAAGTATCCAGACCTTGTTGGACGAGCCGAGTGTATTCAGTCTCTCAAGGTATTCCCATACCAGTTTAGAGTTCACCTGGTTGGACCTAAGTGTCTTGATCGCTGCTTGGCTATCGGTGAGAATAGCTATGTTCTGCCCCCTGTAGTTCCTTTGCAGATTAAAAGAGGCACATTTGTCTATGGCGTAAATTTCCGCCTGGAATATGCTAGTGTACCCGCCCATTGGCTCAAAGTACATTTTCCTTGGACCAATGACATCGGCACCTGCTCCCTCTGCTGTGAGGGATCCGTCAGTGTACCAAGTAATCATTTGCTGGTTTAAGCCGTATGTCGCAGCCACGCTCTCTCAGTTTGCCTTGTTACTCCAACGTGTTTCAAACTTCTTATCGAAGTGAAACCTCGTTGTCATGTTGTTCCTCGGTATCAGTAATTCGGGATACCGCCTAGAAAGGATATCAATCTTCCTTCGATTTAGGTAGCTCCCCGCCTCACTCATATTCCCGGCCATCCTGAATATTGATCTCCTTGCCTGCATCTGTATGTGCAGATGGAGAGGGGTTAATCCCAGAAGTACCTCCAGGGATGCCGTTGGGTATGTCCTCATTGCCCCACTGATACACACGCAAGCCAGCCTTTGGAGCTTATGTAATTCCCTGGCTTGTGTACTGAGTTGGGTTCTTTCTGCCCAGATTACCGCTCCATAGGTAATCATTGGCCTTGCTATTGCAGTATATAATCCAAAGTAGTATCTTCGGGCTGCAACCCCATTTTTTTCCTGCTATGGATCTGCAAGTCATCAGAGCCCTCGTGGCTTTTCGACAAGTGTTTCCCACATGTGTCTTCCAGAGTAATTTTTGGTCTAGCGTGATTCCCAAATATTTGACCTCTGTTTCTCGTTTCACCTCCATATCATGTAATGTTATGGCTTTCAGGTGATCCAGCTTACGCCTCCTAGTGAATCCAGAGTGCCACAGTGTTTTCCACTCCTTTGCGGCTCAGGGCATCCTGTATCTCTGTGTGCGATGTGTTGTCGAATGCTCCTTCGATATCCAAAAACGCGCACAGTGCAATTTCTTTTGTTTCTATGGCGTCCCATAGTACCTCTGTCAGCTGATACAGAGCAGTTTCAGTTGACCGTCCTGCCCGATAAGCGTGTTGACAGTGATGTAGGGGATTACGCTTTAGAACGTTAGTTCTAATATAGTTGTCTATGACCTTCTCCACCGTTTTGAGTATGAACGATGTTAGGTAGATTGGTCAGAAAGATTTAGGGTGAAAAGGATCCTTTTTACCCGCTTTCGGAATAAAGACTACTTTTGTCCGTCTCCATACCCTTGGTATGTAACCCAGTGCTATGCTCCCCCTTACCACCCTCAGAAGAGACTCTAAGATAATTCCTAGGCCTCTCTGGATAAGTGCTGGGAAAATGCCATCTACTCCGGGAGATTTCATTGGTTGAAAAGTTCCCACTGCCCATCTTAGCCTAGCTTCTGAGCATACCTCTTTTGCTAGTTTCCAGCTCTCTTTCCTTCCCCTTTTATTCGTTGTTGGGGTGTCAGGCAGATTGCTGTCGCCTGCCGCCGAGGGGTAGGACCCTGGGAAATGAGTTCTGAGAAGCAGGTGTACCCTGTTCACCTCATTCTCGGTGAATGTCCCATCTTCCTTTTTCAAGCAGACAGAGGATATTCCCCCGTCTTTGGCTACAGCCTTGTACAGCCTGGTTGCTTCTGTGATCTGTTCAATCCCTTCACAGAATTCCCTAAAGCTTTTCCGTTTTGCTTCCCTGATCGCGTTGCTATACGCAGTCAGTGCATTTTTATACCTCCGCCAGTCCCCGTTTTGTTTTGCCCGGTTAAAGAATTTTCGTACCTCCGTTCTCATTCTGGCTAGGTTCCTGTTCCACCATGGTACATCCCTTGATGACTTAACTGTCTTGGCCGGACAGCTGGCATCATATGCGTCAATGACGATTGTGTTGAGGTCTTCCACCACCGTTTCTAATTCCAATTCGCTCCTAATGTCACCGCCCCCTTGAAGGTGGGCAATGTTGTTGCTCAGGTGCGTTGTGTAGGATTCCCAATCCGTTCTCTTGGGATTCCTTATTATTCTTTTTATTTCGGAGTTACCCTCAATGTCGAATCTGATTATCCTGTGATCAGACATTGAGGGTTCATCCGACACCCTCCAATTCCTGACCATCCCGTTCATTAGGGTTTTTCCTAGAGTTATATCTAGTACCTCTTGTCTGGTGTTGGTCACAAATGTTGGAGTGTTCCCTACGTTGTGTATTTCTAACTTATTACTAAGAATAAATTCGAGAAGGTACTCACCTCTACGATTAGTGTCGCTGCTTCCCCACACTTCGTGGTGGGCGTTGGCATCGCAGCCGAGAAGAAGTGGTAACGCCCTCTCCTCGCAATACTCCGTCAGCTCTGCGACTTGTTCCGGTGGAACCCGGCTCTTGTCTCCTGGGAAGTATCCCAATGTTACAACTGCCTCTCGAGTGCTCCTCCCGGCTTCCAATGAGACTTGGATAGCCACAAGGTCCCCGGTTAAGAACTCTGAAAGACATATTTATTTTAAATTACGTTTGAGAATTATGCAAGCTCTTGGTTTTTCACAAGAGGAGTCCTAAATTACCTGCATGTCTCCTCCTTGCATACCGCGAATCTGCCCCCGGTACACCCAGGGCTCCTGAGCCAGCACTATTCCAATGTTCTCCTTGGAATTTGCCCTTGCAATCACTGCAGATGCAGCTCTCGCATGGTGGAGGTTTATCTGGGCTATCCTAGTGCTGGCCATTGGCTCCGTTATTGTTTGGAGCTCTTCTTCACTGTCGGAGTGTCACCATCCTCCTCCGACATGGCGCTTTCCTGCGCGTCACTGTCCACCCCGAGCCCTAGGGGTCCTAGGTCTAGGTCGTCCAGCTTCTGCTCTTCACAACTTTTGAGTAACAATGCTGAACACTTTCCATACGCTACTTCCCCGGAACAGCATAGAGAGATACTTTTTAGATGTAGAAATTGATGGAGACCGACATTGTGCCTATTAACGCAAAGAGAAAGATTGAAAATCGGTTTATTGAACTCTTCCACATCCTGTACGTCCTTTTTGAAATCGATGAAGATCCACTATGATCCGCAAGGTGCTTCTGTATTCGATACAGGGTGATTCAGAGCGGAAACCAACTTGCTCTGTTTCGACCAAGCTTCCGAGCTGCTTTTTAATGTGTTCGATGATTACCTTTACCACATCAGGGAGCACCGAAATACTCCTTCAATTGTCACACTCAAGCCGACTGCTATTTTCGAGTTTTTAACGATTATTCTCTTCTTGCACTCATTGTGAACATTTTCAAATTCCTAAGATTTTTAATATAACTGGAAGCAGCAAGTGCTACAAAGCACATGGAAACCGTTAAAATCTGCGCTCTTGCATTGTGTAAGTGTATCAATCCATGCCATGCCGCCCACAAGGCAAAATAAAAGAATATACATATATATGGTTGCCATTCACCCCTTGGTGAGGTATGGTAGATCTATCACATCTGCGTGTTTGTGGTTACCTGAAATTCGCTACAGCTTCTTCCAGGTCTTTCCGAGATGCAGGCATTTCTCCTCTACTGTTGTGCGCCATTTGCTCTTGGGACGACCTACTCGTCGCTCATGTTGGGAGAGTGGGTTCCACTGCATGAGATTGCCACTTACGTGTTCCGATCACATGGCGTACGGGTGAGAGACCTGTGCGCCGAATAAGTTCTTTGTTTGAAGGTCTTTTACAATAAAGAATTATTCATTCGACCAAAGTATTTTATTATATAAATGTTAATCAAAACAATCAATGTTACAGAAAAGACAATAAGAACTATATATTGAACCAACAGATAAATTTAATAAATATGGATAATTAATTTAATTTAAACCTTTTTCCAACGTTTCATAAACTCCCTTCTCTGTCCCGACTTATTTCTAACTGACACCGAAAAACAATTTTCGCTGTCAAAAATTGTTTTTCGTTGTCATGGCCACCGCGATTCGCGCTGCCACCCTCCGATGATACGTTGAAGACAGGTGTTCACGGAGCCTTTGAATGACAGTGCGGGTCACTTTCCACGCACTGCTCGAATATAGCAATACAGAAAGTGCAACATCACAGAACAGTCCCAACTTGATTTTGATGTTGAGATAGCTGCATTTGCAGATTTCACACAAAGCAGCGAAAGCCGATCTAGCGTTGTTAATACGTTAAGTGACATCCACTTCGGTGTCACCGTCGGCAGAAACCACGCTTCCCAGATATACAAATTCATCACCGCTTACGATGTTCTGTCCATTAGTGCAGATAGGGAGAGTATGATGACCCGTTAGACTGAGAACCTTGATTTTGTTGGTGTTAATCTACAATCCAACTCTACCTGCCTCTCTTTATAAATACAGAGCGACTTGGCCAAGGTTCATGACCCGGTGGGAGAGCAAACAGATACTATCAGCAGTGTCTACGTCCTTTAGACAAGGCAACTTAAATAATGTCGCGGATATGAACAAGAAATAATATCGGTGACAAGATGCAATCCTGGCAGACTACGCTTGGGACCTCAAATTTCTCTGGGATTTTACCTCGATGCAGTACGTGACATTGTGCGTCATCATATGTGACTCGGATAATAGCTCCTGCGTAGAGCACACCAGATACACTGTTTACGCTGCCGAAAGCTTTCTCGAAATTGATGAAGAGCAGGTGAAGCGATGATATAAACTAAAATAAAACAACGCTCTAGAAAATCTTAGAATTTTTATCGTAACATCTTGCCATGTAGGCCTAATCCCAGAGTCATTTTTGCACACAGATGAATTTTGTGAACACAATAAATGGTTTATCGTATTTGCTACAGCGCTAGTGATCCATACCTGCAAAAGCCCACTATTCAGAAAATGGCTCACGTCACGAGAGTGCGAAAGCAATATGGGCAGTCCATAGATGGACGCTAATGTGTTGAGGGGCGGAGATGTAGGCAGGGGAACGGACGCAACGTTTTTCTCATTTGACAAAAGAATATGTAAGTTTGCAAATGAGGAACGGGAATGTCCAATAAAATATTTCTTTTTTAAAAATCTTGGCTGTTTCGTTCAGGGTAGAGGCAACTCATCAGATGCTGCCTCACCTCTGCCCTGAGGGCAACGCGACTGAAAGAAGCGATAGGTGGTAATCGCTCCCTTTATAATTTATAATCACAAACACGACATGAGTGCGAATTATATTGAAGTGAAATCCGTCCTAAGTTCAAACCTATACTACCTGGCCGAAGTGATTTTTTTTCTCTTGAGGACGCTGGGAGTCCTGACTCTTCATCCACTTGATGACGAACCGGATCACTCAGGAAACAACTTACTTCCTCTGTTGTGGTCCACGGACTCCTCTTTTTGGATAAAACACCCAAGTTTATCGTTTTCGTCCAAGGCAGAGGCAACTCATCAGACGCTGCCTCACCTCTGCCCTGGGAGCAGCGTAACCGAAAGTTGCAATAGATGGTAATCGCTTCATTTACATACGAGTATAATCGCAAACCTGCATCGGGTCGGAATTCTTTTTCTGGTCAAGATTCTAAAGCATTGCTCAAACCATGACTAGTTATTCATCTGCTTACCCACCGCACCCATAAGCCAAGTCCAGTGGCCTGTTCAACAGTACGTCCGGCAACATCATTCGCATAATCGACCAGGTGCGCCTCTTGTGGCATGTTGATTCTTAGCAGACTATCGTACCAAGAGAGGTCCGGCTCTAGAATGGGTCTTTTCCCGACGTGATATAAGTCGGCACGTGGAATGAATTTTCTAATGTGCCTAGAATATCTTTTCTTCCTATCTTCTATCTTCTATAATCAAGCTTAAGGACGAACACTATCAGTTGAATTAGGCGGCTGTGTGGTTTAGTTGATCAACTCCATTCACGGGTAGCATGACAGCATCCAGCGTGGATCTCCCTCCTCTAAAGTTGAACTGTTACGGATTTCTTCAGTGAATCTACTCCTGATGAGCTTCTCGAGCACTTGCCCGGCTGTATTAAGCAACACCGGTTGGTATGCAGACGGCAACCCAGTGTATCCTTCGCTTTTGTTGTTTAGGGCCACCTTGCAGCAACAAGGAAGAATAGTCTCCTTCAGACGAGCTTTTATATTTTTCGACTAGAATACCATCAGGACTAGATGCCTTATTATTTTGTATAGTGACAACTTCCTCTTCGACTTCCTTTAAGGTGAAAAGTGGGCAATCTTCGGCGTTGTTTAAAGTGACCCGTATGGGATGTCTAGGAGACAATGCCGATACAGTCCATCTGGTTGGTAATAAGTATACCGGTGAAATAATAAAAAAGTTGTTTTTTATTTTTGGGTGGTCTTGGACTTGTTAGCACTGATGAAGGGAACAAGTGGTTTCCGAAATATCGGTATTTGCGAAAATAAATACATCTACACCAGCGAAAAAGAAAAACCAAGTTTTTTATTATTTCAAATAATTAATCGCTGAAAATACCGCATAATTACACTCAGAGAAGTATACCGGGTTTTCACAGAACTCTGATATTTAGGTTGACAAGTTAAGAACCCAGATCCCACGGGTTCCCGTTTATCTCGTCGACTAGATCCTGCCCGCCGCGACCTTTGCTTTCGATTATCGCTGAGCCTGTGACACTCTTTCTTTAGGTCGGGATTTGCGTCGTCCACCAGTACATAGAAGGCTCGTCACGGCATGA
The DNA here is from genome assembly GCF_905115235.1 of Hermetia illucens. Taxonomy (NCBI): domain Eukaryota; kingdom Metazoa; phylum Arthropoda; class Insecta; order Diptera; family Stratiomyidae; genus Hermetia; species Hermetia illucens. The sequence goes on along the minus strand of NC_051852.1, from coordinate 103,579,026 downwards.
GCTCCTTCGGGGCATGGAAGCTTCAAAACCTGTTGTTATCAGGTTCATCACTGAATTTAAGACAGTGTCAACTGCAACGCCATCACCCCCCAGAGAACCTTCTTGCATTAAGGTACCAAAAGGGGAAAAAGTCTGAACAGCAAACTAGGAAATCACACGATAAACAACTTCCTCAAGAAAGTCCTTGTGTAAGAACTAGAAAGGAAACAAATGAGTCTTTGAAATGCCGGCAAACCGTTAAGAAGGAAAAAACCTCTTCTATAAAGAAAACTGATGATCAGGGAATGTGAAAAGCTGTTTAGATGAAGTTATCTAGCGCTAAAATGGGAAAGGCTTCTGAAGGCACCCAGATGTAACTGCTTACTACAGCCAGGTTGTGTGTAGTATCTGGGTGATTATGATGCTTTGATTTTTGCAACTTTGCAGCAGCAGTATGTATTGGCGATCAAGACAGATCGAAAGCGGGTCCGGGAAGTATGGTCAAAAGGAACGCTTTATCAGCGGTTGTATCGGGGAATCACGGGGTATTTTCTTCTTTTTCTTCAGCAGGCTGAATTTTAGGTCGTTTCCCAGCGATATTCAGACCAATTTTGGTAAGTCAATTTTCGTTAGCGCGAATTACATGAACCACGAGGTATGTAATGGAAAAAGCAAGAAGATGTGGGTGATCACTATGTCCCGCATACTATACGTAGTAGTATCTAGGAGGACGCAGAATTTTCATCGTCATGATAAAGTCATATGCGAAACAGATTATTCAAAAAGCCATGGCATTCTCGGAAATCGATCTGATGGTCTAACTAGCGCAAGAATAGCGCTATTCAATACTAAGATACTAATTATTATTTCACTAAAATATTTGCTGGCAATTTGAACGTGTGGTCGATGCAAATTCTACTCGAAATATTTGACAAGCTTGGCATTGTATTAACTAACGTTGAAACGTGGGTTAGACTCAATTGTCAACCTACAAACGACGAAAAAATACGGGAAACTTGTATTCATATTGGGGACAAAAATGTTTTGAGGCTGAAAGATAATCAGTTTCCAGTTTCGATGCTGCACCATTTTGCATTAAATGTTCGAATTGAGGGCACTTTTAAAAAATAATGACTATATTCGCTGAGAAAAAAATACACCCTCATTTCATGTGTATGGGGACCGCAGGGGTGGTCAAAGTCAACGTAGAACGAGAAAAGTGGAATGATTGCCTCGCGTAGCGCGGTCTCCTACTGAATCTGCATAAAACTGAGTTTTCGACGATCCTAATGAAATTGGTACTATCATTGTTGCGACAGCAACCTGTCGAAAACCAAACAATTGAAATATCTCGGAACGTCACTGGTAAACTACATCATGAAATTGTTTTAAGCGTCAATGTACGCTGGATGAAGTTGGATTCAACAACTGGGGTTGTTTGCGATTGATACAAATCCTTCTATAGTTCTAAGTGCCAGCCGCCTATCAAAGGCAATGAATGGAGCCTCTTGGTAATGGAGACGAAAGTGGTTGCCTTGGATCAATGGCATAATACGCTATGATCACGTTCGAAATGAAGGCATCCGCTACCGATATGTGGTTGCATCTAACCTATAAACAAGTCGGGAAACCGGAAGCTAAACGCTTCAGGTACGAAAGGTTTTGTGTATTTCTTAGTACGTAGCACGTAATATATCCATATATTATGTGAGAGTATCCACTTTCGAGTAATATTGACATTCATAGTCTTCAATTTTCAAAGAAGCAACAAATTTGAGGTATTATAACTTTGTTAGTAATAGTGCAATTTCCACCAAACTTGGTAAGATCATGCTCTATATTATAGCCTATATCACTGCAAAATTTCATGGTACTAGGATGAACTTAAGGGGGGTTTCCAGCCAATTACAAAAAATTGTAGTAATATACTATTATTAACTTTATTTAAACAGATATCGGCATGGAAGGTATTTCGGAGCCCAGGCACCATATAGTGGTAGGCTCCTGATTTTTTTCAGATTTTTCGGTTTGGTAGTTTCTGAGAATGGCCCCCTTAAAGAAGTGATCAATTTCAACCCCCCGCGCTCCCCACCCTTCCAACGAATGTCAAAACTAAGATCGGCTTTGAAAAGTACTAATCGAGACCTTTAATTTGATACTCCATATACTATACTTGATGAAAAAAAATTTTACACCCCTCTTTTGCATGTATGGGGACCCCCCCTTAAATTCGACGTAAAAGGGTGTAATTCACTGTATGTGTGAGCGTTCACAGTTCCCACCTTTCTACCAAATTTGGTGTCAATCGCTATAACCGTCTCCGAGAAAAATGCGTGTGATGGACAGACAGACAGACAGACAGACAGTAAACCGATTTTAATAAGGTTTACACAAAACCTTAAAAATGGTGATAGAAGCGTCGATTAGAAGCTACCCAAGGGTTGACAGAGAAAGCTATTCCAAAGTGATTTGAAAGATATCAATTCCACAAGCCTATTACCTATTAAAAGGAGAGGAAGTGCTAGTGATCTTGCCTCAAACCAATGTTCGAGCAATATCATGTAGGATTGAGCGTCTACGTCAGAGTCTGAATCATCCATCTGTGAGGGCAGTGTGACTTTAGGTGTCGTCCAGGTATGATCACGCCCTGTATGGACCAGTCGCGTCTCCAGGACTCCAGGACTCCAATTGCATGTCTTGTGATAGAAGGAATGACTTGTGCAATATATTCTGCCGGAAGTGGCAATGACTGTAGGGTCACTCGAGAACAGCTCTGGCTATAATAAGCGAAGAAACCTTAACAATAATGTATAGATGGTTAATCTAATCCATACAGGAATGTATGAGGTAGGTTACAATTGAACTCGTGTCGGTAATAGGGTAATACTTCCCGGGTCCAGTTCGGTTGTGGACATGACTTTCTTTAGTCTTTCACTAGTTCGCAAGAAGTCCCTTAACGTCAGTGAATACTACACTCACAGTGATCACCAGGCAATAGTCTTTTACCTGAAGAGCAAGTCAAGCGGTTGGAGACCTGCACGTCTAAGAATGAGGAGAACGCCAAATTGATCTGCAAAAGTAATTGATGAACAAAAATTTATGGATGTGTGCTGGTTTCTATGCCAGGTACACTTTTGGAGAGAGCTTTGCACATCACGAAGTGCATTAGACGGCATGCGACTCATCGCAGCCTAAATTCTGGTGAAATAGTGAACTGTTTGATGTTTGGCAAGCACGTCATCGAGTCAGACGAGCGATCCAGAGTGCAATGGGTAGAATTGATTAGAAATTGGGGCAGCGCATCTACAGCTCGAAGAAACCTCAAATTGGCTTCATAGCGAAGCAAAAGGGATTGCTTCAATCAATTCTGCGCAGAGGCGGATGTAAACCTATTTGGAAGCGCATACAGGGTTGCAAAAGGGAAATTCCTGTCCAGGAATTCCGCAAATTACATGTTTCCGTCTGCTACTGAAAATTTTTTGGGGTTTATTTCCTTAGAGGGGAACGCAAGGTAACAGTTTCCAGAGACTTTGAGATGTGACTGTAATACCTCCAGTAACGACGAAAGAAGTACTGAATATTTACAGTAGGCTGAGAGAGACAAGAAAGCACCGGACATCGACCTTTTACCAATCTCTGTCCTTAAGCTGACTTTTAAATCGAGGTCGGATATATTTGTAGAGTTAGAAGCATGCTCGGTGGATGGGATCTTTCTTGAGATGTGGAAACGCCGAAGGCTTGTATTGTTGCCTAAAGCTGTTGTATCATCTTGCTAGAGACCTATATTTCTATTGGATACTATGTGGAAATGTTGGGTCGAATCATGTACAACAGATTGCTTTTGTCTGCAGAGAGTCTGGGAGACTTACCAGGACAACAAATCAGTTTTCATACAGCCAGATCAACCACTCACGCCATCAAACTGGTTACAGGCTTAGCTAAAAATGCAATGCATGGAAAAGGTAGTACCAGCAAGTTTTGATTACCCTTGATGTGCAAAATTGATTCATCCCAACCAATTGGAACCTTATAAGGAGATCTTTGGCGACGATTAATGTAACCAGTTACTTAACTGCGCTTGTGGTGAGCTACCTAACAAGAAACAGGCGTTGGTACGACAGAGACACAGGACCCAGGGAACATATTGTCTCCACGGGTGTTAAACAGGGTTCTATGTTGGGTCACTATTATGGAACATCATATATAATATAACGATGCCCCTAACGTTTCAGTTGTTAGCGAAGCCACAATATTGGATTACGCCGATGACATAGGGGTGATTGCCGCTGTAAAACATCTCGCAGATGAGAAGTTGTATTAACCCGAAGAAGTCACTGCTATAAAGAAGTGGTTAAGCGATGCAGGTCTTGCACTGGTGGTGGATAAAGCAAGGAATGGGAAACCACATCATAACTTCAAAACCAGTCATGAAATAACTTGGAGTTATAGTAGATGCGAGGATCAACTTCAAGCAGCATTCACAACATGCTTGCAATAAGGAGTCCAATGCCAGCATGACCTCAGCAAGGACGATGCTAAATGGTGGGGGCCCACGAGGCACTCGTAAGCTGGTTATAGCTTGAGTGGTGAGCTCTATACTGCTTCACGTAGCACCAGTTTGTGGAACTGCACTGCACATCCGATGCAATGATTACAGGTTGAGTATGGTTTATAGGAGGACCGCTTTAAGAGTGTGCTGTGGCCGCAGGACTATATCAGACGAAGCAGTTTATGTAGGAGTCAGAACTATGATCCTATGATTGACACGTGAAAAACGCCGAAAGAGAGGAATCATTAAGCATCAAGAACGATGGGGCCGGGCGGAAAAGGGATGTGCCCAGAGATTAATTCCCAGCATTCAAACGTGGATGTAGTTCTCTGCGTGGTGAGATAAACTATGTGATAAACATGACGGACACCATAAATACCTAGGTTTAAACGTGATACCTCACCTAACTGCATTCGGGAGACTCGGAATATGTCTTCTTCCATTGTCCTAAATTCGCAAATGAAAGGAAGAGTCTTTTTGGAGAAATGCTGAACTGGAATGCAGTTAATAAATTGTTGCAAAGGGAGAGGCTAGCGCCATGCGCACTCCGCGATGATACCACGGGGAAGAGATGGTTGAGTTAGAGGGTGTTTTAATGGGTGGAAAATCCCACACGCTGGAACATATGTACCAGTGTCTTTTGAAGATTTCCACCTCCGAAAGAAGGACGGACAGACGAGGAATCTATTTTAATAAGCTCCTTTATACGCTCTCTAATCGAGTCGTTTGATGAACTCGTGATAATAATGAGTAGAAAATTACGGTTCTCCCAGTTTAGAATACATTATTGTAGCTTTCATGCCTCTTGATGTTTCCTAAGAAGAAAAATCAAAATAGGAAAGGAATAGACGAAGTATGAAAATTGCACTCCAACAAGGTGCCAAAAAATATCATCATGCATGGACTTTTAATAGTAGCCGAGGATAATACCTGAGAAGACACTCGCAAACCGATGCCAGGGAAGCGGTTCTGAAACCGGAAAACGGACTTAAAAAAGAAATTAAACTAAAGTAGACTAAACTAAGGTAAGCCTATGATATGAGTTCTCCCCGGACACCATGGTTTACGCAAATTATCGTTTCATGTTGAATGAAGCGTCCATTGTCAAGATTTTTTTGCGAACTCATAATTCCATTCATCTAACATCCAATGAGATAACATTTCAATTACACATTGGAAACAATACTTTCAAGTGTGGGCCGATTAGACAAATCAAGTTAATGTGACTCAGTACAGCACTCAACAACTCGAGATCAAAATCGACAACTTATCAATATATGCATAACCGCGGCGGCTCCTTACCTTGCACACATCAAAGAAAGGCCACTGCGTAGAGGCCAATAAAGCCCCTCGAGCACTTTAATTGGCTCGGCCATGTGAGTGAGGTACTTGGGCAGCAGCACGAAAGCAGTTTTGCTTCATTTACTTGTGTGGTAGAAATTTACCTTAAATTGTAACAAGTCTGGATTGATATCGAAATGAATGCTGGGTCTTGTCGGCGGACGACATTTCTTCAAACTTTGCAACAGGTAAAGGTCAATGGGATTATTTGAGTTATTTGGGCACAATTTTAGGGTATAAAACCAATAGTTTGGCAACGAATCGGCATCAGTTTCGATCACTTCATCATCAAGTGAGCAACCAAAACACCAACAGAACAACAATGGCATCCAAAATCGTTGTCGTCCTTTGCGCCTTCGTCGCTGCTGCCAACGCAGGATACTTAGCTGCCCCAGTTGCTTCCTATGGCGCCCCAGTTGCTTCCTATGGCGCCCCAGTTGCTTCATACGCCGCCCCAGCTGCCCTTCACTACGCTGCTGCCGCCCCCGTGGTTAAATACTCACCTGCCACTGCCGTCAGCCACTCGTACAGCTCCATTGCAGCCCCTGCTGCTTTGACCTATGCCGCCCCAGTTGCCAAGGCCGTTTCATACGCCCCTGCCGGAGTTGCTGTCAGCGCCCCTGCTATTGGATCTACCCAGCAGAATGTCGTCCGTTCTTTCGGAGGTACTGTTTCGCAATACTCCAAGGCCGTTGATACCGCTTTCTCCAGCGTCCGCAAATACGACACCCGTGTCAGCAACAATGTCTACACCCCAGCCATTGCCAAGACCTTGGCCTATGCCGCTCCAGCTCCAGCATATGTTGCCCATGCCGCTCCTGCCGTAGTCGCTCATGCCGCTCCAGCTGTTGTAGCTCATGCTGCCCCTGTTGCCGTAGCCCATGCAGCTCCAGCTATCCTTGCCGGTGCTCCAGCCACTGCCTATGCTTCCAAGGCTGTATCCTACTCACCTGCCGCCACCGTTGCTCACGTAGCCTTTGATGGATTGGGCGTCCACTACGGCTGGTAAAGGTTGTCTAGTCACACGGTTCAGAAGTTACTTGTTATCTAGATTTTTGTATAAATTGAAATAAGAAATAAATTCATTTCAAGACAAAATCTCTGTGGCTGTTTATTTGGTTCGCATGCAACTTGTCGGATACATGTGGGTATCAATCTCATCTTGTGTGTGACTTTATAAATTGTTGTAGCATTACTTTCTAGAAATTAAATATTGGTTAATATGGGATAAGATGGTTCGGACACAATGTGTATAATAAGACATTCTATCCGGTACAAAATGTCCTTTGGTGCCCATTTCTCAAGCAAATGGTTGCTTGACATTGTGTTGTTTTTGAAACCACAAGATAGTCTGGGTCGCATTCTAATTCGGAATTTGGTGGCGAATTTGGTCTCATACACATATGTATACCATTTCTTTCATATATCACATGGTCATTTGTATTTGATATTATTAGATTAGATTTATTATTAGATGGTACAAAGCAGAGGTGACAGATTCTCATTCCACTCCTGCCCATATCTTTGTGAAACTACTGAAAATAATTATTTTTTTAGGAAAGGGCTCTAAACTATGCTAGCACGTGCAAGCTTTGCATACGTTTAGCTTTACGAGCACCTTCTAACTAAGCCTAACATTCAGTTTGGTTTGGGTCCCAGCATCTCCCCAATTAAACCTCCATGACATCCCGCACTCTTTCCTTTTTTCCTATAAACATCGCACACCAGAGTATTACATGCTCGGTGTTTTTGGGGCCACCGACGGCAAACCTAAGGGCGTGAAAGTATTTGCTGTAACCAGGCCCAGCGGAAATAATTTCCGGGCACGGAATTTTCTCAGGAATTTCGAGTAGAGATTTCAATGAAGACATAGGAGGAAGGCCTGCATCCAGCTCCTCTATCGGTCAACCTCCGTCGCATCAGTAAACGCCGAACGTAATGCACAACACAGTTCTATTTGCCAGCGCTCCTCAGCATCTCTTTGACATTATCTGGAGGAGCTTCTCTGAATCTGCAAGTTGATGACGGATCTCATCCCACCTTCCACAAGAACAAAAGGTGTCACTCATTTAGTGTAGGTTGCAGTTTTTCATAATCAACCATTTCCCTTGAGTTTTTTTTTCCCTTACCGTTGTAGAGCTTCACGCTCCTTGTGAAAGAGGAAAACAGGGAGCACTTCCGCGACGGCCATCACAGCCGCTTCTTAGACAGTGCGATAGGAAGATGCCACCCGCAAAGCTCCTTGTCTCTACACTTGGGCAAGGTGCTTACGATACCATTCTCAGCCAAGGGCATCAGCTTATACCTCCGTGCCTTAGAGTAGAACGAACTGCATTGAATTCATAAGAATACGTCTTCCAGCCACATCCTTACCTATTGCTGCTTTGATTTGCTCATCTTTGAGTCCAGCGTCCATCTCCTTTTGGTCAAGATGACTATTTCGTGTCCGGATAGCTGAGTGGTTAAAGCACAAGGCTGTCGTACGGAAGGTTCAAATCTCACTGGTGGCAGTGGCATTTTTATCGAAATTTGACGTAGGATACCAGTCGACTTAGCTGTGATTGAGTACCTGAGTCAAATTAGGGTATTGATCTAGGGCGAGCGCAATGCTGACGACATTGTCTCCTGTAGGGTATGTACTGTATCGTTACGGTCTTGAATGAAGTGCTCTAACACACTTTAAGGCCATGATCCAATTGGATTGTTGTGCCAACGATTATTATTATTATTACTAGCACCAAGTGCCAAGCATTTAGGCTCGGAGGATCCTACCTACTTAAATTATAAAGGGGCACTGGTGGTGGTGGCCGGTGGTAGCTTAATGGGAGAATCCGTCGAGAACTCCCCGCAACATCGAGCACGTATGCAGAATGGTGTACTTCTGCATGGTTTGAACCAGACTATGCGAAAGTCCCAGGACATCAAGGGAAGCCGTCAGGGATTTAGGTACAATACCTGTGGCTGACAATATTATGGGAACTACAACCACCCGCTCGAGATGCCAAATTTCTTTGATTTCACGAGCCAATGGCTCATAGTTCACCTTCTTCTCCACGTATTTCCGTTCAATTTTGCTATTATGGGGGATAGCAACATCAATAATGTACGCGGAGCGACCCATCTTGTCAACTAACAGTACGTCAAGCTTGTTATGTGCAGTATGGCGATCAATCAGAACTTGCCGGTCCCAATACATGTTGTAAGCAGAACTATCAAGTGCTACTTGCGGCTCATATCGGTAAACCGGACATGTTCCCGTGATCAGCCCATGCTTGGTTGCAAGGTTTTGATAGATAACCTTACATAGCACATAACCTTACATAGCATTATGCCTGGTGATGTATTGCACCGGTGCCATGACAGTACAGCCAGAAATGAGATGGTCCAACGTCTCTAACGCCGAACCACACATTCTGCACTGGTCGTTCTCCACCCGTTCTTTCATGATGAGCTTTTTATAAGCTCGGGTGGCCACCACGTCGTCCTGAATGGCACACATGAGCTCTTCCGTCTCAGCAAAGAGCTCCCCAGCACACAGACATCTGTTCAACAACTGGCTGCCAAGAACAATTCACGTGTTTACCGTCCATTGCTTTGGACTTCCATTCATCGATCCGCTCTTGGTCCGACTTCATCCCACTCAGAGGATTGAAAGATCGATCCTTCAAGTTAAGTGGAGTCAGCCCAGAATCTGCCTTACAAATAGCCGCATGCAAGGGACTCTGCTCTTTGTTGTAAAAATAAGCGCGCAGTAAGTCGGCTTGTCGATGATGTTGTGCCGCCACGCTTACCGCCGGTGTCACGAGGCAGGTTCATCCGCTCCACGGTCCTACATCATGTCCTTCTTAGGGATAAGGTAGGTAATCCCCGCAGTGAGGAAGGGTGGAAATTCCTCCGGCCGACTCATGATCTAATTTATGCTGTGTGCCAACCGACTGTGTACGCTTGTAAATTTCTTATACCAGAAATTCTGCACCCGATCCAGACCTGGGCCCCTCCAGCTCTTTGAGCTGTTTATGGGTCGTCGAACTGCCTCTTCGGTAATATCGGAAAAATTCATGTCAGGCGTATTGGCATGGCGGGTGCCTTCGGCGGTGATCCAGTCAGCATGTTGCTAGACTAATTTTTTATGATGGATCTCTTCGATCACTCAAACCAATAACGCGAAAGCGAATCTTCTGGCTGTGCAATCTGACAGCCCTAACTGCACCATAATGCACAAGTGATTGTAGTTGCAGCAGCGACATATCAGCAGACAGTCGAGATGCAATCTCATCATTGACTTGAGATAAAATTCTCGGAGTTGCTGGAGATGCATAGAGCCTGGGAATACGTAGTCTATGCAAAGGATCCATTTCCGAGAATTCTATACAAGCTCTTTGGAATTCATCCCGAACCTTAGCGGAAACCTCAGCGGTCGGTGGAGAAGAGTGCTTCGGCGAGTACTGAAACTGTTGCCTGCAGTGCGGCTTGATGTTGTTCTTCACATAGATGGATTTACATTTTATACCTAACTGCCAGATGTGGTGATATCTTCTTCAGTGAGTAATCTGCAAGACTGCAAAGTTCCTGCGCTTGAGATGTCGGCGGAGTTATTATTATTATGACTATTTCGATTTGTTCTAATGCAAGGCTGAAACCATCATTAGTCATTCATCTGCCGACGAATCGGGATAGACAGATGGCGAGAATATTTCTCTCCACTTCCACAAGCATTGCCGACATTTGTACCAATTCCACCTGTCAGCGCAACTGAAGTAGAATAAGCAACAAAACGAATGAAATCGGGGAATGCAACAGGACCTGACGACTTCGCATCTGAACTCTTGGAAGCGTAGAGCTGGGAAACCACTCAATTCTTTAATCGGGTTACTGTGGAAGGTAGAACGCCATCTGACTGACAAGAAAGTACCACATTTCCAATATGGAAAGAGAAAGGTAGTCCAGCAGAATGTTCAAATTACCGATCCGGTTGCTGGCCCATACCATGAAGATTTTTGAACGCATTCTTGACAACCGTATTCGCGAAATCTTTGAAATAACCATGAATCAAGCTGGGTTTGCCAATAATTGCGGAACTACTGACGCAATACATAAACATCGTGGGAAACATCGCCCTTGCATTTCTGGATCTAGAGAACGCGTTTGATCGTATGCCACACGAACTCGTCTGGTATGCTCTACGACAAAACTTAGTGCCAGAAGAAATCGTGCGTTGGGATAAATTGTTTTACGACGATTAGAAGAGTAAAGTTCGAAGTGTGTCAGGTGTATAAAACTGCTTCTTCTCTTTGTCGGTATTGACTTGAATAAAACTGATTTTTTGACCACCGATCCTCATGTAGCAGGCACTATCGCTGTCAATAGCATTGCGCCTGCCCATGTTAAAGCATTTCTGGTATCAAGCGTTACGAGTAGCATTACCCATCGAGATCGGTGGTTGTGTGCTTCAGCTCGATAAACCGTATCCATGACCTACATAACTACATCCACGTCGACAGGAGCACGTATTACTTCAGCAAATGTACTCTTGATGAACTTTTCGGGCATTTTCCTGGTCGTGTCAAGCATACACAATGATCGGTACGAAGATGGCAGACTCTCCTTTCTCTTTTGCTGATCGATGGATGGAAGCCCCGCCAAAGACAAGCATTGAATACGTCGTGTCATACAGAGAACTGCCTTATGATGCTCGTTAATGGTGAAAAGCGGGCGATGTGCTTTCCGCGCTGTTGTCATCAACCTGTATGGGATATTTAGGGAATAATGTTCGTACAATGTGGTCCATTTATTCAAAATTAAGTGGGTAGAGTTCCCACAGAACCCCGATTTTCAGAATGACAAGTTTATAGCCAGACGGAGCCTCCTTTTATCTGATCTATACTTTATCATTGTGGAGCATATCTCCTATCGTGCATTTAAACGTTGTGTGAAACGGAGGAGCTTATAAAATTCCTTCCACAGGCCAGCAGTTTCCTTCATTTACCAATATATAGAAGGCTTGTCACGATTCCATCCCATCGCGGCTCTGCCTGTTCCAAGTACTTCGACGAATCTCTCGACGTTTACGTTCGTTAAGTTTCATGCGCAGGGAGAGGGCCGGACCGGTTCAGGCTAAGTTCGTCGACCGAATATACTGCCCACAAGCTTTTCAGAACTCACGCACACGGACAGCATCAATGATTTCAACCCGAATTCTATCCGGTGTTCAAAAATACAAAATCCTTTTTCGCCCCAATTTTTAGAATCCATTTCCCCACTCAGCCAAACCCAGGACCCCTTCCCGCTCCAAACTCCAAAGCATAACCCATTCAAGTACCCTGAATTTGAAGTCACCCCCAATCGTGCTTAAAACGGCATCCTTCAGACAAACGTGCCTGCGTCTACAGTCGGAATCGTCTTATTCGGTGTTCGATGGATGCTGGAAAAGTTATCCCTAAGTATCGAATCCAGACAAAAGCATTACCTCGACCTTGGGCAAGAATCCGAAATCCGGTGTCGCTACAGACCCAGATAGCAACACTAACTAAGTCCTGATGCCATTCCGGTACTGTTAGGTAATTAGCACTAGATCGACTTTTACTTTCTCTTCACTTCACTTCCTTTCCTCTCTGAAGATTGAATACCACTCCGAGTCCATAGCGTCTGCAACACACTCACCTGACACGCTATGATCTCTGCACAAAACATACAACTCTCTTCTTTTCACCTTTCAGCTCAGAACCAGTGGTCCATTATACCCGATTCCCCCGTCTAACGGAATATCGCGGATTCGTTCATGTATCGCAGAATTTCGGTTAGTCGATGTGTTTCAGTCCCTATAGAAAGTTTGTTCCCAGTTATTCATAGTAGCATTAGCGAACGCTACAAATACCCCAATTGCTCCCTAACACGAAGGTGACAGCACCCATGTTCCCATAGTAATTTCATCGCATTGAATCTAGAAATAGAGTTACATCGATTTCTAAATTCCTGAACGAGGTGATCAAGGGACTGCTCGATGCCTTCAATGCAACTTGACTATCGCTGCCAATTACGATGCGCCTGTCCTTCGACCGCTCTTGAATCAGCCAGGTTTCTTTCATTGGGATCACATACACTTTATACTGAAAGACCATTGCATATTGTCTTAAGAACAGGCCCGCTTCTCGTTTTTATTTGAAAAGTAGATTCATACTCCAGGACCTTGTTCCGTTTTTAGCGATTGGTATAGAAGAGACTCCAGTATATTCAGCCACGCATTCTTCTTGTTCCTCCAAGTTTTCTGTGCGTTTGAGGATAACTTCATAGTTTCTACTAAACAGGTATATAAGGATCCAAGAATCAGAAGACATTACAAAAAATTAAATTCAGTTTTCGCAATATCTCTTCCAAGGCTTTATGCTTCTTATACTGCTTCCCCATAGAGCTAAGCGAATAAGCCTATGGGTTGCTCTCGTTACGGTGGCTTGAATTATTATATATCCAAGGGTTTCAAATTGAGTAATGCATCTAGAGTTACTCCGGATGTTGTGCTCATGGCACCGATAATACCCGGACATACCCTACTTCTTGCAGTGATGCTAGCTTACAGTGAAAATTTTTTACCCCACCTTAGCCTACCAAACTAAGGATGCATAAGCGGACATTGGGCTAACGATAGCAACATATCCTTTAGCATCGCTGAATGGATGCCATGCATGCCAGGTGGTTTGAAGTGAATTCCCCTTGCAACATTTTCTTGTTGAATGGTTGCCAATTTTCTTCTCCACACTTCTCCCGGATGATGCATTTCCAAGAGATTTTGCATTGAGTTATTAATTTAGATCGTGAGAGACTCATCCAGTTTTTTAAGAGACTCCATCTTGGCCAACTCATTCCTTTTATGAACTTTTGTAGACCCTTGAAGCCTCTCTCCTTCCAGTTCGTCACAGTATGTTCTAAAGGAGTCTCATTTTGAACTTTTTATGCCCCTCTTATATTCTCGAAGACTAAAAAATCTCAATTCTTATTCGTCTGGTTGATTTGCTGAGTTTTTGCAGTTCTTATTCTACCAGGGAAGCGTTTTAGTACTTTTGCCTCCGGAAGTAAAACAACCCTCTTCAAAGCGTTTTAAAAGCGTGCGATTGAGAGTTTTTAATTGATCTTCCATCGTCAAAGAAGTTCTTAGGCGCGACTAAATTTTAAGTACCGATGATCCGAGAGTGAGACTTCTTCTAGCACCCGCTGGTCTCTAATCAGCTCTTACAACTTTGAAATGCTGATTGTTAGGTCAATTACTTCATTTCTTCTTGGCCCACGAACGATACCCTATCACCAACTATAGTGATAAAATTGAATAGCTTTTCTTAGGACTGCATTTGCTACTATCCCAACAAATATTCTGGATGTTCTCATTATATTAGGAGCTTAAGGCTACTTGATTCTACATATAATCCCACATCCTTTAGTTCTTACGTCAGCGGAGGAGACAAATTTTCATAGGCAACTATAACGCCTCTTCTCTTGCCATTATCCTGGTATTGTAAGACGACCGAAACAGAATTGTCTCCGTATGGCTACCTCTAACAAATTTGTCATCAAGAAGCAGGTTCTCGGTCTGGAAGATATCTCATCGAAGAAGATCCTGCCTCCCCTTTACTGATCCAATGCCAGATCTTATTAAATCCAATCTATATATATAAGGGCAGTTCTGTAACTTGACCAGCCTTGTTGGCATGCTGCAGATTGATTTGTAGACATAAGTGTAATCTGCTGACATCTAGTGTGGGTTTCACCGGAATTACCAGTTTGTCCCCACCTTCGGCAGAAAGTTTCATTTTCCTGCGTCGGATTTCTCTCGATATTGTCACACTTGGTGGTGCCTTTTTTCTCAGTAACTTCTACTGTCGCTCGCTCGAGGTTCCTTCAGATTCACGGTGTTGACAAACTGGCATTTGTTTGTTTCGCTCACATTTCCAGCTTCCTTTTCTTGGCTTTTTCTGGCAGACATCGAAGGGAAGGTTCTGAAAAGCAAGATTTATTTTGTAGTTCCTTCTCCTTTGTGGCTGACGTTGCATTCTGCCGAGTTTTCCTCTCCCGTTTGCTGGAAGAATTAGATTTTGAGTTCCTCCCATGGGAGTTGCTATACACTCCTTTCTGGCTGACCACGTCGTATACACTGAAGTGGAGAGCAAGTCTTCCACAGATTTGTCCGTGGGGGAACATGAATCTGATGAGACCTCCATAATCCGTGTCTCGGCGCGACTTGATTGAGCAAAGCCGCGGTTAGATCGGAAGTCTGTGACTTTTCCACTTGGAGAATTAAAATCCTCTGCTTCCGTTTTCATGTGTTTTGGACGCTTTTAGTGTCATCGTGAACCACTGCAGGCTACCCCACGACGACAAGGTGGTGTCTGAGGGGAGTCCAGAGCCTACTTTACTAAAAGTTCCAATGTATATTGAGTAGGATCACAAGAATGTCGTTGGCGTACTTTGTAAAGGAATCTAAATTAACACCAACTACTAAAACTATTAGTTTCTATTTCCCATCTAACTCTGCAAATCTTTCATTCATTGAACTATAACTTCAGATTGGAAACCACGGGTAACTTCCATCCAATCTCCGCATTGCTGCGACATCAATCAAAAAGATTTAACTCTTTGTTGCCAGCCTGAGCTTGTTCTTAAAACCAGTAACAATTACTTTCGATTTTAATGTGAATGCACCAAAATACGAAAAAGTTAATAACAATCGACTGTATCTTCCGTACCCTGTTCCTGTTTTTATTGGTCTTAATGGTCGACTCTTATGAACATTTCCTTTTTGTCTGGAACTGGTTTTTTGACCTTGAGCATTAGTACCTTAAACATAAGATGAATTGTAGGATGACCCAATTACTGATGTTTCTTGTCCAGCAGGTGATTTTAATCACATGTAAAAGGGCCGCCAATTATTAATAATGAGATGGGGTTTTGTTGTCTTCAATTGAAGGAGAGGCGAACACTCTCACCTCGGTTACTTATTCAAGGTAAATGTTTATTTTGCAGTTCATATGAAAATCGTAGACAATCTAATCGAACAATAATATTAAATGATTCAGTGAAAGTTGATTATGTAATCTTAAAAATATTCTATGATGGAAGAAAGATTGTTTCTAAGGTATTTAGTATTTCGGAGACTAGTTTCCGTCTTCAGTGGCTTAAAAAATCAAATAAATCGAAGAATGTCTTCTCAATTCCACCGGTATCCCAAAGTAAATCATGTTCTCTGTTATTGGTACTCGATCTTCTCTGAAATTATACATAATATCTCACCACCTCGGTCTGATTGCCATTGTACTATCAGCGAATGTTGCACAAATCATAATCCAAAAAAGTTACATGTGACCAAACAAAAGACTTAAGACAGTAACCTCGGTTAATTGAGTTGTGAAATTTATTTCAAGTATTGGATAAGTGAGAAAATTTCAGTTGAGATTTTTTGCTTAAAAGCTACCAAAATTAATGAGAGTTTCCATAATGATGATGATACTGTGCGTATTGTTTATAACTGAGCTTCGCGTCTATCATCAATCCCAAGCATTTGATGGCCGGCTTAGAAGTGATGTTATAATCCCCTATTTGAATCATCATCATCAACGGCGCAACAACCGGTATCCGGTCTAGGCCTGCCTTAATAAGGAACTCCAGACATCCCGGTTTTGCGCCGAGGTCCACCAATTCGATATCCCTAAAAGCTGTCTGGCCTCCTGACCTACGCCATCGCTCCATCTTAGGCAGGGTCTGTCTCGTCTTCTTTTTCTACCATAGATATTGTCCTTATAGACTTTCCGGGTGGGATCATCCTCATCCATACGGATTAAGTGACCCGCCCACCGTAACCTATTGAGCCGGATTTTATCCACAACCGGACGGTCATGGTATCGCTCATAGATTTCGTCATTCTTCTCTCGAACGCGGCCAAGAGTTCGCAATTTTACTTGCTAAGAACCCAAGTTTCCGAGGAATACATGAGGACTGGCAAGATCATTGTCTTGTACAGTAAGAGCTTTGACCCTATGGTGAGACGTTTCGAGCGGAACAGTCTTTGTAAGCTGAAATAGGCTCTGTTGGCTGACAACAACCGTGCGCGGATTTCATCATCGTAGCTGTTATCGGTTGTGATTTTCGACCCTAGATAGGAGAAATTGTCAACGGTCTCAAAGTTGTATTCTCCTATCCTTATTCTTCTTCGTTTTTGACCAGTGCGGTTTGATGTTGTTGGTTGATTCGTCTTCGGTGCTGACGTTGCCACCATATGTTCTGTCTTGTATTCATTGATGTGCAGCCTAAGATCTCGCGCCGCCTGCTCGATCTGGATGAAGGCAGTTTGTACGTCTCGGGTGGTTCTTCCCATGATGTCGATATCATCAGCATGGGCCAGTAGTTGGGTGGACTTGAAGAGGATCGTACCTCTTGCATTTACCTCAGCATCACGGATCACTTTCTCGAGGGCCAGGTTAAAGAGGACGCATGATAGGGCATCCCCTTGTCGTAGACCGTTGTTGATGTCGAATGGTCTTGAAAGTGATTTGAATGCAAGCATAATTTCTCTTACGGCGTTTGGTGGTGAGTACCGCTTTCGTTTTTTCCTCCGCAAGTGTCAGACCAGAAATCTTTAGCCAACCCGTAATAGCACTGATTGCATCACTTGAGCATAACTCAGCATCATATGTTCTTGGCGTAACACACCTCCGTGGCTTCCTGCAAGATCGGAAGATTAATTACAACGTTGTGCATGATGTTCCACAGCAGTAGGCCAAGTACGGAGACTTGTAGGGTATCAACGGGGACGAAGTACTCGTGGGGTCCTTCATTGGTATTATACCAGAGCCTCCGTTTTGTAGAGAGCTATCTACAATAGAGATATGCGGGAATACCGATCTTTGGCAGACATTTTCTTATTATGTTCCAATTGGCTGAATTAAATGTTTCTCTCACTTCCAGAGTCACCATCATGCAATACTTGCTAGTACTGTCATTTTCATGAAATGCATATTCGGCTAAGCCAGTAACCAATTTGATGACATCAATGGTAGTTCTGGCTTTGCGGAGCCCATACTGACGCTCTGAGCGACCTCCTCAGCTCTCGAAAATTGGAAGCAAGCTATTGTATATAACCCGCTCTAGCATTTTTCCCACAGTGCCCAGAAGATATATGGGTGTCTGTAGGAGAGGGTTCACCTGGACGTTTACCAGCCTTAGGCAATAGTACTAACTTCTGCCGCTTCCATGGTGCAGAAAATATCCCCTCGAATACGCACGCTTTGAATAACTCAGCGAACATATCCGGTCTGGATTTCGCAGCAATTTTAAGAGCCTTATTTGTCACTCCGCCCAGGCCCAGGGCTTTACTATCGTCTGTTCCACCCCAGATCTCCAATAGTTCCTCTCTGATGACTGCTGAAATCGCCGTTACATTCAGATGTCACTGGAAGCTTTCGATGCCTCCTCGTTGGGTGAGTAACCCCTGGATGATTTTCATCAAGAGAGTAGGGCACGTGATCTACGGAGATGAACAGCCTCTAAGCTGTCCCATCACAATTCTGTATGCACTATCCCACGGGTTAACGTCCGCTTCTAAGCAGAGCTCTTTAAAGCATTCCCTCTTGCTCTGTTGAATGGCCAACTTGAGGGTGTTGCGGGCTTTTTATATGCGTGCTCTTATTGCCTGTGGTTGACGTTGCCTACCGCCCCGATTCGTTTGGCTCGGTGACAGGCTGATCGAAGGCTGGCTAATTCACCATCCGTTGTTGTTGTGAACGGGAGAAAGGCTGAAAAAAGAACAAAAACGGTATAATAATTTGCAAATTCTATTTTGAAAATTTAAAAACCAAAACGCAGGTTTTTTTCTCTGCTTTTTCCGTCTATTTTTTCCAGCTTTTGTTTTTTGTTTGTGCCGTTTGTCCTTGCGAGTTGTATCGTTTTGTTATAAAAAGTCCACAAAGAGAACCGAGGCAGGTCGCTCAATGACTACCGTGGCAGAAGAGAAGAAACCCAGCAGAATGGTTCCGCCAACTCGAAGTGCAATTGCTCTAGCCGGCGTCACAATAGCCACCACACGGTTAAGCACTCATTGGGTTCGATTAGGAGACAATTTAGCTTGTCTCGGACGTGCTTGAGAACTGCTTCTACGGAAGACTGAAGGAGGAGCATATTAAGCACCTCTCAATGAGGTAAAGGACTAAATCATTTAGTAACAGAGTTAACGCTGGGTGACCATGTATCATCTGCTGCGCGAGATGAAGCAGTTGGATAGTGAGAAAGTGAACACCGATTTGCTACAGTTTCTTGTGGTTGCAAAGATTTTCGGAGGCCATCCTGGCATGTATGGATTCGGGATCTCTGTACATATCGACCTCTATCGCAGACAAAATTCATGAGGCCCACATGCGACCCGTGGTTTTCGGCAAACTAGGTACCTCAGCTGCAGCAGACAGTGGCAGTGCTAACAGCCACCGTTTCTAAATTGGTGGAGACAGTCGGTGCTTTGCGCTCCAGAAATAGGACTACATCACGATCTAGAACTGTCTCTAGAAAAGGGAATCATAAATTAACACCGGAATCACTTAACCTCGCGGCAGAAAATTCCTCGTTGCTCAACACATATGGCTAGAGACAGGTAGACATGAGTCTAGGAATTCGAGTAGGGTTTTTTTGGCACTTCATTGTAGCGGATATCAGCACTCCTATCCTATACGCAGACTTCCTGTGAGATTATGAATTGCTAGTTGATTTGTACAACAGATCCCCATTGACCCCATAAGCTCCCTTAGCTCACCAGAAAGGATCTCAATATATCCGCTCAACGCTTTTTCCATCATTTTTGAAGACGTTGCTGATCCACGTCTTCGCGCACTTAAACATGATGTTCAGAATCACATCACACTACTGGCTCCCCTTCTTTTCCAAGGTGCGTGCTTTATCACCTTAGCTCGCTGTTGTGCAGATAGAGTTCGGAGAAGTTCTTAAGCAGGATATTTGCAGACCTTCAGACAGCTGTTGGCCTTCACAAATTCACATGATAGTACTTTGCACACTCAATCGGAGACTACAGTATTTTCTCAACCTGTGCTACGAATTCCGCTTTTTTGTTTCGTTTATTTCGATTTTCTTCGTCTGAGTCCGCATTTTTAGAGCGCCACGTGTGTATTTTCCAACTTCTTCTTGCGAACGATCTAGTATTGAACGTTGAGAAATGCCAATTCCTGTTCCCGTAGGTGCAATTTCTCGGCCACCTGATTATCCCTAAAGGCATCCAACCGAATCTAGGCAAAGTTCAGTTCTTGCCAAGGGCGATCACTATCAATCGATTTGACATTTACATTGCCCGAAGACCAAGGGCGCCTGCTTTATTACGTGGTTCACAGCTGATGGAAGCTGCACTTCTAACATTCCCGTGGAAAGATGCACTACTAATCGTATTCCTTGATGCTTTAGACTGTGACCATACCTGGCAGGTGTGTACCTCCTGTTCCAAGCAGCTGAATTCTGCTTAACAGAACTGCAGTACCTACGATCGTGAGGTGTCAGCCGCTTATCTGATAATAAAATACTTCCGGTATTCTCTTGAAAGTAGACCGTTCAGATTATTCGTGGGCCATAAATCTCTCACTTTTGCTTTGAAATAGCAGCCCTGTACTCGACAAAGCATCCCTTCACCAACTTCGGCACCTGAGCTTTATCAGCCAGTAAACTGTCTGGAAAGAATAGCATAATTCAGTGGTACAGAATTCAAAATCCCCGCCCCCGTAGATTTTCAGGCAATTGCGGACGCACTTCAGGGCCAACTCCAAATTCACATTTATGAAGTTTCCTATCTTCGGCTCAACATCGAGTATATACTGCGGGACCTCAGAAAAGGGGTCCAAGGTAATATATTCTCGCCGATTTCGGCAAGGAATTATATCACGCCTGACACGATCTAGCGCACCCGGGCACTCGGACAATGATTCGGTTATTCATGACCGTCCAAGAACAAGGACATTAAATCTTCGAGCAAACAGGGCATCGCATGCCTCAAGTCCAAGACTACAAAACATGTGTAGATAGTAAGGGAACATGCCTACGTTCCCTTGGTCCAACAAGTACTTCCACACAATCCATCTGGACATAATGAGCCTTTTGCAAGACTCGCACGGTTTCTGATGTTGCTTCACACATATCAATAGGTTTACTCAGTGATGTCAAACGATAGTTCTGAAAGACATTTCTGCACAATGGAGTGTCAAAGCTCTCTGTCGGGAGTGGAATTCACGGTTCGGTATGCCACCAGTTATAATAACTGACCAGGGAATGCGATTCGAATAGTTCCTTTTCTCGGAGTTAGCCAAACTCCTCGCCACATGACATTACGAAGAATATGCTGCACGTATACGGGGACAACCTGAGATTCCCAGCAACCCTGTACTCGACATTTGGGTCCATCGTCAACGACGCAACAACCGGTATCCGGCCTAGGCCTGCTTTAATAGAAAACTCCAGACACCCTGGTTTTGCGCCGAAGTCCACCAATTCGATCTCAGGCAGGGTCTGGCTCGTCTTCTTTTTTTGGGCCCATCTCGCCAAATTATCGCGCCTGCTAATGGAAGCAGTGTGCAAGCTGCAATACCACCACCAACCATGCGAAAAAGTTGAGTTAGGGATGGAGTGCTGTGGTGGAGGGAGCCAATTTTCGTAACGAACGCACTCAGTTGTGAACATTTTGGAAAGAGTCGACCATGACTTTGAAAAGCAATGTTTGAACAATTAGTCAAAGAAAAGTTTGGAAAAAAGATCACATATGGGGTCTAAGCTCGGCATTTTTTTAACCTCGGTTGGTGTATTACTCCTCTCTCCTGTTATCAGAGGTAAACCGATAACGTTTTTATTTTAGGCTGATTGTTGCTATAATACTTTGGAGTAACGTACATATTTTTGAAAATGAACGAGCTTCAGATTTATCTATGAGCATTAGGATCTAAAAACCAAACAAAGTCAGAAAGGAACTAATTTTTTTTCAACTTATTGCAGCTCCTCCTCCTTGTGCCCTCATATAATAATACATCGTTTTTTTTTGCTTTTTTTATTTCATTATTAAAAATAACTTACATACAACTTTTTAAAGTGTTTGACCGCGTAAAAACTAGAATATTCCCTCCCATTAAGTTTACCAGGCATAGCTAACTCCAAGTCCATTTGTATAAGTCATATGAGCAACAGTTGGGGCAGCCGAGTAGGCAACACCCAAGAGACCAGCGGGAGCGACAGCCTTTGCAACTGGGCCTACAAATGGTGCATGAGGTAGAAGCGGTGCATGGGCTACAGCTGGGGCGAAAGCGGGGTACGCGGCGTGTGCAATTGGAGCAGCATAGGCAGCATGGGCAACGGGGGTGGCAATTGTTAGTCCTGGATTGCTTACACGGACATCTGCTTTACGGACTGACGAGAAAGG
The DNA here is from genome assembly GCF_905115235.1 of Hermetia illucens. Lineage (NCBI taxonomy): Eukaryota > Metazoa > Arthropoda > Insecta > Diptera > Stratiomyidae > Hermetia > Hermetia illucens. The sequence goes on along the minus strand of NC_051852.1, from coordinate 103,556,725 downwards.
AGTATCGATGCTCTTCGAATAGGTTGAGATTTGTCCTAAGTTTCCGTAGGATCGAAGAATGTTCTGATGCTGGCTGGTTACTTCGTATCCTGCTGATGCTGCTGCAATTAGGATGCTTAGGATAATCGCTAACTGAAATTAGAAATGATATTTGAACACATTAATTGGGATCCAGTACAATGGGGGGTAAATTAAGTAAAATATTGTAAAAACGTTGTAGATGTGCCTTGAATCCAAACTCAGAAAGGATTCATTTCGGTTAATGATAAATTAAGCACCAATTTGGTAACTATACTGGTTCAAACAAACTTGATTGTCAGCCGGACCAGGCTAAAACATTTTAGGATTGATTGGAATTCAATAGGAATTTGGGTGAACTAGAAACAGTACCAACTGCACCGCCCTTTTCAGCTACACCAGGTATTTCTTGAATTTGGTAGTGTGGTTCGATAAATCATTAAAATTACCAGTTCACCTCATAGACTACAAGATTTAAATATGAAATTTCAAAGGTGTGATAAATATAATTTGCTAATTATTAATTTTAAATCCACTTTATGCACAGGCACTCTCCAATAAATGCTATTAGCATAATAGGCCAATTTCTGCAGCCACTGTCGCAGTATTAAATTAATATTTAAATAAAGCGTTGCCCTAACATCCGCTACTTAACATTAAAACCAAACTGAATACCTTAAACATGGTTTCAGGCTGCGTGTCAAGCTCCGTTTTGAAAATTACCGAACTTCGAACTAATCTGATTACCAGAACGTGGTGGCCGCATATTTATACCAGACGCACCGAATGGGAACGTTTCTTGTAGGCAGAGAGTTTATCAAATTTGCAGAGTTCTGACATTGTCAATTGTGGGTTCCACTGATACGAGAGGGGTGGTATCTCTCCTCGAACAAATATTTCCAATGGATTTTAATTGCACTTGCAAATACGAGAGCGCGGCTGCTTGTAAGGGCCCCAGGCAGTTACTGTTCCAGAAAATCGAATAACAATGATCACATTAAAATATGAATGAAGTGCGGTTGGATTTGCTACTTGAAAAATTATTAATGAATTTGCAATAAAGGTAGGTGATATCATCTGGTATCTCCCATGTAAGAGTTGAGGACATGGAAATAGTTGGCCATGATCGTAGGACGGGTTGGAAAAACTATAACAAACTATCCAAATAACAATTTAAATTGTATAATAGATGGATCGATACCATAATCATTCAATTATGAAATCATGTTGTGTAGAAAATCGAATGAAACCACGTGTTGTTGCATCAATGCTGCATCATCGGCTTTAGGGTTTCGTGCTAACTTAACTTATTGTAGTTAAATGGTGAAGCATAATTTGTACTCCTTTCAATCTAAGGTTTATAGGTTGATCCGCAGTCCCACCTTCCTGCATCAGGCACTAGTAACCCTTAATCCAGTTTGGATTCTATCACATAGGGTATCTTCATATTTGCCCCTACAGATTAGAATAATGTCGTCCGCGTAGCCCTGGACTTGTATTCCAGTATTAGTTAACACGTCCAGGAGTTCATCCACTACCATACTCCACATCAGCGGCGATAGTACTCCACCCTGTGGACAGCCTTGAGTGGTGTTCATGATAATAGAATTTGTACCTGTTTGTACCTCTATTTGTCTGCTTTCTAGCATTTTGCCCATCCAGAGTGCCAGGGTGTTTTCCACTCCTTTGCGGCTCAGGGCATCCTGTATCTCTGTGTGCGATGTGTTGTCGAATGCTCCTTCGATATCCAAAAACGCGCACAGTGCAATTTCTTTTGTTTCTATGGCGTCCCGTAGTACCTCTGTCAGCAGATACAGAGCAGTTTCAGTTGACCTTCCTGCTCGGTAAGCGTGTTGACAGTGATGTAGGGGATTACGCTTTAGAACGTTAGTTCTAATATAGTTGCCTATGACCTTCTCCACCATTTTCAGTATGAACGATGTTAGGCAGATTGGTCTGAAAGATTTAGGGTGAAAAGGATCCTTTTTACCCGCTTTCGGAATAAAGACCACTTTTGCCCGTCTCCATACCCTTGGTATGTAACCCAGTGCTATGCTCCCCCTCTAAGATAATTCCTAGGCTTCCCTGGATAAGTGCTGGGAAAATGCCATCTACTCCGGGAGATTTCATTGGTTGAAAAGTTCCCACTGCCCATCTTAGCCTAGCTTCTGAGCATACCTCTTTTGCTAGTTTCCAGCTCTCTTTCCTTCCCCTTTTATTCGTTGTTGGGGTGTCAGGCAGATTGTTGTCGCCTGCCGCCGAGGGGTATGACCCCGGGAAATGAGTTCTGAGAAGCAGGTGTACCCTGTCCTCATTCTCGGTGAATGTCCCATCTTCCTTTTTCAAGCAGACAGAGGATATTCCCCCGTCTTTGGCTACAGCCTTGTACGGCCTGGTTGCTTCTGTGATCTGTTCAATCCCTTCACAGAATTCCCTAAGGCTTTTCCGTTTCGCTTCCCTGATCGCGTTGCTATACGCGGTCAGTGCATTTTTATACCTCCGCCAGTCCCCGTTTTGTTTTGCCCGGTTAAAGAGTTTTCGTACCTCCGTTCTCATTCTGGCTAGGTTCCTGTTCCACCATGGTACATCCCTTGATGACTTGACTGTCTTGGCCGGACAGCTGGCATCATATGCGTCAATGACGATTGTGTTGAGGTCTTCCACCACCGTTTCTAATTCCAATTCGCTCCTGATGTCACCGCCCCCTTGAAGGTGGGCAATGTTGTTGCTCAGGTGTGTTGTGTAGGATTCCCAATCCGTTCTCTTGGGATTCCTTATTATTCTTTTTATTTCGGAGTTACCCTCAATGTCGAATCTGATTATCCTGTGATCAGACATTGAGGGTTCATCCGACACCCTGCAATTCCTGACCATCCCGTTCATTAGGGTATTTCCTAGAGTTATATCTAGTACCTCTTGTCTGGTGCTGGTCACAAATGTTGGAGTGTTCCCTACGTTGTATATTTCTAACTTATTACTAAGAATAAATTCGAGAAGGTACTCACCTCTACGATTAGTGTCGCTACTTCCCCACACTTCGTGGTGGGCGTTGGCATCGCAGCCGAGAAGAAGTGGTAACGCCCTCTCCTCGCAATACTTCGTCAGCCTTGCGACTTGTTCCGTGGGAGCCCGGCTCTCGTCTCCTGGGAAGTATCCCGATGCTACAACTGCCTCTCGAGTGCTCCTCTCGGCTTCCAATGAGACTTGGATAGCCACAAGGTCCCCGGTTAAGAACTCTGAAAGACATATGTATATTAAATTACGTTTGAGAATTATGCAAGCTCTTGGTTTTTCACAAGAGGAGTCCTAAATTACCTGCATGTCTCCCCCTTGCAGACCGCGAATCTGCCTACGGTACACCCAGGGCTCCTGAGCCAGCACTATTCCAATGTTCTCCTTGGAATTTGCCCTTGCAATCACTGCAGATGCAGCTCTCGCATGGTGGAGGTTTATCTGGGCTATCCTAGTGCTGGCCATTGGCTCCGTTATTGTTTGGAGCTCTTCTCCACTATCGGAGTGTCACCCTTCTCCTCCGACATGGCGCTTTCCTGCGCGTCGCTGTCCACCCCGAGCCCTAGGAGTCCTAGGTCTAGGTCGTCCAGCTTCTGCTTTTCATTGGGCAGCAGGTCTATTTCCCTGGTTGATCCAGTTCTTTCCGCCTCTATGGCTTCCGCGACTTCTTCAGGGACCTCGGTAAGTTTTCCACCCGATGCCTCCTCCGAGGTCTCTTTCCTTGCTTTTCCTTGTGCACATGCACGGGTATGTTGCCAAATCGGTAGTTGATATGACAACTCCGACGTTTAATTGCCTCCAGGAATCGGTCATCTACCCCGATCGTGAGGAGTTTACCTTTTCCCTCCACCTTGCTTCTGAAGACTCTCCATAGTCGAGTATGGAGATCTTCATTCTGAGCAATTAGGAGTCTCATAAGGTCTTCTGTTTCTATTGCTGCGACCTTTGACAGAAAAACTGTCACGATGTGGGCTCCTGGTATATCATCCCCAGCACATGTTGACAGTTCTACCCCTTCCCAGCCTGGCAATCTAGGAATTATGGTTCTAACCCATTCTGCGGTGCCTTCCGTCGCGCAGTCCACCAGTATAAGGCCTGGTCGAAAGCGTATCCCGGTGAACACCAGTTTCGACATCCAACCCTTGATTATCTGCTTGACGACAAGTTCCTCAATGATTTCCTGTTCCTCCCGAGTGAGTATTTGCTCGGGGAACCTTTTTCTTTTTGGCAGTATGGCCAATCGAATGCCCTTGACCGCACTAGCATAGCTAATGCCGGGCTTCCTGCGTCCTGCCTTCACTCCTGACCTGCCCGGGTTTTCTCCTCCCGTGGGTTCAGGTCTGGATTTTTTGGGAGCATTCCGTTCATGCGGGCTGATCTCTGCTGCTCCCCGCTTTCTCGGCTCCGGTAGAGATGGCTTAGGTCTGTCCTGAGCCTTCTTAAGGGCCTCTTCTGGTTTCAGGCCTTCCTTCAGATAGCGCAGGTACCATTTAACCCCGGCGCCACTGAGACCTGTCTCCTTCCTGACGTCTGCTGAATTTATCTTAGACGTACTTTTGCTGGTCCCTGCTCTTTGGGCAGTGGTGTTCGTTGGATGTAGTCCACGCAGTATACCAATGCTCACCTTGGATCCACTGCTTGACGTCCCAACTTCTCCCTTCTTGGGTGTAGTCACCTGGCTCTCAGTAATTCGGAGATGTGCCTCCGCCTGATTAACCAGTTTTGGTGCGGTACGGGGCACCGCTTTTTTGGTTTTTGTTTTCTTTTCTAGTTTTGTACTCATTTGATTCCCACGAATATGGGGGTTAAGAGGTCCGCCGTGCCATAGCCCCCCGTAGCACGGTAAGGTCTAACTTACTCACTGAGGCGACCAGGTATCAGTGAGGCTCCGTTCGAATACAGTCAGTTACCCCCGACTGCAAACTATCCAATGGGCACGGTTCGCATGACACCCTGGATTGGGGGAGGTGTTTTTCGACTCCCCAGTCTACATCCGTAGCGTTTTGTTGATAGTAAGGTCACCTCGTACAGAGTGTGGCTATCACCACTCACTGACGGTCTTGGAAGCCGAGAGGCTTGGCCCCTGAAAAGCCACGCACCGTCCCAGAGGAGAGACAACTCATCCTTAGAAAGAGATAGGTTCGCCTCAGGGAGCTATGTTCCGCATCAGTCTATCCGGCAGTGCACTGCTTGACCCCATTTGCTGTCATACTTAAGCGCTCTCTTTTTCTACGCGAACGTAAATGCAATACTTTGATTATAAGTATCTTACATCTTTGCAACATGGTATGCCAAATGCGAGGAAAGGAGGAAGTCAAAAAAGCTTCTACAATACGCCTAAATATGAAGGATCGGAAGGGAAAGTGGTTCCAACATAAAATGAAGCAAGAAGCAGAATCAACGCATCAACATCATCATCAACGGCGCAACAACCGGTATCCGGTCTAGGAATGTCTTAATAAGGAACTCCAGACATCCCCGTTTTGCGCCAAGGTCTACCAATTCGATATCCTTAAAAGCTGCCTGGCGTCCGGCCCTACGCCATCGCTCCATCTTAGGCAGGATCTGCCTCGTCTTCTTTTTCTACCATAGATATTGCGCTTATAGACTTTCCGGGCTGAATCATCCTCATCCATTCGGATTAAGTGACCCACCCACCTAACCTATTGAGCCGGATTTTATCCACAACCTGACGGTCATGGTGTCGCTCATAGATTTCGTCGTTATGTAGACTACGGAATCGTCCATTCTCATGTAGGGGGGCAAAAATTCTTCGGAGGATTCTTCTCTCGAACGCGGTCAAGAGTTCGCAATTTTGCTAAGAATCCAAGTCTCCGAGGAATACTGAGGACTGGCAAAATCATTGTCTTGTACAGTAAGAGCTTTGACCCTATGGTGAGACGTTCCGAGCGAAACAGTTTTTGTAAGCTGAAAAAGGCTCTGTTTGCTGACAACAACAGTGCGCGGATTTCATCATCGTAGCTGTTATTGGTTGTGATTTTCGATCCTAGATAGGAGAAATTATCAACGGTCTCAAAGTTGTAGTCTCCTATCTTTATTCTTCCCGTTTGACCAGTGCAGTTTGATGTAGTTGGCTGGTTTTTGGTGCTGATGTTGCCACCATATACTTTGTCTTGCTTTGATTGATGTGCAACCCAAGATCTCGCGCCGCCTGCTCGATCTGGATCAAGGCAGTTTGTACATCTCGGGTTGTTCTTCCCATGATGTCGATATCATCAGCATAGGCCAGAAGTTGGGTGGACTTAAAGAGGGTCGCACCTTTTGCATTTACCTCAGCATCACGGATTACTTTCTCCCGAGCCAGGTTAAAGAGGACGCATGATAGGGCATCTCCTTGTCTTAGGCCATTGTTGATGTGGAATGGTGTTGAGAGTGATCCTGCTGCTTTTATCTGGCCTCGTACATTGGTCAGGATCAGCCTAGTCAGTCTTACTAATTTCGTCGGGATACCAAATTCTCTCATGGCCGTGTACAGTTGCTAAAGGGGCATTATCTGTCTCATACAAAAAATGGAGATTTCACACAGTGCAGCAATTATAGAGGTATCACGTTGCCGAGTACCATATATAAGATATTCTTCGCTATCTTGCTAGGTAGGATAGCCCCATATGCTCAGAACATCATTGGCCCATACCAAAAAGGCTCCACTCTAGGCAAATCAGCAACAGATCGGATTTTCTCTCTGCGGCAAATGATGGAAAAACTGTTTGAATATGGCTAGAGGCCCTGGCTATGCTATCATAGGCGGGTTTAAAGTCGATGAAAAGATGGTGTAACTGATGTCCATATTCCAACAGTTTTTCCATTCAGTTTGTGCAATAAACAGGCGCAAAGCTTGTTGCTGGCAGAACCTGGTCAACGAAGTGAATGAAGATCCATGGGGACTCGGTTACAAACTGTAAACTGTAGACTGCATTGCAAGGGCACTATTCCCTGCGTATCCCGTACGGTATGATGACGTCGACGCTGAGAGCACCGAGGACTGCCCATTTTTCTCTATAAAAGAATTGGAATACGCAATTCTCTCTATGAAAAACAAGAAGGCGCCAGGACCCGATGTTATATTCCAGCAGAGGTGTACAAACTGATGTTTCAACATCGGCCAGACCTACTGCTCGGGGCATTCAACGTTTGCTTAAAAGAGGGAATTTTCCCTGCTCGTTGAAAGGTGGCCTGGTTTGCACTGATCAGCAAAGGGAAAGGCGACCCTGAGTTTCCGTCTTCATACCGCCCACTTTGTATGGTTGGCACTGCTGGGAAAGTGCTCGAAAAGCTTATCAGAAGAAGACTCGCTGAAAGGATACGCATAAATAAGAGTGGGGCGTGGATCAGAGATGTAATCGAAAAGGTGGCAATCAAGCCATCCAAGAAGTGATGGAGTTTCCAGAATTCGTCAGGACAAAAATTACAGTTACTATGCTCCACCAAACCCGACGTTCACATAGTACGAGGAAAAGCTAAGTTGATCACTTTCACATGCAGGGACCACATTTTCTGCGAGTTTTTCGCAGGGCTAGACTTGGTGCTATCAAACACTGGACGTGTATCCATTCATGGTAGAGGAAGTCTTCTCCACTTGGTGGATGAGGCAAAAACTAGCTTTATCCCAATCAGTAATTGGGACATCCATCATCATATCGCCCAATTGGCCTTAGAAAAAATCTAGAAAGGGGCACTTATAATAGACTTCTCTCTATCATAATAATAAAAGAATGGCCTATTGGAAAGACAGTGTGGTTTTCGTCAAGCTCATTCAGCAATCGAGCCATAGACGTGAATTTGAAGCTAGCTCGAGAAGCGATGTCCTCCAATAAATGCTGCCATGGTAAGATTGGACGTCAAAAGCGCTGGGAGTAAATAAAAAGTTCACTGACTAAAAAGGATGTTCCTAGTTACTTGACTAAGCTTCTCGAAAATTACCCCTTGAAAAGGAGACTTTGGTATGATACAGATGAGGGACCTAAGCAGTACTACAGTACGTCACGGCAGGAGTACCCCAGAGCTCAGTGTTGGATTCTTTCCTGCGAAATGTAATGGCCTTAATGGTTTGGTCCACACTATTATATGCAACACCTGTCTGGGAGGAGTATTAGCGTGTGGTAGCAATCGGAGGAAAGTAAACATGACTTTCCGCCTTCAGAAAAAAATTCTGGCGAGGCAGTGTGTGTTGCTGCGGGAATAGTCCCGATGGACATTCTGGTAAGTGAGGCAGTGAGCTGAAAAGAATACAGAATATTGAAGAGTGGCAAAACCGGTGTCCCTGGAAAAGTGTCGATAACGGTGGCATGTCGCGCAGAAGGGTCGCTTGACCCACATTCTGATTCCCTGTATTGAGGAGTGGATCCAGCGACGATTCTTGTCAAGACATGGTGGTTACAGGAAGTATATGCACCGATTCAGATCGGACAATTCTACATTTTGCCCTGAATGTGGTGGCACGCCTGAAGCATATCATGTTTTACTGTCCGAAATTTTGCTCAAAAAAGGAGCCTAGAAGACTCGCTGAAAATCAGCATAAGCCCTAAGAATATCGTTGGGAGAATGCTGAAGTCGTTGACAAACTGATGCGCAGTGAGCTCAAGGCTCAAGCGGAATGCGCGAAGAGCGGAAGGCATGATTACTTAAAGCCCAGACCTTCCCGCGAAGTAATGCTTTGCAGCGGTTCCGCGGGGAAGGAAGAAGAAGGAGGAAGTATCCTGAATGTTTTGCTGCAAGAACGTCTTCCATTACCATTCGAAGCCTGCATACGTTGATTATTGTGAGTGTAGTGTGCACTTACTCGCCACATAATTTCTCTCATCAAGGGGTCTCTGAACTACATCACGTCTAACTTCGCAAGAGTTTCGAGTAGAATTTTTTGATGTTTATTTACCGACATCCCCTTCATCCGCCACGCGTTGAAATTCGCAACAATTATTTTGGAGATCTGATCTCTAACATCCGATACCAAACTGTCAAACATCTTCTCGTATTAGGCTATTATTGAACGCCGTTGATTTTTGTCCTACAGAAACAGCCTGCCACCATATCGCAGCGGTACCCGATGCATCTATCACCTAACTGATACCACCAAAACTCCGGTGCGGTCTGCAAATTCCTGCTAACGCAAATTCGACGGTTCAGATTGATTTATATCAAGCTCATTTACATGTATGGCTTAGTACACTTCATACACCTTTACAACCTATTTCAATTTTTAATGCACGCCGCGGCAGTGAGAAAATTCAAGGCATCTAAAGCATTTCTTTCTGGAATAGAACAGAAAACGCCTGAAAAATTAGACGTGGCCAAAAGTCACCTACGTGTAGCGCTGGCAGATGGTAATTCAGTTAGCGGCAAACTGTCGCCGGAGGGGTGGACCAGTTTTGGGGTCAGGCTACGGGAGATGGTCATTGAGCATCTCTCTGACGGCAAAGTGGAACAGGGAGATTCATCCTCTGCTGTGATGATTCTTCTCAAGGGGTGTGTGGGTTCCACATCGTAGAATGCGAGGACCAGTTCTCCAGGGACTTACTCGGTTCATATGTCGCTAAGATCAGCGATACATGGGAGCGCGTAAAGCTAAAGGTCATTCCATACGACAAGATCCCCAAAAGACCGGTCACTCGCATTTGGTTGCCGAAGATCCGCATGAATTGAACAAGCCTGACCAATCCTTGCGTCATCAGGATTCCTTCGGACGACTCACTGGTTATTAAGAAGTATGAACCCCAAATCACCAGCCAACTTTTCTGCTTCGCATAAAAAGTGCCTGGACTCACCCGAAAGAGGAGAGTCTCTCTTTGATTTTATTAATAATAGTAGTTCTTGCTACACTTCATTCAAAACTGTAACAGTGCACTGTAGGAGGCAATGTGGTCAACGTTGCGCCTGTCCGTGATTATTACCATGATTTAACTGACATACTTACTCACAGCTGAGTCGACTGATATCCGAGATCCAGTCACAATGCAAATCCCCCTTCTCCAGTGAGATTTGTGTGACAGCCGAGCGCTCTAACCACTGTGCCATCCGGACAGGCCCATCTTTTCTTAAAACGTCGGAAGGATCCTGGACGATATCTTCTGGTGAAACTTTGCGGCTGCTAGTTCAGACGTATTTCCCTGCCAGCGATAAGAGCTGTGAATCAGAGCTTTACTTGGAGGATATGCAGCGTGCGCATATTGGGCAAGGGCGGGGTGAATGTGGCATAAACAAGTCGTCGGGTGATATTGGTGTCGGGAATGTTTCCCTCCATTATGAGTCAAATTATGGAAGGAGTGTGGGGAAAGATGTGCCTGTGGACTGCAGGATACGTACTAGGCATAAATCCAGCCACAATGGAATTGATGCTATTTACCACAAAGACTGCCCGAATGTAACCTACCGCGACTAACAAAGAACAAAGATTAGTTTTTTCCCCCAAGTATCTGTTTGTAATCCTGGATCCTAAGTTAAATTGGAGATTCAACGTAGAACTGGGGGTTAAAAAGGCCTACATAGGCTTCTATGCCTGCAAGAGAACTTTTGGAAGAATAGGGGTCTCCAGCCGAGGATAGTTCTCTGGCTATACACAGCCGTGGTTTATCGCATCCTAACGTACTGTTCTATTTTATGGTGACAGGCGCTGAGCAAGAAACACAATAGAACCAACCATATTAGAATTCAAAGGACCACGTGAATACTACGGTCTAGCTCTAAAGATCTCACCCGGCTAAACTTTGCCCCCTTGCTTTTACCACTGTAGTCAAGATCTTAAGAGTTTGTGGCATCAAAACAGCACACCAAAGCACTAATTAGGCTCCTCTATCTCGTATAGGTCCTTGCGTTCCACGGTTATCTCATACCTTTAAACTCTCTGCTGGCTGAGCCAACTTTACTGCAAAAACTCTCTGCAGTCCTTTCGCTCGATTTGTTTGTATGGTGATCTAATAAGGCTCAAATCATCGTCTAAGTCCTTCAATTGGATTGGTCTTCACCTTCCGAAGGATCCCGGCATAGAACATGCCCGCTTTTATAGGTAATTATTATTTCCGATCGCATCTTTTTTGTCCTTTTCTTTTTGCATCTACATAGTTTCTACATAATCAGTATCTTTCATCATTCTAATAGAACATTTTCATTCGATGAACTTTGTGGAGGCTATTTTCTTTTTCTTCAGCCTTTGTCCTGTTCAATCTTGGCAAGTGAATTTTCGTTACGTGACCGTACCATTGAAGACGCCTCTCTCACAGTTTTTCCACGACGATCGGTGCAACCTCATATCGATCGCGGATATCCTCATTTCGGACGTGATCAAAACGTGTCACGCCACTAGTCCAACAAAACATCTTCGCCTCCATTACCGCAAGATGCCGTTCATTGTCTTTTATCGACTACAGGACGGACGGCATTGCGATAAATTTTAGATTTGAGATGTTGATACGATTTGAGGCGTTGATACGATTTGAGACGCTCGTTGATACGTCGATCACAAAGAATACCAGTTGTGGAACTTCAACCAGGTTGTGTTAATGCCTTCTCCATTGGCTGATAGCGTTGATCCGAGATATTTAAATCGCTCAGTCCTGGGCAGGTCACTACCGCTGACAGTGGTTGTGCCTGTTTCATGAGGATCGGTTGTCAAAATTCAGTTTTATTCAGATTCAATCTGAGACGTTTTGGATGAGGCGATCATTCCATTTTTGGACAAGTTGGAGGCTATCAATAATATTTGTAGTTGAGTTTTTCATGGTCTTCATTTTCTAGCCTTTGGTAGGCTCATTATCCTATCCTCTTCAAGCAATCACAAATATCGATGAGCAAAGCCTAGTTCTACTGCTGCATTATTCAACTGCACGAATAAAATCCTAAATCCTTTAATGAAATGAAAACCAATCCAGTGTGTGAATCGAAAATTTTGAAGGTATATGGAAGGAAGTAGACGCAACCTTTCATGTTTGCACTATAAAATGTTCTGATCTTTATCTGATTTATATATAGAAAATCTTATTTTCAATTGCTTATTTTACAGTTCAATGCTTATTATACTTTTCCTAGCGAAATGGATACTTTGTCTATTGCTATGAATGAACACATTGACGCACTTGCAAGCGAAATTCAATCCGCATCGAGTAAAGCTCAATAAACAATAAAAACTGCTAAACCGCTAACTACAAATAGCAACTAGCTGTTCTAATAAAGGCATTTAATTATTATTAAATTTTTGTAAAATAATTCAGCTTTGTAGAAAAAAGTTTCTCGCTTGAATCTTTCGTATCGTGCTGACCGCGTCAAAACACTACTGTCCTTCAGAAAAAAAATCCACAAATCATTGTTAAAGTATTTTTGCTTAATGACAGGGAGTGTCTGTAGGAAGAAAACGTTAGTGGGCAATTGTCAGACTTGCGGTGCAGTTATGTTGCAAAAATGCAATTAAGATACAAAAACATGATACGTGAAAATATTTAAAAGTTGACTGAAAGAAAGATAGCATAGGCCATACGCATAATTCTTCGTGAACATAAATCGTTTTTAATGGTTCTATAAGCCAGTCTTGGAGAACGTTTGGCGACATTTTGTGCGTAATTGCCTGAAAGTAGTTCGTAGACGAGGCTACGGCCAATTCATTATTAGCAATAAAATTTTTGAAAGGCGTGGCGATCAGTGGTGGAATCGCGCGAGAAGCTGTTTACCTTTGCACAAATTAAAACATTAGTTTTAATGGTGCGAGATAAATAAGTTTCGAGAACGCGGTGTTATCTAGGCGACGTGGATCAAATAACGAATGTGGGATCAAGCTGAGGTTTGACCCGTTAATGCGTTATTCGTGCATTAGAAGCGCATATGTACACTGAGGCGAAAATGCGCGGTGAGTACAATCAATACATTGTGAAGCCGATGGAAGTTATCTGCAAAAAACATGTACCTAGCGCTGATTAAATTAAATTCATGGCTTTCAACACTGCACCGCGTTTCTCGAAGCTATCTATATTGGCTCGACATATAACGCCATTTATTGCTCACACGTGACTTTGACCATAGCTGATCATATCGGAACTCGAGCGCAAATCTGTTTTGCCAGATTACTTGCAAGGTCACATTAGTCAAATATTCAAATTTAAACAAGTGCCTGGCTCTATTATTAGCACGGAAAGGAATCAATCACTCCGAGACATTTCCAAATTATCGCCCGGATCGAATTAATCAATTGGCGGTTAGCGACACAATGGGAAACCGGGTCAAATTATATGTTTTCGTTTTTTCATTCCCTTGTAATTGAGCCTTAAAACTTGTCATTACTTAACAATAATGATTGCATGTGACTCCTAAACTATGGAGCCAAACATACGCCGGCTTACCTCAGGCCCCATCGAAAGGCCGTTTACCGGCTGAAATTTACTCGCAAAGAACCAGTTTATCGCAGCCTCCCAAAGAAATTTCACTTAATCTTCGTACGACGTGGTAACATTGAAATGCAAAACTTGAAATTGATGGCTGCACGGAGTGTGTAGTGTCTGGAGTTGTATAACTGCAAATTTAGTGATCTTAAGAACCATTTTTAAAGCCTATTGTATTTGTTTGTAATTTTCCAAAGATGGGTTTACGTGGATTGTTGAGTCTATTAAAATATCAGGTTTACTTCTAAGTTTTAATGATGCCAAGAAAAAACGCTGCTAAATGACAGTTACTTAGACAGAGTAAATTATTACCGGAGTCCACGTAGGTTTGCAAGAACGATCTTAGGGACAAAATCCAACCCCAGACTAAAAGTCATGTGAAACCTCTCCAAAAATGCAAAATAAACCTAAAGATTCTAATTCAAGGGCCCCGAAAAACTCTGGGCTTCGAAGAAATCATCCCCCTGTTTAGAAGCTTTTTTGTATTTAGTATTAAGGCTCTGTGAGTTGAAACTTAAGAATACACTCAAAGTCTTTTCTGCTTGTCATAAAAGGCGACTAAAAGGGATAGAAATTCGGGGGCTAGCAACCTACAAATTTTGAAACTTTAGTGCTGTCGAAACTTCAACAATGCCTTGCATAGCGACTGACCTTACGGCTACCGCCTTTGGCTATCGAAAACGGACTATGATTGATTTCTGGAGCGTGTACACGCTCCTCGGTAACGGTAGCGTGGGTCCTCAGGACAATTGCTTTCTCTAATTCAAACTGGAATTCCAAGAATAAAAGTTTGACATTCTAGATCTAAGCGAAGTAAGTTGGTGGGACTCTGGAGGGTGCTCCTCTCCAAGCCACGTGGTATCAGACGCGAATCAGGCGTTGGGTTGTTTCTGACCGCTACCGCAAGCGGTACTCTCTTGACGTGTGAGTCGGTTTCTGACAGGATTCTCACTGCAAGATTCCAATCTAGGTTAAATAGCATTGTGCAGTGCTTTGCACCAACGGAGACTTCCAATATAGTGGGAAAGGTTGCTTTCTACGAGTAATTAAACGCAGTTCAGGGGAGGCTTCCTAAAGGTGATACTGTAATCGTGATGGGTGATCTGAATGCCAGGATGGGCTCTGACAACATCTTGCTCAAACATAAGATGTGGAAGCATGGTGATGCGAGATTTGTGGATCTCTGCACCGCCTTGTCATTGAGGGCATATTGTTTGTAACTAGAGAGGCATCGACATGACAGAGCTTTCTTCTCGATCGGCCAGCAGATACACTGAGTAACCCGCTTGAGAATATCGCTGAGCATGTTACGATGGTAGTCGACTGCTGCATCGCCTTGGTACCAACACGGTCGCCAAGGCTGTCAATCAGTCAAACTCCCCTGATAATTGTGCTTGACTTAAACACCGACTGCGCAAGAATTGGACGGCACGTGATGAGTGATAGGTGATCTGAATGCCAGGATGGGCTCTGATAACATCTTGCTCAGACATGAGATGGGGGAACACGGTCTTGGCGACCGCAAAGATAATGGTGAGAGATTTGTGGATCTCTGCATTGGGGGCATATTGTTCGAGCACAGAGCATGGCATAAGGGGTTATATCTAGCCAGGAGACCCAAAAAACGATTTTTCAAGATTTTTTTCTGAAAAGACCTTTTCATTTATTAATATAAAAACGTGTGCATATATTTGATATAGTTTTAACAGTATTTGAAAATTGTCATTTGTAAAAAAAAAATATTTGGATCATCAAAAATGAAAAAACCAAACGTATTTAGTTAAAGTACTATAAAATCTTGTAATTGTTCGAAGGAGTAAGCAAAATAAATTTTTTTGACAAAATGGCGGCTCTTCAAACCAAAAAACTGATATTTGGCAAACATTTTTTAAATTGTTTATTAAAAAAAAATTCTCGCAGACAAAACACGTTCGATTAATTACTGTTGTTCTGTTGTTTTCGAGAAATCGTGCGAAGTCGGTGTGACTTCTAATACACAGGTTTGAGAAAAACCCGTTTAAAGTTTTAAAAGCGCTTTACACACAGTAAGGGAGCTATATAGTAAACCTTTCGCACCTTCGCAAACTTCTAATAATTCGGGTTGGTGTTGTCTTTCGACCATTTTTCCATCTCGTGTGCTGGCATGCGCTCTTCATAAACTAACATTTTCTCTTGCATTTTTCATTTTTTCGCTGAGGCACTTTTATTCATTTCAGCTGTTTTTGGATTAAAAACGTTAGGACGCAGAGATATTCTCACGTGCCTTCGCTCAATAGCCAAACACCTACCCGGGGTGAGCTACTTTAGTAGAGTCTCGAGGCGGGTTGATACCACCGAAAATTTCTTTCCCGAGATCTATCTCCCTTGGGGCCTAATGGCCTAACAAGGCAGGAAAAAGGAATCATAAAAAAACTAACGCACAGAGGGATCGACGGGGAAAGATTAGGTCTGAGTTGATTCTGCCACCTACGCGACGAGTGGCACCCGTCTTCCTTTCTTCTTCATGGGGGCCGATGATATGGTGGCCCTGTGGTGGCCCACCCCGACCTAATTGTTTGCCCCTGTCGCTTCAAATATAAAGGGGGAATCCTAAATATAAGAAAGAACTGACGTTTATTGCGGGAGAATTAGAGAGAAAAAGACCTCAGTTCAAAACATTATAATAAATAAATAAATAAATGTTCTGAATCTGAATAACCTATTTTCTAGCCAAATAATATAGTACATAATTAGCTCTGAGTGTGTAATTAATCTACAAAGATGTTGCTTATGTACAACAAATAAAAGGAATAAATTCACAAAAAAAAACAACAGCAATGTAAAAATATAAGTCATGCCACAAAGAAAAAAATGTTTTTGAAATATAGAAATTTCAGTAACTCACCGACAGCTTTAAAAATGGTGTCAACAACTGTGCGCGGATTTCATCGTCATAACTGTTATCGGTTAAAAATTAGGCAAAGACGGCTTTACGATTTCTTACCATCATTAAGTTGATGCAGACTTAGGACCTCAAAATTCTCAAAAAAAAAAGTTATCGGTTGTGATTTTCGACCCTAGATAGGAGAAATTTTCAACGGTCTCAAAGTTGTAGTCTCCTATCTTTATTGCTTTCCTTTGACCAGTGCAATTCGATGTTGTTGGTTCTTTGTTCTTTGGCGCTGGCGTTACCACCATATACTTCGTCTTGTCTTTCTGTCTTGCCCGAGATCTCGCACCGCCTACTCAATGAAGGTAGACTACATCTGGGGCTGTTCTTCTTGACATTTGCATTGCGAATCACTTTCTGCAGAGCCTTTCTATGGCCTCGCACATTGGTCAGGGTCAGGCTAGTTAGCCTTATCAATTTCGTCGGGATACCGAATTCTCTCATGGCCGTGTACAGTTTTACCTTGGCTATGCTGTCATAGGTGGCTTTGAAGTCGATGAACAAATGTTGGCCATATTTCAGCAGTTTTTCCATCGCTTGTCATCATCATCATCATCAACGGCGCAACAACCGGTATCCGGTCTAGGCCTGCCTTAATAAGGAACTCCAGACATCCCGGTTTTGCGCCGAGGTCCACCAATTCGATATCCCTAAAAGCTGTCTGGCGTCCTGATCTACGCCGTCGCTCCATCTTAGGCAGGGTCTGCCTCGTCTTCTTTTTCTACCATAGATATTGCCCTTATAGACTTTCCGGGTGGGATCATCTTCATCCATACGGATTAAGTGACCCGCCCACCGTAACCTATTGAGCCGGATTTTATCCACAACCGGACGGTCATGGTATCGCTCATAGATTTCGTCATTGTGTACGCTACGGAATCGTCCATCCTCATGTAGGGGGCCAAAAATTCTTCGGAGGTCTTGTACAGTAAGAGCTTTGACCCTATGGTTTCGAGCGGAACAGTCTTTGTCTGTTAGTAGTATAAATATGTATGTTGTAATCCACTTTCATATAAAAATCTTGCGGTTTTGAGACGGCATGTATGTTCGAATCCAGTTTCATATGAAAATGTTGTGGTTTGGGGCGGCCGGTTTGGCGCGTGCGGGGGCGACTTTTAGGGATGCGTAGTTCGTTGGGGGTCGTCCGCGGGGGTTCGTTGAAACTCGGTCCGGGCCGGGGCGGGGCGGGGCGGCGTGCGTGTTTGTTGTTGTTGGATGTCAGCGTATTGCTTGGGTGATGGGGAATTGCTTATCAGGTTGACATATTTGGGAGCGTGTGTATATTAGACCACGGGTAAATATGTAGTAAGTTTGAAAATGATGGTTTTGTTTTTTTTGTGGATTTTAAATGTACTTGGCTGATTTTGTTGTTGTTGTTGAGGTTGCTGATAAGAGGCGATCGTTTGGGTGCCATGTGCTAATTGTTTGGGTGACGGAAAATCGCTTATCAAGTTGATATATATTAGGGACTGTGTGAATATTAAACCGCAGGTGAATATATTGTAAGTTTGAAAGTGATGTTTGTCAGTTGTGAAGGAAGATTAGAAGTGTTAAGCGATAAGCCATGTTTTGGATTGAGCGGTTATCGCACAGAGATAAATATTGTATATGTGAACAAGTATGGAAGAGTTTTAAAATTATCAACGTGAAGATTGATTCGCGTTATCTGGAGGTTTATATGACACCTGAGGATGGTTCAAGGGTGCTAGTACTAAGCTTAAGGAATGGAGAGGATTGCAAATTGGAAATTGCAATTGGAAATTTCGATACGACATTTACATTTCAAATCTGGCAACATGTTAAGATTGAAGTATTTGGTGAGTGGGATGGTGATGAAGGGAATAGTGTATTTTTATTGCAACTTTGTTGTTGTTGTTTCAGGTAATGGTGAAATTACTATAATGGGAAAAGTGTTGCCAGGTTTGACTAGATGTAAGACTAAAAGCCGATATCCGAAGGGTTGTCCGTTCAACGACATAGATGGTGGTGATGATGTTGAATGGGTGCAAAAATATGGAATAAATGAATTTGAAAAAGGGGAAGAGGAAAGAATTAAAGAGGTTCTTCGCCGAAATGGAAGTCATCATGATTATTATGGAGATGATATCATACGAATTCAGCGGGAGTTTGATCGATTGATTCGAAGAAAACAAAATAAAAAATTTTTATCGAGTAAAATTATTGCAAAAGAGGAGGGGGAGAATGGAAGATCTAAGAAAACGTTTCGCATAAGGAGTGGTTATCTCGAGGCTGTTGATGAGGGAAATCCTGAAGTTGATTTAGCTGAAAGAGAATTTTAAATAGTCAATGATAAATTTTGAAATGTGTGTATATCCAACCTGACTGGTTTTTTTTTTTTTTTGTATATATTTGTTTATTGTTCATTCTTTTTCTTTATTATATAAGTTTGAAAGGCTTTCACTTGAGGATATTTATAGATGACATGACAATGTGGTTTTGAACAAAACCATCGAGACTCCAAAATGATTTTCACATTTTAATATAGGAATGGATGTAAACTAGAATAAAATGATTCATATGATAATAATCACATCCAGTAGACTAGAAAAAAAAGTTATCTTTCTCTCTCTTTTTTATGGAATAGAAGCAGAAAGGGTAGGTAATTTCAATCGTTCAGAGCCGTATAAATAGATCTCATGACGGTAAATATACAATTAGTTGGTTTTCTCAAATCGATTGGAATAGAATGGAGTTTTTAAATATACTTCTTGTGTTAGGTTTTGGTATGCCTTTTCTTTTAGGTAGCCCATTGCCAGTGGTGAATCTTAATACCAACCAAAGTACAAACAATTTAGCGTTTAATCTCGTGCTACCTGATAACAATACAGCGCAAGTGACATTATCTTTTCGACTTATGACTGTTAGTACAGTTTCAACAGAAACGAACACGTCGTTTCAAAATGATGCCGATGTTGCTATTTCATCATCATCATGGCTGACGTCGACGTCAACAACAACAACAACAGAACCGTCTAGAAGATATGTTACAGTCGATGAAGCAATAGAAGGATTTCGGCAAGCTTTGATTAAGAAGGAAATGGAAATAACTGGAATTATCGAGAGCGAAAATATTTTTTACAGGCACTTTAAATTAGAGTTCGATGACGACAAAATTTTAACAGTTCGATGTACATATGATAGCAACTATTCCATGCGCTCACTGAAAATCGCATGTTATGAATACCATGAGTTCGAAACCGAAAGAATACTCAGTAATGGCGAGGTTGAGTATATAAAACAGGCAGATCCAGACTATAGGAGAAATATAGAATTTCTGGACTTGAAGAAAATGAAGCAAACCTATTCTATGAGTATTGCTTGAACCGCGAACCTGTGCACAACGAATTAAAAAAATGACGACGACGAATAAAAACAACAACGATGTGGCCGACGACCTTCAACGTTCTATTGAGGACTTGAAACAATTTTTTTGTACCAACAGATTGCTAATTCTTACGGAGCACTTTAACCAATTTATAAGCAGCTATACGTTTTTGAAACCATACGCTGAAATGCCGCAGAAAGTCAGCCAATTTGGAAAACATTACGTGAGCTGCCCGTGGGCATATGACGATGCAAAATGCGGACCAGACACTTGTGAATGTTATAGTGTGCGCAGGAGAATAAATGAAATGAAAAACCTTGTTCAGTTTTACAAAAGATTAACTTTTTTTTATTCTTCAATCAAAATTACAGTGTTTCATTGTGAATCTTAATATATCATATCCTTGGTATTTATCCAGGAATTGTGTTTGGTTGAGAACCACTTCACAAACGCGTGGTTACCATTCCTTTTCAATATTTTTTCCACAAGATAAATTGACGGATGCTCAGCTTTCAATAGTTCAGGCTCATAAAAACCACCTTCAATTTTATTTCCTTCGTAATCTTCTAATAGATATGTAACGGGATTGGTAATACGAATTTCGCGAATCTTGAAAATTTTCGTGGTCCAATTGGGTGTGTAGCCCTTTTCAAATACATGCTTGTATTTACTGATTCGAAAATGATCACCCACATTATATTTAAATGGACCCATCGCCTTAATGTTGTTGTATACGGTAGACAGGAGTAATTTTTCATTGGAACTATTCACAGCAGACGGAGCCATTTTAATTGATCGGTGTTTTTTATTATTGTAGGCGTCAACTATATCATCGACTTGTAGTTTCCATTCATACTAAACTCTTTCCACATCATATTCTTTAGGGTACGATTGAATCGTTCAACAATTGATGCCTTAAGTGGACTATACGTGGAATAATGGTTTATTTGATATTTTGTCATAACATTTTTAAAATGTTTGTTGTAGAATTCTTTTCCGTCGTCTGTTTGTAGGTTTTTAGGAATGCGTCCTCGTTGGAGAATGTGTTCAATTGCTATAGCAACTTCTTTGCCCGTTTTTGTTTTGATGGAAGCCGTCCACGCAAACTTGGAAAACGTGTCGATGATCGTAAGAAGGAAACGGAACCCCGTATTGTCGCTAACATATGCTCCCATTTCAACTACATCGGCCTGCCACAAGTCATCCAAACCTTTAATTATGACTCGTCGTCGGTTAAAATTTTTTCGAGCTGACCTATGTAATTCGTTTACTACTTGCCGTTTGCTCATTTTAGAATGAACTGAATTTCGTAATATGATTGATAATTGTATTTGTTGTTTTTTTTTAAGGTATGACTTTGAACTGTCATCATCATCATAGCTTTGTAAGTTCGTCGATTTCAAGTTGAATTTGTCTGTCTATATATTCTTTCAGTTTCTCAATGTTAATATCAACGTAGTTCTTTGTAGAAGCATCAGCATCCTCAACGGGTTCTCCAAGATTCTTGAGTTGTTTGAATTTGATGTTGTAATCACCGCTTTCCGTTTTATTAAATCCTGCGCCATGCAAACCTTGTAGACCATCCTTACCAGGTTTTCCTTCCGGACCTCGGGGACCCGATGGCCCCTGCTAACCTATAGGACCTTGGGGACCCGGGGGTCCTTGAAGTCCTTGCACACCACGTTTTCCTCCTCCAGTATCGTTTGAAAATCGACCAAATTTATCAACACCCATTTAATAAATGAAGTGAGCTGCGCGTTTATTCTATTATTTGTGATTCTTTCAATTCTTCAATGATTGATATAATTTCATTGTTATGATTATTGTGACCGGCTTGCTGTGACGCAATGAGTAACCGCAATCGACTTACTAGTTCATTGGGATCATCCCAATATATATAGTCAATTTGTTTGTTAGACGTTTCCATTAAATTAGGGTTTTTGCATTTAATATTAGGGGTTCGTGTTAACCCTTTTCCTTCTTTTCTATTTAACAATTTAGAAATTATTCTTGTATATTTAAAGCTTCGATTTCTATTGATTTGACTGCTACTGTCATAAGAACGCCTGTGTGCATTAGAGTGTAGAAGAATACTTTTATAATTCTCTAAATCATCGTCGGAATATATTGTTTCATCTGGATACTTCATAAAAAGCAGTTCATATAAACCCCGACTTCCAATGTAAGATTTTTCATATACAATTATATGATTATCATCGATTGCGAAATCTGAATTTCCTATTTTCCACTGATTTCCATTATTGTCATCCCTATATACCCCATAAATACTGTCAATTACAGATGGTTGATTTACATAGATATCTAGATATTGCCTAGCAACATCTGAAAAATGATTTTGCTTCAGGTATTCTCCCAGATATTCTTGCCCTTCCGGAGTGGCAACATATTGGCGAACAGCTTTTGTAGAAGACTTAGGAGTTTCAAAAATGTGTTCATTTTCTTCATAGACACGATCTCTCTTTAATTCCTCATCTTTACATTTAATACGAGCTGATGAAGACTCTTCTTTAAACTCTTGTTTTTTCATGTCTTGTTCCTGCAATACTTTAGCTTTTTTAACAAATTCTTTGAGGGGTTCCGTGATGGGCTTAAATGTTTCTTCCAACTGAATCTCTGTTCCGGCTTTGTTAGCTTTCAGCTGTTGATATTTTTTCCTTATTGAATCGGTTGTCTTTACAATATCACTGAGCAACTGTTTGTCAAGCTTTGTTCTTTTCATTGTTTAGGGAAACAGCAACGGATGCAATTGGTCAAATTTCGAAATATATCTAAAATGTTTTGAAATATTCTTTCAATAGGTTCTAGTTTGATTTTGAACTGATTTTTGCAGCACCTAAATCGATTTGTTTCTTTTTTGAATTGTTTGGAACTGTCCTCACTGTTGCTGCACTCAAACCGTATTGAACTGTTATCGAACTGTATTGAACAGCTATTGAGCTGCATCAAACTGATCCTTTGAACTGAACTGCTTTGAACTGTTCGTGAACTGATTTTAACTGCTTTGAACTGCTCCTGGACTGCTTTGAACTGCTTCTGAACTGCTTTGAACTGCTCCTGAACTGCTAAGTTGGTAATGATGCTTTTAATAGATGTGGGGTTCTTTCCATACTGTGGATTTGCTTTTATAGTATTATGAATATATCGAATCCCTTTCGATATCGACCCTTCTCTAAAGAACTGTCTTTATCAATTACACAGAATCCATATTTATCATTCCAACATTCAGCACAAATGGTTCTAAACTGTTCGAAAGTCATGTCGGTGTTTACGTGATCATTGTAAATGTGTCTTAAATTCATATCATCCTGTTTGAATATAATCAAAAAATTTGCGTTATCTCGAATAAGGTGTTTCGGTATTCTTGTATATGCTTGACACAGATAAAAGCTATCAATATTATGATGTCGTCCCATACAGAAATATGATCGAATATTCTCTTGTTTCTCGCTGGCAATATCATCGAAAATGAAAACAGAGTCAGATTTGGCTTCTCCAGGCGAAATCACTTCACTATTATTTGAGAATGTATAGAAGCCCAATCCGGAAATAGCTTTAACAGCCTGCTTCAAATGTTCATATTTGGGTTGATGTAATGATTTCGAGTAGATGTAAATATTTTCAAATTTTATACCATTTGGGTGCTTCAATAGAGAAAGCATAACGTTAGTTTTGCCGCAGTTAGAAGGACCCGTAATAATACCCCGAATATTATTGGGCAATAAATTGCTGTGTTTAGCTATACAGCTTTCATTTGTAATGTCAGTGTTTTCCACCACCAACCTTTGTTGTTGTTGTATAAACTGCATTATCAGTGCAACTAAACAACCAGACTGAAAGTAATTACGTTGTTGCAAAAAGTGTTATAGTCTGCGAGAGTTGTTGAACCGAGCAGGATTATACGCATACATAGACGCAAAGAGAACCGTCACTATAAAATGATTGATCATAAAAATAAATATACTAGTACAACACGAAAAGCGGTGAAAGGAAGAGGTGTGATTAATACCCTAATCAATAAACTTCCAATTGAACTGCATCTACCTGGTTATCAATACTGTGGTCCTGGTACAAAACTAAGCGAGCGGCTTGCTAGAGGTGATCCAGGAATAAACTTATTGGATCAAGCCTGTAAAGAGCATGATATTGGATATTCAAAATTTAAAGAAACGGCTGATCGTCATATATTAGATAAAATATTAGCTGAAAAGGCATGGCAACGAGTCAGATCAGCAGACGCAGGATTGTCAGAACGAGCTAACGCACTACTTGTAACCAACATGATGAAAGCTAAAGTAAAATTAGGAATGGGAATGAAGAATAAACCGAAATTTGGAACAATTGTTTCCAAAGTCCGAAGGATTGTCAAAAGAAAGAAACCCGACACAATGAAAGCGAGTATTAAAGTAGCCTTAGCTGCTGCAAAGAACATAACAAAGGGACAGAAGAAGACTCTTAAGACTCCAAGGATAATACCCATTCCTAAAGTTGGTGGAGTTCTACCTTTTCTAGTTCCTCTTTTCGCAGGATTATCTGCTATTGGTGCTTTATCAGGTGGAGCTGCGGGAATAGCGAAAGCTGTTAATGATGCTACCAATGCCAAAAAGACCTTAGAAGAAAAACAGCGTCATAATCAGAAAATGGAGGAGATAACATTAGGCCGGGGATTGCATTTAAAACCGTACTGAAAAGGATTAGGGTTGTTTTTAAATCCTGCTTCAAAAAACTTTTAAAAACGCTACCCAAGAGAGCATTAAATGAGAATGATTTAAAGAGATTCGCCAGATTCTTGTCAAACTTCAGAGGAGTTTTCATGCGAAATAATTTACCGAAGGGAGCTGCAAAGCAAAACGAATGTGGTATTGTAAATCTGGATAATATGCAGGGTTCTGGTACTCATTGGGTAGCATACAAAAAACAGAATCGATATGTGGAATACTTTGATAGTTTTGGAAATTTACCTCCACCGAAAGAGCTAATAGATTATCTAGGTTCTAATATAAAATACAACTACAATGCATATCAAAGCTACGACTCATATAACTGTGGACATTTATGTTTGAAATTTTTGTACAATCTTTTGTAAATTTTCAATGCACCTATGTAAATATATATATATATATATATAAATACTTTTAAAACTGAAAATCAATCATTGTTTTATATACTGCCATGGCACTTACATTAACTCTAAGTGGAAATTCATCCATTCTTACAACTGAATATTTTCCACCAATCGATTTACAAGGTGGTTACGTATGCGGACTTGTTGATTTTCAAACATATAATTCTATACCTAACGTGGATGAAAAAAATAATTTATTTCACATTGGGAAGCACATTATAGAAATACCCATTGGATCGTACGAAATTGATGATATTGCCAACTATCTGTATAAAGAACTAGCGAAGATCAATGACAAAATAATTCTTTTAATACAGGCTAATAATAATACACTCAAAAGTGAAATAAAGTCAAATGCTCCAATTTACTTCAATGAAGAAAGATCCATTGGTCAATTGTTGGGATTTGCTAAACGAGAATTGAAAATCTATGAAAAACATACTTCTGATCTACCTGTGAGTATAAGTAAAGTGAACGTAATACGGATTGAGTGTAACATAGTTGGAAATTCTTACATCAATAATATTCCCTCACACACAATCCATGAATTCTCACCTGAAGTAGGACCAGGTTACAAAATAGTGGAGGTTCCTAGTAACGTCATTTATTCACCGGTAAGCCTTAAACGAATAAGCACGCTAACTCTTAAGCTGATTGATCAAAACGGAGATATAATAAACTTCAAGGGGGAAACAATAACGATTAGACTTTATTTAAAGCCTCAGGATGCTGCAATATAACGATGATAAATACCTGCCCGATAATGTAGATAGAATCAGTTCAATCAGAAAAATCGAACGAGCTAGACCGCGATTAACATTGCAAAATAAACAGTATCTAAAATTATTGGGATTCAAATTGAAACAAAAATAATGAGCGATATCCTGAACGTTACACGTAAAATCAGTTTTGATAATAGTATATCAAAAATCGAATACCATAGCTACTCTCCATTCTTATCATCATACAACTCCAGTGATGAAATCCGAATACCCATACAACAACAGGATTTGTGTATTTTGCCGAGTCAGAGTTTCATTTACATTGAAGACGCCTTAACTAAAACAGATGGAACAATATCAGCACTAGCTAAATTGACGAATAATAGCGTAGCTTTCCTATTTGATGAGATAAGATATGAACTGAATGGAGTAGAAATCGATCGAAACAAAAATGTGGGAATAACATCGACGTTAAAAAATTATGTATCACTTAATGAAAACGAAAGTAAAATGCTTTATAATGCCGCTTGGTCACCGAACGAATCTATCACGCCGTCAAGTGGTTACTTCAACTTTTCTATTCCGCTAAGAAAACTTTTGGGATTTGCCGAGGACTACAAGAAAATTATTGTAAACGCTAAACACGAACTAATTTTGGTTCGCACTAGAAGCGATGAAAATGCATTTATTTCATCCACTGATAATGTACACATCAAAATTTTTAAACTACAGTGGAAGGTGCCCCATGTTAGTCCCGATGGCACTGAAAAATTGTCAATGTTGAAATATATTGAATCGGGACATCCGATTCAAATAAGCTTTCGAAATTGGGAACTGTACGAATATCCGGTTCTACCCACAACAACAGATCATGTGTGGAATGTGAAAACCACAGGTCAACTCGAAAAACCTCGATATGTTATTTTAGCTTTACAGACAAATCGAAAAAATCTCAAAGGCAAAGATGCCACCAAATTTGATCACTGTGATTTAACAAATATCAAAATACATTTAAACTCCGAATCGTATCCTTATGACGATATGAATATTAAATTTTCCCGTGATCGATTCGCTCTTCTCTATGATATGTACTGCAATTTTCAACAATCTTATTACGGTGTACAACCTCAGCCACTACTTTCACGAAGCGAATATAAGGAATCTGCACCAATTATAGTAATTGATTGTTCACGTCAAAATGAATCCATGAAATCTGGCTCAGTGGACATAAGGTTAGACATGAAAACATCTGCAGATGTGCCTGCCTTAACAACGGCTTACTGCTTGCTCCTTCATGATCGTGTGATAGAGTACAACCCACTTACTTCTTCAGTTCAAAAACTTGTATAAAAACTATGGAAACCATAAATGTTAATTCAGTATCTCGTTTACATTCTGCGCGCAAGCAAACTATACCATTTCATCACCATGACGACGATTTTCGTTATCGATATGCAAGGATTTAGAGGATGCAACAATACTTTCATCATCAAAGAGTTAGCTGTCGTAAATGTAAACGAAAATTTTCATCGACACTTTATACTGAAACCTCCCTTCAGTTTTTCAACACTATCAAGAGAGCGGCAATGCCAGGCACACTGGGTATACGAAAATCATCATGGATTGAAATGGGAAGGTAGGCTAACAACATTTTGGGAAGTGAAAGAATATTTACTTCTAAACATGAAAAATACAACCATCTACGTCAAAGGAACAGAGAAGAAAAAATGGCTGGATGATTTGCTGGGAAATATTGCACTGGTATTCAATGTGGAGGATCACAGCTGTCCGAATCTAAAATCACTGAAACAAAATTATCCCGACATGTTACGCTGTAATGCCCACAGCGGATGTTGCGCGCTGAAAACGCATTCCTTCTGAAAAAATTTATAACTCAAAATAATAATAATAATCAAATGTAATAAAAATAAGTTTTCATTGTAAATAATAAATTTTGTTTTTCTCTTTATTGTAAGTAATTTTTCACATCTACATCTACATTTTCATGGTTTATTATTATATATGAAGAAGGAATTCCAAGTTTTTGGAATTGGCCGCACCGCTGCAACTTAAGGACAACTTCCCTGTATTGAAGTCGTCCAACACATTATCGCTACATTTACTATAGCGCGATGGTAAAAATAGCCGCATAGTACCCTCCAAATCCACGACGATAGTCTGTCCATATCTATAGAAAAAGCAATAAAAAAAAATGTTAGCAGAAGAAAAGTTTAATTTTAAATTCTAACTTACCGTGTTTCCATTCTCTCGCCTCCGGTGATGTGGTACCGCTTTCCCACTTCCAACTCTGACGTTTTAATATAAATGAGCGGTTTGCAGCCCAATAATTCGTTAATCGAATCCATCCTCTACGGCAACTTTTCACTTATAACAAAATCTCTTCACAAATTCCACTATTTATATTAATTTGTCATCCAAACAATTAGCACATGGCACTCAAACGATCGCCTCTTATCAGCAACCTCAACAACAACAACAAAATCAGCCAAGTACATTTAAAATCTACAAAAAACCATCATTTTCAAACTTACTACATATTCACCTGCGGTCTAATATACACACGCTCCCAAATATGTCAACCTGATAAGCAATTCCCCATCACCCAAGCAATACGCACATGACATCCAACAACAACAAACACGCACGCCGCCCCGCCCCGCCCCGGCCCGGACCGAGTTTCAACGAACCCCCGCGGACGACCCCCAACGAACTACGCTTCCCTAAAAGTCGCCCCCGGCACGCGCCAAACCGGC
Source organism: Hermetia illucens (assembly GCF_905115235.1). Lineage (NCBI taxonomy): Eukaryota > Metazoa > Arthropoda > Insecta > Diptera > Stratiomyidae > Hermetia > Hermetia illucens. Next base: position 103,528,402 of record NC_051852.1, on the reverse strand, counting down.
CGCCCCAAACCACAACATTTTCATATGAAACTGGATTCGAACATACATGCCGTCTCAAAACCGCAAGATTTTTATATGAAAGTGGATTAGAACATACATATTTATACTACTTCTGTTGGCTGACAACAACCGTGCGCGGATTTCATCATCGTAGTTGTTATCGGTTGTGATTTTCGACCCTAGGTAGGAGCAATTGTCAACGGTCTCAAAGTTGTATTCTCCAATCCTTATTCTTCTTCGTGTTTGTGTTTGACCAGTGCGGTTTGATGTTGGTTGATTCGTCTTCGGTGCTGACGTTGCCACCATATATTTTGTCTTGCCTTCATTGATGTGCAGCCCAAGATCGCTTGTCACATTGAGAAAATCTGATCTGTTGCTGGTTTGTCTGGAGTAAAGCCTCTATGGGCTAGTGATGTTCTGGGCGTATGGGGCTATCCGGCCTAGCAAGATAGTGGAGAACATCTTATATATGGTACTTAGCAACGTGATACCTCTATAATTGCTGCACTGCGTGATATCCCCCTTTTTATGTATGGGACAAATAATGTCACTTTGGAATGGATATTTTAGCAATTTCTTTTTCTCGTATTATAAAAATCTTGTCGATTTTTATGTTTCCTTACAGTTTTTTTGTGTTAACATGAACGAACAATTTATAATATCAAATCTTTCGACTCAGTTGAAGCTTAATAATATAAATCACATTCAAGTCGACATCACAATATCTTTTCATGAAACCCGTTCTAAAATATTTCCACAAAAAGAAAACTTCTCACACAGTCTCATAGTTTGATATGAAACAGTTTCTAACTTCACCAAACACTATCATTAGAAAGCAAGCAACTTTATGAATCTTTTACTGGTTTTCAGCTACTCTAGATAATTGGAAAAAATTGAAAACTTTAGGTATGGCTTAAATATGTTGTGCCTAAGCGAATACATGAAGCACACCAACTTTTTTTCGAAATGACTGAGTTCCCGCCAACACCAACTGCCAAAAGCCAAGCCCTTTCACACGGCAAAGCTAGGTAGTATTGCCAAAAAAACAAAAATTCCTCTTCCGTAGCTAAAGTTCTAAGCTCCGAATGCGAGCCAGCAAATTCCTCGATGTAACAAGCATAGACCGGCGTCAGAAATACTCTTTTCTCGTGACCGAATTTACTGTTGCGCTTGACAGGGAAGCGGATGATGCCGAAGAACGCAATGATTTCAGAAGTGTATATCGCATCACAGAAGAATTTGCATGTGGTCGGAAATTTTTCGACGACCCTATGAAGGACGTTGACGGTCGAATCCTCATCGACGACGACGAACAGCTGAAAAGTTGGAAGGACACAACTTCGTTTCTTTAGGCTTTGTCCCGTTCACAAGCGTGGTGCGCTCGTCGTGATAGGTTGCGTTTTTGTTCTATCAAAGACCCGATCTGGATCAATCGCGCGACTTTTAAATCCTCATCCAGCGTATCAAGCCACCGTTGTGCTCTTCTGGTCGCTTACCATCGACTTCGATGTTCAGACCACAGTAGATCTACTATAGGCAGTACCCTTACAAAAATGACCCCACTTGCAAATGTGCTTGCAGAAGCTTATCTGTACACATTAGAGACGCTAAACAAGGAAAAGGCATAATCTTCGTCAAATCGTATTGGTAAGAGAGAGATTGGTGAGCTTTTGCTATTCTGGTACTACGGCGTGCTCACCCATATAGCAAAAAGTTGTTTCACGTATTCACTTATACATAAGCAAAAACTTGCCAATCTCACCAATACATTGGCAAGTCCGGGCGGTATGTCAAACACAGCTGATCGGGTTTTCGGTACATCTCGCTCATACTCAAGGGCAAAACAATTTGCAATCGTGTGTACTCGCACTGATTTCCCCCCTTGAGGGGAAAGGGGGAGTAAGGCAGCTGTCTAGTATCTAACTGTGGTTCAGACTAGAGGGCGATAGGCCGGGCGACATTGCAGTAAATTTTAGATTTGAGACGTTTGTTGATACGTCGACCACAAAGAACGCAGTTGCGGAACGCCACTTCATTCAAGTTGCGGCAATGCGTGAAGCAATTTCATAACGCAGTTCTCCATTGCCTGCTAACATTGACCCGGGAGATTTAAATCGCTCAGTTCTGGGCAGGCCATTGCCATTGATAGTGCCTGTTTCATAGGCATCGGTCATCAAAAATTCAGTTTTATTCAGATTCAATCTGAAACCGTGTTGGATGAGGCAATCATTCCTTTTTTGGAAAAGATGCTCGAGATCACTTTTGCTATTAAACACTAGGAAAACATCATCTGCATAAATCAGTGTATAGGGAGCTGTACTTTGTTTGTCTCGTGTGAGTGTCAGTAACAAGAACAGGGGAGTGGTCGGAGGGTGCTTCCATGAGACACGCTCCTCGGAGACACGAAGCAGTTTTGATACAACCGCCACACTTCGAACTTTACATTTCGTGGTAGAGCAATTGAACCCAGCGCAGGAGTTCTTCTGGCACTAAGTGTTGTCGTAGAGCGTACCGGATGAGTCCGTGTGGCATATGGCCAAACGCTTTCTCCGGATCCAGAAATTAATTTCCCAATTAGTCAGTAGTTCCGCAGTTGTTGACAAACACAGCTGAATTCACAGTTATTTGAACAATTTCGCGAACACGGTTGTCTAGAATGCTTTTAAAAATCTTCATGGTATGGGACCACAACCAGATTGGGCGGTAATTTGAACTGAATTCTGCTGGACTACCTTTCTTTTTCCATATTGAAAATGTGGTACTTTCTTGCAAGTCAGATGGTGTTCTACCATCCTCAATAACCCGATTGCAGAATTCGCTTTCCAGAGCTCAGATGCGATGTTGTCTCTTGCTTTCACTGATTTGATTCGTTTTATTGCTTTCTCGACTTCAATGGCGCTGACAGGTGGAATTGCTTCAAATGTCGGCAACGCTTGTAGAAGCGGAGGATGAACAAATTCTTCCGTTGAAATCTGCTCGATATATTCTCGCCATCTATCCGTCGCTCGGTAAGCAAAGTACCATTTTGTCATTAACGCAACGGTTTTTGACAAGAGAATGGAGATCTCTCGCGATCCCAAGGGTCCAGTTTATCATAAAGATCTTGTAATGGACCACTCGGGCCACAGTGATCGCTTTCTTTTCTTCCCATTCGGGATTCTTGTCAATTTGCCAATCGTCGAGAAACTTGTGATACAGGCGTTTCTTTTCGCGGACGTGCATGTGAACATCGTCATTTCTTAAAGCCAAATATCCCGATTGATGAGCTGCTTAACTGGCTTTGTGACCCCGAGGGTTGCATAGGCCGTTTTATGGATCTTTAACTTCCACGATTCCTTCACATTCGTAATGGTTAGTAATCGCGTGAGATCATTTCTTCGTTCGTTTCAGCGCGGACCAGAGCGATCCCCGCACTTATCAGTGGCTTGATTTGCAAGACGACAATCGATGAGGTGCGATGGTCTCATACGGAATCGCGCTGCAGTCAGTGACGGTGGTAAATGTCGGTGTCTTATGAAAATATTGTCGATTTGCGTTTTACTGTGCCCACTATAAAATGTAGCAAGATCAGACAACTGTTTGATGAACCATGTATTCACAATTACAAGGCCTTAAATGCCCGCGAAATTGACTATACCCTTGCCACCCTCATTGCGCGCTCCAAACCCTTTACTCCCATGGCACCTGTTACCGTCTGCCTTTTCACCCACATGACCAATAATGATGATATAGTCATCCTCAGGCACGTTACAGGGCTTTACATCGAGAAGTTACCAGAAGGCATCTTTGTCGGCGTCAGGGCGGATATGGTGCGTACGCAAAGTAAATACTGCGACTAGCTGATATAATGGTGAGCCATCGAATCGTTCGGAACCCATGCTTACTTCTCGACAGGACCGGGACTGCCGCGTCGACTGAGGTGAACGCCCCCCGATTTACTATAGCGGAATAACTCCAACTGCACTTTATTTATCTCTTTCTCTTATCTCACCAATTTATTTTTGTTTTACTGGAAATAATGTAAAGTACGTTGTCCCACTCCTCCCAGGTAAAGTCCTCCTTTACCTTAGGCCAACATTCTATGTAAATAGTGGAGTGTGATGACAATAAAACTTGAGCGCAGTTTAGTTGAAACCTGAGACTGCGGATGCCCTATACATCGCAAAAGGAATAAGCAGGAGAAATAAATGGGCGTGGAGAAGTAGATTGCGATAAAAATTCGGTGGATTTCATCTCAGCGGGTGATAGCTATATTACTGCGTTCTTTGATTTGGTTTTTGATCATCTTCGTCCATCAACCAATTGATGAAGCATTGGCCAGCTTAAATTTACAAGGGTGCAGCGCTTTGGGAACCCGCTGAAAGTAGAGATGGATCCTCTGAAAAGAAGAGTTGTAGCGAAAAGGAATTGTGAAAACTAAGGCAGAAAATTCAACGGACATCAGACCTTCAGACACATACATTTTATATACATGCGTGAGGAGCTGAAGTACCCAACAAAGCCTTCGCATTGCACATTCCGCAGCCTGGTTGTACGGGACAGGAGACTTCAGTTGAACTACACTCAGAGGTTGGCAGATCTTCACGGTGAATTTTAGCCACACATACCACATTTTTGCAATATTTATGCCCTCGTGAATAACTCTAGACAACTAGGACGTTCATTTCGGTAGTCCCCACATCCTAAGTACATTAAAATAGTAAGTTAATAGTCATAAAAGACAAACTCTGAATAATTCGTCCTCTTTGGCAATAAGTGTGTCTCTACTTCGAAAGAGTTTTCTATTTTGAAGAATTCTTGAAGTACATCGCCACTTTTCACAGACCCCATCCACAGCATAAAAGTAATTACCGCAATTTGCAGGGGGAAATGTTAGAAATAAGAATTCCCCCGTTCGGCAGGTACCGTTTATTAACTAGTATTTCTTTTATATAAAATTCCAAAGCGAGATTACGGTAGAGGACACAATTCACAACTCCTCCACTAAAGGGAAGTTCTCCAAAAATATTTGAATCGACAGTAAAGAGGAATAAATCACGTGTAACGGTAGTTCAACACTGTCTGCTCTCAAAGCCTGCTAGGCGCCTGGCTTGCATCCAATGCTTCTGTTCAAACTCACTTAGAGGATATTTAGTGTATAAATAACAAAACTTAAAACGAAAACTTATAAAATATCACCGCAGCTGGCTCAGTCTAAGGGTGGTGAGTCCTTCGCATTCTTTCGAGATGAAGTTCATACAACAATTTGTTTTTGTTATAGTAATAAGGATTTTCGTGCTGAGTGAGTTCTGGGCTGTAACCAGGGGGCAGAGGCTCCTGAGGGTTGGCTTCAGCGATCTGCGATGCAAAGCAGTTTTCTCCACGCAGTGCGGGGTGTGCCCCGTGACCTGCGCCTCCTCCATTCATGTGTTGCATTGGGTGGTGCGTATTGCTACCATGAGCTAAACTATTCCCATTCGCTGCGAAATCCTGTATGCCATTGTTGATGTGCAAATTGTTGATTCTTTTTGACAAAGGCATCGAATCGCAGCTGTCATCTTCCCGAGAACGTTTTCTACAAACGAATTCAAACTGCTTAATATTACGATAAGGGGGAAATTTCAAATGGAGTACCTTGTTTCCGTTGTGGCAGTCATTTTCAGTTATAATCTACTTCACTTCCTGGGCATCTAAACTAGAGAATGGGCTGCACAACCCAACTGGTGCTGATTTCCCTAATCAGCTGGGGCAAACGATGACAACTGAATGGAAGCCTCGAGCGCGCCATCTATGAGGAAAAGTTAGATAAAGTTTAGTGGGCCGTTGAGCAGAAAAGACGTTATTCTGTTAATTTTCATTTCCGGCAAAATATTAAAAAGCACAAACGAAAACAATCTGCGTCGTTTGGTATTCGACGCCAAACCATTGTACGGCAATTAAAAATTTCGAATTAATTTTACTATAGGCGAGGGAATTTTTCGAATACAATTATTGGCAAGGAAAATTCATTAAACTCATGCATTAAAATTCATTAAGTATGCACGATCACTCGATAATGCAATGCGATAATCTAGCACTGATTCCAATTATAATGGCATAAACTGGAGACGTTTAACGTTTCATCCAACAAGTGCATTGTTGGTTTTTTCATTTATTGCACCAGCCTGGAAATATTATAAATCATACACATTGCATTACATCTCAATAAATCTAAATGTAAACTAATTCACATGTTGTATCTTATTATCTTGTTCTCTCCAGTTATTTCTTCTTCTTCTTCAGCCCTTGTCAAGTTCAGAAGCGGGGTCCGACAGAGGCCCGATCTGGATGGCGTTGGGAGACTTATTTCTTTCGGTAATTTCCCATCCATCTTAGCAAGTGAGTTCTCGTCGGCGCGCGAATTATATGAACATAGCATCGAAGGCCCCATATCGATCGCGGACATACTCATTTCGGCGTTCTATGTCGCAGCTTTTGGCACCACATCATCGAGTTTTTTATAAAGCACAAATATCAATGTGAGACTTCCGAAGGGCTCTTGCGTGTTCCTCCATCTTTCCAGTGAGGGTACCAATATTTAACATGCAGACATATATTTGTTCTGTTCGAACTAATTTACTTACTTCTTGAAGCCGTCTATGCGTCAAGAATCCTTCCTCATTTTTTGACAGGACCGAGCCCATCCTACGGCGTCGACTAAGGTAAACGCCCTATTATTTCTCTGAGGCTGTTAATCACGATTGTTTTTGTTTTCAACGACATTGAATGTATTTTCTGGGCCGGCCTGTGTTTGAGAAGGAAGAATTTGCACCATTTGTTCTTCTATCCTTCCTATGTATTATCCAGTAAGATTTAGTGGAAAATAAGTCCTTGTAAAATCGTGTCATTATTGTCTGCTCGTCTTACGCACTAAAACTACTTTTTCTCCATACACTATTACCTCACGGGGCTGGATCAGATCTTATCTTGTGTTCATGTTTACGTTCGGCTCGGTTCGGTTGGGAATTCTATGGTTTGGGTTCCAAAAGTTATCTTTATAAACAAACACTATCAGTACTGAACTGTACATATTTAGAACGAACCCTTTTGATCCGTCACATGTTGTTCGATGTTATTTCGGTTCTTATCTGAATCGCACGATATTTTCCAGCCTGCCCAATTTGAATAGGGGTAGTATTTTTCCCCAATCCGAACTGATTCCCCGAGAGGCCACTTCCCTTTTCGGTAATCGGAAGTAATCCGTTGTAGATTATCCGTTCAAAATATTTGCCAGAATTATTTAGAAGGCATATCAGTCTGTCGGACGAAGGTTCACCTAAAGGTTTTGGTTTGGAAATGAGTATTAGGTTATGTTTCTTTCTTTGTAGGGAATGCTTCTTCGTTAAGCAGGTAAAAGCAACTGCTAAAGGATTTGGCGCTATTTGACTGCTGTTTTAAAAGCGTTGTTGGGCCTGCTATCTAAGTGAGCCGGTTTATTTTAGGCAATTTTCTTTGTAGTTTCTAGGACCTCTTGTTTATTTACCATTGGAACTTTGACGGGGCGTTTGGAAGATTAACGATACGCAATACTTTGATTTTCAACAACTGTTTTTTAGGCGCAAGGGTTCGGGTCAGTTTCCTTGCACAAACGCTTAAAGTCTTTGCTTTTACTTTTTATGATAATAGACACATGCATTTTTCTCCGCTTCTTTGTATTGCTGATATATCCAGATCAGTTTTAGTTTCACTCACCGTGACTTTGTGGCATTCCTCGATTTTAAAGTTCCACAAAAAATTTCTGGGCGGGGGCGCTTCATATACTCGGTGTAACTTTTTGCGGATCTATAAAGCTTTATAGCCTGTGTTTTCTTTCCGCTTTACATTTTTTTAACAGACCAACTTTGAAAGTCTCCCCGTAGAGCTTGTTGGCTGCCCACCTTACAGTTGTCTTCCGGGACTAATTTATTCTATTACCTTGCCTGATTTCAAAAACTATGCCCTGATGGTCACTGTAACTATATTTACCGACATACCTCTGAATATCCTTAGCTAAAGTGCCACTAACAAATGTGACATCTATCACCGACCCTATTTCCTTCCTCCGGGAAGTGTTGTCGCAACCAGTGTTTGCAAATAGAAGACTTTTTTTTTGCGACTGTCCCATTTTTCAGCCCATGCGGTAAAATTGCAAGCTAACTTCGCCGTCATTGGTTTGAATTCCTTCACGGTAAGGTTTGGTGCCGTACAGCAACTGTAGATAAATATACCTCCTATTTTTGCTCTATTGATACCACTCTTGAGGATCTTCGTTGTTTTTTTTATGGCTCGATTTCTCCATTTTTTATTTCTGGCTTCTTCGAGGAGATTCTGCTAGTCTGATTTCTAAGTCTTTTAAGGAGCTCCGGACTTTTGGTTGTGCCCGATATATTTTGGCGCTGCTGTATCTATAAGAGTGCAGTGGCTTCTAGATAAAAGCGTTCTGGGCGTTGGTTGAACCGCAGCAGTTTTTGGCTTTTATTATGCATTTTTAACCCTCTCGCATTTCAAGGAACGCAACTCTAAAAGCATACACCCAATCCTTTATTGTATGGTGCATATTATGTAGAGTTTTAACATACTTTATAGGATTTTTAATCATTGCGCCAAGTTTCGTAATCGCCTCAAGCTTACTGTTCGTTTCCTTTAATAAAAATATTCGTTTGCGCAACAATCCAATTGGATCAAGGCCTTGAAGTGTGTTAGAGCACTTCATTTAAGACCGTAATGGTTCACTACAGTGCACTGTAGGAGACGATGTGGTCAGCGTTGCGCTCGCCTGAGATTATTACCCCTCAGTTACTCATTAACAGCTCAGTTTTCTGATATCCGACATCCAGTCCCGACAACAAATCACTCTGCCACCAGTGCGATTTGAACTGCGATCTTGCGCTACGACAGCCCAGCGCTCTACCCACTTGAGCCATTCTGACACTCCTCCCGTCTCCTTTATCGACCATTGTCGGTATTTTCTGCGGGGGATGGTACTAGCTTAGTATTCCTTCTAAATGAATCACTTGCCTGCTATATTGAATACACGGAAATCGAATGCTTGTCCTAATTTCGAAATTCCTAATAGCAAAGACTTTAGCGCCATCCACTCCCGCCATCAATGTCATGTATCAGCTTTCTACAACTGGTGCATTCAGTACCCAGATACTCTTCTACCTAACTTCAAAACTCTCAGCTCACAGACTAGAATCCACTTCTACTCGACTAAGCACCAAGTATTGGGGTCATTTCATCGTTCGTCGTCCACATTTAACTAACTGAAACAATCCATTCAATATTGGAACTGAGACCTTCATTCCAAAACCAAGTATTTTGATTGATGAATCGGTTACCAGGCTTGGTAACTCCGAAGGTTACATAGGCCACTTCGTGGACCATATCTTTGGTTTGTTTCCATGTGTGCTTTCCGTGTTCGTAATGGTTCACAGTCGTATGAGTGAGATAATTTCTTCTCTTTTCTCGCAAAATTGCCACTATTTAATTCGAGTGTGTGCCTCGCATTGCTTCAATGGTGATTTCACTCACAAAAGAGCAATTAACGCTCCATGTTGCGGTGATATAACCTACTAGGGAATGGCTTCCCTGTCAGAGACGGTGAGAAAGGGACGGCGTCTTATGAAAATATAATCGATTTGCATTTGCGTTTCCACTACATGCGTCAAGAACCCCTGTTGATTTCTTGCCATGATCCACTGAGGTCTACATCCTAGCATTTCGCCGAGGATTGTTAAATAGCATGATCATTTTCGATAAGATAGGTAATTAGGGACCTGTCACCAACAAAGATCAGATCTAGCATAGTGGGGCAACTCCTTTACTACTACTTCATTTATCTCTTGCGCTGATTTCAATATTCTATTTGTGAATCGTTTGATTCAAGGAAACACGCCACACAAAAACACCAGGATGATATCAAGGCGAGATAGCTCACTACTCTAGAGAGTCACTAAGTTCTACTCTAGCGACTACCTCTGCCCAAATAATCATTACAGAGCCTTCAAAAAATGACGAAGTTCATTCATGACCCTCATCATTAAGTGAGGTGAAAATAGTCATACATAATCAAAGCAGTAACCAAACTCCTTGTGTTAATGGGATATCGATAGAACTATGAAAAGGAGGTGGAGCATACCTGACAACTTTCCCATATAAGTTGATTGTTATCAAATAGACTCATGAAAGAATGTCCGACAACTGGCGCAAAAGTATTAGATAAACGTTATATAAGGAGGGAGATAAACTTAACTGTAACAATTATGGAGGCATTTCATTGTTGTATTCGTCATACAAAATTTGAAAAAAATCACCGCAAAAGACTCAGGCCGTATACGGAAAAGTCGTTGATGGATGCCAAGATGACTTCTAAACTGAACGGTCTACGAGGGGATGGTTTTGTCTGGATTCGATGATTAGGAAGAACGTTTTTCGGCGTGTGTCAAACATAGAATGAGTCGATGTCAGGTTTTCAACGCGAACTTAACCCTCTGGAGAACTCTGTATTCGCCACGGAGGGAAGATCCTGGTTGGGGATCACTTTAACACAAAAGCACTTGGATAGTCATGCCTCATCTAGACTTTGGAGGGAACAGATCCTCGACATGGCAGCAAGAAGGGAGTGATAGTTTGAAACACCGGTTCCATGACAATGTTCCCACGGCCAGGCTGCATTGCAGGGAAACATTCCCGACGTAACATTCGTGACGAAATCGCTGGTGTTGATGGAGAGCAGAACTTCGCTGCAAGCAACATTCAATACATCGCGTTCGAAGTGGTAGACCCTATCCCTCGGCGTGCTTCACCCTGGAGCTCCCGCTGTGTGTGGGACATCACGAAGATAAATAGCTTTTGGAACAGGTAAAGCCGCGCTGGACGACACTTCGGGGAGTGAGGTTGACATCCTTCAGGATTTGATCCAGTCGTGACAAACCCTCTATGTATAGATGAACGGTGGAAATTGTCGAGCTGCAGAAGGAATGCAAGAAGCTCCACATGCACCAGAATGACAGAGTAAGATCAGGTAAGAAGAGATTTTGCAGCACGATAAATAAAAGTAAAGCTGCCAGAAGCTGGTCGATTGTTACTCTGTTATAAATTGGTCATCTGGCTGTGGAAACCCTGTTGACTTAATGCCAAAAGGATGGAAGGGTGTCAGAACCGTAGAACGCACTGAAGATTGCAGTCTTCTCTATGAAAAAGGTGCCAGGATTTGACGAAATCCTGATAGTGGTATATAAACTGGTGTTTCATCATCGGGTGGACCTACTACTCGACGCATTCAAAGCTTATCTGAACATAGCCATTTTCCCTTCCCGCTGGAGTATAGCGAGGCTCCCGCTGATCATCGAAAGCACCTAGTCACCTTGAACTGCCATCTATAAACCGACGACTCTATATACTTTATATAGCCGAGGAAAGTGCTCGAGAATGGTTGAATGACTGTATATGTATTGGATACTTCGGACAAATCGATGCAGCCGCAGACAAGGCTGCAGTAGGAATTTCTGCTTAAGTCGACTAATCTTAAACTTTGAGGCTCCTCGTCTAGCAAGCGATATCTTCTAATGAGCGCAAAGCAGTCTTTTCTACTATACAGTGGGGAGGCATGGGTCTTCTCTCCGGACAACATTATCAGGGAGTAGTTAGCAGTAAGAAGAGGAGCGGGAGAGGCTAGTCCGAAATAATCTGCCAAATGGCTCCAGGTTAGTTTTCTCATGATGGGGAGGTATTTACCTGGTATTTCGAAGGTTTACCGCTGAGGGAGTTAAACTTTCATTACGTAAATGCATTCACCATCAACTCACGAACAATCACAAGGGCATCCTCACTGTTGTTACATCAATATAATTTTCTTACCCACGTTCTAGGTTTGGTTGAGTATCCAACCATCCAAGCCATCAAGCTTCGGCCACGGAAGGGAACTTTATCGTTGTGGCGGGGGAATTTGTTTTTGACAGGAGAAAAAAAGGGAGCATAGGAAGAGAGAGTGCCATCGTGACTTGTTGGGAACGGTTGGTTTTTATGTAAGAAAGTGAGGAGAACGGACATTGCTTTTGGGACCACGACTGGATTCCGTCGAGCGAGTGCAGCAGAAGACTTGATAAGGGAAGCTGATCGTTTCTTCCCATTGCTGGTTGCTAGTAGCAGAGAAGTCATGTAATTGGAAAGTGTTTGAGAGTTCCGGTTAGAAATTCTTTCGTCAAAGGCGTTTTTATCGGTCCCTGACATTCAATAAATAATCTGTAATCGAGAATCAAAACTAGAAGCCGTCTTAGTGGCAGTTTTGAATCCTCTTTAGTTACTCGAAATTCCAAGTAAGTTGTTGGCTCCAAAACCGAGGTTACGGCCGAACGTTTCTGTTTGAAGCTCCTACGAAGGATAACGCCATTTGATGGAACAGGAGCCATTTAACAAACATTCAAAAAGAATCTCTCTTGGACTGTTGGGCGTGAGAGGACAGTGGTTGAGAAAGCACGGCCTAGATGGGAGTCGCTTTCAACCAATAAACCTTTGGAGCTAAATATTCAACTACTCATTAACAGAAAAGAAAAAAACAAAGAACCTACAAAAAGGATAAAGATGAAAAGCATTTGGTGGAAGAAATGTCTCATATATATATATTAAAACAAGTCGGGAAACCGGAAGCTTGACGCTTCAGGTATAAAAGGTTTTGTGTTTCCCTATGTGAGGAGCATAACGTAGTTCTCCATTGGCTTATAGCATTGACCCGAGATATTTAAATCGCTCAGTTCTGGGCAGGTTACCACCATTGCCGGAACTCAGCGATTTAAATATCTGGAGGAGCAGATTACTGCCATTGAAAGAACTGAGCGATTTAAATATCTCGAGTCAATGCTACCAATGGAGAACTGCGTAATGAAATTTCAAGCATTAATGCCACCTGGATGAAGTGACATTCCGCAACTAGTGTTCTTTGTGATCGACGTATCAGCGCACGTCCCAAATCTAAAATTTACTGCAATGTCGTCCGTCTGTCACTCTCTATAGTTTGAGTGTTGACTATAAAGGACAATGAACGGCGTCTTGCGGTAATGGGGACGAAAATGTTGCATTGCACCGGTGGCGTGACACGTTTTGATCACGTCTGAAATGAGAATATCCGCGATCGATATGGGTTTGCACCGATCGTGGGAAAACTGCAAGAGAGGCGTTTTCGATGGTGTGGTCACGTAATTCACGCTAACGAGAATTCAACAACCAGTATTGGTCAGAACATCGAAGTCAATGGTAAGCAACCAAAAAACCGGCCAAAACAATGGTCGCATGATACATTGGATGGGGATTTGAAGGTTTCGTGATTACATCCTGATCAGGCATTTGATAAAATAAAATGACGAAACCGATCACGACGAGCGGACCCCGCTTGTGAACTGAAGGCTGAAGAAAAAGAAGAAGATATGAGGAGCGACGAGTGCACGACAGCTCCGTATAATATAGCTAAAAATTCCATTGCCCTCCATTTTCTAGAAAGCGATTTAAGTAAATCATTTGATGGAAAGCCCTGTGTTGATAATGGTCAACCTCATACGCTTTACACTCTGAGTTTAATATTATTAGAAAATGCCAACAATTTAACCAACATCAAATATAAACAAGTCGGGAAACCGGAAGCTGGACGCTTCAGGTACGAACGGTTTTGTGTATTTCTTAGTACGTAGCACGTAATATATGCATATGTCCACTTTCGGGTGATATTGACATTGATAGCTAGGTTTTTTTAAATTTTCCTAGGGAATTTTGAGAATTGAAGCGATTGCACTTATTAAGATTGTTTATACTGCACAACTTACCATAGCTGAAAAGATTTAGTCTGTATCACTTAAATATTGATTGTATCTGAACATGAATTGATTTACACTAATAAAGCTATCTATCTATCTGACATTGATAGTCTTCAATTTTCAAAGAAGCAACAACTTCGACGTATTATAAATTTGTTAGTAATAGTACGATTTCCATCAAACTTGGTATGATCATGCTCTACATTATAGCCTACATCACTGCAGAATTTCGTGCCGTTAGGATGAATTTAAGGGGGGTTTCCAGCCAATTACAAAAAAATTATAGTAATATACTATTATTAACTTTCTTTGAACAGATATCGGTATGAAAGGTATTTCGGAGCCAAGACACTATATAGTGGCAGCCTTCTGATTTTTTTCAGATTTTTCGGTTTGGTAGTTTCTGAGAATGGCCCCCTTAAAGAAATGATCACTTTCAACCCCCCGCACTCCCCACGTTTCCAACAAATGTCAAAACTAAGACCGGCTTCGAAAAGTACTAATCGAGACGGTAAACCGATTTTAATAAGGTTTTGTGTTTACACAAAACCTTAAAAATGAAAACGGACATGTATCAGTGTATGCTACCGAGTTAAGTTAAAATAAAAACTTTGAAGCAGTTGTACATTTTATAAGCTGTTATGATATTCATTTTCTTTTATTTTGTTAATAATTATTGCATTCAGTGAAAATTAAGGATATTTTATAAGCCTTGAACTACAAAAAAAATATACTTTCCATTATGCACGTAAAAGAAAGGCTGAAATCATGTGATTGTAAATCTTTTCTCTTAGTTTACTGTTATGACTATACAAACAAGTCGAAAAACCGGAAGCTGGACGCTTCAGGTATGAAAGGTTTTGTGTATTTCTTAGTAGCCAGCACGTAATATATCCATAACTTTGAGAGTTTCCACTTTCGGGTGATACTGACATTCATAGTCTTCAGTTTTCAAAAAAGCAAAAACTTTGACGTATTATAACTTTGTTAGTAATAGCGCGATTTCCACCAAATTTGGTAAGATCATCTCTACATTATAGCCTACAAAATTTGGTGGTGCTAAGATGAACTTAAGGGGGTTTCCAGCCAATTATAAAAAAAAATATAGTAATATACTATTATTAACTTTATTTGAACAGATATTTGTATGGAAGGTTTTTCGGAGCCCAGGCACCATATAGTGGCAGCCTCCTGATTTTTTTTTCAGATTTTTCGGTTGAGCAGTTTCTGAGAATGGCCCCCTTAAAGAAGTGATCACTTTCAACCCCCCGCGCTCCCCACCGTTCCAACAAATGTCAAAACTAAGACCAGCTTCGAAAAGCACTAACCGGGAATTTTAATTTGATACCCCACATTACTATATTTGATGAAAATAAAATGTACACCCCCTTTTGCATGTATGGGACCCCCCCCCCCCCCCCCCCCTTAAATTCAACATGAAAGGATGTAACTCACTGTATGTATGACCGTGCACAGTTCCCACCTTTCTACCAAATTCGGTGTCAATCACTATAACCGTCTCCGAGAAAAATGCGTGTGACGGACAGACACTAAACCGATTTTAATAAGGTTTTGTGTTTACACAAAAAAACTAAAAGGAAAACTGAAATTGAAATCCATACCTGATTTACATACGAACACTTAATTCTAAGCTAGTTTTCTTTTACATGCATTACAATAAAGGAATATCACGAATAGAAATTAGTTTTGTTCTAGCTCTCCCCAGGAAGGCGACAATCCACCCGATTATTTAAAGTTCCCCATCATCATATTTGAACTGGCAGGAGGTGAACATTTAGGTTAGGGTAGGCCGCCGCAGGACCACTATATCTTTGGCTCCTCATGAAGAAGGAAGGAATACGGAGGCCGCTGTTGCGTAGGTGCCAGAATCAGCTCAGAGCTAGTCCTTCCCCTTCCTTCCCATGCGCGTGGGTTATAGTGATTTACCCCCTCCCTTATTGGGCCGTTTTGCAGTTTAGCTCCTTTTGTGAAGAAATTTTCGGTGGTATTAACCCGCCTCAAGACTGCACGTCTCTATTAGAGTAGTTTACCCCGAGTGGGTTTATTTTTTTCTATTGAACCAAGACTATAATAAAATCTCAAGGAGATAATATCTAAGAACCAAGAACCCCGGCCCTACGTCGCTGAACTGTTAGCATTCGGATTAGCTTCGGTACGTGTTATCCGGTTCCTCATATTATCGCGCGCAGTCGGAGTTAGAACTTTAGTTGGTTGACCGTATTCGTGTTAGGCTGATGCGACGCAATACTCCACCCAATGTGGGACAACAGTTGTTGCATACATAATAATGTTTATGGCCTGAGGTTGCAAAAGAAGGGAGAGTATCCCAGAGATCGTAGACCTTCTCTCTCGATTGCAATACTCGGGTTTCGAGTTTGCGGTTCCACACGTGTGATCCAGCCGCTATATTTTACATTACGTTAGATTCCCGGGATATTCTCGGTTTGTATTTTAGGTTCCGGTGTCATTTCACACATCAGCGGAAGTCTCCAAAAAGAAAAGTATATTTTACTTGCGGGAATTATATTAATAAATAAAAAATATGCAACCATATTTTTCATTCATTAAGTACATTATGCCATGAACTTGTCAGCCGCCCCTCGTATTTTAGACTTCTGATTGAAACAGGAGAAGCATCCTCCTTTTGTGGTGTTTCCCACTATGAAGGGCAGAAGGTTCATATCTGTAGTACACGATTGTTGCGTAAAACTGTCATCTGTTTCAGGCAAATCAGTCTAAGTATAGATCAGCGTTAACCCTTAGCTAATAAAACTTGTATTAGAGGCGCATTGCATTTCGAAATGTTGACTGAATTTTTGAAACAGACTACTAAAAAGCATAACGTAAATTGATGATAACAAAACAGTTATCAAAATTTTCTGTTGAAAATTGAAAAGTATAGTAGCCATAAACACTTGAAAACTCCTGAGCACCCTGTTTTAATAACTCGCTTCATCCAAGCCAAGACCCAATCTACCAAACAACCACCTGTTTCATCCGCACAACTCGTCATTTCGTTGATGACATGTCTGGCTGACAACGGCGTGCGAGTGTGTGCGTGCGGAATGTCTGAATTCTGTCGGAAATTTCTAAGCATAATTTGACAGGAGGACCCTTCGCTTTACGGTGCTTCTGGTTGCGAGTTTTCTACAGCATTTTCCGCCCGCTCGACTTCTCGGAAATTTCAAAATCGATAAAATTGATTAGCGTGTCGGCTAGGCTTTATACGCTGGTCGCTTAAAACTCACTTGAAGCGCGATTTCAAGAAAACACGGGCCAGAGTGCCGCGCGCGTCAATTGTTCGTACGAAGTGCGTGGAAGTCAGTCCCGTTAGTTCGATAAATGAAGGTGTCAAAGTGGAGCCGTGCCAGCGAGTGCCAGGACTTTTTCTTCTGCCGGAGGTGAGTACCGAGGAAATGAATTTTTGCACCTGAAGCGCGAACGAGGCCTTGGTCGCGAAAACTAGCACTGAGCAGATGCCGCCCCAAATTGGGAACGATCCCCGACTCGAAAACAAAAAGCAAATTGTTGATTCCCGTCCCCGCCGCTGTTCGAATCGTTTGGGTGGGGGCACGATATCAAAGCCGGAAAACGCACAGCCACCACTCCACGGCGTGCCATCAGGGAAGGGTGAAAGTGACGTGAAAAAATGCCGAACTCCGCGAAACGCAAAAACAAGAAGCGCCAGTGCGGCTAGTGCCAGGCTTGCGAACATTTCGAAGGCGAACGCAGTGACGACCGCCCCGCTCCCAAATTTCCTTTGAGTCGAGCGCCGCGAGTGAGAATGTCGGCCGGGTGGGGTTAAAGGTGGGGGATGCCCTTTGCACCAACAGCACGAGTTGGTCGGGGCGCTCGTGCGTCGGTGTGGGAGGGTAGGTAGTTCGGGAATCACGGAGAGGTGGTAGGCGGTAGGTACACACTGGCTGCTAGCGCGTGGGTGCAGTGTCACGACCGACTGGCCCGAAGGGTGGGGACAGCAGAGCGAAGGAAGCACGCATGAATCCGGCCACCGACACAGGACATCTGTATCGAAGGAAGGGAGACGCAGGAGAAATGGAGATGGACATGTGGCACAGAGTTCCAGAGGGAAAATCGTTGCTTGGGAGCGGGGATGAAATGCAAGTACCCGCATCCGCGTACACTACCCCATCTCCCACTCCCACGCGTGGCCTTCGTGCTGTCTCTTGGATAAGGTCATGGTGTCCTTTGTACGGTTGTGCGACTATTTGCTGAAAGTCCATGAACAGTTCCGTCGGGCCTGCCGGCTTGATTCGTTTCGCTTTTCGCTGGGCACGGCGGAGTATAAAATGGCGGATGATGAGTGATGCGGTGGTTGGATTCTAGTAGTGCAAGGGAGAAACTTTCTGTTTGAAATTATGCTTCGGGAAGAATTTAATGAAATTTGAATATTTAAATATTTATTTAAATCAATTTTTTTTTTATATTATTAAAAATTCATTGGTCGAGGGAGTGTATTTCCGACAACGATTGGGCAGTGGATGCTTTAGGTTTGACACACATACAATGAGAAAAATTGAGATCCGGACACGAGACCACAGTATATCTTAAGGGGGCTTTACACGCAACGATAACTCGTAACAATTCATTGAACGATTTATCGCTCCAACAAATCGAAAGAGTAGAGCACTGTTTACACGCTACGCTAAATTGTAACGATTTCTTGTCAAATGTCACCCTACATCGACCCCCCAGTCTTTATAAAAGCTTTAACCATGGAGGAAGTAGTGTTGCTGTCGCTGTACATCGGTTGTTTGATGAGAAAGGTGAAGAATCGTTACGATTCCCAGAAATTGATGCCGGCCGGCATCAACCATCCACTCCAACTCCAATCCCAATAAATCGCTACAATCTACCGTTTACACACAACGATAAATTGTAACAATCTGATCGTTACGATAAATTGCTACAATGTATCGTTGCGTGTAAAGCCCCCTTAATAGGCAGCACCCACACTTAATGCACCGGACTCGCGAATGTATTGGGAAAACTTATCCGTATATATCATATGCCTTCAACATCTAGCAATATCTGCATCTGGTTTAGTGCGGTCGCTACTTATTTGATATACTGTGTAGCGGACATTAAAGATATGCCGAGACCGTGATCCGAAAAATAAAGCGTGAAAACTGTTCGAAGCTACTTAAAATCCTCGGACTGCAATGTTGCTGGAATTAATGTCATTATTACGTTTTTTTTAGCACTGTCTGGATTTCAAATTTGCCTAAGAAAATAGAGGTTTCTTATTGGCCTTCAGGAAGTATTTTATTTTTTTCTTTTTCGTTAATTTAATAATGGTTGCTATAAAACTATATGAAGCATGGCCAACATCGACGCGCCATCGGTCGTAGTTGCTGGCAACGCGTTTTCGAGAAGTTTGCACTGTTCTATTGTTCTATTGATAGCCGTGGGGTTCTAGCGCTTTTCTGAACTGCATTGTTTTTGATTTGGTATTGTAACAGCACACCGTGACACGACTTTCATATAACAGGGCATGGTTTGAGTTAGGAAGTGGTTAATTATATATGGTTGTCATTTAACCCTTGGTGGGGTATACCACGCCAACCGCACATATGCACCATAGTCCGCAGTTACTTCAAATGCGTTTCAGCTCTCCCCAGGACTTCCCGAAATACCCGCTCCTCTGCTGTTCTGCCCCAAGTCCCCCCAACCAACTTGAAATAATACAGGGTGCGGCAGCATAACTTCCTTTTTTCAAAACTCAATAAAAACTATTGTATGCATCGGAAAATATTTATTTATTTTTTATAATGTAGGTACATGTCTAAAGTTTTTATTTACATTGTTTTGAAGATCAAATCTGTTAGGTGACGTCCCCCATTCTCCATACATTGCGTAAACCGATTTCTGGCGTTTGTCATGACTCTTGTTAGCATAGCAGGTGTTATGTTGGCAATTTCTTCTTGGATGTTGGTTTTCAAATCTTGTAGGGTTCTTGGACGGTTCACATAAACACGGGATTTCAAAAAACCCCATAGAAAAAAATCACAAGGGACAGATCGGGAGAGCGTGCCGGCCATTCCAAATCGCCTCTAATTGAGATAAGGCGCTCTGGAAAGCGTTCCCTCAAAACAGCCATCGATGCTCTTGAAGTGTGTGCTGTTGCACCGTCTTGTTGGAACCAAGTGTCCCCCAAATGCAAATTTTCTAGCCGTGGGAAAAAAAAAATTCTGTAGCATGTTTACATACCGGTCCGAATTCACTGTCACTGTAACCTCATTTTCCTCAAAAAACCAGGGACCAATAATTCAAGCTGAGGAAATTCCACACCACACTGTGACTTTGGGTGAATGCAAAGGCTTTTGATGCAATTCTCGAGGGTTGGTGTCAGCCCAGTAGCGCATGTTTTGTTTGTTAACCGACCCACACAAATGAAAATGGGCTTCATCGCTAAAAAAAACAATAGCACCCTCGGGAACGACATCAAGAAGAAGCTCACACGCGTTCATCCGAGAATTGAAGTCACGTTCTGAAAGTTCCTGCACTATCGC
This sequence comes from Hermetia illucens, assembly GCF_905115235.1. Classification (NCBI taxonomy): domain Eukaryota; kingdom Metazoa; phylum Arthropoda; class Insecta; order Diptera; family Stratiomyidae; genus Hermetia; species Hermetia illucens. The sequence continues at coordinate 103,508,046 of NC_051852.1, read as the reverse complement.
CATCTTATAGGGATGAAAATGAAGATCATCACGAAGAATTCTTCTCACAGAACGATCGGATAGTCCAAGGGCAGATGCGTGTTTGCGCGCAGAACGCCGTGGCGATCGCAACATTGACGCTCTCACTGCTTCAATGTTCTCAGGTGATCTAACGGGCCTGATTCGCACAATAGCAAATTCTCTCTTCTTTATCGTGGTGCACACTATGCTGAACTTCCGGGATTTCGCTCGGTATTTGAGAGCGTCATTTCACTATAACTTGCAGCGGTCAATAGAGCTTTCAATCCCTTCCGTTCATCGATCAGCTTCCACAATTTCGTAGTCAGCCAGATCTTATGACGTTCTTTCAGGACGAGGCCGAAGGCCTGCGTAGCACTCGAGAAAAACATTTTTGATGGCAGCGCAGTGCTCATCGAGATTCTCAGGTGGATTACTCAGTGCTCTCTCACTGTCAAGGGACAGGTGGCTCATACAAGCAGTTGATGTTGAACTTGGGGGGATCGCAGCGCTGCAACTCTGCGAGAAGTGGTGGACGCAACATGCAAGCAAAAGTAAGCGTCCATCAGATGGTGATTCTTTTCTAGGCCGATATCAGCGCTTCGCTTGTTACATCCTGGATACAACTCCCAAATCTACTGCCGATCGCAAAGTAGTCAATCAGATTGCTCGTACGGTGTGGGTATGGTGAAAGCCAACTGATCTTACGGCAGGCTTCTCGAGAAAATATACCATCAATGATGGAGCAGTGTAAGCTACAGTAATCCACAAACATCCCACCATTATCGTTACGGTCGTCAAGATCGTGTTTCCCCATCATTTATTAGAACTCACTTTGGCATTCAGATCACCTATCACGATCACATCTCATGTCATGTTCAGGAAAGCTCTCCTAAATTGTGTGTAATTGCTCGTAGAAACCCTCCTTCTTTCCATATCGGAAGCCTCCGTTGGTGCATAGCACTTACAATGGTGATGCTACTTAACCTGGGTCAGAATCTTGCAGTCAGAAATCTCTCAGTAACCGGCTCCTAGGTTAAGTGAACGGTAGCCGTCAAAAGTAATCCGAAACCACATTCACGTCTGCTACCTCTTGGCTTCCCAGAGTACAGAAACACATTGCCGCGAAGGGAGTGCTCTTCAGAGTCCCACTATCTTCGCATTGGTCTAAAATTTCCAGCTTATTTCGTTGGGATTCTTGCTCGAGTTGGAGAAAGCGAACATTCTGAGGACCGTCATTACCATTGTCGAGGAGCGTTCGCACATTCCAGAAACTAATCATTATCGGTTTTCGATTGCCAAAGGTCACGCAGTAAACAAATTTATATTCCTTTTAGTCGCCTCTTACGACAAACAGTTGTATTCTGAAGCCCCAACTCACAGGTCAGGTTGGTTGATTAGCCAAAGTTAAAATAAAATTAAACGAGTTGAGAAGCCCTTAAGTCAAGCCAATAAAGGAAATAATCTTATAAGTATAGTACAAATCCAAATTTCAAATATTATAGATTATGATAATAAATATTTTTTTCTAGCTTCAATACATACCTTATAACAAGAACCACACACAAATTCAAATAGCATTGACTCACTTTTGCATCATAGTGTAATAGGTGGAGGGCACTATTTGACATTGAATAATACTGACATTATTAAAGAAATAAAGGACCCAAAACTAGACCCGTACGAAACCCTCTTTATTTCAAAAATTCACACTGGAAAAAAGGGTTAAACGCAGCCATGGCCATTTCTAGTTGATCTTTTAGGGATTAATTAGATAATTAACATAACATTAAAGGTTAGAAAGGATAGGGCATCCCCTTGTCTTAGACCGTTGTTGTGTAATTCGTCGCCCCCATATTTGCACGGGCTGGTACTTCTAACAACCATTTCGTGAGACATTCCTAATTGTATAATCCGCAGTCCGTTATTATTAATGTTTCTATGTAAGCTATAGAAACAAACGTGTCGCTCGAATGTCGTTACTAGGCTGTTAAAAGTGTGACTTTGATATCATACCTGGGCTAGACTTCAAGGATCCGCTCTATTACCTCCTAGAAAGTATCCTTCTCCGACTCTGCACTCTCGTCTGTAGACACGTGAACGTTTAATGGGGCTTATACATATTTCGAAATTTGTCTCGCAAACGCAGAATGTATCACCCTTCGCTTATGTTTTCAAAATCGTTGGCCTTAGTTTTGATTTTTTCGCAAACTAAAAAAAGTACTCCAAGCAAATGGTTTACTGGGTGGCCATTTTAATATATGGTGTAGTGGCTCTTGTATAGGACACCGGTTCTTGTCCAGCCCATCTCTTGTAATGCTGTTACTTCAGCCTTATATTGAGGCAGGGTACTGGCTGGCTGCTGGTCAGTATTCGATTTGTACAGGGAACGCACGTTCTATCAGAGAATGCGGAAATTGTTAGTCCGTTTTCGATGCCGGTTTCATCGATGTAATATTCATCCAGTCCGTAGTTTCTTTTCTGATTTCGTGAGAAGTTATTTCCCGTGTAGGGTTGTCAGTCCTAATCAACTCCCAAGCTGTTGGTACAATTTCTTCCTCGGCTGACACGCCTTCATCCTTCTCCGAAGAAGAAGAGGAAAGAGATTCTCGGCGATCACCACGTGAAGATGGAGATACGCTTTGGTAGTAGAGCTGTTGGTGTTGGTTTAGCAAGTGTTTTCCAGGTTTTATGCTCCATCGTGGGTACCAATCTACGTTTTCGCCTTGGGACCTATACTATCCTTTGACCGCCTCATGTGGATCAGCCTCTTCTTAATGCCAATCTTTGCGTGTGCGATGATCAGTCAAACTGATCTTGGTGTTTGTTGGTATTTATCTGTAGTCCGATTCTCTTTCTCCAAATTCATAGCCATTTGACCGAGGCCCATGATTCGGTGAAAAAGCATGTCATCCACTTAATTGAAATGTTTGAAGAAAGATTACATGGTCCATTAGACCCCTTTACATCCTCTAATTAAGGCAGAATGAAGGAAGGCATCCATAACGAGAAAAAATACAGTCTTGGTGTTCTCCGCTTTGGACTGCAAATTCCTCCCAGTTTCGAAATAAAGTGTACATAATACTTTAAATATTTATTTGCTTTATTCAATACTTCGCAGTGTTTTTTGAAATGTTTTAGTTTTTATGAGAGATTATTGAAACGTTTAATTTATTCCGCGACAACATAAATTCAATATTTTGCTTATTTCTAGGGTCAAAATAAAGTCTGCTGTCACAAATAAATAAATATAAAACTAAAAGAATGGAGTCATAAATATTTTGTTTGTTTTCCTTTTGTTGATTCGTTCGTTGATACATCGATCACAAAGCACCCCAGTTGTGAAATGCCACTTCATCCAGGTTGCGTTAATGCGTGAAGCAATTTCATTACGCAGTTCACCGTTGGCTGATAGCGTTGATAGGAGGTACCTAAATCGCTCAGTTCTGGGCAGGTTACTGCCACTGACAGTGATAATGCCTGTTTGATTGGAATCGGTCGTCAAAAGCTCTGTTTTATTCAGATTCAGTCTGAGACGGTGTTGCATGAGGCGATCATCCCATTTTTGAACAAGTTGTTTGAGATCAGCTTAGTTATGAAACGCTAGGAAAACATCATCCTCATAAACTGTAGGGCACTGGATGTTGGACAGGGTCCATAACAAAAATAAAGAAGAGTAGCGAAAGGTCACTTCCTTGATGAACATCAACAAAGACACAAAGCGGTTTATAAATACCCGCGACAGTTCAAACTTAACTTTTTGGATCGTGGCAGAACAATTCAATCCAGCGCACGAGTTATTGTCGCAACGCATAAGGTGTTGTTGCAGAGCATACCAGATAAGTTCGTGTGGCTCTAGATCCAGAAATGCAATGTAAAAAGGGCTATGTTTCTTGTGGCGTTTCTCCATGAGTAACCGCACAACATGTATTGCGTCAGTAGTTTCGCAGTTCTTGATAATTCCGGCTTGATTCACGGTTATCTGAACGATGTCAAGAATGCGTTCAAAAATCTTCATGGTATGGGACAGCAACTGGTTCGGACATTGCACATTCTACTGGACTACCTTTCTTTTTTCTATATTGGAACTGATGCTTTCTTGCCAATCAGACCATACCATTAGCTGTCGGATAGTATCCTATAGTTGTGATATGGGTTGCGCCGGTCAGGTTGCTGAGTTCTTAATACAACAAACTCTGGCCAGCGTGAGAAACGCTCTACCATGGTCAGACAGTAGCGTTGCGCCTCGGAATAAGGAATAACAATCAGATCCAGATGAACGTGTTCAAATCTAGATGATCATGGCGCAAAAGTCCCGACTTTTGATCGCTGACAATTATTGCAATCACGCGCCCATTACCTCAATCAATTTTGACGCACCGCCAAACATGCCCTCTGTTATCAGTTTATCGGTGGTCATTGTTCCTGGGTGGGATAGGTGATGTAAACTTTTGAAAACAGTTTTTCGAATGAGTGAGTGATGTAAGGTCGGATGGTACCAGTAGATACATAACATTGCTTTAGTCGAAAGGAAGGCTAGCTTTCCACCTTAACCCTTTAGCCAAGAGGTTACTTGAACTAGGAAGTAGCTAAAAGACTTTGGCAAGCTTGTAAACAATACATTCTGTCGCTTCACCGGAGAATACATCTTAAGATTAATTAAAACTAATTGGCAGCTTCTATCCCAGAAAGATACAATAAAATATAAAAAAAATGCGATTTTTTCCAATACTCAGATTTACTGTGTTGGGATAGCTGAGTGATTAGAGCACAAGGCTGTCATACGGAAGGTCGCGATTCAAATCTCACTGGTGGCAGTAGGATTTGTATCGTCGGATACCAGTAGACTCAGCTGTGAATGAGTACCTGAGTCAAATCAGGGTAATAATCTCGGGCGAGCGTAATGCTAACCACATTGCCTCCTACAGTGTATTGTAGTGTACCGTTACGGTCTTGAATGAAGTGCTCTAAAACACTTCAAGACCCTGATCCAATATGGGTTGTTGCGCCAACGATTATTATTATTATTACTCAGATTGACTCAATAAAATTGACTGGGTCAACCACAAACGGATGCGAATCTTGAACTGTGTAGTTTCATTATTGATCTTTAGTCGAACAGAAAGTGATTCGATTTTTGATTATGTGAGTTGGCAGGCCATGTAGAGCAGTAACAACGGAATTCACACTTTGCTCTGCCTCACAGGTTGGAGGATACGGTCGCCTTACCGACAAGAATTGAGCCTAGGACTTCGAGAGGTCAGGCAACCTTCGGATTGTATCCGAAAGAAAAAGTAAAAGATTGGTAATCCGTAGAAATTTTAACACAAAATGGAGAGAAATAACAGAATAGAAATCAGGAACTAGTGGTTCATAGGTTTCTTGCTTTTGATTGGCATACTTTCTGCATTGCCTTTAATCATATAGCACAAAGTTGATTTAATTTATGCCAACCGAATTTCCTGATCGAGCCGTGAAAATGAAACGATGTAACTGCGATCATTATTGTTTCCAGCGCTTTAGATTCGCCTTTCTCGATTGTTCATTGAGTTTTGCGTCCTTCCTTCTGTACTTTGCTCAACAATCAGATCTAGACTGTCAAAATCTTAATATCAGACAAGGATACCATGTAATATTTGAAATTTTGAAAACAATTTAAATACAATAAGAGTTAGATCCACTCGCAAATACTGCTAAGATACTCTGAAAGTAGGTTACACTCGAACAAGAGAATTTGCCACAACGATTGTAATGATGAGGTCACACATACATTTCCATAATTTTATAAAACTTGCTTAACGCCATCGTGCGTGTCAGTACGACTACGTAATAAATACAACCATTCAATGCATCGCTCTATTCATTCAAACTGCGTTTGTACGATGTCTTTGTTGAGCTTGGAGCTGCGTGCACTCGACTCAAAGCTTATCTAAATCTAGCATGAGCGGCACACAAATGGTACTCGAAAGGTCAAGCAACACTTATTACTTGCTTTTGAAGCCCAGCTAAGCAATAGATACTCGTGGAGCAATTATTCGGTGATATTTCTACGGATCCGCTTGTAAAGCTGGTCTAGTTTACTAGCAAACATTTTATAGGCACAGCAAATTCATGGGCATATATAAAAGTTTTAAAAGTGTTTTATTTTCGGAACGAAGGATTAATCTAAATCTAGTTTTTGACAGTAATTACCTAGAGTTACGGGAAATATTTCTCGCAAATTTTTCGAAATTCTTAGAAAGTCAGGTAAAACTGTTGAATTGTATTTATAATCTTGCTAATTTCCCGTCTGCTTCGAAGAGTCGGTTATAAAAATCTCTTTTAGGTCTTAAATTGATAATATAGTAGATAGTAGGATCTGCAATCCATAATGTCATCAAAATTCTACTCATTTTTGGGTTAAACACTCGAACTATTCAAAAAGGCAACTGATGACTTCGTCGAGGGCAAAGGCAACTCATCAGGTACTGTATTAATTTTGTCCTGAGGCCAGTATGACCGAAAGTGGCTATCGGTGGTAATTGCATTTATACATATATAATTGCGAACTATATATATAAATGGGGCGATTGCCACCGGTAGCCACTTGTTTCTCTCAGACGAAATCGTCAGTCATTTTGAAAAATTTGGCGTTGAACCCAAAAAGAGGGGTCCGTAAACCACAAGAGTGTGGAAGTAAGTTGCTTCTCAATCGGTCCAGTCTGTCATCAAATATTAGGTGCGTAATTAAGTTCTCGCTGTTTTTTTTTAAGGTTTTGTATAAAACAAAACCTTGTTAAAATCGATTTACTGTCTGTCTGTCTGTCCGTCACACGCATTTTTCTCGGAGACTGTAGCAGCGATTGGCACCAAATTTAGTGGAAAAGTGGGAACTGTGAGAACTCACGCATACAGTGAGTTACATCCTTTTACGTCGAATTTAAGGGGGGGGGAGGGGTCCCCGTATATGCAAAAGGGGGTGGTAAATATTTGTCAGTCATGTGGGGTATCAAATGAAAGGTATCGGTTAGTATTTTCCAAAGCTGGTCTTAGTTTCGACATTTGTTGGAAAGGCGGGGAGTTCGGGGGGTCGAAAGTGGGGGCCATTCTCAGAAACTACCCAACCAAAAAATCTGAAAAAAATCAAGAGGCTGCCAATATATGGTGGCTAGGCTCCGAAATACCTTCCATACCGATATCCCTTCAAATAAAGTTAATAGTATATTACAATAATTCTCAGTAATTGGCTGCAGAGGCAAGAATTAAGCCATTTTTTAAGGTCTTGTGTGAAACAAAACCTTATTAGAATCGAATCGATGTCTGTCACTCCCGATTTATTCAGAAACGACTAGACTGATTACGATTACGATTACGAAAGTTGGTGGGGATTGTGTTCTGTGGATTTGTGGTAAATTTTATGGGGGGCAAAATTTTTTTTTCACAGAATGTGACCATATGGGGTATCAAATGAAAGGGCTCAATTAGTACTTTCAGGAACTGATCCCATATTTGATCTCGGGTGAAACGTAGGGGAGTGTGGGTCCAAAATATGACCCATAAAGCGTGACAGGTTTCGTTCTGAGAACCTATCCAACTGAAAAATCTGAAAAAATGATAGTGGTTTATCTAAGCGAAATCTAGGCCTCTATATCCCGTTCCGATATCTGCACAAATAAAGTCAACAATAATATATTAGCATGTTTTAGAAATTTAGCCGGAAACCCGCTTAAGTTCATGCTAGAAGTACAAAATTTGGCATAAAGGATAACATAAGGCATAACTGGGAAGTTTGAAGGAAATCCAACTATTATTAAAAAAGTTATAGAAGGAGAAACTTCTACATTATATGTGAATTGCATGCTTTCTAAAACGCGTATGAGGTCATCATAACATATGAACACAACAATACCACAACAAAGTGAGCTCACATGAATGGGAGGTCTCATGGAAACATTTCGTTTTAGTTTTTTAATCATTTATATATCAATATCACTTAGTCCAAATCCACATATGTTTGTATTAATATGTATATGTTAATGAAAGTTTTTGGTATTGCCTAATTGAGATAGATATATTTCTACATTGAACCAGTGGTATTCAATAAACGTACCTTATATTTACACATGTATACTTATATGTACGAAGTAAATCGAAAATAGGTTTACGATTAATTTATATATATACGTAGAAGCCTGACCAGCCAGTCTCCATGATTTTGTATTGTTTGAGTTGCTATAATGAATCCATTTTCCATCATTCGTCACGATGCAATGAAGAAAAGAAGACGCTCAACGTTCCTTGACTTCAAATCATAAGAACCCAAGTCCCTTGCTTTTGAATCATCCCAATGCTCACAATCGCTTGGCGGGTATCTCTTAATACCGAAGCAAGCTCTTCCTGCATTTGACACGGATTCACATCGAACAATTCTTCCTACCCTTCCGCGTCTTCGAAGGTTTGTTGTTTGGCACAAATCAGACTATTCACACAACTAAAAGTATATGACGCACAAAAAAATCAATAATATATCAAAGCGGTTTGATTACCATGTCTTAGCTTGGTTTATGACGCTTTCAATGTCAAAATTGACCAGCACTTACCGCTGATACCATTTATTGACAAACACCGAGAACTTAGTTGCACTGACTTTCTCTTGCGAAGGCAACTATCGTAGTTCACATTAGAAAATGAACCGAACGCCCTGACTTCTCTTAGTATTTCGATCTCGGCCATTACATGCCTTTCTTCAATTATATGTTTCGCCACGGATGATTTTGGTCTTTTGGTTAATTCTGCCTCGTTTAGGTGCAGGGTAGTCTCAATTTTTTTTTCTTTATCATTTGGTCTATCATCCGGGGATTGAATCCGTTTCTTGTTGTCGTATCTCTGATGATTTTGACATTTTTTCTTTGTTGAATCTTCCCCCGGGTACTGTTAGGAGGCGATGTATCATTGAGTTATATGCGGCCGCCTTGTGTAGGTATGAGTGGTTCGATGTGCTTATGATAGTCCTTTGTGTCGAGCTATTTTTCTCAAGATATTAAATTCTATTTTATTGTTGTTATAAATTATCTTGAGGTCGAGAAATGGGATTTCTACCGTCATCGGGAAGTTAACCCCTATAGCGCCAAACCAAAAAATAAATCTATCCTTTAAAGTCAGTCTTTTTTGAGTAGGTCACACTCCCAGGCCAGGAGTGTTTTTTATGGTTTTGTGTAAAACAAAAAATTACTAAAATTGGATTACTGTTTCTCTGCCTGTCTGTCACACGCATTTTTTCTCGGAGACTTATAGCGATTGACACCATACTTGGGAGAAAGATGGGAACTGGGAACGCTCACGCATACAGTGAGTTACATCCTTTTACCTCGAATTCAAGGGGAGATACATGCAAAAGGGGGTGTACATTTTTTTTCACCGAATTTAATCATGTGGGGTATCAAATGAAAGGTCTATATGGTGCCTAGACTCCGAAATATCTTCCATATCGATATCTGTTCAAATAAAATTAATATAGTATATTAGTAATTGGCTTCAAAATCCCCTTTAAGTTCATCTTAGCACCATGATGTAGGCTATTATATAGAATATGCGGCCACCCATGTAAACCAAATATGTGTCAAATCTATATATGCGGCCTCAACATGTAAACTCCATTTGTATCAGATTGATACATAAGGCGCTGTACGTGTTAAGCTTGGGGTGTAACTGGTTTATATTTTGCAGGAAGATCTCCTTTTCGTTTTCTTTAACGATGGCAAGTATCTCGTTCACATACCGTATCCTTACCCTAGGCATTGGGTTGTTGGTTGTCATTTTCTTCTCAAGGTTGGCCATAAATATCTCATTTATCAGAGGTGAAAGTGGGTTTAGCTTTCTTACCCTGCGTTGTGTCCGGGAAGAACCAATCTTCTACGTTTGCAATAGCTTGCTTTATCGGGATACTAGGAAACAGTGCCATTATGTCGTACGAAACTATTACTTCGTCGTTCTGTAATTCTACATTCTTAAGTTTATTGATCACTTCGTTGGAATTCTTCACTGATGTTTCCTGAATTTTCGGTTGCCATCGAATTCGCAGAAGTGACGGGTTAGGCATTCTAAGTTTCGAAATTTTTGCGATAATAGGTTTACATTCTTTCAGCACCTTTTCTACACACCTAATGGATTTCGGAAGTGGGTCATTCCTTAATTCGAAGAAGTTTCCCGATCTTGAGCTTTTCGAATACTTGTTCATCGTAATCTCTTTTATTCATGATTACTATCGCCTTGCCCTTGACAGCTTTTAGGTAATATGAATAACTTTTCTTGAGCTGTTTGATCGTACTTAGCTCTCGGAGTGGGGTAGTGCCAATCGTTTGGCTAGTCTCTATAATTGACATTTGGCAAAAGACAGAATATGCAGCATATAAAGTCATTCATGGCGAAATACATAATTGAATAAGGGCATGTAATGGACGAGGTCGAAATACTAAGAGAGGTCAAGAAAGCTAAGCTTGAAGCGGATGAAAGTTTCTTCATAGATAGAGCAAGGCAGAAAATTTTTTTTATTTTTTTTTTCACGCACTGTGAAAGTCACAATCACTGCAGCAATGGGTATTTTTTTTTTTTTTGAGACCCCGAAGATCGTGGGTAGTTTGCTGGGGGTCGACTATTTTCTTTCCAAAATTCGTCCATGTATGCATTATTTATCCAAAAATATACCCTTAAGATTTTATAACATTGGATCCACTAGTTTTTTTGTTTTTGTTTTTTTTTTTAATTTTCAAAAACTACCTTTTTAGGCGAAAACATTAGTTGAGCCCCTTAACATTAAACCAATGAATGAATAAGAACCGATCTCATGATTGAGCTCAGTTTCCAGAGTCTCCTCCCCTACCTAAGTTTTCATAAAGTGAATGGAGTTTTGCAAGAGCAATTGAAGTCATTTCATTAAAAAGTGTTTGCAGATTATACTCAGGACATTGTTAACTTCATAAAACTAAGTAAACATAGAGATATGTTACATGAACTCATTCCAAAAATGGCTGGAAAGAGAATCGAAATCTGTCAAAAATTGATTCAAAATTCAGTGAATCAACACTTTTTCAAACGAATTGTGACTTACAACTTTAAAAAAGAAAATTAGTGAATTGATCGTCGTCAATTGCTTCACCTGTCGTGTGAAAGGACCGCTTTAAAAAAAGTTTTGGCTGCGTATGGTGAAAATGTAGTTCGTTTTAAGTTGATCATAGTGGGCTATGTAGCAGAGCCACATTTGGTCCAATAAGAACATATGTATGCTTCAAGCCGCTAGAAGTAACTCGTTTTGCAAGCGGGCCATTTTTAGCAATACATATAATGTAACTTCGGAACCTGCCATAAGACAAGTTGGGTTTCAATCGATCGGCAATGGACATTTCATCAATTCGACCACATCAGTTCCTTTCTGGGTATCTATAACAAGAAAGGCACTGACATCAGGAATCACCTCTTAATGGTCGCTTGCTCTCATTTGTTTGTTCCGTCTGAAATTACTCGCAGGGTTAGAAAGTTTCGACCTCTCAAGTTCAATATCGGCTGCTTATATAAACTATATTGTTCAAACGGCAGTGGTCCTGAAAATTGCGCCATAAAAATGGTTTTTTTTTTCGGGCGCTCCTCCAAGAATGTTTACTTAGCTCAAGCGAAAGACTCTAAGGAGTAAATGTACTTTCTTTACATGACCTGCGGACCAAATTTGTGCACCCGGAAATGTTCAATAGTCAAACTTTTTCGCCGGATTTACGGCCGTTTTTCACTTTATTCTCCAATCATTTTTTCTTACAAGGAAAGAGCAAGTGCACTTTCTTTACATGACCTGTAGACCAAATTTGTGAGCCCGGAAATGTTCAGTAGTCAAACTTTTTTGCCATTGGCACAGTTTGGGGATCAAAGCACCACCATCTACTCGGACTTCGCCTTTCTTCCAATTACTAGAAGGTCCAAAGGTATCATTCTCGCGATTACAGACACTGCTTTTGAAGCTACTCACATCTGAGTCGATTGATATCCGACATTAAATCACGATATAAATCTCTCTGCCACCAGTGAGATTTGAACAGTCTTTCATTGCGGACAGCCTAGTGCTCTAACCGCTAAGTGATCCGGACACAAGAATTCCATAATAAGACCATATCAGTACTAACTTAGATGTGAAATAATAAAAAACTTGTTGTTTCTTTTTCGTTGGTATGGATATTTATTCTTGCAAATACGACTTGTTAGCACTCATGAAAGGAACAAGTGGTTCCCGAAATATCGGTATTTGCAAGAATAAATATTCACACCAACGAAAAAGAAGCAACTAGTTTTATTATTTCAGATAATTAATCGTTGGAAACACCGCATAATTTCACTCAGGTATCAGAGTTTCCTTTCCTCCTTTGTCACGTGAAGTCCAAATATTTCTGGCCCGTTGTCGCAACGCATTCTCTCGCCTCGTCGTCAATCTCGTACTAGAGATGCCTCTCGATTAATTGTGCTAAGTAATCAGGAACACCCAGTTCAGGCAAGATACCCTTAAACCAACCCCTTTTACAGAATTAATGCCATTCCTCACATCTAGCGTTATCACCACGACAATTGTAATCGCGTTCACCGTAGAACGAACTCGCCGAAACCTATACTATCGCTTCGATAAACAAATCACTAACTCATTGAACGGAAACAGCCTGTTGTATATCCAGCTTTCCAACATCTTCCCCAGAGTGGCCTAAAGGCAGATATGGCGAAATGAAAAGGGCGCGCGAAGTGATTTTTAGGTACTTTCGGTAGCAAAATCGCTTCTGGCTAGGCGAGAAAAATTCCTTTCACCGAATACGATTCAATTGTACTCATGAGAACTTGAGTTCAGTTTCAGCCGTCAGCTTGAAGGATTTGTACGAAATTGCGTCCAAACTCCCCAATGTGTTTTTTTGTAGTTCTGGGGATTAAAAAGATGTGCTGATGAACCGTGCACTTAAGTCCATTTTTCTCCTCCGCGAATTTATCACACGTACCCTGTTTCCTACAAAATTGTAGCCACGAGGAATGTCTAATCACTTTTTTTAACGTTTTAAATGTCAAGAAAAATGGCCTGGCAATCATTCCCCAGCCAGGTCATCCCTCTCATCAACAAGGTACCGAAGTATGCCAAGTCGATGCTCGATCCTAGTCCTCCCATGTGGCACTGCATATGACTCTCGAATTGCTCTTGAACTACATCGCAGTGGTTAAGATTGATTTTTATCAATCTCATTTAGCCGTACAGTTCAGCTCCTCTTATATTCCGGACACATCTTGAGTTAATGAACATCCTGTTGATGAATTTGTGCGTTGTGTTATTGCAAATGATGTTATCCTTTTGAATAACTTTTACTCTGAATCATTAATATATTTTTTTTTTTTCAAAATTCAGCTCTTTTTTAAACGTAAACAAATTTTTGCTGTGGATATGACAGATTATTAGCTACCATCTAGTGCAAAATCTGAATACGAATCATAAATTCTCCCATCAAGGTTAAACGAAGAATTCACCTGAGAGGGCTGTTCACCCCCCTTTCACACGAGCCAAAACATTATTAGTTTAAATGCATATGATTTCGTTTTTAAACACTCCCATCAAAATTTATTCAGGTTCAACCGTTTCCCAATAAATAACATGTGACAGTCGAATATTAAACTGTTCTACACAATAACGCTGAAAACAATGAGTCAGTCCAAGATTTTTGCTTGCCCTTTTTGTTCCACAGCGTGCTTGGCTGACAAATCTCGGCGCAAAAGCTCCTAAAATAACAATTCAAGACAAATCTTATCAATGAACCTTAGCCGTTTTTGGTTCCAACAGTCGCAATTCTCTGCTATCTAGCATTCTAAGATACGTTCAATGGCGATGATTGTCTAAAGAGTGAAAATCTTTTGAAAGTAAGCCTTGTTAAGTATTGTCCAATAATCGCCCTTATGTCCTTTGGTTTTAGATGTGCACATTAGTCTGTGAATTTTGACGGCTCCATCCAACTAAACTCAGAATTGATGACCTAAAATTTATCAAATTCGACCTAAACAAATTGTCTAGTTCCTGCATGGGGCTCAAAAATGTCTCTGCCTGTGCATGAGCATATTTCGGATGATTACATCTGTATCTGCATTCGTACATGCAATACAACTTGTATTCTAGAGATTAGGGCGATCCTGACGATTAAGATATTTATTCGAATTCTATATTTGCACGGACCGATTCGTATTTATAACAGAATGATTAATGTTGCCTTTCAAAACAAAATTAGTCTTGGTCATAATTTTTTGGCAGCACACAATTCATCTCATCGCGGTTTAATTTGTAATTAACAAGATTGTTCGCGGATCTGTGTGCACGTATCCCTCTCGAGTGGATACAGCTGAATTTTAGCAGTCTCCCGATGGTGATTCTGGTGTTGCATATGTGTCGCCAATAGTGCTTGTGTCCCTGCTGTAGGTCTCGATGTTCATAGTTCATATGTAACGATCACTGAGTAATCATATTCGGCATTTGGACATGTTTATGAGACACTTCTGTTAATCTAATAATAATTCGATTTCGATCTATTTTGATGCATTCCAAGAAATGAAATTTGATGTAGCTAGTCAGTTTTTGAGATATTCTTAATCAGTATTGTAAGAAATGTTTTGCAAAATTAGATGTACATTAGTCTAATTCTAAGGGATTAAAATTTGACTTTAGCGTTTGCAATGAATTCGAATTGCAACCATTTTTCAATAACATCAGGCCTGAAATGATTGATAAGCGACATCACTCTGAAAGAATCAAGGACATAATTTGTCCGATGGTGCCACCGTGCCAAATGTCTGACTTTCATCATGCGGGAAATTGTAATTAACATTAATAACAGAATATCAAAATTGTCCTAGTTCTCTTCACTTTTTAATATTGCGTGATACTATGTAGACGGCGACTACTTCACCAGTAATTAAATCGGGAATATCCGTTTTGGAGTATGGATTTCAGGAAGGAATACCTTCTTCTATTCGCTCACCATGAAGGACTATTGAGACCTGCGATGTTTGTCTTTCACACATACTTTGCTCGAAAATCGTTATAATAGTTAATAACACGAAAATAGGTGGACATGTCTTAATTGTGAATCCCCGCATATTCGGTGGAAGGCATCATTTTATGTTGGGCTAATGTGATTCGATTTCTCTTTTTCATAGTATTATTGCTGGTTTTGAGCCCTGGTATCCTGACTGCATTGCTTCCAGATTTCTCTTTGTCCATCCCCCATCTAATAATGAAGCGCTATCGTTATCGACGAGTTCATTCTATCGCTATCTTGACGTTCCGACCGGTCTGGAGCTATTGATTTTCGCTTTGAATACTCTATTCTTGAGTTTCCTATTCGTTGGACGTACTCAGGCGCTTCAGAATTTTTCATCCCTAACATAATATCTGATAATTGTTTTATAAACTTAATCCTCCTGTGTATGTATTGTGACTTTATGATGGGGGACCGAATAATATATGTAATTTATTCGCAGGTTGCATTTCATATTTCATGTTGTTCGTATGCATCCTTCGATAACTCACTCCCCAACTATGTAAAGTTATGAAAGTTCTATGTAAAGTTATCAAGGTTCTCCAAGTACCCACCAATTGTAATATCTTGTTTAGCTGGCACCTACTTTTCACTTGGGCCATTATCTTTGTTTTTTTATTCATTGATCTCTTTCTCTCCTTCGAAACTCCTTCAATACTCCATCGAGCTTTTCTTTGACTCCGTGGAGGGAGCATGAAAAGATATTGATGTTACTGGCGTACTCTATCCCTTGCGTTGATTTACACTGCCAAGATGTATTGGCATCAACAAGGAATTATATAATTACGTACTCAATGGCCAAATTGAAGGGCATTGGGATCCGCCCATTTTCCTGTTTGGAACCGCTCCGTGCTAAAAGTGGACCAATTAGACTTTTATATTCGCAGCAGCGAAATTGAATCTGTCATGATTGCTTTTGTGATACGAACTAGTTTTGCTGGAACGTCAAACTCGATGAACAGTACACTGCAATTGATATTAACGTATGCTCGTCTAAAATCGATGAATATTTTTTCGATATCGACGTTGAGCTCCCAGTCCTTTTCGAGCACTTGTTTCAAGGCGAAGAACTAGTTTATTGTTATGCGCCCATGCTTGGAGCCGCCCTCGTTGACTTTTTATGTTTAGGGTTTATTTTTACACGCTTTTCCAATTTTTATATATATAAGGTCTTTTTGTCGCAATAGTTGCGCTCTTTCAATAGTTCCGCAGTTATTGCATTGTCGCTGCATCAATCTCCTATAGGGACGGTGGGTCTACTCCAATATCAGTGTCCTTCGTTTGGGAGATTGCCAACTTATTTTTTACTGCCTTGTAAGCTTGTCTTGTTTTATCGGCTGCAAAATTGTGGTTAATACTCCGTCTTTTCTTTTTCTTAGTCAGCTATTCTCCAAAGCTGTCATATTGTTCTTTTTTAGTTAAGGTAAAAATGTAAAACTTCCTTTTCCTTTGCTTGACTATTAATCAAAGAGCAAAAGGTTTTTAGTAAGTAAAAAGGAAAAGTTTCTGATTTCTATTTTAACTAAAATCGTTTTACTCAAAGGCATGAAGAAGTGGAATGTAAAAATTTCTTCTCCCAACGTACCCGTGTGGGGTATCAAATGAAAGCTCCTCATTAGTACTTCCACGAGCAGATTTCAATTTCGACGTAAATTACAAAATAGGGGAGTAAGGAATCAAAATGTTCAAACTTAAAGTGAAACAGAATTCACTTTCGGAAATCATCTAACCAAAAAATCTGAAAAAAAAATAAAAATTAGGTCACAAAATACATCCCATTCTGATTTCACAGCATTCCCCTTTTCCAAGTATGTAGCATTTTTTGTCATATCATAATTAGCACTCCATTTTCAATTCATTTAAGCGCCATAATTTTAAGTAGTAACGTCCTTCATCATCATCAAGCGGTATCCGGTGTAGGCCTGCTTTAATAAGGAACTGCGGACATCCCGGTTTTGGGCCGAGGTCCACAATTCGATATCCCTAAAAGCTGTCTGGCCTCCTGACCGACACCATCGTTCCATCTCAGGCAGGTTCAGCCTCGTCTTCTTTTTCTACCATAGATGTTGCCCTTATAGACTTTTCGGGCTGAATCATCCTCATTCATACGAATTAAGTGACTCGCCCACCGCAGCCTATTGAGTCGGATTTTATCGACAACCTGGCGATCATGATATCGCTCATAGATTTCGTCGTTATGTAGGCTACGCAATCGTCCATCCTCAGGTAGGGGACCCAAAATTCTTCGGAGGATTCTTCTCTCGAACGCGGCCAAGAATTCGCAATTTTTCTTGCTAAGAACCCAAGTCTCCGAGGAATACATGAGGACTGGCAAGATCATAGTCTTGTACAGTAAGAGCTTTGATCTGAAGTCCCCGGGCGGAACAGTTTTTGTAAGCTGAAATAGGCTCTGTTGGCTACCAACAACCGTGCGCGGATTTCATCGTCGTAGCTGTTATCGGTTGTGATTTTCGACCCTAGATAGGAGAAATTATCAACGGTCTCAAAGTTGTAGTCTCCTATCTTTATTTTTCCCGTTTGATTAGTGCGGTTTAATGTTGTTGGTTCGTTGGTTTTCGGTGCTGACGTTGCCACCATATATTTTGTCTTGCCTTCATTGTTATGCAGCCCACGATCTCGCGCCACCTACTCGATTTGGATGATGGCAGTTTATACGTCTCGGGTCGTTCTTCCCATGATGTCGATATCGTCAGCATAGGTCAGTAGTTGGGTGTACTTAAAGAGGATCGTACCTCTGGCATTTATCTTAGCATCGCGGATCACTTTCTCGAGGCCCAGGTTGAAGAGGACGCATGATAGGGCATCCCCTTGTCTAAGACCGTTGTTGATATTGAATGGTCTCGAGAGTGTTCCTGCTGCTTTTATCTGACGTCGCACATTGGTCAGGGTCGGTCTTATTAATTTCGCCGGGAGACCGAATTCTCGCATGGCCGTGTACAGTTTTACTCTGGCTATGCTATCATTGGGGGCATTAAAGTCGATGAAAAAATAAAGTAACTGATGTCCATATTCCAACGCTTTCCGCAGAGAGAAAATCTGATCTGTTGCTGATTTACTTAGAGTGAAGCCTCTTTTGTATGGGCCAATGATGTTCTGGGCGTATGGGGCTATCCGCCCTAGCAAGATAGCGGAGAATATTGTGACGGTGCATCGGAGGCGCGAACCTGGGCGACATTATGGATCCGCCTCCACCCCTGTATCCAACGGCCGTGGAAGACAGCTGCCGGCCTTGACATAGACTGGAGGACAAAAGTCAGGACTGATCGCCGCCGGCGCGACCTGCTCATATATTGTAAAGTAATAAAAAACTGTGCCCAGATAGCTGCGTAGTTAGAGCACAAGGCTGTCATATGGAAGGTCGCGATTCGAATCTCACTGATGGCATTGAGATTTCTATCCTGAGACTTAGCTGTGAATGAGTACCTGAGTCAAATCAGGGTAATAATCTCGGGCGAGCGCAATGCCGACCACATTGCGTCCTACAGTGTATTGTAGTATACCGTCACGGTCTTGAATGAAGTGCTCTAACACAGTTCAAGACCCTGATCCAATATGGCTTGTTGCGCCAACGATTAATATTATTATTATTAATAAAAACTGTGTTTTGGATTTATGGTGTTACATTTAGTGACAGTAGTGTATTTATGTTAAATAAAATACAATTGATTATAATGAAAATACTTAATGGGAAATAATTTCCGTTCAATATATTTTCTGGCTTCACATAAAAAAAAAATTACAAGATATCTTATAGATACTCAGTAACGTGATACCTCTATAATTGCTGCACTGCGTGATATCCTCCTGTTTATATATTGGACAGATAATGCCTCGTTTCCAGTCGTCAAGCATTGATTTTCTGTCCCACACCTTGAGCATCAGTTGATGTAGAAATAGCGTTCAAAATTTCAAAAGGATCGATGTAGTAATTTTGGACTTATTGGGGGCTTTGAAAACATGGGTTGCGAACAAATGCTTTGAAATTTTGAACACTAAAAAATTTGGAATAAAACCTTCATAAGCGAGTTTTATAGGATTAGTTCACACTGAATTATCGATGCTAGGTCCCTAAAAGAAGTTGCTATCATCCATGATTTCTTAGAGCACCTTTTTGCTACTTTCTACGACGAATCTTGCCTTCTTTAGTCTGTTTTTCAACTCGCGGTATTGGTTGTCATAGCTTGCATGAAGGCTGCCAGGATGCCAAATAACCTGAAATTTCAACAATGGTAGAAGCTCCACTCAAGTGCTTTGGTGACATTTAAGTTGGTTCGAACTCTTATTCTTGTTCTGCGTAAACTTTCGACACGTCGCTCCAGGAAGGCATCTTTGCTCAGATCTTCATACATAGGCTTAATAGCATTCAAAACATCCTCAGTAAGAGTGTTATACGTGTGTTTGAACGAATCCAATGCATTCGCAATAAGAGACCGTGCAGAGTCGTGTATGAGACATGGTTACTTAAATCGCTGTATCTTCCTTAGTTTTACTCGGATTCATCTCAAATTAATTTTCTAAGGGTTCTTCATTCAAAAAAATTAAATCAAATAAAAGAAAACTGCAAAAGAAGTTTAAAAACGTTTACTTAGTTTCTGTAGAAACTAGCTACCTAGAAAGACAAAAGAAGTGCCTGAGGATTTCTTCTTCTTTGCCCAACTTTGAAAATGCGTAAGGCTAAAAGTTATAGTATGTCGAGTCTGGCAGCATGGTTCTGGTGCTGGATGTGTACTTGTACGGTCGTCTTTTTGCGAGGAGGCAGGGGCCTTTTTAACATAAAACAGCCTTGCCGACCATTCGCTATCTTAAGATGAAGTTAATAAATAAAATATTAGTGAGAAACCGCCCTTCTTTCAATTCACATATCATATCTTTTGCAACTCCAAAAGCTGCGCAAATTCTGTTGGTAGAATCACATAAATATATAAAAAGATTCTCTTCAGCTTACTAACTTTGGGCTAATGTTTTTTCTCCTAATTGCGATCTTTAAATCCAGAAAGTTGTGCTGATGGTACAACTCAGCTAACTTTATGGATAAATTCATTATTAAATGTTCGAAAATAAAAGTTTTCTCTGAAACTGTTTCCTCTTTTCATCAATCAAAATCAATTAAGTAATACGTTTTTCCTCCAAAAGCATATTCAGACCTCCAAGCTCGTATTACATGAAATTTCTTAATTTATCCAAATTTGCACAACTCAAGCCGTCAAGCAAAGAATTATGAATTTCACATATTATAAAGCCATCCCGTATAAATTCTCTTAACTATTTCTATAAAACTGTCGAGATATGGTTTCAAAAAAATTACCGTTTGTGTTTTCAACTTCTGAAACGCTCACTTCAAACTTGGAATGATTTTGCTGTGACCAATCGTTAATTAAGCACAACAAATGTTGAGCCGAGTGCACTTTGAGCCCATAAGTAGTAAAAGTCACCAATACAAAACAACCGCATAGAGCAAAAAACAAACAAAACCAAACAAAAGTGAATGTTCCAACACTTGTAACATTAAACTCAGACTTCGCCAAAATCCGCCAAGAGGAAAAAATATTCAGTAACTTTCTCCACTTTCTAAAATTTTCTTATAACGTCGTCTTTCGTGGCATGGTGCGGTGCAGTTGCTTATTCTTTCTTTGGGCTCGAACACGTCCAGGTAAGCCGGTGCTATACAAATGAGTGCCGATGCTTTATTTCACGCCTAATGACTGCGTCCATGACTCTACGTAGTTCCCATTGCATTCCTTCCAAGTAAAACCTACTACTCTCGACTTCAACATGTTGTCGAAGAAAAGAAGGGAGAAAGCTACTAAAGTGCGCTGGCGAAGGTTGCCATGACATTGCTTATCTATGGATACACCGCACGGCTCAGATACCGCACCAAAAGAAAATGCGGAGATGATATCTGGTTATGGAGCTTAAAAACTGTTGAAGGTGTGAGAAGAGTTTCGCGCTATATAAATATCTCAATTGTGCGAGCCACTTCATTATCTTGGATATGTTTTCCAATGGATAGTCATGAAAGTAGTGGTCCTGGACTTTCATTAAGATTAAGGTACGAACTGATTCTTATCAAAGTTCATTCCTGATCTTAAATACATATATATCTGATCTCTTATAATTCTGAAGACATTGACGTGTGAGGTCCTATTTAAACTAATTAAAAGCTAACTATAACTAACTAATTAAAAAGTAAATCGTTACTCATTGGCGTTCAATATAGTAAGATAATCCAGGTCGCACTTATTAAACTTAATAAATTGAAAAAACATTTGTCTATTCCAATGAAAAATTATGCAAATTAGAAGGTTTTTGAGACTTTCAAAAAATATAAATTCTTTTCCAGGAAGTTAGTTCAAAGTAAAGAGAGTTTGCTCCAAATCTTCCGGAATAGTGTTGCAATTAGAGCCACCTTCTCCCTAATAGTAGGAATAAGCCTCCCAGGTCCCCTAGTCCTTTTTAGGGACCATTAATTGCTACCACCTACTGAACAATTCCAACCTTCCGACTTTTTGATGCCCTTCACATGAAAAACGTTGATTCGAATCATTTTCAAGATGACATATTCCGCTGCTGGTTTCAAGATAGTGTTGAAGGTATAAGACGAAACAGGGTTTCTGGTGAACTCCTATTCAAAGGACCTAGTTCTACTATTCATGAAGGATCAGAAAAATAGAAAATGGATGACAATCAAAAGTACTCTCCCACGTTAAGGTAGAAGGACCAGTCTATGCCAAGTGCATGCATATTCTAATGAGTTCTACATTAGCCAGGAGTGTCGTTTGGCATGCTAGTGAGGATTATACTTGCAATAACCACCGGACAATCTGCATAGAGGTCAAAGGCGAGTCGAGTTTCAAAGACGATGCTCGCATACTGCCAGGTGAAGTGTCCTGGTGGTTGAAGAGAGTCTATGCAGACTACATATTTATATATAAACTACTTTTAGAACGCTGAAATCGAATAGTTGTGGGTCGTATGCCTTCAGCCAAAGCGACTTTTCCGAGAAATTCCGTAGCAACGATCGAGAAGGAATATACAAGGAATTGTGAGGCAAAGAGATCGTCTAAATAAATAACTACCGCAAACAACTGTGTGAGAATGCGGATAGAAACGTTTGATGTGGAGCTTACAGGCTAATAATGAAAAAGATTTGCTTCCTGTCACTCCGCTTCCCCATCACAGGAAGTACTTATCGAGAGGGAGCTGCGAGAAATATGAGGGAGGACCGTCGATTATAAGGCTAGGTCTAAACTATTCGCCAACACTAGCCGTGCCTAAAATAGGGAATATTCTGCCCAATGGAAAAAACCAAAGTTCTGGTCGCTTTTCAAATCTAATGCACCATGTACAGAGTTAATATTATCTTTCCCGATTTGCTTATTAGATAAAATGGGGAAGATGATACAACAGACCTGTTACCTATGGTGGACAATTTCATGTCGGAGCGCCAGTTTCAAGTTGGGCCCGTTCGTGCCATTGTATTCAATAAGCACCTAGGAAGAGATGCAGTGAATTCTAGCAAGTTCTATGATGTTTTGGCGTTAGATTTCAAAAACATATATAAGCGGTTGTTTTTTAAGGTTTTGTTGAAAACAAAAGGACTATCATCATCATCGACGCAACAACCGCCCACTGTAACCTGTTGAGCCGGATTTTATCCACAACCGATCCAATTCGGTCGTGGTTTCGCTCATAGATTTCGTCGTTATGTAGGCTACGGCATCTTCCATCCTCATGTAGGGAGCCAAAAATTCTTCGGAGGCTTCTCTCGAACGCAGCCAAGAGTTGCCGGTTTTTTTTGCTCAGAACCCAAGTGTTCGAGAAATATATAAGGACTGACAAAACCATTATCTTGTATAGTAAGAGCGATGACACTACGATTAGCTGCTAACGGTTGTCATTTTCGATTCGATATTCTTCGTTCTTTCGGTTTTGGCGCTAACATTGTCACCATGTACTTCGTCTTGCCTTCATTTATGTGCAGCCCGAGACCTCGCGCTGCCTACTCGATCTGGATGAGGGTAGACTGTACATCTCGGGTTATTCTTCCCATGATACCACTATCGTCAGCGTAGGCCAGTAGTTGGGTGAGCTTAAAGAGAATAATGCCCCTCGCATTTACATCGGCATCGCGAATCACTTTCTCCACGGCGCAGCTAATGAGGACACATGATAGGGCATCCCCTTCTCTTAGACCGTTGTTGATATTGAATGGTCTCGAAAGTGATCCTGCTACTTTTGTCTGCCCTCGCACATTATTCAGAGTCAGCCTAGTCAGTCTTATCAATTTCTTTGGGATATCGAATTCTCTCATGGCGTGTAAAGTCTTACCCTGGCTATGCTGTCATAGGCAGCTTTCAAGTCGATGAAAAGATGGTACAACTGATGGCCATATCACAGCAGTTTTTCCATCGCTTGCCGCAGAGAGGAAATTTGATCTATCGCTGATTTGCCTGGAGTGAAACCTCTTTGGTATGGGCCAATGATGTGTATGGGGCTAACCGCCCTAGCAAGATAGCGGAGAATATCTGATAGATGGTACTCAGCAACGTGATACCTCTATAATTGTTGCACTGCGTGATATCCCTCTTTTTATGTATGGGACAGATAGTGCCTCGTTGCCAGTCGTCAGACATTGATTCGCTGTCATAAATTTTGAGCATCAGTTGATGAACCGCTTGGCGTAATTGGTCGGCTTCTGGCGACTTATGATTTTTAAGTCGATGAATTGCGCGGACTGTTTCTTCTATGCTTGGTGGTGGCAGTATTTGTCTTCAGTTGGCGGGACCTCCAACTCGCCAATATTTTGGTTGTTGAGCACTTCATCAAAATACTCAACCCATCGCTCCAATATGCCCATTCTGTCGGAAAGTAGATTTCTCTTTTCGTCTCGGCAGGATGAGCGTCGAGGTGTATAGGGCTTCATCCTACTGACTTGTTGGTAAAATTTCCACGCCTGGTGCGCTTGCTCCCTGTACTTTTCTAGTTTACAGATTTGTTGGTTCTCCCAGGCATCCTTTTTTCGTTTGTGAAGTCGCTTCTCCGCTCGGCAGAGTTCGTGATAAGTCTCTCCGCGTGCCCGCGTTTTTGAGAATGCAACATTACTCGGTATGCTGCATTCTTCCATTCCGTCCGTCTGTCTGTCTGTCCGTCACACGCATATTTCTCGGAGACGCTTATAGCGATTGGCACCAAATTTGGTAGAAGGATGGGAACTGTGAACGCTCACGCATATAGTGAGTTACATCATTTTACGACGAATTTAAGGGGGGTCCCCATACACGCAAAAGGGGGGTCCCCATACACGCAAAAGGGGGGTGTAAATTTTTTTTCATCAAATATAGTCATGTGGGGTATCAAATTAAACGTCTCGATTAGTACTTTTCGAAGCCAGTCTAAGTTTTGACTTTTGTTGAAAAGGTGGGGAGTGCGGGGGGTTGAAGTGGTAATTTTTTTAACGAACCCGTTCTCAGAAACTACCAAATCGAAAAAATTGAAAAAAATCAGGGGGCTGCCACTATATGGTCCCTAGGCTCCGAAATACCCTCCATACCGATAGCTGTTCAAATAAAGTTAATAATAGTACATTACTATAATTTTCAGTAATTGACAGGAAAACCCCCCTTAAGTTCACTCTAGAACCACAGAATTTTGCAGCAATGTAGGCTACAGTATAGAGCATGATTCTGCTATTTGGTGAAAATCGCACTATTAGTAACAAAGTTATACTAGGTCAAAACTGTCGCTCCTCTGCAAATTCAAGACTATGAATATCAATATCACTTGAAAGTGGCTATTTTCACATAATATATGCATATTTTACGTGCTATATGCTAATGGGGCAAATGCACACTCAAATCTCTTTATAAAAGAAATACACAAAACCTTTCATACCTGAAGCATCTAGCTTCCGGTTTCCTGACTTGTTTGATACTACATCTCCAGGACATCTGTTAGTTGGGGTTATTGCGGCATCCATTGGCCCCATATAGGTGTTACGGAGGGCTGTGTTTTGAATGGCTTCAGTATTCACTCTCACCTGATTGTCAGAGGAAATTGTAGGTGGTGTCGTAATTCGAGCTCGGACCACTATGCCAATGATATAGTGATCGGAGTATATATTGGCCACCTATATGTTCTTACATTCATCAAGACTGAGAGATGGCGGCGTTCGATCAGCACTTGGTCAATTTGGCTGAAAGTGGTCTTGTTTGGAGAGTCCAACGTTTTTAATTTTGAAGAAACTACAATTTGACAATTCCACAGCTGATTTTCAGTGATGGTTTTGGAAAAAAAAACTAAAATTTATTTTTTTACCAATTATTGCCAAAAATCTTACGAGGCTCACTAAATTTTTAACCATCTTTTCTTAATTTTTTTTTTAATTGCGACCTGTAGCGATTCGCCCAATTAAGTCGACAAAACCAAACTACTATGCCCCACTTTGTTATTCAAAAATCTAAAAAATTGTCATTTAATTTACTTCAAGTTTTTTTTTTCAAACATTTAAATAGAAACTTATTTTACTGAAGGTAATATTACTATTTAACTTTATCAGCTGGGATCGAATTAAAAATGCATTAGTTTAAACATGTATTCCTGGATACAAGTTTCACAATTATCAACGATGTAAGAGCCGGTATTCAGTCCTGGCGTGCCTTAGTAGGCAAACATATTCCTATCTGACGCCCTGGCCTACACCATCGCTGCATCTGAGGCAGAGTCTACCATGTTTTCCACATGTTTACTATCATATGCCTGAATATCACCATTATAGACATTCCAGACTGGCTTATCCTCAATCATATAATGTAGATAATTACCCCATCACAGCCTATTGAATCGGATTTTAACCATGAGGAAACAGTGATAGTATCGCTCATAAATTTCATTGTTATAGGTGGATCGAGAACCAACTCTCAAGGAGGAGTTTTGGTACGGTAGAATAAACCCCCACAATGTGGGTACCACAAGACTCATTTCTGCGGTTTTTGCTGTGGAATATATTGTGTGTATAATGGAGTGCTTGTGCTTCCCACCTCAGAAGGCGCCACAACTGTCAAGGGTTTTTAGAGTGAAGCATCAAGAGTATATCCAACCAATAAAATCTTTGCCTAGGAAGGGCCGTGTTGATCCCAATTTATGAAAAATCAATGCGGTCTTGACCACAAACCGGTAACTATTGTACTAACCAGTTCCTCACAGGATACGGTAGTTATTAAAGGCAGCATCTGCACTCCTTTGGATTGGATAATTCCCGGAATTGTTATGGATTCGGTAATAAACAGGAAAGTCTGACAAATATGGACATGGACCCGGAGAGTATAATTGGGGATACTTTCCATGGGAAGAATTGGCTGCCGTTAGGTCGGCAATTGTGAAGATACAAAACGAACTGTTGCAGAACAGAACAAGGAGCATGTTGTTTTCGCGGAATCAGGGCTGGAAAGATCGAAGTTGGTTTTTAGTGAACGCAAAATTCACATGCGTCCGCTATAACGTCGGCGGGGCAGTCTAGAGAATACGGTGAATACGGAAGCGATTTCATCCTTCAAACGCTCCAATGACGCTATGTAATAATCGTTGTTGATGATTTTTCCCTTTTCAAGATAATGAATATTGTACCATGCGCAACCCAAAATAATGATGTCATAGCCTTGCCAGCCGACTGTTGCGTCTTTGCACGCTTTGGAGTCGGTTCAGCACGTGTAGTCCACTCAGATGACGGTCGTTTTGATTGTAGCGTAAAATAATGGAGCCATGTTTCGTCGATTGTTACATATCGACGCATACATTTTTTACGGAGGAAGAGTTTGAAACGCTGTTCAGACACCCACTTCGAACAAAGCTTTCGGATACCAAAACATAAAATTATTTTGTGGGCTTCTTTGAAGTTTTCGTCGGTAACAGCCTCTTTGGAGCGTCCACTGCCTGCATCGTTCTCGGTATTCATTTCGGTTCGTTTAAACTTAGCAAACCACTTCGCAACGGTTGATTTTCCTGGTGCAAAGTCCGAACGAATAATGTTTATCAAGCCAAGCATTGGCTTCAACAGTATTTTTTTGCCAAAAAGCAATGCTTTATTAACACACGAAATTCCGTTTTCTTCAAACTATTATAAAAAAGTGGCTTCACTCAAAATGCTCTATCCCACAAACTAATAGTCGGACAGTTGTCAAATTTGTATCCGAGTCTTTTGAAGGTTAATATTAATAATCGTTGGCGCAACAATCCATGTTGGATCAGGGCCTTGAAGTGTGTTAGAGCACTTCATTCAAGACCGTAACGGTACACTACAGTACACTGTAGGAGGTAATGTGGTCAGCATTGCGCTCGCTTTTTTGAAGATTAGGGTTAACTAAAAATCATATGGATTTAATACAGGGTGCGGCAGCACTAAACTATTGTATGCATCGGAAAATATTTATTTATTTTTTATAATGTAGGTACATGTCTAAAGTTTTTATTTACATTGTTTTGAAGATCAAATCTGTTAGGTGACGTCCCCCATTCTCCATACATTGCGTAAACCGATTTCTGGCGTTTGTCATGACTCTTGTTAGCATAGCAGGTGTTATGTTGGCAATTTCTTCTTGGATGTTGGTCTTCAAATCTTGTAGGGTCCTTGGACGGCTCACATAAACACGGGATTTCAAAAAACCCCATAGAAAAAAATCGGGAGAGCGTGCCGGCCATTCCAAATCGCCTCTAATTGAAATAAGGCGCTCTGGAAAGTGTTCCCTCAAAACAGCCATCGATGCTCTTGAAATGTGTGCTGTTGCACCGAACCAATTGTCCCCCAAATCCAAATTTTCTAACCGTAGGAAAAAAAAATTCTGTAGCGTGTTTACATACCGGTCCGAATTCACTGTCACTGTAACCTCATTTTCCTCAAAAAACCAGGGACCAATAATTCCAGCTGAGGAAATTGCACACCACACTGTGACTTTGGGTGAATGCAAAGGCTTTTGATGGCGCGCAAAACGCCGTGGCGATTGCAACATTGACGCTCTCACTGCTTCAATGCCGAGGGACTCCAGTTCTTCCTTTTCTCGCACTTGCAGTTTGTCTGAATGCAGTGACCCATGTAACAATTGATTTGCGGTCTGGGACGGGAGCCAACGGGGCTAAATTAAAGCGATTCCGAAATGCACGCTGTGTTGCAATAACCGAACATCCGCTTGAAAAGTAAACCTCAACGGCAAAGGCACGCTCCTCACTATTCCAACGCATGATGGCGACTGAACCGTGTCGGGACAAAACTTTACAGTATCCCTTCTTGAACGAGACCACTAGCGCTCCGCTATGACATCAACTAACTGAGTGGCGCGCATTTTAAAAAAGGAAGTTATGCTGCCGCACCCTGTACTAGTAGCGTTAGCGTTATGTCACATTTTTCACAGCGCATGCCATCTACGGATATAAATTTTAAATCACATCAAACTGGTCTTCGCCGCTGAATATTGGATAAATTGTAACCATTATCTAAAGATTCAGACAATAGTAGTAATTTTAAAGTAATTGAACCCAATTTTCTAGAGCTAGTTTACATGGTTCCCGATGTTCGGTTAATCAGCTTATTTTGCGAGATATTTGCAGCTGCTAGGTTACCGAGTTCATTGCAATTAAACTTTCTAAAGTTTTAATTTCTTTTTTTTTTTCAGGTAAGGACATTATTTAATTTTTATGCATGGGAAGATGATGTGGAAAGGGATTGGTAAAATTAGAAGTGAAAATTTTTTTGACTCGGTTCTATTGGAAATAAGAGGTAAGTCTACGAAAAATGCAAATATTTCTAGACATTTGTTAAAAGTGGGATGGGAGTTTTGAATCTAAAACGCTCTGTAAGTCACACGGAGGAAGCCTTTTCAAATTATCACGTATTAGCTAAAAAGTTTTTTCTATTTTCATTTAAATGAGAAAAACTCCTACTTGATTTGGTACTTGCATCCAGTAGAACGGGTAAAATTCATCAGGTATTGCTAATACTACAAATAACACGGCCATAAAATGCGCTTTGAATCTATTTTTTTATCCTTTACGGTATTTCTCGCAGATTCACGACTCCAATCTCACCATGAATTTGCTTTTTGAGAAGGAGAACAAGAATAAATCATTAAATGCTAATGTGGAAAGATACTCTTAAGTCAATAATTCGATGTTCTTCTCCTTTAATTAAGTGCTTAGCATCCTGTTGTGTGGTGGTGAAGGATAGTGTGATTATTTTTTTTTTCTGACTGCTGTGAATATTGAAGGTGGACACGTTCCTAACTGTCAGTCACCACTATTTTTCCTTCGATTCCTCAAAGGTAATAACTGGCTCCACTTGATGGTCTTTTATTGTCAAAACAGGATGAAACCAATCATCGAAATTGATTTCTGAACACACTTCCTGACGAAGGTATCGAGGACCTCGGCATATTCGCTTTCCCAATTTGTGCGAGAATTTCGACGATCGTCGATATAAACTGGATATGCTGAACCCACGCGAAGTGAGATGGTGAGACTCTGTACCTCTACCTCTTCCGCCACTACACTTTTGTACTCTGAATCGCTAAGTTGTAGCAGACGAATTTGGTATCGGATCGCTGCTGTCAAATACCACAAGACGTACTTTTTGGTCTGGGAACCAATTTCTGGCAGCATTTTTACTCCAAGATTCAGATTTCAAGTTAAATATAATCACAATGCCAATAAAGATTTAGAGAAAAAGGAGATTTTCATGAGAAACTATACGCAGTTCAGGAGAGGCTTCCCAAACGAGACGTTGTAATCGTAATAGGTGATCTGAATGCCACGTTGGACTTTGACTACACCTTGTTCAGGTATGTGATTTGAGAGGAAGATAAAGCCTCGATGACCGAAACAACGGTATAAGGTTTGTAGACTTCAGAAACTTTTACCACCTCGTGATCGGCGACAGACTATTCAAGCGCAGGGCTTGCTTAAGGCCACAATGTCAGTTGGATTTCGACTGACCGACGACGAACATCAGGTCAAATCGACCATATCGCGATCAGAAAAAGATTTATTAGTTGTCCTTTGAATGTACGTAACAAAAGGGATGTTGGCAGGTTGATGGTACCTTCGCTTGCATGTCGCTACTGCATCTGTTTGCAGGGGAACAGAGCACCGACCTTCGAAATTTAGTACAGGCTTTTTCCATGATTCGGCTTTTGTCCAGTAATGAGATAACGTTCTTACTGTGCAAACGATGCAAACTCTAAATAACCCTCCCGAGAATTTTGATGAGCACTGGCCTTAAAAGCCCTTTTATCCCTGGCGCCAATGAAGCTATCGGCCACTTCTCCAAGGGTGATCGTGAAATACTAAAGTTCCGTTATCGTGAAAAAGTACGAGATATACACCGTAGCATATTCCGTGACTTCGTCATCGTTGACTTTATCTATCTTCGGTGTATCACCTACAGTCTTCTCAGGGTTGCTGTTTCCATTCATCCGTAAATGCTGGGAATCTAATATCTTTCCCAATGAGTGGAAGAAGGAAGTAATATTTAAGATTACAGAGAAGGGTATCCATGTTAAGTGCGACAACTGATGGGGTAGTTGTGTGGTTTCTGACGTTGCCAAGATACTAGCTAAAATCATCCTGGACCTCGTCATTTTGGACCAGTGCCCGGAGTTTAGATCCTTGCTTCACTTGCTCTTGATGCTTTTCGGGGAGACTCTCGGCAGCGTAAACAGCTGGTGTATCTGAAATGCCCTATATCAAACGTAGCATCTACATGAAATCAACAAATCAAAAGTCTAAAGCAGATTTCGCTAGAATTGATTGAATTTCATCAATACTTTTCTTCTCGTTGCCGGTGACGTCCTTCATGGTGCTTAGTCCAGAGGTTGTGGAAAGGCTCAATGGTTATGATCCATCGGGTTTTAATTTTTATTGCAAAAGTCGCTTTTCATAGACCACATTAAAACTGGTAGACCAAAGAAATAAGTACTTTGCGAATCGTGTCAGGAATTGTTTTTGGAAAGTTTGTCAGCATATAGCAGTTCAGTAGCGCTTGAGAAAAAAGAAATATTTCCAGAGTCTTCTGGTTCTCTGCAAATTCTTAACGAGGTCTAGGCATTAATCTTTTTGGTAAGGTGAATATGAGGTCTATATTAGTCCACACCGATTGGTAAAACATGCGGATTTTTTCTATCCGACTGGGTCTTTATATTTTTGCAAATATTTTGCGAGCGTTTCCTTGTTCAACTGTGGTTACATTCAACACTTCAACCTCTAATTGCAAAATTATCTGCGCAAATGATTCATACACTAAGTGCATTCTAGAGGCAAAGATTTTCCTAACATCTGTTTTCAGAATGAACCGTCAGTGCCTTGATATTCTGGGTTTCCAATAAAAGATTTCTTCTCAACTACTCTCTAACCCAAATAGTAGCAAATTTGTACACGTTCTCAGATTACCATTTTCTTGTCTCACCAACACAACCATACACATAGTAACTATTGAAAGCACCGCAACTGTAAGGCTGATGTATTATGGTCGTGAGGTCTGAGACCTACTTCTTGGCCTGGACTGACTCTGTGGTTTTTTCGTTTTCAATCATACTCAATAACTTCTTAAGCGCTCCGCATGAAAGCGAAGAAATCAAGACGTGGGGAACGAGAATACGCCAAGTTACTCGTAACTGGACTGACAGCAGCGTACAGTGTGTGGTAGCACCGCACAAATGAGAAATAACAGGTAATGGCATTGCTAAAGCTTGTCCTCTGATTCACAAGTATCTTTCGTAGGTTTTCATTCTATCTCGTGTGAGTATTTGTTTCGTCACAATTTCGTCATTGTCTGACTGTTTGCCAGGCCATAATAATAGTAATATCTACATTCATGCCTCTTAACGACTTTTCAACTCTCCAGTACGACTCGTATCTACGCCGCAACGGTCCTGTAACAGTTATGTGAACTGAGTTTTTGGTTTTCTTTAGCATATTGGGATCTAAGACCTTGTGTTTGTTAACCCATTAGTTCTCAGAAGAGATGGAAGAGGTAGATTGCGAACGGACCTATTGGATACTCTCTGCCAAATACATTTGATTGTTCTCATTGGTTGGCTATTAATAAATATACTTTGCTATTTGTATGCATATTTATCTCTGTTTATTTTCGGATTATCTTTTTTTTTGTTTTCTACTATAAAGCTTGCTACTCTACTAGTGAAGACAATAATTTTTTAAAATAGTGAAGAACAGCGCAAATTATTGTGGTATATTTTTAGAACACTCACTTTATTCAATAGTATTTATAGGAATAACTTAAATTAAATACACTTTGTAAGTTCCCATCACTTAACCTAACTAACAAACTTTGTTTAGACACCTGCGAAAACGCCTTTATATTATTTAGTAGATACCTTTTCAGCAACCACCTAAGTTACTTAATCCTAGTACTATATGGTCTTATAATGGAATTCTAGTGTCCAGATCACTTAGCGGTTAGAGCACTAGGCTGTCCGCAATGAAAGACGGTTCAAATGTCACTGGTGGCAGAGAGATTTGTATCGTGACTGAATGTCGGATATCAGTCGATTCAGATCTGGTTAGTTGAGTGAAATCAGGATGATAATCGCGGAAGTATCTTTACGGCCTTGAATGGAGTGCTCTAAAACGTTCCAAGACCGAAATCCACCTGGACTGTTGCGCTAACGAGGCGTTCCCTTCGATGGTAGTTTTAATCCTTTTGTGCAACTTCTACACATGGTCCTTTTTTCTGATCGAAGGAGAGAATTTTTTCTTGAAATTCTCCATGAAAATCTTAACTACTACCGGAAAAATGAGTGAATCCTTTGCTGCACTGTCATTATTGACACGCAGCAAGTATAGTTGGATGGTTACGGTTCTCCAAGTAATCATAACGAAAGTATCTGTACCGTTTGACTCGGTCTCTGGTTATCTTCGTACCCTTTCTTATTTTCCTTTCCAATGTCCCTTGCTCTAAGAATGTGTGTTACCTTTTCAGAAAGAGCCGTCTCCTTGTTTTCCTCATCCGGTTGAATATACATATGTATGATGTATTTCTCCTCTTTCGAAAATATTGAAATTGAGATAACATTTGAAATCATCAGTCATCATCATCTTCAAGATGGTGTGGTGGGGACACTCTCCAAAAAAATGCTTGCCATTAATATGTACTAAATGTTTGTGGCCAATTTTCTTTTGTTTCTATTAACTAGTGCACGAAATAAGGGAATACCCTGCTAGGAAGAACTAAGCCTATGTACGGATTCCGAGAGTAAATTCCTAAGAAGAAGAGGGAGGTTACGCATCACAATAAGATGTGCAAGGTGTGCCTTCTAGTCTTCCTGCCGCATTTATTGTTGACTATCTTCTATAAATCCAAAATATCTCGGTAGCAAGGCTCCAGTAGTGTGTCTGGTCAGGTTGGTTTGATATTTTCAGTATACTAGCTGATTGTCGGTAGATTGCATGAGTCTAACGACTTTCCTGCGGGGGCGAAAACATCTCTGTACTTGGTACATTGAGTGGTAGATCTGACCAGGGCATACACAGGATTTCTGTATTTTTTGCCCTTATTATTATTTATTTTGATGAGAATATTATTTTGTCCTTTATTTAACACATATATCTCTCGTTTGATGCCCGACAAATGTTTCGTCCAATGAAACAGTTTGTATAAACCCTTGTCGAGTTCGGAGCGAACACCTTAATCTCCGGAGCTTAAGAAATTCACATGGGTCTAGATCTACAAATGGAGTGTGATCGATGGCAGGTGTTGCATTTTTGAAATTCAGTAATAACTCTCTCTTCATGCGATGAAAAATTATCGTGGAACAATTTCCAATTGGAAAACTTCCACCACTCAATTTGATTGAATATTGTCCTCACTTTTGGATAACTTCTATGTGTTTTTTGGGTGATGGTTTGTCGAGAATCTCTCAACACGGTAACTATCAAGTGTAGATTAAATGCCCTTTGTGGAAACCTTTATATTTTAAAGTCAGAAGTTGCTTATTAAGTAACAAAATCTAGGATTATGGGATTAAAGGAGGAAAGAACAGAAGAGTAGGAAGAACCAGAAAAATACGAGAGGAGGAGCGAAAGATAGGAGAAGATAAAAAGAAAAAGAGACGAAGAGGAGAAAAGCTTTTTTTTAAATTTTCAGATCTGTTGGGCCATATTGAAAGTAAACGCACTCATGCATGGCCGACTCTGCGCATCATTCCTACTCGTCACATCTGTAAGCGTTCTCTTAGAACACATTGTGTCACTGGTAATCCTTAGATTCACCATAAACCTTTTCCAACTTTTAAGGGGATGATGCTTGCTATTTTCAACTTTTCTTTTCAATCTTTTTATACGCTATTATTGCAGTCTTGTATGGTACAAGATTTTCAATGGAAGAATTTGATAATCGTTTATATTTTTACGATCAAAGTTGGCTCTTCTAAAAAAAATGCGCAATACTTCTGGCAGATAAAGATAGTTCCGCTCCAAAAATATCCGTAGCTTGCTTTTGAAAACGAGTTTATCTTTCTGAAAAAGCATGTTTAAAACTCTTACAGTTCTGGTACTAAGTTCTGTAGTTTGGCAAACGTGAAAACAACAGCAGTTTGAATCTGAGGGAAATCAGTATGTCTGTAGGATTGGTATTTATTAATCACGTTATGATAAAAGAAGTATACGTTAATATACTGCGCCTTAATTTAGGACAAAGTACTTTCATTTTGGCCATAGACCAGGGTAACGACTTAGAACACTTACTATTTAGACTAAGAATGGTTCTTGGTTACGTCCCATAACGTAAATCTTAAAGTCATTGAACATATGGAGTATTTGCTCCGATTTCAGCTCCGTAGCGCCGAACCGTCCCCAAAAATTATTTCCAGAGAACATTGCTTGGAACGAAATTTTCCCCAATGTGATCCAAAACATTACCAATTCAATGTATTTTTGTTTTACAGCGGTAAATGCTGCCAAGGGTACCCTTGCAAAAAAGCTCGTACTGTACCAAACAATGAGCTTGCCAGTCTTTATGTATTCCTCGGAAACGTGGTTACTTAGCAAGAAAAATTGGAAACTCTTGCCCGCGTTCGAGAGAAGAATCCTCTGAAGAATTTTTGGCTCTCTGTATGAGGATGGACAATTATGCAGCCTCTATAACGACGAAAATTATGACCGTTACCACGACTGTCTGGTTGTGAATAAAATCCGGTTCAACAGGTTGCGGTGGACGGGGCACCTAATCCATGTGGTTGAGGATAATCCAGCGAACGTCTCAAAGGGCAATATCTATTGTAGAAAAAGAAAGACGAGGCAGACACTGCCTGAGAAGGAGCAATGGCGTAGGCCAGAATGCCAGACAGCTTTTACGGATATCAAATTGATGGAGCAAAACCGGGATGTCTGTAGTGCCTTATAAAGGCAGGTCTTAACCGGATACCGGCTGTTCCGCCTTTTTTTTGCGGTGTGACAACGCTTTCCTTGTGCATTAGGTATGGCATGTTAGAAGTTAGGTTCATTATACGCCATGCATAGCACGAGGTAAAAGCTTTTGCTTTCTAACCTCACATTTTTGATTTCATAATGTTTTGCTTCCGATAACATTGGACGCTACTAATCGACTTATCCTCAGAAACTACTCAACCACAACACAAACACATTTTGCAAATTGGCTATAGAATCTCCCACATTAAGTGTTGTCACCTCTGTCAAATGTTCTTACTGCTGTCTTGAACATTTTTGCTCCATGCCTTCCTGCCTTTTCGCGGTTTCTGCCTGTCAGGCTACCAACCCTCTAAAAGTCACTTCTTACAGTTTTCCAATGCCCTGTCTGGTGTGGTATGCTCATGTTGTTTAGAATTTTTTCCTGTCTTCTGGACTGGTCTCCTCTACCATTGGATACTCTCCCTCATGGTTTCCTCTTCATGATTTGATGCTTCTCGCATGTTTTCTTCCTGCTCTCTCGTCATTTCATGCTTGATGGTTGCACTGGCTTCTCATTCTGCTATCTTCACAGATTGCCCTTACAATTCCATCATCTTGTATTGTATAGGTTTTGTATCTGAGGACTCAAAATTAATGATGATAAAACAATTAACTATATTTGAGGCGTATCTACAACCGATGCTTGTTACTTCATTGCTCAAACTGTACTCTCTCTGAGGGCGGAGATCAGCCATTTTTATACCGCGCTGATTATTCCATTCATCTCTTATCAAGTATTCTAACTAAATACTCGTTTCACTTTTAGACAATTTTTTGACCTTGCCGATTGTCATTAGCACGAATTTCAATTGGCATCACACCTCTTTTTTCATAGTGATTTTCGTTACAATATGGTGGACGATATTAAAAAGTTTGGAGGATGTGCTACTATTATTTGCAAAGTTAGTAGTAGGTCAAGCGTACATCTTTCGTGTAATTTTATCTCATTCTAGGGCCCCGTAAAATGTTCCTCCTAACTGGAAACTATCTACTATCTATTACAATGGTTGTCTACCTAGACCTATGTAAATTTACTTTACAATCTTGACATTGTTTTAGTCACCAAACATTAACTTTATTTAAAAGTGCCAGAAAGTTCTTATTTTACTACTATTTACATGCATAATTCTAACTTAGGATACTTAAAACTACTATACACAATCGCATATTACAGTAACTTGTGCATATCCTTATGTACCCTTAAATGACCAGGTGTGGGAGGGGTGGAGGGTTTTAGGTTATTACTCAGAATTTGGCACGGGGTATGAAATATGGCTAAAGATAGAGTTGCCGGATTAGTGGATTTGGGGTGGACTTCCGTTTTCTCGAAAAACCTTTCGATCAAATTGGAAAACATATTCTCGAAGTGGTTTCACTTTTGCTCGCCGATATACTTCGGCATTTTTTCTTAACTTTTTCATTTTCCAGTTATAAGATAGGCCGAAGAAGTACCAGGTATTTTTCTATTGCTTTGACGGCCTTGTTGGGCGGAGGTTTGATGCGAACGTAAGGGTGTCGTCGTCATATTGGCTAATGTTAGTGCCGGTCTCAGGAATGGGAACGTCAGCCGTGAAAACGCTATATAATGTACGCCCTGAAATGCATTCTTGTAGCACTCCTGATGTTGCTGGCAAGAGATCGAAAAATTCGTTTCCCACATGGACGTGGAATAGAATAGAACTTGAACTGATGATTAGGAATGATATTTTTATTTCATTTATTTCTATATTTGTGAAAAGTTCGCCTGCGGTTTCTGTGCCATATCTGTCTGACTTTCATGTGCAAATGTGGGATAGAGAGTTACATTCAAATTCATCGACTTTTACCAGCTTGGTATTTTTGCGTGTAACAGCGTTGATGGCGTCGGTGGCCACAATTATTGCTTCGTCGATTTCTTTATCTGACAAGCTTGATTTGAGTTTGTCCCAATCTGTGTGAGCGAAGGATCTGATAGTCGTTAGACTCGTTTTTGCAGTTGAGAAGACGAAGAAAGTTGGAGTTTAACTGCAAAATCGTCGGACATACCAGGTTACGTTTTACAGGCATTCACCTAAAAACTTTGTTTTGTTTCATCAGACACCAGAAAGTAGTCGAGGATAGATTAACTGCTTGGTCTCGTGTGTGTATCTGGCAAAGCTATCTTAATACTGGTGAGCGAAAAAAGGATCATTTTTAGCAGGATTTCCCCATTCATATTGACTGCCTTATCGCCCTAGGAGGAGTTCCTCGAGTTGAAGACGCATTCCGATTTTAACGAGATATTTCCCAAGACTTCCATGTCATGACCCAGTTACTCAGTTTTACACTCTCCCAACGGCTGTTTTAACTATTGCCGCGGCAACGGGAGAAATTCGCAGGTTATCAATGGTTTGAATTGTTATCGTTCCAAATAATGTTATATTCGGTAAAGTTTACGTTATGCTTGCCTCTGAGGTGAGTCTCCGAAAAGCAGTAGAAGTCTGCTTTCAAAGTGTTGATCAACAATTGGGCGATGATACGTTGGGTGTGTAAGACCAAAAACGCGGTATTTAATGTGACAATACTTAACATAACTCAATGATAAGTTTAATTGCAGTGAATTGATGCTGGACGTCGAGCGAGAGCTTAAACCAATTCTCGGAAACCCATGTTTTGTATGTGTGTGTATGAGCTGGGACAGAGGTAAAGCCCCTGAACACTCAGCCCATGATACCCCCATCTAACGGAATATCCCGACTTCATTTTGCACCGCAGGATTTCCTCTAGAGAGTGTCATGCTACTCGCTGCAGTGGCATTCACATAGAAATTCCGTCCGTCCATTCCGTCGATTTTGCTCCCTCATTACAGAATAGACACGTATTACCTTTTATGTAGAAGCGCTATTCTGAACATAGGGTCAGTCGGCCTTTAATACCTCTTGCAAGTCTTTATGCTTTTCGACAGAATAAACTTTGTAGTATGTTCATTTGGTTTTAACAGGAAACGCTTGGTATATCAAGCTACATTAAGACTCTGCCACCTGTCATTATGGAGATCTTGTTCCCAATTTTAGAAAGGAGCATTAGTCAATTCCACTGAGGCTTCAACACAACACGATAAATAAAATGAACGAAAAGATGATTTTTTTCTCGTAATGTTTTTCAAAACGCAAAACGTTTCATATCTGAAGCCAAAACTTCTGGTTTTCAGTACTTGCGCTTCAGTAAAACAGTTTACTGAGAACTCTCAGAATCTTTCTGGACCAAGCGCAGTATCGAATACGGATTGTGTGCACCTTCACTAGTTCAACACCTCCTTGAAGTTTTTCCTAGGATGTTTTTGTGTCAGAGCGCTTCGAGCCATCACATGCTTCAAAATTTACTTTGTTTTTTGGTGGACCTAAAATCGATAAAATGCTTACGCTCCCACATTACTAGCCTACCTACCTGGTGCATAGTATGTCTGGTGAAGTAAATATTGGTTCGTGCGCTCTACCAATACCTTGCTGAGCAACTGCGGGTTAATGCCAAGCCATAACACCGAGCCGCAACAGTGAATTACTTCTTGTCTCACCTGAAGAGAGTAACCGTGTGTTACGAGTGTTGGTTCACCTAGTCAACGGGCCAGCAGCAGCAGCAGCAACGAAGAAATTGCAGACTGGCTATGTAGCGAGCTCAAGACTCGGGTCGAATCTGAAATGTGTACGTGCTGCGTGTGTACAAACGCCGCTACCTGAAAGATCGCGATCTGTGATCCGCAATCCGTTTTTCGTGGCTGGTTCCAATTCGATATGTTTCTGTGAATGCTAGCGTTCGCAGCTACGATCAGTTTATATATTGTTCCACCTCGAAGCAGTTGTGCTTGACGAAGAGAGGTGCAGCAGCGTCTTTTTTCTCGTTTCTAGTTTGTAGGTGCAACTGAAAGATTTCGGTGCTGGCTGCAAGCTTTTAGCGGATCGTGTGTTTCGCGGATCGCGCACACCCGACTCAAGTGCTCGCACTATCTGCTGCACTCTGGCTTTCCTACTACTTTTCGAAATCGCTGTCGGGATCGTTGTTCTGTCTTATTGTTTTTGCTCTTTAGTCTCTATAATCAGCGATCGGACATTCCACATTAAAGGTGAAACCTAGTGGTCGGTGGTGGCGGTGTGTCAAAAGTGGTGGTGTGTGTCATAAAAATCGTGGAAAATTAAAACTTCTTAAAAGAGGTGACAACATCTTAGCGTGGAACGCTCACCCGAACGGGCAGCATAACGGTTCAAATATGCTTAGAATGCTAATTAGTGATATCGACCCGCTTATGCGATGAAATATGCGCGGAATTTGTTGTGATCCTAATAAGAACGGAATTATTACGATTGTGATGCATGCAAAATTTCAGAATGTACAGTGACTTCCTTAAAAAAGACCCTTCGAAACGGTAGATATCATAGAAACTGTGCAGTGCAAAGTATTTGGCTTTGATCACTTCA
The DNA here is from genome assembly GCF_905115235.1 of Hermetia illucens. Taxonomy (NCBI): domain Eukaryota; kingdom Metazoa; phylum Arthropoda; class Insecta; order Diptera; family Stratiomyidae; genus Hermetia; species Hermetia illucens. The sequence goes on along the minus strand of NC_051852.1, from coordinate 103,468,061 downwards.
TTTTCGCTCTACATGAAAATAAATTTCTCGAGCAATCCACGACCAACTTTCACTTATTTGATGCTGACGTATATCTACTTAGTTTTACTCGTTACATGAAGACTTGAATGAATGAACAATTGAGGTCGCACTAAAACATGTTGATTACGATGTTGGAATTTTTCAGATGTTGTTGCAAAACTTGACGATTTTTTGCGCTGAAGTGAACTCCCTTGGAGTTAGCAGTGGATGTTGCTCATTCACCTAACTTACTGAGAGACTTTTTGAAGCATTTCGATCTCAGAACTTCATCAATTGTGGCACCGTCTGAATTTTCCAAACTTAATTGAAACTTTCTATTTAAGAGTAATCAGACTAAAATCAACATCGATCTATCAAAATAAATTGATATGTACATTCACACTTTAACAAGAATTAGTGAAAGATTGTGGAAACTGGTTTTACCACATGTTTTGAATTAAATTAAGAGGACTTAGATACAATTTATAGTACAGATCCGTTTAATGTTTCATAACAATCTACCTGAAGGCCTAGCTGGCTATAATTTCAATAAACAGCCTAGATTACTCGAGCTTTTAATCGTAGGTGAATGAGGTGACTCCATAAAATGAAACCCAATACTGTTTGCTATAGAATCTCCTCGCTTTTCATCCCCTCTATTCGCGATCTGCTTTGAATGAAAACATGAGTGAAAGTATTCGACCCGTGCCCTTTGCAGATGTTGAGAACATTTCTTCATTCATAGACAGATGCACGATGTGAATAAAATTCCCAGGTATTTTGCTATCTGCCTTTGCATTGTATGCGGAAAGGACCTGTAATTTGCTTTGTTTTCTCATGAAAACAGTGCAAATTCAATTTGTGATTTTGTGACTTGATTCTTCAAAAAATTTTACGCAGAATCTGCCGGTAATCTCAGAAGCCCTAAAAAGGCCTCAGTTTCAAGAATAATTTGACGTTAATACTTGAAAGGTCATAAAATACTTCATTTCCTGGCCTCAAGAATGCACTAGGAAACAACGAGTTCAGCATTGCGCTCTCCTGGGATTATTTCCTTGATAACTTATTCATGGCTGAGTCAATTGTTGTTCGACATTCAGACTATGATACAAATCCATCAAAGAGATTTGAATCACGAGCTAACTGTTCTAACCACTAAACAATACGTACACCATTCTTATTCTTCTTCAGCTTGCTTAGTCTATTTTAACTTAAGGGGGTCATCCCGTGTGAAGGCCGTTTTTTTGCCTTTTTTTGAAAAATTATTTTGAAGGACTGGATAAAGATAGAAACGTGATTTTTTCACCATATGTTTGTTGATGTCTCTAATATATGTAATAAATTTTTCAGCTTGATTTCGTAGCTAATTTTCGGAATAGGTGTTAATTTATGCACCCATCTCCAAAAAAGGTGTTTTTCTGCTGCCACGCTGGAGGGCGCTGTGTTCATCTGAGGGAAAAAAACTAAGCGGCATTTTAATGTGGACAATATTCCACGGTCCGCAAACTAGGATAATTAGAAAATATTAAAAGGTAAATTTTTGGTGGGCTTTTAAACTTAATTTTTTGGATTTTGGTGTTTTTTACGGCTTTTTTTATGAATAAAAAAAAACGACCAGTCCGATTGCAATTATTATAGTTTGCGGACCGTAGAAATATGTACTAAAGAAGCTGTGAAAATTTCAAAGAATTTGGTTGGATAGATTTTGAGCTATGGTGGCAGCCGATTTTCAAGATGCAGTTTCGAGATAAACGCATTTGAAAATTTAAATGTGATTACCAACAGTAAAATTTTAGCTCACCATTAATCTGCTATACCTGTTCCATTGAGAGCACCCTCCGTTTCTTCAAAAAAGTCTTGTAAGGCCGATTGTTGCTCTCTGGTGTCAGTTGTGGCTCTTTTAGCGAGGTCAGTCGATCGTCGTTCGGACCGCCAAATTCGCGATTCATTACGGCGGTCGGCATAAACCTGACATATGTGACCAACTTGACATCCCATTGTCACTAGGATTTTGAGAATGCCATTGAATCCTCCATTGAAAATAATTACAGCCAGAAAAGTGGCTATTCCTACGACCTTGACCCCAGAATGAAGGTGTCTAGGACCGAAAGTTCAGATCAATGCATTTAACGACCCATTGTTATGCTGGGTCTCTGCTCCTAAACATCTATTCAAGAAATCATGTTGTGACAAATCGTCGTAGATTGGTTTGTTGATTGTTTGAACTTCTTCAGTCAAAGGTGCCTTCTGCTGGTGGAAACTATCCAGTTCTCCTTTAGCTTCCGCTTTGCGCCATTTGCACCAACTGTCCTCGCCTGCTGGACAATTTTGATGCTGAGGATTTTCGTCTGTAGAACATTTATGGAAGAAAGTTTCCCAAATTTCTTGCGTCATTCCTCCTATCGAATTTGCGTGTCGACGAATAGCCAGCCCAGGAAATGTAGTGAGGTCCTTATCAGTAAGTTTTCCAGCCCCTTTTCCACCAATGCCTTTGTGATTCTTCTTTGCATTTCTGAGCCGCGTTCCCATTCTTTTCTCGACATGTCCTACGTATTCCTTTTTTACTACTACGTATATTTTATTATTTTCAGAAATTTCCAGAAATACCGGAGAAAACTCCAGCAAAATCCAATATACAATATACAAAACTTGTCGCAATTGGAACATCCATGTTCATGCTTGCTAAAAGTTTCTTTGCTGATGCGTGTTGATGCGAAGTCCTTTTTCTTCTCTGATAACTATCGATTCCCATGAAATATTCGTTTTTTAGTGCGAGCATGACGTTGAACGTTAAAGCGATCTCCCTTCGTACGATCCATTTAAAAAAATCACTGAACACACAAACAGCACAATACTTACAACAAAATATAACTGAGTATAACTTGAACGTCTTTCAGTGCTCACTCTAGACTAGATTATCCTTTTTATTCCAAACAGCAAATAAGTTTAGACAATTGATTGGTTTTCCATCTTTTTATATTTATACCTGTATTCAAATTTATAAGGCTCAGGTAAAAAACTAACAGGTAAAAAAAGATTCGATGCTCTTTCTCATCGAGTATTCTAGCCGCGGCTGCAAACTCCTTACTTGTTTAACCCAGTAATTTCTCAAGGACTCGGAATATCGGAAAATCCCTTTGCCCACATATTCTCCACTATATATAGATACAATTCATGCAAAAAAAAAAAAATCGATTTCTCCAACCCGACACACGGGATGACCCCCTTAAGCAGTGATCTCCCTGCCTCACTTCGAATTATAAGTCTTATCGGACATCACGCGGGAAGCTCAGAAAAGAATTTTAATACCTAGTAGAAAAGTTTAAAGTCATCCTGACTGTAGAAGTTCAAATCACTGCCCATTCCGTAAATATCCTTCAAACCGGGTTTTCATTAAAATCAAGCGCCCTGGATGGGTAAAGTCATGTAATTAGCATTGACGAAAACTTATTAGCTAAAATTGGCCTGCATATCAATGTCGGTGGGAAACAACCCAAAGTCCGACGGAAACAGCGGTGCATTGATGATTTAAAAACCTACACCCGGTTCAAACCTATGACCGACGAAGTGCTGAATCCAATCTAGACAAGCCGAATCAGCTTCCGAGCTAGCTAGAGGAGAAAGGGAAGAATCTCTACCACCAATCTTTTCCATTCGTACATAGCTAAAAATTCAAAATATTCCTTGATATATCCAACGACGCGCTCATATGAGTTCACTTTATATGATGATGACATCATACACGGCTTAGATTGCGATAAATTTATATGAAATACAAAATTTTCACCTTTTCATTTGCTTCATATATTATTGTTTATAATGGTACCAAAATCTAGCATGAAATTAAGGATGTCTTTCGGGTAAATTTCTAAAATATGCTATTATTGACTTTATTTTAGCAGATATCGGAATGGGATGTATTTTGAAGCCAAGATTTTGTATACGTGAACTATTGTGTTTTTTTTTTCAACCGGATAGGTTTTGAAAATGATACCCACTACACTTTCCAGGACATACATGTTGAGCCTTTTATCATTATTCTGTTAAGGGGAAGTCGCACCGCGTCCTTAATTATTGTGCCCCTTTTGCTGATTATAGTGTATCTATTAATCATAGTATCTCAAGCAAGCCTATAACCATTAGGAATGTTAGTATATTCTTCCAGATCTTTGAACTTTGCATCTGGTATTAAGTGTTGTGATGCCTCGACCTACTTTGCACAAGTCCGGACACTGTGCCAGACCGTATATGGGAGGTTTCATCACACCCCGCACAAAATCTGCAGGCAGTATCCGTAGATATCCCTTGCTTCCCTAAGAGATAGTTTACCCGAGAGTGACCAGTGAGAATTCGCACTATGATTCGGAGGTTCTTTTTGGTGAGGTTTAAGCAATCCTTTATGCGCTTGTGTTCGTATCCCCCAATAAACACCATGGAGTGCTCCATTCCTGGTAGGCACACCCAGTATAGTTTCCTCAACCGTTCCTCTCAATTTTTTAATGTCATAGCCATGAACCCGATTCCACAGAAGGCTTCTGGCCTGTGTAAAGGGGTCTCTGCTCCCTTATTGGCTAGTTAGTCCGCTGCCTCATTGCCTTTCAACTCAACATAGTCTGAAACCCAGGGTATCCAGTCCTTGTTAGACGTGCCGAGCGTATTGAGTCTCTCAAGGCATTCCATGTTTGACCAGTTTCCAGAGGAATAGCAGTTACAATTTTGGCCCTGCCGAAATAAATTGACATTTTGTAGTTAACTTTTTTTTACCTTACCGGCCAAAATCGTACTATTGCTGATAAAGTTACAATGGCTCAACGTTGTCCCTTCCGTGTTAATTTTCTGCAACTCAAAACACTAAATATCAATATCTATTTTTTTGTGTAGCTATTAAGGGAGTCATCCCGTGTGAAGGCCGTTTTTGGCTTTTTTAGAAATTTGTTGTGAAGAACTGGATAAAGGTACAAATGCGAATTTTTCACCATAGATTTACTAATATCTTGAGCGTGCACAGCACAGCCCGATCGCATAGTTCGTTACTGAAATACAGAGCAATTTATACACCGATCTCCAAAAAAGGTGTTTTTTCTGCTGCTACGCCAGAGGGCACTGCGATCATCCTAAAGAAAAAAAGTAAACGGCATTTTAACGTACTGACTTGACTACAGTCCGCAAACTTGGATTATTAAAAAATATTAAAAGCAAAATTTTTGGTGCCTTGTTAATTTTTTTTTTTTTTGTGAATTTTGGTGTTTTTTCGAGGCTTTTTTAATGAATAAAAAAAACTACTGAATGAATCGCAATTATTCTAGTTTCTGGACCGTAGAAATATGTTCTGAATAAGTCATGAAAATTTCAAAGAATTTCGTTATATAGATTTCGGGCTATGGTGCCAGCCGATTTGCAACATGCAGTTTTGAGAAAAACGCATTTAAAAAGTAGAATGCGATTTCTAGCCATAAAACATTAACTGGCCATTAATCTGCTATACCTAATCCATAAACCTTAGGTTTCTTCAAGAAACACATGTACAGCCTTGGCTTCGATTCTTGTCCTTTTAGCGAACTCATTCCAACATCATTCCGAACGATAAATACGAGCTTTACTATGGCGATCGTGTTTAACACTATAATTTCAATTGATGCCAAAAAAAATTCGATTCCTCGGATTCGATACACGGGATGACCCCCTTAATTTTCAGGACTGGTCTTCAAAAACGGAAAAGATTGTACCAAAAATGTTTTACTGAAATTAAAACACTGAACAGTTGAAATTGTTTTAAGTACTGCTTTAATCGATGCACTGTTGAACTCGTTCCGAGCAGCATATTTGTATTCTGCCTCCGTGATTATCTTCAATTTGGCGGTTATAATTTTTTGAAACATCGAAATGGCCCTTTAACCATGGTTTCAGCTTTCGGAATAAATTATAGTTGGCCGAAGCAAGATGAGGTGGTGTAGAACGGTAATAATCTTTTTTGGTGTTTAGAAGTGACTTGATATCGCGTTTTCATGCATAATATACATTTGGAGAGTCAAAATCCAGCGAGCGCGGGTACCCTTTTAAAGAACCAATCCATGACCCCTTTATAAAATATCGCGTTAATTATTCTACCAGGATGGTCGAATTCCTTGTGAATTGAGCACCTAGACCAATGCCAAGAACATTGTTTTGACGCGCGACTTCTGGAAATCAAGTTTTCCTGCCTTTGGTAAATTGCTCTAATCCAGGGGATTTTTTTTTTGATTGCAAAGATTTACCACCAGTTTCAAGTTCGAATTATTTCTCTACAGGCCATGACAATCATTACAAGAGGTTATCTGAGCTTCACGTTATTCAGCCTTAAAGCGTTTGCCGCGAAGCATGCACGCAACTTCTTTTTTTTTGCAAATTGGTTGTGAATAATTGATCGCTTCTTCACCTTTTCGATTTTAGAGGGAAACCAAACTGACTAGGCGGTCGAACTCTTCATTCAAATATATAATATAATATTATATATAATAACATTGAATAAAATCCAAGAGCTGGTGAAGTTTCACGCCAAAATTATGGGCGATCTGGCTCCATCCTGCATCTAAATTGATCTCCGCCTATCCCTAAATTGATGGAAATTACTGGGGCATTGTGCAAACACTAGGGAATATTTTTCTGGTACTACTCTCCACTAGCGAATGCTTTTTCTCTAAAACCTGTAATCAACTTCTTTCGCGACTACTCACTCCACCAGTTATCATGACTTCTATGGGCACTGTATTGTGGGTATACGTGCGTCAACGGGATCATCATTATCATTAGCCAAGCAAAGGTTTTGGCATTGTGAACAGAAATTCGGGCGTTCCCAGGTTAAGTTTGGGGAAAGTAAAATCTAACCGAATCGAATGTAACGTTCTATAGTTCGTCTCGGCGCTTGTTTGCCGAAACTCTCTCAATCTTCCTTTCTGCTTTTGCGGAAAATGCCGATGGACCACTTCTCTTCTTGTCGTCCACATTGTACCTCCTAAGGAAATTCATTTCTTCATAGTAATCTTGGGGATCCCCAGAATTTTGGAGATGTGGCTGTTGTTGCAGCCAAACGGTTGCACCCTTTGAATTGCTACTCGTCTTTGGATGCAGATATTCACCCTTGTTGTCGTTCACAAATTACGCTGTGCTACATTCAAGAATTAAAGCTATAATTTATTGAGTCGTTCTTCTATTCGCTTGGAAACAGTACCTGAGGTTTATAGAAAATTAAGTGGTCAGGTAACGGAGCCCAACAGGCATAATAAAAATAACAAAGAGTGACAAGATTCTACTGTATTTTTTCCTGGTACATTTATTTAGATAATTATTGACCGGTCTAGAAATGTTTGCGCCATCTTGTAGGCTGAACATATCCGTAACCTTTCCGAGAGCATGAAATCCAATAAAAGAGCTGATGACAACTTCCATAAGCTGCTTAGCTATGTTCTGCATATTATTTTCTTTGCAACTGTTTGATGCTATTACTCAGTACTTTTTTTGATGCAGAGCTTATGTTTTTTCTATGGCCAGAAAAATTCTTTCCTGGAGAGGCTTTCTAGATGTGGTAATTTGTGTTCATGGGAAATTTGATTGGATATAACCACCTGAAAGTGTTTTGAGTACATATGAGAAGGATAGTATCCTTTCTACCATTGGGTCCCATTGTCCGTGTGCAATTTCCAATTGGGTATTTGATCGAAGGTTGCAGTAAGGCCCTACTGCGAGATATATTTTAATTCTATTCAGCAATGGGGAGCTTACAAAGTTCTAAGCAATTGTAATCCATGTTTGAATGCATGCATCGTCTTCTTGGCTTGAATTTCGGCTTCAAATTATTCTCAAACTGAAATCTTTCCCTGTGTCCTCCTCTCCTAGGATTGATTTTTTTCTGTCATTTCATTTATTATGGCCTAATTCAGGTCTCCTATCGACCCTTATTTCACTTACATACGCATACACACATCTTTTTAAAGTAATTTTCAGCAAGCAAAAGTGAAAAGTGGTTTTAAAATTATATTTGTGAATAGCTATTTGTAAGAAAATTTTTAACTTGCAACAACAGTCGGCAATCGCTAATTTGCTCCAATTTATTTTCATCGTAGCTTTGAGAAATTAGGAATTGAACTATATATCGTAGTTATCTGTGGAAAACAAGAACATTTTAAAGAAATCTGTGAAATATTTTACAAGTGATTAAGAATAACAAAACGTGAAAATGGATGATAACGAAAATATATTAGACGTAAGTAGTAACTTATAAAATATTAAACATGTTTGTAAGATGCAATTAGATCCTCTATTTTTTGAATATTTTTCCACTCTAGTTAGAAAAAGCGAACAATTTTTACTAACTTAAGGGGGGAGCCTGCCTTGGAAGGTCTCAAAAAGGTGTTTATTTTCAATTATTTGGAAGGGAATTAAATTGAGCTCAACCATTTTTTGTGTGTTTTAACATATATTTATTTGTAAGGTTAAAAATATGTCATAATATTTGGATGACATGCAAATTTGAAGAACGCCGCGCCGCAGGAGTTTTCCAATGGCATAAAAGATGCGAGTCGCAATTCTACTGTGAAACGAGAAAATCAAGTAATTTTCATTATTCCGTTTTTTTCTTCTGGATGAACTAAAAAACCACAAAAAAATTAACTTTTTGGAGGTTTGAAAGAAGAAATGTTTTTCGCCCTCGTAAAGCAGCGTCCCCCTTAATGAAGATGCTTAAATCGAAAATAATCCCATAAATAATGAGATGCTGTAAATAACTATTTTATTTGGAACTGCGCAATGGACTCATCTCGAAAGATAAACCGCAACTGGTTAAAAATTGAAAAATATTTGATGTATACTCAGTTGAAAAAGGCAATGTAAATACTATAGAGAAGATTCCATCTGTATCAAGGTAGGATTATGAAGAATAGTGAGGTTAATGAAACGGTCCACCACCGCGATCGAAACTAAAGGTGGTAAAGATGGTGGAATCCTGTTATTCCCATGCTTGATACACAATATCCTGTAGTATTTCTGCTTCGGAGATAGAATAGCAAATGTAATGCAGGTTTCAAACAATCTTATTGAATTCCGAACATTTTGCCAATTGAATAAGAAAATACTGAAATTAAAGTTTTAGTGCAAAATTTATTAACATTTAATCAGTATTTAACGTTGCAATCAATTTCTGTTCGAAGAGTTTTCAAAAAAGCTTTCGAAAGGTTTCTGTTGAAGTAAGAGAAAGCAAGAGTGGCTGCTCTTATCCTTATTGTGAAAATGACCTTATTCCTGGACAATATGACTTCCCGTTTCAAACTAGAAATATTTCTGATTTTTGAGCTGAAAAACTTATCTAACGTTAATCTAAGTCAATTAATATAGTGATCATTCTTTGAAATGAAAACTGAAATATGTATGCCCTCCTTCAAAACGATTGAAAAGAGAAGAATTGAGCCTTGTGTTATTGTTATCCATACCAATTATATCAATGTGGCCAAGTTATTTATTTTCGGTCCGTTCTTTTAAAGGCAATTTGTAAAAATGTACTTAGAGAATGATCCATTAAATTATTTTTAAGTAACTGAAAAGCCATGAATTATGTAGATTTATTTGCACCGCAAGCTTCATATATCTTCATCCCAAACATTTCTCCACTCCAGTGGCCATCTGTTGAAAAAGGCTTTCCCATATAAACTTTGCCTTTTCTTTCCTTCTCTCTCCTATTTCCTTGGGAAAAGTTATTGATTATATTAAAAGCAAGGATGGCTCATATCCCCTGCCTTTGATTCCACGCGTCGACCAACCTATATTTTGACCGAAAAGCGTATTCATTTAGTCTCCCAAAAGAAATAAATTATTACCACACTTACTTTGCTGATCTCCATGCTCATTATAAGAGTATTCTACCAACATGCGAATCAAGATTCCAAACTTCAATATATCCCCCCTCGCTTTCCAGCATCGTCTCATATGTTGGAACCTGCGAAAAGGCATTTAATCCTAATCACTGACCTCGTTAAAGAATATTGTTTTTACTGCGATGGAGTATCTGCAACGTCTTTGAACTCTGTAACGGGCTGATGAACTGTTCTGTCTTTTACTAACATAACCTATCGCCCTGCAATTTAAAATACGTGTAACACAGATCCTTCGCCAAGTTCGACAGCTACTTTGACTTCCTTATCCCGAGACCCCTTCTACTATTCTTAGTTAGAGGGGGTCGCCGACCTTCAAGATTTCAAGAAACGTTTTTTTATTTTTTTCTGCATATTTCAAGTTAAGGATTTTTCTGAAATATAGTTTCCTTCGTAGGAAACTAAAACATAATCAACTCGGGTTGTTCAAAGTACCTCAGCCACGTACGGACGCTCCATCACACTTCTGGCATAAATCCTTTCGTAGAAGGACTTCATCCTCGATTGTTAACAAAACCAAGAACAACTCCCTGACAAGGAAGGCTAACTCTGCGGTCCTAATATTGCAGATTAAATCTCAAACCATCGTCATTTGTCTTTAAATGCAGTTTCCCAAAAGTTTTTTGACTTCTAGAAATATCTGTAGAATTCTTTTATTCAGTAGACATTTGCTGCATGTCGGGAAAGCATAGTCAACGTAACATATTAAAAGTATTTTTCACTTTTTTTATTAAATAAGATTCATGTGCTAAAAAAAATTATAGTAGCTCCATAATTTGTTTTCAAAAATAGGCTTCAATTTTTGATTCGAAGGTAAACAACTTTAAGTGTAAGGCATGTTCCTTATTTTATCCTCTCATTGAGAACATTATGCAATTTTAACGTTTTTATTTTGCCGTCTTTCTAAAGCAAGTCAATTATCTTATCTAGTTACCGAATAACCTTGCGCTTCGCTCACAGTAAATATAGGTAATTATCACCGGACCCTCTATTACACAAATTGTCATATTAGATAATGTATGATCCTGGAATTCATGGAATAGTGGACATCCGCTGTATGCGAATTAACAGTAGAACACTGCTCCAGAGTAACTTTGATTTTATGCAGCTACTCAGCTTGTTTCAATTGCTTAATTAATCGGGGCTTCAGCTGGAAGTTTTCTCATCCTTTTTTCTTACGAAAACGGTTACATTTCTCCTCAAATTCTGGATATATATGTACTGCGCTTTTGGATTTACGAAAGATGCTATTATATTTAGTAAAAATTCATTTCGTATTTTTCTATTGAAATACATATTTTTTTGCTTCGTCCGATGAAATTTTGCCATCTTTCGGTAATAATTGCCGATGGTGCGGATTTATTGCCTCATCTGAAAGTGACGTTATTCCACACAACAAATTTCTAAAAAAAAACAAAACAAATATACATTCTATCCAAGCTCTAATAATTTCTGATGGGTCGCTAAAGATGTGTGTGATCTCGCGTGATGGAGCAGAACTCTTTACAATCGATAAGCTCAGGATGTTTCTGGATACCAAATACCGTCATCCCGTTCATCTGACAACAGTACTTCGAATCCCATCACATTGAGAGCATAACCTGACCTAAGGTTCTTGTAGTATATAGTCGCAATTTTTCACAAGTGATCCGTGTTCTTCCTTTGTGAAAGTAAATAAACAAAATGTTTTTAAGGGGTAGCTTCCTCCAAACTACAATTTTCGGTTTTAAACGTAAATATATATTTCGGCAGCGACTTACACCCTTTATCAGTACAAAGCTACTAAAAGCAATTGCGATTATAAGATTCTTTTATACTTATTCACTAATTACTTTTAAAATGTTTAAACTATCAACCTAATTAACTGCTAATTACCGCGGCGAGACTTATTGATTTCAAGGGGTAGTTATCTGAATCAGTATTTAATAATAAGCAGAGGTAATTAGCAGACGAAAATCTAATCTCTCAAAATATTTTCTAACCGCAGTTTGGTCTGTCATTCTCAACTTCATTTAAAGAAACCAAAGACGAGATTTTGAGCAATATGAAATTTTCCATGAAAGAACCTAGAATCAAAAATTTGCCTAAAAAAACAAAACGGCTTAATTTTTTTTTAATTTGACAGTTTTTGGCCCCAAAAATGTAAATCAAAATATTTAGCGTCAAACGACTTCCCTATTCATGTAAAATATATGCATATAAAGCATAAGAAAATATTTTGAATAGAAAGGTTCGATATTACAACGAAAAAACACTCGGAATTCGGCCTAGACGCACTACGTCATATACATTGGCTACTTGTTTTTAAACCCGAATTCGTCTTTCATATTATTTATAGATATTCATAACCAAAAAATCATAAAAAAGGCTGAATTTTTCCAAAAATTGGACTCGTTACATACATTGTCACTTGTTAGGCGGCATCATAATAATATGTGTGGGCGATCCGAGTACTATTCCAAATGTACTAACACCATCTGTTGCAAAAATACGCAGTGACTTTTTTTCAACCTAATCCTGTTTTAGTGGAATTGAAGGCTAATTCGACCAGTACTCTATCCAAGTCAATCTTTTTGTCTAGGCATCACTCAACTTATACATATTTCTAGAGAGATTCTAGTAGTAGTAGTAACCTCTTCAAAATATCACATATCATCATTTGGATGAAAACTCTCCACATAGTAATATTCTTGAGCTAGGGAACTGTTAGAAGTACGAAGAGCCTGAATCCTAGAAAATGCGGCCATTTTTTTCCGACTGATTGTTGTGTTTTTGGTCGTTTTGGTACATTCTCGTCATAGACAATTAACTGCTTTGCCTTTTGTAAGGTTTCTGATAAATAAATAAGGATCCATATTTCACAGATCATGATGAAATAGTGAACGTCGATTCCATTTATTTAACGCCAGATTGTATTCGGAACGATCACTGTTTATGCGTGCGCATTTTGCCTTCGTTTTTTCAAGGTTTTGTTGAAAACAAGACGTCACGCAATTTGATAAAAAGGTTGGAACTGTGAATCCCATGAATGCAAAACAGTGGAGCAATATTAAAAATAAATTAATTTTCTTCGAATATATAAATACTTTTGGAACCAAATGTTAGTTTCGACATTAGTCACAAAGGCGGGGGTCCGAAAAGGGTGAATTACTTTAGGGACGCGTTTTCGGAGAATACCCAAGCGGAAAATCTGAAAAAAATTATGTAGATTTATACACACGGTGTCTGCAGTATTGTCGGCTTTAATGTAACGCATCATACTAGAAAATTTCGTAGAAATCCTACCTTGATTAACAAAATTATAGGTCTTTCACGTCAAATTAATATTCTCTAAGAGATGAAATACCAGTACCAAATCGGGTACCCAAGTGTTTTTACACACAATGAAAGTTCAAAAAAACCTTTCATATCTAAGCTCCAAGCTTCCGTTTTTCTACTTAATAATCAAATAAATCATGTCCTTTAACATGATTCATTACTAGATTCGATATAAGTTTATGAATTACTGGAACCGTCGAAATAATTGGAGGAAATCCTTCTCCAATTTATTGAGATAAGGACTCGACATATTCAAAAGGACTACTGACAATTTCGTCCAGGATAGATACAACTGACCTCTGCCCTGGATGCAATGTAATCGAAAGTGGTTCTCAGATATTAATCACTTCTTTTAATGTTGGTTGAATTTTGTTTATATGCCTGCTAGAATGACAATTAGCACCTCATAATCTACAGGCATCCAAATGCTGGTCGGCGACCCTTTTTTAATGAGAACATGGTCAATTTGAGTGTATTTGCGAACACCTTGCGCGATCATCTGATTGTGGATAAAATCCGGTTCAATAGGTTACAATGGTCGGGACACTTAATCGGTATGGGTGAGAAAAATTCCAGCCTGGAAAGACTATTAGGACAATCTATGGTAGAGAAAAAGACTGAGAATGCCTAAAATGTAGCGATGTCGTAGGTCAGGATGCCAGAAAGCTTTAAGGGATATTAGTAGACCTCGACGCAAAAACGAAATTTCCAGAGTTTCTTACTAAGGCAGGCCGGAAACCGGTTATTGGGCTGTTGACGATGATGACGTGGACATCTAGTTTCTACTATGTCCTTTTGTGCATATCAAAATGTGTTCAACTTACAATTTTACTTTGTTCGTATACAATCAGTCAGCCGTTCACAACTTTCGCCGGGACACATGGAAGCTATACTTTCTTTTACTCCACAAAGAAGTATCCTACGTCCGATTTTTGCGCTACATAGCCACGAATTAGTTTGATATTGTTTAAAGACAAGGCTCCAAATTACGTCCCTGAATGATGTAATTTACTCCTTGATTGCGCCCTCTGTTCTTCAATGAGAGCACACCAGGTAATCATGCTAAATCTTGAAACTTCAGAACTTTTTGATGTGCAGATGTTCTACTTCACGTCCATAGGAAATGAAAATCTCATCTCGAATAAGTAGGAAGTTTTTTTGCAGCTCATGTAGAAAAGGGATTGATCATTCGAAGATACAGTCGCGTTTGTTTTGACTCCAGAATAATCAAGTCCCTACTCATCATCAATGTCACAACCACCAGTGTGCGCTTGGCTTGCCTTAGCAACGGCAAGGTCCACCAATCCGATATCCCTATCAGCGTTTGTTGCATCGTTTCATCTAAGGCAGGGTCTGCCAAGTCTTCTTTTTCTAACGCAGATAACGCTCTTATTGACTTTCCGAGCTGGATTGTCTTTACTCATACAGATTAGGTGAACCACCCACCGTAGCCTATTCAGCCAGATTTTATTCATAACCAAACGCTCAGCTTCTTCAGCTTCTTATTTGAAGTTGTTGTTTCTTGGCTGGGCGTTGCTACCATGTATTTTGCCTTGCCCAAGATCTCGTGCCAATCGCGGTCTACTCGATCTGGAAAAAGACAATTTATACATCTCAAGTTATTCTTCCCATTATTCAATACTCCACCAAGAGACCAGCAGTTTTATATTTTGTTTCGTTGCTAAGTTGCAACCATCATCGAATGAGTTGTTCCGACTTTTTTTGCGCTTGCGGCCAAATATATTTGTGGCTGTCCCAATAATAACGTTCTTCAGGTGGCGGTCAATGCCTCATTTCCATGAAAGTAGCAGCGGCCTACGAAATTGTATGTACTTGATTTGTAATTTCGCAAAAATATGTTGCGGCAAATTGATTATTTTTTAGCTGTGAATTTATCATCAACTTGACTATGATTAACATATAATGTCATGCAGAAAGAATGGTAGTTGCATTTGTCGATAAAACCCACACTAATTTTACAAACATTCATTTTTCGTTAGTTTGCATTGATGAAATATTTGATGCTAGAACGAAATGCATGCACGAAGTGCCACTGCGCAATAATTTTCTTCCACCATACAAATTCAAGCTGGGAGACAAATAATTTCCCAAAGGACTTTGTATCACAGATGTTGATGGGTGCAAACGTGAATTCGGCACATCAAGATCGCTGCACTTTATAATCCTGGGGGATCAGTATTTTAAACATTTGAATTAATTAATTTAGTGGCTTCTAAATTATTTAACAAAATATGGGTGATTAGCTTTCTAACTTGTTCTGATAGAAAACCGACGTAACCGAGGTCTGGATTGCATGCATGATCATATTTATATTTTCGGGTTGAATAATCTATATGTGGGAATGCGGCTTGTACATTTATACATCTCAATTTTGTTTTTCTCCTCCAGTATGAGAAGTAAAATTTCAGGAGGTATTAACTCATGTCATTTCATTCGTTATTCCACATAACTATATTCACAAATTCACCAAGATATCCATCCCCACCTCATGTATGAAAGGTCCATTAATGTCACTACAGAGTGATTTCATTTATTATATAAGTATGGTTTCAAACCGTTTCGTCTGTTCCTTCATACAAAAGTGTGACAGATAAATCGATTCTAAGTTTTATTTTCCATAAGACCTTCAAGAAAAATTCCAATATTATTACTCCACAGTTTCTGTTACACAAATCCAAACCTTTCTCTACAATATGCTAAAATGTATAAACAATACGCCAAACTTCAGTTTTATTTTTTTGTTGTCGTTTCAGTATCAGAAAATGAATTTTTCACCATTCACAACACAATTCGCTGGTATACCGGCTAATGCTGTCAATCAATTCGCTACATCGAAATTTGCCCAAAATATTACCACAGCAAATGGACAGGTAAACAAATTTTTAGGTTTAGACCAAAATGTCGATTCATAAAACAAATAACACTACAAACATAAGAATGTCAGGTTTGATTTCAGACCTTATAGTTGCAAAGGAAAACAAATCAGATTTTTGTGCAAAATTGTCACACCTTTTCACATATAATATGGAACCTCCCAATTTTTCAGTAAACCAGTTCCCTCAATTAAAGGGCTTTGAAAATTCGCATTGTTCCAGAGATTTAGTTTCAGCTAGATGGGATGTACCATCCTTTTCGTTAGGCATATCACGAATCACTAATTCTTTGATTTTCACTCATTCCTGCCTATTATGTTTTGCTAAAAGTTATGGGAGTTCGCAATCCATCTGGTTTTCAAATATTTTTAAAGTTTTTATTGAAAATCAAATTTTTCAGATCTGTTTCGTATATGCGCATTTGTCTGTTTCAGTTTAATTGTCGCATATCGTACTTTTCATTTTACACACAATATTTCAAGTAATGGTGTTAACTATAACCTATCTCAAATAAAATACATCTCCAATTTGAACAAAAAAGTCCTTGGTCTAGTTAAAAAAGAGAAAATTGATTAAAACTCTGAAGGAGAAGCTGTGATAAACCAGGGGCTAGCTGAATATGAAACAAATCAAAATGATTTACCTTACCTCCAACAACATAACGAAAAACCTCTACAGGAAACGGGATTCTGGATCTAAGTTAAACAAGATCATGTGCTCCCTCATGTCGTACTACACTGCTATGTTCCAATAAGTCCCCAGACTTAAGACTTCACAAGACGCTCCTATAACCCTGGGGACCAAATTCGGACAGTGTTCTGGCTACGAGATTCTGGTTCAGGCAGCAGTGACCGCACCGATGGACTATATTTTGAAAGTACTTAATCGAACATGCCAAAATAGGTTTTGAAAAAGACCATTATTCATTGGTTCCACTTTTGGCATGAGGGGTGCGGAGGTCGCCGGTTCAATACTGAACGTACATATGAACGGAACACTGATTCCAATCTAAAATGTAATCAACATTCAGTTACATTCCTGTGAATAGATTACTCTTCGCCAATCAGACCGGAATTGCCGTAATTTATTGAAAGGATTTTACGGGCAAATCACAGTCCAGTAAATAACTCATATGTAATCTCCAAGTGCGATTCTTCAACTTAATATCTACAAATAAAATATTCAACTGTAATCGAAAAAAGATCTCATTGGACACTCTTCTGTTTTGCTTATTAAGATTTCTATTTTATACTGGTTGTTCTGAATTACAATCCTAGCTTTTTGTCCGGCAACAACAATTGTTAAAGTCAATAAACTATCTTGACTGATTATGAGTCAGAATTCGCTCTGCTAATTCTGGTTAAACCACGTTGGTCCTCGCGTAGAACAAAATTTACTGGAGGTGAGCTAGCGTCTGTGTTGTTACCTCTGACCTGGACGAAATCGCAAGTTATCTAGTTTTTGGCCAAATCAGTTCTAAACTAGAACGGAGGAGTCCGTGGGCCAAAACTAGTAGGAGAAAGTTTCAACATTTACGGTTTTCTTTGCTGAAAGAACTCTGCTAAATGATTTAACAAATGTGTGTGTATTATTGGTTCTGTCGTTTTTAGCCCCCAAAACCTGTGCTGGCTGAATCCCAATTGTTATACATCACTAAGAAAAATTGATAGATTAACAAGGTGCAACATTGAATTACTTTCTAACAATTGCCAAATGTGAAAAAATTTTTTTAATGGGAACAGGCTTCATTTTGAACCCTGTGAACTAACTGCGTACTGTAATGAAATGTATTTATTACAGCACATGGCGTTCCCCTTTCATAAACAGGTTGACATCCTAGTTGATAAATTTATCCCAATATTCATACCTTTCACCATTCGATCGGTTTGGCGTCTTGCTTCAAGATTTAAAGATGTTAATTTTGACACTCATGTCAAATCGTTATTTTTAGCTCTTCTACTATCGCTAGTCTAGTTTCATTCATACGTAAAAGGAGAAGCAAACTCGTTATCCTGACTAAATTAATAAGACTGTCTAGACTTACTCGAGACCTTTCACCATCAACAACGATCTAAGAAGGTCAACATGCATGCTTTTTAATCTGACCTTGGAAAAGGTAATCCACATCACTGATGTAAATGCCGAGGGCACTATCCTTTACAAGTTCACTCAACCACTAGTCTATATTGATGATATTGACATAACGGATGGAACAACCCGAGATTTACAAACTGCCTTTCATACAGATCGAGCAGATGGCATGAGATCTTGGGCGGCACATTAATGAAAGCGAGGTGAAATGTCTGATGGCAACGTCAATGTCGAAAACGGACACAACGACATCCAACAGCGCAGGTCAATTGAAAACAATAAAGATAAGGGAGTACATATTTAAAAAAGTTGAAAACTTCTCCTATATACAGTCGAAAATTACAACCAATAACGGCTGTTATGATGAAATACGTGAACAATTGTTGCCAGCCAACAGATCTCCTTGAAGACTTAGGTTCTTAGCAAGAAAAATTGCGAACTCTCAGCCGTGTTTGAGGGGAGAATCTTTCAAAAAAATGTACATTTGAATGGACGATTTCGTATCGTAGATAATGACAAAATTTACGCGCGACATCACAATCGTCTGTTTATG
This sequence comes from Hermetia illucens, assembly GCF_905115235.1. Classification (NCBI taxonomy): domain Eukaryota; kingdom Metazoa; phylum Arthropoda; class Insecta; order Diptera; family Stratiomyidae; genus Hermetia; species Hermetia illucens. Next base: position 103,449,306 of record NC_051852.1, on the reverse strand, counting down.
GATAAAATCTGGCTCAATAGGCTTCGGTGGGCGGTGTACGCAATTCGTATGAATAAGGATGATTCAACCTGTAAAATCTGTGCACTATCTATGGTAGAAAAATAAGACGAGGCGGATGCTGCCTCAGCTGAGTAATGGCGTAGACTAGGGGACCAGACAGCAGTTAGGGATATCGAATTGGTGGACTTCATTGCAAAATCGGTATATTTGAAGTTCCTTATTAAAGCAAGTCTAGACCAGATTCCGGTTGTTGCGCCGTTTCATAAATACAGAGAAGCACCGTCGAGGGAGTGATGATCTTTGTCAATCAAAACAAGAGGCGCGTGTTTCAGGAATCTTCTAAACCAGTGACGGTTCGCAATTCGGGCCTCTCGAAATATGACAGAAATTAAAGTCATATGAGCTGAATGAATTGCGCTGGTCCTGATCCTGATATAAATTGACATATCATTTCATAAGAATTAAATCAGAAGAACGAGCAACTTTTCCTCAAGTATAATTTTACAACAATATATGGCAACTTTGATTCGGCATTACAATATGCTCCAAGTTTCAAGCTACTATTAACGGTCTTGCTTTTTGACTTCCTGACTGATATCATTCCATTAAAGTAGCATTCTTAATTATTCTTAGTCTTATTATGAATGTGGAAGGTTTGTATATCTTTGAGATGCTAAGAATGACATCCGTTTCCACTGTTCCACAAATGAAAACTGCTCCCCCAGACCTGAAAATAAAAGTGTGCGGGTTTAAAATCAAATATTCTTCACTGACTCCTTATTTATGGATGACATTGATTGCTTTGATTTTGACATATGATTACTATCTCCCAAATGGAGGTAAGCGCAGCACTTCCTGTAACGCAGGAGTCAATTTTCAACATATGAATTTTCATATAACGTATCAACTACACCTACATGCCATTTTTACTAGTTTGCAAGAATGTATTTGGGCTCGTTTCAAGACTTGCACTCCTGTTCTGAGCCATGTATTTCTAGACAACCACTCGACGCCATCCTGGGATATCCAATACATGGCATAACTAGCAGTAGAGTCGTCACCTTTTCTTAATGTGTGGCCTATATACTGCAACAGGTATCTGGTGTATACGTCCCCAAAGTTTTGTTCGATAGAAGGCGGCAAATAGCGGAAAGGCATATTGCAGACAAGTGTTGATGACTACTACTCTTTCAAGTAACAGCGTTGGTCACTTTCTATTTGCTATTCCAACATAGCAGTATAGAGAGAATATTGGCACGAAATAGTCCCAACTTTATGTTGGTGTTGAGGTATTGCAGATTTCGATATAGAAATTGATTGCCACATTCAATAATCTACCCATTACGGCCGATATTCATTATTATTTATCTTCAATCCCACTCTACTAACATCCTACTCCAAGTTGACAGAGATCCATGATGCAAAGAATCAATGGCAAAATGCAATCCCAGTGAATTCTGCTTTCAATTTCAAATTCCTCGGAAATTTTATTTTGACACTGCACTGACATTTTGCGCCATCACCCGGCGCTCTAATAATAGGTATTATTGTCTCTGGAATGTCCTTGCAGCATAAAACATTCCAAATACGGTGTCGAAAGTGTTAAAAACAGGTGAAACGCTGGTCTAAAATCCGTACACTACTGCTTTCTGTCGATCAAGCTTTCGCGTGTTCTTAAATGCGTTGCAGCATGATTTTAGCTAGTATCTTCGCGACGGTAAGAAGCGCACACAAACTCCCTCCGATTAACGCACTTAAAGCGAATGTCCTTTTGTGAAATCTAAGCGATCATCCCTTTTTTCCACTTACTGGCAAGAATCTGAGATTTCCTGGGTACGAATACGAATGGCAGGAAATAAGAAGCCTGCAGAAACTAGGGTAACTGTACGGAAAAATTCCGCAACAAGCTGTCAAGACCAACTTTATTCAACTTGGGCGCATTGATGACAAAGATTAAATCATCTTTTTTGATGAGCAGGTCATATCCACATGTGGCTGCGACATCATCAACAACAGGTAGAAATTCACCAGATGTTATAGAATTTAGAGCGTTGGGGCAGTGCTCCTTCCTCTGCTTTTAGTTGTGGTTGAAAGCGTGCCGTTCATGTCCCTCAGAGAATCATAGAAAACTTTACGACTACCTGAATTTTTTTTGTGATGCAGTATACGGTAGCGAAGTTGACGTTATTTGCGACAACTTTTGCTTCACTCATCAACAAATTTGTGGAATTCTTTCAGTCACTACGTACACTATGCTGCACTTCTCGACTGTGCCATAGTAACGAACAACGCTAACGCTTTGTAGTTCGCAACGATCAACTGAACTCTAAGCTCCGTTAGGTTCATGGATTCACTTCAACGTTTCCAGAGTCAGCTGACTCTGTGATGTCCTTTCGGAACGTGGCCGGTAACTTCATCTGCGCTAAAAATAAAAACACATTTTGGCAGTCTAGTGCTGATCAATATTCCATGGCCGGTCAAAAGTTGAATCATTTGCATAGAAAGGAAATTTTCCCATTGCTAAACGGCAACCGGACTTTGGAAATGACCGATATCGAATTTCGGGGATCGACGCTCTTTTCCTCTGTGAGCAGACGCGAAGGTGACATGCAAACGAAGCTAAGCGACCATTAGATGACGATCCCTTTTGAGGCCAATTTAAGAATCTTTTCTTCACCCAATTTCAAACGACAAGATGTAGATTCAGATCTGATCTGCTGATCTCAATTTGATCGATCTGATTAGATGTTCGCCCCCGCAGGTCCTGCCTCGAGCACTGTGCCGCCGACGACGAGGCTGTAAAAATTTCTACAAATCTACAAATCTTACACAGTTGTTGTTATGGCTACCCTATGCATTCCCTATTACATGCTCAAGCAAGAAAATCTCAGAGCTCATGTTGGCAAATCAAATCATATTGCGTGATTATAATGCCAACTTTGGGAAGCCTTCCCCGAACTGTCTGCAGTGGTTGCTCTATATAGAAAATGTCGGTTGGTGCGTAGCCATGTACGACTATGCTCCTTTTTAATCTGCACGGGATCCTAGCCCCCAAGTTCAATCAGAAACCAGGCTCCCAAGTGATGTGAGTGCACCTTGCGGTAGCTGCCAACTGCAGTCCAACATTACATTCGCATCTGTTACCAGTAGAATTTCCAGAGTATAAAAACACAGTGTTGCAAGAGGGAGAGGAAGACTCTCCAGAGTCAGAGGGTCCAGTGAAGCTCATGGTGTTTTACGTAGGCACCTGTCGTGAGACTTAATCCTACGGTCCTTTTCAGACACGGATTGATTTTGTGACCACAATCAGAGCCCCGCTGAGACAAGCAACAACGGTACCAGTCTATACCAAGTGCATGGCTTAGCTTTCATACTGGTGGATGCAAGAATTACCTAAATCTCTACCGAACTATGGAGTACGGCACCCGTGTTGATACGCAACACCACGTCGAGGCCCGAAGGTCTCTTCTCGCTTGAGCATAACCACAACCACCATGAAACTCCCACTAGGGGGGCCAACCGCAAATAACCGAGGTGTCCTCACATACAACAGGAGTTCACCCGAAGTATGTGAGTCCAGGGGCTTCCCCGGTTCCCATGGTACCAGTATACCCCTGGTAAGGTTTCGTGACCAATTTGCCACTTCAGATGAGTCCCCGTGCAGACTCGGGTCTGATCGCCCTAATTAGGCCTTTGGAGCATTCGCCTACTGAATCACGGCCGGCAAACCAAAGTGATTACAGCGTCTCCCGGTGCCACCACTATGGAGGTTCTCCTCGGCCACTTGGTTTTGGTTTGGCCGATAGGGTTCCTCGCCGCAACCTCTGAGCACCAGTCAGAGGGTCCAGATAACATTGCGCGAAATCTCGCTCAATTAAAAAGTCGTTGCCATGAGACGCTGTAGACGCAAATGTCTATTCCTTTAAATCGTCTTTTACGACAATCAAGAATTCGACCATAGAGCGAAGAAAAGGTTAAAAAGTATTTTGTTACGGAGTGTGTTTAAAAATATATCAAAAAATTGTTTGTTCCACTACATATATGAGGTGTGATGGAAAGGTAGTGAGACGGAATTTTCCGTTTTATTTTTCAAACAATTATTTATAATTCCCTTGATCATTGATAGAATTTTGATTCCCAGTCTTGCTACTAATGTTGAAAGACTTCACCTCGGGTAGCCTTTAATATTCCTATCACATTCTTTTGGATGTTTTGCACAGCCCGAAAATAACTTTTAGGATATTTTTTAGTTTAAGTAGCAGAAAATAGGGACTGTCGATGGTGGCTATAAGATCACAAGGGTGATCTAAGGTTACGGACTGCGTGATAGGGAGGCCCCTGTGACATAGCTCGCGCAATCTCTGGTCTTTTTCTGAGCTTTTCTTGGACTTTACTACTCTTTGTCTGAGGTTCGTATTCGAAAATCCATAGTTAATAACCGATTGGAAAAATCATCTTTGGTAATACTCGCAAGAAGACACCATACATGTTTTTTCTATTAATCTGGTTTGTGCAATTGTTCGATTTTTGGGCACCGTTTTGTCACAGATCTTTCTCACGCGCAAATCTTTAGTAAAACTTTGATGCACAGTAGAAGTGTTCAATTTTAGGTAGCCACTGTTAAGCTCTATCATCAAAAGACGACCTGAATTCACATGAGCCCTCACATGTTTAACATTTTGGTTTTTGAAATTGAAGTGCTTCCTAAGCGAAGACCACTTTCCAACGAAAAACGTTGCTCAAAGTTCCGCTGTTCCATTTAACGTGATACAAAAAATGCAACCTCATTGATAGCGGTGTCAGAAATATTGTACTGAGCATCACCATCTGGGATTAGGCAACAGATCTAGTGAAAAAATGACAATATAGCGTTTCCAGATCGTTCGCAGAAGTGGTCCACTCAGTTCTAGTTTTCTATGATAGTAAGTTTCAGTTTTATTATCATCACACTAAATGTTGTCCTGGTGATAGGTCCGCAGGAACAGGATAGCTAAAATGCGAACAAAAACCTCCATGACGTATCGGGATTCGAACTCCGGGCAATGAGATAGGCTGACGCTTAACCAACAACCATCGTATTCGCCGTAGTGCTAACCTCACCATTTTTCTATTATATTGTACCTTGTAATCAACATGCAATTGAACTGATGGAAATATGGTTAAAGTCAGAAAAAGATACAATTTTTAAGGATTTTTTTTTGAAAAAGGAAGTAGAAGAGACAATTGGTTATGTAGCAATGATAAGAATGTACATATGTACGCCCATAGCGTTAATTTGGATTCCTGCACCTTGACAATGAACATATAAATAACAATTTTCTTCCATAATTTCTGTAAAGTTTGTTTATTGGAGTCTATTATTATTGCTGGAGGTCATATTTAAATCCATTCCACTCATTTAATTCTCGATAATGTGTATATTCTGAACCAAGAAATTTAAAATTATAGAAAAAGCTTTCTAGCATTTTTAGAGGACATTAATGAATGCAAAATATTCATTTCAAGGTATATTCGAAAGTATCAATACGATGAGAATATTAGCTGTACCTTCGTTTGGCACAAAAATAGGTCTCCATTTACAATATGCAGATCATTTTCGTTCAAAGAAATTTTTTGTATGTCATGGACATCTTGATTAGGGGAACCTATATTTAAACACCATTTTAAATCTTTTCTAATGCAAATTTTACTGTCCACATATTCCAGGTTGTCGGCGTAGTTTCCGGAGGTGAAGGTGGTGTTCATTACATACGTCCAGTAGACGGCAGCGGAGCTTTTGCTGGTCAAGTTCAAACGCATAATCCAGCAAACCTTAACGAACCCCAAACTTTAATAACACTGCCAATCACAATGCCGGGTGCGAAACCTGGTGATGCCCAACAAACGGTACACATTCAAGTGATAAATCCGAATCCATTACCGCAACAAGCGCAAAAATTCCAAGTGGGTCAAATGCAAATTCCCATTCAGAGTTTTCAACCAGGCGGTACGACAGTACTGACAGTTGCTTATAACCCGCAAGATGGCAAGCTGATACCGAATCATGGCTTTCCGGAAGGGATGACAGTGGTGGCCGCACTACAGCCGCAAGATTTGCAGCTTTTGGCGCAAGCGCAGGCGCAAGCCCAGGCTCAAGCGCAGGCACAAAGTGTAGCCAATTCAGCACATTTATCAGCACAGCAGCAAAATAGCGAACCGGAGCAGAATTGTGAGGAGGAGCCAAAACAACAGGCTATCATGTAAGAATCAATTTAAATTATCAATGTATACATAACATTACTGTCTTCTCATAGACAAACAACCATAAAGCAAGAGCCAGAATGGGATAATATGATGCAACAAAATAGTCAACCTGACCTCTCAGAATACATAACACAGACCACACAGGGACTGAATTTGCAGCAATTTTTAAGGTTTAACACAAGTGCCCCTGTAAAGGTATGCAATCGTTTCACTAACATTCAATCCAATGCTTCAGATTTATCTTTAATTTTTCGTTGCTAGTATGAACCTGAATTTCAAATAACCGCAGAAACAAATACTGAAGCTGTGAAAGCCGATGATGCTGAAGACGTTAAACCAAAACGAAAGAGAAGAGCGAAAAAGAAACCTCCAAAACCGAAGCCGCCAAAGCCTGGTCAAGTGTTGATTGCTACGGCTATCGATGGCACTGTTCTCTTTTGCTGCCCCGAATGTCAGATGGCATATCCCGAAAAAGAAAATCTAGAGCAGCATTTAAGTGTACATAAAATAGAAAGAAGGTAAAATATATTTGCCTTGACTTCGAATATCATCCCTGTAATATGATTTATAATGGTTAGGTATATTTGTGAATTATGCGGAGCTGGCCTTAAGCGGAAAGAGCACTTGGAGAGACATAAATCCGGGCACAGTCCTGAACGACCATATATCTGTAGTGTTTGCATGAAAGGCTTCAAACGAAAGGAACATTTAAATCTTCATTTTGTGATACATAGTGGAGAAAAGAATGAAGTGAGTATTCAAGTTTTTTTCAAAATTTTAATAAATTATTTATCAAGCGACATGTTTTAATTGTTGTTCTTGTCTAAATACACAGATTTGTTGTGAATGCGGCAAGGGATTTTATCGAAAGGACCACTTGAGAAAGCATGCAAAATCTCATGCTGCAAAACGACTGAAAGAGGAAATGAATGCCAGAGCGGGACTTGCTATGATTGGGACTTCCATAAAGCAAGAGAAAATTGAACCAAATGACGAGATGCAAATGACTCCAATTTCAGTCTCTACTTCGACGCAAATGAGCGATGGGCAAAGTCAGGATGGAATCACCCCCAATGTAGAATGCATTCTTAGTACAAGTGAATCTCAACCGTTACCAGCAAATACACAAGCCGCTATCTCACTATCAACTGTTTATGTAAGTACAGGCATGATTTTTATCATTTAAATTTCGGAAAAAAATGAAGCAATCAATTTCATGGTTTGTGCTTTTCGTATCGCGAATGATTTGTCAAATATCCACCCTATCGCATTTGATTTTGACGATAGATAGCGATAGATCCTTAAAACGAATTACACAGCTGACTCTTAACGAAAAGAGGACTGATATAAGTTGTGGCTAAGTTCTATATAATTAGCGGGCAGCACGCAGTAGTGTAAATAACCAGTTTCAAAGCAGGCAAAATTTGTACAGTTCATGAAACTCTTATAAAATTTCACCTGGATAATTCCTATCATATTGTACTACCAAAATGCTCAACGCAAAAATTAGTTTTTCTAATGGTTCCTATATCTGAGATAGGAACCAAATTCAATCATTCGAAAGAGAAAGTCCTAAAACTTTCTTGGGGAATCAAAAAAAAGAGAGAGGTTTACCCGGCTACCTGAATAATGACAGCAAAAAAAGTCGAAGTGCAACGAAACAGTGTGCAAGGTGTAGTGAATACCTGCTCGCGAAAGAATCAATGAATAATTAAGAAGTCTGTCACGTCTGAAAAGCTTTTGTGAAAGCTTGGGAAGAAACTTGAACTACTCAGTGGTGATTGTGGTGTGTAGAATTTGATCTTGGTTTGATTGGAAAAAAGAATTGAATTGGTACAAGCCAGACGGACACCACTTTTTACCCCCATGACTTAAGCAAAGACAAACTGCAACTTTTATCACGAAAATTATTAGTTGCCCTCACTGAAGTTATAGTTATAGAAATTCCATACAGGATTAGGATGGTTATTTTTGACAGGAATAAAGGTTGCAGTTTATAAAAAAGATTTATATTCAAGGATTGGTGGAGGGGGGAAATTCCGCCGGGCCCACTTGATTGTCGACCGGACCCATTGGAGAAAAATTATCTATCGCTTTTTGTCGCCCATCATCTGCTGAATTTGAATAAAGCACCAAATTGTTAAAGGAAACATCTGCCGGTTCAACAACTCATCAGAGGCCCTTTTACCTCTACCCTGTGAACAGCCTGTTTGAAAATGGTATTGGATACTTCTACTACTAAAACTGTTCCGCTCGAAACGCTCGAGAGAAGAATCCCACGAAAAATTTTTGACCCCCTATATGAGGATGGACGATTCCGTAACCTACATAACGATGAAATCTATGAGCGATACCATGACCGTCAGGTTGTAGATAAAATCCGGCACAATAGGTTGCGGTGGGCGGGTCACTGAATCCGTATGGATGAAGATGATCTAGCCCGGAAAGTCTATAAGGGCAATATCTATGGTAGAAAAAGAAGACGAGGCAGACCCTGCCTGAGATGGAGCGATGGCGTAGGGATGTCTGGAGTTCCTTATTAAGGCATGCCTAGACCGGTTGTTGCGCCGTTGATGATGATGATGATTGGATACTTCCTTGTATACATTTGTAAATACGTCATGAGTTCCGACGACATTCAATCAGAAATCAAACTGCAAATACATTGAAGAAGGGACGACAACATAGAATGATATGTACTGTATAATAAATTGAAATCGATTGGCTGAAAGACATTGAGTCAATCTAGGGCCCAAGTGAAGATGCAAAGTCAACGAACAGACAAAATGTTTGGACAGAATTCCCCACTAAAAAAAAGCAAGGAAGCAGTATTACTCAATATCACTCAACATCCGAAAGATGATAGTACATTTTAGTGAAACATTACTGAATAAATATGAGAGCCCTGGCAAAAATTTAACGAATGGGCGAAAGAAATATAACGATTACAATTTCGAGTGTAGTTTCGTCTACTTGAATGTGACAATTAAAAAAACACAATAATGACAAAAACCGGTTCAAGAAGCGGAAGAGATGTCACAGCTTTATGCGTATTACCATAATCCATGTCGAAATTTGGGAAGCAATTTTGGAAGTAGGTTGGTGGAGAACAGTAGAATTACTTGACGCCTACTCAAAGGTAAGGTAGAAGGCAAACGACCGAAGAAGATGGAAGAACTCTATTATTGCACAGATTATACCTCCATCGATTTTAAAAATATGAGGACGCGCTCAACGAGGGAGTTTTGCGTATGAAGGAACGTTGGGAATAAAAAGAAATTCTCTGCTCCAAATGTGTTCAGTATGCATACTCAAAGTTAGACAGTATTGCGGATGAGTGGTAGTTGATTTCGATTATTTTTCTGGTGACTTTTGTAAGCGGCGCTAAACATATGGGCTTGCCATACCCAGCAGTTCCCACTCGCTGAATTGTCGTAGTGGAGCTTCCACGAAATGGCAAACGATTCTCTTCTTGTTCCTCACTTAAAAATTGTTGCGCTGATGGTTCGAAAAGTTCCATGCGAAAGGCTTAACTCCTCACTAATTAGACAAATCAACAACCCACGATTAGAATCTAGAAATTGTTTCACATTTTTGATATCCCGTGATGATGACGGGCGGCCGGCAAGCTCTTCGTCCTCAACGAGCTCCCTTTCATCATGCTTAATGATATCGAAGGTTTCCTTGGCGTTTTCCAAGATTCCCTAGGATTCTGTCCATGAAGACTCCTTCCATAGCTCAAAGCATTTACGAAAGAACGCACTAGCGAGATTGTCATTACTAGGCCTGCATTACGAACCCACAGTTGTTTACCACAAACTACAATGACGTCTTTCTTTTCTAATCGAAATTCGCAATGAAGAGAACTTTCGTCGGGTTTCCGAATCGATGTAACACTCAATTGCATCCAAGACTAGACTATTTGGTCACGGCATTACAGAAGAAATGAACGAATCAAATAGAGGAAGATAAAGCTTTTTTCTAATCATTTTTCTATAATTTCAGAAATAGAAACCTACAGTTACATACTGGTGGTTTTACGTGAATACCCGTCGTATGGGCCTGTCGTCTGTGTCTTAAGACACGGATTGATTTTGTGACCACAATCAGAGCCTCGCTGTGACAAGCGACAACGGTTCCAATCTATACTGATCGCATGGCGCAGCATTCATACTGCAAGACCTACCCAAATCGCTATTGAACTAAGAAGTACGGCACACGAGTTGTAGACGCAACTCCACGTTTGAGACTCCAAGATCTCTGACCGCTTGGACGTAACCACAACTTCATAAAACTCCCTCCAGTTGCCCAGCCACTAATAGCCGGGCTAAGAATACTTGCCCCAGATATTGTTTTGGGACATATGAATTCAGATGGCTATCCTGGTTCCTATGATACCAGATAACCTCTGGAAGGTTTCCTGGCCAAAACCATTTCAAATGAGTCTCCTTACAAACTTGGGTCTGATCGCCTAAGGCTTTAGAACAGCAAGTCAAAGTAAATACAGTCATTACTTTGGAGGTTCTCCTCGACTACTTAGTGTTGATTCAGTCTACCTTCTCGCGAGCACCAAATCCTACAGAATACATATATCCAAAAGAAATACGGAAATGTATCGCAGTCACGGTACAAAAAAAAAAACAAAAAGTCGAAATTAGTGTCACAGCAATATTCGTTCAATGAAATACAAAGACTCACATTTCTTCAAAGGAGCAAAAAAGGAACACATAAGTACTTCGTATGCCAACCTTCGGTCGAAATACACTTCGCAAACGACGCAGCATCGAAAAAACCAAACAGCGACATTAATCCTCCTGAATTTTGCTCCATTGCTCCTGTAAAGACTCTTTCAACTCTCTGCGGTTGGTAATGGGTCTCTGTCGCAATTTGTTCAAGTACGGCAACTGTAACGTAGCTGGCCATTTATAAACCAGCCGAGTATAGAGCGTGGCATATTAAGGATCGTTGTCCCGATACAGCCAGAACGTTCCATGTAATCCCACTTCCTCTGCATTCTTGTGTAAATTTTGTTTTAAGAGCTGCAGCCGTCATGTATTACTGTGTAAATTCCCGTCGCCACTTACTGCGAAACTCCCCCAAACGAACGCATTCCACAGAAAGGAAGGGTAGGTTTTACGCCGAGCGGTCCTTGGAACAGTACTCTTATCTTTTTGAGCGCTTTGTGCAGTGTTTCAGCCGAAACTGGTTTGTTCCTCTAAGGCTATCTTTAACTTAGGGGCACTTAATTTTGGATTTTTGCTTTATTGCCGTCTAACAAATCGTAGATCAGATTCCCTTTTACAGAATGCTGTGAATCCGATGCCCTTGTTGGTACTCTCGATAAGTATCATTTGCAGTGTTTATGGATAAATTCAATAATCGGCATATTCCCCCACCCCCATACATTCTTCTATCAGCTAAAAATCGCTAGTTTACGGGTTCTTCATTAACCGTTTTTCCTTTCAGTGCACTCGCACTTTCATATTACTGATAAACAATTGTAAACTTCCGTTGATGCATTATTCCCAGAGAGTTAAGCCTACTAGTCTGACTGAATACTACTGTGCCAATTTCGAATTCTTGTGTTTCGTGTATCGGGGCTGTAATAACTTCCTGTTTTACACTTTGTTTTGCATGGATAGGTGTTCTGAAGGTTTCTATTTGCGATATTTTGGAAAAATAAAATTACGGATCGAGCTTTAATGCCGTCACCGAATGTTATTGTGACCGACTATACACATACTAAACATCAGAAATGAATGATGACAGGTAGCAAGTAGTCAGCGATAATAGGAAAGCGATTAGCAGATGTTATAGAGGAAGGAAAAGGTTTCCATCCAATAATGGAGGAACAGAAAACATGAAAACTACTCCAGACGCCAAAAATTTAGAAAAATTCCCGCCATAACACCCCTTATCGATTAAGAACTTCCAACAATCTATACATACAGTAAAAAATTCTTAGAAACTAGTCAAATATTTTCAACAGGAATTTAACGCAATGTTTCTCGCTGTCATCAACGCTTTAAGGTGTATTGGGATCAACATTTTTAATGTTCAGTGGCAGCAACGTCTTCCTGGCTTGTTGTCAGTTATTGGACATTTTTAATATCCACCATGAATTGCTTAAAGTGTAAACAATTTACGTTTCACCTCCTGCTTGCCTGCTGTAATTATCGAACTTTGCCTGCCATAGCCAATTATAAATATTACTATGTCTCCGTATTTTTGCGACTATTTGCGGAAGGTAGATAGGGCATTAATAGGATCGATTAAAAGAAGTACAACACAACATCATAATATTTAACACACTACAAACAAAATACTTTTATATCCAACAAAAAAGTACATTATTGATGAAACTTTTGCACTTTGATTCGCAGGTTCCAACTAGCGATAATACAACGCTACCAGTCCAAATACAAATCCCACAAATAGTTACGAGTTCTGTAGACGTGACCACCAGCAGTGCTCTATCCATGCCGTCGACCTCGACAACCGAATCTCAGCCCCAACAGACAATGATGGTTTCCCAATGACCAACAGTTGACACTAAGAAAGTCAGAAAGAAAACAATAATATCAAAGTGATGATGATAGCGGCTTGGACGTCGTTATGTATTTTATAATAGTACATTGTGAAATTTAGCTGAAAAGCGCAATTGATTTCAGTAAGTTAAAGTTTGTTAGACGAGAGACTTGCAGAAATGTATTTTTATTGTTCAACAATAGATATATTTTTAATAAAGGAAATGTTAAATCGAAGAAAAACAAAATTATTGTAATGAAGCTCTTATTAATAATCATAAAACTACTGTATACTGACAAAATATCATTATATTTTACCCTAAGTGAATATACTTAAAGACATATTTATTACCAGCGTAGTTAAGGACAATATTCAATTGAACGTAAACATGAATATATTCGAGAGGAGATTAATAATAAGTAGAGCTTTCTAAATGCAATTTAATTTTACCACAAGTTGTATTTAAGAATTTTTACTATTTTTTAATAAATATATTTTCTTTTTCATATAATTCTAGGGACTTTTGATTGGATTGTTTCTCGCTTCAGGTTCAAAATAAGATACGTGAAAGTTAATGAGTCAATCCATCACTAAATGAATGATGAAGAATGAAACAAATGGCATTTGACATCTGTGTTGGTTAATTGTGCAATTTCAAAACGAATGAATAACGAACCGCTGCAAATATAATATCGGAATACGAATGGGATTGAAACTCGAAGGCAACATTGGTATTAATCATTTCTTTAACTTTTAAAAATGTATTCGTATCTTGGTTGGGTGTTTGAAATAAATTAAGGCAATAATCCCAGGCGATCGAAATACTGACCACGTTGCCTCATAGTGTACCCTTACGGTCTTGAAATGAAGGGTTCTAATTCTTTGCAAAGTTGAGATCTAAATTAGATTGTTGCGCCATGGATTATTACTATTATTATAAAAAACACATTAAATTTTTGGTCTCATCTGTTCCATTGCTGATGATAAACTGACACTTACGCAACATCCAGTTAAATTTCTCAGCTACTCAAATACCAATTCTTATATCGCTTACAATTGACCAATCGCCGTTTTTAATTTTTCTGAGATTTACTAAAATTACTGTTTGTAACTGTTTGAAATTATCGGTAATGAGTAGGTAAGGGATGGGCCGTATTTCATTATTAGCGAGAGATAAGAAAACAAGGAAAAGGTTCGAGAAAATTTGCTTTTCAAATATTAACGCTGATGCCGGATTTAGAACGTTTAATTGGCATGACACTCGATCTCCGTTAGTTTGCGATTATCTGTACGTTGGTCCTTTCTGCTGCATTTCAAAAACTTCAAAGGTTCATGTTATTCACGGATGACGGCGCGATGGTTGAGGGGGTAGAGCGTCAGCCTCCCAATCTTGCTGCTCTGGTTTCGAATCCCAGACATCATGGGGTCTGTGTTCAAATTCTGTTTGTCTCGCTGCTCTGAGCTTATCACTTGCACAGTCTTAAATGTGATGATAGTGAAACTGAAGCACAATCTGACTGTGGATACCCTATACTCTACCAAGGAGTGTACAGGAAATACTACATGCTATTCACGAGGTTATAACTTATAGTGATCATCCCTCTCACCGATCTAGGGGCGATTGATAACACAGGTCTGCCAAAAAATATTTTTTTAAAAAGCTGTTTTGATAATTTTAACTGATTTATGTAGTTTTTGATGCGGTGAATTCAAAAATAAATTCCGTTCTGTTTTTCCCAATAGTAGTATATGAAAGTATATCTCTTTCGTATAATATTATATACGCAGCGCGTATCAAAATATGTGAATCATGTTTATTATTTCAAAGATCTCATCATCATCAACGGCGCAACAACCGGTATCCGGTCTAGGCTTGCTTTAATAAGGAACTCAAGACATTCCGGTTTTGCGCCGAGGTCCACCAATTCGATACCCCCAAAAGCTGTCTCGCGTCCTGCCCTACGCCGTCGCTCTATCTCAGGCAGGGTCTTCCTCGTCTTCTTTTTCTACCATAGATATTGCCCTTATAGGCTTTCCGGGCTGGATCATCCTCATCCATACGGATTAAGTGACCCGCCCACCGTAACCTATTGAGCCAGATTTTATCCACAATCTGACGATCATGGTATCGGTCATAGATTTCGTCGTTATGTGGACTACGTAATCATCCATCCTCATGTAGGGGGCTAAAAGTTTTCGGAGGATTCTTCTCTCGAACTCGGCCAAAATTTCGCAATTTTTCTTGCTAAGGACCCAAGTCTCCGAGGAATACATGAGGACTGGCAAGATCATTGTCTTGTACAGTAAGAGCTTTAACCCTGTGGTGAGACGTTTCGAGCGAAACAGTTTTTGTAAACTGAAATAGGCCCTGTTGGCTGCCAACAACCGGAATTTTCGACCCTAGATAGGAGAAATTATCAACGGTTTCAAAGTTGTAGTCTCCTATCAGTCTTATCAATTTCGTCGGGATACCGAATTCTCTCATGGCCGTGTACAGTTCAAGATTTCAAAGATTTATTTTTGAATAAAATGAGCTTGTGAACTTACTTAAAATCGTTGCGTTGTTTCTTCACTCTGAGGATCCTCTTGGAGTCTTCCTCTGTAGCATACAGCAGCAGTCTGCCATCATTATTATGCTTCAATTTCTTCGACACCTTCTTGATATCTTGATGGAAATGTTTTTCTCTTTCTTCACTCACGAATCCTGAATTCTCAGGGAAATAGTCCAGAAAGGTCGGAGAAAATGAAAAAAAACAGACTTTGGCATTGTCCTATATTTTTTAAATCAAGATATTTGTTGCTACCGAAAAATGTCTCCATATCATCCTTAAATGCGAACCATCCTTATTTATGGAGATCTGTCTTGATGTTGGCAACTCTTAATCTGGTAGAAGTCTTCTGATATCTGGCCCAACAAATATACCTTCCTTCAATTTCGCTTCCATATTAGAAACTCAGTCTTTTTTGGAGAGATTTGATTAAATGTTTCGTATAGCCTTTTCTCACAGAACATTGTTTTGCTAGGCCATTAGCGCCCTTGCTTCCCAACTCTCCATTAATCGGTGATTGTTTTGGTCTCGACTGTCCCATGGACATAAAAAAAGGAAATTTGGTATAACCAGCTTATTACCCAAGCAGCGCATACATGATCTTTAAATCACCGCACATTTGCCAACCTTGATTTTTATATTTGAGTTTTTGTAGTGTTTTAGAGTTACTTGCAAGTTCTAATGGGTCTCTTTTAAGAACACAGAATGTCCAACAGGAATAGAAGCAGAGAATCCACCGTTATAGGGCAAAACTGCTGCCATTGGGTGGATTCATACTGGATTTTAAATTGAATCATCAAATCTTTATGTCAGTACAATAAACTAGATTTTCTTCTTGGGTGAAGTAAGGCACAAACTTCTTTTCACGACGTCTGAATAAAAAAGACACTCTAGCTAGTAATAAAGTTATCCAAGTAACTCAACAGCAAGTCATTAATATCTTCTTGGGAGAACAATTTTGATCTAGTGTCGTTTTCAAAGTCAAAGCTTGAGCCCTGATCATCCTGAGGTTGAACTTCACCTTTATCTGAGTCTGGTATCTCTTCTAACGTAGCAGGGGCTTTAGCTCCGGTTTTTCTGCATCATGAGGTGGATGAATAGCTGAGGGATTTGACGCAAAATGCAGTAGTTTATCGTGTCCTCTTATTTAATGTGGGACAACAATTTACTAATGTGACATCAATTAAGTTTAAAAAGCATTTATACTCTGCGATCCATTTGTTAAGGTTTCGATGTTGACAGTTTACTGGGAAAATGCGCTGAAGGTCCCTAAACGCTACCTAACTACCAATCCACTTCCGCGGGGACTATTGAGGCACGTGTAACTATTAAAATCCATTCATTACTGCAGCCTGGCAAAACCACCACCGTTTTATTGCGCGTCATTCTTCGTTTGTGATACTTGCTAAGATATTAATTTAAGGCGGATATACATGTAAAAAGTAGAAAAAAACGGTTTCTGAGAATAGCCGGAATCGATAATAAAATCAGAATAATCTCTGAAATTTTCAGGTCGATACGAAGTGATAGAGTTTTTCATAATAGTTTAAAAACTGAGCTACCTGGGTCGTTTTGTAACACGTTTGGGCACATTCAAGCATGATTAATGAAACTCTACTGTACTGGCTGCTGACGACTGGAGCACAGTTTCATTCTTCTTCTTCGTTAGCCTTGTCCGGTTCAGGAGCGAGGTCGGCTCGTCTTGATCGGTTGCGCCATTTTGTTGTGTCAAAGTCCCGATCTAGATGCAGTCGCGAGACTTTCACGTCCACATCTAGCGTATCAAGCCACCGATGCTTCAGCAGGCCTTTTGGTCGTTTCCCATCGAGTACGATGTTCAGACCAATCCGCCAGGGTGGACGATTCTGCGGTAAATTTTGGGCTTGAAACGTTCGCTGATACGTCGATCACAAAGGACGCAGTAAATCATTGTCTGATAACATTCCGAGATATTTAAATCGATCAGTTCCCGTCAAAATTCTGTTTTATTCAAATTCACTCTGAGACCGTGTTGCATTTCTATTCCATCATTCCACTTTTGAACAAATTGAAGCACAGCCTCATTGAAAAATCAAATAGGAAGAAAATAACCATACAAATCGGAGAGTATCTGGATGCCTAATAATCTACGAAGAAGTGAACAGGAAACATACGACTACCTTACCTCTTAGGTTTGGCTCTGTGTTTCCTTTCGCCTAGAATGAAAGTTATTGTAGTCCTAGAGGATTTTTACTTTCTTCATTTCATGCAGGTGTATTCGTAACTTATCCGGCTCATAAATAATAGCTAATATTTCTTCCTTTCCCGTAGTATAGTTTTCCGCGGTTTAATTTCAAAACCTCGATATGGACATAGTTGAACAATCTTCACCTATTTCCCCTTTGGGGCAAGACAGCAATGATTGCATGGTAAGGTGGAACTTCTGTTAAAATAAATGGTTTTTCGTGTCGGACGCACGCAATTGTGAATCGTGGTGGCCATGACATCGAAAAACAATTTTTGATAGCGAAAATTGTTTTTCGTTGTCCTTTCGAGTGCAGATAGGTACTCCTCTCTAATAATTTCTCAATAAATTTGTATAATGAAATATATTATATATAATAATATATATGTAAGTAATTTGAATTACCCATACTGCTCGCTCACAAATTTCGTTATATAGGCAACGGAATCGTCTATCCTCCTGTAGGGGACCGACAATTCTTTAGAGGATTTTGCTATCAAAAGTGACTAAGCTTTCAATTTTTCTAGCTAAGAATCTAAGTCTCCGAGGAATACACGAGGACTGGCTAGATCATTGCCTTGTACAGTAAGATGTTTGAAGCCTATGATTAGGCGTTTCAAGCAGAACAGTTTTTGTAAGCTGTTGGTTGTTAACAACCGTGCGTGGATTTTGTCGTCATAATCGTTATCAGTTATTTTCGACCTTAGTTAGCAGAAAATATTTTTATTCAAAAAAGTGAAGCGATGGCGACTTTACGGTTTCTTACCAGGGCAGAGGCAAATCGTGGCAGAGGTGCCAGAGGTGAGGCAGCGTCTGACGATTTGCCTCTGCCCTGGTAAGGAACCGTAAAGCCGCCATCGCTTCACTTTTTTGAGAAGTTTGGGTGCAAGCCCTAAGCGAGGGGTCCGTGGACCAGGAAAGAGGGAGTAAGTTGCTTCCCATTTGGTCCGGTCCTGCATTAAGTTGATGCGGACTTAGGACCCCATCATTCCTAAAACGAATATTTTTATTGTTTTCAGTTGACCAGTGCTATTTGATCTCATGGTTCCTTTAGGTTTTTGATCCAAGCGTCGCCATCGTGTATTTCGTCTTGCCTTCATTATTGTGCAGCTCAATATTTCGTGCTAGTTGCCGACTGGTCTGGATGAAGGGGCAGTTTCTTCCCGTATTGTTGATATTGTCAGCATAGGGCAGAAGTTGGGTGGACCTAAAGAGGATGGAATCTAGTTGTATTTACATCAGTAACACGGATTAGTTTTTCCAAGCCAGGTTAAAAAAGATGCAAGATAGAGCATCCCTTTGTCTTAGACCCTGGTTGATGGGGAATGGTCTCGAGAATACTCTTGATGCTTTTATGTGGACTCACACGACAATGGTCAGGGTTAGTCTAGTCAGTCTTATCAATTTAGTTAGCATTCCGAATTCCCTCATGGCCGTGTACAATATAAACCTGACTATGTTACGCGTTAGAAGCGTTAGGCGGCCTTGAAAATAATGAAGAGATGGTGCCATCAATGGCCATATTCTAACAGCTTTTCTATCGCTTGCTGCAGAAAGAAAATCTGATGTGTTGCTAATCTGGTGTTCTGACAAGACAGCAGAGACTATTTTATATATAATACGCAGTAACGTGATACCTCTACAATTACTGCACTGCAGTAATGCCTCGTTACAAGTCATCGATCCTTGATCCATCCATCTGTGTCCCAAACCTTGAATATAAGTTGAGGAACAGTTTAGTATAATTGATCGCCTGCATATTTAACCAGTTCGGCTGTAATTCCATCTGGTCCTGGCGGCTTATGATTTGTAAGCCGGTGAATTGCGCAGAGCGTTTCTTCCATGCTTGGTGGTGGCAGTATTCATCAGTTGCCATTACCTCCACCACGCCAATATTTGTTTGTTAATCAGTAAATCAAAATCAGATTTCCCTGTTTGTCTCGGCAGGATAAGTATCAAGATGTATAAAGTTTCATCCTGGCCACTAGTTAGTAAAATGTCCACGCCTGGCGGGGCTGCCCCCTGTCCTTCTCGAACTTACAGATCTGTTGGTTCCCAGGCTTTCTTCTCGACGGAATTGGTGATAGGTCTTTGTGCGTGCCCGCATTCTTTGGGGGTGCAACATTGCCTGGCATACAGCATGCTTCCGTTCCGTTGCTAGTTTATATTCAGCGCCAAAACAGTCGTTCCGGTTTTTTTGCAACTAGAACCAAATATGTTTGTGGCAATACCAATGATAACGTTCTTCAAATGGTTGTGAAAATCATTTGTCGATGTTTCATCTCTAGAACCCCTTTTAATTGCGTTTATTGCGGTAGACTTTATTCTGAACAACTACAGTCTTCACTCTCACCATATCGTGGACAGAGTTCTCTTTATCGTGGACAGAACACAACTCGGGGCGGTGCCTTTTGAATGCGGCATAGGTGTTAGATACGCTTCGCATCTGCAGGTATGAATGCTGAGCCTGCACTCAATATAAACCAGTGCAACTGTGCAGTTACGGTGGGGTTTTGATTATGGTCTCCAAATAAATCTGTGTTCGAAAAAGACCGTGGGACTATGTCTGCAAGCAGGTACTCATGTTAAACACCCTAGACTTTCCACTTTCACCAAAATGCTGGGGATCCGATAACGTTCTTCATGCTGCTTTGGTTGGAAGACGTGGGAGAATTCACTTGACTATGTCATTTTTCCTCAAACAACTCGATTATGCTTTTTCACCGAGTCATGAACTGAAATGAAATGGCTCCCGTCTCCGCACTCTTCCTATTAGTCTTTCTGAGTGTAATTACGCAGTATTTCTAGCGATTAAATTATTTGAAATAATTAAAACTTGCTTTTTCTATTCGGTAGTGTTATTTATTGGTCTTGCAAATACCAATATTTCGGGGACCCCTTGTTCCCTTCGTTAGTGCTAAGAAGTCAAAAAAACCTAATAGTATTATTGAGGAGAACATTGAAGGCATCGAGCAGTCTATATATCTGGATAGACTCTTTCTGCCGACGGTGAAACTTAATTTGATGTCGCTCGATATATTAACGTCAAATCCGCCTTCGTTGTTCTGACTAAAATCTAGAAATGCAGATACTTCAAGTTTAGGTTGTTCTACACTAATTTCTCTATCTGCAGTTAAATGGAAGCAGCACATAGAAAGTGATCAAGCTTTCGTCCTACTCTGCCCTGATGCAATTTTGAGCGAAGAGTTTGGTCGGCGTATTGGTTAAAATTCGGAATTGACAGTGAATAGGTGACATTTTCAAAAAGGGCCGCAACGCCCTTATTGGCTATGCCATGTCGCGAAAAGCACTGTAACAGAGTAGCCATTGATTCGGTCGTCCCAGAAACAGGTGGCGCAAAGTGGTACTAGAAGGTGGAGCTAAAGCACAGTTCAGCGTTGCAGGCTGCAGGAGTTTATGTCAACCATATATAGAGTAAACATAAAACTGTCGTTAGAATCGTTGGAAAGTCGTCCAAGTATAATATCTACCCAACTTTTCTTCCAACTGTAGTCAATATGATATTTGATCCTTGCACAAATAAGTTCAGAAAGACCTATTCAAGTGATTTATTTAACTACATTTCAGATAAATTTTTTACCGCATCAATTTACATCAGTACAGTGTTATCCAAGGCGGCTTAAGTGTAATATAAAAGGACTAAAGCAAGAATTAATAATTGAAAATCTGCTTAAGATTCAAATGGTATAATATCTAACAGCTATATAAATTACAAATATACATGGATTTATGCGACCACTGATATAAAATGTTGCTCCGCTATAGAATATTAATTTTTTTCAAGAAACTTTTTCAAAATTTAACTTGCTTCTAAAATTTATAGAATAAAAGCGACCTTATTTCGGAGTTTTTACTGAACATTTTATGATTCAGGAAAAATCCAGAAACATGAACCAATTAGACCAGTTACTGCTACATCTCACCCGCAATATGGCAACACAAATTATGTTCCATTCCACATAGGCATCTGCCATTCAAAATTATCCAGTTAGTCAATGGAAATTGGAACGTAGGAACGGGAACGTCTGACGGACGGGGAAATATTTTTGGTCTTTGCCGTGTTTGTTCGCCGTTTCCGTGCCCTGCCCACAAATTCCTGAAAAAGTTGTTAAAAAGTTGTTTGTTCACAGTTTAGACGTAAGTTTTCCACCAAATTGAGTCCCTTCAGTGTTCTAGTGCATAGCATTGCCTGCATTTTACGCATCCGGTGCCAAATCCATAAACAAGTGCGCGAAATTGGAATCGCCTGCCGCGGCCCGAAATGACGGCAAGTGCATCGTGTGTGTGTGACAGAAACGAGTTGTTGACGCGGTGTTTTGTTTAATGGCGTATTTCGAGCTGTTTGCGGCTATCTGGCCGACAAGCGGACAACTGGGCGTAGAAATGGGGTAAAATTTCGCCAACGACGTGTCGGTGGCGGCGTTCAGACACCCCGCGAAAGAGTTCGACGAGCGCTGCACGTCTCGCCTTTGTGGCAGTGGCGACGGGCTGGGAGTTTGTCTGCACTTAATCGGTTGCGTTTCGATAAGGCCCTGGCCACGATATCTGATTTTCAGACAGGAAAGCGAACTTTGTCCTAAATGGAAGACTGGCCTGGCATACTAATTAGCCAGCGGATCTCGGATTGTGGCTGTAAAATGGCCATCCGGCGTCTTATCGAGACTGCAATGTGTCATCGAGATTAGAACGCTCCACTCGTCCGTCTACGGCTCGGAAAGTACGAGTGCGTGTTTGGCGTTCTCCGCACTCCGCTCGCTGGCACGAGCAGCCAATGACAAATAATTCAGAAACGGTGGCCGCATTCTGGGCGGTTTAAGATATGCATGGAATTCGGTTGGAAATTTTCTCCCTTTGCATCGTATATATTTTTGTTTTTTCTAATGTTGACAATTTTCTGCGTCCGGTTTTTAGTGGAGGTATCGCGCTTTGATGGGGGCCTGATCATGTGACGCACTGTGTTCCCGGCCACTTGAGAGCGTTTCCGATATCGGGACGCATTCGAATTTCCCCGAATGTTATTAATTATTTTATGGGAAACTACTGAAACGCAGAAGTTAGCCCAGATTTGTTGATAACTTGACCACTCATTCGGTGTTTTATACGCAAATCCACTCTGTATAGTGCTTTCCCCAAACTGCAGAAATCTGTGTAAACGAGAAAAGTTAATAATTTTCTTATGTAATCAGTTTGGGAAATGCTAGAAGTGGCGGTGCCCGGTCCAACTGCATTACTTTTTGTTTGCCAAATAAATCCAGACATACTTAGCGTTTGATAATATGCAGACGTACAGGAAAGATGGTGCGAACTAATATTCTTATTGGCTTCCTTTGGTGTCAGAATGATACGCATTTTAGCAGGAAATTACCTGGAAGCTTCTTGGTACGGCCGGGTGTGTCTATGATTTTAGGATTCTGGTAAATACCCGCTCTTGACTTTCTTCATTTGAATAACTCGGGGACGCTCTCCCATATCTTGGGAATCGATTCATAAAAGATGCTTACTGCTGGCCCCCGCTTTAGGCCCAGATTTTCAATCATTCGAACTTTGAAGATTGAGATTTTGCTGTCAAGGCTATCAAGGAGTTTATATATGTGTTTTATAAGTTGCTCCAACTCGGCATCAATTGGATTGGAATATTAACACAATCACTGCGTCATAGGAACCAAAATACGGCTACTTTTCTTTGTTGGATAAGAGACGACACGTTTGCGGCGCCTACTCTGAATGTTTTAAAATTAAAATGCATCAAATGGCAGACTAGAATAAAAACTTTCGCCCATCGTGGAATCGTGAATTAATCTTCGCACGACATCGCAGGTTGACACCATTATTAAAGTTGACAACTTTTCAGCTACAGAAATGGGATCACTTCATTGTAGCCATCCCTCGAAAACTATAAGAGTGAGTCAAATGTAAATCAGACTTTTGATATGTAATGCTTGTTTATTAGTCATAAAGAAATAAAAGAAATGCACCCTCTACACATTTTCGGCAGCATTCTGGGAGTTTAGATCTCGCCTTCCAAGGAACTCTGGGGTTGAGCCTTTAACCAATTATTACGGGAACCTTAATTTCTTTAATAGTCGCATACTTCCTTTCTGGCATTTTTGAGAGTCATGAGTGCAAATGAAAAATCGAAGAAGATATCTGTATGGAAGGTACACATCCTAAGAATTTTCCGGACAGTGAAGAATTTGGCTTTTACTGGGCAGCCTTTATTTTCCATTGCAAATTCTTAAGGTCATTTATGTCGGACAGAAATTGCGGCTAGTGTAAACGGTGGAGAATTTATGCCCGATATATATACCAGGTTATTCAATAAGTTTTGCCGTTCGATAAGGAAAACATAATTTTATGATTTGAAATACCCTTTATTATTCAGTATAGTCTCCGTGAACATCAACACACTTGTTCCAACGAGACTCTAATTTATTAATTCCATCCCTAAAGTGAGAATCTGGAAGGACTGAAAAATACCCTTTCACAGCTGTTATGACCTCGACATTTGATGAAAAACGCTTTCCACACATGATCTTTGTAGGTCTGGGAACAGAGCGACCAAATCTGGTGAATACGATGGATTCTCCAACAATTCGAATTTGAATTCAGGGATTTTAGGCATTGTCAAAATGCTCTTGTGACACGGTGCATTGTCATGATGAAAAGGAATTTTTTTCTTCTGCAAATCTAGTCTTTTTCACGAATTTTTTTCTTCAGCTGGACTAAGGTTTGCAATCAATCCACACACAAAATTCCTTTTGCATCCCAAAAAACTGATGTTAACACCTTGTTCTGTTTCTGGACACCAACGTGTTTCGCAGCCGAAGAACCAGATTCACTCCACTCTTTAGCCTCTTGTTTTGATTCAGGATCGTGGTGATAGACCCAAGTCTCATCCATACTGATGAATCCACCCACATAATCCACAAGTGTCCTTTCGAAAACGCTCAAAATGTTGCTGAGAAAGTCGCATTCGAATGTGTTTTTAAGGTTTGTGTGAAACAAAACCTTATTAGAATCTAGTCGATGTCTGTTTGTCTGTCAAACCCGATTTATTCAGAAACGGCTGGACCGATTTTCATGAAAATTGGTGAGAGTATGTGCTCTGTTGTTTCCCTTGTGTTTTTTTTTTACACAGAATCTGGCCATGTGGAGTATCAAATGAAAGGGCTCAA
The DNA here is from genome assembly GCF_905115235.1 of Hermetia illucens. Lineage (NCBI taxonomy): Eukaryota > Metazoa > Arthropoda > Insecta > Diptera > Stratiomyidae > Hermetia > Hermetia illucens. The sequence continues at coordinate 103,424,566 of NC_051852.1, read as the reverse complement.
TTAGTACTTTTCGAAACTGGTCCCATATTTGATCTCGGGTGAAACATAGCGGAGTGAGCACTTAAAATATAACCCCCAAAAAGTGTAAAAGGTCTCATTCTCAGAACCTATCCAACCAAAAAATCACAGGGGTGTATCTAACCGAAATCTAGGCTTCAAAATACATCCCGTCAAGTAAAGTTAATAATAGTATATTAGCATATTTTAGAATTTTAGCCGGAAACCCCCCTTAAGTTCATGCTAGAACTATACGGTCATAAGCATAACTTTATAAAGTTAGAAGCAAATCCAACTTTTATTAACAAAGTTATAGAGGGTGAAACTTTCCCATCTTGAGTGAATTTCGTGCATTCGCAAACGTGTATGACGTCATCATAACATATCAATTCATCATCATCATCATCAACGGCGTAATAACCGGCATCCGGTCTAGGCCTGCCTTAATAAGAAACTCCAGACATCCCGGTTTTGCGCCCAGGTCCACCAATTCGATATCTCTAAAAGCTGTCTAGTGTCCTGGCCTATGCCATCGCTCCATCTTAGGCAATGTCTGCCTCGTCTTCTTTTTTTACCATAGACATTGCCCTTATAGATTAGGATCATTCTTATCCATACGGATTAAGTGACCCGCCCACCGTAACCTATTGAGCCGGATTTTATCCACAACCGGACGGTCATGTTTTCGCTCATAGATTTCGCCATTGTGTAGGTTACGGAATCGTCCATCCTCATGTAGGGGGCCAAAAATTCTTCGGAGGATTCTTCTCTCGAACGCGGCCAAGAGTACGCAATTTTTCTTGCTAAGAACCCAAGTCCCCGAGGAATACATGAGGACTGGCAAGATCATAGTCTTGTACAATTCGTCAATGCCGAAACAAGATGAGCTCACGTGAATGGGGATTCACAAGGAAACATTTCGTTTTAGTTTTTTAATCATTTATACATTAATATCAATTACTCCAGGCAGAAATATGTATGTATTTATATGTACATACCATATGTCTATGTAAATCAAACTTTGGGGTAGTGCCTAATTCAGATAGATATATTTATACATTGGACAAGGGGTATTCAATATACGTCCTTTAGATATACATATGTACACTTTTATGCACGAAATGAATCGGAAATATGTGTGCGATCAATTTATATACATGCATATATAAGTATAGTATTCGGTAATATCTAATGTTTGTCTGTTTAAGGTGAGCATAATATCTTCGTCTGTAATATGTACGTATGTATAACTTGTGGTTTGAAAAAAGTATGAACGAATATTTTGGGCCATATACCAATGGGAAAATGTGCGTAGAAAGTTTCTTACATAAAATGAACACAAAACCTTTATACCCGAAGCGCCAGCTTCCGGTACTCCGACTTGTATTTCCATTGTCAGCGAATGCGGCACTCATAGTGCACACAGCCTTCTGAAATCCAATACTTATACAGTCAAAATATTGCTTACACTGCCCAATTCCTAGAGCTTCTACTAAATTTCTTTCAATCACTCGACGATTTTCCAATACGATATCTTGGATTTTTCCTACGATTTCTGGTGTTGCTGTTTTTGGACGTCCTTGACGTGGATCGTTTTCAAGGCTCGTACGACCACGTTTAAATTCAGCAACCCAACTTTCAACTGTACTAATAGAAGGCAAAGAGTCCTTTCATTTTCAACACCCGTTCATAAATTTCCTTTGCTTTTAAAACTCCCAAAAATAAAAATTCCATCATTGCTGATATTTGATTTTTTTCATTGTAAAAAATACTGAGGCCAGCCGAATGAATTGACAGATTGGAATGAAACTTCATATACTTTCATATAAAGTGTGTACTAACGTAACAAAAAAAATTAGGCTAGTAGCAACGCCCTCTCCTATCGAACCGTAAAACTTATTGAACAACCTAGTATTTCAATCGCCAGCTTTTTTTGCCGAATCTTCTATACGAGTATGTAAACACCGATTAATTGCAAATTCAAATTCGTCTGACACTTATCGCGAAAGTTGTTCATTTGCTTTTCTGGATAGTGAAATAAACGTCGGCTGAATATGGGTGAGAAAAAATAGTAGTTTAAAGAGATCGAAGAACTGACTATGATGTAACATGGTCATTTGGAACTATAAGATGTAACAAGCAGTAATTATAAAAATAGGCAAGATGCCTTAAAGGAAATGATGGAAAAGTTTAGAGAGAGGGCAAACAAAAATACAAACCAAAATCCGCAACATGAGGAATCAATTTTACAAGATCAAAAGTAGTGATGAGTAATAAATATCTAATTGGTTCTATATTGAAGAGAAACTTCTCTTAGCTGCTTGCAAAATATTTCTCATACCCTGCGCGTACTTCTTTGGCGTCGTTTCAGTAATTATGACTACCCTGATGTGCCAGTTCCCAAGGGGACCAACTTTGAAAGTAAGTCTTTCGAAATCAGCAGGTTTTATTCTTAAAAAATCCAAAACAGTGGAGGATGTTCAATACTGCGCTCAGATATTGGTTGTAGGCACTTTCGTTAGTATCAGGTTTTACAGTGAGAGGTGGAAGGTAGAACACCATCTGATTGATAAGAAAGCACCACCGTTCTAATATGGAACAAGTTGGGAAACCGGAAGCTGGACGCTTCAGGTCTGAAAGGTTTTGTGTATTTCTTATATAAATAATAATAATCCTTGGCGCAACAATCCAATTGGATCAGGGCCTTGAAGTGTGTTAGAGCACTTCATTCAAGACCGTGGGAGACAATGTGGTCAGCATTGCGCTCGCCCGAGCTTATTACCAGGTACTCATTCATCGCTGAGTCGACTGGTATCTGACTTCAAATCAGGATACAAATTCCACTGCCACCAGTGAGATTTGAATCCCGACCTTCCGTACGACAGCCTTGTGTTCTAACAACTCAGCTATGCGGACACTTATATAAAGGCATATGCGGATATTACGAGAAAGTAGCCACTTTCGTGTGATATTGATGTTTATAATCTTGAATTTGCAAAGAAAGGACCATTTCTACCTATTGTAACTTTGTTAGTACTATTATTATACACCAAACAAAACCTTAAAAAGGAGAGAGTGTTCAAATTACCGTCCGATCCGGTTGCTGTCCCACACCATAAAGATTATTTAACATATTCTTGAAAACCAATCAAGACGGGTTTGTCAAGAACTGCGGAACTTTTGTCGCAATACACGTTGCGCGGTTATTTATAGAGAAACATCGTGAGAAGCATCGCCCTCTTTACATTGCACTTCTGGTTCTGGAGAAGGCGTTTGATCATGTGCCAAACGTGTTCATCTTTCTTCCGCATCATCTCTTCTTCCCGGGGTAGGGTTGAAAATTCAGACTTTATCATGATGATTTCAAAAAAGCCCCACCTTAAGGAGCCATTACTTTTAAAGGGTTGGGAGCCGCGAAACGCGGTTGAAATGACTGGCGGTTATTAGATCGCGTAAAAAGTTCGGTTGGGCTACCAGAGCAGTGGACATTTTGTTCCCAATGAAATGGACGCCGTTAAGTTAGCTTGTGCTATCTTTTTATACTAACATTTAAAAGGATGAAAGCAAAGGAAGAAAATTTGACTCTTCCTTTACTCCAAGCACATCGCGAATTTGGTCAATTGAAATGTGTTTTCAAGAGCTGAGAAAACACAAGGATATGTTTTTCGTTTATGTGAAAATGAGTGTTGTGTCATTGGATGAATTGCTGCAGGAATTATCTGAAACCATCAAGATACAAAATTTCATGTTTATCGACAATAAATTTCTCCGTGTCGAAATTCATGACTGCGAAAGTACATCTGTATATATTAACTGGTGGGTATCCGCGCAATTCAAACGCTTAGTGCGTACAGTCAAGTTGGCGGCTAACGGTAAATCCGGCCGCAGGTCGTCATTCAATCGCCGCGTTTGAAATTGTATTGCGGTGTAGTACGTACAAGTATGTGCAGTTACATATTACAGTCAAAAATGAAACAGGCCCTATCATTATTAATGGCGGTGACTCGCCCAAAATTGAGCGATTTAAATATCTCGGATCAATACTATCAGTGAATGGTGAACTACATTATGAATTTCTTTGATGCAGTAGCGCAACCCGAATGAAGCGACATTCCGCAATTGCTGCTCTTCGGATCGATATATCAACGAACACCTCAGACCCAAAATTTACCGTAGTGTCGTCAGCTCTGTCGCTCTCTATGTTTTTCAGTGTTAACCGACTATAAAAGACAATGAAGCGCGTCTCGTGGTAATGGAAGTTACGATGTTGCGTCGGTCCATTGGCGTAACTCGGCACGGTCACATCCGAAATGAGGATATTAGCGATCGATATGATATCACAGCGATCGTGGAAAAATGGCGGGAGGCGTCTTTGATGGTGTGGTCATGCAATTGGCGCTAACGGGAATTCATTTGCCAAAGTTGGACTGAACATCTAAGTCGATGAAAACGTCTCAAAGGCCGGCTCAAGTAATGGTGGCTTCATACGCTAGATGGTGATTTGATTCTCGAGACTTCATCCAGATCAGGTCTTTGGCAGAACAAAATGGTGTAACCGACGAAGATAAGAGTAAGTGACATATAGTTGACAGTTGTGGCATTATGTTACCTTACTACACCAGAGTGATATCTCATGCAAACTTCAGGCTATCAGGTTAATGTTACAGCTGCCTCCGTCCCAATAATCTTGTCAAGGCTGCAAATACTTTGCAAGCTATGACATCATTAAGTTGGCAGCGCACGCTCAGTTGCCATAGACGCTAGTCATCTAATTCCGACTCTGAACACAAACTCCCATAAGGATTTGTGTTAACCGGGTCATGGGGATCATTGCTTTCAGCTGGAACCCAAAATGCAAAGACAACAATTACGACACGAAGTTTCTAGAAGGAGCGGTAGTACACCACGTTCATCGCTACTGACAGCTACGATAGTCACCTACTGAAGAAGTAGAAACGCCCACTGTCCTAATGGAGAAGGCGACTAGAAGTGAGAAGAGAGTGACCCCGTAGAGGATAAGGGTTCTGGCGGTCAAAAACTAGGGACGCTATCGAGTTCGAGGTTGGAGAAAAGGTCACGAGTTAAGACGGCAAGCTATGAGCTTATTTGTCGGGATAAAGGTGATGAACTTTCCTACTAGGAAGGGTTGATCTCATCCGAAAGACAACAGCAATGCCAAACAAAAGAGGAGGAGCAAATCACTGTCATAAGCCGTTCTCATCACGTCGAACGAAGACATAATTTTCGCGGAAGTTCACCGAGAAGTCCGCAAGAACGACTGGGGTAGACGTTAAATTTATTTAGGGGATTCGCGCCGGCGATATACTTGTCGAAGACTGACAAAAAGAGTATGACTCGACGCTTTGGAGGACGAAATTAGAAACTCGGACCGATTTTGTGAATACAATCCGCTGGGACAAACACAACGGTACCCGTCTATACTGAGTGCATGGCTCAGTTTATTCATGCTGGTGGATGCAAGGCCTATATCTCTTCCGATCTAAGAAGTACGGCGCCCGTGTTGAAACGCAACACCACATTTGAGGCCCGAAGGTCTCTGTTCGCTTGAACGTAACCACACCACCACCTCATGAAACTCCCAGTTCCCATGATACCAGTATACCATTGGTAAGTTTTCGTGCCATAATGCCATTTCAGATGATTTCCAGTACAGATTCCGGTCTGATCGCCCTAATTAGGTCTTTGGAGCATTCGCCTATTACATCACAGCCAGCAAATCATAGTAAGCATAGCGTATCCCATTCTCCTCGGACACTTGGTTTTGGTCCGGACGATAGAGTTGCTGTCCCGTCTTCTTCGTCGATACCTCAGACCATCTGAATATAGGCATGTGGGGTATCAAGTGCAAAATCTCCATTAGTTCTTTCCGAGATTTTGTAGTTTCCGCGGCTTTGCAACATGGGTGGTACTTCATTCGCTTTTTTCAGAGACAATCTGACAAGAGTGAATTCAATGATATGTAATATTTCCCCTTTTTCTCCCATTCTAACACTCCTTAGCTTTCCCAGTTGCTTCTCAATTTCATAATTCTCATCCCGATATTCATTCATTCAAATGCAACATTTAATATTTATTTATTAAAAACAAAAAATTGGTCGCTTTCCCCTAAACCCAGAATCCATTTTCATTTGAATAAATCCAATTTGTATTTATTAATAATTTCCTAATAGGGCAAGGAAAAATTGATCGGGCAAAATGTTCATTGATTCCTAGCTTGCACATAAACTTTTTGAATGTAGGCAAAGCGGTTGACCTTTACTGGGACGAATTTTTATGCCGCTAGTAATGCATTTTGATGTAGCTTTTGCTGCTCCAAGCAAGGAATTAGCGGAACAGAGACCGGCTTATGAAGTTAGAGTTTGATCAGCTGGATTCGGCGACAAAAAGTAAAATTGGACACAGGTGGGATGGTTGATTGTTCTCTAGTTTCGGGGGTAGCATGGAGTCTCTGGAGTTGTTGGCGTCGCTTGACTTGAAGCTAATCTCCTTCACATGAACTTTGACACACTTTGACACATGAACACTTGACCAAGTGTTAAGTTTTCATTCAAAATTGTCGTGATTATGTTAAAATTTTAGTGATTTGAAGTCGAGATAAGTTTCATTTTTACTATTTTATAAATTTATTTACAATATTCATTGCTACTTATCCAATTTGTGTAGTTTTCTTGAGGAAGTAAAGTAAAAGCTTTTGATTTGATTTACTTTTTGTCCGTTCCTCGAACAGCTTTCATTTCTGCGTTTTATTAACTCGCTGGTCCAATGATGTGTTTTGTGTGAAACAAAACCTTGTTAGAATCGATTCGATGTCTGTCTGTCTGCCACATCCGATTTACTCAGAAATGGCTGAAGTTATTGACACGACATTTGTTGAGAACACGTAGTCTGTGAGTCCCTTTACATTTAACGAGTGGTATCATTTCGCGCTGGAATTAAGGGAGAGCTTCCCATACATACGAAACGGGGCGTGATTTTTTTTTCTCAGAATATGGTCATGTGGGGTATCAAACGAAAGGGCTGAAAAGTTCTTTTCAAAACAGATTTTATTTCTGATAGTTTGTAAAACAGGGGATTGAGAGCTGAAAATGTGTGGCCCGAAAAATGTAAAAGGTCTCGTTCTCAGAACCTGCACCGAAAAATCTGATAAAAAACACAATTATCGAAATCTAGGCCCCAAAATACATCCTATTCCGATATCTGTTCAAATAAAGTTAATAATAGCATGTTACTCTACTTTTTGTTAATTGGGTGAAAATTCCCCTTAGGTTCATCCCAGAATCATAAAATTCTGTAGCAGTATCATGATGTAATGACCAAAGTTTGATGAAAATCGCACTTGCAGTAGGTCAAATTTTTTCTCTTTGCAAATTAACCGCAATCTAAGACTTTGAATATCGGGATCACACTAAAGTAACTAGTCTCACATATTTGCGTAAAGTTTCAGTAAGCTAATGTTTTCCATTTGACGAGTTCTATGTTTTCCTTTCGGAGGAATGTAGAGAATTTAATATTTCACATAACAGCGGAGAGAAAAGGTTACCCATTGCTATCCTGGAAGTTGCTTTGTAAAATGCATTTCTAAATGTGAAGTAGTACTCACTCATAATTGCATTGGACACTAACGGAATTTTAGGAGAGTTATTGGCCATCCTTTCAAAACCATATTATTTCATGTCACAAAGGGCACATTATCACGTCTCACAGTTTAAAAGTTTTCACCTTTGCTCGAATTAAGCTTGAAATTGGTCAAATCGTTAGCGTCATTACTCCAATGTCTTTGGGCTTCTCTCAAGTAATTATTCCTTCGGTCGTTGCTCGTCCGATCGAATACGCCATTGCGATGAGAATCTCTAGTGGTAAAATGACAGTTTCGCTATTACTGATTCCGATCAACTTGGAATTTTTTCCTCGCACATCAAATTATACAAAATACATAAAGTAAGAATGATTTTGTCGACTTTTTCTGGATTTGTGTGAGTTAGACGTCGTTTCGTTTGTTCTCCTAGCTCAGCAATGCCAATAGTTGGAAATGCATTTTGATTGCAAAGCGACTATGGATGGATGGAGCAAATCCTTCATCTCCTATAAGAACAATTTGCGCAATTGACAAAACAACAGAAATTTCTCCTCGGATTATGCATGTGTGCGACAACAAGGCTTAAGTTTTAGGTTTTGGGGGTCTTCGAGTTCATTGTAAACCTCCTGGTTTATGCCGAAAATTGGCGCTAATAGTTTTGATCGCTAGTCTCCTCGAGGCCTTTTAAACACTAGGAAGTCAAAGATCTTATCAACTTTACGGGTGATATCCTTGCATTTGAAGTTGAGATATCTAATCGCCACCTCATCATCATCATCAACGGCGCAACAACCGGTATCCGGTCTAGGCCTGCCTTAATAAGGAGCTCCAGACATCCCGGTTTTGCGCCTAGGTCCACCAATTCGATATCCTCAAAAGCTGTCTGGCGTCCTGGCCTATGCCATCGCTCCATCTTAGGCAGGGTCTGCCTCGTCTTGTTTTTCTACCATAGATATTGCCCTTATAGACTTTCCGGGCTGGATCATTCTCATCCATACGGATTAAATGCATTTACGCACACAGTGTTGGACTCCCGATTCGGTACGTCGTCGGACTACCAACTAAACACCTCCCCATCGTCAGAGAGCTAGCCTGGAACCGTTTGTCACATTACTTCGGGCCAGCCCCCGAACTCTCCCGCCTTGCGGAGCCTTCAAATCAGGGAATTCCTTTCACCAACGGGAGGGGAGAGGAGGAAGGGAACTGTCAGTTCAAGGAACCCCCTGCCATCCGGCTCCTCCACCGGTCGAGTTCTATCTTCTTAGCAACGAGAAGGGCCCGAACGTAATGGGCAACACGGTTCCAGCTATCAGCAGTCCTCAGCATCTCTTCCAAAATGTTGTCTAGAGAGAGATCCCCTGTGTTTAAATAGAGCTGCTGACGAACCCCATCCCACCTTCCACAAGAAAAAAAAGTGTGGTGGGCATCGTCCACAACTCCATTGCAAAACACACAATCCGGAGAACGCGCCTTTCCAATCTTGTGCAGGTAACACTGAAAATTTCCATGCCCACTTAAAAATTGGGTAAGGAAATAGTCAGTCTCACCATGCTTCCGATTCAGCCATGCACCTAAGTTGCCGATGAGCCGCGCAGTCCATCTGCCTCTAGTTTCATTTTGCCAAGAGAGCTGCCAATCGTCTAGAGTCAGTTACCGTTCTTCGCGAGCAACCACCTCCCTTGGCTCATCTCCCTTGCGCTTGTATATGGCCTGACGCTCCCTAGCAAGAAGGGCAACGGGGATAACTCCCGCGATCACCATCACGGTCGGTTCAGAGACTGACCCTTGGTGAGACGTTTCGAGCGGAGCAGTTTTTGTAAGCTGAAATAGGCTCTGTTGGCTGACAACAACCGTGCGCGGATTTCATCATCGTAGCTGTTATCGATTGTGATTTTCGACCCTAGATAGGAGAAATTGTCAACGGTCTCAAAGTTATATTCTCCTATCCTTATTCTTCCTTTTTGACCAGCGAGGTTTGATGTTGTTGGTTGATTCGTCTTCGGTGCTGGCGTTGCCACCATATATTTTGTCTTGCCTTCATTGATGTGCAGCCCAAGATCTCGCACCGCCTGCTCGATCTGGATGAAGGCAGTTTGTACATCTCGGGTGGTTCTTCCCATGATGTCGATATCGTCAGCGTAGTCCAGTAGTTGGGTGGACTTAAAGAGGATCGTACCTCTTGCATTTACCTCAGCATCATGGATCGCTACCTCACAAAGGGTTTTTACTAATTTCTTTGCTTTACTCCACATTGAATTCTACTGGTTTACGATGTAAATCATCCTTTGCCGGTCTTTAATGGTATCTTGAATCGAGAAATCCACCTCGAACCTCAATTCTCTTCGAATGATTTGAAACCGGCCATATTTCAAACTCTTCGGCCAAAGTGTTATGTGTGAACAGCATTTCGAATGATAGTAACAACTCGGCCAGATTGAGGACTAGATAGTTTTCTAGAATGTTTTCCCAACACGGTAATTTGCAGCGCTGGTTTCATAGTATAGGAATTTTGGAGATTGGAGACTTTAACATTTCCAAAACAGTGTTTCCATTCTTTCACTATTTCTCGGACGATTTGACTTATTTCCGTAAGTAACACTGATGCAATTTACAATTACTAAGTGCACCTAATTTATGGGCACAAACGTTATCATTCGTACGTGTTGATATAATCGCGATAAATCAGTGTTTATGGATTTGGGCAACCGGGGATTGAGCTAAACTTGCAACCGAACATTTTTCGTTAAATCAAATTTGTTACTTTCAGGGTTATAATCTACAAATTGTAGAAAAATGCAAACGATTAAATGTGTCGTAGTGGGCGACGGGGCAGTTGGTAAAACCTGCCTTCTGATATCGTACACAACCAATAAGTTTCCAGCAGAGTATGTTCCGACAGTATTCGATAATTATGCTGTAACCGTTATGATTGGAGGAGAACCTTACACACTAGGGCTTTTCGACACAGCAGGTATTTATTTTCTAAAAAGCATAGCTTTGCAAAAAGTGCTTTAAACCCCATCTTTAAATGATTATAGGTCAAGAGGACTACGATCGTCTCAGGCCGCTGTCGTACCCACAGACAGACGTATTTTTGGTATGTTTTTCGGTCGTTAGCCCCAGTTCGTTCGAAAACGTTAAAGAAAAGGTAAAGCACTAACTTTTGACAATGGAGTTTTCGTTCATTTCATATGCTTGCTTTATAATTGCAGTGGGTTCCTGAAATCACTCACCATTGTCAGAAAACACCGTTTCTTCTGGTCGGCACACAGATCGATCTTCGCGACGAGAGCGGTACTTTAGAGAAATTGGCGAAAAATAAGCAGAAACCCATCACGATGGAGCAGGGCGAGAAATTAGCTAAAGAATTGAAAGCGGTTAAATATGTGGAATGTTCAGCACTAACACAGGTAAAATTTGCCTCGGTTGCTCCTGTTGTTACCGCGATTATAATTTCCTTGATCACATTTCAGAAAGGATTAAAGAATGTCTTCGATGAAGCTATACTTGCTGCATTGGAACCTCCAGAGCCATCAAAGAAAAAGCGATGTAAATTTCTATAAATTTTTGATACTATCAGCACTTGAAAGCTAAAGCAGAACATTAAATGCTATAAAAATATTATGAAGGGTTTAATAAATTTAAACTAGAGACCTAAATTTGAGAAGAAATAACAAAACATGCATACAAACTTAAGTTATGAGTATAATGACAGATAAAAGTAAGTGGAATTACTGCTGGAAGAAAAGTTTTGCACTAACAAATTTCTAAAAAATATATATATAACCTAAAAACAAAATATTTATTATTTTTAAAAGAAAAAGTTTGTATTATCTATGAATTGAAGTATTGATCATAGATATTTTTACACATTATATAATTCTGTACTTGCGAATTTGTCTACTTTTTTTTATTTTCTGGATTACAACTTTGACCGCGTATCAAATGCACACTTATGTTTGGTATCTTGCAACGTAGTCGGGAAAAATAAAGCGGAATGGCGCAGAGAAAGTATTGTGATAGGCATTTTAGAAACAGGACAGCATAACCTGGACCCATTCTGTACTTGAAAATCGTCTTATACGTTAAATGCATAACAAAAGTATAATTCAATTGTTTGAAATAAACGCACGTTTTGATACATTTAACATCCTTTTGTTATGAGAAATGGAGTTCAAGGAAGAAATGGTGAAAATCAACGCCTCAAAAAGTCAATTCTAAGTTTATAAGAATCTTAACTAACGCAAAATATGTAGTATTTCTACCAGACTTGCTATAAAAACTCCTACAAAGTGACTACAAGGTGTTTACCCATATCTATCTTTATTTTACACTTAGTGAATTTTTGATTTTATTTGCCTCAAAATAGTTATTCAATCAAAGAAAGTCTACTTTGATTTTATTTAATTCGCTAAATGGTTAACCCCAAGTTATCAATGCAAACATAGGACCAATTGCTTAGGCCGTATGCTTGCATCGATGACTGTTGTGATGGCGTTTTAGCGATTTTGCGGCTGCCCGGTTGTGTGGCGGCCAATCCGAGTTAGTGACTTCCATTGCATGTCATAGCTAGCGATGGAGTTGTCGCGTTTTGTCAAAGTGTAACATTTAGTCAACACTTGCCGATATCTGGTCCATATGTCGATGTAGTTCTTCGTTCGAGAGCGTGTCGAGTCAGAATACGCCGATGACAGGGCGGAGAGAGGAATTAACGAAGCCTTGGAGTAACAGTCATGAAGCACTGAGAGTTACTAAAATATCGAGCCAAATCAAGTTCAATGCCGCTGTCAGCAAAAGCGGTGCAACCTAGATATACAGAGTGTTCGACGCCTTCGATGTTTTCCCCATTAAATGCGAACATCGCAATTTGATTACTTTGCATACGTATTTTAATTTGCAGCTTCTTGCAGGCATATCGCTCATGATGATGATCTAGGTTGCATTCTATTTGACTTCTGCTGTTCGTGATAAAGCGCTTTGTTTGGAAATGTGTTTGACCACTAAACCAACTTGAAAAGCATGAATAAACCAAAAATTTTCCAATTGATGAACGGTTGATTCCAAATTGTGGGCGCTGTCTGTTTAGATAGTACATTCCATTTAAAGCTGTCGAATATGAAATCAAAATGTGGATTTTGCAGCTCTTCAAACTATTACGCTTACAACACAGCTATTTGTGGGTCGCGATCGAAACACCGCTCATCAAGGTAGTCAAGGACAACACAAAGTCTTAGATTTGACGGAAGACTTTCTGGTAGAAATGGTAAATTTGGCACCTTTTTCACTTCATACGTATTGGTTAAAGAATTGAATAAAAGGCACATGAACATTGGGTACGATTCGGAAAAAAAGGAAATTCTATTAGTATTGCTTGATATGCGTCGAAAGACGAAAAAAAAATCATTCTTTTCACCACCAATGTCTACCACTTCGGCATCTGACCCCAGCATGGAAAATACACCGTTTCTATGCGTCCCCCACTATAAAAACAGCAGAACTGCCTATGCAACATCATCATCAACGGCGCAACACTGATCGATGTTCTGAGCAGTTCATCAAAATACTCAACCCATCGTTCCAATAAGCCCATTCTGTGAAGTCACTTCTCAACTCGACGGATTTCGTAATAAGTCCCTGCGCGTACCCGTGTTTTTTGAGAATGCAGCATTGCCCGGTATGCAGCATTCTTCCTTTCAACGTCGAACCAGCCGTTTCGAATTTTTTTGCGACTTGAGCCAAATATGTTTGTGACCCTATCAATGACAACGCTTTTCAGGTGGTTATAAAGATCATTTGTTGATGTTTCATCTCCAGAACATCTGTTAACTGCAGTTATTGTGGCATTCATTTCCCCCTTATACGCTTCAGTATTCACTCTCACCTGATTGTCGAAGGGGGTGGTATTTTTATTCGAGTCCGGGGCTCCATGCCAATGAGTCTATATTGGGCCCCCTATATGTTCTGATATACATCAAGGCTGAAAGGTGGCGGCGTTCAATCAACACTGGGTCAATTTGGTTGAAAGTGGTCCCGTCTAGAGAAGCCCACGTTTGTTTGTGGACAGCTTTCCGCGTAAACCAGGAACTTCCAACAACCATTTCGGTTGACATTGCTAATTGAATAGTCCGCAGTCCGTTATCATTGGCATCCTTATGTAAGCTATGGGAGCAAATGTATTATGTGAATACGGGTTTCGTCCCTACTTGGCAGTTGAAGTCCCTAAGTATGATTTTGATACCATATTTGGTACAGGCTTCGAGGGTCCGCTCAACTACCTCGTAGAAGGTATCCTTCTCCGACTGCAATCTCCTTTGTAAGGGTATGAACATTAGTGAGGTTTATATTTCTAAATTTGCCTCACAAACGCAGAGTGCATAGCCGTTCGCTTATGTTTTCAAAGCCAATAACAGCAGGTTTCATTTTTTGGCTGACTAAGCACATGATTTACTGGATGGCCATTATAATATATGGTGTAGTGGCTCTTCTCTGGGAAAGCGGTCCCTGTCGAACGCATCTCCTACAACGCTGTTACATCAGCCCTATATTCGGACAGGGTATAGGCTAGCGGCTTGGCAGCTCCTTCTCTGTACAAGGAGCGCACGATCCTTGAGAAATGCGCAAACCGTTATACTGTTTTGGTTGCCGGGTTCGCCGTTGCGTTGTCAATCCAGTGGCGGTGTTGGGGTTCCTCTTGTGACTTCATAACGAGTTGTTTTCCGTGTAGAGTTGTCAGCCCTACCCAACTTGGAGGACCAGTTGATACAATTCGTTCCGGTTTCATCCTTCTCCGTCTGCAGCTTTTCGTTAAAAAGGAGGTTCCAGCGGTCACCACGAGGAGGTGCAGATAGGGTTTAGTAGTACATCCCAATCCACGTTTCGCCCTGGTTCCTATACTACCCTTTGACCGCCTATGAAACACCTTGTGAAAAGTATGCGAAATATACTCGGCCTGAACATCACTTTAAAATTCGGTCAAAATTTGGTAAATAAACATTTCAGAAAACACAAAAGAAATAATATATGCATTACTTTTCACCAAGCTATATTCTACATCAGTAATAAATCGCTGTGTGTACGTCCGCGTACACAAGAACCAATTTGATAAATTTTTTGAGGGACCGATGTAGGTTAAAGTTTGAAGATAATGTGCGTTGTCGCGAGTTTACCCGCAATAACATGAACTGCAAATGGATCAAGGTTTCGCACATTAAAAGAAAGGATATTTCGCGAGAGGTAGTGTTCAACGACGAAAAGAAATTTAATGTTGACAGCTCGGATGGCTTTAATTGTTACTGGCGTGACTTGAGAGAAGAACCAAGATTCTTCCCAAAACAAAACTTTGATGTGGGTAATTGAATGGTATGGGGCGCGTCCTTTTCGTTAGGTACTATTCAACTTGTTTTCATGCCATTAAGAATGAACAGCACTGAATGTGGTGAAATGCTACAGCAACGTCTGGTCCAGTTTTAGAGACGCTACCTTCATATTTCACTAATATTTCAACAATACAATGGCTCTTATGGCGTCACTGGCAGATCGAACTGATTGGGGATGGCGGGCTTTAACCATTGATTCGCTGAGTGATCTATCGGCACATGACTTACACTAGAGAAAGTAGTACTTTTGATGGCGGCCTAAGTTCATCAATATTTTCAGGCCAGGCTGTTTAAGGTAGCTGGCGACAGATCAGCAAAATAGTTTTCCCATTACTAAATGACAGTCGGACCCTGGTAGCAGAGGGTGTTGAGCTTAGGAGTTCGAAGGTCCTACGAGTAGATGCGGACGCAATAGGGAAACACAAACGAGAATCCACTAAGTAATAATCTCTGTCCAGGGCAATATCAGCGGGTAAAACAAACAAACCTCATTAAAATCGATTCACTGTCTGTCTGTTTTTCTTCGAAACGGCTACACTGATTCAAACGAAGTTTGGTGGACATATGGAAACTATGAAATCCCATGCATACAGTGAATGACATAAATTTATAGACGGCTCCCCCATACATGCAAAGGGAGGATGTAAAAATTTGTTCACTGTATATTGTCATCTGGGGTGTCAAATGAAAGACTCCGATAAGTACTTCCCGAAATTGATATTAGTTTTGATAGAAATTGCAAGGTGTGTGAGTAAGGAACCAAAATGTACATACTTAAAGTAAGACAGGACCCATTTTCGAAAACTACCCAACTGAGAAATCTGAAAAAAATCAAGGTGATGCACTTTTATGAAATCTAAGCCTCAAAATATATCCCATTCCGATATCTGCTCAAATAAACTTACTAATAGTATATTACCAACTTTTTAAAATTGACTGAAAAGCCTGAGGACATCGCGCATAATAGTACAACTTTCGTGGAAAGACAGTTATTAGTATCAAAGTTACAGCAGTTCAACCCGAATTTACTGCATCTTAAGTCAAACGAGATGCTGACGTTATAATTAACGAGAATAATTGACATTCGAGAGATCTATTGCTCCCCAGTCCTTTTTGTATCTGTTCACATTGAGAACAATTTTGCCGCTTGATTTAGGAGTCAATGACCACGCCATCACACAACTTTCGTTTGAGTTTTTTGTGAAATTCACTCAAGCAAGGCGTTAGTAACACATTTTTCCCTGTATCAGTAAATCGACTTTACTGCCTTAGATACTATATTTGGCATTGCTACACCATGCTTCTAATCACTTTTTATCTCCTTCGATTGCCTGTTGTAATTGTCATAGTTTCACTCATCTCATAATCAATTACAATAAAACGCCGATGAAATTAATGCAACTGCGAGAAACACATGTTACTCACGACAAATCCGACTTTGCGTTTTCTAGCGAATTTTTGAGCATCAGCTGCAATTCTAGGTTTGCTGGGGTGTTCAAGGTTTGGAATAGCGAATCAATGCCTGACGACTGGCAAAGAGGCGTTATCCGTCCCATGTATAAGAAGAGGTGTCACATTGCTGAGTACCATCTATAAGATATTCTCCTAGGCCGGACAATCCCATATCGAAGAAGCCGCACTCTAGGCAAATCAGCGACAGAACAGATTTTCTCTCTATGATGGTGATGGAAAAACCTTTAGAATATGACCATCAGTTGCACCGTCTTTTCATCGAATTCAACGCCGTCTATGATAGTATAGTCGGGGTAAAACTGTACAGGACCATGAGACCAACCAAATCGACTTGACAATGTGCAAGTCCAGACAAAAGCAGAAGGATCACTCTTAAGACCATTCTTAATCAACAACCATCTAAGACACGGGGATGCCTTACCATGCATGCATTTTAACTTGGACTTGGCAAAAGGGATCCTGAATGCTATTGTAAATACTAGAGACACCAGCCCCTTCCATCCAATCCCAACTACTGACCTAGTATAGAAACCACGGATAATAGGGGGGCCGCATAATTTTTATCCCAGATCCGGATAATTTTCAAGACCGAACTTTCGCTCTACAGCCCTGGTCCAAGCTCTTATTGTATAAGACAATGATCTTGCCGATCTTTATAGGATGTATTCCTCGGGGACTTGGGTTCGAGAGGAGAATCCTTCGAACAATTTTTGGTCCTCTACAGAAGCCTGGGCGATACCATAGCCTATAAACCGACGAAATTTATGCACGTAATCTCGACCGTTTGGTTGTGGTAAAGTCCCCTCATTCCAGTGCCGGTCTTAAGGCACTACAACTGTGTATGCATTGGCTTAAAGCGGATATTATTGGAAATAACACCCAAATTGCATAAATAACATCTAAAATTGAATTTGAAGCAACAAAGAACAAATCAAAAGTAAATTGTCAGTAATCTTTTATTTTAATAATTATTTATTTATCATATATAGAGAATTTATCGCGTTTAAGCAGCTTTTCCTTTTAACTCGATGTGTGGTCTCCAGTTCATTCGGTTGTTAAACATTAGTCGTAAATATTTGCTCGTTTCGTTTCCATCCGATTTTTTTCGTTTCTTATTCACATGTTCGTTGGTGTCTGCTCTTTTCTCAGGATTATTGAGATTGCCTAGGTGTTCTCCTCATTGATTTTAATTTTCCATTTATTAAAATACTTGACAAGCGTATTTGTTGCTCTCTGAAGATTGTCTGTGATGAAGTGAATTTGTCCGGAGGTGTGCCATCTGTGAATAAGGATAATCCTGCAAGAAGTTGTTTGGTATTTAGACCGTATATATTGTGTATAGTAGTGGTGAGAGGGCTGATCCTTATGGTACTCCTGTTTCTATGGCCCGTTCGTTGGAGAGAGGATTCTCGATGTTCACTCTAAAGCTTCGATCTGGAAGAAATCTTCTTTTTTCTTTAGCCTTTGTCCCGTTCACAAGCGGGGTTGGCTCGTCGTTTTTCGTTTTTTTCTGTCAAATGCTTGATCTGGTTGCAGTCACCAGGCTTTTAAATCCCCATTCAGCGTATCAAGCCACCGTTATTTCGGACACTTTTTTCTGAAACTAGGCACTCTACTTAAGTAAGAGGTTAGGTACAGAGTCAAAGGGTAGTATAGGTCCCAAGGCGAAACGTGGATTGATACCCACGAAGGAGCATAAGGCCTAGGAAACGCCTGCTGAACCAACACCAGCAGCTCTACTACCAAACTCTATCCCCACCTCCACGTGGTGACCGCTGTGAGCTTTTTCTTAACGAAAAGCTGCAGACGAAGAAGGATGAAGGCGAGTCCCCCGTGTCTAAAAACGGAACAAATTGTACCAACCGGCTTTTCAAATTGGCGGTTGGGTAGGGCTAACAACCTTACATGGAAAACAACTTGCTACGAAGTCACAACAGGAGCCTTGGACTGGATGGATTTTACAATGACGAACCCGACAACGAAAACGGAATAACGATTTGCGCATTTTGAGATAGAGCTACCAAGCAGCTAGTCGATATCCTGTCCCAATATAGAGCTGATGTAACAGCGTTACAGGAGATGTGTTGGACAGGGACTGGTTTCCTGGAGAAGAGTCGCTACACCATATATTATAGTGGCCATCCAGTAAACGATGTGCTCGGAGTAGGTTTCTTAGTCAGCCAAAAACTGAAACCTGCTGTTATCGACTTTGAAAACATAAGCGAACGGCTATGAACTCTGCTTGCGAGGCAAGTTTAGAAATATAAGCCTCATTAACATTCACGCCCCTACAGAGGAGACTGCAGAGTCGGAGGAGGATACCTTCTACGAGGCAGTAGAACGAACCCTCGAAGTCTGTCCCAGATATGATATTAAAATCATACTTGGGGATTTTAACAGCCAAGTAGGGACGAGCCCGTATTCAGGCGATACGTTGGCTCCCATAGCTTACATCAACATAAAAATGATAACGGCCTGCTGATTATCCAATTAGCAGTGCCACACGAAATGGTTGTTGGAAATACCTGGTTTACGCGGAAAGCGGTCCACAAACATACGTGGGCCTCTCCTGACGGGACCACTTTTAACCAAATTGACCATGTATTGGTCGAACGCCGCCACCTCTCAGCCTTGATGAATGTCCGAGTATATAGGGGGGCCAATATAGACTCGGAGCACTATCTCCTTGCCATGGTGCTCCAAGCTCGAATAACAACACCACCCAGAATCTCCTCTGACAATCAGGTGAGAGTTAACACTGAAGTCATCCACAACACAACCCTCCGCAACACCTATAAGAGGGAAATGGACGCCGCAATAACTGCAGTGGAGATGAAGCATAAACAAATGATCTTCACTATCGCCTGAAGAACGTTATCATAAATACGACCACAAACATACTTGGCCCCAGTCGCAAAACGAGTCGGAACGGCTGGTTTGATGATGAATGTAAGCTTCTCAAAGAATGCGGGCACGCGCAGAGCCTTATCACGAACTCCGTCGAGCGGAAAAGGGAAGCTTCTGAGAACTCGAAAAGTACAGGGAGCAACCGCACCAGGCGCGGAAGTTTTACCAACAAGTCTGCAGGATGAAACCTTATACACCTCGATGCTCATCCCGCCGAGACAAAGAGGGAAATCTGATTTCCGACAGAATGGGCATATTGGAGCGATGAGTACTGTGATGAGCGGACAAATATTGTCACCGGATAGCTCCATACATCCAGGACATCAGTGGCCCATATCAAAGCGGCTTTACTTGAGGCAAATCAGCGACAGATCAGATTTTCTCTCTGCGGTAAGCGAATATGGACATCGGTTGCACCATCTTTTCATCGACTTTAAAGCCACCTATGATAGTATAGCTAGGGTAAAACTTTACACGGCCATTAGAGAATTCGGTATCCCGACGAAATTGATAAGATTGACCCTGAACAATGTGCGAGGCCAGATAAAAGCAGCAAGATAATTCTCAAGACCATTCGACATCAACAACGGTCTACAACCAGGGGATGCCCTATCATCCGTTTTTAACCTGGCCATTGGCAAAGTGATCCGTGATGCTGAGGTAAATGCGAAGGGTACGATCCACTTTAAGTCCACCCAACTACTGGCCTATGCTGATGATATCGACATCATGGGAAGAACGACCCGAGACGTACAAACTGCCTTCATCCAGATCGAGCAGGCGGCGCGAGATCTTGGGCTGCACATCAATGAAGGCAAGATGAAATATATGGTGACAACGTCAGCAACAAAAACCAATTAAACAACATCAAACCGCACTGGTCAAACGGGAACAATAAAGATAGGAGACTGCAACTTTGAGACCGTTGATAATTTCTCCTATCCAGGGTCGAAAATCACAACCTATAACAGCTACGATGATGAAATCCGCGTACGGTTGGTGGCTCCAACAGAGCCTATTTCAAAAACTGTTCCGCTCGAAACGTCTCACCATAGGGTCAAAGTTCTTACTGTACAAGACAATGATCTTGCCAGTCCTCATGTATTCCTCGGAAACTTGGGTTCTTAGCAAGAGGAATTGCGAACTCTTAGCCGTGTTCGAGAGAAGAATCCTCCGAAGAAGTTTTAGCCCCCTACATGAGAACGGACGATTCCGTAGCCTATATAACGACGAAATCTATGAGCGCTTGTTTCTTATACCATCCTCTACTTCCATCGCAAATTTCATGTCAATCGGTCTCGACTGAAAGAATTCGGAGGTTGAAAGCTTTAATGGCTGGACTATTCTGTGTCCTTTGTAATTTGGACTTTAGCTGCGTTCTGACCACCGACCAGCAGTGTGGATTGTTATTGTTCAGACCTAGTTGGCAGGGCGGACTGAACGTGTATGGCTATAAGGAAGCTCATTCTTTTTAGAATGTAGAACTCTGAATACAAAATTTTGAAAAAAACTCTGATATTTGTGCGGCGGTTCTTGATGGTATAATCGTGTATCGTGATCACTTTTGATAACACAAGAAAACCCCAAAGTGCTTCATACGTGAACCATTCAGTTGCCGGTTTCTGACTTCTTTTTTGGTTGGATTGAATGTTAGGACAATTCTTTGGGTAATTAGGGTAGCAATGGAGGTTTGATCATTGCTAATGTACATTTGGTTAGGTGTATTAAAGTGTATTAAATTTTTTATTCAAAGTATTCCAGGAAAAGGATGTAAAGGAGCAAACTTGAGTTCTTGGTGGAAAACAAAAATTTTTAATTGCCTAACATGCGCTGGATTAGAAATGATTCTTCGACGACACTTTGCATTGCAGATAAAGTCGGCTAGAGGCTCGAAACTTTGTCGATGACTAATTTGGCATTTGCGATTTCAATTAGTCATTCGATTTTCAAATACATTAAGCTGCAGTTAGACGAAAGAGCATTTACTATTTGCAAAATGGAATAGTCACAAGACTGCACATATGAATCATGGGAAGACCGGATTTGGTGTCTGGAATTTGAGAAAGTGGGCTCCTTTCACTTAGTTACCCCACATTAGTCCAAAGTCGTAGAAACTCCCATTGGATTCAGACAAGAATTTATTTGCGAACCGACATGTGTAGCCGCACCCTTATCGACAAAAGGTACTCTTATCGGTTGGACATGTTGTTCCCCAGAGAAAATAAAAATCTATATGTAAAAGAAGGGATAATTTCGCGATAAGCGTGTTAACATTGCTCTGAATTAGAAATGTAATGTTTATAAAAAAAATTGCGATATGCTCGTGTGTACTTACACAATGAATTTTATCAATGCCTCAGCGGA
This sequence comes from Hermetia illucens, assembly GCF_905115235.1. Classification (NCBI taxonomy): domain Eukaryota; kingdom Metazoa; phylum Arthropoda; class Insecta; order Diptera; family Stratiomyidae; genus Hermetia; species Hermetia illucens. Next base: position 103,402,852 of record NC_051852.1, on the reverse strand, counting down.
AAGCTTATATGGTGAAGTAATCAATCGAAGGTAGTCAATTATTTTGCGGTAGTTTGCTATGAGTTCGGTGAGAAAGGATGCACAAGTGAATTGCCAGTTTTATAGAAAAAATGCAGAACAAAGTCAAATGTGTGGTGGTTGGTGATGGTGCGGTTGGGAAAACCAGCATATTAATGGCGTATACTTTCAACAGTTTCCCGGCCGAGTATGAGCCCACAGTGTACGACACGCACTCGATAGAAGTGTTCTCCAAAGGGAAGTTCTACTCATTGCAGCTCTACGATACCGCGGGTAATAATGACGTTGTTTGTGCACGCGTCCACTAACGTCTAGTTCTCCAGGCCAAGAAGACTACGATCGACTGCGACCCATTGGCTACACAGGGACGGATGTGTTCGCAATTTGCTTTTCCATAGAAGATCGGGTATCGATGTTCAACGTGAAACAGAAGGCATGAGTTCCCCATTTTGCTTGTATTGTAAAATTTGTGTTATTGTTTTCTATAACTTCACGCAGTGGATTCCGGAAATAAAGCACTATTGCCCGAATACTCCCTACATTCTCGTGGGAACTAAAACGGATCTCAGACGGAAATATAAAATGACCATTCCGAAGGAAGAAGGGATCAATTTCGCGAAGGCTGTTAAGGCGTTTACATATGTTGAATGTTCTGCTAAATCTCAGGTAAGTTCAGTTATTTCTTTTGGTTCTACTAATGCCGGGAAATAGAGATATGCTCCTTTAGCTCGTGCTGACCAATGCCCAAACATGCATAAGGAAGACCTTAATTTACTTATAAATGGAAAAAAAATCCGTCGATTTTCCCATTTTGTCTCTCATATTAATAAGAATCGAATGTTTCGAATGAGTTTCATGGCTTTGAAATTAATTTCCAAAAGCTGAAAACATATTGGTATTGATTAAATAAATATTTGCAGGGTTTTTTTTTCTAGAAAAAACTCGGAAATATAGTGCATCTAGCAATTCAATCTTACTTGTTGTGTTTTGGCTTCCTCTAGAGCCTTTATCAACTACTTGGTTACGGTTGTTGTAGGACGATCCGCTTTAGCAGAGATAGCAAGGAGATAGCCTGATTAGTGCTGTGGTGCCTGGTTTCGATGCCACAACTTACGGAGACTATGTCTGCTCTGGGAAAGGCAAAGGGAGCAGAATCTTGCCTCAGATATTCAAAGCCAGCCTGTTGATTCCACGAAGGATAGCATATCCCCCACACTACAAACAAATATTTCGTTAAGGCCCCCAAAAAATTGTTAGTCCAGCATCCGCAGCCTGGCTTTAGTTAGAACTGCGAAATCGCAAAGAAGGGCCTGAAAGTTGTTCCTTCTTCTCCGTAACTTCGATAATACGAATTGTAAGGTATGCCGAGTCAGGCGCATGTGTGGTATAGTCCGTTGGAAATGCCTACTTTACGCTTTCGGTGTGAAAATCACGTGAGTGCAATGTCACATTATGCCATCTGCACCCGGAGGTTTATATGCTGAGAAACTGTTTAAAGCAGCTAATTTTATCCTCGGTAATAGACACCTCACGTTAGAAAATAACTAAATAACTATATCTTACGTTTCGGCAATAATATTAACGAACTATATAGCCCCATTACCTGTCTCCACCGGTTAATTAAAACATATTTTCTATTTTACAAATATGAAAAGTGAAATTAATGCAAATCTTGGACATGTTGCTACATAATGGATTTCCAGATCCCCTGAATAATGTATTTTTTTTAAGGTTTTTAAAATCGGTTTACTGTCTGTCTGTCTTTTTTTTTTTTTTGAGTAGGTGGAAATCTTTAAAAGACACGGCCTGGACACGCCAGCGTGTGGGATTCTTACCCACTAAAACCACCCCCGTGGAACCACCGTACGGTATTACATCACGGGGCGGAGTCAGCTGATTTTAGCTTGGTCCCCTTTCGTCTCTACACGGCGTACGTAACCGCGCTTTTCTAGTCTCCTCTGCCTTTCGCAGTTTGCTCTGGATAGATGCGACCATGGTGTTGATCGCATTCCAGTCTTTCTGATATGCTGACATTCTTCGCACCACATTCTCTGGTACGAGCACCTCTCCTAGAGTCTCCTCTAGGTTGTTCCTTTCCTCCGCAAACCTTGGACAGACCTTGGAAGAATACATGCTCTGGGTCCTCTGGGACTCCATCGCAATTTGGACAATCGGGTGAGGTATCTATTTTAAACCGGAAGAGGTACTGGCGATATCCCCCATGCCCCGTAAGAAACTGAGTAAGATTATAATTAATCTCACTGTGCCGTCTCTCCAACCACTCCTTGATAGCAGGAATGAGCCTGTGTGTCCACCGCCCCTTTCCCGAGCTTTCCCAACGCTCTTGCCATCTATTTAAAGATTTCTCCCTTTCGGCGTTCTTCGTCTGCGATAAAGGAGAGATAGACTTCGCATTATACATATATATTCGACATCTCATCTGCGAAGATGTCAATGGGCGTCATTCCAGAGATTACGAATGCTGCATCATCTGAGACACTCTTGAATGCTGAGCACACCCTTTGGGCTGTTCTTCTGTTGACTGAACTCAGTTTGTTAGCGTTAAATGCAACCTGCAATGCCTTTCCCCAAACTGGAACTGCATAGAGCAGGATCGAACACACTACCCTAGCTATAAGCAACCTAGAAGCATGTCGTGGCCCTCCCGCGTTAGGCATCATCCTTGCCCGGGCCACACTTGCAGCGGACGCTTTGTCATAAACATACTGCACGTGTTGCTTATAGCCCCCCAAGTATTTGATGGCAATTTGGATACGGGCATCAAATTAAAGGTCTCGGTTAGTACTTTTCGAAGCCGGCCTCAGCTTTGATATTTGGTGGAAAGGTGAGGCATGCGGAGGGTTGAAAGTGATCATTTCTTTAAGGGGGCCATTCTCAGAATCTACCCAACCGAAAAATCCGAAAAAAATCAGGAGGCTGCCACTATATATATATATATATCCGATATCTGTTCAAATAAAGTCAATAATAGTATGGAGTAGGTAAATAGGTATCAGTGGCCGCACCAAGGAGCCCAATTAATGCTTTGGTGCGACGTTTTGATGCCGTTTCGATGAAATCTCTCTGAGGTACCCAAAGAATGATTTACCCAGTGTCAGCTGCCTGACTCTAGCCATAGCTGGACAATCGCAGAGAAAGGGCAAGAGGGTTTCCTTTCCTTCTCCGCAGCTTCGGCAATGCGAGTTGTAGGGTATGCCGAGCCTAGGGGCATGGTCCCCTATGAGCCAGTGCACACCGTAATCTTGAATGCATTTGCACGCGTCGGCACAGGAGCTCTCGTGTTTGGGCTATATTATAAGCGGGCTAAATTCTCCTTGACTTGGCACAGCTTGTAAGCCTTCGCCATCTCAGGCCCGCGGCTGCTAGGTAGCATGAGTAGACTTGGCCCCCAACAGCCGAAAGCGGAACACCGACTGAATTCGCCGAAGGACTGCCAAGAGTAGAGCCTTGCCTGGAAAATTATTATATTTTTTTTATAATTGGCTGGAACCCCCTCTTAAGATCATCCTAGCACCATGTAGTGATGTAGGCTGTAATATAGAGCATGATCTTGCCGAGTTTTGTGGAAATCGCACTATTACTAACAAAGTTATAATACGTTAAAGTTGTTTCTTCTTTGAAAATTGAAGACTATGAATGTTAACATCACCTGAAAGTGGATACTCTCACATAATATATGGATATATGCTACGTACTAAGAAATACACAAAACCTTTCGTACCTGAAGCCTCCAGCTTCCGGTTTCCCGACTTGTTCAAAAGTTCCTCAAAATATCGAGTTAGCACTGAGCGGCACTCGAACATTGGGCAGAAGGGATATTCTGCGGAATCTCTTTCATATAATTCTGAAGATCTTTCTTCAAATGAAGCATGCAAAATTAATAACAGTGAAACAAAATCCTAAAGCTGTCGTATATTATCAATTAAGGTTGGAATTCAAGTTAAAAGATGTTAACTCACATTAAATTGATTCTCCAAATTTAAAACTGACTCCAAAGAAACTGAATTCAGTCGGGCGATGGCGGTCCACTTCTTACGAATATTTCCTTTTGGGACACCTGAAAGGTTTCAGCAGGGTTTTATTATTTGTGCAACAATGCACGGAATAATATTTCACCTTGACCTTTCAAGCTCGAAATTAATTTTGACATTCTGAGATTTTAATGAGCAACTGGTTTACTGAAGTTTCTTGATGTGCACACACTATGATGCGGGCTTTTCAGTACGTTTGAATTTGGTTAAAATATAAAATGCTGATAATTTTAAAAATGCAGTCTTCTTTCGAAAACGGTCTTCGAGAGTTCCGTTAGATTGCACTATAGAAATGACTTCCGTCATTAGTGAAAATAAGGGAGGGAGGGAGTCTATTATCGATTTGATAATCTCGCACGACTAGGGTTGCATACCCTTCAAACAAAGCCCTGACTCACAGTCCTCCTCGTTGGTAGGGAAATGCGTTTGAACTACCAGCTCCAGGGTCTTGCCAGAACATTCCGTCCAGGAGCCTTCCAACTTTTTACTGAGTCCCGCAGGTTCTCTAATGCTTTCCACAATACTCCAGTCACAATAGCTTCCTGCCAATCTTCATGGTCGGATTGTTCTTCCTCATGTAGTCCTTGTATGACTACCAGTATTTATGCCTGTAGACCTCTCTTCTCACTTTCTTGAGGATGGACAGATCTTCATTCCACCAGGGGGCAATGTCCTCTTGCTGTATTGTATTGCATGAAACTTTGAACGCGGTTTCGAATGCCTTTTCCTGAGCACCGATCTTTGACACCAGTTCATCTCCCATGCCAATAGTACCACTTCGAATACGAGAGAGTATGCGCTTGATAGCTTGACCTAACCTCTTTCAGTGGATCTCCCAGGAGTCTCCGTTAGGGTTGGGGGTCTCTACAACGAAATTTAAACTGAAAAGTATAAAGTATATACCTGTGATCTGAGAAAGATCTCATGTCAGACATTCTCCATACTCTAATCCAGAGCTCCTGTATTATTGCGACGCCGATGTTTTCTTCCCGGAGGAAGACCAGTAGATTAGTTGAGGAGCACTTAGAGTGCTGCACATTTATCTGCGATACCAACAGCATGATCTGCTTGCGGATCACAGCGCTGATAGTCGCCTTTGCCATCTGCAGTCAGTAACTAACAAATACTTGAAGTTGATTCCACTCATTGCAGTAGCTAGCGAACTGAAGAGCTTGCCTCTTCAGTCATAGGATGAGAAATTTTGGTATCTCTGTCTTTGTGATGAAAAGCGTCCGATGAATTTTGACTGAATTTATGAAGATGCTACACACTGTTTTTAACTTTTTGGCACTTTTTCGCATATTTTCTAATCTCACTGACAACAGCGGAAAGCATCCCTAACGCAAGTATCACTGTATACGTCACCGCCTTCACCCTACCCCCATCCACCACCCTGATCCAATGCATTATCTATGATACATAGTACTCGATGACTATTTCAGTCCGCTTGACCTACATACTATTGTCATGGTTTCCACTAGTTCACTAGTCTTTGGGTACGACCTTCTACTTGGTTCCCCATTCCAGAATTCAATCGTATAGGATTCTGGAATGGGGAATGCTGCTTCACGATAGTACCGAGATTCTCACAATGCGTGCTTGCTCCAACTTGAACAAACATTCCACGCTATATGCTGCACCTTTTGGGGTTAAGTGAAGTAAGATGGTTTGCATCTGAATAGAACTCCTCTCCCCTTTGTAGCACTGTATATATATTTGTTACTTCAGTAAGCCTGCCGGAAGTAAACATACATTTTTTTGTCAGATTAACGCTTACTGCTTTCGTAAGGCTCGCTATTATATCTTAGGAATCGGTGTCAGACACAATATTGATTGTTAAATCTCACTAATGGAGACGTGTCCGGATGACTCAAGTGGTAAGAGCACTGGGCTGTCGTAGCAGAAGGCGGCGGTTCAGATCTCACTGGTGGCAGGGAGATTTGTTATTGTGGCTGTATGTCGGATACCAGTCGAGTCAGCTGAGAATGAGTACCTGTGTCAAATCAGGCTAATAATCTCGGGCGAGCGCAATGCTGACCACATTGCCTCCTACAGTATACTGTAGTGTACCGTAACGGTCTTGAATGAAGTGCTCTAACACACTTCAAGGCCCTGATCCAATATGGATTGTTGCGCCAACGATTATTATTATTATTATAATGGAGACTTTCTGCGGCAATTCAATGCGGTTCAGGGAAGCTTCCCTAAAGGTAACATTGCGATCAGGATGGGTGAGCTAAGTGCCAAGCTGGGATCAAACAACAAATGCTTGGGTATGTGATGGAGCTTTTTGCAGCCTTCATCACTTTGTCATTACGGACTTCCTGTTTGAGCACAGAGCCTGCCATAAAGTCAGTTGAGTATCAGCTTTAACTGTATATTCAATAAGATCGATCACATTGCGGTCAGTAGGTGCTGTTTTCTGAATGATGGTGGAAGAAGAGGTGTGCTGACATCGATTCTGATGAATCTTCAACCGCCCAAACTCAACACGGCCCGGAGATATTTTGAACAGCTCGCCGGAAAATATTGATGATCATCAAAAATATCCTTTTCTCTAGGGAAAGTCAAGTCTTCGCTGGGGCCTCGAACGAGTAAGGGACTTAGAAGCGGATCGGTAGGCGCAAGGAACTAAAGGCTCTTGTTGCCGTTGTGACTATTGTGAACCGGATGCTTTTGAGCTCTGGTGCCGAAACAAATCTCGAGAAGTCCAGAGTAATATGTAGAATTTATTATCGCGCTGGTCAGGGAAGAAAAAGTTGCCTAAAATAATAATAATTTCAGTACCGTATCACAAAAGAACTTGTAATTGATCGCTTATCTTCTGTGTCTTTAATATGGGCATCAGACGAGCTACCTGGTTGGACCATGAAACTTAGCTAGCAAATTCAAGTTAAAACAAGTCTGGAAACCGGAAATTTGAGGCTTTCGGTATAAAAGGTTTTGTGTTTCCCTATGTGAGGAGCGATGAGTGCATGACAGTTCCGGGTGTACTTTGTTGTAAATTCCATTGCACTTTATTTTTTAGGAAGCATTTTAAATAAATCATTTGATGGAAAGCACTGTGTTGATAATAGTCAACCTCATACACTTCACACTCGGAGTTTAATATTATTAGTGAATGTGAAGACCTACAACGGATAAAAAAAAGGGCTGGGGAGAACTAGATTAGTATTGGTATAGTAGAGTATTATAGTTCCTATCCACCAAATTTCGTTCGGATCGGTTTAGCTGTTTTGGAGAGAAGTGCGTGTGACAGACAGTGAATCGATTTTAATAAGATCTTAATCCTGAAAAATGAAGAGTAAAGATTGGGTGTGGGTGATTGTTGTTATTGCTTTACCTTACTGGAGTTCCTAACACGCCACACACAGTGCGACTTCTCTGTCAGCTTAAAGCTTCGCTCAAAAATATCATTTTTGCTGTATACCCTTGTAACCATTACTGAAATTTGAGTGACCAACCGCAACATGCCCACGAACCTACAACTCGCAACTCGGTGGCTGTGGCTGGTATAACTTTCCTCTCGTGATTTTAAAATCTATTTAGACTTCCCTGTTCTCCTTACTAATAAGTTTGCTTATTGTTTGACCTCCGAATCGCTTGTTTTCTATAAATTCCTCGTTATGCAAACTTATCGTTTTAAAAATTTTCAAAAAACTTCACTTGCATTGGGTGACCTTTCTTGGCCTTAAAGGTGAACAGATTGTGATGTTATGACATGGGACGGCGGTATTTTTGGATACACACAATTTAACCAAGTTGTAAAGTCCTCCCAGCGGAGCTACTGGTGATTCTAGAGGTCTGTCAATGGCTCTGTCAGTTACGACTTTAGGAGCTTTATGCATCAAAATGGCGGTTCATAGGGCTAATTAGGCTCTTCGAAGTGGCCACTGATACCTACCTACATTCACTGTACAGTTCTGATTTCGGGATGCAGTAACAAGTTTTTTCTACTAATATGAATAAATGTATTCACTTTCATTCCAGGAAGGTTTGCACGAGGTCTTCGACGAAGCGATTTCTGCGACAGTTCGATGTTCAAGTATCAAACGTGCAAAGTGTCACCTACTTTGAAATACATTTTTAAAAACTCATTATTTTATTAATTGCTGAGTACATTCATGTATGAATGTAGATATAATGAATGGAAATAGAAAGAAAAAGAATTATAAAATGTGTATTAATGGCGTGCCTTTGTATGGTGAATTGGTTGAAATAGCATTATTCGCACAAAGGTAATAAATATATGTATTTTTCCTTTTCCCCCTTTTGTGAAGCAGCCCTCATATTGGCATTGCTTCTTTCTTCATAATTTTAATTATCCAATGATTCAATTTCATTATCATCAGATTTAATCATTAAACTGTGACTAATAGTACTGTGCGGACGTATTTTTAATGGATAAGAAAATAATTAATACTAAAGCGCATGCCAAGCTTTTTAATTCAAATAATAACTTTGCTAATAGCTCAGCTAGACCTAACAAGTGCTTAATAAACATTTCATTCACCTGTGTTAACATATGCTTAAAAATTTTCTAGTTTGCGTTGCAATTAATTGCCCGTGAATAAAATGCTAGAACTTTGCGAGCCCAGCAATACTAACTCGAACATGGCACTCAATTCCCAAAGCGCAAAATCCTCCATTTCAAACCAAAGTATACCTAGTGAAGAGTTTAGTGACAAGACGACATAGATATTGACGGAATCCATGGAACTGGTGAAATTCAAGACAATAGTGAAACTAGCGGCCACAGGGTTCAATACAAAATCCAATGGGAAGATGATGGAGACAGTTATCTACAACAGACTCCTCCCCATCGTCGAAAATAGGAACGGCCTGTCGAAACGTCGGTTTGGATTCCGACGTGCCAACTATACGGTGGATGCGCACTATTTTCAGGCGGCTACTGTGCTGTATTGGTACTGGATGTAAAAAACGCGTTCAACTCTGCCAACTGGAACAAAATTAATCGGGCGTTGGTTGACGTAGCTGTTCCCGAGTATTTAGCGAATCTAGTGGAAAATTACTTCTCAGAGAGGACTTTCTGATACGGGACGGATGAGGTCCCCAGAGAACACATTATCACAGCCGGGGTACCACAAGGATCGGTACTGGGTCCCCTTTTGTAAAATATCATGTATTATGGGATGCTTACTCTTCCTGTTCCAGAGGAGACTACGATTGTCGGCTTTGCAGATGATCTAGCTGTAGTTGTTACAGCGAAACACCCAGCGAATGTGGTGGTTGCGACGGAAACAGTGAGAACGATAAAGTCCTGGTTAGAAAAAGCCGGGGTTATCTTGGCGAACGCGAAAACGGTAGCTGCAGGAAAAAGAAACTGCCAAAGTGGAAGTTGGTGGATATACAGTCGTGTCAAAGCCGACTATCAAATACCTGGGAGTGATAATTGACATCAAACTGAGCTTCAGGGAACACCTAGAGAATGCATGCCAAAAGGCAGTCAGTGCCACCGCGGCACTTGCAAAAATGTTGCAGAATATTGGTGGGCCGCTGTCGAATTAGGGTGTGGGGTTGAGCGTAAATTTGAGAATACCAACTACCAAATTACCCAGTTCCTCACGGAACATGGTGGATGCTGCACCGCTTTGGATTGGATGGTTAACCTCTCCAGCCCCGCAGGGAGACCAGGGGTGGTTTTTAGTGGATGCAAATCCTACACGCGTCCGCTTTACCTCCGGCGTTGGTGCGGCGGAGCTGGAGCGAGCGTGTGTTTCTAAGATTCCGTGTACGCATAATAAGAAAAAGAAAAAAATATGTGTTTCTTACCAATATAACAATATAACTTTAGCCAATTAAGGAAATAGTTTGCAACTTGGTTAAATAGGTGTTTTGAAGCCTGTATAATATATATATGATTATCTGAGTATAACCCTACGATACCTCTAGTGATTGTATTATTTAAAATAATTAGACGAATTTTGCTTTTTCGCCAGTACACTTTTCTTTTATTGATACCGATATTTGGGGAAGCGGCCTGTCCCTGACCCTTCATCAGTGCTACACGTATAGCAAAGCAGAAACCGTCTAAATATTTCAAATATATATGGTTGCCATTTACCCCTTGGTGGGGTACAGCGCGTCAAATATATCTACCCGTCGTCGTTCGCGGTTACATTACACTCCTCCGCTACTCTTCTGTGCCAAGTGCTTTTGGTGTGACCCACTCGTCGCCACTTTGCGAGAGTGGATTCAATTGCATGGCGTAACTAGCAATGCAATTGTCATCATCATCATCAACGCCGCAACAACCGGTATCCGGTCTAGGCCTGCCTTAATAAGGAACTCCAGACATCCCGGTTTTGAGCCGAGGTCTACCATTTCGATATCCCTAAAAGCTGCCTGGCGCCCTGGACTACGCCATCGCTCCATGTCAGGCAGGGTCTGCCTCTTCATCTTTTTCTACCATAGATATTGCCCTTATAGACTTTTCTGGTGGGATCATCCTCATTCACATGGATTAAGTGGCTCGCCCACCGTAACCTATTGAGCCGGCTTTTATCCACTACTTGACGGTCATGGTATCGCTCATAGATTTCGTCGTTATGTAGTCTACGGAATCGCCCATCCTGATGTAGGGGACCAAAATTCTTTGGAGGATTCTTCTCTCGAACGCGGCCAAGAGTTCGCAATTCTTCTTGCTAAGAACCCAAGTCTCCGAGGAATACATGAGGACTGGTAAGATCATTGTCTTATAAGAGCTTTGACCCTATGGTGAGACGTTTCGAGCGGAACAGTTTTTGTTAGCTGAAATAGGCTCTGTTGACTGCCAACAACCGTGCGCGAATTTCATCGTAGAAGCTGTTATCGGTTGCTGTTTTCGACCCTAGATAGGAGAAATCAACGGTCGATAATTGTCGTCCCTCCTTAATGTCCAAGAAGTTTGATCTTGATATTGAAATAACTCCATTTCTACCCTGGTAAGGCAGGGAAAACGGATGCTTCCTAGATATACAAATTGATCACCGCCTTCGATGCTCCTCATTAATGGAGATACAGAGAATGCGATAACCCGTCAGACTAAGAACCTTGGTATTAATAATAATAATCGTTGGCGCAACAATCCATATTGGATCAGGGCCTTGAAGTGTGTTAGAGCACTTCATTTAAGACCATAACGGTACACTACAGTACACTGTAGGAGGCAATGTGGTCAGCATTGCACTTGCCCGAGATTATTACCCTCATTTTACTCAGGTACTCATTCATAGCTGATTCAACTGGTATCCGACGTCAAATCACGATACAAATCCCACTATCACCAGTGAGATTTGAACCGGGACATTACGTACGACAGCTTTGTGCTCTTATGACCCACCTATCCGGACACTTAGAACCTCGGTATAGTTAGCGTTTATCTTCAGTCCAACTCTACTGCCTTTCCATATCCAGAGCCATGATCCGGTAAGAGCGCAAATAGCAAAAAAACATCATCCACTGAACTGCTCCACGTTCTCCAGACCAGGCAGCATGAAAAACGTCACCGACAACCAGAAGAAACAATACCGGTGACAAGAGGCTACCCTGGTAGACTCTGCTTTCGATCTCAAATTCCTCTGAGGTCTTATCTCGATGAAGTGCGTAACATTTTACGCCATAATATGATAATAACAATTAGTTTCTCCAGAATGTCCCTCTTGCGTAGAGCACACTAAACCCACTTCCTTTTCATGCTATCGAAAGCTTCCTCGAAATCGAAAAGAACAAGTGAAGCGAAGAAACTCCGCGTATTGCTCCAGAATGATCGACAGGGTGTTGATGTGGTTACTGCATTAGGATATGCATTGGCCTGCACACTGTCGACCAACGTTTTGAGATGTTCGATACGTTCCAGTTTGATTTTAACTATTATGTTTGCGACAGCAGGGAGCCGCAGATACCCCTCCAATTGCTACACCCAAAACAGGTATCCTTCTTTAGAATCTTAATCATCATACATCAGCAGATCTGCTGTAATTGTGATTGCAGGGGTAAATAACTCTGCGGAGAGACAGTCAAGCTAGCGGCTTTACTTCGTTTGAGTGCATGGATAGCAGGAGGAGCAGTCCATATCTGCATGTTTGTGGTAATTAGCCATTTCATCCAAGAGGAGAAACCTCACCAGATGTGAAGAATCCTGGTAAAGGCTTCTTTCCATCTGTTTAGCTGCGAGCCATCGTGGATGAGGAGTCGACTTCTAATGTCCTTCACAGGCCCATCGAAAGATTTACAACCACACGCAAGTGCTTTCCTGATCTGGTATGCACTTCTGAAATCGTTGCGTTTTATAGCATTTTCTGCTTCGCTGGCCAGCACGATAACAAAATTTCCCTTTGCGCCGCACACTACGCTGAACTTCTCGGGGCTTTGCGTCGTATCGGAGTTCGAACGCCCATGATCATTCGCAACGGTCAATAGTGCCTTCAACCCCTTCCGTTCATCGATCGATTACGCATCCTTCTCCACTATATTGGAAATCTCTGTTGGCGCATAGCGCTGTAAAATTGTGATACTCCTTAACCTGGACCGAAATCTTGGAGTCAGAAGTCTGTCAGGAACCGGCTCCTGGATCAAGAGAACGCGCCTTGCAGTAACCATCAGTAACAACCCGACACCAGTTATTTTCTACTACTCAACTTTCCAGCCTACAAAAGCACGTTGCCGCAATCGGGAGAAGACTCACCATCTTACTTCGCTTAGGCCCAGAATGTCCAACTTATATCGTTGGAATTCTTGCTCGAGTTGGAGAAAAGGAGTATTCTAGGAGTACTCGCTACCGTTGTCGAGGTGCGTGTGCAGAATTTATTAGGCAACATAATATACTAACGAAAAACTTTTGAGATGTTAATTTTGAGGGAACCGTTATCGAGTTATCGTGCCCAAGTAGTTCTAAAAAGAACTGGAACTAGTTACTGGTTTGCTGCTCAACGAAATGATGTTTCGTTATGTCCCGCTTGTTTGGCAGGCATATATCTAACAGAGAACTGATAGGGAATCTTTAAGCAAGTATTTCTCGTCGCATTTACAGAACAACGAGCAGTCTCAAATTCGTCTCATAGTCGCAGTGTGGAATACCACCGAAACCTAAGTTATGGAAAATCTCGTTGAAAATGTGAAAAACAGAATTCTCGAACTTAATTACTATTCTGAAAAGCTTCTAGATATCTATCAGTCATTAATTTGCCTATTACTTTGTCAATAAAACTTTATGTAAAAATGTATAAATATCATTTAGTCCAAAATTAAGACAAACGGCTAATTCACCCAAATAGGAGGTGGTACTATAGTTTATCAGTTTGTTATCGCAGCATATAAAGTACAGGTTTTTTAAAGAGGTACAAACTCTTATCTTCTAAATATTACGAACATTTTCAATCATCTTTAAATTTGCCCGCCTTTTGTAAGTCAACATTAGTGCAATTTTTTATTTCTTCGCTAAGTAGCGACGTAGAAAAGTAGAGTTCTCTACGTAAAATCTTACTGGGAAGAAACATTGTTTCCGCATCTAGTATTATTCTCATATATGATAGAATAAATGATTTTTCAATTGTTTCTAATAAAATTTGACCGGATCCATGTGCGTTTTCGGATGTAAACATTCGTTCAATCTTCGTCAAATCAGAACAGCTGATCAGAATTTTTGGAAATACAAAGTTGGCTACTCCGTGCAAATGTCAATCCGGCTCTGAAGACAAAATTATCGACAAGTCAGGAAAATTTGTAAAGATGGCGGCCCACAGCGGAGGTGTAGATTGGGCTGCGATCGCTAAACCGATTTTGTCATCAAACTACGGAAATTTAAGCAAAACGGATGTATTGAATATAATCAAGGCCATCTTGAGAAGGTATGTATCAAATTTTTCGCCGTGACTGACTGTGAGGTTTGAAGTATTTTAAGTTTGAAGTTGATGCAAATGGCGATTTTCCAATTACGCATCTAACGGGAATCTCTTTGTCATTTATGCCTAATTATTTTATTTTATTTGCAGTGAAAATGATTTCTGCGAACATGATCCGGCATATGGACAATTCTATATGGCTTTTTCGTCATTGGCTGCCGATACAATTAGCGGACAATGCAATTTGGGTGAGTAGACGTAGCCGAGAAAAAGTGCATTTCGCCATTCGTGCAACACCAGCTGTGACTAATCTCGGACAGCAGAAGGAGGATTTTATTTATAAAGCAATTGTGACTGCGGATTCCGGTTCTTATCCTTTTCCAAAAAGTGATATGTTCATTGGCGAGCTTATTGGATTTCGTATTTCCGTTACGAGAATACCTAATTGGGTCGTAGTGAAAAATTCGTCCGCACATCGGCGGTTTTTGACAGCAGAAACTGCTGATTCAGTATTGTCCAATAATGGGGATACGAAAAATATGAGACACGTCTGAATGAGGTCACTGATTTGCTTCGCATTAACATTCCATTCGATTTAATTTCTAGAAAACCGGAACTGTTTGCTCAATCCAATAAGACATCAAAAACGTATGGGTACAAGAAGGAACATTAATGATTGCAATTCCAAAAAACTGCAATGCAGGTCTCTTTTCCTTGCGGTGATCTAACTGTTTTGTATCTCCCCCGGCAGGGAGCACTCCAATTAGGCGTTTTAATAACTCTTCCAGAAGCTTCTTCGTCCATAAAGCTATAATCTGTAGGGAAATATGTCCATATTGAGGTTTCATCGCTGCCCTCCCTAAGGCACATCACTAAATCCTCAGATTGGATTGCCTGCAGCAATCGCAAAGGAAATTCCTGAGGTTTTCTCCTCAACTTCGACAATTCTACTTGTCGTGCAAATTGCCGCAACTTTGTACGTATTTGCACGCATCGTTTCAAGCGCTTTCGGGGTCAGATTTTGTTGAAGGAGGGGCAAATCCTTGACTATCTGAAATCCGTGGCTATTAAGTAGTGAGGATGGATTCCAGGCTCTATAGTCGCCACCAACGGACTGTCAACAGCGGAGCTATGTTCCTATGACCTGAACACTAGATGAGGGTAAGCGTGTCGCGCTCCTGTAATGCCATACAGCCTAGAGGATATCGCCACTGCGTGGAAAGCCTTAATGACTGTTTGGTTGTCGCATAAACTGCTCTACATGGAAAACTTCCGTAAAATTTATCTTGGAAGCTCGGTTTGCATGCGGTTTAATCCATTGGGAATGCGCACAGTTTCGAAAGTACTTTGCCGAGGATTTTACTGTAGCTAGACGGCTTTGCTGTCCAACATCCAGATCCGCAAGTGGTTGTGTGCACTGCACGGTACGTGGTATTAATATGGAAGCCAAGGTGGAGGAGATATAGGAATACATTAAAAGCACCTGCACATGCGTTTTTTAGATCCTGTTTAGCTTGGATCTATTTTATTTCTTGCTCAGCGCCGGGCTCCAGGCGACAACCATAGATCAGAAGGGGACTATCCACGGCCGTACACATGCAAACAAATATCCACGGCCGGGGAATCACTTTCTTTACGAAGGTCTTCTTGCAGGCGTTAAAAGCGATACGGGCTAGGAGAGAGGAACAAATCCAATGACAAATGTTGTGTATAGTTGAGAGAGATGTGAATGCATTTCCTTTCCATGACACTTCATTTCATTTCAACATTACATGTCATTGCCGGGAATAGTGAAAAGCTTCAATATTGCTTCCTCCTATTTTCCAAAATTAATCCTGGATGCATCTGATTAATTGTTCCTGAGTTGAAGGAAATCATGCCTACCGGACTACTCTGTCACCAGTGAGATTTGAACCGAGATTTCTCGCTACGAGAGCCCAGCGCTTTAACCACTTGAGCTATCGGAACACACTCGTTCAACTGCTCAAAATCACTGAGATCAAACAAAAAATTTTCAAAAAGCTCATGCCTGATAACCAGAAACAAAAAGATATGGAAACCTTACCTTACTCCTTAGGAGAGCAAACATGGATCAATTGTCGAGAACGTTGTGCATTGTTGCTTCCACCAAGCTTCCTCCAGAAGAATTCAGAAGTATAATCCCGTCATCCATTCCACTGAGATTGATTGTCATTGCATTCATCTTTGAGGAAGCGCCTATCGTTCACGCTGGGATGTGACAAGTCATTAACCCGTGCTGTGTCACATGCTCGCATGTCAACAGGTCTCCTGAAAATCTCGTCGAATGGGAAAAGTTCGAGTTTCACGTTTTCCCAAGCGTCGCTGATCTTACCGCCGTACGAACCGAGAAACTTCCTAGAGCTGGTCCTTGTATGGTATTATGCAACATGTATTTGCCTGTTTCCCCTTGCCGCCTACAACACTAGGCGATATTTCCGGCGCCAGTTAGCTACTGGCGGAGTCATCATTCCCCGGTGCTATTCAAAGTGATTTCTAGCTACGTCGCCGGCGGGTTTCGCAGTGCATGCTCTGTCGGCTTGACGTTGCTGCTTTTCTGTCTGAAGGGGTTGTTTGGCGTTTCCGGTCTTACAATTTTTGCTTCCCTTGCTCTCCTGTTTGATCTCGTCCTGCAACCTCTGGTCCTCTTGCTCTTCTGTTGGACCTTATCCTGTAATTGTTGCATCTTCTGCAATTACGTAACCTTAATCTGAAGCATAATCAGATCAGTACACGATAATTAATTGCGTAGATGCCGTATGTAGGTGGAGATGCATTTGTTTCCGACAGTTTCACTATAACTATCCGTCCAAGTAAAGTGTTCTGTAGCAGTGTGTAACGATAAAATGAGACTACGATGGTCAAGCGACCGTCGTGAGTAGCCGGAGACGACTAAGAGGGAAGGGCTATCCCAAAAATATAAAAAGATGACGAAACTGACCGCAAATATTCAAACTCCATTGCGCATTTTCTCATGGAATGTGCGCTCCCTGTATAAAGCGAATGCGGCTCAGCAGCTACCCGAACCCTGTCCCAATATAAGGTGGATGTAACAGCTTTGCAAGAGATGCGCTGGGCAGGCACCGGTTTCCTGGAGAAGAGCCACTACACCATATATTATAGCGGCCATCCAGTAAATCATGTGCTTGGAGTAAGTTTCCTAGTCAGCCAAAAAATGAATCTTGCTGTTATCGTGTCTCTCCAGACAGGACCACTTTCAACCAAATTGACTACGTGTTGATTGAATGCCGCCACCACTCAGCCTTGATGAATGTCAGAATATATAAGGGGCCAGTATAGACTCCGATCACTATCTCGTTGCCATAGTGCTTCGGACTTAATTATAACACTGCCTACAATCTCTTCTGACAATCAGGTGAGAGTGAATACTGAAGGCATCCACAATAAAGCCCTTCGTAACATCTCTAAGGGTGAAATGGATGCCCCAACAACCGCAGTACCGAGTTATGTTGAATTCTCAAAGAATGTGGGTATGCGCACAGACTTATCACAAACTCCGTCAAGTTGAGAAGCGACTTCACAGACGGAAAAAGGAAGCTTGGAAGAAGCAACCGTGAATTCGAAACGTGTAGGGAGCTACCGCACCAGGCGCGAAAGTTTTACCAACAAGTCAGCAGGATGACATCTTATACACCTCGATGCCCGAGACAAACAGGGCTGTCTGGTTTTCGACAGGATGCGCGTATTGGAACAATAGCAATGAAAGAAACAGTCCGTGCAATTCATCGGCTTAAAAACCATAAGTCGCCAGGAGCCGATGGATTTATAGCCAAAGTGGTTAAATATGGAGGAGAGCAACTACACCAAGCGGTTCATTAACTTATGCTCATGGTGTGGAGCAGTGAACCAATCTCCGATGATTCGCAAAGAAACATTATCAATCCCATACATAAAAAGGGAGATATCACGCAGTGCAGCAGTTATAGAGGTATCACGTTGCTGTGTACCATCTACAAGATATTCTCCGCTATCTTGCTAAGCTGGATGGCCACATACGCTCAGAACATCATTGGCCGATACTGAAGAGGCTTCACTCCAGGCAAATGAGCAACAGATCAGATTTTCCTTGTGCGGCGAGCGATGGAATATGCTGCACCATATTTTCATCGATTGTGCACGGTTATGAGAGAATTCGGTATCCAGACAAAATAGATAAGACTGGCTAGGCTGACCCTGAACAAGGCGCGAGGCCAGATAAAAGCAATAGCATCACTCTCGAGACCATTCAATATCAACAGCGGTCTCCGACAAGGGGATGCTCTATCATCATCTTCAATCTGGCCCTGGATAAAGTGGTTCGTAATGCAGATGTCAATGCAAGAGGTACCATCCTCTTCAAGTTCACCCAACTACTGGCCTACACTGACGATATTGACATTATGGCAGGCGGTGCGACATCTCGGGCTGGCCATTAATGAAGGCAAGACCAAGTACATGGTGGCAATGCCAGTGCCAAAGAACAAAGCCAACAACATCGAATCGCGCTGGTCAAACGAAAACAATAAAGATAGGAGACTACAACTACAACCGATAACAGCTATGATGATGAAATCCGCGCAAGGTTGTTGGCTGCCAACAGAGCCTATTTCAGCTTATAAAAACTGTTTCGCTCGAAGCGTCCCACCATAGGATCAATGCTCTTATTGTATAAGACTATGATCATGCATCCTTATGTATTACTCGGAGACCTAGGTTCTTAGCAAGAAAAATTTCCAACTCTTGCCCGGCAGACAACTTTTAGTTACATCAATGGATGGAGAAATGGACCTCGGCGCAAAACCGGAGTGTCTGGAGTTCCTTACTAAGGCAGACCTAGACTGGATACCGGTTGTTGTGCCGTTAATGGTGATGATCGAAGTGCTTTGTCGAAACCTGCTTGTATGCCTGTATGCTAGCCAGGTTGGTAAATGTGACGGGATCCTTTGAGCACTTTGATCTCTCACGGGTCCTTTTAACCGATGCGTGGGTCAATACCGGATCCTGAAAATCTATAAACACGGGGATTCACGCGAGTCTACTGATATATCACGCGGGTTAACCCTGAAAAATAAAGAAAATTACGGCTCCATTGCGCGCGTGGAGGCGTGAAACTCCGAATCTGAGTGCCGCAATCGAAAGGGAAGATCCACGACGGATCGCATTCTTATTCCCGACTCCTCTGTAACCCCGCAAAATTTTCACTTTACTCAGAGCATCCTCCAATAGAATAGCCTGAGGATTAAGGATGCGATCCGTCGTAGATTCTCCCTACCAGTCGCATCATTATGCAAAATCTGCTTGCAGCTGTATGCCTCGGTCTGATGAACGGCAGTGTAAAGCATACAAAGTGGTCGGCATGCAGACGGCAACTCAGGGTCTTGGAAACAATACCTTATTAAAGGTTCCAGTGTGTGGGAATTTTACCCAATAATCCTACCATTTCACTCCTGTCCTCTTCCCCATTATATCATTTCTTGACACGCAAGAATTTTCACAATTAGACTATATGGTGCTGGTGTTTCTCCCAATGTCTTCTCTATATTCTTTCCTTCCTCTGCGATCTAGTACAATGAAAGAAAACATGCTCCGGGTCGTTCGGAATATCGTAGCGGGGACAGTTAGGTGAGCTGCCCAGTTTGAATCTATAGAAGTAGTTTCGGCATTCGCTATGTTCTGTGAGAAACTGCGTGAGATCATAGTTTGTCTTTTGGTGCTGGGAATCAATCTGTGGGTCCATCGAACCTGCTTGACGATTCCTTCCTTTCGGGGTTTTTGACGTGCCAATCAGAGGAAGGCGGCCTGTCTGTAAACCGCGATCATCTTTTGAGCGTTGCATGTGGTATGTACACCGTGATATGGAATGATCTTTCTGAAAGTATTAATGATGCAGTGTCCTGGTCCAGTGGCACATATATGAATGCTTGTTCGTCAATTGCATTCGTGGACCAACTTCACGTTCCCCTCTTTCTTGGACGAGCAGGTCTCCAACCGCTTGAATTGTTCTTTAAGTCAAAGACGATTGCCTGGTGGTCACTGTGGATGTAGTGTTCACTGTCGTTTCATGGCGCATCACCAGCTAGCGGTTTGTCCTTAATCACTTGCCGCTTCCGGCAGGTCCTCCTTTTTCGTCTGTCTGTCTGTCACACGCACTTTTCTCAGGAACTGTAATTTTGATTTTGGTAGCAAAGGAGAACCGCGAGGGGATACATAAGAGGTCAATTACTTCAAAGATCAGTTGTCAGATTCTGCACTCGCGAAAAATCTGGAAAAAAAAATTATGGTGACCCATGCAAGTCGTACCTAGACGTCAAAACACTCTCTGTTGCCAAATCTACCCAAATGAAGGCAATGATAGTACATTATTATATTTTAAAATTTGACTGCGAACCCCTCAAATTCATGCTAGATCCGCAAAATTGCAGTAATCTATGTAGATTTTAATATGGAACATCATTCGGGAAGGTTTAGTGGAAAGTGGAATTTCAGGTTTGCCTGAGGATCGATGATCTCATCTTCTTCCTTCCTCATTGATTTGCATTTTCGTCTACTATGTTCCTTCTTGTCTCTTGGTTTTGCCAGTACTTTCGGATTTTAGGTCTTTATTTTCACGATGCGCCCCACTTTCATTTCTCACTCCTTTTATTCGGTACGGATCGTAACGTTAGATTCGAATTCCAACCCAGTTGTTTTACATCTTTTTCAAAACAGCTTTATTCGCAAAGGAAATTGAAAGGATATATTCTCCATTTATTCATGAAGTTGCGTTCATGAAAGCTTCTACTATTTTATTGGCAAAAACCATTAAAAGACTTCTTTTCACACTTTACAGTATGCCAAACTCAAATACCACAAATGCTGGAAGCCAGCAGTATTCTTATTCGTCACATATTGAGCCGATTAAGTAGCTCAACAGTTTCCGAGATTAAATGGTTATTGCCACCCCTGAAGGCTCTTTGTGAAGGAAAACAGCAAACACAGGGATTCGATCATGTTGTTCTTGCGTCTATTCTGAAGAACTCCAAGTTTCCAGAACACACAAAGAGCAACGTCAGCGGCAGTGATAAAGATAGCCCCAAATCAGAGATGAAAAGGTCAAGATCCGACTTGTCGACGGTGATCTTACAACAGCTAACGACTCCATTGAGTGCAGCAAATATTTCAAATACTTGGGCTCCGTTAAGCGAGGAGCTAACAGATTGTACGGTAAGTTTTTGTGACCAACATTTTGTTAAATATAAATATTATCTTTTACAATTTGTCCATTAATCTTGATAATTTCCAGCAATTATTTGCAACGACAAACATTTCTATTATGAAAGCGCAAAATGCAGGCGACATATTACTTAATGTTTGCACAAATTTACCAGTTTTGTCTCGCTACAGATTGAAATACGAAGAGAGTGCATTGATGGGAAAACCCTTGTATTTGCCACTTAGTGCAACAGATGCAACTCAGATAAAAAATTGTCTACCACAAATGTCAGCGGATATATCAATCCTAGCACAGGCACTGTCTCTGCCTGTTCTTGAACCATTGACGCCAAGTAAAATAAGCCAATTGTCGCAGTGTGCGATGTCGGCGCTCTATTGTGCCGTCCTTGCATCGATTTCGGGAAGTGTCATTTCGATGGTGAGCTCATCATCTCAGAAGTTCCAGCAGGGATCTGGATCAGCAACGCAAATTGCTAAAGATAGTGAAGAGGACGATCATGCCCGAACGGTCGTAGACAAGGCTCTAGAGATATACACAACGATTGGAAACATTTTCAAAAATTCGACTAGGGGTCATATCTATCAAAACCATTTGTGCTTTGGAGCTTGGCTGCTAATAGCTGGAATTCAAGGTGCAATGGGTGCTTCTGGTGGATCCAGTTCAAAGCAACAATCAGCCGATGAAGGGGCAAAGGGGAAAAGTCCATCACGTGGAGCAGAGCAGCAAACTCCTACCGCCCGAGTAAATTTATTCAAAGTCCAGCAAGGTTTTGGAGTCCTTAATGCAGCGATAGCGCGACATAGTCTACTATTATTGACTGAACTCATTGAGGATCTGAATATTGAGTCACGATCTAATGACGATCAGGGATCTATGGGGTTGTCTCTACCTGATCCGGCTGGTTTTGATATATTGGAGCAATACTCCTCATTGCAAAGAGTAATTAGAGTATTGAGCTCAGCTACGCTGCAGCAACTTTTGACTTTCTTGGCTACAGTATCGTATCGAAAGGCGTGCATGATGAAGCGTGCAAGTGCAAAAGAACGGAATGATGGCGATCCAATAAGTTATAGCGATTCGACAACATATTTCAACGATACATCCTCTTGCTCAGAAGATTCGGAAACTGAGGAGGAAGACAGTGAAAGCTATTTAGGGTTGTGGTTTAAGGAGACTTTGTCGCCGGAAGCACATGATGATCAGAGTGAGAACGTTCCACAAGAAAAGAGTGAGGAAACACAGAAATCTAACCTTGTCCCTGCGAAGGATGAACCACATGAATATCTAGAGTTGTCTGCTCAAATTTTCGCTTTTCTCGATCAATCACTTGGAACAAATCATAAATATCTCAACAAATATGTGAAGTCAGGACTTAGCGAACAACAAATGATATTGCTTGCAAATATATTAAAGGACCTGGATCGTGATGCTGCCAGAGGTGAGCCCGAAAATTCGACTTGCGCCCAATGGCAGAATGCCATGATTAAATTCTCCGGAGCGCTTGGTAGATATTTGCATAACTTGATATCCGCATCGTTGCTGAATGAAACATTGCAGTCATCTTTGTTGTTACATCTCGGGGTCTCGCCGTGGACACAGGATAACGTTTGGCCCCTGCAAGTATATTCGCGAACATTATCGGTACTTGTTCAGATTTTGCTCCTGAAACCTACGCAAGAGAAAGAAGCGGCTTGTCTATCTGTGTGGCATCGTCTTGTTAATACTCTTGTTGAGGGAGTTTGCTCCAGTAGTAGTCATACATCGCCTCTCGACACAGATTATGAGGATTTGAATGTCGAACACGCACAACTTCTGCTGTTCCTTTTCCATTCACTGAATTTGATGCAGAAGAAATCTATTCTGCTTTTGACTGCTGGGGGTGTGATTAGATGTGCGGAAGTTTGCCGCAATCTCACGGCTGAGAAGCCTTTACGTGATCACCAGTTGATGTTGCTTTCGAGGCTTCTGCTGTTTCTTGAGTATTTAATGAAACATTTGTATAATGCGCCGACAGTTTTGTTGGAGCAAGTTCGCTGGAATCTATTTAGTGTGATTACCTTAGATGCTAACCAGAAGGTGACGGACTACCTAAATAATAAAACGAAGTTGATGTCCTTCTGTCGGAAGGATATTGAAGATAAGCATAAGAAGTTGGCGCCCGAATACGCAAGTGGTAAGTTGATTTAAACTTATAAATGAATGAATGAATCAGAAATGAGATTGGATTTCGTCTCCCCATAGGTGTAAGACCGAAATTTTATTCCTTGGCCGTAATTGACACGAATGTGCAACAAGAATTCAAACTTGACGGTCTTGCATGGAACTTTATATTATGCACACCGGATAAACTTAAATACCCATTGTTGGTGGACGCTCTCATCGATATCTTGTCCGTAACCGATATTTGTGTTGGTGGGGTTCCTTTCCACACATTGTGTGCGGTTCATTATTGCTTCAGTCTGTGCTGGAAGTTGCTGCTTGGTCTGCCTCCCTCCACACCACATGTAGAAGCACTGATGCTTGATAAGGTCCCGAATTTGCACTCCTTGGTTTGGTCAATCAGATGTCGTCATCCATCGGGAACTTCTCATTATTTGATCGTCAACAGTTTGATAAAGCAAGGGATGTACACACAATACGCCGAGACTTTATGGAGCAAAGTAACTGAGCACGTCAGCGACATCAAATATAGCTTGAAGCAAACACTTTCGGGACTAGAAGTGTTTGTGAAATCATTCAATATTCGTGAGTTAAATTACGAAACTTATTTTTGGGATTATTTCAAGGTTCATTTTTCATTACAGAAGCTCCACGAATGTCAAAAGTTCTTCTTTTGGATGCGCTAGTTTCTCACATGCATGCCATGTGCTGGGCCGAGAAGGAGGGTTTCAAGCCTCCGAAACCAGCAGCCACTACTGTCAGTGGTGCCACGGTAACACCCGCAATCTCATCCTCTTCAGCTCAATCTTCTGCAACAAACACAGATCAAGCGAGCGGTACTTCAACTTCGGGCAGCTCTCCATCCTCAACAGAGTCGAAACATAGCCAGGACATATCCCGAGACGATCTCACTAAGGAAGTGATCTTAAAACTATTTGATGTCATTGAACTTATCCGAGACTGTATGTACAAAACAATGGATAAAGGGTTGTCTGGAACAATTCCAACAAATCTCCTGGACAGTCTAATCGCGATCTCCAGTTCAAAGAGCACATATTGCACGGATATATCTACGCAATTTTTAAATTTACTTTCTGGAGCTGACAAAGAGGTGATTACGGTAGAATGGAAGAAAAGTTTGAACGTGCAAGGAGAGGAGTGCTTCAGGTCGAGCATGTTCCCCGTTGATATCCACACGCTATCCGTTATCGAGGCGCATTTAGGAGAAATTTCAAAGCATTCGTCGTTCTCCATTTTACTTTCCCTGAAACATTCTTTGAAATCAGCCTTTTATCTGCTAAACCATTTGCTCCCGTCATGCAAGCAGGATTCAGTTGTTGTGCAAAGGATGAAGGGCTTGGTCGTGCCGATGCTGTTTGATATAAGATGTGAATATCTCTACGAGATTGGGTGTAAGAACGTAGAATTGATCCTGGGAGCAGATGTTGGTTCGGAGGGCTGTCGATTCCTCGCCTACAAATCAATTTTAGAAAACTCATACCGAGTTCTTATTGAATATGCCGAGCTCTCTCGACAGGGATGCGATTTGAATTTGGACGAAGCTATTCTCTACACAATTCTGAAACAGTGGGAACTTATGCTAGAAAAACCTATGGGTCTTACAGCGCTGCATGATTTCTTCTGTGTCACTAAAAGCGAATCTTTGGTTGAAGTGCTTCTATCGTTCACAAACACACAGATGTCTCAACTGTACGCAACAAAAGTCCTCCAGTTCTTCGAAAAGTTATTACAGACCGTGGAGAAGAATGGTTTGCAATTCAACATGGAGCAACTGGCCAGTTGCATTTCAGGGCTAGGGCAAGTGGACAATGCGAAACTAAAGGCGTGGTTAAGTCACATTTTGCTTGGTCCTGGGAACACCAACCAAGTCCAAATTTCGAGCGTGACATCAAGTAATGCCCAAACACCTACAAATATGGCAACTGTCTCGGCCATACCAAGTATTTCTGACCAAATAATGCAGACGTCAGAATTAGGACTTGACCCTGATGCAATGGAAATCGATGAGGAATGTAGTGGCGCAGCTGCGATTGCTGAGACTGCTGGAAATACAGGAGGCCAATCAACAAGCGCTTGGCAAGGAAATAGTTGCTTCACCAATAGATCCGATACACCACCGAACGAAGAGTGCATGGAAAAGAACGGACGCCTCCTGCAAAGTATAACGAAGTATTTCGTTTCTGAAAGCAAAATTCCATCGGCTGTTCCCGGAGCACTTTTCCGATCCCTAATCCAACTCGGACAGAATTTGCTGCTGCCAGCTCAAGACGCTTTGGATTTCACCGATTTATTACAAGTTATGGTAACCTTAGCCGATGCTGGAAAGGGCAAAGGTCACTCTCTGCTTTTTGCAGCTACAATAGACTGGTTAGAAGTTTCGAAATACCACGTTCTCGACAAACCAGTTGTCTCGAAATCACAACAATTGACCTATACGAAGTCGTCGGTCGCATTGGAAAATGTTAGTTCACTACTGCGCTACATGAACGATCTTCTCCAAGGAATGGGATACAAAGGATCTTCAGCCCCGCCATGGGAAGAGGACGCACAACCCGAATTCGAAGATTATATTGATGATATGGGCTGTGAAGATGACGATAGCGCCGTGGAAGATTCAGATGAGGACAGTTTGGGCAATAAGCTTTGCACATTCTCCCAAACCCAAAAAGAATTCATGAATCAGCATTGGTACCATTGTCACACCTGCAATATGGTCGATAGTGTTGGAGTATGTTCTGTATGTGCACGAGTTTGCCATAAAAATCATGATGTTACCTATGCAAAGTACGGAAATTTCTTTTGTGATTGTGGCGCGAAAGAGGATGGATCTTGTCAAGCTTTACGTCGCAGAGTATCGAATTCTTCATATCACGAAGCAACTAATTCTTCAGCAAGTTCCGCTCCAGCGAATGCATCTGATCTGGAGCAAGCTGGAGCATCGTCTTCGGTAGCAACCAAACGCTCCGTGCAAAACACACCCTCTCAATCGTCGAATCAGCAAACACATAAGACCGAAGTCGCCAGCGAACGTACATATCACATGGCGAAAGTTATCGAGGCTTCCAAAGATCAGCTCAACAATCAGGAGCAATGGAAATCGGTTGTACGATGCATTTTGGAATTCTTTGAGATGCTCTTACCCTCAGTTCGTGATAACTGTGCATTGTATTCGACGGTTGGATGTCACTCTCGAGCTAAACGTGCTCTAGAACGGTTGCATCAGCAAGAGAAAAATTTCTACTTGAATGATCAAATTATGGTCGCAACTCTAGGTTCGCAGGAAGGAGCCTTCGAGAATGTTCGAATGAGTTATTCTGGTGAGCAAGGCCAAACCATCAAGCAACTACTATCGTCGGGCCTTGTGAGAAGGGTAGCGCTTTGTTGCTTATCTTCACCACACGGTAAACGGCAGCACTTGGCCGTATCGCATGAAAAGGGCAAAGTTACTATTCTACAACTTTCTGCATTGCTGAAACAAGCTGACGCGGCCAAACGCAAACTTACCTTAACGCAACTTGCCTCTGCGTCCATCCCTTGCACAATCCTTACGCTTACTGCAAATCCAGCCAACGAGGACTGTCTTGCTGTTTGCGGTTTGAAAGAATGTCACATCCTGACGTTCTCTAGTACGGGGGCGGCAACGGAACACATCGTCCTAACTCCTCAACTTGAAACCGGTAACTTCATAAAGCGAGCTATTTGGCTGCCTGGCTCTCAGACGAAACTGGCCCTAGTGACGGCTGATTTCGTGAAAATCTACGAACTAGCGGAAGATACATACAGCCCGCAATATTATTTCCTGGTTGCTGTCGGAAAAATTCGCGATTGTACTTTCGTTTACAAAAATGGAACTTATCACATGCTGCTCATTGCATCGTCCGGATACATTTACACACAACCACTGGACGAAGAAAGTTTAGCGAAGCACGGTGACTTCTATGTAACGAACACTTTAGAGCTGAATCATCCGCAAGACATCAGCGGACAAATCGGAGGAGGAGGAGT
This sequence comes from Hermetia illucens, assembly GCF_905115235.1. Classification (NCBI taxonomy): domain Eukaryota; kingdom Metazoa; phylum Arthropoda; class Insecta; order Diptera; family Stratiomyidae; genus Hermetia; species Hermetia illucens. The sequence goes on along the minus strand of NC_051852.1, from coordinate 103,375,523 downwards.
TTCAATTTATTACTCCCATACCATGCAAATGTTGTTCTTCAGCTACTCGTTGGGGAAGAGTTTCATGGCTCCATTGACAGATGTGAACGAGGGCGTGAAATGCGTCATACAACTACAAGTTGGTTCATCGAACTCCAAAGTATCATCGAAAGGACCCATGCAACCACTATGCCAATGGACCGAAATTCCAGGTCATCCTGGTCTTATCTGTGCAATGATGCACACATCGAATAATCCAGTGATCTTTATGCTGAAACCAGACTCAGTTTATGTTCAAGAAATCAAGGCTCAAAGTTCCAAGAGCAAAATAATGGACATGGTCGCAATTCGCCATACAGTGTCAGGCACTGAAAAAACAACATTGATCCTCCTTTGCGAAGACGGAAGTCTCAGAATTTACACAGCTCATGTAGAGAATACAAACTTCTGGTTATCACCAGAAGTACAACCGATTGGAAACCAAATGTACACAGCATCCTCATTTGTGAAGCCATCGCGAAAGAGCAGGAAGAGTTCTGGCAAATCGCATGGCCCTCATCAGAAACTAAGCAGTTCAGGCTCTTCCCCAACTTTCCCCATCGACTTCTTCGAACATTGCACTGTGATGCCGGACGTGGAATTTGGTGGCAATGACTTACTTCAAATTTACAATACTCACAAGTTGAAATCCAGACTATTTTCAACCGGGATGTTTGTGGCGTCCTCCAGACCAAATGGATTTACCCTGGAAATAAACAATCCAGACCCCAATATGGTCATAACGGGAATAAGAGTGCTGGTTGGTTCACAAGATCCAATGCGTGCGCCCCAGTCAGTTACAATTTATGGTCGCACAATTCCAACAATAGTGAAACGATCAAGGTGGTTCGATATCCCTCTGACTCGAGAGGAAAGTTTACAATCTGACAAGAAGCTGTCCGTGCTGTTTGGAAGGTCTCAGGATCCTGAAAGTTTCACAATGCTGGACGGTATAAAAGTGTATGGAAAGACCAAAGACGCATTTGGCTGGCCTGAAGAGCCAGAAGAACCAGTGCTCAATAATACAGTAGGAGGCAGTGGCGCATCCGGACCTCAAGGGGGAATAAATGGAGGTGCTGGTGGCATTTCTTCCAACGAAGTAAATATCCAAACTGTCACCTTGTTAGATAAGATGGTCACATCTATGTTGGAAGTTCTTGATAGTGGTCTTAGCCTCCTCGGAGGCTCTAATGTCGATCCTGCCACGAAGCAAAAATCGATAGCTGTTGCAAAAGATTTGCTATTAATGCCAACACCCAATCCAGTTCAATTACAAACCAAATGTGTCCTCGCTACGCTGTATGGAAATCGTTGGGTGTACCATTCATACAAAGACAAAGAAATTCTGAATTATGTCAATGTAGAACTCAAGAAAATGGAGGAAGTAGATAATGTGCGAGATATAGACCCAGAAGCGTTCTATCGCCTCATTTTACTTACTCGTGGCATAGCCGTTTCACGGCCTCAGATCTTGACACGAATGTGCATTGAAAACGAATTTAACATTCTTCCGTTGTTGCTGAATCTGACGAAAAAACTGTACAACGTAACACCGACTATAGACGAGCCAACATCTATCGTGAAGTGTGGACTTTCTCATACAGAAGCAATTATACATTGCTTGATCGAGATAATATACGCTTTCGCATTATCTGATTCGAATCAAGTAGATACTATGACCAAGTATCTTGTGGAACTACTTTTAGATCCATCTAAAATCATAAGTCACAGTGCCAAGGAGGCAATGATCATTCTAATGAGTCCGCGTGTTAAACGACGTAAGGTGGCAATTGATAGTCCGCCAGCATGCTCAACTCCTACTCCTATCTCAGTAGCAGGTGGAAGCGCAGGCCCGTCAACATCAGCAGGTCCTTCGTCATCGGCTATTGCAACTTCTAGTGCCTCGTTGCAGTCGAATGAGGACTTTGCAGCGGCCGAAGCAGAAGCCCTGGAGTCAATGGGTTTAGAAGCTGCAGGGGGTAATCCTCAACCGCTTGCTTCCTTGGAAGCATTCCTAGGCATTGGGTCTTTCCCTCAACTGCTAGATCTTCAACAAGATGGTGACGATGAAGCTATCATGGACATAGCTATTGCATTGAGCTTACAAGAACATGATGGTGATATGCAGTCGTTCCAACAAGGACTTGCCAATTTGCAAGGTATTCGAGGCCGAGCATTACAAAGTTTACAGGCCCTAGGTGCAGCAGGAAGTGTAGGTGGAGATACGAGCGCATCTGCTGGAGGTTCGGATGATGAAGGATCAAATGCAGCCACCGATGGTTCCACGTTAAGAACCTCTCCGGCCGAACATGCAGGAAGTGGCGGATCGGAAAGTGGTGGAAGCGGTGTCGAAAGTATCGGTGGAGCATCGGGTCGAAGTAGTACGTACGGTGATCAACCTAACCCTTCGCCACCTCGTAGTGAAGCTCCTACACTACCGACTCCCGTTCAAGAAGCACCGAATGCCGAAGAACCCGACGAATCGGCAGACAATGAAAACTTAGCCAAACTTCATAGTCTGCGCTGCTCTATTTTGAACAAAATGGTGAAAAATTTTGCAGCTTTGGATTCATGCAATGGTCACCAAGCTGTACCTTTGATGCAAGTTATTTTAATGCTGACGACTGATCTGGATGGAAACCAAGAAACCGATCAACAAACACTCAACCAATTACTAAACGCGTTAACAGAACGCTTGGAAATAGTTCCAACATCTCAAACTTCACAGATGACTACCCGCAAGCCCAAAACCGAGGTGCAACTAGTTATCCTCTACTTGCTTAGTGTACTCATGGGCAAGACAAAATCTTCAAAGGCAGCTGGAACCACTTCGCCGCCACAACAATTCAAGGACAACGCTTCTTTCGTCGCTGGAACAACAGCCAATGTCTTAATGCGCTGTGGAGCTTTGCCGCATTGCTTAGCGATCTTGGAATCTTTCCTGCCCTATTGGAAAACCACATCAAATAACGATGAAGTCTCCAACACCCCAAGTTCTGGAAATGTTCCAATCATAACAACTGCTGGAGGTCCTCCTGCAAATAACCTTTTGAAGCCGGTCAGCTACGGATCAAAACCAGATATATCGTCACTTTTCCCACAAAATTTCATCAAAAATTTCGCTGATATCTTCGAGGCTTATAACTCTCTTCTGACGGAGATAGCTGTTCGGCTACCTTATCAAATATTGAAATTGTCGACGGCTCATCCGTCATCATGGGATTGGTATCATAAATTCTGTGAATCGGTTACGTACACGCTGTGCGAATATATGATGCTTACACTATCGCCAGTTTTGAGGAGACAAGTACGCAAGTTGTTGATGTTTATTTGCGGTAATAAGGATAAGTTCCGAATGTTCCGTGATGGTCACTCGTTAACTGTTCATATGACTGCTGTGAAGTCGTGCTGCGATTTGAATTCATCAAAGGTAAGTGGAAGATTAAAGCAGATTTATGAACATTTCCTTTTAATCCTTTCATCATACTCGAATGTGTACTTCTGTATTTTTAATAGTTTCATTTCGACTTGGCAAATATGATTTACTAAGGTTGTATTTCATTTATAATCCTTTGTATTCGGTGTATTTCGTGTTGAATATTAGTCTCCTGATCAGAAGTTGCTAATGCTCCCAGGTTCCCTGATTGAGAATGTATTAATATTTGATTCTTCTCTTGCTAAGAATCCAAGCTTCCGGGGAATACATGAGGACTGCCAAGATCATTGTCCTATACAGTAAGAGCAGTGTCCCTATGGTGGGACGTTTCGAGCTTAACAGTTCTTGTAAGCTGAAATAGGTTATGTTGGTTGTCAACAAACGTGTTCCGATTTCGTCGTTGTAGCAGTTATCAGTTGTGATTTTCGGTCCTAGACAGAAGACATTATTAACAGTCTCAGTGCTAACAGTGTTATTCTACTACTTTATTCTTCGCACTTGACCAGTGCCATTTGATAATGTTGGTTCTTTGGTTTTTGGTGCTGACGTTGCTAATATATACTCTGTCTTGCCTTCATTAATGTGCAGCTCAAGATATCACATCAATCGCCGCCTATTGGGTCTAGATGGTTATGCTTGCAAAGTCGATGAATAGATGGTGCAACTAACGACCACATTTCAACAGTTTTTCCATCGCATGCCGCAGGGAAAATTTGATGTGTTGCTGGTTTGTCTGGAGTGAAGCCTCTTTGGCTTGGGCCGAAGATGTTCTGGGCCTAGCAAGAAAGCGGAGAATATTTTATACATGGTACAAAGCAACGTGATACCTCTACATTTGCTGCGTGATATCCACTATGGTTTGGGGGTAAAGCAGCGTATCGTAACCCTAGGTTCAAATTCCAGTCGGCATGAATGTTGTGATACTAGTCTCGCTGCTGCATCAATCGCATTAAGTGTGATAATAATAAAACTGGAGCACTGTCTCACCGGAAATTAAAATGATATAAGAGACTCTGGATTCCCTATATTTCACAAAGGAATTAACAGGAGACACACACGAGTTACTGAAATAAATGTTTTACCGCAACACAATATAATAATTTCCCGAATGTGTTATTAACACTATAGTTGGGGTGGCCAAATATGATTCTCTTCAAACGCGAGGGGGAGAGTCATTAAAAGATCACGCGGCTTTGCCCGCAGATACATACTCACTTGCTTCCTACTAAGTTCCGGAAGATGAATAGTTTTGATTTTTCTTCCCCGCATCACATCATTTACAAAAATCATGTTTGTTAAATTCGACGAATCTGAATCTGAGTATTCTATAAACCAGAGCAAAAGTAATGAGTCTTGGTCGCTTGAGAAATCGAACATTTTGCAACTCGTAAAAAGCGGATTGAGGGAGGTAAAATCCACCACGAATTACATCCTTGTCTGATACCTCTTCATTGCCTCGGATACTAATGAGGCACGATCTATGTGTTTCCCAGCCTGCCTCGTCATCTCAAGCCCCTTATTTGTCTGTAAACCTTGGTGGGAAGTGGAAGGAGGGATCTACACGCCAATCGAAGGGAGCTGTGCTGCACCGAACTCTCGCTCTTCCATACCTAGCTGGGCATCGGTTAGTTTTGAAACTGAATCTATTTTCAATGGTATTTATGGTCACCAAATAGCACCTATTTTATGAGTTTGTTCGCTAAGCCATTGCAAACATACTTTCTTCGTTTTTTTTAAGATGAGATGAATAGGTAAACTGTGCTACACGCTTTGGAATCAAGGAAATTAGCTATTCTCGCCTAAACGCTCCTCCGCAGATACAGAGTGAGAAGGAATATGAACCGTGGAGGATCTTCCTTCAATGAAGATTTTAATTCCGTATTCAAACTCGCGATGTTCTTCGGCTTTGCATTAACTTTTCTCATCCTTGCTATTGACATTTGTTCCTATTTCCTGTCGACAACTCGACAAGTCAGGCAGATTCTCCCGATGTTACCTCTCTGTAGTTTTCTTGAGCTAAGCCGCTCCTATAAGTGGAGCACTTATAGGTAAATTCGGCAAATCTCCAATGCAGACATCCAGCTAAGACTTCAGTCCAATAGGACATTCGTCTCTATTAACTTGAAAATTCTTATTTCATCCCCATATTTTATTATGTTTCTCCACTTCTTTTTTTCGACTTCACTTCTACTCTTTTAAAAAAAACTGAAAAAATACTCGTCTTTTAATATGGAGACGATCCCTGTACGTAATTCCAAAAATCCGATTCTTTTCTTTTCCACCCGCGCGTCGTTTTGTTGACTTTGAGTCTGTAACAATGAAAAGCAGATAGTTTTCGTAACAGTCTCCATGTCGTCTGACTAACTGCGTAGAATAGTAGTTAGTTTCCCCGGGGATGATTTTATACATTAATTAACACTTTGGGATTTGCCGCATGCAGGTAGGTCAATTGGGATCGTCGTCAGACTTCGATTGTAAGTAATCTTCGGCTCTTTTTGGTTCCGTCGACATTCGGCAACATTAGCCCAAGTCCTGCAGAAGCATGTTCTTTAATAGGCATGTTCTAGCTGTTTTCTCAAGCGCAATTTAACGTCGATTATATATGGTTGCCATAAACTCCTATGTGGAGCATAACGAGTTACCCACGCCTACGCGGTGCTTCAGCTTCCCCTACTTCTTTCCGAAAAGTTTGCTCTCTCCCTCCAGATATGATATTTGATAGCCGGCTTCAAAGATCTTCTGATCGCTTCCATTTTCCCCTCCGTTAATATTAAACCAGCCCTTTCAATCCGACAAAACACTTGAATGCGCCTTTTACTAGATCCACAACCGCCATGTAGTGGGTGCGCCGGATCCCATTCAGACGCTTAATCTGGTCATTACCGTTCTCAATGATGGTAGAAATCTGTTGTATATGACTTTTTCCAACATGTTTCCCATTAAATCCAGCAAGCAAATACAGCGATTTGCCCCTGGGTTTTCTGTTGGCTTATTACGTTTGGGTAGCACCACCAATTTCAGCTTTTGGGTAAAAAATATGCATTTTTTTAGGAACGATAATATTCATTAATACGTTGGACCTCCTCTTCATTATCAGCTTCAATTTTGTTGAGAACGCTTCTGAATTTGGAGCCTCGTCGATCTTCTCATATACTTACTGATTGGAGGTGTAACACGTTCGATGGATTGTCTAACTGTTCGTTTCCCGCATTTTTTTAGAAGCTTTCGGAAAAGTAATTATTTAAAAGAAAAAATTGACAGAATTTATCGTTAAGGACGATTTTTCTAATGAGAAATAAAAAAAGAATCGTTAAGGAATCCATGAGTAATTTTTTGAATTATTGGATTTCTAAAGAAGTCAATAGTTGCCAGTTTTCACCCAACGCAGGTCGTAGTCATTAATGAAAACTACGGCGTGAACACAACCCTTCGCGGCTCACCGAAGCTTTCAAGCTGCGTCATGTCACCCTGCGTGCGAGCATTCGCTGTTGTATCCACTTCCTTCCATCTCATCAAGCTGCGTCTTAACTTGCGCTTGGCCTAAGTAGAATCGGACGCTCATAAGCTTACTCAACCTTGATCTTTCGCCTTTCTGCCCTTCCTTTTTTCGTGTCTTTTCGGTAATCGAAATTCGAATAGATTGTTGCAGCCATATCCATATTTTTCTGACGAAGGGCCTGCGAGGATAAGCTCGCGCCATCTCGCAGTGATCATCAATTTCATCTCCCGATTTCCATTGAGTTCTCCGCCCTATATTTCGATAATCACCGACTGCTCGCATATTCCGATGGTTCGCATCCTTCTCTCCCACATAGCACGCAATTTGAGCCGATTGCTCAATCCTTGCTGACAAAACTCTTAGCTCGGCTGTAGCTTGGACTAGAATCGTTCGCTTTTCTACCGGCTCCTATGTGAAGGATACTACAATTAATTCTAACGACGTCGGTAGGTTGGTCGCATCAGCAATCATATGTCTGCATATATACAGGATGCTTGGGATAAATCATACATTTTCTCCCATCTTTTTTGTACTTTGTACAAATATAATCATTGGCTGCCGTAACAATCCAAATGGATACAGCACTTGAAGCGTGTTGGGCACTTATTCAAGACCATAACGGGAAGGTGCATTAAGAGGCAATATAGTGAGCGTTGCGCTCGCCCGTGATTTGACTCAGGTACTCACTACGGTGAGTTTTTATTGCAAAAAACGAACGTAAATTTCACATAAAATCATTTATGTTGGCGGCAGTTCTACTAAAAAATATGGGGCTTCCCAGACGACCGAGCTCACTACATCTATCACAACACGCAAATAATCTTGTCTTATAGCATTTTCGCTTTTGTTAGAGAAACGTTGGTATGGTATCACGCTCATCGGAGACACCATCTATCACGTAAACATTCGCCGGGAATTTCGTGCAATCATAATCATGGGGACATCTTGATCTGCCCAGAACTGAGCGATTTAAATACCTCGGGTCAACGCTGTCAGCCAATGGAGAACTGCGTTATGAAATTGCTTTACGCATTAACGCAAGCTGGATGAAGTGGCGTTCCACAACTGGTGTTCTTTGTGATCGACGTCTCAAATCGAAAATTTACCGCAATGTTGTCCGTCCTGTCGCTCTCTATGGTTCTGAGTGTTGGCCAACTATAAAAGACAATGAATGGCGTCTTGCGGTAATGGAAACGAAGATGTTACGTTGGACTAGTGGCGTGACACGTTTTGATCACATCCGAAATGGGGATATCCGCGATCGTTATGGGGTCGCACCGATCGTGGAAAAGTTGCGAGAAGAGGCGTCTTCGATGGTATGGTCACGCAATTCGTGCTAACGAGAATTCACTTGCCAAGATTGGTCTGAACATCGAAGTCGATGGTAAACGACCAAAAGGCAGACCTAAACAACGGTGGCTTGATACGCTGGATGGGGATTTAAAAGCCTCGAGATTGCACCCAGGTCAGGCATTCGACAGAGCCAAATGGTGAAACCAAGCCGACCCCGCTTGTGAACGGGACAAAGGCTGAAGAAAAAAAGATAATCATGGGGACATCTTCAGAATCGAGAGAGAGCTAGGTGTCATTCGAGCAAACCGCTAGTATTGTTTCTCAAGAAATCAAAACAGGTTGCAGCAATCAACTCGCTTTCCCTTCTGGGTTTGGAAAGTATTTGCCTTTTATTGCATAAGACTTACAGCGGAGGACCCCCGATAATTAAAAAAAAATCAGCTCGAACCCTTGTCCCGGTGTTGCAAAACCGTGTTTGGAGTTTTCTCGGTTCTTTGTGTTGTATTTTTAAATGACATCATGCCCATTCGACTTCGGATCCCGAAGAAATGAATGATTTCTGTCCTCGAACGCCCAGCTTGCATACTTTCGAATATCATAGCTCTTCGGTTGAATTTTACCCTTGGTTTCTACAGCGGAAACGTCTTTACATTAGTGCGCGCTAATTTTCCCCGGGTTTCATCATCTGCCCGAAAAGGTTTTCCAAGGTAGGCTTAACTTTCGAAGCATCTCCTTTTTTCTTAGCAAAATTTTGGAGAGTAGAATTTGGCATGTTATTTGTATAAACATATAAAAAAAACTCCCAATTGTAAGTGTTCTGAACTTGTATCGATCTGCCCTGTACAGTGGATGTTTGGAGTGTCGAAATAATAAGTCGAAATAATTCCCGAGGGTTATGTCATGATAGGTCGTCATGTAATCCATTTAACGTTCGTAGGAGAGAACGAGAGAAGAATCTAGAAGGCCTCTATGAGTTACTTTTCCATTTGAAACTTTCTTTTCCCGCCATGTCCTCTAGAATCGTTCAGAGTTGTTATTAGGGCTTTCAACGTTCTGCAGAACTGCGTCGAAGTTCATATTAAACACATGATATTCATTCAATTCAATCATTGACTCAAATTTATGCTGTTACACATTGCATGTCTTAAGAATACTTCATTAAAGCTTGCCTCTAATTTCCTCTCAAATTTATTTTACACTCACTAATTTCACTCTACAGCAAATTGGCTCGTCAAATCAACCGATACTTTCGTATGACACTCTCGTGGAATTCACCGAGCATCTACGCGCTTGCCATGAAATTGCCACAGTTAGAACTGGAAACTGGCAAAAATTCTGTGCAGGACACGAAGATGTCATTCCGACATTGATTCAAATATGCTGTTATCAGTTGGATGACGGAGTATCACCGATTATCTTGCAACTCTTGCAGGCTGCTTTATGCAACACAAATGGCGTTAAACAGCCAGAAACAAAATCTTCGGCAGTCAAGAGCAGACAAGATCGCGACAAATCTGAAGAGAGTGAATACGCATTAGACTCCAAATTCGATCCATCGCATTGCAGCACTTTTGTACATCAAATATTCCAATTAGTTCCCGATCAACTCTTTATGAAATTCATCAACCTATTCTTGTTGGAAACGAACATAACGTCGATTAGATGGCAAATGCATGCACTATTATATGCTATATACGAGAACAGCAATGATAAACAAAAGGAACGTTTGATAAAACATTTATGGGATATGTGGCCATTGCTGCCTGCTTATGGCAAACGAACAGCTCAGTTTGTAGATATTCTTGGATACCTGACTCTGAGCACAAAATCCATAACAGAAAAGCTACCTGAATGTACCGAGAAAGCAGTCTCTATTCTGCGTCAACAGAATGAATTATTATCACGCCATCCGAATGCTCCAATTTACACTGCTTTGGGACAAGTTCTTGATCTGGACGGTTTCTATTTAGAATCGGAGCCATGCCTTGTTTGTAATAATCCAGAAGTTGCGATGTCAAACATAAAATTGGCAACTATTAAATCCGACTCGAAATTTACAACAACAACAACCATAGTGAAACTGGTGCAAAGTCACACTATTTCGAAAATTATTCTTCGGATCGCGGATTTAAAGCGAACTAAAATGGTACGAACCATTAACATCTATTATAACAACAGAACTGTGCAAGCCGTGGTTGAACTGAAAAATAGGCCTTCTATGTGGCACAAGGCCCGCAAAGTAACTTTACAGTCGGGACAAACTGAAGTGAAAATAGACTTCCCACTTCCTATCACTGCTTGTAATTTGATGATCGAATATGCTGATTTCTACGAAACAGTTGCCGGTTCAAGTGAAAGCTTACAATGTCCAAGATGCAGCGCTGCTGTTCCTGCATATCCAGGCGTTTGTGGAAATTGCGGCGAAAATGTATTCCAATGTCACAAATGCCGCGCCATCAACTACGACGAAAAAGACCCATTCTTGTGCCATGCCTGTGGCTTCTGCAAATACGCTAAATTCGACTATACAATATACGGACGAGCGTGTTGCGCTGTGGATCCAATTGAATCAGCTGAAGATCGAGCAAAGACTGTCCAGACCATTCATTCATTACTTGAAAAAGCGGATCGAATTTATCGACAGTTGCAGGCAAATAAACAGATATTGGAGTTGTTCATTCAAAGAGTCGCGGAAAACAAATTAGAGCGTGTGGGGATCGACGAACCGATTGGAACGGTGGGTTCATCATCTCAAGTCAACAAGGTGATTCAGATCTTGGCACAGAAATATAGTGTGGAATCCAAGACATCTTTTGAAGAATTAAGCAAGGTCGTGCAAAAAGTGAAAGCCTGTCGAAGGTGAGTAATATTATCCAATTTATAATTTCAGTTAATGCATCGAAACCAAAACCCTCTGGGGAATTATTTCATTTATAGAGGTTATATATCTTGTCACATAAAATTATTTGTGGACTAAGTTAAAGTACTTTTTAAAGAATGTAGTATCCATTCGGTCCAGATCTCAATCATTTGAAAACGGAAATTTGCTGTATCGTTTGATGTTGAGTTGCAACATTTGTGGCAATTTTGAAAAGCAGGCAGACAGTAACACTTTCAGTTTCGAAACAAGGACGAGCTTGTCGCCTTATGGCCAATGTAAAAGTCGGCAAACAAGACAACCTTAACATGTTTCATCCGACTGTCATAAGCGTGTAACTACTCTACAGTTGATCTATTTGATTATAATACGTGTTCAAAGCTCGGTTTCCATACGATTGCTAGTGAGCTCCCTTGCTTGCAGACAGCTTTTCCATCTCCACATATTTGTGGCGCAGTTTTGTTGATATCTTTACGATGTCAATTATCTCATCCTTTTCGATCATCGGTAACAACTCTTTACTTTTTTAATATATTCTTGAGCTACTTTCTTTGTGTATTCATATAAAGGAAGATGTATAAATTTATCAAAGGAAGAGTATCCAAAGGCTCTAGGTATGTTGGAAACGTAGTAATTATAAAGCCTTTCCTTAATTTAATCAGTATTTTGTCTTTTTCGTTGAAAGGAAATTTTCAACATGTTAACAGCGAATTAGAAACTAAATCACGACGTCTTGCCTTGTAGTTGTTATATTTTTTGCACCAAGTTGATCAGATTCTAGAAAACATTAGTCACGCACCAACTGGCCAGTAAGATTACTAGTTGCATAGTAACGGAAGTTCAAAATCTCTTTCCTTTATCATAGCATAAAACGAGGAATTCCCGCAGAATTGCTCACACCCGAAAAATGCAAAGGAGTGTCAAAGCCCAAACGTTCAATTATAATACAAGGCGAAAGTGTGTGTGTAACATTCCAGCGGTTGGTGATCCAGAGATTTGTATAGACCGCTTTATAGATCGTGCCCTTGTTTGTTGTCGATTTGCTTGTGAAAGTCAGCAGTCACGTGAGTCGGAGTCATCATCAACTGATGTCCATTAATAGCCTCAATGTCCCCCGAATAAGACAATATCGAGGACGTCATTGATAAAAAAAATCCTTCGAGGTGATGACGACACGTCACCACTCCTCTATAACCTTCTAGTTCGAATTTTAGTGGGGAAGTTTAAGTACGGCTTCTTCTACTTATAATATAGGCAGTCGGAGTTGAACCCAGTTCGCTGGGCTGCCAAGATCTTGTAACCATAAAACTTGGCTCTTCATTATTCAGAATCTCACAAGATGAGTTTAATAAAACCTTCAGGGCCTATGTAGAGCATGGTTACAAAGCACTCGTAATGCCAACAGATACTGCACTCTATACTGTATTCAACCTTGTGGCATTGCAGCCTTTCCTCACTGCAGACCACCACACAGCAGAGCTATAAATGAGAATCGAATGCTATAAGTTCATACATAAGAAGAAACTAAAAAGAAATTTTGGTTGCTGTTAAAAGTATTTTTGCTGATATAATAAGCTGAACTGGCTTTGTTGGGCTGTTTTAGGTTTTGTAGCGAACACTACGTCGAGATGTTTCGCACTAGTGGTGCGAAGCTGAAGTTCGTTAATTTTGTTTTGTGGTCAATAGCACCATGCAGGTTGTTATTTAGACAGTTTGCATTCCATGAGCATTCTTCATCGAAGCCCATTATTAATACAATTATAGGCATGGTTTGTTCCTGGAATACTAGTATTAGCGAAATAAAAAACTGTAATAGTAACCCAATTTATTTTCTTCGCTAGAAGCACCGTAAATATACATTATTTGTAGCCTTCACTATCTCACTTATGACAGAAACATACACTTCTCCCCTACCCTTTATTTTATACAACCCGATATTTCAGGAACCACTTGCTCCCTTTTCCGTGCTACGAGGAACATGTAAAAAATCCGTCCAATCATTTCAACTAGTAACCAGAAGATTTGGGGAGATAGCTCCCTTTTAGATCCTGTCTCTGCTGCTATTTTATTATACTAGGTTTTCGCATAGATTCTATTCACTGAGTGAAGCAGCTTTGCATTCCGTTCCACTCTAATTATTATGGGGGTTTGAAGAGCCTCTTTATTAACATTGTTTAAAACTTCTCCTATGTTAAGGAAAGTAGCTATTTTGTACTGCTTGTGGTAGATTGTTCGCTCAATCGTCCTCATCACCTTTCACGTATGTACAGACTTCTTTATCGGCCATCCAAATAGGAGATATTCAGCACAAACGAAGTGAAGCTTTATATGTACATAGCCCGTTCTGAGAGTAGTAGGACTCATTTAAAAAAAACATTATTCATGTGAACAATATAAACGATTCGTATTTTTTAGAGTAGAATCCTTTCACATGTACATACTATAAACAACGAGTTTTGGATCGGCATGCTGTTTAGTCCCTCGTCATAGCCTGTTGAACCGCCTATACCAAGCTGTGTTGCTTTCCCTTGAGTTTGGCGGGGACAACTGCAAAAAGTTGGGTTCCTCGTTCACATTATGAAGAAAATCCTGGCAGTTCACTTTTCGCTTGTATTTTGTTCCTCTGACAACATTCGCGGCACCAACTTCGCGCACACTTTTTTCATGGCTAAGTTTTCTGTCTAGTCTAGTTTGATGACTCTGCGTAGGCCCCGTTCGATCTCACCTGAAAGGACAAGCTCTATATTCCTTAGACAGAATCTTACATTATTACTGCCAGAAGTAGGACAACACTGCAGTAAATATTGAAGATCTCTTGTAGCAGTAAATCGTTCCCTCGGCAAAATGAGGAGACATGGTACAATGTACCGAGGGGCAGATCTGGAGAATAAGGTGAATGCGGAAGCAATTCGAAGCCCAATTCATGCAATTTTGTTATCATTTTCATTGATTTGTCAGACGGTGCTCTTTCTTGATGAAACACCGCAAATGGAACCGCTTTTCCGCGAGTTCATCCTTCCAAAGGCTCCAATAACGCAATGTAATAGTTTGAATGAATAATATACCATGCGCATCCCAAAATACTGATGCCATAGCATTGCCAGCCGACTGTTGCGTCTTTGTACGCTTTGGAGTTGGTTCACCACGTGCAGTCCGCTCAGATGATGATCGTTTTGATGTGTTTGGTTCATTGTCACATATCGACGCAAAAATTGTGGTTTTTTATGAAGGAAGAGCCTCAAACACTGCTCATAATAATCAACTCGTTGTTTTTGCTCGATTGGGAGCTCGCGCTGCACCCACTTTGAACAGAGCTTTCGCATACCCAAACGTTCATGCACGATATATTCAACACGTTCCTTTGATATCTTTAGAGCTCAGCTATCTGGATTAACTTCACTCTGCGGTTATCCAAAATTATTTTGTGTTGCCTTTTTTGAAATTGTCGTCCACTGCGTGCATCGTCCTCGGGAATCATTTCACCTCCTTTAAACTTAGCAAACCATTTACCAACGGTTGATCTTCTTGGTGCTTATCAAGCCAAGCCTTAGATTCAACAGTATTTTTTCGCCAAAAAACAATGCTTTATTTACACAAGAAATTTCTTTTTATCCACTTTCTTCAAACTAACAAAAGTTGCTTCACTCTAAATGCTCTCTCTCACAAACTAATAGTCGGACAGCTGTGAAATTTGTACACGTGTCTCTTGAAGAGTGAACTTAAAATCATATGGATTTAATACTAGTACGCCATCTGTGTGTTAGCCTACGAACTTTTAAGCCCAAATGGTATTTCTCACGCAAAATGTACTGATGTTGCATGTTGCCCATAATTTCATGTCCCAGATGATGCAAATCTTTTTACACAAGTCTGTCTGCGAATATTTTCGTACGCTAAACACCTATATACAGAAGGTTGCGAGATATAAGGTCATAAGCGTAATGTTTGGCGAAGGTCATTTATTGTAGTTTCAATAAGATGCAAATTTATTAGCACAGCAATAATATAAATAAAATTTTAATTTTCTAATTTTAATCTTTCTAAAGTCCGCTACAAGAGTATAGATTTCTTGTCACAGGAGACCATGTAAGCAACCTCCATGGCTTTCTTCAATGTCTCTATCCTCTTTCTCCTGAGTAAAAAAAAGTTAATGGTAATAATACAATTAAAAAAACTCCAATTTTCTTCGCGTTGCCATCGTACCCCTTTAGAAGTCGTATACGGCATTGAAACCATTTCTATTTGCAGCAGCTTAAGCTTATCCGTCCAGCATAACTGTAAGTTTCCATTGTGGCATATGCTATACCGCACCTTATCAGACTTTAAGTCGACATTGGGGCTTTAGCGTGCTCACATCCACTCGCAGCATTCATTAGAACCCAACTCCTTTCTTTCATTTGTTTGCTCCATGCCCACTTTGGATGTGGCCAGCTCAGTACTCATCAATATTCTCCGACAGGTTATTAACAATTTCGTTGCCAGTAAGGTTCCCAATACTGTGTTCCCCCATCATATGTCCGAGCAAGGTTGGGTCCATTTTGCTATTCAGATCTCCCATCATGACCCTAATGGCACCCAATCTCTGTTCGATAGCCAAAGGTCGTAGCAACATTGAAATTATCTGGTCGCTAGCCCATAAACTTTAAGTCGTCTTTGACAATGAGCTTTAAGTGAGTTCTAGTCTCTGGCTCATAAGTAGGGTTGGTCTAACGTCAGAATTTATTGGTCCAACAATTCGACTTGTTTCGTGTTTTGATTGCATGGGAACAAAATCTAATTAGGATAAGTGAGGGATCCTAAGTCCTCTTATCTGGAGAGGCCCACTTTCTCTTGTGCATTTCTTAGTCAAATAAATATCGGTGACATAACCAGGTTCCTACTGTATGCTATGAAGCGCAGCCATTCAGATATGTTTAAGAATAATCAGTCAACAGTTATCTTCTGAGATTAGCTTATTTAACGCTTTATTTTCTTACAGAGAACTGTTAGCATATGACCGCAGTCAGATGGACTTATCAACAAGTTCGTCCGACCAAATGGTTAATGAACCAGTTGCCGTCAATCGTTGCTACGGATGTGCATTGGCTTCAACGGAACAATGCCTAACACTTCTTCGTGCTATGGCTTCAAACATGACTTGCAGGACTGGTTTGTATCGACAAGGACTTGTTGAAGAATTGGCTCAGAATAACCTGCGACGTGGAACAACCCAAATTCAGGATGAAGTTCGTCAGTTGCTTTGTCTTTTGACTAGAGATCTGCCAGACGCTTGTAACAGTCTCTGCGGTCTCATTCATAATCGAGTTAAAATTGCTTTGAACGGAGTTGTTCCATTGGCGAACTTGGACACTGCGATCCGACATGAAATGGCTTTGCTTGAGGCATTGGTCGCTCAGGATGACACTTGTTGGGAGCTGAAATTGAAAGTGGTCTTTGAACTGTTTTTGATGGCTTGCAAGTAAGTACTTTTCAATTCCATTTTAGTTTTATGAAGTTACCGAAGAAAATCTTTTCTGACAGAGATAATCGTGGACCAGCGATCTCAGTAATCCAACGCTGTTTGCGTATCATTCAATCTCTTATATGTCCACTCCTTCCGACAAGTAAATCCAATAAGGAAATGACAACTCAAGAGCTCACTACGTTGCAAAGTCTTGATGGAATCACTGTGGATTACAGAAAGTGGTTGGCAAATGATGAACGACATAGCTACGCTGCATGGAAGGCACGAATGCCACTCATCCCATCATCAGAAGCAGCTGCCAAAGCAAAGAAAGCAGATGAAAAACCAGCTCAGTCGTCACCAGCGGCTGCACAACAACAGACAAGTAACGGACACAAAGTGCAAAGAATGTTTGGCGCAATTCTCGAACACAAACGAGCTCAGTTTAGAAACTCTTACCTTTGCGAGAAATACGGAAGACGCTGGAGAAATATCGTTTTGCAAAAAGGCGTACCTAGTCAACCATTGCAGTTGACTGCATCCTGGCTACAGCCTGTACTATTCAACACGAACTCAAGATTTGCCAGACAGTTGGCTTGCGCCCTGATCACTTCGCTTAGCAGAACTCACGATCGAAAACGAGAAATCCTCAATCTGCTCACAGATTTCTTGAAATATATTGGCGAAGCTGGAGAAGCGAGCGCTGAATTTTTGATTCTCTATCGATCCTTAACTGATGAGACCCCTTGGCGACAATATTTAGCTCTAAAAGGTGTGCTGACTTTAATAGCTGATTTACTCACAGCGGAAATTGAGAAAATACACCGCCTTGAAGAAACTACGCTGTCTTCAGACCTCGCGCAAGGCTATGCTTTGCGCCAGTTTGTCGAGCTTATGTCGATGTTCTTAGAAAACTCCGCTATAAGGCAGTCGTACAAGGGTAAATTGCTGGGTCCTGTTCTGCAAGGATATTTGTCTCTAAGGAAGCTAGTTGTTCAGCGAACTAGATTGATCGATGATGCACAAGAAAAGTTGCTAGAAATGCTTGAGGAAATGACCAGTGGAACAGAAGAGGAGACCCGAGCATTCATGGCGATTCTGATCGACACAGTCCGAAAAACTCCTCTGAATGACATCAAAACTCCTGTTTTCATTTTCGAACGATTATACTCCATAATTCACCCAGAAGAGAACGACGATGGAGAGTTCTTCCTGACCCTAGAAAAGGATCCTCAACAAGAAGATTTCTTGCAAGGCAGAATGTTGGGTAACCCTTATCCATCCACTGAAGCTGGTCTTGGACCTTTAATGCGAGACGTAAAAAATAAAATTTGCACGGATTGTGAGCTAATCGCTCTTCTAGAGGACGACAATGGAATGGAGTTGCTCGTAAACAACAAAATAATAAGCTTAGATCTCCCAGTGAAAGACGTTTATAAGAAGATCTGGCTGGCGGAAGGGGGAGAAAGGGATGCTATGCGAGTAGTTTACCGAATGAGAGGATTGCTTGGTGATGCGACTGAAGAATTCGTTGAGACGCTGAATAATAAGAGCCAGGAAGAGGTAGACAACGAACAGTTGTACCGTATGGCAAATGTGTTAGCTGACTGTGATGGATTGAAAGTGATGTTGGATCGGATCTCAAATCTTCAAAACATAACCCGTACACGAGAGCTTGTCCAGGTTTTATTGAAGTTATTCTTGCTAAGTGTGAAAGTTCGAAGGTGTCAAGAAGTTTTGTGTCAACCGGAGCTTGAGGCTATAAACACATTGTTGAAGGTTTTACAACTTTGTATGCAGTCAGAGAATGATGCTCAGCAATCCTCCATAACCGAACAACTTTTGGAGATAATGGAAACGATTCTATCGAAGGCCGCTAGCGACACTTTAGACTCTTTCTTGCAGTTCTCATTAACGTTCGGTGGTCCTGAGTACGTCACAGCGTTGATTTCCTGCACAAACTGTTCGAATGTCCGTAATAGTCCTTCAGTTCTCAGACACCTGATTCGTGTTCTCGCTGCTCTAGTTTATGGAAATGAAGTGAAAATGGCTCTGCTTTGCGAACATTTCCAGAGTACATTGGATTTCAATAAATTCGACTCTGATCGCACGGCAGAAGATGAGTTCAAGATGGAACTGTTCTGTATTTTGACTAACCAAATCGAGCACAACTCTATTGGAGGGACCCTGAAAGACTACATAGTTGGCTTAGGAATCGTCGATCGTGCAATTGAGTATATTATCAAATATGCTCCCTGTGTCAAACCCACACTTCTTCGAACCGATTCTGACGAGCTGAAAGAATTCATTTCGCGTCCAAGTTTAAAGTACATTCTACGTTTCCTGACTGGACTTGCAAACAAGCACGAAGCAACCCAAGTGGCTGTTTCAAAGGACATAATTCCGATCATACATCGTCTGGAGCAGGTTTCTAGCGACGAACATGTGGGGAGTTTGGCAGAGAATTTGTTGGAAGCGTTATGCACTGATGCAACCACAGCAGAGAGGGTTCAAGAGGTTCGGGACTTTACACGAGCAGAAAAGAAGCGTCTTGCAATGGCTACGCGAGAGAAACAGTTGGATGCGCTTGGAATGCGAACCAACGAAAAGGGTCAAGTGACAGCCAAGGGCTCAATTCTTCAGAAGATCGAGAAACTTCGTGACGAGACTGGACTGACGTGCTTCATCTGCCGCGAAGGGTATGCTTGTCAACCTTCGAAAGTACTTGGTATCTACACTTTTACAAAACGAATTAACGTGGAAGAGTTTGAGTTGAAAACTAGGAAGACGCTAGGGTAAGATTGTTGTATGCATACACGGTTAAGTACAATGGTTGCTGACGATGAATTGTTACAGATATACAACTGTTACACATTTCAACGTAGTTCACGTGGACTGCCATACATCTGCGATACGATTGGCGCGAGGTAGGGACGAATGGGAGCGTGCAAGTCTGCAAAACGCAAACACACGTTGCAATGGTTTGCTTCCTCTTTGGGGCCCGGATGTTTCAGAAACAGCATTTTCAACCTGCATATCACGCCACAACAGCTACATGCAGGAAAGCACGCAACGATGCGATATCACCGTTTCAAGTTCCATACACGACTTGAAACTGTTGCTTATTCGTTTCGCTTGGGAGAAGAGTTTCCATGAGGACGCCGGTGGCGGAGGACCACAATCGAACATGCATTTGGTCCCTTACCTTCTTTTCTACGCACTTTACCTTCTCTTGTCTTCGAGGTCATTTTCACGAGAAGAGAAAACTCTCACGACGTACTTGAACCAAGCACCGTCAGACAAATGGCTGGAGACTGCGTATGATGTCGAAGGTCCTCTATATCAGTTAGTCTTGTCCCTCGCACTACATACTCCAGACTTGTGGCGTAAAAACAAACTCGCCCACTTGAAACGATTGTTTGTGATTGGTCATGCTCGTCATATTAGTCCCAATGTTCTGTGCAAAGCACTTCTATCGAGCAATGATCGTCAAGTGAAAGATTATTCCGTATACAAACCGTATTTGATGATATGGGCTTTGATCGACTTGAGCTACAGGTATCTTTTCAAGGGGGTAACAACTCCCAAAGAGGAAGACTGGCCTATCTCGCTCTTCGACTATATTCGACGTAATGACGAAGCAATGCTTAAATCGACCGACACGATTCTACAGACATTCACGGAGGAGTACCTTCCGTGCACATCTTTCGCTGAGTTTTGCGATGTTGCTGGTGAGATGAAAATGATGATTCTACTACGAAGGGTGGCAATCTAACTTTTTTTTATCTTTTCAGAGCTTTTGAACGATATCGAGAATCCGGACGGCTTTTTGACTGGTATTCTGCAATCTATGCCAACATCGTCTGCTGCTTAAAATTTCAGTTGCGCTATTTCGGTTGAAGTTTAAAAATAAACCTGATAAACTATTTAACCACAATATATTATTTATGCGGTAACTCTTGAATTTGTAGTCACATGTTGCTATTATATCAAATATAAACTTAAAATATTCACCTTTAAAATGGACGTTCATTCTTCGAATATGCTAGTCTGAGGTAGTCTCCGATCGGCATCTTCAGTCGTTTAGAATTCGACCTATCAAGTGGCTCTTTTAAGAGGTATATGGTGCTCGCTTGCTTCTTCTTTCTATATCGAAGCAACTAGAATATATCTCAACTGATTCCCATTCTCTCCTCGTCATAATATTTTCAACAATTTCCAAATGGCAATGCGAGGATCAACGCTGCAGATCACTGCAAAAGAAAAATAATCAGGACTACAACAGCAGATGCCACCAACCAATATAACATGGCGAGATCAGGAGTAGCAGTACAGAAAGCTTAGTAAATTTAAAAATCATGATACAAATTCCACTGCCACTAGTGAGACCGTACGACAGCCTTGTGTAATATTAGTAAGGAGTCTGATATACACCAATGTCGATGATCACTCGTGATCTCTGAGTCATATTTTCAACTATATCTTCAGCATTTTCGAGGGAACTAAATTCGTTTTTTCCAAAGTTAAATTGAAACCTAGACTTTTTCCTGTTTCCAGTCCATGCAGAGCCGGCTCCGATGTTTGAGGTAATTGTCCTTCTGCAAATTAGTTCGACGAGAAATAACAAGCGCATGGAATGGCCACGGAAACCCGACAAAGAGCTTCGTCGGGGAAAAACACTTCGCTGGCGTACAGACTCGTGGACATGTTGATAAGAAAGCACATTAGAAAAGAGCAACAACTTCATTGCTAGCTAGGCCATGCTATGCACTATCTCAAGACGATTCTCGAGAACAAGTTGTTCTCGAAATATCGGTATATGCATACTAAAATAAACACTTGCTTAAAAGAAAAACCTAATTATTTACATTACATTCCATTTAGGGGTGAATGGGAATCATATATATAATTTTTAGGATGATTATCTTTTCGGCTGGTTCCCCTGGGCTGATCAACTGACTGGGCGCGGAGCGACTCTGCAATTGTCTGTGTACTGTCTATCGTTCGTCGGGACAGCGTTTTTCTCTAAGCTTCTGGAGAAGTCTCCTTGCACGAACATACACAAATCGCAAAGTTATGATTTCGTTGCTCCACCAGTAGTGGGATTGCAAACTGTGGAGCAGTTGCCTTCTGGACAAAAATGTTTGCGTGAAAGTCTGAGTAATGTGAGTGACTGACTTCAATCCTTACTGCTATTCTTCTCAATATTCGCTTGAGAGCTTGGATCTGATGTTGGCACTGGTACATGCTTTCGTTATATCATATAATCGTAAATAAGGCATTTAAAGTATAATGTCAGTGCTATTTGTTCGCTAAGCCGACACATACCCCAACCTATTTTTACTCCCGCTGCCGTCAACAGTTTAAGTGCAGTCTACATTGGTAAGCTGATGATATCGGTGTGCATCCCGCTATATGTCACGGAATTACTCCCGGAAAATGCATTGGGAAATTTGCTAGTGTTTCGTCAATCGCAGTGGACGACTGGCTATGAATAATTTGACCAAAGCTTCGAAAAAGTTACTCACTATCACATTGACAAGGCAGGGGTATTTTTTAAGATGACACCTGGCAAAACTCTTAAATTTAGAGGAGAAAAGTCTACCGGTGGAAAAATCAGCAAGTAGAGGCTTAGAGTTTTGGTTGGCGCAAATATGACGGGGCTCTACTTTTTTTGACAAAGAAAAAATCTTGTGTGTGTGTGCATGGTGAGGGAGAAGCTACTGCTTCTGAGCACTCAGGTCGTGTTGGCCCATTGTACTCGCCACCTCCGTCTAACGGAATATTCCGGATTTGTTAACGTTTCGCAGGATTTCCGTTATCGGCACCCGTTATACATCGACACCAAAGATCTGATACCTGATGCGTCCATAGGCGGGGCATTCACATAGGAAATGCTCCGTGGATTCCGCTTCCTCATTACAGGAGGGACACGTATTATTTTGAGTAATTCCTATTCTGAACATATGCCCAGCTAGCGCATTATGGCCCGTCAGAATTCCCACAATACACCTGCTTTTCGACAGGATAAATTTTGCGGTATGTATGTTCGGTTCTAGCAGGAAAGGTTTGGTGTGTCGAGCAGCATTTAGGCTCTGCCACCTGTCATTATGGGAAGCTTGCTCTCAGTTTTTGAAAACAGACTTAGCCAATGCTACTGATACTCCAAGCTCCGGTCCCGGCATAGGGGAGATTGACCCCTCTTTCGCTAAAGCATCCTAGATTTTATTTCCGTCTACGCCACAGTGACCAGGTACCCAGAGTAGTTCCACCGTATTGAATCTAGAGATAGAGTTCAAACGGTTTCTGCATTCTTGAACGATTTTCGAGGTGATCAAAGGACTACTCAATGCCCTCAATGCAGCTTGGCTGTCACTGCAGATTGCGATGCGCCTGCCCTTCAACCGCTCGTCAATCACCCAGTTTGCCACTCTTAGGATCGCATAAACTTCGGCTTGAAAAACCGTTGCATATTGTCCCAAAAGAAAAGCCCACTTTCCCTTTTTTATTCGAAAGGTAGACTCCGGCTCCAGAACCCTCTTCTGTTTTTGAGCCATTGGTGTAGAAGACTTCCGTATATCCCGCCACGCATTCCTCTGGGTCTTCCCAGTCCTCGCTTCAGGGTAACTTCATATCTTCTACCAAACAGATGTATGGGGACACGAGAATCGGAAGGCATTGTAAGAACTGGATTCAGTCCTCCCAGTAGTTCTTCCAATGCTCTGTGCCCCCCTCCCCCCACATCTGTTGTTTCCCCATAGATCTAATCGAATTAGTCTATGAGCTGCTCTCATTGCAATGCTTTGAATAAATATATCCAGGGGCTGCAAATTGAGTAGTGCATTCAGAGCTGCGCCGGATGTCATGCTCATGGCACCAGTGATACCCAGACACACAGTTCTTTGCAGTGCGGCTAGTTTACGGTGAAAACCTTTTTGTCTCACCTTAATCCACCACACTACGGATGCATATACGAACATCGGCTTAATGATGGCAACGTATGTCCACATTACCACATGAGGCCTAAGTCCCCATGTCGAGGCAAAGGTGCGTCTGCACAGCCCATAAGCTGTGAGAACTCGTTTCATCTTTACCTTTACATGTTTGTTCCAAAGAAGTTTTTTATCTAGAGTGACTCCCAGATATTGCGAAATCACACCTCCTTGGGGGCAGCCATTAGTAGCTTCTGCAGTCAGGTAGCGATCGACACCCACCTCAGCGTACAGCAGTCTCTGCGTTAGCAGAGCATGGATCCACTTAATTAAAGCATCATCAACACCATGCTCTCTGGCGGCATCACAGAGCGTTTGGAAGGGCGCACAGTCAAAAGCACCTTCAATGTCCATGAACATCCCCATCGCGTACTCACCATTCAAAGTTGCATCCTCTATCTTTGTGACCAAAGAATGAAGAGCAGACTCACAGGACTTTCCACGTTGGTGAGCATGTTGGTTTTCACTAAGTGGGTGTGACCTAAGTGCGTTTCCACGGATGTGACGCTCCACCAGTCTCTCCAAACCTTTCAGCAAGAATGAAGTCAAGCTGATCTGTCTGAAGTTCTTTGGATTAGAATAGTCATCTTTCCCAGGTTTCGGTATGAAGACTACCTTAACCTATTGCCAAGAGGAAGGCACGTAGCCCAGAGCAAGACATCCTCGAAAAATATTCCTTAGAGCTCGCTCTAAATGCTCCATACCCTCCTTTAGCATTGCCGGATAGATGCTGCCCTTGCAGCACTTGCGTGTTGAAGGGGTTGCAAGAACCATCAACTCTCTCCCTGCCACTTCTCTCACCCCTTCACAAGGGTGGTGTACTTCCAGGAGAGTGTGTACTGAATCCAGTCTGGAGCTCGTGAAAGTACCGTCGGGTTTTCTAAGAGAATCCAACTTGGCCGACTCATCCCTTTTGAGGACTCTGCACAGCCTTGAAGTCTCTCTTTGGCCTTCCAGTTCCGCACAGTACGCTCTAAAGGAGTCGCCTGGTTGATTTCCAGTTCTCGGTTCCACCAAGGAACCGTTTTACCGCTTTGGCTTCGGGAAATAGAAAAAATCTTACTGTTATTAGATTATTGTTCAGCACATCTCGCTAAAAGCGGTCTGAAAGCCATACAACTGGAATTTTTGCCGCAGAATATTACATCTCTGCTACAGTCAATGGATCAGAGGAAAGGATTATAAAATCTTTAAAAGGGAACTATAGGAAATTAAAGATTCTAAAGATAATCAACTCAATTGAATCCGATGACAATGCGCACATTAATTTACTTGGCGCTGTTTTGTTACTCTCTAAAGCGTGTGAAAGAGGCAAGGGTAGTACAAAAACCATTCAACATGTAGGACTTAGAAGTAACGAAACTTCGAGAGAACTTTCGCAAAACTGTTTTGATGCCGATGATGATTTGTCATTAAGTTTATAGTTGCAACAAACAACATCGATTGGTAATGTCTTCGATCCGGGCACTTGCGATCACTTTCTTTACGTTATCGATGAAATGCTCACCTCTGACCTTGACCAACAAGGAAATCATAAATGAATGACTTAAGAGTGACGATGGCATATTTGGTCAATGCATTTTACTGAACAAAGCAAATATATTTTTTTAGAGGCTCAACTGGATCAATCGACAGTGATAAGCCAATAGTTGTATATGTGAGAAAAATAGTCACATATTTGGAATCATATACAAATGAAATATTTACGCTTAAGATCTTTTTATAATTATTGCGAAATTAAATGATTTGACTCTTAAATTTGGATACCGGCTAAAACGTCCTGGATATAACGATCAAATTTCCCGGTCCCTTCAGCGTCGTTATATCTGGTTTTGACTGCATCTGAATCGAATTCTTAGGATAGATTCCAACAAGAAAGCGAAGTCCACAACTCGGATTGCGCGACAGCGTATAGCTTGGCCTTTAAGAGTTGTGTTGCCGCTTAAAAACAAAGTTAGCAGGCGGGAGAGGCATTCGTAAAATTAAAATTCAAAGGACCCCAGGACCCCATTAAGCTACACAAAATACGTCAAGAAACAGGCGCAGGCGTAAATTGTTAATTTCTTTAATATCCTAACTTTTACAGATTATCAAGTACAAAATATTTTACGACGTGGGACTGCCGTTGGGTCCGGGTTTCCGCTCCTCTATACTCTCGCTTGCGGTAGTTTTCGAAACGACCTCGGCTATTTTCTCCTTACGGAACTCCTTTCGAGCCTCGTCCAGCAGGACATTGTGGATTAAATTGCGATTCTGTGACTGATCGGGATACAGGGGCGGGTACGGGTTGCCCCTCAGTTCGAGGACTGAGCGCTCGAACGAAGGTCCGGGGTAGTCCTTGGGCGCTCGGAACATTCGCGTGTACGAAATGTTGTAGTTTTCGAAGCGGGGAACGAGCACCTTGAACAATTTATGAACGAGCTGCTTTTCGAGGAGCCAAAAATCGGCTGTTTCCATAGTGGCTTTGTGACAGTCTCCATAGCGTATTGCGTCAGATATTAGCTGGAATGAGTGTTGCTGTCAGTAAGCTGTTTGATTTGGAATATTTAATTCATGAAGTGTTACCCGTTCGGCGTAGCCTCGTGCCTCATCTGCTCTGTTGTAGTTAAGTTCAATGCGCTCGTGCTTGATTAAAGCTGTGACTGTTTTGCGTAGTTTCAATAACCGCCCCTCAGGCCCGGCTGGATTTTTGAGATTCCGATGACGAGCGTTAACTGCAATTCGCAGTTGAGAAACCAATTTTGACACATCCGCCTGGTTCATTTTTGCGGCCCACTCTTCTGGCTCTTTGACGTTTCGCAACAGCTGTGGTTTTCTTCTGTATGCTTTTTTTATTGTAGACAAGCTCTGCAACTTTGAGCTATTTGAATGGTTTGATGTCGTTTTTGGGCTAACGTGATTCTCTTTGAAGATTTTTCTCTCTTTGCAAACTGTCTTGTCGTTTTGTTGCAGAATTGGAATTCAGATGCAGATATAAATAACTTTAGCTATAATGGGAATTTTGAGTAATGTAATCGTCTTACTATGTTTTGGTTTTTCAATTATATCGTCCAAAAAAATGGACTCAATTCAGCCGGGGTATGGCAGCATCACTCCCACCTTGTGCTCAGCTCTCCCATTCGGCATTCGCACACCCCCTTTCTCGCTCTCGCGAAATGCCAACAGTGATGTCAATTCGAATACTTTGCCATTCTCCCGGAGGTTTTCTATTTTGCTCGTAGTTTCGTTTTGACGTTTACCGCGAAGTAGGAAAAATTTCGCCGACAAACGACTAGATCGAAATTGTGGCGTGAGAAAAAGTGTATTCGGTGAACATGTCCAGCCTGATTCGAGCTCCGGCCGTCCTGGCCAGGAACGCAGCCTCCATGGTAATTACATAGAACTTAAGACGTGGTTGAGTGCCGGATAGGGTCTGGTAACTTATTGCACAACGGGCTGCAACTCCGACTCATGTTATGTAATAACGTCGGCAGGCTCAGCGGCAATTGTGTTTTATTTTGCTCGAAGATCTCAGCCAGGCCTGCGATTCTTACGCGCGGCCGTAGTAGGTGGTAGGGTCAATGGCTGGGCGATACCTCCAGCATGCGGTCTGTGACGTGACAGGTTAAGAGATTGAAGCGCAGATCGCGATTAGTGGCCCTGATGGCGATAATTCGATGCAGCTGGAGGTGTTCTATGATTGTATTCATTGGTGGCCGCGCAATGTGCTCATTCCAATGGAATCTGCACGCTGCTATCAGTCGTTCAGGTGCAAGATGCGCGGCAGCGGGCGGTGCAGTGGGTATGGCGCAGCGATAAGGCCAGATAAGGACTATTGGGGGTACGTATAATTTTCATGAACGGGACGGGGGAACACTAAAACCTGTAATCACTGCCGGCCACTTATATTGCCGTGGAAAAAACCAAATTGGTATCGTGAGGTTCGCGGGATCGTGTTATGTAAGCGTAAGTGGTCCGCGGGTTGCGCTTCTTTCTTTGCCTTTTTGTACGAAAGTAAATTGGCAAATCGTCTCCCCTTTTTGTCACATGATCCTCGAAATTAACTCCGGGACCACTACTGCGTTTGCAAATCACTATTGCATTTTTTAGCTCCACGTTATCTCGCGTTGTTGTGTCACCAGTGTGGCGTTATCGGATGGGCGAAATTATCTCGGGGTTATGTTTGGCTGGGTGTGCGGTGGGCTTAGTTGGAATAAATCATTTTGATTCGCAGCCGAATTAATGAAGATTGTTTGGTAATCGCCCTCTTATCACTTTTGGCGCAGATGATCTTTTCGCTTATGTTACGTGCAGAACTCTGATGAAGATGTTGATTGGAATTTAGACCAAAATTTTCCTGAACCGAACTTGCAATTATTCCCTGCTGTTGGGGAAAATCAGAAATGTTATGGACTTTTACGATCAAACCTGAATGCTGCTTTATTTGGTGCGTGATCACCTCTTTCACACACTTAAAACTAGTCATATGAGGTGACACGCTTTAACGTACAGTTAAGGTAGTTTCAGTAAAGCAACATTCAGCGACGAGGGTAAAGTTAGTTAGGCTAAAAATCATCTCTGTGAATAAATCTCTGAGCCCAGACCAATAATGCCAACCACGCTCCAGAAACGGCAAGAAAAAGGCTGGTGACGTGGCTTGTGGAAATTTTTCGGAGCTGTATTGCGTTCGGACATAGAGACGCTCGCGCGAGGTTTACATAACAAAACTGGGCAAGCGGGATCATCAGTCCTCGAGTTTCGGTCTATCGCAGCGCGTCCTGGAGCTTCCATTTAAGAAAGATAATCAAGCGGATGCCCTCTCCCAAATTTCAGCACGCCAATATCATTGTGTCCGGATAGCTGAGTGGTTAGAGCGCAAGGCTGTCGTACGGAAGGTCGCGGTTCAAATCTCGCTGGTGGCAGTGGAATTTGTATCGTGATTTGACGTCGGACACCAGTCGACCCAGCTGTAAATGAGTACCTGAGTCAAATCAGGGTAATAATCTCGGGCGAGCGCAATGCTGACCACATTGCCTCCTAGTGTACCGTTACGGTCTTGAATGAAGTGCTCTAACTCACTTCAAGGCCCTGATCCAACATGGATTGTTGCGCCAACGATTATTATTATTATTGCAAATTCACAGAAATCGCTCTTCACAAAGTAATTAGCACTGTTCAAGAGTCATTAGACTACAAGCAATAAAACATACCTTCATGGATATAGAGGGAGTCATCAAGCAGGCTGTAACCAGAGTAAGATTGAAAGGATGTCTTACATAATAATCTTATCTGAGAAGTAGTCACTTGTCCAGAGCTCCCAGGTGGTGCCAATTCTCCGGTCCACTGGTTGATAGGAGTGGGGTGAAGGTGGTGGCTATTGGTGTCGGCTTTGTGTTAGGAGTGTTTCCTCCCGCTATGGGTGAGGGGAAAGATATGGCTATTGATTGGAAGATTCGGGCTTGGCATAAATCCGACAAAAGTGGGGTTGATGCTATTTACTATCAAGGCAAAGGTATCCGATTTTCATTCTCCGCTTAACGAACAAAAATTGACATTTTGCTCCAATGTAAAGTACCTGGATGTGATTAGAGATTAGCATAGAACTGAAAGTTAAGGAGAACATTAAAACCTTCTACGTCAGCAAGAACACTTTAGTAAAGAAAAGGGATCTCCGGCTGAGGATGTTTCTTTCGATTTATACAGCCGTGGGTCATCCCATCCTACCGCAAGCTTCTATTCTATTCTATTGTGGGGTGAATACAATAGAACAAAGTTAGTATCCAAGTGTAGTATAGTATCCAAGAAACTGCATGTGCTGTTGGAGCCCTGCATCTGTCATGCGGAGGCCCTGAATATGCTCATACGTCGTCTATCGGTCGTGTACGGTGTAGTGTGTAGTGGTGTCGGATTACGTGCGTTCGAATTTTGGGTTACGGAGTTCTGGCCATCGTAACATTCTAGGTGAAGTATCACGACGACTATGGAAATTGAGAACGGACCAGCCAAGCTTCAAGAGAAATTTTGCTGTGGGCCTTCAATCTGCGGGTGATCCTAAGTTAAACTAATGGTTGAACATAGAATTGCGGACTATGAAGGGCTGTGCAGCCTTCTATGTTTGCAAGTGGACATATGTAAGAAAATGGGTTCTTTGGCCGAGCATACTTCCCTGGATGTGCACAGCCATGGATCATCCCATCCTAACGTAACATGCCGCTTTATTGTGCTTATAGGATTCAAAGAATGTCATGTGCAGGAACCACTGGGGCTCTTCAATTCCAGCGGTTGCCCTCAATGTACTCATACGCCTTTTCCATCTCGATCATCATATTAAATACTCTCTGACGTGCAGTACTGTCAGATTCCATGGTCTGGATATTGGACAGGGAAGTCCGATGATCATAGCATTGTCCTGGAAGGACGTTCGGGAACATTTTCAGTGAGCTACGTGTCGTGCGCAAACGGAGCTTCAAGAGAAATTTTGCTGCCAGTTTTCCAATCAGGGCAGAGTTGAAGACCGGGGATGTTTTCCGAAGTTATGACCTAGTCTTCTCTATTAACGGATTAAAGATGGTCTGTGGGGTCGATGTGGAAGTATTTTCGGATACGTACAGTGAAGTCATGTCTGACAATCTTCAGTGTATTCCAAGCGGAGGTGCTGCGTAATACAGGCGCTCTGATGCACATTTCGTGTGCAATGCACCGTCATGCTCAGTGGTGACATCCTTCAACTTGATAGAGCCATGCAGAGAAGCGCTTAAATTCACCTTCCTTTGGGTTCCGGGTCATAGGCATATAGAGGGGAATGAGAGGGCTTGCGAACTGTTTAGGCGCAGCTGCGTTCTTGATACTCCCTCGGGGGTCGCAGTTGGAGTTCGGCTGCCTCCAAGAGCGAAGGGTAGAACCTACTTGCACTATTTGATAATCGCTGACTCAAATTTGCTTTAAGCCAAGAAAGATCTGGCAATCCTACAATGAGACACGATCCTGAGAGCTTTTGGGTCAGACGCGCACAACTGGAGTATGGCAGCTTTCATGCAGGATTGTAGTATAAGGATCATACCGACAGACTCGGCACATCTTACAACTGGCATTTATGAAGTTGTGGAGAGGAGGATGAATCCTTATTTCCTTCCTTTGCAGTTGTCCTGCTCTAACTAGAACCAGTTTGTGGAGAAATCTTTGGCGATCTCAAAGTAATATCTGGTTGTAGGATGAGGGATCTGTAGAGCTGCCTAAAATTCGCTCTTCTTGTCTTTCCAATAGCAGTGAGGGTGTTATGAGTTTTCACCATCGAAATGGTATATCACAGCGCTAATGTGCTCCGCGGAGCGGCCGCTGATACGTACCTTACTAACACATAGCGTAGCAGACAAAGCATAAGCAAAACTTTTCATACTGGTGAACCAGTATGTGGTGTGTATGGCACGCAGTGACAGATTTGCATCGGTAGAGACAGATTTGTATCATTTTTTAATTCACCAGAAGGAACGATATAAACGAATTACAATTTTTCTTTAAACTAAAACGAATCTGCTTAAGGGCAACCCCAAATTTTGAGTGTCTATCAGCTTTCTTCCCTTTTAAGTTATCTTCTCTGATGAAAAGTAGTTTAAGTTGGGGAAGTGGTTAAAAAAGGATTTTAGGTGGCAGTTCAACAATGGTTTGGGTAAGGTGCAAAATCTTGGGCAGCAGATTAGGTCATATCATATGACTATCACTGAATGTGTTGCAGTCTTCTAAAACAGAAGCCTTACTGCCATCATTTTTAAGGTTTTGTGTAAAACAAAACCTTATTAAAATCGATTCAATGTCTGTCTGTCTGTCTGTCACACGCATTTTTCTCCAAAACGGCTAAACCGATCCGAACGAAATTTGGCGGACAGATGGGAACTATGAAATCCCACGCATACAATGAGTGGCATAAATTTAGGTGGAGTTCAAAGGGGGCTCCCCATACATGCAAAGGGGGGATTCAACAATTTTTTTCACCGGATATGGTTGTGTAGGGTATCAAATGAAAGGTCTCGATTTGTACTTTCCGAAACTGATATTGGTTTTGGCATAAATTGCAAAGTGCGTGAGTAATGAGTCAAAATGTATGCACTTGAAGTGAGACAGGACTCATTTTCGGAAACTACCCAACCTAAAAATCCGGAAAAAATCGGAGTGGTGCGCCTAGATGAAATCTAGGCCTCAAAATATGTCCCATTCGGATATCTGCTCAAATAAACTTACTAATACTATATTACTACTTCTTAGAAATTTACTGAAAAACCCTCCTTAAATTCATCCTAGGACTTCCGGATTTTGTACCAGCATAGAAGACAATATTTTGTATATACGTGCAAAATTTCGTAGAAATCTGGCAATTAACGCCAAAGTTATAGCAGTTCAAACTTAGCAATTTCGCGCGAATTTACCGCTTTCAAAGCCATGCAAATCAGATGCTGACGTCATAATTACCCGGAATAATTGACATTCGCGTGAAATATTAAAGTCGCATTTATGAAGAATCTACTTATCTGCAGCACTTTTTAAGATTTTGTGTAAAACACTTATGTGAAATCTAATCTTCAAGAGATGTCCTATTCCGGTATCTGCTCAAAAAATTTACTAATAGTATATTATCAACTTTTAGAAATTGACTAAAAAACTTGCCCTAAGTTCATCCTAAGTGTACTAAATTTTGCACCGGCAGAGGCAGCCTCGTGCATACATATGCCAAGTTTCATGAAAATCCAACTATTATTGGGAAAGTTATAGCAGTTCAAACTTATCAATTTCGTACTAATTAACAGCATTCTAAGCCATACAAATAAGATGCTGACGTCATAATTAACGAGAATAATTGAAATTCGAGTGAAATATTAAAATTCCATTCAAGAAGAATCTAATTCTCCCTAGCCCTTTTTTATATTTGATGTTGGTTAAATTGTTGGCATTTGCTAATAATATTAAACTCAGAGTGTGAAGCGTATGAGGTTGACTATTTCCATCAAATGATTTATTTAAATTACTTTCTAAAAAATAGATGCCAATAGAATTTTTAACTGTGTGACACGAAACTGTCAGGCTCACCGCTCCTCACATCTTCTTCTTTTTCTTCAGCCTTCAGTTCACAAGCGGGGTCGGCTCGTCGTGATCGGTTTCGTCATTTTATTTTATCAAATGCCTGATCAGGATGTAATCGCGAGACCTTCAAATCCCCATCCAGTGTATCATGGGACCATTATTTTGGCCGGCTTTTTGGTTGCTTACCATTGACTTCGATGTTCTGACCAATACTGGTTGTTGAATTCTCGTTAGCGTGAATTACGTGACCACACCATCGAAAACGCCTCTCTTGCAGTTTTTCCACGATCGGTGCAAACCCATATCGATCGCGGATATTCTCATTTCAGACGTGATCAAAACGTGTCACGCCACCAGTGCAATGCAACATCTTCGTCCCCATTACCGCAAGACGCCGTTCATTGTCCTTTATAGTCAACACTCAAACTATAGAGAGCGACAGACGGACGACATTGCAGTAAATTTTAGATTTGGGACGTGCGTTGATACGTCGATCACAAAGAACACCAGTTGCGGAATGCCACTTCATCCAGGTGGCGTTAATGCTTGAAACATTTCATTACGCAGTTCTCCAGTAGCTGGTAGCATTGACTCGAGGTATTTAAATCGCTCAGTTCTTTCAATGGCAGTAATCTGCCCCTCCAGATATTTAAATCGCTGAGTTCTGGCAATGGTGGTAACC
This sequence comes from Hermetia illucens, assembly GCF_905115235.1. Taxonomy (NCBI): domain Eukaryota; kingdom Metazoa; phylum Arthropoda; class Insecta; order Diptera; family Stratiomyidae; genus Hermetia; species Hermetia illucens. The sequence continues at coordinate 103,342,231 of NC_051852.1, read as the reverse complement.
TGCCCAGAACTGAGCGATTTAAATATCTCGGGTCAATGCTATAAGCCAATGGAGAACTACGTTATGCTCCTCACATAGGGAGATACAAAACCTTTTATACCTGAAGCGTCTAGCTTCCGGTTTCCCGACTTGTTTCTGAATTAATTTCACATTATGCGAAGATAATGCTCGGATTCATAGAGAGCAGCCTTGCCATAACCTTATACAGTCAGTTTCCCATAAGTCCGTATCCATTGGAATGGCTAAATAATGCAAACTGATTGTGGCAATGATTGTGTGCAATTGTCATTCTATAGCCAGTTGCAGCATGACTTCCGAATGGTTCGAATATAACCAATACGTGTGATATTCCACAATTGTGTTCACTAACCTTTTTCCAAATATTAGTTTCAATTAAACTTACTTTGATATTTATTGACTTGAAAATTACTTACCAATTATTTATCTTCTTATCTTAATTGTCTCTTGTCGACTTATTTATATTAAACATTTCCTGTCGTAAGTTGTATTCTTAATAAAGGTTTTACAATTAAATTGCATTTATAGTTAATGATCAATCAATACAATATGCTTCCGGTTATCATTAGCAATTTTATTGTACAGGTTTGCAACAAGTAACCTGATAATCATTATCCTCAAGCACGACACCGTGATCATTAGGATCATTAGAATCCCCCTCTTTAACCCCTGTTGCAGTTAAGTTTATAGATGATGTGGAAATGGAGCCGAAACTTCTTAAGGGGGTCATCCCGTGTGAAGGTCGTTTTTTTTTGTTTTTTTTTTAGAATTTTTTTGTGAAGAACTGAATAAAGATACAAATACGAATTTTTCACCATATATTTATTAATATCTTGAGCGTGCATAGTGATTTTCCCAGCCCGATCGCATAGTTGGTTATTGAAATACAGAGCAATTTATACACCCATCTCTAAAAAGGTGGTTTCTGCTGCCACGCTAGAGGGCGCTGCGATAATCTTAAAGAAAAAAGTAAACGGCATTTTAACGTACAGATCTAAGTACAGTCCGCAAACTAGGATTATTAAAAAAATATTAAAGCTAACTTTTGGCGCCGTGTTAAACTTTTTTTTTGCGAATTTTGGTGTTTTTTTTAGGCTTCTTTAATGAATAAAAAAAACTACTGAATGAATCGCAATTATCCTAGAGTGCGGACCGTAGAAATATGTTCTGAATAAGTCGTGAAAATTTCAAAGAATTTTGTTTGAAAGATTTTGGGCTGTGGTGGCAGCAGATTTTCAATATGCCGTTTTGAGAAAAATGCATTTAAAACGTAGAATGCGATTTTAAGCCAGAAAACCTTAACTGACCATTAATCTGGTATACCTAGTCCATAAACCTTAGGCTTCTTCAAAACACATATGTACAGCCTTGGATTCAATTCTTATCTTTTTAGCGAAGTCATTCGAACGTCAGTTGGACCGATAAATATGAGCTTTATTACGGTGATCGACATAAATCTGGCATGTGACTTATCACGTGTTTAACACTATAATTTCCGAACGACTCGGAATATCAAAAAATCACTTTGCCTATACATTCTACACTATATCTAGATACAATTGATGCCAAAAAAAAATTCGGCTCCGCAGATCCGACACACGGGATGACCTCCTTAAGTGACCGCTGCGAGATTTTAGCAGAAATAGTCTGCCCCGTTGTTCTACATACCTTTCCTGCCCCCTCTTCTTCCAGAAGTTGGGTTGACAAAACAAAGTTTGCTACGATGATATTTATCCTCCCTTTTGAAGCGTTACAACGTTTTCCGAAGACACAATTTGTTAAAGGTGGGTATGATTGAGAGAGAGCAGAATTCTACTCATTTTTCCTACATACCCTCCTCATCTCTTCGCGCTCCGAGAATGGGGACGAAAATTCAAACTTTACGATGATAAAACAACTCAATTTTCATCTTATCCATGCATTTCGAATTTTTAATTTACTGTGACGTGGGTCATCTGATTGTGGACCAGCTTCATAACAGAGCCAAATAACAAGCTCGGCCGCATGACCCAGTCACCGTGTTGAACTGAGATACGTTAGAGTCTAGAGAAAGACGAAGAGACTTGTTAGAACTGATGAAGAGAACAAGTGGTTCCCGAAATATCGCTATTTAATAATAATCGTTGGCGCAACAATCCATGTTGGATCAGGGCTTTGAAGTGTGTTAGAGCACTTCATTCAAGACCGTAACGGTACTCCACAGTAGACTGTAGGAGGCAATCTGGTCAGCATTGCGCTCGATCGAGATTATTACCCTGATATCGCTATTTGCTAGATCAATAAATAACACTAGCCAATAGAAAAAAGCAAATCTTAATTATTTCAAATAATTTAATCGCTAGAAACACACTTAGATATTATTAGTAAGTTTAATTGAGCAGATATCGGAATGGGGCATATTTTGAGGCCTAGATTTCGTATAGCGCATCACCCTGTTTTTTCAGATTTTTAGGTTGGGTAGTTTCCGAAAATCATTCTGCAAGTTATGCTAAAATTAATATTAGTTTCGAGGAGTATTCATCGGGGCCTCGTTTGATACCCCATATGACTATATACGTATGTATGGGGAGCCTTCCTTTAAACTGCACGTAAATTTATGTCACTTACTGTATGCGTGGGATTTGATAGCTCCTATATGTCCACCGGATTTCGTTTGAACCGGTTTAACCGTTTAGAGGAAAGTGCGTCTGACAGGCAGTGAATCGATTTTAATAAGGTTTTATTTTACAAAAACCGTTAAAAAGCAGCAAAACAAAAAATGTGTATAACAAAAGAGAACTGGATATGTATGGGTATAATCGCAGCAAGCCGAGGTGTTGAATTGAGGTGCACACAAAAGTAAGTTCCTGCTGTGAGCTGCAATATTTTCAATTTTGAAACATACAGTTAAGTCCAAAACTCAGTCAATCACGCTGAATTCTTGACGTTGGACACTCTTTTGGAATTATCGAAAAATAGGGAAACAAGTTATTTTAAAAAAACCTACTCGAACAGTTTTGGTCCATTTTCAAAAGTGGCGCTTCTACAAGACGTAATTCCTAACGACGAATGCACTGAAACGGCCTTATAACATGATCGAGCCATCTCCTTGTATAATACATAATTGTTTCCACATGGTTTCACTTCGTGGAGTCACCTTTCTTTTTCCAAGCCCTTTTGTTGGTGCAGTAGCGGTTGATTTTAATTTCGCCAGACTTCATAACTGACTTTCAATTTTCGTCCCAAATTCAAATATTTGATATGAGTCTTTATGCTTTCCTTCGAAGAGGATTTTTTTTTCTTTTTTTTGGTAGCTTCCATATTAATGCGCTCTAAGAACCAACTGTGCAAAGTTCCTTGGTAGCTTCTGAAGTTGGTAGGCTCCTTAGGCTGACCTCCTTGATTGCCCCTTAGCCCTATGAATGGCGATTGTATACCTCACTAACATGTGGGGTAGCCCCTTGATTTCCAGTAATTGCTCTACAATTTTCTTGCAAATTTCTTCTGGGAAAGATTCCATCCAAATCCATCACAATTTAATATCAGCATTTGAATAAATTATAGAAGAAATGTTTGTTCACCATTGCTATATGTCTTAGCAGTGCTAAGTGTGCTACTGAGAAAAAAATGTGATTTTGAGAATCAACTTGCCGTGCAAAGTTTTATGTATTTCCTTCCTACACACAACCTTGAATGATGTATACACTTTTTTATATTTGAATACAAAACACAATAAAGAAAGAAATTTCCATCTTGTAAATATTGATTCAGTTTTACGCTAACTGAGAGTATGCGTATTCCGTCGAATACATTTGCTTATATGCACGTAGTCTGTGAGAGGCAACATCCAATGCAGATGCAACCATTTGTCTGAGACAACCAGTGGTTTTTGTTTGACACAGACACAGCCTTTGAAACAGTTTTTTATCTGATTTTTGTCCCAGCCAGACATAACTTTATAGTTGTGTTTTCGATATCTCTATCTTGGAAATACACCAAACAATATTTTATTTTTGACGGACGGTGTCGTTACTAATGCGTGCTAGTCAAACATGTGTTTCGTTTAGCTTGCAGTGAGTATTTGTTGTGTCAGTTCCAGTAGGTGCGTTTCTTTCCGGGTACTAAAGGAGTGCGCCTACTAATGCGATTCAGACATAAGTATATACTGGTGAAATAAGCGTTCGATAACAGTGTCTTCTAATTGGGAAGTAAAACCACACCTTCTATGAAGACACCATGCTAAGGATAATCACGCCGATATCAAACAGAATACCAAGACATTGGTGCTTAAGTCTTACCAATCAATATGCTTTGCATAAAATTCATAATATGCCATTCCGGTTTTTTTGTTGGACATAACCCTGAGAAGAGGCGGAGAAATCTAAAGGAATCACCGCATGGACACTCATCGATTTTTTTTGTTTGTGTCTTTAACAGCTTTAAATAGTGCTTCAGTGCAGAACCAATTCCGTTTGCCCTTTTTCAACCTCATGTTCATGCTAAGTGTATAAGCCAACATTTCGGATTGGCTGGCCAAATCCGTTATGTACAACGATGCCAAGAGTGTAGGTCCTTAGTTAGCGACTGAAGTATGTTTCCGCAACACTCATTTTTGAAACGGGTTGATTTTGCAATATGCCAATGCAATATTTATCGCAATTTTCGCATAATGCAGTTTCAAGGCGTTTCATTTATTACAACGCGTGCAGCAAGGTTCAGTTTCTTTTCCGTGCAGGAAAAACAGGTGTCGACTTTTCGACTGCCAAAAGCGTCCGGTATGTTTAGTAAACCACAACAATATTTTCCTCACTGGCATCCATTTTTTATCTTGCAACTGGCAACGCACTTTCTCCACTGAAAGTTTAAGGTGAGGATGCATATTTTTAAGAGGCCGTTTTGAATAATGTATTTGATGGCATTGAAACGGAAAAATATGTTCAAAGATGGATTGTATAAAAGCCTCGTTTTTCTGTACAACCAATGTTTGTTAAAATCGTTTCATTGTCATTCTACTCCATTTTAAGGAAGAGGAATCTTCAAAATACACTGGCCCGGGCATGCTAGTGTGTGGGATTTTTACTCATTAAAATCACCTCCCCGCACACACCCTTAGGGCTCTTCTTCTGTAGACGGCACGCAGTTTTTATACGTTACATGAAACATGCAGCGCTGGTCCCCAAACTGAGACTGCATACAGCAAGATGGAACTCACCTTCCTGGCTATAAACAGCCTGCGAAAAACCGCGGCTTTTTTATATTCGGCAGCATTCTAGTAAGGACCACCCTAGTGTTAGATGGTGACTCCCAAATAATATATTGGAAACATAATTTCTTTAACGACACTTGGTGAGTGCCCATCTAGCACTTTCTAATCAGGTTTCAAAAGCACCGATTATTTGGAATGACTATAACTCAGTATCTTCAAGTTACTTTCCAACCATAACTAGTACTATGTCATCGTGGCCTCCTCCAAAACCGGAGGATTAAGAACATTGTTGTGAATGATGTTCCACAGTATTCGGGTCAGTACGAAGCCTTGTGGGACACTTGAGGTGACAAGGTATTCTTGGGGTCCATCATCGGTGTCATACCAAAACCTCTGTTCTTGCATATAGCTATCGACAATAGCAGCTAGATAGGTGAGATCAACAATCGTCACCAGAGGCTTTCGTGTAAGGTTTCAGTTGTCCCAATTGAATGTATTCCTCAAGTCTAGGGATACCACCACGCAATATTTGCTGATACCACATTTTTTTCGGTCAAGCCAGTAACTATTTTGATGGCATTACTGGAGTCTGGCGTTACGGAAGTCATACTGCGATGTGACAGGTCTTCTTGGCTCTCAACAACTGGGAACAATCTATTATAGATCAACCACTCCAACATTTTTCCAGTAGCATCTAGAAGACATATGGGTCTATAGGAGGATGGCTCAGCTGGAGGTTTATAAGCCTTAGGCAGCAATATTAGCTTGTGCCGCTTTCATGCTGCAGGAAATATCTCCGCCAGTATGCACGCTTCGAACAGGTCAGCGAACATGTCCTCTCAAGATGTGACGGCGAGCTTAAGGGCCCTATCCGGTATTCCGCTTTCCAGGAGCTTTGTTGTCAACTATTCTGTGCAGTGACGAGTGTCTGTCTATCACACGCGCTTATCCCAGAATCGGTTGTACCGACTGACACGGAATTTTGTGGCAAGGTGGAAGCATAGGTCAAATGTATGTGAGGTATGTCCTACGGCAAAAGTACAAATGGTCGCTAACGTATTTCCTTTAATACTTTTGATATTGCCTTTCTTGGTGCTTACATCCTTTATTACGAAAATAAAATAAAATAAAGTTATTCCTAAAAAGAACAATCAACGTAGAGAGTTAGCAATGTTGACGCTTGAAGATCACGCTCCAAATCAACCAATCAAATTGGTGATCGAAAGTTAACACGGTTATTATATACTTCATTATCGCTGTAATTACGAGTGATTGATATGTTCATCCATCTTAGGAAATTGTTAACAGATCTGTAATAACTATACATTAAAAGTTTAAAAGGACGCTACCGAACTATACAATATTTTCAAGCGATACTTAAACAGCACAGCATGCATGACAACACGCGCGTTCAATGATAACCATGATAACTATGAGATTACAACATCTATGACTTAACGGATTCTGGCACGGTTTTCATTATTTGCTATTGTTCAAATCACCTTCTCGAATGCGATTCAGATGCCTTATCAGTATATCTGCAGCCATGTGGGCGTCCGGCATCCGAATTCGCCACCACTTCAGTTTATGTGCTTTTGTCTCAACAGTTGTAAGGCAATTGATATCTTCAAATAAATCTTACTGTCAGATAAAAAACTTATTATTATTCATTATCATTTATGAAGCAATTATATTGAATTGATTAAAATTATAGGCTGTCACGAAATGCAATGATAAGGAGGGATACTTCCAAGTTAATCACATCTTATCGTAACCGAGAGCATCATGATTAGAAAGAGTGTTCTCTGTTATTTTTACTCTTAAAAATCGTCGGATTTTCGAACTTGAAAATACAAAATAAACAAAACGATTTTCTTCCATGCGCATATTTAGTTGATTAATTACATTTTCGATAACGACTTTTCGCTCGTTCAATTTGTTACCATCATTGACAGGTGTTAACGAAGAATAATTTCAACGTTGATTCACGTAGAATGGAGATAATTATCTTTAATTAACACTTCCAGTGTCCTCCTCGTTTTTGTCAGTGGCGCAACCCAAGAAAAATACATATACATCTACCGGAAAGTTCTGCTCGTTTTCGTTGCAACTAGTTTCAACAGTCTTTCTTTTTATCATTGAATGTATACATATTGACCTATCGGATGAACTAAAGTGAAGAGGATTAATGTTAGTTTTAAGTGAGACACGGGCGGATTTCAGCTAGAAAAAAAAAGGCTATGGAAGTGTGTAGAAATTTGTCGAATATGTGTGGTGAAGGTAAAGTTTGTGACAGAACATGCAGAAGATGGTTCCAGAAATTTGAACTAGGAGATGTTGGTCTTTCAGATGAGCTCCTCTCTAGGTGATCGTTTTAGATTGACGAGGATATTTTGAAGACTTTGTTAGAGGATAATCTTTTTTTGACAACATCGACAGTTCAATTCAACTCAACTTCGGACTATATCCGGAAACTAGCATTGGTGTGGAAATATTCGAGGTGGGTGCTGAGTTAAGTGAGAAAAATTCGAATATCAATTCATCACATACACACTTTTCTCCGCTTGCAAGGTACAAAATTGAACCTTTCTTGAATCGAATCATAACTGCAGATGAAAAGCGGGAAGAGGAGAAGGGCGTATTGGCACCCCGGGAAACCTGCCCCCTCCACCACGGTTCGGTTTAACTTGAGTTTGAATAAGACAATATTGTGTATATGGTGGGATATTTGGTATACATTACAAGCTGCTGAAACCGGGCGAAAAGCTAGGAAGTACTGCCAGTTATTGGATAATATAAACAAAGTATTCCAAGGAAAGAGGCTTGTCGCTTCATGGTAATATCAGGCCATATGCTGCTTTAGGGATTCGTTGGAAACTTTCAGAGCTAGGCTGCGAAATTCTGCCGCATCCACCATACCCTCCGGACGTAGCACCCTTCGACTAGCAATTGTTTCTGTCCTTCAAAATTTTTTTACAGGACAAAAAATTCAAAAACGAAGGCGTTTTTTAAAAATAGGATATTGAAATTGGCATCAGGCAGGCAAAAAGTCAATGATTAATGAATCATGGAAATTATTATTATTATTTCTGAGTTGTCACAATCTTGGCAGATGTCGGATTTTACCTAATACTAGCACTAAGTGCCAATCTTTTAGGCTCGGATGATCCTATCTACTTAAAAGATAAAGCGGTCTGGATAGTGGTGGCCAGTGATAGGCTAGTGGAAGCATCCGTCGAAAACTTCCCGCAACCTTGAGCACATGGTTTGAACGAGACTGTATGAGAGCCCCAGGACATCTGGGAAGTCCTGAGGGATTTGGGTGCAATACCTGTAGCTGACAATATTATGGGAACTATAATAACTTTCCCCGAGTCGCTAAATTTCTTTAATTTCCTGAGCCAATGGCTCAGCCACCATCTTCTCCACGTATTTTCATGCAATGTTGCTATTATGAGGGATAGTAACATCAATAATATATGCGGAGCGTCTTGTCAACTAACAGCACATCAGGCTTGTTGTGTGATATATGGCGATCAGTTAGAACTTGGCGGTCACAATACATGCTGTAAGCAGAATTATCTAGTAATGCCTGCGATTCATACCGGTAGTCTGAATATGTTTCCGTCATCAGCCCATGCTTGTATGCGATGCTTTGATGGATCGCCTTACATACATCATTATGCATGTTCGTGTATATTCAATAAAATTATTATTTAATAAAATTTATTCTGTATATGACGAATTTGTTAGTTGGTTTTATTATAAAAACGGATAGAATTTTCTGGCAGACCTAATTCTAAAATTTATCTTGAGAAATAGTTGGTGCATTATTTAATAAGTATATTTTTGTAGTTTGAAAGTTTGTAGTATCCATGCTATGGCAAAAATGAAACGTAACATAAATCTGATTTTCCAGTTGCGTTTTCTCAGCGAACATCAAAAGCACAGCTGCTCTGTAATATCTTGAATTCCCCCTTCGACCTATATTCCCACGCAACAGCCATTGTGAATCAGGAGGAGTGTCTTCCATCTAATAGTACTTCTTGAGAGAGTTGTCTCAGATGGAGAGGAAGATGACTAATTGTGTGTGTTTGTAAGGTTTTGTGTAAAACAAAACCTTATTAAATCGGTTTACTGTCTGTCTTTAACGCGCATTTGCCCTCGGAAATAGTTATACCTATTAATACCAAATTTGGTGGGAAAGTGAGAACTGCGAACGCTCACGCATACAGTAAGTTAGGTCGTTCTACGTGGAATTCAAGAGGGTTTTTCCATGCATACAAAAGGTGTAGTCATGTGGGGTATAAAATCAAGGTCTCGATTAGTACTTTGCAAAACTGGTCTCAGTTTTGATGGAGGCGGGAAAGCTCACTTCCTTCACGGAAAATCTGAACAAAATCAGGAAGCTGCCACTTTACGGTGCCTAGGTTCCAAAATACCCTCCATACCGATATCTGTTCAAATAAACTTAATGATAGCATATCACTATAATTTTTAGTAATTTGTTACAAAACCCCTATTAAGTTCATTCTATGATAGAATCATACAATTTTGGCAGCAATACAGTGCGCGCAATTTATATATACGCACTCCATATATTGCTCGTTGTGACTATATGGAAGCCCTGAGAAATATAAAGTTTATATGATAGTAAATGTATCTTTATTTAAGTTTAGAATAAAAAAAAAAAAATTAACAAAATACATCTTTCTTTTTTTAAATTAACAAAGATTACATTTTTATTGCGCAATTTCTATATACGCACTTGCACTTTTAAGCCTACTGAAATAAATAAACGCATATTGATTAGTTACTAATATTTTGTTTTGCCCCCATTGGACCTTATGACTTCGAAAACTCGATTTGGCGTTGAGGCTATTAAATTTTTAAAGTATTTTCTATGATTTGGTCCCAGCATTCTAAACATTTTTTCTTTAACTCAAGAACGGAGCCAAATTGGCGTTGATTCGAATAGACTTTTCTTGCAAGTATCCCCCATATATTATCTATGGGGTTAAGATTAGGACTTCGATGTGATCACTGCAAAATTTTTATTTGCTTGTAATTTAAAAATGATTTCATGTATCCAGAAGGGTGTACTGCGGGGTTGTCATGTTAGAAATTCCAGTCAATGTTATTATTCTCATTTAAATGCAGCATTAAAATGGCTTTTGGAAGCTCAATATAAATTACTAAGTTCATTTTGGTTGGTATGATTCTCTGTCGAAGGTTACCGGGAAAAGAAAATGTCCCCCAAAACATAACACTACCGCCTCCAAAGTTGCGACTCACTCGAGGAGTTTAATTTTTTTTAGATCGTGCCAAAATGCGCTAAATTCAGCTGGGCCGTAAAGGTTGAATTTCTTCTCATCCGAAAAAAATACTGCCTTCCATTCTTTTTCCGATTTCATGCACGATCTAACAAATTTCAGACGAGCCTTATTATGTGTCGGTGTTAAATGAGGTGCTTTAGCAAACGTTTTATATTTAATGCTGTTATCAATATGGAAAATCTGTTTTACTCGTCTCTTTTTAATAGGAAGAAGTAATTTCGACATTATCTGGAATGAACCAAAGTTTGTTTCGAGTAGCTTCCTCCTTAATCAGGGCGATTTCTCTTTTCCCGATTTTTTTATTTCCACGCGGATGCTTTTTTGTACCGTATTTTCCCTTTAATCCAAAGAAATTCCGCACAATTCCGTAGGATATACCAATTTTCTTCAAGATTGCTCTCATTATCCAGCCCGAATCTTCCATTCTGGCAAGTTGGCCTTTTTCTTCTTCGGTTAACACTTTTCCACGAGGCATCACTGTAATCTAAGGTAAAAAAAAAGTTGAGCACTGTTTTACGTAGAACACTACAAAATTTCACGTCACACCTTTCAATTACAAAAAAAAACTTTTCAAAAGTAATTTTATAGACGTTTTAGCTACCTGCGTTTATAAAAATTGCGCACTTGCAAATGATTGCTTTCGATCAGAAACAAAATATCATACAACATTTTTCAACTTATTTAAATGTCGCTGTCATAACGAAATCTCAGGAGACCAAGGAACTTATATTCCCTTTAATTGTTTCACATATGCTTCGCATTCTATGCATTTTCTAAGAAAAAGAGCAAAAATGTGACTGCGTATATAGAAATTGCGCTCACTGTATAGGCTATGAAGAGAGCATGATCCTATCCAGTTTGGTGGAAATCAGACTATTAGTAACGAAGTTATAGCAGGTCAAAGTTGTCACTTCAGTGCAAATTAACGTTGATTGTCAGTAGCACGCGAAAGTGGATATTCTGACAATGTATGCATATACATTACGTGCTAGGTATTAATGGGGCAGATGTCCACTGAAAACTTTTTATAAAAGAAATACACAAAACCTTTCATACCTGAAGCGTCCAGCATCCGGCTTCCCGACTTGTTGAATATGCGACGAATCTTTAATTACATTGTATGTGGCGAATTTCGACATCCTTGCTTTCCAGCACATTTTCGAGTCGTGCAAAAACGTCAGTGGTATCCTGACGCATTCTTGTATTTGCTTTGCTACATGGGTAACGAAATATCGTTTACTACTTTTAAGCAAATTTGTTATCTTATCTGTTACGATAAGAATTTAACTTGATTTCGGTGCCAGATTGCATAATTTGTGTAAACAAGAGCTCACCATAAGAAAGACAAAATAAATAGATTACAGAAGCGAGGATGAGCTGTGAATTTAGAAAGGAAATGTAGGTAGGCTGTGGCTAGCTGGCTCTGCCTAAACACGGGGAGATGATAGCGAGGAGTTATCCTCGGGGAGTTTGGTGACAAGCTTCGCGACGAATAGGTATTGCTAGCTAACAATCTTCTTGAAAACCTTACCTATCTGCATAATGCTGAAAATAATTTTATTCTTTTATTCAATTCATTTTATGAAAGTTGATTTGATGAATAAGTGCATTTATAGCTACTTTTAGTCAAAACAACCGCCGAAAAGTAAAAACATCCCAAACAAGCATTACTTCAATGGATAATGAGGTTATTTATGACAAATAAAAAGATAATAAAATTGCAACTAAATGACTATCATACGTTCACTTTCAGCTCAGCGTTAAACGCAATTTCTACGTGGTGTCTTTATTGCTACAGGAAGCTTTTGTATCTTAATACGGCGCATTACTTGGTGCATGCGTATCATAGCTTTTCGTTGTACGATTAGAGAAACCGGCTTCAATCATTGCCAACTTTTGTTTACAAACTAAATTGGGTACTTTTGGTAGGGGTTCGAATTTGGACAATCACCATTAGTTAAGTGCTATAAACATTTTTCAGCAGATTACGTTTTATTTGTTTTTAAATTTGGTTGCTTTTTCCGTAGTTTTTCAAATGTATGATATCAATTTTACTTATCTTATTTAACTCAATTTACTTTTTCTGCCAAATTTGCTGAAAGCAGTTGGTTTTTGAAGAAATCAAATATTTGGACAACTTTTGTAAAATGAATTTGTCATAAATGAAAAACAAGAAGTCCCTGTACCAGATCGTTGTTGGTTTTCAATAGGATTTAGATCCGAGCTTTGAGGAGGCCAATTGATTTGGTTGATTGATTGGCCATTAATTGATTCTTTACCAAATTGAATTTGTGCTTTGGAGCATATTTCTCTTGTATGATGTCGCCGTACATTTGGCCTTAAATAATATGCTAGTTTCATGCAAAAAAATCGATGCTATCCTAACTAAAATTTACACAAATATATGCCTAATTCTAAGAAGTCAAAGTTTTCATCTCAGATGGTAATTGTTTTTGCTGCCATGTTGTAAGTTTCGGAACTTTGGGATATCTCCTTAACTGAGAACACCTTAAAATAAATCCCGTCATTAGGAAAATTTCTTGCTAAAATAAAACCGTGGTTGTCTGGAACAAGTTGAAATTTGCGTTGCGCGGAATGTAAAGTGTAATTCGTCGTATAATGCATAGTATTTCACTACAAAGAATCGACAGTTATAACTTTTACAGACAATCTACATAATCGTTCCAATGATGTAATAATATAACAAAATAGACTCACAATCGCAATCAATTTCCTGGAAGTACCACTTAAACCTAAGGCGCAATGAAATTCACCTACTTATCATCATTATTTTAATAAACTGCTTAGTTTGTTTTAATACGTTATTTATAAGAGGCCACGTTTGCAAAACAGGATTTAATTAAGATAATAAGAAGTTTTATAAATAATGAAAGTCTTCGGTCTTTGTTTTATTAATCTATATGACTGCCTTAAGAAGTTTCAGCTTTCAATAAGCAGAAGGTTCATCTTGGGTGCATTGTATGTGGGGAAATAATGTTTATTGGCCATTTTTTGTATTATAAAGCTTTAAAATTGCTGACATTTGGAGCAATTCCACATATCAGTGCCACTGAAGTCTTGGAAGTAATAAAAGGAATGAAATCCGGAAAAGCAACATGATTTGACGACATCGCTTCTGAGCTTTGGAAAGCTTTGGAAAGCGAAGAGCTGGGGTCCAATTCTGTGGCTCAGTAAATTCCTCAATCGGGTTATTCAGGAAGGTAGAACATCATCTGACTGGCAGGAAGCACCACAGTTTCAATATGGAAAAAGAAAGGTTGTCCAGCAGAATGTTCAAATTACCGATCTGATTCGGTTGCCTTCCTATACCATGAAAATTTTCGGAAGCATTCTTGACAACCGTATTCGCGATATCGTTCAAATTGCCCTGAATCGTGAACTACTGACGCAATATACGCTGCGCGGTTACTCATGGGGAAAAACCTGTGAGAAGCATCGTCCTCTACTTTGCATTTCTGGATCTAGAGAAAGCGTTTGGTTGTGTACAACACAAACTCATCTGGTATGCTCTACGACAACACCTAGTGCCAGAAGAACTCGAGCGCTGGGTTAAATTGCTTTACCACGATCGGAAAAGTTCCAATTGTGGCGGGTATATCAAAACCACTTCATGTCTTCGTCGGTGTTCATCATGGAAGTGCCCTCTGACGACTCCTCTTTGCTCTTGTTATGGACACTGTCATGCCCTATATACTGCTTTATGCAAATGATGTTTTCCTAACGTCCCATGGTATAGCTGATGTTGAGTAACTCGTTCAAAAATGGAATGATCGCCTCATGCAACACGATCTCAGATTCAATCTGAATAAAACAGAATTTTTGTCGACTGATTCCCATAAAACGGTCACTGCCACTTTCAGCGGCAGCGACCTGGCCTGAACTTAGCGATTTCTATATCTCGGGTGAATGCTATTGGCCAATGAAGAAAAGCAGATATGAAATTGCTCCACGTATTAGCGCAAACTGGATGAAGTAGTGTTTCACAAGTGAACTAGTGGCGTGAGACGCCTTGATCACATCCGAAGTGAGGATATACGCGATCGATATGGGGTTGCACCAATCGTAGGAAAATTACGAGACAGGTGTCCTCGATGTTATGGTCACGTAATTCGCTCGAAAATGAACTTGCGAAATTGCTCTGAACATCAAAGTCGATGGTCGAAACAACGGTGGCTTGATACGCTGGATGGGGATTTGAAAGCCTCGCGACAGTGTTCAGATCAGGTAAATGACAGAACAAAATGGCGCAAACGATCACCCGACCCCGCTTGTTTACGGGACAAAGAAAAAAGAAGGAGGTTGTGGTTAAATAAAAACTTTGAATTGCGTCCACTCAAATTTGAAACAAAAAATGCGGCGCTATATTAAACAAGCCGGGAAATCGAAAGCTGGGCGCTTCATGTATCAGAGCTCAAATTTTACACCTACCTTTTCCATGTATCCCCCCTTAAATTCGACGTAAAAAGATGTTACTCACTATATGCGTGAGCGTTCAAAGTTTCCACCTTTCCACCAAATTTGGTGTCAATCGCTACAACCGTCTCGGAGAAAAATTCGTGTGACGGACAGACAGACCGACAATAAACCGATTTTAGGGATTCTCATATTTTCGATTTAAACTTACATTTCACTTTAAATTGAGACACAATTTGTTTGGAACTCTTCTTGAAATGCTGATAAAATAGGTCTTTGGAGAAAACAGCAACCCTAAAAACACGAGTAGAAAAACAAAGAACTGGTTCAAGGACAATAGGGTGGAGGTGATGATGGGGTCAGCGCAATCGCCAGACCTCAACTCTATTGGGAATTTATGTGCTGATGTCAAGAATGCCCTTAGTATTGCAAAACCGTACAACAACGTGCTTTGATGCGCGGTACAAGAATCGTGATGTCCCATCTCCTTGGACCATTGTCAACGACTTGTTGATTCAATGACCAATGGGTGTAAGGCCGTTATTAAAAATAAAGGTCATGCAACTAAGTATTAAGCATAATTTATGTATTTTTTATTTAAGTTAACTGTTTTTTTTTTGAAAAAAAAATGCCGACTTATATTTATCTTGAGCCCTCGTTTTTTGTACTGCTGACACTTTTTTTAAATAAAAAGAGAAATTGTGTTATCCTCCTTTGGATACCATTACTGTTGGAAAGTTGGATGCCAATTCAGACTCACAATCATTTGAATTGCCGTCTACCACTATTATTTTTTCGCATATGAATACGTTAAAGACATAAATATTATGGTCATCCTAAACAAAGAAACATTGCATATTACCTCTTATCGCCTATGTATATAGATACACTAGGCGACAAATAAAACTTTGCAATTCTGTTTAATACTATTATTATGAGTTACTTTATTTATAGTTTTAAAATCCATCTTAATTGCTTAAGAAAGGTAGAACAAAAACAAGTAATAAAAATAACTTCGTTTTACAAATAATGGTTTTCCGAAAACAGAAAATTATTTAAAATAATAAACCGACAAATGACAGTTTATGAAATTTTTCAATATTAAATAGTAGAAAATAAAGTTGGTATTAACGTACTTTGAGTATCTGGTTGTACCCCCTTTGTTTTTTATAACAACTCAATGACCTCTGATCATGCTTTCATTGCCGATGAATTTCAATTCAGAAAGTTTTTGGGCTTGTTTTTGTATTTGCTTTTGCTGTCTAATATTGAGCATATATGCTCACCATCATCATCATCAACGGTATGCGGCCTAGGTCTCTCTTAGTAAATAACTCAAGACATCCTGGTTTTGCGCCGAGGTCCACCAATTCAAAATGTACTCAATTGTATTTAAATCCGGAGACTTGCAAAATGTGACCTATTTACTGCTACTAGAGAGAGATTTTACCTCGGTGTAGTACGCTCCATTTTGTACCATCATATGTTGCTCTGATAATAGTTATTAGTTTCTCGGGAATGTCCCTTCTGCCTAGAGTACTTTAGATACATGCTTTGTTGACGTTGTCGGAAGCCTTATCGAAATCGATGAAGACCGGGGATTTACGCACACAGTGTTGGACTCCCGATTTGGTACGTCATCGGACTACCAACTAAACACCTCCCCAACATCAGAGAGCTAGCCTGGAACCGTTTGTCACATTACTTCGGGCCAGCCCCCGAACTCTCCCGCTTTGCGGAACCTTCAAATCAGGGAATTCCTTTCACCAACGGGAGGGGAGAGGAGGAAGGGAACTGTCAGTTCAAGGAACCCCCTGCCATCCGGCTCCTCCACCGGTCGAGTTCTATCTTCTTAGCAACGAGAAGGGCCCGAACGTAATGGGCAACACGGTTCCAGCTATCAGCAGTCCTCAGCATCTCTTCCACAATGTTGTCTGGAGAGAGATCCTCTGTGTTTAAATAGAGCTTCTGACGAACCCCATCCCACCTTCCACAAGAAAAAAAAGTGTGGTGGGCATCGTCCACAACTCCATTGCAAAACACACAATCCGGAGAACGCGCCTTTCCAATCTTGTGCAGAATGAAGACCGGGGATGCGCACTCCGCATACTACCTCAAAATGATAAAAATATTGTTGGTGTTGTCAGTGCAGGAGGAGCGGAAACCAGCCTCCTATGTTATCAAGCTTTGGACATGTTCCTCAATGTTTAATATGTAAGTAATAATCTTTGCGACGGTAACAGGTCTGCAATTGTCGCATTCAAGACGGGTGTCGTTCTTCGGAATCTCCCACTTTCTAGGAAAGGCCTCGGATTCCCAGTAGCTCTGAAGACAGCCGGAGCTTTGTTGAACAATTCCACAAGGATACTATCAATCTCAGCGACTTTGCCACTTTTGCACGCATTACAGGCCAAGATCGTTTCGCTTTTGTTTGGGGGTGTATTTCTATCCGCATGTTACTGTAACTATTAAGTACATCCAAAAGAGGTGGAACTTCACCAGACGCTATACGGTTGAGAACCGTGGTGAAGTATTCCCTTCATCTTCTAAGCTACTCGTCGTCGTGGATGGGGAATCTACTGTTAACGTTAATTACAGAATCATCGAGGAACTTGTGATCATCTTTCGTGACGCGATATAAGGCAGCTTCTGCCTCTCAGACTAGCGTGATAAAAAGTTCCTTTTGTTATGGCGCACGCTACGCTTCCGGGAGCGAAATTTGCCGCGCTATCGCAGTTCGAGCGCATCTCGTTCTCCGCTACTCTCAGCAACAATAAGAACCTTCAGTTCCCTACGGTCCTTGATCCGCCTCCATGTGCTGGCCGTCCGTCAGTTAGATCTTATGACGCCCTTTCGAGACGTGGCCAACGTCATTTGTACCGGACAGAAGAGCACTTTTGATGATGGCCCAGTACCTATCAATATTCTCGGTGGGATGTTCAAGATGTCTGCTCCCGGTAAAATTATTACCTTTAGGAAGCCTCTTTTAGACTGGATTACGTTGCCAATTTGAAATTGTTAGCATATTCTTCTTTCGCTCGTCATGTACCTCTCAACACTTTGCTGAAGTGAGCTTGCGTGAATTTACAAGAAACAGCATTACAGTTTTTCAAACAAATTACAGTTTCACTTCTGTTTATCATTACTGTTTTCTTGCAGGTGCGTGCTGCATCAATCGTACCAAGTCGAAATTGGCATCGAACATCGAATTCGAATGCAGCGAAAGTTAATGCAGATGCCATCTCAAAGGAATATCCAGTTATCGATCACAGCTACGATGCCATTGTCGTAGGAGCAGGAGGTGCCGGATTGCGTGCTGCTTTCGGTCTTGTTGCTGAAGGATTCAAAACAGCCGTAATTACCAAATTGTTTCCAACCCGTTCACACACAATCGCCGCGCAAGGTGGCATCAATGCCGCTCTAGGCAATATGGAAGAAGATGATTGGAAATACCACATGTACGATACGATTAAGGGCTCAGATTGGCTTGGAGATCAAGATGCTATCCACTATATGACTCGTGAGGCTCCAAAGGCCGTCATTGAACTCGAAAATTACGGCATGCCATTCTCTCGAACTCCTGAAGGAAAAATCTATCAACGTGCTTTTGGTGGTCAGAGTTTGAAGTTTGGCAAAGGTGGACAAGCGCACAGATGCTGTGCTGTGGCTGACAGGTTTGTGTGATACTGAGAATTTCTTCAGTTTTTGCTTCTAAATAGTTGGTAATGGCTACCAAAGATACCAATCTTGGTAGTCAATCTAACCCTCCTTACCTTACTCTGTTCATATTTTCATCCTTTTTCAACTGACATTGTTTCTAGAACCGGACACTCGCTCCTGCACACATTGTACGGCCAATCCCTGAGTTACGATTGCAACTACTTCGTTGAATACTTTGCACTAGATTTGCTTTTTGAAAATGGTGAATGTCGCGGAGTTATTGCTTTGTGCCTGGAAGATGGATCAATTCACAGGTATAGTATTCGAGGGATAATTTTTTTCTTCAGTTGTTACAAAGGCGTTTCAATTTTAAAGGTTCCGCGCAAAGAACACTGTAATCGCAACTGGAGGATACGGTCGTGCCTATTTCTCATGCACATCAGCTCATACCTGCACAGGTGACGGCACTGCAATGGTCGCTCGTCAGAACCTCCCCTCGCAAGATTTGGAGTTCATTCAATTCCACCCGACTGGTATTTATGGCGCTGGTTGCCTCATAACTGAAGGCTGCCGTGGTGAAGGCGGCTATTTGGTTAATTCAAAGGGTGAACGATTCATGGAGCGTTACGCCCCTGTTGCAAAGGATTTGGCTTCTCGTGACGTTGTGTCGCGATCAATGACTATTGAAATCCGTGAAGGTCGCGGTGTAGGACCTGAAAAGGACCACGTCTACTTACAATTGCATCATTTGCCTCCAGAACAGTTGGCTGCTCGTTTGCCTGGTATTTCGGAAACCGCAATGATCTTTGCTGGTGTTGACGTAACCCGCGAGCCAATTCCTGTTCTACCGACTGTGCACTATAATATGGGTGGAATCCCGACTAACTACAAGGGCCAAGTCTTAACTATTGATAACGACGGAAAGGATGTTGTTGTTCCTGGATTATATGCTTGCGGTGAATCTGCTTGCTCTTCCGTACATGGTGCTAATCGTCTTGGTGCCAACTCACTTCTCGATTTAGTTGTATTCGGACGCGCCTGTGCAAAGACTATTTCAGAAGAAAACAGACCAGGCGAGGCAGCACCAAGCCTTAAAGATGTAAGTAATTGTCTATATTGCTTTCATGTGTGCCCTTTTATTTCCAATTCACTTTGATGTATCCATTTTATCTTTTACTGTTAGAATGCCGGCGAAGCATCTGTTGCTAATTTGGACAAATTGAGGAATGCAAACGGTAGCATCACAACAGCTGATCTTCGATTGAAGATGCAAAAAACAATGCACGCCCATGCAGCCGTATTCAGAGACGGCCCAGTATTGAAAGAAGGTTGTGAAAAGATGCAAGCAGTTTTCAAAGAATTCAAGGACGTGAAGGTTGTGGATAGGTAAGTTTCGAAGTAAACACTGCATATATTCGTTCCTTTTATTTATACTCGTATTTACCTTTCCAAACCAACCTAGATCTCTCATTTGGAACTCTGATCTAGTCGAAACTCTCGAACTGCAGAATCTTCTATTGAACGCCAGAATGACAATTGTTGGCGCCGAAAATCGTAAAGAATCTCGCGGTGCACATGCACGTGAAGATTTCAAAGACCGCATTGACGAATATGTAAGTTGATATGACAACATCTTTCAATGGATAAAGTCTACAGTATTCCATTTCACTCTGCAGGACTACAGCAAACCAATCGAAGGCCAAAAGAAAAAACCCATGAGCGAGCATTGGCGTAAGCATTCACTTCTCTGGGTCAATGATAAGGGCGAAGTGGACATCAAATACAGGGCCGTTATCGATACCCCGCTCGATAATGAAGTACAAACAGTTCCGCCTGCTATCCGATCTTATTAAGTCGAAAGTTAATTTCCATTTAATTTTTGGCATAGTACTTTGCACATTTGTATGTAAGCACATTACCACGCTGGAGTAGTGACTTATCAATTCACTGCGAAATACATTGCCTCTTGTAAATTATGGGATTCCGCACCTGCTGTGGAGTAGAAGTGGTAGTGCTCTTAAATTATTATTGTTTTTGTTCAGACGTCTTTGTGTTCACCTAATCAAAGTAGTGTTTTGGTTGCCATCGATAGAAATCATAAGGATGATGAGGATGTCTTTCTGTGCGTACCTCGATTATTCCTAATTGTGGTTATTTGTAATAAACTTCAAACTCACAAGATATTATAATAAAATATTGTGTTTCATTTGCGCAAGAACAACCTTTTTTAAAAAAGGCTGATCTTTCGTTCATCACCCTTCGTTATGTTAGGGAAGGGAAGCTGGCTTGTGGGATTGGATATCAGTGTTTGTTGTATCTTTGGCTTCTGCACTGCAGTTGTTGGATCTACAGTATTCGGAGTTGTTAGAGCTCTTAGTGAGGAAGGAGCTTGTTTAGCTGTTGGTTGTTCGGAAGGTCGATGTGCCTTGTTCTCCGTAAGCGCCGAGGACTCAGCTGTTTGTGGGTGGCTTGTCGTTATCGATGTCAAGGAGGCTTCAATGAAAGCTGGATAGGACGTGAGCTGCAATTTCTACGGAGAATACTGAAGCAGCATTTCACCATTTCCGAAGATTGCTTAAAAGCTCAGTTGCAGATAAGAATGTCAAGGGAAGTTTCACTGCGTCCTAAAAGGATTATTGTACTTTTTTAATGGTTATAGTGAACGTATTAATTATAGCATGTCGATCAAGCCTACAGCTGATAGATGCTTTAGGATGTTTTCTACTTGTAGTCTGGGATCTGGTAATAAGTATTCTTCCATGTGCCTTAATTTACTTTATACAAATTCTCGGTATAGTCCCAGAATATGTATGGAGGTTTCATCACTCTACTTATAGAATCTGCAGGCCGTGTCCGCAGATCTACTTAGGTTCCTCGTATAATTAGCTTGCAATAACCAGTGAGTATTCCTATTATGATCCTAAGGATCTTTTTGGTGAGGTTTAAACTATCCTACGAACGCTAGGGTTCCTATTCCTCCATGAGCGCCCTGAATTGTTCCATTTTTGGCAAGGTAAGTAAGGTATAGTTATCTGAACCGTTTGTCTTCATTCTTTAAGCCGGCCACTCTCCTTGAATTCTAACTAGCATTTTGGACTGACTATTCCAATTGTGCAGTCTAACTTCTACGTGTATGGGCATTTCAGTTTCAGTTCAACTGAACTGTGTAGTTTAACTGAGCTGAATGCATTTTTAATGTTTTAACTGATTGTTTCGATTGTGGGGGTTAAACTGTACAGTTCTCAATTATATTCGTATCGTGTGTGCTTTTACAATGCACAGTTTAAATTGACAGTTAAAACAACTTTTGCGGCCGGCGATAACGCTATAGCCATGAACCAATTTCTAATTCCACAAAAGGGTTCTGCTCGGTATTGGAGCGTTATTGGTTCTTTCCTGGTCAGCTCAACTGCTACCTCATTGGTTTCTAATCTAATATGGCCTGGTATTAAAAAGTATCTCGACCTTATTGACTGAGCCAAGCAGCCAAGAGCGTATTCAGTTTATGAAACCAGTTCCATGGCAATTTAGAGTCAGTGGTTGGACCTAAGCGCATTGATCGCCGCTTGGCTATCGGTCAGAATAGCAGTGTTCTCCTCTCTATAGTTCCTTTCGAGGTTAAAGGAGGCATATCTGTATACGCGTACATTTCTGCTTGAAATGTACTTGTGTGCTTACCCATTGATTCATGCGTCCATTCTCCCTGTTGTTACGCACTCGTTAGTGTACCACGTAATTAGTTGTTAGCCAAGCCATGCTCTTCAAGTTCCAAATTTCTTCTCGAAATGAAACTTTATTGCCGAGCTTACCTTAGTATTAGTAATTCAGGATATCATATAAAAAGAAGATTGGCATCTTCATTTAGGTAGCTCCCCGCCCGCTGATATCTCTGGACATTCTGGAGCTTGCTTAACTGCATCTGTATGTAAAGATGAGAAGTCGATCCTAGGAGCCGTTGGGTGTGTTCACATTTTTCCAGCGACACATAAGAGGCAGTCTTTGAAATTTGCGTAAGTTCCTGGCTGTTGTACTGAGTTAGGTTCTAACTGCCCCGATTACCGCCCTATAGGTAATCATTGTATTACAATATGATATATACCCAGCGCAGTATTTTCTGGGAGCATCTCCATTTCTTTCGTGCTATGGACCTGCAAGTCATTAGAGCCCTACTAGCTTCCCGAGTAGGTTTTGGTCTAGTATAATTCCCAAGTATTTAAGCTCTGTTTCTCAAGCGATTAACCTTGCTGGGTGTTGATGTTAATCTCGCTCTCTTGCATAAGATAATAGTAATTCTTGATTCAAATTGGATTCTGTCACATAGCGTGTTTTCACGTTTGGCCTTACCGATTAATACAATACCGTCATCGTAATCCTGAGCCTGTATTCCAGTGTTTGTTCTCCTAGGACTTTTCCAGCTACTACATCTTCCCCACCCTGTGCGATGTGTTGTCGAAAGCTTCTTCGATGTCCAAAAACGCACACGGCTATTTCCTTGGTTTTTATAGCCAAAGATACAGCTGATACCGGACAGTGTCTGTTGATCGTCTTGGCCGGTAACCGTGCCGGCATGAATGTAAGTGAATACGCGTTAGAATGTTAATTCCAAGACTTTGTTTACTGTTTTCAGTAAGAGCGATGTGAGGCGAATCGCTTTGAAAGATTTAGGGTGAAAAGGATCCTTTTTGCCCACTTTCGGAATAAAGATCGCTTTTGCTCGCCTCCATGCTTTCGGTATATATCCCCGGGGATATGCTGCCCCTTATCACCCTAGGAGAGATCCTACAATGATTTCTAGGCCCCTCTGAAGGAGTGCTACGAAAATGCCATCCACTCCTGCTTTCTGGGAGAATGTCATCCACCGGGTGATTTCAGTTATTTAAAGGTTAAATGAGTTTTGAGAAGTAGATGTCTTAATCATCTTTTCAGAAAGAGGGAGGATATTAGAGGATATTGCCTTATCCTTGACTACACCCTTGTATAGCCTGGAGGCTTTTGTGGTTTGTTCAATCCTTTCATAAAATTTATTGAAGCTGCTTTGCTTTGCTTCCCTGATCGCGTTATTTTACATTATCCGTGCGGTTTCGTACTTCAGCCAGTCTCCGGTGTGTTCAACCCGAAGAACTTTCAGATCTCTGTTGTCTCAGAGACTTCCGAACAACACAGGCCATGCTAGCATATGCGGCTCCAGGGTCTGTGGACATGTTGGCCGTCACTGTCGACAAAATCTTCGATAACCACGAACGACCCGTAGTTGCTGAGGTGTCACGTTACACGACAAATTAGGTGGCTCAGCTAACAGCCACCGTTTCTAAATTGACAGAAACAGTCGATGCGTTGTGGCCGGGAAGTAGGACTAGATCAGATTCGGCTCCGGGAAAGATCCAGCGGAAGTAGGACTAGATCAGATTCGGCTCCGGAAAAGACCCAGCGAAAAGTAACAGAGCGTGTTGGCATTACAGAAGGTTTGCGGAAAAAGCCATGAAATGCATCAGTCCTTTCACTTTTTTACCCGAAATGTAGCACTACGTCATCATCGTCAACAGCGCAACAACCGGTATCTGGTCTAGGGCTGCCATAACAAGGAACTCCAGACACCCTGGTCTACCAATTCCATATCCCTAAAAGTTTCCTGGCGTCTTGGCCTACGCCATCGCTCCATCAGACGCAAGGTCTGCTTCGTCTTCTTTTTCTACCATAGATATTGCCCTTAAAGGTTTTCATAGTGTGTACAGTTTTACCCTAGCGATGCTATCATAGGCGGCCTTGAAGTCGATGAAAAAATGGTGTAACTGGTGGCCATATTCAAGCAGCTTTTCCATTGCTTGGTGTGAAGCCTCTGGTCAAAGGGTAGTATAGGTTTCAGGGCAAAACGTGGATTGGCATCCACGATGGAGCAAAACCTGGGAAACGCCTGCTGAACCAATACCAAAAGCTCTGCTATCAAACTCTGTTTCCACCTCCACGTACGTAAATTGTACCAACTGGTCTTCCAGGTTGGGGATTGGGTAGGGCTGACAACTCTATACGGAAAACAACTTGTTACGAAGCCACAACAGGAGCCTCGGACTGGATTGAAAACATAACGACGAAACCGGTAACGACAACGGAATAACGATTTGCGCATTTTCTTATGGAACGTGCGCTCCCTGTACAGAGATGAAGCTGCCAAGCAGCTAGCCGATGCGCTGTTCCAATATAGGGTTGATGTAACAACTTTGCAGGAAATGCGTTGGACAGGGACCGGTCTCCTGGAGAAGAACCACTACACCGTATATTATAGCGGTCATCCAGCAAACCATGTGCTCGGAGTAGGTTTCTTAATCAGTCAAAAAGTGAAACCTGTTGTTAACGGCTTTGAGGATATAAGCGAAAGGCTATGCACATTGCGCTTGCGAGGCCCCTACAGAGGAGACTGCAGAGTCGGAGAAGGATACCTCCTACGTTTCTGGTTTCTGGTTTGCGCGAAAAGTGGTCCACAATCATACGTGGGCCTCTCCAGACGGGACCATTTTCAACAAAATTGACCACGCGCTGATTAAACGCCGCCACCGCTCAGCTTTGACGAATGTCAGAATATAGAAGGGGCCAATATAGACTCGGATCACTATCTCGTTGACATAGTGCTCCGAGCGCGAATTACAACACCAACTGCACCCCTCTGACAATCAGGTGAGAGGGATTACTAAAGCCATTCACAACACAGCCCTTCGTGACACCTATAAGGGGAAATTGGGGGAATTGGAAATTAGATGCCGCAATAATCGCAGCTAACAGATGCTCTGGAGATGAAGCATGAACAAATCATCTTCACAACCACATTCATACGGCCGCAAATATACTTGGCCCCAGTCGCAACAAAAGTCAGAACGGCTGGTTTGACGATGAATGTAAGCTAGCAACGGAACGGAAGAATGATGCATACCGAGTAATGTTGCATTCTCAAAGAACCCGGGCACGCGTAGAGACCTGCCAAGAGCGACTTCACAGATGGAAGAAGGAAGCCTGGGAGAACCAACAGGACTGTGAACTCGAAAGGTACAGGTAGCAACCGCACCGGGCGCGGAAGTTTTACCAACAAGTCAGCAGGATGAGGCCTTATACACCTTGAATGGACATATTGGAGCGATGGGTTGAGTACTTTGATGAACTGCTCCACAACCAAAATATCGACGAGTTGGAGGTCCTGCTAACTGAAGACGATGGACAAATGCTGCCACCACCAAACATAGAAGAAGCAGTCTGTGCAATTCATCGGCTTAAAAACCATAAGTCGCCAGGCGCCGATGGAGTTACAGCTGAATTGGTTAAATATGGAAGCGACCAACTACACCAAGTGGTTCATCAACTTATACTCAAGGTGTGGGACAGCGAATGAACGTCTGATGACTGGCAAAGAGGCATTATATGTCTCATACATAAAAAGGGAGATATCACACAGTGCAGCAATTATAGAGGTATCACGTTGCTGAGTACCATCTATAAGATATTCTCCGCTATCTTGCAACCGCCCAGAACATCGTTGGCTCATACCAAAGAAGCTTCACTCCAGGCAAATCAGTGATGGAAAACTGTTGGAATATGGAGATCAGTTGCACCATCTATTCATCGACTTTAAAGCCACCTATGACAGCATAGCCAGGATAAAGCCGTAGACGGCCATGAGAGAATTGGGTATCCCGACGAAATCAAATAGAATGACTAGGATGACTTTGATTAATATGTGAGGCCAGATAAAAGCAGCAGGATCACTCTCGAGACGATTCGGCATCAAAAACGGTCTAAGACAAGGGGATGTCTATCATGCGTCTCTCTCTGGAGAAAGTGATTTGGGATGCAGAAGTAAATGCAAGGGGCACCATCCTCTTTAAGTCCACCCAACTACTGGCGTACGTTGACGATATTGACATTATGGGAAAAACAACCCGAGATGTACAGTCTACCTTCATCCAGATCGAGCAGGCGGCACGAGATTTCGGGCCGCACATAAATGAAGGCAAGACGAAGTACATAGTGGCAACGTCAGGGCACTGGTCAAATGGGAAGAATAAAGACAGAAGACTACAACTGTAAGACCGTTGAAAAAAACAACTGATAACAGCTATGACGATGAAATCCGCGCACCTGCAGCCAACAGAGCCTATTTCAGCGTACAAAAACTGTTTCGCTCGAAACGTTTCATCATAGGGTCAAAGCTCTTATTGTATGAGACTATGATTTTACCAGTCCTTATGTATTTCTCGGCAACCTGGGTTCTTAGCAAGAAAAATTGCAGCCGCGTTCGATAGAAGAATCCTCCGAGGAATTTTTGGCCCTCTACATGAGGATGAACGATTCCGTAGCCTACATAACGACGAAATTTATGAGCGATACCACTTCTGCTCAAGAGGGCGGGTCACTTAATCCGTATGGGTGAGGCTGATTCAGTCCGGAAAGTCTATAAGGGCAATATCTATGGTAGAAAAAGAAGACTGCCTGAGATGAAGCGATGGCGTAGGTCAGGACGCCAGACAGCTTTTAGGGATATCGAATTGGTGAAACTTTGGCGCATAACCGGGATGTCTGCAGTTTCTTATAAAGGCAGGCCTAGACCGGATACCGGTCGTTGCGCCGTTGATTATGATGACGCCTCTTTGGTGTGGGCCAATAATGTTCTGGGCATATGGGGCTATCCAATTTGGCAAGATAGCAGAGAATATCTCATAGATGGCACTCAGCAACGTGATACCCCTACAATAGCTGCACTGCGTGATATCTCCCTTTTTATGTATGGGACTGATAACCTTAGTGCAATTGGTTTCCTCTATATTTAACCTGTTCGTTTGTAATTTCACTGGTTCCTGGTGACTTTTGATTTTTAAGGCGGTGAATTGCCCGGACTGTTTCTTCTATGTTTGATGGTGGCAGTATTTGTCCGTTGTTTTCAGTTGGCGGGACCTCTAACTTACTGATAATCTGGTTGTTGAGCATTTCATCAAAATACTCAACCATCGCTCCAATATGCCCATCCGGTTGGAAATCAAATTTCCTCTTAATCTTGGCGGGATGAGCATCGTGGTATAAAAGGCTTCATCTTGCTGAGTTGTTGGTGAAACTTCCGCACCTGGTGCGGTTGCTTCCTAGTACCATTCGAGCGCACAAAAGTGGTGGTTTTCCCAGGCTTCCTTTTTCTATCTGTGAAGTCGCTTCTTCGCTCGACGAAGTACGTGATAAGTGTTTGCGCGTGGTCATTAAAAATGCTACATTACTCGGTATGCAGCATTCTTCCGCTTGCTAGCTTACATTCATCGACGGACCAGCCATTCCGACTTCTTTTGCGAACGGGGCCAAGTATGTTCTGTCAATGATAACGTGCTTCAAGTGAAGATCATTTGTCGATGTGTTCCAAGTATACATTGTCGCCTTATATTTTCTGATATTCATCAAGGCTGAAAGGTGGCGGCGTTCGCTCAACATGTGATCAATTTGGTTGAAAGTGGTTTCGTCTGGAAAAGCCCACGTTTGTTTGTGAACTGCTTTCCGCGCAAAGTACCAACAACCA
This sequence comes from Hermetia illucens, assembly GCF_905115235.1. NCBI lineage: Eukaryota > Metazoa > Arthropoda > Insecta > Diptera > Stratiomyidae > Hermetia > Hermetia illucens. The sequence goes on along the minus strand of NC_051852.1, from coordinate 103,314,060 downwards.
TTTTGTGCGATACTGCCAACTAAATAATCCGCAGCCCGTTATCATTGGTACCTTTATGCCTTATGCCTATGGGAACCAACGTGTCGCCCGAATACGACCTGCGCCTCTACTTGACTTTTGAAAACTCTAAGCATGATTTTAATATCTTACCTGGGGCAGGCTTCGAGAGTTCGTTCTATTGCCTCGTAGAAAGTATGCTTCTCCGACAGTCTCTTCTGTAGGGACATCAATGTTCATTCTAGGAAACCGTTCTGAAATCAGCCTTATATTGGGGCAGGGTAGCTGCCGTGCAGCATTCAATCTGTACAGGGAGCGCACGCCCCATGAACAAATGAGCAAATTGTTATTCTGTTTTCGTTTCCGGTTTCATCGTTGTAAAATCTATCGAGTCCAAGGCTCCTTTTGTGGCTTTGGTTTGAGCTGTTGGGTTGTCAGCCCTACTCAACCCTCAACTTGGAGGACTAGTTGGACCGCGCCATTTGTCCCTACGACAACGGCGCGGGAGACTCGCCTTCATCCTTCTCGTTTGGCTTGATCCGATGTGATCGAGTGTCGGTTTTTTGGACAAGTAAAAGGGAATTCGCTTGCCTGCTCAGAAAACACTAACGTATTTGTAAACGTGTGGATGGCGATGTTTAGTCCGCCAAAAGTTTGTGAAGGTTTGGAGTTTGCGGCAAATGCCAAACGGATGGAGCCGGGATAAAAACTTGACACATTTGGCATCCCTATCTGAAGCGCAGATTGCCTACTTCATCGACCTCCCTTACGTCGTCAGGAAAATGGCTCTGGATTTGGTAAGAGAGACAAGTAGAGGTGGACTGAAGATAAACACCATCAAAACCAAGGTTCTCGCACTCGTACTATCTGCATTGAAGTTCAGTGCATCGCAGGCGTCGTTCAGTTTGTATATTTAGCAAGCGTGGTTTCTACTGACGGTGGGACTGAACTGACTGAACTTGTCTTATATCTGGAAATGTAGCTAACTCAACACCATGACCAAGTTGAAAATGTTCCGTGCACAGAAACAACACTTTGTTTCTGTGTTGTTATATGGGAGTATCACATGGAAAGTAATCCAAGAAGGAGTGCTGGCGTCTTGGGAAATCCTGGGAGGAGTGAAGCGCATTTCAGCGAATCGTGAGCCATGACAAGTAGGTGTGGTTAGTGTTTCCTGTTCACTCCTTAGTGGAATATAAGGTATCAACATAGTCGGACTGTGCTTCAGTGTCACTATCATCACACTCAATACTGCGCATGTGAAAAGGTCGCAGCAGTAGCAGTAGGTGTGGTTGACGTGCTATAATCTACCAAGGGGTGAATAGTAACCATATCTATAGCGGCAGAGAGAAAATCTTATTTGTTGGTGATATGCCTGGAATGAAGACTCTTTGGTATGAGCCGACGATGTTCTGGACGTATGGGGCTATCCAGCCTTACAAGATTGCAGAAATCTTAGAGATGGTACTCTGCAAAGTGATATCCTTATAATTGCTGATATGTAATATCTCCTGTCTTAGGCATTGGACATGAAGCTGCCCCTACATGTCCTGACACTCATCAAGGCGGAAGGGTGATGCCATTTGATTATTAGCTGGTCAATTTAGTTGAAAGTGGTCCCGTCTCCTGGTACATCCAATTTCATATGGTACTGATGGTTGGGAATCCGCAGCCCATGACCATTGGTAGCTTCATGCAAGCGGGCTCTATCCTTATTTGTCTGTTAACATACACCAATAGCCAGCATGGAAGACAAGTTGGCAGAGTTTATCACCTTTTTAAGCGCGGGTGGCTCGCCTTCATCTTTCGTCGTCTGCAGTTTTTCGCGAAAAAAGTTGAAATAGGATTTGGTAACAAACTGTCGTGTTGGCTCAATACGCATTTCCTAGGGTTTGTGCTCCTTTGTGGATATCAAATTCCTTTTTCACCCTGGGCCCATACTAGCATTTGATCATCATGGTTAACTGAAACTCTTTACGTTGTCCAGACTAGACAGCACGAATGATATTATCGGTAACAAGAAGACACAATATCAGTGATAGAAAGCAGCCTTGTCAGTTTCTGCTCCTTTGTCGTGTCCTAATGACATAAGTGTGGAAAAAAGTTTGAAACTTTCGAGTAACAATGAACACAAAGGGAGCATCGAGCGAAATAGAGTGAACTTTTGAGGTGTCTGCATTTCCAATTTTAGGCAAAACAGCGAAGGAGAGCTTTGTGACATCAAGTTCAGTACTATACTAGATACCATACTAAATAGGAAGAGTGTGATGATCCATCACACTGAAAACCTTAGGTTTATTGTCATTTATCTTGAGTCCGCGAACTCTTGGCCACGTTCGAGAGAAGAATCGTCCGAAGAATTTTTAACCCTACATGAGGATGGACGATTCCGTAGCCTACACAATGACGAAATCTATGAGCGATACCATGACCGTCCGGTTGTGGATAAAATCCGGCTCAATAGGTTACGCTGGGCGGGTCACTTAATCCGTATGGATGAGGATGATCCCACCCGGAAAGTCGATAAGGGCAATATCTATGGTAGAAAAAGAAGACGAGGCAGACCCTGCCTAAGATGGAGCGATGGCGTAGGTCAGGACGCCAGACAGCTTTTAAGGATATCGAATTGGTGGGTCTCGGCGCAAAACCGGACTGTCTGGAGTTCCTTATTAAGGCAGGCCTAGACCGGATACCGGTCGTTGCGCCGTTGATGATGATGATCATGATGATCTTGAGTCCGACTCTGCTTGTTTTCTTTTTGAAATCCAGGGTCATTTGGCCAAGATCCATGACTCGGTGACAGAGCAAGCAGAAGTCATAAGCGTAGTTTTGATGTTTGAGGAAAGAATCATGGTCCATTGAAACCCTTCACGAAGAATAGAGGAGGACTTTAGCCCTTAAAAAAATGTTTCAAACATGAATTATTCTGAGTTGAGTAATCCATATTCGTGTACATCTAATTACCAAAGTCACATGCATATAGTCACGTTTGATAGTTTAGTAAATTTAGCCCTATTATTCCATTGAAGGTTCAATTCCAACGGTTTGTTATCCTCCATTCACTGATGTCTTCTTTATAATCACTTCAATTGCTGGGTCTCTTGGGGATTCGTTTAGTAATATAGTATTCTCGCTTCTTTCGCCATCTTACTTGGTGTAATGCATTAGAGATCCGAAGTCGCCGTGTCTATTAGGGCCATTGTGCAATTTTGCTCTATTAATGGGAGCAGTATTAATGCCTTTATTGTAAAATTTACACCAACCATTTTCGTTGGATGAACTTGATTACTTGATTAGGTTAGTTTGCTGTTCAGTGAAGAATGGTTCACTGGCGATGTTTATTTTGATTGAGGTTTTTCACTTGATATCTTCAAAAATGAGTTATATGATATGTTAGGGTTATCTTGTCTATTAATTTGTGTCAAATCAGGAAACTGGATAAAATATTGCTATTTAACAGGGTGAAGAATTGGGTCATTTATGTCGTAGATGTTGAACGTGTTTTTAGCAGTATTAGTAGAACAGCCGCAAATTATTCTATTGGTAAATTAGGTACACCCCTGAGATAATTCACCGGTTTGGACAATATTGAACTCTGAACTCCTTGCCAGATACTGAAACCAACAAAACAAAGGAGCTGCAAAACAAACAGAACCCAAACCTAAAGCACACACACCGGTGGGGGGGATTCGATTAAAAGTAAGAAGAAAAAATTGTAAACATGATGAGGAGAGGGGGAGCAAAGCTAGATGTAATTCCAGCCTCTCTTATAAATCTTGCTAACCCTATCCAAAGAGACCTATCATCTGCTGTGAGGAGGTTAAGTAAAGGGTTGTATTGTTTAGTCCATTCAAGATTAGTCCTTTCTCGGGAAAACTTATCCCATTGGATCCCATTGAAATGTTATGATCATTCGTCTCCATACGACAGCGGCCACAGACCCGTGAGGGAACCGCACCGATCTTGGCGAGGAGGGCTTTACAGGAGAAGAAAAATGAAGACTACTACTCTACTACTCTGTTGAGGGTGTTGACATCTCCGGAGCTGAGGAGCATGTCCTGAAACCAAGGTTTAGGGAAGCTTTGGGAGAAAAATTTGCCTTTGTCTATGGAGGTGAGGTTAAAGGCATCGTTCCATTCAGATCGAATGGGGTTGCGGACCAACAGTCAGACGTCAGAGGAAGCAGAAGGAGGGGGAATCGGGGCGGCGGCCATCGTGGTTCGTCTGGCGGCTTCGTCCGCCATTTTCGTCGTGGGCCCTGTACACTAGATAATTGGTGGCGGCTTTTTTTGTGAGGGCTTTGGTAGCTTCAAAGGAGTCGGTGATGATTAAGATTTCCTCTAATTTTGCGGCATCTGACAGTTTAATCGCTGGAACAATAGCTAGGAACACAGCAGTGAGGAACCCAAAGCATGGATATACTGAGCATGGAGCAGAGTTGTTCAACCTTTGAGAATACCGCGCATTTGAGGTGTTGACCGAGGCATCAGTGGCTAGGATCGTGAAACCAAGGGATTCCCATTTTTGACCTTCCATCTCACTACTTGCAGCAAGATCCTCTCTAGCAAGTGAGTCATTACTTCGATAGGGGTTTAGTATGGAGAAATTATTGAAAGGGATGGGCGTTCCGACCGCACAGGTGTTATCTAGAATTGACTGGAATTTGCTGAAAATTGCCGATGAGATATTGGAGGTGACACAACTGTTTTTGATAAGGGTATAGAGAGAATGGTTAAAAATGTTAGCATTTAGAATTTCTCTTTCGGTCAGCTATGTTTTCCTGTAGGAGGGAGGGAGTTCGCCTTTCTAAGGTGGAGTCCCTAGCTGTTCCCAGTGAAAAAATGAATGACCCTAGTTGCTTTCTTGGCTTTGTCGGATTCAATGTTCTCGTTAACTGTGAGAGAGACCGTGATGATTCTTCCTTGGAGAGTAATTGATTTGTTGTGTTCAAGGCGGGCGTTATTCACAGCCTAAGTGCATCCACCAGGGAGCAACAAACACAATCGTGCATAACTTCTCCAGGTTGACTGGCCGTTTTAGAGGATTGCATTGGTCCATCATGGGGGTGAGTATTTTTTTAAATTTATCCTTATCAAATGGCGGATTGGCGCAGAGGTACAAAGGTCAGGAAAGCAGGACGAAACAGCTGCTATTTAACAGGGTGCCGTTCTGTGAAAGGATCGAACAATCCACAGAATCCAAACGGGACTACGAACTACTAGTACCTGTTGGAGGAAGGCGGGGTTGCAAATCTATTCAAGTAAAGTCAACACAGTGCCATGCACTAGGGAGTTTAAGCTTGAGCACCTAAGAGCCATTAGATTTCATGGTATGAAGATGGAACGAGTAACAGAAGTCAAATATTTTGGAATCATCGTAGACTACAAACTACTCTGGAAGACACTGTTGAAGGCATATGATGAGTTGCAGGTCCAAAACAGGACAAACGTTGGGTTGAATTGCGACAATGCTTTGATCGATATATACTGCAAATACTAAGGCTAATGACTACCTATGGGGCGGTATTTTTGGCAGATAGAGCTGCTCTCATCGCAGCAGCCATGGATTTATTGTAAAGACTGGTTTTCGTGTGTATTAGTGAGGTAATGAGGACGTGTACAACGGCACCCCTAAAGGCTACTTTGGGATTGACTCCTCTCCATTCGCGCGCATAGATGCAGATAAGGAAAGGGATCTTCAGACTATTCGGGAGCATCAGCGTATTCTTTCTAGGCGGTGTCCTGAACTATTGATTGCCTCAACTTCGAAAGGAACTATAAGGAGTAGATTATTGCTATTCTAATCGACAACTAAACGACTATTATGGCATTTAAGTCCAAGCAGGCGACTTCTAAACTGGTATGGGAATACCTTAAAAGAGTGAACATGCCCAGCTCGCCCAACACTCCCACCACATTGGGTTAGAGGGTCATGATGCCGCTACACGGACCAGGAACCTTCCATGGAATTGGAAATGGGTTCATGGCTACAACGCTGAGAGGAACGGATGAGGGAAATGTACTGGGCGAACCTACCAGAAATGAACAGTCCATGGTGTTCGTGAGGAGTTATGAAACCAAACGATTATTCTGGAGTTGTACTATATATCCTCCGAACACCAATTGTTCATTCAATACTTTATAGGGTTTTTGTCCAAGTGACGAGTAGTTAAGGGAATTTAACGAGCCGAAAAATTGGGTGAGTTCCATTCAGTAGAATCGATTTTCGTTGCAACAAAATCGAGTCACGTATAGTGTATTTCAACAAATTGTGTTATATCAATAGCATTCAACACTATCAGAAACATTTCCTGTTTGTTAAACTAGCAGTTGCTGTTTGCTACTTCTGTGTGTTGTATTTCATTTTGATAGGTATTTATTAATGACCGAGACGTTGCACTTAGATACGTATGTGTTTAGAAATAATAAGAAGTTGATAGTATGGGCATGAATAATGGAACTTGTATCAATAATGGTTAACGGATACAAGTGAGGCATCAGGCAATGAACGTATGTTTGGAAGAGTCTGAATGTATCGTGCACTTATTTACACTTATAAAGTTTTGAATGAAACTGTGCGGACAAATCTTCTGGAGTGGGATCTCTCCAATCATGAGCGCGGACTAAACATTACAATGGAAAAAAGAGCCATATATGATCGACCAGCATCTGAATACAGCCTTTCAGATGTAACTGAGAATAAAGGAAGATAATAAGAAGATCAAAGGAATAATCCAACGAAAAAAAACACCAGATAGGAAACCATAAAAAAAGAATTAAAGATGAAAGATGTCCATTTTCTATAGAAACTATATTTAAAAAGTTAAGATTGACATAGGAAGCAGGGAAAAAGGGGAAAAGTCTGATGCCTTACCAACTAGGCGTCGTAAGACGTGGCTTTATCGCAGTGGATAATAAGATTGTTCAATTCTGTGAAAGGAAACTCCGATAGATACAATAAGAGGTTGGCGCACAGCGAATCCCAGGCTGAAAGAGGTGCAAAAGCTTCGAGCAAAAAGGTGAGCTCGCCCACGCAAGCGAAGTTTATTCATAATATGGAGAAAGGATTCGGCTTTCCTTAGGAAGGAATTAACATGACAGTGAACTTTATATTTGAGATTAAGACATCCAGGAACGCAACCGCGGATAAATTCTTGAATTAAAATGTAAAGTTCTTAGGACAGTTAGTAACCTTGAAAACGATCAGGCGGGAGATCACTATAGACTGTAAAGATGCCAGGTCTTGGAAAAACGATCTGATCTTATTGAAGTTCATGAATTAGACGTCTATCATTAGACTACCATTCTAAGCAGCTATTAAACTGTTGACAGAAAAAAAGGATTGCGGAAGTAACCCAAATTGTACACTGGACAGACAAGGATTGCATGAACCATCGCCCCATTGCGAGCACCAGCAGGTGCCTGGAATACAAGAGAGCGTTCAACGTAAATCGCAGAAGAGATTAATACATATAGATCTCAACCAACCCGAGGCATAGATATGGTCGTAATTAGAGAACCATATGTGAATGACGACAGTGGGTTTGGTGCAAGCACCTTGTGTTTACTTCACGTACCATATGAATGCCTAAGCTCTTCCCTTCCGAAAAGACTGCGCTTCTGTGGCAAGCCAGATGAAGGATTTCTCGAAGGGTGCGCCCTTACGAGATCCTCACCGGGGTTGACTTGTTTAATACCACAGCCACCGCGAGTCCAACTCCACCGTTGAGCGTATACGAAGCATTCCTGGACTATTGCTCAACCCCGAAGCATGCATTCGTTATAGACTCCTAAGCCGGTGCAATCGTCCGTTCAAGCCCTTCAAGGATCTGTTGGATTCGGAACACACTCCAAGCTCCAACAGCTTATGCCGTTCCCCAGTAAACCGGTGAACCATCCTTTAATGACTGAAGGTCGTTGTGGCATGCTTGGATACCGCACATGTATTGGTGGTTACACACTGCGATACTCAAGGCTTGCCAAAACTCACCTTTCTTCCTCGAACCCTCATATGTTCCTCAGGTAAATTTGCGCTATTGGTCCAGCATGTTCGTAACAATGCTTGATTTGTGTTCTCAGAAATAAATGAACCCAACATGCAAAGCGTAATACTACATCAATCTAACACTTGACGACTTTACCAACAGCCTTGTGTCGGGCTGTTGTTAACCGTTGTGGGAGACCTTAGGACATTACGGCCTGCAAACCATAGTGAATACAGCGTTTCCCAGTGCGACCCTTGGAGGTTTCCCCTTTGGCCATTTTGGTGTTGACTCAGCACATAGTATTGCTGCCCATTTGTCTCCTTACCACCGTATAGCACCAGTGGATTTGGAGCAGCGGGAAGATGTGGCCTGGAAATCACTATGATTTTAAGCCGTGACCTCTCGTGCGGGTCAGCTGAGCTATGAATTTTAGGTGAGTATTCTATTCTAAGCATCTATATAGGTGGACATGCGTATTTGGACATTTTCCTAGTATATACTCACAGGGACCACCAGATAATTCGTATGGAGATCAAAGGGAAATCGAGCTTCAAAAATGGAGACCAAAGGGTAATCGACCTTTACCGAATACTGCATGGGCTGCGAGGAAGAGTAGTGAATGTTTTTGGGGAGGACATATTTTATACGGCGTGCGAATATTATATACCTGTAAAAGGCACCGAGGTTGATGATTCCGTCACGGAAGCATGCGATAAGGCAGGCGACTTTAACAAAGGCGGTAGCAATGACCGAGAGAATGCATACAAGCAGTTACGAGGTAGTTTCCAAGATCTATTCGAAGAAGTTAAAGAGAATAGCCGGATTAACCCTGGATGATGAAAAACAAAAGCGAGCTTGATCACGAACCGTAAAAAAACTATTGTCAACCTGGAGGCCGGTGGATATACGGCAATCTAATAGGCGATTGTCTTATACTAAGGGGATGATGATGCACACCAAACTAACCTTTAGGGACCACCTAGAGTATTTTTGCGCAATAATTCGGTCGAATGACCTCACGCCGAAACACAATTGGACATTCATCAGAACTGGAGTGGTGCGGTTTATTCTAATATAATATACTCGTATACCAAAGCAGGTCGTTTTACTGTTTGAAGCACTTTTACAATCAGATCACATGCTGGGGGTGGCTGGCAGGATTCGGCCCACATAAGATGTGCATAGGATGCAGGAACTCGGCAAGGCCGTAGTTACATGATCACTACAAATACAGGCGGGATGAATTCTCGAAAGGTCGGTGGACGCACAAGGCATTCCTTACATTAGGAAAAAGTTCGAACGGAGACACGAGGAAATCAACTAAGGGCTTTGGATTGATGATTTGCCGAGTTTTCTTAGATGGTTACCGATGGTCGAGATATATGTATGAGGAGTTAAAGGAAAACCACTCGACAAAGTAACACCTAAATGATTATCCCATACTTGCATGATTTACGTCCGAGCTTGCTGCTACTGAAGACGTGCCATTCAAAGATTTTTATTTGTTTTAAATGATACTTAATATAGGCAGACCAAAGCGGAACGACTGCTCATAGTTGGTGCAGAACGTTCCGTCCTGCTGTATGCAATATCGGCTTGGGTGGAGGCATTAGCACACCACTTAATAGGCTGAGAGACGGTCGAGAGGGTTAGGCCGCCATTTTCGCGATCTTGTCGGCGTGCTCCGGCTTTGAATCGCGGCTAAGGCCATGGGTGTTTATGATTGTTTAATGGGGATTAATATATAGTACAACAATGTTCTGAGTACTGAAGCTTTTAAAATCGTTTTAAAAGGCATGTCAGAGGAGGGTATAAAATCATGCTATAAAAGTATGATTCTGACCAAATTAAATGTTCTATGGCCTGCGATTAGTGGACGAAACCTACCTGAATCACTGGCGTAAACGGCTGCAAGGGAGGATGCTGCTATTTGCATATCCTCGGACTTAAGATTTCGCTAAATCGCATCCAATGCAACAATACACCCAAACAGTTGGAGCATGTACTGATCTTTTGCATGCCGCTACAAGAAGGGATGGAGTTTAGGTCAAGTCAACTAGCTAGCGGAAAACTCCTCAATTATGATAAGGTAATGATTTTGTGGCAAAAATCCATTTTGCAAAGTTTGAAAACTTTCGACTGAAAGCTTCGGTATCGGCTTATTCGTAGCATGTCGTTTACTTGCTTTATATCTGAATTTGTGCACTTCCAAGAGTATGGGACAGCTAAATACCCATTATACAAGGAAAATCACTCTGCCAAAAAATGCGGTACCTGCGATGACAACCACAATGCCAATTACACGGTATATCCTGTGCACGTCGAAGTGAGTCATAGATACCGACCAACAACCAAAAGACCTTTAATAGGCGATTTAAAACCCAAACAATGTTTCTTATACTCCGGACAGACTTGATCGTTGGGCGAGGCTACCCCTGATGAGCCTTTCCATCACTTTCCTGGCCGTGTCAAGCATACACAGCGGTCGGTATGCAGACGGCAGATCAGGGTCTCCTTTTCATTGGCTGATTATCGCGAGCCTAGGCATCTTTCAGTGACAAGGAAAAATACCCTCTCTCAGGTCAGTATTGAACGCCCCAAGCAACAAGTCTGGCCGATGACGGAACACCAGTTTATATATTTCGGCCAGGATATCATCAGGACTTGGCGCATTGTTACTCTTCATTTGTGAGAACTGCTTCTTCGAACTGTTTCATGATGAAAACCGGAGAGTTTTCCAAGCCTTTCGTGCTGTTGCTATCAACTCGTACGGGGTGGCTGGGGAATAATGCCGGTATAATGCGGTCCATCTGCTCGGCTTTAAGTGAACAGGGTGTCTGCAGAGCCCCAATTTTCCGGGTGACAATTTAATAGCCAAGTCTCCCGGGTCTTTATTTACCTCATTGACATGATGTTCCACTCGCAAGGGGAGCGTCGAGTTGGTGCACGCCGCCGTTTACCTCTGAAGTCTGGGTGAGGCATGTTCTATCCAAGGGGCCTAGCATTAAAGTCATCTCCTACCAGGATTCGCCCCTTCATACCCAAAACGGTGTCCTCCAGGGCATCGAGCCTGCGTGGAAAGTCCGACATCGTCTCAATTGGCGTTAGGAAAACGCTAAAGAATGTTATCCCTAAACACCGAATTCAGATAAATCCATTCCTTTGGCCTTGGGCAAGAGCTCCGAGTCGAGCGCCGTTTCCAACCCCAATGGCGCCGATAACCGATAAGTCGAGATGCCATAAAGCTGGATCCTTGTTCCGGTATTTTTCGCTGATTACCACTAGATCAACTTTTATCTCCGCAGCGAACTGCGCTTGCAGCTCGTAGGCTTTGTGAGCCTCAAGTCCGCAGTGTGTGCAACGCGTTCACCAGATGCCCCGCATTCTAGCAGAGAACGCAATTCTCTCGCTACCTGACCGCATCTACGGCATGCTGTCTCCCTGTCGGGTCCCTGGCAAGTTGCAGACGTGTGCCCATCGTGTAGACACTTTTAACACTTGGTGGGGTTTATTAATATTCATACCTTGCATACTATTCAATTTTGATTTCTCCGCTGTTGAGGAGTTTCCTCGGATTTTGCTCTGCGATTTATATCACAGCGAGTTTTTGGCTTTGAGCATTCACAGAAGTAATACTTGTTTGGGCATTGGTTACCTTTGGACATTCATGATTTCAAGCCTCTTCAATAGCACTTAAACTCAAAACTAGAAACAAGAGCTTTCTTCCTAGTAGCCCTTTGATCGCTTCGTAGAACATACTCTTGCTAGTTCTGCTCGGGCGTAATTTAGCGCAAACTCCGCCACCCTTTGTTTTCGGTATGGGAGGAACTTATGGCGTATTTAACTGAGGACTTCTTGCCTTCCATTGGCTCATTGAATAGCGCGACGGTCTGGTCCTTCTTCATTTCCTCGTCTTGTCTGGTAGTGATTTTCTATTCGTAGGCTTATTGTCTTTAGATAGACCGGTTTCTGACTCCGTACCGGGTTGTTTTCTTTTGTCCTCCTTTGCCCTTTTTGACGCCCTGAAAATTAGTTGGATCAGGTCTCCCCCAGGCGCGTCTTCCTCTTTCCGTTTTTTCCCCAGTTTCTCTTGCAGTGATTGCCGCTTGTAGTGTTGTAACAGGAAGTGCAGTTGCTTCTATTATTCGCGTGTCTTCTGCTGGTGCCCATGTTCGCCTACAAAAAGAAATGCGGTTCAGTAGTTCTTCCATTTCTATTAGCCTCTTCTTCACGCCTTTGCTGACGTCCTTCTGAAGAAACGTTGTCGACCGCATAAGCAGCATTTTCCGATGAACCTTTCCTCTTCAGCTCTAGGTAGGACAATCGATTGGACTTCCACTCGTTTCGTATAAGAATTCACCTGTTCAGGTCTATCGATTTTGATTTGATTTTTCCGGAACACGAACACTGCAGGGCACTGGAGTTGCCTTCCTGGCGTCAGCAGCCGCGCGACTCATTTTCGTGCTGCGCCTAAATGCAGTCAGTTCTTCCTTCTTCATTGTTATTGCATAATTTTTAAGGTATTGTTTGCAAAACAAAACTTTATTAAAATCAGTTCAATGGTTGTCTGTCTATCCGTCTGTCTGTCGGTCACACGCACTTTTCTCAGAAACAGCTATACCGATTGGCACGAAATTTGGTGAGAGGGTGGGAACTGCGAACGCCCAGATATGCAGTATGTAATATCCTTCTACGTTGAGATCTAGGGGGGTTCCCATACATGTAAAAGGGGGGGGGGTGTAAACATTTTTTTTCTTTTTCGCTGAATATAGTCGTGTTCACACGAAATGGTTGTTGGAAGTACCTGGTTTGCGCGGAAAGCGGTCCACAAACATACGTGGGCCTCTCCAGACGGGACCACTTTCAACCAAATTGACCACGTGTTGATCGAACGCCGCCATCTCTCAGCCTTGATGAATGTCAGAACATATAGGGGGGCCAATATAGACTCGGATCACTATCTCGTTGGCATGGTGCTCCGAGCTCGAATAACAATACCACCTAGAATCCCCTCTGACAATCAGGTGAGAGTGAACACTGAAGCCATCCACAACACAACCCTCCGCGACACCTATAAGAGGGAAATGGATGCCGCAATAACCGCAGTCAATAGAGGACCTGGAGATGAAGCATCAACTAATGATCTTCACAACCACCTGAAGAACGTTATCATGGATACGGCCACAAATATACTTGGCCCCAGCCGCAAAAGGAGTCGAAACGGCTGGTTTGACGATGAATGTAAGCTAGCAACGGAACGGAAGAATGCCGCATACCGAGTAATGTTGCATTCTCAAAGAACGCGGGCACGCGCAGAGACTTATCACGAACTCCGTCGAGCGGAGAAGCGACTTCACAGACGGAAAAAGGAAGCCTGGGAGAACCAACAAGTCTGTGAACTAGAAAAGTACAGGGAGCAACCGCACCAGGCGCAGAAGTTTTACCAACAAGTCAGCAGGATGAAGCCTTATACACCTCGATGCTCATCCTGCCGAGACAAAGAGGGAAATCTGATTTCCGACAGAATGGGCATATTAGAGCGATGGGTTGAGTACTTTGATGAGCTACTGAACAACCAGAACATCGGCGAGTTGGAGGTCCCGCCAACTGAAGACGACGGACAAATACTGCCACCACCAAGTTTAGGAGAAACAGTCCGTGCAATTCATCGGCTAAAAAATCATAAGTCGCCAGGAGCCGATGGAATTACAGCCGAATTGGTTAAATATGGAGGCGACCAGTTACACCAAGTGGTTCATCAACTTGTGCTCAAGGTATGGGACAGCGAATCAATGCCTGACGATTGGCAGCGAGGCATAATCTGTCTCATACATAAAAAGGGAGATATCACACAGTGCAGCAATTATAGAGGTATCACGTTGCTGAGTACCATCTATAAGATATTCTCCACTATCTTGCTAGGCCGGATAGCCCCATACGCCCAGAACATCATTGGCCCATACCAAAGAGGCTTCACTCCAGGCAAATCAGCAACAGATCAGATTTTCTCTCTGCGGCAGGCGATGGAAAAACTGTTGGAATATGGACAACAGTTGCACCATCTGTTCATCGACTTTAAAGCCGCCTATGATAGCATAGCCAGGGTAAAACTGTACACGGCCATGAGGGAATTCGGTATCCCGACGAAATTAATAAGACTGACTAGGCTGACCCTGACCAATGTGCGAGGCCAGATAAAAGCAGCAGGATCACTCTCAAGACCATTCGACATCAACAACGGTCTACGACAAGGGGATGCGCTATCATGCGTCCTCTTTAACCTGGCCCTCGAGAAAGTGATCCGTGATGCTGAGGTGAATGCAAGAGGTACGATCCTCTTCAAGTCCACCCAACTACTGGCCTATGCTGACGATATCGACATCATGGGAAGAACCACCCGAGACGTTCAAACTGCCTTCATCCAGATCGAGCAGGCGGCGCGAGATCTTGGGCTGCACATCAATGAAGGCAAGACAAAATACATGGTGGCAACGTCAGCACCGAAGACGAATCAACCAACAACATCAAACCGCACTGGTCAAACACAAACACGAACAAGAATAAGGATAGGGGAATACAACTTTGAGACCGTTGACAATTTCTCCTATCTAGGGTCGAAAATCACAACCGATAACAACTACGATGATGAAATCCGCGCACGGTTGTTGTCAGCCAACAGAGCCTACTTCAGCTTACAAAGACTGTTCTGCTCGAAACGTCTCACCATAGGGTCAAAGCTCTTACTGTACAAGACTATGATCTTGCCAGTCCTCATGTATTCCTCGGAAACTTGGGTTCTTAGCAAGAAAAATTGCGAACTCTTGGCCGCGTTCGAGAGAAGAATCCTCCGAAGAATTTTTGGCCCCCTACATGAGGATGGACGATTCCGTAGCCTACACAATGACGAAATCTATGAGCGATACCATGACCGTCCGGTTGTGGATAAAATCCGGCTCAATAGGTTACGGTGGGCGGGTCACTTAATCCGTATGGATGAGGATGATCCCACCCGGAAAGTCTATAAGGGCAATATCTATGGTAGGAAAAGAAGACGAGGCAGACCCTGCCTAAGATGGAGCGATGGCGTGGGCCAGGACGCCAGACAGCTCTTAGGGATATCGAATTGGTGGACCTCGGCGCAAAACCGGGATGTCTGGAGTTCCTTATTAAGGCAGGCCTAGACCGGATACCGGTTGTTGCGCCGTTGATGATGATAGTCGTGTGGGATATCAAATGAAAGGTCTCGATTAGTACTTTTCGAAAGAATCTTAAAAGGAAAAGCATGTATACACATATCTACAGCGACTTCAAATAGTTTACATTGTCATGAGCGTCGATAAAACGCCTCAAATCATAGATTCTGCAGCTTCTAACCCTGATGGAATTGGTTTCTGTCATTTATCTCTATGATTGTCTCGTTCGAAGACTGTCAGCAGCTATCCTCTATCTTTTCACATCTTCCAAAATATCCTCATCTTAATGATCTTCACAAACCGTTTTTCCTCCTTCTGCCACGCGAATCACATATGCCTAATCCTCTTAACTTAGCATTCTATAATTTGATCCTTTTAGCCTCAAGACAAACGCGCAATCCATGAATTTTTAAAATAAACTGATCAATTTAACCCAGAAAAATTTTCCAATTTTTTGAGATCCTTTCATACGAAATCCAAACAAATCAAGATCAAAGCTGAAGTATTTTCTAAAATACTTCGAATTATCCAAAAAGGCATCGAAAAGTTTGAATTACCCACGATTTTAAAGGTTTTGTGTAAAATCGATTAACTGTCTGTCTGTCCGTCCGTCTGTCTGTCCGTCACACGCATTTTTCTGGGAGACGGTTATAGTGATTGACACCAAATTTGGTAGAAAGGTGGGAACTATAAACGCTCATGCATGCAGTGAGTTACATCCTTTTACATTGAATTTAAGGAGGGGTGTACAATTTTTTTTCATCAAATATAGTCATGTGGTGTATCAAATTAAAGGTCTCGGTTAGTATTTTTCGAAGTCGGTCTGAGTTTTGACATTTGTTGGAAAGGTGGGGAGTGCGGGGGGTTGAAAATGATCATTTCTTTAAGGGGGTCATCCCGTGTGTCGGGTTGGAGAAATCGATTTTTTTTTGCATGAATTGTATCTATATATAGTGGAGAATATGTGGGCAAAGGGATTTTCCGTTATTCCGAGCCCTTCAGAAATTACAGTGTTAAACAGGTAAGGAGTCTGCAGCCGCGGCTAGAGTACTCGATGAGAAAGAGCATCGAATCTTTTTTTACCTGTTAGCTTTTTACCTGAGCCTTATAAATTCGAACACAGATATAAATATAAAAAGATGAAAAACCAATCAATTGTCTAAACTTATTTGCTGTTTGGAATAAAAAGGATAATCCAGTATAGAGTGAGCACTGAAAGGCGTTCAAGTTATACTCAGTTATATTTTGTTGTAAGTATTGTGCTGTTTGTGTGTTCAGTGATTTTTTTAAATGGATCGTACGAAGGGAGATCGCTTTAACGTTCAACGTCATGCTCGCACTAAAAAACGAGTATTTCATGGGAATCGATACTTATCAGAAAAGAAAAAGGACTTCGCATCAACATCAACAAAGGAACTTTTAGCAAGCATGAACATGGATGTTCCAATTGCGACAAGGTTTTTATATTGTATATTGGATTTTGCTGGAGTTTTCTCCGGTATTTCTGCAAATAATAAAATATACGTACTAGTAAAAAAGCAATACGTAGGACGTGCCGAGAAAAGAATGGGAACGCGGCTTAGAAATACAAAGAGGAATCACAAAGGCATTGGTGGCAAAGGGGCTGGAAAACTTACTGATAAGGACCTCACTACATTTTCTGGGCTAGCTATTCGTCGACACGCAAATTCGATAGAAGGAATGAAGCAAGAAATTTGGGAAACTTTCTTCCATAAATGTTCTACAGACGAAAATCCTCAGCATCAAAATTGTCCAGCAGGCGAGGACAGTTGGTGCAAATGGCGCAAAGCGGAAGCTAAAGGAGAACTGGATAGTTTTCACCACAAGAAGGCACCTTTGACTGAAGAAGTTCAAACAGTCATCAAACCAATGTACGAAGATTTGTCACGAGATGATTTGTTGAACAGATGTTTAGGAGCAGAGACCCAGAATAACAATGAGTCGTTAAATGCATTGATCTGGACTTTCGCTCCTAAACACCTTCATTCTGGGGCCAAGGTTGTGGAAATAGCCACTTTTCTGGCTGTGATTATTTTCAATGAAGGATTCAATGGCATTCTCGAAATCCTAGTGACAATGGGGTGTCAAGTTAGTCACATATGTCAGCTTTATTTCGAGCGCCGTAATGAAGCGCGAATTTGGCGGTCCGAACGACGATCGACTGACTTCGCTAAAAGAGCCACAATTGACACCAGAGAGCAACAATCGGCCTTACAAGACTTTTTTGAAGAAACGGAGGGTGCTCTCTATGGACCAGGTATAGCAGATTAATGGTGAGTTAAAATTTTACTGTTGATAATCACATTTAAATTTTCAAATGCGTTTTTCTCGAAACTGCATCTTGAAAATCGGCTACCACCATAGCTCAAAATCTATTCAACCAAATTCTTTGAAATTTTCACGGCTTCTTTAGTACATATTTCTACGGTCCGCAAACTAGGATAATTGCAATCGGACGGGTAAAATTAAGTTTAAAAGCCCACCAAAAATTTACCTTTTAATATTTTCTAATTATCCTAGTTTGCGGACCGTGGAATATTGTCCACATTAAAATGCCGTTTAGTTTTTTTCCCTCAGATGAACACAGCGCCCTCCAGCGTGGCAGCAGAAAAACACCTTTTTTTGGAGATGGGTGTATAAATTAACACCTATTCCGAAAATTAGCTACGAAATCGAGCTGAAAAATTTATCACATATATTAGAAATATCAATAAACATATGGTGAAAAAATCACGTTTCTATCTTTATCCAGTCCTTCAAAATAATTTTTCAAAAAAGGAAAAAAAAACGGCCTTCACACGGGATGACCCCCTTAAGGGGACCATTCTCAGAAACGCAAGGAAAAATCACAAAAAAATCAAGAGGCTGCCACTCTATGGTACCTGGGCTCCGAAATACCTTCCATACCGATATCTGTTCAAATAAAGTTAATAATAGTATATTATTATAATTTTTGGTAATTGGCTGGAAACCCACCCCCTCCCCCCCAATATGGAGCATAATCTTACCAAGTTTGGTAGAAATCGCACTATTACTAACAAAGTTATAATACGTCAAAGTTGTTGCTTCCTTGAAAATTGAAGACTATGAATGTCAATGTCACCCGAAGGTGGATAATAATAATAATTTTATTAACACCGTTCAATGCACGTTACCCGACCAGAGATCCGAAGGGGCTGGCTCCTGATACACGTCACAACTACTACCCATCGAGAATTCTAACAGTGTCCCAACGTGTACTGGTCATTTCGCTTTTCAAGGAGAGGCTTTTTCGAGGCTATAATATATTAAAATAAAATAATTGGCTGTTTTCAACTCTATATTCCCAAACGCTGGTGAAAGGCATGCACTGTTATTTAGACTTGAGATTTGATAGCTTTTTGTTACTAAGATTCGAAAATGAATGTAGCGCAATAAAAAAAATTTAGATATCACAGCTCCATCTGCGGCTGATATCTGATAGACGTTGAGATACTTGAACAAGAAGCAATCTGTAGCCAAACTGAAAAATCTGTGCATCTGTGTAAAATAATATGAACAGAAATTGCTTTTGAATAAAACCAAACCAGTCTTTCCTCTATAAAATTCGCAGATTGTTCAGTGCCTCAACTTCGCTCTTATATTTAGCAATAATAAGCCAATATATGTCTTTAGGTTTATTTCGTCTCAGATTGCGTTATCTAAATGCCATTTGCAAACAAACAATTGGAATTCTTGAAATTGCAATAAACCATTGAACCCGCCTTCGACAATAACAAAGTGAATCACTGAGAATTCGCTATCAATACACCAGATCATGAGGTTGTAATTACCCAACAAATGGTTTACTACGACCAGATCATCCATCTGCCCAGGAGGGAGGAATTATAGCAACAATGGCCTGAGAAGTACTCGAAAGTGTCAAGAGCTCTGATTAAAATGGACCCAGCACCCCAAAGCCTGGATAGGAGCGCAACAGCATCTGTCTGGCTGCACAAATGCGCGGGGTCCGGTGTCTGAACATCACACAGACTCGCTTCCAGGGTCCAATGTCCAAAATAATATTGTGTAAGTTGTTTTGATGCATTATCGGACAAATATTCTAAAAATATAATATCGGAGGCTAACTACTTGTTGTCTGTTGTCCGTCCACAAATAAGTAAGATTTATGTTTATTTAAAATGTTGCAGTTGAAAATAACATCTAGTGGGCCTCTCTGGTGGGCGCAGCGGGCTCAGATACAACTGAATAAAATCAGTGCTGGCAGGGGCGAGGACGTGGATCACCCAGCGGCTGGAGAGGTCCGACAGCGACACAGAAAGCCTGTGTGAAAATTCCATCAGCTGGTGCACAATAACGACTTTTTGGTTTGTTGACGAGCCAATTCTAGGCCGGGACGCGATAAAGTGTTCTGCCTGCTCCTCGGTAATTGTCATGTTGATAATTACTTTCCCTCTGTACGAATGCACTCAGCTTCCAGGGGCTTGAAATGGGGCAGCTACGGACACTGAGTGGTGTGAGCTGGACTCTTGAAAATAGGATGCCTTCACTTCGTCTCACTGTCCAGCCTGGTGCCTTGGGTTGAGATATTCCTTACACCAAGAGGGTCTTTTGGGTCCTGATTCAGCCGATGTCTCGGGTTTGTAATATGCCCCCGGTAGTTTGATGAGCGTTATGATGGGGTCAAATGCTCGAGCTGCTTAGCGCTAGTCTATCTGTCGAGAGTGGCCATTAATGAAAAGTTCCCCAAACACTGTCCCAACGAAACCTTCGACTACCAAGTAAAGCCCATGCAGCTAAGTACTTGCTTCATGATCTCTCCAATGTTCTTTCCAAGCTCATCGCTTAAATCAGCCTACGATCACTTGCCGCCTCACCATTCGAATATGGTTCATGTGATTTATGTACACACTCCAATTGTGCACTGTGGGTACTTGTAGTTACGAGTGGCTGGTGTGGGTGGTGGGGACGGAATACATTTCCACGTACATGTAACCTTAGATGACGGTTATATTAAACGGATCTGCGACCGTTTTCAAGTGACACTTTCAAACGAACTTTTCGGCCTTGTTAACGCTGAAGTCGAGCACAGTTGCTGCAGTTCGTGAAAATTGTGCATGTTGTCGGCCCCAGTACGGAAAGGGTTTTTAGTCAAAGGACTTTGATTGCTAGGTGCTTTGTGGATACTATTGAAGAGTGATCTAGTGCAGTGGTAATCCTAGTCCGGAGTTCTCTATTAGGTGAAAGCGCAGTAACAACACCTTTATCTAGTCGAAGCAAACAGCAGCCAAGCACGTGAAAGTGATATTGGACTAAAGTCACACCTCAACCTTTTGGAGAATACCAGATTTGCTGTAGGAGAAAAGGTAAAGAATATGTCCCGCTACTAAGTCCCCAGTTATATAAAATGAATTTTGAATTTCAATGTCCCTTTTTTGTGCTCAATATTGAAGTTGAATGATTTACTGCAGATACTCCTCAGGCTGTGGAATAAGCATCCCCCAACGAGGTGATGAAATCGTAACAAAATTGACGGCAATCAACGCCAGATTGTCTAGCAAAATCAGATAGAAGAGTTGTAAAGTTTTGAATTGGAATTGCATCACCTCTTTGTGGGTTTCTTGCTGAAGCTACCCTTTCATGTTGTAAGCAACTTTAGGTTGGTGAATTATTCATTATTCAGCTTTTGAGTCTTCGAATAGTGTTAGTATCTGTCGAAAGAGAGTCCGAAAATATTTGTTCTAAAAACACAATGAATAGTTTTCGACAATTCGGCGGCGTAGTGAGCTATGCCAGTTCAGTGCCTGAAATATTCCCTTGATTTCCTTGAAAATCTCCCTACAATGAAACCCTTTTTGGGTACTACCCCATTCGGCTTCTTTTTGGTAGTTAGAGTTAATAATAATAATAATCGTTGGCGCAACAATCCATGTTGGATCAGGGCCTTGAAGTGTGTTAGAGCACTTCATTCAAGACCGTAACGGTACACTAGGAGGCAATGTGGTCAGCATTGCGCTCGCCCGAGATTATTACCCTGATTTGACTTAGGTACTCATTCACAGCTGAGTCGACTGGTGTCCGACGTTAAATCACGATACAAATTCCACTGCCACCAGTGAGATTTGAACCGCGACCTTCCGTACGACAGCCTTGCGCTCTAACCACTCAGCTATCCGGACATAGTTAGAGTTCCTCTCTGATAATTTTGCTGGGTTGGACCAACTCTTTGCACGTTACACTGAGCTGGTCCCACAAATACAGAGCATGAGCTCGCTACATCTAATATTCTGTTTTGAAGTAAGTATTGATGCTGTTTTCCGTATGTTTTTTATACTATCGTAAATTACTTGTTTTTAGGTTTTGTGTAAAACAGAACGTTATGAAATTCGGTTTGATGACCGTTTTTCTGGTCTCTTTTTATCGGTTATTTTTTCTGATAAGGGGGGGGGGGACCTAGTAGAATACTCATACGTAGTCGTGAACGCGCACACCAAGCGCCTACCTGTGAAAACCTTCCAAATTCTCTGCAGAACTGTCGCTCTAGTGTTGCTTGCCGGGCACGTCCTGTCTCATACTGTCGTGGTATATTGGGTTCTATTGCATGGTATAATTCAGAATAGTTGTCAGCGTATTTTATACAGAATAAGATTAGTAATTCCATTTCTTTAAATAAATTGTCATAAAGTAACTATTTTCATTCCTCCTGCCGTCCTCGGAAGTAAAATACAAACTTTTTACTAAGAACTTTATCGAAAATGCACAAGTTTGCGAATTAAAACTTCAATAATTTGTGGCATATCATTTCATAGTAATAATTGCACAACAGTACTGAAGGAAGGAGTCAATAACCCAAAAATCACATCCATTGGAAGTATAGGTCAGTTGTTTTTATGAAATTACGTTTCCTGATCATTTTGTCAACTATTTCCCATAGATGTTCGATGTGATTCAGGTCAAACGTTTGTGCAAGCTATTGAAGGAAGTTTACATGGTTGTCGGTCAGACAACTCGTCGTCTTTCGAGCTTAATTGTCGTGGATGAAAACTTCAATGGTTGCCCGATTTGTCGCGAGAATGAGGTAGCAAAAATCCCGATAATAAATTACAGTATTTGATTACAGTTAGTAAACCCGCGACCTTTAACATCGGTTCACTAAAATCCAAGAAAAACAATATCGTATCACGATAAATCCGCTTCCATATTTGGCCGCCGGAACTTGGCATTTGACGTCCTAAGGTTTTCCAAAAGGTAGTCAAACATGACAAATCCCTTCTGTTGAAAAGAGCATAAATTTTGATTAGCCGAACCATAAGATACGGCGGTCCAGTGTTTGACACTTTATTCAACGTGCTTTCGAGAGGGTCGGAAAGCAATTGGTTTGCCTAAAAATACAACAACATAATGTAACATTAATACATAAAAAGAACCAATTTCATTGCCCACCGTAAAATACATTTAGCCAAAGCTGTCGCCACTTCCACGAGTTGTCAGCCTCATCTGCGACATAAAGAAGCCATTTTAAACGGATCTTTCCACACAATACGGACAAGCAGACGGTCCTGGGCCTCAGTTTATCTCCTCGGACCTCAGCTACACTTTTCCTTTACAGCAGAATCGCACTACGAAAAGCTGCAGTAGCTTTTTTTCGCCCAACAAATTTACGAAAATGGCAATAATGAAAGTGGTTACTTTATGGCAGTAAAAAAAATGAAATTACGTATCACACACAAATTTTAGACAAAACACCGAAGGTGAAACTAAGGCTGTTAATGCATCGAGCGACATCAAGTTCGATGCCGCTGATGGCAGAAATAATGCTTCTTAGATATATTTACAAGCTGCAAATAAAAAAATTGCCTTGACCAGACAACCTGTGAACCTTGATTTTGTTGGCATCCATCTTCAGTCCAACTCTGGTGTCCTCATTTTGCAAATTCAGAGCCTTTTGGTCAAAGTCAATGACTTGGTGAGAGAGCAAAATGATGTCGTTAGCGTAACCATGATGTTTGAGGAAAGACGATCTCCCTCTCTATGTCATCCAGCCAAGGTTGCGTGAAAGACATCAATGGAAAAGTGCAACCCTCCTTTTAGGTATTATTCTCGCAATAGCAGAAAGCACGCAAACTCGTTTGCCAGTGTCGTACTCAAGGCTTCATCAATTCACTGGAAATGATCCCAGTTTCCCATGATTTATGAATGAGTGGAAGTAACAACTGATTGCCCCTTTCATCCGTATGGCAGTATATCTGAACTTGTTACTGGCACGTTCCCTTCTTTCCCTTTCTTATTCTGTAGCAATTTTAAATTCTCCATGCTCAGCTGGTCTTATCATCCTAGCTTTCAACTTCCTTCCAGCAACCCCTCCTATTCTTCCTTATTACTCTCTTCTTTTATGAATACCTATTATTTCATTCCTTTCGCAGCCGATCTCAACCCCTCTTTTGTTACACACTTTCAGAAGAAAACTTTTTAATCTACCGCTGATCGTAATAAGGTCGATCTGATTAGAAGTTCCTTACTGGCCAGTTTGACCTCGTAGCTGGCCCCATTCTTAAACAGCCAGTAACGGAAATTCCCTTCCGATTTATATGACCTATTTACAAATGAGCAATAGGCCCTAAGGGCCGAATCATATAACTTGATGTTATCTAAGTACATACATCAAATGGTAACAGACCAGCAGAGAAACATGAGTACGGAGAAAGGCTAATCAGATACCTCTAATTTACAAGTGCTTCCTCTAGCGCAACCTTCGTGACATTGAAACTTACTTAGCAGGACACGAGAGGTCGATGTACAAATCATGATGGCTGCTACTTGAGTGTCACTTTAGTTACAAAAATTGCTTGACATGTTAGTGAGCATAATAGACCGAATCACTGCATGCATATACAATAGGCCAAAGCTACTTCAGGGGCAAAAAGAGCGCTTGGGTAATAATAAGTAAGTTACCAGACTATCTATATTCTAGGAGGCTTTCGTGATTGATATACGAGTATATTCGACTGATTCTCTGTAGATATGGTTTCATTAAACGTTGTCTCTTTCTTAGGCTTTTGGAGAAGCCTATATTTCTCTTCCACGGTGCTGTGCAGTTCTAGGACGAATCATTTGATGGTTTCTCTGAGATAGTGGATCCCACTATACGATATGGCCAGCAATATAATTATTAACTTTTCGCAATGTGTGGCGTCCTATTCATGGCCACTTCTAGCTAATCAACATGTCTACGTCTATATGGCCCGCAAGCCGACTTAGTTCTTAATTCGAAAATGTGTCAGGCTAGAATACCCCCCGATGATATAACGTAGACATGAGTTGTTGAAAATTTGGAGGCTTTGCGTACAATGGTGGACACATTCCACGTACTACTTTTATATAGTAATCCTGAAAGGATATTTATGCGGAGAAACTAGACAGAGCAAAAAAGCCGAATTTAGCATTGTTAATGTGTGGGCTGATAACAATGGTTTCACCGCCGGCAGAAGTAAGTAGTAGTAGTTATTCAAAGACGTGCTGTCCATTTATTTAGATAGGAATGCATTGTCCTTTAGAAGCAAGGACCCTGATTTGATTAGTTCTTTATATTGATTCAGCTAGGAAGAGTGCGTCAGAACTAAGAACATTTATTTGGGTGGTCTTCACCTCCAATTAATCATCAAACTCAAGAAAATTGTCTTTTTCTAGATCCCAGTGATCACCTTCTTTTTTAAGGTTTTGTGTAAATACAAAACCTTATTAAAATCGGTTTACTGTCTGTCTGTTTGTCTGTCTGTCCGTCACACGCATTTTTCTCGGAGACGGTTATAGCGATTGACACCAAATTTGGTAGAAAAGTGGGAACTGTGAACGCTCACGCATACAGTGAATTACATCCTTTTACGTCGAATTTAAGGGGGGGTCCCCATACATGCAAAAGGGGGTGTAACATTTTTTTTCATCAAATATAGTCATGTGGGGTATCAAATTAAAAGTCTCGATTAGTGCTTTTCAAAGTCGAGCTTAGTTTTGACATTCGTTAGAAGGGTAGGGAGCGCGGGGAGTTGAAAGTGATCACTTCTTTAAAGGGGCCATTCTCAGAAACTACCGAACCGAAAAATCTGAAAAAAATCAGGGGACTGCCACTATATGGTGCCTGGACTCCGAAATACCTTCCATGCCGATATCTGTTTAAATAAAGTTAATAATAGTATTTTACTACCATGTTTGTAATTGGTTAGAAACCCCCCTTAAGTTCATCCTAGTACCATGCAGTGATATAGGTTATAATATAGAGCATGATCTTGCCAAGTTTGGTGGAAATTGCACTATTACTAACAAAGTTATAATACCTCAAATTTGTTGCTTCTTTGAAAATTGAAGACTATGAATGTCAATATCACCCGAAAGTGGATACTATCACATAATATATGAATATATTACGTGCTACGTACTAAGAAATACACAAAACCTTTCGTACCTGAAGTGTCCAGCTTCCGGTTTCCCGACTTATTCATTTCTTGCGAAAGGTTCAGCTTGCTTTTATAATGAGTAGATCAAGCATTTTTAAGGAGACTGCTGGGGCTGAAGGGGCAGTTATGCGGGGCAATTTTCAAGTCCGACGACTTTACTACGCTTGAGTGCATTGATAACCGAGATAATTTTTGTTTGGAGTAATAGACGGTATCCGTGTGTTGTGATGTTTCGCTAATTCATCTTTGAAACGTGGAATACCACGAAATATTATGTAATGACTTAAGTTGAAAAAAATAGGGACTAACGGTTTCGTCTAGGGCAGTGGCAACTCATCAGACGCTGCCTCACCTCTGCCCAGGGAGCAGCGTGACCGTAAGTGGCAACAGGTGAAAAACGTGTTGAGTTAAGTATTAATGATATTTTATTTGTGCAGAGTGCAGTGGAAAGAAATAATTGTGACCTACTATAAGTTCCTTAATAATAGCATAATTTCCACCAAACTTTGTAGTATAATATTCTATTTTCTATATTACTGCATCATCTCTTATTATATATTATGTATCAATGATGAACGAGAAGAGGTCGTTTGCAGAAAGTTTTATGAATTTGAGCAGACTTTGGGATGATGAGTGTTTTGAGGCCTAAATATCTTATTTATATACAGACATTTTCAGATTTTTCAACTGAGTAGTTTCTGAGAATATGTTTTTGAAATAAATAGCCAATTTTGTACCATCGCAGTCCCCCTTTTTTAACAAATGTCAACTAAAACCTGCTTCGGATCCACTACGGTGGCTTCATATAGGTTAATTAATTCATTATACATACTAATTATAATTAAGTGTATAATTGTATGTAAAAAGTACACAATTCCGCACACAATATTTCGCAATAGTGGAGGTGGTACAGAATTCTTTGCGATACTCTCAGAGACGATATAGTCCTGGAGCCCATTATCCGTATTGCAGCAGTGCTGCTCTCACCCGATAATCCGTGGAATATCAATACCTGCAAGCGATTTGGTTCCGAATTCGATGCATTCTTCCCATCCACATATTTTCAACCAAATCGGTTAGCAATTTTATGGTTTCAATACTAAGATTGTCTTACAGAAATTAGATTGCCAATTTGAAAGGGTTCCGGAAAATTGACTACTCAGAATAGGAATTACTCGCTTTAGCACTTTTTCCATAGTACCTAAAAGATGTATGGAACAGTAAGATGGTTTAATTAAGGTTTAATCACTATGAATATCAGCCCCAGCTTCTGCCTCCCTCCTCCCCCGCAATTCAGGCATCGCATAACTTCGCGAAGGTTCCCAGCCTTCTTTTTAACGCGTGTTTGAAGACGTTACTACGTTTGCTTTGCTTTCGCATATTCTACTATCAATTTCCGAAGCCTCTTTTTGATTACTGTGGGTGCTGTTGTTATCTCCTCAGTACCTTATGGTGGTCACGATCACTTCTTTGCCGAAATAACAACTCCTAAACTCACAAATTTATGTTCGCTATTGGGCGGCTTCCTTATTTCGCCACACAGCCTCCATTTTAATCAGTCTTACTTGACGCCTTCTAAGTAATCTAAGTAGTTCACTATTTAACCCTTAGTTAACTTTTATGTTCGGGAACATGCATCACCGCGACATCTGTGGAAAGTTTCTCCAGTACAAGTACCTGATTTAAACATACCTGGGTATCACTTTCTTTGTCCATCGTTTTCGCTGGCCAGCTTGAAGCTCTTCTCATTTTTGGGCTTGCAGACTTCCCGAGGTTGTCTTGCTGTGGGAATAAGCTCCATTAAAGTATTAAGACATGCTCTGCTTTGCCGTCAATCTTGCAACTTATCCAGAATCTCAGTTGGCCGATATTGCGTTCAGTTGTCCACAAGCTAGCAATAACCTGTGTTTCCTTGGCCACTGTAACATGAGTGTTACTAATCCACCTGTCGAATCTGTGATCCATATATTATTGGCTATTATGTATACCCTCCTTTTTTCGGCATCATATGGAACTGAAGTCCTGCTCACTCTTTAGCAATATGCTCTTTATGTACATATGTTTTTTCTGAACGAACTAATCACCTTTTTTTAAATCAGCTATTTTACATTTGTTCACAAGTAGGAACTTAGAGCAAAAATTCGAGCCCAGGGTAATGTTATCAAAGACAGTTTAATTTGGTTAAGGAGAGACCGAGACATTACCCCCTTCCGCCTCCACTCTTGTCAATCTTGATGAAGATCTCCTCTGAACTCTACAGGGGGGTTGACAGATCCTTCACATCAGTCATTATAAACCCGGCACTGAAGAAGGGAACAAGTTGTTCCCGAACTATCGTATATACTGAATTAAAATTAGTTGTAGCGACGGAGAGTAATTTTAATCTGTTAATTCAAAATAGTCGGAATAGCTCCTTTCCAAGGCATTTATGGCATAGCCTTTAAACGGGTATTCGTTGTTGTGAAGCAGCCATAGTATGTTAGCATGTCCAATAATTACGGAAGCAGTACTTGTTGCTTACTTTGCGTTTCATTGCGAATATCTCAGTTTTATAGAGCCTGCACTGGATTGTATTGTATTTTGCAAAACAAACCCTTATTAAAATCGATTTACTGGCTGGCTGGCCGTCGGCTTACCTTTTTTTGTCGTTGTGAAGTGGAAAGGTTCACAATGTGGAAGGTTCAAAGGTTAGTTCTTGCAATACGGTTATATGAGGCTTACTCACTAACATCACCTCCTGCGGGAGTGCCATTTCAGTATTATGTCGCGGCGCATGATTAGTTATGAACTGCGGTCGGTGTTATTATTTACCACTACCGCCCTTCAAATTGTTTTAGAAGCTGGCATATGGTCCACGATATGTTTGGATGACATCCGCATTCCGGCGACAATTTCAATCTCCGCCCTGTATATAGCGAATCTTCAGCAACTAAAAACAACATGCTCCACATGGTATGGACAGTTGTCACGCTCAAAGCGGCAGAGGTATGAACGATACTTTTCGTGTCCGCTAAGGAATTTGGTTATTTCGAAGCTAATTTCATCGCCTTCGTATGATCTATTTTCAAACATTTGGGATGATTTTGTGTGTCCAGCGTCCTTCAGGTGAATCGTCTCATATTTTTTACCACTTCAAAATAGTCTCACTCTGCGCTGATTGCCGTCGAAAGGTATAGGGGTCGCCAACTGGGAATGTTGGGTCATAGAGGGGTCGACCTTCGTTCGCCCTTCAATAATAATAATAACCGTTGGCGCAACAATCCATATTGGATCAAGGCCTTGAAGTGTTTTAGAGCACTTCATTCAAGACCGTAACGGTACACCACAGTACACTGTGGGAGGCAATGTGGTCAGCATTGCGCTCGCCCGAGATTATTACCCTGATTTGACTCAGGTACTCATTCACAGCTGAGTCGACTGGTGTCCGACATCCAATCACGATAACAAATTCCTCTGCCCCCAGCGAGATTTGAACCGCGACCTTCCGCTACGATAGCCCAGCGCTCTAACCACTTGAGCCATCCGGACACCCTTCAATGCTGTGGAATAATTATACGTATTTGTGAATGAACATATCAGACCTCTACCCGTGAAAACCTGCAAATACAAATTCTCAACTCTCTTTGAAAAACTGTCATTCTGCGTTGCTTGTCGGAGCATTCCCAATCTCCTATCTAATACGTGGGACTACCAAAATGTCGTCTTTCACGGAACTGTTTGCGACACTCTCCCTTATAAGCTTCCATTCGATTTCAGCGCGTTCCAACATCTGATTCATTCGTATCACGGCCACTACCACTTCGTTCTACACTATTTCTAATCCGGGCATTTGACTGCATTACCTATTGTCAATCAGGACCCTAATTTCTTCCCAAGACTTCTGCAAATGTTCTTAATATATACTGCATCTTCGATTATGCCTTTACATGGTAGAGAATATGGTGACTCAAACAAATTATGCTAGTTTAAATTCACAGCATTCGCTCAGGAATTTTGGTCCCCTATGTTGGGGATAACTCTATTTGCTCGCCGTCTGTTCTTTATCTGCTCCTGTAGTATTTGTCAGGAAAAAATGAATCTCGTTCGTTCCATTTTTTGTGTGCGCTCTTTCTTGTATACCAGATTTTTGGCATATATTCATTGTTGTGGAGCAACCAGATTACTTTAGCACGTTCAATAATTACGGAAGCACTACCTGTCACTTACTTGCTTTTGACTACCAACATCTTAGTTTTACGTTGCCTGCCCTAGACTGTATCGTGTTTTTAAGGTTTTATGTAAAACAAAACCTTATTAAAATCGGTTTACTGTCTGTCTGCCTCTCCGTCCGTCTATCTTTTTTTGTCGTTGTTAGGTCGAAAGGTGTACAGCCAACCGTTGGTTTCTGTCAAACGGTTAAACCGGACCTTGTTCATTAAGACCACCTCCTTCTCCTTCGCTTGTCGCCCGGAGTTGCCATTTTCGTATTATGGGTACACGGGCTTTATTTTCGACAATATTCTTCGCGGTTTCCAGGACTTCTTCTATGGTTACCTTGGGAATTTCATCGGGATCTATATGAAAACGAATACTAATGATATCGCGCAACAAATCAAGGTTGGCGGTCGCTGACTAAGGCTATCAGTACGCGTCTCGCCGTGGGTCGGAGTCTGCTTCCTTGCATAACTTCTTGAAGTGTTCCATTTTACTTCTTGAGATGGCTGCTGACAATTCTTTCCTCGTCTTCCTTTAGCGGTGTGCAACTCTGCACACTCAAATCATATCTGCTACGTTGACTGTGTCTCCTGGCTTTAAGGCGAAGTTCTTTAATTTCGACATTCCACCAGAAGTTGGGTGTTCGTTTCTTAAGTGCAGTTCGGCGTGCCATGGAAGCTTCAGAAGCTTTCCATATCATTTCAACAACCTGCGTCACCTTTCCTTCAGCGAATATTTGCATACCGAGCTTTCTGGATGTTCAACTCGCTACTGCAGTTTTCTTGATATGTTTTGCTTCCATCCTATGCTCACTCACTCAGCTGTATGTAGAAAGATTCGTTCTCTGTAGCTATCAGAGAATTCCATTGCATCCACTCCATGAGATCTTTTGGCTGAAACTAGCAGCCCGATTCCGCCTGAAATTGGGTGCTACGGAAAACAGCGCTCGTGGGGGCTGTCGAATTGATTTTTCCTGGCGGGCTTTTCAGAGTACAACAGGACAATTGTGCATAGCAAAGAGGTACTTACTAGAGCCCCACCGTCTTACTTTGCTTAGACTCACAAATGGCCACTCAATATCGCAAAAATTCTTGCATTTAACTGGAGGAATCCTGGATTAGGGGTCATACTTCCATCGAAATACTCTAAGTTCACTGAGCAATCTAAGGAAAATGTTGAGTAATTAGGCGAAACCTTCACTATATATTGATATCTCTCACATAATTTGTCTTTATGTCTAATCTAAATATGGCTTGCCTTTGGAAAAAATATTATGATTATACACACTCAGATATTTCTAACCCGATAATTTTAATCAAATTTAAATAAAATTTATAAAAAATTGTGCTAAGTGATAATCGTCGCATGAGTGTTTGTGTTTTTTTTCATTGCTGAAGATAATGGAAACCCGTTCATTCATAATGTTTGGGAAGTGCGTCAACATCAATTTCGAAAACTCTTTTTAAATTTAGAAAATTTTGGTCTCCTCGTGCACAAGAGGTTAGAGGCATTATAGGAGCATGAGATATGCATAATCAATTTTGAGTGGGAGAAAAAAAGTGGAATTGTTAGAGAAAAAGGTCAGTAGTCGATAAGGTTGGTTTCGTTTTATAATTCATTTGCAAATTGTATTTAAATTTAGGATCAAATAGACTTGATATTTCGACAGCTGGGGAAGTTGTAAACAATTTTTGGTTCTTGCAATTTATTTCATTTTGTTTCAATTTTTTGGACCAATACATGTATCTCAGTAAACTTTTAACTCAGCAGCAGCAGGGTCGAAAAAATGAAATCCGGGCTCGAGGTGAAAATTATGCGGGCCCATCTATTATTCCCTTGTTTCAAAAAAGTCTCTATTAGATTCTCCTGCAAAAGTTTCGGGACGGAGGTACCACTTCCTTTCTATCCTTGACGCGCTGCTTCTACAAGGAAGCAGGGAAATTATGATATTAAGTGATAAGAAAGAGATAAGAAATCTGGACTGTCTCCGGGAGAAAAAATTACGCAATGTTTTGCCACACCATTTTTAACTTCAGAAAACCTAAATCAGTGCTCATTGCTACAATAAGCCAGAACCACAAATCGAAAGTAGACCTATATGGGTCCCCCAAAAAAATCAGCTCTAGGAAGAATCTGCATTTTCCTCCTCTCTTATCAGGTTTGAATAGATGTAACTCTGTTCACAACGGAGCTAAATAAAATGGAACCAATTAAGGAGATAGAAAATCTCGTTTTGATATTAAAATTCCCGACACCGTTACAGTTGAAAAAGAGCCTGGGATATGAAATTACCTCCGATGGGTTCTCAATCTCATATCCAACCCGTTGAGTGCATGAGAGATATCAATTCCCTTATCATCCAGCTATAGATTTCCTTAAGTAGCCATAGAACAGTATTCCCAGTGTCCGTAGACTGGTTCTAGATAGTCCTTGGCTGCGTTGATGGCATCTACTGTTGATCGGGCAGCACGAAAACAGTACTGTTGCTTCAACATGCCAGCTTTTTCTACGACTGAAGGCATATAATACAGTGCGAGGATGGCTTACCAGGAGGTGTGTCATTTTTCGGTAGCAACACGCACTTAGTTTTTCATTGACTCGGGAAGACGTCCTCTTCCAAGCGGATACTAAAAGTCGAAGTAAGCCATTCCGGTCTTGCATTCATTGCTACATTCAGTGAGACGGGTCTTTGTTGGGTCCCAATTTTTCGCAGTCAATGGTAAATTTATCTTTTGTCATAGCTGGCATTTCCTTTCGAGGATGCTCTGTCTCGATAGCAGTAGTATATCTATCATATCATGCTGTGGAAACAAAACGTAATAAAACTAGGTACTTGATCTAGGGACTCTCCTACTTTTTAGCTCAGCCATAGCTATTCTCTAGACTTCTCTCTACGAGCTGTTGTTAACCTCTCCGCACACTTGGTAATTCCTCTTAGCTTGCAGGCATTTGGGGGGTTGTCTATGGATATTACTTTTGCGCCTTGATGTAGAGGTATAATAAGCTGCGGCCATGTTGCTCAGATTTATCTCCCGTTCTATCTATTGATGTGAAATTTTCATTAAATATATGCCAGTAAACATTTCCAGTCAAATATTTTCGAATTTCATTGCTTGCCACTGATATATCACCATTCTCCTAGTCTCTATTACTATTCACTAACTCGTCAGAACATTTGCCTCACCAGCGCAGTGCTAATGAAGCTTATCCTCCCTTTTGGGGAAGGTATAGTCTCTACCACGCACAATACCCATGTCCTTCAAATATCAGTCTACATTCGTTTGAAACTTTGCTTCCCTACTCAATAGGCCACAAGTTGAAGTTTCCAGTGATAAGCGTGGAGGATCATTCGCTTGCGTGTGACATTACTTCATGTATCACCCGTTCATATTCCACGCTTGGCACAGCATAGTAACTATAACAAGTCGGGAAACCGGAAGCTGGACGTTTCAGGTACGAAAGGTTTTGTGTATTTCTTAGTACGTAGCACGTAATATATCCATATATTATGTGATAGTATCCACTTTCGGGTGATATTGACATTCATAGTCTTCAATTTTCAAAGAAGCAACAAATTTGAGGTATTATAACTTTGTTAGTAATAGTGCGATTTTCACCAAACTTGGTAAGATCATGCCCTATATTATAGCCTATATCACTGCAATCACTTTCATGGTACTAGAATGAACTTAAGGTGGGTTTCTAGCCAATTAAAAAAAATTGTAGTAATATCCTATTATTAACTTTATTTAAACAGATATTGGCATGGAAGGTATTTCGGAGCCCAGGCACCATATAGTGGCAGCCTCCTGATTTTTTTCAGATTTTTCGGTTTGGTAGTTTCTGAGAATGGCTGATCACTTTCAACCCCCTGCGCTCCCTACCCTTCCAACGAATGTCAAAACTAAGATCGGCTTTGAAAAGTACTAATCGAGACCTTTAATTTGATACCCGGCATGACTATATTTGATGAGAAAAAATTTTACACCCCCCTTTTGCATGTATGAGGACCCCCCCTTAAATTCGACGTAAAAGGATGTAATTCACTGTATGCGTGAGCGTTCACAGTTCCCACCTTTGTTTACACAAAACCTTAAAAATGAGCCGCATCAACTTTAATTCTTAAAAATCTATTACCAGTTAGTCCGGTTATTTCTTCGAATGGGTATTTTCCTATCGTCCAAATTGCGCGCCTTTAAATTTGTTTGGTGGACTATACTGCGTCGTTTTTTCGTGCGGCCTCACAGTGGTTGAGGCACAGTTAGATACTAGACAGCTACCTCACTCCCCCTTGCCCCTCAAGGGGGGAAATCAGTGCGAGTACACACGATTTCAAATTATTTTGCCCTTGAGCATGAGCGAGATGTACCGAAAACCCGATCAGCTGTGTTTGACAGACCGCCCGGACTTGCCAATGTATTGGTGAGATTGGCAAGTTTTTGCTTATGTATAAGTGAATACGTGAAACAACTTTTTGCTATATGGGTGAGCACGTCGTAGTACCAGAATAGCAAAAGCTCACCGATCTCTCTCTTACCAATACGATTTGGCGAAGATTATGCCTTTTCCTTGTTTAGCGTCTCTGATGTGTACAGATAAGCTTCTGCAAGCACATTTGCAAGTGGGGTCATTTTTGTAAGGGTACTGCCTATAGTAGATCTACTGTGGGTTGAGGTTTATCTGAATAAACCTCAGTTGCTCTTTGCTTTTTGATCTCTCTGAACACATATATCCCTTCATCCAGCTTGAACTTTTTCATTAAACCTGCCTGAATTCATTTAGGATCCTGCTCGCAATTAGTTCTCAAATTGTCTGCATCGATTATCGACTATTATGCTTACTTCTGCAAAATCTGGCTGTATGATCATACTCCAGACATCTAAAACAAACCAGCAGGAGGTACTTTCCCTCGGATCCTATAGACGACCCATTTCATTAGGACTTTGCCAACTTCTAGAAACTTGTTTGCCCATGCTACCGGCTAGCTCATGATTGATTCTTTATTGTGTCGACGTTCTTGTCTTGAATTTGAAATTACTTATTTCTACCCATATGTCCTCCTATGTCGCAATCACGATTAGCTTCCTGCTCTTCACAGCTATCTCGTGTCTCAATCACCTCATCATAACTTCCTTTCCTAAGGATTTGCCTACCAGGTACTACTAGTTGAATGCCTTTTTATCCTGATCAAGGTCTAGTTTTTCTTTCTGCAGTATCCTGATTCTCGTGACATTGTCATCTTGACTGCTAAGCTTTGGGTCTCCCTTGACCTTTTTTACAAAATCCCAGCGTAAGAGAGGTCACCCTGCAGAGCTTCTTTCTTTTCACCTCTTTGTCTACCCGTGAATTCTCCAGGTATTTGGTCCCATTTTGTGGAATTTTATTTGCGATCCGGATTTAAATTCAAGGCGGTATGCTGTCCCCGATACTCCCTCTGTTTTCTGCCAGTTCTTTGCTCCTCTTTACGCCTTCGCTGGCTTTCCATTTAGGGCTTTTTAAGGGAATCGCTCCATACATTTGATAAAAATAGGTACCTGTCACTAGGGGTTACTTTGATAGTTTGTGACAGCTCTGCATTCGCCCAAAATTGGGACTTCGAATTCAATTTGCTCATGACCCTTTTGTGGAAATCCTCAAGCTTTCGGACCACTATCTAAATGTACTGGGACGTTTTATTTCGGTTCGACGCACTCGTAGAACGTATTCAAAGGCGGGGAGGCAATTGTCAACCCTGAGCACTTTCACTAGTTTCGCCTTAATGCTTTTATCGTTGATAAGCATCACTTCTTCTCTGCTATACCGTGTAGACCGTCCATGTCCTCTCAGTCCTCCAATGATAATGTTAACTTGTAGGTTTGCAAAGGTAGTTACCCATGCACATCTCCTGAGCTAGGATAACTCACTTCTTTCTCCTAATTTAGGGCGTGCTTCTTGCACTAAACTGCGGTTCACCTGTCTCGAGATTGGAACAAAGTGGCTTGTTGAATCCGGAATCTGCAGGGCACGTTCACGTCATAGTTCTCCCTGGATCGTTGTATTGCCCATGCCGGAGCCATGCCAATAAGTTCTATACCTTCAATTGGGATACCAATGTAAAAAATAGAGGCTATCAAGCAGTAATCAAGGATGAAAACTTGACTTTTTTATTCTGCTTGGAACCAGGATAAGTCTTCGCTGCTGGAGGAAGTTGATTTTCTGGTATATTAATTGGTGTAATTTTTTAACTTACCCAGTACTCGAGGCTGAGGTGCCGTCATCTACTGAGTGGCAATAGGGTCTTTGAATTAATGTTAAAACATGATTCGCAGTCCCCGAATGAATGAAAAGTAGTAATATAGATTAGCTGGCATTCTTCTAGGGGCTTGTGTTCGGAAAGGAACATTTTTTGAATATTCGAAGGACAATCCACAGACGGACCTCTTTAAGTTCTCTTTGAGACATGTCGATCCAGTTTGCGTTATTTGGACATATGATGGCTGTTTTCAAATAATGCTCCACTATGATGTTGCCTACATGGCGACGCCAGCACCAAAAGCCAAAGAACAAAAAGCATCAAATGGCACTGGTCAAGGGAAAACAATAAAGATGGCAGACTAAAATCTTGAGATTGTCGATCCAATCTGCGGTAGAAAATCACTACTGATGACAGCGGATGAAATGCGCACATTGTCGCACGGTTGTTGACAGTCAACAGAGCCTATTTTAGCTTATAAAAACTATTCCGCACGAAAGGTCTCAACATTGGGTCAAAGTTTTTCTTGTACAAGACGATGATCTTGCCAGTCCCCACGTGTTCTTCGGAGAGTTGGGTTCTTACCAAAAAAAGTTGGGAAGTCATGTTCGAGAGAAGAGTCCTCCGAAGAATTTTTCGCCCCCCACAAGATGATGGCTGATAATGATTAATTCTATGAGCAATACCATGGCCGCCTGGTTGTGGATAAAATCCTGTTCAATAGGTTCCGATGAGCCAGTCACCTAATCCGTGTGGGTGGGGATGATCCAGTCCGAAAAGTCTATAAGAACAATATCTATGGTCGAGAAAGGAGACGTAGCACCCTTTTCTGAAATGGAGCAATGGCATAGGCCAGGACGCTATGCAGCTTTTAGGGCTGTAGAATTGGTAGGCCTCGGTGTAAAACTGGGGTGTCTGAGTTCATTATTAAGGTAGACCTAGACCGGATACCGGTTTTTGCACCGTTGATGATGATCTTGGCTGCGGAATAGTAGTTTCTTGAGTTTCCTGGAAGCCCACCATATGAGAAAGAACCTTAAACAACAATGCTTTAAACTGAGATCCCTGGTCTGATGTGAATGTTGTTGGGGATCTGAATCTCGGTGGTGCAAACTGAGTAAAAACCGCACCTACTCATCATAGCAAGAACATAAGAATATCCTCGAGATTTAATGTAAGGGCCAACGATGTTAATGTGCTCGTGGCTTGATCGAGAACTTCAATGTATTCGTGAGGTACTTGTCTATTGTCTTTATTAATTTTGTTACACCAAGTGGTTCATCAACTTGTACTCAAGGTATGGGACAGCGAATCAATGCCTGATGATTGACAACGAGGCATTATCTGTCTCATATATAAAAGGGGAAATATCACACAGTGCAGCAATTATAGAGGTATCACGTTGCTGAGTACCATCTATAAGATATTCTCCGCTATCTTGCTAGGCCGGATAGCCCCATATGCCCAGAACATCATTGGCCCATACCAAAGAGGCTTCACTCCAGGCAAATCAGCAACAGATCAGATTTTCTCTCTTCGGCAAGCGATGGAAAAACTGTTGGAATATGGACAACAGTTGCACCATCTATTCATCGACTTTAAAGCCGCCTATGATAGCATAGCCAGGGTAAAACTGTACACGGCCATGAGAGAATGCGGTATTCCGACGAAATTAATAAGACTGACTAGGCTGACCCTGACCAATGGGCGAGGCCAGATAAAAGCAGCAGGATCACTTTCAAGACCATTCGACATCAACAACGGTCTACGACAAGGGGATAACCTGGCCCTCGAGAAAATGATCCGTGATGCTGAGGTAAATGCGAGGGGTACGATCCTCTTTAAGTCCGCCCAACTACTGGCCTATGCTGACGATATCGACATCATGGGAAGAACCACCCGAGACGTACAAACTGCCTTCATCCAGATCGAGCAGGCGGCGATCGGCGCGCGATCTTGGGCTGCACATCAATGAAGGCAAGACAAATTATATGGTAGCAACGTCAGCACCGAAAACGAACCAGCCAACAACATCAAACCGCACTGGTCAAACGGGAAGAATAAAGATAGGAGAATACAACTTTGAGACCATTGATAATTTCTCCTATCTAGGGTCGCAAATCACAACCGATAACACCTATGTTGCTGAAATTCGCGTACGGTTGTTGTCAGCCAACAGAGCTTATTTCAGCTTACAAAAACTGTCCCGCTCGAAACGTCTCACCAAAGGGTCAAAGCTCTTACTGTACAAGACAATGATCTTGCCAGTACTCATGTATTCCTCGGAAACTTGGGTTCTTAGCAAGAACAATTGCGAACTCTTGGCCGCGTTCGAGAGAAGAATCGTCCGAAGAATTTTTGGCCCCCTACATGAGGATGGACGATTCCGTAGCCTACACAATGACGAAATTTATGAGCGATACTATGACCGACTGGTTGTGGATAAATTCCGCCTCAATAGGTTACGGTGGGCGGGTCACTTAATCCGTATGGATGAGGATGATCCCACCCGGAAAGTCTATAAGGGCAATATCTATGGTAGAAAAAGAAGACGAGGCAGACCCTGCCTAAGATGGAGCGATGGCATAGACCAGGACGCCAGACAGCTTTTGGGGATATCGGATTGGTGGACTTCAGCGCAAAACCGGGATGTCTGGAGTTCCTTATTAAGGCAGGCCCAGACCGAATACCGGTTGTTGCGCCGTTGATGATGATGATGATTAATTTTG
The DNA here is from genome assembly GCF_905115235.1 of Hermetia illucens. Classification (NCBI taxonomy): domain Eukaryota; kingdom Metazoa; phylum Arthropoda; class Insecta; order Diptera; family Stratiomyidae; genus Hermetia; species Hermetia illucens. The sequence goes on along the minus strand of NC_051852.1, from coordinate 103,275,280 downwards.
TTGCAAAGGTAACATCGTCGGTTGTCGACAGCCAAGTGAATTTCCTTTGGATTTGCTAGCAAGTGACGCGCACGCTGGAAAGTGGCAGGGCATGATTCCTATTAAAAATCAGCCTCATTAACGACCCCGTTATAAATAGTGGAACAATATCAGTCAATGTTTCAGAGTATATTGCCACTCCTATGTCCAGTAGAATTTGCTCATGCTGTAAACTGAATGTAACTTCAAGGTTTCTTGGAGTTTGTCGTCTTTGAGTTTGTTTTGCAGCGATTTCCTCAATTGTAAATAAGGTCGACATCCAAATATTCTCTACTTGGGAGAGGGACATGCTATTAACTGTGGCTGAGTCGCTGGAACTTAAGAAAGAACGCAGCTGTGCAGCTAAAAGTCAATTCTGGTCATTTCTTTTTATGTTGTAGAATAACATAAATTCTGCGTTTGCTTCGAAGCCATAGATAAGTCTTCAATCTAATGCTGAGCTGAAGCTGAGGCATGCTTTTAGTGCTGCAGGCTTATTTGCACTTTTCTCAGCATTGGTGGGTGGTGGCTTCGTAAGGGCGGAGATTTGAGTTGGAATGTAAATTTACGTAAAACAGACGAAGGCACGTTATGGTTTCTTCCGGGGTAGAGATAACTCATCGGATGCTGACTCTCCTCTGCTCTGGGAGTAGCGTGGCCGAAGCAGTTCGCAGTTCCATTCATTCATAGGACGCGTTGATCCTACATACCACCGGGCACTACTGAAGAACCCTTGCAATGCAGTCTTCAGCCTATGCTGTTCCATTTTGTTTCACCTTTCACTGTGCAAGAAGGAGTTATGTGCATTTTAAGTGGACCTACTTTCATGTCTGCTTCAGGATACAATAGCTTGTTTAGGGACAATTTCCTCGGGAAGCTCTACATATGCAACCTTAACCGGACGCATGACTTGGCTGGGTCTTTTTTGTAAAATACAATACAAAGGGAGTAGTTAGAGATACACTTAACACTTGATTAACAACTCTTGGAGAAAGTGCAATGTTGAAGATTTACTAAAAGGACAATCTGTAAATATTCAGATTGTTCGATTGTGAGGATTGGGTGACCCATGTAGAAAGTATCATTTCTGAATATATATCAGTTACTCAATTATTATTTTTTTACTTAGGAGAGGGAAGAGGAGCTGTGTACTGTATATCTCGGAACGTGAACAATATTACTTTAAACTCCAATTAAAATCCACTTTGACCCATTTGCATGATCGAGGAATCTAATTCAATGAATGGTTACTGCCGCATTGCATGATTGCTGGGATTGGGGAAGTTTAGATTTCTTAAAATTATTGTTCACCTTAAGGAAATTGCCCACCAAGGTTTCCATTCGCATATAAGACAAGCACATTACTTCCAATCAAGTTCACGTTAAGTCTAATTTCATTTGAGTAGATCTAAAGGTCTTTAGCGCGCCTCACATATTCAGTTCAATATCTTGACTGTATATTCATACTTTCCATGCGGCGCTCGAGTGATGTGATGTGAGTATCTATATATCTGGATAGATATTCCAAGGCAGCACTAGCTCTCAACTGTTACTATAAAAAGAGTTCTCAAAGTCATTGATCCGTTGAAGTCCGCGAAATTGTTGCAACCTCCGTCAGACCTCGCTAATAATATTAAAATGCCTTCTTAGAATTTCAATCGCCTTCTGTGCAAGTAGCCAGTTAGAACCGTAACCGAATATTCAATTTAGAAAATTGGCCACTTCAGACAGTTAATCAAAATGCAGACATTGGGTGAGATTCTAAGAGGTCATGTAGCCAATAGGTCATTGTCATGAAAGGATACATTGAATCGTTGCTAAATTGAAGATTTGGACATTGAACTGAGCGATTTGCAGAGATATGAGAAGTGTGGATGGAGACATTTATTGGGAAAAAATAGGACAGATTTCAGGTGAGTGGGATAACCTATAATGGCTTGAGTACAGGAGAAAAGAAGTATCTATTTCCTGCATGGAAAACTGAAACATAGTTTTAGAGAAGATGAAAAGAAAACAGAGTCTCAAAAGATATGATACCACTACTCAAAAGGCAGGACACTCGAAGGCATCCTTTTATTTTATGATGAAATCAATACTTAGCGTAAATATCACGCTAGTCACTCATGTTTTTGACGCAATATCAATAAAATCACACATACCCTAACCTGTATAAGGACGAATTTATGGCTGATACAACGACCTTCAGATTGTGCATAAAATCCGGCTCAATAGGCTACGGTGGGCGGATGATTTAATCCACCTCAGTGAGGATGATGGAGCCTGCAAGGTCTAAAGGGCAATATTTATGGTATTGGACGTCACACAGCGAAATGGAGGACCTCGGGGTAAAACCAGGATATCTGCAGTTCCTTACTTAGGCAGACCGTTGATCGGTTGTTGTCCCGTTCATCATGATGATATCTACACATCTACCCCTTTGCTTGTTCTGATACTGGCATCGATTGGAAGAAACCAGAGATGCACTTCGTAGTCTGCCTGGAGAGCTTGATCACGATACAAATTCCTCTGCCCTCTGGCTATTGCGATTGGTTTCTCAAATGTCTGTATTGATTGATGTTAGACTGCTGGCTTTCTCTAATTAGAGTGAGAATCCCGATGACATAAGCTAGACATTTTACACCTAAAGAAATTGGTGGGACTTTCGAGAGTACGAGATAGCAAAATAACTCTGCAGTGCTACACGCCAACGAAGATGTCTAGTATAGAGGCGAATACAGGGAATACAGGGAATACTCGGAAGAGGCATCCTCGAGGTGACATTATGATCGTAATGAGTGATTTGAACACCAAGATTGCCTCTGGCAATATCTCGGTCGTGTATGGTCTTGCTGACCGTAGATTACTGCAACTTTCTTCGCCTCATCATTGGTGATATTCTGTTTAAGCACAGGATCTGCCACGAGATTAGTTCGGTTTCTACTAATCGGCCTACTATCGGCCTCGAAAGGGGCATAATCTAAAGGCCGTTTACCCAGGCTTACGTGAAGCTACTGTCTCTGTTCGCAAGGAAACAGAGAATCGACCCCCGAGATTCGCTTCCGCGATCCAACTATCGACTAACAATGGCAAAACTTTCTTGCTCCTCCGTGCAGCTCCTGCAATTTCTGCAGAGTTGCTACTTGCTATATTCGAAAATCATGAGATCTTTCCCATTCACTGGAAGAAAAATATAATCGCTAAACTGGAGGAATATTTGCATGTTCTCTGCTAAATCCACTTTTGCTGTTTACTCCAGAATCAGGAGTCCAACTATCTCAACACCAGCATCCAGGTGGGGCTATTCCACACCAACATTTTCTTTGTTCTGCTATATGCAGGCAGCAAATAGAAAGTGACCGTCATTGTTACTCGAAACTTCCAGGCTATCATCAATTCATGTTGTGTTATCGAGTCATTCTGGTCTGAAACAATATCAAATAAAGAACACCGCATGAAAGGTGTTGATGAAAAGGCAAAAGTGGCAGTGAATAGACCGCATACTGATAAAGAATGACAATTCCAGCTCTCTTCCATCAATTCGTCTCTATATTTGGTCAATTCTGGAAATTTTTTTTTGGCTTTAAACTATATATTAGAGTGCTTCTACTTCGTCTGCTTTGAGTTCATCTGGAATAACAGACTGTGTCACCGTCGTCGGTTTTATGAGTTTTCGTTCTTACTACGGATAAGCGGCTAACGATAATGCCATCCTCGTCCTTAGATGGATACATGGCTAGTTTGTACAGGATTGGATTTTGTGCCCAGACTACTGTTATCTTATTGTATGTCCTACTAAAGTTAAATTATTGGTCCCGTCCAATCCGCTAGACTCAGAAATTATTTAGGTAGGTGTTTTTGGTCAAAACTCGATTGGCTATTCGTTATCTCCCAGGGAGTATTCTCTTACGGGTCAGTCCATTACGATATGGGAGGTCATCTCGTCTTTCCTCCACAAATCCTGTTTGTTGGGTCTTCAGTATAGACTGCCATCCTTTGCAGATGCTTTTGCAGAGGACAGTGGCGGTTATTGGGCCTGGAAATTGAAGGCTTGGACTCTTTATGGCTCCCGTAATGCAGAGGCTTAATGGCGGCTGACACCACAGATTCGACCGAGGTATTGTTGAAGGAACCTGTTATTGCCATTAGGATGCCATTAGGCAGGTGTCTTTTTCATCAAAACTCAGTAATGAAGTGATTCTTCTATAGACTACTAAATATGCATAGTTTGCTGGAGTTTCCTTATTAGTCTACATCTATTTTATGTTAATGGAGTGACAATTGCTTTGTGAATCGTCTGATATCAATATGTCCCTGGAGATAAAGAGGTTTGGTAGTATTATTCGTATTTCCGGTTGATTTGCCAAAAGAGCTGTCCCCTACCAAGTTTTCTTTTAAGCTTGCATATCTGACTACCCTTCCGTCCATTAACTATTTCTATGTCCAGACAGTGCAGACTTTCTACGATGAAAGTTGTTCTGAAGAATTTTCAGCATTAGTAGGGCTTTTCTTATATTTGCAAAGGTGAGCTCAGATAATCCAAGGTGGTCTTTCCTGCCCCGGACGAGGTGTCTTCCATCCCACGCCAGTTTTGAACCCATTGAACATCATTCCTTCCTTTAGACCCCGATATTTTGGATGTTAACTTGGCTAATAGTTTTTATCAATCATTTGCATAGGAAATGTATTAGTCCTGAATCCAGAGCATTATTTTATTGATTATTACCCCAGCTGCCTCGTCCTCGGTATAACAACCGGCATCACATAATGTTGCATAATGTGCATAGTTCAGTTCAGAAGTTAGTTTATTACTACTGGCATTTTCAGAAAAAAAGGGTGCCTCCCTGAAATTTCGCTGCGGCGGCGCTGACTTGCAAAGTCTTACCTCCGGGATATGTGCGAATTTTAAAGTATGGCTGACTGTGAGAGCTTCCTTTCAGATTTACTTGGAGTTTTACTGCCTCCAGTCTGAAGCTTGGCTAGAAGTTGTCTACGGCGTCGGACAGGTTCGCCTCCTGCCTTCACTCTTACAGCTTTTGGGCTCGGGAATGCTTGTTTTTTGTTAAGATTAGTTTACCGAAGGTAACAGCATTCACGGCGATTTCTCCGGAGTGTGTTGAGTAGACTAGGGCTGGGACTTCATCTCGTCCAGAGCTTCAGCGCTCACACACACAGGCTTGAGGGGGTAATCCAAGGTTTCAATCGCTGAGCTTCGAATTTCACTTGTAAGTAGTTTCCTTAGAGAAATGCGCCACCAAGCTCCTCCCACGGGTAGGGTGGAGAGTAGCTTTGAGTTTGAAGCGTTGCCTCATTTGCGCCATAGTATTGAATGCAGCTCGTACGTGTTTATGTTATTGTCAATCCACATATATATATTTTTTCATTATTGATTTTTATTGGCCTCATTTCTAGATGTCCTTAACATAACGCTCGCTTTTTAATTATTAGTTAGTTTATATAAGGATTTGCAACTGCAACTTCAAGCACTCAGGCTTTTTTTTAAAACGTTCTATTCAACGATCTCCCGCCTGTGGAGTTCACGAATTTTTGCAAATCTGAGAACATCTTCAAAACGAAGATCCTTCGTTGAGGAAAACTTCTTTGTCTCAGTTTTGAGGAGGCTGGCCAGCTGTCCGTCTCCACCTCTTCCTCACATTGGCCACATAGAGCCGAGATCATTGCCACCATTTTCCCCGGGTTTACAAAGATTTTTGCCATAGTAATTTAAATTTCTAAATTCGGCTGCTTCAACCCTCTTCTACTTCACCCTTTAGAGTAGACTTGACAATCGATCTTACATTACGGAGTCATGTCTTTGGCGAACTAGTTGACCTCCCCATTATTACTGATCGTTGTGCCCTGGCACCTAAATCAGGAATGTTTTTTTCAGTCGGCCAAGTTTCAACAGCAACCAGCGGTCAATTCACATCAACTGACTTGATGGGGTGTCGCAGGCCGATAGCGCCGCCCGACTGTTGGAATAAATTCGAATTGAGAGACTTTTAGTTGCGGACATTCCTCATCTCTTTGGAATACAGTCGTACAGTCGCTCCATACCCGGATTTTCCAAGAATACCTCCAAGTCTAATGCGTCCTTTATGATTACGTGTCGGTGAAAGTTATTAAATTTGCATTCCCAAAAGTTGGCTAGCTAACCGCTTTTCTCTTTTAAGATTAAGACAGAGTATGTCTTCTCAAGGACAAATCTGGAAACCATATTATATGGGCCGCCTTATGTTTGCCTAGGAATTTTCAAATGGACGCATGGTTGTGAATGAATGGACATTATATTTCAGGTTGTTGTAAAGTTTCGTGGAGCAAGACGCTTTCACCTTTCCGTTCCTGACTCTGAACTGCACTTTATAATCCGCCTTTTCCAGTGCCTCTAGCCAATATTCATTAAGTGGGGTAGATAAGGTTGGCTATTTACCTGGTATTCCTAATCCTTGATAACCACCACCATTGAAATCGTGCGGCTTTGAAGGTGCAAGGATTTTACGAGTTTGTCCTTATTCATGCGGATGTTCTACAACCAGATGTGAGTGATCGGTCTCTTGGGAATCTCGTCGTATGGGATGATCTTGAGCTTTACGCTCTCCCAGGCGTTTCTAATTAGCGGTGCACGAATCGTAAAAGTCCCTGGAGAATTGGTCTTCGAATGTTATGATATGGAACCTACAGAGCACCTGAGAGCATTTAAGGTCGGTGATGAACCTCCTGTTCTCTTTCGTGATCCAAGAGATGCTCGCTGACTACCTCCGACAGCATGACCAGCAGTTGATAATGGTCGACACTTTCTACGCTAGTTTGCACCGTTGGCGGAATTCGCATCACCAATTCTTCTTCCTTTATCATCCGTTTTTGTTTTATTTATGTTTTTTTTTCAGTCCGTGCCTTGGTCCTACAAATAATCGATGAGAAATGTTCACCCTGGCTAGCGGATTCCAGTGTAAAGGTATTACTTGAAATTGAAGGTGCAAAGGGTATGCAGAGGTCGCATACTACAAGTCATGCTGCTTATTGACAACGTAGTCCTCTTCGTATGCCGTTCCACCTTGGCTTAGATCCCTGTTATCACCTTTTCCAGTGAGGGGAGGATGATCCCCGGGCTATTGCTTCGGTTTATTTCCAGGCGTTATATACTCTTCGGCCGTCTGAAGACGGTTTTCAGCAGCCACCGCGGGGTGGTCGTGTGGGCACTTGCCGAATTATGGAACCTTAACCTGAAGCATAATTAAACCAGGTCTCCTATATATAATATAAGAAGCGAGTAACACGTTTTTTTTTTAAAACTGAGGGTTTAGCCCAAAAAGAGGAATGTTTGGACTAGAAAAAGAGAGGGAAGATTTCTCTTAAATTAGTTCGGCCCATTATCAACTCGATGTGGATTCAGGACTCCTTCAATTCTTAAATAAAAAACATGCATCGGATAATTTGGGTCTGCGCATAGCGGTTTTCACATTAGTTATAATTCACATGCATGTTGTGTTTGTGGATATACATATATAAGGGTAGGTTCAATCTTATTTTTTAAGAAACTTGGGGATTTTCAAATCTAAAAACGAAAAAAGTATGATAAGGTGGAAATTGTTTGGGCCTTACCATCTCTTTTTTGTTTGGAATTTCTGTTCCTGCCCCCCCTCCCCCGAGAAAACTCCGCGCCCGGAAGTATCCCCCTTCCTTCTCGCCAGACCCTGCCATGGTTTCATTTGTAATTAGCGCATACTTTCAATATATACACTGATATCAACGAAGATATGCACATTAGCGTAATTCGAACAGCAGTCTGGAAAAGGGAAAGGCGTTATCAGTTACTGACTACAAAACTAATAGAAAACACCCTATCGATTTCCAAGCGTATCTCTCAAAAAGAAACTGGAAAACAAAGACTCGTGCGGGAATCAGATCGTAAACAGCCTCAACCTTTCACATAATATCCCCCGCGACCTTTGTACTTTGATGTTTTCGAGTAAACTTTGATAATCCGGCCAACAACAATAAGAACAATTAGTTAGTGTTTCATGCCTTTTTCACATCAAAACATCTTGGGAAACTCGTCTCAAGATAGACGCATTTTTCGAAATCCCTTGCGGACCCACATAACTGCTTGCCCCGCTGCAACAATGTACCCAAGCATAAGTACATGCTCGTCTATATTTGTTGAACAAAAATTTGGAATCTTTAAAAATATTCATAATTTCTTGGAAAAACATCGAAAATTTATAGAAATCTTGTTTATCTGCGCTGAATTTCCATGAATTCAAATCACGGAACCGGAAAGGTCAACCGAATTGAAAACAACAAAATTGAACTTGAACTCATTATGTGGTTAGAGGCTGTAATGGTCGCGATTATGCATGACGAAGAAGAGTCCGCAATCAGCCACATTTGATGTAAATACGTACATGCAATGTAAAACTGTAACAAGTACTCATATGTATATATGTAAACATTTGTAAGACTTGTCAGCCACTATATTTCTGTAATCAGCTCATTTACGTATGGCCAGACTCGTGACCTTTGTCGCTTGTCGCGATATCCTTTAATAATTGAATGGAAGTTTTAGATTTCCATTTCCGTTCTCCCTCTTAGAGGCAGCGGGTTTGATTGTTTTGGGTCATGAATAACTGGTGAAAGATGACCTTGTCAAAAAGCATTATGGGAACTAGTCTGGAATCTAATGTAGAGTATTTTAGGTATGAACGATTTTGTGATTTCCCTATGTAACTGACTTCTGAGTATGAAACGTAACCAGAAATACTTTCATAGTATACGATATGCAATCTTGCCAACTGTAGGCTACGATTGGGGAGGAGAAACTCACAAGGGATTACATACTTACCTGATACTGGAGTTGTATGATAAGCACCTGATTTTGACAGAAAAAAATAATTTTATTTCATTTTTCAACGACCCCTTAATTGATCTTTTGTATCTCTTCTAAAAAATAAAAATAAGATTGCTTCTATGTATTCCCCCAATTTGTGATGTGCTATATAGAAATAAAATCTTTCAGAAATTTGAAGTTCAAAGTGGGTTCCGACAGGGATGCATAGTCTTACCCAAAATTGAGAACAAACAATTCGGGAAACCGGAAGCTGGGCGCTTCAGGTATGAAAGGTTTCCTTTGCTTCTTCTGTGAATATATTTAAGTGTAGAACTATCTCATTTGTACGCAGCCCGTTATGTGTATGCATTTAGAATGTCTGACTACCCACTTTAATGTGATATTGAGATTTAGTTGCATTAAATTTACACGGTAAAGTCAACTTTGAGCTACTGTAACTTTGTTACTAATACAGGGTGCGGCAGCATAACTTCCTTTTTTAAAATGCGCGCCACTCAGTTAGTTGAGGCCATAGCGGAGCGCTAGTGGTCTCGTTCAAGAGGGGATACTGTAAAGTTTTGTCCCGACACGGTTCAGTCGCCATCATGCGTTGGAATAGTGAGGAGCGTGCCTTTGCCGTTGAGGTTTACTTTTCAAGCGGATGTTCGGTTATTGCAATACAGCGTGCATTTCGGAATCGCTTTAATTTAGCCCCGTTGGCTCCCGTCCCAGACCGTAAATCAATTGTTACATGGGTCACTACATTCAGACAAACTGCAAGCGCGACAAAAGGAAGAACTGGAGTCCCTCGGCCCGTTAGATCACTTGAGAACATTGAAGCAGTGAGAGCGTCAATGTTGCGATCGCCACGGCGTTTTGCGCGCAAACACGCATCTGCCCTTGGACTATCCGATCGTTCTGTGAGAAGAATTCTTCGTGATGATCTTCATTTTCATCCCTATAAGATGGCGATAGTACAGGAACTTTCAGAACGTGACTTCAATTCTCGGATGAACGCATGTGAGCTTCTTCTTGATGTCGTTCCCAAGGGTGCTATTGTTTTTTTTAGCGATGAAGCCCATTTTCATTTGTGTGGGTCGGTTAACAAACAAAACATGCGCTACTGGGCTGACACCAACCCTCGATAATTGCATCAAAAGCCTTTGCATTCCCCCAAAGTCACAGTGTGGTGTGCAATTTCCTCAGCTGGAATTATAGGTCCCTGGTTTTTTGAGGAAAATGAGGTTACAGTGACAGTGAATTCGGACCGGTATGTAAACATGCTACAGAATTTTTTTTTTCCACGGCTAGAAAATTTGGATTTGGGGGACACTTGGTTCCAACAAGACGATGCAACAGCACACACTTCAAGAGCATCGATGGCTGTTTTGAGGGAACACTTTCCAGAGCGCCTTATCTCAATTAGAGGCGATTTGAAATGGCCGGCACGCTCTCCCGACCTGTCCCCTTGTGATTTTTTTCTATGGGGTTTTTTGAAATCCCGTGTTTATGTGAACCGTCCAAGAACCCTACAAGATTTGAAGACCAACATCCAAGAAGAAATTGCCAACATAACACCTGCTATGCTAACAAGAGTCATAACAAACGCCAGAAATCGGTTTACGCAATGTATGGAGAATGGGGGACGTCACCTAACAGATTTGATCTTCAAAACAATGTAAATAAAAACTTTAAACATGTACCTACATTATAAAAAATAAATAAATATTTTCCGATGCATACAATAGTTTTTATTGAGTTTTGAAAAAAGGAAGTTATGCTGCCGCACCCTGTAGTATGATTTTGATCAAACTTTTATAATTTTGGGATAAACTTAAGGGGGTTTTACTCAATTTCCAAAAAAAATATGGTAATATATTATTATTAACTTAATTTGAACAGATATCGATAAGGAGAGTGTTTTGAGGCCTAGGCACCATATAGAGGCATCTTCATGATTTTTTTCAGATTTTGCGGTTGGGTAGTTTCTGAGAATGGGTCCGTTAAAGAAATCATAATTTTCCACCCATCCCACTACCCGCCTTTCTAATAAATCTCAAAACTAAGACTGGCTTCGAAAAGTACTAATCGAGACATTTGAAGAGAACCCAAGTTTCCGAGGAATACATGAGTACTGGCAAGATCATAGTCTTGTACAGTAAGAGCTTTGACCCTATGGTGAGACGTTTCGAGCGGAACAGTCTTTGTAAGCTGAAATAGGCTCTGTTGGCTGACAACAACCGTGCGCGGATTTCATCATCGTAGTTGTTATCGATTGTGATTTTCGACCCTAGATAGGAGAAATTGTCAATGGTCTCAAAGTTGTATTCTCCTATCCTTATTATTATTCTGTTAAGGGAAATTCGCACCGCGTCCTTGAAGAACTATTGTGCCCCTTTTACTGGTTATAGTGTACCTGTTGATCATACTATCTCAAGCAGGCCTGTAACCGTTAGGAACTTTAGTATGTTCCCCACTTCCAGAAGTTTCAGCTTTGCATCTGGTATTAAGTGTTCTCCCAGATGTATCGACCTATTTGGCACAAGTGCCGGACACTGTCCCAGGACGTGCATAGAGGTTTCGTCCTCCTCCTCACAGAACCTGCAGGCAATGTCCGTAGATATCCCTAGCTTCCCTAGGTGGTAGTTCAGCCGACAATGACCAGTGAGAATTCCCACTATGATTCGAAGGTTCTTTTTGGTGAGGTTTAAGCAATCCTTTGTGCGCATGGGTTCGTATCCCCCAATTAGCACCCTGGACTGCTCCATCCCTGGTAGGCCCGCCCAATATAGTTCCCTCAACCGTTTCTCTTCGCTTCTTAGATTCATAGCCATGAAACCGTTTCCGATTCCACAGAAGGGTTCTGGCCCGTGTAAAGGCATCCCTGCTCCCTTCTTGGCTAGTTCATCCGCTGCCTCATTGCCTTCCAGCCTAGCATGGCCTGGAACCCAAAGTATCCAGACCTTGTTGGACGAGCCGAGTGTATTCAGTCTCTCAAGGCATTCCCATACCAGTTTAGAGTTCACCTGGTTGGACCTAAGTGCGTTGATCGCTGCTTGGCTATCGGTGAGAATAGCTATGTTCTGCCCCCTGTAGTTCCTTTGCAAATTAAAGGAGGCACATTTGTCTATGGCGTAAATTTCCGCCTGGAATATGCTGCCCATTGGCTCAAAGTACATTTTTCTTGGACCAATGACACCGGCACCCGCTCCCTCTGCTGTGAGGGATCCGTCAGTGTACCAAGTAATCAGTTGCTGGTTTAAGCCGTATGTCGCAGCCACGCTCTCCTAGTTTGCCTTGTTACTCCAACGTGTTTCAAACTTCTTATCAAAGTGAAACCTCGTTGTCATGTTGTCCCTCGGTATCAGTAATTCGAGATACCGCCTAGAAAGGATATCAATCTTCCTTCGATTTAGGCAGCTCCCCGCCTCACTCATGCTACCGGCCATCCTGAATATTGATCTCCTTGCCTGCATCTGTATGTGCAGATGGAGAGGGGTTAATCCCAGAAGGACCTCCAGGGATGCCGTTGGGCATGTCCTCATTGCCCCACTGATACACACGCAAGCCAGCCTTTGGAGCTTATGTAATTCCCTGGCTTGTGTGCTGAGTTGGGTTCTTTCTGCCCAGATTACCGCTCCATAGGTAATCATTGGTCTTACTACTGCAGTATATATCCAAAGTAGTATCTTCGGGCTGCAACCCCATTTTTTTCCTGCTATGGATCTGCAAGTCATCAGAGCCCTCGTGGCTTTCCGACAAGTGTTTCCGACATGTGTCTTCCAGAGTAATTTTTGGTCTAGCGTGATTCCCAAATATTTGACCTCTGTTTCTCGTTTCACCTCCATATCATGTAATGTTATGGCTTTCAGGTGATCCAGCTTACGCCTCCTAGTGAATGGTACTATGGTGGTTTTGGTTGGGTTGATCCGCAGTCCCACCTTCCTGCACCAGGCACTAGTAACCTTTAATCCAGTTTGGATTCTATCACATAGGGTATCTTCATATTTGCCCCTACAGATTAGAACAATGTCGTCCGCGTAGCCCTGGACTTGTATTCCAGTATTAGTTAACACGTCTAGGAGTTCATCCACTACCATACTCCACATCAGCGGCGATAGTACTCTGCCCTGTGGACAGCCTTGAGTGGTGTTCATGATAATAGAATTTGTACCTGTTTGTACCTCTATTTGTCTGCTTTCAAGCATTTTGCCCATCCAGAGTGCTAGGGTGTTTCCCACTCCTTTGCGGCTCAGGGCATCCTGTATCTCTGTGTGCGATGTGTTGTCGAATGCTCCTTCGATATCCAAAAACGCGCACAGTGCAATTTCTTTTGTTTCTATGGCGTCCCGTAGTACCTCTGTCAGCTGATACAGAGCAGTTTCAGTTGACCTTCCTGCCCGGTAAGCGTGTTGACAGTGATGTAAGGGATTACGCTTTAGAACGTTAGTTCTAATATTCTCCTATCCTTATTCTTCTTCGTGTTTGTGTTTGACCAGTGCGGTTTGATGTTGTTGGTTGATTCGTCTTCGGTGCTGACGTTGCCACCATATATTTTGTCTTGCCTTCATTGATATGCAGCCCAAGATCTCGCGCCGCCTGCTCGATCTGGATGAAGACAGTTTGTACGTCTCGGGTGGTTCTTCCCATGATGTCGATATCGTCAGCATAGGCCAGTAGTTGGCTGGACTTGAAGAGGATCGTACCTCTTGCATTTACCTCAGCATCATGGATCACTTTCTCAAGGGCCAGGTTAAAGAGGACGCATGATAGGGCATCCCCTTGTCGTAGACCGTTGTTGATGTCGAATGGTCTTGAGAGTGATCCTGCTGCTTTTATCTGGCCTCGCACATTGGTCAGGGTCAGCCTAGTCAGTCTTATTAATTTCGTCGGAATACCGAATTCTCTCATGACCGTGTACAGTTTTACCCTGGCTCTGCTATCATAGGCGGCTTTAAACTCGATGAACAGATGGTGCAACTGTTGTCCATATTCCAACAGTTTTTCCATCGCTTGCCGCAGAGAGAAAATCTGATCTGTTGCTGATTTGCCTGGAGTGAAGCCTCTTTGGTATGGGCCAATGATGTCCTGGGTGTATGGGGCTATCCGGCCTAGCAAGATAGTGGAGAATATCTTATAGATGGTACTCAGCAACGTGATACCTCTATAATTGCTGCACTGTGTGATATCTCCCTTTTTATGTATGAGACAGATTATGCCTCGTTGCCAATCGTCAGGCATTGATTCGCTGTCCCATACCTTGAGCACAAGTTGATGAACCACTTGGTGTAACTGGTCGCCTCCATATTTAACCAATTCGGCTGTAATTCCATCGGCTCCTGGCGACTTGATTTTTTAGCCGATGAATTGCACGGACCGTCGTCTTCAGTTGGCGGGACCTCCAACTCGCCGATGTTCTGGTTGTTCAGTAGCTCATCAAAATACTCAACCCATCGCTCTAATACGCCCATTCTGTCGGAAATCAGATTTCCCTCTTTGTCTCGGCAGGATGAACATCGAGGTGTATAAGGTTTCATCCTGCTGACTTGTTGGTAAAACTTGCGAGCCTGGTGCGGTTGCTCCCTGTACTTTTCTAGTTCACAGACTTGCTGGTTCTCCCAGGCTTCCTTTTTCCGTCTGTGAAGTCGCTTCTCCGCTCGACGGAGTTCGTGATAAGTCTCTGCGCGTGCCCGCGTTTTTTGAGAATGCAACATTACTCGGTATGCGGCATTCTTCCGTTCCGTTGCTAGCTTACATTCATCGTCAAACCAGCCGTTCCGACTCCTTTTGCGGCTGGGGCCAAGTATGTTTGTGGCCGTATCCATGATAACGTTATTCAGGTGATTGTGAAGATCATTTGTTGATGCTTCATCTCCAGGTCCTCTGTTGACTGCGGTTATTGGGGCATCCATTTCCCTCTTATAGGTGTCGCGGAGGGTTGTGTTGTGGATGGCTTCAGTGTTCACTCTCACCTGGTTGTCAGAGGGGATTCTAGGTGGTATTGTTATTCGGGCTCGGAGCACCATGCCAACAAGATAGTGATCCGAGTCTATATTGGCCCCCCTATACGTTCTGACATCCATCAAGGCTGAGAGGTGGCGGCGTTCGATCAACACGTGGTCAATTTGGTTGAAAGTGGTCCCGTTTTGCAAACAAAACCTTAAAAAGGAAGCAACATTTACAACAAAAAGACTGTTTAGATGCCCTATACTCCACAAAGAAGTGAACAGGAAATATGTATATACATAGGGTTGGTCGAGAGGTCATGCATAGGGTTGATCGATGCTCAGGCCAATCTTAGCTAGTGAGTTCTCGTTTGGGTGAATATATGACTATACCGTAGAAAACACCTTATTCGTGATTTTTCCACAACGGGTGGAAGCCCATATTGATCATGGATGTCCTCATTTCGAATGTGATCATAGCATGTTACGTCACTGATCCAAGGCAGCATCTTCGTGTTTATTGGCACAAGGCGACGTTCATTATCTTTTATAGTGGGTGGCAAGGCGAACAAAAGTGTTGTAGAAAGATAATCTGGGCCCGGGATGAAAATTATACGGGCTCACTTATTATTCTTTTATTCTAACAAAGTCCCCATTTTGGGTTTCCAAAAAAAAAAACTTCGGCCTGGGAGTATCAGCCCTTTTCCTACATTTCTAGGTGGTGTGCGCTGCTGCGAGTACGCGGCAGCATCTGTCATAACAACAGACATTACACAGCTGTTTATGACCTCCCACATCCCAGCGGGAATCAAAGGCAAAGCTTCCTTAAAGGTTCATTTCGAAATAAATGGTAATGGATCTTTGGGGTCACTGAGCGGATGATGCTTCAAAATTCCTCTCTCTAAACACGTGTACGTCTCGGAAATAGATCCACGCTTCCTCTCTTAGGAAGTGAGGAGAAAATAAGCAGATGCATCCGAAAGATTGGTTTGGTTTCATCCGTTTTCTGCTGGGGCAAAATGAAGAAACACACAGAAGAGAACCATCTAGGCGACATCGACATACCAATAGCACTTACCTACCTCGTCTCTAACCGAAAGGTGCAAAATGAGATTCCGGGCCCCTTTTGCCGCCGAAGTTGCTCCTCCTTACCGTACTCAGCTCACGCAACGTAATAGGTATCTCACAATTAGAAAGTTACTCAAACTCTTGACTGGCTATAAGGTGCGCGATGTCATCAGATATTTGCCTGAAATTTTGGAAGAATTAACATAGCAGATTTATCGAATCTTTTTAAATAAGGATCATCTAGTTATTTTTAGTTCTAAAATGTCTTGTTTTGATTAGTTAAAGAGAAATTATTTACGAAAAAGTTTGCAGACTTTATAATCTTAAATACGAAGTAAAGTTATGAGGGGGTTTTACACAGGTTAAGTAGGTAAATCACGACCTATACAGGGTGTCCCGTTTATGACGGTACACATTTTAAAAGTGGATGGTATCACTTCTGTGAGGAAAATTGTTCCATACTCTACCTTTTACCGCTACAGAGTTATAGTGTTTTTATGAATAATGTCGAAGAGCTTGACCTTCCCAAAAAAACCACAATTTCTCATTTAGTCCCAGATTTGACACCATTTTCGGAAACTACAAAAAATTCTTATAATTGGATTTTTTTTAAATGCATTTCGAAGCTATAACTGTAACTGTTCAAATTTTAAAGAAATTTCAAAATCGATTGTTCATCTAAATTTCAATATGCATTATTGTAACGGTACTTTAAACATATAAACCTGAAAAGTTGACAAAAGTTTTGCCTCATTATGTTAGCTTTCAAATGACATGTGAAAATGGTGGACCTTCTTATGGAAAATCTAGGAATATTACAAATGAAATGGGTGAAAACGTGACTGATATGGAGCAAATTCACTTAGGTTTGTTGAGTATGGTTTCAAGTTAGTCTCGTTTCCTAATTGCAAAGATGTCGCCAACATATCTGGACCAGGATCTTGGTAAAATACCAAATTGCCCTATGCTTTCCTTTATTCACTACAAAAAGATGTCGCTGATAAATGGTGATAGCGAATTACTCATGTGATCGCCCCGATGGTTTTGAAGTGTCGATTCCGGAACACTCATACATAGGGTAGCTAACTTCATATATTGTCGTACTTTCTACTTACTAATCAAACTCGACGAGCCATCGTGGGAATGGAGAAGGAAAGTACTCCGTAGAGATTCACTTGGGATATATTAGTCCTAGCCATTGGTTTCTTTAATATCTGGAGCTTTTTTTCTAGTCTCAGAGTATCGTCCTCTTCCTCTAATATGGTACTTGCCTGTGATTTGCTCTCCCTCTTGAGCCTTAGAAGATGCAGGGGGATATCACCCAGCCTCCCCTCCCAATGGGCAGTTCTGGTTCTATACTCGTTTCTGCCCTTTCAATTTTTTCAAGGAACTCAGTCAATTTTTCATCCGATATGTCTTCCGAAGTATTTTACTTCAGTTTTCCTTGTACACATGGACCAGGATATTTTTGAGTCTGTAGTTAATACCGAACTTATTGCTCTTGTTTGCCTTTAGAGATCGGTAGTTCACTCTGACCATGAACAATTTTCCTTCGACTGTTTCACTTCTGAACACTTTCCACTTCTGCGTGTGGAAATCCTCATTTTGACTAGTCTTGTGGTTGGGATGGTAGATTGCCACCATCTGTATCCCTGGTATATCACAAATACTTGTCAATAGTTCTTTTTCCTTTCAGCCTAACAATTTAGAGACTATGGGTCTGATCCATTCCGCCGGGTCTACCGTCGTATAGTCTAAGAATATTTGATCTGGTGGAAAGCATGTGCCAATGGACACAGCTTGGCATTCTTTTCCTTATGCCAAGCCTGACGAGAGGAGGAGAAGAAGAGTCAACAGAAGCTTGTCGATCCATTTCTTATTCCAGGTCTGATGAGAGCGGCGGCAAAGGAGGCGATTCCTCAAAGTTCCCCTGGTGGTTTGGAATAGATATTTCGATAAGCTCCTCTTTATCCTGGGCCGGAATTTTTCCTCTATGGTCCTGCTTATGTATCAAAACTTCGCGAAAGCATGAAAAATGGTTTAACGCAAAATCTGTGATAATAAAAGGAAATTGGTAAGGAAACAAATCCATAATGTGCGAAGGAAAGGAGAGTTTACATAATAGCTAAATATCCAGAACTGAGGTAGGCGTTAATTGGAATTGGAAAATAAAATTAAGTCAGTCTCAGTTTTTGAAGAATCGTTCAGAATGTGTGCTTCGTGACCAAAGTGAGCATTGCAGGAATTTTTCAGTGATGACTGGGTTACAGATTGAGCTGATGGAGCTATGGTCGTCCAACAGCTATACCATACGAAATGGCAACGGGCAGTTTTTTGTTGTCTATGGTAAGCGCCGTATATCTGATCGTTACTAAAAGCGCTTTTCGACAGGAGTCGAAAACTACAGTTGGATATGAGGGCTAACAAGAAAGTATGATAATATGAATACGGACTGAAAAGGTGGCCCTGGCTCAGTTGTGGAAATACAACTTCGAGCGAATATCATTTCTTAGTACTTTAATGAAGCAATTTTATTACAACTATGGAGCGAGCGGGAAACCTGAAATGTTAAAAATGGGGAAAGTGTCATGTGACAGGGCGTCCTAAGGGTCCTAAGGGCGATGGCCCTTAGGACTTTTGTAAAGTTGTGGTTAAATCGGGCATCCTAACAAAGAGGGCTTCCTACAGAAAAAAATGTGAACTGAATACTGAGATGATGCACATTCTCTATCAGATAACTTCTAGTCGTCTTTTTTGCTCAGGTCCTCTTTGAGTAGAACATTTATCGCTCGGAGGGTGATAGGTAAAAATTGCTAAATATAATAGAAAGAATGATCTTATAAAGAAGCCCAAAGAAATCTCAAGTTAGTGAAATAAGGGAAACTCTTGCTCAGAGATAAATATAAGTTTTACGGGTTATTATTGGATCTGATAGGTGCCACTTGGAAACCATGCGAGGGATCACGTGGACTCCTTTCAAAATCATTCATGGATTATCGCCTTATAAAGGGAGGAATCGTGACTACCATAGCAGACTGCGGATATAATAGTAGTGCTCGTAAAAATGAAAGAGAACCTGATATACAATATATGTGGAAATAAAGCTTTGGGTGCGGAAAGAAAACCTAATAGACCTTTAAGCTCTCAGTAAAGACAAAGCCATATTGTGAAGAACATGTATTGCAAAGGCATTTCCGTAGCACTATCGAAATGACGGAAGCTTGAGTTGATACCAAAAGCTGGTAAACCTTCACGCGGTCTATCCTATTGTGGACCCATCTATCTTTTAAGCCGCTATTGGAAAGGTGCCGAAGCGGGTAATGATTGTTCTGAGTAGCCGATGGCCTGTAAGGGTTTCCGTGAGGTGGTCTCACTATTGAAACCATCAAATTGATTACCTGGTTGGCGTATGAAAGTTACAAAACATTTTGAAGACGCTAGGTTCACCCATGTGAAGATAGAATCAGATATCCGAGCCGAGTCGAAAACGAAAATAATGCTGGACATGATAAAGTTTTTTTAAGAGGCGGAAGTCTTCAAAAGACTAACCTCAGGGTCCATGATTCCCACTAACACCACCTCTCGCCAAGCTACGACCGAGGTTTCCCTATCCAGTAGCTAACTCTGCATATTCGAGTTTCGTTTTTATTAGGGGAAGACCCTGTGGTCAAATCCAGCACTTTGGCTTTGGCTTCGCTGAGGAACTGGATGTTCCTCAGTAACTTATAATACTAGGCATCTTTTATGTTAGCAAGTCATTATATTAGAGATATCAGTAAATTCTCGGACTTCGTTATTTTTATGTGGTCGTAGTCGGCGACTATGCTTAATTGCTTATTTTTTGATGACCTCACTAATCAATTGTACTTTCAGGTCCCTATGCAGATCCTCATCACTAATGAATCAGGGAGGGTCTACAATGCTTCTAAGCACTTTATTTTGGAACGTTTGCATGATGCTGGATGCCCTACGTCCATATGGGGCTTAGAGATCTGCTTATAAATTAGCAACAGCCAGTTCATTTTTCTGTATTTGGCATTGAGCTGGTCCTTAAGATGTGGTTTTTCCAGCTGGACTAGCATCGCGTGTCATACCTAAAAATTTGACCTCATTCGCCTGTGACAAGGTTTTGCATAAGCACAAAACCGTATTAAAATCGGTTTACTGTCTGTCTGTCCGTCACACGCATTTCTCGGAGACGGTTGTAGCGATTGACACAAAATTTGGTAGAAAGGTGGGAACTGTGAACGCCCATGCATATAGTGAGTTACATTCTTCTACGTCGAATTTAAGGGGAGGTCCCCATACATGCAAAAGGGGGGTATACATTTTTCGTTCATCAAATATAGTCATGTGGGGTATCAAATTAAAGATCTCGGTTAGTACTTTTCGAAGCCGTTCTTAGTTTTGACATTTGTTAGAAAGGTGGGGAGCGCGGGGGTTGAAAGTGATAATTTCTTTAACGGACCCATTTTCAGAAACTACTTAACCGAAAAATCTGAAAAAAATCAAGAGGCTAACACTATATGGTGCGTAAGCCCCAAAATACCCTCTATACCGATATCTGTTCAAATAAAGTTAATAATAGTACATTAATTTTTAGTAATTGCAGGAAAATCCCCCTTAAGTTCCTCCTAGAATCACGAAATTTTGCAATAACGTGGCTATGCAAGGAGTTTTCTTGGATGTACTTTTTGAATACTGCTTACTTACTAGACAAAGTATTAGTCAGCTTGGGAGAATAGCCTTTTCTCCTTGGTTTTTCGCACAATCATAATAGGCGAGGGATTGGACATTATATTTTCATTATTGACGACATGAATATATTCGTATGAGATGCCCTTAGTCACGAAGAAACCAATGACATCGGTTTTTTTTGTTACGTCATTTGGCCAGAATGTAGGTTTACAGTGTTGTTGCAGTTGCAGCATGACAGAGTGCTGTCAGAAAAATCGTCTCCTTTTTCAACATTCTCGTTATAAATCGCTCAGCAAGAGTGTGGCTTAGATAAAGATGTTGCAGAATGTAGCAGGTATTTGATACACTATAAGGTTGCTCAAACCTGAGGAGAGGAGGAGATGGTTCTTATCAGACCCACACTTTTCTCAGGGGTCTCAAAAAATGAAAGAACTGAAGTATAATAAATGGGTCCGTATAATTTTCTAGATTTTCTCTACTCTGCTTTACACATCTGCCCGACAATAAGGTTTCGATTATTTTCCGCTCATCACGAGTATTGGCTCCGAAAATGATCTCAGAAGAATAGCCACAGCCTTTTTCGGTTCCAGACCTTTGGTTCCGGCGTCTGTAAGGCCTGTTTTCTTGCTGACATCTGATATATACAACCTCGGATGTGCTCTGCCTGCCTGATACTGGATCTTTGCTAGTTGTGGTCTTCGCGGCAGATTTTTGAACTTTTGAGCTTGAATGGTCACTAAAGTTCCTGAGATGTGCCTTCCTTTGATGCATCAGTTTGCTTGTATAAGATGGTGCTGTTTGCTTATTGTTTTTAGTTTTATAGCCCTTAGTATTCATTTGAGTTCCATGTGTATATGAGTCAAGTGGTACGCTGTTGACGTTAGTGAAACTCCTCTCCTCCCCGACAGCAAACTATCTAATGGTATGATTCGCATAACCCTCTGCTGGTGTTTGTTGAAACTTCATTCTAGATCCGTTGCATTTTGCTAATAGTAGAGTCACCGTCTAGAGTGTGTGCGAATCATCATGCACAAACGGTGTTGGTATACAAGAGGCTTGGCTCCCGGAGACCTGTATATCGATTCCCGCAGAGCTATATTTCGAATTAATCCAACCTGCAGTTTACTGCTTGACCCCTTGAAAGTAATCCTCGACACAGTGCTTTGACCAATTAAATCTCTCGAGGAAGATTCTCCAAACGCTCCATTATCTGCTGAGATTCGTAGGGATATTCCCTCGGTCCACCAAGCATTCCGTCACACACACAGTGCCCCTTGATTTAGTTGGCCTTTTGGGAGACCCGCATTACCTAACAATAATTGACACCTGAAAAACAATCTTGTGCTTACATTCTCTGTCGAGAGTGTGATGGTAAACTTTCCCTCGGAGTTAGTCAAACTCCTCGGTTTTAAATGCCACCTGGCAACTGTGTACCACCCGCAATCCAATGGGGTGCTTGAAAGCTAGGACAGGAAGGTCACTATAATGACCCAAGACGACCCTTTTTCTTCAAGTCCAGCAATTGGTTCTACTTAGTCTCCGGGCAGCCAATCGCGAGGAATTGGCAGTAAGTCCCGCGAAGCTGGTCAAGCCTTAACACCAGATTGTTGGGGTTGCTCAAGGACGCCGTGCGGAAGTGTACGAGAGCGACCATCGCCCGCCAATCATCGAGAAACGTGGCCGATGTGTCCAGCCATCTCGACTTCTGCACGCATGGCGCGGCCAACCTGAAA
The DNA here is from genome assembly GCF_905115235.1 of Hermetia illucens. NCBI lineage: Eukaryota > Metazoa > Arthropoda > Insecta > Diptera > Stratiomyidae > Hermetia > Hermetia illucens. The sequence goes on along the minus strand of NC_051852.1, from coordinate 103,252,994 downwards.
TTGCTTAATTATCCCAGTTTTGTTAAAGGAATCCGGGCTCCAGGCGAATCCTCTCATTTCCCTCCTCTCCTCCTCCGATGGGCCTGTACGCATGTGCATAGTTTCATGTGATTTCGATATGGATACTGCTCCAGACTGCCTTGCTTAGGTGAAAAATTGCCAGCGCCTCTGATTCTTTCAGCTTCTCAGTCTTATAGAATCCAGTCTGGAAAATAGTATCCTATGCGGTTCCTCCATTTTCTAACATATTTTCATTGACCTTCTTTTGTAAATTTACTAAAACTCAAGCGATTAGCATATGAGTACGGTTATTCAACCCCTTCGGCACCAGTCATAACACTATTTGAAATTTTATCACGCACTTGATAAACCCGATCCTGCAGATAACTCAAAATAACTGGTAATCGTAGGCAGCACGTTTACGTAATCAGCAGAAAAAATCCACCAAAATTAGAATGTACAATCAGAAATTTTTTGCGCCCACATATGAGTACGTACGAGTACATACAAGTATGTGCTCGGGCAGTTGATATTTTGACCAACATTGGATCCAGAGAGATGCCCGCAGTCTGTTGTAAACAAAATCGTAAACAACCCAAATAAACATAAAGACGATTACGGATCACATTTCCCAGCGTAATCAACTGCCTGATACATACATATGTAAATAAGACGCTAGGTTAGAGCTTTCCCCCACGAGCGGCATTCCTTTCCTCAATCATTGTTCAATTGGCGCCAGATACATTCAGACCCCGAGAGAGTGCGAAATTATTAATAAAATCTTCCCAATTTTGCGTAATTGTTTTAGATGATGTTCACGAAATTTGTGCTGATGTGCATCTTAACGGTTGCGGTTAGTGGCGGATTTGCACCCACGAACATCCCAGTGAAGAGATACTGCAGCACGGCCCTGTCGGACGCCTTACGGTTGACCTGCGGGGGACGATATAACTCCATGTCGGACTACAGAGGTAAGGAAGCCAGACCATCCCTACTTGCCTAGAATGCCAGGATCAGTGAAACTTCCTAGATAATCAGTTTTGTAACGGATCCACCTTCACCAAAACATTTAAAGAATATTACATCATTTTGTAGTAATACGCTGATCACGTGGCCTAAAAGCTGAAACTATTTGATCACTTCCATGTTTAGCCCAAGAATTAACCTCAGATCGTCAATTTCAGATGAAACCTACTACAGATACCCAGAGACCCTAGTCAGGAGTCGGCTGATATCGGAACTGTTGCCGGAGCGAGTGGGGCTAGTGCACGAGTGCTGCCGGAGACCTTGCGGATACAACGAGCTGCGGAAGTACTGCCTCCCCGTGGACTAGTGAACACTTTCCAAAAAGCACTGAGACTACTCATTATCGTGAATTTAATCGTTAGAATTAGGTCCAAATTTCATCACGGAAACTATCCACCCCAGTCATTGTAATTTATTTCGCTCATTTAGTTCTAGAATCAAATTAGATTGTTTTTACTGAGTTGGCACTTTTTGTTTTAAAATTGTGCCGGAGAATGACTTTGTGATATTTAGGAATGTAAGAAATGATAACGACGCATTTGTATTATGAGCACATACTTGTACTGACTATTTGAAAAAAATCCTGGCATATCTAATAAATTAACATTTTTTTAGTTCGAGTGTATTTTGATGATCATTGGTTGATGATGAGGACTCTATATTTAACGGGTGTCCACGAACTTTTGAAGTGATTTTTTGACAGAAAGTGTAGAAAAAAATGGTGGTGAAATGGAAACGTTGCAGTTGTTGCGCAAAAGGGTTCACTATGCACATCTAATCCGTTGCTCATCGGACCATTCACCTGCCTCTCAGTCGATTCGTTCACCTCATCAACAAGAAGTGGTCCGATCCAATTTGTGTGGGAGTTCAGTTGCTGAAAATTGGGTGGATATTACCTTTCATTAAGGGCCGTAGAGAGAAAGTCCGGGCTCAGGGTAGACATTATACGGAAAGCTGGGATGGGGGTGAATACTGTGCGGTCCACCTATTGTCTTTTTTCCAATTGAAATTGGATTGAATCCCTCCTTTCCACCCCCGTCCCCTCACCTAAGCTGCCTTGTAGCCCAATGAATATGCTTGCCCTGATCTCATAGGGGCCGTATGTTCCCCCGCTTCTCTTGCATTTAGGGAATACTTTCATTTACTACTGCGATACTAGGCAATTTGTGTTCAATCACCATTAACCACATGTAGCTACTAGAAATTGATGAAAAAACAGTAGTTCTCGGACTATGATCCAGAAGCGCCTATTTATAGTCAAATGGCATGGCTAAGGATTCATCTATTTCTTCGATCTTCGCTAAGATGAAAAGATGGAAAAATTAAATCAAAGATCTTGATGAAGATAAAGCCCAAGGAATATTTTCGGTACGGTCGATAGTCTACAGTGATTTTTACGCACTAGAACCACCCCCTAACTCCTATCCTCTTGGCCGCGGGACCACCGCAAAGTATTACGCTGCAAGGTAGATATGTTTCTAGCCTTTTTCTTCGCTTATCCATTGTATTGGCAACCGTGCCTCTGTCGCCTCCGCTGCCCTTCTCAAGCTGCAATGAGTCCGCTCCATCACGTGGTTAATCGTATTCCAGTTCCCCTGGCACACGAGCATTTTTCCAATTAGACTTTTCGGTGCTACTGTTCCCCCCAATGCCTCCTCTACATTTTTGCTTACCTCTGTGAATCTAGGACAATGGAAGAAGGCATGCTTCGGATCCTCCGGAATACCGTCGTATCTGGGATAGTTAGGTTGGCTGTTCAGTTTAAACCTATAGAAGTATTTACGGTATCAACAATATCCCGCGTGTAACTGCGTCTCACTATCTGTTCTCTGCGATCATTACTTTTCCCTGTTCACTCCTTAGTGGGGTATAGGACATCCACACAGTACCTTTGTTGTGCGTAAGTGATAAGCTCAAAGCAGTTGGACAAACGCAGACATCCATGCCGACTGGGATTCCAACCTCGAGCAACAAGATTGGGAAGCTGACATTCTACCGCACCGTCAGACCTCGATATTGGGAATCAATCTGTGGGTTTATCGATCCTTTTTCGCCCGCTCTCACCGTGATTTCTCCCTTTGGGCGTTTTTCATGTGCCGATCAGAGGAGGAATCGGGTCTCTCACAAATGCGCGTCATCTCGACGACCAAAATGTTGACCGACATCATTCTGGTTACCGTGTAGGTCGGTTCGTTTGAGCAGGTTCTAAAACCACAGCACACCCTTAATGCGGTATTTCTTTAAACCGCGCTAATCTTTTGTGCATGCATGCAGTATGCAGTGCAGTTGTCCAAATTGGCGCAGCGAAGAGCAATATAGAGCTCACCACTGTAGCTGTTAGCAGCCTATGAGTGCATCATCCTAGCCAGAGCCATGCTGACGTTGGATGCCTTAGTGCAAATATGTTGTAAATGCTGCTTGAGGTTTAACCTAGCATTTATCATCGCTCCCAGTTATTTGATTACTGGTTTTGAAGTAATGATGTGGTTCCCTATTCTGATGCGAGCAGTGGTTTCCTTACACCGCTTGGTGATAACCATCATCTCCATTTTGTCCACTGCAAGTGTAAGAGCAGCAATTTTCAGTCGTTTCTTTTTAGCAATAATTACTTGGAATGAATACAACTCCACATTTTTTTGCAACAACAATTACCGCTATTTCACGTAACCCAGTATTATGGCCTTCTTAGCAACCGGAATGTTAGGCACATCATTATACATGATGTTTCGCAATTGTGGTTCTAGCACGGAACTCTGTGAATTACTCGCATATACAACTTATTTCTTGCACCCAATGCCTCGGTAGTAGCAGAACTTTCTACCTGTTAAGTAACTGTCGAAAAGCACGATTAAGTAGCTGGGCACACCAACCTCCACCAAAGACCTCCTATCTTCTTTTCTCCAGCCTTTGTCCCGTTCACAAGCGGAGTCGGTTCGTCGTGATCGGATTTGCCATTTGGCCCTATCAAATGCCTAATCTGGATGCAATTTCGAGCCTTTTAAATCCCCATCCGGCGTATCAAGCCACGGTTGCTCCGTCCGACCTTTTGATCGTTGACCAAGTGCAAGTGAATTACCAAAGACCTCCTTATAAGGGTCCGATTTGCCGAGTTGAATACCTTTTTCTAAGCCAGTAACCAGTTTGATGACGTCGATGGTTGATCTGCTCGTAAGAAACTGATCTGCTCGTAAATTGTCAGTCTGATAAGTTTCCGAGACTCTCTATAGCTAGGAGCAATCTATTATAGATTATTCGCTCTGGCATTTTCCTTACAGAGTCCAATAGACATACTATATAGGTGTGTCGGAAGCTGATACACCAGGAGGTTCACCAGGTTTAGGTAACAACACTATCCTTTAGCGTGTTCTCGTCTCAGAAAAGATTGCATCCACCGAACGTACTTCAAACCACTGTAAAAATATGCATTGCGCTCGCCCGAGATTATTACCCTGATTTGACCCACTGCGACCAGTAAACCTTCGGTACGACGGCCTTGTGCTCTTACCACCCAGCCATCCACACACACAAAAGAGAAATATACATATACATTAAGAGCTGGGCACAAACAAGGCAAATGTCCTTTCATATATTCTTATTTGAGAAATACACACAACCTTCCATACCTGGAGGTTGGTGGTTTCCTGATTTATCTGTTATTGTTTTTTTTTCACCGTCTTTGTTTTCAGTGAAAATGTGGTTCAGTTTCGCTATCATCATGTCAGGAAATGAGCAGGAACGCCGTTATATGGACCAGAACCTTTTTGTGCAACCGGGGAAAAACGGTTAAGGGAAATATACTGGACGAACTTACCAGGAATAGAACAGTTCCCAACGCTTATGGAGGGATGCGAACCTATGCGTTCGAAGGATTGTTTTAGCCTCACCAAAAAGAGCTGTGGAATCATAGCAGGAATACGTACTAGTCATTGCAGGATAAATTATTACCTAGGGAAGCTAGAGATATCTGTGGACATTCCATATATGTTCTGGGACAGTGGCAGTTTGCAAAGTAAGTTAAGGCACCTAGGAGAATACTTCTTACCAGAGGAGAGACTGAAACGCATGGAAGCAGGGAATATATTAATTGTTTCCACTATATGTCTGATCGACATAATAATTATATATAATATAACAGTTAATGGCGAACACAAGGCGCACATAGTTGAGTGGTGAGTATCGTTTATTTTCGACTCTCGTCGCTATCAGTTTACAAATGAGGGCTGCTCACTTAGAAGCAGTCTCCGTATCTTCAATTTTGATGTAATTGTGTAGTAGATGCTGACAGTAACGGTCTATGAAATATGGGCTATCTTAGGACTTTTCTGGCCTCTTGTACTAAGTTAAGTTGGTCTACCACGATCTCAGAAGCAAGGTTCTAATTGAGGCAGGTAGATATACCAAAGCTGTTAGGTTTTTCCCTCCGTATTTATTACAGAAGTGCTTTCCCGTCTCTCGTTATACGAGACATCCAATATCCAACGCCTACATTCTGTTATATGTAGATGACGTTTTTTACTGTCTCACAAAAAATTGCTCTCGAGCAACTGATCCCCAAGTCGAATGAACATCTTACACGGTTCGGCCTGTTATTGATTCTTAATAAAGCAAAATCATTTGACGGCCAACACAGCCAATTTTCAAGAGAAACAGTGAATCCGATCTAGAAGTTTAGACCGCGCTACTTAGCGGGACAAAGGCTAAAGAAGAAGAAAATAACCCTGGGTTGCATTGCAGGTCTCACGACTACATCCAGTTCGGATCTTTGATAAAATAAAATGGTGCAACCAATGACACCGGGCCGACTCCGCTTGTAAACGGGACAGGAAGAAGAAGAAAAAGAAGTCTTGGAATTGGACAAATTTGACCTACTATAACTTTGTTAGTAAGTAAGATCACGCTTTATACTTTAGCCTATATTATTTTATGATTTTAGGATGACCTTAAGGAGGGTTTCGCAGTTAATTACTAAGAATTATATACTAATCTTAACTTTATTTGAACAGATGGAGGATTTTTCGAAAGTGGCAGCTCTGTAATTTTTTTTATTCAGATTTTTCAGGTGGGTAGGTTCTGAGAATGGGTTCGTGAAAGTAATGGTCGCTTTTTAGTCCCTGCTGAGATCTTGAAAAGTACTAATCGAGGCCTTTCATTTGATACCCATCATGCCTATATATGGTAGAAGAAAATACACACTCCTTTTGCATGTATGGAGACCCCCTTAAATTCCACATATAACGATGTAATCCACTACATATGTAGGCTTTCAAAGCTTCTACTTTCCCACCAAATCTGATGTCAATCGGTACAACTGTTTCTGAGGAAAGTGCATGCGAAAGACAGACAGACAGTGTATCGATTTTAAAAAAAAAAGAGGTCTATTGTTTACCTTCAAGTCCCATGAAAAGATTCCTTTTTGAATTTTTAATTTATTTCTTTCAGCCAGTCTGGAAAGTGTCTTACCGTTTAAAACGTACAACCTCTGCGGCAGTCAAGAGGATCTAAACTACTCCATTATATTCATAATGACTTGCAAATGCAATTTAGTTTATAAATATAATAGAAAGAGCGGGAAATCTTGAAAAAATATGTTTTATCAGATTTTGAAGCAGAATGTTACCTAAAATCCAACTTTACTTGGCTCCTTTTCCAAGTCCAGAGCCATTGGGTTATTCACTGTCCATAAGCTGTTGATAGAACTAACAGTATAGTTGAGGCATTTGAGGAAAGATATCATGAATTGAACTCTTCCTTGCCTTCCGAGAATGTACCATGAAGAACGCCATCGATAACAAGAAGAAATAATATCGACGACAACTTGCAACCTTGACGGACTCCGATTTTCACTTCACATTCTTTTGGGATTTTACCTCGATGCAGCACGTGACGTTTTGCGCTATTATATACCGCTCTAATAAGATGTTAGTTAATAAAGAATGCCCCTCCAGCGTAGATCACAGGTGACGGGAATATCGAAACTCCCCGCCCTATTCCAAAATGATCCGTAGGGTGTTGATGTGATCATGAGGATATGCAGGAGGATTCGAAGCAAAAACCGGCCTGATTTCTAGTTTTTTATATGTTCCAGGATTATTTTAACTACCAACTTAATGGCGATAGAGAAACACTGATACCCTTCTAATTATCATAATAAACACTTCTTTCACTCTCTGTGGAAGGTTTCTAATTCCTAGGTTTCCGTACTAGTGGAAGTAGTAGATCTGGAGTAACTACAGGTGCAGCGAGAAATAATTCTGCGGGGAGACCTCAAGCACAGTAGGGTTACTCTGTTTGAATGGATTGAAGGCCGAGATGATTTCAGTTCTATTTGGAAGAACAGTCCGTATGTGCATCCACAGGAGGTGGAATTTCACCGGATGCGATACGGTTAAGACCTGTGGTGAAGTGTTCCTACCACCCCTTCAGTTGTTCGTCATTGGCGATGAGGAGTCGACTGTTGACGTCCCTAACGGGATCATCGAAAGGTTTGCGATGACATGCAAGTTCTTTCGTGATTCAGTATACACTTCCGAATTCATTGCGATATGCGCCAACTACCGCTTCCCTAGCCATCGCAATTACGAATTGCTTTTCGTCGCGGTGAACACTAAGTTGAACTTCCCAGGACTTCGAACGGTAACACTTCACCACTTGTCATCACTCCCAGTGATCGATAGAGCCTTCAAACCCTCCCGTTCATCGATCCGCTTCTATGATTTCACATTTAGCCCCCTACGGGACATGGTCAACCAGCTGGCGGCTAATGGTCATCGATATTCTCAGGCGAGCTTTTCAGAGCATCTGCCGCCGATAGCAAGATAGCAAGATTGCTCTCCCACTGTCGAGCGACTACTGGATAATATAAGCGGTCAATATTGAACTTGGAGGGTCACAGCTCTTCAACCCTAAATTTTTTATTGCTCGCAATGTGAATGTGATCGTTAGTATGATGTCGGTCTTTATTGCAGGTTATGTGTTCGAACAATATGCCACCAATGACGAGGCAGTGAAAGCTGTAAACATTCACAAACCTTCCACCATTATCATTGCAGTTCCCGAGACGGTTTTTTTTCCATTACATGCGGGAACAACGTATTGCCTGAGCCCACCTTGGTATTCAGATCACCTATCACGATCACAATGTCACCTTCATCCTTCTCCACTATATCGAAAGTCTCCGTTGTCGCATACCACTATATAATTGTGATGGTTGTTAACCTGGACTGGAATCTTGCAGTCAGAATCCTATCAGAAACCGGCTCCTAGGTAAAGAGAAAGTGCCTTTCGGTAGCTGTCAGAAACAATCCGACACGGGATTCCCGTGGGTACCACTTGGCATTTCAGAGTAAGAAAGTCCATTGCCATTAGTGTGGTTTGAGGGAGAGGAGTACTGTCTAGCGTCCCACCATCTTGCTTCGCTTAACCCCAGGATGTCCAGCTTATATTCCTAGAATTCGTGCTCGAGTTGGAGAAAACAAGTATTTTGGAGACCGTTTTCGAGTAGCCTATGCATATCTAGAAATCCATCATTATCCGTTTTCGATAGTCAAAGATCTTCGGTGTATGGTCGATCTCTACCCAAGGCGTTGCGGATGTTTCGGTAGCAGCAAAGTTTCGAAATTAGATCGCTAACCCATGATTTTTTATCCCTTTTAGGCACCTTTTACGACAAACAGGGAAGGTTTTGAATGTATTCTTACAGAGAAATTGTCTAAATACTGAATAATCTAAATTGATCTCCATGCATGCCCAAATGAATCGAACTTGATCATTGATCGGACTGAGGGTTTATTTAAAAGCCTAATTAGCAAGTTCACTAGGGAATCTAAAGGAAGCAAGTGACCACGTACAAGTGGTTATGTAGGTTGGAACTGGGAGCGTTAATCCGACAGTGGATCATTCTTAGCATCATTTCTAGACGAATTAGCTTCATATCTATGGGAACACATGAGATAAAGCCATACCTGCCAAATTCAAGTTTTTCCACACATTAAGGTTTCATTTAAGTACCGCACTCTCTCCCGGAGTGATAAAGTTGCAGCAATAAAAGAGCAATAAAAGATAATCTAGGTGACGAGGACTTCGCGGCCAATGATAATGATGTGTTGTTATCAAAAGGAAATAGCTCCCTTTCCTTGTTGTTTCCAAATATTTGAAAAATAGAAATTATGGGGTTTTATTAACTACAAAAAGACGTCAACCATTAAACTCCCTGTAATTGGGCCAAATCGCCCTAAATTCCTCACAGAATCATCTGATTTGATGCATTTTCAATATATTTTAGTGTTTTTCACTTACCAATGACAGATTGGGGCCAATTTAAAGTCTTTTGGCCTCGCCCTCGCATAGCAAGATAATGTACAAACATACGAGTATTGTGTATGGCTTGATTAAGTCTTGATACGTATTCAGAATTTGGGTTAAAGAACGAAGGCTCTTTGCCTACATATGTCAGTCAGAATTTGGCCCGGTTTCAATGCTCACAAACTATTATTAGAAGCGCCATTAGAAAAATAATCAAAAAATTGATATGGATTGATCTCTAGCCGGGAGCGGTCATTGCAAAAGTGCAGCGATTGCAGTAGCTTCCGAGGTAGGCTGAGCGCATTTATTTTCATTCCAGATTAGGTTTCTTTCATTTTATATATTATTAGCGATTACAGGCCTTAGATCCCAAAATCCCAATTAATAAAAACGCGTGGGATTTATTTCAAGGCCAGAATTCCTAAGAGTTCCGTGTAAGCTAACAATTACCTGTTTGATCTTAAGAGAAAAGGACATTACCAACGCAGCAGCTCGAATGATTATTGGGGAAACATTCCCACCCACCTCCGTTTCCAGTAATTTGAAAATTTGCAAATTTGGAGATCCTGAAATAATGTTTCTATCACCTAAGTTGGGAAATTCCTGGAAAATCAAGCGGAACACGTGTCGGGGCCACTATCTTACACAGGTTATCATCTCAGCCACATATTTTTATGTCTGCTTCCAATGTGTAAAGATTATAACAATTCTTCCCAGGAAATTTCGCTTGTGTGGAGTTTCTAACAAATATTTACAATAAAATCGACCTTTTGGACGCGTAAGCAATTGTACATTGTTTTCATTATTACATAACCCATGACCTGTTTGCTGCGATTCACACATGTACTACGCAGGAATTTCGAAGAATTTCGCTTTCTCTTGGGCACAAGTGTGTGTGACCACTTACATCACTAGTTCAGCATCTCTGGTAGTACTTTTAACATCCGCGATTTAGATTTAGTCTAGTAACAAGCGTCTTATTTAAGATTACCACCCCCTAACCGCGGATTCATATGCGTGATAGGACTCGCCGTATGCAAATTTTCCAACCACACTATCGCATAGTAAACAACCCACGTACTTACATATATACCTGAATATATGGCTCCTCATACATACAATCACCTACTAAATGATAAGGAATGTGTCAAATCGATTACCCCGATAGCCACAATGGAAACTAATTATTTATGCGCGAAAACAACAAATTATGTTGAATAATTTGATGGAACCTCTTTTGAAAACCTCCTACATATGCGGCACAGTGGAAGTAATTCATGCAAGCTCAGGTAGGATTTATCCTTCGCAGACGTTACCCTTCTCCACATCAATTGTTGTACTTGTGCAACAGATTAGTTTTGTGCTGAATAATGCATAATAAAATTTCAAAAATGCAAAAATCTCGCGCATCAACCTGACAATCTTCCCACCCTCACTTCATAGTCACTCGGCTCCCTCCAAATTCCCCGATAATATTGTATTGCAAAAATACACTTTTTGCCTTTTTAATACATTATTATGTGCGGTAAAAATAGATTTATTGCTTCTGAATCAAAATATAGTAATACTATATTTGCATCACGTATACCTTTTATGTAATATTTTTTTCTTCGTAAGGAAAAATACGTGTTGCTTACGAATCATAATTAAATACTAACGATAGCCGCAATATAAAAAAACAAATCGGGAAACCGGAAGCTAGACGCTTCAGGTATAAAAGGTTTTATGTTTGCCTATGTGAGGAGCGTAACGTAGTTCTCCATTGGCTTATAGCATTGACCCGAGATATTTAAATCGCTCAGTTCTGGGCAGGTTACCACCATTGCCAGAACTCAGCGATTTAAATATCTGGAGGGGCAGATTACTGCCATTGAAAGAACTGAGCGATTTAAATATTTCGAGTCAATGCTACCAGCCAATGGAGAACTGCGTAATGAAATGGTTCAAGCATTAACGCCACCTGGATGAAGTGACATTCCGCAACTGGTGTTCTTTGTGATCGACGTATCAGCGCACGTCCCAAATCTAAAATTTACTGCAATGTCGTCCGTCTGTCGCTCTCTATAGTTTGAGTGTTGACTATAAAGGACAATGAAGGGCGTCTTGCGGTAATGGGGACGAAGATGTCGCATTGCACTGGTGGCGTGACACGTTTTGATTACGTCTGAAATGAGAATATCCGCGGCCGATATGGGTTTGCAACGATCGTGGAAAAACTGCAAGAGAGGCGTTTTCGATGGTGTGGTCACGTAATTCACGCTAACGAGAATTCAACAACCAGTATTGGTCAGAACATCGAAGTCAATGGTAAGCAACCAAAAGGCCGGCCGAAACAATGGTCGCATGATACACTGGATGGGGATTTGAAGGTCTCGCGATTACATCCTGAGCAGGCATTTGATAAAATAAAATGACGAAACCGATCACGACGAGCCGACCCCGCTTGTGAACTGAAGGCTAAAGAAAAAGAAGAAGATGTGAGGAGCGGTGAGCCTGACAGTTCCGTGTCACATAGTTAAAAATTCTATTGGCATCTATTTTTTAGAAAGTAATTTAAATAAATCATTTGATGGAAAGCCCTGTATTGAAATAGTCAACCTCATACGCTTCACACTCTGAGTTTAATATTATTAGCAAATGCCAACGATTTAACCAACATCAAATATAAACAAGTCGGGAATCCGGAAGCTAAACGCTTCAGGTACGAAAGGTTTTGTGTATTTCTAAGTACGTAGCACGTAATATATCCATATATTATGTGAGAGTATCCACTTTCGGGTGATATTGACATTCATAGTCTTCAATTTTCAAAGAAGCAACAAGTTTGAGGTATTATAACTTTGTTAGTAATAGTGCGATTTCCACCAAACTTGGTAAGACCATGCTCTATATTATAGCCTATATGACTGCAAAATTTCATACTAGGATAAACTTAAGAGGGGTTTCTAACCAATTACAAAAAATTATAGTAATATACTATTATTAACTTTATTTAAACAGATATTGGCATGGAAGGTATTTCGGAGCTCAGGCACCATACAGTGGCAGCCTCCTGATTTTTTTCAGATTTTTCTGTTTGGTAGTTTCTGAGAATGGCCCTCTTAAAAAAGTGATCACTTTCAACCCCCGCGCTCGCCACCCTTCCAACGAATGTCAAAACTAAAATCGGCTTTGAAAAGTACTAATCGAGACCTTTAATTTAATATCCCACATGACTATATTTGATGAAAAAAAATTTTACACCCCCCTTTTGCAGTATGGGGACCCCCCCTTAAATTCGACGTAAAAGGATATAATTCACTGTATGCGTGAGCGTTCACAGTTCCCATCTTTCTGCCAAATTTGGTGTCAATCGCTATAACCGTCTCCGAGAAAAATGCGTGTGACGGACAGACAGACAGACTGGCAAACTATTCGAACGAGTAATCTACAACAGATTAATTCGAATTGCCGGATGGCGGTCTCTCCGAAAATCAGTTCAGTTTTCGAAAGGGGAGATCTACAACGGATGCACTTGTCCTAGTAGCTAACACAGCTAAGACCGCACTTGACGAGGGCAAATGTTGTGCAGTGATTACACTTAATGTGAAGAATGCCTTCAATTCCGCTAGATGGAGCAAGATACTTGAGTCCCTAATTAACTTAGGCGGGACGAAGTACCTGGTGCGTATTGTTGCCGACTTCCTAATCGATAGCATTCTGTGCTGCGAATCAGATGAAGGAATGAAATCCTATCAAACGACATGCGGAGTTCCACAAGGGTCTGTCCTAGGGCCACACTTGTGGATTATTATGTATAACGGGGTACTGACCCTAGACCTTCCTACTGGTGTGGTCTCCATTGGTTTCGCGGACGATATTGGTGTGACGGTTGTTGCATGCCTTCTTGACGAAGCCGAGCTCTATGCAAATGAAGCAGTCTATGAGATTAAATCCTGGTTAGAGAATGCAGAGTATAAGACGGAAGTAGTACTTATTACCAAGCGGAGAAAGTGCACTTCCATAAAGATCAAAGTTGGAACGCAAACAATTTATTCCAAGCCTGCACTTAAGTACTTAGGTGTAATGATTGACCAGAGGTTGAATTTCAGATTGCATGTGGAGGGTACAGCAACCAAGGCATATAACATCGGAGCGGTGGTTGCGAGAATGCTACCAAATATAGGTGGCCCAAGACCGAGCCGTCGACTCCTTATTTCATGGGTGGTCAGTTCGATGCTACTGTATGCAGCCCCAGTATGGGCAAATGCACTGGAAAATATAATAAATAAGAAAAAGATTGGAGCTGCGTATCGCATAAGTGTACTCCGAACATGTTGCGCTTACAGAACAATTTCCAATGAAGCAGCTTGCGTGATAGCAGGAATGATCCCGATTGAGATTCTGGCGAAAGAAATACAACGACTTTACAATCGAACGTACCTCACCGGACAATCTCCTGCCCGTCGGCGACAGTTCACACGAGCTGAAACTGTCGCGGAATGGCAAAAGAAGTGAGACGAGTCAGAAAAAGGCCGTTGGACTCACAAAATCATATGGGATATCCGAAAATGGATCGAGCGACCTCACGGCGAAGTAGGTTTCGACCTAACTCAATTCTTAAGTGGACACGGAGGCTATCGAGCATATCTGTATCGATTTGGGCGTGATGATTCGCCATATTGCCCACAATGTGCAAACATTCCAGAGAACGCAGAACACGTCTTTTTTCACTGCCCCAGATTCGAAACCCAAAGGGGTACATTAGAAGCTACAACCGGGGAGCACTTTACATCCGAAAATATCATGAAGCTTATGGTGAAAGCCAAGGGCATTTGGACCGAAGTTGAAAAAGTGATTACAGCCATCGGAAAGAAGCTTAGGCAGGAGGAAGTCACCCGAAAGAATGAACGCGAGAGGAATGTGGCGCGGCAGGATCTGCAGCATTCGAAATTTATTTCAAATGTTGCGGATGCGGACGGGTAGATGGCGCGGAACTCTCCACTCACTCATTTTCTGAACGCACCAGGGGAGTGGAGAATTAGCGGCGGAAAAATGCCGTTGGTTGGGACAGTAGGGACCGCATGGAAATAAGTCGGTCTCTTCTGTTCCCAACCGCGGCGGCGTAAACATCGTATCATATATAAAGTAATATTGTAATATTGTAATATTTATAAAGTTTATTTTTAAAGATCAAAACTAAATTAAATTGAATTAGCAAGACGATCACGCTGTGCATTAATTTTCTTTAGTGTACTTGGTCTATACGGTATAATAATTTGTTGGCTATTGGCCGGTATCTATCTAGCGACATCAGTTAGTGTTGGTGACTTCTGTATGCAACCAACAGAATTCATTTGCCGACAAGTTGCAACTGTAATACAAAAGGAACACGAATGTTGACATGAACGCAGAATAAATTCTGATCCAGCCCCGCGACGTAATACCAAATGGGAGTCCCGCGGGGAGAGTGGCAAGAGAAGGAGGTGGTTTTAGTGGGTAAGAGTTCCACATAACCGTGTGGCAGGAGCCTGCGGTAGCTTTTAAAGCTTTCCACCTTCCATCGGGAAAAAAAAAGACAGACAGACAGTAAACCGATTTTAATAAGGTTAAAAGGTTAAAAAGAGTCTAAATCATGGCAAAATATTAAATCACCAGAACAATCTATTTCTTTTATATAATGGCATCTCACTCTGTATTTTTTTTTTATTTTCCACTGAAGTTTCGACTTGAATCGGCCGTTTTCGTTTCTATTATTTCTCTATGTCCATTATGCCCTTATGAACCTCTTCCCCAGGTCTGGCTGGAGATGATAGGAAACGGGGTGATTCCCCTGACATAGATTTTACCTCAGCACGGGCTTTGTTAACCGCTCGTAATTATTAAGATCCATTTCTGCACTGTATGCATAACGGACATATGTCTAAACATAAAGAGTAAGAAGGCCTCACCAAATTCATGACCACTCACGAAAAAAATATGTGGAAGATATAATCAGGCAAAAAGGAAAGGACAGTAACTCTCATGATGACAAAAACTATTAGAAATCGGACTATGAGCGGTCCGGTTGCGGCATTACTGCCTGAATCGCCCACCAAGCGGAAGAGGAAGGGTCGGCAGAAGGAGACTTCAGCTCCAAAACAGAAGGGACTACAGGCTAAATCTTGTCTGTCAGAACCCTCTCCTCTACCGTTAACATGAAGAGCAAAAGAATTGAAACCTTGTGAGATGGACGCAACTGATTTGACAGTGGTATGTGAAAATAGAGCCATGCAGTCGGGACTTCGTCTATCTGAGAAGACTCCCAGCCGATGATAGAGGAAGGTAATGCGAATAAAGCGAAGCGGCATGAACTTTGCTGCACCACCAGGTGTGGCAATTCTCAGAGTAATTGGAGCAAGGAAGCAAAACTTCCACAGAAGGAGCTCACCAGCAGGCTCTCAGCGGCAATGCGCACAAGAAGCGTTAGATGAACGCATCTGCGGTGTGCAACCCTTCATTGGGCTCTGTAGTTAGGCCAACTTCCACGCTTCCCGTGGGGACTAGGACCAGCATAGCGGGAGGTGATCAGAGCAGCGACATAAATCTCGATAAAACTAGGCCATCCCATATGAATGCTAACACGAAAGCAGAAAAGAAGAAGACGCATTGGCCTCGTTTATGACCGCTGCCATGGGAGTTTCCTCTAAGAATGGGGAAATATAAGAAGAACAATTTGCCATTCTGTGGTTTAGTTTAGTGGGAGGAGCTGGAGCTACAAACATTGTAGCATCTAATTAGACCCATTGTATTATCCCCGCCTTTTAAATGGCCTCCCACCTGCAGCATTCACAGACTGTTGCGCATCTGGACACATTCTCCAGAGGCAGAGAGTGCGTAGGTTCTTTGTGAAACAAAATCTTACCAAATTATCTTCATCTGAGATCTGAGATGATCGGGTAGCTGCATACAACGTGCAAGGCCCTCTCCTCTTCCTTAGATTGCCTGCATGTAGCGGAGACCATCGTTTCAATTTTTCACATGTGGTAGTTTAAGGGCGGCCTGGTCTTGTTCAGGTTAATACGGCAAGTCCTCACACAACCTCTTCGTGTTGGCCGCTGGAAACCGTCTTCGGACGGACCAAGACTGTGTAGGACCAGGCTGGGAGTAGGCTCTCACAACAGAAAAGAATCTGTTTGCTTGTTGATCATGTGTCAGAGGCAAGCGAATCTGAGGGGGATGAGTCGGAGTAACAGCCCGTGGATCGTCCTATCTGCACTGAAGAAGATATTAAAAGGACCCCCAGCGAAGGTGGAACAGTATACCCTGAAGCTGCGTGGCTGCTTCCTGCTTCCTTTCAGCTGTACTGAAAGGAACCATAGGGACCTCCGGAAGCGAGACGGTAGAAGGACTAGTGCTGAGAAGCGGAGGTCCACTGGAGTCCTACTCAAGGGCCAGTACCAGAAGGCCATGCATATTCTAAGCAAAACTGCGAAGAATAAGGAGGCCGGTACTATTGACGAGCGGAATGAAAAGAACCTCGTCAAGTATCAGACGACTATTGGAAAATATAACAACAAACACCTGGAAAACAAGGAGAAGGCAAGCCTAAACGATCTCAAGACGAGGTCGAACAACAACATAAGCAAAGCAGCGTTTGCAAGAGTTCGGACGCCAAGCAACCTCTGCAAACAAGCAAGCAGCCAGCCGATGAGCCACGAACTGCGAAACGCTTCAGCGACTTGGCTGGGGGTAACGTACGTGTGACGCTGGCGTGTGGTAATTCCGCTAGCGGCAAACTAACGCCGGAGGTGTGGACCAGTATCAATGGAAAGCTGTCGGAGATGGTCATCAAGCATCTCTTGGACGGCAAAGGTGAACAGGAGGAATTCATCTCCCGCTTCAACTTCTCTTAAGTGATCCGTGAGTTCCACATTAAAGCAAACGAGGGCCAATTCTCCTTGAACTTTCGCCTGAGAGTGAATAAAGCTCAAAGTCAACTCATAGAGGGAGATCCCCAGGAGATGCAACTGGTTGCCGAAGATCCGCATAGATAGGGATAAGCTCGTCCAATCCTTGCGTGTTCAAAACCCCAGGCAACAGCCAACCTTTTCTATTCCATATATACGGAGAGAAGAACGCAAAGGTGAAAGCGTTCCGCTTCGGTCTGGTCGATGACTTGGCGCGTCAACGACCTATTGGAGGGGATTAGGTTTGACGCTCCGAGAGGGGCTGATGAATCACCCACGCAAGCAGAACATGCCGAGGGTAGCGCTGATAAATATTGTTTACAATTGATCAGCTACACCAGAATAACTGTCCGTCTTTTCTTAAAAATTTGGCTCCTGGACGAAATTTTCTGGTGAAACCTTGGAGCTACTGGTTTAGATACACTTCTCCTCGAGCGAGGAGGACTGCGAATCAGAGCCTTGCTTGGAGGATATACAGCCCTAGTCGTGCGAGACTATCAAATCGGTAATAACTGAGGCTGGGATATAGAACGTTTCTCCGCATATAAATCCCCGGGTTTAGATAGCATAATGCCATCAAAAGCAGCAAGAAAAAGGCTTTGCCGTGATTTGTCGAGATTTGCCGGAGCTGCATTCCTTTGGGATTCATATCACAGTCTTAGAGACGCGCACGCGTAGTTTTCATACCGAAAGTGGGTAGAAGCGACCTTGCGTCCACGAAAGACTTTCGGCCAATGAGTCTCACCTCTTACGTGAAGAAGACCCTAGAATGTGTCCGGGACATCCAAAAAAGACGATTAAGAGGAGAACGCCCCAGCACGCCTACCTCGAAAGCAAATCCACATAAACCGTTCTCCATGAGGTAACTGGCATTTCTGAATATAGAGGGAGCATTCAACAACGTTATTAACAACGTTAGTTGGGATTGGAGAGGTCCAATGCGTAACATTAGATAATATCAATGCTAAGAACTAGGATAATCCAGTCTGATCTGGGAGGTAGTCTGTTGGCTATTTCCATAATCGGATTCCCCGCGAACCCCTGAACCCGATCCGTCTTCTATGAATGACCCGTCGATGGAGATTATTGGGTCTGTAATCCCAAAAGACTCGTGACCATTTATCGACCATTCTAATTTTTTGGTGATTTCGGCGGTGTACGTCTTTTTCAAAGACAAATCTGGAAATCATATGATCAGCAGAATCCAGGAATCTAGGAATTTCCAGATGGACCATATGATTGGTTGCCAATGGTACATACACCTCTAGATTAATGGGGAGTCGATTTAGGGTAGCTTCGAGTGCCACGCCTGGTGTGGTGCTCATTGGTCCAGTAATACTTAGGCAACGGAGTCTTTGAGCTGGAACCAGTAGCTTCCTGTTGTTAGCAAAATTCAGTCTCGATAACGGCATATATACATTAATATGAGTTTTATTGTGGACCCATACATCCAATCTTTTTGGTAAAAGTACACAGGTCTTACCTATCGCAGTCCTACAGCACCATACCAATCTGCATGATTTCGTATATTGTGCCTGGATATGGTACTTCCACGTAAGCTTCGAATCGAGATGTACTCCTTGACTTAACTGTTTGTACCAGCTTGATTTCCGCCCTTGATAAGGTGGGTAGTGTTTAGCTATCTCACGTTCCTAGCGAACATAACCAGTCCACGTTTCCTAGCGTTTACCGTAAGTACATTAGGGAAGCATCAGCTGTGGATTACATTCAGAGTTGTATTCAAGCGGTCACATACTGCCGAGAATTATTAAGGGTAGATCGTCGCCAAAGATCTTTGTATCTTCCAGAAACCATAACAAGGTGTCCATTACCAGGAGCCACAACGGAGGAGGGGGAATCCCTTCTTGTGGGCAACCTCTAAAACATGCTAGATTAATAGACTTCTGTCCGACCACTATGTAGATCTTTCTCCATTCCTGCATGTGATGGATCCAACTGGTTCTAAGCGGATCGATTTCAATCTTATTTGCTGAGTCACACAGACTCTCGATAATTTGCAGACGAATTGTTTACTTACTCTATATTCCCGAACGAAGGTGTGTGATGTAGACTTTCTTTAGATTTATGTAGTAGAAAGCTCCACAAATAAATTTAATGTAATAAAAAAATAAACAAACGTCACCTAGACAACAAAAATTTACACTCCCTCAAAGCTCAAAGGGCAGTAAACTCGAGAAGAGAAGTAGATAGGATGCGATCGATTCTACTGGACTCTCAAATCCCCTCCAAAACTGGTGAAGTTTGCAAAAAACAGCGGCCGAATTAGACGTTCCCAAAAAGAAAATATGATCCAGGGGCTGAATTTCGGTAAGGCAGTGGAAAAGAGCCTATTTCAGTTTAAAAAACTCTTTCGCTCAAAACGTCTCACCGTAGGGTCAAAGCTCTTATTGTACAAGACTATGATCTTGCCAGTCCTCATGTATTCCTCGGAAACTTGGGTTCTTAGCAAGAAAAATTGCGAACTCTTGGCCGCGTTCGAGAGAAGAATCCTCCGAAGAATTTTTGGGATGGACGATTCCGTAGCCTACACAATGACGAAATCTATGAGCGATACCATGACCGTCCGGTTGTGGATAACATCCAGGTCAATAGGTTACGGTGGGCGGGTCACTTAATCCGTCAAAGAGTAGTTTAGGTCCCAGGGCGAAACGTGGATTGGTATCTACGATGGAGCATAAAACCTGAGAAACGCCTGCTGAACCAATACCAACAGCTCTACTACCAAACCCTATCTCCACCGTGCGCTCCCTGTACAGACCGAATGCTGCTGAGCAACTAGCTGATACCCTGTCCCAATATAAGGCTGATATAACAGCGTTGCAAGAGATGCGATGGAGAGGGACCGGTTTCCTGGAGAAGAGCCGCTACACCATATATTATAGCGGCCATCCAGTTAGCCATGTGCTCGGAGTAGGTTTCTTAGTCAGCCAAAAAATGAAACCTGCTGTTATCGGCTTCGAAAATATAAGCGAAAGGCTATGCACACTACGCTTGCGAAGCAAGTATAGAAATATGAGCCTCAAAAACGTTCACGCCCCTACAGAGGAGACTGCAGAGTCGCAGAAGGATACCTTATATTAGGCAGTTGAGCGGACCCTCGAATCCTGTCCCAAGTATCACATCAAAATTATACTTGGAGATTTCAACAGTTAAGTAACGACGGAGCCCGTATTCAGGCGATACATCGGCTTCCATAGCTTACATAGATATAGCAATGATAATGGACTGCGGAATATTCAGTTAGCAGTATCGCACGAAATGGTTGTTGGAAGTACCGGGTTTGCGTGGAAAGCGGTCCACAAACATACATAGGCCTCTCCTGAGTTGTGAATCACTTTCAACCAAATTGACCACGTGCTGATTGATCGCCGCCACCTCAGCCCTGATGAAAGTCAGAACATATAGGGAGGCCAATATAGATTCGGACCACTATCTCGTTGACATGGTGCTCCGAGCTCGAATTACAACACCACCTACAATCCCCCCTGATAACCAGGTGAGATGATTACTGAAGCCATTCACAACACAGCTCTCCGTAACAATTATAGGAGGCAGCCAATAGAGATCCTGGAGCTGAAGCATCAGCAAATGATCTTCACAACCACCAACCGTTATCATTGATACGGCCACAAACATATTTGGCTCCAGACGCAAAAAAAGTCGGAACGGCTGGTTTGACGATGAATGTAAGCTAGCAATGGAACGGAAGAATGCTGCATACCGAGTAATGTTGCATTCTCCAAGAACCCGGGCATGCGCAGAGTCTTATCACGAACTTCGACGAGCGGAGAAGCGACTTCACAGACGGAAAAAGGAAGCCTAAGAGAACCAACAAGTCTGTGAACTAGAAAAATACAGGGAGCAACCATACCAGACGCAGAAATTTTACCAACAAGTAAGCAGGATGAACCCCTATACACCTCGATCCTCATCCTGCCGAGAAAAGAGGGAAATCTGATTTCCGAGAGAATGGACATATTGGAGCGATGATGAGCTACTGAACAACCAGAACATCGGCGAGTTGGAGATCCCGCCAACTGAAGACGACGGGCAAATACTGCCACCACCAAGTAAAGGAGAAACATTCCGTGCAATTCATCGGCTTAAAAATCATAAGTCACCAGGAGCCGATAAATGTGGAGGCGACCAGTTACACCAAGTGGTCCATCAACTTGTGCTCAAGGTATGGGACAGCGAATCAATGCCTGACGATTAGCAACGAGACATTATCTATCTCATACATAAAAAGGGAAATATCACACAGTGCAGCAATTATAGAGGTATCACGTTGCTGAGTACCATCTATAAGTAATTCTCCTCTATCTTGCTAGGCCGGATAGCCCCTTACGCCCAGAACATCATTGGCAACAACAGATCAGATTTTCTCTTTGCGGCAAGCGATGGAAAAACTGTTGGAATATGGACATCAGTTGCACAATCTATTCATCGACTTTAAAGCCTATGGTAGCATAGCCACGGTAAAACTGTACACGGCCATGAGAAAATTCGGTATCCCGACGAAATTGATAAGACTGACTAGGCTAACCCGGACCAATGTGTGAGGCCAGATAAAAGCAGCAGGATCACTCTCAACACCATTCGACATCATGCGTCCTCTTTAACCTGGCCCTTGAGAAAGTGTCTGAATAGCTCAGTGGTTAGAGCACTGGGTTATAATACGGAAGGCCGCGGTTCAAATCTCGCTGGTGGCAGTGGGATTTGTATCGTGACCTGACGTCGGATACCAGTCGACTTAGCTGTGAATGAGTACCTGAGTCAAATCAGGGTAATAATCTCGGGCGAGCGCAATGCTGACCACATTGCCTCCTACAGTGTACTGTAGTGTACCGTTACGGTCTTCAATAAAGTGCTCTAACACACTTCAAGGCCCTGATCCAATATGGATTGTTGCGCCAACGATTATTATTATTATTGAGAAAATGTTCCGTGATGTTGAGGTAAAGAGGAGGGGTACGATCCTCTTTAAGTCCACCCAACTACTGCCTTATGCTGACGATATCGACATCATGGGAAGAACCACCCGAGACGTACAAACTGCCTTCATCCAGATCGAGCAGGCGGTGATTGGCGCGAGATCTTGGGCTGCACATCAATGAAGCCAAGGCAAAATATATGGTGACAACGTCAGCACCAAAAACCAACCAACCAACAACATCAAACCGCACTGATTAAACGGGAAGAATAAAGATAGGAGACTACGACGATGAAATCCTCCTCGAGGACTTTGGTTCTTAGCAAGAAGAATTGCGAAATCTTGGCCGCAGTGGAGAGAAGAATCCTCCGAAGAATTTTTGGCCCCCTACATGAGGATGGACGGTTCCGTAGCCTACATAACGACCAAATCTATGAGCGATACCATGACAGGCAGGTTGCGGATAAAATCCGGCTTAATAGATTATGGTGGGCGGGGCACTTAATCCGTATGGATAAGAATGAACAAGCCCGGAAAGTCTATAAGGCAATATCTATGGTAGAAAAAGAAGATGAGGCAGACCCTGCCCGAGATGGTGCGATGGCGTAGGTCAGGACGCCAGACAACTTTTAGGGATATCGAATTGGTGGACCTCGGCACAAAACCGCAATGTTTGGTATTCCTTATTAAGGCAGACATAGACCGGATACCGGTTGTTACGCCGTTGGTGATGGTGATGAAAAAGAAAATATAAGGCAGTGGAAAATTTTCTCTGCAAGTAAAATTTTTAAATATAAACAGACAGTGAACCTATTTGGCTAAGTTATCGTTTTCCACAAAGCTTTCAAAAGGATCACTGGACTAACAAGGAGAGGTTGCAAGGAAAATATGAAAAATCAATCATTAACTCACCGAGTTTTTGATTTTCCCAATTGTAAGGAAATCCTGCAGGACACGGAGCGTCTATTTTGGCACTGCATGAGCAAAAAAAAAACATATGAATTATTGTTATCTGATAGTCTGGTCCGTAAAATTTTGACAGCGAATGAGACCAAAGTGTGTGCCAGATTCACTAGGATATTCAAGGATATCATTCCCGCGATGACACATACTGCCTCATCCGCTACTATCCTATATGCACTGCATATCCTCGGGGCGATTGTTGACCAGATGCCTTTATCCTGACATCCAGCGTCACCACTTCGCAGTACTTATCAACGGCCGACGGCTCCCGAGCCAGATCCACAATCGTTGCTATACTGCCGCTTTAATAGACCACCCGCTAGTTCAACGAACGGAAGCGGCCTGTTGTACATCACCGAGGTGGTTTTTGGGGTTTCGGTAGCAGAATCAGCCTCTGGCCGGAAGCAGTCCTTCCACCACGCACTATTCAAATGTGTTAATGAATTCTATGTGAGCTTGATTTTAGTAGCCAACTTCAGGGTCTCGTCCGATCCGGGTACCTTATTATCCTCAATTTGTCCACATGTTTCTTGTAGTTCCTCCTCGTTGGCTAAGGTCCACTTCGTTCAGTCGGAAGGACTCCTTCTAAAGCCGTCAGGAATTTTCCCCCTCTAAATCTCCAGTGGCCAGTTATCAGAATTTTTCTGCTTTTTTTGCGTATTGGATTGCCACTTCTTTCATTTCTAATATCAGGAAAGATGGTTTGGTGGTCACTGTGGGTTTTAGTGTGTATAGGCTGACTCGCCAGACTAGCGCTCTTGCCAAGGAGGTACTGAGGTAAGTAAGATTGACGGTCGAACCTAACCTTCTGTCACTGAAGGTTGGCTAGTACAATATTCAGGGGTGTGGAGATTTCAAGTAGAATTTGGTACCTGGTCTTCGTCACTCGGCTTCCCCAGTTAAAGGTTCACGTGGTGAAATTGCCGGCAATAATATTAGGGCTGTGGTCTTCAGCGTTTAACACCAAACGGTGTATCATCTCTTCATATTTTGCTAATGTTGCACTAAGAGGTGCGTAACAGTAGATATCGAGTTTTGTCCTTCAAAAGCCGCTCCCAACAATACCCTTGTTTCTAGTACAGTTTGTCTTCCGAATACCTAATCGCCGCGTTTCAAGATGAGCCTTCCCTCTACACTACCGTAATTTCGCTAAGGTTCCCAGATTACCGCCACGCGCTTGGTTTAGTCCGTATTCGTTTCCGAGATACACGACGAATCTCTACTGCCGAGGAGTAACCTGCCCTCGATGGTGACCTTCTAAGCTTGAAGTTCTTTCGGAAAGGATCCATCATTTCCACTGTCTTGCTATTTCTTCTAGGGGGGCCGCTTGCCCACTTCCAAAAACCACCGATACTGAGTTTCCGAAGTAGAGCACCGTAAAACTTCCCCCAGATTTGACTTGATTTCTGGATATCCTTCCCATACCTAATTTTTACCCCCGGATGGGCGATTGCTCCCACATACCCGGCCTGTGAATGAGCCAATGCGCGTCCTTCTTCTGATACGTACATGTGCACGCCCATAACATATCCACTGAGCGTTCCCTTGCTGCTCTGCAACAGGCGACGCGCCTGATGGGAGATTTGGATTTGACAACTCTACAGGTTGACAGATGCTCGCGATAGTTGAAAGGGTAGAGCAGCAACCTCTCAATCTTGCTAATTTGGGTTTGAATCCCAGTAGTCATGGGTTGCTGTGTTCGTCACCCTACTGTGAGGTTATCACAGGTGATAATACGAGTAGTGAAACTGAAACACGGTGTGACTATGTGGATGCCCTATACTCCACTAAGGAGTCAACAGGAAACATTATGCAAGTTGTGGCGATGATAATTTCGGAGGGGTGGGGACTTAACAGGGAATGACTTTATAGGATGGAAGCTATTTATACAGGCTAGTCTTTTATAGCTTTCCGCCTTCATTGAAAAATGTGACAAAGACAGACAGACAGACATTTTACACAAAATCTTGAAAACCTTGAAAATCTATCTTAACTTATATGGCAGTTCCTGATTATGGCAAACTAAGAAAAATATGGTTTTAAATGGATGGAATCACAAATCCTGTAGTCCAATAATTTCCGAAAAAAAGTCAAAAAAATGACAGACAGACGAGCTGGGGCTTCTCTTCCCCAAAGCCAAAAAAACATTGAATGTTCATATAAATTCTTGGAAATGTTTGCCTCTAATGGTAAACTGCACATACTATACGGAATGAGGGTGATGGATTTATGTAAATTTCGCATAGTGTGCCACCCTACAAAGAAGCTCGACTGACGCAAAATTGAAGAGGAGCAGGAGACAATTTATTGATTCGGAAAGGTGTGAATGTTAACCCTTGCGAGTATAAATTAGGGAGCATTCTTCGAAAGGGCATCAAACGTTCTCAGTTCTTCTAACGTGTTACAACCTACCAAGAAAACAAACAGTTTGAACAAAGTAAGTAAATTGTGTTCGCACTATCAAAAAGTACATATTTTCGTCGAATCGGGAAGTTAATCTCCTCCAAAATTTACACAAGTTAAGAAAGCACAGTCGGTATTTGTGCTGGTTTATCGTTAGAAATACCAGGCGGAACCGGAGAGTCAATAAGTGAGGTGGTCAGATAATGGCTAATAATACTCGCAATGGCCAAGAAAAAACAACGCTAAAAATATCCAGTAATCTATTTTTGTCGTGTGTCGTGAGATGCATACGCATCTATGACTCCATTGAGCAGACAGCAGCCTTCATATCAAAATAGTTTCCCAATCAAAACAACTTAATCAATTGCAAATCAGTTCCCACGAGTGGAACGCATGTCCGAGCCAATACCACAGATACATTCCATATAACAAATTCATCATCGCCGTCGCCGCCGTTACAAACAGCTCAGATGATAAGACGTTACGCTGCGGTATCCCCTATTCCGGGAGGACGCACTCGCTCCTGTAGTTCCAATGATTCCGAGTTGTTTTCCCAATAATACGTCTCCCAGCGGCGCACAGCCCAGTCTGGTGTTCCCACCACCAAACTCACAGAGATCGCGGTTCATCAGTCAATTTTTATCTCTGAGCCAATAATTTGACTCCAGAAAAACAAACCAAGAAAAAAAAGTGGATTACGAGCGTGGGTGAATGCCATCAATGATTTGGTGTTTTTCTATTTCAATTTTTTATGGCGGCGATTTGTTTTGAGATGAACACGTAGTTGTTTTTAGCTGCGTTGCAGATTCGGTTCTATTACGTCCAAGGGAGTTTATCCTCCTGGGATCTAGCTTTTTAAGCCTCCTTAGATTCACGCCAAAAAGTTCCACCCTCCTATTTCACTTCCCTTAGTTTTGTGCGTCCATCCACCCCGAAGACTTATAAACTGCAAATGCGTATAAGCGACAATGAATCCAAAGTTTGAGCCTTAAAATTTAACAAACAATCCGTAGAGTTCCACAAAAACATCGAAATATGGAAAAAAACAGCAAATTACAAAACAAACTGATAATATAATGTGAAAACTGAATTTGCAATATTTAAACAGTTTTGAGCTGGAAGCTGAACTTTTCACAAGTTAAGCAGTTAGAAATACAAATTCACTATAAAAATGTGTATTTTCGCGGACGAATATCGACGGATACTTTCACAAATTGCATTCTGAAGTGAGCACTCTGAATATCTGATCCCTACGTATCCCAAGTGGGTTTGAACGGGAAATCCGGTTAAATAAATGTAAAAAGATTAGAAGATTTTTCCACACATAAATAGCTCAATCCAATAAAATATAAAGATCATAAGCAAACATCAATCATGTCTCCCCAGATGGCCCTACCAACATTCAGTGCTGTGCAAAAAGTTGTCTTCATCACCGTCGTCTTGGCCATCATCTTCGCCCCATGTGAATCCGAATCTCAAAAGCTCTGTGGCAGCAAACTCACCGACGCCCTCAAGTTGGTGTGCCGAAATAAATACAACATGGTCGGAAAGAAATCAGGTAAGGCTCGCTTTCCCCACCCTTTAAGACCTCTCCTAATATCGAGTGCTTCCCACAGTCACCATCAGCGACTACTACGATGACGATGCCTACAACTTCGACAGCTTCGACACCATGCCCTTCCTCAACAAACTCTACGCAGGAGTCATCTCACCAAATGTCAGGCGAATCAGGCAAGGAATCGTCAACGAGTGCTGCAAGAAGCCATGCAGCCTCACCGAGTTGTCTGCGTACTGCTACACAGGAAACTAGAGCAACACAGCAAATGGACTGAGAACTAGGATAACTTAACCAAATACTTTACACAATTTTAAATCTACTTTAACATTATGCGAGCTCATTGTAAAGACCAACTCCTGGTATTGCTCCTGCAAACCGCAAAGTATTATTATATTCTATATTTATATTGTTGAAACCGTACTGAAGAAAAAACCTAAAAAAACTAGGCTATCCAGAAGCAACAAGTAAGACGCAGTGCGCACTAAGTTATGGTGATAAAACATGAAAAGTATTCCAAGAAATTATTATATCTTTGTAAAATACTATACAATGGTGAATAAAGTGTAAGCTTACATCAGCAAAAAAATCGTAGATCAACTTTTTGAATGTCTCTTCTTCCCCAGGATGAAGCTTCTGTTACTATAAAACTACAACCGCCTCATCTGCCCACCATTGTGCCATCTTGGGTCTCAGCTCCAGCTTCGACTCCCTTGATTTTCCAGTTGCTCTTGTATTCCGTTGTCCTTTATTTTGGAGTGTTTGTAAGACCTTCAGGTTTGATTCTTTGGCACAGCCCCAGAGCTGCCGTACGTCCATATGGGCCTTAGGATCCGCTTATAAATTAGCAACTTGTTGCCGACGGCCAGCTAGAAATTTCTCCCCAACAGCCACTATTTCTGTCTGTATCTGGCATTTAGTTCGTGCTTCTTTCTTAGGATGCGTCTTTTCCGGTTGAACTAAACATCGAGTGTCATTCGTAAATATTTGACCTCACTCGCCTGTGGCACATCTTGTCCATTTAACTTAGCTGAATGTACGTTGATATATTTCCGTTTAATTTTTTTTCCATTTCTTGGTTGCCAATAGCTGTTTGTAGCTTTATTTTTGCTTCTTCCGTAGACATTTTTTTTTTGTTTAATGCCGAATAGTGGGTTTTTATTTGTCATATACCGGTATTCCGAGGATCAGTTGTCCTCTTCCTCAGTGAGTTTTTGTCGTTTCAAATAGCTTGGCTGTAGTAGGGAGTAGAGATATTGGTCGAGAAGATTCGACTCTACTTCGGTCACTTTCCATTGTCGAAGGACGTATTTTAATCTGAAAGCTGTATTCATTATTTGTAATAATTTGGTTAGACTCTTTTCTGGGAATTCTTCCTGTATTCTCCCTCTAATAAGTTCATGGGCAAGAACTCTATTAGGAAGCACATTTGTTTTAATTTCTGTTCTCAGCTCATTTAGTTTTACACGGCGTATTGGTTAATGGTCCACTTTTCTGCCTGGGGTTAAGCATGTAGACGCTTGTATCTAGAGGCAAGAAGGTACTTTCTAGATGCTAGATCTGCCTTATCCTGTGCCGAACAAACCCATTTCCCCTTTTTCTGTTTAATACGTGAAGTTTGTTGCTTGCGTCTTTTTCAGTCTTCCACAGTGAGTAGTCTGTGTCTTTTTGTGCTGTGAGATTTGAGATATATTTACTGGAGGACTCATTTTTGTGTTTGTTAATTAGGGCCTTTAGCTTGTTTGTCAGAAAGTTTAGGACTTTTTCCTTTCCTTTATGCATTTTTTTTTGCCATAGTTTGCGAACTCTACGTTTCTCAGCCATTAATTCGTTAATCTCAGCAGGACAGTCAGCGTAGTTTTCAATCAGTCCATTATAAGCAGGGGTGCTTTTCCAGGCCGCCTGTTGTATCTTCACCGTTAACAAATTGATCTCCTCCTCAAGTTGATAAATCAATGTTGATTTGGTCATTTATGCAAACTTTTTTTGGATGCACTTCTTGAATACTGTCATTTTGTTTGTCTGTTAGTCAGTTTGGGAGGATAGTCTTTTCTTGTCACTTTTTAATAATAATGATAATCGTTTGCGCAACAATCCAATTGGATCAGGATCTTGAAGTGTGTTAGAGCACTTCATTCAAGACCGTATTACAACACCCTGTAGGAGGCAATGTGGTCAGCATTGCTCTTTCCCGAGAATATTACCCTGATTTGACTCAGGTACTCATTCACAGCTGAGTTGATTGGTATCCGAAGTCAAACCACAGCCTTGTACTCTAACCACTCGCTGACCACATTGTCTCCTACAGGGTGTTGTAATACGGTATCCGTCACTTTTTGGTCAGCAAAAAACATAACAGGCGAGTGATCGGACATTGTGTCATTACTGATAACATGGATTTGTTCGTCTGGGATCCCCTTAATTACGAAGAAATCGACGACATTGGGAGTTTTTATTAAGTAGGCTTACCACTGGAGTGCAAATTGCACTTTTGTGCTCTTTCTGCTTCAAATAATGTTCCGCCTCTGGATGTTATTAATCTAGATCCCCAGAATCCATTTTTAAGGTTTTGTTTAAACACAAAACCGCAAGATGCGACCATGGAGTTGACCGCATCCCAATTCTCTTGATGTGCTAGCATTTTCCACACCAGATTTTTTGGTACCAGCACCCCTCCTAGAGTCTCCTCTAGATTCCTCCTTTCTTCCACAAATCTCCGATAATGGAAGAATACATGCTCTGGGTCCTCTGGGACTTCATCGTAATTTGAACAATCGGGTGAGGTCTCCAATTTAAACCTGTGAAGGTATTGGAGATATCCTCCATGCCCCGTGAGAAACTGGGTGAGATTATAATTAATTAATAATTATAATAATTAAGCATCATCTGAGACAGTCCTGAAGGCAAAGCATACCCTCAGGGCTGTCCTCCTGTAGACTGCATTCAGTTTGCTAGTGTTCACTGATATCCGCAACGCCTCCCTCCAAACTGGGGTTGTATAGAGCATGATCGAGGTCATCACCCTGGCTATAAGCAACCTAGAGCTGTGCCGTGGCCCTCCCACGTTCGGCATCATCCTCGCCAGGGCCATACTAGCAGTGGATGATTTATCGCAAATGTCTGTCCGTCACACGCATTTTTCTCGGAGACGGTTATAGCTATTGAGCCTGTTTTGGTAGAAAGGTGGGAACTGTGAACGCTCACACATACAGTGAATTACATCCTTTTACGTTGAATTTAAGGGGGGGGGGGCTCCTCATACATGCAAAAGGAGGGTGTACATTTTTTTTTCATCAAATATAGTCATGTGGGGTGTCAAATTAAAGGTCTCGGTTAGTACTTTTCCAAGCCGTGTGCGGAGGGTTGAAAGTGGCCATTTCTTTAAGGGGGCCATTCTTAGAAACTACCAAACCAAAAAATCTGAAAAAAATCAAAAGGCTGCACTATATGCTGCCTGGGCTCCAAAATACCTTCCATACCGATATCTCTTCAAATAAAGTTAATAATAGTATATTACTATAATTTTTTGTAATTGGCTGGAAACCTCTTAAATTCATCCTACCACCACGAAATGATGTAGGCTATAATGTAGAGTATGATCTTACCAATTTTGGTGGAAATCGCACTATTACTAACAAAGTTATAACACGTCAAAGTTGTTGCTTCTTTGAAAATTGAAGACTATGAATGTCAATATCACCCGAAAGTGGATACTCTCACATAATATATGGATATATTACGTGCTAATGCCGCGGTAATTAATAGATAATTAGGTTAATAATTTAATGTTTTTTCTTTTTTTGTTAAAAATTTAGGTAATTAGCGTTTTTAGTATAAATAGAACCGTAGAATCGTTTTGTTTGTTTTCAGTAGCTTTGTACTGATGAAGGGAGTAAGTTGCTCCCGAAATATATATATACGTAATAAAATAAAATTGTAGTTTGGAGTAAGCTACTGGTCTATCAATTTTAGACTTAACTGCAAACAGAAGGCAATATCTAACATTTTATGTATTTTGAGGCCTAGAGTTCGTATAGATTCAACACCGTGAATTTTTCACATTTTTCCTGTCACACTTTTTGGGGCACACATTTTAAGCCATCACTCCCCTATGTTTTACCCGGTATCAAAAATATCAGTTTCGAAAAGTACTAATTGAGTCCTGTCATTTGATACCCCACGCGACCATACCCTGTGAAAAAAATGTACACCCCTTTCACATATAGGGGGTTTGTTTACTATTTTTTATTCGTCAAGTCTTCTGTTTAAAGTGTCAAGTCTACCTAAAATAGTTTTCATAATACCATCGTCATTTTTAAGGTTTTGCGTAAAACAAACATAGAGAACAGTCTCCTGCATATACATGCCAAGTTTTATGAAAATCCGACTATTAGTATCAAAGTTATAGCAGCTCAAACTTATCAATTTCGTGCGAATTTACGGCATCCTAAGCCATACAAATAAGACGCTGACGTCATAATTAACGAGAATAATTGACATTCGAATGAAATATTAAAATTCCATTCATGAAGAATCTACTTGTTGTAGGTTAAATTCTTCGCATTTGCTAATAATATTAAACTCAGTGTGAAGCGTGTGAGGTTGACTATTAGCAATCCAGCGCTTTCCAACAAATGATTTATTTAAATCTGTTTTTAAAAACTAGAGGGCAATAGAATTTTTAATTATGTGACACGGAGCCGTCATGCACTCGTCGCTCCTGACATCTTCTTCTTTTTTTTTTCTTCAGCATTTGTCCTGTTCACAAGCGGGGTTGGTTCATCGTGATCGGTTACTCCATTTTATTTTATCAAATGCCTGATCTGGATGTAATCGTGAGACATTTAAATGCCCACCCAGCGTATCAAGCCAGCGTTGTTTCGGCCGACGTTTTGGTCGCTTACGACTTCGATGTTCAGAACAATCTTGGCAAGTGATTTCTCGTTAGCGCGAATTACGTGAACATACTATCAGGGTCTTCGTTTTCTCGCAGTTCTCCACGTTCGGTGCAACCTCGTATCGATCGCGGATATTTTCATTTCGGATGTGATCAAGACGTGTTATGTCACCGGTCCAATGTAACATCTTCGCCTCCATCAGCGCAAAACGTGTTTCATTGTCTTTTATAGCTGACCAACACTCAGAACAATAGTGGGCGACAGGGCGGACGAGATTGCGGTAAATTTTAGACTTGAGACGTTTGTTGAAACGTCGATCACGAAAAACGCCTGTTATGGAACGCCACTTCATCCAGGTTGCGCTAATGCGTGGAACAGTAGCTCAGTTCACCACCACGGACAGTGATAATGTTTGTTTCATGGGGTTCGATCAACAAAAGTTATGTTTTATTTAGATTTAGTCTGAGACCGTGTTGCATGGGGCCGTCATTCCATTTTTGAAAAAGGTGCTCAAGGTTAGCTTTGCTAGGAGACTGGGAAACATCTTCTGCATAAAGCAGTGTATAGGGCGCTGGATTTCGGATGACCCCACTGACAGTGTTGTTATGTCGTAGAGCATACCAAACGAGTTCGAGTGGCACACGGCCGAACGCTCACTGTAGATCCAGAAGTGCAGTGTAAAGAGGGCGTTAGTAGTTCCACTGTGCTTGATAAACTGGGCTTGATTCACGATTATTTGAATGATGTCTTGAATGCGTTTAAAAAAGCTTCATGCGCTGATGTCCACCACTTCGATATCCTAACAGCCGTCTGGCATCCTGACCATCGTTTCATCTGAGGCACGATCTGCCACATTTCCATTTTCGGCCATAGATATAACCCTTGTAAATTCTCCGGGTTGGTTTATCTTCACCCATAAGGATTACGTGATCCACCCACCGTAAACCATTCAATCGGATTTTATCCAAAACCAGACAGTCAAGGTATGCTTACAAATATCATAGTTATGGAGACTACGGAAACTATCCTTTTATAGGAGCCCGAAAA
Source organism: Hermetia illucens (assembly GCF_905115235.1). NCBI lineage: Eukaryota > Metazoa > Arthropoda > Insecta > Diptera > Stratiomyidae > Hermetia > Hermetia illucens. Next base: position 103,219,919 of record NC_051852.1, on the reverse strand, counting down.
TTCTTCGAAGAAATTTTCCCTCGAACGCGGCCAATTTGCCTTGCTAAGAATACAAGCCGCCGAAAAATAGATGAGGACAGGTTAGATCATTGCCTTCCATAGTAAAACCTTTGATTGGTGAGACGCTTCGAACGGCACTCTTTTATAAAGCGAGATAGACTCTGTTGACAGCCAACAACCACAGACAGGTTTCATCGTCGTAGCTGTTATCGGTTGTAATTTTCGACTCTAAATGAGAAAGATTACCAATGCTCTACTTCTATCTTTATTGTTCTTATTTGACTAGTGCCAGTTGATGTTGTTGTTTCTTCGGTTTTTGGTACTGAAGTTGCCACCATACATTTCGCCTTGCCTTCATTAATGTGTAGTCCAAAGTCTAGTGCCAATTGGCGCCTCTTCGATCTGTATAGAGGCAGTTTGTACATTTCTGATTGTTCTTCTTGTTCTTCCCATGACATCGATATAGTCAGCATAGGCCAGTAGTTGGGTGGACTTGAAGATGTTGGTTCCTGCCGCATTTACTTCAGCATCACAGATTGCTTCTCGCCAGAGTCAGGTTAAAAACGATGCACGGTTGGGCGAGTGTTACGGCTACTTTTATCTGCCATCACAAATTGGGCAGGGTGAGCCTAGTCAATCTTATCAATTTCATCGGGATACCAAATTCTCTCATGACGGTGTAAACTTCTTCCATTGCTTACCCCTGAGAGAGAAAATCTGATATGTTGCTGATTTGCCTGCAGTGAAGCCTCTTTGGTATGGGTGGACGATGTCCTGAGCATATGGGGCTATCCGCTTAGCGGAGAATGTCTTATAGATGTACTAAATGACGTGACACCTCCATCCATGATATTTCCCTTTTTGTATATGAGACTGATAATGTTTCGTTACCAGTTGTCAGGCATTGGTTCATACCACAAATCGACTATATGAAATCATCATCATCATCAACGGCGCAACAACCGGTATCCGGTCTAGGCCTGCCTTAATAAGGAGCGTCCTGGCCTACGCCATCGCTCCATCTTAAGCAGGGTCTGCCTCGTCTTCTTTTTCTACCATAGATATTGCCCTTATAGACTTTCCGGGTGGGATCATCCTCATCAATACGGATCAGGTGACCCGCCCACCGTAACCTATTGAGCCGGATTTTATCCACAACCGGACGGTCATGGTATCGCTCATAGATTTCGTCATTGTGTAGGCTACGGAATCGTCCATCCTCATGTAGGGGGCCAAAAATTCTTCGGAGGATTCTTCTCTCGAACGCGGCCAACAATTCGCAATTTTTCTTGCTAAGAACCCAAGTTTCCGAGGAATACATGAGAACTGGCAAGATCATAGTCTTGTACAGTAAGAGCTTTGACCCTATGGTGTTTCGAGCGGAACAGTCTTTGTAAGCTGAAATAGGCTCTGTTGGCTGACAACAACCGTGCGCGGATTTCATCATCGTAACTGTTATCGGTTGTGATTTTCGACCCTAGATAGGAGAAATTGTCAACGGTCTCAAAGCTGTATTCTCCTATCCTTATTCTTCTTCGTGTTTGACCAGTGCAGTTTGATGTTGTTGGTTGATTCGTCTTCGGTGCTGACGTTGCCACCATATATTTTGTCTTGCCTTCATTGATGTGCAGCCCAAGATCTCGTGCCAATCACCGCCTGCTCGATCTGGATGAAGGCAGTTTGTACGTCTCGGATGGTTCTTCCCATGATGTCGATATCGATAGGGCATCCCCTTGTCGTAGACCGTTGTTGATGTCGAAAGGTCTTGAGAGTGATCCTCCTGCTTTTATCTGACCTCGCCCATTGGTCAGGGTCAGCCTAGTCAGTCTTATTAATTTCTTCGGGATACCGAATTCTCTCATGGCCGTGTATAGTTTTACTCTGGCTATGCTATCATAGGCGGCTTTAAAGTCGATGAACAGATGGTGCAACTGTTGTCCATATTCCAACAGTTTTCCCATCGCTTGCCGCAGAGAGAAAATCTGATCCGTTGCTGATTTGCCTGGAGCCTCTTTGCTATGGGCCAATGATGTTCTGGGCGTATGGGGCTATCCGGCCTAGCAAGATAGCGGCTAATATCTTATAGGTGGAACTCAGCAACGTGATACCTCTATAATTGCTGCACTGTGTGATATCTCCCTTTTTATGTGTGAGACAGATAATGCCTCGTTGCCAATCGTCAGGCATTGATTCGCTGTCCCATACCTTGAGCACAAGTTGATGGACCACTTGGTGTAACTGGTCGCCTCCATATTTAATGCTTAGTGTAATTTATCGCCTCCATGTTCAATCAGTTCGTCTATAATTTCATCGGCTGTGATTCTCATGGTTGGTGGTGGCAACATTAGTACATTGTCTTCAATTGGCGGGACCTCTAACTCGCCGATATTTTGGTTGTCGAGTAGTTCATCAAAGTATTCGGTCGGAAATCGAATTTTCCTCTTCCTCTTGGCAGAACGAGCACCGTATAAGGCTTCACCTTGATAACTTGCTGATAAAACTTCTGCGCGTGATGCGTTGCACTCTGTACTTTCCGAGGTCACAGTCCTGTTGGTTTACCCAGGCTTCCTTTTTCTATCTGGGAAGTCACTTCCCCGCTCGGCGAAGTTTGTGATTGATCTGTGCGGGTTCCCGTGTTCTTTGAGAGTTCCGTTCCGTTGTTAGCTTACATTCATCGTTCCCACTTTTTTTGCGACAACAAACAAACAAGTATGTTTGCAGCCGTATCAATGATAACGTTCTAGAAGTGATTGTGAAAATCATTTGTTGATGCTTTATCTCCAGGACCTCAGTTGGCTGCGATTAGTGCGGCATTAATTTCCCCCTCATAGCTGTTACGGAGGGGTGTGTTATAGATGGCTCCAGTATTCATTCTCACCTGATTTTCAGAGGAGATTATAGGCGGCGTTGTTATTCGAGCCCGAAGGACCAACGAGATAGTAATCCGAGTCTACATTGGTCTCTCTATATGTTCTGACATTCATCAAGGCTGAGAGGTGACGACGTTCAGTTAACATGTGGTTAGTTGAAAGTGGTCCCGTCTAGAGAGGCCCACGTTTGATTGGGACCGCTTGTCGCGCAAATCAGGTAGTTCCAACAACCAACTAGGGGAGCCAACGTATCGCCTAAATACTGATTCTGTCCCTACTTGGCTGTTAAAATCTGCAAGTATGATTTTGATACCATACCTGGGGCAAGCTTCGAGGGTTCGTTCTACTGCCTCGTATAAGGTACCTTTCTTCGATTCGGCAGTCTCCTCCTGGCTTCGTAACAAATTCTTTTCCGTGTGTGGTTGTCTGCCCTACCCAACGCCCAACCTGAATGATCCTTCAGTTGGTGTAATGTTCTATTTCAACTTACGAAAAATGTTTCGGAATGAATCATCATTGAGTTAAAGTTCCTTGGGGGATAGAGCAATAATATTGTCAGTCCTCATATATTCCTCGCTGATGTGAGTTCTAAACAAAAGAAAAACAACTCTTAGTCGTGTTCGAGAGGAGGTGCCAGAAAAATCTTTGGCTCCTACAAGAAGGTGGACGATACCATAGTCTATGTATGGAATTTATGAGCGATGTCACGACAGTTTGACAATTTGGCTGTGAGTGAAATGCAACTTAATAGGCTGTCATGGACGAGACCCTTGATTGGTATGGGTGACAATGATCAATCTTGAGTAGCCTATAAGAATATTACGGTAGAAATTGTAGATCCTCCTCAGGCTTAAACCAGACATGGACGGGATGAAATTTATGCCGGAAAACTGGATTCGGTGTGAAAATTACACGTGTCGAGGATGAAAATTATGAGAGTCCCTTATTATTAGGTGTGCCTGTCGGCCGCAAGATGCAGACTCAGCATAAACCCAACCAAAACGCAACTGATGCTATTCACCACCAAGACAAGGATACCTGAATTCCATCTACCACGGCTGAATGAACAAAGATTGGTTCTTTCCTCTAATGTGAAGTATCTGGGTGTAATCCTGGATCCTAAGCTAAATTGGAGGTTGAACATAGAACTGAGGGTTAAGAAGGCCTGTATAGCCTTCTATGCCTGTAAGTGAACCTTTGCAAAGAAATGGGATCTCCGGCCGAGGATGGTTCTCTGGATGTACCCCGCTATAGTGCGTCCGATCCTAACGTACGGCTCAATTGTATGGTGGCAGGCTTTGAAGAAGAAATACAATAGAACGAAGCTTAATAGGATTCAAAGAACCGCGTGTGCAGGTGCTACGGGGGCTCTGCAGTCCTGCCCGGCAGATGCTCTCAATGTACTCCTGCATCCCCTCCCCCTAGACCTCCACATGAAATATGTTGCAGCGTGCAGTGCTGTCAGACTACGTGAGTCCGGATGTTGGACAGCGAAGTCCTACGGCCACAGCAACATCCTAGATGAAATACCTCGGGAAATCTGGGCATCCCCCACGGACTATGTCACACGCAAGCTGAACTTCACGAGAAACTTTGCTGTGGACCTTCCAACCAGGGCAAAGTGGAATACCGGCGACGTGTTGCAAGACTATGACACGGTATTCTTTACGGACGGATTAAAGATGGCCTATGGAGTCGGCGCGGGGGTTTGCTCGAATACACACGGTGTATCCAAGTCGTACGGTCTCCCAGGTTTCGCCAGTGTATTCCAGGCGAAAGTACTGGCGATATTGGAAGTCTGTCGATAGTTGGAGCGTGATTCGAGCCCCAAGCGTAACATAGCCATTCTGACCGACAGCCAAGCAGCCATCAAGTCCATCAACGACGACATCTTCCCGGCTGATGGGGCAGTGCAGAGACGCGCTCAACCATCTGGGCGCACGCTCAAGATCACTCTCCTCTGGGTCCCCGGGCATAGGAACATAGAAGGGAATGAGCGGGCTGACGGATTGGCCAGGCAAGGCTCTGCTCTTGGCAGTCCCTCGGCGAATACAGTCGGTGTTCCGCTGGCAGCTGTCGGGGGCGAAGTCTACTCGCACTACCTAGCAGCCGTGGGCCTGAGATGGCGAAGGCTTACAAGCTGCGCCAAGTCAAGGAGAATCTGGCCCGCTTATAACATAGCCCGATTACGAGAGCTCCTGTGCCAGACGCGTGCAAATGCATTCAAGATTACGGTGGTCTGTACGGAACACTGGTCCATAGGGGACCATACCCCTAGGCTCGGCATACCCTACAACTGGTATTGCCGAAACTGCGGAGAAGGAAGGGAAACCCTCATGCACTTTCTCTGCGATTGCCCAGCTCTGGCTAGAGTCAGGCTGCGGACACTGGGTAAACCATTCTTTGTGGATCTCAGAGATATTTCTAGCTGCAGGGTCGGAGAGCTGCATTCCTTCGTGAATGCTACGGGCTGGCTCTGAAGATCCGAGTCGACTGGACTCTGCTTCCCTGCTCCAATAACAACAGTCACGGTCTTAGGAGTTTGTGGCATCAAAACGGCGCACCAAAGCGCTAATTGGGCTCCTCGGAGCGGCCACTGATACCTACCTACCTACCCTTATTATCTTTTTTTCAGTTGGAAATCCTATTACGTGTTCCCAAAAAAATTGCGGACCTGGGGGGAATTCCAGCCTTTTTACCTCCCTCTCATCAATAAGTAAAAATAATAAGGAGAGGCGAAATCATCGACTTCCGAATCCTTTACAAGTCCCGCGAAATACCCCTTGTTAACATTAACTTGTTTACCCAAGTTATACAGATAACAAGTCGGGAAACCGGAAGCTTGACGCTTCAGGTATAAAAGGTTTTGTGTTTCCCTATGTGAGGAGCATAGCGTAGTTCTCCATTGGCTTATAACATTGACTCGAGATATTGAAATCGTTCAGTTCTGGGCAGGTTACTGCCATTGCCAGAACTGAGCGATTTAAGTATCTCGAAGGGCAGGTTACTGCCATTGCTAGAACTCAGCGATTTAAATATTTCGAGTCAACGCTACCAGCCAATGGAGAACTGCGTAATGAAATTGTTTCACGCATTAATGCAACCTGGATGAAGTGGCATTCCCCAACTGGTGTTCTTTGTGATCGACGTATCAGCGCACGTCCCAAATTTAAAATTTACTGCAATGTTGTCCGTCTGCCACTCCCTATAGTTCTGAGTGTTGGCCGACTATAAAGGACAATGAAGGGCGTCTTCCGGTAATGGGGACGAAGATGTTGCATTGCACTGGTGGCGTGACACGTTTCGATTACGTCTGAAATGAGAATATCCGCGATCGATATGGGTTTGCATCGATCGTGGAAAAACTGCAAGAGAGGCGTTTTCGAATTCAACAACCAGTATTGATCAGAACATCGAAAGCAATCGTACGCAACCAAAAAGCCGGCCAAAACAATGGTGGCTTGATACGCAGGATGGGGATTTAAAGGTCTCGCGATTACATCCTGGTGAGGCATGTCATAAAACAAAATGATGAAACCGATCATCACGAGCCGACCCCGCTTGTGAACTGAAGGCTGAAGAAAAAGATGTGAGGAGCGACGAGTGCACGACAGCTCCTTGTAATATAGCTAAAAATTAGATTGCCCTCTATTTTCTAGAAAGCGATTTAAATAAATCATTTGATGGAAAGCCCTGTGTTAATAATGGTCAACCTCATACGCTTCACGCTCTCAGTTTAATATTATTAGCGAATGAAAACAATTTAACCAACATCAAATATAAAAAAGGGCTAGGGAGAATTAGATTCTTCTTGAATGGAATTTTAATATTTCACTGGAATTTCAATTATTCTCGTTAATTATGACGTCAGCATCTTATTTGTATGGCTTAGAATGCTGTTAATTAGCACGGAATTGATAAGTTTGAACTGCTATAACTTTCCCACTAATAGTTGGATTTTCATGAAACTTGGCATGTGTATGCACGAGGCTGTCCTCTATGTCGGTGCAAAATTTAGTACACTTAGGATGAACTTAAGGGGAGTTTTTTAGTCAATTTCTAAAAGTTGATAATATACTATTAGTAAATTTTTTGAGCAGATACCGGAATGGGACATCTCTCGAAGATTAGATTTCACATAAGTGTTTTACACAAAACCTTAAAAAGGGCTGCAGATAAATAGATTCTTCATAAATGTGACTTTAATATTAAACGCGAATGTCAATTATTCCGGGTAATTATGACGTCAGCATCTGATTTGCATGGCTTTGGAAGCAGTAAACTCGGCGAAATTGCTAAGTTTGAACTGCTATAACTTTGGCGTTAATTGCCTGATTTCCATGAAATTAAGCACATATATACGAAATATGTCCCCTATGCTGGTACAAAATTCGGAAGACCTAGGATGAATTTAAGGGGGGTTTTTCAGTAATTTTCTAAAATGTAGTAATATATTATTAGTAAGTTTATTTGAGCAGATATCGGAATGGGACATATTTTGAGGCCTAGATTTCATCTAGGCGCACCACCCTGATTTTTTTCGGATTTTGGGGTTTGGTAGTTTCCGAAAATGAGTCCTGTCTCACTTCAAATGCGTACATTTTGACTCCTTACTCACGCACCTTGCAATTTATGCCAAAACTAATGTCAGTTTCGAGACAAATCGAGACCTTTCATTTGATACCCTACACAACTATATCCGGTGAAAAAAATTGTTGAATCCCCCCTTTGCATGTATGGGGAGCCCCCTTTGAACTCCACCTAAATTTATGCCACTCATTGTATGCGTGGGATTTCATAGTTCCCATCTGTCCGCCAAATTTCGTTCGGATCGGTTTAGCCGTTTTGGAGAAAAATGCGTGTGACAGACAGACAGACAGACATTGAATCGATTTTAATAAGGTTTTGTTTTACACAAAACCTTAAAAACGACTAAAAAAAAGCTTTTTTGTGCATATCTCGTTACCCAATCTCCTTAAGGCCTTTTTGACTTTTAGATAAACTGATAAATAGATAGATTCCGTAGCCTACCCGAAAAGTCCATATGGAAGAAAAATAAGACGAGGCAGACCCTGCCTGAAGTGGAGCGATGGCGTATGGCAGGACGCCAGACAGCCTGTAGGGAGATAGAATTGTTGGACCTCGGCGCATGTCTGGAGTTCCTTATTAAGGCAGGACTAGACCGGATACCGGTTGTTGCGCCGTTGATAATGATCATGATGTTAGATACGAGGCAATTACCCAATCCAATTTGCAAGCAGATAAAGATCTGTTAGGTTTGATGTTTTGCTTAAAAGGTTTTTATGGTTTTGGTAATTTCCCACTGACCTTCGCCCGATCAATCACAAAGCACCCCTCATCATGCCAAACATTTGATATGAGATGCAAACTCATATTTAAAGTCAATTACTGACTTGCCGCCGAATACAAAGCTAAAAAGGATCTGTGTAGGCCAACCGTAACCATTTCGAAGACAATCGTTACTATTTGATCTTCTTTGTAGTATCACTTTTGGTTTTCATTCAAATATTTGATCTTTCAGTGTCTTTTCCGGGTGAATTTTGTAGACGGTTCCAAATGCAAACAGCCTTCACGGAGATAGGCCCTGATAAAGTTATTTTGATCAGGCCTCTACCTAATCTGCATGACAGTCGGCAGATTACGAAAGTCAACACCGAAGAATGCACTTATCTGTGGCATTTTTCCAGGCTTAGTCAGCCCTAATTAACATCTTGGGACGCGCTCTTGAAATGGCTGTAAACATGAATTAACATTTAATTGCGACTCGAAATCTAATTATAATGTCAACCTCTAATATCGCATTTCAGTTATTTTTGAGCAACGAGATTAGGCGCCCAATGTGGGCAGCAGCGGATCTTCGTCGTTATTGTCATTCATTGATTTGGCCCAACAGTTTGCTGCCACCGGATACAGCCAGAGCAACATGTGCTTAGTCTATGACGTTTAATTTTTCGATCTTATTCCATCAAATAGTGGCCATAAATCATCTACAAAGTTTCACAATCCATCGAAGGTCAGCACCGCCAACATTGTTTTTTCCACTTCAATCTAAAGTTCAATGAAATTGTACCATTACAAGTGTGGGTCGAAAATCAGAGCACCCTCAATACAAAAGGCTTCTATATAAATCATCGGTTTCTATTAATAAAAGTCGAAATTCCATTCTTATTCGCTTCTCGGAATTATTGACATGTCCCTTATCGGACCGAAAACCATTTATAGGGGGCTTATTATTGTAAAATTTCCGTAATGATTACATCGTGAAGAAAATGTAAACAATTTGCATCTCTGTTGTGTTTCTGACCTCTTTACAACAGCAACAACAAGCAAAAAGAGCAACTCCAGCTCATCACGGTTTTTATGGCTATTTTCGTCTTTGCCGATGCCAATACGCCACTATACGTACGTCCAGATACAAGTCAGCAGCGACTCTCCAATAAAACGACGCGACAACGAAGCGCCATCATCATCAAAACAGATCCCCGAGCCCAGGCAACTTTTCTATCTGAGGCCCAGGCCCCAGGCCTGTCAATCAATAAATGGATAGAGGCCCATAAACATGGACGTAAAGCTTCTAAACTGCTCCAGATGAGGCCTCGCTTGATCCGAATTCTGGGTAAAGTGCACATCAAAGTGCCCATCATTGGCCCATTTGGTCCGTGATGACGGCGAGTTGCTAAAACCTCATTCGCGACATATAATAATGTTTGTATCTAAAAATAAATTTCTGGAGAAATTCGTGGCGAATGTTATCTGATTCTGACTTTATACTCTGGATGGGACTTGCTGGTGGACGATTCTGCAACTGGTACCAAAAGGAATTGGCTCCCGATTATCAGCTGGCTTATATTGCCAATTTTAAGGGGGCATTCCAAAGCTTCATTTTAAATATTTAATGTCGAACAGAAAACCTCGAAGGTAGGTACGAAGTAGGTCGTTGCCGCCCCGGGTCCTGTTGAGCTACCCACATTAACAATACCCTTCACGGGCTAAACCATCTTTCCCGTAATACCTAGGTTGGGTTCGTAATATCTCGTAGTCAATTGCGCCAATTAAATAAATAGTAAAAGCAACCGTCAACATAAATCGTAATACCTTCTTATTTTGGCCTTGCTTAAATGCCTGTGGATATGCAGAAGGAATGTCGAACTCATTCTATTCTCATTCTGATAACCCGTCAATGGGAGGAACGTGGACATGGATAATATGCAAATCCAATGACCCAATTCCACGGGGTGATAAACTCGGTAAAATATATAATATAGTAGTACAAATGTTGTTGAAGTCCGACGTCCGTCCTTGGTCTCTCGGTCGAATAAACATATCCTACAATTTCATTCCTCATCCATCGGTCACCTTCACTGGGTCTAAGATTCTCCAGAGGACTTGACGTTGGAACACACTGATTGCTCTTCGGTCTGGTTCATCTTTCACCTCCGACTGCATATGTCACTATCTGGGATGATTTGCACAATAGGGTATCACTTAGATCCACTGGGTATGTTTGAAATCAATGAAAATATAATAGACACCAACGATATTCCCAAGATCTTTCCAGGATCTTTTTGACTGAGAATGTCTCATCAATCGTTGACTTGTTTGAAGCTCTGACCACCATCAATTGGGATCGCATCTCATTGTGGCGACCGACTCGACTCTTTTTATACCATTCATTCATATGTTTCGATGTTACGTGACATTCTCTCCCAGGTCCCTCCGCTCATACTCCTTCTGTTCGCCACTGAGATCCATAAAAAAAGAAATACAAGACTTCCGGAAGCCGTACTGATCTCAGCTTCGTTCTGCGAGCCGGCGATTTCTAAGTGTGGGAAAGTGTAACTGGCTTGTGTTGAGGTTGCAATGGCTGGCGGAAACTTCAGGTCCTTTTGGTGTCACATTAGCAACACCCACAAGCCGCCCAGTCTTCTCCCACTTTTATCAAGTTTGCAAGCCCTCTGCCGACTCACCTCAATTAGGCTGTGACTGTGATTTTTTTCTTAGCGTACAACTCCTGTTTTTCGTCCTCCTTCGTATCTGGTGCAATAGCTTTCCTTACCCCTTCTTTAGTCGAATACCACATTGGTAACCGCGATGCCAATGTTAGTTCTGCTTTAATGTGTCCAAAATTTCAACCACGAGTGTCTCACTAGGGACGTTCTGGTTAGTTCCGGTAAACCCTTTGCATTTTAGTTTGCACCCGTCTACTGGCATTGCGAGTGCCGATTTGAGTCAGCCTAGCAATGTCCTGCCGTAATGAATCACAGCCACAACTGCACCACAATACACAAGTGATTGAAACGGATTCTCGAAATAGCAGCGAGAACAGAGCTCATAGTTTTAAACTCCGGATTCACCCCAACGTTCATTCCCGGTGTGGACCAAAACGATGTCTCTTCTGCGCATGGAACACCGCGAAAGTGAACATCGAGCGATTTGTCGAACCTCTTGGAGCAGGTGGAGTCGCGCTCTGGGGGTGATGGTGTAGCAGCTGACATTGTCGTTAATCTAATTATGAACCTGATACAGACAGTGTGCGAAGCTTCCATGCCCAGGAATTCATTGTGACGTAGCAAACCTTCTATGTATTGGTGAACGGCGAAAATGGCAGGGGTAAGCTGATGGATGGCTACTTATGAAGTAGTCACTCTGACTAAAAATAAAATTCCCACCTTGCATCCCACATCGATCGGCGAGTCAATAATCGTATCAAAACCCATGGTTAAGCACCTCGGATGGATGCTCGATGCAAGGATGAGCTTTTTCGAACAGGTATTCGGGGTGTGGCCTTTTGTACACGCCGTTTAACAAAAGTTCACGCATCCTTAAGCCCTGGTGGGTCTGCACTATAACCTAAAAACCAAACAGACGTGGAGATATCAAGCATACCTATCGAAATATAACACACGAGCTAAAGCTGGAGATAAGAAAAAAATACGACTCGACCGAACCCGCGGTACCGTAAAATTTCGGATCCGAGTGTCGCAATCAACGATCAATGCTTCGCCTGCCTCAGATGCCCATGAGGCCCTCCCCTTGGCATCATCAGGCTATAATATGAGAGGATGTCCCGTAATGGGCTTTGAGGGGAGGAGGGAAAAAGGGTCCTCAAATTAAAAACTTATCCCTGCTTCATAACTATAATCCAAACAAAATCAAAAAAATAATAATCAAATAAAAATTTTCAAAAGAAGAAGAAAGAACTCATAAAAAATAGAAGAGAAAATAAAATCAAAGAAATTAGTATACTCAACCATGGACTTACCTGCAAGCAGCGGGATTTGTCCAGTCAGCAAGGTTTACATAAAGTATGATCAGCATCAAAGGGGTAAAGTGGCTATCGGTAGAACATCCTGAACGCTACCGAAAAATTTTCCTTTTTGGCATTTTTCGAAATTCAGGAAGAAAACTTTAAACACATCTTAAATGACAAATTTTCTGTTTTAATTTGCGATGTTCAGGATCAATTTTCAGGACCTCTCACTCAACCGATACGAGCAAATTTCAAATTGAATTCTTTACTTTATTATTACACTTTTAATGGAAGTTGCACTACGTCCTGAAAGAACTATTCTGCCCCTCTTACTCGTTATAGTGTACTTATTAACTAAAGTAAGTCAAGCGAGTCTATAACCGTCAGGAATTTTAATATAATATATTCCCTACTTCCAAGTATTAAATTTTTTTCGAGGTGTCCCGACTTACTTTCCCCAAGTGTAGACACTGTCCCGGAACTTGTGCAGAGGTTGCATCACACTCTACACAGAACCTGGAGGCAGTACTCGTAGATATCCCTAGCTTCGCCAGGTGATAGTTTAGTCGGCAGTGACCTGTGAGTATTCTTACTATAATGCGGAGGTTCTTGTTAGTGGGGTTTAAACAATCTTCTGTGCGCTTGGATTATGGAGTATTCCCCCTGCCCTGGATTGCTACATTCCTGATAGGTTCGCCCAAGGGTTCTGGTCCGTGTAGAGGCGTCTTTGCTTCCTTCCTGGCCTGTTCGTCCGCTCCCCCATTGTCTTCTAACTTAACATGGCCTGGAACAGAGAATATCCAGACCTTTTTGTACGAGCCGACTGTGCATGTCATTCAAGGCATTTCCATCCTAGTTTGGAGTTTACCTGGTCTGACTTAAGTGCCTTGACAGCCGCTTGGCTATCGGTCAGAATAGCAATATTATGCCGCCTACAGCTCCTTTCGAGTTTGAGGCAGGCACATCTGTCTATGTATATATCCCCGCCTGGAATATGCTATTATGCTTACCCATTGGTTCAAAGTACATTTTTCTTACATCAACGACCCTCGTGCCTCCTCCCTCTGCTGTAAGGGATCCACCAGTGTACCAAGTAAGCAGTTACTGATTTAAGTCGTATGTCAATGGCAGTTCTCTTCCAGTTTCCCCTGTTGCTCCAATGTGTTTCAAACTTCTTATCAAAATGAAACGTCGTTCTCATGCTATCTCTTGGTATCAGTAATTCGTGGTACCGCCTAGAAACAACATCAACTTTCTTTCTATCTAGGCAACTCCCCTCATTGATACTCCTGGCAGCTGTTGGACTACTGGCGTAACGCGCCATAATTACATCCAATATGAGAATATCCGTCATACGGTTACACCGATCGTGAAAAAATTGCGAGAAAGAGAATGGAGAATTCACTTGGCAAGCTTGGTCTGAATATCGAAGTCGATGGAAGGTGGATACGTTGGATGGTGAGTTGACAGCCTCGCGACTATATCCAGGTCAAGCAAATGACAGAATAAAGTGGCGCCCCCGATCACGACGACCCGACCTCGCTTGTGAACGGGGCAAAGATTAAAGAAAAAGAAAACAGGTAATCATAGGCCTTACTATTGCGTGTATATGCAAAGTAGTATCTTCGGGGTGCAACCCCATCTTTTTTTGCTATTGACCTGCAAGTCTCCAGGGCCTTTTTAGCTTTCCAACAAGTCAAAAAAAGTCAAGCGATGACGGCTTTACGGTTTCTTACCAGGCCAGAGGCAAATCGTCAGACGCTGCCTCACCTCTGCCCTGGGAGCAGCGTGACCGTAACGGCTCGCAGATGTTGAGTGTTCCTTTATATAATTCGTAGAACACGACATGGCTGCGAATTATATTGAGCGCAAATCCGTCTTATTGACCAGAGCTTGGCCAGAGCTGAAAATATTCGTTTTGAGAATGATGGGGTCCTAAGTCCGCATCAACTTAATGCTGGACCGGACCAAATGGGGAGCAACTTACTCCCTCTTTCCTCCCTCAATATAATTCGTAGCCACGTCGTGTTCTACGAATTATATAAAGGAGCACTCAACATCTGCGAGCCCCTATGATCACGCTGCTCCCAGGCCAGAGGTGAGGCAGCGTCTGACGATTTGCCTCTGCCCTGGTAAGAAAGCGCAAAGCCGTCATCGCTTGACTTTTTTTGAAAAGTTTGGGTGCAAGCCCTAAGCGAGGTGTCCGTGGACCAGAAAAGAGGGAGTAAGTTGCTCCCCATTTGGTCCGGTCCAGCATTAAGTTGATGCGGTCTTAGGACCCTATCATTCTCAAAACGAATATTTCCAACAAGTGTTTCCAACATGCATCTTACAGAGTAATTGTTGCTTCAGTGTATTTTCCAAATATTTTTTCTCTGTTTCTCGTTTCACGCCCATGCAATGCAACTTAATTAATGCACAGTCCCGCCTTTCTGCACTAGGTACTAGTAACTTTTAGTCCAGTTTGGATTCTATCACATAGGGTGTCTTCATATTTGTTTCTACAGATTAAAACAATGTCGCCATCGTGAATGTGGATCTGTATTCCAGTATTTGTTAGCTCATCCAGGAATTCATCCACTACCATACTCCACATAAGTTATGATGGTACCACCCCCTGTGGACAACCTTGAGTAGAATTTATACCTGTCGGTACTTCTATTTGCCTACTCTCTAATATTTAGCCCTCCGGACAGTCAGGCTGGTCCTCAGTCCCCTGCGGATCAGGATATTTTGTATCTCTGTGTGCGATGCGTTATTGAACGCTCCTTCAATATATAATAACACACAATGCTATTTCTTTCGGCAGTTTCGGTTGACAGTTCTACCTGGTAAGCTTGTTCACAGTTATGTTGGAGATTACTCATGAAACAGCGAATTGGCCTGAAAGATTTAGTCGTTTAGATCCTTTTTACCCGGTTTCGGAAACTCTAAGATGATTTCTAAGCCTCTCTGGAATAGCGCTGAGAAGAAGCCAGCTACTCTGGCTGATTTCAGTGATTTAAAGGTTCCTACTCTCATTCTTACTATAACTCCCAAAAATACCTCTTTTGCTAGTTCCCAATTTTCTTTATTTCCCCTTCTGTCTATTGTTGTAGTAATCGGCAGAAAATTTTTCGACGTACGCGTGGAGTAGGACCACAGAAAATGAATTCTGAGAAGCAGGTACACTCTGTCCCCCTCATTGTCGGTAAATATTCCATCTTCCTTTTTCTGACAGACAGAAGATAATATCCTGCCTTTGGCTATAGCTTTGAATAGCCTGGTTACTTATGTGGTTTGTATCCCCCCCATTCCTTTACAGAATTCTTTAAAGCTTTAAGGACTACTCAACGCTTCAATTCAGCTTAACTACCGCTACAGATTGCGGTTCGCTTGCCCTTCAACCGCTCGTCAATCATCAAGGTTGCCGCCCTTAGAATCGCATACACTTCACTGAAAGACCGTTGTATATTGTCCCAAAGGGAAAGCTCAATTCTCATTTTTATTCGAGAGGTAGACTCTTGCTCCAAAAGCCTGTTCTCTTTTTGCGCCATCGGTGTAGAAGACGTTAGTATTTCTTGACGCGCATTATTCTGCTTCGTCCCAGTTTTCTCTTCGTCTCAAGATAAATTCATGTCTCTTCTACCAACCCGATGTATTCGGATTCGGGAGAAGACATTGCGAAAACTGGATCTAGTTCTCACAATAACTCTTCCAATGCTCTGTGTCCCCCATGTTCATTGTTTCCCCATGTCCGCTTACACACCCCATAAGCTGTAAGAGCTCGTTTCATCTTTACCTCTGCAGGTTCTTTCCAAAGTAGCTTCTTGTCTAGAATAACTCCCAGATATTTCACTTCTTCGGAGAGTTGAAGGATTGTACCCCTCATCTCTGGAAGGCAAAGACCATTCAGTTTAGTCCTTTTGGTAAATAATACCATTGTGGTTTTATTTGGATTCTGAGGCCTGAGGCCCCAATTGTCTATCAAATCAACGGCGCATTGTGTATTTCTACACATCGTTTCGCGATCTCGACCAACAGTTAGTACAGCCACGTCATCTGCATAATCTTGAGCGTGTATTGGCAGATTTTGCAGTTCGCATAGTAATGAGTGGATCAACATGCTCCACAGAAGTGGCGATAGCACACCTCCTTGAAGACAACCTTTCATGAAACTCAACCAGTCTTTCCAAACCTTTCAGCAAAAATGAAGTCAAGCTGATCTGTCTAAAGTTCTTTTTATTAGAATAGCCATCTTTTTCTGGCTTCGGTATGAAGACTACCTTAACCAGCAGGTTTACTTCTCTGCTTGATCCTGCCCTCGGTCATTTACCCCGATCGTGAGGACCTTTGCCCCATAAAATAATCCGTGGCTAGCGCAGTGGCTTTGGTAAGAAACAATGTCACCCTGGTATATCGTCCCCAGTACACGTCAATAATTCTGTTCCTGCCCAGCCTCGTAATTTAGGAACTATAGTCCTAAGCCATTTCGCAGTGTCCTCCATTGAGCATTGCATATCTCGGCGAACACAAGCTTCGTACACCATTCCTTGCACATCTGCCTAACGACAAGGTCTTCGATAGTTTCCTGCTCCTGACGCCTTCTTAAGGGTCTCTTCTGATTTCAGACCTTCCTGCAGATAACCTAGGTAGCAATTAGCACCCGCGCCAATGACGTCTGTCTCTTTCCTGAAGTCTGATATACTAATTTAAGACATAGTTTTCCTTGTCCCTGCTCTTTGAACAGTGGCTTTTGTGGGTTGCGGTCCTCGCAGAAGACCAATACTGACCTTGGCTCCACTGCTCCACCTCCTAATTTCTCCCTTTTTGGGTGAGATCGCCTGACTCTCAGTGATTCGGAGATATGCCTCCGCCTGGTGGGCCAGTTTGTGTGCGATACGGGGTGCGGCTATCACCACTCACTAATGGTCTTAGTAGACGAGAGACTTGGCTCGTGGAGAGCCACATATCACTGTGGAAGAGGGATACGTTAGCCCCCAGCCACATATCATCCTCAGAGAGGGACAGGTTGCCTCCCAGAGACTTGTATCTGGCGTCAGCCTATCCTGTAGTCCATTGCTTGACCCCTACCTTTATTTTACTATTTTTCCTTTTAAAAATTCCGAACTGTCCAACCAACATGTCAGTTGAAAAAGGCTAATTCAGAGCGCGCATTTTTCAATTATAATGCTTCAAAAATTTAATTCTTACAAGCCGGGAAATAAAATGCGGTGATTGGCAGACCACCAAAATAGCGGATTCTCATCGACCAGGATTCAAACCTTGGGCTGGTTGAATATTCTGCGATATCTCTTCTGTGACTTGATTTGTATTAGGCTCTTTCTGCAAAATGCTTGTCCAACTAGGCCACCTTTGTAATTTTGCACTGCTAATCGAATTTTCCCAGTGTGATATAAATAATATAGACCTGACTGCAAAGAAACATTATTTCGTCGAACGATGGCGGGACAGCAAAAAAAGCTTTCAGTGGGATGTTTATGGAATTAGTTGTGCAACAAGGCATGAAACAACATTTTACTGTCCTTCTTGACATTTCACGCGCTAAATTAAGTTAAGCAACTGCCAGTCTACTAAAGTTTGATATTGATTGTGACGTCCTAGCCTAGCCTGGCCTATTTCGGCTTACAAAAACTGTTCCGCTCGAAATGTCTCACCATAGGGTCAAAGCTGTACAAGACAATGATCTTGCCAGTCCTCATGTATTCCTCGGAGACTTGGGTTCTTAGCAAGAACCGGACTCTTGGCCCCGTTCGAGAGAAGAATCCTCCGAAGAATTTTTGGCCCCCTACATGAGGATTCCGTAGCGTACATAACGACGAAATCTGTAAGCGATGCCGTGACCGTCTGGTTGTGGATAAAATCCGGCTAAACAGGTTGCGATGGGCGGCTCACTTAATCCGTATGGATGAGGATGATCCAGCCCGAAAAGTCTATAAGGGCACGAAGCAGACCCTGGCTGAGATGAAACGATGGCATAAGCCAGGACACCAGACAGCTTTTAGGGATATCGAATTGGTGGACCTCGGCGCAAAATCGGATCTGGAGTTCCTTATTAAGGCAGGCCTAGATCGGATACCGGTTGTTGCGCCGTTGACGATAATGATGATGATTGATTGTGACGTCGCAAGGCATAACGCGCGCTCTTCAGTGCGTTTCAATTTAGATAAATTCAAAATGCTGATCATTAAAAAAAATCTGTTTTGTTTTAAAAACGATCTTTGAGGGTTTTGTTATATTGCACTATAGAAATGATTTCGGTCAAAAATGGAAATAAGGCGCGGAATCTATTCCACCGTTTTACTTTACTACACCTAGAATGTCTATAACGCTGGAACTCACGAACTAAGCATCGATCTGAGAAGGGTGAGTTCTCTGCCGCCATCAATACTGGTATTAAGAAGCGTATGCAGGTTTGTCTTTGATTACCATAAGATCTAGCGATTTAGCTTCCAAAAATATCAGGTTACTCACAAATTTCCACTCTAAATGGATTTCTGCTGCAAGAAAGTTATTCTGAAAGTGGATTTCTAGATCTATCTCACGGAAGAAGGGATCAGAGTTGTTTTAATGGGGTTGAGGGGTTAGAAGTTGCATCAACATAGTGCCAATTTGCTCATGAGGCGTTTTTATGATTCTAAAGTAAATCGATTCCCATATTTTCTCTTCCGAAGGTACTGCTGGATTGAAAAGCAAAAACAACTCAACTTAGACTACAGATTGGTTCTTCCTTTATTGTGCACAAAGCCCTTAGGAATCTGTTTGCAATATCGATGAGTTCATAGTGCTCAAATGTAGGCTCTATTGGTTACAATGTTGCACAGCCCACGGCCAGTTGAAAAGTAGATAAGGAGTCACTACTCATACTCGTCCCACTGCAGGCTGAGCATATAATTTCAAGTTTACACGGCTTCAACTCCTTATCTGATGTTTTTCCCAACCAGATTATTGGGTATTGGACATTTAAGGCAGCTCGTTGCCTTTCCAAAGTGAAATTCGCGTTGAAGAGCCACTAGCCCATCATTCGTGGCTCAGCGGGCCCATAAAACCAATTACAACCATAAAAGTTGTCTCGCATAGTCAATTAATCATCAGCATCACGTCTCATTGCATCTGGCCTCAGTCTTATGGAGCATCCATCACCACGCCACCCACATAAACCCGCGGAGAGTACCCCTAGCAGCAATTGCAGGCTTTGCAAATAGACTCAGCAGATGCAGCGTCTCCAGTATCGCGAGTAGCCAGTCGCTGCCATATACTCGGAAACGTGCATCCCCGCGGCAGACCCAGCGCAGCATCCCGTGCTGGAGCCCGATCGCAAGATCAGTAGCACGAGTGCGTTCTTTTGAAATGTACTTTCGAGCGTGCAAGAGGGCCCTCACAAGACGATCTCGCTGGAATCGGTCCGTGACTTGGATCGCGTTTTATAATACCCCGATCGGTCCACGGTGCTGGTACTGCGGCTGCTGCCCTATCTGCTCATCGTGTGATCCGTTCAGTGCGAGGCTCACGTGCAAGTGTTTGGAAGCTCGACCCAGTGCTCATACTGAAACAGTGAATTCCAGTGGTCCGGATCAGGTCGATACCTTACCAGTGTGTGATCAGTGAAAATGTGAACCTTGGAACCACTCTAGGTGCAGGTTGAACTCCCGATTGAAGGTCCTGGCTCTCGAAGCGAATGCCTATAGAACTTACTGTTTACCCCACAGCGTTGCAGCCATTGAAATGTAAAGTGAGTGAAAAAGGTTTCGTAGCTAACACTGAGTTTAATGGACAGTACTTTTCTGGAGCACGCAACTAGCCCTTTCTAGATAAGATAATAAAATTGAAGTAAAAGTGAAATTGTGCCTGAAATTGATAACTCTAGATTTTGCACTTCTAAGTCTAATGTTCTGGGATTTTTTTTAATAAAGGTTTTCCAAATTGCTCAGCGAACTAAATAAAAAATTCTGCAAATCAACAGAACCGCGTATTGAAAAGTTTTATAATTTTTATGCATCTTTCGTTCAGAAAATTTATTCATTTTCATTCGTAATGTTTGTGAAGTGTTAGTGGCTAATAGTTTTCCAAGTAGAAGTGGAAAGACCTGAAACCATTAGTTTTTTATTGCTTCGTAGCTACGTGATTCCTGGCGTGGATGCACACTTATATATGATTCGATTCTAATGATTGATTTAATAACTTATATCATTCTTCATTGAGAAATCAACAGCTCTGTCGTCTTTGTTCGATATACTTCCCCCACGCTAGCCCTCAGTTCAGTTGAATTTCACGATAACTATTATATAAACTCGTATTTCTAATTATTATCGGTCCGAAGAGGTCGGAAAATCACCTGTGAATTCGTCATCCAAATACAGAAATGGTGAACAACATGGGGGTCGAAAACTATAGGGCACCCTAATCTAAGACCCCCAAAAATAGCCGGTTCTATCTCTAAATTTTCTGTTTAAATTGCCGAACAAATATGGCCCTTCACGAACTTGTTCCTAGCTAGAATCAACGAACCACTGTCAATTTCTAAATCAATAGTTACAGATATTTATGGTTTCTCCCCCTACGCCTTTATGAAACAATGGTCCTTGCATACCCAATTCCCAATTCGACTCAGAGGCTTCTACCTTGAGGTTCGGGCCCCGCAACTGATTGTCTTGCAAAAACCTTCCGAAATACATGTTTGGGGAAAAAAGCTGAAAGGTTTTCCCCATTGTATCTTTTTGAAAGTGTTTCCCTTCCTTTTGATTAGCGACACGACTCTTACTGTCCAATTACTATGAATAAATATGTTCTTTTTGGGAAAAAAAGTTGGTCAGTGCCGAGTGTTTCTGTTATTGTTGTTGATTGGCGTTATACTCGTACTTTCTCGGCCACTATATCTCAATCTCTTTCTTGTTTTTTTTTCTCGGATTTCAAACACAAAAGAATGTTATTGTTGAGTCTAGAGTATGTTTATTAGCGAATCTTTTTTAATGAAAACAATTGGAAGATTTCCCCTCTTTAGGCTAAAGTATTTTTTTGGCCACATATGCCATATTTAGAGAACCATTTGATCGCTTCTTCCGTGCAATATCTTCTGGATTTTGGATTTTTATTGGCATTGCTTTTTATACCACGATCCATGTGAATCAGTGTTTGTAGCTTTTAATTGAACCACATTTATTCTAGAATGGTAACAATCAGATGGATTTCCACTTCGTCGTGAAAAACTATTGAGTCCCATCACCATCTATCACAACTACAAAATATCGATTTGTCCTTTAACCCACCAACAATTTAGGCTACCTTCTACTTCTAGGTATTCGAGTCTCTCAATTGGTATTAGATATTTCCCCACGTGTTGTTTGGGCGAGGAGTCTTCGCCAGAGGCTTTTTTAATAGATACGGTAGGTTAATGCATTTACGCACACAGTGTTGGACTCCCGGTTCGGTACATCGTCGGACTACCAACTAAACACCTCCCCATCGTCAGAGAGCTAGCCTGGAACCGTTTGTCACATTACTTCGGTCTCGTCCCCGAACACTCTCGCCTTGCGGAACCTTCAAATCAAGGAATTCCTTTCACCAACGGGAGGGGAGAGGAGAAAGGGAACTGTCAGTTCAAGGAACCCCCTGCCATCCGGCTCCTCCACCGGTCGAGCTCTATCTTCTTAGCAACGAGAAGGGCCCGAACGTAATGGGCAACACGGTTCCACCTGTCAGCATTCCTCGGCATCTCTTCGACAATGTTGTCTAGAGAGAGATCCCCTGTGTTTAAGTAGAGCTGCAAACGAACCCCATCCCACCTTCCAAAGAAAAAAAAGTGTGGTGGGCGTCGTCCACAACTCCATTGCAAAACACACAATCCGGAAATCGCGCCTTTCCAATCTTGTGCAGGTGAGACTGAAAACCTCCATGCCCACTTAAAAATTGGGTAAGCAAATAGTCACCATGCTTCCTATTCAGCAACACACCTAAGTTGCCGATGAGCCGCGCAGTCCATCTGCCTCTAGTTTCATTTTGCCGCGAGAGCTGCCACTCGTCTAGAGTGCCTTGCCATTCTTCGCGAGCAACCACTTCCCTTGGCTCATCTCCCTTGCGCTTGTATATGGCTTGACGCTCCTTAGCAAGAAGGGCAACGGGGATCACTCCCACGATCACCATCACGGCCGGTTCGGAGACAATGCGGTACGCAGACACCACCCATAAAGCTCCCCATCTATGTACTTGCGCAAGACGTTTACGATATACCTCCCTTTTAAGAGCGTCAGCCCATACCTCTGCACCGTAGAGCAGGACAAACTGCGTTGAACTCATCAGGAGACATCGCCTGCTAGACGTAGGACCCCAATGTTTGCCATTAGCCTACTTAACGCCGAAACTTTAGTTGCAGTCTTGTTCGCTGCTGCTTTGATTTGCTCAAAAAAGCTCATCTTTGCGTCAAGAGTCAACCCGAGGTACTTTACCGCTGATTTTGAATCGATTATCGACTCGCCGAACGATATGGGATGCAGGGTCGGAATTCTCCTTTTAGTTAGGATGACTATTTTGGTTTTTTCCAGTGCAAGGTTGAAATCATGAGTAGTCATCCATCCGCTTGCCCGTCGCATCAATATGCCAAGTCTGTTTTGGCCCTGTTCGACAGTGCGTCCAGCAACAAGCGCTGCGACATCATCTGCATAGCCGACCAGGCACGACTCTTCTGGCATGTCGAGTTTAAGTACACTGTCATAGGTAGCGTTCCAGAGGTCCCGCCCTAGGATGGATCCCTGTGCTACCTCTGACGTGACCTCCATCCTCCTTTGACCCTCTAGTGTTTCATAGAGCAGGGAGCGGTGCCTCAGGTAGTCCCTCAAAATCCGTAAGAGATAGTGCGGCACGTGGAAAGTATTGTCTAGTGTGCCTAGAATGTCTTTCCATCCGGGGAGATAAATCTCCGGCAGCACGTATCGCTTCAGCGAGTCTACTTCTGATGAGCTTTTCGAGCACTTCGGCAATTCGGGTTCGCCTTTCCCTTTATGGATCAGCGCAAGCCTCGCCACCCTCCAACGAGCAGGGAAAATGCCCTCTTTCAGGCAAGCGTTGAATGCACCGAGCAGTAGGTCTGGCCGGTGTTGGAATACCAGTTTGTATACCTCTGCTCGAATACCAACGGGTCGTGGCGCCTTTTTGTTTTTGATAGAGAGGACTGCCTGTTCCAACTCTTTTATAGAGAAAAGTGGACAGTCCTCTGCGCTCTTCGCAGCGACGTCATCATCCCATACGGACTGCGCAGGGAAGAGTGCCCTTACAATTTGATCCATCTGCTCGGCCTTAAGTGAACAGGGTTTCCGCAGAGCCCCGATTTTTCGGGTTACCAGTTTATAGTCGAGTCACCAGGGATCCCCATTCACCTCGTCGACCAGATCTTGCCAGTAGCGAGCTTTATTCTTGTTTATTGCGCTGCGGAGTCTCCTTTTGGCTGATTTGTACTCCATCATTATGGTACATGCCTCCTCCCGGCCGCCTAGACGTTGTGTTAAGCGGCGGAGCCTGTGACACTCCTTCCGGAGCTCTGTGATTTCCACTGTCCGCCAATACATGGGAGGTTTGCCGCGCGTCGATGCCTTCCTGGGCATGGAGGCTCCACAGACCGTCGTTATCAGATTCATAACTAAATTTACGACAGTGTCAGCTGCGGCGCCTCCGCCCCCAGGAGTACCCTCCAGTGTGGCCCCACCTGTGCCCAGAGTTTCGACAAACTTCCCGGTGTTCCATGCACAGAAAGATCGCCAGGGTGGCGCACACCGAGAGTTTGTGTCCACCACTTTAAAAGCAATGTATTGGTGGTCACTTGCCGAGAAGTCTTCCAGAACTCGCCACCCGTGCACCAGCAACACCAGTGATTCCGACGCGAAGATTACGTCTGGAATGCTTCCCTCACAGCCCAGGCGTCGAAACGTTGGGGTGGATCCGGTGTTTAGAACTACCAGTCCTGTTCTCGCCGCCATTTCCAGAATTCATTTCCCTCTGGAATCTATATGAGGCATGCCCCATTCAAGTGCCCTAGCATTGAAGTCACCCCTGACCAGGATCCCATCCGTACTTAAGATAGCGTCCTCCAAAGCATCAAGCCTCCGACGAAAGTCCGGCATTGTCTCATTCGGCGTAAGATAGACACTAAAAAACGTTATCCCTGAACACCGAATCCAGACAAAGCCGTCCCCTCGGCCTTGGGCAAGAACCCTAAGGTGGATGCCGTCCCGAACCCAGATGGCAGCGGTACCTGATATGTCAGGGTGCCATGAAACTGGGCCCTTGTTTTGATACTGCTCACTGATGAATACTAAATCAGCTTTGGTCTCCACAGCGAACTGCACTAGCAACTCGTGAGCGGTTGGTGCATATTGATTTGTAGGATGCGCCAGAGGCTTAGGAGGCAGACAACGGAATGGCCGCCGAACAAAGGCCATTCGGGGGAATAAACAAAAACTGCTTGAAACAGTTGTGCGACCTTGCCGATATGAATCCTTGGGGCGGAGCCTACAAGGTGGCAATCAAAAGAGTATGAAAATCGTCTCAGGTGACCTGCTCGCGTCTTCTGAAAGATATTATTGTTGTTTGCTCACCACAAAAACAGGGGAAGACAAACTCTGGTTCTGTTCAACGAATGCATAATATTGTGCCTCCAGTAGCTGAGGAGGATCTGAGGAAAATATGTAGTAGGCTCGGTGACAATAAGATCCCTAACAAAGTTGTAAAGCTGATAGTGAAGACTAGGCCCAAACTTGTTAACGCCTTTGGGGCGTGCCTAAAAAAAGACTTATTCCCTGTTCAGCGGAAAAAGCAAAAGTTGAAACCTGACGACCCAGCATCATATCGCCCGATCTGTCTGTTGGATACGATGGGGAGAATGATGAGGAGAGTCGTCTACAACAGAATACTACCCATCGTTGAAAGTAGCCAATATGGCTTGCGGAACGCTCACTCTACAATAGATGCAATAAGGATGGTATTGAATCTGGCAAAAGGTGTTCTGGTTTTTGGGGGCTGCTGTACCATTATTTATCAAATACCTGAGGGAAATGATTGCTGCCAAACTGAGATTTAGTGAACACCTAGATTATAAATGTCAAAGGGCAGCCACTGACACCGTGGCACTTGCAAAAATGTTGTCCTATATTTGCGCCCTGAGTGGTGCGATCCATTCTGCTTTACGCGTCACTTGTGGCGACATTTGCTTACCGGTTGATGGCTTTGAAGGTGCTGTGCAAGACGTATGGAGGGGCGCACAGAGTACAGGAATTCGGAAAGGTCAGAGTTGGATAATCTTTGTCAACGCAGATGCGGGTTGCTGAAGGCACAAACCCATTCTCAACATTAGAGTATGGCTTGAGCGGAAGCCTGGGGAGAGCAAATACAATATTACCTTTGGAAATCGAAATGAAAGTAGGTATACTAACCTATTCCGTATGTTTGTACATTTTTTTCCAATCAAATATAGTCATATGGGGTATTAATTAAATGGTCTCGATTAGTAGTAGTACTTCCCGGAGCTGGTCTTAGTTTTGACATTTGTTGGAACGGTGGGGAGTGCGGGGGATCGAAAGTAATCATTTCTTTAATGGACCCATTCTTAGAAACCACCCAACCGAAAGAACTGAAAAAACCAAGAGGCTGCCACTATATGGTGGCTAGGCTCCGAAAGACCCCCATGCCGATTTCTATTCAAATAAAGTTAATAATAGTATATTACTATAATTTTTACCAATTGGCTGCAAAACTCCCCTGAAATTCATTCTAGTACCACGAAATTGTAACAATGTAGGCTATAATATAGGGCGCGATCCTACCCAGTTTGGTAGAAATCGCACTACTATTAACAAAGTTGTAATAGGTCAAAGTTTACGCTTCTTTCCAAATTCAATACTGTATGTGGATATTCTCACATAATAGATGCATATTTTACGTGATACGTACTAATGGGACCAATGCGCACTCAAATGTCTTTATAAAAGAAATACACAAAACGTTTTATACCTGAAGCGTGCAGCTTCCGGTTTCCCGACTTGTATAATATTAAAAACGAATACCAATTTTGCTGTCATATTTGACCAGACCAAACAGAAAAATAGATGTAGAGGAAACACCAGTTGACACAAAAAAAACATATGTAGTTTTAACAAATTACTTTTCTGATCTTTCAGAAAAAAAAGGAATTCTACTTCTTTTCTATTTCCCAAATCAAATCGTGATGGCGGCTGATAGCCGCTCAATACATCAAAAGCTACTTTTTGTAGCATATATAGCTTTCGCAATTTATGTTACCTCTCTAAGTGTTGCTTGAGGACACCTGAAATCCTAACAACAAATGTTGAAATTATTGATATATGACTGACATTCAGCTCTTGGTGGGGTATAGCGTGTCAACCACACCTACGCGCCTTTGTTCACGGTCACCTGAAATACGTTTTAGTTCCCCCAAGCCTTGCCGAGTTGCCCGCACTCCTCCTCTACTGTTCTGCGCCAGGTGCTCTTGAGGCGACGCATTCGGCCATTTTGGGAAAGTAGGTTCTACTACATGGCGAGGCCCACAACGCAATTGTCGCCCTTCTTAATGTGTAACTTATCCATTGCCACTTCCGTCTTCCGATCATATTGTATACGGGTGACAGGCCTGAGCGTTCTTTCTTTGAAATAGTATCAGGTCAGATGTTGTAGAAAAGTGGTGACGAGCTCTCGACTAACAGTGGTGGTCACCCTCCAGTGTTTAGTCTAGTGTTCATGCACAGAACAGTTTCAACTCGATCTTGGTGTTGAAATAAATGCTTTTCCAGATCTTAGACAAAGCAGCGAATGTATCTAGCAATACCAATGCGTCAGGCGACATCCACTTCGGTGCCACCGTCGACAGAAACCATGCTTCCTAGAGATACAAATTTATCACCGCCTTCGATGCTTTACCTGTTAATGCAGGGAGAGTGCCATGGCCTGGCATACTGAGAATCTTGATTTTGTTGATGGTTTTCCAAATCCAGAGCTTCGCCAAATGGTCTATGGCTCGGTGAGATAGCATGGAGATGTCTTCATTGTACTCGAGGTGTTTGAGGAAAAATGTCATACTCCATTGAAATCCCCCTCGTACAAAGATCTAAACTCCGCTCACTGTTCCAAACTGATCCGTAGGGTGTTGAGCATTCGAAGTTTCCTTGATGCGTTCCAGGATTATTTTATCTATTCTATTTGCAACGGCAAGGGGTACGCAGATATCCTTCCAATTGTCGCACTCAAAACGAAGCACACTCTCTGGGAAAACAGTCGATATTGGACTTGGGGGTTGCAGTTCTGCAACCCTGCGAGAAGTGGCAGACCCAACACCCAAGCGAACGTAAGCGACCATCACACATCCTGGAGACAAATATTAAATCTACTGCAAAGTGGTCAATCTGATCAGTGTCGGTCAGTTGAAACCCAACTGACATTATAGCAAACTCTTTACTCGAACAATGAGCCACCAATGATGAAGTGGTGGAAGTTGCAGAAAGCCACAAACATCCCACAATTATCGTTTTTTCCACTTAGACAGTGTTTCCCCATCACATGCTCGAGCAAGGTGTTGTCAAAGCCCAGCTTGACATTCAGATCACCTATTACGATCACAATGTCACCTTTAGAAAACCTCTTTTGAACTGCGTGCAATTGCTCGTGGAAAGGTTCCTTTCCCACTATACTGGAAGTCTTCGTTGGTGCAATTGACATGCTCTTTACTCCAGACTGGAATCTTGCAGTTAGGTTCCTATCAGAAACCCCAGGTCGAGAGATCGCACCTTACAGTAGCCGCCAGAAAACATCCGACACCAGATTGCGTCTGGCTTTCCAGAGTACAAAAGTACATTACCTTTAGTGTGGCAAGAGGGAAACGAATTCCAGCATCTTACTTCGATTAGACCCCAAATGCCCAGCTTATATTGCTAGAACTCTAGTTGGAGGAAGCAAGCATCCTGGTGACCCCGATACAGTTGTCGAGGAACGGGCACTCATTCCAGAGACTAATCATAAACCCTTTTCAGTAACCAAATGTCTTTGGCATCAAGTCAGCATCTATCCGAAGCGTTGTTGACGTTTCGGTCTCAGTGAAGTTCCGAAATTCGGAATTTAATTTTTACAAAATTTTATATCTTCTTTTAACTTTAAATAATAATAATCGTTGGCGCGACAATCCATATTGGATCTTGTGTTAGAGCACTTCATTCAAGACCGTAACGGTACACTACAAGGACACTGTAAGAGGCAATCAAATACAATTGCATTATTGTCATAGTTGATATGGTTAATCATAACAAAACTTTCAACACAAAATTTATACTCAGCAGCCCTGACTAGAGTGAAGTGGAAAGCGACCTCTAAGGATGCCGACCGATATGTTCTCATAGACTTAGTGATGCACCTACAGGCCAGAATACCCTTACGCTATGGCGGTCTTGTCTAATATCACCACCAACTTCTAGATGAGTCACGTTATTTCTCAGGTGTTCTCCTAGAATTCGTTATTATTCTAATCTATGATCCGACATAGAGAGTTTCTCTCAAACTTTCCACGAAAGTATACTCTATATGTTTAAGGCGTCTTGACTAGTGATAGACTGTTGACATATTGTGTATTTACATTACAAATTTAAAAGTAAAAATAAGGATTAATTTCTTCGTTGGGATCGCCGCTTCTCCAAATCTCGTTGTGTGCGCTCTCATCACAACCGAGAAGAAGTGGTAGCGCCACGCTCTAACAGAAGTTCGATACCACACCCACCTTACGAGTTCTCCCTTGGATGGCCATGATGTCTCCAATTAGTCTCTCTGGAAGACATATGTATTTTAATTTGGGATTTAGGGCAATGTAAGCTCTTGCTTATTGACAAGGGAAGCCCCAAATTACCTTCTTTTCTTGGCAGATCATTATAGACCCAAGATGCAAAGGTATTGCTGGAAGAGGTTTACTTTTGCTATCTTAGTTCTGATGATTGGTTCCATTAATGATTTGACCTCTTCCTCCTCTTCACTTGTCACACACACTTGCCAATGCCATTGCCAACCCTTAGGAGATCTCGTCGTAAAGCGCATGAAACCGACTCCCCTCATGGGTTCCTTGGGCTTCTGGAGAACTCGTATTAGGAGAGTAAACAGCATGTGACCGTGTTTCTCAACCATATTCGCCCAATACAGACACAACAGAGGCTCATTATCTTGCAAACTCAACCCAACGCGCGCATATATGTTTCTTTCCATAAATTTTTTTGCGTAATACGTTACACAGACGTTTTCGATAGTTTTCACATTATAACACATTAACATTATAATGTTAAGCGTCGATCCTCGTCGATAATTATCGCCCGCCACGGTAGAGGCGTTTGTTGACCCCGTGGACGTACGCGGTCGTCCCGCACGTGCATCATTTTCCACCGATTCTTGACCCGCCTTTAAATTTTGCCGAGCACCTAAAAGTCATGGAGTGATCCAAGGTCTCATCACACACCTCCCGCAACATATAAATTTTCACATTCAATTTTTATAAATGACCGTTGATGGAGTTTCGTTATGCGTACCGACGACATTTTTTTTCACTCACGCAAATGAGAGTACTTCACATAGATCGTAACCGGTTGCCGAACGAAACAGACTAGCATTTTCAGGAGGCTCACGGAAACGTTTTAGTATAAGATCATCACATTTTGTTTGATTGCACCGTGTGTATAACAGCGCTCGTTGTTACTGATCAACTTCAGAGATCAGCCATCCAACACGATTGTGAGGAAGTTTTTTTTGCATTCTGCTTTGCTTTTGAAAACCTTCGACAACCTTTGTGGAGAGGCAATTATCAAATTTAGAAGCTTATTTATCGATGTGGTTTTGGAAGATAGACTGACCCCATGTGTTCGCCTGGTATATCGTCTCCAGCGCATCTACATAGTTGTGCTTCCTTCCTGCCGGCCAATTTTGAGACTCAGCCCTGAACCATTCCGCCGAGTTCTCCGTCAGGTAGTCTACCAACATCAGACCTGGTCGAAAGCGTATGTCGTCAAACACAAACATATCATCCCATCCTTTATATATGCACCCATTGATAAAACTTTCGATGTGTAACAATTTGCTCCGAAAGTGATCTAGATAGAATAGTCAGTCAGATACCTTTGCCCACGCAGTCCGCCACAAATAGTCCGCATTTGCACAATAAGGTTGGGCCTACTCATTGAAGAAACCAGGTATCAGTGAAGTTTCTTTTCCACAACACTTTGGATTTCGACTTTGTATTTTTCGACTCTACATCCTACTCACAAGCTTTGATTCCAGACTTTACACTTAGCAAAATCTGTTTAAATTGATGTCTAGAATTCCCTTCCACAAGGACTAGAACATTACCAGCGAACATGCTTAATCCAAAGACCTCAGATAGACTCTTGAGATAGTCATCCAGTTTGACAGGCTTCTGTTTTCCAAGATTTAGCAAGCGATGAACAAATTGTTGGAATATGGTCGTTGGTCAGTTGCATCATCTTTCCGTCGACTTCTAGGTCGCTTATGATAACAGAGCAAGGTTAAGCGGTGCGCGTCCCCATGAGAGAATTCGGTATCCCGACCAAAAGGATAAGACTGACTGGACAGACGCTGACCAATGTGCCGGGCTAGATAAAAGCAGCAGGATCACTCTCAAGACCATCCACCATTAGCAACGGTCTAAGACAAGGGGATACCCTATCATGCATTCTCTTCAACTTGACCCTGGAAAACCTAATCCGTGATGCTGAAGTAAGTGAGAGGAACACCACCCTCTTCAAGTCCACCCAAATACCGACCTATGCTTGAAATTATGGGAGAAACAACCTACAATCTACTTTCACCCGAATCGAGCAGCCGACGATTGGTGCGAGATCTTGAGCTGCATATTAATGAAGGCAAAAGGAAATGCATGGTAACGTCAGTACCAAAGACCAAACAAGCAGAGATCTTGATAATTCCTCCTATTTAGACTCGAACATCACAACCGATAACAGCTTTGACAATGAAATCCGTGCACGGCTGCCAATAGAGTCTATTTCAGCTTACAAAAACTACACTACTATAGGGTCAAACCTATTACTGTACAAGACAATGATCTTGCCAGTCCTTATGTCCTTATGACCTGGGTCCTTAACAAGAAAAATTGCTAACTCTTGGCCGCATTCGAGACAAGAATCTTTGGAGGATGGAAGAAGCCTCTATAACGATGAAATTTATACGCGATACCACGACCGTCTAGTTGTGAGTAAAATCCGCGCCAATGGTTGCGTTGGGCGAGTCACGGTAATCCGTACGGGTTAGGAAGATCCTGCCCGATAAGTCTATAAGGGCGTGGCAGAGCCTGCCTGAGTAAAACGGGTATGTTTGGAGTTCCTTACTAAGGCATGCCTAGGCCGAATACCAGTTGTTGCGCCGTTAATGATGCTGATGAGGTCTGGAAGACAGAACCAGAAAATATAGTTGCAATTAAGGTATAATAGGGTGCATTCAGTGTAGAAAGGAGGGACTGGGAGAGGCTTGAAACACACGGTTTCAAGATCAATCGATTGGCGATAAAAGTGTAAGCTAGAGAAACCTCATCTTCTTCACTGTTCAAAGTAATACCTACTTTAGATTCATGATAGGAGTCGGAAACTGATTTTAATGGATAAAAATTCTGACAACGTATGGGTAATTTTGTTTTCAACGAGTTTCACCTCTGGAAGAGAAAACAAGTGGAGAAACCGAGGGCTGGACACTCCGGGTACAAACAATTTTGCGCTTTTCTTCCTATTTATAAGTAGAAAACTATCTAATTCTGTACTAGTTTTCAAGACATTTTTCGAAAATAATCCATAGCAAGAAAATTCGCTCAGTACTACTGGACTTTTCATTTTAATTTGATTTTATGATTGTGATGCCCTATGCATCCGTAGTGTGGTGGGTTAAGATGAGACAAAAAGGTTTTCATCGTAAACTAGCCGCACTGCAAAGAACTGTGTGTCTGGGTATCACTGGTGCCATGAGCACAACATCCGGCGCAGCTCTGAATGCACTACTCAATTTGCAGCTCCTGGATATATTTATTCAAAGCATTGCAATGAGAGCAGCTCATAGACTAATTCGATTAGATCTATGGGGAAACAACAGATGTGGGGGAAGGGGGGCACAGAGCATTGGAAGAGCTACTGGGAGGACTGAATCCAGTTCTTACAATGCCTTCCGATTTTCGTGTCCCCGTACATCTGTTTGGTAGAAGATATAAAGTTACCCTGAAGCGTAGAGAGGACTGGGAAGGCCCAGAGGAATGCGTGGCAGGATATACGGAAGTCTTCTATACCGATGGCTCAAAAACAGAAGAGGGTTCTGGAGCAGGAGTCTACCTCTCGAATAAAAACGAGAAGTGGGGCTTTTCCTTTGGGACAATATGCAACGGTTTTTCAAGCCGAAATTTATGCGATTCTAAGGGCGGCAGACTGGGTGATTGACGAGCGGTTGAAGGGCAGGCGCATCGCAATCTGCAGTGACAGCCAAGCTGCATTGAGGGCATTGAGTTGTCCTTTGATCACCTCGAAAATCGTTCAGGAATGCAGAAACGACACAGTGGAACTACTCTGAGTACCTGGTTACTGTGGCGTAGAGGGAAATGAAATCTCGGATGCTTTAGCGAAAGAGGGGTCAATCTCACCTATGCCGGGACCGGAGCCAGCAATTGGAGTATCAGTAGCATTGGCTAAGTCTGTTTTCAAAAACTGGGAACAAGCTTCCCATAATGACAGGTGGCAGAGCCTAAATGCTGCTCGACACACTAAACTTTTCCTGCCAGAACCGAACATACGTACCGCAAAGTTTATCCTGTCGAAAAGCAGGAGGACTTGCAGGTGTGTTGTGGGCATTCTGACAGGCCATAATTCACTAGCTGGGCATATGTTCAGAATAGGAATTACTCAAGATGGTACGTGTCCCTCCTGTAATAAGAAAGCGGAATCCACGGAACATTTCCTATGTGAATGTGTCGCCTATGGACACATGACTATATTTGGTGAAAAAACAATTCACACTCCTCTTGTGCATGTATGGAGGCTCTCTCTTAAATTCCATGTAGAATGATATAACTCACTGTGTGTGTGAGCGTTCACTTTTCTACCAAATTTGGTGTTAATCGGTGTAACAGTTTCTAAGAAAAATGCGTGTGATAGACAGACAGACAGTAAACCGACTTTTGACAGGCCACAGATAAGATCGTTAATAAAAGACTCATATTTTACGGGCACTATGGCAAAGATTGATAAAAGTGCATGTAATGTTCAATTTTTTTTTTAGGAAATAAGAAAACTTCTAATGATTCTCAACATGTCGGATGTAACATTAGCCTCAATTTACCCTTTTTCACAACCATCTGGACTGTTTTCTCGCCCATTTTAGGAATCTAAGTAAATAATAGGGCGAGCGTTTCCACTAAAACCTTCGTACGATGAATGTTCCTTCATCAAGGCTACTGGAACGCACACATGACGACTGACTATTGTTGGAGCATACAGAACAGCTCTCCGCCTTCACCTTTAAAAGGGAAGTCAAAAAAGAAAGTTTTTCAACTTAAGAACTGAATAAAATCGGTCATTTTTCAAAATCCTCATCATTTTATTTGAGTAGATATCGGTATTTTGAGGCCTAAATATCATAAAGAGGCAAATTCGGAATTTTTTAAATTTTTAGGTTAGATATTTTCTGACGATAACTCCATGAAATACGTGAGCACTCCCCCTTTACAAAATATGTCAAAAATAAGGCCAGGGTTGGAAAGTAATCATCGAGACTATTCGTTCGTTATAGCGCAGGACTATATTTGGTGAAAAAAGTCGAAACCCCCTTCTGCATGTGTTGGGAGCCTTCTTAAACTGAATGGAAAAAGATGCTATTTACTGCATACGTTGCCGCTCACAGTCCCACCCTTCTCACCAAATTTCATGCCAATGAGTATAACCGTTTCTGAATAGTCTGAATAGTCCATAAAAAACCTTGACCAGATTAGATCCTTTTTTAATTAGACAATTTTTAATTACAGATGGCTCTATCTTTCAACTGTTCCCTCCATGCGTTACTTATCATTGGATTAATTGCAATTCTCGCAACGGAGGCTACCAGCAAAAGGTTTTGTGGACGTGAGCTTGCTGACACACTGAGAACACTTTGCAAAAACAATTACAATGGATTCGGAAGATTAACAGGTGATTAAGGTTTACATGAAAAGTGATATTTTTCTTTTTTCTTTTTATCTTCCTTCGCACATTCATTAGCTTCTTAGATTTTTAAACTATCACCCGAACCAATGGCGACCCTAACACAGTTGCTTGTCTTCTCATTTTAGCGCCTCTCCAGGGAAGCTACAATGCGCAAATTGAGGACCATAGTGTCTACGAGTACCAATCAATACCTTTCATATCAAAATTGACGGGTGGAGTGCTATCACCACGAGTTCGGCGGAAACGACACGGGGTGTCTGATGAATGCTGCAAGAAGCCATGCACCTATAAGGAGCTTTCCAACTACTGTTATGGGCCATAGTGGACCGTCGTTGTACACACGATCTCATCGAATAAATCACTAAAAGTAGTTTTACGAAACCAATAAATTTCACCCTTTTGTATTATTGTCATCTGAATTAGGGCGGCTTTGCGATTATATAAATATATCCTAGAGATTCCTATGTAAATTATTACTGATTAGGTTTTTTTATCCTTTTATTTATTGTATACTCGCATGACAATTATATTATTGATAGGTATGTATTCTATGTTTAGCAATGTAATAAAAGATGTTAAAAAGATCAAATCCTGTATTATCGCGGTATTCCTACGTTCAAATGAAGGTATTCCGCCTCCCTTCCCCTCCAATCTGGTCAGAATAAAAGGTTGAGATAAGAATGCTACTTTTAGATTCCTACCAAATCGACCTCGATTAAGTCGCACGTGTGTTCTGACTTTATTTTGGCATAGGGTCCTTCGAATTTAACTAGACCGCCTAGAAGGATGGATTTCAACTCTACGTACACAATGCGAAATTTCTGCAACCAAAATGAGTCAAATTGTCTGAATTTGAGTTGATTATGGAACTCGCAACTTAGGTGCCGAACTACTTTGAAACCTGGACAAACCAATGAAGCGTGTTCTCATCTCATACCACTTCATTCTTAGACGGCTTCCCTGTAACAACTTAACATAGTTGCAGTATTCCAGGAAAATTCATATTTTTGAGCCACAGCAGAGTCAACAGAACCTTGATATTACACCTAATTAAAAATTTCGAAATTTTTTGGAACTGCATCTTTACTGACTTTTCTAATTATATATGGTTGCCACTGACTCCTACGTGGTTTAACTTCAAATTTCTTATATTTTGATATTTCGCGCCGTCATGCGTTGCTCTGCCAATAGGTTTTAGTCATGCAGACTTCATGCTCTGGAGGACGTTGTCTTAGGCGCAGAGGGAGGAATCCTGGGTTAGGAAAGACTTCAATTCCAGGGAACTTTGATTGGGCATGCCTCACCGAGACTCCAGAGAACAACGGATTCTCGAAATGCCAGAGAAAACAGGGCTGTAGCTTTAAACACCGGATTTACACTAACGTTCCAGCACCCCAATCAATGCATCGGTGTGCACCAGCCCGGCGTTCTTTGTGTGCGTGGAACTTCGCAAAGATGAACACCGAGATATTTGTCGAAGCTTTTGACGCATGTGAAGCTGCAATGGAGGGCACTTCTGGCGAAGAAGTGCTGCAACTGTCAGTGTCATAGATTCAGCTAACCAGATAACGGCAGCCTGCGGAATTTTCATGCCCAGGAGGACATCGAAGCATGGCACACCTTCTGTATAAGAAGGAGTGTTACAAACTCCGCCACTTGACACAACGCCTAAACGAACAGGAGGTGGCATGTAGCACAATGACAGAGTGCAGCCCAGCCAAAAGAAGCAAAAGTCACCTGTGGAGAATCGGTTATAAACTGATAAACCGAAAAATCAGTGTTAAGCAGAACCCTTGTTTACTTAAGGCCGAAAAGATGGACCGTATTGTACGGGCAGCATTCCCTTCATATCCTACACAGGCTGACGACAGCATCATGAAAGCTACCGAGGATTACCCCTTTTTCTCTATAAAAAGCTGGAAGAGGCAGCCCTCTCTATGAATAACAATAAGGCACCAGGACCAGACGGTATAGCGGCAAAAATATACAAACTGGCGTCCCAACATCGGCCAGACCTACTGCTCGACGCATCCAACGCTCGTCTGAAGGAGAGTATTTTTCTCTCCCGCTGAAAGGTGGCGAGGCTTGTGCTAATAAGCAAAAGGAAAAGTGGGCATCTGCATAACGGCGACTTATTCTACTTAACACGGCCGGAAAAGTCCACGAAAAGCTCATTAGAAGTAGACTCGGTGAAGCGATATGTGCTACCGGAGATTTATCCCCAAGACAGCTTAGTTTCAGGGCAGGGAGATGTATAGTAAATGCTGTCATGCAAGTCATAAATGCGGTTCATCAAGCGGAGGCACACAGTCGCCAAGCTCGATAGATTGTACTCTTCGTAAGGGTCAAACATGTCGTTAATTTCGTAACAAGGAAAGATATTTCAGGTACACTAGACGACACATTTCACGTGTTGAGCTATCTCTTACGGATATTGAGAGTTTATCTGAGAAACAGCTCTCTGCTCTATGAGACTCTGGAGGTTCAAACGAAGATAGAGATAACTTTGGAGGTAGCGCAGTGATCCATCCTAGGGTCGGGCGTCATAGTACGGTATTCTGCTAATACATAAAAGGCGAGTTGCCCCTGGTCAACAGATGATATTGCGGCACTTGTTGCTGGACATCCTGTTGAAAGAAGAAAAAACTCCACCCTGTGGCATATATTGTGAATCGATAATCGAGCCAAAACCAACGGTTAAGTATCTCGGATTGACGCTCGACTCAAGGATGAACTTTTTCGAACAAATCAAAGCAGAAGCGACCTTAAGTCGACTAATGGCAAATATTGGGGGTCCTACATCCTGGTTCTGCTCTCCGGAGCGGAGGTGTGTTGTAACCCCTTTGCACAAGTACAGAGACGGAAAGTTTTACGAGTGGTGTCTGCCTATCTCGCTGCCTCGACGCTAAATAAGTGGCAATTCTCTTGGCAAAACAAGATGAGAGGCAGACGGACTGCGCCATCATTGACAACCTAGTTGCGTGGCTGAATCGAAAGCACGGTGAGACTGACTATTTCCTATCCAGCTCATGGCTGGCGGGCATGGATGTTTTCAGTCTTACCTACACAAGATTGGGAAGGCACAATATCCTGCCTGTGTGTTTTGGGATTCATCAACACGTTTATTTTAACACAGGGGAGGTAGTTCTCTTGAAGCAACACTGTCAGGGAGATGCTGTGGAGCGCTGACAGGTAGAGCCCTGTTGGCACTACGTTCGGGCCCTCCTTGTTGCAAAGAGGATAGAGCTAGACCGGTGGAGGGGCTGGATGGGGACCGAGGAATGGTTCCCTTCCTCCTCTCCCCTCTTGTTGATGAAAGAAATTTCCTAATTTGAAGGCTCCCGAAGGCGGAAGAGCGGGAGGGCTCCCCCGAAGTAATATAACAAACGGTTCCGGGCTAGTTCTCTGATGACGGAGATGTATAGTTAGTAGTCCGTGGTGTACCGGCGCGGAAGTCCTTCACTCTAGCCATTAGTTTTACCGGAATTCCCGTCCCGTCTAGAGTATTCCAAATATACTTCTATCTACGCTATCAAAGACCTTGTCGAAATCAAGAAAGAGCAGATGAAATGAAGATCTGAACTCCGAGCACTATTTCAGAATGATCTATAGGGTTTTGATGTCGTCAGAGGATTCAAAGGAGAAACCTGTTCTCTGTCAATCAAACTTTCGAGATGTTATTTAATAACGTTTTAGTTACTATCTTAGCAACCGCAAGACACATGCAATAGCCCTTCAACTGCCAAACTCTAAAGTCTAGACGAATGTACTTCTTTGGAATCTTAACGACCAACCTCGTCTTATGTTGTCTAGGCATTTCATCCCCGAGAGGTGAAACTTCACGTGAAGTTATATAACTGAGAACGGGGATAATGTACTCCTTCCACCTCTCAACTTTGTGAATAAAGAGCGCTAACACATTTAATTTTACCATCGAAACGAACATCCTGAAGTTCTTCCATGATGCAGAATACAGCAGCTTTTGCTTCCTGGCCAGCTCAGTAATAAATTCCCTTTCATCATAGAGAACGCTTCCCTGCGCTTTAAGAAATTAGGATCGTATGGCACCGGATCAAAACAGCGGAGCGCGCTGAACTACCACTTTGGCACCAGAAAATTCCTGCCCATTTCCACAGTTGGGTTTGCGATTTTGTAGATAACATTTCCGTGCACGTTTGGCCTCTGTGTGTCATTTAGTTAGATTCTGTATTCTCCAAACCTCGGAATTAGTATAAAACAGTAGTTGTAATAATACTTTCAGGACAAGGATGAGCATATTCTTCATGAGAACAGTAATACAGTGCGTTTTTGAGACCAAAAATTTACCTTTACAGCTTTCTTCTAATGTAATCATACTTCTGGCCCCCATCATAAAGCTCCATAGGTAATCATAGGTCTCTCACAATTTTATAAGGCCCAGTATATTATGTGTGGTTTTAAACTCAAAGTCAGTTCTTCTTCAGAGAGTGCTCGCTTACGTTTGTTTATTATATGCTCGGAATATTTACTCCAATTGGGTTTTGTATCCAGTATTACTCCTAAATATTTAGCCTCATTCGATAACTCAGATACGAGTTCGAACTCATACACCTTCAGCTTTCTTCAAAGGCTCGGAGACAGATTTAATTGGGGTTTATTGTCGGATACCCCCAACCACACTAGCCTTCCATTAACCGTAAAACTCGAACACCGACATCATTAGCATGTTTTTGGGCGTAATACCTGCTTGGTAAGACCGACATACTGTCAGGTCCCACAGTACTGCTGACAGAACTTTCCCTTGTAGACATGGTTCCACCTAAATGCACTTGAGTCAGCCTAGCTTCCAACAGCGATTATAATAATCTACATGTAGTCCTTCCTACACCAAGTCTTCTGTCGGCTAATATTATAGACTGAAAATGGTTAACATTGTTAAAAACCCCTGCTATTAGCGATTAGCATTAAAATAGCTGACTATTTGTTGTTAAAAGCGGTTTTATTCTTTGTTACTAGGTCCAAATTTTCCAGGTTGGTAAGAATGCTATTTGGGGAGCAAAAGTAGGAT
Organism: Hermetia illucens; assembly: GCF_905115235.1. Taxonomy (NCBI): domain Eukaryota; kingdom Metazoa; phylum Arthropoda; class Insecta; order Diptera; family Stratiomyidae; genus Hermetia; species Hermetia illucens. The sequence goes on along the minus strand of NC_051852.1, from coordinate 103,180,502 downwards.
AGAAAGATCAGAAATACTGCGAGACTGCACTTAGATTTGAATTTAGTAAATGTGCACGTCCTGTCTTGCCGAAGAAGATATCATACGGAGATATTCGGAACAAACTCCCATCCTTATGCTCGCTCGACTTCCTTATATACATTAAACTCTCCGCTTTCAAATAATTTGTCCAAACATTTTTTTACTGATCATTGCACCTAATTTTGTGAGATATGGCAACATTTTCCCTTTTTATAAGCATAAGTTTAAAACTAATTTCCTATTGTAAGTAGCCATATCAATTTTCTGCATTTTTCTCAACAATTTCCCTTTATTGCCAATAAACCCAATACAAATTAAAAGGTCTGCTAGATAACGCTTCTTATCGAAAAACACCTGGGAACCACAGATTCGCAAGAAAAACTGCCCTCGACTTTTTTGGCCGCTATTGCTTACGTTTCTAAGACCGGCTAGTCTTCCGTCCGCCAGCAAAGAATTTTCGACTAATATTGCGTCTTGACCATCGGCTCTAATTAAGGAATTGAATGCTGCTATTGTGAGCTGTCTTCAGCTTTTTTTGGTCAAATAAAATATCCCTGAAGGTAAGCCAACAGAATCGAAGGTTATCCCCCGACTCCGGCTTCAAATGCTTTTAAACTATCGTCACTTATTCTAAGAACAGGCCTAAGCCTGGTAAATGGCTTCTCTGGGCGGTTCACATCCAAGATGTCCCTGTTCGGTATCCAGGCAACAACCTTGCGCATGCAATAGTAGCATCTCAACAGCAATATCGTGACCCCACCCAATCGCTGATCCGAGTACCATCATGCAGGTAGCTACTCATGAACTGTGACTGAGCATCTCTCTGGACTGTCTTCCCCTCTTGGAAGTTAGTTTTGCCTGCACAACTGACATTGTCCAGGGCACACATTTCCCAAAATATTTTCTTGTCATTGATCTGCCAGGTTTTCCTTCTGGGAAATTTTCACTCCTCGGTTATTTAAATGCAGTTTGTAGTATCCACATTTTGATCCCAGAGTATAACGGTGTTTTTTGATCCCCGTAATCAGTGGCTCATGAAGAAAGGAACACTGCAGGGAGCGCAACACCATTCATCCCTAGTTCAATTCATTCATGGTCTTTGATCTCCGTTTAGCTTGGACTTTCCCTTGACTTCGCTCCTAAGTGGTTTCCTAAAATAAGTTCCTTACTGAGCCCCCTACAACAGCACAGAGGGGTCTATCACTAAAAGCAACTGCATTTGAACAATCTTAATCGCCTGATTAAAATGCAATTTGATACGCGATGGTAAACTCACAGCAGCTCTGCCCCGATTTAACTGCAGTTTGGTGAAAAGTATACGTGGTGCTTGGTTGCTTGCCGCTATCTTAGTTTGGGAATAGAACGGTAAGATCCACGAACTCTGAACAAACCTCCTGGCAATATTAATGAGAATTCCGCCGTCATCAAAAATGCTTTTATCTCTGGAAAGGGTGAAGTTATTGACAACGTTCCAAAAGGCCTAGCAACGGAAGTCTGGAGGCAATGAGGTGATGAATGTCATCGTTCGAGTACAGGTGAGTAATACACACTAGACAAGATAAAAGTAATTCCAGAATTGCGTTGATTTGACAAGCAGAAGTTTATGCAAATAACAAATATTTCGCTACCATATACCACGACCCTTGTGATGCAGGTGGCCGTAAGCCTTATGAGGGATGTTTACGATGATGAATAGCTGAATAGTTGGTTCTCAACCGTATGATGTCCGGTGAAGCTCCACCTGTTAGTGATGATGTGTCATTCCAGCTCTTGTAGTTTCCACTTATCCGGAAATCTTGCAAATCTGAGAAGGAGTGGAAGAAAAGCACCAGTTTGGAAAGTAGAAGAAGCATGACCTCTCTTAGACTTCGCAATGCGTACCGCGGCGGCCAGAGTGGTATAAGCCCCAGAATGAAACGTGGATTGGTAAACACGATGAAGCATAAAACCTGGGAAACAACTGCTGAACCAACACCAATAGCTCTACTACCTAGTTTTCACCTCCACGTGGTGGTCGGTTAGAGTTCTTTCTTAATGAAAAACTGCAGATGTGTGGCGCGGCAGGAAATTTATTTCGAATGTTGCGTATCAATATCGTGGTTGTTAGAACTACTTGGTTTGCGCGGAAAGCGGTCCACAAACCAACCAAATTGACTACGTGTTAATTGAACGTCGCCACCTCTCAGCCTTGACGAATGCCAGAACATATAGGGGGGCTAATATAGACTCGGATCACTATCACCTTGACATGATGCTCCGAGCTCGAATAACAACACCACCTCGAATCTCATCTGACAATAAGGCGAGAGTGAACATTGAAGCCATCCACAACAAAAGGGGTAATGGATGCCGTGACAAGTCTATGAACTCGAGAAGTATAGGTAAAAACCGCACCAGGCGCGGAAGTTTTATCAACAAGTCGGTAGGATGAAAAGCCTTATACAACTCGATACTCATCCAGCCGATACAAAGAGGGAATCTGATTTTCGAGAGAATGGGCAAATTGGAGCGACGGGTTGAGTAATTTGTTGAATTGAATTGAATATCGTTGATGGCCAAAATGCTAGAAAGCAGGTAAATAGAAGTACCGACAGGTACAAATTCTATTGTCATGAACACCACTCAAGGCTGTCCACAGGGTGGGGTACTATCGCTGCTGATGTGGAGTATGGTAGTGGATGAATTCCTGGACGTGTTAACAAATACTGGAATTCAAGTCCAGGGTTACGCGGACGACATTGTTTTAATCTGTAGGGGCAAATATGAAGATACCCTATGTGATAGAATTCAAACTGAACAAAGGCTTACTAGTGTCTGGTACGGATCAACCCAGCCAAAACCACCATAGTACCATTCACTAGGAGGTGTAAGCTTGATCACCTGAGAGCCATAACATTACATGATATGGAGGTGAAACGAGAAACAGAGGTCAAATATTTGGGAATTACACTAGACCAAAAAGAGGGAGCGGGTGCCGGTGTCCAAGGAAAATGTACTTTGAGCCAATGGGCAGGTACACTAGCATATTCCAGGCGGAAATATACGCCATAGACAAATGTGCCTTCTTTAATCTGCAAAGGAACTACAGAGGGCAGAACATAGCTATTCTCACCGATAACCAAGCAGCGATCAAGACACTTAAATCCAACCAGGTGAACTCTAAACTGGTGTGGGTATGCCTTGAGAGACTGAATACACTCGGCTCGTCCAAAAAGGTCTGGATACTTTGGGTTCTAGGCCATGCTGAGTTGGAACGCAACGAGGCATCGGACGAACTAACCAAGAAGGGAGTAGGGACGCCTTCACACGCGCCAGAACCCTTTTGTGGAATCTGAAACGGTTTCATGGCTATGAATCTAAGAAATGAAGGGGAACGGTTGAGGGAACTATACTGGGCGGGCCTACCAAGGATGGAGCGGCCCAGGGTACTTATTGGGGGATACGAACCCATACACACAAAGGATTGCTTAAACCTCACCAAAAAAAACCTCCGAATCATAGTGGAAATTCTCACTGGTCATTGTCGGCTGAACTATCACCTAGGGAAGCTAGGGATATCTACGGATACTGCCTGCAGGTTTTGTGAGGAGTATGACGAAAGGGATATCTACGGACACTGCCTGCAGGTTTTGTGAGGAGTATGACGAAACCTCTCTATACACGTCCTGGGACAGTGTCCGGCACCTGTGCAAAGCAGGTCGAGGCATCTGGGAGAACACTTAATACCAGATGCAAAGCTGAAACATCTGGAAGTAGGGAAATTCCTGAAATCCCTGACGGTTATAGGCCTGCTTGAGATGCTATAATCAATAGGTACACTATATCTAGTAAAATGGGCACAATAGTTCTTTAAGGACGCGGTGCGACTTTCCCTTAACAGAATAATAAAACTAAATATCGATGAGTTGGAGGTCTTGCTATCTGAAAATGACGGACAAATGTTGCCACCACCAATCGTAGAAGTCCGTGCAATCCATCGACTAAAAAATCATAAGTTGTCTAAAGCCGAGGAAATTATAGCCGAACTGGTTAAATATGGAAGCGACCAACTGCATCATGAGGTTCATGACCTGATGTTGAAAATTTGGGATAGCGAATCAATGCCTAATGATTGGCAACGAGGCATTATCTGTTTCATACTTAAAAAGGGAGATTATTTCGCAATGCAGCAATTATAGAATTGTCACGTTACTGGGTATCATTTATAAGATATTCTCCGCTATCCTGCTAAGCTGGATAGCCCCATACCCCCAGGTCATCAAAGGCTGGTACCAAAAGAATTGTTGGAATATTGTCTCTTAATCCGTATGCTTAGGGATCGTCCTGCCCGAATAATCTATGAGAGCAATACCTACGGTAGAAAAAGAAAACGTGGCAGACCCTGCTTCTTCGTCGGCAATTTAGGTAACGGAACCGTCATTCTGCCCGTACTCTTTTCGGTTATATATCCCAAAACATACGGAAGAGTTCAGAAAAATCATGTTCATTAGAGGATGTATAATGTTGTTCTCCATTCGGGCACACCATAAGTGTGGAAGATTCGATTCGCAATGAATTTCTAAACTAATTAAAAATATTCTATGATTCACAGAGATGCAAATATAATTGGGTTGAAAACATTACCTGGATCCTATATAGAATTCTATCCTAAACCAGATAAATATTGACTAATTTTTTCATATATCACGCCACTTTTTCTTACGTTTAAAATAAACGACTTGGTATCTTTTTTGTGCCTCAAAGTGGAAAATGTCATTATCTGATCCTTTTCCCAAAACTGCACAAAATATAGAAACTTCAACACAATTTGTGCTCAAGAGATCCATCTCCGAAAAAACACTAGAGAATGATAATTGAAGTATTTCAATCGGTACCATTTTATTAGAGTAAAAATATTGTTAATTGTAAATCTTAATAGATTTCTCTAGACAAGAATTATGCGATCGTTTATGCGACTTATTAACATGTTCAAGGCCAATGTATGGCAAAGGACCATCGACTGCAAATACAATTATTCGTTACTCCTCCTTAATGGAGCACAATATCTTTTATGAGAAACTTACCATGATTCTCATCAACACGGAAGTCATTCAAATTGATAATGTGGTCATCAGATATATAATCAGCTCGTGAGTTCGTAATTAGGATAAATTTGTACTGATCACGAAAGGATAAAGTAATTTTTTTTTAATGAATAAACTGTAAATGCCATGAAATGATACCTTCTCCCATTCCTTTTGCGGAACATTTAATTTTTTCTGCATTCGTGCTTGTAAGTCACCAAGTATTTCTCCATTCTTCGCTTTGATGAAGAATGGAATACCAAAAGAATTATAGATTTCTTTCCAAAAATGAGAGACTGGTATTAGCATTTCATCTTCCCTAATTTCCAGCTCCTCGGGTGCCACTTCTTCAATGCGTAATGATCGGTGATGGATGTAATTTGTTTCGTTGTTGTACTGCAAATCTAGGACGGGTGACCAAGAGTCAAACTGATGCAGCGAATTCACTTCGTAATTTACTTACTCTCTAAGGGTAGGTTCTCATTCGGAATGGGTAAAAGTTTGAAATTTACAATTTCGACTAGCCTTAATCGCCTCGTGCTGTTTTCACTGAACTCGACATGCTTGCTGGCTTCCTCGATAAGATCGGCCACAGTATCATTTTTATCTACGTATAAAATCAACTCCTTCTCCTCTCGATAGTCTGGCGAGACCTATGGAATACTTGACCATTAACATACACCTTGAGTGGATTAGGCAGGGATTCCGTACCACGTTGCACTTAAACTGCCGCTTACTCTCTAAGTCATTGATGTTCATCTGAATTTTCTGATAGAACAGTTTCTTACTACTTTTCGGTTTATTATACGCAAGCAAATCCTTCAGGTTACCGTCGTAAGAACAACTCAATGGGTTACCAGGCAAGTCCTTGTAGCTGCAAACACAAATAAAATCTTTACAGACTCAATTCGAAGACAAGTCGACTTGAATACCTTTGGCATTTGAAGAACTGGATCTTATTTGGATCAGCATCGATTTTCTTAGCCACTGCAGAAGCCATTTGCTCGTAGGTATGCCTCTGCGATAACTCCAGCGGAAACCTGCAAGGATGTTCCCTCAAATTAAATTCTTCTAAGCCAATTTTTCTTTTCTTACCCAGCATCATTTGGATTGTTCTTATCAACAAACGTTACCTCAACCTTATACAGCAGGTCCAAAAAATAGTCATCACAGGTCGGTAACGTCAACTTATCATCGACAATCTTTTTCTCGAAAATCAGAATATACCCCTGAATATCGCAACCCGACACGTTCAAACTATACTCAATCGAATCATTGGCGTTCGTCAATTTATTGATACTATTCGGACCCAATTCTTCGTAAATATTCAGCTCGATTCTATCCGACAATCCTAGCTTGAAGCGAACTTCATTGGCCAAATCAGAGAGTCTGGTATCCAAGCAGTATTGCGAGTAACCGATATAATTCAAACGGTTCTGGGCAGGATCAAAATATTTCATGAATATCAAAATATCGTGACGAGGATCAAATTGATCGATGGTCTGGACAACATCGGCATCTAAAACTTCCAAAAAAATAGTCCATGTTGAAGTTGTATCGATTATATGGGACAGGGCTGAATCCATCTCGTTGTTGAAGTCGAAATAAATCATCCTCATCGACTGACGTCGTTGAACCAGTGGCCAAATTCGCATCTTTGCCAATGGTACTCTGAAGGAATCGCATATAGTTCCGAGAAGAGACCCCACCGTATCCGTTTTCTTGGCTCGAAAGGTTTTATATTGAACATTATCTGGGTCGAAGTAGCCAGCAGCAGAATGACCTTCGAAGGAATCCTCCAAAACAATCTGAATTGTGAAGTACATGGTCTGATCCGTGCGCTCAGCCTTTCTTATCATCTCAATCCTTCGTTCTTCGTCTAAACGTTCGATCAGTTCTGAAGGGATATCGGTTTCGATTATCGTCTCCAACACTTTCGGTATTTCTGAGACTCGAATGTACACCAACATGTAAGCATTGCTGTTTTGCTTATCGTTTAGGCTTATTTCGTCATCAGACCCTCCGTAATTGTGTTCAATGGCTTCGGTTTTCGTACAACAAGAGACCACATCATCATCGAACTTACACCACTTGCCGTCCAACAGAGGATTAATGTAGACAACATAGTGGCCATTGTGGTTGTCTCCCGAGTGGACAAGAACTGCATGCAGTCGGTAAGCTGCGTCCGTCTCTTCCCGCTCTGCTAGATAGGAATCCAGGAATAGTTCGTCATCGAATTCAAATCGATCATTAAATTTCACTGAACAATCCGTTACAGGATCGTACTGAAATCGCATCAAGTGAAGGTGCAAGACTGGCGGAAATGAAAGGAAGATAACACCTTTTTCAGCGTCCTGCAATCCATACTCTTCACCTGCGTCGTATTTGTTATCTCCGTCTAATGTTTCCGGTGCGATGTAGTTTTTGAAGGATTCGTAGACTGAAAGAAAATTAGGGAAAGTTCAAACAAAACCGACAACGAAATCCATAAAATTATATATCATGACGCAAGAATTTCACAGAACACATCTAGGCGGGTGACTGTTTACACTGCACCCACGTCCACGAGTTAAAATCCTCCAATTTGCTACCTTCATCTTCCTGTAAGGATCACAGCTAAAATAATCGAATAGCAATTATAATAACGATAGATTTTTCGAAAAAAATATGAGCTCGGGTTGGTTTGCAGAGTCGACACTGCAAGACCGTCCGTTCAGAGTGGACAGATCTCCCACCAGACGCATTCCCTGATGGCGAATTGGGGCCTTTGTGGTGTCCGCGGCTTTGCAGTATGTGCAACCTTTGATTCACTTTGTCCTGTGACAAGCTGGCGAGAGCATTCATTTTCTGATAAGCAGCATTTTCCTTTTTAAGGTTTTGTGTAAACACAAAACCTTATTAAAATCGGTTTACTGTCTGTCTGTCTGTCTGTCTGTCTGTCTGTCCGTCACACGCATTTTTCTCGGAGACGGTTATAGCGATTGACACCAAATTTGGTAGAAAGGTGGGAATTGTGAACGCTCACGCATACAGTGAATTACATCCTTTTACGTCGAATTTAAGGGGGAGTCCCCATACATGCAAAAGGGGGATGTAAAATTTCTTTTCATCAAATATAGTCATGTGGGGTATCAAATAAAAGGTCTCGATTAGTACTTTTCAAAGCCGATCTTAGTTTTGACATTTGTTGGAAGGGTGGGAGCGCGGGGGGTTGAAAGTGATCACTTCTTTAAGGGGGCCATTCTCAGAAACTACCAAACCGAAAAATCTGAAAAAAATCAGGAGGCTGCCACTATATGGTGCCTGGGCTCCGAAATACCTTCCATGCCGATATCTGTTTAAATGAAGTTAATAACAGTATATTACTACAATTTTTTGTAATTGGTTGGAAACCCCTCTCAAGTTCATCCTAGTGCCATGAAATTTTGCAGTGATATAGGCTATAATATAGAGCATGATCTTACCAAGTTTTGTGGAAATCGCACTATTACTAATAAAGTTATAATATCTCAAATTTGTTGCTTCTTTGAAAATTGAAGATTATGAATGTCAATATCACCCGAAAGTGGATACTCTCACATAATATATGGATATATTACGTGCTACGTACTAAGAATTACACAAAACCTTTCGTACCTGAAGCGTTCAGCTTCCGGTTTCCCGACTTGTTTAATTTGTAGCGCCAACACAACAATTTTCTTTACAAAACCCTCACACCTTTTAACTTCTCTCCGAAACCCTAAAATTCATTTGAATATTTTCAAAATTTCAAATTTTCTAAATTTAAAAAATATTCATCAACTCTTAGATTTGATCATGTTGCGTATTATTAAATGTATTGCTAATGCTTGTTTCTGGCTGTGGCAAAGTGATATGCGTGCAACGGCTAGGATCTTGCGGTTCCGAGTATTGACAACAATACCGATTTCCCCCGTATTTAAAGGTATCGCTTATTCATTTAGTTGTATTTTACTTATCGCAGTTTCTGTAATGAGGAATAAGGGCTGAGTTTTTCTTTTCAATAAGTGGACAGAATACTTGCCGGAATCTTTGACCGTAGTCCTTCATTAACACCAGCGTCATGTTTTGTAAGTTTATGACAATTTCTTTTGCTTCTTTCTAACGCTGAAAACATACTGGAACGGCAGGGAAAGCGACAATGATAGCGGCAAGCGAAGTGTTAGAAACAAACACAAGAAAACATATGAAATTATGCATAGTCGTACAGTGAGTTTCTTTTCGTTGTTTTCCACGCTTTGCTCGTCGCTAACGTCGCTGCTTTGCTCGCCGTTCCACTATGTTCTGTGTTTAAGGCACCTCTCAGGCATAGGCGTTCCTATTAAACTCTACCAAGCTTCCCTCTGAATTGCTTGTACATTTACCTTGCACTAAACGGTACAGCCTGCATTGCTTTTTTACCAGTATTTAGATTGCCTACTAGGGTTTTTTCATGAAGGGCCAAAGACGAAGCTTCCATGCTCATCAACCCTATTTCTTTGATGTGAGACAAAGAATCAATGCCGACAAATACATTTACACTTTGAAACGGGCGTAGCCGCCCTAAATGAGGAACATGGTAGCAGCAAGAAATTACCTCAGCGCTCTTCGTAAGATGAGGAAACCCCAAACTTGGCTTCAAGGTAACCTGCCCTATTGCCAGTCTCTCTATTTGTAGTCACCCACCCAGACTACAACCCCTTTGGCTCTGCCATGTTATTTACAGAGCATGCTAGTTTTAAGCCCAGAAAAAGGAGGAGGGGTTGCGGAACCTACTTTTCACGAGAATTTTTTTTAGAATTTTATTCACGTGTCAATTATTTTCGTCAATTAAGACGTCAGTTTCTTTGCAGTAAATTATGTGCAATACTATGTATCATCTATGCTACTGAAATGAGGATATCCGCGATCGTTATGGGGTTGCACCGATCGTGGAAAAATTGCGAGAGAGGCGTCTTCGATGGTATGGTCGCGCAATTTGTGCTAACGAGAATTCACTTGCCAAGATTGGTCTGAACATCGAAAACAACGGTGACTTGATGCGCTGGATGGGGCTTTAAAAGCCTCGAGATTGCATCCAGATCAGGCATTCGATAGGGCAAAATGGCGAAACCGATTACGACGAGCCGACCCTGATTGTGAACGGGACACTGGCTGAAGAAAAAGAAGAAGATCTATGCTACTGAACAATTTAATACCCCTAAGTTTCTCGGTCAACTTCAAGAAGTTCGTTATATACATTATTAAGTTAATTTGAGAAGAAATCGGAATGGGATATATTTGAGGGGTCTAGAATTCGTAAAAGTGCATCAATCCGAATTTTCTCAGACTTTGGAGCTGGCTAGTTTTCGAAAATAAGTCTTACCTCACTTTAAGCTTGCACACTATCATCCCCCAATCTATTCTACTATTTAGATCGGCACTAAAATTCGCTTATAAAAGTACTAATTGCGACCTTTTACAAACAGAATCTTAAAAAGTTAAGATAGGAACACAACAAATCTCCCCATGGAGCCCGCAGTTCAGAGAACTATAAATTTACGTGACATACAAAACTTTGACCTTATATAACTTTGTCGATAATAGTTAGATTGCGTTCAAACTTTCTAGAATTATGTCTTATATTATTGCCTATATTGCCACCGATTTTGTACTTTTAGGATAAACTTAAGGAGGGTTTTTGGGTAAATTTCTAAAATATGGTAATCTACCATTATTAACTTTATTTGTGCAGTCATCGGATTGGAATTTATTTTGGGGGCAAGATTTCATATCATTGTGATTTGTACATTTTTCGGTTGCATAGGTTGCATTTTGGGTCCTCATTACTCTATGTTTCACTCAGTATCAAATAATATCGGTTTCGAAATCACTGGATACCCCACATGACCACATTCTGTAAGAAAAAACTTATATACCACCCTTTCACATGTGTGGGTAGTCCCCCTTCAAATAGAACACAAAATGACGCCACTTGCTAGTAGCAAAGAGTTCACAGACCACATCTTCTCCCCAAATATCGTGACAGACAGGCAGACATTGAATCGATTTTAATGAAGTTTTGCTTCACACAAAACCTTGAAAATGACAGCGTTGAATAAAAAGGTGCACCTCAGCCAGTGTGGCAGGACGGACTCTGCTCCTGTCGAGAAATGAGCAAGGGTTCTTGACGCATGGACGGCATCAGGACATAATTAAATTAGTTTGAGCCAAGGAGATACTTGTCTACATGCTAAATATAGATACTATCACTGGGAACAAGAAACAATTCGCATTAACCCTCCGGAAGAGGTGCATTAACAATTGCGCTTTTCAAGAAACTCGAAGACGCGGTGCCAAAAGCTGCAACATAGAACGCGAATGCGGTAAAAATGGCTATAAACTTCTGTTTTGGTAGCCTATATACTCAATATGGTGTCGGTGTCGCCATCTCTGAGGGTTTCCGTGATCCCTACATCGTAGTCGAGCGATTTGGTCAACCGATCACACAATCCATTTCTTCATTGCATCTGCACTGAAAACAGGTCGTCCCGGAGCCCGGTCGGGTGCCATTAAGAGCGGCGAAGAATCGTGGAATCAAGTTAAAAACACGATCCACAAAGCGACATATGCAACCTTCCGGGTCGCCAATCCTGATAAGCGGTTCATCTACCGAAATACTTGGACTTGGAATGACGATGTCCAAGTGAACGTCCGTCAAAAGAAGTTTCTTTGCCGTAAGTTTCTCGTCGACCAACAACCAACAATCAAGACACTTGAAAGCACGAGAGAGATCTGTATCGACTTGTCAAAAGCCAATATCGGACACTTCCGTTGCGATAATGACAAGAACAAATGGCGGGAATATTTCAAGCCGATTTCAAAGAAACATAGGGGATAGCAGGTCTTGACGACATCGCATCTTAGCTCTAGAAAACAAATAATTGGGACCCAATACTGTGGTTCGTAAGTTCTTCAATGGGGTTAATGAGAAGAGTAGAGCGCCTATCGGCTCATAGCAAAACTGATCCGGTCTCACACTGAATTTGCATAAAACGAAATTTTTAACGACCGACGCTAATGAAACAGTCACCACCGCTGTGAATGGCTGCGACCTGTCCAGAACTAAACAATTTAAATATCTCGAATCAATGCTATCAGCCAATGGGGAACTACATTATGAAGTTGTTCCAATTTTATTTCTTTATTTTCGTTTTTTATTATTTTCGACACGTATCTTCCGATACGTCAAATACAACTGCTGAGCTGACCATCTTGTAACACATTTTATAGAAGATCAGGCTCGTACTTTGATCCTTACATTTACATACACATGACTCATAAGGTAGGAGTCGATACTTCTTATCACTATGCATTTCTTATCCTATTTTATGACAAAGAGATGTGAAACTTCTTATCACTATGCATTTCTTATCCTATTTTATGACAAACAGATGTGAATGTTCATTTGTTTGTCTTACAGTTATGCATTTGTAACTCCCCCCTCCTTAAGTTTTTTCGTCCCCGAAAAATTTAGAAAGTCGAATTTTTAATAGGATTATCCATAGGTGGAAAAACAACTCGTTTAAATGAATCTGGGGTAGGAGTTCTTTTAAAAGCTGTGGGCTGATATTCAACGCTAGGCCCGGTCTTAACTATAATTTTCGTTTTATTCTTTTGACATTTTACATACATGTAGCAGAAGGTTATTAAGCATATTGTAATTATAATCGTAATTGTGGAAAAATTGAGTCGGGAGTTAATTTGGTTTTGTAACTTAATTTCCTTAATTTCATTAATATGTTCGACTATTTGTTTTTTTCGAATCTATCTCTACAAATTGGATTTCAGTCGTCATATTATTATTTTGAATGTGAATCATGAAATTTTTATAATGAGGAATTCCTTCAAACTTAAAATCACTAATCTCTACAGTACAATTAAAAAATTTGATTACTTTACTTCCTAAAATGTTTTCTTTGTATCTATTGTTACAGTTATGATAAATTTTCGTAGCTTGTAAATTTTGGGTTATTATCATGTTTTCATTAATTGATTCTATAAGTCTGTTAGAGCTTTTTACGAAACTGCACGTTCCATTCACATTTTTCAATATACTTAAAATACAGTCATCTTTGACATCTACTTGGTTTAATAAGGCAATTATTATGAATAGTGAAATATTTATACTTTAGTCTTTTTCCTAAATTTTCCTTTATTGTATATTCGTTTTTCTTTTTTATTTTGAACTAAAATTCTCCTATCATTTTCCCTCGAAGTGTTACCAACTCTACGATATTTTCTACCAAGCTTTTTATTTTTATCTTTAACATACCTTTCGTCAATTTCGACGTCTTTTCTATTTTCCTTGTTATTTCTGTACTCTACCCATTTACTTTTGTTCACTTTATTCTTTGTTTCTTTTTCGTCTTGTAGGTGTAAGTCAATTGGTCTTTGTCCTGTAGTACTATGAAGGGTATGATTATAATGTTTGAGTGCTTCAACAACTTCATCGATATTCTCTTTGTCTTCTTTTATTCTCAAAATTCGAATATGTTCGTTCACTGTCCCATGAAATCGTTCTATGTCTGCTAAACCTGTCTTTGAACTAACGATATGCACTTTTACTTTTTCTTTAGTTAAAAAATTCTTAAAGCATTCGGCTGTAAGACATGCGTCTTGGTCAACAATGAGCTTTTTTGGTTTCCCCATTATATTTATTACTTGGAACATCGCTTCCTTCGCTGATAACCATGATCTGTCTTTAATTTTAATAAGAGTAGCGTATTTGCTGAATCTGTCAATACATGATACATAGTTAACACCCGTAGTAGGCATCCAAATGTCCATACTAAAAATTTCTCTCGGTCCATTACATGTTTCTGTTTCTTTAAATGGCAGTTTAACTGGATTTCGTTCATACTTAGCCAGTTTACAAGTTTCGCATTGGTTTATAGTTTCAGTGATCAGATGTTCTAAATTCGGTATGTAAAACTTTCTTTTCATCGTTTGGTAAACACAACTGATTCCGCGGTGATTATTCTTCAAGTGCTCTTTTAAAATTTTTTCCTGCATCTCGGCTCTTGATCTTACATCTTCTAATAAAGTATTGCATTTTAATAATTTTACTTTCAAATCTTGATTAATAAATGTTAAATACGTATTCTGAAACATATTCCAGTCGTCTATATTATCAATTTTCACTCCTATGATACTTTCACTATGAATCTTCCTGAGTATCTCTTTACTTTTTTCTTCAGTTAATTTATCTTTCACTACCCACGTATGTCGTTTTTTGGTATTAAATAGTTTTTCAAATACGTGAGTTCCTATTCTTCCCCTTTTTATAATCCATTGTGTCCCATATATATTAATAGGTTTTTCTGAGATTTCTATGTAGTTTCTATTGTCTTCCTCGGCACTATGTTGAGTGGCTAAACTTTCATTTTCATCTTGTTGTTCCTGTTGTTCTACATGCATATTAGTTTCTTTAATTCTAGATAAAGCATCTGCGACATGATTTTCCTTCCCTTCAAGATATTCTACTTTATAGTCAAATTCGGATAGTCTAACTTTCCATCGGACAAATTTACTATTTGATTCGTCTAGACTATTGATCCATTGAAGCGGACGATGATCACTTTTTATTGTGAATCTTCTTCCATATAAATATGGCCGGAAATATTTTGTTGCCCATACAATCGCCAAGAATTCTTTCTCAATTACACTATAGTTGGTTTCATGCTGATTTAGAGTTCGGCTGGCAAAGCAAATTGGATGACCTTGTTGAGCTAAAACTGCTCCTATGGCGTAATTACTAGCATCAGTAGTTAATGTGAATTCTTTTGAAAAGTCTGGATATTTTAGAATCGGATCATTTACCAATAAAGTTTTAAATTTGTTATATGCACTGATAAACTCGATATCTGTAATATTTATTTTATTTCCCTTTTTCAAGTATTTGGTCATTGGTTTTGCGATTTTTGCAAAATCCTGGATGAACTTCCTATAATAGCCTACTAAGCCTAAAAACGATTTTATTTCCCTTTCAGTTTTTGGTAGAGGGTACTTTTGAATTGCTTCAATCTTTTTCGGATTTGGTTTAATGCCGTCTGTTGTAATAATATGCCCTAGGTACTCCGTTTCTCTCTTCATAAATTCACATTTGTCAAGTGATAATTTCAAATTGGCTTTTCTCAGAGTTTCGAATATTTTGTTAAGTGCAACTAAGTGTTCTTCCAATGATGTGCTGAATATAATTATATCGTCGAGATAAACGAAACATAATTTACCTATATATTCTTTTAATACGTTATTCATTAATCGTTGAAAAGTTGCAGGTGCATTTTTCAACCCAAATGGCATCCTTAAGAATTCATAGTGACCGCTAGAAGTAGAGAAAGCAGTTTTCTCTATATCCTTTTCTTCTATTTCGATTTGGTGAAACCCTTTCGCCAAATCCAATGTCGTGAAATATTGACATCTTCCCAATTTATCCAATATATCCTCGATATTAGGTATAGGATATTTATCCTCTATTGTTTCATTATTAATCTTGCGGTAGTCTATTACTACTCGCCATTTTTCCTTACCACTTGCATCCATTTTCTTGGGTACAGCCCAAACTGGTGCATTGTATGGTGATTCGGAATGCCTAATTATGCCTGATTCTAGATATTCTTCAATTGTTTTGTCTATTACTTCTTTATGTTTTCCTGTAGTGCGATATACCCGTGTATATATTGGTTCATTTGTTTTAGTACGAATATGGTGTTTAATATGATGAGTGAAGCTCAAATTGTCAGTTTCCTCATTAAACATTAGGTCGTTATATTTACCTAATATTTTCCCTAAGCTGTCTTTTTCTTCCTTATTCAAGTGGTCTAATCTAAATCTGTCAACTTTTTCCTCAACTAAATTACATATTTCCTCTATTTCTAATTGTGACGGTTCGGATAATTCCCTACCAGGTATTATTAATTTATGGAGTCTACCATTGAAGGTGATTTCTTGTGTTTCATAATTAATATTTGTTTTAAGTTTCTCTAATATGTCTGAACCCAATAATATATCAAATGTATCCGAAAAATTATGTACGAAAAATGAAAATTTTTCCTTTGAATTGAATTCTTCGAATGCATCCCTAGTTATAATTGTGTCTAAAACGGTCCCACCGTTCATTGTATTAATTATCCTTTTGTCAACTTTAATGTATCCTCTTGGGTCTGTTATTTTAGTATTAGTGAATGATATTGTAGAACCTGTGTCTATCATGGCTTTTATGTTCCTCAATGGGTGATACAGCTCTATGTAAGGTAATCTAATCTTGAGGCTGTTAGCCGAAAATTTTGCTCACTGATCATGTTAGTATCCATGGGAGTGTGTTCCCTTCTGGTTTGAACGCTATTATTGCTCTGATTGTAAGGGTTTTGAAATGTATTATGATTTCCCCAATTTCTATTTTGCCCCCAATTTTGTACAGTTGGTGCAGAGTTTTGTCTGTTTTGTCCCCAATTCTGTCTGGTTTGTGTAGAATTTTGCCTGTTCTGTCTTGAATTTTGTCCCCAAATCCGATTTTGTTGTGAAAAATTTTGTCTAGATATTCCTGAATTATTACCCCAGTTATGGTTTTGTTGTGTATGATTTAGTCTATTTTCATGATTCTGGTGTTGTTGAGTATAATTTGAACTTCGGTATTGATTCCTAAAATTGTTTTGCCTAAAATTTTCATTCTTGTGCCTATTATAAAAATTATTTCTACGTTCAGCGGTATAGTTCTGTCTCGTGTCTTCATCATTATCCCAATAATTCTCTTCTTTCATTTCATGTATCAAATCCTCTAAAGTTTTAGGTTTGATTGATTTTAATACTCCAATGATACTGCTATCCTGTTTTTGGATTGCTATTTTAATTACTTTCGCTTCATAGTGTTTTTTTGTTTCGTCTTGCCTAGTTGTTTCTCTGATGTCTATCATAAGTTTGATTTCATTTAATTTATCTCTAAGGATATCGAAGTATTCAGATGTCTTTCTAACATTTATTAATTTAATATCATCTAACATGGTATCATACGATTTGCCATTGTCTAGTTCTTTTTCCGCTTTTTGTTTAATTACGTCCCATCTTAACGATGAATCGTAGCGAATTCGCAAAATATTAATTTTATGTAACATTGTTATTAAAACTGGAGCTTGTTCCACAGTTGGAAGAAATTGTGCCAAATAGCTTATTTGATCGCCCTTGTCTCTAAACTCATAATATTCCTTACTTGTAGTGACCGTCGGGAGTTGGTCAATTAATCCTCGAATTGCTGATCTTATTGATGATAGATCCACGGTGGTGTTTGAATTTGTAGCCATTTCGTTTCTGTGTTCGCTTTCTTCGTTTGATTCCTGCTTTTTTGTGCTGTTGGTGTATTCCTCTGTGTTGAAATTTAATCTGCTCCTCTGGATGATCTCAGATGTCCACATTTATTTCCTGTTTTTCACTATAACCATTTAATAAACAGTGGTTTACTGTTTCGAATTTCTACTTCAAGTAGAACGCGGTGACTATTTGACAAACAGTAGTCTACTGTTTCACAAAATTTTCAAGTTTCACGAAATAACTTTAAGGAAAATCTGTGTCCTGAGTATGTATTTGTATCGAATTTTAATATAACTTTAAAATGTCCACTTATTACGTATAAGCTACTGAGTTGCAGTTAAAGTGATATACGTTCACTTTACTCAGTCATTTAAGGACGAACCACTGCCCTTTTATTTAATAAAAAGTTTTTTTTTTTTTTTTTGATGTACACTCACTTTATTAAAACTTTGTTATTAAAACTTGTGAAAATTATTTTAATAAATTCACTTTTGGGTAGCAATCCTACCGACTGCGCCAATTTTATTTCTTTATTTTCGTTTTTTATTATTTTCGACACGTATCTTCCGATACGTCAAATACAACTGCTGAGCTGACCATCTTGTAACACATTTTATAGAAGATCAGGCTCGTACTTTGATCCTTACATTTACATACACATGACTCATAAGGTAGGAGTCGATACTTCTTATCACTATGCATTTCTTATCCTATTTTATGACAAAGAGATGTGAAACTTCTTATCACTATGCATTTCTTATCCTATTTTATGACAAACAGATGTGAATGTTCATTTGTTTGTCTTACAGTTATGCATTTGTAACTGTTCCACATAGCAGCGCAACTTGAATAAACTGACGTTCCACAGCTGGTGTTCTTTATGACCAATGTATAAACGAACATCTTAAATGCAAAATTTACCGCAGTGTAATCACCCTGTCGCCCTCTAGGGTTCTAAATGCTGGCCGACTATCGTGCTAATCGAGATGAAGATGTTGCTTTGGACCAGTGAGATAACATGTCATGAACACATCCGAAACGAGAAGATCAACGATTGATATGGGGTTGCACCGATCGTAGAGAAAATGCAAAAGAGTACTCTCTTCGATGGTGTGCTTCGCACTGACGTGAACTCACTTGCCCAGATCTTTTTCTAGATCATCCAAGTAAACGTAGAACGTTGTCATTCACTCCATATGTCACAGTTCATAGTTCTAATTTTGTCAAGAAACTTAGTGTCAATGGATGTCATCGTTTCGGAGAAAAGTACGTATGGCAGACAGACGATGAACCCCCATTAATATGGTTTTGTTTCCACAAGGCCTTAAAAAGGAGGGTAGACCTATTATACTCGAGACTGTCGGGTATAAAATCTACACTCTGCACATAGCGAACTTAACTATTATAACTAAATAAAACAACTCAAAAGATCAAAGTTCATTGGGTCGGTACCTTAAATAAGGAAAATGCTCCCTCTCTTAGCCATGGACAAAGACTCACGAGTTAAAACTAGAAGATAGATTTGTCGGTTAC
Source organism: Hermetia illucens (assembly GCF_905115235.1). NCBI lineage: Eukaryota > Metazoa > Arthropoda > Insecta > Diptera > Stratiomyidae > Hermetia > Hermetia illucens. The sequence continues at coordinate 103,161,543 of NC_051852.1, read as the reverse complement.
TCTCAAATAGGGTCCTGGGGTGTATCATCAAGAAAATACCGTCTGAAACTACTGAGACAGTAGCGTAAAAACTGACACGAAAATAAAGGTGTTGTCTATACCACATAGCGCAAAAGAACTCGAGTTAAAGGCAAATAAATAAAAATTGAAACTTATGAACCAAGGAAGAAAATAAAGCGAAATAAATGATCTAGATGCTATCTAATTGACATTGAAAGCCTTATCTCTGGACATTAATTCCAAAAAGCAGCTTCCAAGGAATATACAAAGACTGAAACTAATTGCTTCAACAAGGTCCAACATTTTCATAGCATTGAAGATCTTCGATTTCTTTTTATTTCCCCCTTTCGGGATCATATGGACATTTAACATTCATTAATCTACGGTAAAAAACATTATTGTATTATAGAGATTTAAGTTCATAGATGTCTCAGAATATAAAAAATAATAAAATTATTACAAAAGATGAAAGATAAGATTGACTAAAGCACTTGTGGGTAATCTAGAATCATAGCCTAAGCGAAGTAAGATGATGAGGTTCTGGAGAGTCCTCCTCTCCTTCTTGCAACACCAAGGGCAATGTGCTTTTGGACGCTGGAAAGCTTAGTGGTGGCAGACGGTGTCGGGTTGTCTCTGACGGCTACGGCGCGCTCTCTTCACCTGGAAGCCTGCTGACAGACTTCTAACTGTAAAATTTCGGTCTAGGTTAAGAAGTATCACAATCGCATAATACTATGCACCAACGGGGACTTCCGATATAGTGCAGAAGAATGCTTTTTACGAGCAGTTAAACGCACTTCAGGGGAAGCTTCCTAAACGTGACATTATGATGGTGATGGGTGATCTGAATGCCAAGATGGAATCTGGCAGCCCCTTGCGCGGACATGTGATGGAAAAACACGATCTTGGCGACCACAAAGGTAATAGTGGGAGGTTCGTGGATAGCTAAATTAATCCTGGAACGCATGAAGGAACATCTAAAAAGCCTGATCAACAGAGAGCAGGCTGGTTTCCACTCCGGATCCTCATGCATTCACCACATTAACATCCTACGGATCATTTTGGAACAATACGCGGAGTCTAGGTCTTCGCTTCACCTGCTCTTCATCAATTTAGAGAAAGTTTTCGATACCGTGAACAGGGAGTGGAGTGCTCTATGCAGGGGGGAGGGGGTATGTCACATGCTGAACGGAACTAAAATCTCGGGAGGATTTTGAGGTCCAAAGCGGAGTCCGCCAGGGTTGCATCGTGCCACTGATGTTATTTCTTATAGGGAGGACGTGGAGAAATTCAATGAACGATCACATCTTTCCTCAAACACCTCGACACATCTGCTTCCTCTCCCATCTCATGAATTTTGGATTTGGAAAGAGAGGCAAGTAGTTTTGGACTCCAGGTAAACTCCAACAAAACCAAAGTTCTCACTCTCCCTGTCTGCATTAGTGGGCAGAAAATCGAACTGGATGTTGCCCAACGCATTAACACTGTTAACTGTTCTGGGATAGTATTCTTTCTGTGTTGCTATATATAGCACATGGAAAGTGAACTCCACTGTTACCCAAAAGCTCCAAGCTTTCGTCAATACCTGTCAACGCCGTATCGTCGGAATACGCTAACCTGATACTATCTCAAACGAAGAACTTGATTCGCGCATAGGCCTGGGACTCGTGCCCAATGTGATAGGAAGACGGAAGTGGCGATGGATAGGCCACACATTAAGGAGTAATGATTACATTGCGGGCTATGCCATGTAGTGAAATCCACTATTTCAGGCTAGCAATCCCGCTCTCCTAGGAAGTCTTCAAGTCAGGAGATTCCTTTCGCCAAAGGGGGCGAGAGGAGGAAGGGAAGTGCTTAATTAAAAAACACCTGACATGCGGTGTAGAGTTCAGTTTTATTCGCGAGTGGCGAAGAGTTGCAGAGTACGCAACTTATGTATATAGAACTGGAAACCCCCATCCCACTCATTCAGTGTATACAGATGTTCTTCGCGAGCAGCCACCTCTCATGAGTGGGTTGCCTTGCGCTTATAGACGCTCTTGTGTTCTTTAGTAAGGAAATCAACTGGGATTACGTCCATGATTACCAATACAGCCGGCTCTGACATATTGCAGAAGGAAGACGCCCGCCTCCCCACCGTGGAACAGAACAGACTACATCGTACTCATGAGAGCGCATTTCCTTCTGGAAGCTCTTAATGTTTGTCATTAGCGTAAGGCCAAAACTCCGGCCACTGCCTCATCCAGCATTTTTTTTATTTAAGTCTAGCCTCAATCGAAGATACTTAACAGTTTGTCACGCCGATTTCCATAGGACAGAAGGCCGGGATTCCCTTTTTAGTCTAGATAACTACTTCGTTTTTTTTTCTACTGCGTGGGGAAAACCATGGGCAGTGATGCACTATGCCACCTACGGATCTCCCCGTTGTAAAATTTCACGATAGCAATTATTGTTTCAGCGAGCCTACCCCTACTTTTCGAGCACGTTCTTGGCTGCGTCAAATATAAAAAGTAGTTATGCAAACGGCAGATCAGGGTTCGCTTTGTTTCGGCTGATTAGGGTGAGGCTTACCACCTTCCAGCGGTAAGAAATACCCTTCCTGTATTCTCCGATGGAATAACTTTGGATCCTGGCGACCTCCTTTTTTTATAGAGAGGATCGCCTCTTCCAGCTCTTTCATAGTGAAAACTTGACAATCCTCGGCACCTTTATTATCGACATTTTAGTACATGCCTTCTCCCGGTCCTTTAAATTCTGCGCCAAACGATGGTATTCTTTCCACACACTGTTCACCAGGGCATGGAAAGCGCAATCGATGCAAATATTAGACTTCCAACTGAAGAACGCGGTTCAAGAACCAGGACTGAAACTGACGTGATGGTGAGCGAGTTTGTTAACACCGGGGTACTCAGACCTGACAGTGTCCAATGAAGAACTGTATATATACGCCAATGAATACCTTCGAAAAAGTTCAGGAGAATGCAAATCTGCTATCTTGTAAAGTAACTGCTCCAGCGACGAATGAAAATCCCCGTTCATAACCGCCTGTTTTTCAATGACTTCAACTAACCTAAGCTTTCAGCAGGGAGTCTACTACTATTCTCAACATAGGAACTTACAAACACCATGTATGCTTCCGCTTTCAAAATATAAATTAAATATAATTATCATCTGAAAATACTTACTGTTCTTATTTCCTTTTACGCTAAGCTGAATGTCATAGAATGTTTCAGTTCGTTTACTAGTCACTTCAATATTTTTGCATTTGATATAGGAGAGCATTTTTCCTTCAAACAACTTAGGCACCGTTCCTTCAACACTGGTTCCTTTCATTTTACATTCTAGCTTGTCCAGTAGAACCCGTAAGAACTCCTGCACGTCATGTTGCATGAAGGAGTCAATCGTGTCCCAACCGAAACTTTTCGTCAGTTTTTTTGTACCGACTGGACTAGAAGAAAACTGTAATTCATAGAAAACACGCTGAAGCGCCAAAGCAACCTGTTGAAATCAAATAAAATGAGTAAATAACAAAAAATTGAAATTATTCCCGGTGTACCGATTTTGAAGCATCATCATATTCTGTTGGCATTTGATAAACAGCTTTTCGCAATTGGTTCGTGAAAAACAAAGTTTGTAGTAAAGAGTTCATATAGCAAGTTGCCCCTTGGTTTTTCAAGCCCACATAGCCAGTATGCTTCTTCGAATCCCAGAGGACACCATGCGGGGCTTCAGCTATCACATGCACTTCGAATATAAGGCAGTCGTTTTTCAGATATCCTTTCTCAGGTTCGGCGATTTCGCTCCACGGTAAAAAATATGAGAAGCCCCAATCGTTTTCTTTCCTGGTGTGTGAAGGGGAGTTTTTTTCAAATTTGATCAAAGGAAGCCTCGATTTAAATGCTCAGCACATTATTCAGTGATGCCTGCGGTTACTTACACATTGAATAAATGTTTGATTTTACGCTTATGTGGTTCCTGATCAGGATTGAACGACAACAATCTCAACTCCGCAACAGCCATGCACGACCAATTTTTAGACTCACACTCAGCGTTACATTGCAGGAAAAATCCCAAGGACTTTCCAGCTATTTGCGTACGGTTATGGGAAGGTATAATCATAATTTTCCATGGCAGTCCTCTTATATAGCAAGGCGGTGAATACTGTGTGTCTTTAATTTTCGAAGCGTTGTGAAGTTCAAATGAGAAAGTCGCCTCGGAACGGTCCTCACTCTTATTTCGTCCGGGAAGATCACACCTCGACGAGCCCATATCTTCACTTGCACTATTGCCATGAATACCCGAGTCACTGTACAACAAATCTAGAACAGTAATTCCACTTACGACATTGACACTTGATGCCAGATCATAATCATGTTTGAAAAATAATTGAAAATTTTCACCTTCACGAGAATCCATTGTCATAGTTCAGTTTCGAAACACCTTCAAACTTTCACACAGCAAAATAATCCAACTATCACACAAGAAACAAATCAAATATTTCGACAGAGAAAATGCGCTGCAGTCGAATGTTCATCCAACAAAAAATTAACTTCGTAATTTGTTGAAAGAACTTTAAGATTTTTTCCGACGTTGCTACGTAACGAATTTTTCATAATAAACGTCACGGTATACTGACAAAAAAATATTGTTGTTGTTTGGCGAAAATCCACTGTAAGGAAATATTAGTTTACTTTGTTTGAAAAGACCCTCCAATAATAATTATGTAAAATAAAATTTGTTCCTGCGAATAGCGGAGGTGCTTGACCTGTACTAGTTGGAAATAAATGTGTGAGTCCCCGCTATTTACAAAAACAAATTCTATTAGGGTTTGATCCGGCATAGAGCTTAGTACATTGTTTATAATTCACGGCCATATAAAGTGATCTGAACTATAACAGGTGAACTGATAACAAGCAACGGCCACCTCGGACTGCCGACGTATTTGGACCGATTCGATAATTCAATGGCTGAAAACCATTACCGCTACAGAACAGGCACAGCAATCTTAAATTTCTTGCTAAACAATTAAATACAGATTCCAATATAATATGTAGATTTATTAAAAAAACTTTCATTAAGTCTGAAGAAAACTAAACCCCACATTTACTCAACCAGTAAACCAAAAATTCTACTTCATACGATAATCGTTTCTGTTTGGAAAATATCATTTGATTTTATGCTGACACTTTTAGTTTAACTACTTTTAATATCAGTAATAACGTATTTTTATCAGTTTTTAATATTATCAATGCTTAAAGCTATAAGTTTACCTGACTTTTATGTCTTATAAAAATAACTTTCCATATTAAGTACACATACTGGATGTCCGACCACCTCATTTTGAAAACCTTGCATGCTATCATGTTTTGAAGGGTCTTTCGTTCTCAAATTGAAAATTCATATTTTAAGTTTCAAATTGGTCTCGCACAAGGAAGATTCTTAATCTTAAGTGTTCATTCTCTCTAAGATTTCCGCTGGTCAAAATCCCAGGTGAAGGATAGCACAATACTAAAGCACAACGAGCCTCCAATAAATTCGCTCAAATTTTATCTAAAATCGCTTCGCACACACATTCCGTTTTAAATAATTTTTAATTGCACAATACTCTCATAAACTCTTAAAAAATTTTGACTAGAAATAGAATCCAACTAGACTTGGCTAATTTCAGCGTTGCGCTTGCAAGTTTCGTGCTATCATTCCGTATAAACCGCTAGGTCAGTATTATAAAAAACGAATGGTTAGCAATACCCATTTAAAATGTCTGGTGCGGTCTCAATTTTTAAGAGACCTGCACGATAAATCCTATTCATTTGACTACATTCGGGCCTCACTTTTACAATTTAATTAGGTTTTATAGTTGTCTAAACATTTCGACTAAAATAATAACCAAATATCCTCAATCACAAACAAACCAATGAGAACTTTCTCCATATAAAATATCATTAAGTACACAACTGTTTACTACAATATTAACCTTAACATGTATACTCCTTAGCTAATTTCATTGTTTAATATGTTCTACTGTAAATTTTAGCTTAGCCTCTTACTCCCTAGAATATTTAACTAATCGTCTTACCGCCTATCCTTACCGTAAGTCTTAAAAATAACAGTAAAAAATATATATATAACAATTACTTTCAATCTCTTAAAAATTTCTATTTCGAAGACGAGGAAGAGGTCGTATATGTTATGAATCATCAGTGGCAGAGGAATAGTGCTGAGTTATTGGTTTCGGGCGTTTCAGGACAGTGTCCTCCTCGGTAACGCCTGCTTGACCATTTCCACCGCCAATAAGGTTACGAAGATTCCGGAATTCATTCGGATCATAGTCGGATAGGGCGAGCTCCTTCTCGCGATTTGTTCCAGGTGTTTGTTTGACTTTTTGTAAACGGGATTCAACAATTTTTAAATGTCGTAAAATATAATCTTCTTTTGATGCTAAACTATGGGCTACCCTCAAACAGTCTAGAGCTTTAGCAAGTTTGCCACGTTCAACGTGCACGACGCACAAATTATGCAGACCTTGAATGTTTTTCGGATCCAATTCCAAAATGCGTTTGTAGCACTGTCAAAAAAAAATACATAAATTATTTTATTACGTGTTATCGACCAGATTTCTTAGTAACTAAATCTCAAGTATGAGGCACATCCAGAAAGTAATTATACTGGAGTTCTCCCGGCCGTAGGGAATAGTTTTTCAACATGTTGACAACGCTGCCGAGTAGCCTGACTCCTTTCTTTCAAAATGAAACCTATACGAGGTTAGTATTTTGAAAACTCTTGACCCAGGATCATGTCGTGCGAAAAATGTCGATACAATTTCCCACCAAGTGCAAAATACGCGCCGTCATCCTGTTCCTCGTTCTGAATGGAAAAACTTTTGTTGAAATGTTTAATAAGGTTGAAACTGTTTATGGGGGCTCTCCACCATACGCCTCAAACTTTTGAAGCCAAAAGATAGTCTCAACAGTGGCATCACACCTTTTCATCCTTCGTCCAAAAATTCAAAACTAAAAATAAAAGCGTCCGTGTTTAAGGGGGTCATCCCGTGTGAAGGCCGTTTTTTTCGCTTTTTTTAGAATTTTTTTTGAGACGAACTGGATAAAGGTACAAATACGAATTTCTCACCATATATTTATTAATGTCTTGATCATGCGCAGTAATTTTTCCAGCACGATAATATCGTGCGTTATTGAAATACAGAGCAACTTATGCACACATCTCCAAAAAAAGGTGTTTTTCTGCTGCCACACTAGAGGGCGCTGTGATGATCTTAGAGAAAAAATGTAAACGGCATTTTAAGGAGCGGACTTAACCACAGTCAGCAAACTAGGATTATTAAAAAATATTGAAAGCTAATTGTAGGACAAACGGTTTCGTCCAGGGCAGAGGCAACTCTTCAGACGCTGCCTCACCTCTGCCCTGGGAGCAGCGTGACCGTGAGTGGCCATGGGCCATGCCCCAAACGAGGGATCCGCGGACCAAATAAACGTGGGAGTAAGTTGCTCTCCATTTGGTCCGGTCCAACAACAAGTGGTTGTGGACTTAGGATCCCTCACTTATCCTAAACAATTAATTTAGCTTTAGCCAGCTCAGGCTCAAACTATCGGTTTCTACTGGATATAATTCGCACCCTTGGCGTGTTTTCCTAAACATATAAATGGAGCGTTTTCCATCCGATGCCACTCACGGTCACGCTGCTCCCAGGGCAGAGGTGAGGCAGCGTCTGAAGAGTTGCCTCTGCCCTGGACGAAACCGTTTGTCCTACAATTTTTAATGCTTGGGTGCCATGCCCCAAACCAGGGATCCGCGGACCAAATAAACGTGGGAGTAAGTTGCTCTCCATTTGGTCCGGCCCAACAACAAGTGGTTGTGGACTTAGGATCCCTCACTTATCCTAAACAATTAATTGAAAGCTAAATTGGTGGCGTGTTAAACTTTTTTTTTGTAAATTTTGGCGTTTTTTTAAGGCTTCTTCAATGAATAAAAAAAACTACTGAATGAATCGCAATTATCCTAGTTTACCGAACATAGAAATATGTTCTGAATAAGTTGTGCAAATTACAAAGAATTTCGTTGAATAAATTTTGGGTTATGGTGGCGGCGGATTTTCAATATGCGGTTTCGAGAAAAACGCATTTGAAAAGTAGAATGTGATTTTTAACCATAAAATCTTAAGTGGCCATTAATCTGCCATACCTAGTTCATAAACCTTAGGTTTCTTGAATAAACACATGTAAAGCCTTAGCTTAAATTTTTATGATTTTAGCGAAGTCATTCGCACCGATAAATACACGCTTTGTTACGGTGATCGACATAAACCTGGCACGTGACATTTTACCTGTTTAACACTGTCTTTTCCGAACGACTCTGAATATCAAAAAATCACTTTGCCCATATATTCTACACTATATCCAGATACAATTGATGCCAGAAAAAAAAATCGATTCCTCGGATTCGACACATGGGATGACCCCTTAAAGACTATAAAAGAATAATTTTGATTGAATACCTGGCTAAGGGAAGCACCATCAATGCTGCAAGATAATAGGAGACCCTAAAAAATTGTAAAGAACGACTCAGAATAAAAGGAGGGGCACACTAACAAAGAGAGTATGTCCACTACATGACAATTTCAGACGTCACACGGCCAACGCTACAAGGCAAATCCTGGACTGGTTTGGACGGCTACATTTTGAACCACCCCCACATTCCCTTGACTTGGAGTCTTCAGATTACCATCTGTTAACTTCCCTGGTAAAAGGTTTCTGATGAACGAAGAAGTAAAGGAGGAACCATTTCCTGGAAGTGAACGTGGAAAGGAAGTGGAGAAATGAGTGGAAGAGAAATTTTTCCGAAGAGGCATCAACAAATTGTTTCCCTCTCACCACCTGCACCCAAATGGATGGCGACTGTGCTGAAAATCAACTTTCATATGTACTAATATAACCATGTGTATTTCTGAAATAACTTTTTTTCCTAGGCTATCCAAATCAAGTACATTTACTATCTGAACGTGTATCGTAAATTAAACAAAATGCAGGCTATCTTTATTTTGTTTCCCTCTGTTAACATAACATTCATAAGACGAAAAATTAATAAACGAACACACAAACAACTTCTCCCGAAAGCAACCTCGCAGAGGAGTCAGCATTAGTTTCAAATTGCCGTACATACACGAAAGAAGATAAATAGGGATAACCCACTGATCCTCCAAATTGGACAGGGAGAAAAGGCGAAAACCCTATTCATGGAAAATTATTATGGAAGCAAAAATTAAACTTCAGATCGGATCGACAACGAAGACTAAATCAATGAAAAATCATCATCACCAACGACGCAATAATCGATATCTGGTCTAAGCTTGCCTTAGTAAGCAACAGCAGATATCCCGGCTTTGCGCCGAGGTCTACCAATTCAATATCCCTAAAACCTGTCTGGCGTCCTGGCCTACACCCACATACCATCTGAGGCAAGGTTTCTACCATAAATATTCCCTTTATATCATAGACTTTCCGGGCTGGATCATCCTCATCCATACGGATTAAGTGACCAGCCAACCGCAATCTGCTGAACCGGATTTTATCCACAACCAGTCGTGATATCGCTCATAAATTTCTTCGTTATGTAGGCAAACATTTTTCGAAGGATTCTTCTCTCGAACACCGCCAGGAGTTCGCAATTTTCCTTGCTAAGAGCTCAAGTCTCCGAGGAATGCATGAGGACTGGCAAGATCATTGTCTTGTACAGTAAGAGCTTTGACCCTATAATGAAACGTTTCGAGCGGAACAGTTTCTGTAAGCTGAAAGGCTCATATGGCTCTGCTCGCTGCCGACAACCGTGCACGGATTTCATGGTCGTAGCTATTATCAGTTGTGATTTTCGACCCAAGATACGAGAAATGATTAACCATCTCAAAGTTGTAGTCTCCTATCTTTATTGTTGTTCTGTGACCAGTGTGATTTGATGTTGAAGCTTCTTTGTTCTTTGGTGCTGACAGTGCCACCATGTATTATACTTCATTAATATGCAGCCCAAGATCTCCCACCAATCGTGGCTTGCTCATCTGGATGAAGGCAGTTTGTACATCTCGGGTTGTTCTTCCCATAATGTCAATATCGTCAGCATAGGCCAGTAGTTGGATGGACTTGAAGAAGATTTTTTTCCAGGATTAGGTTAAAAAGGACGCATGACAGGGCATTCCCTTGTCTTAGACCGTTGTTGATGTCGAATGTTTTTTAGAGTGATCCTGCTGCTTTTATCGGGCCTCGCACATTGGTCAGGGTCAGCCCAGGCAATCTTATCAATTTCGTCGGAATACCGAATTCTCCCATGGCCGTGTATAGTTTTACCCTGGCTATGCTATCATATTCCAACAGTTTTTCCAATGCATACCGCAGAGGAAAAATCTGATCTGTTGCTGATTTGCCTGGAGTGAAGCCTCTCTCTGGTATGAGCCGATGATCCTCTGGGCGTATGCGGTTATCCGGCCTAGCAAGATAGCGGAAAATATCTTAAGAGATGGTACTCATCAATTTCTTCTATACTTGACGATGGCAGCATTTGCCCATCGTCTTCAGTTGGCTACTGTTGAGCAGTTCGTCAGATCGGATTCGAGATGGTATTGTTATTCTAGCTCGCAGCACCATGCCAAGAAGATAGTGGTCTGAGCCTATATTAGCCCTCTTATATGTTCTGACATTTATCAAAGCTGAGAATTGGCAGCGTTCGATTAGCACGTGGTCAACTTGGCTGAAAGTGGTCCCGTCTGGAGAGGCCTACGTTTTTTTATGGACTGCTTTCCGCGCAAACTAGATACTTCCAACAACCATTTCGCTCGACATTGCTAGTTGGATAGTCCGTTGTCATTGTTAGTTTTATCTAAGCTGTGGGAGCCAACGTATCACCTGTATATAGGCTCCGTCCCTACTTGGCTGTTAAAATCTACAAGTATGATTTTGATATAGACTAACACTGTCTTCTAACATCTTAACAGCTTTTTGCAAGAGAAAACCTTGACAAATTGGAATATCATTAAAATTGTCTTCGACGAATTCATTGCCTACCGAACCCAAGATTTCCACCGTACAGGAAAAGAATACATGTGTTATCTGTTGGCGAAAATGTGTTGATTCGAAGCGTTCCAACTCCCACTAATAAAGTTGTTTGGTTGGTATGTATGCTTGAATTTTAAGGGTGAAAGTAACTATATATTTTTGTACAACCTAATAATTTACATTGGGTGTACAACTTAACTCGGTCCGTTTCCAGAAGATGACTGTAGGTGCTACGCGTAGATGGTTAGCGGCAACACCTGATTTTTGGTGTATCGTGAACTGTCAACATCTATCAACCAAATATTGTTTAGAAAACTTTTAGTTTTGCACAACGAGTTTATTTTTTATTGCCTGGACAAAGCCAGGTCTCTCCAAATTCTGTTTCAATTGGAAAAAAAGTGCAGTCGAAGCAAGTGGCAGGCTTCAAAACGCAAAGAAATTGAATCCCATACGAGCTAAAACCGAGTGATATCCAACACAGTTTTATATATTCCAAATCTCACTTGAATGACACAAAAGAAAGTCATTTCTGCATGGAATCATAACAAGAGACGAAAAGTGGATTCAGTATGGCAACCTGAAATGCAAACACAGGGAACATCAACACTGAAGCCCAATATCCACGGCGGCAAGGTAAAGCTCTGTATTTGGTGGAATCAAGAGGGTGTTGTCTACTATGAACTTCTAAATCCTTTCATCATGACAACGCTTGGCTTCTTGCTGTTCGTGTTAAAAATTATTTGCAAAATAGAGGATGGATAATTCTAGCTCACGCGCCTTATAGCCCAGACCTCGCCCCTTCCGAATACTATTTATTTGGATCTATGCAATACAATTAACTGGAGTATGCTCCACTTAAAAACAGTGTATCAAAAATTCTTCATGACTTCAACAATTTCTTCAACAGTTGCCATAATGCGTAAACCACGCCAGATGCACTCAAAGTTCACGCTGTTGAAAGCTTTCTCGAAATCGATGAAGTGCAGGTGAAGCGAATACCTAAACTCCACACACTCTTTCAAAATGATCCGCAGGGTGTGGATGTAGTCAATACAGGATACAGACAACTTCTACTTGCCTGACCAGCGAAAAAACAAATTCTCTTTTGATACGGCGCACAATACGATGAACTTCCCAGGATTTCGCACGGTATTGGAGCTCGAGTGCGTCACGATCACCATCGCTCGCAACGATCAATAGACCAGAACGTGGTCGACGAACAAAGAGGCTTCGAAAAAAAAGGAATTTAAATGACGGCTCAATGCTCAGTAATATTCTCAGGTGGATATTCAAAGTTTTTGTCATTCAATCAGCAAGATGTTCTCTATACTATCGAGCGGCAGTTGGATCATATAAGTAGTGAACTTGGGGGATCACAGCCCTACAACCATACGAGAAGTGGCGGACGTAACACGTGAGCGAACGCAAGGGACAGAGATGACGACCTTTTTCGAGGTTGATATCAGCGCCGAAGAAAACAGCTGCTAAATATGCGGCTGATTACAATGTGATCAATCTGGTTGTTCGTACGTTATCGGACAATTGAAACCTAACTGACCTTATAGCAAGCTTCGTGTTCTGACAATATACCACGAATTATGAAGCGGTGAAAGCAGCAAAAATCCATAAAACTCCCACCATTATCGTTGCGGACACTAAGACCGTCTTTCTCCATCACAAGTCCGAGCAAAGTGTTGACAAAGCCCACCTTACCATTCAGATAATTCACCACCATCACAACACCCCATGGGCTGCCTTCAATTTCTCATAGAAACTCTTCTTCTCCTCTGTATCAGAAGTCTCCATTGGTGGGTAACAATATACTATTGAAATGATTTTCATTCTGGATCGAAATTCTACACCACTTTCCAGTTGCCTGCTGCTGTATAAAAAGCATTTTTTCTATATATTCACCATTTGGTCGGCATCCACTTGATGGTAAACCGGACCAAATAGGGAGTAACTTACTTCCTCTTTTTTGGTCCTCGTTTAGGGTTTAGCACCCAAATTTCAAAAAAATATTAAGCGAAGGCGGCTTTACGGTTTCGTACCAGGGCGTAGGTAAATCGTCAGATGCTATTTCACCTCTGCCCTGGGGGCAGCGTGACCGAAGCGGCTTGCAGATGTTAAATCCGCCCATACTTTGGGCTATAACTTGGCCAAAGCTGAAAATATTTTGTTTAGGGATTGAGGGGTCCTAAATCCACATCCAAAGGTGGACGGATTTATACTCAATTTAATTCGCAGCCATGTCGTGTTCTGCGAATTATATAAAGAAGCATTTAACATCTACAAGCCGCTTCAGTCAAGCTGCTCCCAGGGCAAAGGTAAGGCAGCGTCTGGCGATTTGCCTCTACCCTGATAAGAAACCGTATAACCGTCTTCCTTCCTTTTTTCGCCTTCTGATCACTTCGTCCCAGTCTTAATAAAGATGTTGAAATAGCCTATTAGCTATAGCTTGTTAATGCAGATATGAAGAGTACGATGAAATGTCAAACTAAGAACCTTGGTTTAGTTGTTGTTGTTTATCTTCAGTCCAACTCTACTTGCTCTCTTTCCAAATCCAGAGCCATTTGGAAAAAAAATCGTCTCCTTAAGAGAAAAAAAGCAAGATGCAACTCTGGAATGCCCGCCAGATACACTCCCTGTTCATGCTGTCGAAACCCTTCCCGAAATCGATGAAAAGCGAGTGCAGCGAAGATCTAAACTCCACGCACTCCTCCAAAATGATATCCAGGGTGTTGATGTGGTCAATGCAGGATCCAAACTCTCCCTCCTGCTCTCTGTCGATCAAATTTTCGAGGTGTTCCTTGATGCATTCCAGAAATATTTTAGCTATTATCTTTGTGACGCGAGCGACACGTAGATACTCTCCAATTGTTGCACTAAACACGAATACGCTTCTTTGGAATCCTAACCATCATCCTCCTTTTTCAAACTCTGGGAACTGTCTCAGATTCCCAGAATTCCCACACGAGTCGAAGCAGCGAATGTGCAGAAACTAGAAGTGCAGCTATAAATTACTCTGCGATTAGACCATAAAAGTCCTGCGGCTATACTCCGTTTCAGTACATTGGTGGCCGCACGTTATGATGATCAACCATTTCATCCATAAGAGGCGGAACTTTATCGCTAAGACCCGTGGTGAAATGTTCCTTCCACCGTACCCACTGATCGTCATCGTGAACGAGAAGTCGACCATTAACATCCCTCCCCCCGCTTTCAGGCGAGCATTGGATCACATAAGCGGTCGGTGTTGAACTTGGTCGTAACTCTCCAACACTGAAGAGAAGAGGCGGATGAAACACGCCAACGAACGTAAACAACCATCAGAAGGCGGTCCCTTTCGAGGCCGATGTCAGCGCCTCTCTTGTTATACACATCCAGAAGACTTACCTAATAAATCTATTGCTGACCGTAAAGTGGTCAACCTGATTGCTCGTAAAGTGTCGGTCAGTTGAAACCTAACTGACTTCATGGAAAGCTCTATGCTCAGATAATGTGCCACCAGTAGAAATCCAGAAACCTGCCACCATTATCGTTAGGTCGCCAAGACCGTGTTCCCCCTCACATGTCAGAGCCCACCTTGGCATTCAGATCATCCATAACGATCACAATCTCACCTTCAGGAAGCCTTTCCTGAACTGTGTAATTGTTCATAGAAGGTATCCTTCCTCACTACATCGAAAACCTCCACTAGTGCATAGCGCTGTACATTCGTGATGCTCCTTACCTTAGACCAGGATCTTCCATTCAGAATTCTGTCAAAAACCGACTTCCAAATCAAAAGTACGTGCCTTGCGGCCAGTAACAATTCAACACAGACATTATCTAGAAATAAAAGCATTTTTCTTTTCTGATATTCCATTTTGCCATCGAATTGCAACCACTCAATCATTCTACGCGCCATCTACGTCTTTTTTGGATTTCCAATTGTCAGCAATTCCTAATGTGTGGTTTGTGCCATTTGTGTAACCATTCATCCTATGCCGGAAATCTAGGATATCCAACATGTTTGGTTATTTCTTTTGCCTTAGGAGAGATTAGAGAGAGTAAATTACACTGACAAACGTAACTAAACCGACACAATCTATCACAAAAAACTGCACTTTACTCAACAGTTGTAACAATACAATATATTACGTATAAATGCGCTTCAGCCACTGTCATACAATTCTGTAATTTTTTATCAGTTATTTTTTCTTAGAATATCCTTACGAATACGTTGTTGTTTTTTATTCTAAAACCATAACGGAAAAATTGGGGTTAACAAATTCGTCCGGCCACGGGAGACATTCGCATGCACTGTAGACTATTCGTAATATTTTGAAGCCTATTTGGGTAGTTTCTGAGAATAAGTCCTCTTTGCTTGTATGCCTCGCAGCCGAGAAAAATGCATGTTACAGACGGACAGGCAGTAAACCAATTTTAATGAAATTTTTACACAAAAACCTTGAAAAACATAACACCTCCGCTACAAGGAAATGCGTAAAATTCCAGAGTTTCTATAAATAAACCAAATTTCGTGTCAATAAGTACAACCGTTTTCGAGATAAGTGTTTGTAACAGGCGGAGAGACCGATCAATTTTAATGAGGCCTTACTTTACATAAAGCCTTAAAATTTAATATAAATTTTCCTATTTAGAATCACCTACTTTAAAATTCACAAGATATCATCAAATATCTTTCATCTTACATCATTCCCTCAATAAAAATTACAAGTCATTTAAACACAATCGCATACACACGATACATTCAATTAATCAAAGTAGATAAACAAAAATCCACTTACATTCTCTGCGGCGTCCAAGTCTTTAATGTTATTGATATAAATATCCCCCAAAAGTATCAGTCCCTTAACATGGTTCGGATGATATTTAACGAGTTGATTAAGAAATGGTGCAGCCTCAAGTGGTCGCTTATCATCTGCCAACAATAACGCCAAATTAAAAAGAGCACTTCGAAAATCATGCTTTAAATGAACGGCACGTTTGAACCATTGTTCTGCCTCATCAATATTATGCTCATCCATTGCCAGCATCCCGAGGTTGAAGTGAACACGTTCATTAGTATCTTTAAAAATGGAAGAGTGAAAATTTCGTAATTCAATTAGTGAAACGTGATAGTATTTTGGTTCAAGGTAATGGGTGTCAATTCACTTCGAACAGCTTTTTAAAATTTTCGGAAATATATCAGTTGGGGTTAAAAATTTAATCAATTTTTTTTTTCAGAATGGCGTACTGAATATTTAAAGTCTACTAACCGTTGATTTCCAGCAATTTAAATAAACGAATTCTCGCCTCCTTCCGGTTCTCTGTGCTGCCTAGCTCTTGGAGTACGATTGCAGAATTAAGCAGGGCCTGCTCATGATTTGGGTTTAATTCTAACGCTTTGTTCAAATAAGCCAAAGCTTGCGATGTTTTGCCTTGCTCTAGATAAACCACTCCTAACTGAAATCAAACGTGTAATTAGCTAAATCATTAGAAGAGGACATTTATTGATTGTTACGCATACATTATAGTAAATATCCGCATTGTCACTCTCATACAATAAGGCTCTTTCGTAAACTTCTCGAGCCTCCTCAGTACGATTCAGTTTCATAAGTACGTCGCCACGGTTGATGTAGGCTTGAGTATAATCCGCCCGCATGCTTATTGCTTGACGATATAAAAGATCTGCTTCTTCCAAACGAGTATGATTCCTTGAAATCAAGTTCGCTAAATTTAGGAAAACATTCAAATGGTTCGGCGCTATTCTCGCCTGATACGACTCCCCGGGCTTCGCTTTCGGCAAAAGGGACTTTGCCTTTAAATATGCTGCTTCTGCCTCGTCAAACATCTTTAAATGATTATAAGTCCGTCCAACGTTGATGTATGCCCCGACATCATCGTTTTGTACCTCCACAGCCTTTTTGAAGAAGACTAAAGCCTGTGTATAGTCTCCGCTATTCTCCAGTGCATGTCCGACATTATTAAACAATTTTGCGTTTCTCTGATTCACTTTTAAGCCCGACATAAATATTGAATACTCAGTTTCCCAATCCCAATTCCGACGATATGTACGAATTGCATGCGGAATCAATATCACAGCCAACATTATAGCAGCAACTTTTTTATTTTCCATTCGCCTGTAGATCAGGTAAAATCCGTAAGCGACGAGCATACAAAAACCCATCGACGGCATATATAATACTCTTTCGGCTATCACAAACCCAACCGGGAAGAAAAGATTCGATGCAGGGAGGAAGGGAAATGCCATTAGTGAGAATACCTGAGAAAACAAATTTATTATTGTGGAATCTTTCAGGAAACCGTGGGAACTTTCACTTACCATACACATTATCGTAACATATTGTCTATTCGTAGAAGTTAAAATTTTGTAAAGAGCCGCAAACAACATAAAGTACGTGAACACTGTAACCAAATTACGAGCATCAGCTAAACTTTCCACAAGCGGAATAGTTCCCATTGTCCAATCACAGCATAGCTCGCACGGAAACAGTACAAGCCAAAGGTTTACTGCTAGCAAGTAGTTATAAGTTAACTGTCTTGAAGGAGTATCGGCAACAGATGCTGGATTATCGAATCTATCCAAAAACGTCATTGCATCATTTATTCCTTTACAAATCATATTTAATCTTACCGAGTGAAAACAGGTAATTGCGTCCCCATTATATTCAGACGAATCAGCAACAGTAGAATTGTCAAGGCTGTTAAGAAAATCACGCGACGGAAAACTTTCCAACAGAAACCAATAGAACTTAGTGAGGATGCATCTTTGTTAATGTACGAATGAATCATTCTAATATAATCCAGAGGTAAGATCTGCAACAAAATTAAGGCTTAGGAGGCTTGATCGAACTCACTTTGAATTTACTCACGTTTTGTACGACTAACAATTCGTATACAACACAAACACCTGTAATTGTTATTCCTTGCTCCTTACTGAACATTGCTATAGTTACGCACAGCACAAAGTAAAACAAATACAACCAATCTGAAAGTAAAAAGGACACTTATCTCATTTAATTCTGATTTGAGAAGTGAATTTAGCTTACTTGTTCGACGTGTTGGTTTTGTAGCTTTTATGTACGATAAAAATGCTAGAAGAAAGAAGACTGATGACAGCAACTCAGCCCTCCCTACAACACCAGTGACCTGGAGATTTAGAAGAAAGAAGAAATGAATGGTAAAACAATTTCAAGCCACTGGAAAACAATGTGCATGCAGTATGTATATGTACCTCGTCCACAAATGATAACACTCTAATCAAAGTTAAACACCACATTACAAAGAGAGCTAACTGCCCCAACAATTTCTGGCTTGTTTGTCATCGTTAAAAGATGGAGAAAACTCAGATACCTACCATATCAACTCAAGGTACCATTCATCATCAACGGCACAACAACCGGTATCCGGTCTAGGCCTGCCTTAAAAAGGAACTCCAGACATCTCGGTTTTGCGCCGAGGTCCACCAATTCGATATTCCTAAAAGCGGTCTGGCGTCCTGATCTACGCCATCGCTCCATCTCAGGCAGGGTCTTGCCTCGTCTTCTTTTTCTACCATAGATATTGCCCTTGTAGACTTTCCGCGCTGGATCATCCTTATCCATATGGATTAAGTGATCCACCCACCGTAACCTATTGAGCCGGATTTTATCCACAACCTGACGGTCATGGTATAGCTCATAGATTTCGTCGTTATGTAGGCTACGGAATCGCCCATCCTCATGTAGGGGGCCAAAACTTCATCGGAGGATTCTGCTCTTGAACACGGCCAAGAGTTTGCAATTTTTGTTGCTAAGAACCCAAGTCTCTGAGGAATACATGAGGACTGGCAACATCATTGTCTTCTACAGTAAGAGCTTTGACCCTATGGTGAGACGTTTCGAGCAGAACAGTTTTTGAAATAGGCTCTGTTGGCAGCTAACAACCGTGCGCGGATTTCATCATCGTAGTTGTTATCGGTTGTGATTTTCGATCTTAGATAGGAGAAATTATCAACGGTCTTAAAGTTGTAGTCTCCTATCTTTATTCTTCCCGTTTGACCAGTGCGGTTTGATGTTGTTGGTTGGTTGGTTTTTGGTGCTGACGTTGTCACCATATATTTTGTCTTCCCTTCGTTGATGTGCAGCCGAAGGTCTCGCGCCGCCTGCTCGATCTGGATGAAGGCAATTTGTATGTCTCGAGTCGTCCTACCCATGATGTTGATATCGTCAGCATAGGCCAGTAGTTGGGTGGACTTAAAGAAGATCGTACCTCTTGCATTTACCTCAGCATCACGGATCACTTTCTCCAAAGTCAGGTTAAAAAGGACGCATGATAGGGCATCCCCTTGTCGTAGACCGTTGTTGACGTCGAATGGTCTTGAGAGTGATCCTGCTGCTTTTATCTGGCGCCGCACATTGGTCAGGGTCAGCCTAGTCAGTCTTATCAATTTCGTCGGGGTACCGAATTCTCTCATGACCGTGTACAGTTTAACCCTGGCTATGCTATCATAGGCGGCTTTAAAGTCTTCTACATTTGGTGATGGCAGCATTTGTCCGTCGTCTTCAGTTGATGGCACCTCCAACTTGCCGATTTTCTCGTTGTTCAGTAGTTCATCAAAGTACTCAACCCATCGCTCCAATATTCCCATTCTGTCGGAAATCAGATTTCCCTCTTTGTCTCGGCAGGATGAACATCGAGGTGTGTAAGGCTTCATCCTACTGACTTGTTGGTAAAACTTCCGCACCTGGTGCAGTTGCTTCCTGTACTTTTCGATTTCACAGACCTCTTGGTTCTACCAGGCTTCCTTTTTCCGTCTGTGGAGTCGTTTCTCCGCTCGCCGGAGTTCGTGATAAGCCCCCGCGTGTGCCCGCGTCCTTTGAGAATACTCGGTATGCAGCATTCTTCCGTTCTGCTAGCTTACATTCATCGTCAAACCAGCCGTTCCGACTCTTTTTGCGACTGGGGCCAAATATGTTTGTGCCCGTATTTATGATAACGTTCTTCAGGTGATTGTGAAGATCATTTGTGGATGCTTCATCTCCAAGATCTCTGTTGACTGCCGTTATTGCGGCATCCATTTCCCTCTTATAGGTGTTGTGGAGGGCTGTGTTGTGGATGGCTTCAGGGTTAACTCTCACCTGATTGTCAGAGGGGACTCTGGGCGGTGTTGTTATTCGAACTCGGAGCACCATGCCAACGAGATAGTGATCGGAGTCCATATTGGCCCCCCCTCCTATATGTTCTGACATTCATCAAGGCTGAGAGGTGGCGGCGTTCGATCAACACGTGGTCAATTTGGTTAAAAGTGGTCCCGTCTGAAGAGACCCACGTGTGTTTGTGGATCGCTTTCCGCGCAAACCAGGTACTTCCAACAACCATTTCGTGTGACACTGCCAATTGAATAACCCTCAGTCCGTTATCATTTGTATTTTGATGTAAGCTATGGGAGCCAATGTCTCGCCTGAATACGGGCTCCGTCCCTACTTGGCCATTGGTATCATTACAGTGTAAAATTTAGAAAAAAATATTTTTTCCTGTTGGTCTTATCTTAAAGTAAATGCAGTTATGCATTTTACAAAAATTTCAAGTTGAAATTCAAATAACTGTGGTCGTTACTACCTTTCTTAGAGGAAAGGATTAGAGCGGGAGGCGAACGCGCAGACGGGCCGGCATACCATTCAAACGTTATTTCTTTTGTTTTATCTCCACCTGCGCGTCTTTACTTAGGGTGACTTACTTCTATACGTAAGGTCGATTTACACAGACTTTTCAACAGATAACACATCGTTCAATAAGTCCCGGGACTAGCGTAGAAATGGCGCTAATAATGCCATTTATATACCAAGGTTCAGAAGTACCAACCTTCAGATAAGATGTGTCAAAATTTGATATAATTCGAAACATAACGAAGAAAGCTATAGTGGTTAAACTGACGCTACCTTTGCAATCGTGAAAAAATGGACCAAGACGAGTTTCGGGTGTTGATAAAACATTGTTTTCTAATGGGGAAAAAACACTGTTCAAGCTCAGCAATGGCTTGAAAAACGTTATCCGGACTCTACTCCGTCGAAAACAACCATTTGTCCGTGGTTTTCGACGTGAAACGCGGTCGTGCTGATACAAATGATGCGAAACGTTCGGGTCGGCCAAATGAGGGAGTAACTCCCGAAAACACCAAGCAAGTATTGAAAATCGTGATGGGTGACCGCAAAATGAAAGTGCGCGAGATAGCTAAGATGGTGAACATATCAACTGGTAGTGCATTTACTATTTTGCACCAAAAATTGGCTATGAAAAAGGTTTTTTCAAAATGGCTGCCGCGTTTGCTCACAATGAAACAAAAGCAACAACGTATCAATGATTCGGAGAGCTGTTTGCACTGTTTACTCGCAATAAACAGGATTTTTTGCGTCGATATGTGACAGTGGACGAAACATGGATTCACCATTTCACTCCGGAGTCAAGTCGGCAGTCAGCTGAATGGCGTACGACCGGTAAAAGCCGCCCGAAGCGT
The DNA here is from genome assembly GCF_905115235.1 of Hermetia illucens. Lineage (NCBI taxonomy): Eukaryota > Metazoa > Arthropoda > Insecta > Diptera > Stratiomyidae > Hermetia > Hermetia illucens. The sequence goes on along the minus strand of NC_051852.1, from coordinate 103,139,982 downwards.
CCAAAAACACAACAGTCGGTCGGCAAAGTGATGGCGTCCGTATTCTGGGATACGAATGGTATAATTTTCATTGACTACCTCGAAAAAGGAAAAACCATCAATAGCGACTACTACATGGTGTTATTGGATCGTTTGAAGGCCGAAATAGCGAAAAAACGCCCACACATGAAGAAGAAGAAAGTCATCTTTCATCAAGACAACGCACCGTGCCACAAGTCAATCAAAACGATGACCAAATTCAACGAATTAGGTTTCCAACTGCTTTCTCATCCTCCGTACTCGCCGGATCTGGCCCCCAGCGACTGCTGGCTCTTTGCGGATCTCAAAAAGATGCTCCAGGGAAAAAGATTTGGCTCAAATGAGGAGGTGATCGCTGCTACTGAGGCTCATTTTGAGTCAAAAGACAAATCGTTCTACAAACATGGCATCGAAAAGTTAGAGAAGCGTTGGAATGATTGTATAACCCTTGAAGGAGATTATGTTGATGAATAATAAAGAATTTTGCCGATAAAATGTTGTTTTCATAGTTAGTCCCGGAACTTATTGAACGATGTGTTATACTGTAGTGTATCGGCACGGTCTTGAATCAAGTCCTCTAACACATTTCAAGACCCTGATCCAATATGCATTGTCGCCATGACTTATTGAAGAGATGCATGGGTGCAAACACTCAAAATAATAATGAGAATTTCAACCATTGCGTTCAGCAACTCGCTCCGACACATATATTCTGCGAGAAACATATATAGTGATATGCACCTTCAATGAAGGCTATGATCCAATATTGAAAATTTTGCAGGCGATGGGAGTAACAATAGGACCGGCAGCAGCGAGCTTCGGCATGAAGTATAATGAGAAGAGCATCGTGCCGCAGCTCTAATGACACCAGGAGAGCTCGACGGAAGAGACAAACATCGAATCAATTCTAATAAGACTTTATTTTACACAAAAGCTTAAAAAAGGATCACCTAATAGCGGCCCAGAGCAAAAAGGCTGGGGAGAAGTAGCTTCTTTATATATGGGGCTGTAATATTTCGGCCAAAAGAAAACTGGGCAACCTGGATAAAGCAGCGTTCCACAACTAGTGTTCTTTGTGATCGATGTATCAACGAACGTCTTAAATCTAAAATTTATCGCAATGTCATCCGTCCTGTCGCCCTATGAACGGTGTCTTGTAGTAATGGAGACGAAGATGTTGCGTTGGACAACTGACACAATTTGATCACAGTGAGGATACTGCGATCGATGTGGGGTAAAATTGGTCTGAACATCGAAGTCAATGGTAAGCTGCCAAAGGGCCGGCCGAAACAACGGTGGCTTGATAGGTTGCATTGGGATCTGAGAGCCTCGCGATTGCATCCAAATCAGACTTTTGATAGAACAAAATAGTGCAACCAATCACGACGAGCCGACCCCGCTTGTGAACGGGACAAAAGCTGAAGAAAAAGAAGATGTACTACTGGGACAAATGCACACCCAAATGCTTCCCGACTTGTTATTGTTTTTGTTCGTAACGCAAAAACTGCATAATGCTCCAAGGAAGAGAATCGTATTTTTTCTCCCCCACAGTTCTTGTGGTAAGAATAACTTGCAACTTACTCCTACAACCTGAACTTAAGCAAATTCTGCATCGTTTCCCAATTATGGATCGTAACTACAAAGCAGTTTTCGAAAAATTATCCCGTTTTCAATGGTAACAGGTAGAGTGGTGTTGCGTAGATAGGGAGTCAAACTTGGCTGAAATCCACCGCAAACAAAGAATCTCTGGTACTGGAGCTTAGATTGCACGACCCTCCTATACCATAGTCGAAGTCGCTGGATACTACACCAGCTTCCTGATGATGATGAGCAAACTCTCCTAATTTTGTGAAAGGAACTCAGAAGATCCGTGGAAGTTCCATTTCGTGGGAATAAATGTTCTTTCCTCTATGTTGCAGCTGTTCGCAGCACGCCACCTAGTTTCTACCAGACTGCAGATATTGATGCGCCTCCTTTGTGAGCCTACTAATATGAAGCGTGCATATAAAGATTTATGTAGTTCGAAATAATTTCCTTTCGTTTTGGCGACGTATATACGTCAAGAACCCTTGCTCATTACTCGGCAACCTGTCACGAGAAGAGATCAGGTAGGATATAACATAGTGCTGGAGGTAAATGTATACTTTATTTATCTCTTTTCCTAACCCCAGCATTCTATTCTTAATTTATTAAGGAGAGTATTAAGTGCAACAAGATACTTCGATGCACTCAAGCAACAACCGTATTACAGAGAGGTCTGGATATCATCTATATATGCAGCAACCTTAAGTTTAACAACAAGAGCATAATCAAGATAGATAATTCGTCACCTATCATTCTTCCCCTTTTCATTTTGACACCCCTGATCAGCTATCACAGTGCATTCAGTTTATTCTCAATTAGAAATTGCTCCCGCTTCCAGCACTAATATCCTTAACGAGGGGTACTTCAATGTACCTAATTACAATCCATCGTCATCCGTTTCGTCCCTGTCATTTAATTTGCCTAATTCAGTATGCTAGTGTCCGAATGAGCGTGCCAGAAACCCCATCAAATCTATCGTACCTTACAACAATGAGAGTGATTAGGCTATGTAATTGCAGTTGCATTCATATCAAGCTCCAACTAATTTACATATTTCACGTCACTTACACACTAATGTACTGGAAACATCACCATCTGAATGCCTATAGAATCGTTTTAGCGCTCCATGAGGTTAATATCATCAACCTCCTGGTCCTAACATAATAAATTAACTGCTTAACATGATAATTGTGCAGGAAATCTGCATTCACGTTTGCTTCTCGAATCCATATTGCCAACATATTGAATGAAATACGTACGACCACGAAAAGTGGAAACGGGAAAAACCTCGCCGTATCAGTGTAGTTGGCCATGCCAGCAAATTAACAATGCAAAACATCATTTAAATTCCAACCAGAATACCCCTAAAAATTACTTTCATATGCAATTTATCTTTAATAAGCACATAAACTTACCGCTTCCGTGTGTATTGGATGAACAGCAAACAGAAGTGCAGCTACTGCACTCGCAATATGAGGTAGAAATATATGGCATACTCTGGAATTAAATATAATTGTCCATCAGATTACGGTGCAATCGAAATGTAAAAAATTCATTGCTCCTCTTCAAACAAAAAAGCAAATTACCTATAATAGAAATAGCACACTATCATATGTAATATTACGTTAACGACATGATAGCCCGCAGGACGAAGTTCGTGCAGCCAGTAATTCCAGCGAAACGTTAGCACGCATAAAGGACGATAGGATTTATGGCTCTGCTCCTGTAATTTAAAATTGTGTTCCTCATAATTATGTATTTTACAAGCTTGAAAATTAAAACAAGATCACAATACAACAAATATTAAATTATGAGCTGTAAACAAAATACACGTTTACGACTTCCCATTGAAAAATTTCCTGGGATAAACCACCTACGATTCACGATAAGCGGTTTATTCAATTAATTCGAGGAACATGCAAGGGTCGTTGTTACGAGAGCAATTAGGTTGTTGCTTGAGATATTAATTTGGGCTGATATGCGTGAACATAAAAAAAGTCCTGTGTTAACAGAAGTATTAGCATAAACCCTAATTAGGTTATATTACAATCAGTGGGATGATAATGAAATTGATGCATAATCACATTGAACATGAGACGAGAATGTGCCATATTTCACAAAGGAGGGAATACATTACAATCGCTATGAGCTTTATATCCCCGGTGGCTCCCAAGCAACTTTAAAACCTCTCGAAAGACATCTTTCCTGTCGTGCCTGTCAATAACAATTCCGATAAAGAGGAAATAGCTTCAAATAACCGTACGTTTATGGGGATGACAATCGTTTCTCTAATCTCATAAACAAAACATGATGGCATTTCCTCCGGATCTGTTACAACCGGCATCTTACCTTGCGTATGGATGTTCCCCAGAAATCATTGTGAAATATATTCTTTAATGGTGTTGTTGGTCTGAGATCCTTGTTATCCTTTATGGCGCTGATGTCGTCAAAAACAAAACCACAATAGATGCTATTGTGGTAGCAGATAGCACATGCAGCCACAATTGCAGCCACGATTATAGTTCGCTGCCCCATTTTCCTTCAAATAGATTCGGAAATAATGATGAGATTCACATTGGATGCCTTTGAAACCTGAAACGATTTCAACAATAAAAAGCTTTAGATGGTTGATTTATATAAACGTAATATTCATAGAAAAAGGAAAGACATTAAATCTGTCTCGTACAGACAATTCAGACTAGAATATTAGAGGTAAACGAACGCTTCGCAGTATGAAGAAAATTCGATACAACTTTTATAACTTATTCCCTTAAACCGTAATAAACTCTATGCTTATTTTGCAATGGCCGCCAAACTTGGACGTCCGGCATTCACTTTCTGTAGTCGCTTAGCTGTTGAATTTACTATTAATTATTACATATATACATATAGTAATTTTCGCCACACATCAATCTGCAAGAACAACGTGCATTTTCAGGCCGTATTAAACATTTTCAAAAAAGATTTGAAATATTGTTTTGTAAACCTTTTCAAATCAATTCACGGTGGTACAGAATTTTGTAGAAATGTGAAACCTACGAAATCCGACAGATTTAAGGAGTGGACTAAGATATCGCTTTCACGTGCCAAGCTATCTTGTGCGGATATTGAGGGATTATCTGAAAGACCGCTCCCTGCTCTATGAAGCGCTAGAAGGCCAAAGGAGGATGGAAATCACGTCGAGAGTAGCACAGGGATCCATCCTAGGGCCAGACCTCTGGAACGTTTCCAACAATAGTCTGCTGAGACTCGATATGGCGAACAGGCGCAAAGCAGACTAGTCATATTGATGCGACGGGTAAGCGGATGGATGACTGCTCACGGTTTCAACCTTGCGCTGGAAAAAACCGAAGTAGTCATCGTGACCAGAAGGGGAATCCCGACCATGCGTCCCATATCGATCGGCGAGTTGACTATAGAGTCAAAACCAGCGATTAAATACCTTGGTTTAATGCTCGACTCGAAGATGAGCTTCTTCAAGCAAATCAAAGCAGCAGCGGACAGGGCTGCAGCTGGAGTCGCGGCCTTGAGTCGGTTAATGGCGAATGTCGGGGGCCCTATATCAACTAAGAGACGTCTCCTCATGGGAGCAACTCAGTCCGTTCTTCTCTATGGTGCGGAGGTATGGGCTGATGCCCTTGACAAGGAGATGCATCGTAAACGCCTCGCTCAAGTGCAGAGGCGGGGAGCTTTGCGAGTGGCGTCTGCTTATCGCACCGCCTCCGAACCGGCTGTGGTGGTGATTACGGGAGTAATCCCCGTTGCCCTCCTTGCCAAGGAGCGCAAAGCTATCTATCCGATCTAAGCCGAAAGATCGACAGAGCGGAAAGGCTAGCCCGAAGTAATGTGTCAAACGGTTAAAGGCTAGTTTTCTGATGACAGGGAGGTGTTTAGTTGGTAGTCCGCCAGCGTGCTGTTGCAGGAGTCCAACACTCTGTGCGTAAACGCATTCACCTAGCCTACTCCCAAAAAAAAAAGATATGGCTCATCATATGTTAAAACAAAATGTGATATTTATTTCCAGTCATATAGAAATGGGACAGAACCAATGCACGACTAGTCTCGGTCTATGCTCTGAAAAAAACTGAAATAAAAAATTGTGAGGCTGTTTTGTGCAAAACAAAACCTTATTAAAATCGACTTACTGTCTATCTGTCACAGGCATTTTTCTCGGAAACGATCATAGCGATTAAAACCAAATTCGGTGAAATCATCACACACATCATTCTACATTCTACATACATCATTCTACGTCGAGTTTAAGGACAAACATTGAAAAGCGGGGTGTACTTTTTTTTTTACCAAGTCATGTGGAGTACCAAATGAATAGTGACGGTTGGTACTTTCCGACATTTCTTGGAAAAATGGAGAGTGCGGGGTGTCCCAAATGATCACTTCTTTCACGGACCCCCAAATCAAGAGGAATTGAGTGCAACATCACCCTGAAATTCATCACGAAACAGCAATGTAAGCTATTATATAGAACATGATCCTACCAAGTTTGATGGAAATCGTACTATTACTGACAAAGTTATAATGGGTTAAAGTCGTGGCTTGTGTTCAAATTTAAGACTTTGAATGTCAGTATCACGCGAAAGTGGATATTCTGCATATATTACGTACTAGACACTAACGGGACCAATGTCCATTCAAATGATTTTGTAAAAGAAATACACAAAACCTTTCATTCATTATTCTGAGACCCTTTACGCGAAACCCCGACACTTCCGTAATCAGAACCCTAAGACATAATTCTTGGCATTCGAACGAGTAGCACACATTATTTTTGTGGATTCATTTCACTGGATTACGTAACGTGCCATAACAACCCTTCTATAAATTAATTATACAAAATTTGTATTGCTTAGATGCTGAAACTTGGCTGACATCAAGCACAGACCTCAGGCTCTTTTGCACCACGCTGAATATTCTAGAAAGACACACGAATACTTCGGTAGAGAAGTATGATTCATCTGCAGTCAAGTATTTCAAGTAAGTTTCGTCCTATTGTTATACAATTTTTATAACCTCGCTAAGTTTCATTCCTACTTATTACTAAATTGAAAAGATATTTTAATAGGAAATTCAATCACTCTCAATACCAAGCCCATTCAGCCATGATTACGTGTGTAACTCGAAAGTTAAATCTTTGCCGTAAGTGCTTAGGTTCGAGATACTAAAACGTGTCCATATCCTTTTCGGAGAAGGGCATCCTCAAGAAAGCAATAACTCAGATTAAGATTGCCAAGGTTATTCGGCTAAAAAGACAATACAATACAATAAACAAGCGGGTGATTTCATCACCCCAACAAGCATCAAGGAGGCGTTTCAAAACAGAGGGTTGTCAATTCACATTTGGTTATACTGGGCTGCTCGTTGAACACAATCTCCAAAAGGTCAAATAATATTTCAACAAATGCAGAAGGTTAGGGCATATAAGCCAGCCTTGTAAAAAAATGCTTCAATTGTGCGACTGAAGAAGAGTGTGGCGGAAAGTGTACCTTTTTGTGTAAGAGTGGTGCCCATAATGACTGAAACCGGGCATGTCCAAAATGGCAAGAGCATGAGGGGATCCTTCACCGAGCAGCCACCAAAAACATTACCATGGGAGAGGCAGTAAAATGTCGAGAGATTACTACAAACTCATCAGTTCAGAAGGATGCTTTGACATAAAATATCCCGAAACATTCATCAGTACCTCAACAGGCTACTCAGAGGTTACAAGGTTTACATTTGTGTAACGATAACCACAGTTCATTCACCAACTGAATCAATTTTTCCCTAGCTACCGGACAAGTCATTTTCCCCAGTTTCAATTTTTCATAGATTTTTCCTACTATCAAAATTTTACCCCGGTTATAACGTGATAATGAAGTACGGAATGAATGGCTTTGGTGGAGTTTCCATCGCACTTTGCAAAGACATCTCTTTTTAAAAAGTCTCCTGCCAATCTGAACATGCCATCATCCTAGCTGAAACAAAAAGAAATTAGAACCGAACTTAACAATGGAGATTCCATTCATTGACCACCCTCTATGTCACTAGTGATTTCAAGTGGGTCTCTGCAGATCTCACTTTCTTTCTGGATAACTAACCTACAGTTCCTATACCTGCGACTTCAATGCCACAGCGGTGTGTAATGGTGACTCCATCAATTCCACGAACGACTCTCCAACTTCATTCTTCATTATACTCTTGCCAGAGATTCATGCAGCTGGTTCTTTGGTTTTAGAAGGTATATTTCTCCGACTCTGCAGTCTTTTCTGTAGCGACGTAAACGTTAATGAGACTTATTTTTCGAAATTTACCTCGCAAACGCAGAGTGCATAGCCTTTCGCTTATATTTTCAAAGTCGATAGCAGCAATCATTAATAGCCAACCAATATAGCAACACTGAAGTTACTACACCTTACAAAAACACAAACGCAAGCAGCACCTGGCACGGACACCACCTCCCACAAACACATCCACTGGCCCAATCCCCAGACGGAATAAGCTCTCCTGGAAAACTTAATCAAGTCTAGATACAACTAAAGATGCCTGAGAAATGGACAGAAATAAGGGTGGTTCTCATCCTTAAAAGGGGGAAAGATCTAAACGAGCCAAGGAAATTTAAACCGATTGTCCTCATCACATATATGCTAAAATCTTAAACGGGATGGGTATGACCAACCTAGTACGTTTTATTGAAGGCGCACCCTCCTTACGAACAGTCGTCCAAGCAAGAAGGAACGATTGATTAATTCCTACCTAAATGAAGTTCTTAACCATATCTGTAACAGTAAAAACCAAGTCGGAATACCGGAAGCTCGTGCTTTGGGTATAAAGGTTTTGTATTCATCTTATGTAGGAAATTTCAACGCACATTTTTCTATCCGTATATAACTACAAATTCAACATAATCTTTCATATTTTGCCAAACTAGGAGACATACGTACATATTACAGCCATAGGCATTCCGCACACCCTAAACAAACAAACTGTTTATTTCCGAATACTGTACACATATATGCACGTATATAAATGGATTGTACCCATATTTCCGATTTACTTCTTATATCTATTTGAATTAGGCACTACCGGCAAAGTTCATTAGCCCGCATATATTATATACCTACATACACACATGTCTGGTTGACAAATAACTAAAAAACTAAAACAAAAAAATTCTCTGCCACCCAATTCATAAGAACTCATTTCGTTGTGGTATTGACGAATTGATATGTGATGATGACGTCATCCAGGTTGTAGAGTGCACGAAATTCACAAAAAAATGTGAAGTTTCACCCCCTATAACTTTGTTAATAATAGTTTTTTTCAAACTTGACCAAACTGCGCATTAAGTTCTTCATTACACGCATGCCAAATTTTGTACTTCCGGGATGAACATAAGGGGGGTGCCGGGTAAATTTCTAAAATGTGGAAATATACTATTATTAACTTTATTTGTGCAGATATCGGAACCGGATATATTTTGGGGCCTAGCTTTCGTAGACATGCAACACTGTGATTTTTTCAGATTTTTCGGTTGGATAGGTTCTGAGAACGAGACCTGTTACACTTTTTGGGGGTCATATTTTGAGCCCTCACTCCCCTATGTTTCACCCAAAATCAAATATTGAACCAGTTTCGAAAAGTACTAAATGAGACCTTTCATTTGATACCCCACATGGCTACATTTTGTGAAAAAAAAATTTGCACCCTCCATTCACATGTATGGGGAGCCCCCCTTAAACTTAGCACAAAATGGCGCCACTTACTGCATGTAAAGGGAACACCAGATTACATACTCTCATCAATTTTCGTGACAATCGGTCCAGTCGTTTCCGAATAAATCGGGTGTGACAGACAGACAGACGGACAGACAGACACCGTGTCGATTCTAATAAGGTTTTGTTTCACACAAAACCTTAAAAACATGTCATAGTTGCGGTTTCCGATGTAAAGAAAGAGAACTGATATGTGAACTTTTAATCCTGGAAAGTATACTTGCAAGAAAAACTATATCACCAGAAAGTTTTGTCTGCATCCTCATATTTCTGGGAGAAAGAAACCTACAAGGACAGAATTGCCCTCAACAACCGCATTCTACAAGATTATATTCTAAATTCTACTTTATGCCAGATCCTGAAGCAATATCAGTATCCGCCAGTACGCTGATGACCGCCTGATCATTGCAACAGGTACAGGGTGCGTACGGTATTCGAGGACATATTGAAAGTAAAGCCAATTTGCTTATATTTTCACAAAAATTCAATGGAATCCTGCGTAATTCGTACACAACGTTAACTTACTTACGTTAACTCACTATCTATGTTAACTATAAAATTCGAATTCAGGAGAATATCCAATAACTCCCTCCGGTGCCGGAAACGATTGCATGCCCGAATTAAATGCTACTTAGACATATGACAGTCCACGGCTTCACAATTGTCTCTAGATTGTCAATGTAGAGAGAATTCACTCGAAATCCTTGAGGAAAGAAGTGTCGTGACATCATATGCCCAACCCACTATGACAGTGACTGGAAATTTCATGTGCATGACACGAAGAATCTTTTATTTCATCATTTCTGGGATTGATCCTTTGCTACTGGTTAAAATTTGTTTTCATCGAAAAAAAAAATGTTAAGTTTATGTCTTCTGACATAAACTATCCTCTGCGCATAACGTAAGATTTATAACGGATGTCCTCATAAACAAGGGCTCTTATTGACTTTAAAGGGATACTTTCAATGAATGCTTGCAAATTGCGTAGTTTTTAACGATGCCCAAATGTTCCTCATGCTTTTTGCAACAGTGTCTGTATCGTGACCTGATGCTTCCTATTTACGCCGAACCTTATGTAGGAATTGAAAAAAAAGAGATTTTTAATCAACGTGTTTCCTACATATAGGGAAGATAACTGCATTTCTCCTCACTCCTAGCATTAGGTTATAGTTCATTTGAAATGAAACAAAAAAAAAAAAAATATTCTGAGAAATGATAAACTTTCGCTGGACATAGCTGAGCACTGCTTCCAAGGAAGGGGTTCCACGTACACCAAAGTGTTTATATATGCAGGGAACCTCGCCCTATTTCAAAACCTACATGGTCTGTTCCAAACCAAATGCCCGTCACTTCATGTGATTTTTGCTCTTGCAATTGAGAGCGTCCCCCCTCCCTGAGATTCACTTTTCGAGCAGTGAAAACACTAACCACGATTAATGACAAACTCCCTATTTTCTTTCAAACTATAAAAGATATCCGTAACGCTGAAAGTGAGCGGGTGGAGGTGTTCAATACAATACAATCCAACTTCTGAGAAAGTTGAAAAAATAGCTCCGCAAAGTTCTTCCTTAACTTCGCTTTCACAATCACATACAGGAATTGCTGGTTAGAGACAAGATGTTCCACAGAAAAAACTTATCACGATGCAGGAACAAGAATAAATGTGCTGTGATGTGTGATCAGGAAAAATTCAATCTCCTTTCAGAGTTGAAATCATCTTTGTCATCAATGCGCTCAACCAAAGTAAATCCATTGGACTTGACGATATCCCCGGCCCCTGCAGCTGCTACTTCCCCTTATAGAGAAATACTGCGATGCTGAAATCTTCCCCAGAGAGTGGAAGGACGAGATGATCATTAAGATTCCAAAAAGGTTGAATGCGACAAATGGATTGGTATTTGTGTGTTCCCTCTCCGTATCGAGGAACATCTAGAAAGCTTGATCGACAAAAAGCAAAGTGGTTTCCACTTCTTGTATTGAGCACATTAACTCCCTGTAGATAATTGTGGAGCAGTGTGGGGAGTTTACATCCCCTCTCCACTTGCTTTTCATTAATTTCGATAGCGTGCAGCTGGGATGTGTCTAGAATGCTCCCCGCAGAAGATACATTCCGTAGGGACTAATAGCTATTATCAGAATGACATATAATAGCACAAAATGTCACGTACTACCCCGAGGTTACATTTCAGAAGAAAATACAAAGCGGAGTTCGTTGGCGTTGCATCTTGTCACCGATATTATTTCGTCTTGTTATCGGTGAGGTTCTTCATGTTGCCTTATCCGGAGGACTTGAAGCACCCCATCTTTCCTCAAAGTCCACGACTACTCTGATAACATCTGGTAGTTCCCTCAAGATCTTGGTCCCTGGCAGAATATCTATCAACTCGGAAAGAGAGACAAATAGGGTCGAATTGAAAATAAATACCAACAAACTTAAAGTTCTCAACATGGGTCATCACCACACAGGCTAGTTATCCATCGATATGCTGATCATACGGTGGAAGACTACGCCATGCCGTAGAATCCACTATCCCAAGCTGGCCAACGAATGGGAAAAGCAAACATGTCGGGAAGTCCTGAAGGGAACTGAAGCGCATTTCAGCAAACTCCTCAGCGATGAGGTGTGGACATAATTCACTTGCTTTAGGGGATCAATGGCAACCATATATAAGTCGTCTAAAACGCCGCTCTCAATATTTTTTCACAATAGATGCATCCCACGTAATCATGGCGTGTTAGACTATGGATTCAAGTCAGCATCTTTTATCTTCATTCCCGCGGGGCGTAGTTCATTTTCTATGGTATGCAGCCAGCGCTCAAAATCATAAAATACGACGGACGTAACGACAGTAGATTTTGGACCTGAAACGCTCATTCGTTCCAAGGAATGCCAGATGTGAAATACAACATTATCTATAATATGATAGTTGCACCGAAGCAATTTTATAGCGCAGTAACCGTTGGCTGATAGCATTAATAAGAAATAGTTAAATTGCTCAGTTCTCTGAAGGTTGCTGTCACTTACAGTGATAGTGCTGGTTATCAAGGGTAACTGGAGCACAAAAAACAATTGTCGATTTCGAACGCCATGTCTTATAACGAATCCTAGGACCAGTAAGGCAGGCCTTAAAAATCCGTAACGTTGTGAAAATATGAAAATTACAGTGAACTGACCACGTGTAACATACAGCCCGATGTAGAATTTCCTGCCGTTTGAAAAGGTAGAGTCAAAGATAAACAATCCAAAGAGTTAATAGTGTCTGAAACGTGTTTCACAAGGAGGTTGCTTCAAATGAAGTAACAAATATAAACAAGATCGAAAAATAGCTTAATGTTGATTTATCCACTAAAGGTTTGCCAATTTCAGGAAAGGTTTTCGCCCTATCCACTCACAAATTCCATGAAATTCTTCCTGACAAGCCTTTAATTGAAAATCACAGAAATTTCTTACACCTATGCCAATTCCATTGTACTGTCATCAATTCTCGCGGATTGAATTGCTTGGATCCATGTCCTCGCTTACCAGTTGTTGTAGATCGACCATTCCTTGATTGTCTCTCATAACGACTGAATGTAAAGTTGAGAGTTCCAAATTCGCCTTCAGGGAACTCAGCACATGGACAAGGTGTAGAAATGGAATGAACCCAGGGAAAATCAATTCGAATTCACTCCTAAAAATAATAGCAGGATTTCCGTTCGTAAGGATTAAACAAAGAACGCAAACCAACCCAACAACAGAAACGTTGATACCGAGCCAGAATACAACGAACGCGACAAATGAAAAAAAGAAAGCACATTTAAAATTGAAATAGGGAGCAAGTTAGTTTGAGAAATTGGAATTGTCCACTCGGCGGTTTTCACACATTCATACAAGCTCCAGGAGCGCAGTTTTGGTTAGTCAACAATACCATTGGGTGAAGAGTCCTAGTATGCACTAAATGTAATTGCTCCTTAATATAGACTTACATCTGTACTTTAGTTGAATGTATGTGAAGTGTGATTTATGAAAGCAGATATATGAAAACGTTTTACAATGGAATTTTCCGAAAATATCCGAATAAGGAGCATACAAGCCAAAGGATTCTAACTCATTAATCAAGCTGATTGTAGCGTGCATGTATGATGTCTCTAAGCAACCTTCGTCTATACTCAAAACGACGAAGGACAAACGTCCGGAAATAGTAACCAATCAATTCAAGTGGCTTCCCATATTGACATAAGACAATGTATTTCATTTTCCGTTTCGTTGCTTATTCAGAGTATCGATTATTGATCCGATCGTCTCTAAGTTCCTGAAACTACAAGCATTTCACACAAAATTCGAGAGACTTACTGATTCAAGACAACAAACTTCAGTCAAAAGTGCAATCAGTGCTCGTATCGTGCTGACGAGACGTGTTTATGTCCCTAAAGGCCTCATGTCCTTTTGCCATTGCTCGTGTACAGTTCAACAAATCAGGCTTACGATGCAGATACATCCACTCAGACTCTCTCCATCTATCTTCGAAGAATGTTCGTTCCCATCCTACAGTCCTACAGCTCCTTACGATTCCAAGCATTCTCTCCAAAATACATAGTACCAAATCGAACAATCAATTCAATTCATACGGTTCCATGTTAAAACCGACATAGATGATATTCTGATTGTTCATTTCATTTCATTCCACTTGCAGCCCATTTGTGTAACGTCTGTCTCTTATTGGGGATTTATAGCACTCGTGGGCTGCATCATGGCTTCTTCTAGCCACTGTTCAAGAATTTATGCTGATTTACATAGTCTCGAACTTTGCTGCACCATCACCAGAATGCATATACCTGCCCATCAAGTATAGCTGGGTAAGCCGTTCCTTGCACTTTCCCAAAGTTCGTGCGGAACCAATCATTCAAGTACGTCGTTTCTCCTTTAATTGGGTCTGCTTTCAATCGATTTGTGTGCAGCACTAACGCTTTTATTGGAACAGCATTCCCTTGTTTGCCCGAGATTATTTCATTTAATTTATTGTTATTGATTTTCTAGGTTTCTTCTCCACCGAGATTTTTCACTTAACTCTAAAACCAACATGTGTATATGCAAACAAAGTTCAGGCTCTTGAAGCCGTTCCGGAAATTGGAAAATTAACAATCTACAGACTCTCTATTTGTACTCAGTATCAGAAGCAGGGAAATGAAATTGGATAAACAAGTGAAGAAATGATTCATTTATTAACATCCTAAATATTTGTAATTTCAAGTTAAGGAGTTACTTTTCTGTTTTAAAGATTTTTTGCTATCAATCCAGATATTTGAATTCGGGTACTAGTTGACATTTCCTGAAATGGGAATTCTTTTGAAATTTTAGAGTATATTCAATGGATATTCTACTTTGTTATAGCAAGGAAGCGTGATCATATGTCGTGCTTTTAATAAATTTTGCATTTCTTCTCACAATTCTGTTTGTTATTTTCCTTTATAATAATAATCACATGACGCTGCGCAAGTGATAACCCTACAGTAGCGCGTCAAACACAAAGCCGAATATACATCATGGCCGAAACCGAACTCGGGCATGAGAAATGAGCGGCAGACGCTCAGCCACTTCGGACACTGCACCATCTCCTTTATGCTAGGTTATAACTTAAACGGATCTAATTAGGCGGAGATCTGAATTCTATGACAAGGGATTGATGGGAGTCAAGCAGTGGACTACAAGGTAGACTGATGGGAAAACATAGTTCACCCCCCCCCCCATAAACTCAACACAAAATAGCACCACTGCTATATGTAAAGAGAACAACAGACCACACGCTCTCACTCATTGTCGTGACAATCGCTCCAGCCGTTTCCGAATAAATGGGCTGTGACAGACAGACAGACGGACGGACAGATAGACATCGACTCGATTTGTTTCACACAAAACCTTAAAAACGACACGCGAATCCCAACGGAACAAGTCGCTAGACTGGTGACGCTACCATTTCTCCTGCGCGCAGAATAAAATTTGGAGAAACAGCGACATCAAAAAAAGGTGAGTATGTTCTTGAATTCACGCTTTGTAAGAGGCTAGAATTACAAAATGCAGGATATATCTCAATATTCGTAACTACTGTCAGGTAGGAGATCCTAGACATAACCCTTGCGAATACCCTTATGAATTAACCAATTAGGAACTGAAGAGTTTCGGAAGATCCTATATGCCAGTTCCCAGAATAAAAGGTTTGGTGTTAAGGGCAACTCGGAAAAAGTTAAAATAATAGGCAGAACAGATTGTCTATGGCACATGAGGATTAACGTGGCTCATTCCGAGATGGGCGGTGATATCAGGAATGAATTAGAACTGGAGATAATGTAGTTTTAGCGAAGGATCGGGCTATATCCTGAGGGCGACAAAGTAAACCTACTTCTCAGAACTCATTTCCCAAGGTCTTATCTCACGATGGAGTACAGTAACATTGGCTGACACCCCAATAAAAGACAGGGGAGGAAAAGATAAAACTGGAAAATAGATAAACGGATATGTTCGGAAAGTAGAGTAAGATGGAAAGTGGGAACTTATAAATCATTGAAATCATCCAGAACAGGTGGTGGTATCGTCTCAATACTACTGCAAAAAGACCTAGAAACTTGGGGTGGTTAGGGGCGGCGTAGCTTTATGATACTCACCAAGGGCTAACTAAACTAATATTTTTTGCTTAGAAGTGGATAAAGAATCGTATGTCATACAGCTTACACGCTCGTTTTGAAACAACTTGTATATATCGCTCCGATAACAGCTATTGATTTTTCCAGATTACCCTTCCTGCCTATACAATTAGAAATACGAGCAAACTGCCTGTTTGCGCTGCCCAAAGCTTTCTCAAAGTCAATCAAGAGCAGATGAGGTTATAAACTAAACTCCGCACACTATTCAATAATGATCCGCAAGGTATTAATGTAATCAGCACAGGAGAATCCAAAACAGAAATTAGTCTGCTCTCTGCCGATCAAGCTTTCAAAGCGTTCCATGATGCGGTGAAGATTTTTTTAGCTATTATCTTTGTGCCAGCATGGCACTCTGAAATACTCCTCAAATTATTGCATTGACCCGTTTAAGGATTTCAAATATTATCCCCTTCTTCCAGTCGCTATAAAAGATCTTTAATTCCCGGTATTTACGAGTAAAGGGAAGCTCCAACTCAACAAAAAATACAGTGGTACAAGGATCACCTCGAATCCGTTCTTTATAATAGTTTGTCATTTTATCCAGAAGAGGTAGACCTTCACTGGATGCTATACAGTTGAGATCCATGGTTAAGTCTATCGATAACGTCTTTGACTAGGCCAGGGCAACACTTGCCCGCAATTGCACATTCTTTCGGCATGCGATATACGATGCTTTTGTCTCTTTGACCGACTAAATAATGAATTCGATTTTGTCAAAGATAAACTACGCTGCACTTTCTGCGATTTTTTGCGGTACCGGTAAAAGCGCAGGGTCCGACCTTGGTGCGCTGGAAAAAGCCAGGACTCCAAAGCAAGATGAAACAACATACGAACTCGAAGTGCGTCGAAGTTAATCTGCTACTCAACGAGAGGAAGGCATCAAAGGGCTCCAAAGTAAATATTACAATTTATTCTACAGGAATAGATGTAGAGAATGTATTATCGCCAGAAAGAGCTTCCACCGACCTAACCTCCGTTATGAGTGGTGGGGAATACGGGGCGCGTTAGGAAAGGTTTGTCTATGGACTGCAAGATGCGAACTCGACATAAATCCAGCCGAAACGGAACTGATGCTATTTGCAACCAAGGCAAAGGTTCCTGAAATTCATTTCCCGCCCAAGATTGGCTCTTTTCTCCAATGTAAAGTATCTGGGTGTGATCCTGGACCCCAAGTTAAATTGGAAACTGAACATAAAACTACGCCTTTAAGAGAACTTTTGCAAGAAAATGGGGTCTTCGATCGAGAATAGTAGATGGTTCTATTGTGTAGCAGCGGACGCTGAGCAAAATGTACAATGCCAGGTGTGTGCATATGAAAGAGAAACAAAAAATATTTTCCATTGGCAACCATACATTCTTCCCATCTTTCTGGTGGTGGCATCCCCCCCCCCCGCCCTCCCCTCCAAAAAAAAAAAAATTGTTATCATATTTTAGATCAAATCATCAAGCAAATTTTTATTTTTTTTGTAATTTTTGAAATTTTGATTCGTAAGTACATTGAGAAACTAAATGTTAGTCGGAAGAAGTCAAATCTAGTAAATATAGCGGGTAGATTAAGGCTTCCCAACCAAAAGCTGTCAACTGACCACATACGTGGTGATGCATTATCATGCAAAAAAAATACTTTTCCGTATCTACTTGTCAGCCTGTCCATGTCCTTTCTGGTCGTTTTTCGATCAAAGCTTGGCTCCGTTTAGTCAGCTTTTAGTAGCTCTCGATACACCACACCTGTTTGATGATTTCCCGCACCGAATTGCTGTCGCTAACGGCCCATGGGTTTTTTCGCTTTAGATGTCTCGTCGCCTGTCACAATTCGAAGACGGGAATTCTCTACTGCAGCGGTCAAGTAGGATTTCTAATGCGATCTTCCTGTTCTCCATTTGCCTTTCAATCAGATGACGGGGTTACCCAATTTCCTGATTTTTTAATTTTTCCCATCGCTTGCAAACGTCGTATGTTAGTTAACCAATTGACCATGAATATATCTTCCGATTGCTGTTGACTGAAAATGTCATCATCGATCAAAATGGTCTCCAGATCTAAGACCTATGCCGCACAAAGCATACGATTCCATTGCACTTTTCTTTAGTAGGAAACAGAAACTTCATGATTGCCGCATATCGTTGCTGTTAGGTTCGAAATAGCACATCTGTATAAAAATGTTACACTTTATTTTAGAAAAACTAAACCAAAAATATCTCATGTGAAAATCTTTCAATTTGAAAAAATTGCAGCAGCTATCGGTCATCCTGCACGTGAAGCTACAGCCATATATACTTGAACAGAATGGTTCATATACAAACACCAGGTACAGCCAAGCTTAATAGGATTCAAGGAACTGCATGTGTGCTTTGTACTCTGTGGCGACATCCTCTTGGCTTTCGAGACAGTGCACGGTCGCGCTGGATAGTTTGAGCGGCACGCTCAAAGTCACCCTTCTCTGGGTTATCGGGCATAGAAACATAAAGGGGAATGAGCGGGCTGAAGGGCCTTTGACAACTGTCAAGGGTGCATTCTACTCGCATCACTTAACAGCCGTTGACTTCAAATGGCGAGAGCTTTAGGGCCAGATACTTAGAAATGCTGGCAGCAT
Organism: Hermetia illucens; assembly: GCF_905115235.1. NCBI lineage: Eukaryota > Metazoa > Arthropoda > Insecta > Diptera > Stratiomyidae > Hermetia > Hermetia illucens. Next base: position 103,121,340 of record NC_051852.1, on the reverse strand, counting down.
TAGAGCAGTCTGCACGATTGCGGCAATTTGCATGGGTCATTGACCTATAGGTGACCCGACGCCAGACCGGGCATACCCTACAATTCCCATTGTCAAGGCTGCAGAGAAGACGAAAAAATCGTCAGGCACAGCCTGTGCGGATGCCTAACTCTAGTCAAGATAAGGCTGCGGACACTAGGTAAACAATTCTTCGACTATCTATCTAGTTGCAGAGCTGCTACGGGCTAGATCTGAAGATTTGAGCCCGATGGACTCTCTTCCCCTTGCTTTTACAACAGCAGTCGAGATTTTATTAAATCAAAACACCCCTGATAGCTACCTCCCGCCTAAATCTACTGCTGCTCGCCATATGGTCAAGATATAGGTGTTGCCAGTCAGTTGAAACTCAACTGGCCCTTTGGCACCTCACTTAACCTCAATTAAATTGCAGGGTAGATAAAGATCATGTTTTTTAAAATTTTGTGTAAATATAAACCTTATTAAAACCGGTTTATTGTCTCTCTGCGTGTTTGTCCGTCCGTCTGCCACACCTATCACCTCAGAAACGGTTACTCCTATTAATACAAAGTTTTGTAAAAAGGTGGGAACTGTGAATCTCTTCGCATGTGTTGTTTGGTTTGGGACATAGTACCCAAGCATTCAAAAAAGGTTCAAACTATTGGTGGTTTAAACTTGGATAAAATTCACACTCTTGTCGTGTTTTTCCGTTATATAAAGGAGCGTCTTCAACCTGTTGCCACTTTCGGTCACGTTGCTCCCAAGGCCTCTGCCCTGGACGAAACCGTTACTCCCTCTTTTTAAATTACAGAATATTTTAACAGAGTTGCACATAGGCGATAAAATCATGACAGTAGTTACAGATAACGCTTCAAACATGAAATCAATAGTTCAACCGCTTAACGGTTTAAATCACTGGAGCTGTTTTGCGCATTCTTTAAATTTGACAACTCAATCGGGATTAAAATAGATGCAGGTGGTGATCGGTAAAATAAAAGGAATTGTAAGACTTTTAACAAAAGTCGCCACGCATGCAACCAACTAAAATGTACACAAGAAAGGATGGAACTTTCAGCCTTAAAACTAAAGAATGGTGTAGCAACCCGTTGGAATTCCACCTATAACATAAGTCGAGTATTAAGTGAATTTGCTCCATATCAAGGACACGTTTTCTCGGATTTAATGCGTAATGTCATTTGAAAGCTAACATAATGGAACAACTTTTCTCAACTTTGCAGGTTTGTAAGTTTAAAGTACCGTTGCAATAACTCATATTAAAATTTTGATAAAAAATCGATTTTGAAATTTCTTTTAAATTTAAAGAGTTATATCGTCGCACTGAAAAAATATCCATTTATAAGAAATTTTATCTAGTTTCCGAAAATGATATCAAAATCGCGATTTTTTTTTTTTTGGGAAGGTCCAGCTTTTTGACACTATTTGCGAAAAACGCTGTAACTCTGTAACGGTAAAAGATAGAGTGACCATTCCATAGAACAATTTTCCTCAAACAACTGGTACTATCAACCATCATAAACGGGATACCCTGTATAGTCTGATATAAAACTTTGCTTTTTTTGTGGAATTATTCATCTTTGTTGACCAGATAGATGTAGATCTTAATGTAATGTGTATAGAATAGTGTTTTTAAACAAAAAAGAAGAAAGGGTAAATGTAATAAAGAATGGAGGGCTGAGAACTTTTTTCAATAAATTATGGCAGTGTAGAAATTTTAGACATAAAGTTTTATGAAGAAATTTAAGATAATAGTTTTTTTCTATTTGGCTGTTGCTTTGTTGTTTGTTTTCATTGTTAAGATACATCTATCTGACATTAGATAATGAAAAATTTTTGAAATCTTCACCATTTTCGGCCATAAGTTTTGTTGATGCTGTTTTTCCAGTTTTTTTCTATATTTTTAAATTTTTTCATTACAAATAATACCAGGCATTGATTTATAGACATTTTCGACCGAATCCAAGTCTGGACTTCTAGCTGACCATTTCCACTCAATCAAGTAAACCTGAGGACATAAATTCTAGGATTCTCCCTCTGAAATACTGGGTCATTGGTGCCCATGTCTTTCTCTACTGCCAGCATAGTGAAATTTTGATACATACTAGGCTTAGATTTTACATAAGTGTTTTACACAAAACCTCAATTATTCTCGTTAATTATGACGTCAGCATCTTATTTGCATGGCTTTGGAAGCAGTTGATTCGCGCGAAATTGCTGAAAATTTGAACTACTATAACTTTGGCATTAATGGCCAGATTTCCATGAAATTTGATACGTGTATACGAAATATTGTCCTCTATGCCGATGCGATATGGTATTCCTAGAATGAATTTGAGGGGGGAGTTTTTCAGTCAATTTCTAAAAGTACTATTTGTAAGTTTATTTGAGCATGTATCGGAATGGTATATATTTTAAGGCCTAGTTTTCATCTAAGCGCGCCTTACTGATTTTTTTCGGATTCTTGGGTTGAGTAGCTTCCGAAAAAGAACCCTGTCTCACTTGAAGTCTGTACATTTTGTCTCTTTACTTCCGCACTTTGCAATTCACGCCAAAACTAATATCAAATTTGGAAAGTACTAATTGAAACCTTTCATTTGACTATATTCGATGAAAAAAGTTTTTACATCTTCCATTTACATGTATGGGGGAGCCCCCTTTAAACTTCACGTAAATTTGTGTCCCTCACTATATGTGTGGGATTTCATACTTCCCATATGTCCACCAGATTTCATTCGCATCGGTTTAACGGTTTTGGAGAAAAGTGAGACAGACAGACAGACAATGAATCGATTTTAATAAAGTTTTGTTTTACACAAAAAATTAAAAACGCAGTTAAACCTTCCACGAGTCCGTAGTAGAAGAAAACTGATTTTGTCGGAAAGGGTTAGACGTACTGTTTACTGTTTAATTGCGTCAGAAGAAGCAAAAAATCCCCGAGAAGTGCAACAAAAGCTGTCCACGTGATACAACGTACCTCCAAACCTACGACCCCCAGAGAAATCATCCGTTGCGGTTTTCATGGGCGCAATCGAATACAAGAGCCACGTTTCACTGAGAAGCGTGAGAGATTTCGGCTTGGGTTTCCCAAAAAATATGAAAACTGGATAAAACGGGACTGGGAAAAAGTCGTTTGGACAGATGAGTTCAAAATCAACTTATTTGGTCCTGATAGACCAAAATATGAACATAACAAGTCGGGAAACCGGAAGCTCGGCGCTTCAGGTATAAACGCTTTTGTTTGTTTCTTCTGTGAGTATATTTGAGTGCAGAACTATCCGGTCTAGGCCTGCCTTAATAATGAACTCCAGACATCCAGGTTTTGCGCCGAGGTCCACCAATTCCATATCCCTAAAAGCCGTCTGGCGTCCTGACCTACGCCATCGCTTCATCTTAGGCAGGGTCTGCCTCGTCTTCTTTTTCTACCATAGGTATTGATATTTAGTTGCAGTAAATTTACACGGTAAAGCCAAATTTGAGCTACTGTAACTTTGTTAGTAATAGTACACTTTTGATCAAACTTAGGGATAACATATTTCATATTATATTCTATACTACAACAAACTTTTATAAATCTAAGATAAACTAAAGGGTGTTTCTACTAAATTTCCCCAAAATACTATACCCCAACATACTATTAACAACTTAAATTGAGCAGGTATCCATATGAAGATTTTTTTGAGGCCTGGGCACCATATAGAGATAGCTGCATATTTTTTCTCAAATTTTTCGGTTGGGTAGTTTCTAAGAATAGGTCCGCTAAAGAAATCGTCATTTTCCACCCCTCCCACTTCCCGCCTTGCTAACAAATGTCAAAACCAAGACCGGCTTCGAAAAGTACTAATCGAGACCTTTTATCTGGTACCCAACATGACTATATTCGGTGAAAAAAATGTACACCCCCCTTTTGCATGTATGGGAACCCCCCTTAATCTCGACTGCATGTCTGGGCGTTCACACCTTCTCACCAAATTTCGTGTCAATCGGTGTAGCCGTTTCTAAGAAAAGGGCGTGTGACAGACAGACATTGAACCGATTTTAATAAGGTTTTGTTTTGCTAACTAAACCTTAAAGAGCCTAAAACGCCAATAAGAGACAGCAATGTAATGCCTACAATGAAATTTGATGGCGTAAAGTTATTACTTTGGGGATGTTTTTATGCAGAAGGTGTTAAATATGCCGCATGGAATCAATGGAAATATGGTTGCTAACATATATATCGACATAATTAAGTTGACATACATGGCAAGTTTGCCAGGGTGGGGTCAAAGTGTTGAGAGCACAATAATGCAACAGGTCAATGACCCCAGGAGTGGCCGCTGCAATCACCGAACTTAACTATAGGAAATTTGTGGGACATTCTGAAATATCGAGTTTATAATTATCAAAGCGCGTTTAAAAATCAACATGAAGTCTGGGAGCATTGCGATGAAGAATGGACTTCCATTTCTCAAGAAGAGTTTCGGAAACTAGTTGAAAGCATGCCAACCCGTATCCAGGCCGTTACTAAAGCAAGGGGATCGTACACAAAGTATTAATAATATAAATGTTCCCTTTTTTTGTGTAATGCGTCAAAACCGTATAAATAACCGCACAAGGATTTGATTGCTTTTTGCTTAAATAAATGAATTTTTGTATAACTTCTTGATTTTTATATTGTCTACAATAAATTGCCTTTCGTAAACCATGAAAAGTCTTTTTAATTGATCTGCCGATTCAGGACAATTCATAGACAGTCTAGAATGTCAAGAACATTTACACAATTCGGTCCGACACTGTATATATATATATAATCGAACGGAAAATCATGTAAAGTAACAATTTTCCAGGGTCAATAGCAAAGCATTGTCTTGGACGACTACAATCCCGTCGGTTGGCATATTTTCAGCATACGAAGTTCACGAATATAGCATTCTCCACCTGTACCTTCGGCCTAGTTCCCTGGCATTGAGCTAACCTTCACAGCAGGACCACAATCCTCCCGAAACTTTAGTCAATTACAACGCAATAATCCCTCAAACGACCTTCGACCCACATCCTCCGCCAGCCTTGCAAGGCACTAGTTCTTCCCGCCAACAACTTTCACATCCTGTTGTGCAGGTGCTCGAACGGATAATGTAATAAATAAATGAATAAATAAATACTTAGAATTCCTTCTTCCATTCCACATGCCGGCGTGGATGCACGCGAAGCAAAGATGCCTAGCAGAGCAACTTTAAGATGGAACCACTTGTTGCGTGCCGCGCACTAACCGTAGGAACGAGCTCAGGATCGAGGTTGGCTGTAACGACCGATGCGAAGGCTACGGGCCAGATACACGCCATGCATGCCCGAAGTGGATGCAGTGGCAATGAAATCGATGCAGATTCTGGGCGTGCTTCGCATCAGCAGCACAGCATCTAAAAAGTAGCACCGCAAGCCGGCATCGGGGGCTTACAATGTAGTCGCAGTAAGCGCCGAGATGTAAGGGCGCAGTTTTCCTCGCAAGTCGACAAAATCTGATCTGGGAGATATGAAAAGTTTACCTTGCAGAGTCCTGGCGCTGGCAGTGAGGCTGTACCTCGGCTCAGTTGCTGTCCGAGTTAATTGACTGTGAAATTGCAAGGGTGGCCCAGGGTGCACCCACTATTTTCCAGCACACCGTTTCCAACTTATCGAGGTGAATTCGGCACAAGACACTACACTCGGCTCCGCAAGGACACCGCACCGGACAATCCAAGTGGAATCGCAAGACAAATTGATACAATGTAGCAAATTTTTTTACCTGGGAGTTCAGTCACCTCCGCCGCCACTTCGCCTTCGCGTTACAAAGTAGTGGCTGTTGTGCATACAATGCAAGCAGCTAAGGCAGCGCCAGATGCATCGGTGGCGTTACATCAGCCTCCTCCTTACAGCAGGGGGCAGGAACACACAGTAATGATGCTGTCGCCACCCGTGCCGCGGCCTCCTCCCCGTCCTCTACCCACACGTACTGCACATGCCCGGTCGCGCCGAGCACTCACTTTCACTGACAGCAGGGACGGCAGGGCGCAGCGACATGTAAAATTACTGGCACCACAGTGTAAATGGCCTGGTTAGCGCGTAAAAAAGGTTGCAGCTCTGCTCCCGGATCGCGAGCACGACCTCCACGCAAATTACGCACACTGGACCGCGCGAAATGACAAACGCCACTGCGATGACGAGCGATCGAATCGATGGCACTGGACGCGTCGACAGTCAACAAAAAACAAGAGACGCCAACCGGGCCCCAACCCGAACCGCACTCAATTCTGCGACACACTGTACTACTTCCATCAACAATGTTGCAAGCCCAATGTCACCGACGTAACACCCCGCGACTGGGACCAGGCCCGCATCCTGCCCGAGCGCGTACTGAGGTCGCGGCGTTTACTGCTCGCCTTCGGGCCAGTGTCCCTTTCTCGCACGTCCCGCACTCGTGCCTGCTGTCAGCCTTCTCACTCACTTTCTCCTTTCGCTCGGCGCTGAGGGGCCAGGAGGCGGCACCCTTCCGTCGTTGGAGTGTGAAGTGATGACGCACTGTCGACGGTGTCCTTTTACAACAATGTTGCTGAACTACTTTCACCCAATTCCAACTGCTCGCATGCAACGTACGATGTTGCGCGCGACTACTCTCATGCTAGATGCTTCACGCTTCATTACATCCAGTCGCGCTAGTGCCAAAATCAGCTGAGATTGTCTCGTGTGCGTTTTGTTATGTCCGGATAATGCCAGGTATCGCCCGTTGGGATTGTTGTATATGAAATAGTGAAGGAATAGGAAATAATCGTCCGTGCAAAACGTAAGTTGAAATGTTGGACAATATTTTAAATCGCAGTGGTGTAAGTTTATGAAATGGGCCTGGTAGCTAAGTTAAGGACCAGTTCCAACATTTGGCGGGAAACTGCCTCCGAGTGATTTTCGGCTAAAGGCAAAGACTTAACAGCTCACACTGCCAACTCCTGTCACATAAAGCGCCAAACAATATAAGCCGCATTAGAAGTTACAAACACTTTTTCCTCCAATCATGAGTCCACCATTCTGGACGTGAGATAGGATGTTGGGTCCTAGAGAGCAAACTGAAATGATGGCAATATTGACAGTCTCTGCAATGTACATCTCTAACTTCATTAAAACTTTCAGGAAGGCCCTTTTGCTCAGCTGTTCTTTGTCTTATAGTTCGAGGTCGATGCACTCATCAACCTTGATGGTAGTCAAAACTATAATTGCTTCGTTTTATTAGCGCCTTTTTCACTATTACTTGGGGCTTTTAATCAGTAGGCTCTTAAGCATTGGGCCCACATGTCAGGACAGTTCATAAAATGTAATTGTATCAGATCGTAGGGGCCGAAGGAAGCATAAATGATGGCGGCGTCCACTCTTTATTTTTCTGTTCTCATATAGTAGCACAAAACAAAGACGACTTGCGGTTTCGTACAGGACAGGGGCAATTCACCAAACTCTGCCCTGGAAGTAGGGTGACCAAAGTGGGTTTTAACATGCATATAAATCATATCCACGCTGCCAGAGCAGAGGTAAGGCAGCGTTTAATGAGCTGTCTGTGGCCTAGATTGCCTAGATGCAAGTCGTCTATTTGTAGGCATTTATACGTTAAGTGACACTGAGCTCCTCCCCAATTGAACCCGTCCTAGAGTAGTAAATAGAAGAATGTCCTTACCAGGTATTTGACGGCTAAGTGAGCAATAGAACACCATCTAAATTGGTCTTGGGCCGCTCGAAGTTTTGGACTCCGTTCCTCTACGTGTAGCGATCGCTTCCCTTGCGAACCAAGCAGGGCATGACTCGCATCGTTCAATGAATCCTTCAGATTCTAAAATATCCCAGGTGTTCCCTACCACCTTGCCTTTGAGAAGGAGCGGAAAATTGCTCCATCATTTATCCCCTCTACCTGGCCTGCCCGTTTTCGAATATCAATATGGGTGGCGACTTCTGGTTCATCATAAAAGGGGTACAAATAACAGTTGTACCTCATCATCAACGGCGCAAAAACCGGTATCCGGTCTAGGCCTGCCTTAATAAGGAACTCCAAACATCCCGGTTGTGCGCCGAGGTCCTCCAGTTCAATATCCCTAAAAGCTGTCTGGCGTCCTGACCTACGCCATCGTTCAATCTCAGGCAGGGTCTGCCATTCTTTCTTTTTCTACCATAAATATTGTCCTTATAGACTTTCCGGGCTGGATCATCCTCATCCATATGGATTAAGTGACCCGCCCACCGTAACCTATTAAGCTGGATTTTATCCACAACCTGACATGGTATCGCTCATAGATTTCGTCGCTATGTATGACCCTATGGTGAGACGTTTCGAGCGGAACAGTTAGCTGAAATAGACTCTGTTGCTTGCCAACAACCATGCGCAAATTTCATCGTCGTAGCTGTTATCGGTTGTGATTTTCGACCATAGATATAAGAAATTATCAACGGTCTCAAAGTTGTAGTCTCCTATCCTTATTCTTCTTCGTGTTTGACCAGTGCTGTTTGATGTTGTTGGTTGATTCGTCTTCGGTGCTGACGTTGCCACTATATATTTTGTCTTGCCTTCATTGATGTGCAGCCCAAGATCTTGCGCCAATCACCGCCTGCTCGATCTGGATGAAGGCAGTTTGTACGTCTCGTGTGGTTCTTCCCATGATATCGATATCGTCAGCATAGGCCAGTAATTAGGTGGACTTAAAGAGGATCGTACGTCTTGCATTTACCTCAGCATCACGGATCACTTTCTCGAGGGCCAGATTAAAGAGGACGCATGATAGGGCATCCCCTTGTCGTAGACCGTTGTTGATGTCGAATGGTCTTGAGAGTGATCCTGCTGCTTTTATCTAGCCTCGAACATTGATCAGGGTCAGCATAGTAAGTCTTATCAATTTCGTCAGGATACAGAATTTTCTCATGGCCGTGTACAGTTTTACCTTGGCTATGCTATCATAGGCGGCTTTAAAGTCGATGAATAGATGGTACAACTATTGTCCATATTCCAACAGTTTTTCCATCATTGGCCGCAGAGAGAAAATCTGATCTGTTGCTGATTTGCCTGGAGTGAAGCCTCTTTGGTATGGGCCAATGATGTTCTGGGCGTATAGGGCTATACGGCCTAGCAAGATAGAGGAGAATATCTTATAGATGGTATTCAGCAACGTGATACCTCTATAATTACTGCACTGTGTGATATCTCCCTTTTTATGTATGAGAAAGATAATGCCCCGTTGCCAATCGTCAGGCATTGATTCGCTGTCCCATACCTTGAGCACAAGTTGACGAACCACTTGGTGAAATTGGTCGCTTCTATATTTAACCAATTCGGCTGTAATTCCATCGGCTCCTGGCGACTTATGATTTTTAAAAGTCCATGAATTGCACGAATTTGGTGGTGGCAGAATTTGTCCGTCGTCTTCAGTTGACAGGACCTCCAACTTCCCGATGCTCTGGTTGTTCAGCAGTTCATCAAAGTGCTCAACCCATGCTCCAATATGCCAATTTTAGCGGAAATCTGATTTCCCTCTTTATCTCGGCAGGATGAGCATCCAGGTGTGTAAGGCTTCATCCTGCTGACTTGTTGGCAAAACTTCTGCGCCTGGTGCGGCTGCTCCCTGTACTTTTCGAATTCGCAGACCTGTTGGTTCTTCCAGGATTCCTTTTTCCGTCTTTGAAGTTGCTTCTCTGCTCGCCGGAGTTCGTGATAAGGCTCTGCGCGTGCCCGCGTTCTTTGAAAATGCATTATTACTCGGTATGCAGCATTTTTCCGTTCCGTTGCCAGGTTACATTCATCGTCAAGCCAGCCGTTCCGACTCTTTGCGGCTGGGCCAAGTATGTTTGTGGCCGTATTTATGATAACGTTCTTCAGGTGATTGTGAAGATCGCCATATTCCGCCCTATTTCACTGAGCCCCAATTCTTCTGAAAGCTCGACGTGTGAAGTCATTGATTGCCTGCTCTCCGGTCTGGTTAATTGTTCATGTTTCAGTACCGCAATAGAAGACTGAGCTTTTCGAACTTGTGTATGTTTCTAATTTTGCTTTCCTGTGTACATTTCTATTTCTTAGCATGAGTGTGAGGTTGAAAATATTATTTGCAAGCACGGCCCGTCTTTTGATTTCTTACATGTGCTTTGTGACTGTTGCCTCTGAATACAGGAAATTGGGTTCGTTTAACATCAAATTTTGTCATCTTGTTTCGTGTTGGTGTCACAACTTTATTTTTATTCTCATTTATTTTTACGAGCCTTGTCAAGCGTCATTAAGATTTCTTTTGCGCTCCCTTTTAACCGTACTAATATATCCATATCATCCGTATGTGACACTATCTGGGGTGATTTATTAGGCTGTATTACAATTAAATCCACTGATATGTTCTCCTATCGCTTTCTTTTAATCTGAAATTTACACTGTAATACCGTATCAAATAATTTTGTAGCTTGAGCGCTAAGTTGATTTGTGGGGGTGCAACTCTAACGGGTTGACTTAGTTAACATCACAACCGCTCCGAGTCCAACACCATCGTTGAGCAGATATCGAAGCATACCTGGACCCTTGCTCTCTTAAGAGGGTCTTTTACTGCCGTAGTTTTAACAAATCGATTATATTTTCTCTGAGGCGCTTGCACTTCTTCTCGACCGTACTGCACCTCGTATTTCAGAAACGACCCACTGGCTGTCCATCCTGGATTATTGGTTTCCATTACATGGTATAACTCGGGTTCCCCTATATCAGCATAGAGAAAACTTTGGCGCGGGAGAGTCTCAACTTGATGTTGGTATTGAAATGCACATCTAAATTTTGCAAATTGAATTTGGCGTTGGCCGACATTAAATTTGATGCTGCCGTCGCCAGAAACAATATTTCTTAAATATATTAACTGTTCGACGCCCTCGATATTCTCCCCATAAATGCAGACAGGAAGAGGTCGATGAGCCACCAGACTCAGAACCTTAATTTTATTGGTATTTAGCTTCAGTCAGAAACCAATCAAATGTCATCAGCGTAGCCGAAGTGTTTGAGGAATGACATTTCTCCTTTGTCCATTGAACCCACCTACGTCCTCCAGCTTAGGCAGCATAAACGCCTTCAACGGGAAAAAAGTATCGTCTCCGTTTTAGACTTCAAACTCCCCCGAGGTTTTACGTCGATCCAGTATGTAGGTTGTAAGGTTTCCCGTAATACCTTCCCAGATACACTCCCTACTTACCAAAGTAGGTGATATAAATTCTGCATTTTTCCATAATAATCCGAAAGATGGGATCAGTATATGAAGATTAAGGGCGGAAACCACCCTGCTCCCTAACAATCAAACTTTAGAAGTGTTTTGGTATCCCATTTAAGTTGGGTGCTCTTCTTTGGAATTTTAACAATCATTCGCTTCTTCCACTCACTTGGAAAGATCTCAGATTCCCCTTGTGAGCGCATTGTTGGTAAATATGATTCAACTTCTGTTCGGAAGAGTAGTCCGTATCCACAAGATGTGGAGCTTCACTGGATGTTATACAATTAAAAATGAAGCGCTCCTTCCACCGCCTGAATCAAAATCTTATCAATCTGCCTTCACATTTCCGAAGCCAGGACTTGTGATGTTCTTTCGAAACATGATCCAAAACTTCACTCGCGCCAGAGATGAAAGCACTTTTGATACCGGCCCAGTGTTCATCAATATTCTCGAACGTTTAAAGTATCTGTGCTTGAATGCCACCTCTCGTCACGCCATTCTCTAATTTTCACCTCAGATTCGTATAATTTCCATTCCGGGCTGAGATTTCCTCTCTACGGCCCTTTTGTCTAGATTACCCGTTTTAACGAGTTCCAAACGATCAGACCACGAGAGCTCATAGTGATTAGCAGTTGTTCGAATGGCAGAGGATGTTAAATTATGTGTTAGCAAGTAAAATTAATGTCCGGTGTCCGGATAGCTGAGTGGTTAGAGCACAAGGCTGTCGTACGGAAGGTCGCGGTTCAAATCTCACTGGTGGCAGTGGAATTTGTATCACAATTTGACGTCGGATACCAGTCGACTCAGCTGTGAATGAGTACCTGAGTTAAATCAGGGTAATAATCTCGGGCGAGCGCAATGCTGACCACATTGCCTCCTAGTGTACCGTTACGGTCTTGAATGAAGTGCTCTAACACACTTCAAGGCCCTGATCCAACATGGATTGTTGCGCCAACGAGTATTATTATTAAGTAAAATTAATCAAAGGAAAAGTTTCCAGTTTAACTATAGATTTTAATTAAGCAATGCAGACACGTGTTTCGTACATAACATGCGTCTTTCTATGGAGTAGTTTTGTAATTATAAAAAAAACCTTGATTTGAGCAATAGAGTCTATATTCTATTGTATATTCGGGGCAAATAGCGAATGTTTCGCCCGCATTTAGATGGAATTTTGTCGGAATAAGGGTCCTTGCTGGATTCGAGGGCTATGTTTGTGTGATGTGGGAGGAAGGCAAAGCCTTTTAGCACTCAGATCCTAGTGGTCCATTGTACTTGGTTTCTCCCATCTAACGAACGTAATGCTACCCGCTGCAGCTGGAGCACATCAGTACCAAAAACCTAATGTCTGTTGCATCCATAAGCGAGGTACTCACATAGAAAATAATCCGTGCAGCTCGCTTTCTCATTACATGATGGACACGTAACATCTTAGAGAATCCCTATTCATCATTAAGACTCTGCCACCTCTACTAAGGCAATGCCACGGTATCTATTATAGAAATAGAGTTCAATCAGTTATTACATTCCTGAACAATTTTTGTAGTTTTGAGAGAATTGCTCAGCACCCTCATTCCAGCTTGACTACCGCTGCAGATTGCGATGATACCGCTCTTCAACTAGCCGTAAATCGACCAGGTTTCCCCTAAGATTGCGTACGCTTCCGCCTGTAAAACTTTTACATATTGCCCCAAAGCAAAAGCTCACTAAGAAAGGTATATTCCTGTTCCAAAACTCTGTTCTGTTTTGAGCTATCGGCATAGAATATGCTACTTGCATTGCAGTGCTCTGAATAAATAAATCCACAGTGAAAACTCTTTTTTTCACCTTAACCCACCTTACTATGCATAAGCAAGCATCGGTCCAATGGAAGCAACATATTTTCACATCAATACCTGAGGCCTAAGTCCCTAAGTCAAGGTAAGGATCCGCCTGCACAGCCCATAAGCTATGGGAACTTGTTTCATCTCTACCGCTACATGTTTGTTCCAAAAAAGCTGCTTGTTTAGAATAACTCCCAGACATTTCACTTTTCTGGAGAGCTAAAGAGTTGTACCCCTCATCTCTGGAAGGCATTCGGTTTCCTCCTTTTTGTAAATAATAGTTTTTATTTGGATTTACTAAAAGACTATCCTTGAAGCACCAGCTGTCAATCAAATCAATAGCATGTTGTTTCTACACAACGTTCCGAGATCCCGAACAATAGCACAGCCACGTCTTTCGCATAAGGTTGGGGGTTTTTTGACAGATTTTAGTTCAGATAGCCGTGAGTCAATCAACATACTCCGCAGAAGTGACGATAGTACATCTTCTTGGGAGCAACCGTTCGTTGCTTCTATTGTTAAATAGCGATCAACACCCACTTTAGCACACAGCAATCTTTTAATTAAGTTTTGTCGACACCATCCTCTCTGGCGGCATTACAAAATTTTTGGAAAGGCACACTGTCAAAGGACCCTTTCAATGGCTACGAACAACCCCATCGTGTATTTGTCTTTCAAAGTTGCGCCCGCTATCTTCAGAAACCAATGAGTGAAGAGCACACTCACTGCATTGGTTTTCATTTAGTCGATGCAACTTCGCCTTCTCACGAATGTGATTCGCAGCCAGTCTTTCTCATTTCAGCGAAAACAATGTTAAGCTGATTTGTCCCAAGTTCTTTGGGTTTAAATAATCATCTTTCGAGGGCTTAGGTGCGAAAACCACCCCAACTTTCTACCGAGAGCGGGGCATGTATCCCAGAGGAACAAGTCCTCGAAGAAATATTTCTTAGAATTTGCTCTAAGTAAAGTACTTTGTGTTCGGATAGCTAAGTGATTAGAGCACAAGGCTGTCGTACAGGTTTAAATCTGGCTGGTGTCAATGGAATTTATATCGTGATTTGACGTCGGATAGCAGTCGACTAAGCTGTAAGTGAGTACCTGAGTCAAATCTCGGGCGAGCGCAATGCTGACCATATTGGCTCCTCTGGGGAACTATAATCCTGCAGTGTACCGTTAAAGTCTTGAATGGAGTGCTCAAACACACTTCAAGGCCCTCATCCAATTGTGTTGCGCCAAAGATTATTGTATAATTTTTTTAAGCAATATGAGGGAGATGTTCGCTATCCACTTGATGACGGACCAAACCGATTGGAAACAAACTTTGTTTGTTGTTGTTATGGACTAGAATCCAAATTTGTTGCGTTCACATTTCCAGAGTTTTTACTTCTTTTTAATAATTTTTTTACTGGAAAACCTTTCAAGAATATTGTGTGAAAATTTGAGAACAATAGGATCAAAACTAAGGAAGATACAACGATTTAAGCGACCACGCCTCTTACATTACCCAGTACGGACTCATGGTTCGAATGGCAAAAGCTGCAGCTGTTGATGCATTGGATTCGTTCGAAAGGTAGTGCTTTCCCCAAAGATGTTTTGAATGCCATTAAGCCTATCTATAGAGATCTGAGTAAAAGTGCCACCCTGGAGCGTTTTAGACAGAACAACAATGAGAGTTCGAAACAACTAATTTGGAAAATGCCAGCGAAGCACTTTAGTGGAACCTCTGGCATCATTAAGATCGCAACTCATGTGGCAGTCTGCCTCTTCAGTGAAGGTTCTTTACTGTACTAACCTTTATGTAAGGAATGGGATCCGTAGTGGATCAAGAGCCCATGAATGGGCGCCATAAGCTGAGCAGAGCCGGGAGCTGAAAACCAGACAGATTCATCGTAGAGGAACAAATGGGTGCTTTAAACATCATGGATGGCAACCTAGTATCGACGATTCAGTGTAAGCTACGCCGATAAAGTTCGCTTATGAACCGTTTATTCCAATTTTTTAGTGTTCAAAACTTCAGAGCGACGATATTCTCTCTCTGCTGTTATATGCGAGCAACACAAGAAAAGTGATCGCCATTGTTACTCAAAAGTTCCAAGTTTTCGTTAACACCAGTCTCTGGCCTGAGAACGACGATGCGCAGGGATGGTGGACGCGATTTAGGGGATATTACCTATTATATATATAGTTCAAAAAGCCCACGGACCCTCTTCCCGCCCAACCGGACCGAGGGGCGACCAACCTAAGGATGGGCTGAAGGCAACATCCAAAGGCCCGCATCACAGCGATGATGCGTTTTAACGCAAAGTGTGTGCGACCATGCGAAAATATATTACTACATCCCGATTGTCGCAAACACTTCAGCCAATGACGCGGAGGTCCTACACTACAGAGACATGGATCTTATATCGAAGACAGTGCGGATCAAGACTGAAACCCATTAGGTCAGATTGTTACCGGACAGGACTCTTCGGACTATAGCACAGGTTGCAAGGATAACCACTTTTTGCATCTCCATGTATAGTCCAGCCCTAAGATCGAGCGTTTTCAGCGCTTTATGTAGGTTCTGCGGGACTAATCCCGTCGCTGAAATTACCACTGGGACTACTTCGATCTTTTGTAGTCTCCAGGTCTGCTTCATATCGTCTGCGAAGGGGCCGTAGTTCCGGATTTTTTCGTGCTGTTTTTCAACAGTGTTCCGGTCCAACGGTACGGCTACATCGATTATAAAGCACGCTCGTTCTTCCTTCAGAAGCAAAACTAGATCGGGTCTATTATGATTAACACTGTGGTCGGTGGCAATAGTGTGATCCCACAGTAGTTTGACCCGATCATTTTCCAAGATTCTCTGCGGAGTATACTTATAGTAAGGATGGTAGGTTGCCACTAAGTTATACTTCAACGCAAGGTTTTGATGGAGAATCTTGCAGACGGAGTTATGACGATTGGTGTACTCGGTACCGCTCAACATCCTGCACGTAGATGTTATGTGCTGGATGGTCTCCTCTTCACAGTTGCATAACCTACAACTGGAGTTGGTGATTGAGGAGTCGTGAAGAATGTACCGTTTATAATTTTTTGTTGGGAGCGAAGCATCTTGAATTGAAGTTAGGAATGCTTCGGTCTCATAGAAAAGTACACCATTTGTCAACCATTTGTTGGAGGCTTCGATGTCAATGCCTGACAACAACAAATTTTTTATATGACCTCCGTGAATGGGTTTCTCTTTCCACATGTCGATCTTCTGTTGGACTGAAGTAACATTCGACATGGGATCCCATTCTCTGCTTCTCAAGTTCAAAGGAGATAATTTATTATCTGCCATGACGGTAGCCTGATGTATTTGGCTAGAGGATTGTTTCTCATAGAAAAACTCACGAAGAGAATGCACTTGATTGTAGTGCAACGTTTTTAAATCAAGTACCCCCCTTCCTCCCTGATGACGTGGGATAGTGATCCTCAATTTTTCGGCAGCTCTATTGTGCATGTTGTTGTTTGCAAGAACTACCCTTACCCGTCTATTGACAGATTCTAAATCGGTATTACTCCACTGTATCACACCGAAAGTGTATAGAAGGACGGGAATGGCGAAGGTGTTGATTGCCATGATTTTGTTTTTCCCGTACAGCTCAGTTTTAAGGACAAGATCCAGACGCCGTTCAAATTCCCCCAGCAACTTAGATTTGATTATTGCTACAGCAGGTGTTGTTGCTTGCAATATGCCGAGGTATTTGTAGACGTCGTCCGAATCCATGCCCTCAATTCGGATGTTATTTTGGCTGTATCCTTCGTTGTCGGTGTGTTTTCCCCGAACAATTGTTTTTATGCGACATTTCTCCAAACCCAACTGCATGCCGATATCCCTGCTGAACTGGATGGTGATGTCCAGCAAGGAGCGAAGTTGGTTCTCGTCTTTGGCATACAATTTGATGTCGTCAATGTACATTAAATGGCTTAATGTACATTTCGACAATATGCCATGCTTGACTTGGAACCCGTATTTGCTTTCATGCAAAAGATGGGATAGCGGATTCAAAGCCAAACAAAACCACAGTGGGCTTAGAGAGTCGCCTTGGAAAATGCCACGCCTGATTGGTATCTCTCCTGATGTTTGCGAAAATACCGATAGCTTCGTGCTCCAATTCTTCATTACTGTTCTCAGTAGAAGAACGACATTCGGGTTGATTTTATACAAGCGTAACACTTGTAGTAACCACGAATGTGATATGGAGTCAAAGGCTGATTTATAATCGATGTAGGCTGTCGAGATGTTTCGTTTTTGATGGACAGCCTGCTTTACAGCTACCGTATCGATTATAAGCTGTTCTTTGCAGCCTCGGGAGCCTTTTGCGCATCCCTTTTGCTCCTCAGCTATCAATTTATGAACATCAAGATGTTTTGAGATGTTCGCGCACAGAACTGAAGTGAAGACCTTGTAGATGGTAGGAAGACAAGTAATTGGTCGACATTTTGAAGGGCAAGAGACACCCTGTTCCTTGGGGATGAGGAAAGTTATCCCCTTGGTGAAAAATGGTGGAACTAAATCAGGATCGGCAATCATCTGATTAAATTGATTTGCCAATATCCTGTGAGTGCTCTTGAACCGCTTCAGCCAGAAGTTGTGAATTTTGTCAACTCCTGACGCCTTCCAGTTACCTGCCTTGTCAAGGGCTGCTTCAACGTCGACTTCAGTTACGTCAGGCATGGTCATTTCGGGGAGGGCCTCGCATGAACGCATAAGGTGTGGGAGCCACGCTGCTTCTAAATTGCAACGGCTGGATTCGCTCCAAACACTTCTCCAGAAGTCTTCTGCCTGATCAAGATCGAGGTTACTTTCCCTATCTGAGCTGGTGAGATTTTTGTAGAATCCCCGTTAGTTCTGGAAGAACAAGGTGTTGTCTGTCCTTCGCTGAAAGCTTTTCTGATACCTACGGATGCGATTGGAGCATACCGCAAGTTTCTGCTTCAGCACCTCGAGGATTTCTTCGATTGGCATATCATTGGACAGATGGTAGTTTCCAATGATGTTCGCAACGCATCTGTGCACTCTTGGTGATGGATTTCCAAGGAGTGCTTGCGTCACACGACCAATCTCCTTTCTCAACTTTTCGACTCTTTTGTTGAGTCGAAACACCCAGAACGGTAAAGTCCTTCTGCGCATACCTCTGTTATTCGCTCTAAGATGTTGGTTATGGAGACGAATAACCGTGGCAGCTGCAACGTAGATCAGGCTGTGAACCTCTGTAGCAGTAATCTCGCTAGCCAAACGATCAGCCAAAATTCTGTCAATGGCAGCAATGATGTTAGTAGTTGCCGAAGTAAACTTCAGTTTTGGGATCTTTGGCCTAGCGTCTGGGAGAATCTCAGCATACTCTGTGAATGCGACCTGGAATGCGGTCAAAGCCTCATTATAAATTGGGTCGACATCCCCAGTTACTAAGCTTCTCCTGACTACTGGATTCATGGAGTGCCTTACAGGTGGAGTACTTGTGTCACTCCTTTGACTAGTCCGGTAATTTGATGACTCCAGCCCGAGCTCAAGTGAAACCTCTTGAAAGATTTGTTGCCTAGTTGGTAAGGCAACTCGGTTGTTATTCACTATCACCCGGTACTGGTTGACGACGTTCTGTTCCGGAACATGACTTAGCTCCGGAAATCGGGTTATGAACGCGTCATGTAGTCGATGTCTGTACCCTGATGGATTCCGTTCCAAATCCGTGACACGGTAATAGGCGCGGACGATAAATTCGTTGAGTTGGTTCGTCCAAACCATACGACGCCTAGGTCTCCCGTCCCTGGTGGTTGACGGCATAACCGCCAAAACATCCAAGGGCGAAGAGCCGCTCTGATGTTGTTGAACGACCCTTAACCGTGTTGGGTACTGTCTTCGTGTCCCTGGGGTCCCATTAAGAGAATTTAAATTGTTTTCCCCAATTTTTATTCCCACGAGTATTGGGGAAGCAGTCAACCCTGCAACAGAGCCCCAATGTTGCAATGCCCCATGGTTACCTCCAAAGGGAGGGAAGGTATTTGGAGGGGAGCCGCTGAAATACAGTGTAACGTCACTGGAATTCATCCGATAGGCGCGTCGATCCCTTCACCCCGGATTACGGATTTGTTAAGGAGGTTTACTCCCCCTGAACGGGAAGAATCGGTAAGGGAGGACGAACACAAAGGGAAACGTTCTGCTTGTCCGCGGCTACTTATTTACAAGATTAACTTACGATATTCGTAGCTGACCCGGTGGGTCATGTCATTATCCGCAACCCATGACACGCGCCTGGTCGCATGCAGCTCTGCGTTTGCAACTCAGGTGAAGATAAACCTGGTACGCCAGGTATATAGTTCAAAAAGCCCACGGACCCTCTTCCCGCCCAACCGGACCGAGGGGCGACCAACCTAAGGATGGGCTGAAGGCAACATCCAAAGGCCCGCATCACAGCGATGATGCGTTTTAACGCAAAGTGTGTGCGACCATGCGAAAATGTATTGCTACATCCCGATTGTCGCAAACACTTCAGCCAATGACGCGGAGGTCCTACACTACAGAGACATGGATCTTATATTGAAGACAGTGCGGATCAAGACTGAAACCCATTAGGTCAGATTGTTACCGGACAGGACTCTTCGGACTATAGCACAGGTTGCAAGGATAACTGCTTTTTGCATCTCCATGTATAGTCCAGCCCTAAGATCGAGCGTTTTCAGCGCTTTATGTAAGTTCTGCGGGACTAATCCCGTCGCTGAAATTATTACTGGGACTACTTCGATCTTTTGTAGTCTCCAAGTCTGCTTCATATCGTCTGCCAAGGGGCCGTAGTTCCGGATTTTTTCGTGCTGTTTTTCAACAGTGTTCCGGTCCAACGGTACGGCTACATCGATTATAAAGCACGCTCGTTCTTCCTTCAGAAGCAGAACTAGATCGGGTCTGTTATGATTAACACTGTGGTCGCTGGCAATAGTGTGATCCCACAGTAGTTTGACCCGATCATTTTCCAAGATTCTCTGCGGAGTATACTTATAGTAAGGATGGTAGGTTGCCACTAAGTTATACTTCAACGCAAGGTTTTGATGGAGAATCTTGCAGACGGAGTTATGACGATTGGTGTACTCGGTACCGCTCAACATCCTGCACGCAGATGTTATGTGCTGGATGGTCTCCTCTTCACAGTTGCATAACCTACAACTGGAGTTGGTGATTGAGGAGTCGTGAAGAATGTACCGTTTATAATTTTTTGTTGGGAGCGAAGCATCCTGAATTGAAGTTAGGAATGCTTCGGTCTCATAGAAAAGTACACCATTTGTCAACCATTTGTTGGAGGCTTCGATGTCAATGCCTGACAACAACAAATTTTTTATATGACCTCCGTGAATGGGTTTCTCTTTCCACATGTCGATCTTCTGTTGGACTGAAGTAACATTCGACATGGGATCCCATTCTCTGCTTCTCAAGTTCAAAGGAGATAATTTATTATCTGCCATGACGGTAGCCTGATGTATTTGGCTAGAGGATTGTTTCTCATAGAAAAACTCACGAAGAGAATGCACTTGATTGTAGTGCAACGTTTTTAAATCAAGTACCCCCCTTCCTCCCTGATGACGTGGGATAGTGATCCTCAATTTTTCGGCAGCTCTATTGTGCATGTTGTTGTTTGCAAGAACTACCCTTACCCGTCTATTGACAGATTCTAAATCGGTATTACTCCACTGTATCACACCGAAAGTGTATAGAAGGACGGGAATGGCAAAGGTGTTGATTGCCATGATTTTATTTTTCCCGTACAGCTCAGTTTTAAGGACAAGATCCAGACGCCGCTCAAATTCCCCCAGCAACTTAGATTTGATTATTGCTACAGCAGGTGTTGTTGCTTGCAATATGCCGAGGTATTTGTAGACGTCGTCCGAATCCATGCCCTCAATTCGGATGTTATTTTGGCTGTATCCTTCATTGTCGGTGTGTTTTCCCCGAACAATTGTTTTTATGCGACATTTCTCCAAACCCAACTGCATGCCGATATCCCTGCTGAACTGGATGGTGATGTCCAGCAAGGAGCGAAGTTGGTTCTCGTCTTTGGCATACAATTTGATGTCGTCAATGTACATTAAATGGCTTAATGTACATTTCGACAATATGCCATGCTTGACTTGGAACCCGTATTTGCTTTCATGCAAAAGATGGGATAGCGGATTCAAAGCCAAACAAAACCACAGTGGGCTTAGAGAGTCGCCTTGGAAAATGCCACGCCTGATTGGTATCTCTCCTGATGTTTGCGAAGATACCGATAGCTTCGTGCTCCAATTCTTCATTACTGTTCTCAGTAGAAGAACAACATTCGGGTTGATTTTATACAAGCGTAACACTTGTAGTAACCACGAATGTGATATGGAGTCAAAGGCTGATTTATAATCGATGTAGGCTGTCGAGATGTTTCGTTTTTGATGGACAGCCTGCTTTACAGCTACCGTATCGATTATAAGCTGTTCTTTGCAGCCTCGGGAGCCTTTTGCGCATCCTTTTTGCTCCTCAGCTATCAATTTATGAACATCAAGATGTTTTGAGATGTTCGCGCACAGAACTGAAGTGAAGACCTTGTAGATGGTAGGAAGACAAGTAATTGGTCGACATTTTGAAGGGCAAGAGACACCCTGTTCCTTGGGGATGAGGAAAGTTATCCCCTTGGTGAAAAATGGTGGAACTAAATCAGGATCGGCAATCATCTGATTAAATTGATTTGCCAATATCCTGTGAGTGCTCTTGAATCGCTTCAGCCAGAAGTTGTGAATCTTGTCAACTCCTGGCGCCTTCCAGTTACCTGCCTTGTCAAGGACTGCTTTAACGTCGACTTCAGTTACGTCAGGCATGGTCATTTCGGGGAGGGCCTCGCATGAACGCATAAGGTGTGGGAGCCACGCTGCTTCTAAATTGCAACGACTGGATTCGCTCCAAACACTTCTCCAGAAGTCTTCTGCCTGATCCAGATTGAGGTTACTTTCCCTACCTGAGTTGATGAGATTTTTGTAGAATCCTCGTTGGTTCTGGAAGAACAAGGTGTTGTCTGTCCTTCGCTGAAAGCTTTTCTGATACCTACGGATGCGATTGCAGCATACCGCAAGTTTCTGCTTCAGCACCTCGAGGATTTCTTCGATTGGCATATCATTGGACAGATGGTAGTTTCCAATGATGTTCGCAACGCATCTGTGCACTCTTGGTGATGGATTTCCAAGGAGTGCTTGCGTCACACGACCAATCTCCTTTCTCAACTTTTCGACTCTTTTGTTAAGTCGAAACACCCAGAACGGCAAAGTCCTTCTGCGCATACCTCTGTTATTCGCTCTAAGATGTTGGTTATGGAGACGAATAACCGTGGCAGCTGCAACGTAGATCAGGCTGTGAACCTCTGTAGCAGTAATCTCGCTAGCCAAACGATCAGCCAAAATTCTGTCAACGGCAGCAATGATGTTAGTAGTTGCCGAAGTAAACTTCAGTTTTGGGATCCTTGGCCTAGCGTCTGGGAGAATCTCAGCATACTCTGTGAATGCGACCTGGAATGCGGTCAAAGCCTCATTATAAATTGGGTCGACATCCCCAGTTACTAAGCTTCTCCTGACTACTGGATTCATGGAGTGCCTTACAGGTGGAGAACTTGTGTTACTCCTTTGACTAGTCCGGTAATTTGATGACTCCAGCCCGAGCTCAAGTGAAACCTCTTGGAAGATTTGTTGCCTAGTTGGTAAGGCAACTCGGTTGTTATTCACGATCACTCGGTACTGGTTGACGACGTTCTGTTCCGGAACATGACTTAGCTCCGGAAATCGGGTTATGAACGCGTCATGTAGTCGATGTCTGTACCCTGATGGATTCCGTTCCAAATCCGTGACACGGTAATAGGCGCGGACGATAAATTCGTTGAGTTGGCTCGTCCAAACCATACGACGCCTAGGTCTCCCGTCCCTGGTGGTTGACGGCATAACCGCCAAAACATCCAAGGGCGAAGAGCCGCTCTGATGTTGTTGAACGACCCTTAACCGTGTTGGGTACTGTCTTCGTGTCCCTGGGGTCCCATTTAAAGAATTTAAACCAAAGTCCCCAATTTTATTCCCACGAGTAATGGGGAACCAGTCAGCCCTGCAACAGAGCCCCAATGTTGCAATGCCCCATGGTTACCTCCAAAGGTAGGGAAGGTATTTGGAGGGGAGCCGCTGAAATACAGTGTAACGTCACTGGAATTCATCCGATAGGCGCGTCGATCCCTTCACCCCGGATTACGGATTTGTTAAGGAGGTTTACTCCCCCTGAACGGGAAGAATCGGTAAGGGAGGACGAACACAAAGGGAAACGTTCTGCTTGTCCGCGGCTACTTATTTACAAGATTAACTTGCGATATTCGTAGCTGACCCGGTGGGTCATGTCATTATCCGCAACCCATGACACGCGCCTGGTCGCATGCAGCTCTGCGTTTGCAACTCAGGTGAGGGTAAACCTGGTACGCCAGGTTTTTTTTTTTTTTAAATTAATAATTTATTTGATGAACGCAAGCAAGTATCTACTTTGATTGCATCATGTGGCTCACTTGGTCTGATATTGCTTCCAGGAAATCTTCTGTGTTTAAGTACATATCTTCCTGCAATTTATCACTTCCGTGGATGCAAATTGCCAAATCTTTCGTCATACGGCCAGATTCTACACATTTAACGCATGCCGCTTCTAAGGTTCGTGCGAACTTTTCCAATTCCGGCGTGTTATCTAATTTTGCTCGATGAATTAATCCACGAGTCCAGGCAAAAATGGACGCAATTGGATTTGTGGAGGTTGGTAGGCCTTTTTGGTGTTGCCTATAATGTCTGGTAACTGTGCCGTGAGCCGCTTCCGATTCTACAGTTTTGCCATCTGGACATACAAGAACAGATGTCATCAATCCCAATGATCCATATCCCTGAGCTATGATATCAGATTGGACGTCACCATCGTAATTTTTACAAGCCCAGATGAATCCACCATTTGATTTGAGTGTTTGTGCCACCATATCGTCGATGAGTCGATGTTCATAGTAAATACCGGCTTTATCGAATTCACTCTTGTATTCTCTTTCATAAATTTCCTGGAATATATCTTTAAAGCGACCATCATATCCTTTGAGGATGGTGTTTTTCGTAGACAGGAATAGAGGCCACTTCATCTGCAAGGCTACTTGAAACGATGAATGGGCGAAAGCCTTAATGGATTCATCAGTGTTATACATTCCCATTACTACTCCCGAATCCTTGAAATCGAAAATTTCGTACTTTTTCACGGTTCCATCATTACCTGTGTATATTAACTCTACTTTCCCTGGTTTTTCAATGACTGCATCTGTAGCTTTATATTGATCACCATGGGCGTGACGTCCAATTACAATTGGCTTTGTCCATCCTGGGACTAATCGAGGAATGTTACTACATAAAATCGGTTCTCGAAACACGGTTCCGCCGAGAATATTTCCGTTTGGACTTAACCACATTTTCTTGAGATTGAATTCTTGCACTCGGGCCTCATCTGGGGTGATGGTGGCGCATTTAATACCGACATTGTGCTTGAGAACAGCGTAAGCTGCATCGATTGTGACTTGATCATCTGTAGCGTCTCGGTAAGGTAATCCCAAGTCATAATACAGACAGTCGACCTTAATGTAGGGGAAAATTAATTTATCTTTGATGAATTGCCAGATTATGCGTGTCATTTCATCACCATCCATTTCCACAATTGGTTTTTTGACTTCAATCCTGCTGGCATAGGTACGAGCCATCGAGGGCCTGACAGGTTGTGCGCCGCTCAAGCACGCCATTCGATTCAGCCTCGCCAGAAACTTTGCCATCGTAGATGAGTTTTCACTTCTCACTATTGACACAACACACGACACAGCCGAAATGTGGAGATCCACTCGCCAGAGACCAACTGCCGCACGTCGACTCAAATATATATATATATATATATATTGAATCCTGACTGCATCATTCGCGTTTGTATTTACAAGTTTTGCAAATCTAGGTTCAAAATTTTCCCAACTAGTTTCAGACATTTCTAAATCAACTTCAGACAATTCAGAATTTTCCACACCAATATCGAAATTTTCTTTTTTTAAATTCTCAATTTTTTCAACATTTTACTATAAAGTTTTATACCAACTTCTTACCACTGGATAAAGGTGGTGCTAGGATTCTACGAAAAAAATCTGAATGCCCCTAAATTTCCAATTACTGTTTATTTTAAGGAACCATGGTATTACACCATGGCACCCTAGATGAGGGTGGACGATTCCGTAGCCTACACAATGACGAAATCTATGAGCGCTACTCCTCATAACTCTAAAATGACTGCACCGATCTTTTTGAAAGTTTGAACACTATTTCTGTACATAATTCACGAGGTAGCGCTGGATTTTTTTTTTTTCAAATTTAAAAAACTGAATAATTGAAACTTCGAAAAACCCTCCCAGTGTTACCTTGAGAAAGCGATCATCTAATAAAATCGACTCAGCACCGAGTTATGAGCGATACCGCAATTCCACTTTTTTCCGCGGGTCCGAATAATTGCTGCCATTGCCTTATTTTTTAGATTTATTCATGAAAATTGTACGCAATATTCTTCGAATGCCATACCTTAATGTTTGGTTTTAATAAATAGATTTTAATCGTGTCGTCCAACGAATGATCTCTTGCTCTTTGTTGGTAAAGCTTTTGGAATATTAATTTCAGGTTGTCATCAATCATTTACCGCCTTCACTCCTCGAAGCTTTTCTCAGATCTTACAATGCAAATTATCTGGGGGCATTCTGGGTTCGAATCCCAGTCGTCATGGATGTCTGTTGCGTCTCGCTGCAGTTAACTTATCATTTACACAGCCTTTAGTATGATGTTAATGAAACTGACTGCGCCGAAGCCCTACACTCTACCAAGAAGTGAACAAGAAAGGCCACACTCACAGCACTTGGCAATTACCTACCATACGTATTTCTGCGGCTATTGGCTAGCCAGAAACTATCCTACACTATATTATTCCAATAAACAAACATCTCAGTGGGATAATTCAACGTATCTATTTCGAAATTTACATTGCGTCAGAAGAACTGGGATCAAAGCAAACCAACTTGATCCAGTCAAGTCCGCCAATTGTTTCGTATGTACACAGATCTCTTCTACATGAGGACAACTAGAATTCCGATTTGTACATAAAGTCAACAGTATTTTATAACTTCTTTCCACTAATATTTGCTTTAGGACTAGAAAACTGCCTCGCCATTCACTATCACTGCAGTCCACCGCCGCTTTTCTGTGATAAAAGTTGTGCAAATCTATTAGTTATGAGCAGGGAGGTATCAATGAATCTGTCCACGCAATTCGCCAGACATGTTTCCGTTCTACTGTCTAATTTGTTCGATGGCTTGTCTACACACTTGTCCCAGCAAATCTCATTGAACTCGTGAATCTACAAAAAAACATCAGAAGATGAGAATGAGATGATCCAATTTACAGGGGTCACTTCGAAACTGACCTGGGCATTCACTTGGGCCTTTTGCTTCTCCACCATCAGAAACTCTTGCAATTCGGCATCGCCTTCGTTTTTATTTAGGCTATCAAAGTCACTCATGTTTATATTTAATTCTAATGAGACCTTTTAATCAGGAATTTTAAAGTGTGATAAATTCGAATGTCAAATTATCCCACAGAAATTGACGAGGTAGTCTTCTTCTTTTTTCAATTTTCTTATCAGAGAAGTCGTTTTTCCATGTGGGAAGTAAATTTTATTGAAGTAGCACGTGGTGTGGAACGTGAAACAGGTGATGAAACTGCTGGAGACGATTCGAAATTTGCAAAACTAGCGGGAAGGAATTTGCTTATGCAGCTAGTAAACTAGATCAGGAAAGTTTAACAGATTTTTTTAAGTAATATAAAGTCCCTGTCACATGAATACGTCTAGCCAATATGTTTTTTACTTATTTTTAAGCATGATATTAGTCTCTGAAATTTTTGTTTATCAGATTAATGAGAAATACATATTTGAATCTACTATAGAAGAATTAATGAACGATATAGAGCGAGAGCCGGCTGGATAAAGGTTGAATTCCCAACCTTAACCTCGAAGAGGGTGAGAAGTTCATGGAGGGAAAGATTTCCCCCTCTTTAAGTTCGTGGTGCCCCCTCCCTTCTTCGTGTGGACTTTTGAAAAGGGGGGATTTCATATGTGTGATCATGGTTAAGTTTGAATTTTCAGCCCTACCCCGATAAGGACAGACGATAGGAAAGTTATGCAAAAGCAGGATAAAGGTCTCCCTTTGATAATTCCGTTCTTTCCCAAAGCCCGTTGAGACTTCGAGGTGGTCAAATAGACGGTATTTTGATATCATCATGGTAACGTGTAATTTGTCAACAACAACCTCCGAGATGGAATGGGAAAGAAGATATGCAGCAGGTTCCCCCGTAGAAAGCTTATTGGTTGGGCAATCCTACTGGGGATGTGCGGAGGGAGTTACAGAGCGGGGCCGCCCCCTTGCACGTCTATTCCGTCTTCACCCGCGCGGGTGGGAGGGGCAAGAGGTGAACCCACTCTATAACCTTCACTGCACACCGCGCCGAGGATTGCCTTACCAATAAGCTTATTAATGATACGAAAATAGGCTCTTTTCGATAGGCTGTAGGCGAATGGGGAATTCCGAAATGGATTATGGAAAAAAATGAAGTTAGTTTAGAAAGTTCTGACATTAGTTTGGAAAATTCTGAATTTGACTTGCAAAACCTATATGTATATACGTAATTCTACTTCCGATCGTCATTTTGAGGGGCATCTTAAGACATCGAATACATGTCAAATTATAGGCTTCGAGGTGTAGAATAAGATTTTATACGGCTGGAAAATTTTGGCCGCAACCCCCTGCCACAGCCCATCGAAGTGTCTTTTTTTACCAGCCATCCTTCTTTATCGAATACATCTGTAATTGTTTTCTATATTGACCAACAGCGCTATTTTGTTTTCTAAACAAAGCTTGAAACTTGAACCATTGAGAAAAATTGGTTGCCTTATCTTATTAAAATTGGTTTACTGTCTGTCGGTCTGTTACACGCATTTTTCTCGGAAACGGTTATAAAGATTGACACCAAATTTGATGGAAAAGTGAGAACTATGAACGCTCACGCATACAGTGAGTTACATTATTATACG
Organism: Hermetia illucens; assembly: GCF_905115235.1. NCBI lineage: Eukaryota > Metazoa > Arthropoda > Insecta > Diptera > Stratiomyidae > Hermetia > Hermetia illucens. Next base: position 103,093,102 of record NC_051852.1, on the reverse strand, counting down.
TCCAATTTAAGAGGTGGTCCCCGTACATACAAAAACGGGGTGTTTATTTTTTTTCACAAAATATAGCCATGTGGGATATCAAATGAACTTACACTGACAGTACTTTCCGAGGCCGAAATACCCTCTATACCGATATCTGTTCAGATAAAGTTAATAATAGTAAAACCCCTTTAAGTTTGCCCTAGAATCACGAAATGTAGGCTATAACAGAGAGCATGATCCTACCAAATTTAGTAGACATTGCACGTTATAATAGGTCACAGTTCTATGGCTTCTGTGGGAATTCAAGACTTTGAATGTCTTCTCATATAATATATGCATATATTACGTGCTGGGTACTAATGAGACAAATGTCTACCCAAATCATTTATAAAATAAATACGCAAAACCTTTCATATCTGTCCAACTTCCGGTTTCGCCTCTTATTTTAGAACAACTTTGCTGTATACTATTAAAACAGTAGGCTGCCTCTGGTTTTCCTCCCCAATAAGGTGCCACCATCGACCAAAGTATATTTTCGATCGAATACGTCGATCAATTTTTTCTCACTCGACTGCGCTTTCCCATCCGCAGCCATATGTCACCGCCGTCGGAGTTTTTTTGCATTAATTTTCTCACTTTATCGAATAAATCAATCAGACTTTTCACTTAAACACTTCGAATACATCTCAAAAAAATGCTTATCAATTATAATTTTAATTCTATATTATCTATCTATATTATCTTTTCAAGTCTGATTCAGAATTTTCCAACATAATTTTAGAAATTTCCTAACTAACTTCAAACTTTTCCGCCAATTTCGGACTTTTCCATTTCAAATTCAGCCTTTCCCATTTCCAGTTAAGGAGCTCGGGTTCTTTGAAAAAAATAATTTTCTATCGTTATTTGTTTTAGTGGACTATGTTATTCGGTTTGGGAAACAATATAGTCCCCTCAATCTGCTACTTTTTTCATGGGCATTGCATAGATTTAAAATCGTATACTTGTGGCTGCAATTAATAACGCCGTTTTCTGTAGAATTAATGTCCACTGACAACCGGGAGGACTTCCTAAGTATAGTTCCTAGAGGACCTCTATGGGCCGGTTCATTAAAGCAATGAATGATGAAATGGGGAATTCTGAAATTGACTTAGAAAAATCTAAAGTGAGTTTGGCAATTTCCGAAATTAGTTTGGAAAATTTTTGTTTAGAAAAAAGGCCTATATATCTAGTTTGTAATGCAGAAGGTTTTAACGCAATGTAAGTTGCCGCAACATGTCACTAGATGGCGCTGCGGTCGATCAACTGTGGCGGTTGGGCAGTGTACACCAACCAATAGAATTGCCGACACGAGTGGTGCTAGAGGATCCACTAATAATACACATGTCTCGTTTATACATTTTAGATAAAGTTACACTCATTTAGTTAAGTTATCGAGTTTCATTTATAGTAGACAATCACTCCACCTTGGCAATATTGTATGGACGCCGTACCGGGTGTCCTACAGTGTGTGTATCGATGTCTGACCGGTGATTATGTCCTTGGTAGTTTAACGTGACTAACTGTTGAGTTGACTTAATCCCGCGGTCTTCTTAAGACACGGATTCATTTTGTGACCACAATTAGAGCCCCGCTGAGACAAGCACAAAGGTACCAGTATAAACTAAATGCATGGCTCAGCATTCATACTGGTGGATACAAGACCTACCCAACCTGTACTGAGATAAGGAGTACGGCACCCGTGTTGAAACGCAACACCATGTGTGAGGCCCAAAGGTATCTTATCCGATTGGCCGGAGCCACAACCTCCTGAAAATCCCACTAGGATGCATTGGCTACAACTAAGCCGAAAGTACATAAAGCAGGAATTCTCCTGGAACATGTCAATTCAGGGGCTATCCCAGTTCCCATGGTACCAATATACCCCTGGTAAGATTTCGTGATTCAAAGCCACTTACAGTGTGGCTGTGTGTGTCACTCAACTGACACACATATTTAATCGTGTCTTACGCCTTGGCTACTTTCCGAAATGCTGGAAATTGTCGCAAATAGCGATGATCCCGAAGGAAGGTAAAGATCCTACGCTCGTTACTTCCTATAGCCTGCTTCCCTCGCTATCGAAGCTATTCGAGAAACTTCTGCTATTCAAGCTACAACAATACTTAGACAAAAAAGGGTTATTATTTCTCACCAGTTCGGATTCAGAAGAAAATATGGAACTGTTGAACAAGTTCGACTAGCCTCCGAGATGAGCTGTGCTTTGGAAGGTAGAAAGTACTACTCGGCCGTATTTCTTGACGTTCCACAAGCATTTGACAAGCTCTACCATGAAGATCTTATATACAAAATCAACGAAAAGTTACATACGAATACCTATAAAATTATCGAGTCGTATCTGACTGGCAGGAGATTTATTATCACGAGAATGTAACATCAAAGCGGGAGTACCGGAAGATAGTGTCCTCGGCCCTCTGCTTTATTTGATATACACTGTAGATTTTTGGATTTGGGCTATGTGCAGCCAATGTGAGGAGGAGGAGGAGACGGCCTTACACTTTTTATGCTGCCCAGCATCCTCAGATCTCAGACGAAGGCACCTTGGCAAGGTTTTCTTCAATGAAGAATCTGCACACTCTCTACCTTTGGAGAATGTTCTAAGATTCGCTAAAGCCTGCGAACACCGTAGGCGGGAAGCCATTGAATAGGCAACTTACGGGGATAGTACAATGGGCCTAACAATGGCCTGAGTGCTCGGAGCTGCGGCTCCTCCCAGTTAACTAAACTAACTACTGTAGATTTGCCCACAAACGAACGCCTATTTGCTTCTATCTTCGCTGACGATACGGCGATACTCTGCACACATTCAAATCCTAGTGTTGCATCTCGAGAATCACATGAAAGAGGCTGAACAATGGTTGGCCCGCTGGAAAATCAAAGTAAATGAAACAAAATATAGTCATATCACGTTCACATTAAAGAAACGAAACAGATTATTCATTCTTCAGTCTAAGGAGGTAAAATACCTAGGAATACACCTAGACAGAAAGCTTACTTGGAAAAAACACATTGAAGCCAAAAAAATTCAGGCCAATCTAAAATTCAAAACCCTGCACTGGCTACTCAACAAATTTTCCAAGCTGCCCTTGGAATTCAAAGTGCTTATATATAAAGCATGGATAAAGACAATCTGGACCGCACAACTTTGGGGATCTGCTCGCACATCCAACATCGAAATCCTTTAAATGCAGTCTAAAATATTGAGAACGATTACTTCCGCACCGTTGTACATCAGAAACTACAATATCCACCGTGACTTGGGGATCTTACAAATAAACGACGATATTAATCAGCTGAAGTTAACATACTTTGATAAAGTTGCTTCACATCCAAGTAGGTTAGCCAGGAACCTATAATGATTTTAACGTGTCGACTGATTTTGCTTTTTTGACACGCTAAGCAAGTTCGAGTCCATTCGGTAATCATTTTGTTCTTCTGCCAGGATGTGATTTGTTGTGCAATATATTAAATACTGACATTTGCAAAGTTTTTGGTACATATGAATGGAATGTACCTGTCGAGATGTCGCATGGAACTGGTCTACTACTGTCGTCGATTCGCAAATGGGAGACGTAGGGATGAAGATGGCGAATTAAACGTGCTCTGTAACTCTACGTCATTTTTTGGTATTCTGCCAGTTCTTCTATGTCCATAGCTTGCGGCACAACTACTGCTTCGATGCGGAAAAAGTTGTCAGCTACTATGTTTTCGGTTCCTTTCACATGTTTGATATTGGTACAGAATTGACCAGTAAAATCCAACAGCCTCATTTGTCGTACCAGAAATAGCTGGAATGTGGTGCTCCACTGGCAACGTCAAGTTGCCACTATTGACTGAACTGCCAAAATTACTTCTAACTCATATTGCTGAAGGTACTCAAGAATCCAAACACGTTTGTGCAGCATATTTGGAAATGCAATGCATGATTTCAATTGGTATCATTTGGTGTGACGAATATTGTAAAATATGGCAATTTCAAACTCATATTCAGTGAGTACCTGCCGTATAGGAATAATCGCATGGTCCTCCTCGGATACGGATTGAGTTGGAGCCACAATCAGAGCTCTGCCATGACTGGCACAGCGGTACTGGTTTATACTTACGAATCGGGCTAAGTGACGGGTTGGTTGCAATTGAAAATCAATTATTACTTTTGAGCTAGGTTTACACCCTTCTTAATTCGAACTATTTTCAGGTTATCAATTGCCTTCCCACCTGGATTTGAACAGGCGCCTGGGAACACTTTTTTGGTCCATCCGAAATTCATGGTTCCTCCACTGAATCTTGAAAAGAATGACAGCTCATCCCATGAGAGATAAAAATATTTCAAACGTATTCCAATTCGGTACGAATAGACATTTTATCTGAAAATCACAACTTGCATCCCTCGACATGCCTAAAAATAATTTGAACTAAATGAAAATGAATGAATGATGAATGTTTTAAGAATCGGAGAATCTACGAACAATCAATTCCAATTCATAATAATCTATAGATTGCATCATAATTGGCTGGTGAAAATTGTTTTATGCTTTACATCAAAATTACTACAGTCATAATATTATAAACTTCCCAAAATATGAAATCCGCCGTCTGAAAAACTCTAGGATTTAGCTGTATTAAGAAATAAAGGGCTCTTCGAAATTGAGCTCTTTCATGAAAGGATACACGGCAATGATAGACTGTTAAAATGTGTGAACGCTCCTGAATTATGATATTAAAGATTCTTAGAATGCTTTCTGTCCCAAATTTTAGCTGTAATTCCATTGATATCGGGTTCAACTTGCGGATCTGAATGGAGTAAGAGTGCAATTCTAGGGAGTCGTTTTCTTCCTCATTCGACATTTTCCAGCTTTACTCTGGCATTGTAAATTTGGTGTTCAAATGTCACTGATAATATCCTCGTGTCCTGCATGCCGATTTCAGGCAGAATTTCGACTACAAGAATATAATTCAGACTGAGGAGCCGACAAATTTGTCGATTACATTTCCAAAAAATTTGGAATATTTTATCAAAATTTTCCCCACAACAGCGCAAGCAAACCATACCCCATAGTGATTTGCAGCAACAAGGAGGTTTGAAATTATATTGTCGATAATCACGATAAGCATACCTGCCAATGAAAGAAACCTCAAGTCATGTACTTCCTTATTTTATTAGTATCCTTAAAACAATCGGTGAACCGACCAACAACGTTAGACAATATTTCACCTAAAAACGTACATTTTTAACATTTATTTTAAACTTTCATTATATTCCATACAAAATCGTTGCATAATGCATTAATGTAAAACTAAAATGATGTAGTGTAATAAAGGTCATGTAAAATTACCGCTTGGAAAAAACTGAACCTTAGTATGAACAAGGATGTCACTTAATGTCGATACATTCTGGCTTCGTCCTCTTCTTTCTTTATTGCTTGTACTAGGATGATGCTCAAGGCGCCTGTTACAACCTATAGAAAGGGGATAAAAAAAGTCATGAATCCGGTCAAAAGTGATAAAAATTGGAAGCTTACATTAACAAGTGCTACAGCCATTGCGATACCAGCAACCCATCCTGATTTATCCTCCAAAAACCAAGTCAATTCATCCGTACATCCATAGAAGAAAGCATTTCCTGTTACGGTGTCGCGGCACTCTCTTGGCAAAGGTTGGCGTAAAAGGATATAATCATTCGGTCCGGCAGCTCCACAGCAACCAATCTGAGAGAGAAGGTCATGTAAGGAAAAGTTTAAAATTCATTTAGAGAATACTCACATTCTCTTGAACCATCCGCAATGTTGAGGCTGAAGTTGGAACTTCCGACTGCATAATCAAACGAAGCATAGTGTCCGTGATGATAGGTTGGAGACTAGAATTCATTGTACTGAAATCCATCAGAATGCCACATCCTGCTATGATGATTATGAAGCTGAGGATTTGTGTACCTATAAACTATAAAAACAAATGAGTACGACCAAGGAGATGATGAGTATGCTAAACATACCACAAATAGAGCAAATGTGTTTTCCATCAAGGCACTAACGCACCCCAAGAATGAAACAACCATTATGATAACACCGGCACCGATCAGAATGTAGATCCCAATATAGTACACTCCGATATTCAACATTCTCACCCACTCGTCGAAACCAGGCTCTGCTCGTATCCATACTGTAAGGCCGAATAGTGCAGCTCCAAACATCTGTTTAAGAAAAAGAGAAAGTTCCATAGATATTTCACACGAATTTTTGATTTACTGTAGATAATAGTTTACTTCTTTCACAAGACCGTAGAGAAAAATCCGGATTCAGGGTGAAAATTATACAGAAAAAGTGGACCCAGTGTGGACATTTTGCCGGCCCGCTATTATTCATTTTTTGAACTTTATATACCGGTCTCCCGAGAAAACTCCGGGCTACGGAGAAATCTCCTCAGGATACAGGACAGACATCAAGAATTATAGTGAACAGATTTACAAATCTTTTTGACTGTCCCAAATTTAATCGCTAAGTCAGTAGTTTGAACTGAGCGGTTCCCTTAATATCAGTGTGGAAAACAAAACCTTATTAAAATCGATTCACTGTTGGTCTCTCACATTTCTCAGAAACGGTTGCACCTATTGACAAGAGATTTGGGACAAGATTGTGAACGCTGAACTCATCCTTGAAACATAAAACAACAATGGAATAGTATAGGTCTTAATCTAGAACAGCGAACTGGAAAATTTGGTGGAAATCCTGCTATTGTTGACTCTCTCTCTGCTCCGTAAGACATAAAAGATGGCATGTGTATGCACGAGACAGTCCTCTATGTCGGTGCAAAATTTAGTACTCCTAGAATGAACTTAAGGGGGGGGGGGTTTCAGTCAATTGCTAAAAGTTAGTAATATACTATTAGTAAGTTTATTTGACCAGATATCGGAATGTGGCATCACATAAGTGTTTTGCACAAAACCTTAAAAAGGGCTAGGTAGAAATAGATTCTTCATAAATGCGATTCTAAGCTTTCACGCGAATTTCAATTATTCTCGTTAATTATGACGTCAGCATTTATTTACATGGCTTTAGAAGCAATAAATTCGCGCGAAATTGCTAAGTTTGAACTGCTATAACTTTGGCGTTAATCGCCAGATTTTCATGAAATTTGGCATGTGCATGCGAAATATGGTCCTCTATGCTGGTGGTAATCCTAGGATGAATTTAAGGGGGGTTTTTCAGTAAATTTCTAAAAGTTGGTAATTTACTATTAGTAAGTTTATTTGAGCAGATATCGGAATGGGACATATTTTGAGGCCTAGATTTCATCTAAACGCACCCTCCTGATTATTTTCGGATTTTTGGGTTGGGTAGTTTCTGAAAATGAGTACTATCTCACTTTAAGTGCGTACATTTTGACTCCTTACTCGTGCACTTTTCAATTGACGCCAAAACTAATGTCAGCTTCGGAAAGTACTAATCGACTATCGGTGAAATTTTTTTTTAAATCCCCCCTTTCCATGTATGAGGAGCCCCCTTTTAAATTCCACCTAAATTTATGTTACTCGCTGTATGCGGGGGATTTCATAGTTCTAATCTATTAATTCGGATCGTTTTAGCCGTTTTAGAGAAAAGTGCGTGTGGCAGACATTATTCTTATTCGGCGTCAAAGTGTGCGGGTCGGAAAGAGTTGTAGGTCGAGGCAAGTATCTGAATGTACTGTGGCTTTGTTAGGCAATGAATGGATTAGCCCAGTTTCTGAATGAAAGTGGACTCTAATTCCAAATTAATAATAGGATGGCACTACAGCTCGTATCAAGCCTTGGCTTCTGGAATACATTTTTTCCTCCTATCTCTATCTAACAACAAGCTTAAAATGATTTGGGTGATTGTAATTTTCATTGACTGAAGGGAGTACTTATCTTTTCTGTGAATTTTCCTACGATGGTGTAAAGGTGTCAATATTGTTTCCTCCCGGTATGCCTCTGTGATACAATTCATCACTGGATGATAACGTTAAAAATATTGTCCCGTGACACATGGAATTTATCCTTAATGAAATGGTTCTATGTGTACTCATTAAGTTGAGACTTAAAAATACTCCCAAAAGTATTTTCTGCCTGTTGTAACAGGATAGCAACAGAACTCGAAATAAGCATTAAACGGACGACTATGCGCATGCTTCGCACGGGTAAGCCACGGTAACACGTGTATACTTTCTACTCCTCGCAATTAAAAGTGAGATTATCTTCATTATTAATGCGCTGAAGTGGAATAAATCGGTCGGGCCTGACGGACTTTCCGGGAGCTATTATTTGGAGCCCCTGTAGAATTGCTGTTTTCACTTATTTTACCTATAAGTGGAAGCAACAATTCTACAGGAGAATCTGAAATTTTTCCCAGAGAAAAGAAGAAGAGGATTATCGTTAAGATGCTGAAAAGGGTGCTTTCTTGAGTGTTGCAATTAGGAAGGTATTTGGGTGCTCCCTGATGACAGCTAAAATAGTCCTGAAGCGTATCAAAGAAGACCTCAAAAGCCTGATCACCACAGAGCCAGGTTTCCGCTTCGGATGCTTCGGAAATGTGCGGAATTTACATTTTAGCTCCATTTGCTCTTTATATTCCATGATAACCAGTGAGTGGGTCACCTTAGAGATACAGGGTGTAAAATAGTTTAAAAAGAGTGCAGGCTTCGCGGAAAATCTTGAAGACTTGCAGATTATGGCTTATGGTAACCATTAAATAATTGAATTGAAAATCTTCAACAAGTACTAAGCAAAAGCAAATATGAGAAATGCTATGAGGATTATTTTATGATAAAAAATGGGAAACCACAACCATATCTATATTCCACAGAAGGTCGAATGAACGATGTGGGTGGTAAAACTTGAAGTAAAAAAAACTCAAGAAATTTCGGATCCAGAAAGGGCTGTTATATTGATAAGAGAAATACGTACAATCTCGCTACTCTGTGTTTGAGGTCCAATCATCTTGCTGTGAGCTTCTTACTTGCACCGCGGTAAGTGTAATGATGATGAAACTGAAGCAAAGTCTCATTGAAAAATGAGGGAAAAACAACAACGATAAAGAGACTATGTGGATGCCCTGTATTCACTAAGGATTGAATAGGAAACACTAAGTTGTCTACGGCTAACGCAGATATGCAAATATTCAATTCAATAATCTGGTATTGGTGGTTTGCTATCGGTCGTGAAAAACGTGCATTTTTTCTTTTTGTTCCGCGACCTCTAGTGTCTTCGATTATTTTTTTTAGATGAAAGATAAACGTATATGTGAGGCTTTTTACATTTTATATCCTAAATTCACTTGGATATCGTTTCGTAATGTTACATTTTTTAAGCACATAATTTGTGCCTGTTGGAAAAATTGGGGTTCATTCTTTCGAAAATAACACGTAACTGGGAAGAATTTAAAGCAGGCAAGGCATTTTTCTTAAGAGGAACTATGGTTAAATAGTTTCTTCACATTTTCATCCACATGTTAGAATTATACATCGCTTGATCCGCCCAGTAATTCAGTAGGACGACCTATCAAATTATTTGCACATAGTGACAAATCCAAAAAAGTAAAGAGTCCGACCTTCTTGAAAACGGAAGCACAAAGAAATTGGCATTTGTCGTTGAAGTTGTCGCTAGGGATTCGGAAGGAAGGGATACGAGACTCTCTCCATATCATCAGAAATCTTGCTTTTCGACAGGATAAGCTTTGCCGTATGTTTGCTTGGTTCTGTCAGGAAAAGTTTGGTCTATTTAGCAGGATTAAGGCTCTGCCACCTGTCATTATGGAAAACTTGCTCCCAGCTTCTGATAGCAGCATCAGCCAATGCTATTGGCACTCCAATTGCTGATTCCGGTCCAGGCATGGAAAAAATTGAATCCTCTTTTGCCCTCTACACCACAATGACCGGGTACCCAGAGTAGCTTCAACGTATTGAATCCACAGAGTTCAATTTCTACATTCCGGAACAACGCCCTTAATTCAGTTTGACTATCGCTACAGGTTGCAATGCGACTGCCCTTCAAGCGCTCGTCAATTGTCTAGGTTGTCCCCCTTAGAATCACATACACTTCAGGCATGTTTCGAGAGGTAGACTCCGACTCTAAATCTCTGTTCTGTTTTTAAGCTATCGGTGTGGAAGATGTCAGCATATCCTAGCACGCCTTCTTCTGGTTCAATCCCGTTTTCTTTCTGTTTCAAGATAACTTCATATCTTCTACCAAACAGATGTATGGGGATCCGAAAATCAAAAGGCATTGCGAAAGCTGGATTCAGTTCTGTCAGTAACGCTTCCAATGCTCAGATACTCATTCACAGCTAAGTCGACTGGTATCCGACGTCAAATCATGATACAAATCCCACTGCCACCAGTGAGATTTGAACCGCAACCTTCCGTACGTCAGCCTTGTGCTCTAACCACTCAGCTATCCGGACACTGTTAATTTTATAAAAAAAATGTCTCAATTTTTAAGTTTTTATAAGGAAATGTCTAAATTTTTAATCTGTTATTATATGTCTGGGGCTTTTGCGCTTATTTCTGTCTTTTGCCAAAAAAAAAAAAACAAATCTATTCTATTCTGTCCAGCCAGTACACTTGCAATTGATCATTGTCATTCTCACCGTTTCACGCAACGACTTCCAGAATTCGGTATCGTCGTCAATTTAGACACAGCCCAGCAGTTGACAACCATAGACATTATATCTGGTCCTAATAAACAGACCCTGCCTAAGATGGAGCGATTGCGTAGGCAAGGACGCCAGACAGCTTTTAGGGATATCGAATTGGTGGACCTCGGCGCAAAGCCGGTACGTCTGGAGTTCCTTATTAAGGCAGGCCTAGACCGGATACCGGTTATTGCGCCGTTGATGATGATGAACAAACTGCCAAATTTCCCATCTTCTCATTTTCTGCCATGTGTCGGAAAAAAGGCAGTGAAAACTAGTCTTTCATATCTGAAGATATAATTTTTTATGAATTCCATGTCAATTTTTGAATTAGCTAACCGTCGCGGATGCTGAAAATAGGATAATTCAATTTTTGCAAATTCGAGGGCTTCTTGGAGTGACTGCTCCTTTTCATTAAACTGAATTATCCGAAAACAGCTTTATCAACTGTTTGGTATTTACATGATCATTTGCCTGTTTTAACGCCTTGTGGATGTAAGTATTCTAAATAAAACCACTCTAAATAGACACTTATGTTCAAATTTGGTACAACGGGGGATCCAGGATCGTAGGGAGAAAATGGGGTGAAAATCATGCCCAAAAACTGTGACCGAGATGAAAATAGTGCAAGTGTCACTACCATTCCTCATTAAAATCGATTTAATGTTTGTCTGTCTGTTTGTCACATCCGCTTTACGCGGAAACTGCTGAACCTAAATTTGCTGAGAACGTGTGGTCTGTGAATCCCTTTACATATAGAAAGTGGCTACATTTTCTGTTGAATTTAAAGGGAGAGGGGCATAAATGCGAAAGGGAGATGTAATTTTTTCCACCAAATATTGTCATATGGGGTATCAATCAATGACATTTGGAACATTCGGTTTTGCAGCAATCTTTAGTAAACTTTGACAATTCATAATGGAAAGATACACAACCGACTCTCGATTCCGGGCCTTTCAACCACTTCAACCTGACGGATTTTGCGGAAAGGCCTGGACCAATACCCGTATAAGATGTAACTAACACAGCAGCTAAACCAAAATGATCATCGCAGCCGTCGTGTGTTCGCTGATTGGGTCTTAGAGCAGCTGGAAAACCACCTCAGTTTTGGCCAAAAATCATCTTCAGCGATGAAGCACATTATTGGTTGAACGGGTATGTTAACAAACAAAACTCTCGATATTGGCAGGAGAACAATCCGAACGAGTTTTTAGAGACTCCATTACATCCGGATAAACTCACTGTCTGGTGCGGAGGCGTCATCGGGCCGTTCTTTTTCGAGAATGATGCTGGTCAGGCACTCGTGCCACTGGGGAAAGGTATAGAGCGATCGCGTAATTTCTCGAAACGGCGATGTGAGCATGCGATTGACATCTTTAAATTTTTCCTTTTAGTTTTTTTTTTTTTTAATCGCACGTCTATGCAAGCAAGCCAAGTATCCTCCAAGAGATTAAGAACAACATCCGACGCGAAATTGCCGATATTACGCCGGCCTTATGTCAAAAAGTAATCGAAAATTGGGGTTCTTGCATCATATCCACCAAACGCCTCCGTGGTGGCCATCTCAATATTTTCCATTATTAATGTAATCGAATAGGGTCAAAGGGTAGTATAGGTCCCAGGGCGAAATGTGGATTGGTACCCACGATGGAGGATAAAACCTGAGAAACGCTTACTGAACCAACACCAACAGCTCTACTACCAAACCCTATCTCCACCTCCACGTGTTGACCGCTGGGACCTCTTTCTTAACGAAAAGCTGCAGACGGAGAAGGATGAAGGCGAGTCTTCCGCGCCTAAAAACGGGACAAATTGTACTGACTGGTCCTCCAGGTTAGGGGAAAAAACTTGTTACGAAGCCACGGAAGGAGCCTCGGACTTACGAATTACAACGACGAACCTGTTAACGAAAAAGGAATAACGATTTGTGTATTTTCTCATGGAACGTGCGCTCCCTGTACAGATGTGGAGCTGCCAAGCAGCTAGTCGATACCCTGTCCCAATATAGGGCTGATGTAACAGCATTGAAGGAGATGTGTTGTACAGGGACCGGTTTCATGGAGAAGAGTCGCTACACCATATAGCAGCCATCCAGTAAACCATGTACTCGGAGTAGATTTCTTAGTCAGCCAAAAAATGAAGTTTGCTACTATCGGCTTTCAAAACATAAGCGAACGGCTATGCGCTTGCGAGGCAAATTTAGAAACATAAGCCTTATTAACGTTCACGCCCCTACAGAGGAGACTGCAGAGTCGGAGAAGGATACCTTCTACGAGGCAGTAGAACGAACCTTCGAAGCCTGTCCCAGATATGATATCAAAATCATACTTGGGGATTTTAAATAGCCAAATAGGGACGGAGCCCGTATTCAGGTGATATGTTGGCTCCCATAGCTTATATCAAAATACAAATGATAAAGGACTGCGGATTTTTCAATTAGCAGTGTCATACGAAATGGTTGTTGGATCTAGTTTGCCCGGAAAGTGGTTCACAAGCAAACGTGGGCCTCTCCAGATGGAATCACTTTCAACCAAATTGACCACGTGCTGATCAAACGCCGCCACCTCTCAGCCTTGATGAATGTCAGAATATATAGGGGAACGAATATAGACTCGGATCACTATCCCGTTGGCATGGTGCATCAATGAAGGCAAGACAAAATATATAGTGGCAACGTCAACACCGAAAACCAACCAACCAACAAAATCAAACCGCACTGGTCAAACGGGAAGAATAAAGATAGGAGACTAGAACTTTGAGACCGTTGATAATTTCTCCTATCTGAAGTCAAAAATCACAACTGATAACAGCTACGACGATGAAATCCGCGTACGGTTTTTGGCAGCAAACAGAGCCTATTTCAGCTTACAAAAACTGTTTCTCTCACCACAGGGTCAAAGCTCTTACTGCACAAGACAATGATCTTGCCAGTTCTCATGTATTCCTGGGAGAGCAAGAAGAATTGCGAACTCTTGGCCGCGTTCGAGAGAAGAATCCTCCGAAGAATTTTTGGCCCCCTACATAAGGATGGACGATTCCGTAGTCCACATAACGACGAAATCTATGAGCGATACCATGACTGTCTGCTTATGGATAAAATCCGGCTCAACAGGTTGCGGTGGGCCGGTCACTTAATCCGTATGGATGAGGATGATCCAGCCCGGAAAGTCTATAAGGGCAATATCTATGGTAGAAAAAGAAGACGAGGCAGACCCTGCCTGAGATTAAATGATGACGTAGGTCTGGACGCCAGATAGCTTTTAAGGATATCGAATTGGTGGGTCTCGGCGCAAAACCGGGATGTCTGGAGTTCTTTATTAAGGCAGGTCTAGACCGGATACCTGTTGTTGCGCCGTTGATGATAGATATGTTAACAAATAAAAATGTCGATATTGGCAGTAGAACAATTGGCACGAGATCTTAGAGACTCCATTACATCCGAATAAACTCACTGTCTGGTGCGGATTGTGGTCTGGAGGCGTCATTTAGCCGTACTTCTTCGAGAACGATGCTGGCCCGGCAATAATTGCCACTGGGGAGAGGTATAGAGCGATGACTGCCGGTTTTTTGAAATATCACGTCTATGCGAACAAGCCAGGCACCCTCCAAGAGATTAAGAACAATTTCCGACGCGAAATTTTCGATATTACGCCGATTTTATGTCAAAAAGTAATCGAAAATTGGGGTTCTCGCATCATATCCACCAAATGCCTCCGTGGTGGCCATATCAATATTTTCCATTATTAATATAATCCAATATACTTTCGTCAAACATTAAAATTTTAAAAGTATTCTCATTGGTTTAGTTGTTATTCAATTTTCAAATGCGGACATGGAAAATGAAAAACCCCTTACTTTTCGAGGCTGGTCATATTTTTGATTTTAAGTACAGCATTGGGGAAGCCAAAAAGTTCGAGTTGGAAAATAATTCGACTTAGAGGAATTTCAACTTAGAGACGTTCCACTGTAGTCGGAAAAAGTTTTATTTACGACAGACAAAGTGGAGTAAGCAAATGCAAAAAAGCCGGAAATTGCGACTTAAATGACTAAATGAAAAAATTGAAAATAAAGACATGAAAGTTTGTCAAACAGAAGTGGTACTAGGTCAGTCCCAAGAGCAGCATCCCTGATGACTTCCTGCTGATACGAGAATTCTGATAATCTGTAAGCATGAACGACCAAATTGCGTAGGTTGCATACATCGGAGTCAATAAAGGTTTTGGTAATTCAAGAAAACATCGCCTTGAACGCCATATTGAACCATCGAATAGAGCTCTGGCGTCGCCAATTGAATCATACGAACTTCAAAAACTTACCAAAAAACCCTGGAACTCAAAACTAAACTAAATACATCATCCGGTCGAAGTATTTTTTCTCGCATCTGCATTACAATAAATGACTTCCATCACATTCCCTAAGAACATGGATCAAGGCATGCAAATTCTGAACATAGTGAATCATGACATGTACGGAACAATGCACACAACACCGGAAATACAAGCATTTGGTGAAATTCAAGATACTACAAATGAACTAAATGACAAAAAAAGTTATCCCGATAACATAAAAGGATGAATAGTATGGATACTAGAGCAAATTTAGGGAAGTTGGTCTGGAAAAACCAGAACTTTCTTTTGACCCTTCATCATGGAGTGAAGGCAAGTACTCCAGAATCGCCACTCTAGGGTTAGGGAGAGAAAATTCGGGTCATAGGTGAATATTATCCGAAAAAAGTAGGTTCAGGGTGAAAATTTTCCGGGTCCATTCATTATTAATTTTTTTCATTGAAGTTTCCATCACAGGTCCGGGAAAAACCTCCTTCGTTTCATCCCCCTTTCGTCAGGTGAAAGACAGGCGGTTTGAGTGAGTTAAAATAGTATTCCCTTTAATGCCTGTGCTGCTCATTATCTAGTCTGATAATTATTATGTTCTTCTCTGTAACGGTCAAAATGCACACATCATTCTAGATGGATTTCCTTTGAAAATCAGGTAGAACCAACTGTTTTACGATTTTAATTGTAACTCCATTTGGGGATACATACCAGACCTACAGCAACTAGAAGGGCTTTCAGTGGGTCAGGTTTTTTGTCTTACAATGCTTCTAAAAGAAGATGTAGCTCGGAATCGCTCGGACCGATATTTTCTTCATGCCTGATTTGGTGAAACGAAATTTCTGCATCGAAAATTTAAGTCGGTTTAAAAATTGTCTGCAATATGTATCGCTACTGTTGTGATATTGTACCCAGAACTCTAATTATTACTGTTTATGCCAACTTCTGTCTCGTTTATTACCGGAACTGTTGCTTTCTCTTTGATAATTACACCATTTTTTTCAACGAAGTTCTCGAACGCATTCAGCTTTTATTGGGAATTTTTGCGACTTTACTGCCAATTCGGCTTGCACTAAGAACTTACTTTTTTTGGCGAAACTATAATTGGCCTTATTTTAGATGGATTATTTAAGTGACAATAAGATGATTCTCCCATTAACGATTATACGCCGCATCGCTCTCACGTTATGCGTTGAACACGCAGTTCTACACGGCTTATAGAATGCCTACCCCTACCCCTGTTTGCATCGGAAGTTTCATTGATTCATAATTTACATATGGCGAACAATTTTGCAGAAACAGCAAAAAGCGAACTTTTGAGGGACTGGAAACAGTGAAATATCTTAATTTTATGCCAATGAAATGAACATTGGACCTTAATAGACCACACCCTCTGGAATATTACCTTAATTTTTTCATCGGTTGCAGCATTTTCTCAGGAAATACTAATTTTTGGGGTGCATGTGTGTAATTGATATTGCGATAAACAAGGGATGGTTCACGGAGGATGCTTGCGAATATACAATGAGAGGGAAGGGGATATCCCCAAAAGCGACTCTGTATTGTTTACTTCTTGTAAGTATTCTCTGAAATATCTTTTGTGAAGAGCCTCAAAAGGTAATGGACAAATCATACCGTTAACTATGCATTCGAAACTCATTGTCGCATCGACTTCCTGAGTGTCTTTGATATACGGAATACAGTCAAACGTGTTCAGCTATAAAAACAAAATGGCTTTCCTATTTTTAGATAAACTTTAATCCATTGATAAACACTATAATGAGAAGGTACACCTTCGCAAAAAAATATATGCTTTTAGTCACCTATTTTATCACTACGGAATTCGAAATCAATCTTATATCGCACTTGCTGCTTATCCAAAACATATATATTACTGCAAAGTGACTCACCCACGAGACTATGTTGAAACAGAAAAGGGTGTATTTGACGCACCCAATTCGGTTTTCCAGGGTAGCCGAGCTCTTGCCATATCCTTCACCTTGTCCTGCCATTCTTGCACTTTATAATTCACTTTCTTTCGGTATTCCCCAATTTCTTTCCGCAAAATTAAGGAATCTTTTACAAAAACACCAGAAATTACTCCACACCTCAAAATCTCACTCACAATTTTACCTTTTTCGTTAAAGAGAATGTTCGTTTCGTGTCGTTTCGTATATCGACATCAAGCGTTACAATTCTGCGATCGACTAATCTGTATTCTCTACTATTCACAGCATAGAGACCGTTATCTTTGATTCACATACAAAAATTAAGGATTGGGAAGTATGCGTTAGATACTGTACGGTTTTATCGAGACTGTAAGAAAAAGCTACAGGTGAATCAAAAGTGAATTATGTGGGAATGTATCTTGCCTTCACATGTTTGAAAAATACACACATTTCACAATCTACACCTATTTCTGCAGGTTGCTGAGCATTTCAGATAAGATAAGTGCGATAGTCTCTCTACGCGAAGGTTGATAAGATAACACGGAAGAGTTACACCAAAATAATGTGTGACTAAACTGCATGGACTACAGGTGAATAAGCAATGAATTCTTGGGAAGAAACTAATAGTAAGACTTGTAATCAATTATATGTAGAGGCCAACGATAATCTCGTTTCTGAAGTATCATGAGACATATTCCGCCAAATTTATTCTGTGATAAAGTCACATTTTTACCACTTCCGGCTAGAACGCACTGTGGAGTTTACTAATCTTTTTGGTTAGAAGCAAAGTGACTTCGCTAGATATTGATAGAAGTAGATAATAAGCCCGTATATAAACCATGTTCCACTTTTTGTGTAGAAAGTTCCAATTAAAGAGAATTTTAAGAGAGAAAGTTAGCAATGCTGTAATTTGGTTTATGTACTGGCTACATGAATTAAACACCGATTTTTGTGCTTTCTCTTTTTCAGGTAACTGCTATGTTCTCGAGCAGCAACCACATGAGTTGTATGGCTTCATAATTTTACCCGAGAGTTCAGTTAAAACTATCCACGTTATAAATCATTCTCAGTTGTCTGAGGTGGTCACCATAAAAGTAGCATAGAACACATTATCTACCAAATTTGCACTGCACTTGAGACCTTCCCCTTTCTAATAACAAAATTGTCCTCGCATTTTTACAAATATTTGCTTTTTACGTCTAAACCATAGTATTAATATTATGGTCCACATATTTCACTTAAAATTCTTCGTTTAACTTCAAGTTGTTGAAAAATTATGTTGCGACGTAGAGGCCGAGACGCCGCGGCGGCTTTCAAAACCCCTTTTACGTGAAGCCCCTAGACGGCTTCCGTAATCGGAATCCCTATTGTCAGGCCCTCTTATACTTCGCTAATTATTTCTGAAAGGTACGTGAATTCTTTGCCATACTTTGCAAATACTTTGATGTCGAATCTCGCCATTCCAGTATTCTAACTAAATATTGGCCCTACTTTTATACATTTATTGTGTCTTTGCTAATTTGTCATTATTGTGAATTTTGATTGACATCAAACATATTTTTTCAAAGTGATTTTCATCACAATATTTCGCTGGAGCATAGTTCCTTCTGTTTTCAATAAAAACTTTTATATTACCGACTTCAATTGAATTTCAAATGATAAAATCTTATAATCTTGATTAGTTTTAACTGCTAATCGACAATTGTGCTCTGAAATATAAATGAAACAAATCGGAAAACCGGAAGCTGGACGCTACGGGTATAAAGGTTTCGTCTTGATTTTGTGTGAAAAACTTTCTAAGCACGTTTTTCCATACATACATACCTAAAGATTTAAAATATTCGTCGATATATTTGCATACTCCAGATCCGGCGTTTACATGAGTTCACTTCATATGATGATGACGTCATATCCTTCTACCTGTACTAGTCGAACCCTTTTATTTAATACCCCACATAACTATATTTCGTGAAAAAAAAATATATATCCTCCATTTGTATATATGGCGGGAGGCCTTAAACTCAACGCAAACTAATGCTACTTACTGCATGTAAAGGGATTGAAAGACCACATTTTCCGAACAAAAAAATGGAACAATAGCTTCAGCCGTTTTCGAGTAAATTGGGTGTCACAATTAGACATTGAATTGGTTTTAATAAGGCTTTGTTTCACACAAAACCTTAAAAGCTCCTGGCTTGATGTGTTTAATGGTTACATCTTTTTGAATTATTGTTCTGAGTTATGCCAAAGAGACAAATCAGGCATTTACTGAAACGACTTTTTGGTATACTAGTAATTTTTATTGGCTTCTGAATAGAGTCTAAGATTTTGAAAAGACCAAAAGTGATGCTTCAAGATGTATAAATTCTACTTCTAATCTCTAATTTAGAGTGCCGGAAAAAACCATCGACTACTGCGTACTTATGGTTTTTAAGCCACTGGATTGCACACACTGTTTCTTCTGTACTTGGTGGTGGCAGAATTTGTCAGTCGTCTTCAGTTGACAGAACTTCCAACTCAACGATATTTGGTTGTTCATCAGCCAACATTTGTCGCATCCTGTTAGACACAGTGGAAATTGCAATGCATGATTCTGTTGGCATATTTCTCCATTCTTCCTGGACGAAATTCCAAATATCGCCCTTATTCCCAGGAATCTTCCACGAAAATTTGCTTTTTAAAACACCGAAAAAGTTGTCAATTTGATTTAGGGCCAGTGATTGACCAGGTCACTTAATCACTTGTATCCAGTAATATGTGAGCGAATCTTTCAATATTAAAGCCAATTTCTCAGCAACTCGGAAGTGTGTTTTGGGTCATTACCTTGGTGAAGGGACCAATTCAAAGGTATATTTTCGCATGCATAATTTACCATGGCAGTTTGCAAGATATTTTTATACATCAATGACTTCATGTTATGGCAACAGAACACATCACTGTCCACTGTCTTTCTTCTGGAGGAATGCTTACCGCGACCCACATAGAATGAACTTTATATTTATTATGCAACATCATATTTCTACTGCAGCCGAAAATTCAAACAGTTTATATAAACCACTTGAATATAGCAAAATTTTAATAAAATTGTGTTTGTTCTTATTTATTTTTCAACGCGTGAAAGTCACGTGTTGAAGAAAAATAAACACCAAAATCCAAGAAAAGGGAAATTCCCTGTTGGTTCTAAGTAATATAGTAATGCCAAAAGCAAGGATTGACTGTTCAGAAGTTTTGTTCCTCCCCCACCTCATACACACATACACGCACAAATCTTCTCAAAAACAGATGATTCGCTAAAAACAAAGGACACCATTTCACAGGAACATAACTCTCTGCGACAACTTGACACCTTGATATGTTAAAGAAAAACCCAAAAGTCTATCGAGCCTACCCGCACCAGGCTGACAAGCAAGAGAAAGGGCGAAATGATAAAAAGAAAAGATTTATTTCCCAGACGCTAGTAGCCCTGCCGGTAATTCTATACCATACGTACAACTAGAGGTAAACGAAAACAATATATTCAAAGACTCTATTTTAAAAATATAAAATCGACAAAGGAATGATCATCACAAACAGCCTCACATAGCATCACTCGAGATGCTACTATTCATACATTTCACATATTCAACTACTGTACTTTCTTGCCCAGTTTTAAAAACTGAATAAGGAAATTTGTCAATACCAAAACATGCGGCCGAATAATTGCCTTCCCTATCAGCAACAATAATCGCACCCATGAACTTTGGATAATGTTCTATAATCCTTCCCATTGCATACTCAGCAGCTGAAGCAGGGGAATCTCCATTCCGCAATCTTTCGACGGCCATGAAAGAGGGCAAAAATCTCATCATGATATCTCCATCGCCAGTAGCCGCTGCGGCTCCAACGTTATTATCGGCATAGGCACCAGCACCAGGTATAGGTGAGTCTCCTACTCGGCTAGAGGAATCAAACGAAAACTACATTATTACAAGCCCATTTTAAACTCCAATGCTGCATACCCAGGGATTTTGTGTGTAGCGCCGTTAGTTGAAGTTCCTGCACCAATGTTTCCCTCCGCGTCAATTGCTATCATTCCGATAGTGTCATGGTTGTGCTCATCGAATAAGTTGTTTTTGGTGTCATCGACCTTCCAGAATTCGTTGATGGTATTTTCAGTGTTTGGACAGTATGGGCCACAGCTTTTCTCTGGATTTGGAAGGACGTTCTACGTTTATATATTATCAATAAGGGCATTACATGTTGAGGGTGAGTTGCCAGCGAACTTCATACAAAGTTCACTTTGATTATAAGGATGGATGACTGAGATGCTACTTAATGTAGGCATGGCGAAATTAACTAAATTATCATAACAAAATTCACTCGATCAAAGTGCTTTATGTATGAATTTCGCTATGCACACACATTGGCTTACTGTCCAGAAATTTGGTTGACAATTCTTATCTTTCCAGTCTCGCCAAATAGCCAATGACTTTGGCGTTTGTAAGTTTTCACGTTTGAAGCCCATCATCAAGGCAAACTCAGTGGCGTGTTCTCCCACAAGCATTGTGTGCCGCGTATACTTTAATACGTGATAGGCAACAGAAATTGCATCTTTTATTTCACGCAAACCAGCTACTGCCCCAATGTTCATGGTTGCTCTGGAATAATTGTTGCATTGTTACACCTAGTTAATCTCATAATAGATTTATATGGCACTTACCCATCCATGATGAAGGCATCCAAAGTAGTCTCACCGTTTTCATCAGGGCTCCCACCGTAGCCCACGGTTCCGTCACATTGTTCACGTTCGCACACTGAGCACCCTTCGACTATTGCATCCAGATAATTCCCTTCATTACTAGTAAGCACTTTCCAAGCTGTTGATTCGGGAATTAATTCAGTCAGATCAAGAGGTAACGTTCAATGGTCGGCATTACTCACTAATCTACTTTACTTACCCGCTGACGTTGAATTAGTAAATGCCCAGGTATTGATGACGACGGGTAACTTGGAGCTGAGAGAGCTGTGCAGAAGGCAAAGAAGACACACTATTGGAAACTTCATTTTAAAATCTAACGTTCTGAACCATCGGCCGTCATATGCTTGCACTTTTCATTGAACTTTCACCAGACAGAGTGCTTATTGTTCGGATTTTCGAGGTTATCTAATCGATGCGTTGACAGAAGTGATAACAACAGAACTAATCAATTTGAAATGCTATCATTTTGCCTGGGATCTAGGGTGCTACATGTTTCCCCTTATGCTCACGATAATGCCAACGTGACGTGTTGTAAATAGAGCAAATCAGTGTGTTTATCAAATCTGAAATTCGCCAGTAGCAGCAATGGAAGATGTAAGTTTGGTTGTTACGAACAAATTGAAAAATGGTTTTTAGGATGTGCATATTCTCCTTGATAAGCATATTGGGAGTTCCCCGAAAATTCTTTACCCGAAGTGGAATGCTAAGGCCCGTGTCACA
This sequence comes from Hermetia illucens, assembly GCF_905115235.1. NCBI lineage: Eukaryota > Metazoa > Arthropoda > Insecta > Diptera > Stratiomyidae > Hermetia > Hermetia illucens. The sequence continues at coordinate 103,070,685 of NC_051852.1, read as the reverse complement.
CGTAGCGTTTCGAACAAGGCATTTGTTGGGAAGGAAGTCGAGTAAGGGTTGCTTTTTTGTTGTGAATGTGGATTTTAAAATCATGGCAGTGTCTAATTCAGACAATCTACTGCGTAACTACATATGTTTTCTATCCGTGCCGTTCAGAATGTTCCCTACTAACCATCTTTGAGGATCCAGGTATGTTGTGTTGCCCCTGTTTAGGCAGTGATCAAAAAAAGTTTGTCAACAAAGCTAAAACAGTTAAAACGGGGGAAATGTAGGTGAAAAATCAATTTATTATATCCTAATGGTTTGTAACACACAAAAGAAACTTTATCGAATACGCATATACCAAAAATAATAAAGAAAAGGGAATCAAATTAACTCAACCTTAGAAAAATGAAAAGAAACTCCCAAATTCACAGTGAAAAGAAATATGTCAATACTAAGAATAATCAGAGATGACTAGTGGCTGACGAATGTTCCGATACAATTGGTCCTACAGATTTTCATTAAGATTGAGATCCGGTGGTTAGGAAGCGTGTCTAACAAATTGGGACAGTTTTAGAGGAGCTATGTCCGGGTTACATACATACGCTTTATATTTGGGATCGTTATTCTGGTAAAACTGGAATGAGTCTGTAGCGCATACTTTCTTTCAAAATGTTGATGTATCATCGTTCTTTCTATAAACTGTAGTGTGCCTACCCCCTTGATGCCGCGAAATAACGCTAAACCATGACATTTCCGCCACTATGTTTGACATTCGCGTTTTTTTCAACAATTGGATTTAATTTTCGCCAAACTCTTACTTTCCCGTCATTACCGAATAAATTAAATTTGAAATCGCTACAAAAATTAGCCGTTCTCTAAAAAATTTCGTCCTTCGTAATATCCTTTTTTGCAACTCCAACCGCTTTCTCTTATTCACTAAGGAAATGTACGGTTTATTGCGAGCGGTTTTTCAGATGTCTAATGTTGCTTGACTTGAATTTTTTTCACGATAAGTTCCTGTAAACTCGCTACTTAACTGTTCAGCACATACTTTAGGATTACACAACATTTTTTGGGAGAGACATCTATATCACTATTTGCTCGGGTGTTTGATAAAAGGGAATATTTTGCTGTGGTTCTCAATGGACTCAGCAAAAACAAGGGTCTTATCTGCGTTCGTGTTTTTTAATGAAACTTTGAAGCCAGAAGGTGTAGGTTTACTTTTTGGAGGGATACTTGACTGCTAATCTTTTCTTTTTTTATATTTTTTTCGTCGGATAACGAAGATCCGTTCACTTCGTCTGGGCACATGCTGTCGTGTCCTTTCATGCTTACTTCACTCACGAATTCCATGTTGATGCTCTGGATGATTACTCTTTGTATTAGAACTTTTAGCTCAGGTGAAGACTGCTCAGATTTCACACTATTCCCTGCACATCGTAAAAGGTGACTAAAACGGATAGCGATTTATGGACTAGCAGCAAATGGCGAAACGTGTTATGCTTTAGAAACGGCTGCCATGCCTTGGAGGCTAATCGAATTTTTGGCTACCTTTTGCTATAAACGATCTAATGGTCCCTACAACTTGTGCTATATATTTAAAAGAGTTTTGTTCTTTGACAGCCTGGTTTAATGCTGCAACGCTACCTAATGTGCTTGTAATAATCGGGATTCTTCAGATCGGAGAGGTGGCCGCTTTCAATATCAAATAAAAATAAATATGAAATTTGGGTGCTATGCATCGCATCCCGAAAGGTCTTTGTAAGCCTTTCAATGATAATGTGGGGTATGTTAACGATAAACTTCTCAATCGTATAACGTCCGATGAAAGGTAGCTCGGTAGCACGCGGATACGGACAGCTCCACCAATAGGGTTTCTAATATCCTCTAAACGGGGTGTAGCGCGTCCACCGCGCCCAATTGTTGCCGGTTCGCCAAAATGCGCTTTACCTCCAGGGGTAGCCGGCAGTGAAGTTGTCTTTCTCAATTCCACACATTTATCCACTACTACTTTCGCCTTCTAATTAACACGTCTACTGATATCTGCGCTGTGCATCGGTGTAATTCCGTTCGAACACCTGTTCGGATGTTTAATCGGTATACCTTCTCCGTAACCCAAGTGCGCGTAACCTGAGCATCTCAATTGAAGCGTTTTAATCGCTCAACAAGAATCATCTAAACTAACTGGGGGATATCAATCCTATGGGTAACTACTATCGAAAAATGCAACAAAAACAAAAAGGTTTTTTCAACCTGTCACATTGGAATGTCTCCTTAATAATAATAATAAAACTCCGCCATGTGAGAGGCACAGGGATAAATAGCTACAGTCTGAATGGCTGTACGCCTCCACAGCATCTCAGGAAGTAGGTGTGGAAAGTGCAGGAACTTTGCAGTTAGGTATAAAATGCAAATCCAAAAACGAGAAAAAGAAGGAATCTAAGGTCCGGTAAAGATAACCGGCAGGAGTCATCTGACTTGGTGACTGGGTCGGGCACCCGTAATGGACAGCACGGGGTCGAAACCACTAATCGTAGGGTGGTTCGACTTCTAGGCGCCACGATGACCTGGAGCATGGCCCCGCCTGTTGCAGCTGTTTTGCCACAACTTATGGCGACCACTTCAGCAGGTTCGCGTAGGCGTAGACGCGTGGACTGAAGAAATTTCGATTGTGTACTGATGTTTCGCTGCTGCAACTGAAATCTTTGTATTGTGGTGCAGTTGCGACTGTCAGATTGCACGGTCGGAAGATTCGCATTTGAGATATTAGTTAGCGCGACCGAGGAGATCCATCATGGCACTCAACAAATCCCAACAGAGCGTCTAGACAGTGCAGTTTTCGGTACCGGAAGCGAAAGAATATTGGGGGTTACCCGCCCCGCATGATTACCGCTGAAGGCATCCGTCATGCCACTATACCGGGTATAAATTTTGTGGATGTTACCGAAGAACTGGAGCGACCCAGGTCTGGATCGGGTGCAGAATTTCTGGTACTGCATAAACTAGACCGGCCGGAGCAATTTCCACCCTTCCTCATTGCGGAGATTACCTACCTTATCCCTAAGAAGGACGCGGTGCAGGACCCCGCAAGACAAGACCGATTACTTGCTAATTGATTGGCATACACAACACAGCAAAAGACGGGCTGTTCGGCGTATATTATTAATGTTGCTATCCTCATAATAGCAACTTTGACTGGAACTACATGGGGAAAAAGACGCTGGGATGCTGGGAAATCGAAAAAATTTGGCGTCTCGAGAAAGTGGTTGTAGTTCCTACAATATTTGCAGCTGTTCTTTTACTAAATCCCTCACGGCCTCCTTTGATGTCTTGGGACTCTCACGCAGACTGGTTCAAACCATGCAGCCATACACCATACGTGTTCGATATTGCGGAGGGGTTCTTGACGAATTCCATTGGCCGATCACCACCATGAGCGCTCCTTTTCTTTTAAGTAGATAAACTCGTAGATGCTTAGCTAGTATTAGGTCAAATCTGGGATCTGCCGATGCAGAAATACACTATACGTGTTCGATATTCCGGAGGGGTTCTTGACGAATTCCATTGGCAGATCACCACCACCAGCGCTCCTTTTCTTTTAAGTAGATAGACTCGTAAATGCTTAGCCAGTATTAGGTCAAATCTAGGATCTGCCGAGATTATGACAACTCGAAAATAATAATAATCGTTGGCGACAATCCAATGGGAACAAGGCCTTGAAGGGTCTTAGTACACTTCATTCAAGACCGTACACAGGTCATAGGAGCAATATGATCAGCATTGATAAAATTCCTTTGCCAGCAGTGAGATTTGGATCGCGACCTTTCGCTACGATAGCCTAGCGCCCTAACCACTAAGCCATCCCCTTAAGCACTACTATAATAATCGCTGTCTGTATTTTTTTCTGGGGAAATGCTCATTTTGCATCTCATTCATGCCCTTGGAAACCTTATTTGTTCGGCATATGCGCTAAAGTTATCATTGGCTTTTTCTTCCCAGTTTTAAAAATTCTGTTACCGTAAATATCTCCATTTTCCTTTGTTCGTTGTACTGGGTGGCACCACCGTCTAGAATTGTCTCACCACATCTCGCCGACATCGTTATTCAATGCGCATTTCGCGTATTTGCTCTCACTACAGTACTATCATCTAGAATAGATAAACACTTAGATTCTACTCACTGGCTCAATGTCTGTCTTGCGTCGGTATCGCTCGGACAATTGAATATTGTCTCTAGTCAATTTTTATATAAATGCCAGTGCTTGTGCCCGTGTCAGACGTTCGTATTCTCCGTGATTGTTAGCACGACAAGAACGTTTTCTTGCGATGTTTCATCAGAGATACAATTTTTTCAAAAGAACTTCCATGATATTTCCAAAGGTATTAATTAGTTTTTACGCACTACGTACACGTCCAAAAATCTTCTTTCGTTCTTAATGCATTTTATTTCGGAATATTTTTGGCGTAGTATGCTCAACGTCTCATTCATTCATTGTTGTATTTAAAATCAGAACCCCTGTTGCCTCTCTTCCTATCAAAATTTACTTATTTAATCAAAAATAACTACATTGTACTAATTTATCAATTTCAGAACGGCAATGATTGGCAACGGCAAAGCATGGATTACTACGAAATACTTGGATGTGACCCTAATGCAGATACAGCCGAAATAAAAAAGTGTTACCAGAAACTCGCTCTCAAATATCATCCAGATAAAGACAGGACAAACGAAACCAACGATATGTACCTAAAAATCGACGAAGCATGGAAAGTATTACGCGATCCAGAAAAAAGAAGGATTTATGACGCGGAAATCTATGAATCAAAAATCAATGAACAGTCGAACACATTCGCTGAGCTCAACACGAGAACCGATTTTTCCGAGAATGAAGCTGGTGTCCTGTTATACCCTTGCAGGTGCGGAGATTTCTATGAAATTGATAAAAGCGACATTGAGAACGAAAAGGAATTTATCATTGAATGCAATCAATGCTCGTTGGTCGTGAAAGTCAGAAATGATACTCATGACTAAGTAAATGGATTTTATGCATATATTTATTTTTTATTTTTTAACATATTAAATAAGTTTAAACATTTCTAAATAAATAATAGATTGGCTTACTCTTTAAACATGAGTTTCACTTTATATTCTCCTGTATGTCGTCTAAGAAGAAGCACAGTCCCTTGACTGATAAAATAATATATAACCAGTTTCCGATGATTTCTGGATATCAGATGTTAGGCCATAGAAATCTTCAATAGTTGATGCTTCGATTTTCTGTAACGGCGGAAATTGAATTGTAAGTAAAAGTGACAATCTATAGTTTAAACGAATAATCTAAAAACCAATTGCATGGATATACTCACATCTACCATATCATCATCAAATAACAGCCACAATCCATGACTCTTAACAATACTAATGTAATGGCCACGATTAGGCCCTGACCCACAGTGAATTACAACGGCGACCAGATCATAAAGCCTATCGGGGTTCACAGCATCATCGGACTGCAAAGGAGCACAGTTATATTGAGTTGTACAATAAAGCAACGTTCAATGCAATTAATTATCTTACCGTATTAAACAGCCTCAATTCTAACGGAAAAACAACACGATGAGATACTTTTATATGCCTATTGTACTGCTCCATGTATTTGAAACGCTTCAAATGTAACGCTAATATCATTGGCAACTTTTTGACACGCATACGCTTTTGCGCTTCCTGATAGCTACAGCAATTATCACATTTAAATTTATTATCGCTACATAACGTTTCAGTATTGCTGAAACAGCGCAAACAGTGCGTAATGCTAGTGTTCTGATCTACATCGACTTGTAGATCGAAGAAATTCTCATCTTTGGAACTGACCGTTTCACAATTTAGACATCGTGTTTCGCTTGTTAAAATACCCTGAAAAAAGTGCCAATTGAATAAATTTTCAAAGTTTTTAGCATTGTTAGGTCGGTGTTTAGGATTATCTTCAACTATTATGTTTATTTTTCCACTGTCGAGGTTTTTAAATATGTAAAATTGATCCAAAAAGACCAAATGGCGAGTGGTAGTAATTTTCCGCAAAAATTTACGTTTTCATGAGTGACATATGTACATGTCTAAATAAAATTGTGCAATTCAGATACATCAAGGGATAAAGATCAAACTCTGAACCGTACATTTAGGAATTTAAAAGGTATTAGTGACATTGCTTCAACAAAAATTACTTGTTCTTCTGAAGTGGCAAGAACTGAAAATCAGATCATGACTGTTCAGAGGCAATCCTATTGAGGGGAAGTGGAGGGAATACTTATCCCTAGGCACAAAATTTTCCTGAGGAAAGGGGAGGATAGACACTTAAATAAAATGAAGTCGATAGAAACCTGTATTATTTTAACCCCGGGTCTGGGTTTTCTCCGAATCACCCAGTCCATAGAACAAGTGCCTGGCGAGATAGGTTAATCTGTGCGACCAGCTTTGGGCTCTAGAAGATGAAGCTTGGGACAACATTTTGTAGTGACTATCAGCACGCACTCTCCCTTGTCAGATAACTAAAAATTATCATCACGCGGACGGCGTCAGGACGTAAGTAAATTAATCCAAAAGAAATATGTGGTTGCGCGCTAAATATTGGTACCGTCACTGAAGAGACGGAGGAACTTTCAAGTGCCCTTCGGAAAAGACGCTTTGAAATTTGTGTTCTACAGGAAACTCGATAGTATAGTGCTAAAAGCTGCGACATAGGACGCGAACGCGGTAAAAATGTCTATAATATCTTGTTAGCCAACACACTCAGTATGATGCTGACATCGTCATCGTGATGCCAATGGATACGATCCACAAAGCGGTCTATGCAACCCTCCGTATCACCAAGCCTGGAAAGCGGTTCATCAACCGACATACTTGCCTTTGGAATAACGATAATCAAATGAAGATCTACGAAAGAAACCTCCCTACCATAAATTTTTCGACAATAAAACACTAGCAAATTGGCAAATTTGCAAGAAGTAAAGAAAGCGATCGTTGTTATCGGAATGGTCCATTACAGATCTTTACGATAAATTGCACAATCGACACGGCGAGAAAGATCTGCATCAGCTCGTCAAAAGGAGACACCAACGCACATAAGATATCGAACACTTCTGTTGCGTTAGTGATAAGAACCAATCGACGAACCGCGACACACAGTGGGAAAATTTCAAGTAGATTTCAACCGAGGAATTTGTTCATCCTTAACTTTCACAAGCACTGTCGACATTTGGAGCAACTTCATCTGCCTGCGCAACTGAATTCGAGAAAACAATAAAACGAATGAGATCAGAGAAAGCAACAGGACCTGTCGGCATGGCACCTGAGCTCTGAATAGCGAAGGGCTGCAACCCAACACTATGGTTAGTGAGTTCTTCAATCGCGTTATTGAGCAGAGTAGAAGACCATTTGACTGGCAAGAAAGTACCACAGTTTCAGTAAAGAAAAAGAAAGATAGTTCAGCAGAATGTTCAAATTACCTTCCGATTCGGTTGTTGTTTATGTTGTGTCCCATATCATGAAAATTTTGGAACGCATTCCTAGGAACTGTATTCGCATCATCGTTCAAATAACCATGAATCAAGCTGGGTATTAAGAACTACGGACCTGTTAACGCAAAACACGCTGCACGGTTACCATGATCCGGAAACAGTGACCTGCCCAAAGCTGAGCGATTTAAATATCTCAGATCAATACAGTCGCCAATGGAGACGAAAATATTGCGTTGCACCAATGACGTAATACGCCATGATCACGTCCGAAATGAAAATGGGGTTGCACCGGTCATGCAAAAATTTCGAAATTAAATTCGTGTTTCTTTAGATTCTATAAGCGTAGAACCGAGCGATTATCGAGTGCAAGTTCAGGCTCGAGCGATCATTAGTTAGTCGCGGGCCCAGGTGCTGACAATGGTCTGTCCGCGAGTTACTTATTTATATTTATACTGTGATTCCCAATGTTATTCCCACAACCTCGAATAAGCTTCAGATTATCCTATCCTAGGACTTGGATGGCACTTGTGAAACAACCCATGTGGAGGCTGTGTGCGGTAGAGCTGGGGAAGGCCTCAAATCAAGGGATTTTCTTGTCTTGCGATGGACGCTGCTTTCAAGCAGGATGGGTCTGCCTGCGCTGTAGTTGGTCCTATGGGGACGCATGCCGCTGAACCATCAGAGTGGCCTTCAGATTGGATACTGAGAAAGTTGCTATCATTACAGACTCTCTCCTTACTTGTAAATTACTCGAACAAACTGAGCTGTCGCATCACCTAGTGGCTAAAATAGAATTCCTTGCTTCCGACCCCCTTTTAAATGACTGAAAATTCTATGGTGCCCGGCGCAAGCGGAGTACTTACTTAACGAATTCGCCCATACTGAGGCTCGAAAGGCTCTGAGATCTGGACCTACCATAATGATCGAACCCTTCCCTAGGAATGCTGCTGAGACAATTCAGGAACACTGCTTTGGAGAATGGAAAGAAGACTTTCTGGTAAATTCACGGATCAAAGAACCATATTTTTCCAATATTCACACAACTCTACCTATAATTAAACCGAAAGCCACACGTACACTTGTAGCTTTTGAAAAAAAGTTTCTTAATAATTTTCACACCAATCATTTCCATAATTCAAGAGGTTTGGAAACATAGAGTCGGACAAATGTAACACTTGCAAGGTTAGGGAAACCAATGAACACATAACTTTTTGGTGTAGGAATATTAAGTTTTTTAACCTTAAGCAAATATTTCTGAGCAGAGATCCCAGCAGAATTGACGACCATTTATATTTCTTTAAAAGGGCTAGAGTCAGACTATACACACATGGGCTTGTCACAGTTTCGCGATACAATGTCCAACCCTCCCCTTTCCCTTTCTTTGCATCGATCTATACTTACGACTCTGCGCTCCAACGGTTCGCTGGAATTTATAACGCATCCTTAGAAAATAAGTTAATAAAGTAAATTTAAAACTTTTTAGTTTCAGATTAAAATTGGAAGGTCTACAAGTCCCGCAGTTGGAGAACTCTAGTTACGACCAGCGGCGCACTAATGCCGCGTTACTTTTTAATTTTTGGCTTAAATTATTCAAAAAAACCTCAAAGGTTATCCGAAATATGACTAATATAATGTCCAAGTTGGATTGAATTGGAATAAATTCTTCCCACTAGAAAAATATCAAAAAGTACATCTTCTAATGTAGTTTTCCCCCTTAAACGCATGTAGAGAGATTTGACTTTGCGTATTTTCGAAGTGAAGGGTGCACTGAAGCGTTATAAAAAGGCGAAAAACATCAGAAGTTTAGTTTCTTTTGAATTTTTTTTTCGTGCTAAAAACATCTTTACAACTAGTAGATAAAATACATACTATTTTAAAGATCATCGGGTACTTGGCTTTCTCTACAGTACTAGGAACTTGCGTGAAGTTTGTACAAAGTAAGCACGCCTTGATTTTTTGACATATTTTTCCTAGAAAAAGGACATGCGACCATCATTACCGGCGCAACAACCCGTATCCGGTCTAGGCCTGCTTAATAACGAACTCCAGACATCCCGACTTTGCGCCGAAGCCACACAGTTCCCCTTGTCTTAGACTGTTGTTGATGTTGGATGGTTTCGATAATGATCCTGCTGCTTTTATCTAGCCTCGCACATTGGTCAGGGTTAGCCTAGCCAGTCTTATGAGTTTCGTTGGAATACCGTATTCTCTCATGGCCGTGTACAGTTCTACCCTGGCTATGATATCATAGGGGGCCTTGAAATCAATGGAAAGATGCAACTGATGACCATATCCCACTATCGTTGTCGCAGAGAGAAAATCTGATCTGTTGCTGATTTGCCTGGAGCGCCTCTTTGATATGGGCCAATGATGTTCTGGACGTGTGGGGTTATCCGGCCTAGCAAGATAGCGAAGAATACCTTATAAATGATAGTCATCAACATGATACCCTTATAATTGCTACACTGCATGATATCTCCCTTCTTATATATGGGACAAATAACGCCTCTTTGGCAGTCATCAGGCAAGCATATGAACCGCCTGGCGTAATTGGTCGCCTCGAGTTTGGCAGTACTTCCATTGGCTGCTTGCTAATTATGATTTTTAAGCCGTATTTGTCCGCTGTCTTCAGTTAGTGGGACCAGTAACTCGTCGATATTCTGGTTGTACAGCAGTTCATCAAAATACTCAACCCATTCTGTCGGAAATCAGTTTATCTTCTTTGTCTTGCCAGGATGTGCATCGAGGTGCATAGAGCTTCATCCTGCTGACTTCTTGGTAAAACTTCCGCGCTTGGTGTGGTTGCTCCCTGTACTTTTCGAGTTCACAGACCTATTGGTTCGCCCAGGTTTCCTTTTTCCGTCTGTGATACTGCTCTCTAAATCAAAAAATAATGATCGCTGGCATAACAATAACATTTAAAAATTGACATTAAAGCGTATTAAAACACTTTATTTTCAGACCCGCTAGATGTGTGATTTGACTCAACTACTTGAACCACGTCCTTCTGTTGACAACTTATTACTCTAACCACTAAGCCATCTGAGCTCAATGGACATATAATCCAGCTTATTTTCACTCTCCCTGCCAACACCAGTTTGAGCGCTGTCTCCATCGGTAGGCTGATGGTTGTAGACTATGTATATCCCATGGTAGCAATGTCGCAATCCAGTCAGTCCAAACGAACTTCTCTTGAGGTAATGATTTGATCGATATCCTCGTATAAGATTATGATTTCCCTCCTTTTCACTTTTCCTGGCCTTGAGACTTCTCCATCCGTCCTAAGAGTATGTCCGAGCTTTCTGAGATGTCCTAATACGAAATTTTCTCACTTTCTTTCTTCCCCCAAAACTACTTCTTTTCACAGGTGCCTGAAGCCTTTTTCTTTTCGCGAACATGTTTAGCCCCATTCTTTGCCAGGTTTATCGATATCTGGCTTAGAGAAGGCGTTCCCTATCTCACGTTCCCAATCTCACGTTCCCACTCAACGCTATTAAGCCCCTTTGATTCTGCGTTCCAATATTTTCAATAATGTTTCGAAATCGATGATTAAATATCTGCGATTGATAACCGATTACAGGCTGGGCTTCAAACAGCATTTAAATTCTGGGGGGAAGGAGGCAGCAGAAAGCAACACTAACATCGGAGGAACAAGTTGTAGTCCCGAACTATTAATGTAGATATTAGTAAAATTTGCCTGAAAGCGTAGTCTTAAGCGCCAGTTCCGATACAAATGCAGGAGATTGGAAGTATGTCAGCTTTTCGAAAGAAGACTTGGCAAAATGTTACATATTTCATTAGAAATGGGAAATATCGTTTGATGTTTTCAAGCTATCAAGCACTAAACTCGACGAGGACCGACAAAAATAAGGATTTTCAAATAATTTTGTCTTATCTTCATCGGATGGAATCTAGAATATTTATGAATCCGTTTGAAAGAAATTCGTTCGATGGAACTAGATGCCAACAAACAAACATCAGAGTTTTGCAGGAAGTTGCTACTTAACCTAAATTTACTTTCCCATATGCACCATAAACTTAAAAGGCACATTTATTCAAAGAAATGTCGAAATCAGAAAATTTATATATACAGAATAAGCCGAGAAATAGAAGACACCCCACTTGGGAAAATTGGAAAGAATACCTGCACACCCAATCGAATAAGACCCGCCCTCTACTCTATCTCTCGTTAATCGCTTAGAAGTTCGAACCTTAGAGTAAATACCTCTTCTGGGCGGTGTGAGGTCAATTTTTTCGGCTAAATGGCCTAAACTGTCACCAAACTACCGAATCCTCTGAAGTCAGTAAGTACTTGCAGTGCAGCAAATACGACTCGAGAGTCGCGCACCACCTTGAGCAGTACGATATCTTCAAGAACATCGCCATCGTTGAGCAAATATACATTCGCAAGTCCGCCCTACTGTTTTTCATTCTCTATGTTTTCTATTTCCCGACGATTTTGTGCGGAAATCACCCTGATATCAAGACAGGTAAATTGTTTCGTTCGAAAAGTTCACTTCATCCCCTAACTAAATCTAAACGACTTACCTGAAATATTTCATGCACCCATGTTGGTTCTGGTGGAGCTTCTGTGTTACCGTTTTTATTTTTATTTTGATTACGCTCAGCTAGGATGATTTCATTTATGTGATTTATAAGGAAATTTAGGAATTCGTGGGCATCTTGTTGCATGTAATTGTCAAACTCTTCTGTAAATTGGAAAAGGAACGTTTAGCATTGAGGTAATTTCTGTATTTTCATTTTATTTTCATCATACCTTTCTCCTTCCTAAGGCGTGCAATAAATTTTTTGGGTGCGATTGATCCTACTTTCTTCTTCTGTGTAGCTATGCTATAAAATAAGTCGGCCAAGCATGATAATAAGGTCTCTTTGGAACGCTTATTCTTTGCTTTATATTCCAAGACTTTATCTCGGAACGGCTTGCAAAAATATAAAGCTTGGAGCACTGAATTACTGTAGCATGTGTTGCCAAACTGAAAAGAAGATGGAGGAATAAAGGATTATTAGGACTTCAATCAAGCTGGTTGTCTAATAGGGGCTCTTGGGAAATTGATTTTTAGCAAAATTTCGAGTCTGCTTTCAAACATATGTAATATAAGCGATATAAGCTGGACATTCTGGGCTAAAGCAAAGTAAGATGGTGGGACCCTCGAGAGTATTCTTCTCCCTCTTGCGGGAAATGTGATTTTGTACTCTGGAAAGTTGAGTGGCAGAGGCTACCGCAAGGTGTGCTGTATTGACTTGGGAGCTGGTTTCTAACAGACTTTTGACTGCATTTCGGTCCAGGTCCAGGAACATCACAATTATACAGTGCTATGCAGCAACGGAGATTTCCGATATGGTGGAGAGGGATGCTTTCTACGATCAATTACACGCAGTTCAGAGGAGGCTTCCTAAAGGTGACATTGTGATCGTGATTAGTGATGTGAATGCCAAGGTGGGCACAGTCTTGGCGACCGTAACGATAATGGTGGTAGATAGATTTGTGGATTGCCGTAGCTTTCACTGCCATTGGTGACATATTGTTCAAGCACAGAGTTTGCCATAAGGTCAGTTGGGTTTCAACTAAAAAGGCTATACACAGGAGATTTAACATCCAGTGCATTCTCCGAAATTTTATGGTGACGGAAAATCTTTACACATCTTCGATAGCGATAGAAGTCCGACAAAGAATTCCGTGCATAACGATTGGTGTTAGTGCCGTGTATGTATTTACGTGGTTGCGAGCACATGGCAGCATCTGTCATAACAATAGGCATTGCACAGCTATTTATGGCTCCCGACAACCCAGCGAGAACGAAAGGCAGATGTTTCTTAAAGAGTCATTTGGGATTAATGGCAATCTTAATGAACTCAGTGAGCCAATGATGCTTCAAAATAGGAAGCTTGGTGGAAGTAACCACGCACAAAATTCTCGTCAATTGATCCATATTTGCTTTCCTAAGAAGTGAGTAGCAAATAAGCAGATGCATCCATGCATCCGTTTTCTGCTGGGATAGGTGGGGAAACTCCCAAGAAAACCACCTAGGGAACATTAGCACACCGAAACACCAATACATTAACATTAACTAACTACACCTACCTCGTCCCTACCCGAAAGGTACACAATGAGTTTCCGTGCTCCTTTGCCACTGTATTTGCTCCTCCTTTATATAGTATTCTTGGTTTCAACTGATCGACACCGCACGAGTAAACAGATTCACCAGTTTGCGATTAGCAGTAGATTTAGGAGTTGTCTCCTGAATGTGCGTAAAAAGAGAAGCGTTGATATCGACCTCGAAAGGGATCATCATCTAATGGTGGTTTACGTTCGTTTGCATGTTGCCATCACTTCTCGCAGAGTCGGAGAACTGCAACCTTCAAGTTGAACATCGACCACTTGTATGTTACAGCTGTTGCTTCACAGTGGGAGAATTATTTTCCTGATCAAACGACAGATATACTGAGTAACCCGTCCTGAAAAGATCGATGAACATAGGCCCGCTCTTTTCTCGGATGTTACTCAGGTAGTCGGTCGCGTCCCGAAGGGGCGTCATAAAATCTGGCCGACTGCGGTATCGTGATTGCGATTGGAGGGCGGAGCTGGATGCTCTATTGAATGCTGCGAGTGAAGGGAATTTGCTATTACGCTCCTCGGAGAAGCGGAAGATACCACAGAATGTAAGAATTTCAGAACTGTATACCGTATCACGAAAGAGCTTTAATGTGATCACAAATTCTTCGATGCGCCTATGAAGGACGTTAACGGTCGGCTTCTCATCCACGATGACGAGTAACTGAATAGCCGTTGCTGCAAATCTCCTACTTCCACTTGTACGAAACTTTTGGAAATCCAAGACCTGTTCCACACAATGGGAGAAAAGGATGATTGTTTAGATTCCAAAGAAGAACACTGATTTTGAGTGTGACAATTGCGTGCTGCTTGGCGTTGCAAAGATAATAGCTAAAATAATCCTGGAATGCTTGATCGACAGAGGGCAGGCTGGTTCCCCTTCAGACTCCTCTTTCATCGATTTCGAGGAAGTTTTCGATAGCATGAATAGGCAGTGTATCTGGCGTTATCAGAGCAACATTCGCGGTATGTTCAGAAAATAGCGGAAATTTTTAAATTTCTGGAGTTTGGAGAGTCTGATTATCATTTTGTGTTTTTTATTATTATACAGACCCTGGAAGTACGATAAAATTTTCAGCTGTATTCATTGTTTACTTTGTCTGTGGTAGCAGCGCAAAGTGAAAGTGTGTGAAATGTTAACAAAGGCCTATAATGGGTCTGCTATGAGTAAAACAAGGGTTTACGAGTGGTGTAAGTGTTTCCAAGAAGGCCGTGAAGACGTTGAAGACAAAAACCGCCAGAGACGCCCAGACACAGGTGAAAACATGGAAAAGTGGAAGAAATGGTTATGAATGATCGCCGAATTATTATCAGAGGTATTGCTGATGAAGGTGGCATATCTATTCCAAAATTGTTGAATTTTCATCAAAAGCAGCGGCTCAGGCTTCACTAAATGAAGTCAACGCCGATCCAAGATGACTGAAACATGTTATAACACGTGACGAAACATGGCTTTACGGACATGACGTAGAAACTACGATTCGACCCACTCAGTGGAGGCATTCCACCATGAAGACACCAAGACACAAAATGGCTCGACAAGCGCGGCCGAACGTGAAGGTGATGCTCACTGTGTTCCTCCATTTTAGTGGCATAGTGCATCATGAATTCTTGCCACGAGGTCAAACTGCTCCTTATTGACCGTTTACTACGTACCGCACTACCTACAAGTTCAATGCCGTTTGCCTGATGCAATACGAAAAAAACCATCGGAAATGTGGCAAAACAAATCATGGTTTTTGCACCTGTTCACACCTCATTGCTTGTTCGTGAATTTTTGGCCAAATACAATACAGTAATGATTCCCCAGTCTCCATATTCACCCAACGGCTCCGTGTGACTTTTTTCTATTTTGAAAAATAAAGATAACCTTAAAAGGCCTTCGTTTTGCAAGCATTGGTGGCATTAAATACGCATCGCTGAAAAAGCTAAAGGGTATTCCAAAGATCGACTTTGGGAAGTGTTTTGAAGATTGGAAAAAGCGCTGGGGCAAGTGCATAATATCTAATGGGGACTACTTTGAGGGCGACAACATTAATGAAGACGAATAAATAATTCTTTTTTTCAAAAAACGAAAATTCCTGATATCTTCTGAACACCCCTCCTATGATGGCGCAAATGTCGTGTACTACGCCGGGGTAAAATCTCAGAGGATTTTGACGTCCAATGCAGACTTCGGCAGAGTTGCGTTTTGTCACCATATTATTTCTTCTTGTTATCGGTGGCGTTCTTCATCCTCTCTTGTATGGAGGACATTGGACGGTGACATCTTTCCTCAAAGGTCTTGACTACGCTAATGATATCTTGGTCAAATGCCCCTGGATTCGGAAAGAGAGGTAAGTAGAGTTGGACTGAAGATGAACACCAACAGAACCAAAGTTCTCAGTGTGGCGGGTCATCGCACCATCTCTATCTGCCTTAATGGACAGAGTAACGAAGGCGCTGATCTATTTGTGAAATGTAGTTCCTGCCGACGATCGCACCGAACTGGATGTTACCCGACGCATTAACAGCGCTAGATCCAATTTCATTGCCCTGTCTAAAATCTGGAAGTGCAGTTGTCTCAACACCAAGATCAAGTCTGTGCTAATGTTCTTGCTGTGTTGCTATATGTGAGTAGGACATGGAAAGGGAACTTCACTGTTACTCAAAAGCTCCATCAATACTTTTTTACGTAATATTATCATAGTACGCTGGCCTGACACTATCCCAAACCAAGAACTTGGTCGACGCACTGGCCTTACACTCGCCCACACTGTGATTGAAAGGCGGAAGTGGCAGTATATAGGGGGCGACAATTGCATAGCGGGTTACGCCTTCCGGTGGAATCCACTCTCCCTAGGTGGCCGACGAGTGGATCGTCCCAAGGGCACTTGACGCAGAACAATAGAGAAGGATTGCGAGCGTCTCGGAAAGTTGTGGGGGAGCTGAATGGTATTTCATGTAGCCACGAAAGATATCGTTAACACGCGTTTAACCCATAACACCTACCGGTTCTGCTATTTTGAAAAGCGAAGAATTGTACATGGTGTTATAGTAAGAGCCAAACAACAGGGAGTAGGCAGAGCGCTTTTGGACGATGCCTTCAGCAAGGAAAATGCAGAGCTTTCCGCTTATTTGAACGCTATCAATTAGATCTGATGGTCAGAGCCATTGAAGTGTTTCCGACAGGTTTCAATGCACAACCCTTTTACACGAAGCAAACTAAGTTCCACAAGCTTTTTGCATTTCGGCCACTTAAACCAAGACTAAAGGCAGAAATTAGATTTTGGGAAGTAATTCGGACCTAGCGGTATACGTATTTCACGAATTCCGACCGATATCAATTACTGCTTTTTGATTCAGACAGCGTAGCCGGGGATAACTACAAACATGCAATTTTATAAAGTTAGAAATTGATTTTAGCAACTTCATTTCAACAGAAGTCATTTTCATCGTTTTGCTGCAAAACGAAGAATGTTTGGCGTGGCCAATTGGCCCCATTCCATATCTACTTAGAGAATAACACGCAATTCACGTTCCGTCCAAATCACAACAACGAACAAGGACTATTGTTTTATCATTACACTCTCGCTTCGATAGATAATTATATTAAAAACAAACTTACATTCACCAGACCAAAGTAATGCTCATTGGGTGGAAAAAAATCCGACCCGATTTCTCGCTCCAGCTGAGAGACATTTGCGCCCTGGAATCACAAAACAGGATCAGATGGAAAGTAAAAACACGAAACTTGTTTCACCTACCATTTTTGGTAGTTTAAGAACGTATCTGAAGAAATTCTTTAATGTTGAAAACGGTTTCCAGCATCTTTGTATAATTGACGTTGTTAAAATTATTTCTCTTCGCCACACTTGACAGCGCCGATGTTGTCAAGGAATGTCAGATGCTGGAAGCAGTTTCAACGACCTTCTAAAGTGTACTACAAAATTATGAAAATGTATAGGCAAATGTTCCCATTGTGAATTGACATTGTACGAAATTGGTTTTCTAATTAGAACCTTTTATTTAAACATAGCAAACTCTAGGAAACAAGTTTCCGTCTTGTTCATTTATTTCGAAAACTTTACTTGAGATAATCATCATTAAAGTTAATTTTAGATTATTCCAGCCTCTGCGCAATAAGTCAATAATCTACGACCAACTCTGCTACTAACTTCACTCAAATCAATGACGGGGCATTCTGTCAGAGTGTAAAGAAAGTGGGAGTATACTCGGCAGTTTTATCGTCCTTTCCTTGTACTGATTGTTCATAGAAAATCAATTAAATAGCAACCATGGACGCCTTCGGTGATAATAATTTTGAACAGGCTGATGTTGATCCAGCGGCGGAGTTCCTTGCGCGCGAGCAAAATGCCCTGGCTGGCTTGGAAGACGAGCTTCAGCCAGCGGCTGCGACCACCGCAAGTGCACCAGCAGTGAATCATGTAAATGGTGAGTTCACCTAAAAGCAATTAATTCGGAACTTAACTCGCAGTTGAAGCTATTGATGTAAAGGAATCGAAAATCAAGGAAAGCATTTTGATTCTGCAAGAAGGAAACTCGCTTAGCTTTTGTCCTCGTGTTAATTGAAGCCTTACGAGGTGTTGGGATTCCACCGGAAGGGAAGTCCAGAACTAATCTCTTGCGTGGATTTCAGATTTTTCTTATTCGTGGCTAATATTTGTTGTGTTGCATACCAAGACTGAGTGAAGGACAGAGCACCTGCAACATAAACTGCATGCTTTATGTTGCATTTTTAATAAAACTTGCACCGAGCTATCTTGGAAACTAAATGGGACAATCGGATTGCTTGTCGCTCAGTATTGCTAGGATTGAATGTTTTTGCCAGAATCGCTTCTTTCCATTACGATTTTTATTTTATAACATTCGCTTCCGTGTCCTTGCATTCATATCTCCGCATTTGTACATACAACTTTTTCGGTTAGTTTAATTTTCTGTCGCGTCGAAGCGAATCAATTAAAGCATTCCCAAGCGGGCATGCAGCGCAAGTATCATATGAACTGAATCATATCATGATTGGAAAAATTGAATCCAAATTGCTTTTGATCAGTTGGAACAAGGAAATTGTAAATGTGGGGTTATGGAATTTAATTTCAGTTAAACTGTTAAATTCTGGGGAAAACACAAACCAACTAAGGGGAAGTATTAGAAGGTCACGCAACAGGACCAAGGATGTCCCAAGAAAGAGAGGAGAAATAACTATAATCTAACAGATATTGTGCATATGTATATATGTTGTGACTTGTTGACCAGGTATACCAGATAGTGTTTGTGAATTAGTTTTTGTTTCTCTTGTTTTTTGTCGTACTCCAGGAACGTTGCGTTTTTCACCTTTAGCTCGCTCGACCACACTCTGCAGATACTGGGTGCGGGACCCTTTTTCGTTCTGTATTGTTATTCTTCCATGTTTTCCTCTAACTGCATACGAGTCACTTTCCCTTCTGACCAAATCGTGTTCAGCGGCAACGCTCACGGACTCCAGCCGGGAGTGTCTGTGAGGCCGCTCTACCTCGGTCCGGCATCATGGGACTTACCGGACTTACAAATGTGCAAAAAAAGAATGTAGAGTTATTAGGGATAGGACTATCTCCCCAAACTATAAGCTGTCCAAGCCAAACCCCCCACTGGCCCCATACTTAAAGGGGACTGTCCCAAGGTACCAGCTAGTATTAGACCTGAAAATCCTCTACCATCTTGATAGGCTCAGTTGACATTCTGTCTGTCTGCTCTGGAAGATAAGAGAAAGTTGAGTCTTGAAAGATGTCAGAAAATCAGGCTTTGCCCGTGTAAAAGTGCTGTTTGACAAAGCACGCAATTCGAACTCCTTTATCCAAAACACTAAAGCTAATGCCCTACTACTAAAGCAAAACCCACAAAACTTTGTATTCAGATTTGGCATCATAAAAAGAGTGCCTATAGCTTTTAGTGAAGAAGAGATCCTGCTGTCTCAGAGGTTAATATTACCAAGGTTATAAGACCTTGCCTAAGATGGAGCGATGGCGTAGGTCAGGACGCCAGGCAGCTTTTAGGGATATCGAATTGGTGGACCCCGGCGCAAAACCAGGATGTTTGGAGTTCCTTATTAAGGCAGGCCTCGACCGGATACCAGTTGTTGCGCCATTGATGATGATGATGAGGGTTACAAGACTGAACAGAAGAAACCCTGATAACCCCCACGGATCCGACCTTCCAGAACACATTGTGTTTGATTACACTTGCGTACCAGTGGAATACTTCATACCTAAGCCTAGACAATGTTTTAGATGACCCTAGGTCACACCTCATAATTGTGCAAAGCCACTGCTGAACGTTGCCTAAATTGTGAAAAAGGGTAAGCGCGTAGAGGCCTGCTACACTTCCACCTGTATCGTATGTGGAAGTCAAGGGCACAACTCCAGGGATCGCTCCTGCCCTAAGTGGCAGGAACACCTTAAGTTGGTCCAACTGGCTTCTGTCTAGAACACCTCAATACACGAAGTCAACAAGTCCAATCACAAACACTTAATTTAGACGAATCTCTTGACTCCAATTTTCCGGCTTTATGGTCGACAGGCCGTATATTGATCAACAACTCTCAGGTTGACACAAATCAAATTCTTAAGGGTACAAAAACGTATTCACAAATAGTCTCAGTAAAACTCCAAAAAAGCCACTTATGGTATAGCGGACAACACTTCACAAAATCAAAGCCTTTCGCCTGTATTTGACAACCTCTCTTACTTCATGTGTCGCAATATTAGAAACTTTCAGGAGGTTCTCGACAAAGACAAAAAGCGCTCTGCGCCAGGCACGAATGGGATCATATACACCAATCGGTATTATGTAAACAATCGGCTCAAGAAGTTCTTCTTAAATGATGTATGGCTATCTCAGAATGCGCCAGACAACTGGTGTGAGGCAAACTAATCTCGATCCCCAAGAAAGGTAAATTTCAAAATGATCTCAAAAACTTTAGGTCGATCTCCCTCCGTAACATTTTCTCCAAGTTAACAAATGCCATGGTCAAATCTAGGCTTATCCTTCCTCAGGAGGATCTCCGCCTACTCCCAGAGAAATGTTTTGCTTACAGGAAACACAGGTCTACCTCCTCTCAACAACTTGCTACTTCACATCAGCATTAAAAAAAGCTACAAACAAACATGTTCTTGGCCTATCCCTGGACATCAGCAAAGCTTACGAGAGGGTGGAATTGTCGCTCCTCATAGGAGTCATGGCTGACATGTATCTTCTCCCTGACATCATCCTACGAATATGGAACATCATGCGCAGTAAGAACTTAATTATAGCCTCATGGGATTCCCAGGAGGATACAGAAAACATTCTTCGACTACAGGCAGATCTCTTCATAAATCAGTGTAACTTCCCGTCAACCTGGAGAAGTCATACACGATTGCTTTTGATCGTTCTCGGCTCGATGTTTTGAGACTCAACATCAACAACGTCTATAGCATAAAAAGTCAATCACCTTCCGGGGAAAAATCATCTCTGCCTCTCTGACAATCAACGAGCACATTAAATAGATCTCAGATAAAACCATGAAGGCAACCGGTGCCTGCTGGGGACTTCATCCTAGAGAAGCTCTCAACCTATTTAGAGGGATTATAAGACCAGTATTGAGTATTCGCTCCCAAACAAGAAAGTCCAACCTTTTACGGCGGCTCCCTGAGGCATTGCCTTGGCTTCATGAGGCCTTCGCCAATACATGTCGTCTTTGCATTAGCGGGCGAACCTCTTCCCTCTTACAGGGGAACTTTACTAGCAGTCTAAGAGATTCTCAATACCAAAATGTTCAACCCCTCCTTTTATGCCCTCATCATCATTTCAGGAAGCAGTTAGGTAGAAATTCACGATCTTCTAATATGTGACGATATTAATTTTGATACACAAGATGCTTTGCAAATGGTCGATTGAAAAGAGCGAAAAAGACGACAAGAAGTGTTCTCAATTATCATCCAGAAAATTAATAAACTAATTGCTATTGAAACTAACATAACAGAGTGTAATTACGCGCACAGTCACATCCAACACATCCTTCAAAGTCCACCAACACCCTCATCTCATACTTGCCTTTCATAGTTGCATCCCCTATCTTTGAAACCAAAAACTGAAGAGCAGATTCACAGAACTCTCCACGTTTGTGAGCATGTTGGTTTTCATTTAGTGGGTTCGACCTTAGCGCCTATTCGCTAATGAGACCCTCAACCATTCTCTCCAGACACTGCAGCGAACATGAAGTTAAGCTGACTTGTCTGAAATTCTTTGAATTTTAATAGTCATCTTTCTCAGACTTATGTATGAAGACTACCTTAACCTTCTGTCAAGAGGAAGGCACGTGACCCAGAGCAAGACATCCTCGGTAGATGCACTTCCAAGAGAGTCTGTATAGACTCAACTCTGAAGTTCGTGAAAGTACCATCGGGTTTTCCAATAGATCCCAACTTGGTCGACTCCTCCTTATTAGGGATTCTGCACAGCTTGGAAGTCTCCCTTTCAATATCCAGTTCCTCATAGAATGCTCTAAAGGAGTCCCGTTTCGAATGTTTTACGAGCCTGTTATATTCATGCTGCGAGTTCTGGAAGTTTAACCAGTCTTCATTCTTATTGCTTTTGCAAGCTCGATTTAGAAGTCGTTTGGTGGATTTCCTGAGTCTTTGTAGTTCTCGGTTCCACCATGAAACCGTGATTCAGAGTTTCCAATTGATCTTCAATCGCCAAAGGAGTCCTCAGTCGTCTAGGGAGCTCCACTTTATGGCCAAGAAGTTCATTGAGCTTTGTCCCATCAGTTTTCCTAGGATTCCGTTTTTGTATTAAAGACTGTTCGCCTGCAATAGGCAGACTAAATTCTAAGTAACGGTACTATGAGAGTGAGACTTCATCTAACACTCGCCAGTCTCTAATCAACTCTAACAACTTTGAAGTGCAAATTGTTAGGTCAATTACTTCAATTCTTGTTGGCCCCACGAACGCATCGTACGTTTGCGGTCAGGAAGTGATAAAATCAAACAGCTTCTCTCCCCTAGGATTTCATTTGTTACTGCCCCAAAGAAGATGCTGAGCGTTCGCGTCACAACCTATTAGCAGTTTAAGGCTATTTGATTCTGCATTTTATGCCAGATCATAAGGAAAGTTAGCAACTATGACGTTTCGCCTCGTGTCATTAACCTGATATTGTAAGTTAACAGCAGCAAGATCCTGGAAATAGAATTGCCTCAGCATGGCTGCCTCTAGCAATTTTGACGTTAGGACCCATGCCCTCGGTCTCGAAAATCCCTCATCGAAGAAGATCCTAGTCCCCTTTATTGATTCAATATCAAAGATTTTGTTAAAACATATTCATGGCTCCTGAAGCACATCACTTTTACTGTTCTTTGTGGAGACAATCCTGGTGCAGGTTTTCTACTGAACCCTGTTGCTGGTTTTCTACTGAAGTATGAGTTTTTACCACTTGGAGAGTTACAATCCGTTGCTTCCATCTTCATGTTCTCCCCCACCACGAGAAATTGGTGTCCGAGGAGGGTCGTAGGAGAAGTTACTAACAGGTAAAATTTACTCTGTAGTCCCTTCCTCAGTGCAAGCCCCCATACGGGAGTTCTACCACTGTCTGCACTATCCTTCGCGCACAGTTCCATTGTGAGAAAGCGCACTGAAGATGCTACAATTTTGTCCATTTTGTACGAATCGATAACAATCATTGCTCTTCGTTCTAAAAAGGAAGATGATACTCCACAGTTTCCTGATGTAATTGAGTTTTAATCAATTGAAAAAGAAAAAAATGAAGAACTTTTTTGGTCCAGTTTGAATACCAAGCTGAAACCCTCCATTTTCATTCATGAGCTTTATCCTAAAGTGTTCGAAGTCCGGATGATGTCCTTTGTCTTTCTTCGAGGGCCAGGTATCCAACGTCCGACATGTTCTGCCTGGTGCAGCTCAATATTTACAATAGTGAACTTGTGCCGAACTCAACGTTAGGATTACTTGCATAAGTACACCCAGAGGATGGTAAATTCTCCCTCTGGCATTCTGCCATTCTTGGAGGAAATCATCAGAAATGAAACTGCATCTTGCGCATATATCCTCTTCTTTCCCGGCTTCGTGGCCATATTCTATAGTCCATATGGGAGGTATCGGCTTCGTTGAGATCTCTCTCGCTGATTTAATCATATCCGGACATACTGGTCCTTGTCTCCGCGGGACACCCGGATGTAGACTCTGATGCGGAACACAATAAAGGGTTACCCACCATAGATGTGTTGGCCTTACACTTCTTGCGTGCATTATCGTTGACGGAAACAGCCTGGTGCATCCAGTGTGGGTGTCACCGGGATTACCAGTTTGTCCTCACTTTTCCTCGATGATTTCGCTTCCTTGCGTGTGGTTTCTCTGGACATTACCGCACATGGTGGTGCAGCCATTTTCCTTATTCCCAACGTGCCGCCGGCTTGGAGCCTTCGCAGGTTCACAGTGTCCTAGCCGCTTGACTCCATTTGCACATACCGACGTTAAACCAATATCGTCCACGTTACCAGCCTTCTTTTCTTCCTGGTAAGGGTGAAGAAGAAGATTCTGACAGACAGGATTCAGCCTGTTGTCCCCCCTCCCTAGTGGATAAAGCTTCCTTTTGCCGAGCCTTCCTTTTCCATTTACGGGTAGATTTGGGCAGTAGCACTACGGTCAGGCCGACCGTAGCAGCATTTCTAGTTTCTCTCAAGGTGAGAGTTGCCGTATTTTCCTTTTTGGCTGACTGCATCATAAACCATTGGGAGATGGTGGTTTTACACGATTAGTGCAGGTAGACATTAGCCATTGCCCAGAATTCACTTATTAAGATGCTCACACACTTATCCGCTGCTTCATCGAGCAACAATTAAAGGAGCGTACCCACTTAGTTTTTCATCTAACCGTGTTTACTGGTTTTCTTTCATTAGTGTGTTGGCGAATAGCTAGGCAAGACTCTACTTGTTTGTTTTATGGCTTCTCTTCTTTTGGTGTTTTTCTTGCAAAATAACTTACTTCACTCTTTGCTATTGCAAAGACAATATACTTGGTTTCTCCGGAGTTGTGGAATCCAATCCACTAAACGAAGGTAGGTTGGCATTCAAACTCCACAAACTTTCAGAAAAATAAGGATACACTAAAGATAACGTCGCAAAAGACCGCTAAAAATGGCAAATTTAACTATTCGTATTGTGTGTGCGTATGTATGAGTTGCACAAGGGGGGCACTCACTTAAGAAATATAGTCTCCCTGCTTCTTAGCTGCATATGGTTCTGCCAGGAAAGTTTACTGGATCTAGTGAAATTTAAGTTCGTTTCCCGCTTGTCTTTATAGGAAGCTTGTTTCCAGTTTTTGATAGTCATTAGCTAATGCCACTGACACTCCACTCTACCAAACCGTGAAAACGCTTGAAAATGGATTCCATTTATACTGTAGATATTTATTTTGAGTTCGTCAGGCACATGCTTGTTGTCCTAGGAACAGCTAATTTTTCATTTTACTCAAAAGGTGCCAAGATTCCATATGTCCAATGATTGAAAATTGAATAACGTATCCAAAGCTGCGCCTGATGTCGTGCTCACATCCTCCTTCATCATCCTTCTACATATTTGTTCGAAACAAGTTTCTTATCTAAAATAACTCCCAAATATTTCACTTTTTCGGAAGTTAAATTCCCCTTATCTGCGGAAGGCAAAGACCATTCAGTTTCCTCCTTTACAGTGAGCCAAAAGAACGTTAAACTTCGTGGGATGCATACACAAAGAACACAGCTGGTAACTAAAGGTAAGAAACTGATCTGATCTCTATCTAACGAACCAATGAAGTTTGGTGCCAGAAAAGCGGAAGATAGCCATCTTGCGTAGGTTCACTGCTGTGAAACCTAACTAATGCCCTGAAGTTAAGGCGTCATTTGTAATGGACTTTACTATTGAGGAAGGACAAAGTAGCATGGACTATGATCAACCACGGCTGGATATTCTGGACCGAAGCGAAGGAGGAATTTGGGGTTCTGGAGAGTACTTGTTTCCCCCCGTCGGCCCCCGGCGACTTATGATTTTTGAGTCGATGGATTGAACAGACAGTTTCTTTCACGCTTGGTAGTGCAGCATTTGTCCGTCGGCTTCAGTTGGCGGGACCTCCAACTCGCCGATATTCTTGTTGTTCAGCAGTTCACCAAAATACTCAACACATCGCTCTAATATGCCCATTCTGTCGGAAATCAGATTTCCCTTTTTGTCTCGGCAGGATGTGCATCGAGGCCTATAAAGCTTCATCCTACTGACCTGTTCCGCATCTGGTGCTGTTCACTGTATTTTTCTAATTCACAAATTTGTCGGTTCTCCCAGGTTTGCTTTTTCTGTCTGTGAAGTCGCACCTCCACGCGACGATGTCCGCGGTAGGTCTCTGAGGATGGCCAACTTCTTTGAGAGTGCAGCATTATCCGACGTACGTTAGCTGCGGTTATTATGGTATCCATTCCCGATTATAGGTGTTACGAAAGACTCTGTTGTGGGTTACTTTAGTGTTCACTCTCACCTGATTGTCAGAGGGGATTCGAGATGGTATTGTTATTCGAGCTCGGAGCACCATGCCAACGAGATAGTGGTCCGAGTCTACATTGACCCCTTATATATTCATCAAGGCTGAAAGGCGTTCAATTAGCACGTGGTCAATTTGATTGAAAGTGCTCCAATCTGTAGAGGATCACGGTTGTTTGTTGGCCGTTTTCTACACAAATCAGTTACTTCCAATAACGATTGAATAGTCTCGTTATGATTGGTGTTTTTATGTAAACTTCGCTCTACTGCCTAATAGAAGGAATCTTTCTATAACTCAGTACCTGTAGGGACGTAAACGTCAATTATTTTTCGAAATTTGCTTGGGAAACGCAGTGCATAGCTTTTCGCTTATATTTTCAAAGCAGGTTTCATTTTTTTTGGCTGACTAAGAAACCTACTCCGAATACATGGTTTCCTGGATGGCCGCTATAATATATGGTATAGTGGCTCTTCTCCAGAAAACCATACATCCAATTTCGGAGCCTGGGCACCATATAGTGGCAGTCCATTGATTTTTTCCAGACATTTTTCGGATGATTTTGAGTGGAGTTTGCCTAATCCAACGTCAACGTTTGGAGAGTGTATAGTACACCGCTCCCATCTTCGCTAACAAAGAAGAAATCGTAGCAACGGTGACCACCTATAATTCGCACGTGCCTCCTCATATATCTTTTCGAAAAGCGATGCTCAACTCAACTGTTTTTATTAAAGTAGACAGACGGCGGTGGTCTTAAATCGAAGGATTCTTTATGAATCATATGGGTGTTTGGATAAGTTTTTTCGGTTTTGTCAAGTCTTGAAATCGATGCATTATTATTGGCAACGGAGGAGAAAAATAAATCGACTGTTGTTGAACTATCGACGTAGACCCAACCACCACAGAAAGAAGAATTCGATCCCTTTATTATGTTCTGGAATTTGATTCCTGGGCCATTCCTCAACAACAAGGGAAACCGCCTGAACAATTGCGTGCCAAAACTAAATAGACAAAAAAAGTCACTGGGAATGAGAAGTGGATTTTCTACAAAAGTGCCTCAATACAGTTTGCAAGAAGAACGGAACACCGCCATTGGCACCAATAGTAGAATTTCTCCCTCGTAAGATATTTGTATGTGTTTGACAGCATATATGAGGAATTATTCACTGAGAACTGTTACCGCGCAACCTACTCCTAATAGCGAAATAATGCTATGCCCAACTAGAGCGCCATGAGGTAACGTTAGAGGAAAAACGTCCATCTTTGATCGATAGAGGTAACGTCGTATTTCCCCATGACAACGCTATACTTCTAACTGCTGCACCCACTCAGAGAAAAATCCCTGAGTTAGGTTAGCAGCAATTGATCGAATCCCAGACTATCCTGGCTTTGCCCCTGCAGATTGCTCCGCTCCTGGTCAATCAATTAAAAAACAAGTCTGGAAACCGGAAGCTGGACGCTTCAGGTACGAAAGGTTTTGTGTATTTCCTTTATAAAGACATTTGAGTGTGAGTTTGTCCCATTAGTACGTAACACGTATAATATACATATATTATGTGAAAGTATTCATTTTCGGGTGATATTGACATTCAAAATCTTGAATTTTCAAAGAAGTGGCAACTTTGACATAATATAACTTTGTCAGTAATTGTGTGATTTCCACAAAACTGGGTAGGATCAAATTCTATATTCTAGCCTACATTGCTGCCAAGTTTCGTGGTGCTAGGATGAACTTAACAGCCAATTACTGAAAGTTATAGTAATATACTATTATTAACTTTATTTGAAGGAATATAGATTTTTCGGTTGGGCAGTTTCTGAGAATGGCCCCGTTAAATAAAAGATCACTTTCGGCCCCCCGAACTCCCCGCCTTTCCAACAAATGTCAAAACTAAGACCAGCTTTGGAAAGTACTAACCAAGACCTTTCATTTGATACCCCACATGATTACATTTGATGAAAAAAAATTTTACACCCCCCTTTTGCATATATGGAGACCTCCCTTAAATTCGACGTAAAAGAATGTAACTCATTGTATGCGTGAGCGTTGACAGTTCCTACCTTTCCACCAAATTTGGTGTCAATCGCTATAACAGTCTCCGAGAAAAATGCATCTGACGGACAGACAGACAGACAGTAAATTGATTTAATAAGATTTTGTGTAAAACAAAACCTTAAAAACGATTTTTTTTATTGAACCATACTTACGGATTTCTTTTCGTCAAAGACATCGGAAGTTTACAAGAAGGTGATTTTGTTGTACCAGATCATCGGCAGTATGGAATAGACGAAGGAAACTATCCATTAGATTGAAAAGTAAATACTTTCTTAAAAAAAAGCCGAAGAAACTTATTCACACCCCCAATAGTTAAGTTATTGTAATCTATCCAATGACTTTCTTTGATGTCATTCCCAATTAACATTCATTCGCATTAAATACTGAGCGACGAGCACCAAAATTCATATCAAATGCCTATTTAAGCTGAGCTTTGTTTCGTTTTTACATTTTAATTTCTCTGGCAAACTCTTTATTGCACATCTATTTTCTTGTCGTCAATGTGAACCGAAACAAAATTGTAATTTATTTCACTAGATATCGCTGGCTTGGAGTCATCCGGCAGTTTCGAAATGATCAACAGTATCGGCGATCAATCGGAAGCTCCACAACAGCCAACTGAGCAAGGTATGTGTCATATGTAAAATAATGATATCAATTGGCTTAGAACTGTATCCTGGACTCATGCGTAGAGTATTACATGTTACATAAAACACTAAGTTTCTCGTTTAAATTACCAAAGTTCGCTGAGTATCTGTTTGCATGCCATGAAAGAGTCTATAAAAGCTACCTATCTAGGAGTAATTTGTTTTATTTATAATTTTTGCATGTTCGTCTTATTCCTTGTTTTTTACAATTGTCCATCTTATAGAGGGATCTAATTTTCTTGACAACCAGGATGAAGGCATGATTGAAGCAGGTAGGTCGTTGGCATTTAATTAATAGTAGAGTAAGGTGCGATAGTAGCCCCTCCCTCTAGAAATCAGTTTCTAGCCTCTCACAAATTTCAATCAGCTATAGATAATCATGACACACTAATTGTAGAAATATTTTGGGCAGCTGTGGGAATTGGTTATTCAGGGAATGTCTCCTTCTGCAATTATTTTTTGATCAGCTACTGAATGGTGTCTTAAATATTTTTGTAGGAATTCAGTACACACCACCGGTACAACGTGAGGAGCCAGAAAAGATTCGGAAATGGCGTGAAGACCAAAAACAACGCCTTGAGGACAAAGATAAGGAAGAAGAAAAGAAAAAGGAGGAGCTTCGCGAGCAAGCGAAAAAAGAACTTGAAGAGTGGTACAAACATCACGAAGAAACTATTGCAAAGACAAAAGCTGCAAATCGGTTAGTATAGGTTTCTCGTTTTTGCTTCACTTTCAGGGGTGATACTATTAACTCTAATGCCGACAGGTTTAATGTTTCCCAGTCATTGTAATTTCTATTGCAGCGTCTCGCTTTTTCATGATTTAAGGGTTTAGTGAACTTTACGTCAGTATTGACTTTATTATGAATTGTTTCTACTTTGTGCTTGATTGTGCACTTTTCCTCATGGATGAGAGTTTAACAAGATATTTTTCGCGGTAAAATCTCATAAATCGAATTTAGCAAATTTCATATTCAAAAATGAAGTCAACACTGCCGCTAATGACTTTTCTGCTTAAACTGTTTTATATGCTATATACATATCAAATCTTTTAGATGCTTATTGATAAAATATAATTGGAAGCTGAAGTTGTGAGTGTCATTACCAAGCAAATTCCACATAAACTCACAATAAGTCCAATACTAACATAACACTTTTTGACAAATCCTTCATTCACTTATTTCTTCACGGTTGTATGCACCCAAAAAAATGACACTAAGAGCAAATAGTCATTGACGGAATTATAAAAAACACGTAGTAACATTATTAAAACTTTTCACAATACAAACTTAAAACTCACAACTGCAATTTCCAATTGAAACGCTAAGTTTTGTGTGTTGCTTCAATGTCAAGTTTTTCCAGATAGCATATATAAGCAGTAATTATTTCGTATTTACTAACACCCTCCAGATATTAAGCCGAACGATAAGGGGTGTAAGGTAAAAGGTATTATTTCCAAAGATGATCTCTTCTAGTCTGCCTGTGTCGTGATCGTATCTGTTTCTACAAATGTCTGGAATGTCCATTTGACTTTGACTCCATTTCTTTGTTTGATCCAAATTTTTCACAGTGAGCTTTGTTGAGTTGAGGTTTAAGAATATATTGAAAGTATTTCCTGCCTCTGAGTGAATTATGGGGTGTTTCCAGCGATTAATTATTTGAAATAATAAAAAGCTTGTTTTTTCTTATTCGCTAGTGTTGATATTTTTATTTTTTGCAAATACCGATATTTCGGGAACCACTTGTTCCCTTAATCTTGTTAGCACTGATGAAAACGGATGCTAATCGGTTCCTAGAGTGTGTGCATGTTGCAACATACAACGGAATCCAGGCACCTAGAATGCTCGCCTGTTCCAACTTGAGCGATATCGGCTGGAT
Organism: Hermetia illucens; assembly: GCF_905115235.1. Taxonomy (NCBI): domain Eukaryota; kingdom Metazoa; phylum Arthropoda; class Insecta; order Diptera; family Stratiomyidae; genus Hermetia; species Hermetia illucens. The sequence goes on along the minus strand of NC_051852.1, from coordinate 103,039,948 downwards.
ATTTTGAACTTAAGCGAATTGAGATAGTGGAAGCGTTTAGATCTGCTCCCTTATGAGTAGGAGCCGGTTTTTGGTAGGATCATGACTGCGAAATTCCAGTCCAGACTAAGGAGCACCACAATTATGCAGTGCTCCGTACCAACAAAAATTTCTGACGTTTTCTATGAGCAGCTACAGTTCAGAAAAGGCTTCCTAAAAATGATTTGCGATTGTACTAAAATAATCTGAATACGAAGGCGTATTCTGACAATAATTTATTCGGGCACGTGATGGGGAGGCATTAACTGCTAACCGTAACAAATACAAACTAGGAGTTTGTTGCCTTTAAAAAGTAGGAAGGACAGTGTAGCATACACAGTGATGAAGTGAATTTGGTCAGATAAGCAATAGCTGCCGATTTTGCTTCCGAATAGCGTATCCCGAAAAAAGTGGTGGTGTACCTTTCGGTGGTTCGGACATTAATGAGAGACTTCTTATTCACAATGATCACCACCCGAAAAGGTTGGAGGATAGACAACAATTAAATGCATCAAGGAATATTTCCCAAGATTGATCGACAGAGAGCAGACTTGCTTCCACTCTATATCCCCCTGTATAGAAATGGAACAATGTGCGAACTTTAGATCTCCACTCCACCTGCTTTTCAATGATTTCAAAGAAGCTTTCAACAACGTGAAGGAGTATTTCGAAGAAGCTAACATCTATTATCAGGGCACATAGGAGAGCACAAAATGTCAAAGGCTACATCGAGGAAGAGAAACTCTGAGGAATTTGAAGCCGATGGAGCTGCATTTTATAGTCGATACTTTTCCTTCTTGTTATCGGGTGAGGACGGAAGTGGTCAATGGACAATATAATCTCTCTTTAAACACGTCGACAATGCGGTCAACATCTACTCGCTCTTTTAATGAGTAATGAACATTGGCCAAATGGTTCTGGATTTGGAGAAAAAGACAACCAAAGTCGGAATGAACAAAAATAAAATAATCGATTTGGTTGTTCATCATCACTACCAATTTCCATTTTTAGGCAAAACATTGAAGCCACCAACCAGTTTGTATATCTAGGAAGCGTATTTGATGTCGATGGACGTATTAACAGCGCGAGTTTGCCTTCGCTGTTTTGTTATAAATATAGAAATGCATCTTTTTCAACACCAATATAATGTTGAGGCTACTTCGCGCCAAAGTTGTCTACGTTCTGCTATAGGGAAATAGCACATAATATGTAGCGGCGGGTGTTATTTGGAAGCTTCAAGCTTTCATCAACTTATGATAGCGCCGTGTCATCGTATAAGCCAGATACCCGTAGACCATGCCATGCGACCAAACCTTAATCGCCCACGTCTCTCGGAAAGTTGTGTGCAATTCAAAGCGGTGTGCGTTCTGTCTATAGAAGCCTCAGTGTCCTGTGAGGTACTATGGAAGGAAGGTATCATTTTATATCCCAATATATAATATCTCGTTGATCTATCTGCTAATATTAGTATTGTACGTCCTCCAACTTCGTCTCATCTGTGCTATCAGCGTTTGGATAACATAGTTTTGGCCTTACGCCCTGGTTCATGATTCAACTTTTTTCTCACCAAATACAGTACTGTGGTGCATTAAATGAAAGGTCCTCGGTTAGTACTTTCCGAAGCCGGTCTTAATTTTGACATGTTGTTGGAAAGGTAGAGAGTGCGAGGGGTCGAAAGTGATTACTTCTTTCACGGATCCATTCTCGGAAGCTACCCAACCGAAAAGTTCGGGAAAAAACCAGAAGTTGCCACTATATGATGTCTAGGCTCCAAAATCCTCCATACCAATATCCGTACAAATCATCATCATTAACGGCGCAACAACGGTCTAGGTCTCCTTTAATAAGCAACTCCAGACATCCCGGTTTTGCCCCGAGGTCCACCATTTCGATATCCCTAAAAGCTGTCTGGCGTCCTGATCTACGCCACCGCTCCATCTCAGGCAGGATCTGCCTCGTCTTCTTTTCCTACCATAGATATTGCCCTTATAGACTTTCCGAGTTGGATCATCCTCATCCATACGGATTAAGTGACCCGTCCACCGTAACTTATTGAGCCGGCCAAAAATTCTTCGGAGGATTCTTCTCTCGAACGCCGCCAAGAGTTCGCAATTTTTCTTGCTAAGAACCCAAGTTTCCGAAGAATACATGAGGACTGGCAAGATCATTATCTTGTACAGTAAGAGCTTTGACCCTATGGGGAGACGTTTCGAGCGAAACAGTTTTTGTAAACTGAAATAGGCTCTGCTGGCTGCCAATAACCGCGCGTGGATTTCATCGGTATAGCTGTTATCGGTTGTGATTTTCGACCTTAGTTAGGAGAAATTATCAACGGTCTCAAAGTTGTATTCTCTTATCTTCATTCTTCCCGTTTGACCAGTTCGGTTTTGATGCTGACGTTGCCACCGCGTACTTCGTCTTGCCTTCATTGATGTGCAGCCCAAGATCTCGGGCCGCCTGCTCGATCTGCGTGAAGGCAGTTTGTACGTCTCGGGTCGTTCTTCCCATGATGTCGATATCGTTATCGTCAGCATGGGCCAGTAGTTGGGTGGACTTAAAGAGGATCTCTTGCATTTACCTCAGTCTCTTCATCACTTTCTCGAGGGCCAGGTTAAAGAGGACGCATGATAGGGCATCCCCTTGTCGTAGACCGTTGTTGATGTCGAATGGTCTTGAGAGTGCTCCTGCTACTTTTATCTGGCCTCGCACATTGGTCAGGGTCAGCCTAGTCAGTCTTATCAATTTCGTCGGGATACCGAATTCTCTCATGGCCATGTACAGTTGTACCCTGGCTATGCTATCATAGGCGGCTTTAAATTCGATGAAACAACTGCAACTGATGCCCATATTCCAACAGTTTTTCGTTCGCTTGCCGCACAGAGAAATAAAGTCAATAATAGTATTTTACTATAATTTTTAGCATTTGACTGCAACCGTTTCCGAGTCGTACTTATTGATCCAAGCATCGTCACCCGTAACGAGTTTCTCGAAGATACTAACTACATTGGCCGTTTTTAAATTTCATAAACAAATATTTAGCGTAGTAAATACACGCCTCCTTTTGAATATCATTTAAACTGCGTGGCACCCATCGAGAAGATTTTCTCGTATGTCCTAGATGACGATCGAATGTTCGTGGCACAGCATGCCATTCAAACGTAATTCATTAGCAACCATTTTTTGAGTCAATCTGGGATCGTCGGCTATTTTAGCTTACATTAGGGCCACATCCCTATTATCAACCGAAGCTTTTGGTCGATCTTCACGAAGTTCGTCCTCCAAGGAAAAATATCCCGTCTGGAATCTTCCATACCACCTTGACACAGTTTTCAGTGAGGGCGCATTCGCCCGATATACATGTCGGCATTCACTAAAAATTTGCGTTGGTTTCAACTGACGTCGAAAACCGTAGAGAATAACCCATCGAATTTCTTGTTGTGTTGTTGGCGGAATTCTCGCAAGCATAGTATCACCAAAAGCGCGTTTTCTCGTCTGCATTTTCACTGATCTTCCTGACATTTCACATAAAATATCATTACACTACAACAAAGAACCTAAAATTTATAAAATTTCCCTAATTGAAAACGAAAGTGTCAATTTACCCTTGAAAACCAGCCTGGTATTGACCATTACTCCTAGGTCCCTAATCATTCATCGATATTGAAACGACTTCGTGGTCAGAAAAGCATTGACGCCGTTGCTTTTCCTGTGATTGATAATAAGAACCACCTCCGTTGTCCACGTCGTTGATGTGCTTCGCGACTATAAACACTGCAAAACCGATAAACGTTACCTCCTTTGGCATGCGAATACTATACGTTGCTTAAGGCATTATATGCAGTTGTGATGGCCGGGGAAGTATTCTTTAAGTACAATATCTCAAGAATATCCTCACTCAAATAACGATCGGAGCATCAGGGCCGAAGTTAGAGCTATTTATAATGCACTACCTCGCTGCTCCAGCGTAGTTGTGTAGAGACTTTCGAATCTTCAGAATCATATATGCTGCTTGTAGTTGCAGCCACAAGAAAGGCGATGTTTAGGATCTGTAGAAGAAGTACTGTATGGCCCTGAAATCGGCGATGCAAATAAAGAAGCTAATTTTTAATATGAGCAGCACAAAGTTTCAATCTTTAAACGCGATTATCTCGGAATGATGTTTTTGAAAGAACCCTCCCGGTGAACACGCTTACTAAAAAACTACTAGTCCAGCCAACATCAAATTTTTACCACTTATTCATTATGATAGTAGATAGTCGATCGAAGGATTTTCAATCGTTTTTTTTTAATTTTAGAAGAAAACATTTTGCTAAACCCATTGTTATTTTTCAAAAGTTGGCATTTGGACAAATCCTTCACATAATCTAACTATGTAGCTATAGCACATAGTGTTGGTCTTAAAATAGCCCTTTTGGCAGAATCAATAGCATTTTTGACAACCGGCATGGAACACTTACCCCGAAAGTCGCATCTCGAACTAGAGTCATAGTCCTTGCTATTTCATCGATCGTTGAAAGAGTTCGCTGGAACCCAAGTTTCTTCTCAAATAAATCACCAACTTCCTGGATGAGCAAGTGTCGTCTATACACTCTCTCCAACATATTTCCCATGGTATACTAAAGGTAGATAGGGAGATCTGAAGATGGTGCGCTGGTTTTAGGGTTTCAGCAGTGAAACCAATTTCTGTTTTCCCACTAAATAAATACTACTGACGAATCGTTGGACTAGCGCTTGAAGTTCATTTACCTTTTGTTGCAAAATAAGGGGTATGTATTTCCGGAAGACGAACAGTGGACAAATCATTTTTACACATGTTTTTTATAACGACTTTGTAAATGTGATAAAAATTCATGTGCGCTTCTAGATAGAGTTTCGTATAGCATATAGCATTGAGCAATAAATTTCCTTCTTTCGCTGATGTGATATTTATTTAACAATTATAAATCTTTTGAAAACAATTTATTCCCTTCCTTATGACAAAGCACTTGCCTTCTCGTTCGTATGGTCCACTTAAAGCTATTCCAGAAATTCCAGCTGGCTGCCTTTAGCCAAAATCTACTTGATCGAGGGTATGAAGATTTCAATTCCCGCTCTGGCCATTGCCCCGTCAATGTCTAATATCCGAATATCTAGACTAAAGAGGACCACCTCTTGTATTGACACTTGAGTTTATGACAAGCGAGCGGACAAAGAATCGTTTTATTTTGGCGACACTTCTCTTGTGTCCTACTGTTCACTATTTCTTCATTATAACATTCTCAAAACATGTTATTCATCTTCGTCTTTGAAAATTAATTTAAATTTAACGCTTGTTTCCGTATACATAAAGCCAACTTCTCAACCAAAAATTTGATCTCGTAGCACGGGAGTCGATATAATGTTTCAAAGATAGGATTTTTGAAAAGTGTTGCATCTTTTTATTGGCAACGGAATCAGGCGCATTGGGCGAAAATACCCTCTCATCTCTCACTGTGTGCGACGGATGTGTGTTGATATTATACTATAGCACAAAGAACATACATACCTTCCTCTAATTTAAACCCAACTTCCTTTTCGTTCAACAAAACCAATCGTTTTAATTTATACTTGAAAAGAGATCGATATCTGACTATTTCTCTGTACTTGACTGAACTGAAAAACAATGGAGGTGCTTAACTTGAATGTAATCTAGTTTCTAAGGTGCTATGTCAATTGTAATTTAATAATGTTAACAATTTATTTGCATGCTTGCTTTATAATAATTAAAAGAGAGTCGGCGAAGTGAGTATACTTTAAAAACTGAAAACGAATCGTCGCAATTTAAATTTCGAGTTTATTGAATATTTTACGCTCATTATTTTTAAAATTAAACGTTCCAAGCTTGTTTTTAAATTGTGACTAGAATTTTCACGAAACCTAACCCAAATGTTTATTCAATGTTTTAAATGGCCAATATTTTATTTCTAGAAACGCAGAGAAGCAATTTGTTGCTGAAAATGATGAAATCGAGCCCGGCACCGAGTGGGAGCGTATCGCTAAATTATGTGACTTTAATCCGAAATCGAACAAGTCCAGTCGAGACGTATCGCGCATGCGTTCTATTATCCTACAACTTAAGCAAAATCCTCTGCCAGCTAAACGGGCTTAAAATATATTGTTAAAATACGAATATTCATAGAAAATGATTCATTGTTATGGATTTAAAATAAACATCAAAGCAAGGAATATCTCACACTCCACATTGCAATAGTCCCTGTCGTTTTCTTTTGCGAAAAGTACTACATCAATACTCCCACAGGAAGTAATAAATTGCTTTACGTGAAATTGAGGGGAAAAAAGAGTGTAGAACGATACGATACAATAGAAAGAAGTGTTTAAAATAATATTAGTTTATTATTATCTATGATTCAAAGTTTGTTTATTTCGTTTTTTAATAAAACAATATTAAGAAAATTCCAATATTATATGAACATTATCGATTTGATTTTCGAGAAAGTATAAAATAAAAACGTAAATCTTAAGAAAATACTTGAAAAACCACTGATACGTCTTTTTATTTACTGATCGTCCATTGGATAAATTTCAATTGTTTTTTGCTGTTTAGGAATTCGAGATCTGAAAACAAGAGGAGAAAGGGTACATAAATTAGTTAAGTATATTTGGAATTTTGTGTTTGAATTAAACATTTACGACTATACAATTTGTGGCAAGATGAAATGTGAGGAAGATGTGTTTTTTGAATGGAACTGGAGATCGAGCTAATCCAAGACACATAATAAATTTAAGAAAGCAGAATGACTGACCACGAAATTATCAAGAATGAGAGAAGGTTTTAAATAAACATGTTCAGATAAATGCTCTTTTTCGCGTTTGATATTGCACAAATTTATAAGATCCTTCTAGATTCACATTTATAGTTATCATGGTTAATTGGCCTGGTATGTGCTTGGATTCATATATTTTCTGTCGTTTCAAGTTTATAGCATATTACTCAACTCAACTTAATAGCTAATCCTAAATTTCAAGTTGAGGAAAAATTTAGGAGAGATCCGAATTTGCAAAAGTTTAGTGGAGAGGTTCTTGGAATGGGGTCACATCCATCCACTTCTGTAAACACAGGTATCAAAGCAATGATTTGTTTTGTACTTAAACCTCAAATTTGCCTTCGGGGAATCCTAATCGGAACCCACTTGATGAGGAGCTTTCAAAATTTTGGAGGAAAGTATATACTGGCGGCAACATAATCCAATAACGCCAATATAGCTCAACAATTAAATTGCCAACGTAGAATCAATTGAAGAAAAAAACATTGGAGCATCCCATCCTTTTATGTCGACAGCTAAACCGGATATTAACAGTTCCAAGCTCTTGCTCTATATTTGAAGTGACAATCCGTGCATAGTATCGAACGTAATACAATGAAAGACATGATAAAATTATTTTGAAGATTGACAATGGACATGCGGCATAAGTAGTCAAGAAAATGTTTAAATACAGAATACTATACTTTGCTGTGGACCTTCCAACCAGGGCAAAGTGGAAGACCGGCGGCGTGTTGCAAGACTATGACACGGTATTCTTTACGGACGGATCAAAGATGGCCTATGGAGTCGGCGCGGGGGTTTTCTCGAATACACACGGTGTATCCAAGTCTTATGGTCTCCCAGGTTTCACCAGTGTATTCCAGGCGGAAGTACTGGCGATATTGGAAGTCTGTCGATGGCTGGAGCGTGATTCGAGCCCCAAGCGTAACATAGCCACTCTGACCGACAGCCAAGCGGCCATCAAGGCCTTGTACTCAACGACGACATCTTCCCGGTTGGTGGGGCAGTGCAGAGACACGCTCAACCATCTGGGCGGCACACTCAAGATCACTCTCCTCTGGGTTCCCAGGCATAGGAACATAGAGGGGAATGAGCGGGCTGACGGATTGGCCAGGCAAGGCTCTGCTCTTGGCAGTCCCTCGGGGAATACAGTCGGTGTTCCGCTGGCGGCTGTCGGGGGCCGAGTCTACTCGCACTACCTAGCAGCCGCGGGCCTGAGATGGCGAAGGCTTACAAGCTGTGCCAAATCAAGGAGAATTTGGCCCGCTTATAACATAGCCCGATCACGAGAGCTCCTGTGCCATACGCGTGCAAATGCATTCAAGATTACGGCGGTCTGCACGGGGCACTGGCCCATAGGGGACCATGCCGCTAGGCTCGGCTTACCCTACAACTCGCATTGCCGAAGCTGCGGAGAAGGAAGGGAAACCCTCATGCACTTTCTCTGCGATTGCCCGGCTCTGGCTGGAATCAGGCTGCGGACACTGGGTAAACCATTCTTTGGGGACCTCAGTGAGATTTCTAGCTACAGGGTCGGAGAGCTGCTTTCCTTCGTGAATGCTACGGGCTGGCTCTGAAGATCCGAGCCAGCTGGACTCTGTTCCTATAACAACAGTCACGGTCTTAGGAGTTTGTGGCATCAAAACGGCGCACCAAAGCGCTAATTGGGCTCCTCGGAGCGGCCACTGATACCTACCTACCTACCCTACAGAATCTCTCCGCTCTTTTCTTGCTCTTACTGTATAACAGTGGTTTCGATGAAAGGCACACGACCTGGCTGAACAGAAGTAAAAAAGTAGACGATGGACACTACATAATACCCACACCCACTGCTTCTGATGGGGAGATGAAAGGGAAATGTAACAGAGCGCAAATTTAGAACTTTAATGATCAAAGGGCAAGAAATGTGAAAACAAGCGTTAGCATTAGAAATATTGAAGTCAGCTGAATATTTTTTGCCTGATATTTCATTCATGCGGCGCGTAGGTATAAGAGGTGGGGGAGACATGAAGGAATAAAATAAAACCACACCGACGAGCATAAGCATACACGGAAAATGTTTGCTTGAAAGAGGCCATCACCAGTGAGGAGATGTGGTTCACTTTCTACTCCAGAAACAGGGAATCAAAGAAGAGCCTCGTAAAGCAAGCAAAAGCCCAATATCGGGGCCCATATGCAGTGTGTGTGTGTTTTTTGCCGGAAAAAAACACACAGTAATGCGATTGTTTAAAACTTAATGGAGTAGATGGTAAAGAAAGGAAAATTAACTTGCCGTTCTTCAGCATTTGTTTGTTTGAATTTGTAAAACAATATTTTTTAACATTTACCTCACACTCACACAGACGAGAATGTATCTGCCTAGGACACTGCAGAACGAGGTTGGAAGTGCTCTTCGGCAAATCAAAATTGAAAAAGGCTTCAACATCCAAACTACCTTCTAGCTCTTTCACCACGAAATGAATGGAGCTGGCCACCGGTCACCTGGAAATGTTTCGACATGCAAAGGAACTAATCCCAACGTCCTTAATTCCACAAGCGAAACGGATAGAATTTCCAGAAAATCTTAGTATGTTACCACCGAAGTAACTAATGACTTTAGTGTTTTCACGAATCGTAAGCATCTGCTAAGGTCTGGCGAGAGGAGAGTGGAAATAGAGTAATTCCCCGCAGGCTCGGAATTTTGTCGGGAACCGGGAAATAAAGCCTATTAGACTCACGGAAGAAATAAATTTACCGTGTAATCAACTGTAGAGAGGTGCACTATTGCCAGCAACAAACTCAGGATATACTTAAAAATTCGATGCACATGGACCTTTCCGTGAGAAGAGACAAATTGATGTCTATCCTCCATGAACCATGAAATAATTGGAAAACTTGGTCTTATTTATGAATAATGAAAAGACATCGGGAATGGGTTACAGTGCCGGTAAAAGTGATAAGACATCTCCTGTTTTTCAAGGAATTGCAAAAAAATAAAACGAACTCCAAAACCAGATGTATCTAAAGCGATAGCATCCAATTACACTTTCCTGCATGCCATGAATAACATCGTTTTACGTTGAGTTTAAGGAGGGTCCTCATATATGCAAAAAGGAAATGTAAAATTTTATCATACCATATGCTCAAATGGGCTCGATTAGTACTTTTCGAAGCAGATATTAATTTTGAGATCCGAAAAGGGTCCATTATTTCAAGGACCCTTTCTTAGAAACTACTCAACCAAAAAATCATGGTTGTCCGTGCACATAGCACCTAGGTCTCAAACTACTTTCCGTTACGATACCGACTCAAATAAAGTTAATAATAACATAATAATATTTTCATTCTATCTGTAATATAGGCTTTAATAGGAAGCATCATACTAGGAAGTTTGGTGGAAATCCCACTATTATTAACAAGATTATATTAGGTTGAAGTTGCCGCTTTCGCGTTAAATTACTAATCCCCACGAGATAGAATGTCAGTACCAGGTCGAATTAAATATCGGGTATATTCAACGTATATTTACTACGATCTATATAAACGTGAAAATATCCCGTAACCAAAAATTCTTACATAAAAAAATCAACAGAACCTTTCATACATGAGGCGTCAACTTCCGGTTTTCCCACTTGTTATCAATGTGATGAATGGAAATTAGGCAATGTTATAAAGATTTGAACTTTCGAAACTGCGCCACAAAACAAAGGTGAGCCGACTGATTCTCCAGGTTTGCGGACTATGGAAGGCTAACAACCTGTTTACATATACTTTTGTCTTGAAATCCAAAACTGGGTTTTAGATAAAATTAGAGCGGAAATACAACGACGACTACAAAAACGGAAAATAGACTGCAAGTTCGTTACCTATAGGATTCAGCGAATAGATCGAAAAGTACAAGATAGATATGCGGCACAGACCAATGAATGGAAGAATTGGTGCGCTTCGAGTGAAAACTAAATATTTCAACGTTTGGCTTATCAACGCATATGCTCCAAAGGAATATAAGGACGACTCAGTGGAAGACGGATTCTATAGTAACCTTGAGCCAGTATTTGATTCATTGCCTTCGAACGATGTGAAGTACACGGTGACTTCAATGCAAAGATAAAAATCGGTCACCGTGGATATAACTAACTAGAACGGGAACATCGTTATAGAATTTGCATGCAGCAGAAACATGGCAATCTTATCGACTTGTTTCCCTTACCGCAGGATATACAAGAGAAGGTGGATGTCACCACATGAAACCAGATTGATTACGTCTTCATTAAGAAACTGACTGCATCTAGGATTCTTGACGTTAGTCCATACCGCAGTGCAAAGTCCGACAGTGACCACTAGCTAGAAAAAGATATCAAAAAAAATGAATAGTTTGAGTAAAAGTGCCCGTAGACCATTGATGAGAAAAACGCTGATTATAAACAATATCAGGTGCGACCCACAACTGCCAAAATTTGCAGAAAGAAGGGACCAAAGCATGTAAATAACCATTCCAGTCCAGAACCATATTTTGCATGTAAGGATGGAGATCTTATTGGAGACATGGAGTAGATTAGAAGTCGATGGACCCAATCTTTCCAGGAGCTACTCATTACCACGACACAATCTCCAAACAGAGAAGGTGAAGGTGGAACCTATCCACTAGCTACATGCGAAGAAGTCAAGGACGCACACGCTGAGAAAAACAGACTGAATCTGGGTGGAATACATGCGGAGCTACTAAAAGCAAGTAGTATGGGATGACATAAACATCTTGGCACGATCGAAAGAGAGCGCGAAAGATTCCCTGGTGAAGCTGAAGAAAGTAGTGTAGAGAATACCGAAATCATGATATAAACTAAAGAAAGACACCAATTAAGCAAATTATAACTTTAAAAAAGTCAATAGTTTTGTATACATAGGTGCATTTAGGACAGTGAACGTAGACACCAAATGAGATAAAATGGAAGGTAAACGACAATCTGGGAAACCCCAAAACAAATAGGAGTACTCAGTCGACAACGCAAGTTACATGTTGCTCGATATCCAAAACTAGTGGACGCGATCGCCGACCAAGAAAAATGGAGACGAAGACTTTGGGAGGCCAAGGATCGACATCAGCAACCTAGAACAAAATGGTGGCACAACTTAATATCGATGTTTTGAATGTGTATACCTGACAAACACATCATTCTCGATCGGCGTCGTTGTCAATGCAGCGCAAATAAATCTTTTGTGTCATGCCAGTCCCAGTAGGCGCGCTCAGCGAGAAACATAGAACATAGAGAAAGATAGAACCGACACCTCACAAAGAACAAGTCTATGTCTGCTGAGGGTGGGAGAGCACAAAGTTAACAAATCATTCCATCGAATTTTGTTTGAGCAGGTACCAGTGTGGAGGATATGTTGAGGTCTAAATATGATATAGGGGCATCACCACGATGTCTTTACGATTTTTAGGCTGGCGTTTCTAAGAATGGGCCTTTATTTTAAGTGACCTTTTTACTCCGTCACTTTGTGACTAGAGTCCAAACTAAAAACTGCTTCGTAAAGCACTAATCCAGAGCCCTTCTTTTGCATGCATATGACTCCTTTTAAACTCACGATACCATTCGCTTCATGCGTGCGGGTTCACAGTTCTAGCCTGTACACCGAATTTTGTGTCGGTGGGCAGGACGAATCCCTCATATCCTATTATTTAATCAAAGTCATTATTTTGAGCCCCCAAAAAATCGATAGGATCAGAGGGAATCATAGCCCGAAGCAACAAATAATGGTGGAAAAATTACGGACTACTTTCTAAACCTTTGGCATGCAAAAGATGGGAGTGGCCTCCATAATGAAACTGATCCTCTTTAATGTCGACAATGTGGCGACATTTCATGTATGAGATTGTATATAAGCTGTTCTTGGTGTCACATTGACAGGATTGATTCCAAAAATATAATGATGAAGGGCTCTAGAAACTGTTGCCTTCGGGGCAACTAAAAATTCCCTAAATTCATTTTTAAAAAACTAATAGTATTGAATCAAAGTGTACATGACCTCCTACTTAGCAATCGTTTGCAGGATCATTACTAGTTATGTGCGATTAGAAAAGCTGCTAGTCCAAAGTTTGTTGAATAAAGAAAACTGAGAACTTTAAATTTCCGAGATGCCCAACTTACTATCCCAACTAGTTACATATTGCTGAAAGTAATTTTTAAAATAATATCAATTAAATAAAACGTTTACCATCGCATGCCCATTGATTATAAATATAAAACTAGAAGTGATGAGCCAATTTTTAAGCGAAATAAAATCGGTTCGAAATTAGCGATCTATTCTGAACAGCCTCTCCGTCTCATTCAACGTGGAATCGTTTACGTATGGAATTGTGTATTTATCTATCTTAAAACAAAAAAGTTGTTCTTCCAATTGGTATAACTAAATACCTATTTCGAAACTACAGTCATTCTACTTTCAAAGTGTAGCGTGAGCATATACAGGCAAGAGGACAGGGTAAATAATTTCAACAACAATTATTCGGCAGACCTTACCATTCACTAACTTATCCGTCTGTTTACTGTTAAGATATGATTTTCATGTAAATTTCTAATAATAATAAATATTTTAAAATAAATTCGTATACGTCCCAATTGCAATAATTCTCTAAAAAACTTCAACTTTTTTCTAAATGGACGATATTTCAACAACCTTCAATATTCTGTTCATTTTATGATAACTCCTTACAAGATAACGTTACTAATCGAAGCATAATGCCACCTGATTCCTGTACTGTTAGTCGTAGTAGTATATAATGTTAGTATCTTTTAAAGCACAACTAGATACCCATAACTCCATAATAAATTATATTAAAGATTTAGTAACAAATATATATAATAGGGTTTTTTTCTAAAATCCAGAATAACAGAAATATACATATGAAATAGATAGAAAGGCTATAACAATCGTTACTCAATGAATAGATTAGTTCTTATGCTTATTGGTACCACATAACCAGATAGTTTTCCAGTCTTACCGTCAATCCAACAACCTTCGAATCCAACATATTTTAGCTTATCCCAACGAAGATTCCGTAGTCCGTTCGTGGTTATATTGCATTGACTTAAATTTATATCCTCGATATAGTTGCTCACTGGAGATAGGCCAAGTTTGGCAAGGAATTGATCAGTTATCTGAAGAGAAAAAAATTATATCATATCGTGAAGGCAAGTGAGTAGTCAAACATATAATTGAGTGTTTCCAAATGAGGCTCAGTACTGTGAAAAAAAAGATTTTATACAATTATAAACTTTGGTAGCCTCAGAGTTTTACGTAACGATAACCAGCCCGAGTATGGGAGCCTTCACATCCACTTAAGGGGGTCATCCCGTGTGTCGGATCCGCGGAATCGAATTTTCTTTTGGCATCAATTGTATCTGGATGAAGGCTGCCTTCATCCAGATCGAGCAGGCCGCCGCCTGAGAGATCTTGGGCTGCACATTAATGAAGGAAAGACAAAGTATATGGTGGCAACGTCAGCACCGAAGACGAATCAACCAACAACATCAAACCACACTGGCCAAACACGAAGAAGAATAAGGATAGGAGAATACAACTTTGAGACCGTTGACAATTTCTCCTATCTAGGGTCGAAAATCATAACCGATAACAGCCACGATGATGAAATCCGCGCACGGTTGTTGTCAGCCAACAGAGCCTATTTTAGTTTACAAAAACTGTTCCGCTTGAAACAACTCACCATAGGGTCAAAGCTCTTACTGTACAAGACAATGATCTTGCCAGTCCTCATGTATTCCTCGGAGACTGTGGTTCTTAGCAAGAAGAATTGCGAACTCCGCGTTCGAGAGAAGAATCCTCCGAAGAATTTTTGGCCCCCTACATGAGGATGGACGATTACGTAGCCTACATAACGACGAAATTTATGAGCGATACCATGACCGTCAGGTTGTGGATAAAATCCAGCTCAATAGACTACGATGGGCGGGTCACTCAATCCGTATGGATGAAGATGATCCAGCCCGGAAAGTCTATAAGGGCAATATCTATGGTAGAAAAAGAAGACAAAGCAGACCCTGCCTAAGATGGAGCGATGGCGTAGGTCAGGACGCCAGACAGCTTTTAGGGATATCGAATTGGTGGACTTCGGCGCAAAACCGGGATGTCTGGAGTTCCTTATTAAGGCAGGCCTAGACCGGATACCGGTTGTTGCGCCGTTGATGATGATGATCAATTGTATCTAGATATAGTGTAGAATATACGGGCAAAGTGATTTTTTGATATTCGGAGTCGTTCGGAAATTATAGGGTTAAACACGTGATAAGTCACATGCCAGATTTATATCGATCGCCGTAATAAAGCTCGTATTTATCAGTCCGGATGACGTTCGAATGAGTTTGTTAAAAGGACAACGCCTTGGCTTCAGGCTGTCCATGTATTTCCTCAAGAAGCCTAAGGTTTATTGATTAGGTATAGCAGATTAATGAAAGTTTTCTGGTTAAAAATTGCATTCTACTTTTTAAATGCATTTTTCTCGAAACTGCATGTTCAAAATCGGCTGCCACCATAGCCCAAAATCTATCCAACGAAAAGGATAATTACGATCCATTCAGTAGTTTTTTTTTATTCATTAAAGAAGCCTTAAAAAAAACAAAATTCACAAAATTTAACACGTTACCAAAAATTTAGTTTTTAATATTTTTTTATAATCCTAGTCTGCGGACTGTAGTTAAGTCTGTACGTTAAAATGTCGTTTACTTTTTTTCTCCAGGATGATCGCGGCGCCCTCTAGCGTGTCAACAGAAAAACACATTTTGTTGGAGATGGGTGTATAAAATGCTCTGTATTTCAATAACCAACTATGCGATCGGGCTGGAAAATTACTATACACGCTCAAGATATAAATAAATCTATGGTGAAAAATCGATTTACTTCTTTATCCAGTTCTTCACAAAAAATTTCTAAAGAAAGCAAAAAAAAACGGCCTTCACACGGGATGACCCCCTTAATGGATGTCGACGTGAAAAATCCAATTCTTTTTCGCGACATCGAGCTGAAATGCTGGCACTCTGGATTATTAAAGAAGCCTTTCTATCACAAATATCTCTTATTT
The DNA here is from genome assembly GCF_905115235.1 of Hermetia illucens. Lineage (NCBI taxonomy): Eukaryota > Metazoa > Arthropoda > Insecta > Diptera > Stratiomyidae > Hermetia > Hermetia illucens. The sequence continues at coordinate 103,024,051 of NC_051852.1, read as the reverse complement.
TTTGGTCAGCTCTGGGCGAGGTTAACTTTCTACGATCACACTTGCCATTCCATTTGGTGTTAATTGTAATTTTGCACCAACTTTCTGTTTGATTCGGTCTATACCGCGGCCGCGAAACGTTTGATATCAATGCAATTGAGTGGTTTTTCAATTCACTGATTCCCATGTAACTAATCGTTAATCGATTGAAATTGTTCGAACAACGAATGAAAACAAAAAGTTAGTTGCCCATTTTAGAATAACAATGAATTTTCAATTGTTAGCTGCAACTAACTTTTGGATGAATTAGTTTCATTTGTTAGTCGTTAGCCGCAACTGCACAACAGTATTTATTCTTGGGTTAATTGCACGGTACTGGATTATAAAGCATTACTTACACTTGTATTTGAAACATTGAGTTTTGTTAATTTCAGAGTATCTAAGGAACTAGCAGATTCATCCGTAATCTGTTTGCATCCGCTTAAGTCTAGGAGATCCAAGTTTGGGCATTTTAAAGCAAGTTCCCGCAAGAATTCATCAGTGACTTCCTTACAATTGTTCAATTGGAAATTATTCAGATTTGTAAATGTCGGTATCGTTGAGATCAGTACTGAAAAAATAATAAGGCAATTAAGGTTTAAGTTTTTTAAGTTTTATTTAATAATTATTTATGTCAATACAAATATTTGTGTGAGCACACAAAGTACAACGTGTCCAAATAACAAAAAAAAATACAATAAGCGCCCACTTACCTTTTCGTTTATTTGGTTACTTATGTATAACTACTCAGTGGCTTGGAAAAATAAAGCTTTTCCTCAAAGATAGAACCCGCATTTCTCGCATATTGATAGACATGTCTAGTGGCAATGACAATGTTGATGGTAGATTTGTGTGAATAAGTATAAAAATGATGGTCCAGAGTCAGTAGGTTTCAAATGTGGGTTACAATATTATCAATACATCTTAAAATTGAGATGTAACCCATGAATTCATCCAATTATCAATGTACCTTTCTATTAACTATCATTTTGATTTTTTTATCTAAGAATGACTGTGGAGCAAATTATTGATAAATTTGCAAACAAATTAGTTACAAATACAGCTTGTCATTACATAAGACATCCCCCATTGCCGAATAGGAATAGTTAGTGCAAAATAAATCACTTATAAAAAGGTAAATTATAAGAGAAAAATGTGCATCATAAAAATCCATAGCCTGTGAAAAATAATAAAGAATCAGCACAAGATGTATTAAAAAATCGGAAAGAAACTTTGAAAAAAGAATTTTATAGTTTTTGTGAATGCCAAAATAAAATAAAATGAAACTTTTACTGTCATGCATGATTGGAAAACAGAAATTGAGCTGAACGCATATAAGTGAAAGGAAAACAAAAGCATTTATCTTGTGTAAATTGGTGATCCACTTACCTTGTTCGCTGAATAGATATCGTGCTCGACTCATCACGATTTTCTTAAGATTCGGGCAATATGTTGCTAATGATTTTAGGGTCCTATCACTAATTGTAGAACCAGATAAATCTATATTTATAAGATTTTCATGAAGAAGTGTTTCGAGTAAATCGTCATCGTGAAATCCTTTTAGAATTCGGGTAACGTAAATTATTATTCGATCTTTAATGTGGATTGGAAACAATTCCAAGTACCCACTATTTTTATATGCGCATAAATTAGCACTAATGTATTTGATACATCTGAAAAACAAAAAAAGCAGATAAACATTTATTGTATTGACATTCGTTTTTTTTGGATTCAAATGGCTACACAAGAATGCCAAGAAAGTAAACTAAACCAAATCATGGGATCCAACAATTAACGCGCCTCAGTAGTGAGAAGCATAGCTAATGTGGCTTCTAATCTTAAAAGCAAGCAAGGGAGAATCGGGAGTAAATTCAAGAACGGAAAAAAGATCTTAATCATCATCATCAACGCCACAACGACCGTCCGATCAATGCACCGAGGTCCACCAACTCAATATATCTTACACCTGTCTGGCTTACGCCATCACTCCATCAGGCAGGGTGGGCCACGTCTTCTTTTTCTTCCATACATATTGTCCCTACAGGCTTTCGGGGCTAGATCATCCTCATTCATAGAGATTAAGGAACCCACTCACTCAGCCTGCTGGAAAAAGCACCTGAAAAAAGATGCGGGATCCATAGAGAGTACAGAGAAGGTAGGAGGATATGACTGGAAATGGAGAACTTAAAAGAAATGTCTACAAACAACTTTACTCTATGTCAAATTCCCCCTTTTGAACTGAGGAGTAGAATTCACTCGACGCCACTCGTTAGCCGGGAGTGATCGAGTGCGTTTTGAATAAGTCCACAATAAGCGGGTTAAAGGTGTTATTTCTCAGTCTCTATGGAAGTGTGAGTCAGTGTACGCGAGGCTTTGCGATGCACTGCCATAAATAATGCGATGCGTTGCCATCTTCCTTACGTACGAAACTATAAACAGGACTACGGCCTAGTGTACTGGCTCGGTAGAATTGCGAAAGGCAAAGCAACTACACGTAAAAAACAGTGCAGCAACTCGGAAGAAAAACTTGCGAAAAGATAAAAAAAATAGTTTACCCCCCTCAATGGAAGGCGCGAAGAATAACAATAATTCGGCTGCTGAAGAAATAAAGTCGGAATACAAGGATACCTCAGCGACGGAATCGGTCTCGTCTAAAGACATGAAGTCCGCCGCAAGTCATGCCGAGCCTGTAAATATGGCAATTGTTTTCTTAAGAAAACAAAATGAGACTTTTCTTAGCAAGCTTGAAGAAGTTCTAGCCAAACACACGACTTTAGAAGGCCTTATCAACAGCTTGCAGGCAACGATTGGCTCTTTAGCCTGTGTTCCTATATGGGAGTAGCACATGGAAAGTGACTCGGCCTCGAAAGTTCCAAACCTTCCTAAACACCTGTCCGCATTATCGAATTACACTGGCCTGCTACTATTTTGAACAAAGAACTTCGTCGGCACACAGGCCAGAAGGGAGAAGTTGATGCGCATTTCGGTAAATCGGGTACGATGGCGGATAAGTGTAGCTAACGCGCTATACCTCACCGAGAGGTGAATAGCAACTATATAAATGCATCCCCCACGAATTGAGCTTAAATCAAACAGGTCGGATAACTGGAAGCTGGACGCTTCAGGTTTTGTGTATTTCTTTGATAAAAACATTTGAGTGGATATTTGTCCCATTAGTAACTGGCACGTAATATATGCATATGTTATTTAAAAATATCCACTTTCGCGTGATACTGACATTCAAAATCTTGAACTTGCACAGAAACGACAATTTTGACTTATCATAACTTTGTTAGTAATAGTGCGTTTACCACCAAACTTGATGGAATCATATTCAATGTCACCGTTGTACTCTCGCATTTTGCGCAACTCAAATCTTGACTGCATTGTTATATACAAACTAGCGTGAAAGTTTCTAAACCTTTTGTTTTTTGTGTAAAATTTAAATGAATAGAGGAAAGTTAATTTTTACAATATAATTTTATTATAGGATACATTTTTATGCAGCCCAAAATTCGTTGACTGGATCTTCCTTTCAAATTTTTCTGATCTACCGCCGAAATTACGTCTTTAATAGACTCTTAACTATTTTTAGTTCTCGGCTTCGTAGACACACTTTCCTTCAATCTGAACCATACATTTTCCATAGGATTCAAGTCGGAAGAGTTGCTCTACTAATCTCTTCAAACAGTTACGAAGTGCTCGTGAGTTTTTAAAGATCTCAGTCCATAAATTGATGGACGAAAGCGATTGCCCGCGTTGTTGTCTTCGACTATATCAATTCAAAGAGTGTCCAGACAGCTAAGTGGTTAGCGCATAAGGCTGTAGTATGGAAGGTCACGGTTCAAATCTCACTGGTGGCAGCGGAATTTTTATCGAGATTTGACGTCGGATACCAGTCAACTCAGCTGTGAATGAGTACCTGAATCAAAATCAGGGTAATAACTCGGGCGAGCGCAATGCTGACCACATTGCCTCCTATTGGGTACTGTAATCCTGTAGGGTACCTTTACGGTCTTGAATGAAGTGCTATAACACACTTCAAGGCCCTGATCCAATTGGATTGTTGCGCCAACGATTATTATTATTATTATTAAAAACCAAAAGAGTATGAATGAGTATGACCGAAAACTGTTGGTTCAAAATTTGGCTTAGAAAATTTAGTATTCGTTCAAAACAAGATTGGTCTGTGCACTAGGAGTGTAATAATAATAATGGTTGGCGTAACTTCCATTTTGGATCAGGGCCTTGACTTTATTCAAGACCGTAACAGTACACTGTAGGAGGGAATGTGGTCAGGTTGAACTCCCAGCGACAAAACGTATTTCGACTCCTTAATAAAATACCATTACGGCGGTCAAAGGGTAATATAGATCACAGAGCGAAACATGGACTCACAATGTAGTATAAAACCTGGGAAACGCCTGCTGAACCAACGCCAACAGCTCTATTACCAAATCCTATCTCTATCTGGGAGTTCTTTCTTAATGGAAAATTGCAAACAGAGAAGGATGAAGGCGCTCCCTGTACAGACCGAATGATGCGGCTAGCCGATACCCTGTCCCAATATAAGGCTGATGTAACAGCGTTGCAAGAAATGCAATGAACAGGGATCGGTTTCCTGGAGAAGAGCTACTACACCATATATTATAGTAGCCATCCAATAAACTATGTGCACGGAGTAGGTCTCTTGGTCAGTCAAAAATGAAACCTGCTGTTATCAAAACACCAAAAATGTCTTACGGTTTCGTCCACCGCAGAGGCAACTTTTCAGACAGAGCATCGTGTCCGAAAGTGGCAACAAGTGGCAAAACGCTCCTTTATATCACCACAAAAACACGACAAAGTTGCGAATTATATTGAACTAAACCGCCAGTTGTTTTAGTCTAAGCTAGACTAAAGCTGGGTAGTTGTTTAGGATATGTGAGATCCTAAATCCACATCCACATGATGATGGACCTGCTGTTATCGGCTTTGAAAATGTAAGCGAAAGGATATGTACTCTGCGTTTGCGATGCAAATTTAGAAATATAAGCCTCATAAACGTTCACGCCCGTACAGAAGAGACTGCAGAGTCGAAGAAAGATACCCTCGAAGCCTGTCCCCAGTATGATGTCAAAATCATACTTCGAGATTCCAGTCAAGTAGGGACGGAGCCCTTATTCAGGCGATACGTCGGCTCCCATAGCTTCCATAGGGATACCAATGTTAACGGACTGCGGATTATTCAGTTAGCAGTATCGCACGAAATAGTTGATGGAAGTGCCTGGTTTGCGCGGAAAGCGGTCCACAAACATACGTGGGCCTTTCCAGACGGGACCACTTTCAACCAAATTGACCACGTGCTGATTGACCGCCGCCACCTCTCGGCCTTGATGAATGGGGAGGCCAATATAGACTCGGATCACTATCTCGTTGGCAAAGTGCTCCGGGCTCGAATTACAACACCACCTATAATCCCCTCTGACAATCAGATGAGAGTGAATACTGAAGCCATTCACAACACAGCCCTCCCAAACACCTGTAAGGGGAAAAGGATGCCGCAATAACTGCAGCTAACAGACGACCTGGAGATGAAGCATCAACAACTGATCTTCACAGCCCCCTGAAAAACGTTATCTTAATACGGCCACAAACATATTTGGCCCCAGCCGCAAGAAACCACGGAACGGCTGGTTTGACGATGAATATAAGCTAGCAACGAAACGGAAGAATGCTGCATACCGAGTAATGTTGTATTCTCAAAAAATGCGGGCACGCGCAGGGACCTACCAAGAACTCAGTCGAACGGAGAAGCGACTTCACAAACGGAGAAAGGAAGCTGGGAGAACCAACAGGTCTGTAAACTTGAAAAGTACAGGGAGCAACTGCTCTACGCGCGGAGGTATCAACAAGTCAGCATGATGAAGCCTTATACACCTCGATGCTCATCCTGACGAGGCAAAGAGGGAAATCTGATTTCCGACAGAATGGACAAAGCAGCAGGATCACTCTCAAGACCATTCAACATCAATAATGGTCTAAGACAAGGGCATGTCCTATCATGCGTCCTGTAGAACCTAGCTCTGGCGAAATTCGTTCACGATGCAGACGTAAATACGAGATGCACCATCCTCTTCAAACCCATCCAACTAATGGCCTACACTGACGATATTGACATTATGGCAAGAACAACCCAAGCTGTACCTTCATTCAGATAGACCAGGCGGCGGAAGATCTCGGGCTGCACATTAATAAAGGCAATACGAAGTACATGGTTGCAGCGATAGCAGCAAAAACCAAAGAACGAACAACATCGAATCGCACTGGTCAAACGGCCGCATTCGAGAGAAGAATCCTCCGAAGAATTTTTGGCGCTCTACTTGAGGATGGACGATTCTGTAGCCTACATAACGACGAAATCTATGAGCGATACCACGACCGTCTGCTTGTGGATAAAATCCGGCTCAACATTTTGCGGTGGACGGGTCACTTAATCCGTATGGATGCGGATGATCCAGCCAAATCAGGACGTTATTAAAAATTTCAAAGTTCACTATCGAAGCATGCATGTTGAACACGTCTGGGCAAACACATACTTCGGAGAAGAAACCAATTAATGCATTTCATAAAAGCAGCCTAGATTAAGGTGCAGCCAATAACAATTATAAACTGCTTTAGAAAAGCTGGATTTGACAAAAATGATTCTGAATCAGAAGAACTAGTAACTTTGTCTTCTATTTTTCAGTAGGCGGAAAAACTTAGGGAGGGCTATTCTGACGCAACAGAAAATTTCTCAAAATCGATAAAGAATTGGCCACTGAGTCCCCATCAACACTCCTAGAACTTGAGATCGACTGTTAAAATAGCGAAATCTGCTTAGATGAAGAGGATTCCGACACTGAACAGCCTGAGGAAGCATCAGAGGTGCTGTCGAATCAGGCTGCTTTGGAAACAGTTTCAACCTTAAAGTTTTTTTGTAAAAACGACTACATTGCCTTCGAGCATTTAAAAAAATTGGAGGGACGTATTTATATACTGTGCTTAGAAGAAAAACAGAAAATGTTACGTCAGTCCACAATTTCCGAGTATTTTGAAAAATGTAATGTAAATAAAAATTGAATAAAACGTTAAAGTTTTGTCTGGTAAAGAACGAAATAAAAATTTTGCCAAATCTTTAGAAAGTGTATTCATTTGCTTACAAAGGTGACCTCCCTCGACAGAATTTTTTCGAAAAATTGCATTATTCATCCTTATGAAGGGACACCTCTTCTCTTGAGGTGACAAAAATTGTTCGACAGTCGGTGTCCGCCCATGAGAGTTTTCACTGTATTCATATTTTTACTTAGAATTTAAATCTACAATACATTTTGAAATAACTCCGCTCTGGAAGTAAAAAAACTACAAATTTCCCCCCCCCCTCAACCGATGCGTTTATTCTTAAAATAACTTCAAACAGCAAAACTAATGCAAATATACTACAAACGAGATCATTTTGATTTTTGAACATTTTCCATACATTCGATGCACTGTGCCTCGTACTGAAAAAAGACGTTCAGACACAAAAGGAATTAGAGGCACCGGAAAACCGGTTCCGAGAATGTAAAAGTGACCAGCTTTTCTTCGAGCAGTAAAAGATACTTTTTAGATCCTGTTCATACCCAAAAGAGAAGTATCTCCTTTCTTTTAATTACTCCCCATAAGAAATTGGTATAAATTAAGCTTTGGCACTCTATTGAGTCATCTACTTTTGGACATTTCAGTTTCATAACAAACAAATTTGTACTTACATATTCAGGAGGGAATCCAAGAAGGATTCGTTTTTTAAACGGCGCACGTTGTACTTTTTCAACATTTTGATCGAGATTACGGAATATATTGCATTTGAGTCAGTTAAAGATCCGAATATCTTTCATGAAATTCACAGCAGACACAGGGCAAGGGCCTCTTAATAAATAAACAACGCTCTGTTTACAAACCGTAAATAAAAAAATATTATGCAAGTGCAATAAGAAAATACAGTCCACAACCTTTTGTTTGACAGCTGACGACAAGTTCATTGATTACAAATATTCGCAGAGGCGTGCTTAGGCAGTGGGGCGTGAATACCGTTCCAATAGAACGCTATTGTGAATGGTGGTATGATGAATTAGAGGGAAAACTTTAAACAATATTCATTATTTCTAAATTTATAACATTTTTATTGAAAGCGTCAACCATTTAGTTAAGATAATAACACTTTATTTAAAATATCCTACCGACATTTGCACTAACCACTAACTTCACTCCATCACTACTCCCCGAAAGTGGCTGAGAACAGCGCGAATGCAAAGTCTCCAAAGGATTGGCACTCTCCGTGTTTTTCATATATGTGGCGACTGTTTTTCTTTGTGAATTTTATCTTAGGACTCGTTAAGAACCTCGAGACGAAATTCGTCGCCGGCCGTTTGTTAAGTTTTGCGCTCGGTGTTTAATTAGTATTGGATTTTAAAGGAGGAAACACGACGCTGTGATATAAGTTTTATTTCTTGCTTTCGCACCCAAATCGATAATCATGCCAAGAGGTAAATATGAAAAGTTTTCCAGCGAGTTTTAGTGAAGTCGGAGTGGTTCTTCGGTGATATTTTCGAGGTCGCTAATTGGTTTGTTATTGGTTAGGTCATGCAGAAATACGACAAGTGGAGAAATTTGGTTTTTAAATAGTTTGTTCATGTGGGAATATTGGTTTACATAACCTCAATGAGAGTTGCGCTGGGTACGCCACTTCGGACCGTGGGAGTATGAGGTTTGGTGAGTGTCTAATGTGTCACGCTTATCTGGCCACAAATATTTTGGAGGTAGCATTTGCAGGGCTGAGATTAGTCCACGCGGCAGTCAGTCCCTATTATTTGCTTGGCGGGCATTGACAAATTTCCCAAGTTTAGGTTGAGGATGGCAGTAAATCTTCCATTAACTGCTGAATCTTGGGGAAATCGTGCAATATTAATTGTCTGGGAATCAGTATAACTAGTTCTTAGGGAAAAATTGGAATGGTCGGCTCAACTGTTTTCATTGCACTCTGGCCTCATCTGCAAAAAAAACTTCTTTGGGACCTACGTGGTTTGGGCCAGGTTTCCGCTCGTATTGCAAATCATGGGCGCAATGTTGTTATAACGAAAAATAACAACTTTTTATTTACAAAAGGAATGACTATAAACTTATAACTAACTTAGGGACTATCTTAACAGTTAAACTTAGTCTAAGGTATATCATGTAGCTTAACCTAACTTATCACTAAAGAAATGTGTGGAAATATTTACAAATCATTTTGGAGGAAAAGTCGAAAAAAACCTCCATTCGTTGAGCATATTTAAAAACAGGGTGGGACGGGGAGGGAAAAGGATTGGGGTAGGATGGGTGACGTGCGGGAGAGGGATGGGAATTAAAAGCTAGGAGGGGCGCTAATGATGGGTAGGTTTAAAAAATTGGGGGTCGGAGAAATTGCCTGTGTACTACTCTACTGGTATCGGAAAGACGGTTCTATGATTGGAGGGATAAGAGGATCTGGGGAAACAGATGAGTCCGAAGAAGTTTATCTTCAACGATCTCTATCTGCATGGCTTTGGAGACAAGAGGACTAGGATGGGATTGACACTTGACCAGGAAGTTGAGGGCATGACGGACAAGGAAGGATCGATACGTGGGGTTTGGGTGGACTCGTAGAGGATCTGGTTGGAAATGTACTTGGAGCGGTCTTCGTTTTTAAAAATGTTGGCGCAGTGGCGAAAGATCCTGCGCTCCTTAAGGCGGAGTCGTTCCATTTGAGATGGGGAGCAATCAGACCAGAAAATGAAGAGCAGGCGGATAGCCTTTTTTGAAGTGGGGATATTGATACAGGGACATGAAGGCAACAGTTGCACGGCCTAGTGCCTTTGTTATATGAGGGACGTGCGAGAAGCGGGAGTTCATTGTCACTCCGAAGTAAGTGACTTCCTTCACAGTAGGACAAAGATCTAATGTCGCTCCACCTTTTTGGCGTCATTCTCATGTTTCCATGGAAGAAAATGGTCTTGCTCTTGTCGGGATTTAAGGAGAGTTTCCAACCGGTGAAATAATGGTAAAGTTCGTCTAAATTAGCTTTCAGACGCGCTTCACCGCGGGGGATGTCTTTGGTGATGGTATACAGGATTAGGTCATCCGCGTATTCGTATCCGAATTCGGATAGGGCACAGGTGAGGAGTTGGCTTGCGGATGTCTGCGGTGAACAGAGAGAAAAGGGTTGTAGAAAGGACTGAACCCTGGGGAATGCCGGCCGGAAGCTTATACGTGAGTCCATATTGCCATACGGAGTCGAACGCTTTCCTTAGGTCAAGAAGACAGACTATGGTGGGTGTCTTCCGACTGATACCTAGGATATCAGTCTTGAGAATAATAACTGCGTGCTCAATCGAGTGTTTAGTTCGGTTGGCGAATTGGAACTCGGGTAGAGTGTTGTTGGAAGTACTCGTGTTTTTGGAAGTGCTCGTCTATGAGTGATTTGATGACCCGCTCGAAAAATTTTGTGCAGGAAGATAGGATAGAGATAGGCCTGTAACTATCGGGATTAAGTGGATTAAGGTTCTTTTTTGGGATGGGTGCAATGCGAGCACTTTTCCACTAGATGAGAAAGTAAGCGTTGAGGAGGCAGTGATTAATGATAGAGGAAAGTGTGGTGGACATGTTGGGAGCGCACTTTTTCAACACTATGGAAGGAATTTTGTCGACCCCCACTGATTTTTTGTTCTTGGAGGCTGCAATTACAGCTTCCACTGAACTTAGGCTGACAAAGTGGATGGGAGAAGGTGTTGAGAGAAAAGTTTAGGTTGGGACTGGGGCGACAAAAATTTGGTGCAGATTGGAGCTGTTCAATGGTTTGTTTCACAACACTTTCGAAGTGTTGATCACGAATGTGGAGGGTGCAATGTTGCACTTGAAAGAAGTGATCGGCTATGAAGTTCACCTTTTCGGGAGTTGAAATACTTTGCGGAAGGATAGACTTGCCTAGACGAGGACAAGTTTTTCTGAATTACCTGAAGGTATCAGAGTTCAGTTCTATGTGGAGGTGGTTAGTGTAAAGAGTTAAAATTCTGTCGCGGATTGACCTGTCAAGGGAAAGGATTTCGTCACGGAGAGGAGAGGATTGCGGAGAGGTATCTATTTCTAGATAGCCCCCGCCTTAGGGTACGTTTGTATTTGATATCCTCAAGGATATCATTTGGGAGAGAAATTAGGTTGCAGTAGTTAAGGAAACGAGAAGGTATTAGTTCGTCACATATTTGCTGAATTACTTCAGTGTATTGAGGAACTGTCCAATCAATAGTATCGTTGGAAACTGTTTCATTGGAAGGGAGGAGGAGAGGTTCAAGTTTGGATTTAAGTATACGATTCGTTCACCTTCTGGAAGTCGGAGACCAAAGTAGGAGAGGGTCGAGTGGCTCTGTCGGGGAGTGAAATATCTAAGACCCCGGCATCGTGGTCACTGATACCGGGGACTGTTTCTAGGAAGGGATAAGTGTTTGGATTGGGTTTGAGGGTAAGGCTGCTGCTAATTAGGAAGTGGTCAAGGTAGAAATGATAATATCCTTTATTAAATGACGGGAGGACGGGGCTGAAGTGAGAGAGGTTGATATTGGGGTTAGAGGTGGTTAGAAAGTGGTGGAGGGTTTCTCCGTTCTTGTTCGATCGTACATCGAACCATGACGGGTGTCCGGCGTTGAGGTCTCCACCTATAATTACGGACCAGGACTTGTTTGCTCTCGGTTGCGCGGAACAGAAGGGTAGGATAGAACGGATGTCATGAGTATCAAAGGATTGATCGGGATAGTAGACAGCAACGAAGACCAGGGAAGAACCTCAATAGATTTGAAGCTATTCGGTGGAGGAAACAATTGTTTGGCAAGGAATTTGTCGAAAATAAGGATGACCGTTCCACCACAGGTGTCTCGACCTTGAGGGTTAGACTGAGGACGGTCATTTCTGAAAAGGTTGAAATTTGAGAAAATGGGCTTGGTTTCCCCACTATGTGGGGATTATGCTCACCAAGAAATAGCTCTAGTTCGTGCCTGCGGGCAAGGCCTATAATCGAGTTAATGTTCAACCAACTCGATGATCCTAATGTCCATTATTGGTCGTTAAGGTACCCACCATCGCGTTGAACATTTGCAGGAATTCTTGCGATTTCCCGGCGAACTCAAGGAAATCGGGGTTGGAAATATTCGGGGGATTTGTGCGTTGGGATGTTGGGGCAGACTGGTTGGACACAGATGGCCGCATGAAAGCGGGGTTTTCGATAATTCTGGGAGTAGAAATAGGAGGGAGTGGGGTGCTCGTTTTTGAGCACTCCTCGCCACAACTCGGACGAGTATCGGGCAGTTGCGATAATTTGTGGGGTGGTCATTGCCCCCGAAGATCACACACTTTGGCGCTTGCTCAGGCGTTTTGGAGCATTCGCCCGGACCACGTTGGCAGTTTTTACACTGCAACACTTGCTTGTTTTTAATTTGCTGGAAGCGCACCAAGGTATGCTGAATGGCCTCGATGCTAGAGATCTGTTGCATGGTTTTCGCCTAAGTTGTAACGTAAGGCTTGACGGTCCTTGCGTCTTCAGTTCTTCGAAAATCTCAGCAGGTGAGAAAGAAGCGGCGAGGCCTCTTAGGATGAGGCTTGTTGTTTTTTCCGAGGGAAGGGTGTAGGTGAAGAATTTATTCTTGTTCTCCACCAGAATTTTCTTCGCCGTAGAGTAGTCCTCAGGCGATTTGGTAAGGATTTGGTGGGTATTACCTCTGTAATCAGTTAATTGTTGGATAGGGCACGTGTAATTGAGTCTTTGATGGATTTAAAGGTATTCAGTGGCTCAACAACCACGAGTGGAGGAATCTTTCGGCTTACCTCTTTAATTTTATTGCTGGTGTTGATGGAAGACTGATGCGTGGCTCTATTGTTGTTGTTGTACTTTTGAAGTGGAGGGAACAGGAGATGGTTTGTTGATGGTGGCCGGTTTATAGGTAGTACTGGTGTATTATTAACCGCAGAAACGTCTGCCACTTCGGTTTCCTCGACTGGAACCGACGATGGGGAGGCAGTTTGCCCGAAGGTGCGTTTACTTTTTGCCTCCAACGAGGTATTGCGCCTGAAGTCTCAGAATTAGTTTCTCCTGGGGCTTGTTCTTATTTAAGGCCTCCGTCAGCTTCCTCAGGAGGCGTTTGTGATGTTTCCTTAAGGAAACAGCATCCCGGATCTCTTCAGCGGAAATCGGAGCATCCTTCAAAGTTTCGTCTGAGCCCAGCGAGGAATCGGACTCGCATTCCGAGGACGCAGTAGACGTTGCTGAGTCCTCTCGTTCGGAGAGGGGACTAGAATTGTTTTTTCTACGCTTGTTCCCCTTCACAAGTGTGAATTCGTCCTCGGGCGGGAGCGGAATAACTGTTTTCCTCATTTTCGTTAGACAAGAGTTTTTCAAGCACTATTCCCGGAACGCTGCTTGTTCTTGAAATTTTCCCTGCTCTCGGGTTAATGTTGCCGGGCGGTCACACTAGTTAACATTCGAACGTCGAATCCCTAGGAGCGGGATTCTGATGTATCGCACTTCACTCGCACAAAGCGGATCTTTGTTCTTGTTCGCACACTCGTACACACAGTATCGACACAATGCGCTTAACACATTCACTCTCGGACAACGATGCGTCCACATGGGACGGCACCGCAGCTAAGACTGTTTTACGTCTTGACTGAGAATTTCGACGATTTGAAAATTCTTTTTATACCCATATTATCTAAATTTAAGTATGAGGTTTTCACATACTTTTATCGAAAAAAGTTTGCTGTGTATCAAGACATCTTGCACCAAAACAATGAACTAGTAGAACTTATTCGATTGCCAAACAGTTTGGATCCTAACTGAATTATTGGTCGGCTATTACTACTCAATGTACCTGCGTTCCTCTAGTGCCCTGCGCAAGTGATATTGGGGCGACCCACTCGGCAATCATATTGGAAGAGTGGATCCCACTGCATGGCATAACTTGGCAATGCAATTGTTGCCTCTCCTTAATGCGTGACCGACCCAATGCCACTTCTACTTTCCGATGTATGAGTTACAGGCCTGTGCGCTGACCGTATTCTTCGTTTGAAATAGTGTCAGGCCAGCGTACTCTGATGATACGACACAGATAGATGTTAACGAAGGCTAAGCGCTTTTGAGTAGCAGTGAATTTCACTTTCCATGTGCTATTCCCATATAGCAACACAGAAAGAACGCCAGCACAGAACAGTCTCAATTTGATGTTGGTGTTAAGATAACTACATTCAATTTTGGACAGACCAGCGAAAGGGGATCTAGCGCTGTTAATGCGTCGGATAACATCCAGTTGGGAGCCACAGTCGGCAGAAACCACGCTTTCTAGATGTACAAATTGGTCGACGCCTTCGATAGTTTGCCCATTTATGCAGATATGGCTTTTGTTGATGTTAACTTCAGTCCAACTCTACTTGCCCCCCTTTCCAAATTCAGAGCCATTTGGCCAAGGTCCATGACCTGGTGGGAGAGCAAAGACATCATGTCGCCATTGATAAGAAGAAGAAATAATATCGCCGCCAGGATGCAACCCTGGTGGACTCCGACTTGGATATCAAAATCTTTCAAGATTTTACTTCGAGGCAACACGTAACATTTTGCATTATCATGTCATTTTAATAATGGCTATTAGTTCCTGTGTAGAGCACTCCAGATACACTTCCTGTTAGCGATCGAAAGCTTTCTCAAAATCGATGAAAAACAGATGCAGCGAAGATTTAAATTCCGCGCACTGTTTCAAAATGTTCCGTAGAGGGTTGATGTAGTGAGTGCAGGAGGATTCGGAGCAGAAACAAGTCAAGCTTTCCGTCGCTCAATCGTTTGAAATGTTCTTTGGTGCCTTCCAGGATTACTTTAGCCATTATGGTTGTGACAGCAGGAACCATGCAATGCATTATCCAATTATCATGCTCAAAACGAGTGCCCTTCTTTGGAATCTTAGCGGCCATCCCCTTATTTCATTTTCTGGGAGGTCTCGGATTCTCAGGACTTCCATACGAATGGAAACAGCAGATTTACAGTAACTGCAGATGCAGCGATAAATAACTGTGGGGAGACCGTCAAGTCCAGCGGATTTGATTTGAGTGGATTGATGCCGATATGATTTTTCTTCTGCTTGGAGGAGCAGTTTATATCCACTTGCTACGGTGACTAGTCCATCCAGAAGAGGACGAACTCCATCGGATGTGATAAGATTAATAACTATGGTGAAGTGTTCTTTCCATCTCTGCAGTTGTTCGTCATCATGGATGAGAAGTCGACCGGTGATTCCTTCTCAATACGGCTGAATGATTTGCGACCACATGCAAGCTATTTTGTAATGCGGTATACACTTCTGAAATCAATATGTTCTGCGGCGTCGTTCCTTTCCCACACCAGTGAAATAGCAAATTCATTTTTGTCACGGCGTGCATTACGCTGAACTTCTCGGGATTTCGCTCGGCATTGGAGTCGCGTTACGCCCGCCATTACTCGCAGCGATCATTAGAGTCTTCAACACTTTCCGTTCATCTACCTGTTTCTATATTTCCGCAATTAGTCAGATCTTATGAGGTCCCTTCGGAATGAGGCTGATGACTTACCTGAGAAAGGAGCACTTTGATGGCATCCCAATGCGCATCGATACTCTTAGGCGGGTTTTTCAGTATATCTGCCGTTCGATCAGCAAGATAGCTCACTGTCGAGCAACAAATGGGTCATATAAGCGGCCGATATTGAACTTAGAGGGTCGCAGCTCACCAACCCTGCGAGGAGTGGCGGACGCAACAGACAAGCGAACGTAAACGGCTATCAGATGACAATCTCTTTCGAGCCCGATGTCAGCGGTTCTTTTCTTACGCACTCCCCAGAAGACAACTCCTAAATCTACTGATGATCGCGAAGTAGTCGATGTGATTGAACTTATGGCAGACTCTGTGCTCAAAAAATGCCCCCCAATGACGAGGCGATGGAAGTTGGAGATATCCACAAACCTCCTCCAATTATCGTTACTGTCGCCGAAACCGTGTTCCCCGATCACATGTCCGGGCAAGGTGTTGTCAGAAGCCACCTTGGCATTCAGATCACCCACTACGACCACAATATCACCTTAAGGAAGCTTCTCCTGAACTGCATTTAATTGCCTCGTAGAAAGCATACCTATTAGAAGTCTGGTTTGGTGCATAGCACTGTACGATTGTAATGTTCCTAACCTGTACCAAAATCTTGCAGTTTGAAATCTATCAGAAACCGGCTTTAAAGTCCAGAGAGTGCGTCTTGCGGTAGCTATCAGAAGCAATTCGACACTGGATTCACGTCTTCTACCACTTGGCGTTCCAGAGTACGAAATCGTATTGTCGCAAGAGGGGAGAAGCACTCTCCAGAGTCCCTTTATCTTACTTAACTTAGGCGCAGAATGTCCAGCTTATATCGTTGGAATTGCCACTCAAGTTGAGCACTCTGGGGAGCCACGCCACAGTCGTCGAGGAGCGTGCGCATATTTCTGAAACCAATCATAGTCCGTTTTCGATAGTCAAAGGTCGTTGCCGTTGTACGCTAGAGAAGGTAGGAAAAACGTTAATGTTATTATATCGCCACCATGCAAGTTGGGACCTCTTTCCCAAAGTGCAGCAGTATATTTAAGATTTTTGATAGCTTCTCTAGCTTACATACTTGTACGGGTAGCCTCCAGTCTCACCTAGGTTTTATTCCGTGCTGTCACTACTCCTATACCAAATTAAAAGAACAACGTTATCTAGGAGATAGTTCTTTATTAGTCTTTTTATCAGTATGCCTGCATAAAAATGTATATGCAAACAACAATTATTACTCGAAGCACATGGTCAGAAATGGTGGGCGTGCGAGTACTCAGAGGGAATCGGTATGGGAGATTCATTCGCCCTTCTACTATTACTGCTACACACCAAAAGTGTCTGAAGAGGTGTTACTGATGTTTCGGCAGTAATAAAGCTTCGAAATTTTCAGGTCGCTATTCCATAAATTTCTATTCCTCTTAGTCGTCTCTTATGACAAGCAGGGACTGACTGAGTGTATTCTTAAGCCGTAACTTACAGGGTAGGTAGGTTCTTGCAGTTACAAGCTCATTTTTTGCTTCTGAAAATAACGCTGTTAGCTTCATATACACAGGGGGGTTAGTGGGAGCAGCCAGCTAACCTACAAGTAAATGAGTGATGTCTTCTCGGAGCCAGCTAATTATAGTATGTGATTGGTTTTTCCATACATATAAAAATATTTCTCCTTTCTCGAAGACTTATGAATATTCTGCATAATTTACCTTAATTTTCCGACGAAGGACCAGGCGAAAAAAATTAAAATATGAAAAGAAAATCATCAAAAATTAATTTATTTTTCTATTATCAGGAAAATATGTCAATCACAAAGGACGGTCACGGAACTTTACTAGCCCCGAAGAACTGGAAGAGGAGATGAAAAAAGATAAGGAGAAGTGAGTACGAATGACACCACCTCTACTCTGGTGCAATTAACCCTGAATCCTTATTTTCCGTTTTTATTACAGAACATCTCGGCAACAGGAAGAATCTGAAGGTGAAGACGAAGAGGCATCCGGTGGTTCAAGATCGGGTAGTGATTCAGAAGAGAGTGATGACGACAACCACAAGGCGAAGGGAGTTTCCAATCTAATAGAAATTGAAAATCCAAATCGTGTTGCAAAAAAATCGGCAGTAAAAGTGTCAAAAGTGGGATCTGGCGATAAAGCCGCGAAACCAGAACTTTCGAGACGCGAACGTGAGGAACTAGAGAAACAGAAGGCGCAACTCCTTTATCAAAAGTTACATGCCGAAGGCAAAACTGAGCAGGCACGTGCTGACTTGGCTCGATTAGCTATAATTAAACAACATCGGGCTGAGGCAGCGGCGCGGCGTGAGGCCGAGAAGAAGGAAAAGGAAGAACGGAAAAAAGGTGGGACCAGCAATCGATAGTTCGTAGTCGCATTCAGATTATTCTATACAAATATTTGAAACGGTTTTTAGTCGTGATAAAGACTACTCACACACACAAACAGGAAAATATCGTTGAGACAGTAAATAGCAAAAACATTGAAGACGTCTAATGCAAACTATAAATACTAATTATAAACTATTCATGTGTATTGTATACTATACGAAATGTGGATACCTTCCCAGAAAACAGAAAATTTGGGGCGATATTTGCATGACAAGCTTTTGAGATGAAAACGGCAATCAGATTGTTGCTATCTACTCTATGTTCTCGTTTTCCAAATCTAATTTTCAAACACTCAGCCCTGATAAAAGTAAGTTTTTCGAAAAAGATATTTTTCGGAACGGAGCCATTTCTAATCCAAAAAAAACTATTCGATCGTTATCGTCTACATTCTGTTTGTCCCACATTTAAATTGTTTAGTTAAATGAAATAAAATAACAATAAAATATCATTTGTACAAGAGAAGAATATAGACCGGCATGTAACTGTTAAATAGGTTTATGCGCAACAAAGATTTAAGTAATCAATTGATAATTTAAAAAGTATATAGAGTTATATTGTAAGTTTTTAAATGAAAAAAAAATATTGTGAGAAATAAAAATTGGCAGAAAGTAACGAATTTTTGTTGTAACTGAATTTCCTAGTTAGAGTGCTTGATATTGAAATTAAGCAATACGAGCTTCTGCCGCCTGAGCCATTGTCTAGTTGAATAGAAAACATGAAGTAATATCGCAAGAGCGCCAGGGAAGTTGACTCTTCGGGTAGGGTTGAATTTACGTATCTATAGTTGCTGAAACATCTTAAGTTATGGTGCTGTGCCAATCAATATCCTTCTTCTGTTGCATACAGTGACATTAGTAGAAATTCACATGTTGGTGGCATACGGTGAATTAATAACATTCCAATGTCTGGAAACAACACCAGTTTTCCAGCAGGATTATACAATTTTTAAATGCAAAACAGCTGGCGCATGTTGAACAGAAATAATACATGAAGAGATCAGCGCCCGAATGGGAAGGTTGTCCTCCGAGGTGTAGGAATTTATTAATGAGACACAAGCAAATTAAGTTATGAGCAACATTTTGTTATTGGTCTTCACAATAGTCTTCCTCTAAAGGAGCGCGCCCACTGGGACCGACAAGACAGTTTTGCTAACGCTCTCAGTGGGCGACATAACACGACAGAATATTCTCTAGTGTATTTGCGAGGTGAACATATTGAAACCAGTATTATTAACTTATGTTTGGCGTAGGAAAATGCCTTAGATAACAAACAGACAAATGTCTGTACATGTTTCAGATAAAACCTTCTGCAGCAGACAAATTTCTAAGCTTTGGCGGGGAGGGTTTGCTTTTAGGCTCCTTTCTGCGTTCCACCTTCACCAACTCCTGCTGTATTTTTACGATTGCGGAGGAAACCGCCAAAAGCCAAATCTCCTTCGACCTCAGCATTTCCGTAACTATATTCTCCGGGTTCACGCTCGTTTCCCAACGTTTGGTTCAAAGTCCTCCTCTCCATTGCGAACCGTCGGCCATAGAACATTACATCTTCTGGATCCGTTAGCAGTTGAGTCATGTTGTAGTTGGTCTCCGCATGTTTCCGCTCAAGCCACACCTTAATGTTGGGATTGAGCCTGTGCATCCATCGACCCTACGTAGACTTGTCAAATTAGCGTTACCAGAAATAATTCGACTTTGATCTTGTCGCATTCCTTACGTTCTGTGTGCGCCTCCATATATCTTGCATGGTACAGCAAACTTATTTCTTTCGTTAGAATGTCGACTGGAATCATGCCCGCCACCAACAGCACTGATCATCTGATGTGGTTCTAAAAGCACCGTAAATCATTGAAGCCATCAGCCGGTAAACTGAACTTACCTGCTTCCGTCTCTGAAAGTTTGCAAGCATCTCTACCCAAACAGGTGACGAGTAAAGCAGAATAGATTGCACCAACATTTTTGCAAGTGCCACGCTGGCACTGGCTGCCTTTTGGCATGCATACTCTAGGTACTCCCTAAAGCTCAATTATCACTCCCAAGTATTTGATGGCCGCCTTTGACACAATATTATATCCATCGACTTCCACTTTCACAGTGTTCTTCTTCCTGTTAAGACAGATTCCGTTCTCGCCCGCCAATATCAGCCTGGCTCTTTCTAGTCAGGACTTCACCATTCTTAGTGTTTCTGCATGATGTTGTCCAGATCCTCTAGACGTTTTGCTGTAACAACCAAAGCTAGAACATCCGCAAACCTGGCAATCGCGGTCAGGGATCATTTTGGCCAACAATGCACTCAAACTGAGTAAAGCAGCTGGCCTTGATTGTTTCCCCGCAGAGTAATTTATCTCTACACCTGCAGTTACTGCAGATCTACTGCTCCCAAGATTACCATCAGAAATCTTGGGAGTAAAAAAAGGGGATGGTCGCTAAAATTCGAAAACATGGGGCACATGTTTTGAGTGTGACAATTGGAGGGTTATTTGCGTGATCCCTGTCGTCGAAAAGATAATGGCTAATCCTGGAATGCATCAAACAGCACCTCGAAAACTTGAACGACAAAGAGCAGGCTGGTTTCCGCTCCGGATCCTCCTGCATTCACCACATCAACACCCTACGAATCATTTTGGAATAGTGCGTGAAATTTAGATCTTCGCTGTACCTGCTCGATTTCAAGAAAGCGAAAGGGGCATTCCGGAGAAACATCTCGGAGAATTTTCAAGACCAAAGCGGAGACTGCCAGGGTTGCATCCTGTGACGATATTATTTCTTCATGTCCGCTCTTACGGACGTCGAGGAATTCAATGGACGATGATATCTTTATTCAAACACCTCGACTACGTTCATGACATCTGTTTGCTCTCTCACCGGGTCGTGGACCTTGGCCAAATAGCTCTGGATTCGGAAGGAGAGGCAGGTAGAGTTGGACTAAAGAAAAACACCAAACAGAGGTTCTTAGTCTAACATGCGATGTGATAGGAAGCCGAAAATGACAGCGGATAAATCACACATTGACGGGGGGCGATAATTGCATTGCGGGCTATGCCATGCAAGATTGCGGACGAGTGGGTCGCTCGAAGGACACTTGGCGTAGAACCGTGAAAGTAGCTTGCATGTCCACAATCAAGGCGCTCCATCCTGCTGGTCCTGAGGAAAGTAGTAACGAAATGTAGCGAAAAATTGAGGATGGACGCGAATAACATAAAAAAACGAAGTTTACGGACTACTAATTGAAGGACGAATCCAAGCCATTGAAGACAAGTATCACGAATTAAGGCGATACAATAAGATCTGCAAACGAGAACAGCGAAAGTTCAATAACAACAAAATTTTAACACTTGACGACAGCTTGAAGAAGAACGATGTACGAGTAGCATGTAGTATAGTGAAACGGATAATAGCTTTTAATCCGCGAACCACCCTTTGTAGAGATCAGAATGGCAATATCACCAGTGACGAGACTCAAATAAAAGCAAGATGGGTTTGGTATTTTCAAGACCTCCTGAACCCAACGATGACCCATTTTCGCCTCTTAGTCATTCCAGATTATCCAAACGAAGAACAAGTGCTCACACCCCCGACTTTGTACGAAGTACAGACAGCTTTGTTTAAATTAAAATCACACAAATCCCGGGACCGGTGGCATCCCAGCCGAGCTCTTAAAAGAAGGGGTAACAGAGTTCACCAGTCGAATCTACAAACTAATCAGCAGAATTTAAACAACCGAACAAATACCTGACGACTGGAGGAAAAGTGTAATTTGTCCAGTATACAGAATAGCAGATCGTGTGCGTTGCTAAAACAATAGGGGAACCTCGCTGCTGTGTACGTGCTACAAGGTGCTGACAAATATAATGGAACGATGACTAAGACAGTATACAGACAGGGATACCTAGGTGACTTTAGATCCGGATGATCAACAACGGACCAGATATTCGCAGTTAAGCAGGTGCTCGATAAATGCTGGGAGTATGACATCGATGTGCACCAACTGTCCATTGGTAAAAATCCAAAATGAACTGACACCAATTTTTTTTAGTGTTAGGACTTAAGCAAGGGACGGTATTGCCCCATCGTCTTTGCTCGAATGCGTCGACAGGAAGGTGGTTTCAGTTGATACCAGAGATACGTTATTGGTAAAATCAGCACAAATAGTGGCCTACGCACACGATGTGTATATTTTCGCCCGATCGATGCTTCCTGTGAAGGAAGTGTTCATGCAGTTCAAGTCAGCAGCGAGTGAAGTGGGGCTCAGGGTCACTGAATTCAAAACGAATTTATCCAAACTCGAAAGGCGGTTGCTAGTATGCAGAACGTTGCAGTGATCGAGCATAATTTCGAACAGGTGGACCATTTTCTACCTAGGAGCGCTACTCTCGAAGAACAGAAATAAAAAACACTAATTCCAAAGGCGGATTGCTACTGCTCATAAAGCATTTTATGTGGTCCTCCACAAAATGAGATCGAGAAAAGTACACAAACGCAATAAACTGCGCATCTACAATATATTAATTTGGACTATGCTGCTGTATGGATGCGAGACGGGGACTTTGACGCAAATGTCGGAAAAGCAGATCGATACCTTCGAGAGAAAAATCTTTCGAAATATTTTTGGAGCCGTAAAGGATTGAAGGAGATGCCTGGCGAATTAGATACAATCATGAATTGTATGAATTATTTGGTGACCCATCAAAACTAGTCAAAATCCGGAAATTGCAATAGGCATGCCACATGGAATGAATGCACGAGGGAAGAAGGAAGAGGGATTCTGAAATGAGTGCTGAAAGGCGGAGCCGATGGTAGCGGCTCAAAAAAAGTCAAGGAAATGTTAGGAGGACTCAGTGAGCGCAGATTGCAGATCAATTTTGAAATTTTCTAACGTGAGGACGCGGTCTTCGTATCGAGATAAATGTATCAATTCGGGATGTAGGGTCATCGAAAAGAAGTGTACAGCCCTTTTGGGTTACATTCACGTCAAAACGTTAGGATTTAAATTTGACATACTCTTTCTCAAAGTTCATTGAAAAATCGCAGCATTCACCCTCCTCTCCTTGTTATAATAATAATCGTTAGCACCAGAATCAAGTTAGATCAACGTTTTGAATTGCGTTAGACCACTTCATTCAAGATCGTAACGTGCACTGTACGATTGCAGGACACCGTAGGAGGCAATGTAGTCAGCATTGCGCTCGCCCGTGATTATTACCCTGATTTGAATCAGGTACTAATTCACTGCTAAGTCGACTGGTATCCGACGTGAAGCCACGACACATATCCGCCCGCCTCCAGTGAGATCTAAACCGCCACCTTCCGAACTACAGTGTTCTAACCACTGAGCTACAATAACTTGATATTATCATCCTAAACTGGATATGTAGAAGGAAGAAAAAGATCCCGTCTTTCTACTCTTGCTAAAAATCAATAGCGGAAAGAAGCTATTTTCGTATCATAAATAAGCTTATTGGTAGGGTAATCATCTCCGCGATGTACAAGGGAACTATGGAGGGCGCGGCCCTTGCCCTTCCAACCTTTACCACAATTTTTCCTAGTATTTGAGAGAAATAACTTTTCCAAATTTTAAAGTGCGTGTGTAGGTCCAGATATTAGATATCATAAACTTACAAACAACCTTTGCTTAGGAGATATTGCATCCCCTAATTGTGTGTTCTCTTTATATATGTGTGGTAGTACCATTTGCAAAAGATCTCCGAAAGAATTTGGGTCTATCCTCAAAGGATTTTTGAAATTAATATAGCTAAGTGTCGGACGCAATAACAATAGGTTCAATAGCACAATGACATTTTGTTCGTGCATTTGCAACTTGTAACTAAGGTTTAAACAAAATTTTACCAAGTAAATGGAAAATGCGATTGCACAATTTGTTTGGCAGGGTATGGTCCCTATTAGATATACTATGCTGTCGGCATTCTGGATAAAACCCCACAGCAACAGTCAACAGTACAGTCCGACAAAAATGACCGTTAGAAATTGAAATGCTCAATCAGTGGCGCGCCGTAAATATACGATATTTTCAATACAAAAAATATTGTATTTGGCAATTCCGCACGTCTGGCTTTGTTGCGGCATCTTTCCTCATAGTCGAATGCGCCATGTCTTCGGGTCGGTTTTTCATTTAGTGGTTTTCCTTTAGCAATTCAGTTCCCACCTAGTGATGTCATTTTGTTTTTAGTGACTTTGAGTCCGCATGAACTACATATCCAAAATATCCAATTGTTTCCGTTGAAATCTGAAGACTAGACAGTTATTTTACATTTGTTTGTGATAACCTCAAAAACATATCCCCAATCGGTAAACATGATTAGCAACGAAGAGGAACGGGACTGCATCAGAATTACCCACTACATCAACCCGCATATGTTTTGGTTCAAGTACGAATCGAGTTTCCTGGCGAATACTGAACTATGTGCGTGGGAAAATCAGTTGCAAACTCACTGTTTTAAGTTCGCGAATTCGCCGGCGAGCGGGTACCAGCCCCAAGTTGACGAGGTGTGTGTGCACAAGGAATACAGTTCTCGGCATCGCCATAGCGATGGACTAACGATTTAACCTTGACGATTTCCCGTTTTTGCAGATTGTCGTCGCTTACATTTTCTCTTTGGGTCGATGGATCCGGGCTAAATGCGACTTCGTAGCCGAGTCGGGGAAAAAGTACAGTGTATGGGCCATTGATTACGGGTGAGTGCATCTTCTTGCATTTGGAATTCTCATTAGAAGTAAACCTGCTTTTTCCCATAGGGTACCGTTCCAAGTCGAAGGCCGGTTAATAAAACCCTGGCCCAGCGACATTGAGGATGGTCCTCGGCAGTCGGTGTTCTTCGCTGGACTTATGAACGTTGTACCAGCTCAAAAGGTGAGATTGCATTTTTTAGTAAATCGCCTTAAACTCTTTCGTGAAATGATGGATCCACTGGGCCAGTCAAAATTGTTTGTTTTCTGCTGAAGTCATAGTCGATTATGGAACACTGCATGATATTGCTTGGAACCAGGGTCGCGTAGGTTTCCTTGTTAATAAAGCTATTTCCGTTTTTCCTATACGCGGCCAAATTCTCGTTTTTTTTCTTTTGGAAGTGCAGGTGACTGTGTCCCGCTGTGAGAACTAGCCTGAATCCTTTAACATATTACTACGTACTAACCTTCTCATTCCCCCGCCTTACAGAGCCTTTGTAGTTCTACCTTGTTAGGTAAAACCACACATCACTTTGAGCGTCTTTATTCGGAATACCGGACAGAACTAGACACTGCTTCACTGAGTGGTGATGTTAAAATACCAGAAAATTTTTAGTCTAGTGAAAACTCTTCCTTTTCACTAACTACAGACATGTTAGCCACTACATGACACTTTGGAATGCTTAATTAAATTGCAAATTACTTTAAATCCACTGAAGGCAAAAATACACTCATCACATAGACACGGGACATAATCTTCTTTTTATTTTCTTAAACTGACATTTCTCAACTTATCAATATTCATATTTACAATTCAAAAATTAAATAATCATGGCCTGCTCCGCCACGGAGAACACCGATAGTGGCCACTGTCAATCGAATTAACAGGGGCCGGTTTTCGGAGGGTATCAGTCCTCACCAGAACGTGAGTACAAGGTTCGAGTTCCCTAGGGATGTGAACCGTCGGCTACGTGTGAGGAGATGCCGATAGTGGGTTTAATCTGGGAACTTCGTCTCTTGTCGAGGACCGAGTCATTGGAGAGTCGGCTATACGACGTTTGAATCCCAAGAGCTTTCCGAGCCTCGAGAAGATAGTAGATTCAAATTGCATTCCTTGTCCGATGATGATTATGACGGGAACACCAAAGCGCGAAATCCACTCTCAACAGAGAGTCTCAGCATATGACTGTGCTGTTACGTCCTGCAGAGGTATTGCCTCAGGCTATCGCGTAAACCGATCAATGATCGTGACGCAGTATTCGTAGCCGTGCGAGTCTCGCAAAGAGCCTATAATAACTAGGTGTATATTGGGGAAGCGCCTTGTCGATTTACACTTACTTCCTTGCAAGCATGCCTAGTGACCATCACCAGAATCCATGCCCTTCATGTATGCACGGCCAGAAATATTTGCTGGGGACTAGTCGGTTCATTGTTCGAATGCCAGGGTGTGCAAAATCGTGCACTGAGCGAAACGCTTCTTTGGGGTGCTTCGCAGCTATCACCATCGCCAGGTCGCATGCAAAATCCTGCACTGAGCGAAACGCTCCCTTTGGGTGCTTCGCAGCTATCACCATCGCCAGTTCGCATGCAAAACCAACCACCGTTGCCTTCCTTGGCACGTGAAGATAAACCACTCTGTCATACATTGCGTTCCATAGCAGGGCCCAACACGGGGCCTTGGGAATACCTGCCGTCAAAGCATATTTTGGTCCGTTATTCGTTTCATATCAAAGAAGAGTCTCCGACAGGCCTCTATAGTAACCGGTCTAAATAAACAGGGACACCTAGTTTATCCAAGGTGTCCTTAATCCAACCCCGGTTGGTGAAATTAAAGGCATTTCTGACATCTAGCATCGCCACGGCGCAGTATTACCAACTGACAACGCTGTGACGTGATTTTAGCAGCCGACTTCAGGGCTATGTTTGGTGTCCCGTTCAATTTCGAATTCTTATTCTCAATTCGCCCACAGATCTCTTGTAGTTCTTTCTCGGTTACCCCGGGAATTTGGAAAATTTTCTGTTAAATCTTTGGTAGGGGGTCCACTTTCTTCGTGTTATGGGAAAAGAACTGCAATTATTTTGAACAAAAGTCGCAGACACGTCAAGTAATTCCGCTTATTTCCTCGTATGGGTTTCTTAAGGCTACTTCAAAGATGGTGGAATTCTTTCTCCATCTGCCGGTGTGTTCTGGCTTCCCTTTGGAACAACCTCGTAGATAGGATGATCTCAGTAGTGAGATTTCCTAGTTCCACCAGTAGGTTTGTTTCTTATTGTGGTAGAAACGCCGTCGTGGCATTCTAGAGGAGCATGCTTCAGTTATTCGCGGACAGCTCACTCAGCTTTTCCAGCGCCGTTTCGTTCAGGGATTGTGATGTCTTTCTAAAGTCACTTCTCGAAAGCTTCAGTGGATAAGCCAACCTTTCGAGTTTTTCCATTTCTGTTGCGCATTCGAATATCGCCTCCTCCGTTTCTAATGTCTGGAAACATGGTCTCGTGGTCACACCCGCCAGACTATCCCTTTTGTCAACAAGGCACTGAAGCAAATCAGTTCGACGAATCAGCCTAACCTTCTGATGAAGCTGATGATGCATGCAACGTTGGCTAGTGCAATATCCAAGTGTGCGAAGGTTTCAAGTAAGGTTTGACCTCTGGTGTACGTCACTCGGCCTCCCCGGCAATAATTTTAGGTCTATGGTCTCTAGCGCAACTGTTGCACTATGAGGGGCGTGACAGTTGTAGATATGGACGCTATTGCCTTTTGCCTCCATAAAGCTGGTTACCGGGAATGCCACTGTTGATTCATGACTTGCCTTCAAGATGTTCATATCGTCGTGTAGCACTACCGTACTTTTGATAAGATGGTTGGCGAGAGAAAGTCTTGAGATGTCCCGCAATGATTGAGGTTCTTTTTTATCAACCTCATTTAGCTCAACGATTCAGCTTCCTGCTATATGCTACTTGACATCACCTGCAACGTGCCCGTCGTCCACTTCCTCTTTCCTTTTGTACATCATGCATTGTGGATTTGTAGTGTAATCTTTGATGAGATAGTCCTTTTCACATTGCACATTTTCGAACTATCACGCTGATTAGTGCATGCTTCTACAAAGCCATCGAAATCGACGCATCTAAAGCACCTCCTGAGAGATGCTTCTTAAGTCGGCACACGATCCAATCTCTTCTTACTTTGCTCGCGGTGATCAGTTTAATTGTAGAATCCACCGGCAAGTTAA
This sequence comes from Hermetia illucens, assembly GCF_905115235.1. Classification (NCBI taxonomy): domain Eukaryota; kingdom Metazoa; phylum Arthropoda; class Insecta; order Diptera; family Stratiomyidae; genus Hermetia; species Hermetia illucens. The sequence goes on along the minus strand of NC_051852.1, from coordinate 102,996,086 downwards.
CAGTAAGGGGAAGGATATCGGCGTAAATAATGATTATTTCATGACGGATCTGTTTTCCTGCCCACCTTTGTCCGGGTTGACAGTTCACCGATTCTTCCCCCAACTTTTCTCAGAATTTTCTTCGGCTCAGTTTTCTTCAATGAAGAGGTTTTTTCCTTTTTGGCTGCTTGCTGGGCACCAAGGGGTTCCCTAATTCCGTTCCTACAACGTTTCTTCATTTACCCTATGTTGCGAGGTGTTATCTGCGTTTCTCGCATGACTTTTGCACATGACGCTTAGTGTTTTCCTCTTCTGCTGCTCTAATATGGAAAAACTCAATGCCCCGTATCAGAGCAGCCTCAACTTGATGAATTCACAGAGTTCATTTATGCGTTCTCCCAATGAAAGGGGCGCTGTAACATTTGGCTGCCTTCTACTTTCGCCGTTGATCGATGGACGGAAGGTGAAGCTCTATTGACTGTTGTGAATGATGGCGGGGTGACGCGCACGAACTCTGATACCGTGCGAAATCCCGGAAAGTTTGCCACCGTGTGCTCCGTGATAAAGGAGATTTGTCATTGCCCCGGTCACACTTCAGCACGGTACTGGGTATCCGAAGCCCTACCACCATAGATTACATGGTTTGATTTACGGGTGTCCTTATGTTGTGATGTGGAAAGTCCCGCCAAAAGCTGCAGACACAGTAGAAAAGTATTTATTATCCCGAAGCGAGGCAGTGTAGAGACCGAATAAATTGCCATGCTGTTTCGCGAGTACTCACACGTCCTCCAGTTCTCACCATGTACTTCTAGTAATTACTGCTTTTTATGTAAACATTTTTATGCAATTCATGCATATTAATGAATAACGTTTATTGCTACGGAAAATTGACGTCTGTACTTTCCGTACTCAATTGAAAAATCGGCAATAACACAAAATTAAATAAAATTCGAAAGCAGGAAAAGTGTCTGTCTTAGATCCTACACTAAACAGATTATTTACCTCTTTAAGATAGAGTTCTGTTGGAATCATGCCGGAGCCTCTATATTAGAAAATGCAGTTGGCTCTAAGTCGAGGGTATTTGTTACAGTTTTGTCCGATAGACCCCTTGAGTTCGTCAGCAGGTGGTGCTAGGATATTTGACAGTTAGATTTTAGTCCGAAATAATCGATTGTATATGCATATGTAACCACGGCATTCAATGAATAAGGAACTACCTCCTAGATCACATTCTTGTCTTCTGATTGGTCTAAGAGTAGCCATAGCGTACGGAGTAACACACAGATGAGACTGGAGGTTACTTGTACAAATATATAAGCTAGCGAAGCTAGTACCAAACTATAAATATGCTGCTGAACGTTGGAAAAGAGGTCGTCATTCTTGTAGTACACATACAATCCCCAACGTGCCACTATGAGTTAAATGACATGACTATATTTGAAGAACAAAAATTTAAACTGCCCTTTTGCATGTATGGAGACCGTCCTTAAATTCGACGTAGAATTATGTAACTCATTGTATGTGTGAGCATTGGAAGCTTCCACCTTTTGCCCAAATTTGGTGTCGATCGCTACAACCGTCTCCGAGAAAAATGCATGTGACAGACGGACAGGCAGACAGTAAACCGATTTAAATAAAATGGGGTGAACAGCTCACATCTATGTCACCGTCGATGATAGAACACTCGAAGCTGTGGCACAACGGGCTCTGGACATGGAATGCTGCAGCAGTCGGCTTTTCACAACATAAATAGTTTGCACCAGGTAAGCAAAATCTATTAAATGTCCGGCAACTATGCCCACTTGAACTTGACAAATGTCCGAGTAGAAGAAATACAGGCAACAAACCTAGCAATTGTTGGCGCGACAATCTAATTTGATCGATAATTTAAAGTATTTTAGGGCATTTCTTTGAAATTCATAACGGCACAGTGCAGCTGACACTGTCGTAAATTCAGTTATGAACCTGATAACGACGGCCTGCGGAGCTTTTATGTTCAGGAGGCCATCGAGACGTGGCAAACCTTCTATGTATTGGTAGACGGCGTAACTTGCAGAGCTCTGGAAGGAGTGTCACAGATTCCGCCGCTTGACAGAACCTCTAAACGACCGAGAGGAGGCATGTACCATTATGACAAAGTACAGATCAGCCAAAAAAGACTTCGTAGCGCAATAAACAGGAGCAAAGCTCACTGCTGGCAGCATCTGGTTGACGAAGTGAATGAAGACCCGTTGAACTCGGTTACAAACTGCTAATCCGAAAATCGGGGCTCCTGTTCATTGAAGGCCCTATTCCCTGCCCACCCCGTACGGGATGACATCGGCGCGGAGGGCGCCGAGGACTGCCCACGTTTTCCTATAAACGAGTTCGGACAGACAGTACTCTCTATGAAAACCAAGAAGGCGCCAGGACCCGATGGTATCCCAGCGGAGGTATACAAATTGGTCTTCCAACATCCGCCATACCTACTATTCGGCACATTCAACGCTTGTCTGCGGGAGGGTATATTCCTTTCCTGTTGGAAGGTGGAAGAGGAGGAAGGACGAGCCTGAGTTGCCGTCTTCATACCTCCCACTTTACACTGCACGGAAAGTGCTCATAAGAAGTAGAGCGCCGCCGAAGACATATCCCCACGGCAGTTCGGTTTCAGAGCAGGGGGATCCACAATTACTGCTGTCATGCAAGTCATGGATGCCGCTCGTCGAGCGGAGGCACACAGCCGCCGAGCTCGACCGGTGGTGCTCCTTGTAACGCTTGACGTCAGGAACGCCTTTAATTCCGTAAGATGGAAAGACATTCTAGGCACACTAGACAATACTTTCCACGTGCCGAATCATCTCTTACGGATATTGAGGGACTACCTGAAGAACCGTTCACGGCTCTATGAAACGCTAGAGGGTCAGAGGAGGATGGAGGTCACGTCGCGGGTAGTGCAGGGAGCCATCCTAGGACCGAACTTCTCGAACGCTTTCTATGAGAGCCTACCTAAACTACTGCAGATGATGTCGCGGTATTTGTTGCTGAATGCACTGTCGAACAGGCGCAAAGCACGCTTGGTATATTGATGCGACGGGTAAGCGGATGGATGACTGTTCATGGTTTCAACCTTGCACTGGAAAAAAACGAAGGAGTCATCCTGATTAAAAACAGAATTCCGACCCTGCATCCAATATCGTTCGGAGAGTCGACGATCGAGTCAAAACCAACGGTAAAGTACCTTGGACTGACTCTTAACTCAAAGATGAGCTTTTTCGAGCAATTCGAAGCAGCTGCGAATGGCTACAGCTGGAGCTTTGGCCTTAAGTAGGCTAATGGTAAATATTGGGGGCTCTACGGCGCAGAGGTATGGGTTTTCTTGTGGACGCTGGGATGGGATTCGCCAGCAGCTCTATTTAAACTCTGGTTGGTGGTGGTAGTTCTCTCTCCAGATAACACTCTCGAGAAGATGCTGAGGAGCGCTGACAGGTGTAGCCGTGGTGCGCAATACATCCGGACAACGCTTCTCGCGCTTATGGCTAAGATTAAAGTGTAGTATTCTTTCCATAGTCAATTTTTATCAATGGGTGGTCGTTCGCGCTCACCTCCCCGGCCTGGGCATCAGCATGATCATCGAACATGTGCATCTCTGTCACCCATCCGCCGAGCATTTCCTTCTCTGCGGACATTTGATTGAAGATTCGGCAATTCCACATAGCCATATACCAATACGACAGAAATATGTTCCATCTTAAGAAGCATTTTTAAATAATAAGTGAATAAATAATGATTATGTGCATATTGCTAACATTTCTCTTTTTCTTTTATTCATGCAGACTTTCAACCTAGAGACCCTTGCCACTGAAATGGTTCAATGCGACAAATGGTCTCCGACTGCCATCTCTACGATTGGCAAATTAATAAAGGAAGCCGAAGAAATAAGATTCATTCGTAACAAGCGAACAAAACAAGGACAATTTTTCGGCAATCTTGTTTTTACTACCCGCGGGAACAAATCTGTGAAAGCCGATGCTATTTTATTAGAAATTGACCAGGCGAAAGCCTTAACGACACACGAATTCTTCACTACTTTGGATGAAATAGGTACAAATCGGTTGCCTAGATGGTCTATGTTGAGTGACGATGGTATTCCTGTCGCATTGACGGGAAGTGGAGCTGCTAAAGAGGGGCCTGTAGAAAAGCCAAAACCGTACGCTGCTTCACCTAATTTAATTCCGGAATGCAGTGACGCTGGGATCGATATAGAACGCAAGTTTACAGATTGGGAAACACGCAATGAGAAGTATCGAATGGGGAATGAAATATCCATAGATGACATTTCTTTTAACGACTCTGTTAGTGTTCGCCACCTTGCTAAAGATCCGGAGACGGCAACGGAAAAGCGACCAGAAATTACATGTGTAGATGATGAAGATCCCCCGATCATGTTGAAAGCGGGAACATTGCGAAGACAACATTTAAGTAAATATCAGCACAGCATTCCCCCGCCACCATCCTCGGCGAACGATTCTAGTAGAAATAGTACGAGTAATGCTAACTCTTCGGAAAAAGAACAACATGAGTTGAGTTCACAAAAAGGAAGTTCGCATCCGAGCAATTCCTCTCCTGCCAATAATCATACTAATGCCAATCTTAATTCTGAAAAGTCGCCAATAAATGTAGAAGAAGCTCATGCAAGTGCTGTAAATGTTGTCATGAACCGTTTAGCAAATAAAAGGAAAAATCTTAACGCAAAATTAGGTCAAATCCTCCCTGAAACACCAACATCAAATACTGCAACCAATTTTTCAGAAGCTGACAAATCGAAGGCCAGTCCAAATGGCAAAAACGGTTATCCAGATAGCAAAAATCAAAGTAATATAGATGAACAATTAAACAGTAATCGTGAAGATGGTGTTAAGGTACAGAGCCCTGATAAGCCTGATCGAAGTCAAAATATTTCACCGACTAAGTCATCATCAATATCTCCGAAATCGTCGTCTATTGAAAATGGCAAGCAGCATGATCCTTCTGGGGGGAAAGGTCAAAAACAGAACAGATATAATAAAAAGCAACAAGAAAAAAATATTATCCCTGCTGGTTTCGATTTAAGGAATTTGTCGCAAAAGTCACAGTCAGGCAGGAAATCGAAAAGTCCCCGACATTCGTCTGGAGCGGGCTCCTCTCGAGTCTCAAATGAACACGCAACCGTATCAAAAAGTGACGAAGCTGCTGAACACGAGCAACGAAATGTGAATAGTTCATCGCCCAAGTGGAATCCATACGGAAGTAATGATGCAGCAGCGCCGAAAGCAAACTTCAGACCCAAACAATCATCCCACGAAGCAAAGCAGATATCATTAAATAACCTTGACGAACAATGGTAGGTGGATTGATATTGTATTTTTAATTTGAATTATGAATTCTATTTGTAAGGGTCATTTCATAGGAATATAGGAAGTAACAGGTCAGATTTTAATTGTATAGTTCGTCGATATTTTTAAGGAAGTTCAGAAAATTTACCAATGTCCCGGAACGCCCGAATGTAGTTTAAAGAACATCAGTTTATTAGTCAATTTAAATTATTTCTCGCGAATAAGGTATTACGATAGAATGATTTTGGGAAGGACTAAGAGAGAATTTATCTTTGATTATGCTTGAAAATGTTACTATCAATATGTCTTTTGAGCTTCGGAAGAATTTGTGATAGGCGAGGATTTCAAATAGTAGCGAAAATATCTGAGTGTCTTTATTTAGGGAAATTACATTATAAAATGTAAGGAAACAACAAAACAAAATCTGATCTTAGAAGTTATTCGCAACCTTCCATTGAACATAATATTTTAATGCATGACTTTTAGATGGTTTTAAATTATTTCTCCTATTCCTCTCCTATTATTCAAGTTGAATAAAAGAATTTATTGAGGAACGCTCGCTTATCACAAGAAAAATACATCAGAGGAACTTGTGTTTGAACATTTTGTTTCGGTTGGAATATTAGTGCAATGACTCAATATATAATATATGGGATCCTCTTAAAGGACATGATCTATTTTTTTTATATAATGAATGAAGATTAATTAACGTTTAAAAATTCTCGAGTAGACTTAGTCGTGATTGTACGATGTTGAGTTGTCGTGCTGGTACGACCATAGACGTTGTGGCCCTAGCTCCAGGATACATGCTGGAGTGATCATGGAAGTTCTTGCGCTGTTAGGTGATTTTTGACTGCCAAAGTTTTCCCGTTCTGAAGTAATTGTTGATACTTGGAAAGGATAATTTTTAAAATTATAAAACCCAAATGAATTTGTGTATGTAAACAACCCGAACAAAAAGAATACACCCTACGAAGTGAAAATATCTCTCTTAACCACACTTACAAAAGTTATTTTATCGCTAAACACTTATGAAAACCGACGTGCTGTTATCGTATAATATAGAAGTAGACAAAATCTTGTTAGATTCCTCGATCGTTGTAGGATTTTTTTTTCGCTAATGCGGGCAAGTGTGAATTTGCCTTTTTAAGATAAAAGTTGTTTTTCGCTTTAATTACAGCGTCTATTAGTTAGAAATTTAGTTCGTTCAGTAATTGACGGGCGGGGTGAGTTGAATTTGATGAATAACAGTGAAGTCTTTGCTAGGAAATTATGTTTATTTTTTAGGATTACTACAGCTTGAGTTCAGCTGGTTTGTACTGACTGTAGTCAAAATCCAAAAATAGAAATATGGTTTCTTTAGAATCGATGAATATAATTTTTATTTTTTTGAATGCGTATTTCGGCAGCCACTTTTTGCCTTCTTCCACTCATTAACAAAAAATAATATTTATAACACTGGTTTACACTGAGAATCGCAACCGAAAATTTCATGCTTAAACCGAGTAGTTTGTGTTCTGATGGGGAAAACAATTTTTCTTTGCGCTCGTGCAGTTTTTTTTCAAAAGTAAATTTATGTTTGTAGGGTACAATTTCAGTTAAAAAGATCTGCAGAGGAAATACCAGGTCCAATTTCAACAACTAGCATTTCATTAGAAAGAAAGAAAAATTATCTTTCAAACTATAGACTACTCCTTTAGATCCGATAAAAAGTGGTTGAGTTATAGCGCACTATATAGTGCCAGCTTGCTGATTTCTTTCAGATATTTCGGTTGGGTAGGTTCTGAGAGTGGGCCCCTCAAAGAAATGATTAATTATCAGCCCTCGCTCTGAGACCAGTTTTGAAAAGTACTAATTGAAATTTGGTACCTCGCATGATTATATCTGGTGAAAAAAAAATTACATCCATCTTTTGTATGTATGGGGACCCCCTTTAAATTCCATGTTTAACGATATAATTCAGCATGCGTGAGCGTCCCCAGTTCCCACCAAAGTTGGTGTCAATTGGTGTAACCGCTTCTGAGAAAAAGGTGTGACACACAGACAGTAAACCGATTTTTAATCAGGTCTTGTTTTACACAAAAAAATAAGGTCTTTTTTTTACATAAAACCTTAAAAGTAGTTTTATTTGTCGTAATGATAGTATACAAAATTGCAGAAATTTCAAGCCAAATCGGACCAAAATTGGATAAAAAATGGCAATTCTATTCTAGATGAACTACACAAACTAATTTAGTAATTTTAAAATTTTCTCCTTGCTTCTTATACAGTTTCATAAACGCAGGTTTTGCTTTCTTAATGGTAACTAATTTCATTTGGCAAATTTCTCCATATTGTCGGTCTCGATATTTTAGAAGGAGCTTGAACTACTTCGCTTGTTTTCACTTCCATGTTCACGTATGAGGAACCAACAGTAATCCGCCACCACGCTTCCATTTCAGAAGCCTCTGTATCGATCCCTCAATTTTCGCCATATCTTGATGGAAGCAATCGCCTTGCATATTACTCTCGGGACCTAGGATCTCAGGGAAAAAACTTAAGTGGCTGGAGAGAAAATGCATCTTGATGGTCATATTCGAACATGGAAATCAATTTTGATATCTGTAACTTATGCTATCAACTTCTTTGTATTTTTTCACTAATGTGTTGAGCCTTTCGACGCAATCCAGGTTACGATTGTTGCCCAAATAGTTGTGAACAACCTCCCTATATACTTCCCATGCTTTTAATTCAAGTTGAGACAAACGACCACAAAATGCATTGTTTTCATAGAGCGCCTTGATTTGAGGTCCATCGAAAATACCAGATTCATCTTTGGGAGGTGGAATATTGAATTTCTGCTTCAGATATAACATAGCTGGTCCATCAGCTGGAAAACTTTTTACCGAAATTCGTCCAAAGGTTCTACCGAGCCGTCGATGAATATAGTGTTGCTCATGATTGCGTCTATCCCATTAAGGTAGTAGTCTCTCCGGCCGTCACGGATTTTGAAGGTATTTTTGGGGATTTTTTTTTATAACAAAATATAATAGAATCGTTTCAAATTTTTGATATGTGTTTATTCGCATTATGAAATAGGTAGAAAAATTTTATTTTTATTTTACATACTGTTATTATTTTCATTTTGATGGACAAAGTTGACACCTTTCATTTAACTCGGGTTGCTGGCGCAGGTGATTCCGGCACTTAGAGTTATCTGAAATGAAAAAACCAAACGGGATATTATTCTGCATGCTCGTGGTTTTGGGCCGAACTAGGATTATTCAATTTTATGAAAAAAATACAGAATGGCGAACTTTAAAAAAAAAATTTGTGTTTTTTTTTTCGAAAAAAATGGAAAAAAAATATTCGCTAAAAATAGATGATTCTAATTACGGCCAGAGCCATTATTGGGTAGAATTACATATTAAAATTTCTGTTAAAACGGTCGAGTAGTTTTTTCTAAACTACCTGCGCCACACGTAAAAATGTTGTTTCGAGAAAGACGCGTGTAAAGTTAAATTTTTGTTATTTTTTAGTGGAAAAGTACACTTACCTCAATCTGCGATGCCTGTCGCATACAATAATCCTCCCTCCTCTTCGTATGCACCATTTTTCTCAACTTTTTCAGCCCTACGATTTAACCTGGCCTTTTTTGAAGCATCAGAAGTCACCTTCTTCGCTTAACTGATCCGCTGTCTATTGTAGACCTGGGCGAACTGCATAGATTTGGCACCGATTTCTACGCCTATAGTTTCCATTTTTTTCAAATCAATTATTCAATTATTGCATAATAACCACTTTTACTAAATCCATTTCCCAATTCCATTAATGAACAAAAAATGTTTATATCCCACAATTCTACACCAAGTATACGCATAATGAAAATGAAACGTCTGTTGATTTCATATGAATTTTTAATCATTGGACAAGAATCAATTATAAATTCTCGGCAAGGACATTCTACCACTACTTTAAATCCTAAAGTGCTAACAAAGTCAGTATTTTCTTCAGATGTATGCCGATTGCATTGAAACTTTCTTTTCTTGGCACAACCACCTGGTCGCTTACTACTTTTTTTCGATTGTTTCTTATCCGTTTTTACATTTTTACAGAGATTTATTCACTTAACAACAAGGTTCAACTAACGAATTCATTCAATAAACCCATGTATGCCGAAAAATACCTTTGTCTCTTTTTCTCATACGCTTATACAATTTTAAAACATGTACACATTTATGAAAGCATACGTAGCTACGAAGGCTACGGAATAAGAAGAGAGGGAAGACCATCGCAGCTGCCGATCATCGCTCAGCGAACAACTCGGCACATATTCGTATATACGCTGTAACTTATTTATTTTTATAGATATATATCTGAAATTTTCACACGATGCTCTCATAATAACTCACTCTCACAATACTTGCAAAATAAGTAAAAAACGATTTTTCTAAATTTGCGCATGAGACTCCTACCTTAAAATAAGAAGCATGGATACTTTGTATTTTCGCCTGGTAGCCCTAATAGTAGGGACGCTACTTTGAGATCCTCGCTAATTTTCCAATTGTGTTGGCCGCAATTGGTGTACTGAAGCATAGTTTCTATCGATTCTTAACGTTTTTCCACATTCCTAGCGTATTCAACTGGAATTGAAGGTTTGATGTTCCCTTTATGGAGTAAGACTGTCTTCAAGTTATTTCTGCCTCCATCAATAAAAAGGTGCCATTCAACTATAGTATATAGTTGCCAGAATGCAGCAAAAAAACGGGGGACTCGGAACAGTAGCAGTAATTGGGGGCAACGAAAAACTTTACCAGTTCTTTGCTCCGCTTCCGATAGTACGTGACTTTTGTCTCAGAGGACAAATATCCATATGTTGCAGTCGCGATGCCAGGATTTCTGCTTTCGATTTCGACAAATAAAGGTCGCGGACCAAATCATTCAGTTCGTCCTGACTCATCAAGTGCGGTTTCCCCGCTCCATTGGCTCTAACTTTCCGATATTCTTTTTCGTTCCATTCCAGAAGGTTTTGGTAGCGAATCTGAATGTAGCACTGCCTGCACTTCTGGGCACACTGTTGAATGTTGACGTACGGTTGCGGGTTGTATCAAACAGAAACAACAATCAGTCCCATGGCTTATGGGCTCTCTCTACAGTATCGGTCTTCCGAATGAGAAATATTTTTCTTCGCCTTTTGAGATATGGTATAAAATTAATCGGCAAATATCGCAAACAATATTTGGCGTCCACGTAAACTCGAAGTGTTGTTTATACCCTTGCAACATTGACTCATTGTTCGTCGGAAAACATTTCCGACCTCTTTTAAAAAAGGTTTCTCCACAAACAGCAAAAGTTGTCAGATGATGTCATGTTTCCACTACCGATGCACAAATGCACAGAAAGTACTATGGTCCTACTTACGGTTACAAATGTTTATAGAAACAGGGGACACGTTATATACTATAACACGAAATAATGATTTTCATGATTTATACAACACGAAATAACGATTTTCACGGACTTTTTAAAATGTTTGTCTACGACTGACTAACTATGTTGTTATCACATATCGAAATACATGCTCCTGGAACCACTTGGTGATATCATGTGTGATGTACCGAATGCATCCATCATTCTCACTTCCTCTTACAACTAGTTGCATGCGTTGCCCACACCTTGGTACGTTTTTTCACTCATACAATACCTTCTTAATACTGTGTTCGTGGACCTCGGGCAGAGTATCGTGTTGCTCTCTACTGTGAATGGGGAACGCGCATCAGGTTGTCATTTCACGTGCTATACGTCAAAGCTGAGGTATCTTCTTCAAGAAAATACCAAATTGACAGGATCGCGCTTGTGAATGGCTTAGTGATCGGTTGGATTGGATTGGAATCATTACTTCTCAACTATGAAGCATGAAAATAAAATGCTATAAGTGCTGGGGCACAATAAGATGCTCAGATGCATTCTGCACCCCTTCGTGCGTATTTGTTCGGTGTATCGTTTTTAACTGCGTGATGGCATTTGGTTGCAAGCACGTGGTTGAATATGTCATGGTCAAACAGTCTATTTTCAAGCCAAGTATCAAATCCTGAAAAAAAGTTATATAATGTTGCATAAAGAATTGTCGCAGCAGATGAACCAGACTTGCTGACGAATTATTTTTATTTTCGATTTACAAATACATTAAACTTAACTTTTACTAATTTTTCCTTTTTATCTAATTCAAGAAATGATTTAATTTAGTATGCCACCGACTATGTGCGTTCTCGCCGGCGGTTGGAGCAGAAGAGCGGTTAGTTTTTCACGTGGTCCCTCTGTCTGCAACCAGCGGAAGTTTTTCACCGCTGGCTCTCCACTCTCGTGGCGAGTTCTAAAAAACCACTGAGAGCGCCTGCGACGTCATTTATCCGCTCGCATTAACAACATTCGAAATAAATTTCGAATGTGAAAATAAATTTCGAATGTTGTTAATCCTACTGCGCCACATACAACTTTCTTCTCTTTCTCTTATGAAAAATGAATACTTACATCAACTATAGGTAATATCGTGATGGCTGTCGATCGTGGTCGTGATTTACCTGTCCTGTGTAGACTTCTTGCTCCGAAGTGACAGTAGGAGAGCTTATTATTTTAGTATTACGATTGCAAATTGTCGGCACATGAATTCGTATAGGCCAAGTACACTCTAAGTTTAGTATTACGATTGCAAATTGTCGACACATGAATTCGTATAGGCCAAGTACACTCTAAGCTTTTACGTCAAAATTATATATGATTTTAAATTGAATATATTTTCCTTCAACACAATTATACTTAAAATCCACAAGGTGATGTAACTTTTTTAGGTTGTGATGTTTACGCCGCCGTGGTTGGGAACAGAAGAGACCGACTTATTTCCATGCGGTCCTTACTGTCCCAACCAACGGCATTTTTCCGCCGCTAATTCTCCACTGCCCTGGTGCGTTCAGAAAATGAGTGAGTGGAGAGTTCCGCGCCATCTACCCGTCCGCATCCGCAACATTCGAAATAAATTTCGAATGCTGCAGATCCTGCCGCGCCACATCACTCCGCCCCCAGACGAAACCTAGGGGGTTTCGGCGACGGATCCCCGAACTTCGTTCGCCGTTAATCCACAAAGCGGACACGACGCTGCTTCGGGGCGCACACGGGTTTCAGCCTGGACAAAGAGACCGCCTTTTTGTGACCACCGATCTCGAGCTGGAAGAAATGTTCTCCCCTCTCGAGAACGCGGTACGGGCCCTCATATGGAGGCTGCAGCGGCTTCCGGACGGCATCCGTCCTGATCAGCACGTGCGTGCATGTGTCCAGTTCCTTGGGCGAACAAGCAGGTATGGACGAGTGTCGAGTGGGTGGTGGCGCTTTGATGCGTCGGAGATTGTCCCTCATCAGACGCACCAACCCCGACTCCGTGAGACCCGATCTCTTGTCGAAAACCGGATCGCTTGGGAGTCTTGGGTTCTCCCCGTATACCAGCTCCGCGGGGCTGGCAGCAAATTCCTCTCGGCGGGTTGTACGAAGACCGAGTAGGACGAGGGGCCAGACTTGAGTCCAGGACGGGTCGTCGCGTGCCATAATGGCGGCTTTCAGCGTCCGGTGCCAACGTTCCAGCATCCCATTGGATTGCGGGTGGTATGCCGTAGTCCGCTGGCGTTTAAAACCCAGGAGTTTGCCTAACTCCGAGAAAGGGGTGGATTCAAATTGCATTCCCTGGTCAGTGATGACCACTGCAGGGACGCCAAAGCGAGGTATCCACTCTCGACAGAGGGCTTCGGCACAAGATTGCGCCGTAATGTCTTTCAGAGGTATTGCCTCAGGCCACCGCGTGAACCTGTCGATGATTGTGAGGCAATACTTGTAGCCGTGCGAGTCTCGCAAAGGCCCTATTATGTCGAGGTGTATCGTGTGGAAATGCTTGGTAGTGCGGGGGAATGAGCCCACTTCTTTCCTTACATGCCTGGAGACTTTACACTTCTGGCATGCGATGCACTCTCTGGCCCAGGAATTGATATCCTTGTTCATGGAGGGCCAGAAGTATTTTCCGGTGACTAACCGGTTTGTTGTCCTGATGCCGGGATGCGCCAAGTCGTGAACTGCGTGGAACACTTCCTTGCGAAATGTGGCCGGAATGTATGGCCGAGGTCCCTTTTCCGAGTCTTCGCAGCAGAGCGAGAGGTTTGAGCCGAAGATTGGCAACTTCCGAAATTTGTATTTGGGGTTGGACTTGAGGCTCTGAAGTGCTGCGTCATCCTCCTGCGCCTTGGCAATAGCCGAGAAATCGAGTGAGGCGGGGATGTTAACCTCGGAGACACGAGACAAAGCGTCAGCAACTATGTTGTCCTTGCCGGACACGTGCTGGATGTCTGACGTAAACTGGCTTATGAAGCTCAGGTGTCGAAGCTGACGAGGGGACGCTTTGTCGGGCTTTTGTTTCAAAGCAAACGTGAGAGGCTTATGGTCCGTGAACACTGTGAACGGCCTGCCTTCTAGGGAGAAACGGAAGTATGTGATGGACAAGTACGCGGCGAGCAGTTCGCGATCGTAGGTACTGTAGTTCCGTTGAGCGGGATTCAACTGTTTCGAGAAGAAGCTCAACGGCTGCCAAACTTGATCCACCTTTTGGTGAAGGGCAGCACCTACTGCGATGTCAGAGGCATCAACAAAAACGGCTAGGGGTGCATCTTGCTGAGGAAATGCCAAAAGTGTAGCATCAGCCAGTTGCTGTCGGGATTTATTGAACGCGCGGACAGCCTCTTCAGACCACACAATCTCTCGTGTGTCTTTTGTTTTGGGGCCAGACAAGTACGCGTTCAAAACTGACTGGTGATGGGCGGCCTTGGGCAGGAAACGACGGTAAAAGTTTAGCATGCCCAAGAACCTCCTCAACTCCCTCACTGTTTTCGGACGCGGGAAGCTTGTGATTGCTTGCACCTTGTCTGGGTCGGGCTGTATTCCTTCAGAGGAAATGGAGTGGCCGAGGAATCTCACCTGTTGTTGAAGGAATCTGCATTTCTCAACGTTTAGGACTAAACCGGCCTCAAGGAGACGTTGAAAAATGCACTCGAGATGGGCTAAGTGCTCAGACTCAGTGGAAGAAGCCACCAAAACATCATCCAGATAGACGAAACAGAAATCGAGGTTTCGCAGGACTGAGTGAATGAACCTTTGAAAGGTTTGCGCCGCATTGCACAAGCCGAAAGTCATTCGGGTGAACTCGAAGAGTCCAAAGGGTGTGCATATTGCCGTCTTTGGAATGTCTTCAGGAGCTACTGGGATTTGGTGGTATGCCTTGGCTAAGTCCAAAGTCGAAAAGATGCGGCAATTCGCGAGGTGATGCGCAAAGTCGTGGATGAGTGGAATTGGATATCGGTCAGGAACAGTCTGTGCGTTTAGCCTTCTGTAATCCCCACAGGGACGCCATTCGCTATTTGGCTTAGGGGCCATATGTAAAGGGGAAGACCAACAGCTGTTTGAGGGCCTGCAGATACCCTGTTGAACAAGTTGTTCAAATTCTTTCCGCGCGATAGCCAGTTTCTGGGGTGGTAGAGGACGCACCTTCGAGAAAATCGGGGAACCAGTAGTATTTATGTGGTGCTGCACATTGGGCTTCACTGGTTTCGAGAGACTACACTCGGTAGTAATCTGGCTGAACTTTTGGAGGAGTGTCCGAACACGAGAGTCGGTGATGTCTTCCAAAAGAACGGAAAGGTTATTGTCAGCGTGAGATACCATTTGGCCCGACGAATTAAGGTTGGTTGTGGGTTCTATAAGGGACTTATTTTGCAAGTCCACCAGCAACCCATAGTGACACAAGAAGTTTGCACCTAATATGGGGAAGCTGACATCCGCCAGGATGAAACGCCACGGAAACGTCCTACGCAAGCCAAGACTCACGTCCACTTGCCTGTACCCGTAAGTATTGATGCGGGAGGAATTTGCTGTCGCCAGTTTGAGGGGTTGTGGATAAAGTCGATGATGCTGGGGTACGGGAAGAACCGAAACCTCCGCACCTGTGTCGACGAGGTAGTTGCGCCTGCTGAGGGGGTCGAAAATAGTTAGGCGACGTGGCGCTGCGATCTGGGTGGCCGTCGCCAAGACCCCCCGCGGACCTAGTTTTTTGCGGTAGGCGCGAATTTACAAGGTAGCGTACATCTTGTCGCTTTATCTCCGAAGTTACGATGGTACCAGCAAATACCTTTGTCCGCAGGCTGTCTTGACGACCTACTACCCGAACGCCCTTTTCGTGTGGCAGATCGTGAGCGAGCTCGCGATCTGGCACTCGAACGCTGAGCGTCCAACGTCGCCCGCATCTCGGCCACGCTGGCCGTTAAAGCCGCTATCTCGCGCCGTAAGTCGCTCACCTCATCCGACTGTGGTTGAACGGCCGCTATGGTTGGGCGAACGTACACCTCCTGTACCTGGTCGGCCGTCGCTGCTAGTTCCTCCAAGGAACCGGAGACGCAGGCTAGGATCGCCTGGGTGCCCTCCGGGAGCCGACGCAGCCAGAGCGACTTGATCAGATCGTCGCCGATCTGGCTCCCACCCAATTGCCTCATTTCACGAAGCAATTGGCTGGGAGTTCGATCACCCAACGTTAAACCCACCAGCAAGTGGTCTAATTTTGCCGACTCGCTTGCCGACAGGCGCCTGATCAACTCGCTCTTGAGCTGCGAGTACGATGCCGACTTCACTACGTCGGACACCAGAGGTATGGACTCCTCGTCCAGGCCGACCACCGCGTAGTTGAAGCGGGTCGCGTCCGATGTGATGCCGGACATTTGGAACTGCGCTTCCAAATGCACGAACCACAGCTCGGGGTTCCGCCGCCAAAACGGAGGAACGCGTACGGCGAGGGCGGTCACTTGCGGATCCGATGGGCCTGCCGCGTCTTTGCTATCAAACGACATCTTGTTTCACGAAAAGTACGAGTTGTAATGCAGACGCGGTGAATTTATGACGAAACGCGGTGAATTTTACTCCGACACGGCAGGCCGCACCCACAAATGCACGCACGGACAGAGAAAAAAAAAATACGACCGAAGCGGACGCTCTCCAGCGCAGACCAAAACAACACCAAAGAAATGGAGAACCCGCGATGCGAAACACCTAACGCCGTCTCTTGCAGCGGCTTTAATTTTTATTATCACTTTTTAAATAATATTTCAAAACTAATTATAATTATAATAATATTTCAGCAAACACTTGATCGAAGCTAGAAAATAAAAACTAAATTATGCGAAATGTTTGTAAAATGTATTCTCCGAGACTCAAAGACAGTTATTTTATAGAATTAATAACTGCAAGGGAGACGGGGAATAGACAAGCTTGGTTCTAGTCATATGTATGCTTCATTTATTATAGTCAAGGTTTCTGGATGTTTATCGAAGAATCACCAATTCCATCAGTAGCTTGCGAAAAATCTGAAATTTTAGCAGTTATTTTCACTTTCCCGTAACAACTGTCCTGCACAACGGTACAGGCTCACCACTTTGGGGAACTTTTTTCCCCAATTAATTAAAAGAATTGTTGATCAAAATGGATACACTTTTTATAAAATTAACCAACCAATTGTGCCGCCACATCAGTTTATAGCCAAAGATAAAACTATTTGGTCTAAAATACCACCAAAAAAAAACACGGACAAAGAGTTCTTCCGGCCTCAAACGTGGATGCCGTACACTTTAGTGGGGTAGAGATTTAGGTAGGTCTTACATCCATTAGTATGAATTTTGAGGCATGCACTCAGTGTAGAGTGGTACCACAGTTGTTTGTCTCAGCGGGGCATTCATTGTGGTCACAAAATCAGTTTGTGTTTTGAGAAGATCGTGGGGTTAAGTCTACGTGACAGGTACTCACGTTAAACCAACAGATTCCACTAGAGAAAAAATTGTTTAATTTGGTCCTTTCTCAAGGGCTTCTTTTCGATGAAATAAAAATTGAGAGTGAGAGCCCTGCAGTTCATAGCAGCAGTTGCTACAATTTTACGGCTTGGTCTTCATTTTCCGACCACAATTGACCCGTTTTGAAGAGGTCACAGATGAATTTTGCAACTCTCTGTTCTCACCAGTGCAGAAATTGCACGTTGTTTTCATTGGAAATATTAGTTTTTCGCCCATTACAAAATTTGCACCAAAATTTGAATTTTAATCAGTTTTTATTTTTTTTACCGTAATAATGTTTACAAATACATCGATGTCACTACTTACGCAGCATTTCGCTATTTACTTCCACAAAACTTTAAAATCGAAACAAAAGTTACACACATTTTTCAATTAAGTCACTCAAGGAACACCTAACCTAAGCCACATTAACAACTATTACCTCTCCCACCTCTGATCCGTCTTTTTATACTTTATAATCTGGAAAAAGAACCATAAACTAATTAGATAACTCCGATCAATAAACATTACTAGGCTATAGATCTACTGCTGGAGGTTATGTCTCTACCTTGGCTTTTTACTAGGCAGGGGAAGATACTTTTTCATTAGAAAACAGATAGTCATGAAAGTATTTATTGTATTAAAAAAAAAACATGGTAAACTAAGTACAAAATACTGTATATGTACAGTGAGTCCTTGAGGGTTTAACGTGAGCACCTGTCTGGACGACTTAATCCCACGGTATTCTTAAGACACGGATTGATTTTGTGACCACAATCAGAACCCCGCTGAGACAAGCAACGGTACCAGTCTATACCAAGTGCATGGATTAGCATTCATACTGGTGGATGCAAGACATACTCGCATCTCTACCGAACTAAGGAGTATGGCACCCGTGTTGAAACGCAACACCACGCCGAGGCCCGAAGGTCTCTTCTCGCTTGAGCATAACCAACAACCCTCATGAAGCTCCCACTAGGGGGCCAATCGCAAATAATCAAGCTGTACTCACATACAACGGGAGTTCACCCGAAGTATGAGAGTCCAGGCTGTCTCGGTTCTCATTGTACCAGTATACCCCTGGTGAGGTTTCGTTACCAATTTGCCACTTCAGATGAGTTCCCGTGCAGACTCAGGTCTGATCGCCCCGATTAGACCTTTGGAGCATTCGCCTACTGCATCACGGCCGGCAAGCCAAAGTGAGTACAGCGTCTCCCGAGGCCACCACTATCGAGGTTCTCCTCGGCCACTTGGTTTTGATTTGGCCGACAGGGTTGCGGTCCCGTCTTCCTCACCGCCACCTCTGAGCACCACTGTATATATGAAGTATTACGATTCGTCCGAATTTTTATGATAAATATAAATGTTGAGTAATGTTGCTAATACGATTATAATTTTTGTTTATGCTAGTTTATGTATTTAAATTCGCGGATTTACTGACAGGCCAGGGGAGAGACTATTTCCAAGGGTAACGGACGATTATGGTAAAACTAAATTAAAGTAATGGAATTTATTGACAATAAGGCCGCCGAGGGTACCAATTAACTGAGAATCACCCATGTATATATAATTGGACGTATTTATTTGGGTAGTGCTAACGCTATCGTCCGCACTTTGCACCTGTGGGTTATGCTGCGATGCATTACTGGCATATGTAGGTTAACTGGATCCAAAAGAAACCGGATGTCCGATTATATATAACTTGCCCATCTGTGAATTCTTCACAATATATTGTAGCTATGATCTTCTTCTGTACGTGTGCTAGATTGTGATTTTAATCATAAGAATAAAAGTAATCAATATTTCTCCACATTTTCGTTATCAATTTGGTCCTATCGGCCAATGCCAATTCGACATAGAAGCAGCAGAAACTGTTACTTCAGCAACCTGTCAAGAATTTCATCAACGTAGGTGCCGGCGTTATTGATGAGGAATATCGAGGCAACATAGGAGCGGTCCTGTTCAATCATTCCGATAAAGATTTCGAGAGGAAAAGTGGTATGCGGGCTTAGAATTTAATAACCGTCAAACCCACAAGCGGCAATTCGCCTCTGCGAGAGATTTGCAGCAGATCGTCAAAAATATTAGCGGGAACATAAAAGTAGTGGCAATTCACCTCCGCGGGAGTTGTGCGGCGAAGCATCAGAAATATTTGTGAAATTATAAAAGTGGTGACCCCGACGTAATTTCGGGGCCCTACCTAACGGCCCTGCACGCTGGTGTGTCTGCAATTTTTGCAGATGTCTACTACCTTCCCGGTGATATTTGGATATCCTTTTTCCACAAATCTTGAGTGTCGTCAGCGGCGACGAGAGCACACGTACAGAAGAAGTTCACGATTGCGAGTTAGAAGATCAAAAACTTTACTTTATTTTTACTAAATTGTAACCACCGAACTACGTGTGTTCTCTACGACGGTTGGAGCAGAAGAGACCGGTTGGTTTTCCATGCGGTCCGTTTGTTTCCAACCAACGGAAATCTTCACCGCCGGCTTTCCCCTCTTTTGGCGAGTTCGAATAACCCACGGAGAGCGCCGACGGCGTCATCTATCCGCTTGCATTGACAACATTCGAAATAAATTTCGACATTTTTCACCCCGCTGCGCCACAATCTTCTTTATTGGATGATTTTAGGTTTTTTTTGATAACGTTTCCTCCTTCAACGAAACGCTTTCATTGATGCGATAGGCTCATTGAAAAACTTTTGAACACAAACTTCTGTCCTATTGTGCAGTTTTTTCCATAACTGTTCGTCGTAAAATCTTCAATTCTGAAGAGAAGGGGCTTTCAAATAACAATAGTTATCTGGACGGCAGGGACTCAAATAAAATAAAAGTGCTAGTTTTGATGCAATGATGAACTGGATATTTTTTCTGTATTTATTGACAGTCGTCCAAAGTGGGATCCAATTCTTTTCTTAGGTTTTACTGCTATAAGCTCGATAATTTGTTTAAATAGGTATTTGAAGATCTTGTTAGGTTTTTGACAATCTTTTTTAAGTGTCTAGAAGTTTAGTGGAGTTGAATCCGACGAACGCCGTTGCCAGTCAAAATTGCTATTTATCGATATTAAGCGACGAGGGAAGAATGTCATGGTGCCCGAATAATGGCATGACATGCCGTCTTGTTGGAACCAAAAGTTCCGCATGCGCTTTTTGGCGCATCATTGGTGTTAAATGATGAAATGCGTGCTTAAAATGTACAAATATTGGAGCAATGTGAAGGTTTCAAACAATTGAAGCATGCTTTTAAATTCTTAATATTATTAATTCTATCTTTTATATTTAACTTTAAGAATTCTGGACACTTATAAATTAAATGGTCCGATTCATTGCATTTGATGCATTTCATAGTGAATTTATTTTGAACAACCATCACATTTGGTTTTTTAAACAGCTTCTTGATGCTGCCTTGGTTGGTAAACGGACGCATTTTTGGTTCAACATTCTCTAAGATTTGACACTGTCTGTTTGAGAGTCCCTAATAGAGCGCAGATCGAACCCAAGTCCAGCCCAGTATTCAACTTGGCGCGCTTACCTCTTGGGAGCGATGGAGTCCTGGCCCTTGTATATATTTATTGCTCCGGCGAATACTGCTGTGGAAATAATAAATTGTAGAAAAAAAGTTACGTTCTTACCAATGAATGAACAAAAAATAAAACACTTCTCTCTTCTTTCACTAGCACGTTTATTTATCATTAACTACATCTACGCTTAATACTCGAAGGGAACTCCGAAAAAGAAGCACTCCGCAAAAGAACTCCAATAAACAACTCTGCAACTACTCCACTAAAAAGACTCTTCCGTTAATAATACTCCAATCCGATAAAAAGACTCCTCCGTTAATAAGACTCCAATCCGATAAAAAGACTCCAATCCATTTCCGCCTCGCTGCAGTTTAAATACGCCAAGTCCGGAGCTTAGCTTTGTTTGTAAGGTCCGACCAAACAAACAACAGTATACACAACAGTCAACCGATGGGCGATGTCGTCAGAATATACCCATATGCTATGATGCTGGTGACGACATCGCTCAGTAGCAATCCGGAACACGGAATCGCTTGCATGTTGCACATTAGCACATGTGCATATTGTACATTAGCACATGTGCATATTGTACATTAGCACATGGGCAAGGTTGCTGTTGTTTGTTGTGAAACTTGATCAGTCAGCAACGCACACTGACCTTCCAGCAATCACTGCCGGTGATTGCTGACGCTGTTGATGCGGACTTAGGCGATCGATGGCTTGTGGGAAATCGCTCAAACACTGTCCCAATACAAAACTCTTAAAGTCATCGAAGGATGGATCCTGAACATTTTTAGTTTGAGTTTCCCAATGCTTCTTCGTCACCAAATCCAGTTTCCAGTTCCCAGATGCACAAAAATTGCATTCCAAGAATTCACCGGTATATCTAAAACAGCCAAAGAATGAACTATTTTACTTAAAGATGTTACTAACCTTCGCAAAGCAGTATAATTCTCCCGATAAACTCGTGGAAACGCAAACAATGACGCCAAGTTTATGTTGATTAATTTTTTACGAGAGTTATATCTCTCTAATAATGTGATGTTGCCACCTTACGTGATGTTGCCAGTCCATTTGATAATTCCTCTTTAACTTACTTTTCTTTTAAATGCAATGAGTTTATGGATAGTCGGAGCAGCTAAATGCCAAACTCCAGACTAACCGGCTTTGGGAGCAGCAATTGCCTGAACTCCACAGAATAAAACACGTTGTGATTATATTTGATAGTTCTAACGAACTATATATTTTCAATTCATATTTCCTATTTTATACAATTTTTACCTAAACTTAGTAGGCCTGTACATATGAATTTGCAGTACTTTAGAGAAAATATTACATAGTAGGCAATGATAATGTGGATAAGTTTACAGTATTTTACAATAAAGTCTTCCAGGCCAAATCATAATTATTGTTTGTCACACTGAGATCATCAACTGATTTAAATGCTTCACCTATCAGTACACTACGAAGATAAGCAAATTTATCTACTGGATTCAATAATTCATTTTTATGCACAAGTGACTCATACCTATCTCTAAATGATGGCCAGTTTGAAATGTCACCATCAAATTTTGGCAACGAAATCTTGGGTAATTTAACACTTCTTTCCCTTCTTGCACTTGACTCCATTGTCGTTGAATGAAATCGCAAAGGTGAAACACTAAGTTCACTATTCCTTCTATTAAGATTTTGAGTTGCTAAGCTAATGTTTTCATAGTATTTCTCTTCAAACAACTCCATTTCATTTTCATCACTTTCACCAATTTCCTTCAATTTTTCATGAACACTTTCAAATTTCTGCTTCAATTCCTTTATATCGTTGAGTCGTAATTCAATCTCCTCAAAGGATTTCTCATCCATGTTTTCCAGAAATTTCCCAAATCTCTGCAACTTCGCACAGATGTCCATTGATTTTTGCTTCAATAATTCACTCATTCTGACACAAAATTTTACACAATTGCAAGATAATTAATTAGTGCCGCTATATCCGGCTCGAAGGACCAAATGGAAAAGTATTTAAACGCACAAATATAAAAACACAAAATTATTCCGTCAATTTGTCTTTTATTCAATGTTTCGTGCTCGATATTCGACCGAGATCTTTTTTCTTCTATTATAGATTTCAAAGCGCAGTTATGATAAATGTTTCGTTATTATTCTTTGTCGATACATATATTTCCCGAAATTTTATAAGATTACTATAAAGAGATGATGATAATTTACTTAAAAAACAAAGTGGAGGAAAAATAATGAAAAATGCAACTCAATATTTCACAGTGATTAGTTAATGTTATGTAGTTTTATATTTATTTATTTAATTTTATAGAGCGCGACTGTCGGCAGCCACGGTTGGAGACAGAAGAGACCGGCTTATTTCCATGCGGTCTTTTCCTGTCCCAACCAACGGCACTTTCTCACCGCTAATCCTCCACTCCCGTGGCGAGCTCTAAAACCAGTGGAGAGTTCCGCGCCATCTATTTGTCCGCATTCGCAACATTCGAAATAAATTCCGAATGCTCCGAATCCTGCCGCGCCACACTATAATCTTCTATTTTAACCACTTCTCCACGTATCTCTGATCGAGATCCTTTCTTATCTACTTTAGAGCGTAAACTGGACTCGGAAGGGTTTCAAGCTAAACCTGTTTTCACACATACAAATATATTTACAACACATCTATTTTG
Organism: Hermetia illucens; assembly: GCF_905115235.1. Taxonomy (NCBI): domain Eukaryota; kingdom Metazoa; phylum Arthropoda; class Insecta; order Diptera; family Stratiomyidae; genus Hermetia; species Hermetia illucens. The sequence goes on along the minus strand of NC_051852.1, from coordinate 102,972,669 downwards.
GAAGATCTTCGTCAAGATCCATTGCCAATTATCTTGCCTGTGTAGGATTGCAAGCTATAGTAACAAGTTAGTACGTCTACTAATTGTGTGTTACCATGCTCGTCCTACACGTTTAACTAAACCTCTTCCAGAACTCTTATGTAATTACACAATTTTCATCCGATTGTGCATTGATAATCAATGAGTCGGAAACACTTCAATTCTCATTGCACATTTCGAACACGAAATAAGTGAGAGGTATAAATTTCATATTTTTTCTCAGTTTAGCTTGTACATTTTAAACACGCATTTCATCATTTAACAATTGGTATAACAAAATCGATTATCATAGTTCGTCAACATTCGCCACTGTTAGCAATTGGCTTCAATCGGTAGTCCTCGAAGAGGTACGGCCCTATTACACACTTGGCCATTCGGTCACCCTATGGTCATAGAGAGACTTTTTGTGGTTTACCTTGAGGTTTCGCTGGTGTAGTAAGGACAATTTTGTTTGTTTACTGCTCCATTCAGTGAGAAATGTCCGTCTTCCGATTTGACGCCGTCATTGGCATCCGACACAAAATTTGTCATATTGAACACGACGCAGTTTGTCCAGTGGTTCAATTTCGTTTGCAATTTAGATTTCTTACAGGAATAAATCATTCGTATGCATCCGCCACTGGTTCTTGGGAACCATATCTGCGCAGATCAACGTCGACTCGATGTTTTTGGGGAAATTGCATCACTTGCGTACAATCGCGATATTTTCGTTAGAATGAGTTATATGAGGTTTATTTGGACGTTCGGCGTTGCCCAGATTAGCACTCACTGTGAACTTTTCGTACAGACACTTTATAGTATTTTTCGCGGGAGCAGTTTATATTTTATTTTTTCTTCGTAATGCACGTTCAGTGGCCAGAATTGAAAAATAGTTCTGGATATACTACCGAACAATTTCAGCACGGTTAATCCATTGTTAATCTCATAATATAATATTATAGCATAATATGCTTTGATACTTGTCGATTCGACAACATATGTCACAATTATTACGAACTTCTACGGGTCACATGTACATAGATGGCCCACCCTGTATAAGGCCACACCGAGTCGAAGGCCTTTTAAATGTCCAACGAGAGCTGACATTATGCAGACTTACGCATAAAATATTTAAGCAAATTTCTTGTGTGACTACTACTACCCGAGATCTCGCGGGAGCCACCATTTATTTAAGCTATTTTTGCCCGCATGTTATGTACATAACGCCACTTCCGGTATGATTTTGAGTGTCATCTTAAGTCATCGAATACATGGATGAGTTTTAAAATATTAGTTTTGACGTATACAACAAGATTTTGCTTGGTATTTTCAATCCATTTTTTTTTCGCTTTTTCACTGATTATTTTACTTTATCTAAAACAATTAAAATTAAATATTGACATGCGTACTGTTGAGAAATAATAGACTATATCATGTTTCTGCTCGTGTCTGCGGGACTTGTTTCTCCTCTAAACTAGCGATCAAAAATAAAGCCCATTTCACGAAATCCTCAATATTAACGGAGATACGGATGTTTTTCAAAACATTCCTCTACTTTTCCAGCACCTATACCATCGAACCTCCATATTATTTTGAAGGTCTTATTCTCCTCTTAATTAGTAAGCACGAATAATAGATAATAAGTATAAAGTAGCTGTAAAGTCTTTTTTCGTAAAATTGATCCTTTATTTTGAAAAAGTGGTTGCAATGCCCACCCTTAGCCACTACTTTTCCCCTTTCCTTCTGGTAGATACCGATTCCGTGAATTTCTCGGTTTTGATGTAATACACGAATCGACCCATTTTTCCTGGTAATGTAATAAGTTTGGAATGACAGGATTGCCATGTAATATGTTCGAGATTACAGGTCCGCCACGTGATGACCTTGGTTGGTCAGAGTGGTCTCGAGATGATGGCAGTGACCTGTATGAGGAGTGTTTGCATGTAAAAGGGGAGAATTTATAGGAATAAGACTTCCTTACCTAACAAAGCGGCTGGGCAGCAGATAGGCTGGCAATGTACTCATGGTAAGCACCTGTGAATAGGTTTTAGAATATGCGAATTTAATATATGCCGAGTGCAAGTACCTTAGATGGTTTCTTGCATTGCTTTGTTTATTCTGTTATTCTGTTCTGTTATTCTGATGACGCGGGTTGCAATGAATGTTTTGATTCATAGATAGCTTACAGTGCATGGGAATATTATTATGATAGGTTGTAGTATTGGTACACTACAGTAAGAGCGAAAATATTGATCAGGCAGACCGTGTGTCATTGATAGGAGAAGGTGGTGGTCCGAAGGAGCAATGTCTGGGCTAGACACTAGTTTGCAGCATGTGGCCGAGCATTATGTTAAAAAGTAACCCCGTCATGTCTTTTGGCATATTCCGGCCGCTTTATCTTCAACGCTCGACTCAAAGTCGCCATTTTTAAAGCGTCGAAACCAGTACTCACAAATTTACTGCGATGGAGCATGTCCCTCATCAACTTCATACAGCAATCGATAACTTTCAGTTGTTTTTTCCCAAATAAAACAAAAAAGTAAAGCTTCCCGCAAATTGCGTTTCTTTGGCACAAAATTTGACATGTTTGAAGCACAAAGTAATATGTTGTTTACCAGGGTTGGGCAAAAATGCAACATGATGATAATCATAATTAAGTTCTCGTGATTATGATTGTCATCTCCTAATCATGTAATCATAATCGTCATTATTCGCAACAGTAGAAGGAAGTGATACATAATTACAACAAATAAAGTTAGTGGAACAACTTTGAGTTTAGTTGAGGGGGGCGGGGACACCTTTACAATCAAGTTACTACAGGAGAAAAATTTGCACTTTTGGGATTAGTTTGAAACATTATTTTGTAGTAGGTTACTTTTGATATGTTATTTGAATTTTTAGAATGATCTGATTTGGTGCATTTGAGGCTAAACTCCACCCGGAACGGCACAGTATGACAGAATATTACCTGGTCTATTGCCAGGATACGCGTATTAAAACACTATAAGACAAATGCCTATTTTAGACGAATGTCTGCTTCAAAGTTTCAGGCAAACCTCAGGGACAGACAAGCATCTGCGCTTGTGTCAGACATGTCTGTGTCTGCCTCAAACACCAGGCAGACAAATCAATTTGTTTGTCAGACAATTTTTTCCATCTCAACCGCACTTCACGACAATTGCCACTAACGAAATACACTGTTGTGAATCACTAACAAGTTGTAACTAATGACCAGAAAATTATCGTTTTATATGCATATTTTCTTTTATCCTTTTTCCGTCGTTTTTACAAAATAAAATTATTTACGATTTGTTTCACTGATGTGTTTAATTTTTGAGAAACAGAATTGCTTATTTTCGCCTTGAGAAAAAAAAAACGCCCGCAGATTTTATTACAGCGACGGTCTCCATAGCACTCCACCCCTAGCTGAAACCAGGGGAGTTGGGTCGATCTCCATAACACCATACACTCGTATATGTACGGATGTTTTTGAATAAGGATTGGTATACTTCTGCGCATTGCAATTCATCATTTTGACTTGTTACGAACGCGCTCGTAGATATCTTTGTATGTATATGCCCACTGTAATAAAAATGATAGGCGTTGAGTACTTGTCGAATTTCCGAAGCATAACGGTACTCCTCACACTTGGGCTATTTTCGAGATGTCCTATCTGGAAAAGTGTCCTAAGAAGTCCGTTGTTGATCAAACTACAAACGTACTATAACAGAGTGTGAATTTTACGGCTACCACAACGTCACTTTTCTGGAGGAACCATGGCTCTATCACCAAACATAGTGTAAGTAATAGAGTAAGGTGTCTGGGTGAACCATGACCTCATCGAAACGTCAGCTCAGCCGGAATTCCCAGCAGGCGGAACCATGGAGGCCCAAACACCATTCCAGAACACTGATGTAAGGAGGATACAAACTACATCCTCACTACAAAGACCCTGCTGGAGGAACTATGGCGAAACACCGTGACAGCGTGCTACACTAAGGGGCCTGGAGGAACCATGAGTTCATCCGAACAACAAGCGTAACCAGGATTCCCACCTTGCGGAACCATGGAAGCCCAAAAGCCATCACAGAACAACCTCAATTTACACCGCAACTCTCACTCCAAAATTTACTCTACTCTACGGACGCCTTTACTTTTCATTATTTGTATTTTCCAAAACACTCTTTAAGTTCAGCTTCTGCCGTCCACATCAGTCCACCGACAACTGAAGGATATCTTTATGTTAAAAAGTCTTCCGAATACCTTCCAAAACACGACTATTCCTCATTCTAGTCCCGATACACATGCGCCATATCTGCCCTGCAAATTGTAATGAACTTGAATCGATAGGAGGATCAGACGATCCACCTAAGTGACCGATAACGACCTAGAGGGCAGAGCTATCCCAGAAACCAAAAAAAAAAATGGCGAAGTTGACAGTGAAGACTGAGCGAGCTGCTACGTATACAAAGTCCATTCCCCCTATCAAGATTAGTTCGCCCGAATGCATTCAATAATGTGCAATCTGCGGCGAACATTAGGGTGAGTGCACATGATGAAATGCATTATTTGGACAAATTAATTCAGAAAGAGACGAATGAGATTCCGCTTCCATCGCGAAGCGGCGGTCACTACAAAATTGAATGTATTTTCCTATTCGTTTCATTTGCCCGTGTCTGAAAACATCTTTCTATCTTCGGCTAGGAAACCTTGTTTACACAAGTGTGCATTCCTCACTCATTTCTAAACGGTTTTACCGATTGATATTTATAGAGGTACCTAGAATTGTTAATAGATTGAACTACGATTCCAAATAAAAGAAAGAACAAACATATTTTTCGTTTGTTTTTTTTTTATGATAGTTTATTCCTTTGAAATTTTCCTACATTCGTACAATTCCTACGCAGTTTATTACACCACTAATTGAAAGCAATCGACCAAATCCCCATTTAGGGTCATCTATGGGCGAACCCTGAGGAGTTGTTTGCAATTTGTAGTTTGTAGACATATATCTATCTACGAGCGAGTTTTTAAAGTTAACACTTTTATAAACAAAAAAATTGGTCGTGAGGCTCTTCCACGAGACTCGTAGAATTAACGCGAAAGTTATTTATTTTTAATTTACTTTATTACTCACTCATTTATCTTACGAAGTTCAGTTGTTACATGTAATAACACTTGAACCGTATGAAATGAACTGAACTGATGTCGAATTGATCTGAACTGAAATCTAATAAATACTGATGTGTGCTAAACTCTAACAAATAGAGAATTAACGATCTGACCTGGTATCTTGTATTTACAGGTATACACTTTCCAATAAAGGATGCAAAAAGCTGATCTTGCATTTCGCTTGATCTAAAGATGGTACCTGATTTTGTGTTTTAAGGCCGTTATACATTTCAGTTCGGCCTGCCGCAAATTGTTCTAGAGCGTTCTATGTCAGGTTGCTTTGATTTATATGGTGCCCAATAATTTCAAGGTTACGGAGGCGTCTGGAAACTGCAGCCAGCGAAACTGCGAGTTCTTTCCAAGTGTTAGCATGGATCTTTATCGAGTACAATTCCTAAGTTCAATTTTCTTTTGTGATTTCCAAGGTTCACATCAAAATCTTTACTTTGAAATCGTGCAAGTCACATCTGATGGACAATATTCACCGTAAATGTCCATGGATACACGGTTGGCTTCAGATGTCATTTTCTTGAAAAGGAAGTAATACAAAGTCTTCTCGCAAACGCTGCTTTGTTGGCACAAAAGTCATCATATATAATTCATAGTTATAATTATTTAATTGCATTTTTAAGAAGTAATTTATATCGCGTTTAACAGCTACCTTATCAAGCTAGTCAGATGATATGTTTGTGGCTGCCATTGCAAACTAAACATAAACAAGTCCTTTTCGATTATGAAATAATTATATTTATTTTAACTGTACAATGCAACTTTTAGAAATTAATTTCTGAGACACAATTGTAGTGGCGGTCAAATCCGTGGTAATCTTCGTGACTCTCTAGCTATCCCCGCTGCACGTTTAATAAAGCGGTGGAACTTGTTATTGTACTTTTACCGATGTCGAACAATACGGTAGTGTTGCTTCCTCATTCTCGTTTACTTAACGTCCCAAGTTATATGCATGTATATATGATATTTTTCTTTAAAATGCCAACTGTATTGTTTTTTTCGATTATATAATCTATGCTTGCGATTTGGAATTCATATTAAGTGAATTTTCAGGCCAAGGATTAAGCACAGTGTGCCGTCCTGCATAGATATATAGAGGGCGAGGGGCTTGATCGGCCGAATATGCAGATGAAGTCAGAAGCGTTAAATCCAGTTTTAATATTCTGTTATCCTTCTGGAATGAGAATTATAGCGACAGAACTCAGAGAACTACGCAGAAGTGTTCAACACCCTTTTACTACAAAATGCTCCTCATATCATTGAGCATCCTCTTTCGAAATTGCGTTTTGGGGAAGTACATTCGTTCCTTTCGCAATTTTTTTCAAAAAGTTAGTCACTGAGTTAGAGACAGTGTTAATTAATTTAAATATCTTATTTGGGATCTTGTCTAAAATTGGATTCTTCTTTGTTTAGTTTTTCGGCCTTATCAGATTTACAGGTTGATTGTTGTCAAAACATCCCATTACTACCACCATGTTTCACAGTAGGAATTGTACACGTTTCGGAAGGCGTTTCTTCTTTGGAATGACGTACAAATACACGTCTATTGAATCTGAACCGTTAATCTGCAAAACGTCTTCCCATTCTGAGAGGGCAATTGTTGGCTATATAGTGAAGTGAGATTACTACGTTCTAACTTTCGTGTGTGTCTCCTAATCATTGTGTCTATGGTGGCGCTGGTGTACGCGTTCTTCTTTGCCGTGTCCATGATGAAGAGTTTTTCGCTCCGGTAGTCTTCCTCTGTGAGAGGAATTGTTAGGAGGCGGTGGATCATAGTGCTATAAGCAGCTATTTTGTGTTGGTAGCTGTGGAACGAAGTGGCCGGGATTGTACGCTGAGTGTTGGTCGGTTTCCTGAAAATAGAAAAGAAAATTGTCCGTTTTGACGTTTGATTAGTAAATCTAGGAAAGCCAATTGGTTGTTAACTTCAATCTCATGAGTGAAGGTTATTTTAGGATGTAGTGTGTTGATTTTATTCAGCATATTTTGGATACTTGTGTCCGGGATCACTGTCAAAATGTCATCCACGTACCTCAACCATAAATTTGGCAATAATCCATCCTGCTCCATTTTTTCCTCCAGTGATGTCATAAAGATTTCACTTAGGAGTGGGGAGAGAGGATTGCCCATCGCTACACTCGAGGTCGTTTTGAAGTATTTTGCCCTGAATGTGAAATAATTTTCATTCATGCAGAGGGAAGCCAACCTCGCATATTGTTTAGCCTTTCTCCTCCATTCTGGTGTCGAACCGAAACGTAGTAGTCACTCTTCAAATTTTGTTATGGCCTCTTTTACAGGCGTACTGGGAAATAGAGCTTTGACGTCAAATGACACTAGGCGTTCATTATCCGCCAAAGCTCCTACTGCACTCAATCTATCAATCAATTCTTTCGAATTTTTGACGGATTGATTTCCGTTAATAGACCCGAATTTTTGGCATTCCTCAATCAACTATTTTGCAATGTTGTATGTAGGGGAGTTAGAATCTGCAATAATCTCCCTCATCTCATTGCCTGATTTGTGTATTTTTGGCTGGTATCTTATTCTAGGTAAAGAGGAGTTTGGCATCCGCAGCCGGGCTGTGTTATCAACCACTAGAAAGCATTCTTTGAGGGCCTTCTCTACTCGTTTTATGGATCCTGGTAACGAGTCGTTCCTTAGTTCGAAGTAGTTTCAACTTTTCCATTAATAGATTATCGTAATGTTGCTTATCTATAATTTTCGTCTTCCCATTGATATACAGTCTAGATTTTATGCGTCTTTACCCATTCCTTGCGGACTTCAGATCTACGTCATAGTATAAAACTTCAAAGTTTGTCTGTGTAAAGTAACCACGGGTATAGGAACAATTGCGTACTATAGAGTTTGAATCGTAGTGAGTTCGGCAGGTAACGGAAAACAAAACTAAGTAAAATTCTTAATTAACAAGGTCATACTAGTTTAGCGGCACGAAACTTGAAACACTTCTTTTGCTAATAACACTGTCACCATAATCTATCAATTTAATCCGTTAGTACTAAATTCTTTTTTCCTTATGTTCAGATATATTCTCTATGTTAACGTTACATTTTTCTACTCTCTGGTCGGCGGACGTAACTCGACTCTGTTGTTGACACAAAAACTGTCATTCCTGACATTATATTCGGCCTAGTCTACTGTCGGTCCGTCAGCTGTTTCTACGGCCATTGAATGCAGCAGTGGAGGCGAATTCATGTTGGTGTCTTGGTTCGCACCACCGATGTACCGCCACATCAGAAAGGGTAATTTTTTGACATAAATGAAAAATCCAAGACCGTTTCCTCGTAACTTATTTTATGTTTTTAAATATGCATATTTCGGCGACTACTTGTTGCCTTCTTGAGTCTAGGGTTTTTTAATAATTTGTTTTAGGATAGTGTCAGAAATCTAGTTTTACATTGCCAGACAGTTATCGTAGAAGCGACCTCTCGCCAGACAGCCCCAAAATCCAAAAAAATGTAATACTATCAGCGTCACAGTATAAAGGTTTGATTTTATATATTTTACTCGTGTAACTATAAGAATATGTTTCCTTTGCAACCAGACATTTTTAGCAGTGCCAACACTCCTTATATTCAGCTTGCAGTGCTGTATGTGCGGTAATTAGGCACTGCCAGTGGTCGTCTATGGGGGCCAGCAACTCCTCCAATTCAGTGCGGTGAAGAAATCACCAATACAATACCATGCTTTTCATCGTTGCACCCATTTGTCGAATATGACATGTATCGGGGCCAATTGATCTCTATCTCTTTGTCATTTTTTCACTTTATCATCAAAGCGTAGGCTACTGTTGATGACTTTAAAACGTTTTAGCGGCATTGGCGCTGTTGTTAATTGAAATGTGAAAAGAATACTTGTGCCCTGCGTAGCAACAAATACTGTAGATCCCCTCCCCTTCCTTATCGAAACCGTATTCGTCGGTGAGTCATGCAATTATAGGCCGTGCTTTTTTGGGAAAATGTATGGTGAGAAGTTGGACTTTGTTGATAATTTCATCAATCATGTCTGTCGCAGCACCACTTTTCAGCCGAATGTCGACGAGTTTACCAGCTGTCTGCCCACCCATGGAATTTAAAAGTAAGTAAAAAAAGGCTGCAAATTAAACAGAAATCGACCTATTTTAAATAAATTGATTTTTTGACGGTAATTTCTCTGAATCCTGTTTTATTTAAATGGTTCCAAACGTTATGGTTATTCGAGTAAAATCCACTATTTGATTAATTTAAGTGCTCGAGTCTGCGTGTGTTCGCACCGGCGCACACTGGGACGAATCGTTATTTTAGCATGACAAAATTATTTGCTCATTGTTTATGAGAGCGATTTTGGTAAAACATAGAATTCAAGGGTAACAGAGTTTGCTAGTTACAAATTCGAGTAAAATTTCAAAATGGCGGATCCAATATGACATTTGAAGATACGAGATTTCATTCACATTAGTGGTTTTAACGATTCAATATACCCAATTTGACGTTAGATTTATTAAAAAATGTACACGGGAATTAACAGACAGCGGAAATATTAATAAAACAAAAAATTAAATAAAAATTTGTATTTCAAAAGGACTTATTCTTATCTATTAATATATTATGTATAGTAGAAATATAAGTACATTTTTTTAAAATTAGAGTTCTGCTTCTTCGTCTTCATTCGCACAGCAAATAGGAGTTCTTAGCATACTTATTACCACCTGGTTAAATTTGGTTTTATTCTTTTTGGGATTTTTTCGTTTACTTGTTACAATGGGGTCCGAAGATACAAGCATCCAATTAAATATATCAACATTTGTATTTATTCTTGATGTTTTCCTGGAATGGCATTGCCTTAAAATTTTGTATTCCTTATGGCCTGCTTCAATGACATCTTCAGATAACTGGCCTATTGGCAAAGGTAAAGATTTTATAATATCAGCACCATGTAACAAGAGTTTGTGAACCGTGGCACTCATTTTATACCAGCCGTAAAGAGATATAGCCAGATGTGCCGTTTCAACGCAATATATTTTAAAAATATCTTCCTTGATGTAATGCCCGCATGAAATAACAGAAAGTATATTTGAAAATCGTATTATTAACTCCTTATCAACTCCGGTTATTTCAGATGACAGTGAAGGGTTCTCGAAAAATTTCCTTGCCGTGTTTCCATCATTGCTATTGCCTCCACCTTGCTTCGGCTGATCGACAACGAGGCCCAATTTATTATAGAACTCAGTAGCTATTTTAGTTTTTCTTTCCTTTACATTTGCTTTTGCATTTTCACCTCTTGCTTGCCACTGCTTTATTTCCAATTTATAAGCTATGTGCAACAAATATTCATAGCACCTAATATGAGCATGTAGTACAGAAATACCAAATTTAAACGCGCTTTCATCACAGTCCCTATTTTGCAATTTTCCTAAATCATTTAAATCTTTTGCAGAAGCTTTACAAATATTACACGCCTGCGAGTTTGTATTTTCAGTTAAAATATTAATCGTTTTTCCATCTAACATGGTACATATGAGTACATGTTTAATTTTTATTTCCTTAGCATCCATACGAATAATAGTAGGCTCCAATTGCAAAATTTGTTTTTCCACCTCTTTATATTCGTCTTTCATATTTTGAATATTTTCTTTTTTTATTTTCAATGCAATTGGACGACAATATCTCGTCGATGATGGGGTTAAATTATTCCAAAATATTTGTTTTTTATTATTATTAGATTGACACATTTGCAATGGCACTATTGTACACAAAATAATGTTAGAATCGGCATATAATGAATTATCTGCAAAATTCTGTTTATATATGCTATGCCCACCACTTCCATCTAAACCCCATTTGTAATAAATTTCGATGATATTAGAGTTCTCCGAAATATTCTGAAGAATTACTTCAGCCTGTACTTGTGTCAAACGTTCTGCTGTATGTGTAAGAAGATCTTGTAAGGGCACAAAAGCTTCTTTTTCAGAAACGGTAATGTTTGGAGGATAACACATCTTTTTTGCCTCTACTATTAAATGATACGAAGGGTAAATGTCAGCCCCTCGTTCCTTCGCTCCAACTCGCATGGTTATATAATCCTCCTTGGTTAGGCCAAGATCAACTACAAGACCTAAAGCCTCTTCAGGGCTGTATGCTCTTATAGAACCAGAGGATTGTGTATCGTGAGCAGTCTTCATTTTTTTCATTCTGTTGGGTGAAGATTGGATGGCTAATTTTACAACCTTAGCTACACTTCTCTTTCCAGATTTGACTAAGCTTGATTCTGTGGCCATGTACAATTTGTCTGTGCTTATGCTTGATGTTAATTCACTGATCTGCCTTTGCTTAGTACGTAGAGAACTTTCTTCAAAGTTCTTTTTTGGCCTTCCGGATAGCCGAAGCGGCTCTAATTCAAATAAATGTTTTAAATCTTCATCAAGCCATTTCATGTTGTTGTTCCGAAACCGCTCATACGTGTAATGAGAATTGCGCCATTTTATAAATAATTTTGCAACAAACGTTTTTACTATATTTTTCAGTTGCTTTGAGCAATTTTCTGAAAGTTCGTTTATGGCAAATTTTTCCGTTATGTAGCCAATCAATTGTTGATTACATTTGGCTGATGACATTTTGTTGAATTGGCTGTTTCTTAGCACTGTAAAAAGTTCCCCTTTCTTAATTCGAATTTCATTAGGAACAGGGTCAAGTCGACTATCTGAAAGAAATTTAGCGATTTTAAGAAAAGGGGGAAACGGGGGGACATGAGTATTACATGCCTTTATCAGCTATACGTTGTGCTACAAAAAAAGTAAAAAAAAGTCATGGAACTTTTTGGAACTTTTTTTGTAACACAAGCAAAAGTCAAAATTTCAATTTCTTTTAAACATCAAGTAGTAGTATTTTGTGATACGCATACTAAGTAATTACTTCGTACACAGTAATGATATTAATAACTGCAAATTAAAGTACCTACCTGACGATTCTAAATTCATGATACAAAACTTTAATTTTTCTTACTAACAAAAGTGTAACGACCGTATAGTAACTGTCAACAATTTGTTGTAACTCACCAGTATCAACGAATAGAAACAATTACTCAACTTTGCGCGCATGGGATGAGCGCTGTGTCGCAGAAAAAAGGAAATTTTTTCTAGTTCACAATAAAGGGACTTATAGTGTAAATTTCTGGCGCATTTTTTTTAAATTTGGGAAAAATATTTAAAATCGATTTTGTCGTCGTAATATGGTCGTTTGTCCTTATGTGCGGCGGTTGGAGCTGAAGAGACCAGTTGTTTTCCATGCGGTCCCTCTGTCTCCAAACAACGGAACTTTTTCACTGCTGGCTCTCCACTCTCGTGGTGAGTTCTAAAAAGCCGCGGAAAGCGCCGACGGCGTCATCTGTCCACTCGCATCATAATCCTGCCGCTCCACAAGCTCCTGGGCAATAACAGTCGTTATATGACGGTAGAGCTTCACGATTTTCATGGTTTTATCGTAATTTTCGACAATTGCTCTCCAAGAGCTGAGTGTATCCTTCACATCGAAATTACCAGAACGGAATCGGCGGAACAAAAATTGTGCATAATTGTTTGTAACCTCATCGGCCATAAACGCTTGTCCACATTTTCAGCCACCTGATATGCTTTTTTGCCTTTATCGAAGAAAAAGTGTAAAATATGGCGTATTTTCTCTTTGTTGGTGTCCATTTTTGAGACGTACTTAAATAAAACTGTCTAATGAAAACTAAGGGAGTTGCCCGCAAATACTGAAGCTCTATCGGAGCGAAATGAAGAAAAAAGACGGCCCGACCGTGCGATTTATGTATTTGTTCTTTTACGGTAAGAAAAAAACTAAAAGCGAATAAATTTCAATTTTAAGAAGTGAAGTTTATTTACTAAAATTTCGATTACAACGGTCGGATTGATTTGACTTATTGAATAATGAAAGTTTACTTTTACAATTTGACATAGTTAATGCATATGCGTAATATTCCACATTGGGCTTTATTGTCACCAATATTTGCATTCATTTTCAATATTTCAAAAATTAGGTTGAGTTATTGAACTTCATTGTGTTGATCAGCAATTAATGAATTTAGATCAAGCAAATGAACTTCAATGTACTACTCAGCGATTTGGATCAAGCAAATGAACTTTTAAAAGAATGTATGATATTAGGGTGACTAATCTATATTGACTGGTACATTATCCAATTCAATGGATGCTGGCAAGATTTGTGGTCGTGGGGGTTTGTAGGGATGTGCAGGAAGTAATGCTGACATGACTCGCGCGTGGAGCCGTAAATCTCCGAAGCCGAGTGTCGCGGTTGAGGGGGGGAGGTACACGACGGATTACAATCTCGACCCCTATTTCTTCTGCCTCAGATATTTATTGAGGCGCGGCCTCTGAGGTTCCCTCCCTTCCTGTACACCCTTGCGAGATGCCGGTAGCAACGGTAGCACTTTCAATATTAGAGACTGTAATCTCCAAGTGGCTATTTCCACCATCCCAACTTTTACATCTCATACGAAAACGATTCCAACTGGAGCCTCTCGGCGCTGGCTCACGCCAGAACTCAAACGTTTCTCAACTGTTCCGTATCTCTAATTTTCCCACGGACACTTCCCGGAGTTTTCACAACCGTGTGAAACTTCGAATGCCTACAGTCACAATGTTACCACTGCGCTTGGTCACAATGTCACCACTGCGCTGTTGCTAGTAACATACGCAGTACGTTGACGGATGCGGCAGTTCATTCCCCTCTATCACAATCAGTTCGCCCGAATGCATTCAATAATGTGCAATATGTGGCAAAATTTAAGGTAATTGCATACAATAAAATACATTATTTAAGCAAATTAATCCTGAAAAAGGAGAATGAAATTCTGCTCCCGTCACGAAGCCGCGGCCACTACAACTGAATCAATAACATATATTTTTCGTCAAATAGAGTACAATGAATTGTCGCGATAGCGTTCTCCATTAACAGTGCGGAATTGCATAGTCAAGCATATTTCAGCAACATTTATGAAATACATTGAAGGCAGCACAGTTCAAATAAAAATAACAAAACGATAGTCCAGCGTACCAATTTAAGAATATTGTGATTTAGTATTTAAGTTATGTTAGCGAAAATAAATTTTACTTGCTTACTAACTTTCCAAGTTATCTGTTCAAGTCATATCAATCACCCATCCTAAAGATCGGTGATCTAGCCGAGCATAAGCGCTGAAATATCCGACTTATGGTCAGATATTTTTTCGGAAAATATGTTTCGAAAAACGTAAACTTTACTGAATGCAGACACAGTTTTCAGAAGTTTGACAACCAAGATGGCGCTAGTGATTTTAGGTGGTACCTTGATGAGAATGAAATAGATATTATTGAAAGCGGAAAACCAGAGTATTCAAACAGTGGTTACAATAAAAGATCCACATTGTCTGCAAGCAACAGCGTGGTGGAGATTATGGGAAAAGTTCAAGGTGATATTTTAAATCAGGATAAGTTGTTAATTAACGGAGTAGATCTCGTTAGAAAAAACGGAATTTTATTTGTACTCCAAGGATGACCCTAATTCACCACAATCAAAATTAAAGAGGCAACAATGTACATGAACCATGTAGTCCAAGCATCAATTCAACAGTGTTGAATATACGACAGCATCTGCTTATGGGTTCATTAAATCCATAAACAATTTGGTGCTGATATTCTTTAAGCAAAGAAGTATGTCTAGTGCATCTCGGCTGGTGGTTGAAGATAATCTTAGTAGAAAGAGCGCCTACATTAACTGCACCACGTAGAATATCAAAGGGGAAATAAGTTGAAATTAGTGTTCTCCTGGAAGAAAGAGTCAGATTAGAGATCTTTCAATGCAAAAAACAAAAATTGTTTCTGGATAAATTCGATTCTGTCACTGTAAAGTTCGTAAGCTGGGTTCCAGACAATCCAGGTGTATTCAAGCAGTGGGCGTACATACGTCGTATATAAGAACTTAGTTAGAGTTATTTATTTGCCGTGGATAGGATTCTGTCATATTGCAGATTAAAATGCAATTTACATTCCAGAACTATACTAAGGTGGATGAAATGATCGACTCTGTTCATTTTCACGTTATCGACAGAGTAGGGATGAGTCTTAGTTAAACTCTTGTGAGAGAAGCTTATCGTGTGCCATAAAAGGGCATTCAGGTAGAGATTATTATAGATACACCAACGTTCCAGAGATTGCATCTTGAATTGAAGAAAGTCTGCATCAGATTGACTGTGGATAGTGTGGTACATTTTCAAGTCGTCCGCATATAATAGATAAGGGATGTCAGATAACGCACGAGATAAGTGGCAAATAAAAATGTTAAATAGGAGGACCTTAGTGCTTACCTTCCGGTAATCCAGCTGACGCAAAAATCCGCTTGGATGTCTTTGAAACTTAACGAATTGAGTTTAATCCACAAGATAGGATTGAAGCCAACTAAGTAAGGAACCCAATATAGCGAAGTTACGTAATTTTCTCAATAGAACATGACGATCGACCCGGTCGAAAGCCTTGCTGAAGTCTGTCTAGATCGCGTCCACTTGGTGTCCTTTTTCCAATTCACAGAGGAGGAAACTAGAATGTGTCATTAGTCGAGGTTGATCTACCTTCTCGAAACCTATGTTTTTGTTCGTTGAGAAGAGGGTCAATGGCAGGATAGATCAGTTTTTCGAATAGTTTAGGAATAGCTGTCAAGATAGCAACACCTTGGTAATTTTCAACCGACCGTCTGTCACCCCTTTTAAAGATAGGTGTGAGATGAAAGGACTTTCACGTGGATGGAAAAATGTCCATTGAGAGCGATTTGTTAAAGATCAAATGCAGAGGAGTAGTCAATTGGTCTATGCACTGCGCCAAACAGTAGAGAGGGATTAGATCGGGGCGGGGACCTTTGTTGACGTCGAGCTCCTGAATGCCTTTGCGGATCTCATCACGGGTCGAAAATACGTCTCCAATAAGCGATGCCGGAATCGTATCAGCCAACGTGGTAGGCGGTGGGATAAGAGGTGGATAGAAAGTATTTTGAAGGTGATGAGCAAATAAGTCACATATTTCCTATGGGCGGGAAGAACTCATGCCTTCTCTAATATAATAAGTTTTTATTAACAGGATCGCCATATAATATGTTTGGATTGGCAGGATCACCATGTAGTAAATTTGGTTTATCAGAGTAGCCTTGTAATGATGGCTGTGAACTGGTGAGGATGGTCTTGGATACAAAGGAAAATATATAAAAGGAATAAAAATACCTTACCTCACAAAGCGGCTGGGCCGCAGATAAGATGGCAATATGTTCATTACGAACACTTGCCGTGGTTGCTAAGTTGGTTCTCGATTTTTAACTTGCCGCAAGTATAAGGCGCGCAGAGACAAACTGTACAAAGGTTGAATCAATAAGAACATTTATTCTTCGATTTCATTTTCTTTTATACAAAATCTTAAACCTAAAATTGCAACAAATCAATCAAAAAAATTCCTGGCCTAATATTATTAGTTCGAAAAGTAATTCAACACCAAATTAGGTAGTTATCATTTTTATCGAAAATGAACCTAATATTCAGGCGGTTGAAGTCACTAAACATAATTGTCCTATCATCCCCATGTAAGGAAGCTGGGATGGATGGAATTATATCAATTACCGCATTATAAGCTTCGTCAGATCGGGGAGGAACGTAGACAATTCCGCTATAAAAATAATGTTTTCCTAGGAGAACTCTTGCAAATTTACATTCAAAAGAGAAATTAGTAATATTAGTTGAACCAACCTCACTAGGAAGGGAATTGTGAATTGCGATGAGAACACCGAATCCCCTGGAAACATAAATATTAGCATAATTACGGTCAGCTCTAAAAATTGACCAATTGCTATCGAGGAATTCTTCGATTTTTATATGAGTCATTTAACCAAGTCTCGGTAATCGCAATAACATCAAAATGGCAAGATTTTGTGTCCGGGAAAAGTGGGTTCACTTTACTAATGCCACTGCACGTGTGGTGTAGGAACATAGAGGTCATACGGGGAGTATTTCTAAGGAATCTCGGGGGAACTTTACCATTAGGAATAATATTTCTTTTGGTCCTCGCGCGCCTTTTGCAAGCAGGAGATATGCTTCGAGTTCACAAAACGGCGGTAAGCTTCCTGTCACGTTGGACCTGGTTCTTTGGTATACCAAGCTTGTTGTGATAACGAGAGAAGAAGAGTTTTAAGGATTTCATGTCAGTGGAAAATCATTCTTGTTGAATCATTATCCTGAGGTTGGTCTTTGTGCTTTCGAGAGCATCATGCATATATGCAAAAAAGGCGTACACAGTCGTAAATCCTATGGTCTCTCAATCTAAAAAGAAGATACCTATATACTTTTTAGATCGTATTTGGAGTTGGCAGAGATTTTATTAACAGATGGCACCTTTGTCAAGGTTGTTCTTGTCAGAGAGATTAGTTGTTTTATAATAACACTTTATTTATATTTATTATTATTACTGTACTTGTGTATGACTCACTTAATAACTCTTTAACGAATGACTTCGACCGATTTCAAGTAAGACTAACTCCGTCTAAAGATTTCGCTTAAAAGACTAAGCTCTGTGTTTAACGACTGATTGATGAAAGAAGACTGGGTAAAAAAGACAAGTTCTTGAACTGTTACTGTATATTTGTAGATTCTAAGACAAAGGATGCAAAATGCAGATAATGCATTTTGCATATTTGGTAATTTGATATCTATGTTTAATTCTGCTGACTATGCAGTTTTGTTTATTGTTCTGATTGATTCGGATCGATGATTCATACTAAGTTTGAGGTAAGGTGGTGAGTCATTCTATGATCTTCGCTTTCTTGTGATTCTAATATTTTATGATTTTAATGAATTAGGGTTTAAACTGATTGTTCAATATCTTTGTTGTATGCTCTAATATCACTATTATGAATGTTAATGGGTTTGACAAACTCAAGGTCAGTATTGATATTGGGTGTAACTCGCGGATATCTGACATTATTCAAGGGCACTGGAATACATTATTCCGATAGAGGACATCAGATTTCAAAACAGTTTTTCGATAATGGAGCGTTCTTGTTAGCATTTGATCTGACCCCCGACAACTCACACAATTCAACATGTGGAAGTCTTTTGAATCAGGGCACAATAAGGATCGAGGGACGATTCAGAGACTCTCTTAAGAAAAGCGTGACATGTATTGTATATGCGGCATATGTTGGTACCATCGAGACGGATGAAGCTCCTAATGTTTAGACGAGTTTCTAAAATCTATATATAAACCCGATGGGCGACTGTTTTTACCATAGACTCAGATAAAGTGAAAATGAGCTGTTTAGTAAATGCTGAATATTTCCCTGGAGGGGATTTGACCTTCATAAAGAAAGTATCGTTCGCTGGTATAACGACAGGAAATAAATTATTCTTAGAAGAATTCATCTTCAGATGCCCAAATATAGCCAGCAATGTTGCAGGTTTAGAGCTGATAGGAAGATGTGGAAATTTGGAATTGAGACGATTGGATGAAGATGTTATAAAAACCCTTGCAAAGTTTTCTACAATTTTTGTTCGAGATGCAAACACAAAAATTTCATAAAAAGATTGTGACACTCAAAAGTTATTAACATTGAATCTTGCACTCAATCTGAACAGGAATGAACACGATCGAGTTTAGTGCTACAAAGAAGCAAGTTGACAAAAAAATTCTTTAGAGTCGTATTTCCGTTCAATCTAGCCTGTATTATAGTCAATATTGATCCATCATACAAACCTGCATGCGGAGGGAACCCCAGAATACTTCGACTCGATCGGAAATTACCTCATACAGAAATTCTTCCGCGATATCCTGTTGGCAAATTCGAAAACCTTTATCGATAATAGGAAACGTCTACAAGAACCGTTCTCATCAACATGTGGACCTCACTGTATACACACATTGTAAAAGAAAAAGTCTCAGTCACTTTTTAAGGATATTTTCATCACGTGATCTACATGCAAACGACGATAGAGTTGTAGACACATTTCCTAAGGTTTACTTGAAAGGCAGCCGTCAAAGTGGTGGCACACACAGGGCTCTGGTTGAAGGTATAAAAGCGTAGACCAAATTTAAAACTATCATTAGTTTACCTTTAAAGTTATCCATAACGAAGTCGATTCAGAAAAAACCGCGTCGTGAGATGAAAGTTACAAAACAATCTAACGGTCGAAAATCCGAAGTGCCAAGTGAAAAAGTGCTATTAAATTATACCTACTTCCTGGATGGCTGTCAGAATCGGAAAGTATAATAATGCTGGGTTTTGATCCATCAACATTTGAGGCTAAAATTGTTTTTCACTTTATAGGGTTGATTTCCATTGGCAATTAATTACAATGGCTGGATTCTTGCTTACGCCTTGCTTGCCCAAAAAAGCTGAAAGAGGAGACTAGAGAAAACAGACCGGAAAACCAACTTAGTATACTGAAGAAATTTTAAATTTCCGTAGGCATCTACGATTATTGGAGCTACTTACCTTGGACGCGATGATCGATTTCTTTAATATTTCCATGTTTCACAAAAATGATGCTTGAAAAAATATTTCAACCAATGCGCTGCCAGATGTCGAGATAAAAACATAATTAAGCTGACTAACGAGGACTTTTCCATACCTCAAAAACTTCCTATATATATTGAAATTATTGGAGACTTTTTACGAAATACCAATATTTTGTAGTACAAACATTATTTTTAGTGTTGCTGGTTTAGAATAAATAAAACAAGTTTATAAATAAAAATGATTTTTTATTCTATCACTCTGTTAAGAAGAATATAATATTGACACAATTTTATACTGCGCACCTAGATGAAGATGTGGTACTGCGGGCATTGCAAAACTGTTGATAATTCTCTAATTTACTTAGACTAGGGATATCAAGTTGCACAATCTCTGTGGTTAGTAAGTATTTTCTACTCAAACTTTCCTTCATTCTGTCTTTCACGTATATTGTAGCATTCGGGAAATACTCTAATATTCCTGGTAGATCGTTGTAGTTAGTCTTTCCTTCATCCCAATCTAAACCATTTATGTTTGCTACTTCAAATTGGTTATGTTGATTAACCCTTGATGAGAGCTCCTGTATCGGATATGGTGGAGCAAAAAAATAAAGCCTAGGATCGATTGATCCGAAAGGTAGAATGGCTAGTTCTTTAACAAAATAATGGCAATTATTCCCGGAGACGTATTGAACATCTACAATAAACCTGAATATGTTGTTTATATAAGGAGGTGAAGTAAAATAAAATGTTTTACCTGTTTTTGCCAATATTTATATATTTCTTACAAGTTCGAATTTATCTAACACATTATGTACAAAATACCTATTTATATATTTGGTAATATTGAATAATTTAGAGTACGAGTCATTATAATATATCCCAATTCACAATATTGATTAATTTTTCAAAAAACATTGTATCAATTTCACAAAAGATGAAATCTTTGTTATTGACAATATCAACCAACTAATGTATTTACTTAAATATCCCTACTTAGTTTTAAACGAGTCCTGTAATTGACTATGCTTTTCGTTAATCTTCTACTCTAGCCCTTTTGAAATTGTATGGGTAAGACAAATTTACTTCCACGACAATTCTTTTTTAAAGTGAATTCTAGACGTTTCCTCTCCTTTGTCGAGATTACAATACCAGGTCGCTTGCGGGTAATTTTACAATCATTTTCTGCACAGATTGTTTCCCCTCCATATACCAGTTAATCATTTTTTCTAACACTCGAAGTTTACCACTTTTGAGTTACTGAATTTTATAGTTAGTCGTGGTCGCAGATTTTCCTTGTTCCAATCGGGCGAGTTCTTCGGGGTTACCACTTTCGTCTTGAGTCTTTTGGTAATTTTAATGACTTCAAATGTTCGAGTTGTACACGAATTTTTATTAATTTATACGTTCTAAATGTCACAATAAAATGTGCATAGAAAATCAACCTCAAATAATCTTATTGATATAAATGTTATTTTCTTAATTTACTGCCTTCCACGCGCACCTTTTTGTTAATTCAAAAACAAAACGTCAACAATCATTTCCTAACTTCTATTATTTTTCATTTCGAAAATCAATTCCGCCACGGAGAACACCGGTGGCGGCATTCGTCAGTCGAATTAACAACATTCGAAATAAATTTCGAATGTTGTTAACCCCGCTGCACCACAATCCCTTCGCACTTTATTACATGTTGAGTACCTGTTGCTGTTTCAATTTTAAGACCGTAAGTCTTTGGGCCTGTGTCCAAACGGTAACAAAAAATTAACTCCGAAGCAAACAATCTCGTTTGTAAGATCCCTAGAAAGTCAGATATCGGGAAGGTGATAGGTTCAGTCTTACTATCTATGAAAATCAAGCTATCAGTGTCAGATTACAAAGTGTTACTTCCAACTTTTTGGAATGCCTCGTAAAGTTTAATGCGGACAAACGCCGTTGTGTGAGCCGCTATACGAATATTTACATGAGGCAGCATATTCAAATTTTCCTCTAGATATCTCCATGTAACCCATATTGTCTCTTCATTAATGGGTATTAAAGAACATATCTCTATGCCGGGGGGTTGTAGAAAGCTGCTAAATTCCTCGAAGTTATTGGAAACTTTGGTCCGTGTTTATCCTCTTTCTGTGCAAACTTCCTCTAGAAAGATTTGAAGCAAAGTTTTGCAGTATTTCGCCTACCCAGATTCTTTTGGATTTCATTTTTATCGAGAAGAATATCTTCCTTTGATTGATAGGATAGTCTGCAATTTTATTTCCCTACTTCTGATCCATATTTACCCCCCCCCCCCCCAACCACTCGCTTCCTGTATAATTTTCAGAAACGTGTTGACGCAATCAGCGAATAGTCCTCCAGTTTTTGTAGTGGGGTCGAACCGTGTGCAGTCATATCTCCACACCTAACGTCTAGTGAAACCTCTGCCTCTTCTCGACTGTGTTCACAACCAAAAATCATGCTTCTTTCAGCACAGACTCTGCATAAAGGAAAATAATATTTAAGATTGGTTCTGTAAGGGAGCATGGGTGGAAACAAATCAGTAAGATGGAGATTAGTACCTGGAATAACCCCGTGCATTGAGAGAATTTCCTCCATTTGGGGGATGTTAGTAAAACGGAAAATTTCAAGATCGCCGATATTTATCTATGTACGGATATAAACATGTGAAGTCTAAATAGCGTATCATTTCGTCATTTTTAACTTTATGGTATAATTTAAAGGCTTCGGTTCGCCCCCTGAAAACTGCATAACGTAGAGGTAAAATATTAATAACATTTTCATCTAAATGTTGTCGTATATCAATGGGCTTTTTCAGAAAATCTTTGAATTGACATTCCCAAGTATATATCAGATTATAACCACAATGCTTTATTAAATGAATTCTTCCCTTTGTACTTATCGAATCGCTGTGACAAAGTTTCAACTTTTCTAGTTATACTTGAAGGTACTTCTAATATTTTGGAACATTCTCTACAACCATGGTAAAAGCAACCAAAAAATTCGTAGACTGTATTATTTCACAGTTAAGCTATCCACTAGCAGCCCGCTTTTTTCCAATTCCACCTCCCCTCTGTTGTTCACGGAGGTAATTTCATCATTAATTTTCGAATTCTCCCAAGAAAGCCATTTTCGAACAAGGACAGACTTATTCCAAGACTTGTAATACCCCTATCTAGGCATCATCCCTAGGGTATTTTCTTTGAGAAAGTTTCGCTGGAATACTAACATACATGCTGATGCAATTGTCAGGGATTCAGTTAAAGGATTGATACCTGTTAGAACAAAAAGCTCCCGCATGAACTTGCTGCAACCTAGACGTAAAATGTTGACATCGTTCTTACAGTACAAAAGTATTTCCTTTTTATTCTCAAAGATGCCTTGTGATACTGCCTTATATCACTCGAGGAAGTCATCTCTTTACTTTGCCTCCATAGCGTTATATCCGTACATTTCCGGGGAAGGATACTTACCAACATAATCTATATTGTCTAAAGTGTTAAGGGATCAGCAATTTTTGCAAATTTGTTTTAATGGACGTGACGATGTTTAGTTCCAATAAATATGACCCTTTATTGTATGCAAAAGTGTTAAGATATTGATTTTTTGCCTTGATGTAAGAATTACAACGGAATTCCTGGAACCCCTCCAAAAATGGGTTTACATTAATCCACAAAACGCTTTATTAAATTTTCAAAAATTTACGCACAATTCTTTTTATTACAAAGTACCGAATAAACTTTACATTCATGCGACTTTTAATGGAATTCTTAATTAAAGCGGGAGGCGGTTTTCAAATAAACGGCTCAACTAACTATAACGTTTTCTGGAATCTTGTATGTTAAAAATTGCGCGATCACTTGCATGGAATTTTGTCATGCTATATCTCCAACGTTTCCATTTACCTGATTTATGAAATATTTTATTATGTCGGAATGTGGATTCTGATACTTGGCTTACATTAAACAATAATCTACAAACCTTCCAGTTACAGTTGTTTGATTATCACTGTGATCAAACGCATGTTCCTTGATTCCACATACATTGGACTGATCTTGTATGATCCTCATAGCAAGAATAACAAATTTGCTGCGCAACAATCAAATTCACAACATGCGGGAAAGAATTTGCATTACTATCAAGAGGAGTATCTTGAGTGGCTTGACACTCAAAAAAAAAAAATTAGATATTCCCTTTCCGTACTAGATTTGTATCGTTTTATATAACATAAATGATCTGACGGAACAATTCTCGAACAAGCCTGACTGGAGAATTCATCGCTTTTTTCTCTGAGTTTGAGATTTAAAAATTGTATAATCATTTTACACATCTGTAATGTATCACAAATTGTTGGTTGTAATCTTATTCTGAAAATGGCTACTGAAACAAATCTGACCTCTAAAAAAATGATCACAAGCATCACAATTTACCATTCCTTCGATAAATGCACAAGGTGGAAAGGAAAGACAATAAAGACACTTCATTTCACATCTATGAGATCTATGTTGTATGACTCTGTCACAAAAAAAACAAAAATTTTTTTTTGTTAAAACCACTCATCGATTTAATTACGTAGAAATACTTTAATTATTTCGAATAATAAAGATATACCTTCCAAACAGATTGATTTTCCATTGAAATTTTGAACATAATAGAACTTTATTTCTGAAGATCGTGAAACAATTATCTGAAAGTCCTTTAAGATCTGAAAAAAAAGACAAATTTTATTTTTTAATGCCGAATAGTGAGTTTTTTATTCCTCATATAGCGGTATTTCGAGGACCAGTTGTCCTCTTCATCAGTGAATTTTTGTCTTCTAAGATCTGTTGAAATGTACAACAATAACTTTAGCTTTCCTACACAAGATCTTTGCCAGTCCATCTAGCAATTTCATAACCGATGAATGATTAACTTCTAGAACTGTCTTCACAGGATAACATATGCTACGTGGAAGACAATAAAGATCAGTATCCTTGTCAAAATCTATTACGCTCTACTTCCTTCTCAAAATTTCACTTTTATCAACTGTTCGGGGATCAATGGTTATGGTTGTATCCCCACCTCCGAATGAGAAATTTACAATGTTTGTATTCATCTGCATAACCTCATCCGATAGGAAAATAGTGTTTGACTGATTTACGTTCGATATTAAGTTAAGAATGATTTTACCACTTAACTCACAGGTAGGTCTTAAACTAGACGAAATTGGCTTTATTTCCGGAGAGTTTGGAAGCGTTATCGTGAAATTGACTTTACTTCCGGCTACCGAGTTTGAGATAACATCTTTGATGATGTTGTCGAAAAAGTTTACTAAAGCACTTTGAAGTCTTTTAACTTGACACCCCCGACATTCTTGTGCTGATAAGAAAGATATACTCCTATATACCCTAGTTTCTAAGCCAAGGCAAAGCACACCTACCTGCAAAAAATATACGGACGAATAAACCGAAATTTCCGTCCCATTTTTGTCTTTTATACTCGGTGAAGAGAAAAGTAACACTGTATACCCTATTTTTGTTACCCTCCGATGAGTGAATATTTTTTCCACTTTATGCGGTGCATAGGTCCCTGGGGACGTACAATCGTTTTTGGCTTTACATCTGTAATTGGAATTTTTCGATCATCCAAAAAGCTAAATTTATTGTTAAGCTCGAATCTATTAATAAAAACCAATTTTTCCATTTAATTTTAATTCTTTTTATTTCTCAAGATAAATTAAATTTTACCTATATAAAGTGCTACCAGAGCTACACTCATTACACCTATGCAGTTGCTGCGAATGTGCAAGCCGTACGGGTTTCCTGCAGTTGACACCGAGCCCTAGTCTTTCGTTGGCTTACGGCAGAGGTGACAGGAAGGTCTCTTTGATTTTGGGGCGAAAGCAGGTACATCGCCCTGTGCTGACATTTGAGTCACAATTACACCAAAAGCTTCCATCGCATTTCGTATTGTGGGGTGTCTTACCAGTTCCTCCTGGGGCTTCCAAAAAGGATACCTTTCCTTCGTTAAGACAAACACTGTTTAAAAAACAATTGTACACCGTAAGCTGGTCATTTACTAATTTGGGTTCATTATTTAAATCATGCAGTTTCCCCAAAGCTTGCAACGGATCCAAAATCAGTTGAAGATTTATCACATATCTCATGTATCTTAACTTCAATAAATATAAATAAATCCTTCATTGTAAATATCGTCATTATAATCTAATGTTATATCCTGATTGTCATTACGAATTTTGCTTAATATATCTTCACATAAATCATTACGAAATTTACTCCATAGCTCAAAGGGGTCAGATGGCTCACAAAATATGAGAATGATGGTAAATAATTTTGTTAATTTTGTAGTTGGCTCTGATATAACAACATCTGCTAGAGTGTTTCCCCAATATTGATTTCCTTCCAATAAACCTAATCTCCTTGGTACGTCAGTGAAACATTACCAGTAACGGTCTTAAGACCTCCAAATGATGTTGGACCTTGAACATATTGCAGTAACATCCTCAATTAAAGGCATTCAGTTTGAGTCGGATGGACATTGTATGTATACATGGCCTAAAGCTGTAGCTTTTTTACACTTGTGAATCCATTAAATTCCTATCCAAGCTTCCGTCTCGAAAATGGCTTTCTTCCCCATGTGTAATATTGAGGTACTTCTGGATATCAAAGAGATTTTGCAAATTCATCTCTTCGGTACAGATCGAAAAATTACGAAAGTGTTGTCGAAGAAGGATTGGTGACTCGATCTTGAAGATTTTCATTATTAAAATAAATTCTTTGTTTGTTTTCTAAGTGAACAGCCGAATGAATTACAGTTGGAAAACGTTCATGAATGGAAAATTGAAAAATTCTCTAAAGTGCTTCCGAAGAACTAATATAGCAAGCATTTAGATATTTTTCTACTTCATCATTAATGTTTTGTAAAGAAAATGTGGATTGATCAGAGCCTTGGTGAACATATTTACACATGTATTAAATATATAGCTTTGACCGATTGACAACTTCCTACGTTTATTTTCGCATTGAAACTATGTAAAAGGACTGGATTATAAGGAACAACCCACCTATCATCTACGCTCATATCTGTTCCTTTGACACGAACAATTTCAGTGTTTCAACCATTATCTGGAGATCTGCGTCTGTAAGTTGGGTAGTCGTCATCACCAGTTTGTGTTTCAGAAATCAATTCTCTAGAGTTTTTTTTGGAACAAATGTTTTTTTCCATATATGGTGAATCAGAATTATGAAATTCGCAAGGACCATGTATCATGTTTTTTATGAAGTATGGGTTCTTGTTGTTCGTCAGGTATTTTATCTATTGAATCCGTTTGTACTTCGTTTGCCAGCCGTAATAAAATGTGGGCATGAAGTAAGCCTCTTTTTTGCCATTCTACACTATATACAAATGCTTGTATATATTAAAAAAGCAAGTTTTTTTTTATTTAAAATATTTTAATCGCTAGAAATACCCGCGTAATTACACTTAGACCTACAGTTAATTGTGAAAAATCTAAATTAAAAAAAATATATACTTCGCTCAGGCACTAGTTTTTCATGTTTTCCAAAAGCTGTATAAATTTCATTGAAATCTACTGAGCGGTTTTCAAGTTACAGTGGTCACCAGTTCAAAAAACATAGTTTTGAGAAAGACGCGTTTAAAGATTTACATTCGATTTATGTAGAGTTTACATTAAGTCATCTATTCCTGGGGCATATAATAGTTCTTCAGCCATTGCAAATGCTTCCAAAATATCGATTTGCTGGTCTATGTCTATTGAAATATTGGCACAGAATCTATTTAAATGAAAGCACAATTGTTCTTTTCTATTATTAATATTATTTATTCTTTTCTATTAAGCAAGGAGTGACTAACTAACTTCAAAAAGGGTCTATCGAAGACTGTACTTATTGAACAAAACTAGCAGATATGTAACTATATGTACCACAAGCATTTATCTAACTCATTTTACATGCACACTTGTATAAACAGTAAAAGAATGAGTTCCGGACTTTATCTCTTTTCTAAGAAAAAGGTTTATTAGGGTACAGTAATAAAAGTAGAAAAGAATTAGTTTTTGTATGAAATGTAAAAGATAATATTTCAACACTGCCCCTCAAAAACTAATCGTGTGAAATGTAATGTTTTAAATTCTAAGAATTTATCATATCAAAAATGCTAGAGTCACTCCTTTGTATGTTCGTTCTGGGAAAATTACAAAATACCTGTAGTCCAACATTTGTTGCAAGGATTAGGAAAACCCAGTCAAAACCTAATCAGACCACTCACTTAAAGTACCTTATATTACTCCAAGCCGATCGCGGTTCTGAGCTCCTTAAACTTGATTGCTGATACGGGCTTCGTTAGAATATCTGCCTGCTGATTATCTGTTGAAATATAACTAACTTTGATTATTTTTCTTTCTATTTGTTCCCTAGAAAAAGATACTTAATATCAATGTGTTTCGATCTCTTGTGATTGGTCGGATTATTTGCTATGCTGATACAATTAACATTATCTTCATATATTATAATTGGTTCTGGGATATGGAGATTGATACTTTCTGATAAAGATTTCAACCATAATGCTTCTCTAACTGCTTCGAATAAAGCCATATACTCTGCTTCTGTAGAAGAAGCTGCTACTGATTTTTGTCTTCTAGTATTCCACGCTATTGTACAATTTTCAAATAATTTGAATAGATATCCAGTGGTACTTTTTCTATCTGTATTAGCATCTCCACCCCAATCAGAATCTACAAACCCTATTAATATATTAGTATAATTGTTTCTTGTATATGTTAATTTAATGTTAGTGGACCCTCTTAAATATCTTAATACTCTCTTCAAATATTTCCACAACTCTTGATTATTGTTATTCATGTATCTGCTCAAAATATTAACAGCTACACTCAAGTCAGGTCGTGTACATACCATTACATACATTAAGCATCCAATTAGATTTCTAGAAGGTGCATTGTAGTTCTCTTCTAAACTAAGAGCTTCATTTATTTTCGAGTGGAGTGGAAACCGCTTTACAATCTTGCATATTAAATTTCTTCAGAATTGTTTCTATATATGCACTCTGATCTAAAGTAATTTCTTCACCATTCCTAGTAACTTTTATTCCCAAAAATAACTTTATTTTTTTCAAATCAACCATTGAGAATCTATTCATCAAATAAGTTTTAAAATTATTTAATGTATCAATATCAGCAGTCACAATCACAAGATCGTCAACATAAAGTACTACATATATATTTTTCGAAATATCTTTTCTGTCTAAAATATAAATACACCTATCAACAGGTGAACTACGAAAACCTCTTTCTTTTAAAGCAAGATCGAACTCTTCAAACCAGCTTCTTGCTGCTTGTTTCAAACCGTATAGGGATTTATTCAGTTTACAAACTAAATTCTCTTTACATGATATTCCTTGTGGAACTTTCATATAAATTTCTTCTTTTAATTTGCCATTTAACCTTCATCCGTCCCTCATTTCCCCACACATTAAAGTTCCTCGCGTATCAAATTGATACCCCATAGAAAGTAGACGTGTTTCATGCATTTTTATTTATTTTTATTTGGAAAAATAAAATAAATAATAAAATATTTCGAAAATATTTTATTTAAAAAAATTGAATTCAGTTCATAAGTATTTATTAAAAAAAAGTCGATTTTCGCAAAAAACTTTCAATCCCGAAATGTAAAAAATGAAAAAATGAATTAAATTATAGTTTATCAATGCAGTTTGTGCATAGTTTGAAATGATGTGCATTGCAAACATAAGTTATACACTTATCACAGCGATTGCTGTATAAATTTTTGTTGTTTTTATATTCGCAATGTGCACAATGACTTCGTTTTCCTGCTGACGGAGCATGCGTGAGTTTTTGAGAATTTGGTAAATTCGATTTTCGCGATGCGTTTGTCGTTGATGTTGGCGCTGCTGATGTTGATGTCGTTGGTGATGATGATCTTGATGAAATATTCTGAATTTCATCTATAACAGCATTTGCATTTGGTGTTCGAGGACGAGTTTTTCTGTTCGCAATATATGGTGTAACTAATTGCTTTCCGAGCTCCACTAAGTACAAGCGACGGCGATACTTTTTTTTCTCATATTTCCAATCTGCGTTGAGATGAATAAATATTACGAAACCGTTGTATGCTGAAGTATCAAGGATGTTACAGAAAAGGGCTAATGGCCAACGATTCACCTTGCGTTTGCAGCGATAAGTGCCTACAAGTTTATCTAGAGAATCAACACCACCTTTCGTCGGATTATAGAATCGAATAATTTCCGGCTTTTTTTGTTCGTCGTTAGCCACACTTTTCTGGTCATGAAGTGTACTAAATAGAGTGACAAAACGATTCTTTTTTGGTACGCAAGAGACCATTGTGCTGCGCAAATCATGATCGAACACAAATTCGGAATGATATACTGGTTTGTTTTTCATTTGCAGCAGCAATGGTGGAATTTCTTTTCGATTTTTTCTGATCGTTCCAATCAACTTGTTTTGTTTCTTTTTCAATTCTAGGGCCAACTGCCGTGAAGTAAAAAAATTATCTGTTGTGATGTTACGACAGTTGATTGCTTAGAGTCAGAACAACTCTTTGGCCTTGATTTACTTCTGCTTTACAATTTCGATCGCGACCCGTATATACTTCAAGATTCCAAGCATAATATGTATAATACTTGCATCGCACAAACACCATATTTTGATACCGTATTTATGCGGTTTTGATGGTATATATTGTGTAAATGGGCAGCGACCGCGAAATGGTACAAGTTGTTCATCTACTGTAACGTTTTTTCCAACAGTGTAACACATTTTCAATCGATTCACCCATTTGTCGTAAACGTTTCGTATTGGTGCCAATTTATCTCTTGATCGAATTCCCTTTCTCTGTTCTTTGTCATCGAAACGAATGCATTCATTTATTAGTTTGAATTTTTTCAAAGTCATTGTGGCGCGGAAGATTGGTGGTCCTGTTTGGTCATCCCACAATTCATTTATACATTGCCCATGCGATCTGTACACGCCAGCTAATATTAGCAAACCATAATAGGCGCGCAAAGAAGCAATATCAACTGGTAACCAAAGTTCCTTGTATTTTCGAGATCCATATAAATTTGTCATTTCAACTATTGTCTTTTCGATTGGTTCCATGAATAATAGAAAAGACGACAAAATATCAGTACATCGTGACGACGCAAACAAAGTTGGACCTGTTCAAGCAAATATCACAAGCATAACAAGAAGAAGTAGAATATGAAGAAAAATTTACCAGGTGTTTCATGTAGAGCAAATGAAGCATTAGATCTATTCAGCAATTGTGGCGGCGGCTCGAAATAACAATATTTTCCATCTTTCGATAACACAAACTCCTTCGGTTCAGAACAAGTAGTTTCATGTTGCTGTGGTTCATTATCTACAACATCGTCGTCTGACTCGTATTCACTACTTTCATCATTTTCACCCGGTTCTGGTAAATATTCTTCGTCGTCACTACTAGTTTCAAATGGATCAAAATCACTTTCTTCCTCGTCGTCTTCACGAGGATCGAAATCAAATAAATTCGACATTTCGACAATAAAACGCGAAAGTGAACACAAAATAAAAATTTTCAAAACGCATAACCGCTATGGCGCCGCTTACGCTTGGCAAGCAGACAGAACTGTGTTCGTTTGATAGCTACAAGAAAACGAATGTCGGTACTGTACCTCTGTTCCGAACACATAACATTACGTAGTATCAATTTGATACGCGAGGAGCTTTTACGTGACTTTTTTTATTGTGCCAATTGGGTGAAAAATAGAAAAGAAGGAAATATATTATCTAATGAATTTCATAAAAATATTCCTTGGGCCAAAAAAGCAGGTCAAAATATTAATATTACTACAAAATACAGAACGTGAAAGTAGCGATTCGTATCAAATTGATACGAGGGACGGATGAAGGTTAAGAAGGCTGTCTTTACATCCATATGATGAATTAGTAGATTAAATTGATTGGCGAATGCAATCATGAATCGGAAACTAGAAATTCTTGCAACAGGTGCGAAGGTTTCATTATAATCTACCAATGGCTTACACTTAATTCGATCACTTCTCCTTGGTTCATTAGGAATTTTTTTATCACTATCAGATGAATTCGGACTATTATTCTCTTTTACAGAAGTTTCATTTTCATTTTTTTTACTCATGGGATCTGTCACATCTGATTTACTATTATCAGATTTTTCACGGTCAACTACTGATTTTGACTGAATACCAGCGGAATCAGTTTCTACTTGCACATTATTTTTATCTGATATATTTTCAGATACTTGACCTTCTACTGATTTTGACTTTTTGTCAGAAACATCAGTTTGATCTTCAGAGTTTCTTTTATTAACTCCTTCACATTTCGCAATAGGTCTTGATCTTATAAAATCAAGTTCATCAACAATTACATCTCTTACTATTGCATACTTTTCTCTTTCAACATCCCATACTTTGTAACCATTTGGCTCGTATCCAACGTATCCAAGACTTATCATCAAACTTTGTTCTACTGTTTTTGTTATGTACAAAAACAGTAGAACCAAATATCTTCAAATATATTATTTGTGGCTTTTTACCATGCCACATTTCATATGGTGTCTTGGTTTGTTTTAGGGCTCTAGTTGGAGTGATATTTATTAAATAGGTAGCAGTGAGAACTGCATCACCCCAGAAAATTTTATCCATACAAGCACTAATTATCATGGATCGAGCCTTTTCGGTTATCGTTCTTACCATTCGTTCCGAAACCCGAAACACCATTCAACTGTGGCGTTCGCGGAACTGTCAAATGATAAGTAATACCTTTTTCACAACAATAGTCCTTCATTTCATTTGATAGATATTCTCCTCCATTATCACTATATAAATTTACTACTTTTAAATCAAAATGTGCTTCACTTTTTGCCACAAAGTCTTTAAAAACCAGGAAAACGTCGGATTTATGTGCAATCGTATATGACACACAATAATGTGTATATTCATCAACAAATAACACACAATAATTTTTGTTGTTTATAGCCGTAGGAGATATTGGACCGCAAACATCAGAATGAATAATAAACAATGGTCTTTTTACATGACTTTTATCCTTTTCTTTATTAAATGGTAGCTTGGCTTGCTTACCTTTAATGCAAGCTTCACACAAGTCATCACTAGGATTTATGTTACAAATTTGATCTAAATCATAAATCATTTGTTTATTTTTCAATTCTATAAACTTTTGTTTGCCTATATGTCCTAATCGTTGATGCCACAGGCTATAATTGACTTTTGTAACATTGAAAGCGCGATCAATATTTTCTGTCTTACAAATTCCAACTTTAAAATTCAATTTCAAAATACTGTTAAAATGCTCACCTGTCATCAAGGTCTTACCACCTTTTTGAGCAACGACACCACGTTCATTAAAAATTATCGTCATTCCAGCTGCTTGCATTTTTGTTACAGATAATAGATTGTATGGAACTTCCGGGCAGTACAAAACATCCTTTAATTCTCCTTGTATCCCTATTTTGCTGATTACGTTCAGTTTGCCTCTCTTAGTTGCTGTTATAAATGATCCAGTCTTTGCCACAGATAATTTCAACGGATGTTGAAGATGCTCAAAGTCTTTTGCTAAATCTTCTCTATTTATTATGTGGTCGGATGCACCAGAATCGATGACAAATTCTATTTCATTCTTCACGTGGTCACTCTCATAATTATCACTAATCATAAATGCGAATCCCGAAGCGTAAGCATTCTGTGCTGATGATTCACTTTTCTTATCCATAGTTTCATTCTTTTTATCGAACTTCGATTTAGAGTTTTTATAATAATAGCAGTCCTTTTTGATGTGCCCTTTCCTTCCACAATGGTGACATTCAAATTTTCTTGTATTTTTAGGGAATTTTAATTTATTAATTTTAT
Organism: Hermetia illucens; assembly: GCF_905115235.1. Lineage (NCBI taxonomy): Eukaryota > Metazoa > Arthropoda > Insecta > Diptera > Stratiomyidae > Hermetia > Hermetia illucens. Next base: position 102,938,987 of record NC_051852.1, on the reverse strand, counting down.
TATTATGTCTGTTAAAGTCGCTTTTATTCATAGCACCTTTTTGCTTAAATTTCTTTTTATTGTATGACACATTTTCAACATGGAGCACTTGTTCACATAAATTTCGTCCCTCATTCGTTAATTTAACTTCATGGTCCAACAGTCGTGTTTTAACGAAAGCTAGACTTAAGCTATCATCTGATAATGTCTATTGCAGTTATCATACCATCATACGAATTCGGTAATGACAACAGCAAATGTGCAACTTTATCAGTTTCATCTAATTTTGCGCCAGCCGCCAACATGTCGCGAATAATGTCGTCGAAATTAGTGAAATGTTTTATCAGTTTTGTATCACCTTGCAACTTTAAAGAGAGTAACTTCTTTCTTAAAACCAATTGGGTTGCGACACTTTTTCGTTCGTATATTGCATCCAAGTCACTTATTATTTCTTTTGTCGTATTTTCTTCCTTTGCAAAACTCAAAAAGGAATCACTTTAATATTCTACTATTACACTTTTTGCAGTCCTTTCTGCAATTTTCCACTCTTCGGTTATTTCATCTGGAACTTCACTGTCTACAACTTGCACAACATTTAATTCGGTTAATAAGGTGCGAATTCGAAATTTCCAGACACTATATTTTTCACCGTCAAAGGGTTTAATGTTTCTTTTCGCACTAACACGATCCATAACTACCTATATTTTATTGTTTTTCAATTTTCACAGAATCCGCTATTCTTCACTGTCTTTGTATTGTTCAAAATTACTTTTCAAAACCGAAACTAATTCACAACGTGTACTGGGCCCATAACCTATTAAAATATTGGCACAGAATCTATTTAAATGAAAGCACAATTGTTCTCTTCTATTATTAATTTATTTATTCTTTTCTATTAAGCAAGGAGTGACTAACTAACTTGAAAAAGGTCTATCGAAGACTGTACTTATTGAACAAAACTAGCAGATATGTAACTATATGTACCACAAGCATTTATCTAACTCATTTTACATGCACACTTGTATAAACAGTAAAAGAATGAGTTCCGGACTTTATCTCTTTTCTAAGAAAAAGCTTTATTAGGGTACAGTAATAAAAGTAGAAAAGAATTAGTTTTTGTATGAAATGTGAAAGATAATATTTCAACAATGTCGCATTCGAGCTTCTCGATGCATTTGCTGCAATCGTTTTGTGTTTCCGATAATCACATTGCAACTACAATTTTGGATCACAGCCCACGTGTACTTGCTCTTTGAAATTGTATGTTTCTGTGGCTGTAAACTTCAAGGACGCCAGCGGTGGCAAGGTGACCAAGACTGACGAAAAGGCCACCAAGGGCAGGAAATAGCTGCGATTCATCAACATCTTTCTACGCACAATACAACTGTTTGGATTGCCATTTGTTTGACTCGGACGTGGTTTTGCCCTTGTGCGGTTTTATTAAGTTGGAAAATTTGTGAATACGGAAGCATACAAAATCCCATCGAAGTGCTACGAAAACATCTGTGCTACGAGCCGACGACGTAAACAACGTCGCATCGCAAACCTTCCGCACTCTACGACGGGCACAGGCAGGCACTTCGCATAAACTTTCTTCGTTTCAATTTTCGTCGAAGGCGCATAAATCTCCGTCCGTCTACGGGTCCGGTCGGCTCGGCTTGAAAGTACCACACGCAAGGACAACTAATTATATCCGATAAAAAAATATAATTGCTTCCCTCGCAAGGAGTTTCGCAGGAAAGAAGACGGCCATCAACTTCATTCCAATAACGATAGCAACTGGCAATCAATCTGTTCAAATTTAATTGTTGTCATTAGTTTCGCAATATTCGCACTAATTGTTAATTATATTATTAAGAGTTTAAATCGTGATTATTAACTATAAATATATAAAATAAATAAAAGTTATACCAGCTGCAGGAGACGGCGTTGAAGTGTTTCTCATTGCCGGTTCTCCGTTTTCTTGGCGGGTTTCTGGGTGGTGATTTCGGTCTGCGCTGGAGAGCGTCCGCTTCGGTCGTCATTTCTGTGTTCGTGCGTGCATTTGGGGTGCGGCCTGCCGTGTCGGAGCAAAATTCACCGCGTTTCATTATAAACTCGTACTTTTCGTTACTCAAGATGTCGTTCGACAGCAAAGACGCGGCAGGCCCATCGGACCTGCAAGTGACCGCCCTCGCCGTACGCGTTCCTCCGTTTTGGCGGCGGAACCCGGAGCTGTGGTTCGTGCATTTGGAAGCGCAGTTCCAAATGTCCGGCATCACATCGGACGCGACCCGCTTCAACTACGCGGTGGTCGGCCTGGACGAAGAGTCTATTCTTATGGTGTCCGACGTAGTGAAGTCGGCATCATACACGCAGCTCAAGAGTGAGTTGATCAGGCGCCTGTCGGCAAGCGAGTTGGCAAAATTAGACCACTTGCTGGCGGGTTTAACGTTGGGTAATCGAACTCCCAGCCAATTGCTTCGCGAAATGAGGCAATTGGGTGGGAGCAAGATTGGCGATTGGCACTTTTTTACACTTGACAAGATTAGAAATTGCAATGAATACCGTAATGAAATTTAGCACTGCTATTTTCGGGTACATCTTCAGTGTTTTGTTTCAATTTTTTAGAAGATGTACTCTGGACATTTTTCTTTTCATGCAACGCGACTAGTTAAGTAACAACACTTAGTGTGTATTTGTTACACAGTTGTTTCTTTTAGTACTTCCGTACTGTGATATAGAAACAAGACTATTGTAATATCGAAACAAGACGGAGGTTCCTTCTCGGTCACCTCGTATTTATATTTCCTTAAAATTGTTTACATAATATACATATGTTCCTTATCTTCTATGAAACTATCTAATACATACTTAACACATATTAACATATGGTTCTTATCTACGTAAAATCCAATAAATCCGTAGATTATATTATCTTTTATTAGGGTGATTATGAGCAGCGAAGATGCGCAGATGCATCTTCGTTTATTATTATTTAGAACCAGGATTTATGCTGGTCGTTAAAAGGTGTGGACGGTTCCATAATTCGACTTACGAATATTTTGAGAATGCCCAATGGAAGATTGCTTGAAAAATAATTTACTTCAACACACAACCGACTGCTCAGTGCAACTACCACACTACCCCTTATACTGCCTAAAAATTGTAAATGTATATAGTAAGGTATTTATATAGTTAGGTATATGTATATATATACTTGGGTGGAGCGATCCTGTATGGATTTTTTTTTTATTTTCAACGGTTGCCTTTACTATAAATAAATCAAGCGTAAAAAGTTTTATCTACTTGCCTTAATGTTTAGAGAGCCCCAATGTAGTTGAAAATCAGAAAAAAATCATTTTTTGTTTACTTAGAAACATATAAAAAATACGTAATTAAATATTAATTTTTTTTTTTTTTTTAATTAGGCATTTGTTGACGCCATAGAGTAGTCTTGCCCTAATGAAACATTCTCATTTATTTACCCTGCAAACTGCACTTGAGGCTTCGGTCACGAACTTGATGCAGCGCTCTACGGTTTGCATATGGCATGGAAAATTTTCAATACTCTGACATGTGCCGAGACCGTTCTTGACAATGACTTTCAAGGTTTCATCAGACACATTCAAAGTTACCTCACAGTCTCGCCACATAATAATGTCGGTATAATCTTTGACATCAAAGTTGAATGCCGGCACCTTAAACGTTCGAAGTCCTCGAGCATTCTCTGATGTTGCTTTTATAATTCTTCGATATGCTAGATCACGGATAATTTCTCTGTCGTCTCCAAGCATAGCAATGGGAAGATTTTCTGCGTGGCTGAAATATTCATTTCTTTGGATTACCTTCTCAATTATCATCTTTAAATCGGAGTTCAAATAGTGACGAATTGTTTGCTACAGATGCTTAACTCCGTTCATGCACAAGGGATTACATTTTATTGTAAACCGATTCGGACCACAAACTCTCATCACGTACGTGGCTAATATCACTAACTTTTCTTCTGGGTCTGTTTTCGTGGCATAAAACCTTAAAATTCGATTAGCTGTTGTTAGTCATCTAGAATGGTTCAGGGGTCCAGTTTCAATGTTAACTAAATCAGAAGCAAATCTACCAGTGCAGATAGCGGTCTTTATATCGTAAAGATATTTTTGGTCGATACTCAACTCATTCCTAGTAATTTCAGGTAATATTGTTTGTATAACAGTGAATTCGATGGGACCTGAAAAACATTTAGGCCCTGTAGTTGTTCCATCTAAATGTAACAATAAATGTCGCAGTGGTAATTCATTAAAATGCAACTGGCAGATAAGCCACTGTAATGGTCAGTCAGTTTTCTTCCGTCAGACGAATAACATCACCCTTGAAATCTGTGTTCACTACTGTGAACACCAACAGCTGTTTCAGTTAGTTTCATCGACTTATATTTCAAGTAAGATAATATAGTATCTTTAATACCTTTAGCAGAACCTGACTCACATGTAACGTGTCCATATAACGTGTCCGAACTCCCTGGTTCCGAAAAAATCACGTAATGTTCTTCCATCAGCCGTTTTCTATAAAATTTACCTTCTTTCTGAATACGAACCACATTTTCGTCCTTTCTCCCATCAAATTAAATACCACGAATGATTTTATTTTGTGTCGTTTCTTGTAAAGTTGATCTCATTTTAGTTCTCTCTCGGCGCAACTTTGAACGATCAATGACACTACTTGGATCGTTAGATGAAATAATCATATCTTTTAGAACAGAAGAAGCTATAATGGCAGTGACTTTGTCCGAGCTTCCAGTACGATCGTAGGCAAGGGCTAATGATAAATTTAATCTCCGTTTTTTTGAGGCGGCGAAGCTATTTGTTTCGATTGTTCTGGCTTTTCATGGTCAGAACTAGAAGTAGGCACAATCATCAGTTAAAGAATGAGAACAACCAGGTTCGTCAAAATACTCTATAGTCTTAATGTCGGATTTATCGCAAACGAAAGAAGATACTCTTAGCCGGGGAACTACTTTTTCTGATAGCCATGCGGGAGAGACATTTAAGTGCAGGTCAATAATTTATTTCAATTGAGTTTACTTTTTATTAGTTTTAAAACAACATTTTATTTTGTGTAATGACTTCTTAATATGGTCACTCAAGATTGTGAATTATTGTAAGAAAATACTTAATTTAGTAATTTAGCTCGGTCGAACGCTGGCAACTAACTCGGTGGTGGCATTTGTCTGTCGAATTAACAACATCGAAATAAATTTTCAATGTTGTTAACCCTGCTGCTCCACATCACATCGCCCCCGATGAAACCTAGGGGTTTCAGAGACCAAACCCGAAACTGCATTCCCATCATTCGGCGAAGCGAACGCGATGTTGCTTTGGGGCGCAAACGGGCTTCAGCCTGGACAAGGGACAGTCTTTTTATGTCTCCCGATCTCGAGCTAGAAGAAATGTTCTCCCCGCTTGAGAACACGGTACGGGCTTTCTTATGGAGGCTGCAACGGTTTCCGGACAGCATCCGTTCTGACCAGGAAGTGCGCGCACGTGCCAGTTCCTTGGGAGCGCAGGCAGGTGCGAATGTGTATCGGGTGGGAGGTGTAGGTTTAAGGGGGTGGAGATCTCAGCGGACGCAACAATCCAGAGTTTATGACACCCGATCTCTTGTCGAAGACCGGGTTACTTGGGAGCCTTGGGTTCTCCCCGTATACCAGCTCCGCGAGGCTGGCAGCAAATTCCTCTCGGCGGGCTGTTCGGAGGCCAAGTAAGACGAGAGGCAAGATGTGAGTCCAGGACGGATCGTCGCGGGCCATAATGGCGGATTTCAGCGTCCGGTGCCAACGTTCTTTCATCCCATTGGATTGCGGGTGGTATGCAATAGCGTTTGAATCCCAGGAGTTTTCCTAACTCCGAAAAAAGGGTGGACTTAAATTGCATTCCCTGGTCAGTGATAATCACTGCAGCGAGGAATCCATTCTCGACAGAGGGCTTCGGCACAAGATTGCACCGAAATATCCTTCAGAAGTATTGCCTCAGGCCACCGCGTAGACCTGTCGATGATTGTGAGTCAATACTTGAAACCGTGCGAGTCTCACAAAGGGCCTACGATGTCGAGGTGTATTGTGTGAAATCGCTTGGTAGTGCGTGGGAATGAGCCCACTTCTTTTCTTACATTCCTGGTGACCTTACACTTCCGGCATGCGATGCACTCTCTGGCCCAGGAGTTGACGTCCTTATTCATGAAGGGCCAGAAGTATTTTTCGGTGACTAGCCAATTTGTCGTCCTGAGGTCTGGATGCGCTGAGTCGTGAACCGCGTGGAACACTTCCTTTTGAAAGGTGGCCGGGGTCCTTCTTTTGAATACTCGCAGCAGAGAAAGAGGTTCGAGCCGAACTTTCGAAATTTATATTTGGGGTTGTATTTGAGGCTCTGAAGTACTGCGTCATCCTCCTGCGCCTTGGCGATAGTCGAGAAGTCAAATCAGGCGAGGATGTCTACCTCGGAGACACGTGACAAAGCGTCAGCAACTATGTTGCCCTTGCCGGATACGTGCTGTATGTCGGACGTGAACTGGCTTATAAAGTTCAGGTGTCGAAGCTAACGAGGGGACGCATTGTCGGACTTTTGTTTTAAAGCATACGTGAGAGGCTTATGGTCCGTGAACACTGTGAACGGCCTGCCTTCTAGGAAGAAACGGAAGTATCCAATGCTTAAGTACGCGGCGAGCAGTTCTCGATCGTAGGTGTTGTAGTTCCGTTGAGCGGGGTTCAACTGTTTAGAGAAGAAGCTCAACGGCTGCCAGACTTGATTCATCTTCAATTCAATTTTAGTTATTTAATTTAATTCTACTAACTAATTAACTATTTTTATTTTACATTCCTTTTTAATTAACGCGCACTTTTAGAAATTATATATTTAGAATATTTAAAAAAATGATGGACGCTGTCAGCGGTTGGCTGCAGAATTAAAATGGACATTTTCTATTTTTCTGCTAAATTAAGGCAAACAGCACGGTCGACGGTTGACAACTAACTCTATTCAATTATTTATACAATTTTTTAAAATGTCAAATCAGTTGGCAAGGCCTATTTCACACGCCATATTTCTAAAACGACGCCATCCAGCCTATCAGATATGTCATGAACTGTCGGTTCTTTTGTTGTTTTGTCAGGCTTTAATTCATGTTTGATGAGTAGATAATTTCTCATAAGGTCGTTATAAGTTGGTAACTGAGTTGTTGATAACTTCTCTACCAAACCAAACAGGACAGCTCGTTATTTGTCGTGTTTTAACTTGAGACATTTTATTGTAACCAAAACAAATAATATATACTAAAATATAACAATAATTATTCAATTCCGAATTCAGAAAATAGAAAATAAGACTTAAATCATACATATCGACCTTAGCCGTAAAATTCAGAGCGTCCAACAAGTGAACCGCTGTATGCGCACGAGTTGACTAAGTGTCATTCGAGCAGTGTTAGAGGGAGAAGAGCGAAATGTGCACAGTTGCCCATGTCGGTATTCAGCAGCCTGCTTTTAGCCTGTTTAAATATATGAAGGTTTTCTGCGGCATCAAGTTTGTGGACTGTGGAAACGTTGAATTATTTATGGGTTATTCTTGTAAACATTACTTTTCACATATCCTCATAAGAAGAAGCCCAATGGTGTTAAATCACATGATTTTGGTGTACACACTTCATTATCTCTTTGCGAAGTTAGAGATACTCTTATATTAAATTTGGTTTTCAATAAACCGATTGTTTCTTGTGCTGTGCGATCGTTCAAACCACAAGTTTTCCGCATCCATATCATCCAAAATTGACCATGAAAAGTTAGGTTTGTATCATTATGTAGCAGCTGTACCATATAGTGCAGTCCGTTGACACTGACGTTAGCACCAGCCCTATTTTCGAAAAATTGAGGCCAATTCATACTCGACTGCGAGTATAAGTACTCACCGTAGCTGTAAGTTTAGAAACCGCGTCCCCAAGTGAAGTCACCATTTGTTTAAGGTCTTCGACTTCAAGACGTGTGTCGCTAGGCACTTCCGCGACCACGGGGAGTACGTACATCTGGTGGACTTTATCGGTAGTGGCGGACAGCACCTCCAGTGAACCGCGAGTCTACGCAGGTCAAGATAGCGTGGGTGTTCTCTGGGAGTTGTTGCAACCATAAGGATTTCAGCTGCTCTATTGAATAAGGTCTCAGACCTTACCCAGTGGAAACATTAGAAAAAATCGTGATGATGCATCTATATAAAATCTAGGCCTCAAAATACATCCCATCTCGATTTCTGCTCAAATAAAGTTAATAATGATGTATTACTATATTTTACATATTCACGGGAAACTTCTTTAGTACTTATCTAGATTCTTATGCTAGAAAGTTTGAATGCAATTGAGATATTAGTAACAAAGTTATAGTAGATCAAAATTGCCACTTTCATATGAATTTGTAGGGCTGGTTACACTGGCTGTCATTGTTCTACGTCGGCGCGAGAAGAAGGATTCTTGGGCGCTACTCTAATTCGTAGGATGCGTCGAGGCTTGTCCGATGACGAAAGAACCGCTGGAGGAGAAAGTGTCCAGAAAATGTCGAGAAGTAATTTATTTGTGCCAACAGATGGCGTTCATTACCATAAATTCATTGCACACTAAGACATCATATGATATCGGATTAAAGTCCAACATATTAATCGCTAGGCACCGAAAGAAGTGAAGTTGGATTGCCGTGACAAAGAGCTTGACGCTGGTCACTCCTGTGCTGTCAGTTCTTCAGCGGTAAGAAAGAGGAATTACGGCGTCGGAGGATAAGACTGGTTGTCTTTTTGGATGGAGGATGTAGGTGAAGAACTTATTATTGTTCTTCACTAAAATTTTTTTGCAGCCTTGGCGGTTTTAATAATGATTTGATGTGAATTACCTGACGTGTTAATTAGGTAATTGTCGGAAAGGGCGTAGTAAATGTTTTGCTTGATTTCTTTGAAACCGCGGCTCCCCTGAAAGTCTGGTTCATCGTTGCTTCAAGAGAGATGATCGGCGCTTGGAGTCTTAGTTAAGTCATCCTGGCACTTGTTTCTTGAGTGCGCCTCTCTAAGTTTCCCCTTAACGCAAAAATTCTGCTGCTTCATTGGAGCCCCTGTTAATTTTTGACAGTTTCGTCGAAGTCTCGTGGCGACTCGGACTCAATGTCCTTAGCACGACTGCCTCGGATTCATATTTGGGCTCGAGTACGGGTGAAGGGGTACCACGGCGCTTTTGCCGATCAATACTTTGAATAAGCCCTCTGCTTAAGGCGAACTCATTCCGCCTGGTGGCTTTTCACCGTTTATTTTTTATTCTTGTTTTCAATTTTTGGGAACTCTCCTTAACGCTCATTAAATTAGAAAGATCCGCAAATGATGCTTTCTTATGATCCTGGCGTGGTGTGTCCTGAGGACGTATTTTCTCTTCGTTTTTGGTCTATTACCCTGAAAGTCGGTCTCATTAAAACTTTTAATAACAGACTAGGCTGCCCACTGCGAGCACTTCACTAACTTTGATATTTCAACTTGAGATTTCCTTTTTTGTGTACAAATTTTACTTTGATTCGTTTTTCCATTGAAAGCTCAATTACTTTTGCCATTTTCAAGAGCGAAGTAATCGCACTTAACCAACAAAACGATGCGTGTTTGCAATAAGGATAGCAGATATAGACTGAGAACAAATGCAAAGACACGTGTTTTCAACTTTACGTCAAAGATGTACTAATAATCTTAAGGGGTTTTATTCTATTTTATTATATTATCTTACTCGCAACGTTCATCTATTTAAAGAACGGTGTCCTTTTGCAACTTTTCCATACAGTTCTTGCAGTCTCGAAAGAATCGTTACTTCCACTCATTCGTATATGTTGGGAATTTGGGATCATTCCAAATGAATGAAAGAAGGGGATGATCGCTGTGTCCGCAGAAGAGCACCCGTCTTAAGTGTGACAACTGGAGGTATATTTGTGTGCTTCCTGCTGTCGCGAAGATATTAGCTAAAATTATCCTGGGACGTATTAAGGAACCCCTGGAAAGCTTGGTGGGTTTCCGCTCAGAATTCTACTGTATCGACCACATTAATAGCCGGTGGCACCCTTCCACCGATGTCATTTCTTTTTGTTATCGGTGGCGTTCTTCATGCTGCCTTGTGCAGAGGACGTGGACGGGTTCAACGGACTATATAATCTTTCCACAAAGACGGCTACGCTGATGACACTGCTTGCTCTCTCACTGAGTCATGGACCTTGACTAAATGGAGAGTCGGACTGAAGATAAACACCAACAAAACCAAGGTTCTGAGTCTGACAGGCCATCGCACTCTTACTATTTGCGTTACTGAGCAGATCGAGGTTTCAGATCAATTTTTATATCTTGAAAGCGTTGTTTCTGCCGAGGATGGTACCGAACTTGATGTCGTTCGATTCATTATTAACGCTAATCTACTTGCACTCTTCTGTGCAAAATCTGGAAAGTTTTGGTCATTCTGCGGTAATGTTCTCTCTTTGTTACTATGTGGGAGTACTACATGGAAAGTGACCACCACTATTACTCGAAACCTCGAAACTTTCATGAATTCATGTCTGCGTCGTGCCAACGGGGTATTCTGGCCTGAGATAAGAATTCATAAGGAACTTAGTGCCAGGACAAAATGTCTCGCCAACACTTAACACGGCCAGCTGTTTTTTTAGTGCTAGCCGACCTCGTTTCTTTGAGGATGCTTTCTCGGCTTTGCAGAAATATTCAGTAATTCTAAGTTTAAAATCGTAAAACGTGTAATGATAAGAGTGGATATAGGAAGGTCAGGTCGATCATCCTGAGTGGCCGACAACGACCTAGAGGGCAGAGCTATCCCAGAAACCTAAAAAAATTGGCTAAGTGGACCGTGAAGGTCCGCCCGCAAAGATTCAAGCTCCATCAAAGTGCTCGGTCGACACGTTCTTGCACGCCTCTGTGCTAGCCAGGCTCGGGAATGTGGGGGGGGGGTCCTTTGAGCGCTTTGATCCCTCACGCTTCACTACTACAAAACAACGTGTATGAGGCGCGGCCCCTGAGGTTCCCACCCTTCCTCGACATCCTCAGGCCAGTTTATCATTTTGAGGATGTCCCTTTTAGAAGTTCCGCGGCAGAAAGGAGGATAAGAAAGGGAGGAAGTCCTCAAATTACAATTGAATTATTCAAACATAATTATATTATCAGCCAAACAAACTTGTAAACATGAATAATAAAAAAAATAAAAATAAAAAAAAATATAGTTAAATTGAATGCAAGACTAAAGGGGAAAACAAAAGAAATATGTATCGAAAGCAAAAGAAATTAGAGAAAAATAGGAAAAAAAAAAGACTTACCCAGGTCGTCACTCCGAGCTCGGGATGATTCTGGTGTACAAATTCTAAAATTTTTATAAAAACAATTATAAGAAAAATTAATTCATTATTATAAACGGTAAGGTAAAAGAATTCTCGACGTGTCAGTCTACGATTTTCAGTTAAAAATAAGAAATTCAACACAATATTTCGTTAGCAACAGTATTTCATCCCACATGTGAGCGTCTGGAAGGCAGTAAATTTATCCATCCGAGACCCTCTCAATTTCTTGAGTGCACGCGAAGCGAAACAAATTTCTTTTCAAAAGTACAGTAGGGTAGATGTTCGAGCAAATTGTATCCCAAGAAAGCTGGAGTAATAATCAATCAACAGAATTGTTTACGAATCCCAAAACACATTGGCCAGGATCTTGCCGGCAGATGAACCACCGGCTTCTGCCCACTGCTTCGACTGTTATCTCATTTCCTAATCATCAATGATCAGCTGATTCGCTTATTGTCAAATAAATACAAGAGTTGCCAATGTCCTATAAGGACTTTGGCTCGGATTTCTTCAGTCGGACACCAACGCTTGCTTTGATGCTGTTGAAAGGTGTTCTTCATTGGGGGTGAGATTATTTTATTTGGCGACTGATTCGCCTCTTTCACGGTGGTGCAGCTTCTTTGAAGGTGCTATCATAATTATCAGTTGAATTTGAAGTAAATTTGCTTTACTTAAAAAAGTCTTTTTCTTTCGTGGGAGTTTTCTTAAGCTAGTAATAAAGGGATCGGAGTTTAGTAAAAGTCTTTTTAAGAGATCCAATTTGATTGTTTCGCGACACATTTTACGAGTATGATTGCGCCTGAAAGCATTGAAATTCTTATTAGTTCACTCTGCAGCTTCTTCGGAAAGCATACGCCATTATGACAGAGCCATGCATTAAGAAATTTTCCTACATTCTAAAATTTTCTGATCTTTCGCGGATTTTAGCTTGCCACTTTTTAAATTTGATCCGATGATGGCGATGAGTGATGCAGCATTTCCGTGAACACTGGTTGTGAGATAGTGCATGTTGTCAACCTCGGTGACACCCTGTTTCTCGACGACCGACAAAAATGGAGATTTGAATGACAGCCAGTCGATGATATTGCCAGAGAATTCTGGTGGCTTGATTGTCGGCAAAGGTGCACGCTGTTGTACCAATTCTGGAAAAGAGGCTTTGAAGACTGCTGAGGGATGAGAACGAGGCTTCAGCTCGTTTATGCGTTCTTTGAGAGGACCGCACCACTGAGTCTAAAATTGCACTTCACGATAAAGAGTTCGGAGTACTCGGCAATGACTCTGAAGTTGAAGACACGAATTACACTCCACACATTTTCTTAAGCTTAAAGAAGCGACGGATCAAAAAATGTTCGAGGAACGCTTTAAAAAAATGTCCGAAAAACGCGTTCTTAGAAAAATACTAGGACCGGGCTTCTTAAGACTTTCAAACCAAACTTACGGTTGGGTGATAACGAGATGATATAGAAAAACCAAAGGTGAATATTAATTAAGTTTATTGCCCGTACAAAGCAGATGTTTGGTGAGTTCCGCTTCAGTTATCAAAAAAAAGCAGTTCGTCACTATCGAATTCATTTGGTTCACTTTCGCCAATTGCGTCAATCTTCACTTAGGACGTTCACTGGAATTCGCAGAACGTTTGAGGGGTCGACCAGTTCGACACTGGTCATGAGACTGATTGATGCCGTCTACGCCGTAGTTGCATATTTAGGTAGAGTAACTTCCGGCACGCCAATCAGTTTGAATGCTTGCTTTTCAATTTTTCT